>NC_135265.1:141812282-144312282 GCF_051311805.1 Agelaius phoeniceus | reverse complement strand
AGTACTGTACTCAGAAGGAAAGATAGGAAATATAATCTATTCTCCCTCATACCTCTGTGCCATTGGGAATCCAGCAAACCTGCATTCCAGTTCCTTTCACTGAAAACCCTCTCTAGGAGACTTATCAAACTGGGATGCCCCTCCAATGCCTTAGGCCATTAACAAAACTTCTTTGCATTCTGAAGGCAATTTTTGACACAGACACACACATATTCAAAGGGGTTTACTCTCTTGTCATTTGATGTAAAAGACTGGGCGGATAAAAAAAGGCAAACTGTTCAGAGATCTCAGTGGCAATAACAGAGCTGTGGATTTGATGCTTCCTGGCACTGCTGAATACAGCCAATGTATCCTGCTGCATTGAACTGGAGACACAGTAAGGATATGCATACGTGACATAACATCATTTTATGTGTGAGAATATTTCATTGACTTGTGGTGTAGCAAAACCAGTGAACTAGGCAAACCTTCCAAGCAGCTTTGTTGATAGACAAAAGGAATGGAAGTGCCTTGTAAACTATTGATATCACATACTGCATATGAACTTTTGACATGGCTGACTCCCTGCTGTTGTTCACTGTATGCCATAATCCCTTCTTCTCCTGCCAGATTTCAATCTGTACTACATAACCCTTGCTATTCTTCCAAGAAAGGATTCCAG
Organism: Agelaius phoeniceus; assembly: GCF_051311805.1. NCBI lineage: Eukaryota > Metazoa > Chordata > Aves > Passeriformes > Icteridae > Agelaius > Agelaius phoeniceus. Next base: position 144,311,621 of record NC_135265.1, on the reverse strand, counting down.
CAGCATCATAGATTTTGCACAAAAATTCTATTTGAAAGTCAGTCTTGCAGTTAGCCTTCTGGCATGCAATCATTTAATATGTTTTAGACTCTCAGATAGATTCTCAGGAGTTTGCAGTCTCAGCCTCAGTAAGAGGATCCCATCTTTGGATAAAGAACAAGAAATCACTGAAGAGTGGAGAAGCCAGACCTCCTGTAGTATGCAGGTATGAACAAAGTTTTAAGAAAGGAACAACTGTTTTTAATCCCCTGTGTAGAGGTCACATGTTCAAAAGTGCCTAATGTTTTAATAACTCCCACTATAATGCTTTTAGATAAAATTTAAAAGCCTGTATTTATATTTGGATCTTCTTGACTCAGTAGTGAGAATTGAGCTCTGAAAAATCCAGCTTCCTTTTACCAACAAAGCCTAAATAAATATTACTGAAGTATAAGTATTATAGTGTGAAATTAAAAAAATAAATAAAGAAAAAGACATAATGTGGTAACTTCCCTTGTTACCTTTTTGGTTTCCCTTTTGTGGGAGCTGCACAAATACAGTTCTATTAAGGAAAAAAACATTGACTGGAAATTTTATATCAACATTTGAATAAGTGAAAAAATAACTTGATAATGTCCAGCTCGATGTGAATGTAGTTGCATGGGCTTCAAAAGTCCATCTTAGGCAAAACTCAAGAATTTGTTTGAAGCAGGAATATTATAGGCCCTCATTGCTTTTTTTGCAACTGGGGTTACCTTGCAGGGTTTGTATAAACCTTGCTTTGCTTCCTGAGATGAAATTATATGATATCACCTGGTTTATCTGTAGGTTGCCCTAAATCATTTGATAAATGCTCAAGTGTTTCTTATTGTGTTTTCAATGTGGTATGTAAATAGCAGACTGAGCAAAAGATGACAGGGGTTAGACCAAAGAACAAAGAACCAGTAACCATCTGGTATCAGTGTGATAACCAAAACCTCACATGGTATCAGTTCAACAACCAGGTTACTGCTACTTCTCTTAGCCCAGGATGCTACGCCCTGAATCTGCAACCTTTAACATAAAATCATAGAATGGCATGGGTTGAAAGGGACCTTAAAGATCATCTCATCTCATTCCCTGTCCTCTGCCACAGGGAGGGACACCTTCCAGTAGATCAGATTGCTCAGAGCTCCAACCATCCTGGCCTTGAACACTCCCAGGGATGGGGCATCCACAGCTTCTCTGAGAAACATGTTCCAGTGTCTCACCACCCTCATAGTAAAGAATGTTTTTCTAATATCTAATCTAAATTTATTCTCTTTCACTTTGAAGTCATTCCTCCTTGTCCTGTCTCTACACATCTTTGTAAAAAGTTCTCTCCATCTTTCCTGTAAGTTCCCTTCATGTACTGGAAGGCCACAATTGGGTCAACCCAAAGCCTTCTCTTCTCTAGGATGAGCAATCTGAATTGTCTCAGCCTTTCCTTGTAGGAGAGGTGCTTCATCCCTCTGACCATTTTGGTCACCTCCTCTGGACTTGCTCTAACAGATCAATGTTCTTCCTCTGCTGAGGGCCCCAGAGGTGGATGCAGCACTTATGAGTGTGAATATAAGATCCTTAGGTTATTCTTAGGGTAATATAACTTCATTTGTACAGAATTTTAATAATTTCTCTGTATCAGAAAATCACAGAACAACTTAGGTTGGAACAGATGTCTAAGATCAAGGTCAACTCTTCACCTGGCACTGCCAACTCCTCCACTTATCCATGTCCCTAAATGCCACACCTTTTAAAAGACACATGTCTTTTAAACACCTTCAGGAATGGTGATCCCAACATTTCCCTGGGCAGTCTCTTTCAGTGCTTGATAACATTTTCTGTGAAGAATTTTTTTCTAAATATCCAAACTAAATCTTCCCTGGTGCAATACACAACCACTTCCTCTTGTCCTGTCCCTGTTACCTGGCAGAAGAGGCCAACCCCCCTCTTTCCACAATCTCCTCTCAGAGAGTTGTAGAGAGCAGTAAGGTCCCCGCTGAGCCTCTTCTTCCCCAGGCTAAACACCCCCAGCTCCCTCAGCTGCTCCTCATCAGACTTGTGCTCCAGACCCCTTCTCAGCCCTTCTCTAGACTTGCTCCAGCCCCTCAGTGTCTTTTTTGCAGTAAGAGCCCAAAATTGGACACATATTCAAAGTGCAGTCTCACCAGTACTGAGTACAGGGCAGTGATCATTTCCCTAGTCCTGCTGTAGCATCGTTTCACAACCAGACATCTTAAAATCATCAGATGACCTTGAAGCTGGGTAGAAGACAACCTCAATGCCCAAATAAAACAAGAAATCTCTGTAGGTACAAAAAAAATGACAAATTGTGTCACCACTGTAGAGAAGCTGGAAAGAGGTAGAAGTGAGAGAATTCCCTCAAAATTCAGAGAAAATGTCTGAGAGAAGAAAAATTAGGCACTGTAAATAGCAAAAGTCTGAAATTCAGTTTTAAGGTTTTTTGTGAGCAACGTCAGACAAATAAGTTATGTTCAGCATTGCCAAGGTTAGTAAAACCCTTTATGATCTGCTGGCTACCATCTTGCTGTATAATCTAAAATGACTTGGGTGACAGCTGTGTTGTGTTGTGTCTGTATAAGTTGGACTGTTCTGTTCCCCTTATCATGTGATGGTTCTGCCCTGGTTCTCCCTTCCCTCCTTTATGCTGCCAGTTTTCCCAACTCCTCCCCAGTTGCCTTGGAGATTAATGTACCCTTTCTCAAATCCCTCCCTGGTGCCCTGTCCGTCACTCGGCGCTCCCACCCTTCTCTCTAGAACTCTCTAGAAACTTCCAGCTAGAGCGTCGAGTGATTGGCTCAGGGGCCAGGGCCCCACCCTCAGGTTATCCCCATTGGTGTTCTCCCTAAGTCAATCTTTTGTATCCCGCTCCCCTCTGAAACCCTATTTGTCCAAGGACTGACTCCTCCCTTGTTTCCCTCCCTCCTTATAAGCTGTTGCAACTTCCCTCTCCTTCTCTTTGGCTGTCGGTTCCCCTGGGACCCAGTAACCCTGGATTCACCACAGCTGGAGCGTGCTCTCTTATTTCTGCTGACGGTAGCCATAAGCCAAGCCACGTCCTACCACAAGGAAGCGCTGCTGTCATTGCACAGAGCGTTTGCCTTAGGTGCTGTCCCGAACCACAGAGATGGGGACAGTGCCCCCGTCCTGCTAGCGGTGCTGGATAGCCAGCCGGGACATCCGAGAAGGACAATCCTTCTCCAGCTGGACCGCTTCAGGTGACCTGCTCATACAAACTGATTTTTTCCCTGACATTTAAGTGACAGGAGAGACGATAGTAGATGACTGGTTATATCAGGAGAGATACTGAAGTATTAATATACAGCTCTGCTGAAATTTATGTGGGATGCAGTGTGTAACCACATTCAGGAATACTGAATTCAAACCAGGACGGGCAGAGAAGAACTTCTAACATTACCAAGGGAACCTAACTTACTAGAGGACAAAAAAAATACTGGAGACACTGTCACTATTCCTACTAAGTCTGCCAGACAGTAAAAACTATCAAGGAATAAAAATACCTAAGACACAGTGTGTCTTAACCCATGTTAAGGCTGAGCACTGGGACAGCTGCCTGCCTTTGTCAGTAGCTAAGCTGTATTGCTGTTTCATTGTGGAGAGCTGAGTTGCTCAGCTGCCATCCAGAGGTGGACAGAGGGACACAGAAAGCCTCTGAGATCAACCTACTAGGAGAACTCAAATGGCATTAAGCAGAGCTGAGAGCAGGAGGAATGCTGCAGTGGAGCCTGGGGTCACACAACTGAGGAGGTGGAAACACAAATCCTAGGCATTTTTCGACCTAAGATGGTATAAATGATGTTCTTGTGTCTTCTGGGAATTATGAAATCACTCTGTGATAATTCAGTGGTGGGGAGAATACCTTGTTTTAGTTGGTGAGGAACTGCCTTGCAATCAGCAGTAGTGCCTGTTTCAGAAACAGTATGTTTTTCACCCAGAAAGGTCATTACATGAAATATAGCCACAGACACTGGAAAGAGATAAAAGAATCCAGTACTGTTCAGCCACAGCCCCATTAAATGGGCTGAAGAATCAGGATCTTTCTGGATTCAGATTTCATACATTTGTTTTTTTGCACAGTGGCCTATCTTCAGAGTATAGTCCCACGAAGATTTTAGATCACACTGGTGGAAAAACATCCCTAGAGAATAAGAACTGCGGTACCTCTCCCAGGCAGGTTGAAAGCCTTGGCCCCAGACTTCCTTCTTTCTCCCAAGAGTTCTAGCCAGAAGAGACAAAATTCAGCTGCAAATGCTTCTTCCTCTTCCTTCTTGGTCAGCCATGTTCCCTCAGACAACATGGGTTTTGTGGCCCAGTTTTTGACCTGGAGAAAGGAAGGGTAATTTAGTTCCACTCAGCCACAAAAAACCTAAGATAAGCTCCTCAGACAGCTTTTCTGATCTGAGTGAGGCAGCCTGTGGAGGATCCTGAACAGAGGTTAAAGAGAGCTTCAGTCAGTCTGGCATGCAAAACACCCACATCCCTTATGGAGGTGCACTGGTGTCACAGCAAGGCAGCTGAAATGTGTTATTTGAATAATGACAGCTATTAACATGAAAACAAGTAAATACTGGATGTGAATAAATGCAGCATGTAAACAGAGGAAAATGTAAACAGCATTATCAAGGTGTATAAGATTCTATAATGGCATTATGGAAGTATTAGGGGGAAGAAAAATATACTCAATTAAGGACATGAACCAACACATGGAAACAGGAATATTGGTCACACTGCCCTAAGGATTTCATTGTTCCTTACTGGACACTGCTTTTTCCATGGTTCTGCTCTTTTTGTGCTTTCCTCTGTATCAGAGGGAACTTTCACCCTTCTGATTACATCTCTGCTCCCATTCTTTCCAGATGGACACAGACTGTTGAATGTGGAAGGCAGATTTTAGCTCTATCCACTTCTTCATTCAAATTACCATTAAGCTCATTGAAAACTGAGGTCTAAATAAAGGTGGAATACAGCCTGAAGAATTGCAATAAAAATGCCTAAGGGCTTCTGTAGGATGTTAATTAACCTGGCTCATGTGGGGAAGATGGTTGATAAGTCAGTGAATATTTGAGCTATTTCAAAATTACAAGAACTTAACTGTTTTACATACTATACTCTGTAGAAATCCCCCACTGGATTTCACCCTCTAATGTCTATAAAATAAAGGCAATACATATTCTTAGCACATAAGCAATAAATAGGAAATGCTCTTATGGGATACACATTAGTTCCCACAATAAAAGAACACAAATCAAACCCAGCAGCTGAAGAGCAGATGAGCAAAAGATTATTTTGGGCCTCTAATGAAATGATATTGTGAAAGGCATTAGACAGATTGATTAGAGCTCAGCTGACTGACAAAACTGCCCACGCTGTCCACCATTATAATGAATCTAACTAAACCATCTCCTTGAGAGTGTGCACTGGTGTGTGCATCCCTATGTACGTGTGTCTTTGTGCTTCACAGCAAATTATTCATTGCTGTTTCTTTATAGTGCAAAAAACAGTCTAACTTGTACAGATCTATGCTTTAGAATTAGCTATGGATACACTCTCTGGGTAGGACTCCTGCAAGGATTAATTTTCGGTTTATCTGACAGTCATTTCAATTAACACATTTATCAGCATATTTACAACATGCAGTGTGAAATAAAGATCCTGTTAAAGAAAGAAGCAAGCTGAATCAACCATCTCAGATTAAGAACCAGTAAAAATTAAATCACTATCACAAGTTAATATTGAAGCTAAAAGCACAGTAAGAATAGAAATGAAGATTGGATGTTTATACCATTAAGGAGGATATTGAGAGAAAAAATATCAGGATTAAAAAGAAAGCGAGATCAAGATCTTTTGCTACGTAAATGTTATTTGTTCCATTTGCTTTAGCAGAACTCTGCCAACAGCCATTAGTGATGGATCTGACATGCAGATCTTAGAACCTGTGAAGATCAAGGTTTGGAAATTGTTCCTGGAAACAAAGATCTGCATGTGGGTTGGAATAATTAAAGGCTGAGAAGTGGCTGACTACGAATCATCCTTGCAGAACAGACCTGGAGTGCTGAGGGACAAGGTTTTGTCCCTCAAAACCAAACATGAGTTTTGCCAACCAGTTTTATAGTGAGAAATGTCAACTGCACAAAGGGCTGCATTGGCAAAAACACAGCTGAGAGCATGAGCAAGTGGATTTCCCCCTCTGCTTTTCACTTGTGAAGAGAACACATCCAGACTACTGAGTTCAGTATGGACTTCACAGGATAACAAAGTCATCAAAGACCTCTTCACTTGGATGGTTAGGGACCAAAGTATATGATGGACAAGATGAGGCTTCAGAAGCCAAGCTTGTTTAGCTGCCAAAAAAGAAGGCTAAGGGGAATAATGTTAGTATTTTCAACTACCCAAAAAGAGCTTAAAAAAGAGATGAATCCAGATTAAGGGCTGGCAGACACAGGGTACAGCAAATGGAAACTAGAAATGCCAATTAGAAATAAGGGAAAAGTTCTTCACAGTGAGGGTGGACAAACATTACATCAGAGACCCAGAGAGGCTGTGCAGCCTCCATCCTTGGAGATATTCTAAGCAAGGCAGCACAAAGGCCTTGAGGGACCTGATCCAACATTGATGCCATCCTGCTTTGGCCTCTGTAGTTCCCTGTCAATCATAGCTTTGTAAGATTTTAGAGAAGAATAGAAATGAGGTGTAAGGAGAAAAAACAGAAATGTCACTGCACAAAATGAGATTCAATAACCAAAGAATATGTAAGGCAGACAGAAAAGAAGTGCCTAAGTTGAATACTAAGCCAGGCCTAAAGAATTGTCATCTGGTTATAATAGGCTTAACAAAGACAAACTTCATCTCCCTTTGGAAATCAAAGCCCTGCAGGCTTCTTGTAGGAGGTAATTGAAGACAAGAATAACCTTGAGCTCCAGTCACACTGTACTTATTCATTGCTTATTTAAGACATAGCAACCCATTGTATATTGCTGCAATTTGTATAGCTAATTATATAGAACTCCAGTTACACATTGTGTCTAATTGCTGGAATATACATCCTCTGAAGCCATTAGGAGTGCTACCACTGACTCATTTGAAGAGTCTAATTTAGCCAGCTGAATTATCTGACTCATCTTAGTAGGCTCATCTCAGCAGGCTTTTCTAATGCTGTCCTTTGGAGGAGCTTGTCTCTGTACAGAGAGCCTGGGGAGACTAACCTGAGGGGCATGCTCATTGCTCTGGGAATGCTGCCTTTTCTTTCCCCCTTGATAAAGGAGGAATGGTAATAATTGCATACATTCACATTTCATGTGAGAATCAGTTGATGTCAGAGCAATTTAACTATAGAAATACTAAAAAATCTATTCCATTTGCCAGAGCATAAAAATGACCTTGTTGAGAGATTGGAAGGATGAATTGGAAGGAAGGTTGCTGACCACTGAAAAGCCAGATTTTCAACAATATCAATTAATATGGTGTTTTCAGGGCTGTCTGAATACCCTGCCAATAAAACAGCGTTTAAAGGAGATTCAGTTAATTCGGGTTTGCAGAAACCAGAAGATAGGCAAAACCCCTATGATAAATATTGAACTAAGGAAGCAAATCTGTAGCAGGATGGCTTCAATAAATAAGGTAGTTGTGCTGAGTTTTCCTCTTTCTGATTTGTGGTCATTGAGTAGTTACACAGGTACTCAGGGGGCTTATGAAGCATAAAAATGTTTGAAGAGGCACATAAAATAAAACACAAATTCTAGAATATTTAAGGCACAGCAACATTTCTGAGGTCAAATGCAGCTGCTGCAGCTGAGTTGTATATTTTATACAATAATATACTCTATATTCTTACAGAAGAATATATATATTCTACTCTACTAAAATAGATTTGTTGTTGTACCTTTACAGTAACTGAATAGGGCAGGAGAAGAGCCAGAAATATTTCATTTCTAGAATGCAATTACCACTTTGGAGAACAAATGAGAAATATGGAGAAGGAAGAGTTACAGATGGGGAAAAAGGAATGAGAGAATCGGATCGTGGAAGATATTGCTGATAGTATCAAAGAGAGCTGAGGGTGGAGTCTGGTTTGGAAGAAGTTATTATGGTTAGTGCAGTCTGAAAGGAGCTGAAGGAAGGGACTAGGAAGGGTCTGGCATCATCAAAGTCTGACTTTAAGTACTGCATTTAGCATGTGGACGGTTGAAAACAATGGATTTTGATAAATTAAAACAAAAGTAGGCCTATTTTTTAGAAAAAAATACATCCTCTGAGTGGCGGAGCATGAAGGAGGGAATGAGAATAGGATAAAAGGTAGACAGGCAATAGGCTGGAATGCTGATCATAAACTAAGCAGCAGGGGTTAGATAAAGTGAAAGTTCCTGAAGGAAGGAATTGCTGGTTATATTTTATCTGATATGCAATATCTGATCTGGATAGCAATCAGTGAAATCTTGTGCAGAGAGCAAAATGGAAAACAGGGCTTAAGAAAGACCTTCCACCAGGAATGTGTGATATACTTCATATGAATGAACCTCAGTAGCCTTCAGCAGAGAAATGAGGTGAGGATAAGCACTAAAAGAAGTAAACTCAGAGCTGAAGAAGGAAACCTCTACAGGACCCTACTGAAATTACTGCTGGGACAGCCACGCTGGAGCCACCTTGCCCTGTGAGACCTTCATGAATGACCTGGCCTGTCCTTGCTCTGGGCAGTGCCAAAGACCAGACCCCACTCGTAGTGCTGAGGCCACTGAGCTGTGTCACTTTATCTGAGGGGATATTATGCAGCTGAGGGCAGTATCATAGAATGTGATACTGTTGTAAGATTTCCTCCAGGCTTTCAAAATGCTGGAGCCACGCTGACACTCAGCAGAGATGGACCTTATTCCACCTGAAGCCATGCAGCTTTGGCACAGACAGGCCAGATGGTCAAAATGATTAATATCTTCCACTCATCATTCACCCTCAAGCTCTCTTGGATTTCTTCTGGTGTGTGGCCAGCCTACTTTGCTATGGTATGCTCTAAGACAGCCAAGCCCATTTCCAGCTGCAGGCAATAAAAAAACCTACCTACGCTAGACAGAAAAAGGCTTCTGTGATGCAGATTGCAGCGGTCCAAAGATTGTTTTGCCATTTTTTTGTTGGATCTGGAAAAATGTGTCTCCCATTAACTAACTTTATTACAGTCTATTCAGATCCCTGCATCTGCTTAGGATCTCAGCACCATGGGTGCCAACTCCAGCAACACATCAGCATTTGTTAAGACAGGAGAGCTTTTTTACCTTTTGCAAAGTCATCACTGTGCACAGACTGAAATGGGGTGTTATTCATCTCTTTAAATTAGGTTGTCTATTGGCTGCATTCCTGTTACACTTGCTGTAGAGCTGGTCAATACAGCCAGAAGGCATCAGTCAGTTTATTCTAAAGCAGACACTTACATTTAGGTCAGATGAATCATGCCTCAGGTATTATGGATAGTATTGACTGGCTCTCCATAAACAGAGTTGAACTCCATGTGACTGCCTCAAAGGTAAGCACTTACATTTTGGAAATGTCAGGTTAGAAAACAGCATCTCACTAATACCCCTAATAGTCACTTGGAGATCACAGTGATAAGGCAGGTCTTGGGAGGTTCACATAAATTCCCATCAGGAAGAAGGAACTCACAGTTGTACAAATGCTTCGAGAGAGAGCATTGTTTCAGTCCTGACCTCACCACAAACTGCATCTGCCACCTCCTGTGTCACTGAGTCACTTTGTTTCTGTACGCTTTTGTCTCTCTCATGGAAGCAGTGACATTCCACTTCCCAGAGGGTTCTGTTGCTTTATGCAGACTGAGAGCTCCTGCTGCATCTTGCAGGGCTTAGCACACACAATCCAGTATTTCATTTCAAACCTCCAGTTGCTACTGTGATATGAGTAAATAATGGAGAAGACACAGCAGCTAGTCAGGAGAGCTTTCAGTCCCAAGAATGATTGCGCTTTTAACTAAGAAAAGTATGTTTTCATACCGGATTTTGTTCTCTTTTTGGTTTATGTTATTGCTGCTGAGGAAAGTGATTTATTTCAATGCTTCCTCTTGTATAAAAAGAAGAAATCTTAGCCCTTGCTCTTTCAAGAGTAAAAGTTACAGAGTATAAAACCTTACAGAGTATAAAATAAATATTTAAAATGGATAAATTGAAGGAGGAAGGGGAAAAAAATCATGTCACAGAAGGATAGCAAGGATTTTATTTCAGGGTAGTGACAGCTTCTGTTGTCTCTGCCATCAAATAACTCTGAACTCAGGAAGGCTGCTGCATGCAAATGAAGATAAATGAAATATGGGTGTCCACATGATGTGCATCATTGTTATCTAAATGGCAGGTGAGTCCCCTCAGCACAGAGGCCAGGCAGTGGGTGCTGAGTGCTCCCACATTAGGGGTGGTCCCATGAGAACAAGGTTAAGATTGGTTAAAAGCACAGCAGGGAGAGCTGGGCATTGCACCTTCCTTCAGTGTCTTAATTTTGGATTGGATTTCCTCCCTCAATGCTGTCATGCCACTGTGCTCCTCCAGTGGTGGAATTTATTTTATCTCTGTTCTAAATCACGAGAGAGGGGAATTGTGTGCTGATTAGGTGATAAGCTGTCACCACTCCACCAGGCAGCTACTCCTGTCTTGAAATCAAATGCTGGTCTTGAGCACCGGTTTCAGCAGAAGGTGGAATGCCAGTCTGGGCAGGAGAGATCGTGCTTCCACAGCCACTGCTTTTCACCTTTGCCTCTCCAAAAAAAAAAAAAAACCAACCCAAAAAACCAACAAATAAACAAACCACCAAAAAAAACCCAAAAAAACCAAAGCAAAAAAAAAAAGCAGACTGATTGAGCAAAATTGAAGTTTCCTTGTGTACTCGTGGTTTCCAGCAGAGTCACTTCAAGTCATTATCTAAGTACTTTTTTATTTAGGGAAACTGAGACACAGTAAATTGACTATTTTATTCACCTTTCACTGGGCATCTGGCAGAGTGAGGAACTCATTCTGGCTCTCCAAAGCCATGCTAGCATCCTTGTGTTTAACAGGGATCCAGGGAATCCAGTCAGACTCATGGTTTCATCTTCATAGAACTACATCAACGCCCGCCCTGCTGGAAAGAACTTAGAGTTTTGCACTTCAGTTTTCCCACATGTTCTGAAATACCATTGACCCCACATCACAGCCATGACTTTCTACATTCCCTTAAGCTCAATAAAACAATAAATAACAAAGCAACAAAAGGCCTAGAAGTGATTCATCCCAATGCAGCGTACAAAGTATGTTTGTTATTACTCTTCTGATCTGGTAATGGTGTAAATGACTAGCAAGATACAAAGTGATGATGACTGTGTAAAAAAAACCAAACCCAAAATTGGTTAACTAATAAAAATAGAACACATCTCTGAGGAGGACCCTCTCAAACGCTACTCAATTGAAATGGTTTAATTGTGCTGAAAAACATATCTAAATCGAAACCCATTTTATATACTTAAAAACGGCTGAAATAAAAATTGCTTTTACCAACAAATTATCAAGTAATATTAAAATGTCGTTATCACATTTATCTGTTTACCAGCTGGAGTCCTAATTGAAATTTGTTCAGAACTCATAATAGCATTAGGTCATGTTATGCTTACAACATTAAGCAATGATTACATCTGTGACTTTTGTTTTTAATTAGCTTTTTTCAGTTATCTGGGAGAGATAGAACCTTTCAAGATTGTAATTCACTTTTGATTACAATGGAGAGAGAACAAACCAAGTCATCTTACAGAATGTGCAATTGTGCAATTTACATTCCTGACTCTAGGTCTGTTAGATCTGACTGTATTTTGATTTCCTTTCATTCATCAGTTTTGTTAATTGGTTCTTGATGCCAACAAGGTGTGCTGGTGTTTGCACATTTGGGGATCTAAAATAACTTTTTACAAAATAGAGATGAGTGTGTATTGTGTCTTAGTTTCCTGCTGGCAGTACAGAGGAATCACTTTTAACACAAAGTACTGAAAAACAGACCACTTTGTATCAGCCCTGCAACGGAACATAGCCAGAGGTGAATTTTAAAGGGGGTCTCAAATGTAGCTGTAGCTGTGATTCAGAGAAGTGTTTCAGCTTGTTCCTTCATCATTCATCCCAGCCAGCAAACACACACATGATTACTCACGTGCTTTAGCTTAAACATCTTGCTGAGTTTCATCCTACAGAAAGGGCAAGCAGCAAGCCCAAAGCAGGATTTCACAAGCCTTCATCAGTGGGAACAACACCAACTGCTTGCTAGTAATGAACTGACTCCAGCACGTCCCTGGACTAGAAGCACCCTGGCTGCCTTCTTTCTTCAAAATCTTTCTTATCTTGTTGTAAAGAGCCATGCTTGGAAGAACAGGAAAGTAACTCCACAAGCCAGAACAGGGAATAATCAACCTTAATCTGCTGGAACGAGTAACTGAGAGAGATCAAGCAGCCCCATTCACTGTTCTGTGAACTCTGGGAGTCTGGAGATATCCATGGCCCAGCAAAGCTCCCACATCCAGGGACACAGGCTCACCATTCTGGGCCACTTCTCTGCTCTCAAACAACACACAGCAGAAAAGAGAACCTGAACATGGGCAGCCATGGAATTTGGTGGCACTGTTTGCTGGGCAAGTGCTTATGATGATGAATTAAATAGGGTTGTGTGCTGGTTTTGCACAGCCTGGTTTTTGATAGCAGGGGGTCCACAAAGATGACCCCTGTGAGAAGCTGCTGGAAGCTTCCACCATGTCCAACAGAGCCAATCCCTGATGGCTCTGAAGAGGGATATGCTGCAGGCCAAAATTGGACCAATGAAAGAGGTTGGCACTGCCTCTGTGATGACATATTTAAGAAGAAAATCAAAACAAAGTCACACAGTTCTGCTTCTAGTCAGAGAAGAGGAGGAGGTGAGAACATGCGAGGGAAACAAGATGGCAACACCACGGTCAGTGGAGAAGGAGGGGCAGGAGATGCTCCAGGCACTGGAGCCAAGATTGCTCTGCAGGCCATGGTGATGAGCATGGTGAAGCAGCTGTGCCCCTGCAGCCCATGGATCCTTGAGGAATGCAGGGATCCACCTGCAGCCCATGGCGGAGGTGCCCATGCCACAGCAGGTGGATGCCTGGAGGGGGCTGTGATCCAGGGGAAGACTCAGAGGAGAGGGCCCTGCTTCCAGGCTGGAGCAGCCTGTCCTTGAAGGACTGCACCCTGTGCAGGAGTGACTCTTGTCACAGCAGTTTTGGAAGGACTGTGTGCCCGTGGGAGGGACTCACATTGCAGCAGTTTTGGGAGAACTTCTGCTCATGAGATTTGGAGCCACACTGGAGGAATTCACAGAGAACTGTCTCCCGTGGGAGGGACCCCATGGTCTCACAGGGGAAGGACTCCTCTCCCAGAGCAGCAAAAGAAAATCTCAGGGATGAACTGAGCAAAACCTTTTCTTCCTGTGCTGTCACTGGAAAGGAGGGTGGGGTTGGGGGGAGAAAGGTGTTTTAAGGGTTTATTTTATTTCTCATTATCCTGCTCTGGTTCTGTTAGTAATAAATTTCACTTCGCAATTTTAAGTTGAGCCTGTTTTGCCCTTGAAGTGTTTTCTCCAGGTCTGTATCTCACTCAGGAACCCTTCATTAATTTTTTTTCTCTCTCCACTGCCCAGCTGTAGCAGGGGAGGGTGTGTGAGTGACTCTTGTGGGTGCCTGGCATTGGGACAGCATCATGACAGGTTGGTAGGCTATGGGAAAAGAACAAGGTCATTTATTTCTACCACACCTGTGGAAGTATGAGGCACACAGAGTGGCAACCACAAGAAATCAAGTCTAATGAGCTTACATGATGGTGACTGTTATCCCTGGAGAGGCTACAAGGATTGTATGAGCGCAAAAACTGGGCTCAGAAGGGACATTGAGATGTAACATAATCCACTCCCTAGCCGAGATGAATAGAGGGGTGAATTGCCCATAAGACATATTGTCTATAATTCTCCTGCTCTGCTCAGAGCCAGAGGAGTTCAGCAAATTCCCTGTGTATAGCTGGAAAAAGCTTTCAGGAACTGAAACAAGAACTGTAGAAAATTCAGGGTGGAGAAACAAGAATGTTATAAGGTCTAAAATACACCTGTAGCATTCAGCCAGTCTCTGCAAATGAGTATGACCAGTTAATACCATTTGGAGGTGAAAACATGTAGACTAGGTTTCAAAATGTCTGACCTAATTCCCCTGCCTACACACCAGAAAACCATCCTTCCCCTTATGACATCTCACTCTGCCCAAGCAATTCCTTTTCTGTTGACCTGAGCCTTTGACTGGTCCAAAGGTTCAAGTCCTTTATTGCTTTTCAGGGAAGACAGGGAATGGCTTTTTCCCCATTGCTAAATGAGCCTGTGGTACCTGTACTGTGGCCCACCCAGCACAGGCATTTTCTGTGAGCACAGGAACTGAGTCAGTAGCTCTCACTGGGGCTGGTTAAGTGCATCCTTTTCCTCCTTGGGGCAACTGGTCTGCAGGGAGATGATCCTCAGGGGTTATTCTGGAGCAAGGGACTGAGAGGTTTTGGACAGGCTGTCAGTATCTGCTGGGATGTGATGCTCAGCCTCACTTGCAAGGGAGGTGAAGGACTTTCCCATGGCAAGCTCCTGCCATGCTTTGCTTTCTGTGGCTGCTTAGACCTAATGCACACAGGGTTGAGGGTCCTCCTTGACTCTGCAAACAGAGGACTTTGTATCTCTGCTTATATGAACTGGTAGTTCTGAAACAGCCACATGAGGCCTTAATGTAGGAGGGCAGCAACACTGATTTTTTTGGAAAAAACAAGCATCAAGTTCTGTGCTCTTTACTCTGCCTTGCCTGCAGTGACCTGTGAGATCCAGCACAGGACAAAGATCTGTTCTGAGAAGAGACCAACCTCTTCCTGTTGACACCCTGCACTGTCAGGAGGCCACACAAGGGTGCAGATGTGGGTTAATCCCACATGGGACAGGTGCCAGCTAAGGAGACACACTCACAGGTGCAGCCTGCAGTGGCTGCACAGGGGAACCTGGGAGCAGAAAGACTACAAGTGATGCTGAGATGAGATGAGATGAGATGAGATGAGATGAGAGGAGATGAGATGAGATGAGATGAGTTTCATTGAGGATGAACATGGCAGCTGGACAAGGCCATTCCTGTCACTGCTTACAGCCACTGCAGAATTTACTGAGGACAGGATGGGAAGCAGTGGTGCTGTTACAAATAAACCTGTCCTGCTCTTGCTCTGTATTTTGTACTTGTTCCTAAGCAGTGAAGTTTTGGGGCTTTTTCTTAGTGAAAAAATAGAGGACAATAAGACTTGAGGGTCATTATTTATCAAGCACCTTTCCTAAGGTGCAGAATATAAGGTCCTTATATTCTTAAGGATATTCTTATCCTTAAGAATAAGGAGTCATTCTTATTTCCAGTCTAGCTTCGGACTAGCTAATGCTGGGATTCAAACTTGCTCTTTCTACAACCTAAGGCACTAACCCAGCTGCCCAAGCATTGGCTATGGTGGGGCTGCTTGGGATTTAGAAAAATTCCTTCTGGGACCTGAACAATCTTCCACAGGCAGAATTTCAGTGAAGTGAGTGCACTGCCACAGAAAACTCTTGGCTCATTTCCTAAATTCAGAGTAGGGAAAAAAAAATCCAACCCAGTCTAACCATCAATGTAACACCATTAAAGCAATGTAACAAAAATAACTCTGGCCTGAAGACTTGGAGATTTAAGTGAGACTAGAATAGGTCTTTAATTACTTCCATTTTTACTCTTCAGCAGCGTCAACAAGACTAAAATAGTTCCTTCCCTCCTGTTCCCACTGTGTCAGTAGGACAGAGCCCTGCATGAGGATTCACATGCTGCCTTAATGCTGTGCCTCCTTAGACACAACAATACCTCTCTTAGCTTTCCCTCCCCTCCCACAGCAGGCATTCAGTGTGGATCAGCCATACCACAGCCAAAATGAGAGGCATGAAGGTGGATTTCCTTTTCAGTCTCAGCTCTGTCCCTTTTTCCCTTCCTTTTTTTGGAGGAGATGCAGATGGCAGTCACTCCCTTTGCTGTGTGCAAGTGTCTAGACGGGAAAATCTCCCCACAGCTTGTGCAATTTTCTGAGCTGCCTTCTGCTCACCTCCACCTCCTCATTTTCCTCTTTATCTGCTTTCCGTATTCTCCATGTTGCTATTGGTCCTGTGAAAATGAACACATCAAAGCCATAAATAGCAGCTTTTTTACTGCTCCTGTGTCCTCTCTCCCTCCTCTTCTTTTAACATTAATATTAATAGCTACTATACCTTTCTTCACTGTTGCTTTCTTCTTGATCCTCAAGGGAGTAAGCCTTTTCTTGGACTTTCTGCTACTGTGAATGTTTGCTTGAAGGAATGCTAGGGCATGCTGGGAAGCACAACACCAGTGATACCTGTGATACAATATTGGGTCGAGCAGCAAAGATATTAAATCTTATAGTACTTGTTGGAAGAATCAAACATTCTTTTATACCTGCTGCGTATGGCTGAGGTTTCTTTCCTTGTTTCTTTCCTAGCAAAAATAGATTTTTAATCAGTCCAAAATCTCCAAGGAGAAGAAAAAAATAAATAACCTCTTTCCTATGCCCTCCTTGATGCTATTGCACAGGGCAGCTGCCTGAGGAGTGAAGAAGCAAGTGCAGCTCCCCGCCTGTCGTAAAACCACACGGACACAGGGACACTGCAGGGACACTGTCACCAGCACCCTCACCACTGCTGTTAGTTAAAGCACGGAGTTAACGAGCTCTCCTGCCCCCCAAGGTTTGCTTGCCTGTTGCTGGTCCCTGGGGTTGAGGGCTGAGCTCCTCACGCCTGCGTCAGCCCGGCTCTCGCATTTGTATTCTGCGGTGTGGTTGCGTGTCTGGAGTGCTGGGAAGAAATCCCCCAGGTTTGATTTCCCTCACACACATAGAATGGAAAAGGTGGGGAGTGTGATGTCTGTGCTCTGCACGCAGCCCATGGCCAAGGGGCTGCCTGGGATCACAGGGTGCCCAAAAGACAGAAGGTGAATTTCCTGATGCCGTTGTCACAAGGAATGGGTACCACAGTAATGGTGAAATTGACTGGTGTAACCCTCACAGTGAGTTATTCCAAGCATGATTTCTGCCTAGATGGATTTAAAGGTTGTTATTTGCTCCTGTCTTGACACCAGGGATCATCTCCCTTTGATAGCTTTAATGTGCAGAAGCAAAACGTGCATCTGGGACAGGGGGATCAGGGCACTCAAATGAGACTCCCCTGACACTTCTCCATGACAGTGACACGTGCTGCAACTGGACATGGTGATGGGTAACCCCCCTTCCCTCTCCCAAGCTCTCCCAGAGCTGCAGTTGATGTGAAACCAGTGGTTGTTATGGCCAGTGGAAAGACCCCCATGAATAGCAGTGGTTTTGCATGAGCTGGAGAAAGGATTGAGAAAGGTTTGGTGCTGGATTGGTGCTGGCTTTCAAGTTATGGCCCATTCCTATTTTTATCTTTTCCTTCTCCAGCAATGACTTTTGCACAGGCACAGACTAGCTGCCTTTTAGTCTGGGGAAATCTCTCCTATTCTGACCAAAAGGCTGCAGGACTGAAATGTGCTGTACTGGCACCACAGCTATGACCTGGTGGGGGATGAGAAGAACAGTACACTAACTTATGAACAGGAAAGAAACACAAAACACTGGTACAAAAGTCCACTGCAACCAAAGGAGCTGCAGATTACAGAGACACAGCTCAGGCTCCTATTGCAGCCTTTTTGGAGAAAATAAAGCCTCACATAAGCACAACCTTATGTCCAGCAATGCCAGTCTCACCCATTTCAGCTCCAATCTGCATCACCACAAGAGCTCTAAAGGAAGAATGGCAAATTGTTTACTCCAAGAGTCAAGAGAATCATTAGTCCAAACAAACAAAAGGAGGTGGGGGGATCTATTTGCTTGTCATAATCATCAGTTTAAAAGATCAGTTCGATCTCTTAAAACAGCAGCTTCAGCACTAATGGAGATTCCTTGTGTTTGCAAATGTGAAACTTCACAGTTTCAGACGGTGATCAGAGGATGCTTTTGAGATCTCTGCAGGAAATCTAATAGGAAAATTCAAATGAGGTCATATGCTTTGCTGCTTGTCTACCAACTTCTCCCAAAGGTCTCCCTGCTCTCCCAGCTTATGAGCCTAATTAACCCTCTGCACCTGGTTGCCAGGCATGGAATTTTAAGTCATTATAGGGATGTGTGGCTTCCTCAGCAGCAGTCAAACTCTTCATGTCACACTCCAAGTGCTGGAATTTGCCTTGCACTTCTTTGTTCAGTGTTGCAGGAGGTGGGCAGCTATCTGCACATGCAAAAACTCCACTGAAGGGACCAATTTACAGGCAGTCTTTGGACCAAGGGGAATAACAATTCCCCCAGATGGTCTTTCAGGTTTCTGCAGCACACTGGAGCAGGAGGTTTTGTGTCTGAGTTGCCCTTAGATGTTTTAAACTACTTCACAGGCATTAACTATGCCCATTTCATACACACAATCCTACCTTAACCAGCTCCCCTGAGCAACACGGATGGTGTGTGAGCTTTCTGCATATTCAGCTGGCAAGGGACAGCCTGAAGAATCTACACTGCTCCCACAACTCTTTACACATTCCTCATTAGAGAGCCTGGATTGAGGGAATAAAAACAGTAACCAGGAAAAAAAATCTCAGAGCAGCAAGCAGAGATCCAGGAATCAGACAGGAGCTTTGGCACAGGTTACAATGGAGCCTGAACTGGCCTTTCCATTGCAGCAATGAATCCCTGGCTCTCCTGTGACTTGGTGAAGTGTAGAGGGCACCTTTGCTCACCCCACTGCCCTTTTAGTCTCTGTTACACCCTGATCCTCAAGGCCTTTCATGGAGTCACAGAATCAAACCTCCTCAGGTGGAAAAGGACTCCAAACCATTAAATCCCACCCTCTGACTGGGTGCTTTCACCACAATGTCAATAGGGGAAATGGAGTCAGAAGTATTCCAAGAGTCTCCAAACATATGATCTTACTTTAAGAGTGGTTTCAGACTCTGAGTAGCAGGACCAACAAGCCCAGATGACAGTCTTTCAAACTTATTTTTTTATTTGCTTCTTGATTGGCTTGGAGGACCCAATGCTCAGCACTTTAGAGGTAATCACATGGTACCTATCACAAGTATCTATTTTCCCCACAACTCATTACAAAAGGAATTGGGAAGTTGCTCAGTAATGTACTAAATTTACACTCATTTTACTGCACTGAATTTTAAGTTTTGTAAATTCTCAGAGCCTGAGCCTGCTTGGACAAGCTGCAGTATCATCATGCCCAACTCAGTGTCATCATGCACAAAGAAGAGCAATGGAGCTTGTGAAGGGTCTGGAGCACAAGTCCTCTGACAAGCAGCTTAGGGAGCTGAGGGGCTAAGCCTGGAGAAAAGGAGGCTCATGGGGGCCTTATTGGTCTCTACAACCCCTTGACACGAGTTTCCCAGGTAACAAACGATAGGACAAGGGGAAATGGCCTCAAGTTTTGCCAGGGGAGGTTCAAATTGGATATAAGGAAACATTTCTTCATGCAAAGGGTGGAAAAGCACTGGGACAAGTTGCCTAAGGAAGTGCTGGAACTACCATCCCTGGAAAGAGTCAAAAATACATGCTGTGGCACATGGGGGACATGGGTTAGTGGTGAACAGAGCAGTGCTAGGCTAACTGTAGGACCAATGATCTTAGAGATCTGTTCCAACCTTCAAAATTCTATGATTTTATTGTTCTATACAGTGCAGACATGAAGCACTCTCTGTCTAAACTTCTGTCTCCACCTTAAGGAGAATTTAGGCCACTCATGTATAGCTGGGCATGGTAGGTTTCTATTTCAAGGGGAGTCCTTATATATTGGAAATCCTCTCTGGCTGCTGTCAGAAAAAGACATGCAAGTCTTTCACTGAATTTGAAGACTGCCTTGTCTGATGCAATCATTGCAGCAGCTTTCATGACATCTATTTTGATTTAACACCTCTTTGCATTTTGTTGTCCTTTATATTGAGACAGCAGTAGATTTTTCTGTGGCCAGTAAGGCACTGTTAGAACAATCAAGTCTACTAGAACTATTTTCAAAATGATCAGGAATAAGTTGAATAAAAATGATGCTCTGAGTAAAAAACTTAGTAAATGGCATCCCAGTTTCTTTTTAACAAATCAGGAGATGACAGCACAATTCTGACAGCACACCTATGCAGGTTCCTAAAGATGAACTCTATAGTTATGTGTGTTTTAAGTTGGCCTCTATGAAGAGTTCGGGCTGCTAAATGTTGACAACCAATGAGAGATAAAAGTAACTCTTTATGGTTTAAAATATATTCTAAAAAGATATCTCTGTCCTATAGCACTCTGATGTAATGATTTGATTAACCAGTTCATTAACCATTTATTTCAAGCACCTGTTAGTACTGTGACCTGCTGAAGAAAGCATGTACCTTGATTCAGGAGCTTGCATCCACAAATCTTAGTGGTGACTTTTCCTTTCTCTGGTTCAGTTTCTGCAGATATAAAACAGGGATAATGATAATGACCTCCTTAGTAATGCCATCAGGGATTTACTAATAAGCTAATCATTATTGGGGAATAAAACTTTATGTGAGGAACCATTTATTAAAGCATCCCCATGGCTTATTCACATTCCAAAAGTGATTTATGAATGAAGCCTTAAAGGGAAGGTTGATGACAAATGCACCAGCCCAAAAGCAGCAAAGATCCAAAACTCATGGCCACAACTCCAGCAAATAGGTGAGTGTCCAGGCATAAATGTGCACAAATTCTCAGTTCCTCATCTTTATGTCCCTCCTCAACCTTCCTCAGTTACTATTTTTGCTGGAGGAGGAGGAGGTGAAAGGCATTTCTTTAATCCTTTTGGTGCAAAAGTATGGGATCCTTCCGTGTTCAATCCTGTCACCAAATGAGTGGCAAACACTTCCCCTGCAGCTGTTTCTGCAGTGTTACACTGTCAGTAACAAGGGAAACCATGAGGAGGAACTGTCCTGGAACAAGAATATTGGATACAGGTGGAGAGAGCTTCCTCACATGGCCTACAGCACACACCAGGACCTTTTAGACCATGACAGTGATGATCAGTACACAGAAACTTCCTCTCCCACCTTATTTTGCTTCTACATGGACAATCTGAAATGTTAATAACTTTTTCTTTTCTCTTCTGCCTACTGAACTCTTTCTCTAAAAGCTCTTTATCACACATTCCCATTTAAGCCTCTGCAGAACACTTGGCTTCCTCAGGCACAAAATTTACTTGGACTGTGAAACTTTGAGATCTGACTGGGTGCCAAATATGACTCCTAGCATCCCCTCAAATAAGGATTTTATTCTCCATGCTTACTTCTAAAATTTCTAGGAATTAATCACTTCAAATTACAGTAAGGTTGCAGATGAACATTTGAAGCACAAGTAGTGTTCTCCTCCATCCTTCCAGTTGCAGGGAGTGATGGGGGAAGAAACAGGAAGAATAGCAGCCCAATATCTGACTCTGAACCTTCTGTCACTGACAGAATTTTGGATTTTCTGTTCATGAGCTGGTCTACATGATACCAGGCCTGCTGGCAATATTGGGTATGCTTGTCTCAAGGGGAGAAAAGGAACTGTGCAGGAGATAGCAGGGCTCACTGAAAGAACTTCAGGCTAGAGCTGAAGGGGGAAAAGGATAAAACCAGGATCACTAGAGATAAACCTGGCATCATGCCAGTGTTTGAGGGATAGTGTGCTAGCCAGGGCCTTCAGTCTGCTGTCTCAGTGGAGGTAGAGACAGAGATCCATGTGCCAGCAAAGACACAAGGGTTATTGATGTGATAGAAACCACAGAAATTCCGGAGAATGGTCACCTAGGAATTAGGGTTTCCCACTCAAAGCAGATGGTGGGATCAATAGCCCAACTTGGCCAACAAGGCCAGGTGCTGAGTCCTGTACTTGGATCACAACAGCCCCCTGCAGCACTACAGGCTCAGGGAACAGTGGCTGGAAAGCTGCCCAGCAGAAAAGGACCTGGGGATATTGATCAAGCAGCTGAACATAAGCCAGCAGATGATGATGATGATGTCCAAGTGGCCAAGAAAGCCAATGGTATCCTGGCTTGTATTAGCAATAGTGTGACCAGCAGGAACAGGGCAGTGATTGTCCCCCTGTGCCTGGCACTGGTGAGGCTTGAGTGCTCTGTCCAGTTCTGGGCCCCTCACTGCAAGAAACACATTGAGGTTCTGGAGCCCCCAGAGAAAGGCAACTTGGGAACTGATGAAGGGACTAGAGCACAAGTCTGATGAGGAGTGGCTGAGGAGGGGGGATGTTTAACCTGGAGAAAAGGAGACTCAGGGGAAACGTTATCACTCTCTACAAGCAGCTGAAAAGAGGTTATAGCCAGGTAGAGGTCAGTCTTTTCTCCCAAGTAAAATGGTATGGTACCTTCATAGCCAAAAACATTACCTCAAAATCTTGCATAGAATCTTCATCAACTGAAATTACTATAATCAATCTGTAGGAATTATGAAGGTCTATGGTCAGTAGAAACTGGCTTAGATGGAACTACAATTCACTTCATAGTTCATCTGTATTGAATAGAAACCAACATTCCACTTCCCTGTAAAACACTGCTCTTTCAAAACTTGGTGGTATGAGTAAAGGCAAAGAGGGTCTGGCTTTTCACAGAGGCCATGTGCTGCAACTTGTTGAAGATGAGCAGACTGCTTAGAGGGAATGGCACTGGAAAAGGAGGTATCTGGGTGTTGTGCAGCCAGGTTTGCTATGCAGCCACATGCTGGACAAAGTTTTCCCAAAGTTTTCCTTTCTTAAGGAAAGAAAGGCTCTGATTCCCCTTATCTTACACCGGTGAAAGTATAATGGGCTGTGAACATTGGCAAAGAGAATTCAGCTTAGATGAGAGCTAGTCCAGAGAGAAGAAATTTGTCACCTGACAGTCTGCTCTGTGGGTGTTTCTTCTGTTACAGATTTACAAAGCTCCCACTGCATTGCAGATTGAATCCAACTGGGCCCAGGTAAGAACTGTTGTAGGAAACACAACTGCCTTCTTCCTTAGCTCACTGATGCGGTGACAACAAAAAGTTGTGTTGTCAGGAATCCCCACAGCACTCTTGGTAAATGGCTGGGGAGAGACGCCTCATACAAACTCACAAGACAAATTATATTAAAAATTAGGTGAAAAAATAAACAGCTTGACTGGGACCTAAAAGAATAGTAGCTGCACTGTGTGTTTTTCAGTCACTGCTTTTATGGCTGAATGGCTGCTGGAAATACTAAGGGACTAATTTTGCAAATTTCCCATATGCAGGATCCCTGAGAGTTAGGACCTCTCTGTCCTGACTGTGCAATTCCTACCCACTCATTTCTGCTTCCCTCTTATATTGCAAGATGAACCAACAGCATAAGTGGGCAAGACCCAGGGGGCATCTTTTGCCCAAGGCAGGTGCTTAAGTGACACAAAAACCTGAATGGAAGCGCAAAAGCCCTAAAGCTGGAAGTCTTACTCAGGTTCCCATCCAAGGCCCATTTCTCTGGAGAGAACTGCTTTTCTGTGCTTTCTAGTGTGGCAAGCAGCTACACAATGGTTTTTGCTTGAATGTTGCTTGTCTTGGAGAAATTACCATGACCATTAGCAAACTCTGTACCAGATGGACAGAGGTCTTCCCCACCTATTTCTGTGTGTTTACAAAATATCCCTCTGTACCTAAAACAAGATCACTCAGGCACTTCTTTTATTTGAAGACCAGATCCCAAGACTTCTATCTGTGCTGATAAGATATCCTGTGCTAGTTTCAGAAGCACAGAAACTGTGCTAGTTTCAGGGGGACTCCTCTGTGCTAATGAGTGTACCAGTATCTAGATGAAGGTTTTTAGTCTTCAGAAATTGCCTGCAGCAAGGTCCCCATGCTCTGTCCTTCCCGTGATGCCCCTCTCTCTGAAGGAGAGAAGCTGCCCTTTGCCCATGGGATCCTGCCACAATTCCTGCACATCTGCAAAAGAAGTTGGTCATGAAAGTCACCTTGAATATCTTAATCACTTGCCTCCACCATGTACCTGAGAATCCTGTCTTATCTGAAATCCAGGGTCTGATGTAACTTCAGGTTGAACTAATAAAGACTTTTTTAAACTGGTGACTAAGCATTCGTCAGAAAATGAAATTGTGTTGGGAGAAAGTGAGCGTAGGATCTACCCTTATTTTAAAATTCAATTAGCAGCACAACCATGAAGAACAGCCCTGTAGTTATGTAGATTTAGTAAAGTCATTAAGATCTAAGATTACATGGGGTCCTATTTCCCCTTACTCTCCCTTTTGCTGCCCCCAGCAATCCTGCCTGTTTTCAGCCTATCACAATACAAACGGAAACAAATCACCAGGGGTTAAACAGCCTAAATTGGATTACAGTCACACTGTTCAGAAAATAGAGTATTGCTGGTAATTGCATTCTATTGAATAAATATCTCTACACTAGTTTACATCACATTAGTATTCTGACAATGATTATTCTCATTGCAATTTCCCTGTCCATGAATAAGTGCAACACAGAGCTCAGAATACAAACAATTGATGTGTTCTGAGTGCTGGTATTTGTTTTGAAGATTAAACAGTATCCTGGTTGGACATTAATAAAATCTTAGAATAAAAAAAATCCTAGACCCCAGACCCTTTGTCTTTCAGTCTTGCTGAAAATTTATCAGCCAAATAACTCAAGGCCCCAACTTGTTCCTGGTGAAATCAATAGGAATTCTGCTAATTTTGCTTGCTTCATGACCCTCAAAATTTCTTTTATTTGTATCACAGGTGCCTCTTAAACTTGCTGGTTCCAAAATATTTATGGATAGTTTGTGAAACCTATCTCAATATCAAAGAATTCCAATCTAATACAAGCTGGCACAGTTATGGGTAAACTTTACACTTGATCACTTCTCAGGTATTTTATTGCAGTTTCTAGATAACAGC
Source organism: Agelaius phoeniceus (assembly GCF_051311805.1). Taxonomy (NCBI): domain Eukaryota; kingdom Metazoa; phylum Chordata; class Aves; order Passeriformes; family Icteridae; genus Agelaius; species Agelaius phoeniceus. Next base: position 144,286,577 of record NC_135265.1, on the reverse strand, counting down.
CTGTCTTAGAAGTCTCCATACCTCCAGCTTTAGTGGAGGCTACTGACTGCAGCCTCCAAGCACTTTGATTTTTTTTCAGTGCCTGCTGTTCTTTAGTTTCTCAGGGAAAGAGACAATGTCCTGACAGGCAGATAAAAGAGGATATAAAGCAAAAAAATGTAAAGAGCAATTTAGTCTGGCACTTCTCAAAGTTTCATGGGGTCATGTGAGACACGTGTCAAATTTCTCTGTTTCTTTGTTCCTCCCACCAACTTTGTCTCTGAGACCTTTGATGTTGCCCAGAGGAGTTTAGGGTCCCCAGGTTCAGTGGCTTGGCTGTCTCGCAGCTAAGAGCATCACCAATGTTTATGGGCCAGCAAGCTCTGGTGTGGAGCTAAGATAAGGCAATGCTGGCAGAGAGACAGACGGAAACACCGCTTCTTTCCTTGCTGTCAGCTCAAGAACAGCCACATCACCCCCCTGAGCACATTTTGTAACACAGCCTGTAGTCCTCCCATGAAAAAAAAACCCAATGGCTGGATATCTTAAAGTGGGCATTTGTGCTAATTATTTCTTTCCCTTGCCATAAGTCCAGTAATTAAAAAATGTCCCAGGAGAACTACAACATTCTTTTCTCTCTGCCATTGAGCAGCAGCATGAGCTATCAATGACATGAAGATTCCATAGTACTGTACAACTGGCCCTGTCTATCTCATCTGTCACATCAGAATGTTTTAGCTATTGACATTTCCATGTTTCCAGAAGTATATCTTAGTGATTATGACTTCTTATGGCACTACTTTGCATGGAAAGTTTTTGGTTTTGTTTTTGGGTTTTTTTTTTAAGAGATACCAGCTTTCTTGCATAAAATGAAAGGAAAAAAGGAAAAAAAAAAGACTGTGAGAACAGAGGAAGAGGGGAGTGACATGAAAGAACAGAGATGAATATGAAGATCAAAATTTGAATTAGCTGCACCTGTATAAGTATAAAGCTGAGAAGCTGGTCACTGCTTACAACATAAACATAATATTAGAATAAGGCTATCAATAATGGACAGCCACTGGGAGGTAAAACCTACTGTGGCTGGCATTTTCCAAAGAATTATGGCACCTTGGAGTCCAATTTTCACAGTACTCCAGCCTGTAATCTTGTTGATAAATCACTTCCCACATGTAGGACTTGATGCTAAACATTGAGAACAATCCACATTTTACTGCCAATTCCAAGTGCATAGGGGAAGAACAAAGCACTCTGCAAAAACTGTTATGAAACTGAAAACAGGAAGCAGTACAGGGCTGCATGAAAATGAAGTGCAGCAAGGAGCCCAGCACTTCAGTCCTTTTCCTGACACCATATATGCCAAAGACTGAAAGTGGCTCTGCGCAGTGCTGATTGTCTGAAAAATAGGTACAGAACAGGACCCACACAATCCCTCTCAGCAGCATCCTATTCTGGTGGCACTGGTGGAAAGACACCACTGCTATTGGTGTGAAGTTGAAGGGGAGGGTGAAAGGCAGGGCATTGCAGAAGGCTCCATCCAGGCACGGGCACCACGAGGGCCCTTTGGCAATACAGAAGCAGATCATGGTGTTTGGAATCTGCTAGGCACAGGGAGGACTGACCAAGAGGACTAAGGATGGTAAGGTAGTGGTGGGAGTGCCTCAGTGCTCTCTGAGGCATCAGCATTGCACCCTTGGAATTTAGGAACATGAATATCCATTTTTTTTATTGTACATTTCGTTTGTAAGTACATCTCAAGCTCATGTGCATTTGAGGCTGGGGGCAATGAGGATATATCTGTTCTCCACATCATAGGTCTATCTTCTTCCAGGCCTCCAAAGGGATAAAGCAATCCTGCAATATCTGTGAACATCAGCAGAAAACTTCTCTCTTCATGTAAGGAAAGGGATGGATACACCCTCCTGAAGGAATTCCACCAATCTCCTTCTGCTGAAACCTAGCACAAGCAAGCCCAGCAACAATGATAAAAGCTGGGGCCACACTTCCCTGAATGGGGCATAATGCAACATTAATTCATCCTGGTTTTCAAAGAGGAGAGCTAATAACTTTAGTCAGGAATTTACAAAAATTGAACTTAGGCCACTGACCCAAGACACAGCAATTTGGAAGCTGGAAGAGAGATAAACAGAACCTATTACATGGCAGCAGCTTTTAACTATAGCAAGAGTGCTGATATCTGACATCTGAGTCTTGGATCAGTAGCTACAGATACCATAAAACCACTGTGTGCAATTAGACACAATCTGTGATGTGCATTTCATAATAAGGCCAGCAGTACCACAGCATGGTTACTGACTTCATTCACAAACTACAAGCACAATTTTTCCAGGTCGCAGTTAAGGTCATTTTTAGCAACAGCAAAAAACATTCTGGTTTCCTGACAGGTATTTACAATCTTCCTGAGGTCTTGTTAATTAGTCAGATTTTATTTTGCTTATGACATTAGCCTTGGGGAGGGAGGCAGTGGTGAACCACAGGAAAAAAGTGAGGGGAAAAAAACCTGTTCCAGAAAAGCAAAACCCATAAATCTGATGATATTCCATTTTTTCATTAGTATTCAAAAATAAAACCCATTCTAAATTTTTACTGAAAGACAGTAGCTGGTTTTGCTATCTTCATTTAAAACAGCCTAACCCTCAAATATGTTAGTGGTAAGCACTGCTTTTCTTTTCTTTTTTTTTTTTTTTTCCATATGAATTACAAACATGAAAAATTAGATCTGACCCTTCCTTCCCCAAAACCATTATCAAAATCACATGCAAAACTGATCCTCCTGGAACCCAATTTACTTGAAGCACCTTCGCTCCACTTGGCTAAAGAAGGAGAAATAATCCATGTGCTGGTCTCTGCTTATAAGCCATTTCTAAGAAACAAATACCTTAATCTTAGCAACGACAGGGTTTGGTATTTCTAACCAGAAGCTTTTAACAGAGAAACCTTTTTGGAAAAGTTAAAACCTAAGCAATCAACTTTTCAAAGCCTCTTTTGTGGAGTGAATAAGGCCAGCTTCAAGCCAGAGGAGCCCAGACATGCACAGCTCTCAGTGGCTTCACCCCAGATGCCACCCAGCTGTCCATCACAAGCACTGAACACAGCAGTACCAGGGAGACCACAGCCCCTGAGAGCCAAGCTCCCACGGCCTTGCCTGCAGGAGCAGCACCTTCTCACAAGCCTGCTTAGATCAGTCAAGAATGGGAGCACCCTCATGCCTTAAACCATGCATTTATTTGGGATCTGTAATGCCCATCTTTCATAAGACCTGGCACTGCAGTCACTTCAGTACTGTGTTGAGCTTGGATTTTGGATTTAAACCCACCAGTACCAATATGCCAAAATTTCAGATGGGGAAGAATTGAAGCCCTTGACCATATGAACCCCTGACTGCTGCAGCCTGTCAGCCCCATCCTAGGGCGGTGACAAGGTCCCCTGGGCAACACCCAAGGCAGCTGGGAGGGTGCTGCTCACCCTGGATAGGGTGCACACACAGCTCTACAACAACCAAACAGCTGGGGCAGAATCAGGGGAGCAGTTTGGGGTCATTTGGCTAGGTGACCCAGTGTGTCTGCAAGGATAAGGAAAGTTATATTCTCAGGCATCCACAGAAAAAGACATTTCCAAGCAGAAAAGTGCTTCTGCCTTTGAAGTCCAGGAAATTCAGAACTTAATATTTAGACAAGGAGAGCCTCAAGGAGGCTCTCCTTGTCTAAATATTTCTTTTCTCTGAGCAGAAGATTTTATCTAGTTCTTACTGAATCAGACTCCAGGATGGAATTGAAAGAAGCTGTAAATTATACTCACTGGATCCAGTAGGAATTATTAATAAGCAGATTTATTGTGACCTGTGAGAATCATAAAATCATAATTTGTCCTGAAAGAGACCTGCAGAGGTCATCTAATTCAACCCTTTGCAAAGAAGGTCTGCTTAGATCAGGTTGTTCTGGGATGGATCCAGATGAGGCTAACACTTTCAAAGACGAAGACTAAGCAATGTCTCAGGGCAAATTATTTCCATAATTGACCACTCCCTTGCTAAAAAAACCCACCAAAACAAAAACAAACAAATAAACAAAAACCCAAAACCACCAAAACCCCCATCCCTTTAATATTTAAAATGGAATTTTCCAGATTTCAGCTTGTGTCTGTTGGCTCTGTCACTGTCATTCTTCTCCTGGGGAGCCCAGAACTGAAGCAGCACTCCAGATGCAATTTCATAAGTGTTGAACAGAGGGGAAAGATCACTTTGCTGGACCTGCTGGCTACACTCATTAATACAGCCCAGGACACAGTCTGCTGTGGAAGGACATGCTTTAAATCTGGCTATTATATGTCTTTAATTAGTCTGTACTGGAAACCTAGAACTGGAAATGTTTCCCCTCTGCACTTAAAAAAGAAAGTGCAACAGAGACTGTGACTCAGGCCACAAATTGTTCAAAGTTTCTCAAGGATGAAGAGTGAAATGAAAAAAAAAACAAAAAACAAACAAATCAAAACCAAACAAGAAACCCCAAACTAAATCAAACCCAAAAAAAACCTGAAAAACCAAACCAAGAAAACCCCCCATATTTACTAGACTGGTGAGTCTTGCTGAGTTTCATCAATAAACAAAATTATTCTATGTGGCACAGTCATGGAGGTACTTCTTTAGAGGATCCAAAATCAGACTAACTTGTCATTTTTTTTCTATTGTAACCAAGATCCAGTTCATCAATCTATCCCAAAGTCATCACCTTAATGTGTATTTTGCTGTTACTTTGAACAAGGAAGTGGCACAGACTGTAGGAATTGTTTTGCCTGATCTACTCTATAGTAGCAAAATAACACTGTCTTCTTTCTGATTACTCTTAGGATCAGTAGACTGTAATTGTTGAAAAGAGAGGACACCCAGTAGAATTAGACCATTGAATCAGTGTATCCCTGAAAGAGCACAATGCACACAACTTAATTTTTCTTCCCTTGAAGTAATTTGGAGTTTTTCCGTCAAGTTAACCATGGGCTGGATTTACTTTATAGCAACAAATGAGGGACTTGTCAGGTGAAAAATGAGAATCTGAGTCTTCCATGGAGGAATGTTTTTAGTACAGCTCATTCTGATAAAAAAGTACACTGAAAAATGGCTTTGCATTGAAATCACTTTGAATTTAAGGCAGTAGAGATTTAAGTTGATGGTTGCAGACATTTGCTACAGAAAGTGTTTTGGTCCCTTGGCATGGTGGCCTTGCTGCCTTCCAAAAAACAGCATTTCTATCTTCTCCTACAGACGATTTATCTTTACCCACAGCTTTGCTCATGCTGTTATCTCCTTCATGTGGAACCACATAACACTTGAATCAGAGCAAGAGAACACCATGTTATGCAGAAAAAGCCAAGAAAAGGGATTTGGTGTCAAGCTGACAACTTTAAGATATACAGAGGCTGTCTGAGATGAAGCACTGCCTGTAAGCATGAGCATCAAGCCCAGTCTTCAGCTGGTATCACATGTGAGGATGGAAAGCATCATCAAACTGCTTGGAGTGCTGCTGAGCTGAGACAAATTCAGAGCCCTGCCTGAGCCTCCTCCTGTGCTCTGATAGATGGCAGAGGAGGATGAACTCAGATGGCCAAGGGGCTTCCCTGCAGCAGCTGATGTGATCTGTCAGGCTCCTGCCCAAAAGACAGCCCAGGGAAGGAAAGAGGGAGGAAAGGAGGGAAAGGAATAAAAAAAGGAATGAAATAACAATGAACAGCACATTGCTCATGCTGTCCTCTTTCCCCAGTTGGAAGCAACCCACATAACCAGGCAGGAGAACATCTGTCTCCAGAAAGACAAACACATAGGGCTGTCAGTCCTAACAAGGATGAAAGTCATTATTACTAACACACACATTATTATCCAGAGACCACTTTATAAATCCAACCCAGCACTGCCATCCAGCAGGCCAGAAGCTTCCTTGACAGTAGATTCTACTAGGAATATGGTTTTCATCTAACTAGTTCACAGGACTGAAGGAATAACCATCTGCTCCTTGCTTTCCTCCCACAGGCACTATCAGAAAGGGCTTAGTGGAAGATAAGGATAATACTGATGCTTTCTTAAGAAAAAGTACAGCAGCATTTCCTCACACTTATGCACCTTCCACCAAGGGGCAGCAATTGTTTAACACAGTTAAACAATTCTCTCTGTACCTGCTATTTGTCTACAAGCCAAGGAGGTTGTCTCAGTGTGTGCATTTAACTAAGGTAGAAAATGGTTCTTGGTAGCAGGCAGCAATGAATGAACCCACAGGAGTCACTCCAGCCTGCCTGGGCTTGGCTGGTCTCCTGCAGCCTACAGCAACTCAGCAGCATCATTAGTGAGTTACAGGAGAGGGATGCTTGCAGCTGCCTGTAAACCTCCTCTCTGGAAGGTGTTTGGTGCATGTGCTGCAGGGAATTTCCTGCAGTCATTTCCAGAGGCAGGCCCAGGTAAGGAGTCAGGGACCACCCCGAGCACTGTGGACATCAGCAGGCTGATTCAAATTTGGATACTCCTGCTCCTTGGAAAAACATGTCACCTACCTAGCAATCTGCCTCTCTGCCTCCATGGGCCTTGTTAGCAGGCACTCTGAGCACCTCAGGGTCTTAATGGTTTTATTAATCACTGCAGCATTTCAGTGCAACAAGTAGGAGTTGCTGCTATTCACAAATAGAGACCAGAGCCCTGCAAGCATTGATCTTTCAATTTAATTTCATTAGAAGTCCAAATTCATTGCTAAAGCACACTTGGTGCTCTCAAGGGTGCCTTGCTGCTCACATCCAGTTTTGCTGTGCCTCACTCTGATGAGGGTATGTGCAAAACTGCCTCAGACTGATGCAAACTGAGGCCCATGAGATTCCCCCAGCTCTGCCTCAACACTAATGCCCCAGAGCAGATCCTTCAGCTCCCTCCTTGTTTTGCTCAGCAAATCCTCCTTCCACAGGCATACCCCTAACACACCTGGGGCTGATGTGGGCTCATTCTGTGCATCCATCTGTGGTGAGGGCTGTGGGAGATAAGCAATGTGACAGGAAGCTCTAAAAGGGCCTACATGGAGGGCAAGCTGTGCACCAGCCCCTTCCCACCCTCCACACACACACACACACCGTGAGCCAGGTTAGCCCAAGGCCTTCCTCTGCAGCCCTGCAGCCTCAGCAAGTGAGACCAGCCAGGGGCCAGGTCCTGCTCTGCTGGATTTGGAACAAGTCCAGCAGAAAGCCCTAAACATCACCTCCACAGATGGTTTGAGGCTTTGCATCTCTGTTGCTTTCCAATGGTTATGGAAGAAAAAAATATTAACCTGTTTCTCAGTCTAATGGGTGAATGACAAGGTGAATTATCTGCTCAGCTATCACTCCTGACTTTGCCATGGATCTGCAGCTGTGGGGAGCAGCCATGGACAGCATTTCTGGGTCAAGTCAGCAAACATCCAGAGCTGGGCTGAGGAGAGCAGACCCCACAGACCCCACACATTCCCAGCTGTGTTACCCCCTTGTGTATGGTCACAGGGTCTGACCCCACCAGCCTCACATTCCAGCACAGACACCACCCACAGGAGACTTTGCTCGTGTTTCCTCTGCTCCACCCCATTTAAATGGGGGCATAAACACACAGCCATAGAATCATAGAATGCTTTGGGTTGGAATATGTAAAGGGATAGAATATAAGAAAATAAAGACAGTGTAGAAAGTAATCTTACCCCTAAGGAGTTGCAGCTGGGCCAATTATCAATGATTAGGAACAGACCTGACTTTACCAGGCCATAGCTGTGACCAATGAGAAGAAGAGGGCTATAAAAGAGTGGGGTGGCTGCTTGAGAAGGGAACTGGAGTCAGTTGGTTGCTATGTGAAGAAGAAAGGGTCACTGCTCTGAGGAGATGCCCATGAGAAACATCAGGAAGGAATGAAATTTTTGTGATAAGGAGACAACAGGAATAGACCTTAAAGCTACAACCCCATGCCATGGGCAGGGACATTTCCACTAGATCAGGCTGCTTGCAGTCCCATCTGGTCAGGCTTGAACACTTCCAGGGGTAGGGCAACCATAGTTTCTCTGAGTTACCTGCAGTCACATCACAAATTTGCTGGAAAGAGTGATGTGTTTACCTCACAGTAATGTTTTATCAGCAGTATGGCAACAGCCAAAGAACAGACTCTTCCCCTTTACTAATGGCTTCTGCTCAGGTACTGCTCACCAGGAGCAATCATCAGAAGTTTCTTCCATCAGAAGTCCCACGCCTCCCCAGCTGCAGGGACACTCTGTGCTACCAAGGCAGCCAGCAGTCCTGTGACGTGCTAAAAGACACATCACAGGAGGAGCTCCCAGGGCAGAAGCTCAGCATGAGAGAGATGAGAATTGCAAGGGATGAGCAGTTCTCATGCTGGAAGGATGTGTGTGCTGTACCTCCTTCCTTGTTAAGTTATGTTTGAAATATAGTTGCTATTTTCTGGTTTTAAAAACCCCAAAAAAAGGGACTACATTTTAATTAATCTTTTCCTGCTGCTCAAGTTGGTTTGATAGCAATTCCTATGAATCCAGGCCCCTACTGACATGTGAATTACTTCATTTTCATTTGCTGAAATGCACCAATTAAAAACTCACAGTGGAAGAGCTTCTGAGATACAGCTTGGATGTCTCAGTTAAAAACTCTGTAGCTTTGGCAATTACAGCAATTTATTTTGCCACAGAACACTTTTAGTCACAAATTAGAGTGTTGGAAGTAGATAACAGAGCCATAAGCTTCCAGTAAGAGTTTTAGAAAAAAAACAGAATTTTCTCTCTGATGAGGGTCTCTCCTCTATCTGCAGTTTGTCTAACTTTCATTTCTGGAATATATGGTGAGCCATCCTACACTACAAGGAATAGCAAAGATCATATGTGTAGAAGCACACAGATGTTAAACTCTCTACAATGTAATCAAAAATTTATAGGCTAAATGCAGATAAAACCTTCCTGACACCAGAGGCTGATTATCTGTCTCATGTCAAATATGAAACTCAAGGTTCAGAAATACCAACATTCTACAATATTTCTCAACATTTTAAGGTACATAAATTTTCTGGTTCTCAAAATTCCCGATATTTCCCCTGGAGACACAAGCAGAACCACTGAGTAGTCCCAGCATATTTCTCACAGAGCCCCAAACTCATGTCCCAAACTCTCACTTCTGCCTTGATGAGGCCTGGCCCAGCAGAGACAGCAGAATGAGAGGGCTCTAACACAACAGAAACCAAGAGGAGCTGATATCTAATAGCATCTGGGTTACACCAGTCATGCAGGACATGTGAGACCCAGAGGTCCAATCTCTTCCAGTGTAGACATGAAAAAAACTCTCTCATGATCACATCCTAAAACCAAAACTTTCAGATCTTTCTGGTGAGTCTGTCTGAATGGCTCCTGATGAAGATACTGCATGATTGTGAGACATCTGAATATTCATTAGAGAGGACCTCAGAGCACTTTCATCCCCTTCTTGCATCTGATCTAAGAGATGTTGTCATTCTTTTCTTTCAGACAGATTGAATGGGTATTTAATGAGCCCATGCAAAGCTGAACAGCTTCAGTGGGACAGAGAAAGCAAGACTTGCTCAAAAAGAGCTTACAGTCTGGTGGCTTCCAGTACCCTCCTGGGAGATATCAGTTCAAATTCCTTCAGTGAGATAAGAGACTTCAGCCTTGGTCTTTCATACCCCAAGGAAGCAATCTTAAATATTAATGCTTTTTATTAACTGATGTGGCACCATTTCCTCTTGTGTGTGAGAAAATCCAGCTTCATTAAAGCACTTAACCTTGGAAGAGTATTAGGGTGACACAAGTGACACAAGAAGCACCATATTGCAACAGCTGTCAGGACACTAACTCTCTGTCCCATTCCCTACCATCTAGTGCTGGCCTGCCAGGTTGGATGAATCTCATTTTAGGTGGCATTCCTGGCTTTACAGGACCTTGGTGCCTGACACGGGGATGCAGCTTCCACTGGAGGACAGAGGTCACAAAAGAAACATCACTATTCTGAATCCAAATATCCTTGGAGGACTTAGCCATGGCTGTCATGGAAGGACACCATCCATCAAGTGACTCCCAGGTCATACACTTCCCTCAGTTAAGGACATGAATGATTTCTACAGAACTCCATGGAAGAACTTCCATGGACTTCACTAGGAAGTGGTTTGTTTTTCCAGTGCCCCTAATTCCACCATGGTGTTTAAGCACTCTGGTTCACTAGATCGATGATGTAGAGTGCTTACATGCCAAATGGAGCATAGTTTATCTCAGTTCTCATAAAACTCTACTGCAAAAAAGAAATGGAAGCTATTAAGTAATTCAAGGGTGTCATAGCCATCAGCTGGCTGAATACCTGTGAAACAGAATGTGCTTACAGAATATGACACTAAACCTTGTCTTACTCAGAAACACTGCTAAGAAAAAAAAAAACAAACCACATAGCAAGACTTCTTTTTCTCATTCTGGATATCTTTTAATAACAATAACAGTATGACCACAGCACTTCATATCCAAGTAAGGATGAATTGTGATTTCAAATCAATATCACCTTTTCATCCAGAGATTTCTGGGTGTAAAATATGTGTAAGGTTGCAGTTGGAGCAACAAAATGATATACTGTTGGGACAAAAAAGTAACAGTTACATCTAATTCTCAAAATTAGCTTTAAGTTTAAGGCAACCACAACTAGCACTACAAAGGCCCTGTATGATAGCAGCTACATAGATTAATAGAAGTCACTTGCTCTATAGATGTCCCACAGTCTCCAAGCCAAGAGGTGCAGTGCCCTCTGTATGCATCAATGGACTATATGGCCAAGCAGCTTTGGTTTTCCAGAGAGCCCTCCAGCATGGCAGGTATTTTTGCCTTAAAAGGGGCTATCAAAGTTTCAGGCATATCAGATACCATACAAGCCATCTTAAGACCCACCAGAACAGTATTTTTACGTCAGGAACCCGTAGATGTGTTGCTGAATTCAACAATAGATTGAGAGCATATGGATGTGAAATTCAGCTGTGAAAATGTTGGAGGGCTCTTGTAGAGCTGAGCGAGACAGATCTCACACAGATTGAACCCTGCTTCCTTGCAGTCTTTGAAGGGACTCAGATAAGGGAGCTGCTGGAATGAACCCACTCCAGAAGCAAAGCTGTTTTTTGTCTGGGGTGGAGCTTTCTCTCCAAGAGAATTTACAAAGAAGAAATACTTCTGCAATCTGAACAAGAAAACGACTGGAACCTGGGAGTGACCCCAGGGAGGAATCATACCTAACAGTGCGGGCTTTCCTGTTGACTTCAGTGTATGTGCAAGCACAGCTGCTTTTAGGCTTAGAGATTAAGCATGAAGAATTTTAACTATCATAATTTTAGGCACTATCAAAGTGATATATACACACTGTAGATTCTTTGTGGATTTTCCACCCAATTCCTTACCTATGTGTGCAGTAAGCCATTATGGATATGGTTTACAATACAAAAATACTCACCAAAGGTTTCTTAGCCTAGAAAGCAGCAGATTGAACAGACAAGATGGATTCCATGGAGCAGTCATGGCAAGGAAGCTCAAAGAGATCAGAGATTAAAGCAGCAGAAAATTAAGCACTGAGGTGAAATGAAGCAGAGAAGAAAAAGAAAACATGATAGAGAGCTGCAAATCTTTGTGGATGTGCACGAACACACAAGTGACTGCCTGGGCCATACTGAGTTTCCACTCATGCACAGACACATCTTTCCACACACTGCAGAAGATTCAGAAAGAAACTTGGCCTTGAACACAGGGCTGCAAAACATTTTTGCGAAGAAGTATAACTGGTCCAGAGATAGGAAGATACAGTGCTGAAACAAAGCTTCCAATGGAAATGGGAATCACTTCTATGTTCAGTTTAGCTCCTCGTTTTAGGATACTCTCACACATGCCCATCTTTAATTAGCAAAGCAATTTCACAATGCCCTGACTATGAAGCAGGGCCCTCTTTTGTCCAACAGCAGCTATAGAGGAGAGGAACTGCAGGGAGAAACATGCAGTGCCCAGATATCACATCTACATTCAATACATTTTGGATATTTGCTCAACTAGCCTTGATCCAACCCTGCCACACAGGGTACCTAGTTTGGTGGGATGTGAAAGAAACGTGCACTGTTTGAAAACACGCTGGGATGCAAACCAAAGTGCATGTGTGTCAGGGCTGGGTGTTTGGGAGGTTCATTTCAAAAATGCTCCCATGGACATAGCCACCAGCTGAATCCAAAACATAAAGATCCTGATCTGGCTGTCTGTCACTGCTGCAATTGCTTGTAATGCCCCACCATCCCAAGCAGTGCTCATCTCCCCAGTCCCAGATGGAGCAATTCTTCTCACCCCAAAGGGCAGGTCTGAAACCACAGAGATTTAGAATCTGATGGAAATCGTATTCTTTGAGCCTGTGGGCAGTGCCCAGGGCCCTGGTAACACAACAATTGTTCCTTCATTTGCCGCTATTTAGTGGATACTCAGAACAGCAGTTGCAGTTGGGCTTATAAATTACAAGCCAACAGACAAAGGGAATAAATGAGACAAAATTAAAGACATTACTCCTACATCCCATAAATTATCTCTGTAGTCTATTTTAACAGCGTGAATTTACCAGTGTCTGTTAAAACAGTATGAAAAGTAAACCCACCTAGCACACTAACTAGGCATTAATGAAAAAGCAAAATATTGTTTTGTGTTCTCCAAAACACAGAAAGCAAGATATTCCCACCAGATCTCATAATGCCTTTCCAGGGGAGAAAGAATCATAATCTTTTATATTGAAAAAGAGACTGAGCTCTTGGAGTCGGAAAGAAAATGAATTAATAAACCTAATTACACACTCCGCGCATGGAGGAATCGAAGGCGTTAAGCCAGCCCAGGAGAACAGCTTTGATTGTGCTCACTTAACAACTTCCCTGTCACCGTGCGCGGCCCCAGGGAGGCCGCTCCTGGCGCTGTCCCCGGGGCAGCTCCGCGCCTCTGCGCGGGCACCGCGGCGCTCGCACGGCCGCGCACCGGCGGCTCCGCTTCGCCTCTCGGCGCCGTCCCGGGCAAACTCCGGCTGCGGAGCCTCCCCCCGCACCCACCGGCGGGCTGGGCTGCTGTGGCACCGCTCCCTTAAAGGCGCCGCGCCCGGGCGAGTTGGGGCTGAGCGCGCTGCACGCCCGCTGCCCGCGCAGAGCTGCGCAGCGGCGGCGCCGGCAGCCCGCGCCCAACCTCCGCCTGCCACCAGCCTCGGCGGGGAGCAGAGCGCTTGGCATGTAGGAGCGGAGAGAGGGAAAAGGTGCGGGGCGGAGGGAGGTGAGGGGGAGGAAGCCGGGAGGGTGGGGGGGGGGGGGGGGGTGGGGTGGGAAGGAAGGGAAAAAAAAAAGAAAAGAAAAAAAAAAGAGCTGCCTCTTTAAATGCTGGGGGCTGAGCGCTTGCCGGGGCGTCCGTGGCGGATCCAGCCTCCCTCCCTCCCCTCGGCCGTGCCTCTCCCGGCGCTCATGCCCAGCCGCGGAGCCGGCGGCGCGGCGCTCGGGCGCTGCCGCTGCGCGGGGAGCAGCAGCCGCGCCGGGCCGGGGCCATGATCCGGGAGCGCCGCCGCCCCGCCGCCCGCTCCCCCTGAGCCGCTCCCGGCGCCGCCGCCGGCCCCGCGGGGTAAGTTCGCGGCCGCCCGGTGCCGGGGGAGGGCGGGGAAGGCGCACCTGGCCGGCGGCCCGGCGCGGCTCACCTGGCCGGCGGGGGGGTGCGCTCTCTGCCGTCCCCAGCTCGGAGCTCCCCACCTCCCCAGGCGCTCGCAGCCCCTCTCTAACAGGTGGCTCGGTGCCTGCCCCGCTCCCCGGCGGCTCCTGCGCCTCTTTCCTTCTCCTCGCCGCCGCCTAACAGGTGGTGGTGCCGCCGCGCCTTCCTCCATACAGGTAGGGAAGTCTCGTGTCCCCCTTCCCCCCGTCCCCGACGGGCTCCCGCAGCCCCAGGGCGCTGCTGGAGCCTGCGCTGAGCGGGGAGAGCCGGGACGCCTGCGGAGGGGGGAGCCGCGCTTGTGCCCGCGCTGCTTCTCCGGGAGCCGCTCACCCCTCATTCATGGCCCCGCCGTGTGTCTGTCGTTGCAGCGGGCATGGGGAACCAGGTGGAGAAGCTGACCCATCTCAACTACAAGGAAGTTCCCACGGCCGACCCGACAGGTATGGACAGAGATGAAGGGCCAAGGATCGGGGTCTCCTACATCTTTTCGAATGATGATGATGAGCTGGAGCAGCAGCAGGATTCGGTGCATGACCTGGGCGGTGAGAACCCTGCCCTGCAGCCCTACGATCCCCAGCTGCACGAGGTGGAGTGCTCAGTCTATTACCGGGACGAGTGTATTTACCAGAAGAGCTTTTCAGAGGAGGACACGCAGCTAGAGGGTGATGGAGGAGGTGGGGGGCATCTGAGCACCTACACCCCCGAGAACCTGCTGAATAGGTGTAAGCCAGGTGACCTGGTGGAGTTTGTGTGCCAAGCCCAGTACCCGCACTGGGTGGTCTATGTGGGGGATTTTCAAGTCGTGCACCTCCATCGGCTGGAGGTGGTGAACAGCTTCCTCACCGACGCCAGCCAGGGCAGACGCGGCCGCATTGCCAACCAGCTGTACCGCTACAAACCCCTCAGCCCGGCCGCGGTGGTGCGCAATGCCCTGGAGCAGGTGGGTTGCAAGGATCGGGACTTGAGCTGGAGAAACTCGGAGTGTTTTGCTGCCTGGTGCCGATACGGCAAGCGAGAGTTTAAAATCGGCGGGGAGCTGCGCATAGGCAAGCAGCCCTACCGATTGCAGATCCGGCTGGGGGACAAGCGCAGCCACACGCTGGAGTTTCAGAGCCTGGAGGATCTGATCATGGAGAAGAGGAGAAATGACCAGATTGGTAGAGCTGCTGTGATCCAGGAGCTCTCCAGCCACCTGCAGGCTGCAGAGGAGGAGGAAGAGGAGGATGAAGTCCATCATCATCCAGGTGCTCAGACTGCTGTGGAGTAGCAGCCTCAGCACCACTCATTCTGCTTAGCCTGGGTGATGGGGATTAAAACTGAAGGCTGCGAAATTGAGCTGTTATAAGCCCTTTGGGCTGCTTCGGTGCAGCTTCATTCCAATCACATGTGAAAGGAAGGGGGAAAGCTGCTTAAGTGTCTGTGCTTTAGTGCTTAACTCCTTCAGTGCTTGATGATAAAACCCCTGACTTATTTGTAGAGGATAAAACTCAGGGCAATTCTACCCCTCTCCTCTCTCTTTCCCTTCCTCTCTGCCATATTCGCACATAGCCTTTTCCTCAACCATCTGCCAGTAGGCCTGACCCTACAAGATGCTAAATGCCTTGGACATCTACTTATCAGCAGAAGTTAATAGTATTTAATGCCATTAAGAAGTAGCCAACAACTTCCAGGACATGGCCGTGTAGCTCTGAACATTTTGTTTTCCCTTCTCTGCTACTGTTTATCTTCCGCTGTGGCTTCTGTTGGTATCACAAGGAGCGGCTCCTGCGTGGTTCAAGGCTTTGTGGGTTTGGTAACCAGTTCCCTAGAAAGTGTAAGGCAGAAATCTCCACTGATTTTGATGAAATGGGTTTGATGTGCCTGGTGCCTTCTTAATTGATAGGAGGTTGCAGGTGGGCTGGGGGACCTTCTCCTTTGCCATCAGCATGTGGCTTTGGGGACAGAAGATGAATTTGTTGCCAGCAGGCCCCAGGGAAGGAAGTTTGCCACCCCAGTTGTACTCTGGTGTGTGTTGGGACTCCTACAGGCAGATGCTGTGTCAGGGCTCATTACAGGCTGCCTTGACTTCTCCTAAAGCAAGTGGCAGAGCTTCTGATCGTGTCTGTAATACACACAGAGGCAGTAGAGGCAGGTTGCTTATGTGTAAGAGTATGTCTTGAGTAAGCTGTCCCTCAAGAGGGTGACCTCTTGGCTGGGTGCTTCTGGCTGTGAGCATGCCACAGATTCTGCACCACAGTGAACACAGCTGAGATGGAAGGTGATGGAAGGGAGCACAGGCTGGAAGACTGTATAGGGCTTGAGTGTTCCAAAGCAGTTTCCTCTTCATTAGGGATTTTGTGTTTCTTTTTTTTGCTAGTTTCTATGTTATGCAGCTGAGCTATAGCATTAGAGGAGAGGATATGCTTCCAAAGTTGTGCAGGTCCCTCAGGAAGGGGGAGTGCAGTGCTGCCTGCCCTGAATATTCCCTGAACTTTTATTCAGCTGTTGAACTGATCTCCCACACAGGCAGCACTGTCAGATCTTTGTCCTGGGATCTGGGGTGTGCGATCAAGCACTGATTTGGAGGCAGTTTCTAATTCAAAATTCCTTCCCCTTAAAACCCAATATGATGATGTGAACTTGAAGATAAGCTTGAGTTCAAGTAATGGAAACTAACAGTGTGATGTAAACTTGAAGCATAATTAATATGGTCTTCCCCGAAGCTGTTTACAGTTATACCACAAATAGCAAAGTACTCCATGTCCTTTCCACCTCTGTGACAGGAGCAAAGTTTGTTGTTTAAGAATAGGTAGACACAAGCTTTTGATTAGTTAAGACTGTATGAAGCAACCTTGCCAATTTGAGCCAAGTGGATTGTGGTCTCATGTTTTCTGCCTAAAATATACAAGCTAGGATTTGGCCTGTGAAACACAAATCCAGGGGAGAGTTTAATACCAAGCTCCCTTAGAATGCTATAGCTCAGGTGCCTACACTAAGTGTGTGTTTTTTCACCAATATGCAATTGAGTTATTCTCAGGTTACTGTGGTTGTCAAGCAGATGTCTAACCTTGTTTGAAAGCATATCTACCCATATCTGGCCTTGTTTGAAAGCATATCTACCCATATCTGATTGTGATAGGGTTAATATGTGGATGCCTGCACCCAGGTTTTATACAACTACTAGTAACTACTGAAAGCTGAAGTGATCACTGAGACAGTCTGAAAAAGAGTGAAGGAGAGTCCCTCTGTTGTACTTCTGACTGATATGAGACAACAGATTATCTAGACCATGAGCAAATGTCTAGCTGTGGTTTCTTTCATACTGAAACCTTGTACATAACAGAGTTTATTTCACTGTGTAATATAGCTATGTAAAATAATATTTTCCTAGAGATATTTTTGGAAGTTTAAAAAAAAACCCTTCATAACCTTGCATTTGAAAGTAAATTGTTATGCACGTTATTTTCCAGTTCTCTGAATGGGTTTATTTTTCATTCATGATCTAAAGAATATTCTAGGTCATAAAATATTGAAACTGCTATAAATGTCAAATATTATGTATCTACAGGGTACTAAACAGTAAACTAGTTGTGAAAATATTTTTCCTTTGTGTCTGAAACATCAGAACTATGACACTTAGCCATTTCTCTCCTTCTGAGATATCCTGAACAGTTTGCCTTTGTTTTCTGTTCTTTTTTTTCTCACTTTTTTCTTTTTTGTTTTGTTTTTTGGGTGGTTTTCTTTTGTTTGTTTTAATTAAAAAAGGACCAAATCTGCTTGGGAATGGAGAGCAAAGCTTCTTTGACCAACTGAAATCTTGTCTTGTGCTAGTCTTGGTGCTTCTCTGTACCAGTCATGCCTTTTGGGATAAATTCCCCCACAGGCACCAGGCCTTAGCAAAGAATTCCAGAGCTTGCAGTGCTTTGATAGGATAGAGTGAAGGAGGAGCTTGCTTCACAGCAGAGTTTGGCATGCATTCTGCTGTGTTATAAAACCTCTGTCCTCCTCTGGCATACAGGTGTTTGATATTTGGAATCATAAAGTTTCCCTGCAAGCTATGCTTGGGAATTTATTGTCCCCTGACATTCCATTATGTGTAAAAGTAAAAGAGGGTGGAAAGCTTGGCATTTTTTTAAATTTTGTCTGAAAGAGGGCTACCTCCATACAGGAATTTCTTATTCCAGCAGATAAAGATGCAACTGTTGAATCTTTAACAGGCAGGTCCTTTTCCCCTACTTGTTGATTAGGCAGTGTTATTTAATAGGTGCTACTAAACACCACTGCACACATTTCTAAGCAGTCTGGTTTTAAAGCCATGGAACTGTAATGACCTGGATGTGAGAACAGAAATTGCTGTAGGAGCACATCTCAACTGCTTGGTTTCTTGTCTTTGCTGTTCTTTGCTCAGTTACTGTCTGCAGAGTAAGCTGGGATTTCTGGAGCTTGATTTAAAAAAGAAAAAGATCTCCCAGGAAAACTGACTCTTGTGTCTACTTCAGGACTTTTACATGGATCACAAAAGAGAGGGGAAGGGAATACATAAAGTGCTCTTCTCTGCATCTGCTTTAACATAGAGAAATGCAGGTGTGCTCCTTCTGCAGAGCTTATGCTTCCGCACAGGTCTTAAGTCGAGATTAAGTTTAAAGTTTTGAGTAGACCGTACCTACTTGAGGCCCCTTGAGAATCAGTAAGCCTATTCTTGTGCTTGAAATTAAGTGTATATTTACATTTCTTTATGAATGAGGGTCTGGAATTTCAATATGGTGTCTCCGGTGGGGGCGTGGAGCTTCTGAGGTTGCATAATCAACAGGGGAGAATAAGTAGTGCCCTGAAAGCTGTTTCTCAAAGGGCCTCTTGTCCAAACAGAGCTTGTGGAACTCAGCCCAAACTTTGGCCTCAGTTTCCCTCTGGAAATGCAGGAGCTGCATTGATTTGGTGAGAGGTGTGTTACCCAGCAGTTGTAAGCTAAGCTGGTGAACTGCTGCAGATTCCTCCCGTATCTTTGTCTCATCATGCTTGAGTTTTCCCTTGCATTTTAACATTTAAAGTTAATATAATTTGTTTTAAAAGCCCTTTGATTGGGCAAACATTAATCTATATGAATTTACTCATTTGGGCATCTCTACTCCTGTGAATATCAATATGCACACGTGAAGGCTGGCAAGGCTGAGCCCCAGATGTGTAAATGCAGCTCCAGCTAGGAAATGTAGATGAGCAGTCTTATTTCCCTGGAGTATTGGTGTGTTTGATGCAAATAATGCCTTGGAAAAGGCGTTGTAGTAAAACCTACAATTATCCGTTGATTGAGTAATTTTAAAAACACAATTTAGACATTCACCTTCCGTGGCAGTGAACAAAGACATAAATTGAAGACTATTTTGTTATCCCTGATTCTGTGTGAATGCAAGGTATTGATTACAGCAACTCTAGAACTCCTCTGGCCAATGTGGTAGGCAGTTGCCAAGTAGGCAGGGAAAATTCCCAAAAGCTACTTCAAAATCTGTATTTTCTTACTTGGAAAAATACATTCTTCAGACTGAAGGACCCTAGACTATGGAAGTAAACTTTTAATCGTTTTGTATAAATGAAACCATAGGCAAACTCCTTTTGTTCATTTGATTTCACTATTCCACTCAGTACTATAATAGGTGATATTGTGTGATTAATCTGTTTCAGATTTTGAATGTAATGGTGGTTTTCTTTTTCTCTTTTCCTTTGGTTAAGTTTTGCCAAAGGTCTGTCCTTGGGTATGTGAAGTGTGTTGTCGAGTGGTTTCCCACTTGTGCTTTTCTGACAATTAACAGCACCAACCATAAAGCTAACAGCCATGTAGGAACAAGTATTTTTTGAAAGCAAAATTTTAATTTTGTATAAGAGATCAGAGACTAGTAAGTAAGTAGAGGTAGGAAATACGTTGTTTCCAACCACAGTTTCTATTTGTAAAATCTACAATTAATTGAGTATGCTTAACTACTCTTAAAAATCAGTGTGCAGTGATAAGGCAAGGAGTATTATATCATGGGCTTAGACTTTCAGATTAGGCTTTTTCTTTAACTGTGAATAGGAAGAAATCAGGGTGATTTTGAACACCAGTGGTTTAGATGGTTTAAATTCCTTTGCATTAATACTGGATTAGAAGCTTTCTTTAAATGCACACTTGAAATTCCTAACATTGTAACACTTCATGAAATCATCCACAGTAAGAAGTATAATCACAAATATGATTTTTTTTTTCCACCATGACCATTTTCTGTAAGCTGTCTTTTGTCAGTAAATGTTGAATTGTTAGTGCAAATATCTTCTTTTCCTGAGAAAGAAGTACACATCATTGATTGTACCATTTCCTTCAAAATGAAGGGCATTTCATAGTAACTCAAAAGAAATAAAAGATTTATAGTGTCTTTTACAACTTTTCTTTCTTTTGTTTTTTTGAATAGTGTGTGTTTCTCCAGCTTTTGGAAAAAAGTTATAATTTCTCATGATGGACACATCAGACACAAAACAATATTTTCACTGCCTTCACACATCAGATCAAAATCTAACTCTTTGGTTGTGTTCTAAAGAGGAAGAATAAGCTCTATAAAAGGCCAGACCATCAGATGCCTAATAGGTGATAGCTGTATTAAATCCAATGAGGATCTGGCCCATAATTTAATTTTTAAGTGGAAAATTAATTCAGCAGCAGATCATATAGTATTAGCTGGCAGCAGGGCTTGTCTTTTCTGCCAGCAACTGCTTAAGGAACAGATGTAGTGTCTGCTAGAGGGAGAAACGAGAGAACAGAACTCACAGGGAGTTTTTGGGGAAATCTGTACAACTGTTCAGTTTGTGTGTTTTGTCTCATGGCAGATCCATGGCTGGTGTGAGATCATTGTTCTATCCACACCAGCCTTAGGGACATTGCTTAATCAAGGTGACAAGGGCTGTGTGTTGTGGGGAAATATTACACCCATGGGGTAACCATTCTTAATCCATTAAAGCCTTCTGCTGGCTGCATATTCACAATGGCAAAACAGTGACACAACCACCAGGCTGTACTTGTCCTCAAGGTCCTGACCACAAGGAGCTATTTGAGTCTCACACAAAAGGACTGAGTCAGCTCTGGCAAGGATTCTTTGAGTGAAACTATCCTGAGGAAATCTAGCTGTAACAAGATGAGACTTCTGCTGAAAGTATCAGTGGAGATTTAGCTCTTCTGTGGGTGGGAGCTGTCCGTGACAGCTGTCTTATAGGTGTGAGAAAGTGAGACAAATTTCTATATCAGACACAGCAGCTTTCAAGGCTCAAGGCTGCAGGTGTGAATCTACCATAACATCGAATTTGTAGCTCTGGTATGGACTTAGGTGACTTTGAACAGGATGTATGAGGCACCCAGCTGTGCTCTATGTGACTGCAAGAGTGCCTGAATTTTCAGGTGTCTGATACTAGATTTGAAAACATGAAGAACCAAAAATGTGATTTGGGTGCCTGGATCAATATGTGAAAATCCCTGCTCAGTTATCACTTAGCACTGGAGGCCACTGAATTCTGAAGCTTCATAGTTTGACCTGTTCTTTGTGCACGTGTGTTTATTTAGTCACCATAGTGTTTTCTTGAGGCTCTGGGCCTTTTTTTTTCCCTGAAGTATCTCCTGGCACATAAAGCAAAGCAGTCCATGTATTCTCTCACAGCCTGTGCCCATAGAGAGAAAGATCTTGCTTTCTGGATCTCCCTCCCAGTGGCTGCTTCCAGAATGTCTGTGACATCAGATACCAAAAAGAAGCATCTTGAAGAGGATATTTGCATTGCCCTTTTATGTCAGAATACACCTGAGCTAGAAATAGGGTAATTTAAAATGCAAGTACTGGGACATGGATTATGTCGAGGTCTCTGCACTCTTGGCTGGTTTCTCTGAGCACTGGACTTATAGAGAGAGTTTTTCTCTTCAGTTCCTTTTTCAGTGAAATTCTGCTCAGGTCTCTGTAGGATAAAATCCTACTGCCCACCACTAACGTTGTCATTGTCATTGTAAAGGAAGATGCCCGAATTTCAATTTGAGAGTGGTTGCCTTGTGCTTTTTTCCAAAGAGCTCTGCACTGTGGCAGGAGGCAGTGCCTGTGGCCAAAGGCAAGGTGCACAAGGGCTGGAGGGGAAAGGAAGGGAAGAGGGAACAGCAGACTTGCAGAGTCATGGCAAATCCATAGTGGTGGAAGGGACCTCTGGAGTTCCTGTAATCTACCTGTTTGCTCAAAACACATGCAACTACAGCAGGTTCCTCAGGGCTGAATCCAGTTCTATTTTTCATAACTCTAATTATGGAGACTGAGGATTTCTTAATGCAGCACTTCATCACTTATGTGATGAAGGTTTTTCATATTTGAGTTTTGCCAAGGACCCCTTGATCATCCATGACACCTCTGCTTGGCTTCTTGCACACAGGAATGGACCATTCTCTGCTTTCCAATCCCATAAGCAGAGACTGCCTGTCTCTCCTTCAGCTGGAGGGTCAGGCTCCCCTGTCTCCAGGAGAACATCCAGTCAGCCTCCTTTCCATCATTTGTGTAGCTCCAAAGCATGCTGACCTCCTGCTGCAGCTCCTTCCCTTGGTCACAGAGGTGCTTCATCAGCACAGACCTGCAGAAAAGAAGCCCCAGGAGCACCCTGCAGCCTGAGATTGCACAGCTGGGTGCTCCCTGTGGCAAGGGCCCCAACCCTCCAGATGCTCTCTCACTCTTACTGAGTAAGAGAAGAAGATGGAAAAACTCATGGGTCGAGATTAGGGCAGGGGGATCAGTGACCCATGACTGTCACAGGCAAACCAGACACATAATGGAGAAAATTACATGTATTGTCAATTAAAATAGGTTTGAATGGTGAGAAAGAAAGAAAGAAATTAAAACAAACCTTTCCTCTTTTTTCCCTATGACACCAAGGGGTGTAGGGGTGGAGATGGGCTGTGGTGAATCTCTCCCAGCCCCTCCTGGCTGCTCCCCCTTCCTTCCCCTTCACCCAGTCCTGGCACAGGGTGTTCCCTGGGCTACAGGAGTGTCTGTGCTCCAGCTGAGGTGCTGCCTGAGGAGGATCTCTGCTCTTGGCCTGCAGCCCCTCCTGCCCTCCTCCTCCTCCAGACCTCCTCTTTGGGGTCCCTCTGCAGCTGCTCCCTCCTTGGATGCCAGTGGCACATCACCACCATTGCTGAGCATCTCTGTTGCTCTCAATGGAGTTCCTGGCCCCTTCTGGACAAGTGAAAGCCCCTGTCAGCCACAACAAACTGCTGCCTGTGTGCCAGGACCAGCCACCACATAGGTCTCTTCCAAACACTGGATCCAAAGTCCAGTGGAAATGAAGAACTCGAAGCAGCCCTTGGTCAGGAAGATCTGCCAGAGCTTGTTGAAAGGGTCTGGAGGTTGCCAGAAACCTAAATGCTCAGTGAGGCTTATTTGTCTCACCCCAGGTCACTGAGAATTGTGGTCAGCCCCCATGTTGAAACCAGAATTTGTTGCTTGCATTTAGTCAGTCAGCAGAAATTAACTGGGACTATTAAGAATTGAGCACCATGTAAAAGTCTGTGCTCTCTAATTTTTCCTTTCTCCTGAGCTGCTTCTGTCCTGTCCTATTCAGAAGAATCATTTTGGGACAAGCCCTGTTCTTTGTACAGTAGTTAGTGTGACGAGGTCTCCAGGTGTTTACAAAGTATTCATTAACTCAATAACCAGCGGGCAGAGGAAATGAAATGAGCATGTTCTGGACCATGAAATAGATGACTCACATCCATGGAAAAGGTTTAATTGAGCAAAAGACGTACACAAGTGTACCTGGCTCACCACAGAAATTGTTCAGAGGAAGATGAGCCTTGAGAGAGAGAAGGATTGAGGCACCCTGACAGCACACAGAGAAATGTGTGCAGAGCTTATGTAAATCCTGTTTGTGGAAAACAGGTCTCTGCACTCAACTCATCCAGCTCCCAGAGAAGGCAGCTGGCAGCACTCTACAAAGCTTTCATTAGAGCTGTTGCTCATGTCCAGTGGGGAAAAGGTGCTCTGCTGGGAAGCTCAGCACTGCACGCAGTGAGGAACACATCCCTGATGCCCAAAGGTGTTACTCCTTTCATGTTGTTGTTTTGTCTTTGTGTTTTCTATGCTTTTGTACCTCAGCTTCTCAAGAAAGCAGTGCACCCTTAAAAGGGATGTGCAGAAGAGGGAAATATTCAGCACTGGGGCAGACTGGTGTGCACACTTAGCCATGTGTTCTCTGCTACAACCTGTCCCCTGGAGCTGGGTTCCACAGCTCTCACTGCAAACTGAAGAAACGAGATACCCACGTCATGCTTACAGGTAAATGGGCAGCTCACTCAGACATGTTTTCCTGGAAGTGATTTCAAACCTCTGCTCTGTCTAATCCAGAGCATGGTCTTGGACATTAAACTTGAGCAAATGCTCTAACCAGTGCTTAGGGCCAGACCCATTTGCATTCTCTGAGTCATATCAAAGCAGAATAGCACTACCAGCAGGAAACAAGAAACCTCATGGAAGTCTTGCAGTTACAGAGACTCTGTAACTCTGGAGAAGTGGGATCCTAAGGCTTCAGTTGTTTCAGCAGCTCAGGATGGCAGTGACAGGTCTCATCTCTTCCATGTGACAAACACAGCAGCACAGCACTAAGCAAGCAAAAGAGATAAAATGCTATGGTGGACTGTTCAGTGTCAGGCTCAAAGGGTCTCTGTAGGATCTGCTTGCAGTATGTTTTCAGGAGGCAGAAGAGCACACAGCTCATGGGCATGCACACCAGCATGCAAATTGTTTGGAGGTGTTGGGCCAGATTTTCTCAGCCAAGTCAAGGATTCCACCTTAAATGTCAGCGGACAAAAAATTGTTGGTTTTACTACTATTATAACAAACTACAGATATTATTGAAAGACACATCCAGCTATCAAAAGTAGTTTCTGATTACACCCAAGGATAAAATAATTTATTTTTTCTGCACACAGCTCTAATTTGCCCTCCTTAAATAGGCCCTAACACAGGTTTTAGGGCTGTTTACAACCCTTGCATGTCCAGATGCATCTCAGATCCCCAAGGCTAATGAGTTTCCGTCACATGGATTAATTATACAACAAAGCACAGGAAAGAAAGCTGTTAAATCTTAAATTAAGTTATTAAAATATTACTTCAGAAATTCACTAGCAGCTTGTAGCCTGTGGGAAGTGAGTCTTCAGGGAAAAACATCGTTCACAGGTGAGGTGGCACTTGGAGCACCTTATCATATTCATGGGGAGGAGGTGCTGACCCCTGCAGAGAAGCTGCAATTATAATGAGTCTTTTATCCAGTTATCCCAATACATTTGTGATGGAAGCTGAGGTACTAAATAAGATGCTAGCAGGATATAAATAATGAGGTGGTACATGGCTGTGTGTTGGAACTGAGCCACTAAAGCAAGATAATGGCAAAGGCACAAGCTTAACTCACACTGTGTTATTCCTGTGGGAAAGGGGGTGGGAGGATAAAGCCACATGGAAAGCTGATTCCTCAACTTGTAGTGAGTAACATAACTCCACAGCCCTGCTTGTCTTTGTTCAGAGCTGGAACAAGCAGAGCTGCATTATTGCAAAGGTCTAGCCCTAGGTGTGAGGCAGGATTCCAGCTGAATGTGCTCTCAAAGTCTAAACATACAAAGGCCATTTCTGGCTTCACATAACTAAACTCATGCTGAGAAGGGGAAGAAGCTGCTGAATGCCTGGGCCTAGATTCATCAAAGAATGAATTAATCAATGTCCCACTGAAAAGGATTTGAACTTATGCATGACTGCTGTGATAGTCTGAGACTATTAGAGTATACATTATTTTATGTGGTTTCTTGTTACTATGCAAGGCGTAACTCATATTTCTAATTAAACATTTTAATGTAACACAGCTTGTATGTGTCACATGGTGCAGCCTAGTAAAGACACAAGTTGGGGTTTTAGAAAAAGAGCAGTGATTTTTAAAACCACCAGCACCAATACTTTTCAACATGATTGTGCTCTGCCCTTACCCTCTGCTGCAAAACCTGTGGCAAGAATTCCTAACAGGAACATCAGTCAGTTGTACAGCAGTGTGTGTTGTGATGGGTTTGCTCAAATATCTTTCACTGAGATAAAAGAGTTTCAAAGAAAAATGACACTATTGTGAATTTTCCCTATTTTGTAACTCTTTACAGCCAGATTTACAGGTTGTTGAAATTCTTTACTGCTTTGATTAAAGGACGAAGAATTAAGTAAACTCTGCCGATTTTAATGGAGAAAAATAGTTCCTAGTAATCACATTCCTTTTTAAAGTACATTACACTGTTAACTGGCCTGGCCTCCCACAAGCTAAACATAAAGCCCAGCAAAATTAAAAAGAAGTCTTTCCATTGAGACATGATCAAGGATGTATTGTGGATAACTGATCACTGGTGAACTGCAGCAGAGAAAGGAGTGATTTTTTTTTTTTTTTTTGTAAATGGGATGGCAGCTAATGCCTTATAACTACTCTGGGCAATATTGCATGGCATTCCCCTTGAGAAAATTGAGTACATGAGAGCACTGAGCTCCATGCTAACTGAAAGGCTGAGGTTTTTTGAAGTTGAGCCTGTCAGCTCCTCCCTGCCCATGGTAAAAAGGGGACATCCTTTCACAGCCTGTGTTAGAAAGCAGATACTCCATGCAGTCACATTTACAGAGCATAGCTGTGACTGGCATAATGACTGCACCATACTTACTGTTCCAATTGTCCCATTATGTGCCATAATGAAGAGTGAAGAGCTGGAGCTGGGAGGCAGCCCTGGTCACCTCTTTTTAGGGATCTGCTTGGAAAGGGAAAGTATGCTTTTAGTTCCCATCCAAAGTGTTCCCAGATACCAAACTAAAATACATCCTCTGTTCTTTGTTCAGTTATGGCTTTTCCTAGATTCATAGCTAATTGTTCTGACCAGCAGTTTTCCTCAGGAAATTGTTATTAGGTCTCCTTTACCCTGTTTTTTCAGTCACTTCCTCTCCTCTAAGTTGATGGTTTCTCCAGCTTGAAAAGGTCTATCCACCCTCTTTGCTTTAGCTCAGCAGCTTCCACTTCTCTCAGAGCAGCAGCAGGGTTAACTCACCACTCAGTAGCTCTGACAGAGCTATTGGAACAGAAGCATTGTTGTGGGAATAAAGGCATTATAAAAAGAATCATTCTTCAAATAATACAGAGATTATCAGAATGTCTCACTCTATACGCCTTTAACAATTTCTACATGTAGACTGAGAACATTTTCTTGCTCTTCTCTCCCGTTTTTTTCACCCCAAAGAGTCTTGAATATGTAGCACACAGTCCCTCTTCTGAGTCAAACTGGTCTTGCTATAAAGTTTCTACTCCTCTCCCTTTCTACTCTCCTCTCTTGTGTTCTTGAACCACATCAAAATAGGATATTTCCTCTGTGACTGAAGTTTTTGAGGTATAGGAGACTGCAATTCCTTTAGGGAATGTACTTCCTTGCCTGACCCATTTAACTGGGTCAGAACTGATAGCAGAACCTGTAGGAGATATATAAATTCATAACACTGATGAACAGCCTGTCAATGCTGAGGATGCCCACAGCATCCGTCCCTTCATCATCTGATAGACCTTGAATAATAAATGACATTGCAGCTGCTGCAGGTGGTCCCATGATGAATATTTTTACCCTGATTTCTTAGAGGTGTGTGTTCTCCCTGGGATACCAGCTGTCCTTTGGGAGAGGGCTAGGTGAGGAATCACCACCCAGCACAGGCACCAACACTGCTCACTGCTCAGCTGAGCAGCCTCATCCTCACAGGCTGGCAGGTTCCTCTGCACAGACACCATTCCTTGGGCCTGGGGATCTGTGCCAGCATCCCACCTGTGCACTCCTCCTGTGTGAAATAACCAATGCTCTTTAGCTGCTGCTTTATTCCTGGAATAGACTGTGGCTAAGGTGACAATAAAAACACCTTAAGAGTTCTTTCTTCTTTTCTTAGAAGAAATTGTCACTGAGATTACAAACACCTTTTGAAGATACTTGCCTAAATACGCCACAGAGAAACAACAGACGATAACATTGCAAAGCAGATGTGTCGTCTGCATCAAGATCTTCAAAGCACAAGATGCTCTTTCTTGGACTTTTGGGCGGCTTTGCTCCAAAGACTGTAAAGTGTTGGAAGAAGTTCTGTGAAAGATTTTGATGTCCTGATAAATAACCATTTATTGTCTACTAATAGCTGAGGTGTATCAATGTATTAAGCTTATGGACACTCCTTTTTGCCTGCTAGAATGTAACTTTACATTGCACTAAGATTTTTCTAATACAAATCAAGAAGCTCACTGAATTTGGTCATTTGTGTTTCAGGAGAGCATTTTGTGAGCCTGATGTCAGGCAGGCAAATGATGCATCTGGTCTGACAGGGTTCCCTGTCTGTGATAAAAGACAGACTACTCTTACAGTTAATCCCATCACCCAATTGAGAAACCTTTAAAGATAGCCTGTCTTTATAGGCTTCAACAAGAAACAACACCTAATTTACTGAACCTCACCTTCCCACTCAAATAAAACCTTTCATTCACATGTGGTGACTCCTTCCTCAGAAGAATTTTTACATGATTCTAATAGGGTGTCATTTAATTAAATAAAATCTACTTAGAAAATAATAAGCAAACTGCAAAAAGCAAAGTCAAGAGTAAGGGAAATTACAAGGTTCATAAATAAAGTTTACCAGGGCTGTATCTTTCTCTCTCTTCCATGTAATGAGATCAGAGACCTCCATATTCTCTTCTGAATCAGAGGTTTATGTGTACAAATGGCCTATGTGTCTTCTAGGTGATTTCTGTTCTCTATTACCACCATGCTTTCCCAAAACCAAAATGGAACAGTTCTAGCTTGTCTGCTAATTAAGTGTAAAATTGTCTTAATTTCTTTATTATACAAATTTTAATGTATTCATTGAATGGAATATATTTTCCTTCCCCTTGCTTCTGAGCTTACCAGATTTTGCTATATTTGTACTGTAATCTTTTCCACTCCTCTACAGATGAGAAGGAGAGGCCCAGACTATTGCTTATAAAGAACATCAGTTTGTCAAGCATTTTGTGCATCCTCTGGGATTAGAAGAGCTATGAAATTGTATCATTATCATTGCCTACTGCATTACTGAACCACCAAGCAGGGCTTGAGAGAATATGCATGCATGTTTGTGCAATGACATTTTTAAACCACCCTTTGACTTTTCATTTCTTTACTTCCTGCATACTAATCCAGCCCTAAAGTATTCCAGGCTACTGCCCAGAACCAGAATTTCCTTCTCTGTTTTAAATACGGATTTTTTTCAGGTATTTGAGCTATTTCACTCAAGCCCATTATTTACAGATGGGAGAACTGTTGCTTTTTGCTTAAGACACATTTACAGCTTCTGAAGAGAGAGGCAGACTTGCAGACTGCTGTGAAGTGATTTGGGTTTCAACCTTTGTCTCCACAGCATGCCTTTGAAAAACAGGGCACTTGTAGACATAGAATTCATGTCTGCAAGCACTGAAACATGCACATAAAGATAAATTGCAACAGCAGAGCCATAACAGAATAGAAACCTTACTTAAAAATGTGGGTAGGCCTGGAAGCACTTCATTTTTGACAAATTCAGGTTTTCCACTTTGTTACAGCAAAACATGTTTTAGAGCAAAGTAAGCCCCGAGCTGATGGGAAATGTGTAAGCCTGTTAGGGAGGGAAGTGCACTTGAAAGAACACTCTGACTCTCAGCGGAAGTTCCTGCTTCTTTGTAAGCCTACACCCAAAAAATGCTTCTGAATCAAGAGTCTGAAAATGAACGATTAAGTGATAAAGCCTTGTCTCAATGTTTGCTGTTGCTTCAGCTCTGCCTCACCAGGGGATTCTCTCCCTGCCGGTCCCTGGGGACTGCACAGAGAGCTGGCACCCAAGGAAAGCTGCAGCTCCTGATAGGGTGTGGCTGTGCTTTTGGACACAGCCCTAAATAAACAGTGTTGTCAAACTTTTCAGTGCTGCAAGGGAAGTCACCATGACGCAGCTTGTCATGCTAGGCTGGGCTAGGCAGGATTAACTCTTCCCAAGGCCAGGCATTTTCCTCTTCCTTGTCGTCCAAATCTGAGCAGAGAGCTCATTCACCCACTTCTCATTCCACCTTTCCTCTTCCCTTAGCTTGGTAAGCAGAGAGGCAAAGACTTCTGTGGATTGGCAATATGTGGTTGTGGAGGGTGTGAGAGGTTTCAAATCCCTCGTGCACTTGTGCAAAAGTACAAAGGTTAAAGCAATGTGAGCACTGCAAACTGAGCAAACTGATGGTCCCAACAGGCTGCCAGCTCTGCTGATGTCCTCTATATTTCCTGCAGGCTAATGTTGTGCCAGGTTGGAATGTTGTTCTGAAAGATGAAAATAGGGTGATTGCTTACATTGTGTCATGAAATGTAATTCTAGAGGGAATTTCAATATTTTGTAAAAAACTTTTGGTTTATATTTTTAAACTATAATGTTATATGTAGCTTCTGAAAAACAAGATATGTAATGCAAATAAGGGGTGTATAATGTTAGAGTGGGTAATAGAGACCTTAAATGGAAAAAAAGGAGTTTGGGTATTTTCACACAAACATGAATTTGTGGATGGGTTTGCCTGTTTTTTCAAGAAGGGAAATTACAATAATTTCCTGCCAATTTACTGCCACACTTAAGACCATTATTATAGGATACTGCAGTTAGTGTTTTGTGACTTAATAAAGAAGCCCACCTACAAATAGGGCAAAATATATATTGTAGATTTTAAAGTGTTATGTTAGCAATAATGTTTTGCAAATTTGAGGAAAGGCAGAGAAACTGAATTTCAAGAATTTAATTTGCCATTCATTGGTCTTTATTCTCTTTTTGGCTGCAAATGAGACATCCTACTGTGGTGCATGAAAAGAAACAGAGACAGAGAATATTAATCATTATTCCTGGTATATAAAAGCAAAATGAATGAAGTTTATGATCTGGACTTTGATCTCAAGCAGTCATTTTTGCTTTAGATAAGTTTTCAAAAGTCTGCTATCATTTTAGGCTAGTGATAACTAGTACAAACTGTTTACTTAGCAAACAGAGGCTGTTTCAAGCAATGCTGAGAGCAATTTCTGTTCAGGCACAAACGTACACTTCAAAATCTCTGGCGGAGAAACAAAAATACAGCATAGCCAAAGACAGGGGTATGTTCTAATACAGGCCAAATGGAAGATACTTCTACAAGAAAAGGACATGTGGAAGCTATGATTATTTATTGATAGCAGTGCCCAGTATTTCATCTCTCTGAGTCAAAGATCCTATATTGATGTGAACTAAATCCAGTGCAATCTTGAAATTAAGGTTTTCTTCTTTCAAGTTTCTTGCAGAAGGATCATCTGCAAACTGGAAAGTGGAATGGGGAGCAAATAAGATGCAGATCTGCACACAGAACTAAAAT
Source organism: Agelaius phoeniceus (assembly GCF_051311805.1). Lineage (NCBI taxonomy): Eukaryota > Metazoa > Chordata > Aves > Passeriformes > Icteridae > Agelaius > Agelaius phoeniceus. The sequence goes on along the minus strand of NC_135265.1, from coordinate 144,255,423 downwards.
TTTGGCTCAAGGAAGGGTCAGTCATGTCCAGTGGCTGCATGGAAGTGTGGCCATGGATAATGTGAGCAGCATTGTGCCATTCACACAGAAAGCTGATATGAGATCAAGGAGCTCTTCCAACACTCACATTTGGAAGAAACTGGACTTTTCCAGTTAAACGTTAACAATTATACAATTCAACACAATTTACCTGGCTAAAACTCCACAAAACTAAACACTCATCAATAGGTATTCTCACCAACACACCAGGTTCTGAATAACAAGCTGAGTGCTATGAATAAGGAACAAGAGGGTTAAATTCTTTCCTCGGCCTCTTGCACTGCCCTCCTGTGACTGATTCTGCCCTGAAACTAGGGTAGGGGGCAACTAAGCACCTTTGTTTTCATGTGTCAAATAGTCACTAAATGCAATTATGTTTCTCCTGTTCTTTTGAGATGTACTACTACAACAGTTTTATCAACAGGTAGATACTGCCATTGATTTAAACAATGTTTTATCCAAACAAATTGTCTGTACTAAATAACAACAGCCTTTGGCAGAACTGGGCAAATGTTCCTCATTCTTGAAGAAGCAGTCATCTCAGGTGATGGCTTTAAATTAAGAGGTTAAAATGTCGACAATTCATGAAGTAGAAGATTGAGAAGGTGCCCTGTTGTGTACTCAGTGTCACTGTGCCTATTGTGGAAAGACAAACCATCTTCTGCATTTGGGGCTTGCAAAGTATGCAAAAACGAGTCTGGACTGGCTGGAGTTGAAAGGAGATTTGGGTGGTGTGAATTCCCTTGTTTGGCTCAGCCTTGCAGCACTGAGAACCATTTTTATGTAGAAATAATGAAGTGTTCTGCATGGACCTCAGACTAGCAGATTCCCCAGACTAAGACCAGAAATAAGTTAAACAATAAGTTTTAAAGGCAGAATTGAACTTGAATAGTTTGAAATGTAAGCCACAGAGACAGTATAAAATATATTGTTTTTCAAAGCAGACAAGGTTCCCTGAATTTTTATTTATTCAGTTCTTTCTGCTAACAAAAAGAGTTTTGAATTCAGGAGAAATGTCTGTATTCTTGCACAGAAGCTCTGTGTACATGTCTGAGAATGCAAAAGTGGAAGTGATTGGGCACTGATTGGTAATAAAGGTGAAAGTCCACAGTTCGTTTTCCCTGCCTACAGTGGAAGAAAGAACAAAGCAAACAATCAGAATTAAAAGCCAAGTTAATTAAATCCCAAACACCTTTCAGTGTAGTAAATTACCTCAGAATTAGTAGCACAAGCTAGGAAATGTATTACTAAAAATAGCCTTTTTTCAGCCTCCCTAGATTTTCTCAGTACTTAGCAAAGAGAGGCAAACACATCCAGAGGGCATTTTAGATCTTAGGAAAGCTGAATTATTTGCTCATATGTACTCAATCTCTTACCTTTTCTCTCTATAGATATGTCACACACACAAGGAAAGATTTATATGTGTGCATACACATCTGTGTGAGTCTATGTGTTCCACACACATTTTTGTGTGCATGTGCTGACAGTCCCCTGCAAGCTGCACTCTGAATCCAAGACTGTCACCCACACTTACACTGGATAAATCCAATCATGGAAGTTTGACAGAGCAAATTATGATTCTGCTCTCTCACTGTTTTTATGACTATACTGCATAGAGGAGTTTCATCTGACTTACTCTGATTTACTTCATATTAGTAAAAGGCTTTGAAAATAAACCATATCAGATAATAGCACAGAATCATGGAATCACAGAATATTCTGATTTGCAAGGGACACAAAAGGATCACCTTATAATAATATTTATACAGTTTTGAATAGAAGCTGGTAGTTAAATAGTTAACACATGGTTCAGCAAACTAAATATCATACCTGAGAGATATGTCAGGTCACAGTCACATCTTAAGCTCATGGAAATGAGCCAAAGACCCTAGCCTTCCACACACCAGTTGAGGGACTGGTCAGAGCCTCCCTTGATCTGCATTTGGGTTTCCCTACATGTCCCTGTAGGATCATTTTGCCTCAGGTTTACTTCTGCAATGCCCTTAGAGCAGGCAGATCCCTTCCTTCCAGCCTGGGCTTGTGCCCTTGGATCTCTCTGACCCAGAGGTGCCATTTCAGCTGTTTTGAGCATGGTGGAGAAACAAAACCCTGCTGATACGAATGTAAAATGCATGAGCATTACTGAGCTGCACACTCCCTGCACAGTGCTCAGGGAGGAAGGCTTAACCTCCCACATGCAGGAGAACAGAATTTTGACTCTTGTTTGCAGGTCACTACAGAGCTTACAACACAAAGTAAATATATATCCTACTCCAGTCACAGACAAGCTTGGGCTGGAGCTGTTCCATCTCAATCAGATAAACACAAAACATTTTAGCTTTTAGTTACAATATGGATGCATAGTGTGACTGTTATCATTGAGTTTCACCATCTTTTAAGATTACTAAATATAACCAGAGATAAACAGGTAAACTCTGTGTCTGCAGTCTTTGCCTGCATAAGAAATACCATGAACATCAGGAGTGCCAGGCTTATCTTACTGCAAATAGTTGTCCAGTTACCTAATGCAGCACAAAGGATTTAAGGCAATTCCTGAAATTGGATGGCTGAGAGTTTTGAGTAAACAGCTCTGTAGCTGCACATGTTATCCCTATACAAGTGCTTAATATTACATTAGAGTGATTCCTGTCTTCTCTCACCTTCTAGCTAAAAATTCAAAGCAGGTAGGCTAAAGGAGAGCCCCAGATTTCAGATGGCACACACACCCCTGGAATGCCAGCTCCACATCCTGATCACTGTCCCTAGTTCTCATGTGGCAGCCAGTGATTTTTAAGCAGCACTGGCCAAAATCAATTCCCTCATCTCCCATGCAAAGGAGACTGCTGGGCCTCAGAGATTACATCCAACCCTGCGTTCACCCAAAGAACAAGGAGTAAATATCAGAATGTGGGTAGACACTATTTCCACTAATGGTAGTTACAGTTCTCCTCATTCTTTTGATATACTCAAACAGAAAGAGATCCTCTAGGTTATTAATTATTTGCTTTGTTTTACTGCAGGGTAAGACTGTATCTGCTGTGGAAATCTGTTGAGACCACATTTTCACCCTGGTGTGTTTAACTTAGATTTACACTCTAGTAGCAATGGTTAAATGTTAGAAGAGCCATCACTACTATTACCACTGAGTGGAGCCGGTTACTTCCAGTGTCCACAAACAAAATGGGATTCTAGTCATGGGAAAACAATAGATACAACTTATTTTTCCTGCTTGAATGATGCCTATTATATGAATATGAACTCATATGAGTTTATATCAATATGAACTTTCAACTCAGGTTATCTTATCATGCCAAAATTTTGATGCCTGAGGGGAAAAAAGAGCATTTAGCTTGATAAGGATTCTGTTCAAGCATAGAGGTGACCTCTAGCTACAATATAAACAGCCACGTCACAGACTGGAGTAGATTCTTCTCTGTAACTCCTCAGAAAGCAGCAGGTGCTGAAAAAACAGCCAAAACAAACTGCATAGGTTGTAAAGCTCTATGAAGATAAAGGTTTACTGAGCATATCTAAGCTGAGATGGCCTGATGAATACACCATGAGCTGATAGCCTAGTGGCTTATCTCTGTGCCACTAGTGAGTTACTTCTCTGTTAACTCCCTTACTCCATAAAGATGGTTTCATGTGTCTGTCTTTATTAATGTTTCAAACTGATTGCTGGAGTATTTCAGTTTTTCCAACCTTAGCCACTTTCACTCTATTGATATTAATTTAGTATTGTAGCCAATTCCTTGCAGTGTTGGTGAACATTTTTCCTCTCCCCATGTGGGTGAATCAGTTTCTAGGAAGCATGGAGATATTTAGTCTAGCACATAAACAGGATCTGGCATGCATTGGTGCTCAGTGGCTTTAGTACATCAAATCTAGTAGTGGACATGGTGAACTGGACATCTGTTTTGAGATGTCCTAGCAATGCAGCAAAGAGGGGAGGTCATAACAAGCCAAAAAAACACCCTCCCCCAAAAAAGTGAGCACTCACCAATCATCCTGAGGTGGCCTTTCTCGTGCTCCTTCATCCTCCTTTCCTAGCTGCTCATAACCTGCTGTATCACTTATCACCCCTCTCAAAACTTGTCTTTCCTCTTGATTTAGACTTCAGTTCTTGATTCTTCCACCCACGTCTGTGTTAATTTGCCTCCCTCATGTTGAGCAGAGAGCAGATCAAGGGCTGTCATTCTGCTCAGCTTAATCTCCAAGCAGAAAATGTACAAAAACAACCATTTCAGAAACTCACTGATTAATCAGCGGAACCACCGTCTTGGCAACGGCCAGGGAGAGCACACCTCTGTCACTGTCCCCACACGTGACAGTGACAGTGACCTCAAACAGACCCTGGAAGCCAAGAGACTTCTCAGCCCCCAAGGTAAAGTTTGGGTTCTGGCAGCCTCAAAATGGCAGTGCAGTTTTCTCAGCAGCATGTCAAACAGCACCACACGAAAGAGGGCTGCTGAGCTAGAGCTGCACCTGCAGCAGGCTGTGCTGAATGTGCTGTGCTGGGCATCCTTAAGCCTGGTGCCCAGTGTCACCTCCTCCAGCTCCATTCTCCACCATGAATGTCCTGGCATATAGCAAATGCTGAAGAATCCTGATAGACCAAGTCCCTGTTTGCTTAGTGTGGATGATTAGCAGTACTACAGTACACTTTGTCATGTATTCTTTGTTGTAACTTATACCCCCCAGCAGATTTGGGCAATGGAGTACTTGGCAGAGCTGCCAAGGGTTTCAGGAGAGAAGCTGAAGAGCCCATTGTATTCAACATGAAAAGCCTTGCAAAACTCCTGGCAAGGTAAGGAATTAAATCGAATCAGGTGTCTTGCCACAGATGTTTTTGAGGCACTGAATGACTGCTCAGTGCACATTCTCTGCTGGCATGGAAAAGTGCACAGCTTTATAGTACAATCAAGCATCAGCCTCTCTCTTTAAAGAACACATTCGGGTTGAATCCTCATGAGGGATTTATGTGCCTTTCTCTTAAATAATGCACAACTTTGTAGCTTGTGCAGTCTCTAGGAAACACTGGCAACCTGCAGTCAGGACAGGAGAGGGATTCTTTGGAGACAGCTGTTTTCACACATTTTCTGCTCCTGTTCATGTTCCCAGTTCAGCTGTAAGGGAAGCAGATACTGTAATTGATATTATATATACATTGCATAGCACACATGTATGCACATGCATATTCTCACTCTAAATACACATTTGTGTGCATGCACACATCAATATAATATATTCACACATTTCTTGTCAGGATTAAACTTCTGGAACAGAGTCTTTGCTGAATTTATTTCTCTCTGCTGTCAATTGTAAAATAAAAGTGCAGTTCCATGAAATCATCTGGACACTTGTACCTCATCTATCAGCTTTCCTTTCCAAGTGTCAGGAACTTGACAATTCAATGAACATACCTTCTATAGTTCTTTTATGTATAAATGTATCTCTACATATAAAGTGACAGATCTCCAGTTGATATATTGATTAATAAACCAATACTGCTCCTCAGATGCCACTGAATCTCTCTTGATTTACATCTGTAGAGCATCTGGTCTGTGATATACTATGATGTACACAAGCCACAATATTATGGTGCAGCATTACTTAACCTTTTAGGTATAACTTATTAAACAGACAGAGTGGCAAAACAGAATAAAAAATGCTGGACACTAAAAAAAGATTAGCCTAAGTCTAATAGCCTACTATAAATTCTGTATATGTGCAGCAATGCTTTTTCTTTTCAATTTTTTTTTTCATTTTACTAGTATTTCTGTCATTCAGTCTAAAGATGATTTACTTACCCTGATCCAAAGCAGAAGTTCAGTGAAAAGAAAATAACAGATATTTCACATTCCTCAAACTGGGTCCATTGTTTAAAAGAAATCCTCATGTTGTATATCCAGCACTCACTGTGACCAGTGATAGATGAATACTCTGTTTGTTACTCATACAGGCAGAGATTAAATATTATCTATTTTGAATTCAGTCACAGTAGTTTGAGGAATGAAATTCTGTTTGGGAACAGAAGATAACACTTCATGAACACGTTGATTATAATAAAGAAAGACAGTGAAACATAGCAGCTGTCAGAAAGCATACGGAAGTTCAGAAGGTTAAAAAGGTTGAGCCACTATTTTCTCACAAATAAGATTATAGATAAAGATAAACAGAAAGCAATTTTCTCACTATCTGTGGCAGTAAATGTTAACGCCCTATGAAGTGCCTTGTTGCAATCCCAGAAACCAGGAACCATCTGTCCACAAGACCTGTAAAAGTTCTCAGCAAAGCACTGTATGCCCAAAGCTGGGCAGCACTGCGGGCATCTTCAAATTTTGCAATAGAATGAGGAAGTTAGAGAGAAAAATAATACCAGAGCAAAAAATCAACATGAATCAGTGCTTTGAAATTACTTGGAGACCATGCTTCAGTGCAGCTGTACTGTGTCAGTGATGAAAGATTTCAAAGGCTTGATGTGACTAAGGGAAGCAGAACTTGACCAAAAGATGCTCTATGTAATGCCAGAAGCAGCAGTCAGAATTCACACAAAGGGACATAAAAAGTGACTCAATAAACAAAGTAAAACATAAAACCAGCTCTGAAAATCATGAGTCATGCCCCAGGTTCTTCTGTCTGTTGTGTAAGGGTTCATTTGATATGAACTTGTAGATGTGAATTATCTTCAAGTATCACATCATTGTCAAGGGCAGGACCTTAGGTGGCAGACATCAACTGGCATCTTCCCTGAGGGTGGTCCCTACCTTCAGATAACACAGAGAAGGAGAAAAGGTAATTTTTTGTTTTGAGAAAGAAAGGCAGAGGAGTCACCCTATATTGTAAATAAAAGCAACCACAACCAACAAAGCAGTGATGAAACTAATTAGTTCTAATGGAGGCTCTAAAGATGCTTCATTTCACTCTTCAGTAACCATTCATACCAGAGCACCAGGCTGAGCCAGGCATCTACAGAGATGGGCTTGTTCCTACCCAGGTGGGTGTTATCCATGTGACTGCAGTGGTATCTGTCCCACCACAAAAGAAAAGGCAAAATTGTACTGTACCTGTTAATGGTGTCTTTGGGAAAACAAACTCAGTGGAAAAGAAAAAAACAATTTACAAGCCTTTTCCATGCACCAAGCCTGGCAAGTTCATGAATAGAGCAACTCAAGACCCTTCACCTCTCTGAGAATTATAAAGGTAGAAGACCACAGATCTGATAAGCATGGCAGTCCCCAGATTGAAGGTGTCCTATAAATGGAAGGTAAAGGCTGAAAGTTCTGTAAATGTAGTGTGGTGTATGTGACAACTGAGAAGAAGGAGCCTGTCTGTGCAAATGCTAAGTGGGGTTCATACACCCTGAAATTTTGCAGTAAGCCAGGAAAGATTCTTTAACATTTTACTTGGGTTGAGATTAACCTGATCTCAGACAGGATCCCCTGCACTTCTCAGCACTGGAGATGTCTCCCCTCAGGCACCACAGGTTCAACAAGGGGTCAAAGTCACAGGCATAATTTCTCTGCCTGCCTCCCTCCTATCACATCAAAGCTCTTTATATTAAATTATCACCATAGACTCATCAGCATCTAAAGGGATGTTTTCTCTGATATGGATGCACAGACAAGTTTAAACCAATCCTTACAAAACAGGGGCAGACTATACATAGGTAAGTGCAAGAAATTCTGTAAATCATTCTATTAAATGAATACCTGGAAGATTAGTAGGAACACTAATCTCAGGAAAAAATTGGTTCACACTTTTATAGTGACCAGGCATCACTGATAGCTGGTAAATGAAAACAAAACACCATCAAACAAATAGCACAAACTCTTAAAGCCAGGGAAGCAGAGTCATCTGCAGAGCTCAGGCACAGTGGGAAGACATGAGAAAGATATGCCTTCATATTTGAAATGGGGAGAAAAAGGAATAGTTTTAGCAACCTCCCCAACCCATGCAAGCTCACACAGATCTTTGCTGCTGACCAACCACAGCACCTGACACAAGCAGTACGTGAGCATAAAGGCTTTCTGAGCATCATGGCACATTCACATTTCCCAGCAGCTTCCTAGAGCAGAAAATGATTAATGAAACCCTGGCAACAAAGATCATTCATTAGCTGTGTTCCTTCCAAAATACAGAGCAGGAATTATGACAGGAGCAAGCACAGCCAAACATTGTTGATGTAATAGAAAGTAAAACTTAGTTTGTATTTATTCATGATGCTGAGAGGGAAAACACTATGGAAGCAAAGTCCCAAGTTTCATTTTTAAGTGGGCTTTGTAGCTTAATGATTCAGAAGCTGCATGTAAAAAGAGCTGGGCTCGTATCTTTCAGATTATGTGTCTAGATAAAACCTCCTAGAGACCATTCTTCTGGTCCTGGTAAGCAAAGTGATAACATGGATTTTATATTCATACATCTAATTCCCCCTCTCCAAGCCCCTGTCCTCAGCACAAGATGTTCAAGCCCACAACAGCTGCTCTGTGCTGGCCCCAAACAATTGCCAGGGCAATCTGTGGGCAACCTCTCCCTGGTGTGGGCCAGCTGACACCAAGGGCTGTGCTCATCATGGAACAGAAGGGGCCTCTGTGGGACAGGGCATGGCTGTGTGCCGTGGCACTGCTTTGTCTGTGAGCACCCAGGCAGCTCCAGAGCCCCTTCAGGCTGGCAACACATTCCAGGGAAATCAGGCTGGGCTCATTTGCAGCACAGTATCTCAGCCTGTTTTGTGATGAGTAGGAGCCAGTGCCAGGAGACTGAAAGGAGCATGGAGTGCCTTCAGAGGGACATCCCAGAGGTGTGGAGAGCTGGCGCTCATTGTAAGACATCACCTGGGCTCTACATGGAAAGTTGAGTGAAGTGGTCAGCAGGGTTATCACAGTCAGGCATCTGTTGGTGCAGCAGAACCTCACCCCCTTTACTTCCTGTTTTTAATCTGACAGAAATTACAAAAACACATCCTCATCCACACACACTTGCCATGCTTAGTGATGCAGCTGAGTAATTCAGCATATTCTGGTGAGTTGTACTGGAACTCAGAGATCTTTTCAGAGGCTCTGTTTAAAAACTCTCTGGAAAAGGATACATACATCAATACATAAGCACTAATCCTGCAAACATTTAAGCCAGATACATTTCTTTGACTGTATATTTCTGCAAAAAAGTTACTAAATTTGCTTCAGCTAAGCAGATGTCATGAAATTTAGCATAATTGTGTGTGGTATTTTATACAAACACAACTTCTGGGTGAGAAAGGAACTGGTTAAAAAGAAAATAATTTTTTTGTTTGATCAGAAGATGGGCAGTTGCCTGAATCAAATGCAATTATATATTTGTCTCTGTAGGACTGATTTTTGCTTTGGGCAAAGATTTCATTTGATTTAAATCCTTGACTGAAGGAATCTTCAGTAGGTGTTGCAAATGGAAGTATCAATGCTTATTACAGATTCTGCATCCTCATTTCAACACTCCTAGAGAAGGGAGCTAGATCTGTCTGTTTAACTACAATGCTGACTCCCTCTTTACAGAAAAAAAACCTACAAAAATTATACTTTTGTATGATTATTGACATCATAAGTTAATTTTCAATTCAGGTAAGTTATCTAGGAATGCACAGAACTAAAAAAATGTCATCTGCAGCAAGCGTAGCAGAAAATATATTTTAGATCACTCAGATGATAACATCCTGTTTCCTAAGGTGCCATTTGGGCCAATTCACTGTTTGCAAACAGAATGGTTCCAGTTGTTTATTCAGAGAGTACCTGACTCACATGTGCCATTGCTTGCATGACTTTCAGCTTATTTGCAACCCAAGGTTGCATGAATACAGAGCATTTCACTTCAGTCACTGTTTCTTTTAGGAGCTGTTCTGTTCCTGGAAATGGAAAGGACTCCATTTAATGATTAACCATCAAAATAGATTCCCTCTTTATAATCTCCTAGGGAAACGGTAAGTTGCCTAGACCAGTATACTTTCAGAACAATTAATTTCAAAAAAAGAGAACAGAATAGCCAGGGTCTCTAATATAGCTATAGAAAATGCAAATTGGAAAAATTTATATAAAGCCTCTGTTGTGTTAGAAACCCTTCTGTCCTCTGTATCTCAGGGTGTATCACTACCTACAGAGAAAGCAGCCCTCTGCCTCCAGCAATTCCCTTCATAGTTCTTCCAGTACTGGGAAAGCATGTTGGTGAGATTGGTTTTCTTCCTCTAGGACATTTTGATATAAGAGTGTTGTTTTATGCATCTTTATTTCAATAAATAAAGTTGATCGTTGCTGTGTTTGCTTTTCTGGTTTCAGTATTTTTACTGTGTGTAACAGATGGAGCTGCTAGCAACACAGAGAGATAAGGTTGCTTAACGTTTCCCATGCTAAGTCTCTGTTTTCAGTTGCTTATATCTCATTTTATCCACTTGGGCTACAGCATTTCATGCTTGCTTCTTGCCTCAGATTGATTTTTCCTCCCTGGTTTTCAGTACGTTATTCTGTTACTTCTGAGAATGAAAAAAACATAAAAAACAATTTAAACAAACCCCCACCCCCTTGAAATAAACACATTTCCCAAGGTAATTTCTTTCTTGTAAAGTCTTTGTATCTTTGTATTTGGGACAAGAGTGTTGCATTTTGGTAGGAAGATTGCGGTGGGGGGAATTAAATTAGCAGGTTCACTATTTCTAATCCATGAGTCAATCTCACTAACAATACAACCACTGTGAACAAAGTATCAACCTTCCTGTGTAGAACTGGCTTTTGAACTCTGTGTTTTCAGAAACATTAGTTTAAAGACACAAAAAAAACTTGGAGCTAATACAATCACAGCAAAAGCAAACCAGAAACTTTATTATCCTGCCTCTTTAGCTAGAATACAGTCACACACACAAATATCCATGGAACAGATCACAGCCTCAATTTTTGAAGATATGCAGCCATGACCCAAAGATTTTAGGCAAAATGCTGCCTACCAAAACCACCAAAATAGTTGGAATATTTTCCTGATGACTTTGCTGGAAAAAGTGTTTCCTTGGTGAAGCTCCCTGAAACCTTACATTTTAAGTAAAGTTATGCAGCTCAGACTGCTCCTACGCAGAAAATACAGCTTTTGCCTTCCATGCTTCCACATCCTCTGCACACATGCCACTGCAGCAGCAGCTCCTGCTCTTTCCTCAGCCATTTCCAGGCTCAGACAAGTACTTGGATATTAGAGGATTACTCTCTGCAGGGGCAGCTGTTTTCCACATTGTTCATCTGAACACCTTTAATACTGGCTGGTGAGAAAACCTCCAGGGCTGGCAGTGCTTTGTCCCTGAACAGCAAGTGCTGTGCCAGTGTCCAGGACATTAGCAATATATGATATATATTTTTCTTGGAAATGAAGATCCCCCCAGGGAATGGTAGCTTTAATAATGCCTTCAAAAAAAGCAAACTAATCAATTAAGATTTGTCAAGTAATTACTCTAAGAATTGGTCTACACAACTGAAATTAATCAATTAAAATAATTAGCCTTACACTTTGTATGTCTAGCTAATTATATAAACATTTACCATGCATATTTTCAAGCTAAATTCACTAGTTTCCATACAGAAACTTTCTCAGTGTAAGAGATTGTACCACAAATTACAGAGTTCACATGTTTAATATATGTCAATATATTTTCAAGGACATTTACATAATATATGCAAATATATTAAAGAGTCTTAGCTCTTGCAAATTCTAATCCCATCCTTAACATCTAAGTTATACACAGTAATATGTGATGTGGGTGTTGTTTTTTTTTTTTTTTTAAATTTTAACTGACCAGCTCCTCCTCCAGTTTAACTAAAGTAGTGAGGCTACTGAAATGTGCTCCCCTGGGGACCCTGCTCTGGGACTGCTTGGCACTGGAGCAAAGGCAGGATGCAGCTTGGTTATTGAATGAACTGGTTCATTGAAGACATGGTAAAGTTAGAAACTCCCAGTCTTTGCTGCTTGCCATTTGCCTTCCAGATAGCAACCAAGGTGTTGGTCTTAGCCTATAAAATCTTGGATCATTTGGACTTGGTCAGAATGGATTGTGTTACTCTCCTCATGACAAGTAGCTGGAGTAGTGCTTGGAGATCAAGCAAAATGCACAGGATTAATTTTATTATATGAACTGCAAGGGATACTGGCCTCCAGGCTGATCACTGTGCTTCCAAGCTCTCATATTCCAGGAATTGCTATAAAATACATTGTATTAGCACTTACATTTTTCACTTCTTTAGAGCTAGAGTTTCTGGGTTTGAGGTTTGACTTTCCAGCAATGAGCCAGACTTCAACAGCAAAGTCATGGCACAATGTCACAGAATCCTGGAACTATGGATTAGAATCAAAAAAAGAAATAAACAACCTCCTGTCAGTATTTAGAGTCAAATGGGAACTTCTCATCTCATCTCATCTTCACTTTAAATCTCATTCAGGGAGTCAAAACTGTGTTAATAAGCTAATCCAAATGTTCCCAATGCACTTACAATTCTCAATGCATCATAGCCAAACCCCAACATCACTTTCAGACCTTTGTGCATTTTCTGCTATTGCTCTGGCTCAGCTGGTCTCTGTGATAGAAAAACTGTTATTAGGTAATTAAGTAATATTAAGTAGAATGAACATGCTCAAAATTTAAACTTCAAAATATCCCTTAGACTTTTCCCAAATGCTACTGGGGTTCCCACTGGAGACATCATGGTCCCTACAGTAACCTGTCACCACTGATTATTGTCGTGGCACTGAACACACAGAATTAATCTGTGGCATGCAGCAGGGAAGAGAGCTCCAGTACAAACCCTTCCCCAGGCTACAGCTCTTCAGGGACAGCTGATCCTGCCAGGACTCTCCATGGCCACAGTTCCTGCAAGAAATATCCTCCTGCTATGGCATGGAGCCCTCCCTGGGCTCCAGGTTCTTTCTGGGGACCAGTTGTGGCCATTCCTGCTGTTCTCCAAAGCAAAACCGTTTCTTAAATGGGGGATGAGTGCAGCTGCTCATGGAAAAGGCTTTTGCACCTGGATCCAGCTCCACTGGAAAGCTGGGACAAGAGACACATGTCTGGGGACGTGTATTTGGGTCCTGCAGCAGCTCCTGCCCTCTTCTACAGACAGAAAGGAGGTGCAGATGTGTGGCTGAGTGGGAACAAACACCACCAGAGAGAGGGGGAAGCGTTAGAAAGCACCGAGAAGAAGGAAATGGTCCTAAAGTGTGGCCATAGTTACAGGCTGCAGAAATGCCACAAATCAGTGCATTTCTATGATTTCTTTACACCAAACTGGGCCCAGCTGCATACACAGGGCCAGCCATGACTTATATATTTCAAATTTACACAGCATCAGTCAAAGATTCCTTATTACACAAAGTTATTTTCCTTAGCCTATCTGCCACAGACGATAAAACGAAACAAATGGATGAATATAATTCATTCACTGGTTTATGAACCTGAAGTCCCACAGAGACAGTAGGATATAGCAATCCAAACTGCAGGGCTGCTAAAACTGAGGGACAAAATGCAGCACAAGATCAGAGTGTACCAGCTTACAAGGATTTATTCCAGGAAACCAAATGTGCTCTGAAATTGATGTTGTTTCATTTCTTTCTGGGTTTGTTATCCTTACTGTAAAACATTTACCTATAAACATCAAAAAAGACACTAGATTGCAAGGCAATACATGAACTCAGGATAGAAATGGGTTTACTTAGGGCTTTGAAATGTTTTGGGATGTTAAGGTCAATGGTCCCTTTTAATGGAAAATCCTGGTCTGCCCCTTTGGACGCTGTAATGGTGCAGTAGATATATACACAACAAGAGTATTTCCTCTCATTGCTGTATTGTTCCATCTGCTTTGGGCTGCACTGCTCGTGTGAAAAGGCAATCCAAAAATATTAGGTGGGCTGTAGATTTGCTGTCCAGCTGAGATCATTGTTAGCTTTGTGTGAAAAGCAGTGACAGCAAAGATTGCTGAGTGACACTGGCATGGCTCAGTTTGGGAATTTTTACATTAAAAAAAAAAAAAGCTAAAGAAGAGTGAGCATGCCCCAGTGCTCAGATGGAAATCACACAATGCAGGAAAGGGAGCTCATTGGAAAATGCTCCTGAGGACATCAGGAATACCCAGACTGACACTGAGGACATTTGCAAATGCAACTTAATGCCTTTCAGGATTAGTTTTTAAACACACAATGATGCAAATGTTTATTTATCCACAGAGTGGCAGATTGTTAGTATTGCCTATGCCAAAATATGCTTTGGCTGCACTCCAATGACAAAGCCTTGTCTGAGAGATACTGATCAGTCTGGGGAGCTGAAGTGACACAGAAGAGATTTAAAAATCAAGGGGGCTTGTTCTCTGAGGCATACACAAAGTATTCATTAACTTTTATCAGCACATAATTCTCTCCATCCTGTCTCCTGCGCTGCAACCACATGGGAAATATTTTGGGGTGATAGATATACTGGTTATCCTGCCTCTGGCAAAAGTGTTCAAAACTTCCTGACCTTTTTGAGTATCTGTATACTTTCAGTGCACAGATTTAGGGTCTAGGAAGCAGTACAGAGTGTTCATCTTTAACTGCACAGTTTCAAAAGCAGCACAGCACACCTCACCTGCGCATACAGATTTTTTTACCATCACACCTGCATTTACTGTTCCTGCAAAAAAAAGATGATGTTATGGCTCTACAGCTGCCCTGCCATGCTGAGAGGGAGGGCTCCCCAGGCTGGAGCACCTCACACTTTGCTCAGCCAAGCCCAGGGGAAATGCAAGTGATGCCCAGCATAGATCATTATCTACCTCTGCCTCAGCTGCCTCCATCTGCCTCAGCTTTCAGGGCTAGTTATAATAATTTTGCAAGTTACAGTGAGACTTGCTTCGTTAGGCTTTTATTAGTGATCTGAAATGGTCCCTAATTAAACATAACACTGCTGCAGATACCGTTGAAAAAGATTCTACCACCCCTTCACACTCTGAAATATTGAAAGAGTGCAAGTCTGCAAATTTCTTGGTTTGGTCCCCAAAATGTGGGACATTGAATTTATGGTTCATCACCAAGACCAAGTTAACATCATACATTCCCCAAAGATGCCATGCACAGATTTCTTTCTTGAGTTTTGCCATTGCTTGAAAGACCAAGAGATTTCCCCATGGGCCAAGGAGCAGCTGATGGCAGACTGGAGAGTGGGGAGGAGTAGAGAGACATGACAGAAAAATCTCATGGATTAAAGAAATGTTACTGTTGTCATGCTTCAGACTTGGCATCTTGGCTTATTCAAATTCCACTTTAAAAAGTCATCAAGCCTTCTTTAATAGGAATCACCTCCTTACAAAGCTTCAAGATATTAGCTTTGTTACCATGTTTTCATAATGGGAAACACTGACCACAAAAATGTATGTAGATATTAATGAGGAACATAATACTGAAAAATGGCAAAGCTTACTTATGGTTATCAAATACATGAAATTAGTTTGTGTTATCTGTCCAAAATTACTGTTAATCATGAAACTCCACATTCTCATTGCTAGCTAAGCAGTCTCCCATCATCATACTGCAATAGAAAGAATGTTGGAGGAGTCTAAATTCAGCTGCTGGAGATTAGAGAGAGTAGGGAGGATGGGTGTGCACAGAAAGCTCTCTATACGTAGTTTCATCA
The DNA here is from genome assembly GCF_051311805.1 of Agelaius phoeniceus. Taxonomy (NCBI): domain Eukaryota; kingdom Metazoa; phylum Chordata; class Aves; order Passeriformes; family Icteridae; genus Agelaius; species Agelaius phoeniceus. Next base: position 144,239,726 of record NC_135265.1, on the reverse strand, counting down.
TTAAAATTTCCCTAGCATGAGCAGAAAAGTTATTAAATTCCCAATAAAAAATGTTTAAATGTCATTAAAAAGTTTCAGTTCTATCATAATTCTCCTTAATGGTAAAAATTTCAGTGCTGGTTCTCAGTCCCAAAATTGCATTTTCAAAGAACCCTGTGCTTTAAGTCTCAAATTGCCTAATTACCATATTTATTGCTGGATTCTGTTTTCTAATCCCTGATGACTTTGTCAGATGTATTTATGTTCCCTTCATTTTACTCCCCTGCAAGAAGGACATACAGGAGTTAGTGAGGATGGCATGTTGCAACCTGAGTTGGAGAGGTGCCTGTTACCACACCATATCAATACCTATTTAGCTACACAACATTAAAGACTCTGCAAACTACACAGTGCTGGGTATGAAAAATCATAGCAGTTACATTCTCCTGAACATTTATCCACGTTATACTCGCAGGATGGTCAATTATAATTGATATAAATTAAACCTCAAGAGTAAACCATTCAGTCTCACGTTGACAGCACCAAACTCCATTTTATTTCAATTGAAGATTTGAAGAACAATTCTTCTGCTTCTCAGCTCCCTTTAATTAAAATAGCGCCACAAAAAAATGCAATTCAAGGGAAGAAGCAGGATAAAATATTAATAAAAGCAAGTATCCAGGCAGTCCAAAATTAGTAAAATCTTTAAAATGTTCAAAGAAAGGCTCTAATTTTATTTGGCTCCTGTAAATTTAGGAAGGGAAGAAAAATACAAGAAATTAATTCTTTGTTGCTTAAATTAAGGTTTCATTAAACTACAGTTCTCTTTTAAAATGGAGTATATAAAACCACCATTATAATATTACACATTTATCGTCCTTGTATATTTAATCAGCAACCACCACTCAGCCAAATTTTCTTAGCTTTTAACCTTGGTTAACCTTGTCAGCTCAATGCATAGTCTGCCAGGTTAAATGTTTTTCTTATCTTGTAACTGATTGTTGAAATTCTGGTATTTCTTCCCATCACACGTTGGTGATAAAATTCAAGATAGTGGAATTTCTGCAAATTAAAAATGTTAGAAAGGTCAACTGCAAACCTCAATCATACATGTCTTGTTTCAACTTCACCCTCATTATGCTAAAACCATAAAACATTAGCTGTACCATTAAAAGAAAAAAAAAGAGAAAAATTTAAAATTTAAATATTGAAATATTAAATATAATTTTGGCAGTTTTAAACTACATCTTTGAAGCAGAACACTATTTAAAAATTGAAAAATGCATGGATTTGTGGGCTTAAGAAGATTTGTCAAGGGACCTACAAACACAACTGGCTGTTAAAAGCTTTCCTATTGCTATCACAAATTAAGACTTTGCAGATGACCATGAAATTAGTGGTCATTACAAGCTACCCCATGCTGGCAGTGACACTTAGCAAAGAATAAAATTAATAAAAAGAAAATAGGATCCATCACTTATTCATGTTGATACACTAATTCTCCAAATGTGAAGGAAGATAAAATCTACTGTAGTCACTGCAATCAACAGATTTGATGCTGAAGAAACAGAGCAGGTCTCTCATGCTTAGGTTTCATTTCTAACTCTTATTTCAGTACAGACAATTTTTAAACCAGAAGTGAAGTCAAGCTGTGGTATTTTAGTATGATATGGAATACAAACTATGGTATGGAATAGAATTGTATGGAATAAAAAATATTCAGAATTTGGAGGTTGCGGAGCAAAAGAACAATTTGTGGTGGCGGGTCTGTGCTGTCCCCAGTGCTGACAGTGATCAGATTAAGGTGGGTAACTTCTTTATTTGAAGTTCTGTGTAAATAGATCTGTACTTCTAATAATTACTGAATAAGAAAATACATACCAGAGAACACTTTCTAAAATAATAGAAAATTAATGACAAAGTATGAACAGTAGGAACATAAAAAAATTCTGCTGCATCTTAGGGGGTGTTTTTTCTCACATTCTATTCCAGCAGAAATCTGCTTCATGCCACCATTTAAATTTCTTCAAATTTTAATTAAATGTATGTGAAAATGATAATATTTTTTCAAATAAACTGAAAGCTGTGGGTACTTTTTAAAAATGTTCTAGAAGCACAGTTTAAAAAATGCAAAAGTGTAAAGGATGTAGGATCTTATTGTGCAAAAAAATAAGCTCATTATTTTGGTTGGACCTTAAATAATAATATTTGAATGCATTCTATCCAGAATATAATGATATCAATCACTTTTAGCAGATCAAATCCCCCCCTGAGCCTCACAGATGGTAAAATGAATGAGTTCAAGCAAAACTATTTTCTTGTTCCATTTATCAGGAAAGTAGCAATCACAAAGGCAGAAGGTAGTTCCTCCTGGAAAAGACAATCCCCAGTAAATAAAAAGTCAGTCAATCACTCTAGTTACAAGCACTTCTTTGGTGTAAAGCATTTTAGGCATTTTCTGCTCCTTGGGTTTTCTGGCAGTGGGCTGTATCCACAGATAGTCACTAATTTTGGGAGCTGTGCTTCATGCATGACACCAGTGTAGCTTCACTGTGTGCAACGTGTCTGCTTAGCCTAGGGAAATAAATACAGATTTTTGTCCAGAAAACAAAACTTATTAAAAATGGCTAGTGTATAAAACTAGGTAATTTTCCACTGTGCTAAGAAACTTGACGGGATTTATTTTTATATCAGCTTGAAAAGTCAAGCACACCAGAAACTGGAGACAGTTTCAGCAAATCACATGAAATTCTGTCTGGAGACAATTTGGTGTAGAGCCAGCAATCAAGAGTTGGGATATCTTGGCTCTCCAGTCAGTGAAGCTCCCACAGCATTTCTATGAGCAAAGATGGGTAATTCAACTCCCCCAAATTAACTTTAACTATGGCTTCACTTTCTCAACAATCTCAGCTAAAATCCAGTTCTCATTCCAATGATGTTTTTAAATTGGCAGAACTTAGGTGAAGTTTTATATTCACAGTGTTTTCATTTAACAGACAATGCTTTTCATCTTGGATGTAGTTAATTTCAGTGGGATCTTCTGGGTGTCACTCTTATGGAGGAACTGGAGGTTATCCAAAGAAGGACAATGATGCTGGTGAAGGGTCTGGAAAATAATTGTTATGAGAAGTCGCTGAGGGAACTGAGTTTGTTTAGTCTGGACAAGAGAAGGCTTGGGGGACCTTATCACTCTCTACAATTCCCTGAAAGGAGGTTATATCCAGGTGGGGATCAGTCTCTTCTGCCATGTCTCAAGTGAAAGGACAAGAGAAAATGGCCTTAAGTTGCACCAGAGGAGGTTCAGATTGGAAATTAGAATTTTTTTTTTCACTGAAACGGTGGTCAGACATTGGAATAAGTTACCAGGGAGTTTGTTGAAGTCCCTGTCTCTGGAAGTGTTCAAGAGGAGTCTGGACATAACACTTAGAGTTAGGAGTGGTTATGGTGGTGCTGGGTAGATGGTTGGAGACAAAATTATCTTGAAGGTTTCTTTCAATCCCAATGATTTTGTGATTCATATGGGCTTTGGAGGATGCAAATAAAAGCAGCTTGCAAAGTAGATTGAAAACTGGATGAAGGCTCCCTGAAGTGAATTATTATTATTATTAGAATAAGAAAACTAGCCTAGATGGTCAAGGTAACAAAGCAAAAATTGCATCTTGCTGTTAAAGAAGAGGCCATAGAAACTACACAAACAATAACTGAAATGATTAAAGCTATAAATAAAGCTAGAGAGGAAAAAATTGTAATCATGATAGCACACAGCCAATTTGTAGTTGTCTGATGTTAGATGCCTAAGGCAGGACATAAGTCTCTGGAGGCTCCCTATGTGGTCAATGAAGAGAGAGAGCAATTCAGTCAAGTACTCAATTTACGTGCCTAAATAAGCCCGTAAAGGCAAGGCAAGAGCTCCTCTCCTCCCCTGATTGCTCACACAGTGAAGAGGAAAAAGCTTTCAGATTTAAACACCTCAGCTGGTTGTTTGGTGTCATGCAGCAAAGATCCCCCAAGGACCTGAACTACGGTAAGGGTCCAGCAACAGAGTAAATGATAGAAGGATGTATGAAACAGCCTTTCCCCAGAGCATGCAGGGCCAAGACAGCAGCCAGAGCAGAGAAAAAAGGACATGGTGGAGGTGGGAGAACACAGGCAGTGGTCCCAGCAGGTACAAAGACCTGACATGGTCGGAAGAGTCACTGCTGCTCTGTGCCCCATTTCAAAATGAGTGCCTGAATTAAGGGTGTTTTGTCACTTTTTGACAGGCCCTTGTTTGTGTGTCAAGGCAAGCACAGGTGAGTTTCCTCCGTTTTGGCTCCAAAACAATCTACCTCCTATTCAATTAGCTAACAAAAAGCTGAACAGAGGACTGGGTGGATTTTTAAATTCTATTATATTCCCCTTTCAGTGGCTAGGGAAGTGCCTTAATGGCTCAGAGGGAAAAGGCGCCACTGTCTGTGATAGAGCATATAATTGAACTGAACTCTCTGAAATCAGGGCAATCTGTCTCACTTCTCAGAGTGTGGGCATTAATTCCTAATATCTTTTGCTCATGAAGTAAAAAATCTCCTTTGTAAGAAGCCCATATCAGTGGAAAAATGTACCACAAAAACAAAGTTGGTGCTAGAGCATGTCCAGGGAAGGGCAGTGCAGGTGGGGAAGAGAGCTCAAGTCCTATGAGGAGCAGCTGAGGGAGCTGGGGGTGTTTAGTGTGGAGAAAAGGAGGTTCAAGTGGGACCTTATCACTCTCTACAACCCCCTGAAAAGAGGGAGTAGACAGGTGGGGGTCTGTCTATTCTCCAAAGTAACAACAGATAGGACAAGACAAAAGAGCCTCAAGTTGCAGCAGGGGAGGTTTATATTGAATATAAGGAAAAATTTTTTCATGGAAAGGGTTATCAAGCACTGGAACAGGCTGCCTAAGGTGGTGGTGGAGTCACCAGCCCTGGAGGTGTTAACAAGATGTGAAAATGTGGCACTTAAGGTCACTTAAAAGCTGCTAAGTGATGGACCTGGAAGTGCTAAGATAACAATTGGACTTCAGGATCTTAAAGGGTTTTTCCACCCTAAATGATTATATGTTTCTAAAGATCCGGCTTTCAAAGAAGTGGTTTTAAGAAAGGACATTATTGAGGATGCCAGCTCAGATGATGCCATCTCCAAAAGAATCTAAAACTCACAAATCTAGAACAAGCAGTTCCTCACAAGTTTAAATCTATCAACTATCCCACACTAATGGAATTTATGGCACAAACTCAAGGCTCAGTATCCTAAAATAAAAATCTTCATGTTTTCAGAGTTTTCTGTTTGTTACTTAACCCACAGAGAACTATGTTGTCTCAAGAAACATTAGCTAAAACAATCATACAGATTTTTCCAAGACTTAATCTAACTACAAGACATCAGATATAAGCAGAGTACTTTCATATCCATACATCTACCCATACACTTCTTTAGTGCTCACATTTTGAAATAAATTACTTTTCAAGGTATTAAAATGTATCTTATTTTCAAATTGTGTGCTGTGCTTTCTGCTGAGTCAAAACATCTAGACCTTCTTTAAGTGAAAAGTTTGATCATTACTTTTGCTATTGATATTTAATCTTCATAGCAACACTATATAAGACCATGCTAAGATTCATGCTTTCACCAAGAGGGTTAGCTCAAAGCCCAGTAGAGAATAATCATAAGAAGCCCAAATCCTTGTGATAAACACTTCATTTTTTACCGTCACATTCTATAGCTTATTTTGAAACACAGACTGTAAGATAAAGAGAAAAAGAATAAATGATCATTTTACACATTCCCACAATTACAGATTTTTTAAAAAATCACCATAATTCACATGAAATTAGTTATGCCATGCAAATAAGAAGTATTATAAAAATATTAGTGAACAGACCATAACTAGATGACAGCCAATTTGAACGTGGTTTTAGCCTCATCAAATTAAGCAGTTAATTAGGTAAATATTGAGGTAACTTTTACAGAATTTTTCAGTCTCTCACCTATTCCTGGCACTATGCTGAACATCTTGGTCCTAATATTTGGACTAAAGAGAAAGGAGGGGTAATAAGCCATATCACAGTTTATTACAATTACCTGTCAGTCTAGACGTCAAGAATCACAGAATCATGGGATGGTTTGGGTTGGAAGAGACTTTTAAGATCCTCTTATTCCAGCCCCCTGCCATGGTCACAGACATCTTCCACTAGACCAGGCTCAAAGCCCCATCCAAGCTGGCCTTGAACAATTCTAGAGATGGGCCACAACTTCTCTGAGCAACCTCTTCCAGTGTCTCACCACCCTTACAGCAAAGATCTTCTTTCTAATATCTAATCCAAACTTACTCTCTCTTAGTTTGAAGCCACTCTCCCTTGTCCTATATGCCCTTGTAAAGAAGACATCAAATTGCTAAGCAAACATATTTCTCAGCATGGCAGTAGATGAATAATGCATTCAATGGTCAGCAAAGGCATAATCACATTTCAGCTTCTTTGCTGTTCCTTCCTGCCCTAGCATCATTCCTGGGGCTGTCCATGACCAAATCACACTGAGGAACTGATCTGTCTGGAAAACAAACCAAGGAAAATTAGTTTCAGTATTCAGCTGGCTTAGTTCCTCAAAATGGCTCACAGCACAACTGTGGAAAGATTCACTTTAGCACAGAATAAGACAGCTCAAGCAACAGACAGGAATTGCAGATGGTAGTTTAAGCAGTATTCCTTCCCGGGTTCTTTGGCTCTATTTTCCCCTTGAAAATATTCCCAAAGTACATACAAATTTTGGACACTTTTTCTATTGGATGCTATGATTTGATCTCCAGCAATTAGCTCCTTAACTTTTATGGATTTCAAGTCCTGGGAGATGCCCCCAGTGCACCAGTTTAAATAAGGTCAACTCATTGTCTAGACAGGATACGGAGAGCAGGGCCTTCGCCTTTTGTTCTATAAACCTACTTACATGTTTTCTGGATTGATGATCAGCAAGAGGGTTGAGGGTTTTAATTATCCTCTGAATCCCAGCCAGCAAGAATGTGCTAACTTTTGAAGCATATTCCTTTACATGTGAATTTATTTAATTTGTGCATTTGCGTTTAAATTTGTCATTATGTAAATTCCCTTGATATCTTAAGCAGAATAAGCTCTACTATGCTTAGCTTTAAATTGTTTTGTGAGACTCAGAAAATGGAATAATCATTAAAAAAATATCCACAAGAGTGTGTCTGATGGAGGGGTAGCTAATATAGGCTTTGTTTTTAAATAATAACCATCCACTAATACATAATCATAATTTTTCTCTGATCTTATGAGCTGCTGTCTTTGATATATAGCTGCTGAACATCAATAAAACCCCCACCATCATCATTTAAGAGAGAAAGCCAAGGTACAACATGAAAGAATATAATTTTCCATGCATAATATAGCCTTGTATTGCTTTGATGAGTTGCTTGTTCAGGGGAAGTCTCAGTTAAATCAGGGTGCTTCTTCTCACTGAACTGGAAAACAGAATGACAATGTGGAAATGCAATTGCCTGATAAGTTCTTTTCCTTAGCAGGTGAAGCTGAAGTATATGCAGTTCACTGATATTGGCAGACTAACTGCACCCTTACAGCCCAGGTTATGTTCAAATATTTTGCTTGAAGAAAGACTGTAATAGCTGTCTCACAAACTTAAGTCCTGTTTTTGTAAAACTTGATTTCTTGGAGCAGAGATTGCTCCTCTGAAGCCCTTGGTGGTGCTGGACCTTCCTCCAGAGTTCCACTGTGTCTGTCACACTGGGCAGGGAGCCAGTGCCTGGCCCTACTGCAAGCCCATGCAGGATGCAGGGCTCACAGACCCTTTTCTGAATTATTCCTAAGTGGTATTTTCCTCTAGGATTAATCCCTTGGTTCCAGTTCTCACAATTTATTGCCAATCCTTGGATTTACTTCAAGCCCTCTCCTCAGGAAAAAGAGCAGAGCTGGACCTGTGATAACTCAGCTTAGCAAGACAAAATGCTGTCTGTTTATAAGAAAAGCATTCTCTTTGGCAAACACATAACAAACCAACAAGAAAAAATCTTTACATTCAAATGGAGTAACCATGGCTGGAGGTATTTAAAACCCTACAGATGTGGCACCTGGGGACATGGTTCAGTGCTGGAGTTGGCAGTGCTGTGTGAATGGTCGGATGTAATGATCTTAAAGGAATTTTGCAAACTAAATGATTCTATGAGTCTATGATTCTCCAGTCCAGGTGGAGTTTCATCGTCTTAATACAGGCTGCAGGAGCCTATCAGACCTTAGAAGATCCTAAAGGGAGATCCAAACTTCTTTTCCTACTCTAGAAATCACTCAGAAAACCACCAGGATAATACTGAAAGGCAACCTTTATGCAGTGCTCTCCTCAAAGCTAAAATAAGATGCCACATTATCAGTCTTTCAGTAGAGACTGATGCTACCTCTTTCTGTCTGTCTAGAGAGGTGACAGAACGATGGCAGCTGCACATCCAAGTGGCTGTCAGGGGAGCAATGGTGCTAAGCAAGAGAGAAAATGGACAAATGAAAAGCAATGTGAGAAGCAGAGCTGTTGCACTGGGCAAGCAGTCCTTGCAGCTACATGAGATTCCACTTTAGTAGCTTTGAAGCAGTACAGCAATTTACTTCCAAATTTCTATTAAAGCTGAGGCTTTTAATGCATAGCTCTAATGAAAAAAATCAGAGTCCTAATAAAAGTAAGGCTTTAAGCTACTTCTGAGTATCTCTTTAGAGCTAAGGCCTAATGCCTGTAAGATTCACTCAACTGCAATTTCTAAATCTCCTCAAATGCAAGCACATAAATATGTGGCATAGGTCTTCACTATATGCAATCATATCCATACAGAAATGAAGCAAATAATGGTTATGAAGGTGAATAAGACCACTTCTGAATATGTGAATGACTTCTTTTGAATGGTCAGAATCCTGTGAAATTCTCTTTCTCTGCATCATGGGACACCAGAAATTTCTTGCCTGCAATTTTCAGGTTACAGGCATGAATCCACCTCTAGTAGGAGGATTTTCCTATCACAGTCTGGATACCATTTGTATTCTCACTTTATATAGTGCTTGGTGGTAGAAGCACTGTCTCCTGGAATTCTTGAGAATGACAGTCCTTGCTAACAGTGGGAAAAATGAAATGCTGAATCCAAAAGGATCAAAATCCTAAATTCTAACAGTTCAAATAGCAACTGAAAAAGAGATACATTTAAAACTCTCATTATTTTTAATCTGTCTGAGGAATTTCATGGTTTAGCCTTTGGGGTTTGGCTGTATTGGTTAACAAACTCAGAAAAAAACATGATGTTACAAAGAAAAAAAACCCAAAAGAAAACAAACAAGGAAACCCAAACACACAAGCAAACAAAGCCCCAAACAAAACAAAACAAAGAACCCAAACAAATCACAGATTAGAGAAACAAATTGCATAGAAAGAATTTAACATCTTGCATTTAGCTTTAATTGACTTTAAGGATAAATTACAAGCACTTTTGTTACTGTGTTGAAAATTGATACAGTACTAGGGAGTGCCCTCTGGAGCACCAGCTTTATTCATTTCCACTCTTGGCATGTTTAAGTAAATTTAATCAAACTACCAAAACTAGATCCCAGGGCAGTAATTTCTGAGATCCTCAGATTGATCCCACATTGAATAAGTGACTACATATTGATAAACTGGTTGCTGACCTTGGGTTAACCTTCTGAAGTTGTTAAACCTTGGGCTTCTATTCACAGTCTATCATGATGACAATCTTGTGACTCTCATCCTCCTGGCCTTTTTCCTGCCATTGAGAAGGCACAAGTGGGTAAATACCCCTGCCAGCAGGCAAAATGGAGCAACATCTTTCATATTTGCTTCCCATCTGCAGCAGAGGAAGGACAGTATTTTTCAGGGATAGCAGGCATCTGTTCCTGAGGCCCAGTGGCTTGGAATAAAAACTGACCAAAACTGAGAGAATATTGCCTTTCAAAGTCCTATTTTGCAGAGTTTTTCCTTGCATCTAAGTGGAATAATTCAGATTAAAACTTCATTCTACTTAAGTGTACAAAGTAACTAAACGGTCAGGAAGCATCAAATCACTGAGCAAATTGTTTTCTGTCAGCAAAGAAGAACTCACCCTGCCAAGAGCAAAAAAAAAGTTTTTGTCTAACTTGTAGCACCCTTGCCCAGGGTTCAAGGAAGGAACTGCTGTCCCTAACCCACCAGCACCTGTACTGGGAAGCTCACACAGCTGTGATGTGTACTGAAGCTACCTTGCAGCCTGACAGGTGGCCTCACTCTACTGGACAAATTCTCATTTGCAGACACAACCACACTGCAAGTATAGAGAATGCAAGGAGACCTGCACTTTCCTTGGAACCTATAATAGACATTATTAATCAATTAATTATCTAAGTCTGCTGACACTTTTCATCCATCCCAGTGGGATGTGCCTTGGAGGCTGTGCCCATTCTGCCCTTTCACTGGTGAACTCATCCACTGAGACTTGGCTCTGACTCTGTTACTCCACCACTTGTCTGCTGCCAGACACACACCAGCTGGTGACTTTTCATTCTGTTCATGAAGAGTGCTGTTTTTGGGAGAGGGGATGACTTTCTCACTGGTTTTGGACAGCCAAAGCACAGTGCAATTCTGGATACTGACAATTTTGCTAGCCACTACAACCCATAACACAAATCATAGCTCTGAGGAAGGGTGTGATGGATCTAACATCCACCCCCAGAGAGTGACTGAGAGGTCACATGAATGGCTTCACAGCTATAGAAACCTCCACAGTGCTTGAGAAGCCTATTAGTGGCAAATGTGTACAAATTGGCAGTTCCTACCAGATTTTCCAGCCTGTTAGACGAACAAGCTCATTACAGTAAAATTTACTCTAAATATGAGAAACCTGATGGTTTGAAACTGAGATGTTTTCTGGAACAGTTCAGCAGCATGTTATAATTGTACCATGATTCAGTGCTTGGGCATCCTCCATATCTCAAGTACTGTCTAAGCTACCAGCAGAGCTTCTGACAGGAGCTAGCCGGAATGTCACCCTCAGATGAACATCACAGCAGTTGTGCAAAGATTTCCTAGAAGAATGCCTTGCTTCCTGCAAGGTTAAAAACATCTGATGAAGAGATACCTGCTACATCCTGCTCCCTGACCTAATTGTTATAGGTATTTTCCTAATCTTATCATTGCCACCACTTTTGAAAACTTCACCATCATCACTCCGGAGGGTAGGACAGTACTGAGATCCATACGTTCCATGAAAGGAAGTGGGACACAATGAAGGGGTGCCTCTAGGAAGACTTGAGACTACCAAGGAAGGGAGAGTAAGCCCAAGTCCTGATTTTGTGACCCTCTCATTAGGTAAATTTTCCTAACAAACCATTCTGTTTCCAATTCTTTTCACAGCACCTGGAACCATTGTCATTAACTTCTGAGTGAAGGGATGGAGCACAATACATTGGGCTATGTACATTGAGCTGTGTATTGTGCTTTCAGAGGCATTCATCACATTCAGTATTGCCTTTTCCGCCCATTTCCGTTGCAGTCAGAATTCAGTAGAGGTAAAGGGCTATTAGAAGAGGCACCAACTCTTGCAAGTATGTGCCAGATCAGAAAACCAGCTTCAAACATTGCATGGTATTGTCTCTAAGTGGGTCAGTTCATAAAGTATCATCTGTTCAAATGATGTCTATGCTGCAGTAAGAAAAAGGGGAAAATGCAGCAGTAATTGAAAATGATCTGATTTTAAAAGTCTTGCACCTGGTGCATGTTCAAAGAACATTTCTGTGTTCTATTAATACTGCTTCTAGGACACAGGACATTTGAAAAATGTTGCTCCTAAAGATCAGGATCAGAACTTACAAGAAAAGAGAAATAAAGGGATTTTAAAGAAAATTCTGCATCTGGGTCTTGTGACATTATCGTCTGCACATTTCCTTTCTTTTATTTTTGCAGAGAATGGGCTTTTGGGTGCATGCCTTCCTCAAACACCTATTCAGTGTGCTAATGAGATAAGAAATATATAAAAAATATGTTGTGCAATAGCAAAGCATTAACTACTGCTCCATTTCCATGTATTCTTAAATTACACACATTCTAATTCAGCAGAAGAATATTTTACTGACCTTTCCACTTATTTCTAGTTCACTGGTGTGTCTAGAGCTATCTTGTCACTTCGTAACTCATTTTTGTTTTAGCCTAAGTGACTGCTCAGAAGCAGCAAGCCCTGCTGGAATGTCAGGCACAAACTCCACTCTGGAGGCACTGAAATGAACGCCACATCCACTGGGGAGCTGGGGAAGGGGCAGAAACTTGTGTAGGGGCAGTGACCCATGAGACAAAGCATGACATGCCCCTGCAGTCTGTACCAGCTGAAGCCCTGGCAGGCAGTGCTTCATCGCTGTTGGGACTCTCAGTACTGAAGCCTGGAGGTTGCAGAGGTTGGACCACATGCCCAGGTCTGCTACTGAGAACACAGGATGTTATTTTCTGCCCAAGCACAACGGGAATTATTATTTTTCTTGGTGAATCTCTCTGAGTATTCTGCAACCACTGGTCTCAAAATGAGGTAGGCTATGAGAGATGAGGCCAGATTCCCTAGATATTGGAAGAAATAGAAGAAATTCTTCAAGTTCCTTTCACTTTACAGAAGTCTGGTTTTCCTCTGGGCCTTGAGAAGAAAAAAAAAACACTTTGGTATATTAAAAACTAGTTCAATTCTCTTGCTTAGTGGTCTCTGCTAGAGAGAAGGGAGAAAATTTTATATTGACTTCAGACATGGACAAACTGTCTTTCAGCCCACACTTTGTGTGCTCTTTTACTGCTCTTGGACCCAGTCAATGATGCTATGAGCAAACCCAGTCTTAGATCACATCTATGTGATGCTAATGTGCCTCTGTGTCTTCCTGGGCAACATTTATTGTACTGATAAACTCTCCAGATCTCATGATCTTTACCTGATACTTCGGAAGTCAGTCTTTAAAAAAGAAACTACACTTTATTGCTTGTGTTCATAGCCAAGAAGAATCCAAGGCATTGCCACACACTCTGTTAATGGTTTTGATTTTTTTAAGCATTCCTGGGTGCAGAGCTTTCAGTCAATGGGATCATTGGTTTGATTCCACTACAGTGGAGCTGAAACAAATAACCTGACAAAAGACTCAGAAGCCAACTCCAGAATTTTTGTCCTCTGGTAGCACACTGGGTTTGGATAAACAAACAAACAATCGTTTAATATGTTTGATATCTTTTGGAGTCAGCTTTAACAGATTGCCCAGGACTGCATCCAGCCTGGGTATCTCCAAGGACTGAAGCTCAACAACTTCTCTGGGCAACCAGTTTCACTGTTTGACAACATCATAATAAAAAATTATGGTTATGTTTAAAAGTAATTTCCCACATATTAGCTCATGCCTTTTGCCTGTTGCCCTTCCAATAAACATAACTGAGAAGAGTCTGACTGTCTTCTTTACTGCCCTGTTATTTGCTCCATGTATTACCAGTTTATTTATGGATGTAGTGGGAGTCAGTATCATCTTAGCATAGAATGATATTGGTTTGGTCAGACTTGATTTCTCCTTCCTAAATTCATGCTGACTACTCCCAGTAACCTTCTTGTCACTGATAGGTTTGGGAATGCTTTCAGGGTGATTTGTTCCAACACCTTCCCAGGGATCATGGTGATGCTAACCAGCCCAAAGTCTCTCAGATTCTCCTTCTTGCCCCTAGTGAAGATAGGCAGTGACATTTATTTCTTAGTATATCTAAACTGATCATTCTATCTCTCTGAGGAGTTAATGGGACCAAACAGGCTCTTCTGGAGCATTACATAGCATAAATTCTTTTGATATTTTCTTCATTAAAATCAAGAAAGGTGCAGGAAAATTTTCTTTTCCTTTTGACTGTAAAGGAAGAGCAGATGACTAAGTCACAAGTAGATGCCTATATGTACATACCTACATCTGGCTCAATAAATCCAAAGAACTTAAAGAACCCTCAACTTTGCCATCAAGGACAAGCAGACAATGATAATAAAATTCATGTTTCTCCACAAACAGAAGCCTTCCCCTGCAGCAGAGTCATACATTAGTCAGGAAATCTAGATTGATGAAACAATATATTTGATGGCAAAGGAACTTCCTATTTCTTTCCATTTGAACAATTCTTCTTCAGAAGTAAAGAACTGCAGTCCACAGTCAGGTCCCCTTCTAATCTACCCTGTTTTGCTGAAATCCATGAAGTGCTATGGAAGATTGTCTGGCCTTGCAAGGTGATCTGCTGACTACCATCAAGCAGTGAATGTCACAAGTTAAAGTAGCACAAGCACCAGTTCAAAAAATTGGAAACTGTTTTTTTCTTCCCCACATTTTTTATCTATTATGAGTGATCACAGAAAGAAGCAAGAAATACTAGCAGTGGAGTTTTACCTGGAAAGTAGCAAGAGTGTCCATGTGTACTTAGGGGTATCCTTTAAATGACAGTGGGTCACTACCTTTCATGTTATAGTCCCTTTAACTACAATAAAGAGTGCTAGCTTTCACTTTCATTCCAGGATACAGAGCCTGTCTTCCAAATCCTACAAAATTCAGCCTTTCACTTCTCCATGTTAAAAAAAAGTAACAAAACACAAAACTAATCTAAAGGAGCACAGAGAAACATAAGAAAAATGGCTGTGAGAGAAATACAGCCTGAAGGCTTGATTCTTCCCTCCAGCACAGATTGCTTCCCAATGCCGATTCCCTTGCCTAGCAGCAGCCTTGAAATTCTGTTTCTCTCTCTCCTGATATCTGGTAGAATCTCAATCCAAGGCCAGGTGTGTGTGGTGCACCCACAGCTGCATTCATCTGCCACCCACTGCCTGCCCTGCAGTGAGTCAAGCAGCTCCTGCAAGAGACCAGTTCAGACACTCAGGAGCAATGATCCCAGGTGGGTGTGACATATGATCTCAGAGTGGTGAAAGAAAAGCATCCAGCACCAATGTCATTCCTTCCCACCAGAGACTTTCTGAAAGAAAATGTTGAAGAAAATTAAAAAGCAAGCAAACAAAAAATTACCAAGGGAACAAGGCAAAAGAGAGGCAGGACAAAGGGGAAAAATGCTTGGAAAAACAATTCCCTCTCCTGACAAGTCTCAGTTATGTACAGAAAGCCTGTGAGAAATACTGAGCCTGTGACAGCAGAAACATCCCAAAGAGAGCAGTGTGCAGGGGGAACACAATTAATAATAAAGCCCTGTGGAATTTGTGAAGGTTCAGCACAAAAGCTTGAAGCCGTCTTTTGAGAAACCGAATCAGCTTTAATTACTGTACTCTGGGTTATTCTTTCAAAATGCTTTTGCAGTGAAAGTTTCTCAGTCTGAGGGCGGGCAATCCTGCTCTGCTATCATTTCCTTTCATTGTTACAGGCTTCAGCACACAGTGAATGTGTGTAAGGACAAGCAGGTCCTCAATGTCTTTCATTTCAAGTGTTAGTTTTTTTCCCTTTTCATTAACAGCCTTCAAGAAGAAAAATAACTACTTAGGGCAAGGTTTTCTTTTTCTTCTCTACTTTTTTACTGGTTTTTTTCTTTCTTTTTTTTTTTTTTTCTGGCAGACTCAGTGAGGCCCTTTGCATTCACTATACCTTGTTACCTTAAAATCGGTATAATAGAGATACACATATGCTCATTACTAGTAGCTGTGCCTTCTTAATGCTTCCTATGATGGTATTTTCAGCTCATAATAGACAGTGGATGATCCATGCAGAGCAGTGAATGTGGTGTTGATTTTTACTTCACTTCAGCACAAGCAGTGAAGGATTTCCCCAGTTTGTAACAGTGAAAAAGAGGGAAGAATCCACTCTGTGCCATGGCTTTCCTGAGCCTGCTTGCTGCAAAGCCTCACTCACCAACAGTAACAGAGTTTACTTCTGGAATAAGGTAGAAAGCTCTCAGTTTCTGGACTTTAGAGGACAAAAGTAAGAAGATGAGGGGGAAGCAAAGTGGGAGGAGGAATCTAATAATTCTTCATCTGCTACTAGAAATATTAGTAATGTGCAACACAGAGGGGAACAACACTGAGCACAAAAACAAGCTTAGCCAAAACTTGATTGCTCTTCCTCTCTGTCTTGATTGGTGTGCCTTTTATGTGTTTTTCAGTCTACTGAGTTTTAATAGAAATTAGAAGTGGCTACATGCCATTATGTACCATCACATAGCAGGAGGCAAGCTGTGTCCACATTTGCCAATATTTTGTAAAATTAATGGGAAGAAATACAGATAGAGAATTTCATAAGATACACAAAACCCAGTAAGTCATTTGCCCAAACCTGAAAACAATACAAACAGATACAAAACTGGTTTGGACAAGAGCTACCAGTACTGCTCTGAGGCCAGAAATTTCCAGTGTGATCAGCACCAGCTAAGATTTGAAGTTATTTTCTTTTTGTGCAGAAACTTAGATGTATTCATCAGACTTAACTGTTTCTCAAGACTTTGATAAAAGCAGCAACATAAGTGCAGGGAAATAGCAGTTCTAGAATCAGGAACTGCACTTCAATGATCCAAGTTTCTCTTATGTCCATAGATTACTTAGAAAGGTCACGTTTTGTCCAGCATTCCTAGACATTGTTTCCTTGCTATGCAGCTTAGCATTATGCACAAAATCCCATTGATGGCGTTTCCTTTACTCCTGTTAAAATGAAAGAGAAAGATGGTGAGGACAGAAATTAAAGTAGGGCATGATAGCTACAAAGGAAGAAGTATGATTGGAGGGTCTTCAGAACCAGCATTGAGGATTAGTTTTGAGGATGATTCAAGTGCATTTCCCTTGTGTCAAACTCAGCCTCATTCATCATTGTTCCTGTGCTCAATTGGAATTCCAAGGTTCAGATGCCCTCAGTGCCACCCAGCAGACAGTTCCAGCTGTGGGACCATAATTGTTTCTTCAGCTCCCATCACTACCAAGCACTTGTTCTCAAGAGTGTCTGAACAGTGGATGAGAATAAGGCTAAAAACCACTTATGAAGGCATTGCCTATTCCTTTAAATACAAAAGAAAAAGAAAAAGAAAAAGAAAAAGAAAAAGAAAAAGAAAAAGAAAAAGAAAAAGAAAAAGAAAAAGAAAAAGAAAAAGAAAGGAAAAGGAAAAGGAAAAGGAAAAGAAAAACCCAAGGAAAAATCCCAGCAGCAAATCTGTATATTCTTAGTACACAGTAGTAGTACATCACCTTAGGTAAATTCTCTCACTCTGAATTCTTTTGAAATTACATCCCACCCAATTCCACCTATGTTCCTCTCATAACTAAACATTCATTTCTAGCAATAGCCATCTGACTTTCTCCTTTCTCTTCTCTAGATCAGAACATCAAGGTTTGGGGTTTATTTGCTAATCTGACTGGAGCCAGACAAACAGACATTCTTTAATTAATATTTTATCATTGTTTCCTTGAAATTCCTGGAATTTCCTCAAGTCATATTCCACCTTTGTTATTGTCTCATTTCCTGCTCATGCCGCCTCTCTGTCTCAGTAAACACAGAGTAACTGCAGTGCAGTCACACGGGGCAGCTCCTGCTGAGTGCAAGGATCTTTTGGGAAAGCAAAGAAGGAAGTCTGGGAATAACTTATAATAAACAGCAGTGAACTGACATAGAAAAAATGATGTTCTGTAGGATCCCAGATAACAAAGCTGGATTTTACCCAACTGATAACTGGAAGCATTTAGTGAGCAGGATTCTATGGCAAAGAAAGACCCGTGGAGCAAATGTGCTGCTACCATTCAAGAAAAGCTGTCTAATCATTAGGGAAAAGGTATTTTTCCCTTTGCAGCAACTTGTTCTTGAAAGCACATGAATTATCAACAAGGTTTTATGGGTCAGCACTTCTTAACAAAGCCAGGAAATTCCAGTTTGACCCTACCTAGGAGGACTCCACTGCATGCAAACAGAGTAGTGTGCTGTACATTTGAATAAGTTATACATATTTTTAAAGTATTTGATTCTCATCCAGTTCTCCCATGTTTAGAATGTAGGCAAAAACTTAAACTCATAGTGTTCCAGATCAGAAGATTTTTAGATTAAAGATTTTCTTTTGAGATCTTTAACATATTTAGTGCAGTTTTGGTTGCTACAGACATCACAGCTTTACATTTCTGATTCTAAGGTGCCTTGCTTCTCCTAATTGATCAATAATGAAAGATGTGCAACAATTACATTAATACAGTAATAATATTATGTCCATCTTCAAATTGAAAAAAAGACAGCAATTTTTTTGCATGTTTTGATCACACTTTGCTTATTGGAATGGAGCTACTGAGTCAGTTTGTCCCCATCTTCCCTTCAGCAGGGGCTGCCATGCTCTGATGCCCTGCTCCTCGTTGCCCTGCAGTTGTGGCTTTTATACAGACAGGAAACTGCTTATCAGAGCTAATCATGAGAGCTTAAAACACAGTAAGACTTTCAAAATAAACTCTGTGTTATGGTTGAAGGGACCCTGTGGGGACTGAATTATTTCAGTTTAATGCACATTGCAGCATTTTTTTTTTGAGTGTCAGGTTCCCCCAGCTAGACTCCTCTCACAAGAGGAACATTGGTCTCTTCTGTTGGAGTGAATTTTACCTGGTGCTGAAGCCAGGCAGATGTGAAAAGGCCCTGGCAGAAGCAGCTCCTGCTGCTCTGATGAGGGAACATACTGGGTCTGCAGCTCAGCAATGGCTAAGATGCCATAAAGAGTCTCTGAAGAGACTCAGCTCTTGATTCAAGATGGGAAGGCCTATCAGCATAAGGACAAAATCATGTCTGTAAAAAGCTAAAAATGTTCTGTGGTGGTAGAACAACACACTCTCATGTATTCAGGAGCCAGTTTGTTTTCTCTTCAAATTCAACAAGGAGGGAAAAATTTGTGGATCATTTTGCTTAGATTCAGAATGCAGTGATTTACCTTTGGTCCATCTCAAACTTTCAAGCTGGCAATAAATTGCAGCAATTCATTCTGAATTGCTTATAAGTGGCCTTTTCATGCATTTCTTTTTCTGTTTCAATTTGAAAACCATTCGGGTTAATTGAGGTGCAGTCCTTAACAAGAAAACATTTGTTAAGGACACCATTATATAGACACAGCTGAAGTGGCAAAAAAACTCACCATATTTGTCTGAGATGGAAACTCACCTTCTATCTTTCTTAGCAGAGAACATGATTAAATTGTTAGTGTAGTTAGTCTGTCATAAATGCTGTTTATGCCATCAGTATACCCTGCAAAAAATAAATGAAGATTACAACCTCCTAGACAAATATAAATTTTCTGAAGTTTCATCTGATGAAAATATGAAGAATGACAAGTTTCAGACCCCACACAAGTGATGACTGTCAAAGTAACACAGTACAGACACAGAGAATTTCTGTGACAGGATGTGCTGGGAAATTTTAGTATATGCTTAGTGCATCACAGCAATATACCACAAACAGTGGGCACCAGCAGCAACCCTGTGGTGGACTCATAAATTAAAAATACCTGGCATACCCCTCTATTTAAATCAAGGGGAGTGCTCATGAAGTGAATTCTCATCCTGAGCTTGACTGGCAGAGTGTGTGATTTAGCATCTGTGATTTAGTGTAGGGAGCTGTGTATGCATTTTGTCAGGGTGATTTCTCCCTTGTCATTAAATCTGGCCTGCTGAGGTGGCCAAGAGTGCCTGGCTTAAACTCCCACACAGAGAGGGTAGAAGAGGGTGGCTGAATGGGGCTAGGACCTCACAATATAACTGCTGGTCTGGGTTTAAATGAAACAGATGTGGCACCAAGGCAGAGATGCCAAATAACTGACCTGACACTCTGGCTGAGGAGCTATCAGTGCTGCACCAGGTGGGACAATCACATCCCAGCTCTTACAGGAAAGGTGGGGAGCAGAAAATCAATAGAGAAAGAAAAGAGGGATGGAGAGAATGGGGAGGAAAAGCTCGGAGAAGGGGACTGGGGTTTGTGTCCAGGAGACATTTGCCATCCTGGGCTGGTGTGGAGGACCTGAGAAGCCACAGATGGGGATGTGCCAGAACTCATTCTGACCTGTGCCTCAGTGACAGCAGTCCCAGCAGCCAGGCCCCTCAGCCACTGGCACAGGTGATGGCAGTGCAGGCAGCAACACTGTGATGCTCTGCCTGGCCACACATCAAACCTACCAGGGTGCTCCTACAGAAAAATTAGCCCCACACTCAATTTCTACATGCATGTGGGAAACGTGAGGGATGGCCACTGCCTCCAACAGAGCCTGGCACAAATGGCAGCAGCCAAACCACACTCAAGGAAAGACTATTTTTTGTAAGTATAATTATCTTTGTGATTCTCCCTGGCTTCAGAGAACAGTAATTTGCTGCTGGGTTATTCCTGCAACAGTCAGGTGCAGTGCAGACAGATACTAGTTTTATTTGTGGAACAGCTTTGAAAGTTTTCCTGTCTCTTCCCTTCACTACCCACAGCCATCCATGTACTCCCCTTGCTCCCCAGCTGGCTGGCACCTCAGCTGTGTTGGGACAATTACTTGAAGATTGCATTCAGTGTTTTCCAGAACTAAATCTGAAAAGGATTTATTCTAAACTGAGCTGATTTTGTTACCTGAAATTCAGAACAGCCCTGGAAGCACTTGAGCTAGCTCAGCTGAGACAGGAACCAGGGACAGGAATAAGCAGGCAGAGGAGAGAGCTGAGGAGGGGAGGGCAGCTCCTTCAGCTGGCTTTGCCTCCAGAGTGGGTATCCTGTGAGAACATGGCTTTGGTAAGCTCTTCTGCAAAGGCTCATGAAAACTGGGTGATTTTTAAGTGGTAATGATGTGAAAGAAATCGATAGAGAATCCTCTTCCAAACAGCTGGGTGGGGGCACAGCTTCACCAAGCTTCACCAAGCTTCAGAAACTGCCTTCTGCTAAATCCCCTGAGGCAGGGGATGCAGCTCTGCCCAAGAAGGACCCCTGCAAAGGCTGGGACTCTGCTCAAGCAAATCCAGCCCAGAATCACTCACTCCCTGCTGCTGAGAGTTTTCCCACCCCCAGCCCAATGTGCTGGCTGCTTCAAGTGAGTACAGAGCATATGATCTACCTGCTGCTGTGTGCATGTCACTGCTAGCACTGCTGGCAGAAAAACTGAATTGATCACACAGAGAATTTAGTCCCATGTTAAGAGAAGAAAAATGAATTAAGCACTGAAAATCTGATATCAAGATGCCAGGAAAGCTTGTCCAGCAGCTTCCTGGAAGGGGCTGTCATAAAGCTCATGTATATTTTTCCATTAATACTCAATTACAGTGTACTTTTCTAGTTCAGACATTGTTCTTAAAGTGTCATATCAAGGGCACTAGAGCTGCTAACTACAGAGCAGAACCAAAAGAATCAGAATTTAAAAAAAAAAAAAAAAAAGAAAAAAAAAAGAAATAATGAAGCTGAACAATGACATTTTCAAAGAATGAATGCAGATAATTTCAGAATTCAGAACAAAGATCTATACAATATACTATATCATTTATATGTACATTTTATGTAATATATTTAATGCCTCCAGCATCTCTCATGAGGAAAAAGACCCAGTATACATACTATTTCATTGTATATAAGACCTCTTTTTAAATAATTATTCTTTTTATTGCAGAAGGATGTACATAAGAGTGAATTTGATAGATTCTTTCATTGAATTTTAACATGAAGTCTGTTGAGACATATATCTGGCATTGTTCCTGGCCAGGTGCATCGTACAATATGTGAGCAGTAATCTCATCTGGCATTATGTAGATTTTTTCAATAAATCAAGCTAAACCAGCTTATGATTGGACATTATGTTTAAAGACTAGTTAGGGCCTGCTACTGTATTTATGTGGTAACCAAAGTTCTTAAAGGAATGTAATGATGAAGTCCCTTAAAACCATATGTTAAATACTTGTTGGATACATTGCAAAACTCACCTACTTGAAAAGCATGAATGCAAGAAATTAATGAATATAAGAATGGTCTATTAGGGTCTCTAACCTAAGATCAGCTCTGTCACCCTTTGGAAATAGCCAGGAGCTGACACTTAGTAATAGCTTAAGGCAAGTGCAAACCCACAGTGATCCTTCCTCTCATGTGTACTTTGTTCATTCTATAAAACCTCCTTATAATTTTTCTTTGTGTCAAATAGCAACTTGTGATATGATTAGCTATGAAGTGACATAAGTTTCCTGCTTTATTCTCTATTCATTTCCAAAAAATTCCTGACTTTCTGCTTGCATTTTGATCACCAGAGAACTATACAAAGTGACTCCAAGGTCTCCTTGATAGCAACAGCAATTTAGAGCTCATGATGGTATATGTGTGTATTCCCATGTGCTTTATCTTATATCTATCAGCACTGAATTGCATCTGCCTTTTATAGCACAGACAGCATCTTGGGGATCTAATGAATTCCTTGCACTCATCTTCAGTTTCAACTATTGCTGTTAATTCCATTCCATCAATAAACAATTTAGTTTTCTTATTTTCCAGTTAAAGAGTACTCATATTATCCATTATAATCTCACAGCTGTGAGAGGTGGAAAAGTGAAATTGGGGGAAACATTCATTTCAATCACCCCTACAAAATATCAGAGAACATTTTTGGCTTGAGGCTTCTATCTTAGTATCTTGCTCCCACAACAGTAATTGTATTGTAGGTTTTCCAAATTTTTCAGTATTCTTCAACATTTCACTTATTATGCACCCACCTTTGTTTGCTGTACACAATATCACAATATTTGCTTTCTACTGGAATTATATCTTGTCTTCTTCATCTAATGCTTTCTGCCATGGTCTTGATCCTGTTTGAATGGCTACTGAACTAGAAAGACCATGGAAATGGCCAACCATGTTGGAAATCTTTCACAGATTTCCAGATAGTGTCACAGGGTCCATGACATGATTATAGCCCCCATAAGAAGACTTTGTAAATCCCATGTTTATGTTTAAAGTGAGCTGGGAGAGAAATGAGCTGCTTCTGATCACTTTCCCATTCTTTTCCTAGATGTGAAAAAGCCTTTTTCAAGAGCTGTTTTTCCTCTTTGCCTGCACCTGAGATGAAACACTCAGCAAGAGAGGCTGACTTACAAGTGGAGTGTGTATTGCAAAAGTCTCCACAAACATTATTTTCCCATAGAAAACAAGGAGTTAAAGGATTGACTGGAACAATGGGGAAATTACCACTGAAAAGTCATGCGAATCCTAATGAGAGGCTGAAATACATCCAATTTGAAGCACATTGGAAGGTGTAGTACTTTGCTAACTCCTTATGTTTAAAATTGTAGTATTCCTTTCATGAACAATCTGGAATTGGAAACCTGCAGCTGTTCACTGAGCTTTTTTCTAAGCAGGCTGTCAAGCCAAAAATTGAAGTAGTGATGCTTTGGACAGAAGTCACATTTTAAAATGTGGTACAAATAGCCTAGTATTTTGGTTACATCATTATTATTATTATTATTATTATTATTATCATCATCATCATCATCATCATCATCATCATCATCATCATCATTATTTTTGTTAAATAACAACAGTACCAACAACATTAATAATAATGATAATGATGATGATGATGATGATGATGATGATGATGATTTTAATAACAATAATTATGCTAATATGCAGATTTCTTGTCTTCTTCCCATTGCATCAACAATATGGTTTGGGAACGGAGTTCCCATAAGACCCTGCTCTCCAACAAAAACCTGCTAGAGGTAATTTTCACCTGGAGATGAAAGAAACATTTTAAAATTTTGTAAAAACTGATATGTCCAGTCTTTCATACTGAGACCAGCAGAGAGATTGTCTGGAGCACCAGTTATGCAGCAATTGCAAAAGTTACAAGGTGCATATAAGGAATATTATAGCACTATTCATTGCAATGTAGCCAGTCTGTGTGAAGTTTTCCAAGTGAAGGGGAAAGACACCACACAGAGCACCAGCAGGGAAGAATTAAGACCTGTTTTGGGTGATAACTAGATCTGAATAAAAAAGGCCACAAAATGCCTTATCAGCCTTCACACTGAATCTTAACACACTCCAGAATGTTATCAATTCACTGTCATTGTCTTCAAATTAGGAATAAACTGTCCGAAATCAAAGCCCTGTGGTGCAGAGGAAGCTGGATTTAAATCTCCTCTTTCATTTTTGTTCATCTCCATTAATTTGTCACTTGTTAATAACAAGTGAAGAACAATCAATCTAAATAGAGTTCCAGCTACTGGCTTCCATAAAGCAAGAGTGAAGGAGATTAAATCACCATTATGAACCTACGGGGGGAATGTTATACATGGAGGGAAGGAGATGGAGGAAGAGGAGGTTTATTAGAACTGTGGCAGGAAGTAATTTTTATTTTACAGCTTCTTCATTTGATGAAGCTTCAAACGATCCTAGATCCAATTTCCTCTTTGAAGGTGGGCAAATGAACTTCAAGAAATATACCATCATCAACATTATCATCATCATGACCATCAAAATAATAAAGAACCACATTTAAGACACCTTTAAGTACTTTATATATTGCCTATTTTTTTTTTTTGGGCAGGGAATCATTAAAGGAATTTGTGCATTGAATAAAAATATTCTGCCTACATATGGGACTCAATTGTGTTCAACTGCTGGGCAGACAACTGATTTGCAAGCTTTAAGGAATGTTTCTTATTGTGACCAAGTAAATGCAGGTCTTGTGAGGACAGACCTAGTTGCATGTCTTACCATTCTCAGGCCAGATGAGACTCCTTGACTTTAGGGATAGGAGATTGATCTGTTTCTTTGGACTACTCATATAATGAAGTGCCTTCTCAAATTGGAAAGAGCCTTTGCTCCACAATTTTAGTAGCCAGGGAGGCAATTTTCCACTACAAATAATCAGTGTTTGGTCAGTCTATTGATCAGATATTGCATCTCTTGAAACTCAGAGAGGAGGTTTACAGATCTATTCCTAAGAGATGCTGCAAGATCCATGCATTTTGTGTTTAACTTAGTAAAAAGATGATTTTTCATTCTAAATACATTTGGTAAAACTTGTCCTTGTTAACTTTCCATGCTCTTCCTCCCTTTGAATACTCCTTTCTACTAGCATCTGACAGCCTAGCTCTTTGGGTAAAAGGCCATGTCAACAGTTGGAACCAGAATTATTGGAAGGAAGGAATATGCACTTTTACCTTAGGCTGGGGATAAGGCTCAGTGATGGACTAGATGATGGATGCATATTCCAGCTACAGCACTCTTTGCTTAAGTAATTACATCTCTCTTCATTCCAATATATGTCTTATTACTTGGACCACAGCAACACCTCATTACACTCTGGGATACTATTAACATACAGGAAATGCATTGCAGTACTTCTTAAAAAACACCTTTCTGGGATTTGGTAATAACAGCTGGGAAAGGACAAGAAAAAATATTAATTTCTGAGTAAGCAGTTTTAAAATTGTATTAGCCATTCCCATCCCTTTCTGTCAAGACTCCAATTTACCTCCAGCTCTGTAACCACAACTGGGTGCTTAGCATTGCACTCCATAATGTAGTTCTAAATTAGAAAAACTCTGGAAAAAATCCATGTGGCTTGTCCTTTAAATTCCCTGAATGCAACCACTAGAATTCCATGAGTTCTCAAGACTTCTGGCTTCACAGCATTTTCTTTTTCTATTAAGGAGGGCCAAAAATTGCTCTGTCAAATCTGACCACCCCTTTTGATGACAAAGAGATAGAAGGGGGATTGAGTGTAAGATCATTTACCTTCCTCACTTCTCAGGACCAGCACCTGGATGCTCTGAGACAGCTACAGGCGCCAAAGACAAGACTCTTTGGATGAGAACTGAAAGGTTTTTAATTTGGGCTTTAGCAAATTGTAGCTCTTCACCAAGAGTTTGTTGTGTTTTCTGGTAGAGCTCTACATACCGTATTCCTTCAGGTGTCATCCACCTATTAAGAAATACGTCTTTAGTTCAAACATGTGAAGTAGCAGAATATCCATAACATCATTAGCCCAAATCTCTGGTAGGCTGGTTATAGATATTGCAGCAATTACAGCCAGGATTGATACCTACATTTGAGGGTGTTTCCTAAATTGAAAAAACAGGAAAAAAATTCTATCATCTAGTAGTCTGGGCATTCACTGGTGAATAGTGAGCAGCTGCTTCACAATGAGCTTGCTATCTTATGGGAAATGGAAAAGCATACAAAGAAGAAACTGATAAAAGCCCCATTGCATAACAATCTCCAAGCAGCTGAAGTGTTTAGGTATTCACAAAGGAGGAGAATATGCACTAATACTTTTTCAGATAAAGGAGGGATTTTGGTTTGGGAATCCCATATGTTGTCTTTGTGCCCATAAACTTGGATTTTTAAGGAAAGACGCCCTTACCACCTCTGGTTTAGAAAGGTGTTTAAAACCCTGAAAAGAACTGAAGAGACTGATAATGTTCATTTGGTCCCTGTAGCATATCCCACTGATATGGATCAGCAAGTCTTACAGACCTAAATTTACTATCTTGAAGGGCATCTGCACCCCAAAGCTAGTCTATGTGTTCAAATGATACTAATGTCTCTAATAAAAGATGTTATTTCTTACTAAAATTTTTGATTCCTTTGTGCCTTTAAACCTCCATAACTCTGGCAAGACTGTTTCTCTTGATTTTCCACGTGTGAATGCACAGAGATCACCAGATTGCAAGATGCAAAAAGGTAAGGTATTCAGGTGCCTTTACATGTATCTTCTACATGGAATAGTGTAGTGTAGCACAAATAGGAAAGTAGAAATTGAAGTAGAAAAATTCTGCCCCAAACCTTTCTAGGGTCATTAGTGACAATGCCAACACATGGTAATCCTCTAATCTCATTCCTGTAGGGGGATACAGTATGAAGATGGTAAAGAATGTAATCTTATCCCCCAAAGAGTTGCAGCTGAACCAATTACTAAAGATTAGGAACAGGCCTGATCTTAACAGACCACACCTGTAGCCAATAAGAACAGCGCTATAAAAGAGTGGATTGGTGGGATGAGGAGTCTGATGGCTGCTGTAAGGACTGGGAAGAGTCAGTGCTTAGAGGGACTGCCTACAAGAACCATTGAGGAGGTGTGAAACTCTGGTAATATGGAATCCTTGCACTATAATGATAATAGAACTCTTGATCTATAACACAACACGTTCCCTCTAAAATAGTGGGGCTACATTGCACAAAGTAATTGGGACTCTAAGTTGGCAGCTCAGTGTCTTTCTGTCAAACATTCAATCTTCTTGTTAAAGAAACACTGCCAATAAGCAGAGGCTCTTCTTGGTGACAAACCACTCCCATCATGTGATACATTCAGTATCTAGTCAATTCTGTTGTTGGATTAAAGCAGCTGTGTGGTATTACCAGTACCACAGAGTCAACCAGCTCCATACCTCTGCAAAAGGCAGAAGGACACATTGCAGCAGAGCACATAAAACGTAATTTTGCACCTCTGTCAAAGAAGCTGAGTGACTGAAATGTCACAAATCTCAGGCAGGAATAGAGAAGATGTAACTGAATATCTCTGCTCTCAAAGCTAAACATATGAACATTTTAAAGGGGAGCTTTTCTAGATGGAAATATAAAATCTTTTTTTAAGGCAGCCAAGACAATTATTTTAATGTGACTTAGTCTGTTACTGCTGTGCTGGGCCAGCACAAGTGAACAGCCCCAGATGAGCAAATTTTAGAAGATATTGTAGTAAAAGTGGAAGACTCTTAACAGAGCCAAGAATATTGCTTTGGTTGCTAGGCCAAAAATGACACCAGTAATCATAGTGCACCTCAGATATACAGGTAAAGTGAACAATGTATTGATAATGAATGAGAATATGGCTTAAAACCACAAACTGGGATCAGCATCCTTCTCTCCCAGTACATCAACTGGTGGTAATTTATTGAATGTAGCCTGCACTGATTAGGAAATTATTTTAATTACACTTATCAACCTATATTTGCTCATATCCATAATCCAAGTTCCCAAGCATTATAACTAGAGAAGAATACCTGGGGACATGCTTGAATTCTCTCCAGTGCTCTTCAACCACAGCAACACAAAGCACAGGTTTTCATCCTCTATATATAATTTGCCTTGTTGTCTGTAAAATGGAATCTAATACTTTG
The DNA here is from genome assembly GCF_051311805.1 of Agelaius phoeniceus. Taxonomy (NCBI): domain Eukaryota; kingdom Metazoa; phylum Chordata; class Aves; order Passeriformes; family Icteridae; genus Agelaius; species Agelaius phoeniceus. The sequence continues at coordinate 144,211,630 of NC_135265.1, read as the reverse complement.
ATAATGATAATTAATATCTGACATATTTAATCTGAATCTGCCATTGCCATGCAACCGTATAAACTGTGGAAGCAGACAACACAGACTCCAGCATGGCAAAGATAGGCACAGGTACAACTGGAAATGGTGCAGACAAAAAAATTGATAGGGCCTAAAATATGCTGGAAAAAAACCCAAAACCCAGTTACATCCATTGGCACAAATTTGAGCCAACAACATGAATTCATACTGTATGAGGATTTAATAATATTTGGCCACACTTTCTAATCCTCCTAAGTGGAGGACACCTTATGGAGAGACTCCCTTCATCACCACATCACAGCCTGAATGACACTGTGAGGATGATGGTGCAAAGTGAAAGAGGTTCAACAAAATCTTCACAGCACCACAGAGTTCATACAGTGTCTCAGCTGATGGGATGGCAGGAAGTGAGAGAACAATGTCCATAAATTGCAGAAGGATAACTATTCTTTAAATCTTGACAGTGCCTTTAGAAGAGAGAATATACATTTAGTCTTTTACTCTCTGGGGGTTTTATTCCTTTGCCTCTTTTCCTGAAGTTTGCCAACTTCTGAAGTGTGAAAATATGAAGGGTCGTCCTCAAGGTACTTTTTTTGCCCTAAGTAGATGTAACAACCAAAAATGTGACAGTGTGATGGTTTTCCTAGTTCTGGTTTGCTGACTCCAGAAGTTCAGATGGATGAGGTCATTTATCTTCATTCAATTGCTGAAATTTGTTTCTGGCCATATAGTTATGCAGAAAGATTCTAACAGCTGTTCTCGAGGGTGCTGACCCACAGACAAACACAGACCTCAGTGGAATTAATGAATTTGCCATGCACATCTTTCAGATTCAAGCAATTAAACTCTTTCCTGAAGTGAAACTGGCACAGACAAAGAACCTGCTCCCCAACACATTTAACTGCAGACAGAGCTCGAGGAGCCCTAAGCAGAGCAATTCCCCTGGCTGCAAGAGCTTGGGTTAGGATACTGATTTGAAAGATGTGTGCACCAGAGAAGGAAGCCATAGCACCAGAGCTGGAATGAGAAGCAGGACAGTGTTTCTTAAACCAAGAATTCCTTGAAAATCCACAGACCTGTGGATTTGTGAGCATCTTGTGCTGTTGTTTATTTCTACAGAGTTTTGAACCAAGAATTTACATTACTTTTCAAGACAATTAATCTTCTTCATTAAAACATTTGAACATTGACCAGTGATTCATGTTATATTTTGCTCAGGCATAGAAATGTCTATCTCCTGCTTTATGAGAAAGTAGGACTTCCATTATTCTGCTCCCACGTGTCTTTGGTCATTTACAAATCCAAAAAGCTGTATGTTTCTGTAGGAGGAAACCCATGCTCAGGGAAAGATTTGTGATTTAATAAAAAACATTGCATACTATGTACTGCTGCTGTTTGAAGAGATGATCAAATAAAATTTATGAAAAATTCTGAATATTTGAACTGCATTTAAAGCTCAGGCAGTTACAGCAATGCCTGTCTGCTTCTGGCCAATTGCTACACAACTGCTACCATGACTGCTGCTTCCTAAGTCTAATTCCTACATAAACAGAAATTTGCCCTGAGGAAAAAATGCTAAAGATGCACAGTAAATCTCTCACAGTGAATATTCTCCTGCATGCTGTTTAGAAAGTTATTTCCTGTGGAATTTAGCTAACTCCAGACAGAATCCTACAAATACACATGAAAAATTTCCTTATGGTCTGGCAGTATTGTTATTGAATGACCCTGGGCAAGTTATTCAATGCTGACTCACAAGTGTCAAACTGGAATGGAAATGTTTGCAGGACCATACCCTGCATTTCCAGGCAGACAGATAAGCTGTCATCTTTAACTCTGAATCACTCAATTTTTACCACATAGCATTTTTTAAAAAATGCTGCTTGTGTGTGCAGAATTATGAAGACAAACATTTGCACAGTGCAAAACAAAGAGAAATAATGGCATTTAACCCAAATATGCATAAGAAAATATTCTGTTCAAGACAGAATAACACACCACTTGCAGGTATATTAGCAAAATTCCTGTCATTCTCATTTCCTTCCTATCACAGCAGCAGTAGTTCAGTACAATTTTATTCTTTCAGTGATAACCATCCTTGCCAAGAGTCCTCTGTACTGTCTTACAGGAAGGCCTCACTTCTATTTTCCCCACACAAACATCTTTATAAGCTTATCTCCAGCTTTGATGACAAATTCTTACTCAGAATTTTCCCTACAAGTTCTTTAACAAAAAAGACATGTTCCAATTTTATTTTTATATCCTCTGAAAGCTGTTCACACCTACACACCTACCTATACCTCAGTGCTCCTTTCTTCAGGAAACTGCTACTATATGTTAAGTATTAGTCTCTGCTATCCAGGTTATTCTGTTCTGGGCTCATTGTGCTACTTCCTCTGGGTTGCATCTTCCTCTTTGAGGAGAAGGACAGTATTTCATTTACCCAGGAGAACTCTAGTGCACACAGCACTGATATAAAGTGATTAATAAATTTAGCAACATCCATTATATTTTGGTCTCATCTGTTCTAGTCTCTGACTGTTTCTTGGAGACAATGGGGTCTTCAGAAAAGTCTAAGACAAACTGAGATCAGGGTATGGGAAATCAGAGACATCCCCAAGTGGAGAATGAAGTGCAAAGGCAAAGAAAATGGATGGGGAAGAAGAGCCAGAGGAAGAGGGGTATGCAAATGAGAAGTGGGAGGTGCCAGCGTTCATTAAGACACCCTGAATTGTGAGGGTGGCCGTGAGATCCAGCCTCCTGAGGGGCTTGCACATAGCAAACACTAACAGTGAACATATTATATTATTTAATGAAAAATTTATTCAAAGTTTTCTTGTATCTCTAAATCTAGGGTAACAATCTGTCTTCACATTGCAGGTATTTTATAGAAATTAATGATCTGAGTAATTAATGTCTGTGCAGTACTCACATACTACACCAATGCAGACATGAATTAGTAATTCCATCCTCAGATCAAGGTCTGACTCAGACATTCAGCAAGTGCCAAGGAGCTGGGAAATGTATATTCAAGCAGCTGTCCCAGAGTCAGTGGGAACCTGTTGTCCTGTGCAGAGGCTCACATTGTACTGATCAGCTGCAATTTGGTCCTCTGTCAGGTGTCTTGGCTCTGGATTGTTTCTAAACAGCAAAGAATGGTGCAAAAAAGGTCACCCACCGAGTCTGTGGGATCATACGAAATATTAATTAACTGATCATTAACAGAACACACATTGTCCGATGAAGCTTAAATTCTGCAGAAAATGTCTAAAATGCATTAGTAAAGATTTGATTATTTGCACTAGGGGAGTGAATTTAGGGTTTTCAAATAAAACTAAAATCTGGCATTTCTTAATGCTTGGATGCATGCCCTTGAAACCTTCTGATATTTTTATTTCTACTTTTAATGGGTTTTTTTTCTTTCACTGTTGAAGCGTTTCCATGAAGCAGTTTTGTCGGACACTATCATCTCATGAAACACAGGTTTCCTGATTAACAGTTTCCTTGTAAGATCATCTATCCCAAAAATGACATCTGGAAGAGATATTATCTCTAGACTGAGAGCCATCAGAGATGCTAGACAGCTGCCCAAGACACAGCACATTACTGTAGCAATACTAATCAAGCTAAAAGAAAGGAAATTAGAGACATGTACATTTCTACAGCATTGTTAAACAGATTTTCTGTCCCATGCACTGACTCTCACAGCAGATGGAATCAGAAGATGCTTCTAAGAAGTATTATCCTAAATTAATCATTTTGAAAATGAACTGCTTCTTTTCTGAAAAAATTATGCACTTTGCTTCAAAACTTTTCCAATTTAAACATTGTGAGATTTTGTATTGAAAGTATTGTATTTTTCATTTGGGTAACTTAAAGTTAAAAAGTCAAAAAGGCATTGGAAAATACAAGCAGGTTAAATAGCCCAAAAATTAATATTTCCTTTGGCATAAATAAATAATTTTAACTTAGCCCTAATTATTGTCAAAACTTCTAGGTTTGTTTGCCCTGTTTGGTCCTTCCATTTTCATTTTGGCTGTAGCATATCCCAGCTCTCCACAAACTTTTGTTTGAAGGCTTTCCAACTTCTGTAAGTGCTAATGCAGGCTCCTACCTGGTTTTATTCTTAGTCCCCATCTTTTTAGAATGAAACTGAATAGTCTGAGTGTAGAAATGCACTGAACTCAAGTTCAAGAGTCACTCCTGTTAATAACCTCTCATTTTGCAGTGAGGATGTGGCTATGACAGCTCTCCATTAAGAGTCCTCCAATGTTATTCACATGCTTCACAGCCCTCACTTTTCCTCTTTCTCACCTTCTGCACCAATTTGCAGACAAGTTCCCCTAAAATTCACCAGGAGAGAGCTGATTCATGGCTCCACATCCTGAAGCACGTGGGGAATGTCTCTACAGGCCTTGTAACAGCCTGGTACTCCTGCTGTCTCCTGAGGGAGATTAATGTTGTGCTTCTGCTGCCACACACATCCCCAAAAGCAGAGGCTTGTCTCTGTTTATTAACTGGTGGCAAATGACCCGTTGCTTTTGTGCACTTCTGTGGTGATGCATCACCACCCCCCTATTTTAGGCTCCACTGTGAGCTGAGAAATGCTCTTTGGCCTTGGCCTTGATGAGCAGCACCTGGGCTCAGCTCCTCTTGAGCTTGGCAGAAACACTGAGGGCTCCCAGGAACTAGTGCTGTCTAATGAGCTCCTGCTTTTTTATTTTTTTTTAAGAACAGCGTTGAATTTTTTTTTTTTTCCTGAATGGCATGACATCCTTGTTTTCACACTTTCAAAGGAAGCGGCCCATCCGAAGTGTGGCCAGATTGAACCATTGTTATGACTAAAGCAAATTCTCTTGTGGCTTATAAACAGTGGTCCAAAGTGTGCCCCTCTGGACTCTTCTGGGTGGCAGTGGCTGTGACCAGCAGAATCCCTCTGAGTGGGAATTCTCAGAGACAGCCAGCTCTCAGGTTTGCTGTACTCAGGGAATCACTGAACAAGGATGGATCCTGGGCTGATCCCTCCACTCCTCAAAGCTCAACCTTTCACCTGTTGGGAAAACACAAAGGCATCTGAAGTGAGTACTTCATGGATTTTCAAGGGGAATTTTTCACAGGTACCTTGCACTGACTATGTCTGTGTGCATACTGTACACTTATGGCAAAAATGGGAGAAATGCTGCTCTCTTAGATGTTTACATGCTAAGTTAGGCCTATAAGCAAGTTACTGTTGTGATATAATAAATCCCATATGAATGCTTTGCTAAAGTGAAAAGTTTAAGTTAAATGCTGGTAAGTGTCGTTCTTTTACTAAATTGCTAAATTTAATTTAAGTCATGAGTTAAGTTTAAGTACTGTTGAGTGCTGTTAAGCACTTTAGGCGGAATTCCTTCTTATTCTTGCCCTTTCTATCCTTTTGTCACACACAACACACACAAGTAGACAGTTTTCAGTTTATTTTAGTTTGGATTGATTGAGTGGATTTTTTTTGTTTCTTTTTTCCCAAGTGTGCCTTAACCATCTCGTAAGCAGTGAGAGTGAACCTTGCCAATGAACTTTGTCATGCTGTCGCTTTATATTAGATCGGGGTTTTACTGATACTGTTGCTGGTGATTCTTTAAGCAATCCCAAACACTCATTCATAACATCTTCCAGTGCTGTGTTACCCATCTTTTGGTGTGTGAATTGCTTCTGAAAAAAAGGTGTTTCATTACAGTGGAAATGTTATTCCCCGGGGATTTGCGCTGACCTTCTCCATCCTGCTAACCTGCCCTGTGCACTGCACTCTGTGACAAGGCTTTGAAGGAAAAGCAAAACACTCATTAGTCAAAGCTGCAGTACAATGTGAAAGCACATCACACACACGTGCTCCTAACATGCAAATTTAACCAAATTTAACGGTGCTTTTCCTGGAACAAAGCCCTGTGCTGCATAGAAATGAAGAGGATGGCTGAGCCTCACACAGAGGTTTCAGATTAGCCCCTTGCTTTGGGCAAATAGCAGAAAGCACCCAGATAAGGCAGTGCCAGGGCTGAGATAAGAACCTGCAGAAGATCAATCAGAACATGTATTTTACACAGCTGTGTCCAGTAAACAAAACATTTGTTTTGTTCCAGCCCACAGATGGGGAGCTGAGTTTTTCAGCACAAGTGCCAGCCATTTAAGTCAACTTTGTAGCAAGAGCAGTGCTGAGTAAGCTAAACATACAAATTGCTGATTACATGCAGGGGAAAGCAATGGCAAAACACCAGCAAAGAAACCCCAATGATACATGGAATGACCTCATGCCTAAAGGAAATCTGCTATTCTACTGTGCCTATGCCTAGAAAAAAGAACTCTCAGGATCTGACACTGAATCCAATAAATCATAAAAGCTGGGGAAAAAAAACACACAGGCAGGAAACAAACCATCAGAAACAGTAGCCCATCGGCTCCACAGGAAATCAAGAAGTATTTCTTGTCATCCTCTCAGCCCCTATAAGTTTGAATATGAAGCTGTGGGTGACATTGCACACCATCCATCCACTGGCTTTTATTAATGTCCCTTTTCAGTTGCTGCACCACACTGTCTCTGCTACAGACATGGGTGATGGATAACAGCATCTGGATGTACCTGCTGGACAGAACACCTCTGCAAGTCCCTTCCATTTCCAACATCCAAGATGTAATGAGCTGTAGACCAACCATTCATTCAGATTTCTTTCAAAGTGGGAGAAATTTGGTTGGGCTGGGAAAAGCAAATTGGCCTGTAGAACGATCCAAATTTCTCTAATTATGTTTTCATACCTAAAAAAAAATTATCTTAAAGAGACTTCAACAGAAGAGGAGACTCAACCCTGCAATCTGCTTAGCAGGCAACAAGCAGGAAAACAGCATTTTGCCTTAAAGCATGCTTTGGTAATAATGACCTTCTTTTCCCCAATGCCTTTATTGTTTGAAACTCTAAACAGAAATAGAGACTTGTCCCCAACACTGCCAAGATTGCAGTCACAGCCATATCACTTAGAACATTAATTTCATATGAGCTGGGAAAAGAAAGATAAAACCTCTGTCTCATCATTAAACATTTATGGTCAGGTTCCTTGCAAAAACTGTCCTTTAGTGCTACTTTTGTTTGGTTGGTTAATAATGCGCTTCAAAAAATAAGCATATTGTCAACATTTTCAACATTGCCCACTTCACATTCCATTTATTATATTTTATAAAATAAATTCAGCCAGATCCATTTGATTACTCTTGCTCTAAATTAAACCATCAGCCTATTTTCCATAACAAGCGCTGTCTTATACCATAAATTATTATTAGGATTAATTTGCATTAAGGTTTGCTGAATAACAAGATATGTCTTTCCTACTCAATGCTACATGACTGAAGACACATCAGAGAAAGACAATTTACATTGGAGACATTTTCCATTGACATGTCACCTTCTTAAATGCTTCTCAGCCTTACTTTAATGACTCTGACTATTCCACAGTTTCTTTAAATGGGACTTTTCCCCCTCCCTTTGCTATAGATGCAGACTGCTTCTGATTGCTGCCAGAGCTGCCTGGTGACTTCCAGAGCTTGGGAAGTGAATTTATCACAAAGTAACTCACGCTACAGGTTTGCAATAAATACACTTGCTAACAAAGGACAAGTTCTGAGCTACCACTTTACTGGAGCTTGAGAAAAGGAGCTACAGAAAATAAAAAAGGATTTTCCAGTTAGCAACTGAGGTAAAAGAGGGTATGTTTCTTTCACAGTAGCTGCTCTAAAAGACCCTGTTAAGAAATACTGAAGGTGGACTAGGATTTTGATGAGGACAGCTGGACTCACAAATGAGGGGGAACATTAGGTAAATTCAGTAATTTACCTTTAATGCAAGCCTAATTAGTGAATTGGTTTTTAGCAGAAAAGATACCAGGTAGATCAGCCAAGAAAGGGACCCTCCCAAACCTGGAGGGAAAAGTTGAGGGCAGTATCACCACTGCCCTTCCAGCAGAGATGGGGAGCTCCTGCACATGCACAAAATGGTGGCAGAATTTTACTGCATGCACTGTTGTTATAACTCAACTCACTATATTTGATAGGAACTGATGGCTGATGAAATAGTCCTTAGAAAGTACTCTGCTATGTTAAAAAAACAAACACCAAAACAAAACAAAACAACCCACATCACTACTGAAATCAGGAGATGATTGTGAGAAGTCTGTCTCCCCCCTAAATAAACACAGAGATCTGTCCTCTGCCAAAAGCTGCCAGGTTGGTGTGTAATTGCCACAACTACACAGAGCTTATTCCCAGTTCTACCCTGTGGTAAATCTTTGTCAAAAAACTTTCTGAAAAACAATGACAAGTTGACAAAGAAATGCAAAACCTTTTTGCTTTACACAATTCTATAATAATAGTAGCATTCTTTTTGCTTTCCTTCTTCTTATTTTAGGTGGTTCTTTATTGTTTACTCAATAGCTTAGATTGGCATTCAGGAATAGTTTCCCTGAGTGTTTCAATTACAAAGAAACCCCAGCACAGTTACACAAGGAGCTTTTGCAGCTCTTGTGGATGGTGGGTGTGCGTGAGGAATGAAACAGCACTTTCCTCCTCAGGAAAACAATCCATGGATCTTTTCTTAATTAATACTGCAGAACAGCTTATAAGAAGTGCTACTAGAATCTGCTTTGCTTTGCTAATCACACTCACTCTACTTCCCAATTGATTCATTTGGTCGTCAGAAAATCAGATTTTCCAATAGTAATAGATGCTAACTAACTCTCTGAAAATGCAGAGAGCATTGTAAAGAACTCTACTATAAAATGATAAGCAAAACAATAACTAAGTTTCCTGATATATTTTTGGCATACATATTTCTCTCATTTCAAGTACATTTACTCCAGTTTCCTCACCTTTTGTTCAGTGAAGCTAAAGACTCCTAAATCCTCTTCTTACAAAAGAAACCTGTGGAAATTAGGTACGAACATTTACTTGAATTAATTGAGTATCATGGATATGTATTTGTCACATCTAACAGCCTGGTTTTCTGAGCTGAAGTAATTCAGCACAAATCTGTGAGTGCTCTGACCTGCAGCACAGTGTGTATCAGAGACCCTCCTCTGTGTCCTCAGTTAACAACTGTGAATTTTTAACAGCTCCCAAACAAGTAGTTTTATCTGAAATTGCTGCACACTTTACTTTTTTAATCAAGTTTGTACCTCCAGGTGATCAAGACAACTAGGGACTTGGTTTGTTTGCTTTTCTAAAGCTAAGGGCCATTGCTAACAAGGACTGGAGAAGGTGAAGGAACTGAGAGAAAAGATAAATCTCCTTCCAGCACATAAAAGGAGTTCACATAGATTATTTTTTACATAAATTGTGATGAATGAGCCATCTGGACATTCCCATTCACTCTTCACACACACAGGAACAGATTCACAACTAAGTTGGTTCTGGTTTAAATAGAATCAAGTTTAATATCTTTAGTAGAGCTTGTTTGACTTGAATAGTCTCCAAATCTGATCTCTTTGGAAAAGAAATTTAAATATATGGTCATAATTCGGTTCCTAGAATGAGGAATTAATTGCTTTTCGTGGCTATAACATCCCAACTGTTGCTTTATACAATTGTTTTATATTAAAAAATTATTTTTCTGCTTTATTTAGTCTGGTTCTACTTACTTTGTTGCTGAAACTTGTGTACTGAATTCCAGTACTTCAAAGGACATTCCTCTTGAATAAGCCACGAGGAAAAACTTCAGATATTATAGTAATGCAGCACTATTACCGTCATAGAGTGGAAAACAAGAAATGAGTATCAGATTTATATGTAATGAACTCTCTACAGTTTAAGAAGGATTAAATACTTGTGGTGTGTTGTAACACTCTCCAGCAAATGAAATTGCTACACCATCTGCTAAAGAGTGACATAATATCTCCTGCCCATACCCTTACTGAACTGTGCAGTAAAAGTCTTTTTAACTTAATGGAAATTACATGAGGATTTGTAGTAGCAGGCTATTTCTCCCATCCCACACAAGCAAATATCAATTCTTCTTAACAAAAAACCCCATAAGACACACATTCGTGATACTCAGAATACTCTATCTCATCAACAGTAGCATAGGAGCCAGATTCAACTGTTTGAAACCACATTTTTAAAAGAGCCTACCTTTGATTCAAACAACTGTGCTTTTTATTTTTCAAAGGAAAATGATATAACAGGAAAAATCTTTCAGATGAGGCCAAGGAAGGTAGATCTCAGGAAAGGTTTCTGCTGCAGTATCCCTTAATCCTCTTGTTCCCTGGGATGAACAAGGAGAGCAAAATTCAGCACCGCAGAATTTCATGTATCAGCTCTGCATTTATACCAGCTTTTCACAAAACTTTCTGATCTGTCTGTGGAATTAAACCATTGCCACAGTAATACCCAGCTTCTGAAAGGTGTTGACACTTTGCCCACAGATCCTCACTAGCATCCTCCAACTTCCCTGTACTGAGAGGAAAAGAAATCACAGATAACAGACAATGCCATTCATAGAAATTCCATGGCACCAATGACCAGGTCCAGAAATCTCTTCCAATACACCCAGACATGAGGGCAAATACACCACAGGCTTGGTATCAGCCAAGTTCTTGGGCAGCTCCCAGCAAGTGCTTCTGGCAGAACCAGGGATGATGAACAGGTTATAGAGCTCATCATGGCAGAAAGAAGGGTCTACAGCACCTTTTCCACTTACAAAATTATCTCCTGAAAGACTTAATTGCTCAGGAAGAGATTTTATCTTCCTTACCTACCCACTGAAGATCTTTTCTCCTGGGGAAAAAAAACCAAAGGAAACAGCAAGAAAGGCAAATATGCACAATCACATTTTTTATGGGGCTGCAGTTTGCTGATAATACAGGAAACATTCAGAAATCAAAGAAATAGTACATGCAGATATCTGATCAATTTAAATAATTGTAGTCACTTTAAGATAAACCCTGATATAATAATTTGGGTCTGATTTTCCAAAATTCAATACTGACCACTAGGCCAAAATTTCCAAAAGACCATTTAGGTTAAGAAGACTTAATTTCCTGTTTTTTCTCATGGAAGAGATCCACACTGGAGGAGTTCTTGCAAAACTGCAGTCAAACAAAGAACCCAGCTCATGTAGGAGTATACCTGTGGGAAGGACCCCATGCTGGAGCAGGGAAGGAAGGAGTGGCAGTGGTGCAGTCCTATCTCTGACTGTGTACCCCATTCCCCATCCCCTACACTCTGTGCAGGGAGGAGGAAGAGTCATGAATGAAGTTGAGCCTTGGAGGAAGAAGCATGTGGAGGGAAGACATTTTTAGCTTTGGGTTGTTTTTTTTTCCTGCTGTCCTACTATGTTAATAATTGGCAATAATTAACATTAATATTTTCCTCAGGTCAGATCTGTTTTGCCTTTGACACTAAGTGGTAAGTGAACTCCCTGTCCTTATCTCAAAGCATGAGTGCTTTCATCATATTTCCTCCCCACACCCAGTCCTTTTGAGGAGGAGGAGTGACAGAGAAGCTCAGTTGCCACACTGCAGCCAGCTAAGGTCAATCCACCACAAAAACAAAGTCCTTGTATGTGTGTATGTTTGTGTAACTTTAAGCAGAAAAATCAAAACTGAGTTTAATTGGCATGGATCCTGTGTTCAGATGCCAGTGTAAGATCCTCAGGCTTCACTTCTGTAATAAGCCAAATTTCTCTTACCAGTTTCCCTGTTGGCAACCACATGAACCTTTTGCTTTCTTGTGATTTTGTGTCCAACTCTAACTTCACAGTCATAGGGTATGAATACATTATGTGGTGAAGTATGGTGCAGGTTTTTCAGCTATCATTAGTCCAAGATGATCATCAGCAGAACAGATTAGACCACTCTGTGGAAATAATAGGAAAAAAGGAGAGCAAACATCTTCCAGATATCATCATAAAGAAACAAAACATGTCACTTTTAACTGCTGCTGGAATGACTGAGGTCATTCCATCATTCCAACCTTCAATAATTGAGAGATGTTGAAGAGAGTATCATACCTGTATCAGAGATTTTCTTATAGGAAAAGCAATACCTAAAGCTGTAATATTTTCCCCAGGAATTTGTCAGTGACCAGAAAAAGAAAATCAATGATAGGATTTTTTCTTATAAGGTTTCCTAACACCTGTGGAATAGGTATTTCTTTTTGGGAATACTTAAAAAAGTATAAGATGGGAAGGGAAATATTGTGACACATAGGGAAGAAGCATAGTAGAAAACAAAATCAGGTATGTCACAAAGAAGTTATTTGTGGACTAAGAAAAAGAGAATAGAGAGCTAGGAGATCAAAAGCAGTTCAGGGCTACATGAAAAGTCAGAATAGACAATTAGGAGTTCAGTCTCTGATACACAAAGAGAAGCTGGTAAAGAAATGGAAAGCAAGTAAAATAGGGAAAGAAAAGAACAACAGGCACATGTGCAACACAGTGAGGAAAGATGAGCTGAAAACTCATCACCACTATAAGAGAGCTGGCTGAGAGTGTCTCCACAATTTCACTTGCTCTGGATGAAAGATGGAAGGGTTGTGCCACAAAGGTGTGATTAAACACTGAGGAAGCAGCTTTTCTTCTTCCAGTCAGAATGTTTTATAACAGCTCTCTCCCTCTCTGTTACCCTCTGAACTTCTCACAGGCCACAAGCATCTCATAATTTTTTTGTACTGAAAGTGTTTTAAGGTTCTTCAAGAGCTTCCAAGAACTGTTTCCTTTCACTGATGATGAGTGGGTCACCACAGCAAGAAAATTAGACAATTTTGAAACAAATAGGACTTGAACACCAATTTGTGTTTATGAGAACAGATGAGAAAGACTAAACCACCCCATTAGCTGCCACTTAAATTAAATCTAACTTGAAGTTCACCTTAATCAGGATCTAAAATGATGGTTAGAAAGTTCACTGTGCTACCCTCCTAAGGAATTAAGCTTTGTGTTGTCTCTCCTCATTAGGGTGGTTGCCATCCTTGTGTACACCTTTCCAATATGTCACTCAGTCCCTTTGGCAGACAGAGCCCTGCACAGTGAGTGGCACACATTCAATGGCACTGTGAAAGCAGTACGTGCCCTGAAAGCAGGGCACAATAGAGACCAGATAGCATGAAATAAAGCAGATTACTTTCTTTGCCTACTGGTATTAAGTAGAATTGGTGTCAGCCAACTGTAGGCACTTATTGTGGAACACTTGAGAGCCTCAAAGGGGATTTTGACTGCTAAATCCTTCAACACTTCTGAAAAATTGCAAGTCAGAAGTAATCCGGTGCTAATATACAATTCTATTTTTTACTTTAATATAACGTATGTAAATTAAATTGTAATAAGGCCAGTTCAGCAGTAGGAAGTCAATTTATACTTCTAGTTCTATATTATGTTTTCTTATTGCAGCTACACAATAGATCAAACTGGTATATCTATATCTACTATAAAAATATATGCATGAGTGGGACTTGAAAAGGGGAATTTAACAATTTTTTTTCTCCTTTATCAAGCAACATATTTTTTGTCCACTGCTTAGCATATTTCATTCTCTGAGAGCAGAAATACACTGAATAAACTGAGATATGTTACTTGACAAACAGTATTGTCACTTACTGTTCACCCTGTTTTATTGTATTTAGCACTGCACTACAATTCTGGTACTGAGAAGATTTGTAAATTGAGACAGGAAATACACCATGTTGATGTTTCACTGGTCTTTGAGAGTGAAGCTCTGCAAGCAATAAAGGAAGGAGATAGAGGCAAGGTCATCTCTTGCAGATCGTGCCTAATGGTATATTTTACCTTTTTGTGTGGGGCCTCAGTCACCCAATCATAAATGTAGATGTGCATAAATGTATATGCATGTACCTACATATATATTTAAGACACATTTGCTTATGCATGTGTGTATACAAATATGTCAGGAAACACTGGGATGTGCTAAGCAGCTCCCTCAGAGTATATTTCTATGTACCATCTCAGTGGCCACCCCAAACCTGTCTGCAATGTTGATATTGCTTTTGACAAAAGGTTGAAAAAAGTCTGGAGGAATTTATTCCACCCTGTACTGTCACATCCACAGTGAAGGACTCCACACAGTGCAATGTCCTTTATTTGCCTGAAAAAAACATCATTCATGGCCCTGGGCTACCTGGACCTTGCCCTCTTTTGAGCAAGGATTGAACTAAAGCTTCAGAAGTCCCTCTCACTTCAGCAATTCTGCCTCCACTTGGCATTTAGGAAGGTAATGCAATCCCACAAGTGGCATCAGAATTCCTTCTAGGAAGATGGGTTGCAATACCTGTATTGGGAAGGTAATAGGGAAAGGAGAGAAAAACATCTCAGGTTGATCAGACCTATTTCTTACTAAGAAAAAACAAGGACCTGAAAATCCATTGTATTCCGTGTATTTTATCTTTTTTGATAGAATCTGGATTTGCCTAGAACACAATTCTCCCTAAAAGCCCTTCACAACAGTCAGACTGATCTGCAGTGAATTTGGTGATCAATCTCAGGATCTGAAGAGGATAAAATCCTATCTACAGAACATGTGGCAATGATTACAACTTCAACATGAAGCAGCTGAGCTAAAGAAGGGTGTTCTCAATAAGCTTTATTGAAATATGTAGAGCTACAGTATGTCTAACAAAAAACAAAAAAAACACCATTATCTGAGAGGGATTTTGAGCCTGACCCCTCTGACCTGAAGAGCCCTGAGGTTTCACCCTCAATGCCAGGCTCTAGGATCAGGAGCTTCAGGGTGCTTGCTTTCATAAGTACCAAAGACAATACAAACCTGGCATTTGTACCTTGATGTGTGAATACAGCTGGGAGGAGAGAGCAAGAGGATTATCCAGCTAGAACTTCCACACTTCTTGATATTTCTCTTTTCAGTATTTCAAATAAGAATGAATACTAGACTTTCTGATGAACTTCTAAAAGCAGTGAAATACTGTGTATAAAATTTAGTTTCAGTTGTAGAGTTAGATTGATTACTCAGGTCCTTGGTTATATGGAGACCATTTCAAGCCACTGGAACTGCATATATATGAGATCTCAAGTAGGGGGTCTGCCTTGTATATTCAAATTGCAGAGTAGTTCAAACTTTCTCAAATAATTTTGTAAGACTTAAGTTTCTCAGGTGTAGTTTAGCAAGGGGGATTTGCTTAAAGAATGGAGTTATTTCAAGCAAAACACTCAAACCTTTCATTTTAAGAAAACCAGAAAATACTACCAAGGCAATTCTTCAAATGAAGTTTTATGCTCTGACCAGCTGAGCTGGTCATCAACTGAGCTGCCATGGCTGATCCTGAGAAAACTCATAATCATTGCCAATTATAACATGAAAGTCAATAATAATTCTGTTCAATGTTAAGGCCATAGATGAAATCTGACCCCCAGTTCCATGATATCAACTGATGACCTAACTTAGGGTCATTTACTAAACCTAGAAATCCACAGACATCTTCCCCTTTGGCCTCTGTTAGGAAGGTCTAGGTCCCTCCATGGCATCAAGGGAGGCATGGAGGCTGCAGTGCAGTACTGGAGATCCATCAGCACCCTCACAGACTATTAAGTGCACCACACTCCAGCTGAAGCTACCTAGAGAGATGTGTGAACAGCACAGTTGAGGGCATGCACTTCTCCTGGGCCAGATGGATATCATCCAGTGCAGATATCCAATCTCAACAATGGTTTTGTCACTGAGTCAAATAATACATGTTATCTTTCAAGCAGGGAAAGCAAAGATACAAAAATTTAGCTTTTATAGGTGTTTAAATTCATGGTTTCAGCATTACCCTCCTGATTTTCTTGTGACAAAAAGGGAAATTCCAGTTTGAAAGACCTGTGATGCCCTGTCTTGAATGTAATGAAAATCATAAACATTATAACATTATAACCTTGACTATTTTTCAAAAAAGAAGCAAAACCTTCTGTTTGACCATTCTGTGTTATTACTTACAGACCCCAATAAATGGGGCTTTGTTTTGAATGCTACTTCTTAAAAAAGGCACTGCATGCCATGCTTCAATGCACACAGAAATCACATCTCATTATAATATTGAAGCTTTGCCGACTGAGTTGAGTACACATTCCTTGCTCCAGTTGAAAAAACTCATAAAATCAGCAGTTTCTATGATCACTGGACATTTCCTCTTATCAAAGAATAGTCACCCTGTGTGCTGGAAGCAGCCAGCAGCTCAGGTGCCCACTCTGTGGCAATGCAGGTGGTTCTGAGGCAATAACGGCTAAGCCAGGTTGAAAAGCAAAAGTTGCTGTACTCCAAACAAAACATTCAGGTGTAACCTCAAAAGATTCACTATATCCTCAGCAAAGGAGAAGGAGGGTAGCACTGGTTCAGTGGTTTACCCCCCTGAGGGACATGAGGCTCCAGGGGCAAGGTGTTCCTGCCCTTACTGCTGGGAGATGCAATGTAGGGAAGAGCTGGGGTGAGATAAACACACACCTGGCAGTCCTCCTCTCCATCTAGGAACAAAGCCTCCTCTGTGAGTAACCCAAAACAAAACCATAGACCTTTGTTGGTCAAATTCACCCATCACAAAGGAGTTTTCTGCACAGGTAAGAGTCAAAACACTTGGAGCTACATAATTGGTTTGTCAGTACTGCAGACATGCTCTCCCCCTGATAAATATAGGCATTCTGATTAACTTGGATTTCCATTTTGAAAAATTTTTCTCAGTCTTGCCTTCTCCCAAATAGCTGTGACAGTCTGAAAAAGCAGTTTGCTTTGTGTGCTCCAGAAACCTTTCATAAGTCTAATTTTAGATGTTACTATGTCGCTTAACAGTTGATCTTTTTTTTGGCATCTCCTCCTATCATAATTTTTGTGTTCAGCCTGAAGCTCTGCTGATCCTTCCCAGGGTAGAGGTATTATTTTTCTTTGAGTCTTTCCAATGCATAACTGAATGTCTCCAAGCATTTGTATATAGGGAGATCTCACTGTAAGGTAAAATTTTATTCAGTGATCTGAGTGAAAAGTTTCATATCTAAAATTGAATTGACAGAGAAGGGCAGTCCTGACAGCTTTGAAGTGGCACATGAAATCTTTCTATCTTAAAGGCTCTCTCTGCCCCCTCTCCTACCCCTCACCACTGAGATTTCAACATCAGCACAAACAAGTCTTTAGCATTTATTGCAGAAAGACAGTAAAAGACTTTGCATAACCCTTAGTTTTATACCTAATGTACCCCAAATCCCTTGAAATCTTTTCATTACCATGAATGGGATTTGGGTTAGGTCAATAATGAGTTGAACTAACAGTTATTAATTATTTCATGACACTGTTTTGTTCCTGCTCTGACAATGATTGTTTTACACATGGGAAAAATCCCACAGATTGAAGCCCTGCATAATAGAAAACAGCCATTTGATATTTTATCTGGCTATTGTGCACGAAAATGAAAAACAGATGAACATCAGATTTGAAAGAATATGCTTGTGAGTGACCTAAAAATTTAACAGTGACTTCAACAAAACAAAACAAGAGTAATTAGGTAAAGTTGTACAGGCATGTATGTAAGTTACTGTATGCCTCTTTCAGAAGACACCATAAGACTCCCAAGAACTTTTAATTTCTGGCTGAATGAAAACCAGAGTTTGAGGCAGATCTACCTAAAGAGTATGTTAATAATAAAACCAGATTTCTCCCGAGTCCTAACCTAGACCAAACTCTAAAAAAATAAACATTTTCTTGTAATCCTGATTCACGTGTTCCTATCTGTACCCATATCATGGAAAAATATTTCACTCTGAAGGCCCAAAAAATGGGCAGACTTTGAAAAACCTTTGTAAAACTGGTATCTGAGATTTTATGTATTATTACAAGCAAGGTCAATGGTTAGTGATTAGATTTGTTTAATGTGAACCTCATATCATGTGACAACCAAGGGAGCTCTTTGAAGCTGAAACATTCAGAGACAATTCCCAAGAAGAATTCTGGACTTCATTTCATCTAGACATTTATTAACTTATTAATCTGCCAGACTAAAAATGTGCTGCAGATGGATGTTGTGCTACAGACAGAGCTGTCACACAAGAAATTCAAAAGGAAGCTTTTGCTGTTGATAAAATGGAGGATTGACTGATTTCTCTGAACAATATGGCTTTATTGATAGGACACAGTAATATGGCATACAGATAGATATTTCAATCACATATGATTCGTGTCTCACATGTCAACTCAGTGCCAATGATAAAGAGGGAAGAAAGAAACACAGCTGCAAAAGTGCTTAGATATAGAAAGAAAAAAATAGCTACCATTTTCTTTACAAAGATACCATCTAAAAATTCTCAAAGAATCAACTGGAAATACCTTTTCAAGGATGAGAGTGATGCAGATAAGAATATATGCTTCAATGAGTGTTTTATCAGCTGTCTTAAAGAACATTCACTTCTCCATTAGCATTTTTCTTCTGCTATCTGCTCCAGATTGCTGCAGACTACAGTTTGTTATGTCAAGTTTACGAGTCCTGTTTTTATTTCTGAATTCCAGAGTGATATTGCCTGCACATGGACTGCAGCATCTCCAGGCCAGCTCAAGAAATCAGTCTACAAACAGTGCCTACGTTTTGTACACCACTCCCAGGTTTTTAAAGAAATGAGCTGATTCACAGCTGATAGACCTGCTAAAGCAAGTCTGTATCACACTGGGAAGATAATATAATGTGTTTTTCTGGCAGTATTTGGTACTCCAGTCTACATGTCACAAAAGGCATATTTTCAGAAGTGGCAACTCATTTAATAAAAATAGGTAGGAGCTGTACAAACCTCAAATGCTCAGCCTCTCTTTTTGGATTTAAGTGCCTAAAGATCAGTGTTGGGAAATTTGCATACCAATCTCTAATATTCATAGTTGAAAAGATTATTTTCTAAATGTATATCAATGCAACCTTTGAAAGCAGTTCAGTCTGAGTTTATGAATGGGCAAGAAGTATTCTGTGAGATCTGAGCTGCTCTTCCTCACCTCAGCATCCTGTTTGCCCTGAAATAATGAAGATAATTCAACTATCAGCATTAATTTTTATTTGATTTCTATAAAAACCAACAAAGGATGGTGCAAAATTCTTTCTGAAAGAAGGAAAATCATGAATGTATAAATCAGGCTGCTAGGAGTTCTTATTTGAGTGGGCCTCAAAGTGTGGTGGTTCTGCATGAACACGTAGCAGTGCCAGGAACCTGCTCTGTAGGGTACTGTGCAACATTTGCTGTTCTCAAAGAAAAATGCCTGAGAGGTATTTCCCTGTGGAAAGCCTCTTCTGTAGCACCTGATTTGGTGAAAGGATACCTGTTGGTTGAGGGGAAATTTTAAAATTGTAATATGTTGGAAATGACAATTCCACTGCAGAAAAAGGCACGAACCATCTGCAGATGATAATTCAGTTATTTGCATTCGCATCCTCCAGCTTCCTGGTTTCCCGACTGAGTTCAGTATATTACAATTAAGATTCCCAGATTCTCCTCTTTATTGCCCATGCTTCTTGCAGCTATTCAGCAGAGACTGACTCATTATTTTTCTTCCTCCTTTAACCTTTTTCTAGTTATCAATATCTGGGTCACACTTTGGGCCTATAACAATGTCAGTCTCATTTATATCTTTTTTCACTAATAAGTCTGTAACAAAGGGAACTTACTCCCAATTTCCTTATGCATTCTTTCTCCTTACACCACATCCTTTGGTCAATAAAACAAAGGTCCTGCTGACAGGACCCAGCCAGCAGGCCACATATTTAATTCTAGGACACAGCTGTGTCTTTTCCATGTCTTTTGGCTGGACTGGATGGATTGGAGAAGTCAACATCAAATCTTTCACTCTTGTATGTCTGTTGTTACTGTACAGCTTCTCTGATAAGTTCAGAGTTGATACCCAGCATGTAACCATTTGCTTAAAGAAGCATCCCAACCTTTCTGCAGCTGCCCAAAAACCTGCAAGAAACACCACAGAGCTTCTGAGGCAGAACATTTGATGGTGGTTGTGGGCTCAGGTCTGCAAACAGAAAGAGAGGAAAGACATCTTTCCTTCAGGATGAGCCAAACTCAGGAGGAGGAGGTATGGTTTGCTGGAGAGGCTCTGTTCATTTAAATCCCAGAAATACTTTTCTCATTCGTACTAAAGTGAAAGGTATTAACCAAATCTTTCTCCCTGGTCTGACTGGTTAATTTTGGCAGATATAGTCTGGAACAGAACTTTACTATTTTAAGATAAGCTTTTGAGCTACCTTGAGTTAACTTTCTCTCAAGGAGACCTGAGGGGTAAAAACCTTCCTTCTTTTAGTCTGAAATCCTAAAACTGCATTTCTGACTAAGTGATCTGCTCACTATCTGCCTAATGCTGGTCAAGGACACCACATGCCCTGCAAGCCTATAATCCCTAGAAAATTCAGACTGAAATTAGCATTCTGTTCCTAAATTATGGCCTGTAAAATGTAAAATAAATTACCCAGCACACAAGCACATAGTTCCAGCTGTGCTTCTCTATTGAAAGCAGCTGTCCTGATGAATGCACTCGCTGTAAATATTTAAATGGAAGACAGCAAAATTTTCCTTCAAAATATGAGCAAACAGTATCACCTTATCTCTGCAAGACACCTTGGGTGTCATCAGTGAGCTTTACATCACAGACACTAAAATAAGTAGATGAAATGTCACAGACTTCTTTCTATTATTATTATCTGTAATGTGGAGTGTGTTGTACCTGCCTTCAGTACTGACTGAGAAACTGGGGAGGTGTTTCCAAGAAGCAGATTTCTGAACAGGGTAAAAATATTTATGTTGGAGAGAAAAACAAACTGAAAACAATCCTTGGTTCTTGTGAGTCATCTTCAAATTTGCCAGCTTACCCACTATTTCCTTTGCCAGAGTAAAACCCAACAAATTAAAAGACAACAAAAAGAGAACAATTTGGTGGTAAATTTGCAACAAATAAAATAAAACCAGGTTGTTTATATCGCGAATGAGTAATTAATATTTTCATGTCTTGAAACTCAGAGGGAGGCAGCATTACCTGAAAGGCAGCTTAGACATTGAAGCCACAGAGAGAGCTGTACCCATTGGGCTCATTAAGCCTGTCAGGCATGAAAGGATGGAGGGTCTTAGTAAACATTCCAGCAACTGTGTCTGCTGCAGGTAAGACGATTTCACCAGCATCAGCTCATTTGGGCATTTTTCTTCCCTTCCCTGTTTAAAGGCAGAAAAATAATTTACAAGGCAGGTAGTGATGGCTGCACAGGCAGCAGGGAAAAAGGTCTGCTGAAGGATATTAAATTATCACTGGGTGATAGAGATGTAGACGATCCTGAACAGAATCAATTCAGGATTTGAAATGCAACACAGGTTTGCTCCTCAGCCCCAGCTGCAAGCATTTTGCATGGTGAAAATATTTACAGTGAGGTCTTCATGACTGGCCCATAAAAAATGAATTGTCTTCAAAATTTACCAGTTAACTTTATGAAATTAGTAAAATTAGGTTTGTC
The DNA here is from genome assembly GCF_051311805.1 of Agelaius phoeniceus. Taxonomy (NCBI): domain Eukaryota; kingdom Metazoa; phylum Chordata; class Aves; order Passeriformes; family Icteridae; genus Agelaius; species Agelaius phoeniceus. Next base: position 144,190,126 of record NC_135265.1, on the reverse strand, counting down.
CATGTATTCTATAAGGCAAAAAGAGAAGTACACAGCCAAGACTTACTTAATTTCCTTTTTTAGTAATGATTAAGTGCAATTTCCCCTTGTTTTGGAGGGGAAAAATGTATTTTTATTGATAACTGCAGCTCCCTGGAAATTATTTGTGTGAATACATATACCTATACTCTCCCCTTCTCCATCTCTGAATATATATTTGTAGGAATTTACCTATACTCTCCATTTCTCCATCTCCTCCCCACTTCATTCTAGCCTCCCCCAAAATTATCTGTGAACTGTTTATATCACCCTAAATATGCGTATTTTTTTGGCAAAAAAATTATCCAAAAATAGTTGCCCAATTCCTGCCTCTAACATTTGGGAATCTACCATAGGCAATGTGGATGCACCTTGGCACACTGTCATACCATGAATCCTACCTTCTATACCTATACAATCTGTTTGCAAAGGGAGTTATATAATCTGTTTACAAAGTGACCAAAACTCTAACTAAAAGCAGCATTTTTGCATTTATTTTGAATATGGACACTGATGTCAGCACAAATCACCAAGATGTTATGAAAAGTGTTCATGAATCTAGAAATAAGCTTCTGGAAGATTTGATTTTACAATGAAAATTGTCACACTGTTTGCCCTGTGACCTTTCTGAAGCCTGCTATCACTTGATAACGGATTTTCGGGGTGTGAAGGAGGCATAAAGATAAACAGAGACAGAATTAATGTTTTAAAAAATCTTTATACTACTGTAGACTTGTATATCGATAGTAGTTCTAAGTTTATTGAACTCCAGACTAGTATTACTAGTAAGAATGAGGAAGAAGGAAATGATGAGTAATGAGGACAGCAAACGTTGTACACCATTTGTAGCTAGACAAGTGTTCAAAAAGGCCCCAGATTTCTTGCAATCCTCAGCCTGGTCCTGTCTGAATCCACTAATTTTCAGTTGAGGTTTGATTACTTTTTGTGTTTGAAGTCTGTGTAGTCACTAACAAATTTGAGCCCTGACCTTTATTGGTGGCTCTTTGCTGTCAAAGGGTCTCACCTTCTGCATGAGACCAATAACAAATGACAGACAAAAAAAGCTCTCAGCCTGGGAGATTGGAAATTCCTCACTGGCCCACATTTTCACTCAGTTAAAGTTGTGCAGTTTTGGGTTGATATTCTTCAGTGGTAGAGAGGACATACTGATTTACACCACACAGCTTTTCATGATCAGAGCAGTGAGTGCAAAATCAGCTGCAAATCATGAAAACAAAATTGATGCTATGTTTAAGCAGTGATTAGGGATTTGGTTCATGGTCTATGGAAAACATACAAAATACTTCATCATTTTGGATTGATCTGAATGCAAACATCCCCAAACAAACTTGTTTCATTTTCTAACTTTTTAATTATTATTATTTTGCAGTCCTCTGAGTTACTTCAAACAAATGAAAGGCTGTGCTCTGTTAGTCTAGAAGATAAACTTATTGTAAGCTTTTGTCTATTGAGCTTTTAATTAAAAGAAACTGAAATAAGAATTGAAACTCATCAGCTGTGACTTTGTTTTTTAAATAGCTTTACTGCTTTCACTATAAAAAATCAGCAAACAGAACTGTATGTTATCATGATCCATGAATATTCCATTGTGGTGCATACTATTTTCCAGATGTCTTCTTGAGGATGGTATCTTACTCTTCTGTTTGGTTAACAGCTATAACAAACAAGAATCAATCCTTATTAAAGCTTCCTACTATTCTGCTATTAAATTAGAATTCATATGATTTATAGCTTTTTATACAAGAACCCTTCACTCATTCATTTGTTCAGAACTTGCTGCTTTTCAGGCATTAGTGAACAAATAAACACACTACTCATGAGATTGAAACACACTTTCCCTCTCCCCTTTTTTTTTAGTTAATATAAACAATTCAAGGTATTCATAATATCCTTTTATATCACTTGCTGGATTAATAGTTTCAGGTGTTACCTTCTTTTGAGGTCACTGGGTGCATCCCATCAAACAATGCTCATTCACAGGGTAGCAAACTTTTTTCGCTTTGCTTTCCTAAGCCAGAGTTAATTCAAATTCTTTCAGACACTGCTTGGTTGTTTTTTCTGCACTGGAGTTTACTCACACAGAAAACTGAATGGTAGAGAATGTCAGCTGGACAAAATTATCATCTAGTTAAGCTCTCTGCCTTCAGCTTGAATCAGCTCCTTCAATGTCATCATTCCCACATGGTTATTTAACAATCAACCTTAGAAGCCCTCACTAAGGGGACTCACATCACATCACATTCCTTGGCTGTCTCTCATGGTACTTAAATGCCTATTCAAATACTTGGCTGAATTGCTAGCATAGTCACCTTTCTTAAGACCAAATGTTTTTGCCTTTCAAATGACAACTTTAATCATTAATTATATTTGGATTATATTTTGTTGTTATTAATTGTATTTGGATTATTTTTTATTAACAGATTATCTACCAGCAAAAAAGCAAATGGAATATATTGCCAGATAAAATTGTCAGCAGATTAAATCCTTATATAGGTGAGAGCTAAATGTGGTCAGGATCTGGCATGATCTGGCAAGGCATAAATAAATGAAAAACAGCATTAGAATTTCATTCAGGGAGCTAACTGGTACAAATTAATGAACCTGAAGGTAAAACAACAAAAGTTAGTGTCCTTCTTCTGCCACTATAAATCAACCAAATTAAATTCCCTTAGAGGGACACACAGGCAAAGGATATGAGAGGATCCTGTATTTCCTCTAAAGTATTGTTATATGTTAAATAATTTTGTACAATGTAACACCTCTTGATAATTTATGTTGACAACAAATCATGATAATGTCTGTAGCAGACCATAAGTAGGAAAATTAATTTTCTATTGCAAATAGAATTTTCTGCTGAATTATGACAAAGGAAAAATTGCTGCAATGTAATGAGATGCCTGAATGTCTAAATGATAACTGAGCATATGTTTCTTCCTCAAATGACTCCTTTTAGGCTATAGCAATTCATTCAACAAAACCAAAAACCATGGATTGTGTAATTGTGGTCAGCATTACACCTCAGATAAAGAAGACTCAATTCATTGGAAGTTTACCAGCTTATCTTTCTGGCTGGTTCATTTGATGCATTGTTCTACATTGTTCTTTATTCCTGTGATCAGTTATTAATATCAAGCTTAACCTTCAGGGGAAAGAAAAAAAATAACATGAAAAGCCATAGCCAAGGCTGGTCAGTCAGTGTTTCTCATTAGTCTGAAGAACCCATTCAGTTGAATCCTTCAATGGAGTCCGAATTATAACCACAGAGACCTGCAGTCTTTCATTCACATGAATAAGCACTGCTGATGAGTCTGGTCATATGGAATCCGTGAGGTCACTGAGCTCCAGGCAGCTCCTCAAATAGCTCCTGAATCATGGTCAAAAGGCATCACAAGGCAATGCTGAACAAAGCCACTGATCTTCAAAAGGCTAGTAGCATTACTAAACAAAAGTGATGTTGTTAACAAAAACAATATTGTCAGGAAAAAAACATAACCAAAACCCAACACATTTTAACCAAAACCATTATTTCCTGAGCTCAGTTAACTACAAAGATCCTAAAGGGAGAAGTTTGTGGCTCACAGCCTTAAGGAATAAAAATTGAAAGTATTAACCAAATTTCAGGAGACAATCATTATTTGGAGAAAAGCAATTGGGAAAAAAGAGAGGCAAAAGGATAAGAGTTTTCATTTCACATGTGAGCCATGACCAGATGAAAACAGGCTGTGACACTGTAAAAAGTCCTATTTCCTGCTCAAAATAAGGTGAATTCTTAAGAATCAGAAGGGAAAGGCCTGTGTGAGAGTTTCACATATTCACAGTCTCTGCATCAATAGTTCTTGATTCATTACTTATTATTCATTCCTCTGTTTTCACTCACTGAAAATTTGGAAACTCTTGAGAAAGAGAAGATGGAGACAATTTTTTCCCACGAATGTATTTTGTTCTTGAAAAGGGAGCCATGCAGCAGTCAGACCATATTCTTCCCTCATTTAACAGTCTTTTTTAACTGATCTTATTTCTGCCCAGAAGCTGTAAACAGCAGAAATCACTTTATGGGTGGGAAGATAAACTTTTTGAGACTGACCCTTGGAGATGGTGTTTTTGAATGGTCTAGCTGACAGCAGCAGACCTGTTGTGTGGATAATCCCTCCTCATGGGATCAAGACTTTGTCAGGACAGGATTTTTCTCCAGATTCTGGTGCGTGACAACTTCTCTCACCCAGGGAAGAGCTTCCCATTTGTTGTTACAGGAAAGACAGACACAGATGATAGTTTCCATTTTAAACATACAGGATCATCTTGGAATCTGAACAGTACTTGGGCAAAAAATGACAAAATATTACTGTTATCAAGGAGCTGATAGACCAAATCAAAAAGTCAAGTCCCTCTAGAAAGTAAGAAGTCCTGTAGGTTCTACAGACACAGGGATCATGGCAGAGTTTGTACCAGGTTTGCATGCCATCTGCCACAAAAAGGCTCAGATAGAGTGAAAATACAGAGATATATTCACCTTATTGACACAGCCTGTAACAACCAAGTAATTGTTTATTGTCCTTGTTCTGTGATCATTTCACCCAGTAATCATGTTTTTGTGTGTGTGACACGATGTGCTTTTCCTCCCATAAGTCTTCTAAGTACTTTCTTAACAACTGCGTATGTGAGTGATAACTCATACACTCTTGAAGTACATTTTGGCAGTAGTGTGGAAATTATGCTTTCACAAATGCAATCAGATTTTAGGAGCAATATAGAAAAACTTTTAAATAGAAGTTTTATGGAGAGTTTTGTTTAAGTGAAATATAATTAGTCGTGTTGTATATAATTAGACCCTGACTAGGGCATGGCAGCTGGCAGTCTCCTGCTCCCAGAAGATTTTGTGGGATCTTTTATGTTTATGATTAAATGGTTAAGATTAGAAGAGATCTCTCATCCTGTATGTACTGTTGTGGTTTAACCTCATCTGGCAACTCACCAACCAGTTACTCACTCACTCCCCCAGTGGGATGAAGAGAATCAAAAGGATAAAAGTGAGAAAATTTGTGGCTTGAGATAAAGATAGTTTAACAGGTAAAGCAAAAGCCACACATGCCAGCAAAGCTGAACAAGGAGTTCTTTTGGCACTTCCCATGGGCAGACACTTTTCAGTCACCCCCAGGAAAGCAGGGCTCCATCATCCATTGTGGTGGCTAACAGCTGGCCTAGAGGCCTCACAGTTATAAATAATCCTAATTATAATTTTTATAACTGAAATATAACTAATTCTATAACTACCTCAGTTATGTAACTCAGCCAGTATAGGGCGTTGGGGACACAGGCAGCCATTGGCCAGCTAGCCAGGTGGCAACTAATTCAGACAATCAGGAAAAACTGTGTGGACTTCCAAAACCACCTAAGGAGAACAGCGCCCAGCGGGAGTTGGCTGCTGCCGCCTGAGCCCAGAGTGTCGTGTCATTGTGTCTGTCCCTACTGCAACAACCCATGACACTGACTTGGGAGGCAGACATTATCACTCCAAATGTCCCCCTCCTTCCTCCTTCTCCTCAGTTTTTTGTGCTGACCATGACACCACATGGTGTGGGATGTCCCCTGGGTCCCTTGGGGTCAGCTGTCCTGGCTGTGTCCCCTCCCAACTCCTTGTGCAGCCCCAGCCTCCTCACTGGTGAGACGAGGAACAGAGACATCCTTGACTCTGTGTAAGCCCTACTTGACTGTGATAACATCCTTGAATTCAAAATTATTTCCAAATTTCATCCTTGAATTCAAAATTATTTCCACAAATCCAAAATATCACTCTATACCAGCCCCTATGAAGAAAATTAACCCTGCCTCAGCCCAAATGAGCACATGCATGAACATAGATAGCTACATTTGAGAAAGACTTTCAGTCAAGCAGTTAAAGGGATAGAAAGAACAGATCCTGGAACTAGAACAAAACATGAATCGATGTTGCAGTAATGCACAATTTATTTACCATTTTATGTTGGGGTCAAATAACCATCCTAACAATATCCCAGGGTATTAGGCTGGAATTTGCCCTTCCAGTAACAAGTCTTGAAGCAAAGGGGAACACCTTTTGAAGAAAAGGGGAACACACAACAACCTTCTTGGCTTGCCATTCTTGCTGGAGGCAAAATCAGGGGCAATCACCTGCATTATATCTTCTAAGAACCATGCGATCTCATAATATTGTCCCTCTTTTATAAATAACATTTTTTCCCTAAGTTTTGCTATACCCCCAGCACGAGGAGACCTGTTTGGTGAAGTACTTGTTTGACAAGCAACAACGCCCAAGGAATTAAAACACTTGTGTTTTGCTGAAAAGGACAATATGAAAATGTATTTATCAGTGGTGCTGCTCTGTGCAACAGTACATCCCTCAGAAATCCCAGCTCACATTAGTTCTGTAGTGTCACTAATTCATCTGTAGCTCACAGGTAATATTCACTGCTGGTCACAGAATTCAGTGACTGGATACTGATCTCAGATTTGGTTCACCATAACTCATAAGGGCTGACCTGTGAGAGCAGACACTGTGCAGGTACAAACTGAAGCACTACACTGAAAGTACAACAGTAAAATTTTAAAGGGGCATTATCAAAATTGGTGACTTTCCTACATATATGTACTTTCATACATTCTTTTGCTGGATTTTTTTGTTTGTTTTGTTTCAAATGGGCCTGCCATTTCTCATCCAATATATCACTGGTTAAAACCATAATATCTGGTAACAACCAGACCATAAAGAAAGCACTCTTGAAGGCAACAAGGAGGTGGCAGAGATCCCAAAGGAATTATTTCAAAGAAGATGAATTCTGCTTAATTTTGAGGAAGGTATGGTCTCAGGAAGTCTAACTGCAAATTAATTTAATATTGAACAGGCCACAGGCCAATATTTAAAGGAATAAGGGGAATTAACTTTCTATTCAAGGAGGTGCCAAATGGCAAAACTGAAATGGTTGTATGCAAATGAAGATGCATATATTTATGTCACAAACCACTTGTGTCATGGTATTGCAGATCATTCCACCACAAGTTTGTTGAAATAAAGTGATTTTGACCTGATTGGTCATCTGACAAATGCTAGGAAATTCAATGCCAAAATTCATAGTGTGATTCGAATGTAGTTTAAAAAGTGAATTGATATGATAAAGGAATAATATTCTATATATCAATATGTTCTCTTTTCATGGAATAAGTTATCCAATTATTTCTGTTATAATATTTGATCAGTCTGAAGCACATAGTGTAAAGAAAGTATTGCAAAGAGAGAAAATGTAAATGCATTTATTCAACATATCCTTTCATATCTACAAAATCTATTATTCATATGGCCCCTTTCTTTTAACTGTGGTAGGTGATTTCCAAACACTGAAAGTGAGTTTTAAGAACAAGGGCACCATCATATTGCAAAGAAAAGCTTTTGAAAGGAGGGAAAGGGATATAACATATAATATAAACCAAGAACGGGAATACAATTGATTATTCATCCTTTTAAAGTCTACACTGTACATCATTGTTAGAGATTCCTATTGACATTGATATCTCCCCTACTTGTGTTCAGACCTAGGGGGCAGGAAGGCAGAAAAAGGATGCTATCCTAGGGACCTAGAGAGTTCAGGCTTGTGGGGTGATGATTAGAGCATCCTGAAAACATCTAAGGAAAGAACTGAGAATAAGAAACTTTTTTTTCCCCCTGCATGTTGTTGTTGTCTCCAACTCTTTATCATCTTCCTTTTAAACTCTGCTTCATTTTATCATTTTAGTGAAATAAGTTTGTTATATTGAAGAGGGCCTACACTCAATTTTTCTCATCCTCTTCATATGTGCTTGATTGTAATTGTCTCATTTACAGTCCTATTGAATGCTAATAACAAGATAATCTCAAACTCTGTCACCTCCAAAAAGCAGCACTTTAAATCTGAAATGTTGTTTTACAGCTCAGATTTCTATTAATTGCACAATATGATGTATGCTGCCACATCCTTATTGCTGGATAAATTCAATGGACCTGAAAGTCAGCACAGCTATTCACAGCACACCTGGCTAGTAGTGGTATAAATTACACAAAAATACATTATGTAATGGATACACAGCATGGAATAAATTACAATTAAAAACTAGGAAAAGTCTACTAAATTTATTTTTTAAAATCTAGTTTTCAAGGAATTGATCTTCCCATTTAATTTCTAAATATAAGTCCCTCCATTCACCAGTAGTCTTTTCATAATCCTTATTCCACTTTGTCCCTATAATGGCTGGTGGCCTTGCCTCAGTTCAAAGGCTTTCCCCAGCTGGAAGCATTTTCTAAAATGGGAAAAAAAGTTGTTTGATTTTTAGCTTGTTACCTTAAAAAGGAAGGGAGGAGGAGGAAGGTGGAGGAAGAAAGGAATAAAGCAAGAGAAAAATTCTTAAGATTTTACCCATACGGAAATAATCTGGTAATTCTAAAAAGCCAATATTTTTAACATACTCTCTGCCTCAAAAGCACTGCAAGTAGTAGTTTTCCTTGAACTATAAAGGTTGGGCTAGAAGCCAAAAAACCAGCTCAAAAAACAGAAGGTCTGTCAATGCTCAAAGAAAAATCCCAGCCCTTTACTGAACTGATAAAACACCATCGCTTTTCTTTTCCACCACCTCTGTGGAAATTCCTTTTCTGTTCCACCATCTTCCAATTGAGCCTGGCTATTCTTCTCAGCCACTGAACTCCAATAAAGTTTGTCTGTCTTTCTCTCCCTCCCCTCCTTAGTGTGTGATCTCAGCCACCTTTGTGTCTCCCATTGTCAGCCCCAGCAGCACTCTGCTGTGCTTTGACTGGCAGCACAATCAGAGCTTGTTCTCTCTGGGATGCACAATGTGCTCTGGGAGTGGACCCTCCTTGCGTGAGGAATTAGGTTTCAGCAGCATCAAAGGGGTGCAGGAATAGCTGGCAGGACCCATGGGCCCCATGAGGCCATCTGCAATAACTGCTCACCACCCAGCTGCCTTTCAAGGTTTGTGGAAAAGCAAGGAGGGATAATGAGAGTTTGCTGAAGACCCAGACAAAAGAAGGAAGAAAACGACATTTGCTGTTGCTGAAAGAAAACATCAGGGTTCTAGGGGAGCTGAGAATGAGGGGAGAGTTTGCAATGCAGAAGTTTAAAAATGCTTCAGATTACAGGGAGGCCTTAACAACAAAGCTCAGAGCAGATATGGTCACCGAGAGGTGCTTTGACTGGAACTCTTCCTGCATTTTGGCACATCTCACTTGAGGCTAACTCAGGTGTTTAGGAATGTCTCCATCTGTAAGACATTCCATATCTTTCTGATTACAAAGTCACAGTGTACACCCCTGATGTGAAGCAGAGAGTGAAGCCTCTCTGATACAGAGGTCAACGTTTGAAAGCTGATGGAGGTTGTCTTTTAGGGAGGTCTATTGATCTATTGGTCCACCTCTTTCAGACCAAATTTGAGAACTGTCCTTGCCCAAGATCAAATTGATAAGTCACTCTTCCCTAATTCATAACATGTTTGATTGCAATAATCTCTGTCATGTCAGGTCCTTATCAGAAGTGGTCTTGTATTTTCTGGGCTTGTTTCTAAGGCTGGGAAATAGGACAAGATGCCAGGTGCAAAGGGAAGAAAATCAGGAGCAGGAGAGGCAGGGTTGGTGTTTGCTGATGGCAACTGCCCACAGCCCACGGTGTTCAAGGATGTTCTGAACACAATATAGGCACAGACAGACCTCAGCAGAACTTCCCAGATGGGGCTGGACAGCTTCTGGAGTCAACTGAAGCTGTGCATTTGTAGCACAAACAGGGTGCACAGTACATACTGTAAAAACAGGTGGCAGATTTAGGTCAGTGTTTCACTATCAATGTAAATACAACCAATGCATAAGCCTGGAGCTCTGGCTTAAAAGTTAGGATAAAAGAGGTCTAATTTTCCCACTTCCAGACTTTCCCTTGATCTGTGTTGCAGGGGTGACACAGCTGCTTTAATAACAACTCCTGCATCACCATAAAATTCTAACTCAGCAACTTTAGGGAGAGTAAAAATTGGATTAGCGTTATTTTGACACATAGTGCTAGGTGTTCTAGTTGTGAGAGTACTGACACAGGTGAGGTAGAAACATTTCAGAATGGGTGGAAATAAACCTGGGCAGGACTGAACTGGTCAAACTATTTGTGTGAGTTTGTATGAGCAGGAGAATTGTAGAAGGAACAGGTTTGCATGTGTCTGTGAACCAAATGAAGAAGCAATAATGAAAAGAAGAAGCAAAATATGAAACATCCCAGAACCCTCAAAGAAATAAGAAAACCCCTTCTACTGAAAACAAACAAACAAACAAAAAAAAACCAACCAAAACCCCCAGCATTTTTAGAAACCTAAAGTTTCTATGCAGGAGAGACCAAACAAAAGGTGAAAAGAGTACCATTCTGCAGCTTGTGGAAAAAGTGAAATTTTGTGTTATCTTTATTCAGGTGATTTCACCACACCCAGTAGTTAGGGGATATTATAGTATGCAGCTGAAAGAATTTTGTTGAGACACTTATTGGGAATAAACAGAGATGCTTCTTTCTCTTACAAGAAAGGAAAGAGAAAAAATTGTACTCTGCTTCACTCATTTTCCTCTTAGGAAAGAAGAAACTCTTAAAAAACATTTAATAATATTGATTTATCATAATCAGTCTCTCCAAATTAAGTAATGCTTAATTGGGGAAAGATTTTGCTCATAAATACCTCGAGATGCCTCCAACTTCAGAGTTTGAAAGGCTTATGTGGAAAAAATTATATTTACCTCATCTAATCTTGTACTTTTAACTAAAAACATCAAGACCTTTTTAGAAGATGCTTTAACCCAAGCCAGTCATTACAGCCTATCTTCACAATCAGTGGCTACTCCCAGAGAAAAATTCACATATGGCTGTTTCAGGAATAGGTGAATTTTAGGACAAGATGACCCAAGATAAGCCAGCAACTCACCTACATCTAAAGAAAGAGGCCTCAAATAACGAGGCTGCATCTACACAACAGACATTATCCTGAACAAACAGATGTAATCCAGAAAGTCTATAGATTATGGGTTAGTTGAAATTACTGGCCTTCTTGCACATCCAGCCCTTGTGGGCTGACGAGTCTTGGACTTTTTGGTCTGCACAGACAAAAACATTCAGGTTGAAGGAGAAGGCATCTAGATCAGACCTGAACCCTTCATCCATCCATCCATCACCCTTTACTTAGGGCTTGAACAGGCCACAGCAATGGCAGGCATTGTCTAATATCCATGTCACGGATGTACTCTGTTAGATACACACAGAAGAGCAATTAGGTCAAAATACATTTTTCCCTTATTTCTGCATGATAATGTTCAAATTTTATGGTGGTAATAACCAATGCATTTTCAGTGCCCTTGTTTTCTTGGTAACAAATTCAAGAAAAGAGAGAATGGCAAAGATACCAAGGTAGATCTTGCTAAAGCATTTATAAATACAGATCATTTTACGGTTCACATCACTGTTTTTCCTTCAACAACTCATATCATTCAGTCAGACTGGCCAAAGAATTCACAATAAAACACAAAGTAAGAGACCAGATTTTCAAAAGAAATCCATGAACTGCATAGACAGCTTTTTAGGAGGGATAGCCATATTGTACTATTATCTCAGGAGGCAGAGTCACCCTTCTGAAAAATTATTGTAGAGGCTGTAAAACTTGAAACTTGGCCAAAAGTAGTGAGGTTCATGACTTTTGCTTCACATGAAAGAATTTAGTGACATTAAGGAAGATGACTCATGGACTCAGAAGAAAGAATATCACCTCCTGAAACACTGACACCACTGAGATTGTCCTTGGAGGTCTTCCCATTCAGGCAGTGATCCCAAATAACCCTGCTCCTTTTATGCAACGTGGCATCCAGGGCTCAGGATGATAGACTGCAGGCCATATGCTAGATCTTTGAGTTTGCTAAAAATAGGACATTTTTCTATTCTGCTGAGGACAAGTCTGTATAAATGTGACCAGAAATCTGGCACAAATCCATAAGGCTGAGATGAGCAACTGAGGTCCTTCCTTCAGGCTTGTCAGACAGAAGCCTAATCAAAATCCTCTAAGGACAGGAAGGGGGTAGGAACAACTAGCTAAGTCTATTTTCTTTCAAATGTGCCCCTTTACTCTTTGATTGCTGTTTCTTATTAGAGTAATGTACACTTTTCAGCAATTATTTTCTCTGCACCCTCCTTCCCTTTCTCTCCTGGACGCTGCCAGCTTCAGACACCGAGCCTAAAAGATTTAAACAGGTTAGAAAATGCTGGCAGAGTACCTGTGCACAGAGCTGCTTCCTCCTCCCTCTGCATTAGCACCTATTTCAAATTTAATAATAGCATAGAGCTGCATCTGAAATTCACTTGGAAGATATCAGAAAAACACCAATTATTTTTGAGGGACATAATCTTCCTTTGCTGACACTCCCTAAAAGACCCATCTTGCTGAGATTCCTGGAGGGTCCTCAGACAAGTGCCGCCATGCTGTGCTCTGTTTCCTGAGAACCCTTATCACCAGTCTGTCTGCTGTCTGGCCAGATTCCTGCACAGCTGATGTCCCTGTCTTCCTACTTTTGAACATGCTATGGAAAAGCTGAAAAAGCTCCTGAGGATAGGTCTCAGGTCTTGACATTACTCCCTGCTCATGCAAGCAAGGCCAGTTTCATCAGCTGCTCCCTCCCAGTTATAAGAAATAGTGCTGCTGCATGGGAAGCCAACTGCCCCTCAACATTTTAATGACCAAGGGGGTGACTTACTTTTCTGGGTTTAAGATGCTCCTCTTTCCACACTGGATCAGGAGGTCCTGCTCTCCATCCAGGTTTCCACTGGTGTGATTGGATGGCAGCTACACAAAGAGCTTGTTGGCATCCAGCACAGAGGTGGGGGTACCAGCCTTTTCAGAGGAGGGAGGAGAAATGGGCAGGGGCACCACACTGGATCAGCTACCATCAGAGGAAGAATTTGGATCATCAGTCACTGATCTTCTTTAGGGTGCAGCTCACACACCCACCACCACCTCAGTGCTCACTTAACCTTGCTGGGGCTGTCCAGGCTAGAAAAGAGAAGGCTCCAGGAGGCTTTATAGCCTTTTCCAGTACCTAAATAGACTCCAAGAGAGCTGGACTCTTCACAAGGGCATGGGGTGGATAGGATAAGGAAAAATGGTTTTAAGATGAAGGAGAATAGGTTTAGATTAGATATTAGGAATAAATTCCTTACTGTGAGGGTGGTGAGACGCTGGAACAGGTTGCCCCAGGCGATGTTCAAGGCCAGGTTGGACGTGGTTCTCAGAAACTCGGTCTAATGGAGGTGTCCCTGCCCATGGCAGGGGGCTGGAGCTATATGATCTTTAGTTTTCCTTCCAACAAAAGCCATTGTATGATTCTATGACTCCCTGGCATTCCTCATCAGCTTGGTTGTGCCAGGTGTCACATCAATGCTTTGTGCTGCCATGATTGAACTTAGGCCATAGCAAGGAGAGAGAAGAGAAGAGAAGAGAAGAGAAGAGAAGAGAAGAGAAGAGAAGAGAAGAGAAGAGAAGAGAAGAGAAGAGAAGAGAAGAGAAGAGAAGAGAAGGCAGGAGGGATTTTTTTTTTTTTTTTTTTTGGTAACCTTTCATCTTTTTTTCCTCTGAAATAACTTTGATAATTCAAAGTGAAAAACCCTCATGACTGCTGCAGAAATAGACCTTTGTTTTCCATCTTGAAAAAGATCTAACCTAAAAACCCCTGCAGATACACAAGATTAATTTTCACTACTTTGTTTCATACTATTTATAAGCAGCTCTTGCTGAGTTTTAGATTTTGTGGCTCAGGCTGCTGGCTGTAAATGCTTTCTGTCCACTCCTGAAGCCTGATTGATGAGTGCTCCTAGCCAAATAGCAGCCTGTATCAGCAGGCCCAGGCTTGCAGGCTGGAACATGGCTCAGAACACTGGTTTTGAATTCCTGTTTTTATACAGGAGCACACTTCAGAAAAGGCCTCAGTGCATAAGCAGAGACAGCATGAAACCCTCAGCTTGGTTCCCTGTGCCCATGTTTTGCACACCTCAGGCAGACACTAGATGAGATCAGGCAACGAGCACTGAGGACAGAGGCATTGTCTAGGAGAGATGGTCGAGCTGAAATCTGGTGGAGCTGTGGGAGAGTGGCAGAATTCAGGCACATGGTCCATACACAAAACTTGTAATGGTCTTTCTGCTCAAGGCATGATGCTCACACATCAGCTTGTTCACTGGAAGAGGTGGGAGTCAGCTGAGTGAGTTGTGCTGTGAGGTGTAAATCCTGAACATTCCTAATATGTCTGCAAGTTTGATAAGACCTGGGATAATATTTCCCCCAGTTCTGCACAGAATAGCTAATGTTGTAAGCAGACATCCCAGATTAAAAGACAGGGTAGTTCAGAGTTAAAAATCTATATGCTTCCTCTTTCTGTCTCTACCCCCAACCTGGCTTAAATCTCAGAAATTAATAAACTGAACAGGAGTTCCCAGCAGTAACTGGAAATACAAGGTGTTTTGGAAAGAGGTGCTAATTTGTACCCAGCATAAAGAAATCTGTCAATACATCGAGTGGCCTTGAGTTAAAATTTTTATACCACAGTCTAATTTATTTCCTCAGAAACAGGGCACTAAACTTGGAAAGAATGTCAATAGAAGGCAACAAAAATTACTGAACTAAAGTTTCAGCCCTGAAGGAGTGGTAAATGGAAAGAGCTGCTATGCAAAAAGCACCTGGCTCAAATGTCATGCTTGCCCTCCTTTAGCATCTAGCTCTGATTTATCCAGATGCTTAAAATGTCCCTTCCTCATTGTCATAATCATCACAGTGTCTGAGCATTCCCAAGTGCCTTATTTTAATGGCACTTTTTCCCACTTTGTAAGTGGGAACAGAGACATAAGACTCACTCGAGATTCCAGGGACAAAGGCAAGGACTGCCCAAATACTCACTGCATACTGGAATAAAGCAGCTCTTCCCTGAAGTGGGTACTTAAGAAGTCTCCAAGGACTCCAGTATGCAATTGTAATGGAGCATTAGTTACAGCTTAACTCTAATAGAAAGTGCTTTTAAAGATTCACTGGATTATTCCTTAATATTGCCTTACCTCAATGGCCCTGATCTTCGGTGATATTTATAAAACTTATTCCCACTGGTTTCAGTGGGAGGCATTTATCTAAATAAAGCCAAACTTCTGAGTTCTTGAGCAGTGTCTTATGCCTGTGTCTTATGTCCTGCTAGGAAGATGGACATGCTCATTTCTAATAGCAATCAGGGCAAAGATGTTATGGTTAATCAAAAATCAACCTTTATTTTCAGACTGCTTTTTGGAGTTTTTCCTCTGTGCACTGCAGTACACTTCCTCTTCTGTGAGAGCATAAATCAGTTTCAGACCCAGCAGGCAGCATCTTCACTTAAGTGGTAGCAGTAGCAGAAGGGAGAAGGAGAAAGGAAAGCCAAGTG
Source organism: Agelaius phoeniceus (assembly GCF_051311805.1). Classification (NCBI taxonomy): domain Eukaryota; kingdom Metazoa; phylum Chordata; class Aves; order Passeriformes; family Icteridae; genus Agelaius; species Agelaius phoeniceus. The sequence goes on along the minus strand of NC_135265.1, from coordinate 144,174,609 downwards.
GTTCAGCTCTAAGTAGCATCATCCAAGCCAGCAGAAACAGCAGGTTGTGGCATGTCACGTGCCTCACAAAGTACTTTGTTTGGTTTCAGAGCACAAAGTCCATATTTGTGCCAGTAAAGCAAGGCCCAGCATTTCTGATGACAGACTGTTCTCAGGGATGCAACACAGTGTATGTCACCTTTCTTGTGTACCCACATTTTTGAGGAGGATTGTGCATCTGTTCCTCACCTTGCAGGAATTGCTTAGACAGGATCAAGGCTATGATGTCTTTTGCAGTGAGGATTCCCTACATATGTCACAGGAAAACACTGTATGAGCCTCGCCAGAGGGCTTGAGCTGTGCGCCTCTTACACCAGCCACCTTCAATCTATGCTGAGGCATTATTTAATAATGCAGGTGTCAGAACAAAAATGCAAACCCAAAAGTGCCAAGTGCTGCTAACACTACCTGGGTTTATAGCTGTATCAGGTACCCAGGTATTTATTACAAAGAAGCTTACGCTTTTCTCTCCCTCCATCCACCTCTGGAGAGCTGTGGGGCAGAGCTAGTGCGTGTTTGCAAAGTCAGTTGAAACACTGTTATTAATTATGGCAATTACTCCTAAATTCCTTTTACAGCAACATATTGATGCTGAAGCTCATGGGGGAAAGCACTTCTGCTGCCTGAGGAACCAGAGGACAGGTGGGAACTGCTCCATTTGCACAGATGGCTCTATGAATGCTGATGCATGGCTGCTTTAGTTACAATCCTTTTAAAAACTTGATGATGATACACATAGGGAAATCAAACTATGATATACTATTAGTAGACAATGAAAAAAGACTTGATAGGAGCTTGGGGAGACCTTATAACCTGGATATACACACTGCCCACATCTCATCTTCATATCAGGGCAAGACTTGGGTAGGAACCAGACTTTTCTTCCTTACTGCTTGTTTCCCATGACCTGATTTCAATGCACAGGTGCTGTCTGACAGATCCTCAGTCTGAGTAGCCCTTGGAGCTTTGTGCATGCTGGGTGATGCCTGCTTAGACCCACCAACACAGTCAATTAATTCAGGATATATTAATCAGCCACTTTTATTTCCGGTGAGACAGAACAGTCTGGGGCAGAAGGGACAAGGTACGAGGGAAGATCTAATTCCTGCTCTAACACCTCTGCATGAGGACCTTTAGTCTTTGTACTGGAGTGAGAGTGAAACCAGCTCACGTGGCCACGTGGCTCTGATGCCAGCCAGGCTTTGCAGGAAGCACAGACATTGTGTGCACGTGAGAAGGCTGAAGACAGCAGGCACTGGTGACACCAGGTGAGGCAACCCAGACAAAGTGACACCCCCATGTCACCAGAGAACACAGCTGCTGTGCACTGATGAGATGCAGGAGCTGGAAGTGAGGAAGAGGAGTATAAAATGAGGGAGGGAGGGAGGAAGGAAGGAAGGAAGGAAGGAACGAACGAACGAACGAACGAACGAACGAAGGAAGGATCCTACAGTGACTCTCCCCTCATCCCTCTGCCACCCTCATTTACCCACAGGGAGATTATGGGATTATGGCATTTCAGGGGCAGGGTGGGTGACAAGTCTTGGTCTTGCCCAGGTAAGGAACATCCAGATGGGACAAAAGGCATGAGATAGACTTCTTCCAGTGGTTTCAACAGCCAGTGAGAACAAGCTGTCCACCAAAGGTTGTAAAAAACCAAAGAGGAAAAAAGCATTCAAAAGGAAAAAAAAATTGATCCAGATATATTCTATGGCAAAACTACAAATAGCTGCACATGCAAATACTGTGGGAACACATTTAGCTTCTTTGCATACTTCTACTGGTCACTCACACTTGTGATGTTTTTAATAAACTATTTCTGTCTTTTCTCTATTGTTAAAACTTGGTTTGTTTTATATACTCAGGAAAGAGATTTTAAAGTTGTTGAGGACAGACTTTTTAAAAAATGTCAGTTCAATGCCCTGAAGCAGTCAAAGAGGCAAATGAAGCATTTAGAATTATTAGGAAAGACACAGGGAGAATGTTCTTTCCTTGGGTCCCTGGATAAATTCACAGTGTGACATTTCCTGGATATGGCATGCAGCCCTGCACATCTTCAGACAGCAAAGATACAAAGCGCAGCAGGGATGATTTTGGGGCTGAAATGTGGTGAAAGAATGAAATGGTAGAAAGGAAATAGTAGAAAACCTTGAATGGTATGGGAAAGGTTCAATCTTGGTGGTGTGGTAAAAGTATCTGACAATGAATTTTAACTGATGTTAGCATGATTCAAATGTCAGCTGAAGAACTTAGCTCTTCCAGTGATTCATAGAGGTCAAAACTGTGAAGGCATTTGGAAGGGAGAAGGGAAAGATCAGCAGCTGGTCAAGAGGCAATATCCATCCCTGGAAGGCTTCCAAACTGGTGAGATATCACATCTGTAAACTCTTCCTTACACTCCTCTCAAATGTGTCTTATTGTCCCCTTTCTGATATATGCCAACAAAACATCTCCATCATTTCTCTTATACACCAGCAGAGACAAAAGCTGGCCCTCTTAAAAGTTTCCTTCTGGTCCCTTTCTTTTCCCAGCTTTCCAGGAAATGACTTGTGTGTTGGAAGGGGTGTCCATGTGGGCAGAGCCTGAATGGCACCTGGCAGACAGGCTCCTCCAGCTTCACCCTGGGGATGATTCCTGAGGACTCAGGATGTAGCCATGAGCCCTGCTGGCATCCCAGCAGAAAGGTTGATGTGTTCTGCTTTACTGACAGGTGTTTCTGCAGCTGATGGCCCCTCTGCCCTCCTCAGCTCCCTACTGCTTCCACATCTGCTGCTGGGACAGGCGCAGGGTCTGTCCAGTGCAAAACGGAAATGATGCTTCACTTATTAACCAGAAACAGACTGTGAAGGAAGAGCTACATAGGTCAAGTACACAGCTTAAAGCTCCTCACTGTAGCAACCACAGAGATCTCAGAGACTCTGCCTGCAATGCTGTATGGCCTCCATATATCAAAACCAAAAAAAAAAAAAAAACTTGGCCTAAAAAACTACCTTGCTTTTTCCATTGCTTGTACATCTAGAAACATCATGTATGCAGGATATGTTCCCTGGCTGTTAAGAGAGACATCTCAGGCCTCTGAGACAGCAAGACCTCCCCACCTTGTCCATGTCTATGGTATACCATCCAGTGAGCAGACACCTGATCACAGAACCACAGAATTTTTAGGGTTGGAAGGGACCTCTGCAGATCAACCAGTCCAACCCCCCTGCTATGGCAGGGTCACTAAGAACAGGTGACAGAGGAAATCAACCAGATGGGTGTGGAATGACTCCAGAGAGGGAGACTCCATGACCTCCCTGGGCAGCCTGTTCTGGGGCTCTGCCATCCTCAATATAAAGATGCTCCTCATGCAGAGGTGAAGCTTCTTGTGTTTTAGTTTATGCCCGTTGCCCCTTGTCCTGTTGCAGGGCACCACTGGAAAGAGTCTGGCACACCCTCTTGGCACCTGCTTTTGAGATACTTACATGGATTAATGAGGTCCCCTCTCAGTCTTCTCTCCTCTAAACTGAACAGGCCAAGCTCCTGCAGTCTCTCTGTATAAGAGATGAAAACCAGTCTCTTTGTTGGTTAATACCCACTGTGCACTTTCCTTCCTGGGGCAGTCAGTGTTAGTGATGCTCAGTGTTGAATAGCTTTGATACATACAAGGGTGATGTGGCTTTTGCATAGGATTTGTTGTTATCCACCCCAGAGGCAGATTCCTCAAGTACTGCCAGTTGGCAGGACAGTGAACTTCTATTCTATTGAGCTGCAATGATGTTTTTCTGGGCTACATGAGAATTTGCATACAAAAATCAACAGTTTGGGGGAGGTTGAGGCAGTGGTAGTGGTCCTCTTTTAAGGAAAATTACGGTGCTAATTACAGGTATCAGAAATATACTGAGATCTTATGGTTTATTGCCACAGAAAGAGAGCAAATGAAGGGGACAGGAGGAGATAAATTTGTCCTAGCATTCATTTAGACATCTTTCACTGATTTACAGTCCAACTACAGATAAACAATTGACTGTGCCATAAACATGGAACCATATTTGGGACACCTCAACCAGCTGGCTCATTTTTTCACACTTTTTTTTTCCCTTCTACTGTAATGCTGTAACTTTTTTCAAGATTTTTTTCTGTTTTCTTTGCTCTGTACAGCAAAAAAGACAGTTCTGGGCAATGAATAAGCAGTAAAGAGAATTTTGGCAGAAATCAAACCTTTCCCAGATATGTACAAACATCTGCATTCCCAGCAGTTTGCATCTGCTCCTTGCTTATTGTGGGTTTTAATCCATATTTGCCTTACCAGTTGCTTGGGACAACTTACTGAGAATATTTCTGCATACCCCATTTAATATCTGCTTCATCATTTGCTCCCAGAGCATTTGGAAGCACCTGTTACACTGGTGATACAAAAGCAATGAAATGTAAATTAATATTTCTGCAAAATATTTATGTTGTTCAAAGTGATATAGATGCTTTATCCAGAAACCTTCCTGCTGAAGGTTTATCATATGCCTGCACAGGATTTTGATTTAGGGAGCCTTTAAGTTCTCTATCAATGTCACACAACAATCTGTGATTCATATTGGTCTCTAGATTCCTTTCAAAAGGTTATACAAAATGGTTGTAAGCAAGGGTTTCCTTTAAGTAAACAGTGGATTAATAAAATATCTCTCATGTCACTACATCTACGCAGGCAAGGAGTATATTGTGGCCTTGATGTAAATACTGTAATTCTGGTGATAGAATTCTACTGACATTTTTAGAGTCAATTCAAAACTTTAAATTATTAGTTGCTCAAAAATCTGTTACCAGCTCCTGACAGAGAGGATCAGTTTCTAGACAGTGTATTTTAATGCAAAGCTAAAATCCAAGTATTAGACATGGAACCATATATGGAATGTAAATGCTTATAATTATTTTTAATATTTTCAATATTAATTTCCTAAAATAATAATATAATCCAGCTACCAGTGAAGAGAAATAGTTTTGGAGTCTTTTCTCTCACACAAAATCTTTCCAATTATTAGTCTTTAGAATAAATATTAACATTCTGTCTTTCTAGCTAAGCAATTTGTAACCCAGAATTACTGGTTTTAGAGTAGTTTCCTACTGATGGTGGTAAAACTATAGTGAAAGCTAAAATTGTCTTTAAAAAACAGTCTAAAAGAGCCAGAAATTGGCAGGAAAAAGTCAAGTTCCAGTCCCTGCATTAATATTTATATTGGTAGTGGTAGAAACAAATGATTTGTGCTAACCTAAAGGAAATTGGCAGCATGTTACTTTTTCTGTTACAAAGTAATATTTTTTTCTGCCATATTATCAGTAATACAAGATCCAAAGAATCTGAACCATTTCACAGCAGAGCAGAACAATCTTTCACCTTTTTGAATGCCAAGATAACCTCCTGAACAGCTGTGAGCAGTGCAGCCAGGTTTGCCTCAGCCTTTATCTGCTCCCAGTCATCCCTTTGGTAACTGGATACACTAATTCCAGTGTCTTCAAAGGAAATACAATGAAAATATGTCACTATGCAACTTAGGAGAATTCTGAAGATGAATTCCCCTAATTAAAGACAAAACATGGTGAGAATATGACCTAATAGCTGTGCAAATTTCCTTTACCGGTGTCACAGTGCTCCCAGTCACTGCCCTGGCTGGGGCAGAGTCCTTGTGGAGGGCACAGATCCAGGTCACCCCCCTGGTGTTGCCCTGAGGTGCCAAGGGGCTGTGGCATGTACAGCAACCATTGCAATGCCAGGGCACTTCTTATCCCGTTGTTAGAAATGAAATGCAGCAAACACAGTCTAAGAAGGCTGCAGGGGAGTAAAGAGCTCCCTCCCCTGTGCCAGGTGCAGGCAGTGCGCTGGAAGGGCACACACCCAGCAGAGCACCTGGGAGTGGGGCCAGCCTCTGAGGGGCTGGCACTGTCCATTTGCTGCACTGTCCATTGCTGCGGGCTGTCACTCATCCCAGGTGCACACCAGGCTGCAGACAGCTGCAGCCACAGCTTGGGAGGGAGAACAGCTTCCCAGTGCTCACCTGGCAGAGATGAACTGTGTCCCCTGCAACATCCATTATTAAGGGCATATCAGAGATAAGAAACAAAGACAAGTGCCAGCTAACTCCTGCAAGACATTCCAAATTTTGTGTGAAATTACTGGTATGTACTAAAAAAAAATTCAGGGAGAACAGGGAAGCTCATTGTCACTTACCAGAGTTGCCTAATTAATGTTCACTTTCCTCTGTCAAATTTTATATTCTGTTGCTCAGTTATGTAAATTGGACAGCATTTCACACCATGATTAATAGGTCCTTAAACAAGCAGATTTTGCTGTTTGAGATAACACTGAGAGGAGCCATTCTTGAGGTTTTTCTTGTTTGGCTAGGGTTTGGTTTTTTCCTAACTAGCTATTTCTGCTCCAAATGATCTTTCTTAGCTTCAAAAATGATTCTGACCTTATTCAAGATGGTATCTCTTACTAAGTATGGATTTTATGGCTCTGCATTTCATTCAAAGTCATGTTTGATATTTATCACAATAATCTCTCATTATGAGCAGAAAACTTAATTTGTTGCACACAGTATGAATGTGAGTAATTTGAGATTGGAAGAGTCTTGATTTCAGAAGTAAGAGCAGAAAAAAACATTGATTTTTGATTAGAACTTGACATCACTGATGAAAACACTAGTATCTTTAAAAGGAGAACTAGAAAATTGTGTTTGAGAATTTAAATGAGAGATATCAAACAAAACTGATTATAATGGAACGTACTTCAACATAAGCCTGACTATCAGAGGCTGAGACAGCACAAGTATTGGTCAGAGTAAAAACCTTATTGCAAACAGCCTAAGGGCTTTTTTTTTTGTTTTGGGAACTAGACATGACTAGACAATGCTGGAATGCCTGAAGAAACAATTTTCCAGAGAAAAACAATCTAGTTTTGTGAAAACAAGTATTTTCTTTAAGCATGTATTGATTTCAGCCTATATCATGATATAGTAATCAATACACTTATGTTTCTTTTCTCCAATTGATATACAAGAAGTAAGGGTTTTCTCTTCACCATCCTTTGCCAGCAACAATTTTTCCAGGATATCACAACCAGCTCATATTATACTACCAAGTAAAACATCTCCTTATATTTTCTTCTTCAAAGCATCTTATGATTCTTGAACCACCATGAAACCTTCTACTAAAATAGCTCTTCACAAAACTTTTAATATCTTAAGAAGAAAAAAAAAAAACATTCTTGGCATGCCAGCAGATGTATCTTGCTTTGTCCTCTCTTCAAGAAGAACAAATATTGTTCTCTGTAAAAAGTAGAATGCATTTTAAAATTAAAGCCTATTCAAAAGAATGCACTATTAATTTCATAATAGATGTTATTACACAAAATCCACTTTATGGCATACCAAGAATGCAGGATTTTAGAATCAAAAAAACTTTCACATCAAGTTTTCATCTGTGAGCTTCCAAAGGAAGATATTTTCTGTCTGAGAGTGAAGATAATTGGCCCACAGACTGTCTCATTTACATAACCTTCTTTCCTCATTTCCTCATTGATTTAAGTATTTCCTCTTGCCTGTTGTCTCAATTTTTCTTTTTTTTTTTTTTTTCAATTCAAGGGACTAAATTATTCCCAAGCAAGGTTTTTGGCATTTAGCTACATCTGAGCTCTTTGTTCTGAAGTAGCTCCCCACACCTTTGCTTTGCAGCTCCTAGAGCTGCTACTTAGCTTTCTCTCTCAAGTAGTTCAAAACACATCTCAACCAACCTCCCATTCTTTCCTGCTCCAGTGAGTTCTCTCCCTAGATCATCTCAAGAGTGAAAGGTCCAGCACTGATCCAGGTGCTGGTCAAGGTTCCCAGGCTCTCCCCAGTGCACCTGCTGTCCTTTCTCCTGGTTAACATGTGAATCAGTCTGAGGGTACAAGCACACTGAACACCAGATTTACTTTATTCCTATGCTAATGTAACTATTTTCTCCTCCATTAAATGCTTTCAAAAAGTATTTTCATGTTTTGTAGCCTGACTTGCATTATGTTGCTGTAAAATCTTTCCTCTTTGTAACTTTCCAAGGGAGCTTCTCATCCATCTTTCTCACATATTCCAAGGTCACAATGCCAGGGAGGTCAACTTAAAAAAACCCAATAAAATGTAAACACAACAAGAAAGACATCTGACAGTGAAGAATTCTACAAGCACATTCCCAATTCATTGGAATGAAAATTGGGATGATGGGAATACATGAACTTGTAAAAAATGTATGCAATTTACATATAATTTTAAACTTTTAATATCCACATTTGCCTTCTCCTTTCACTTACAGAACTTTCCACAAAAATTACAGTAGATTCTCAAATCATGCACCAGTATTCTGAAACAATTCATCTGACAACACTCATACTAAGGCATGTAACAAACTCAGAAAGCTCAAAACTTGCCTCATGCACATGCTCAATAGTTTAGTTTTCTATGTAAACCTCTGGGGTTTCAGAATCTCATAAGAGACTTTCAAATAAGTTTTCCAGTACCTTCTGTTTTTATTAAGGCCTGTAATACTAAATAGAGTGGTATTTTCCAATCTGGACAAGGTGGTGCAACACCAAGAGGAAAGGAAACATAAGAAAACAAAATTAAGATGACTTTACTCCAAAAAGGCGAAGGATTTGAGCATGAGTTAGTTGGTTTGATAAAAATGCAATTGTCCATCACTAATTAAAACCATAATTATCACAAGTTGTTTCTTCATTTTTATAATAGATATTAAAATTTTAAATAAAATTGAATAATGGGAGAAGGGTGAAATCTGCTCCTAAAGAAAAGTTTTCTCCAGGTCACACTCATCTTACTTAGGTGAGTTGGTTACAGTGAACTCCACACTGAGGAGAGGCTGCATGGCTTGTCTCACAAGCAGGAACTTGTTAAAGGATATCAAAACTCTTCTGAAGACTCAGGCCTAAACACTAAGAAGCTCTTAAGGGATGTTCCTAAAGATAGAAAATCCTCAGGAGGGCTTCTAAAAAGATCTTGTGAGAGACATCCCTGCAACAAGAAGAACTGGGAGAAGAACCTCTCAGGAGTGGGAAGTCTTCAAAGGCGACCCCTATTAACAAGAAACTTCAAAAGTGGGATGTGACATGACGTGCAAATCCTCCCACTGATGTTGAGTGCTTTAAAGATAGAATCCCCTGAAGCAAAATGGAGCCTTTGAAGTGGCAGTATCAGCATCAGCTTTGGAATGCATAAAGGTGCAGCATACAGCAGGACCAGTGCATCCCTGGAACAGAGCTCCCGGTGTTGGAATCCACCTTGCTCAAGACAGACAAGCCTAAGGGCCAAGAGGACAAGCAAAGAAAAACACCATTTAGCTGACCCTAAAATACATCTTTAATCTCCTCTAATTAATCTCCTCAACACTGAAACAAAACTGGGTTGAAAATAGATGGCTAATAGATAAAAAGAGTCGTCCCATGGAGCTGCATTACAGGTACTCTTTGAGACAGAGTGGGGAAAGGTTCATCCTTTTGTTTTCCTTTAGTGTAAATGTAAGACACTGGATTGATTGAGACAATTTTACCAGTTTTCTTCTTATTCAGAGAGGTTTTGATCTGCAATTCAGAGCTCCTTGAAGTTCACTTAACAGCATACATCATGATTTTGCTGGAAGTCTGTTTCTCAAGCAGCAGTGCCACAGCAAGTTAATATCCTTTCAAAATGCCAGCTGCAAAGAAAACACATGGTATTTGCTGATTTTCACACAATGGAATGCAGAGTTGGGATTTTAATTTAAAACTGTAGAAAAATGTAAAAGCAAACCCAATGTTCTCTCTCCCCTATTTACACAGAAATTACTAGAAAAGAATAGAATAAAATTTTCCAGTCTGATCTACCACTGGAAATACATAAGAAAACCTTTTGTCTTGGGGACTAGAATACTACTGGAATGTTAGTCAAGACCCAAGAATGGATGAAATTGTACAGTTACAAAGGTGAACTACATTAACACAGAATGAAGGACTTGAAAATACAAACTCATAGAAAGGCTGTCCTTGGCTAATAAATCAAGTCTCTTATTACAAGCAATCATGTAGCAGTTCTCTGCATAATTATAATAATTTAAAATGTAATTATTTGTATAAATAATTGTTTCTATAAACATGAAACAATTTAACTTACGACCCCATCTGAAATGGTCAGAAATTCTCTGATTTACAACCAGAAAGTTTCCTTTTACATCCATTCCCTCTTAAATATTGTTTTTTCACTGCTGTAGAAAAAAAGAAATACAACTCTTTCTATTTCACATTCACCACCTCCCCTAGTTTCCCTTTTACAAATAAAATATGAACATTATCATTCCAACATCAGATTTTGGAAAATGAACAACACAATGAAACCACATCGGCTAAAATCTTCAGGATACTGGCATGTAAAACACAGTCCTAAAAAATCTGGCCAAGTTATCCACAATTAAAATAACAGTCTCATAAAAGGAAGTGAGGGAACAAAATACTAAGTGATACTCTCGTACTGTCTATGATGACTCAGACATAGGGATACCCACAGACTTGAACTTCTCTGCTGGGCAGATCTGAGGCAATTCCAAAGCAAAAGGCATTAAAATCTGACAGTGCAATGTTGTGACCAAGCTAACAGCCCCATCCAAGGCTTCTTCCTAAAGGACTGGACAGCATATTCTCTCCTTCAAGAGAGAATACTGCCTCTCTTGAAAACAGAGGGCAGATTCTCACTGCAGATCCTTTGGCCCTCCATCTCCTCTGAGTCTGTGGTGCCCCTCTCACACTAAGAGAGAATTAATGTATTGGATGCTTTTTCCATTACAAGTGTCTTGAATGACTTTATGGGAGGTCACCAGTTCTCCCTCAGATGGGTGTTCTGAGGCAGGACAGCCAGGCTACCCCATGGGGTGCAGACCTGCAGGGGCCTTTGCCTTGGAGATGTTGGAGCAGTTCCCAGACTGAGACAAGAGGTGAAGTAGCTGGGGTTCAGTGCTCAAGGTCATCCTTTTCCACACAGCCAGTGTGCTGTTGATGTGCCCTGGACTGTGCAGTGGGAGGGTGCCACTGGACTTGTAACACACTGATACAGCTTCTCAGTGGAGTTCTGAACCAGGCAAATTTTAGCCAGGATTGTCTAATTCTTCTCTTAATTCCACTCCAAAGTTCATCTCTTTTCTAATAAATGGTTTTGCTCCTTGAACAGTGAAATTCATGCTGAAATGTTTCATAAAAGAAGTTTCTTCCAATTTTCAGGGTATTCTGTTTCCCATATTTTTAACATGAGTGATTATCTGAAGAGTGTAGAACAACCTACTTTGCAGATCATTATTGAACCTAATGAAAGGTTAAGGCCAAGTTTCCCAGAGGAGAATTTTTTGAAGTGTTTCCCACTGAATTGCACAGTGTAGGTATAAGGAGGAGAGAGTACTCAGCAAAACATATGTGCCTCTTAGGAGTACCTGGGGAATCTAAACAGGAAGAAAGATGTTTATTATCCTGCTTAATCTAACCTGCTTCTCTGGAACCCTCAGCCAGACTTTTAAAGGTAGAAAAGCCATGAGGTTCCTCCAAACATTAGCAGAAAGGGTATTTTGCATGTGCATAGTTGAAACCAGTTCCACACAATAATAATTTTCTTCAAGTATTATAAAGTTCACAACCCCCATTTACAAAACAAAAACAAAACCCCACATAGCCTGCCCTGCTCTGCAAAAGCTGCTTATTGTGCCAGAAGGATTTAAAAACCTGCTTTAGTTTCCTGGGTATTAGGACCTTGTCCTTCAGGAAGCCTTGTGCTGACACAGCTCATTCAGCTGTACTTGCACAGAGGGTTCCACCCAAGCAGGGGAGACCATGGGGCTGGGGCAGGTAGGGGGCATCTGTTTGTGTCCAGCAACCTCATTTACCTTGTACAAAAGTCTCACAAGTTTGTCTCTCCTCCCTGTGCATTTGGTGGTAATCTTTGGTTGCACATACTGTGAGGGGATACATGTAAATCAAAAACTCTTTTCACTGGAGAAGAGAAACAAATAAAAGCCTTTGCAGATACTTCCAAGAGAATTATAGCAATGTTTAAATGCTGGGCTCTAACATGCCTGGTTCAAACCTGCCTTAACAGCCCATGGCAGATCTGCAAGGAAGATCCTCATGTAAGTACAAGTAGTATCATATAATTTCTTCATATTTAGAGTATTGTAAAAGGGCTTCTACAAAGACAGACTGATAGTTCCTCCAATAGTATCAAAATACCAGTCTGAAAACCAGGCTTGACATTCACAGCTGACATCAAAAGCAGCTGCTTTAGTCTTGTTTTTACAGAAGCCTGCATAACTCCTGAAACACAAACCAACAAGTTACGCCTTACGGAAATAAATAATTTTTGCAGTTGCCTTCCTGAGCAGTCCACTGCTAACAGAACCCTTCACATGCCAGATAATAATGTGCTTTTTTCAATAAGAAACTCCAAGTAGTCCCAGTGAAGGCTGAAATGAGAAGGCAGCCTTCAGAAACTGTACTTGAAGGAATACATCCTTCTTTCTTTACCCTGCCTCTTTCTTCTTCTGTCATTAAGGACTGATAATTTGGGACTGATTATATGGATATCTTCACTTCAATATAGCCACTCCTCTACATCTTCTTCTCACCCCCATGCCCACTCCCCCATTTCTTGGTATTTGTCCTTTATGAACATCCTGATCACCTCTCTTCATTTTTTCCCAATCTCTCTGCCATTTACAATCACAGAATTTCTCCATTTCTCTTTCCAGATATTTTTGCATCTTGCCATCTTCTCCCTCTGATTCCATTTACTACATCTTGAAACCTTCTCTAATTTGAACCTTGATAATCCTCCAGCCTGGCTTCTCCAAGTCTACCTCAGAAACTCCCATTGTCTCATTATTGCTAGAGCTCAGAATGTGTATTCCTGTCCCTGTATCATTAACATGTCAGTCATAACTAAATTTCATAGCGTAGAAAATCTCTGGATTTCAGGTTTTCTTATCTGTCCAAACAGCACCGTCTTTGTTATCCTCCTGTGCTGCAATCAACAAATCAAACCTGTAAGAGGTCAGGTAGTCTGCCCTGCTTTACCCAGTCCTTAATCAGGATCAAACATTATCTATTTTATTCTTAGCAGATGTGTTCCTAATCTGTTCTGGGTGACAGAGACCCCACAAGCTCCCTGGAAAATCTTCCAGTGGTGTGCACTCTTCCACCTGATAGTAAGACATCCCCTTGTCTAACTTTGATACACTTAGGGCTCACAACTTCTGGTCTGGTCCATCACTTTTCATTAGTCTTGATGAATGCAATTTTTCCTTATCTCAAAGAAACTTGGAGTGCTACCACAAAGACTGCTTTTATTGGCTTATTGCTTTGGAATATGTACTTGTATTTTTGTCCCTCCACAGCAGCCCCTCTGCCCTCCCCAATTCCCTAGTACATCATTAAGTTTCAGCGATCTTTGTCACTTACCTTTTATTTTTCATATCAGCTCTTGTCTGTGTTCAAAATGTCTGTGTCATGAGAGCCCAAGTCAGTCACAATAATGGAGAAATAGGCTTAAACCTGTCCCTTATATTGAGATTCCATAGGAGATTAGCAGGCTTTAGAATGCAAACATACCCTTTTCTCTCCCAACTAGGTTTCATCCAACTAAAAAATAATAAATATTGTATAATAAAAGCTAGAAAAATATATTTTTTTATGTCAACTACAATCAAAGCAGTGAAATCTAATGCAACATAAATAGAATGGTCTGAGTTTGCACCTTCCCCACCCCATGGTAGGGGCTTGCTTTCAGTAGTTCTCTGTGTCACCGAGTGGCAGGGTCCTAAGGACATTCTTCTGTCTTCTGTGGAAGGTGGCTGGCTCATCCCTGTCCTTCAGCATGGCCTCTACATGAGGTACAGGCTATCCATGATGACCATCTTGTCCACCACAGTTACTGTCCCTGGAATCTCTCTCAGTGCTGAGTAGCTTCAAGGGGTCTGAGTAATCAGCCTCCTTCCAGAGACAGCCAATCATTCTCTTGACATAACATGTTTGATAATCTCTGCTCCCACTCAGCTTTGCTACCCACACCCCCGTTCTGAAACCAGAGCACCTCTGTGTTGGAGAATCCTATACTGGTCCTCATAGCTAAAGAAATCTTCACAAACATGTCCCAAACCACTTATCAGCTTACAAAGCATATCTCAGAGGACTTCCTCTCTGCACCACTTGCAAAACTCTTTACAGCAAGTAGGGTCTCAGTTTGCTAAGGCCACGGCCAGTTTTGCTCATCAGTAGTTAAACTCACATCTCAGGTGGTACCCACCAATGCTCTCTTCTTGGACCACCACAGTAATATTGAAAACCTAGCAGGTAGTGCAGGTTTTCACATTTTATAGCAGTAGCATTTACTTTGTTATTTATCAGCTTAATATCAATATGAAAGCAGCTGATATTTTTTGCTGAAAAGTACCTATGATTCTAATGGGGGAAAAGCAGTGAAATTAAAGAACAGTATTTTGCCCCATCTTCAATGATATGTCAGCAACAGCAAGAACTTTTTCAGCAGTGTGTGATCATAGACTGTGAACCAGTTGCCAATCTCCAAGGAAAAGGGAGTGTCAGATGTACAGTTTTCTGTTTAGTGTCTCGTGTCAGGCTGTGTCATACAATACTCCCACCATCTCAGGATGATGTTATAAGTTATAGGGCACCTCTACTTCTCACTGTATCTGTGGGCTCATGAAAACTGCTAGATTCACAATTTCTGAAAATGAAATCCAAAGTGCTGCTATTTTCATCCAGGGAAACGGCAAAATACATTGCTGAATGAAATCTTGCCTCAGCTATGACTCAGATAAACAGGGTTATTTTTTAGCTCTGTGTCTATTTGATGACATGTCCATCCAGATTCTGAAAGGCCATTTTAGGGCTGATTATGTTGGATTAGACAGTCAATGCTTCAGAGCCAGAGTCATCCTCTTGTTCAGCTGAATGGGTTCCTCTGTACAGCCTTGGCCTCCTCTTGCTTACCAGATGCCTCTGTACCACAACCTGCCTGTATCAGTGGGGGGTTTGTGACTGGTCTACAGAAAAACTGAACACCCTGCTGTTACCATGAATTACAGAAGGTGTTTTTTGTGCTATGGTGATAGACCCACTGGGACCATGGATTTATCCTGAGAGCTTGAGTTTCAAGAAAATCTGTCCAAATTCAATAGTAAAAAGAAATCTGTTTAAGTTTGCCTTGTGATAGACCATTTGAGACAAGAGTGTTTCTTTCTTCTCTGTGTTTCTATGGTTGGGTTTAAACACAATAATATTTAATAAATTAATAGGAAAATTACCTATGGAATTCTGCACTAGGCTTCTTTCTTGTGACCAAAAAATCCCTAAACAAACAACCCTGGTTTTTCTATTTAAAGCATAATAAGCATTATTATCAGATTTTTTTTCTGTACTATTTTCCAAATATTTCCTACCTTCATCTTTTTCCTCTTCATATACTACATGTTTTACAATTTTGAAAGAAGAAGTAAACTAGTACACTAACAGACCTGGTAGAAATGCAAAGTCACAAACTAACCTCTTTCTTCTTGTTATTTAAAGGAACTGCACTATATTTTATCTGTTTTTCAGGACACAGCCCAGATTCCCTGGAAGACAATAATATTCTAGTGACTAAATTGGCTTCAGAGCAGGCATTGATTTAAAAGCAGAATAAAAGAAAGTAGATTTGTGGCATGTCAAAATAGTCACCTGATAGTTTTCAGAAATGCACATAGTCGAAAGAATCAAAAAAAACCACACATGGTGATTTTAGCAGTTTCTGCTACTCTGTCTAACTAAGCCAGAGGGTACAGTACAGGCAAATAAGCAGTGAAAAAAGCCAGTATGCCAACTACAGATTGGAAGTAAAGAACTGAAGCTTTCTTCTTGTTAATTAGTTAGCTAACCTTTATTTTAGTGTCATATTACTTTTTAAAATTACTTAAATTAATGAAGTGGACGCACAAGTTCACCAAGCCCTCTACTTACAAACAGAAGGTCTCAGCAACCTCAGGAGCTGATATTTTACATGAGAAATACAAAAATTAATTCAAAACCAAGACACAGCAATAATTGGTGTTAGAATATTCGTTCTGATATTTCTGCTTTTCATTTTTATAATTACAGTAAAATATATATATTAGCACATTTTCAAAATAAAATAAGTGTTATTAATTAGGTATGCATATGTAACTTCATTCAACCTACAAGTCTTATTGCTTTCATGCTTAGGCACTTGAAAGAATGAATATTTGCAAGCTAGTTGGTCTCTTAAGGATCCAGGGCAAAAATTAGATCTTCAGGGACAATAACACACAGCTTTCTGAAACTGACATGTTATGATTGCCTTAAAATGTATCAAAATCCATGTTTCCACTGGAAGCAGTCATCCCAAATTTGCCCATCATGCAGTCCAGGTGCCTGCCCTGAGACAGTACAAGAATTCACAGAGCTTAGTCTGATACACCACATTCACAGAGCCACACCACGTGCTTGGGCACTGCACTGGGTTTGCATGGCACGGCCTGGGCAGTGGAGGACTCCAGGTGTGGTTTCTGTGAGAAGCTGCCAGAATCCTCCCCATTTCCAATGGAGCCTGTGTCAGCCATCTCCAAGATGGACCCACCACAGGCCAAAGCTGAGCCCATGAGTGATGGTGGCAGCAGCTGGAGAGAGCAGTCAGATTAGGCAAGAGAAGCAGCCCTGCAGACACCCAGGTCAGTGAGGAAAAAGGAGAACCAGGTGCTCCAAGCACCAGAGCAAAGATTCCCCTGCAGCCAATTTTGCAGCCCAAGGTGAGGCAGCTGTGCCCCTGAGCCCATGGAGGCCCATGGATGTAGCAGGATGCTCCAACCTGGAATGTGGTCAAGCAACTCAAATAATGCCCTGTTTGCAAGGCTATGGTGGACGGAGAGGGGATGTCATGCAGGTTTTGGGGTTGAATTATGCTGAAACCAGTCTGACTCACCCTGATAGTGAGGCAGACATGGTAAAGTATCCTTATCTAAAAATCTAAAAAAGTATCCTTATCTAAAAGCTGTTACAGATGATCTGGGGATATATGATGGACAGTCAATCAATTTATACTGTAAAAGTCCAGTTCACTTTCATACAGTTAGGTTCTTCTGACATATTCCTCCTTAGAATATGTGGAGACTGCTTCCTTGGTTGTCAGGGACACTCATCAAGGATACTCCTCAAGGTTAAGAGAAAGAGACTTGCCCAGAAATGTTGATATTGATGAGTTACATCAATCTCTAATTAATAATAGTTTCTTTTTGCTAGCTTTAATATAATTGTTTTAATATAGTGCACTATAGTATACTAGACACAATTAGTAGTTTTAGCTTTTACTGCATAATAAATAATTCTGATTAAGGTCTTTTGTCTGGTCATTTCTCATAGTAAATAACTAATTTTATATAAATAATATGATTTCCCATCAGTAAAACCTGTGGGACAAAGTTATTTAAACTATTGACAGCCTGAGGCTGAGATTAGATCCAGCTGCCCCAAGGGTCCTCTCTGAAAAGCATTTTAGAGTACAAGGGGATCTTTTCTGCACTCATTAAGTGCTCTGTGGCAGGGCTTCTCTACTAGATTTTGTCTGAAGCTCCCACTCCACCCATGACAATGGGGGAGCAGAGATCCACCTGCAGCCCATGGAAGAGCCCATGCCAGAGCAGGTGGATGCCTGAAGGAGGCTGTGACCATGTGGGAAGGCCATGCTGGAGCTGGGTCCTGGCAGGATCTGTGGCCCCATGGAAAAAAAGCTGGAGCAGATTTGCTGGCAGGACCTGTGAGCCTACAAGGGACACACTGGAGCAGGACAAGGTTGTGAGGAGTCCCTCCCCTGAGGAAGAAGGAGCAACAGAGATGATGTGTGATGAACTGACCACAGACTCCATTCCCCTGTCCCCACATGCCACTCAGTGAGAAGAGGTAGAGAAATTGGGAGTGAAGCTGAGCCCAGGAAGGGAAGGATGGAGCAAAGATGTTTTGAGATCTAGCTTTATTTCATGCGATCTTGCTCTGCTTTGATTGGTAATAAATTAAACTAATTTCCCTAAGTCTACTTTGCCCATGACAGTAATCAGTGAGTGATCTTCCTCTGGCTTTATTTTAGCCCATAAGCCTTCTGTTGTGTTTTTCTGTCTTCCTGTCCAGCTGAGACTGGGAAGTGATAGAATGGCTCTGGTGGGCACTTAGCATGCAGTCAAGGTATACACACCACAGCCAGAGAAGTGATTTGGCTGAAAACTTACCTGCAAAATTTATTCTCACCAAAAGTGGAGAGTGAGCTGATTACCTGGTGTCTGGTAATTTCAAATCTGATGGTCTGGTTCCCAGAGCAGCTGCCTTCTGGAAGCCACATATGTTGACATATGCATGCAGCTGCCTTAGCCCCTTGAAATATCCCATATGGCTTCAATCAGAACTACTGTATTGCACAGAACAGTCATTTTATTAGCAGATCTTCTCTTAGGCTACTTCAATACAAATAAAGCAGGGCCAAGGCACAGATACTGGCAATGGTCCACAATCATCTGTTCTGTTTTAACTGCAAGCACAGATTCTTGCACAGTTTTGGCTCAGGCCAAGTAGCACTGTCCAGACACCACCCAGGCTCAGCTCAGGAGACACCAGATGCCAAGGATTGCTTCCAGATGACAATTCGGACATGGACATCATGTTTTGAGGATAAAGGAAGCAAGCTTGAGCATATGGAGGTGATCCACTGCCATGCTGCTTGGACTCAAATCCCTGGTCAGATCAATTCAGTGCCACAGAAGTTGCTTTCCAGTCCAGTCCCTAAAGGCTGAGCATTTGAGAATGCCCCTTACAGCAGCAGTGGAAAATACCACCTTGCTGGAGAATGCAGCACAGCAACACCTGAGATGTTTTCAGCTGCCTCTGGATTGCTTAATTAATCCAGCAGTTACAAATCAAGTCCAGAAACAGATTGGGCAGTTCTGGTTCTGATCATCTGGAAAGGTTTGTTTGATGAGAGCCTTGGTATTCCATTTTGTCTGTGTTGGATGAAGAAGTAACACAGAAAAGGCTACTGGAACAATATTACAGGTGGCTGTTATTCTGCCTTTACTGTTCTCAAGCTCCTAGTTTAAGTGCAAGCCTTCTTCAGGCTTTTGCACTTCTATCCTGTAGGAGTCATGTTCCCCTTCCACCTTCATTCACATCTGATTTCTGAGACTTTCTGACCAGAACAAGCATGTCACCTAGATTCTTCAGTGTTTGGGGAAAAGGAGAGCTGCTGGCAAACACTTTCCTACAAAAAGCAAGCACAAACCAGTCACAGCCAGGCACCCAATCCCCTGACTCAGGCTAAGTGATTTAGGCTCAGCTGGCAAGGAAAGATAAATCTATAAGCTATATCCAGGGTGATGTATATTTTGGTAGGAACTTAAAAAATACTCTTTCCCTGACTAAAAGATTCCACATCCACAAAGTGGTCACTTTTCCCTGATCAGCTTGGCAGTCTCAGGTCTGTCCATGTTTCCTTTTAGCCAAATCACCATTCAGAGCACCTTTCTGCAGTTCCACAGACAGCATTGTCAGCTCTAGAGTCAGTCACTGCTCCCCTCACAGTTTTCTCTTTAACTCCATAACTCACACCACAGGTGTTCCAGTGGTAAACTGTTGAGGTACACTAGTTGTTGTGTGGCTGTATCTTACACCAATTTACAAAGAAAGTAGGATAAAATCCTGCGCAGTGCAAACCTGAGTAAATCGTGTCCTATATTTCACAGTGACTTCACATTTCCTTCTCACAACAGCATATTTATTTCTGCTCCTGCCTTTCCACAAGATCATGAGAAGCTGTGTCAAGGAAGGACTTGGAAGGCAATCTGGGCCACCCTGTGCTCCACAGCAGAGCAGTCTGCCAGATTTACTCCTGAACCATCTGCAAAGATTTCCAGCAATGGAGATTCTAATTCCACCTGTCCCAGTGATTGCCTAATTTTACTACTGGAAAGATTTTACCAAGTTTTATGGTTTAAGCCAGGACTTCTTGCCCATTCATCCTGGACATGGAAAATGAACAAATTTCTCCCTCTGCAATATTCCTGCATTTTCTAAGACTTGTCTTCTGTTACTTAATGTTCTCCTTGTTAATCTTCTCCATTTGTTTCATCCTTTTATCTTAGCTCATTCTTTCTAGACTTCTCCCACTGCCAGCTTCCTTTAAATTGGCCTGTATCTTTCTTGAGCCACAGTGTCCAAAGATGAAGACACATACTCCAGATATTCTTTTCAACATGGAAAGTGCAAAAAGATCTCTTTACAGTTCCAGCAGGCTGTTATCCCTTCTGTTTATACATCTTATCATGGTGCTCACCTGGTTTACACTAACATGACTTTGTTATGGGCATTCCCCTTGTATTGATATGTACATTGTTACCCATATTCTACCCCCATTCTGCCCCAAGGGCTTGATTTGATGAATTGTTGCTGATCTGTCTGATTTGTATTTGTTCAGTTTGTTCTCCCTGTGTAAATTCAATGTCTTTTACATGAACTGTTGCATTTTACAGAGTGACAGAAGAAACTAGGTTGGAAGAGATCTTTGAGCTCATTGGTCCACAACCCATGGCCTAACACCACCTTATCAACGAGACCACGGCACTGAGTGCCACATCCAGTCTTTTCTTCAGAAATGCCTTCAGGAATGATGACTTCACCACCTCCCTGGGCAGCCCATTCCAATGCCCAGTCACGCTTTCTGTGAAGAACTTCTTCCTAATGTCCAACCTAAGCCTCCCCTGGTGCAGCTGAAGACTGTGTCCTCTTGTCCTGTCACCGTTCCCTGGGAGATGAGACCAGTCCACACCTGTCTACAGCCTCCTTTCAGGGAGCTGTAGAGAGCGACAGGGTTCCCCCTGAGCCTCCTTTTCTCCAGGCTAAACACCCCCAGCTCCCTCAGCTGCTCCTCATAGGACTGGTGCTCCAGACCCTTCACCAGCCTTGTTGCTTTTTTCTGGACACACTCCAGCAGCTCAACCACCTTCCTAAACTGAGGGGACCTGAACTGGATACAGCACTCAAGGTTCCAAGTACAGGGGAAGAATGACCTCCCTGCTCCTGCTGGTCACACTGTTCCCAATCCAGGCCAGGATGCCAATGCCCTTCTTGGCCCCCTGGGCACACTGCTGGCTCGTGTTCAGCCTCCTGTCAATCACTACCCTCAGGTTCCTCTCTGCCTGGCCACTGTCCACCCACTCTGTCCCCAGCCTGTTGTGCTGCAGGGGGTTGTTGTGGCCAAAGTGCAGGACCTGGCATTTGGTCTTGTTAAACCTCATATTGTTGGATTTGGCCCATCTATCCAGCCTGTCCTGTACAGGTTGCTCTGCAGAACCCTCCCACCCTCCAGCAGATTGACACACTTGCACCCAACATGGTGTCATCTGCAAATTTTCTGATGTAAATATAAATGTAAAGACATGAAACAGGACTGGGCCTAACACTGATCCCTGGGGGACATCACTGGTGACTGGCTGCCAACTGGAGGCAACACCTTCCACCACCACTCTCTGGGCCCTGTTTGGAGACCATTCCTCCAGTTTGTCAAGATTATTTTCAGTTTTGATCTGGTCCCTAATTTCCTCTACCTGCTCCATATTTTATGTAATTTTAGCAGCGTATTTTTAATTCTGTTAATGTTTTTAATTCTGTTAATCAAACTGTTATGAGTCTATTAAACAGCACTGGCCTCTGAAAAGGTACCAATGTAGTTGTTCTCAGGAAAACTACAGTTAGAAAATGACAAGTGATCACTACTCTTTGAGTAATGTTTCTTCTCCTGTTTTGCACTTCTGGTTTTCTCTATTGTTTTATAGAATAGTTGTATATGGCTGGATAAAATTATGTGGCTTCTGATTTGAAAAAAATCCTGATTCTTATTTCAATGACCCATTAAGTGAATGCACATACCATAAAAGTTAGATCAAAGAGTATCAAGAGCTTCTCACTCTCTGATTTTCACTAGCTTCTTGTCTGCAGCAGATCAACCTATCACTTTGTTTGTTCGTAAAACATAATTATCATGCAAGAGAAATTATCATGCATTATAAACTGTAATTTGTTTGCTATGGTTTTACAGCCTCTAGAATGAGAAGAAAAGGATGGTATAAAGTAGCAAAACAAAAGAGAAGCACTACAAAGCTAAAGAATTTGTTGCAAATGAGGGCTCCTTCAAATTTCTGTTTGATCAGCAGCAATACTGAACAAGGGAAAGGCTAGAAGAATAAAGAAAATTTATCTTGTCTTAGATTATGATGAATTCGAGACACCTTTAAGAATGAAAAAAAATATTATTAGAGACTAATCTTAACAGAGGAAGAAAACGTATTGAAAATTGCCTGTGAGAATAAATTTGAAAGAGCCATGTTCGTGATTTGAGGGAAATTTAGGATTAAACAGCTACCAGCCTAAACTCAGTACTGGAAAATTAAAACTATATACAGTCAACTACTAAAATCCATTAATACCCATTAACACATGGAAACCAGTGACTGAAAGAATGTAAACAAATGAAGTAAACTTTTAAATGCAATTTCCACAGCTGAAATTATTATACCATATTTTAGGCTCCAACCAAATCATGTTACAATAGAAAACTTGCAGTCCCAGATCATATAATGGATCTTCCAGGAACTGTAGTTCTACAAAACTGTAAATGAAAATAAGAATTTCAGATTCAATATGATCCCACATTAAGATCTGCAGATCTCCCAGTTGCTGGAAATTGCCTGAGGAATCTACTCTAAGCAGCCATAAATGCCTGTTCACAAGAATCCTCTTTCTCAGCTTATGGTCAGGGCTGATCAAGAATCACTAAAATTTCATACTGACTCAGATCCATCTCTGCATAAAAGTAATGAGACATCTGCTGTTGCTTTCAGATTTAATCACATAAATAATTTATCACCACAGAAATTCTACTAAAAATGTATTGCACGAGTAAAAGCTTCTGCTCTTTCCTCAGACTGGGTACCTCTTGGTGAGCAGGATAAGAGTTAAGTCTCTGCGACGGGACAAATCCCAAAACATCTTTCTGAGAATGCTACATCACTAAAGAGAAACTAAGTTTCTCTTTAAAAAATGTGACTTGGATGCACATGAGCATTAATTACCCCAGTAGTGCATATGTCCTTGCTGGTTTCCTGCACCATGACTAAAATCCCAAATTACCAATGTCACATCCCCTGCCACAGCTTCCTTCTCTTGTAGGAACTGCCTGAACTCCTCCACAAGGTCTTCTTGCCATCTCCATAATCAAATTCATTCTCAACACCCAGGCTTGGCAAACTGTGTAAGCAGGGCTTGTTTGCAGACATTAGAGACATCTGCCAGTTCAAGTGCCAGGCTCTTTGTGTTTATAACTGAAGATTTTACCTAAGAGAAATGAGAAAACTGAGTAACCCTTCAACTCTGAAAAAGAACAGTCAGTCCTGCCAGACACTTCTTATTTTCCAGTTTTCTGCATTATCATTTTTTAAGTTTAGAACTTTTTTTTTTTTTTCACTTTAATAAACTTACAGGCATTTCTTCAAAGGGGAGAGAGAAACAAGGCATTTGTTTCTCTTTTTTCCTCACTACCTTCAGGAACTTAATTGTCATTTGAAAGTTCAAGTGCCAATATAGAAAACGGATGGAAAATGAGACATCCCATTAAGGAATGAAGTAAACCAAAGCAAGACAAACCTGTGTAACAATTTTTGCTTTTAAATGGTTTTCTTTTAATTTCATTCTTTCCATTGCCAAAACAACTATGTTTATGAAGGGTCTATTATTGGGCCATCACCCATAAAACCACAAAACCTCATTTGCTTTGTTGGTGACTATAGGGAATGTTCTCCTGTGAGTCACATTTGAGACTGGGCAAGGGAGACCATTCTAAGATATGTGAAAGAGCAAAAGATGAGACCTCAGAGAAGCAAATGTAGGAAACAAATATTCCAAAGATGCTGTTAATCCTATAAATTACACCAAGTCATTTAAAAAAAATCAAGTACTAAATTTTGCTTGCAAACTCAGCATCTAGTATATGTGGGCAATCAAAGTCCTTTTTTAGCTTCTTTACCACTCACTAAATGGGATTTCTAAGCACCTTGCACTACAGTCTCTGCCATCCTTGTGCATTTTGTTCTCATGCTCACAAACAATGACAATTTTCCTTTATCCTTTAAATCTTAGCCTAAAACTCACATGATTGCAAGTCAAAATCTCAGATACCAGCCACATTTGTGTATGCAGGGTATCATTTCTCCACCATAGATATGTTGTAAACAAAACTTTGATAAACTGAGGTGTAGAATAAATAAATATGATATGTAAAGCTGTCAGAGACATGACAGAAGTGAAGGGACAGTTTTGATTTGTGGGAAATTTGATAACAAAGGCAGTACAACAAATGAAAGTCATTGGAATCTTTGTACTTTGGATATGCCTATTTATATAGAGAAATCCAGTATTTGATAAGTCTCTTATCAGTTGGCACTGAATTTTAAATTTAAAGTTATTATTAAGCATTTTTTATTTGTCAAGCTGGAAAAAAATTAAATTGTTGGGAAAAGTGACTGCTAGGAGCTGACACCAGTCTTGTGTTCACTTTCAGCCACAGACCCAAATTAAAGCAATTATTTCAAAATGACTGATGCAGACAAGTTTTCATATTGCATATTTGGATGGAGAATAGCACTATCTATGTACACAGTCAGGAATAAAAATGCAAAGTTTTACCCTGGGCTTTTAATATGCATGGCAACGAAAAATTATTTGAATGCTGACTGTATTCCCTTTCAATCTGTTCAAAATCTAGAGAGGGGATTATATGTTATAGCACTGCCTTTTCCACATCTAGTTTGCTACAGTTTGGAAGCAAATCCCTACAGCTGACTACAATCTGTTCTATCTGGTGCCTTTGCAAGGTCAACACACAGCATTGCACTATATTTATTGCGAGCTGGTGAAAATTGAGTATCATTTAAAACTTTTATCACAAATGCAATTTGCAAGAGATTCTGCTAAAGTTCCTGTCTCTGGGGATTCAAACATTGGGGTTGTATAGATAATTCTACAGCCACTTGACTTGAAAAAGTTCATTTTTGCGGTGTGATCCTCAGTCTTCATTTTCTTTATATAGTTGCACTTATTCAAAAATTATTTTGAATTTACTGGGTAGGACATTTAAAAAGGAGAAAGATGAGAAAATAGGGAATGAAGATTTTAAAGTGAAATTGAAATATGCACAGCCTTACCCATTGCAGAGGAAAATATTGTGGGAGATATGCCATTGGCCATGGGCTATTATGTTTTCATTGCCAGCTCTTTGTTCAGCTCTCACAGCATCACCAGGTTTCTGCTGGGGATAGCACTATCTGTGGCTCAGCTCACTACTGCAAGGCAGAGACTTTACAATCATCCCACTGAAAGTCTTTGCATGCAGAGGAAATGTTAGATAAGCTCAAAGCTTTGAATGGTAGGTTTGCTTATTTACTGATATTATAAATCCTAACTCTTCAACATCCAACTAAAAAACAATTTAATGATGGCTATTGTCCCACAAACCCAAGAAGTACCTCAAAACATTTTTAAATTTTAAAAGCCTGAGGAAAATTTATCCGTCAACATTAGAATTACAAATGTTTTTTGTAAAACAAAAAAACCCAAAAAACAAACAAAAAAAAATCTGTCAACATTAGAATTACAAATGTTTTTACTATCATTTTATTCTTGACTGAATCAAATAGGTTGATATGTTTGAAAAGCAGAAACAACAACAAAAAATATCCAGGTGTCACAGAAACACATAAAGATAAATATTGGAGGAGATCTCTTGATCAAAGCAGGACTGCCTTGAAAGATAGATCTGGGTCTTGCTTAGGGTCATGACAAGACTAGTTTTGAACCTCTCTAAGGATGAAGATTTCACAATCTCTCTGGGCACCTTATCCAGTGCTGCACCATTCTTACAGTTGTTTTGTTTTTTTTCCTAAACTCATGACCGGTTTGAATATTATTGGATTTATTTTCTTGTCCCTCTAATCAAACAGCATATTTATATCATCAGCAATGCTTGAAAATATGTATAGACTTAAGTCAAAGTAGGATTTATGTTAGAAGGTATTTATAGAGTTTGGATCTATATATTAAACAGTCAGGTCTTCTAAGAGGACATAAAATCTGGAGCTTTGTATTTACTGTCTCAAGTCTTTGGTCTTTAAATCAAACAAACTGTACACCAAAAAAATATCAACAGCAAAGTGAAATCTCTATATGCAATGTGGCCACTTTAGTTACAAGAGGAAAACAAAGGGGCACTTCATTATTCTGTCAATATTTCCCAGGTTATTTTCTCTGCATGTATTCTTAGTTGTTCCTATTCCCCACTACTTTGGATCTAAGTTAATGTACATTGGACAAATTAATCCTTAAATTTTCCTGAACACTTATGATGATTACCTGTCATTTCTCCATCCATCTCTCCTCCCACTAATCCTTGTTTTATATTTTAGGAAATACTAGATTTCAGATTTCCAAAACATCAGCTCAAGATGTGAAGTATTTTAATAGACCAAAACATGTTTTTAGACCAAAACTATCCCCAAACTGTGCAACACTTTAAAGAAGTAACTGAAAAGGAAAACAAGAAGATGAGACAACCAAGAGATGCTTTTTAGTAAAATAAACTCCTTTTCAAAAAGCCTGCACAAGTTTCATGGTATGCCAATGTACTCAGAACTCCACAAGCGAAACCAAAGGAATTTTGACACTTCCACATACTTGCTTGCATTTTGCAGCTTCTCAAAATACAAGTTCAGAAGAGAAAATATAGTTACTTCCTATGTCTATGTAAAACCAATTCAACAGATTAGAGTGATAATTTAATGTCTTTCTGATTCCTTTAAAACTTCCAAAATTTGTACCGGTTCTTTAGTAGTTCAAAAATATTGTGTCATCAATTAATTTTTTTTTGTAAATTTAAGTCGCACCAGTTCTCACAAGCTCAGTTTCATTCTGGAGACAGAATGGCTCTATGCCAAATGTGCATATTTCTCTTATCATCTTCTAGACTGTATCATTCATCCTTCTTAAACTGATACATTTTTCTAGTTAGAGTAGTGAATGGGGCATTTTATCCAGTCTTATAAGTCATTACCTCTGTTAATGTTAGCATTAACAGAGCAGTGGACCTCTGCAACAGATTGTTTCAGTTTTCTATGAATTAGTTCCCTTAGCTGTATTGGAAGATAATGATTTATTTTGATGAGCCTTAGATACAGTGTTTTAAAGTATACATCTTTCTTCAGCATGCCAGACCAAGATCACCTTCTCCCAGAGAGATCTAACCGAAGAAGCAGAAATGCAGCCTACTGGCCTAAACTCTAAATGGACTGCGATACAAATTTCTGAAAATAAAGTCCTACAAGTCCACTGTGAATTGATTGTTTATAACAGATTCAGATTCCTGGTTCTCTCATATTAGTCCACTTCACAGAATCACTAAATCACAGAGTCACAGAACATGCTGAGTGGGGAGGAACCCACAAGCATCACAGAGTCCAACAATTAACCCTGCACAGGACCATCCCCAAGAGTCACACCATGTGCCTGAGAGCATCATCCAAACACTTCTTGGGCTATGTAAGGATTGGTGCTGTGTCCACTTCCCCAGGGAGCCTGTTCCAGGCCCCAGCCACCCCCTCTGTATGGAATGTTTTCCTAATATCCAACATCACCCCTCTGCCTTGCCTGCCCTGCCTGTCCCTCCTGAGGAGCCTGTAACCATCCAATGGGGCACCCCACTCACAGGAATCATCCCATCAGATTTTCCTTATGCCAGTGATGTCAAATCTCTGGGACCAGGCCAAAGCTTCAAACTCCTGTTGTTTGTTCCTTATGCTGTGTGCATTGGGACAGAAGCATTTCAAGTGTGTTTCATTGTAGACAATGCTTCATGGAGCAGATTATGGGATCCTACTATCATTCAGGTCCTCAGGTTTTGGTGTGCTATCTCATTGCTTATCACTGGCAAGCCTGCCTTATGCCTTTGAAAGCTCAACCTATGAGCCCTGCTAGCTCCTGTGCTAAAACTGTGGAAGTACCAGTGTGTCCAGAACTTCTTCAGAGCCCTTCAAATTATATTCTACCACATGGTATTAAAACAGCCCATGTCAGCTACTTGAAATGTCACTCTCCTGTATTACAGAACCATCTAAATTATCAATATGAGGGCACACAGCCATCCATCAAGGGCCCTGTGGGCCTCTGCTTCAAATGACAGTCCTGGGATAAGTCCTGCTGAAGACACTAAAAGGACTCCCATGAAAGAACCTAGCTCGGGTGAACAAAAATGCACTTTTAATTCCTCCATTTTTATCATCTAAGCAATTCCTTAGACATCTTAAGCATTCATCCCTTAATCCATATTTAGAAGGCTTTATGCAGTAATCCATCATGTGAAACCTTGTTGAGAGCTTCCCTGAAAATCCATCTGTAAAATGTCTACCAGGCTTCTTTCTATGTAAGCCAATTATTATTCCATTTAAAAATGTAATCAGAATTGTTTGTCATAATTTCTTCTTCCCAAACCTATGCTGATTCATTCTTATTACATTTTCATTCTTCAAATGCAGCTTTAAACTCTCTGTGAACATTATCTCAAAAATGTCTTAATACTGTTGTTGGATTTAATGAACTTAATTTTCATCATCTTTCCCAGACTCTTCCCTTATATGACGTAAATATAATTAGTGTTTTCTAGTCTCCTGTTGCTTTTTCAGTGTTGAAGCACATTCTCAAAAAAAAAAAAAAATCACTTCTCAAACATCTTATAATTAGCCATGGAACCATAGACTCATAGAATCATTTAGTTTGGAGAAGACCTCGAGGATCAGCAAGTCCAACCTTTCATACAACACTGCCAGGTTCACCACTAAACCTAAATACCACATCTAGACATCTTTCAAGTACTTCCAGGAACAGTGAGTCCACCACTTCCCTGGGCAGCTTGTTCCAATGCTAAATAACACTATTGATGAAGAAATTTTTTCTAATATCCAATCTAAACGTCTCCTGGTGAAACTTGAGGCCATTTCCTCTGTTTCCTCCCTGGGAGGAGAGGCTGACCCTTGCCTGGCTACACCCTCCTGTCAGGCAGCTGTAGAGAGTGATAAGGTCTCCCCTGAGCCTCCTTTCCTCCAAGCTGAACACCCCCAGCTCCCTCAGCTGCTCCTCATAGCACTTGTGCTCCAGTCCCTTCCTCTTGTGCTCCACTGCTCTCCTCTGGACACTCCAGGCCCTCAATGTCTTTCTTGTAGTGAGGGGCCCAAAATTGGATACAGGATTTGAGGTGTGGCCTCAGCAGTGCCAAGCACAGGGGACAATCACTGCCCTGGTCCTGATGGCCACATTATTGCTGATACAAGGCAGGCTGCCATGCATCTCAGCCTTTTTATATTTTTTTGTTGTTATGTCTCCAAGGCATCCAATAAATGATGAAGGTTCTCCTTAGTTCTCCTTTTGTTGTTAATGTATTTATATAAACATTTTTACTGTCTTTTACAGCAGTAGGTAGATCAAGTTCTGTGGCCAAAGCCCTTCTTATTTTCTCACTGCATTAAACTCACAACATCCTTGTAGTCCACACCCTTTCTTCCAAAGGCCAAAACTCTTTTCCTTTCTGAATTCCAGCCAAAGCTCTCTGTTCAGTCAGGCTGGTCTTCTTCCCCACCCATTTCATCTTTCGGCACATGAGGACAGACTGTCCCTGCCCCTTTAGGATTTCCTTCTTGAAGAATGTTCTGCCTTCCTGGATTCCTTTGCACTTTGGGACTGCCTCCCAGGGGACTCTGTCAACCAATCTTCTAAACAGTACAAAGTCTGCCATCCAGAAATCTGAGGTTCTTTGAGAACTGAGAAGAATTGAGAGCTCTATCATTTCATGATCACTTTGCTCAAGATGGCCTTCAACAACCAAAAGTCCTTCTCTGTTCACAGATAGCAGATCCACTTGATGCATTCCCAAGCTGACCCCCTTACCAGTTGTCTCAGGAAGTTCTCATCCACATACTCCAATTCCCAGATTTCTTTCCTCTCTACTGTCTTGTATTTGCTGCAGACATCTGTTAACTTGAAGGGAACAAGGGAAAAGACAAGAACATAAGAAAAAGGGAAAATATGTTAACTTATTAGACAGCATCCAAAGGATTGCATGAGGATGGCGAAGGGGCTGGCAGGGAAGCTTTATGAGGGGTGGCTGAGGTCACTTGTTCTGTTGAGCCTTGAGAAGAGGAGGCTGAGGGGAGACCTCACTGTGGTCTTCCACATCCTTATAAGGGGGAGCGAAGGGGCAGGCACTGATCTCTTCACTCTTGTAACCAGTGACAGGACCCAAGGAAATGGCATGAAGCTGAGTCAGGGAACATTTAGGTTGGATATCAGGAAAAGGTCTTCACTGGAACATGTTCTCCAGGGAAGTGCTCACAGCACCAAGCTTGTCAGAGTTCAAGGATTTAGACAACAGTCTCAAGCACATGGTGTGAGTCTTAGGGTTTCCTGTGCAGGGCCAGGAGTTGGGCTCAATGATCCTGATGGGTTCCTTTCAATTCAACATTTTCTATGGTTCTATGATTCTCCCAGATGCTTATAGATTATTTTGTCTGCTTTTTCGTCCTGCTTGGGTGGTCTGTAACAGACTCCCACCGTGATACCTGTGTGTTGGCCTTCCTCCTGAATCTTATCCATAAACTCTTCACCCTTTCATCACCATCATCATGCTCTAGACAGTCAAAACACTCCCTTACATACAGGGCTACCCCATCGCCTCTCCTTTGCCTGTCTGCTGAAGAGTTTATAGCCATCCATTGCAGCATTCCAGCTGTGTGAGTCATCCCACCATGTTTCCATGATGACAGTCATGTCACAGTGTCACAGTTTCCTGCTGCACCATGGCTTCCAGCCCCTCCTGTTCATTGCCCACGCTGTGTGCATTGGTGTTGATGCACTTCTGCTGGGATGTTGAACCTGTAACATGATCCTATTTAATAATGCCTAATCTTAGCCTTCTACCAGGGGGGGTTCAGATCATGTATTAGGAAAAATTTCTTCATGGAAAGGGTTGTCAGCATTGGAACAGGCTGCCGAGGGAAGTCTGGTGACTGGAGTCACCATCCTAAAAGTGTCAAAAAATGTGCGGATATGGCACATAGAGACATGGTTTAGTGGTGAACATGATGCTGATTTTAGATTGAGTGTTGGACTGGAGGGTCCTGGAGGTTTTTCCAACCTTAATGATTCTATGATTCTATGATTTAATGTTATGTCACCAAACATTTAGAATGTCTGTCTCATCAAGGAGTCTGTGCTTTAGTGATATGCTGTATCAGTTGAAAAGTCAGAGCAGTAGAATACACATGAAAACTCCTGGCATTTTGGGAGGTTGAAGTTAGGTCTTAGTTCAGGACTGAACACATCTGCTCCTTTTGTGAAGAGAGGATAACTTCATCTAATTGCATATGATTCAGGTTGATCTAGAGCAGTTGCCAAATTAACAGGAGTTTTAAAGAGCAGCCCTTTCAATATTTATTCATATTCAATTGCATCTTACTGTACTCAAAGGTGTTCTGTGCAAACAGAGAATTTAGCAGAGTATTATTAACATATTGCTCTAGATATTCTATTCTATAAACCTTGTAGTTTATTCTCAGTTATGAAGAAATGACACCTCCATTAGGATACACCAGTAATCCCTGTCTCTGGTGGAATGAAATGTTTGTTTAAAGGAGGTCTTGGTTTTGACAAATGTCTCTTCCTTTTCATGCAGGCAGGCAAATTCAAAATGATGTTTCACTATATATATTATCATCATTTTAATTGAGAATTTCAGGTTTAGATGTGTGAATTATCATAAAAAAAGTTTATTTTACATGCATGGTCTCTTAGCTACTTGTGTTTCTCTGTGAAGTTCAGATGTCCTGCAACATTCCAATCTTAATGCAGTTTTTTTTCCCCAGGGCTCTTTCTACTCCTGGCCATCTTCACAGTAAATCTATTTTTCACTGCATGTCTCTGACAAGTTTTTAAATTTCTGATGGAAAAAACCCAAAACACTCCAGTTAGAATTTCTTTTCTAAATCTCTGTGAAATCTGCACTCAGATGTCACAGCCTTAGGGAATCATGTGTGTTTAGACTATCACAAAAATATGAACGTCATTGTGCAGCATGGATTCCAAAGCCAGTGGCTTTTACACAGCTACACCACTACATCTGTTCATCAGAACAATAAAGTTCCTTATGAATATTCAACAACTTGGAAACTTCTCTGAGCCCTAGAGGCTACTTTATCCCACTGTTTGGAAACAATATCTAAACCCTCATCAGTCAATTCCACAGGTAGTGTGATTATTTCTGAAGGATATAAGACATCCTTCTGCCCAAGATTCAGATGGCATTATGCAGTTTAGTTTGGAATTATTCCCTCAGACATTTTTAGGTTTTTTAATTTGTATTGAAATTTTAAGTATGAGTCAATCAACCAGCATGCTCAAGTTGGAACTTCATTATTTAAATAAAAATAATATTAAATGAGGGAGAGAAAATATATATTGTAACCACACTGTATTTGGCCTACAACTGTTGATATATTAACCACTAGATAACTACTAACAGAAGATGAACAGTAATTAACTATATTACGTATTTTTGAGCAAAAATTTGGTCTCTGATTTTGTAACATCACAGATATCTGCTGTAGATGACTCTCCTATTTTGCTATGTTAACCTTTACAGTTATGTTTCCAATGTCCAAACTATGAATGAACCCACATAATGCACTGTTCACATTGCTAGCAGTAAGCTAGCAAGCAACCTTTTGGCCCAAGAGAGAAAGATAGTGTCATATAGAAAGAAGGAATGTTTTGGAGAAATATAAATTTTGGGAAAGTCTGCAGAGTGAAATATATCTAGAAAAGAAATGCATTCTGAGAAAGAGGGTAACAGAAGGAAACATTTGGATAGGTATTATGATGCCAGCTTTGCATGTTGACTTTGGTGGTGTCCATGTGTCTCTCTTGTTTCTGCTGACCAGTTTCTACATTGTATTTCACTTCACAGCATCACCAGCAGCAGCACCCACACACCTGCAGAAACATACAGCTACAGTCAGGATTTCAGACATTGCTTTTGTGATTGCTGTTAATTCCACCATCCCTCACTGCCACAGCAGGACCTTTTTATGAGGTAGCACACCTCTACATATCTTTTAGAGTATTTCTTGAAGAGTTAAACACCGCCTAATAATTGGCTGAGATTCTGCCACTACACCAGCCTTGCTTTGACATTGTTCCTGTGTTTTGTTATTTTTCTCTACCACAGTTTTCTGCAGTCTTAGTCTGGAAAGAAGCTCCCTCTGGAAGACATCCAAGCTCATGGCAAAACAAGCTGGCTCTAAGAGTGTCTTTGGGCTCCATCCACCCCAGGCACTGCTGCTTTGGTAAAAGAGACATGTAGCCATGCCTGGTCCATCTTATTGCCAGTGCCATTTCAGCAGAGGGTCAGCAATCTGCCTTCCAGCTCACAGGCACTGAAATACTGGCATCACAGTACTGGCTGCCAGCCTAACACAACATTGGGCCTAAGCTCCCTTTGATATCCTCTATTGCTCAGTTGGAAAAACATCATTCTAGAGAGAACAAACACAAGAGGAATACATGTCCCCAGCAATGCCTGGAGTTTTCACACAGGAGTCAGCAAGCTTCACAAAATCTGTCCTGTTCTTGTGACTGCAGCTAAAAAAAACCCTGAATCATTTATCTGAAGCATGATAGAAAGTTTGAAAGAATGCTAATAGCTGAAAGCTTTAAAAGATCATCTATCCTATCATTAACCTTTCTGTCATTTACATCTCCTGCTTTTCACATGCATAAAATCAATCTGAACTGCCACTCACTCTTGCCTTAGAGGAAAATGAAAGTTTTAGCTCCACAGGACTGATGAAGGAGCAAATCAGTGACATGTCATAATGGTCAGATTTGGTGGCCTCAACCCAGATGCCAGTGGATGTAAGCTCCTATTTGCAGGTATTTATCATTCCATCTATCATATGTAACAAGAAGTAGCAGAGTAAAAATCAGTAGAATGATCATCCTAGCACTTCTTACAGTCTCACTCACAGAGATTAGGAATAGAACTGCTCACAGGCTGGGATACATGTACCATGACCTTAACTGTCCCATTCAGGGTTAGCCAGGGACAATCATAAAGCTTGGGCTGCTGCTGCCTGGACTGCTGCAGGACTCAGTGGTCGAGAGGTCTTCAGTCTCCTGCAAAGTTCACCCTGTCCTTCCAAAAGCAGCCTGCCACCAGAACAATGAAATCCAGTGCAGAAACAAAATCAAAGTAACAAAAAAAAAAATCAAAATCCTATTTTTACTGTTAGGAAATAATTTCAAATTTTTGCAAATTTCAACAGCTATATCCATGAGCAATGATCAGCTGCTTCTTACAACAAGCCATTTATGCAGGTGTATGACTGATGTTTAAATATCTATCACCATTTTTTCTCTCTCTTCTTTCTTTCTTGTGTTTACTTTCTGTTGTCGATTTTGCTAAATCTTGTGATGATTTGTGCACATGCCTAGTGTTAGTAAGTGGGTGAGTAATCTCAGTGAACTCAGGCAGTCTCACTGAGTTCCATTTGCCAGTGTTAGGGTCACATAGTCAAATCCACAGTCAGGAGCTTACAATCCAATGTAATAAAATAACACAATGCACACCAGGGAAGTAAGAGGTGTCCTGATATGGGAATACAGCCATGTGTCCTTGCCTTTGTACACATACAGAGGTGTAGATCGGTGCAACAGTTCAGAAGGAGGGAGAAAATGTAGCTATATAGCTTTCAGTTAATTATACAAAAACGAATGTTAAGAATAAATAAATTAATAATGTAAATCTTAGAATATTACATTATTCTAGAGATCTGGCTTAAAGAAGTCGGGTAATTTTATTATCAGCCCCAGTCATTAGGTTATTGTTGCAGGATGCAGAAAGATTCCTTTCAATTAAAGGTAATTATTTGTTCTGCAGTTGATAAATTATTTGCCAGCTTTGTCTAATACTGAAATTTTGGCTTTATGCATTCAAAATTATTTAAATTATTAACACACACATAAAGGAAGCAAAAGCTTGAAAGCAGAATGTGTTCCACCTCACATGGTTCTGCTTTTCCCGTGGGCCTGGAGTAGGGAAAGTGATTCTCAGTGCTTTTCTTTTTTCCCCCCCACTGCTTTTATTTGATTTAATGAGCTAGCCCCCCTGCAAGTTTATATTTATGAATTCATAATGTGAGCCAGCAATTTCTT
Source organism: Agelaius phoeniceus (assembly GCF_051311805.1). Lineage (NCBI taxonomy): Eukaryota > Metazoa > Chordata > Aves > Passeriformes > Icteridae > Agelaius > Agelaius phoeniceus. The sequence goes on along the minus strand of NC_135265.1, from coordinate 144,139,136 downwards.
ATGCAAAGTTAAGTAATTTTGTTGCAGACTCTTTCTCTCACTCCCACCCAAAGATATTGTTAACTGTCACATTTTATAATAGCACCATCTTTCTTCCATTAAAGAAATTACTTCAATAAGATTCCAGCCTTTTCAAGTCATATCACAGGTAAAAACCTGAGTCATCACTCAATAAATAGTTTTAAATTTGGCTACCAAATAAGTAATATACAAGTTTAACTTGTGAAGCACAATTCCTTTCCTTCTGGAATTGCCTTCATTCTAATTTCTGCCAGGATATGATTTACAATGTGGAGCAACACTTTTCAGATAAGAGACACATATTCCAAAGCACATATGTTTGGTGTCCTCTTGCTGCATAATGCCATGTGCTGCTCAAAAGCTTCCTAAAGTCAGCTAAAGCTGTAGCACAACTTTGCTTCAAGAGGCTCTTTGTTCTGCCTCACCTTTTTCCCTGAAAGGTTAAAGGGCTGAGCTAGCTATTCACTAGGAAAATTAGTTGCTTGCAAATCTTTATTCAAATTCAGACAGCTAATAAATGCATCCCTTAGTGCCTACAACCCTTGAATATTCACAGATATTTGCTAGTTAAGATTTTTCATATTTATATTTTCCACATTTATTCATTATTTTCCCACCTTTTATTTGTGTTAATCCCTTGGTGGATGTTGAATGAAAGATTATATAAAAGCTACTGTGATTCAGGCAGCATTTGCAGATGGCAAAAAAAGGAACTCATGAAAAATTTTTGAAGATAGTACCTACTATCAACCTGGGTGACTCTCCGGGATGGTCCATAAATCTTTATATGCGCTAAAATCAAAAGTGGTCCATTAAGAGGAGAAAGGGAGGGTCAAATAATTTATATGTATTCATTTATCCAACTGTAGTTAGAATTATATCCCTGAAGCCTACAGGAATAGGCAACGAATCCTGTAAGTCTCTGAAAACTCTATAGGAACACAGCAGTTGGTATATTGGATCATACCTGAGGTACTCAGCATCTCCTGGTGGTCAGCAGCAAGTGTTTCAGAGGAATGTTGCAGTGTCTGCCTGTTTACAGCCCTCCTAGGCAAACTGTATTCGGAGTTTCTTTCTACCTTGGCAAAAGATGCAAGAAAAAATAAGTCTTTTAGAAATAAACATAGAGAAACATTTCCAAGGCCTAAGGGAAAGGTTAGGTCTTCTTGGTTTAGAACAAAACAAATATTATGCATGCCAAAAGAGAAAAAGATCAATTTCAGTATTAAAACAAACAGAAAAACCCACTACGCACCACCAAAACAAACTAAAATAAAAGAGATGCGTAGCCAAACAGAAAGGCAACAAAATTAAAGTGGATCAAAGACTTCAATTTTTTGCATATGTTAAAATTTACCCCATGCAGAAAGTCAGCAGAAGGCCCAGGCTCTGCTTTAGCTGTCTCTCCCTACCCTGAGAGCTTTCCTGAGACTTCCAACAGTTCACAGGCTCTATGCCTGCCCTTAGGACAGAGAAATATTTCACCCACAATACACAATCACCTCATATGAATCCCAGCCCATTATATCACCAAATCTAAGAGCTTAGCAAGATTTGGTTTTTCTTCACATTCAGATGTATGTGTTAAAAAGATGTTCATCCAGAGTTCCACCTTCACTTATAATTTAAATAAACACAGAGTGAAGCAGATCTGTAATCTACAAAATTTCTACCATGATGCCACCCAAGCATTCCAAAGCTTCCTTAAACTGTCCCTAAACACAGATCTCCCCTAGCTCAACGAGTCCCAAATCCTGCACCCTACACCCTCAATCAATTCCCATTTCTATAACTCTAGCAAGGGATATTTCCAGATGACAAGAGATGGGCAGATGCAGACCTGTGTGCTAGTCCCCATGCTATTTACTGTTACTTCAACTCCCTTCTCTAGTCCCAAACATTAATCACTGCCAGTCTCAGTCCTGGCATTAACTGAGACTGTACATTCCATAGGGCAGGGCTTGGTGTCTTCTTATCTTAACCAGTGAACAATTTTGTTCCAGGTAGGAGCTCACAGCTTCCTACTGGAAAGGAGGAACTGCTGTTACAAGCTGTCTCTGTATGAACAATCACAAAATTCTCCACAGACCCAGGAGATGTGACCAGAGTTGGACTGAAATGAGGAGCATGGCAACAAACTCATCACCCGGCTGATGACTTATGTACAGGTTTACAGTGAAAGGGAGGGATATTTACTGGGATTGAAAGATGTGAAAAAATCATAAGGCAAGGAAAATAGAGGCCAGTACCTGTTGCTTTACTGCCTGCCCACCTGCAACAGCTTTGTGGAGCAAATGAAGATGCAATGAAAGAGAGTCAGAAGAAAAGAGGTGAACAAAGAAGTTGATGTGGCTCTGGAAAGACTTAGAAGGCTGAGGAGTAGTCAAGGTATTACCCAATAAAAATAATTCTCAGAACTAGCTTTTTTACATCACTGTATCTTTTTTGTTATCTTCTGGAAAGACACAAAAGCCTCCCATGTAAGATTTCTATGCAATGAGATGGAAACTCATCTTTTGGAAGCAGAACCTTTAATGCTGACAGTTGTAGAAGTGCTGTAGGATGCTCTAGAATTTTCTGTCTACTTTCATTTACTAGCATGAAGGAGTTCCTGACAACTCCAAAGACAGACAATTAGTCACTACAATAAAGCAGGAATCCTTCCTTTATTGCAAACAAGCCTGTTTATCAGCTCAAGGAGACTGATAAAAGAAAATGTCATATCAAAATGCTCAATCAATGTAAGAAATAATGGATTGGTTAAGCAACTAGTTGTCCCACACAAAACAAATGAAAAACAAGCCTATTGGTATGCTATTCTAGTACAGCACATTTAAGTCATCAGTTACTCAGTGCTAGTACAAGGCTTTTACATTTGACAAGTAGGATATAACTTCAACTGTATCACCTGTATTTTAATTATTTTCATTAAAAGCAACTAAGCTGGAGGGAAAAGCCCATATATTGCCATTGCATACCATAACATACCACAAAGCTCACATTACCCCACCACAGTTCAGACCCCTAGCAATACTCTGTTACCATCACCCATTAAAAGGTTCAGTAAAAGCCATTCTGATTATACATTCCCAAAGAAAAATGACTAGGCTGCAGTGATATGAAAGTGCTTTTCTTTCATAAGTAAACTCCAACACTTTACTGTATAAAAATATCAGCAATAAACATGTGGAAAGAATTGGCTATACAGACTTCTGTTTGCCAGAATAATTCCTTCAATCTGTTGACACGCTCAAATTCTTCAGTCCTCCTTGGTTTCCAGTTTTGCCTGTACAGAAATTCAAAGTTTTACCTCTCCTAATTCTTTATAAGCTTCTCTTCTATTATTAGTTATCCAAACCAGATTTTTATTATTCTAACAAATCAAGCTAATAAAAATGAGAGCATCTCTTTTTCTGAGCGAGAAGATTTCATCACCTCAATTTAACCCTCAAACCTAGAACTCTCTGAAGGCCTCTTGATCACTTTGTGAGGCAGGGCCAGAAGCAAGGTGACCAACCTAGAGGAGGAGATGTGTCCCTAATGAGAGCACAAGCTTTGCACAAGTTGTACTCAGACAGAGGCCATTCCTCCTTTCCTGCAGGTTGTCCAATCACCACCATAGACAGCAATTTTTTGCATACATGCATATCTCCTTTGCAATAATTACATTAAGGAAAAAACCCTCTGAGAAGACAATTTAGTAAGGAGCCTGTGTTTTGACAGCTATGCCTAAAGAGATGATTTCATACTCAGAGGAAGAAAAGGCAAATGGCTTCACCTATTTAGGTTTGACATGGGCAAAACCAATACATCAAGCACAGACCTTAGGGCAGGAGCAGAAATCTTTGCATCTTAGGAGAACAAGAGGAGAAAGATTGAAATGTTGGAACTGAAGAGAAAAAGAAGAGAAAAATCAAGATGAGAGGGGAAGACTAGGACAGTTGAAAATCAAAAGAGCCATTTTTTTACAACTTCTGTTCATTAACAACTCATGCTAACACACCCTCTGCTCTGCAAAGGTCCAAGCTACTTTTGACCTATACTGAGCTTTACTCCCAAGTTTTTGAGAATAGTGACAGTTCAGACCTATTGAAATTCCAATGAAGTATCATTTTTCTTAGAAGATATGTCAGAGATGAGCTGTTATTTTTCTCTGAAATTGGAGATAACTATTAGTACCCAAATGAACAAACCTTTAAGAAATGTTGCAAACCTTTTAATTTGTAGTAGGAAGTTTCACAGTTTCTATATAAATATTAGAAAAAGTATCCCTTTAACCTTTTTCTGGATAGATATGTCTCTTTTCTGGATAGATATGACTGAAGTATCTGAGTATTTTGAGTATTCAGGTGTACTGCAAACAATCTCCAGAGGAAAAGAAGGAGAGGGTTTCTCTATTTTTTGTGTTTCTGGGAATACCTCCCTTAAGACAAGTTCCCAGTGGCCATTGTAAAAGCTGAATTTTACTCTCTTCATTGAATACTTGGCACAGGATTAACAGCAACATAAAAGAATAAGTCTCTTTAAACTGGAGGGGAATGTGATTTTGCCAGACATCTGCCCCATCTCCAGTTCTGCTCTTCACAAGCATGAAAAAGGGAATGGAGCACTCTTCACTATCTAAAAGAATTATTACAAAGCACAGGGATGGACAGACAGCAAAGAGGAATCACAGAAGAGCAGAGGGTGTTTGGAAGGTCCCAGGAGCACATTTGCAATCGGGGGCAGCTACCTCAACATCAAACACTGCAACACTGCTCCCTCCCTCCCTCCCTTCCAGGCAGTCCCTCTCTGGGGCTTGGGTGCCCATGTCCTCAGCAGGGGTTGAAAATTTTGACATTATATTGGTCTGCCAGATACTCCTTAAGTATATAAAGTATATTATTTTGTTTTCAGTACCAGAAGGCATTAATTGTCTGCCAAGGGAAGGGCTTCATGACATGCTAATTTCTTTTTTCCCTCCAAGAGATTTCAGGCATCATATAGGTAAAGCTCAGTGGAGATTCATTGCTCTTCAGCCTCCTCTGACAGTGTACAGTGGGAACGAGATGGGAAGAATCAGTGGGTAGAGTTGTCCACAGGGAAAGGGTAATGTCTAAGCACAGGTGTATATCTGTACAACCTTTATTTTAATGAAAAATTTTCCACATCTTTGCATACACCATCAATTGTCTGAAGCTCTCCTATCACTTACAAATGAGACCCTTCCTACCCTGACTGATATTTTTTTACCATGATCTTGTAAATACACTCAAATGCATGGGATCACCTAGAAGAAGCAGAATGCAATGTATTTGTAATCCCTGTAGTAACTAAGGACCACACACCATAGGTGTTAAACTTTTTCATATTTGTTTATTTTGAAGACCTGTAATGTTCATCTGAGCCACTGGGTATTTTTATATCAAGCTTTTTAGTCCATTTTGTAGGACCAGGAACCAACATCAAATGGGTGTCAAGTGAAGGACATCTTATACCACTAATGGATGCAATTACATTAAATGGCTATTTTATGTCCTCCTTTTTTTATTAATTTAGCTTTCTGACTTTGACAGCATACCAGTAGACATAATGAGTTCTTTTGCATATTTTGATCATTTCAATTATCACGGCATCTCAAAACCTTTACTGACCTATTTTGATGCAAGCAATAAAACCTGTAGTAAAAGATGATCCATTGTAAAGACCTAATGTCATAAAATTGCTGATCCAAAACGGAAAAGTACAAGAGCTGGCAGAGTAAGTCAGTGAAGAATGGTTATCCCATCCCACACAAAATAAGCTCAAGGAAAGACTATCTGTGTGGAAACCAGGTTGCACACAGTCTGTTAACACTCAGAAATAAAATCTGCATGATTTTCCTCAGGCATCTTGTGGAGGCATGGCCAGATTCCAAGAAATTCAAAGCACAGAGGAATTCCATGCCTTCCTGTTAAGGTCAATGCAGTACAAGTTTCAGCACCTCCTCTTTAACTAGAAAAGTTGTGGTGGTGATGGAAATGAAAGCACCCAGATTTCACAGGCACACAATTGTATGTGCACACACACACACTCATACACAGCACCTCTGACACTGTGCCCTGCCCCATTAGGCTTTCTTCGTTTCCTGAAATTTTCACCACTTTCCTGTTTTGCAGAAGTTTCACCCAGTCCTAGAAAAGGGTTCCCAGGAAAGGCCAGGCTCAGGCAGGGCTGGCTACCTACTGCAGTGTCTTCTAAGCATCCTCACTTGTCCCTGCTGAAGTTGCAGACTCCCTCCATATTCCATTCTCAGCACATTCTTGCTCTTCTCTGATCTCCACCATGGTCTTCAAACCTGAGAGTCTTTTAATTACTCATCTAAATTTAGTCAGATACAATTAGGTCTCATGACAACTCTTACCTGTAGAAGTATTTTTAATAGTTATTTTTCTGATCTAGTCAAGACAAGTTCTTGTGATTTAAAGCTCTGTGTTAATTGTGTTCCAATTAGGTAGAAATCATGTCAGGTTTTAAAAGAGGTAAACAGCCCCTTCTCCCTTTTCAGAGTGTGCATACATTCATACAACCTCAATGACTCAGATTGGAGAATGATCCAGGTGAAAGCTAAACCTCAAATCTATGGTCTGCAAGAGCAGAGACTTAATCCAGTTATTCATGATAAACCCCACCTCTGAAACTTGTGCTATAAGAATGAGCATTTCTTGAAAGTGTGTGACTAAAGATCAATGAAGGATTTCAGATATCTCCTGGGACTCAAACAAACAAAACAATGCTGAAAATTCCATCAAAGGCTACATTTGCTATTTCCTAAGTTGAGGCTTTCCAAATTTTCAAAAATCAACTTCTCACAACAATCAAGACCATGAACATTTTCCTACTGAAAAAAACATAAAATTGTAACCAACATTAGACATACAACACAAAATATCAATTAAAAAAAAAAGTTAAAAGTCATATGATGGCTCTTACACCTTCTTGTGAAGTAAAGACAAAGCAAAATCCAAATAAGGAAAAGAATGTCTACAGACTAGGTAGTCACTTCAATCACCAGGCTAAGTTTTTTGTCTGCATAAGTCCCTGAATTACAATAGAAATTAAATCCTAACACTAAAACATCTTATTATATTACCAAACAAATTTCGTCAGAATAAGCAGATCTGTGCAAACAGCTTGAAAAATCATAACTGCATATTGGCAATGTGAACTGAAATACTTTTACTGATTTTCTTCTGGCTATACTCTGGGACCAGCACCTCCTGACTCACAGTTTAATGGTTTATCTATTGAAACTTTCCAATCTAATTGTATCATGTCTTGAAAATGTCCAGACTTTGCCCATCTTTTTCTGATTACCTGAAATAATTGTGCAATTGCTCAAGTTCATTCTTCCTCCAGGTCATTTGTACACCGATTTCATAACAGACTGGTAATTCCTAATGCTCAGCTCTGGGGCAACTCACTATTAACCTTCTTTTCTTCTGAAAAATTGGTTATTTATTTTGACTTCTTTGTCTATCTTTTAACCACTTTAATCCATGGCAGGATCTAACCTCTGACCACTAAAGTTTCTTAATAGTCTCTTGTGAAGACCTTCAGCAGAGTTCTTTGTTCTCAATTTTATTATACTCATTCATTCTCCCTCACCCACCACTTCCTTCAGCATTTTCAGTGCATTCCAGCAGGTTAAAAAAGCTTTCACTTACTCTTCAAAAATAGCTGGTATCTTGTGCCATAGTCACCTTGGAGATTGAAAATTTGAATAACTTCTCAATTTATTTCCTAGTGCTGTATTATTATTCACCAGGAGGTAATTTTTTAGCAAGAAGCTTATCTTAACAAACATGTAAGGGCTATCCTAATTCTACGAGGTACCTTCTTTGCAATTTAATGCAGACACAGGAAAGTACTTTGAGAAAGTGATGTGCTCATAACTGCACAATGGGTATTACAGATATACCTTGAGTAATATTTTCACTTTCACAATTAAACAGTAGATATTCACAATTAAAATTAAAAAAAACAGCAAAAAAACCAAAACAAACAAAAAAAAAAAAAACCCAAACCAAACCAAACAAAAAAAAACCACAAAAACCAACCCAAACCCCCCCCCCCAACCTGTAGCATTAGGTAAGCTTACATAAATATTTTAAAGCTCTCTTTTTTTTCCACTAAAGCAATTTCCTCTGTCCTACATCTCTCTGTCACTGATATTTCAGGTGCCTCAGGAGTTCCCAGACACGCAGATTTCAGCTGCCTGAGCGATGGCCTGTGCAAACATTTGTCATTGTGGTTAGACATGTACAGGTCCCACAGAAGGAACTCCTACACACCCTGGTCATGCAAACATGCTCTTGACCATGCAGGCAGAAGGACATGAGGGGGCACACTGAAAAAAAAGATTAACCAATGCATGAGCTGATCCCTGTTGTTGTCTGAAAAGCACACATGAAAGGGATCAGCAGAAAGCAGCCTAAAGACACATTGGATTGTTCTGTTTTTTCCACATTTTCCATAGTGTATATACCCACACCTTTCAAAATGCTCTCCAAAACGTGCTGGGTAATGGAGGTGTCATTTGGACTCATATAAGCCCAAGTGAGTACATTCTGATTGCCAAAGGGGTCTTATAATGGTAGAAATGTGGTACTGCACACAAGCTGTCACATCTTTGTTACATTTAACTGTTGAGTTGTATTTGCTTGTCTTTACCTGGTAAGGAAAAAGTAAAGAAAAGCATCCTTTCTTTGTAGGGAGAGAGAGTTAGAAGAGGATTACTGTTTAAGTGGCAATTCAGGGAAGGGGAAGGAGGCAAGAAGAACAGTGAAAATTTCTGCAAGGACATAGTCAAGTCAAAAAGGAGAATAACTGGGTGAAAGAATATGTGCCACCCAGGGTTTTGTATTGGCTGTTTTCTATAGCTTGACATGATTGTAGTGAGAACTCCTAGAGAGAAAAAATACTTCCAGGAGAAAATGCATATGGAAATATCTGAGATACAGAAGGACGTTTAAGTATATTCTTTCTGAAATAAAGCTTTTCAGGAAAACACTCTTCTTCAGACATAAGCCTCTATCAAATTGTTCCCTTTCTGCCTAACTCAGAGAGGATATTAGTCTTTTGACAGTAATCCTTGCACTGCAGCCCAAGCTGTGAGGTTAAGGAAGGATTTTGTCCCTGGAACACATATTCCCACAAGAAGCTGTTACTAGTAAAACTGTTATTGGTTGTAATTTAGTGACTGCCCTGTGCTTCCCACAAAACCTTTTGGATTAGTGCTGTATTGCACAATTAATTTTACTAAGTTTAATGTTGAAGTCTGGCAAAAATTCCAAAAACTGTCACCACCAAAGGCTGGTGATCTCTCCAGTGTCCAATCTGTACAAGTACCCAAGAGCTGGGTGAAAGATGAATGGCCTGTAAATAAGAGAAAAGGAAAAAAATCAGAGGCAGAAGGGACCCATACAATTCTGTGGCCAGGGGCAAGGAGCCAGTCTACACCAAGTAAACTGGACCTTCACAAAAGAGTGAGCCCAGGGATAGCAGAAGCCTGAGTGAGACACCTGCTTATCCACTTGCAAATACTTACAGGTGGTGTGTATGCTGGGGAAGAGGTGTCTAAACAGACACCCATAAAAAGAGCACACCAACCAGGGCTCCCCTCAGGTAACACAAAGGATGTCATTGGAACCAGAAGGGCACTCAGAAGACATGAAAGAAATCTGCAGAAAGCCTGAAACTGCAGCTGTTTGTCTCAGGCTGGTTCCAAAATAACCACAGAGTCCATCCTGCTTCCCCACAGGAGCCCACATCAGACTGGTGCCTCTCTGGTGGAGGCTGAAGGTCAGGACCAGACTGTCTGGGATCAGGGATCTGCCTGGGGAAGGGGGCTGGCTTTGGTCAGTGTAGGGCTCCCTGGGGCAGCCAGGTAGGACCACGTGAGCGTAGGAAGATACAGAATGTGCCATAGGTGGACAGGAGCTGCATGAGGAGGTCCTGCCCCAGCAGTGTGGGGAGGAACAGAACTCAGGGACACATTTGCCAGGGAATGGCCACAGAGTGTGTATGATGTTGAAACCTGGTCAGGCTTCTGCCTCTTTTTCCCTCTCAAGTATCTTTTGCACTTTTCCTTCTGTACTATATGTTCTCCCTTCTTCGACTAGAGCAGGTCTGGAATAGGACATGCCACAGAACCCTCCTACCTTCTCTTTCTTTGGTCATTCATCCAGAGCTCCTGGAACTTTCTGTAAGATCATCAACATTAAGGCAAGGAAACTGAGCGCCAGCACCAACAAGTGCCTTACAGGCAGCAATATGCTCTGCCAGAGCAGTGCCAAGGGGAGTTCCCCACTACTTGCACAAAACTCCTTAAAATACATTTTTCAAAGCAAAGACATGCTGCCTGTTTTTTTCTGGTTTGGGTGGCCTTTCTTGGGAATGCTTTATCTCATTGTCTTCATACAGCACATGCTTCTGAAGACAGCATTTTGTTCTGATTTTCTATATTCACAGATGGTGCTGCCTCTGTGTATATAAATACACAAAAAAGTATATATGTTTATATATGAGCAATTCCTGATCCAAAGGAAACAGACAATTACTGGCTAGTCTGGCATAAGAGCAACATGGTCAAATGGACAGTGTCCCAGTTCATGGAAGGGGATTGGGAACTGGGTGATTTTAAGGTCCTTTCCAACCCAAATTATTCTATGATGTGTTTAAATTATGTCATCCATCTATTATGCCAGAGCAGTACAAAAACACCAGGTGAAAGATGGCACCCACTGGAGGAGGTTGGGGCAGAGCATCTGTCACATCCTGTCTATTGTCACAGGTGTCCTCCTGTGACTGGACAAGCTTATCATGAAGATTTAGTTTATTAATGGTGTCTGGTATAGGACAAGCTTGTAATGCCATTAGCACCCTGAAAGAAATAGGAAAAAAAGAAACATCTGCGAGGGAAAATTCCTACACAAAGTAACAGATGTGATTCCAAAAGGCTTCTCTGAAAAGCATTTTAAGTTTTAATTATTTAGAGTTTCTCACTGTGTGGACGCAAAACTCGCACAGATTTCTGAGCCATAAATAGCAGACTGAGATTGCATTTGAAGAAATTTAATGCCAGTGGAAGAGTCGACACTTTTCTATAGAATTAAGCCATACAAAATATCATTTGTTGGAGGTATATTCAAGAGATCTAATTTAAATACTGTACAAAAAGCTTGGCAAAATGCTGGATTTGGACAAAGACTAAATTCCAATTCATTCCCACAAATGCAGTGATGAAATTCCCAGTTCTTACTATACTGAAAATGAAATGGAACAAAGTGATGATGATTACAGAAGGAAAAAAAAATCACTTTCTGACAGGGATATGGAGTACATAACTGAAAAGGTGCTTTTATCTTGTTTTCAACTCTAATTTCATACTCATCGATTAACAGATTTACTCTGTGCTTCATAGGATATCATGCATTATTCAAGCAACTTCTTAAAATTTAACAAAAGCACAAGGAACAAGAGGAGAATATCATAATAAACGGAATTTTAAATGTTGTTAAACCAAAGGTATGCTTTAAAGAAAATATCTACTAAGGATACCAACATAAACAACTGGGTTTCCTCACAGCATGAAGCCTGGTTTTGTCTGCCTTGTTTACCAGGGTTTCTTTGGAGCCGGAGCCCTTTGTATAAAGCTGCAAGTAAAGGAATCATTACAGAAAGGAAAACACAATTCTTACTCATTAGGCTCACAATTCTTATCCATTAGTATAATTGTTCACCTTGATTAAGCAGTAAAAAGGAAGAGGGTTGGAGATTTTTAGAGAGGTACACAGGCTTTTAAAGTGCAACAATTCTCTGCAATTCTCAAAAAGGCTGCAAGGAGTTAAGGAGGAATGAGTTGATGTCTGTGTGCAGCTCCACACTTTAGTCAATCCAGGTTACACGCTTTCTCAGCAGGCAAAATTCTATATTCTGAAAAGATATAAAGCATGGCAATGTCGGCTGGTACAGAACCCAAAGCACTGAATGCAGGTAAGTTATAATAGCTTCCAGTCTCCTGTCCTGGAAATATGCTGTAAAATTAAGAGTTTTCCACTTGAGTGAAAATTACTATTGTTCCATTCTTTTACTGACATTTACTTTGCCCTAAATAATCTTGTTTATCTGGTTACATTTTTCCTTATGGTTATGTTTTCTATTGAGATGATTTTGTTAAGACAAACTGAGAAACAAAACAACCACAACCACAACAACATGTGAGCTTTACTCAATCACAAGATGGTTTTCATCTGGAGAATATGTTCACACCTGGCAATAGTGGTAAGCAAGAGACAGCAGACTTCATGGTAGACTGAGATTACAAAGAGTTCCTGAGATTTACAGACCCCACTGCAATTAAATCCTACCTGAGCTCCTGATCCCTGGGGAGCCTTTTACAGCCATCAAAATTTGGTATCACTACAATTGTGCCTGTGCCTATCACAAGAGAATTTCACAAGACTCTATGAGTCATTAGAAATAAGTACCCCAAAGTGTGAAAACTCAACCAGAAAGGCCTTTTCTCTGCTTCAGAAGCCTGAGAATTTAATATTACATAGAATTTACAGGTGTAGATATTGTCGTTTTAGAGCCAAACTATCCTACATAAAGAGCTGAAGCAGGCTGGCTAGTAAAATTATGAAACAGAACTCTGTCTGTGGGAGAGGCAGCATGATAAGCAAACACACCTACATTTGGAGTGTTTTCTCACATACACTTTTTTAGCAGTTTGCATTGTGCTGACTGGATATGTAGATGATATGTGGATTAGGCAGCAGACAGATCATCTGTTTAAATGCCATCATGAAACAGCTGCCCTCTTCTTTTCTATCCTGTTAATGCTAATCTTCCAGATCTCAAGCAGGCACTGGTATTATTCCTAGAAAGACAATAATCAGAGCAATGAACCTAAAAAAACCACTATGCAAAATGACATGTCACATTAGAGGAGCACTTTGTTTTCATCTGAGTAATCAAAGTGTTGTAGGCAGCACATTTAGAACAAAACCCCTGGACTGAAACCTTGAGAGCTTCACAAATCACATTTCCTTTGCAAGCCAACACAGCATTTTTTTTCTAATTTCCAAACTGCTGATTTTAATGTAGAGTGGACCCTGTCAATAGTCTGGGATTAATGTTGTGGAGATGCTGTAAGGAAACAGCATTCCTTCTGAAAAAAATCTTCTTTATTACTTGTACTTGCACTTTTTGGTTCTAATCAGAAATCCCTGGCCCAGGATTGTTTCTAAGATGTTATGCATTTACCTAAGGCTTATGCATTGTTATAATTACAATTGCTGTCTGGAACAGAATCATGTGCATCCAGGCTTTTTCCCTTCTCTTCTGTACAGCCAATTTTGCTGATCTTCTTGGACTCTGTGTGAAACTTTCTAATGCTGGTTTTTGTTAGTACCCAGCTCTGAGCCACTGCATCTCTGGAGTGTGTCTGCATATATTTTCTGTTTGTACCTTACCATGTCTACTCTGCTGGCTTTTTGGAGACCATGGGGAGACCCATGAAGTTCCTTCTGTGGCTTACAAGACATAAGGACAGAAAGGTGTTATGAGTAGAGAGTTATGTGACATGCAATTTTCTGATGTTACTATCTTTGATATCTGGACACTTGTTATTAAAAACACATTTTAACACTAGCCACAAAAAGTTCAAACAATTCTGGTAAGAAGATATTTATAAGACCGTGGATCAAGTATCATTAGAATATGATTTTGCTTTCTTTTTACATTAAGTATGACATGCAAGCTACCTGAAATCTAAAACAGTGTGAGTTTATGTGAAGTTCTTACCTTAGTTAATCAGATACCTGATGTGAGATACCTGATGTGAGCTCCCCATTTTCTTTGTTGGCACGACTGGCTGCAGGTTTTGCAGGCAGAGAGATAACCCAGAAACCTCCCTGGCTGTGGTGTGAGCAATGACTATAAGACATTCCACTTTTCTAAGACAGGTACAGACAACCACATGGTCAAATGAATGCATATATGGTTCCTATAAGTTGCTGGTGTGAAATGAGGATGCAGGGGTTTCATACTTGCACAGATCCAGCTGGTTACAGCTTTAATCAGAGATTGAGGCTTTCCATATTTTATCCTCCAGGTATAATTTTACTTGTTCACATCTGTAAACGGCTGCTAACTCTTATGAAGCAGTTAGTAAATTATTTAAAAGACACTTGCAATAAAAACAGTGACCAGATGACATTTTCCTTGCATTATTTGAAACCTGAGTTTTAATATTTTTAATTTCTGTATTCAGACCATTTAAGCACCAAGCATGCTTTGACCTGGTAGCATTACCTGAGGTTGTTCCTGGAAAATGCCTTTGGTCCCCTCTACTTGAGGGTCAGTGGGGCATCCAGTACCACTCTCCCTTTTCTGCAGCCAGTGCATGGAACATGATTTTTCTAAAAAGCAATCAAGTCTCATCCCCATTTACCTGGAATAAGCAGGTTTTGGGTCGTGTTGTGGTTTGACACTGGCACAATGCCAGTGCCCCCATGAAAATATATTCTCCTTAATGTCTGCTGTGAGATGTGACCAGATATAGAGCAAAGCAGGCTCCAGCTTAGGAATAAAGGAAAGAACTTTATTAACTTACAATATGAAAAAAAGAACACACAGAACTCAGAATGAAAACTCGAGATAAGTCCATCATCTCCTCCCACCTAGGATTCTTCTCAACTTCTTCTGACCTCTTCCATGGATTGGAACCAAGAGAAAGTTCCCCTGGGAGTTCACTGCTTTTAACCCCCTGTGTTGTCAGAGATGTATCCATGTCCCCAGTGGCCACACCAGGTGCCAATATTCAAATCTGAGCACCATTGGTTTGACCACAGCCTCCCAAAAAACTCACTTCCTTTTCAAACCTGGACAGGTGAGTACATTAAAACAGTGACATGACTTGTCTGTGATGTTTCCAGGCACAGGTGCTGTACCCAGGCAGTGCTACCATCATGGCCAGCCCTGTCACATGCCAGGAAGGTGTCATGGGCTGGTGCCACAGATGTGCAATGGGGACGGCACTTCTTCCTTGTGCTGGATAATATCTGCTCTCACCTGTGTTCATGTTTGGCCATGACACACTGTGTGGGTACCAAAAGCAGCATGCAGGGAGTCATTACCATCATTTTCTCTGCAGGGAGACACTTGTGTGCAAACCAGGCTTCATTCTGCAAACTCATGATGTTTAGCAGCAGGAACAGGTGAAGGTATTGTGGAGTAGGATACCTTTTACCTGCGTCATGAGAAAATTGAAAGACCATTGTGTGATGACCAAGTTCAACAGCAAATATGACCCCAAGGGATGCAGCACTGTTGTTTGTTTCCTGTGGACCTTTAAAATACCCCAGTACAAAATTAATATGTTCCTGCTTTGGACAGACGCTGAGCTGATCCCACTGACAGCCACCTGGGGCAGCTTGAATGATTTTTATAGGAATTTAACTTTTTAATCTTCATGACAGGAACCGGGAAAAGTCAGTCAAGAAAATTACTTCCGAATATTCTGGTGTCTGCTAAGACATTTTCTCATTGTACTGGCAATTTCTTCTTCCCTGGAGAAGAAATGGGTGACATTTCTCAGGGTTATACCGTGCTCCATGTGCTGCAGCTGAACTGCCAGCTGAGTCCCCAAGACAGGGCTGTAATTGGCTCAGGGCATATCAGGTTCCCTTCGACTCCCCTTTGTGAACACTAAGGCTGGGATGTAGCCAAGGCAAGAAAATGTACAGCAAAACACAGCTGACATGAATGGCAAAATAAACAAAAGCAGATGTTCCTCTTTACAAGGTTATGTGAGGGAGGTGGGAGCAAAGTATGTTTCAGCAACAACAAAAGAAAAAACTGATATCTGAACACAAGAAGCTTTGCAGACCAAGAAAGGTGCTGTCAGTGATCATCAGTGAAGTAGCATTTGCAGATCACAAGATACCAATAGTGAGGAAATGGCTGTTATGGGTACCAAACCCACACAACAGACCAAATAAATGACAAATGAATGATGTCCATGTTCAAGGCTTCCAGCGAAACACTGTCAGCACTTGTGCTGGAAAACCCAGAGCCCTTCACAAATCTATTAGATGGATCCAAGTTCTCTGGTACCCTGCCACATACTGTGTATTTTCAGATGCAGCAGGTTTTTTACCAGACCAAAGGGAAGAAATGTAAGAAATTAAACATGATCTAGGTTTGAATGACACTGAAGTGCAGATGATGTCACTCTTGAAATTCAAGATTCCTCCAAGTTCTAGATATGCCTGGCTTCTGGGTTGCTGTAAAGCTGCTGTTGCTATAATGTCCAGACTACTGAGGAAGTACTGGTCTCTGTATTTATTGACACAGAGGGTTTTCATTGAATGTGACAGTGATAATAAGTGGAATGATAATGGATATTTTTGATCCAACCTAAGAGAGAGGTTGCACTGACCTAGGAGTTTTACCTACCAGTTTCACATATCATCCTCACCTGCTAAGAAACCAAAACCCTTCCTGCCTAAAGACCTTGGGTGAGAAAACTTAATTAGTAAGGTGACTTTCCAAAGTTATTTCTGTGTCAGAACTGAAGTTCCTAACTTAAATTATATATCATATGTAAATATCATTTAGCTTAAATCCCTCAGTGTTGCCAGAAACAAGAGTGCATTAGAAAAATCAAATGTTCAAAAGGAAGATAATTACGCCAACACGAGAAAAGGTTTTCCAATACCTGAACTTAAATGATGATAACAATTAATAAAATAATGGTTTTTAGATAACATGTTTATATGTCTCAGAATTAACAGAGGAAGACAACATATTCACATTTTATATCAAGCTATACATGTCTCAGGAGTAAACTTTTCCCTTCCACAGGGAATTAGGCTAAGGCTGGGGGGGGCCTGTCCTTTCATTGTAAGAGTTTTGTTATTAATAACATGTCTTTATCCATTTGCACATCATGGTCAAATGGTCACGATAGGGATGCCTAGGAACTACCACTAGGTGAGAGAATAAATTTTTTCTTCTCTGCGTTCTTAAATATATTTCTTTTTGGCTGATATGCAGAATTACGCACCCATATTTTGGTATTAACCATGTGTGAAACTGCAAACTTGTATTTACTGAGGTTATAGTGGATCATCATGGATGCAAAGAAGAATCCATAAGTCAATCATTATAATATTAATAGCAAAACTGTTCATTCACATCATGAGGAGCCCTAGGTCATGGTCATTATTCATTACTTTCCACTTGAGTTGTAATTAAGACAAGAGAGATTCTTTCTTTCAATGCCACCTATCTTGAATTAAATAGTATTTTAGTATTGTAACATTGAGACAAGATGCAAATGAAGAGTTATACACAAAAATGTCTATTAATATACATTCAGAACCTACCCAGGTTCCTCAAGGAACAGGAAAAATGGTTTTGCAAATTATTTTCCAGTGTTATTCTGGAAAGCTCACAGTTTTTTTCATAAAAGGCAATTTTATTTCTTTGTTTGGTTATTCCTTACATTCCTTTAATGTCAAATGGCAGTTTTCTTTACTAATGGCACTGTAGTCCAAAAGACCAGGAACAGCAGTAAGCTTATTAAATATTAAAAAGGGCTTCTGATGTAAAATAGCGAGAGATGCTTGACTATGATATCAATGATTTTGGAGTTGTTTGGAGGTTTTTTGTTATTTTCTCTTATTTATTTTTTTCCCTAATTTATTTTTAGAGCACCTGCAATATTAAAACTATGGAGAAAAGGTTTTCAGGCCAGGGGGTATATATTTCATAAGAAAAAACTAGAAACTAAATGAAGAAATGAAAGAAAAACAAGAACAAAAAAAAGAATAATTATGGTTTAAGCTTCCCCTTTTTTTGGGTAGTTGCTGCTGTTGCAGCTAAATGACTAATGAGAGCTAAGTTAATGTGAAGTTGCTTAACTCACAAGGCTGAAATACTCAACACAATCAAAGAACTGAAATATAATAAGAATAAGATCTGACAGCCTGCACATTCTTGTGCTTTAAGGACAAAACAAGTTTGCATCTACAGTGTTGAGATTTATGATGCCAATGTTTATGTTTCGGTTCTACCCCTAAAAAAATGAAGCCCCGTGTATCCTAATACTGAAGTCTGAACAGCAGTCTATGAAATCACAGAAATTATTCATAACAGATGATGTTTGTGGTACCAACTTAGTTTCAAAACTTACTTTAAGAAAAGAATTAGCTCACTAAGTGGAAATATATATATAATATATATTACAGTGAAAAAACTTACTATTTATGAGTCTAAACATAAAAGATTGCACCTGGTGAGAAAAATTTTGTTTAGCTAGTAAAAGAGCAAATTGCTGTGGAATCATTGACGCAAAAGCAACCAGGGGAGCACAAATGATTTGTTTAACATTATTCTAACTTACCTGTGAGCTAAACTGCAGTATTTTTTATAATACAGTCCAAATAAATGGCTTATGATGGTGCTCAACAGGTGACTACTAGCTAAAAAACCCATCTTGAAGTTTACAGTACAGCAAGAAGATGACAAGATGTTTGCATGCATAAAGTTGAAATGTGCCAAGATTTATTAAAAATTTAGATATAATTGATGCATATGTCCTATTCTTTATGCTTCTAGATAAAAATGATTTATCTGATCATGGCAATGTTTACAGTTTCTTTTAGTGAAGGCATAAATCTTTGCACCTCCTCATTAATATATTCAACTTTTTTTCTCTTTCTGCTTACAATGTAGGTAATATTTCCCAGAAGCTGTAATGTAATATTTAATTATTTACTTTGATTCAGAAATTGCAAAATGCCTAAATTATAGCCCACTATTCTATACCTAATTAAAAATTTTAATTGAATAGTCATTTTATACATACCTTGTATATTAAGAATGAATTTCATCATTCCATGGTGATTTTGAAAATCACCCTCCTGCCATGTGCAAGAACACATCCCACTAGCCCTGGTTGCTCACAGGACCATCCATCCTGGCCTCAAACACTTCCAGGGATGGGGCAGCCAGATTTTATTTGGATAACTTGTTCCAGTGCCTTGCCACCCCCAAAGTAAAGAATTTCTGGCAATATCTCATCAAAACCTATTTCCTTTCAGTTTGAAGCCATTACCTTTTGCTGCCTGTACACATCCCTATAATAAGTCTCTCTCCTGCTCTCTTATAAGCCCTCTTTAGGGAATATGGGTTAATGCTATTAACTCTACTCAAATATCATTAGATATTTAGATTATATCTGGCCATAGTCCATAAAGCTGTTTGATTTTGTTATCACAGGAAGAGAAAACAAGGGAAAGTAGATCAGTGCATAGTATCATGTATTCATTCCCATTCTCTGCATTTTGCTCCATATAACTTTTTTCTCTTTTGAGTGACTTCTCATCTGCTCTTTAGGCTTGATGATTTATTTCACTCTAGAATAAAAAGAAATAAACATGCTGAACCAGACTCCATGCCAATAAGATAATAAAATAACCTCAGTTCTACCTTTGAGTGACATCATGAAAAGAAAAACAGGAAAAATAAGTCTGGAAATTCAAATTAATACCAATTGGGCACAACACCATGTAGATTGATTTTAATGGATATTTTTCTTATTACACTGGCCCACATTAAGATTGTCTGGATGCCTTAACTGTACATTTCCATACCTTTCATTTCTTCTACATTTAACTTTGACTACATAATTTTTGCAATTTGTTTAGGGGACAGAAGCATTAATATTTTTCCTCATCTTAAATTGTATTTTTGAATGATGACTTCAATTTTATTCCATTATTTTTACAGTATGTAAGATATACATTTGTGCGCATGTGTTTGCTTCACTACAGAGTGAAGAATTTATTTTCAAATGCCTTGTGAACTAACTGTGCTAGTCTAGCTAGTGCTTGATTTAGAATTCTTAGTGCATTTGAAATATTTAAGCATGTTAAAAATAAATCTAAGTATCCCATTATAAACTATTTCAAGATCACAGTTTTGTAACTGAGAACAGAATGCTGCGATAATGTGAACAAAAGAAATGCTGAGACAAAATGTGTGTAACATACCAACTGAGTACACAATGAGAGTTTCCAGAAGGTGTTAGGCACACTGTATGCTTCATGAGAGGCAACACAGGATAAATCTGTGACCTTTCCATTTATATGTTCCTTCCCTATTTCAAAAAACTTACTGATCTTTGGAGAATAATTAATCTTAGTGTATCAGAGTATGGGGAACTGTACGCTTTTCCTTTAAGAAGGAAAAAAGTCAAAGTTACTAATTGGAGTTACAGGCATAAAAACTATTCCTTCCCCAGAAAAAAAAAAAAAAAAAAAAGGATGAAAGAAAGAAATGGGTCAGAATGTCAACTGGCGCAATTTCAGGTGATTCCAATGAAATGGCTGCCAGAGACATCAGTTTTAAGATGAAAAAACCTATTAGATCATCCTAGTCTGTCTTCCTGCATAATGCGGGCCAGAAAATTCCATCTAGCAACTCTTGCTGAGCTGATAGATCTCTTGATTGGCTCTCTACTTTTTAAAAGATCAGTAGTTATTCTCCCTAGGAGGCTGAACATGATGAGACAGCTGCAGTATTTGATGCAGTATTTGATTTGCAAAAAAAATTTACAATTTTGGTTTGTTGTGAGTGCAAGTATCAAGAGCCCATGCTGACCTCTCCAGAACTGCTTCACTGCCAAAGTGAGAAGGACAGTGTTTCAAAGAAAATGAAAACCTTTCTGGAATCCCAAGCTGACAGCAACAAATGTCTAGATGACAAGGTCAAATGGCAGGTATCTTTGTTATGAAAAATAAAGAAAGGTCACACATGGTATAACTTTCTGATTTTTTAAGATAATTTTAAATGGCACCTCACAATAAGACATCAGAAAAAAAGGAATAAAGAAGAAGCCTAGTCATGTATGGAAAGTTCACTGTACATGTGACTAGACACTAGAGATGGGCACAAAAGCAGAATGAAGAGATGCAGAATGAAGAGATACAGAATTTATTTCTTGAGATATCAGATAGCCCTCCATGAATTTTTTTTTTTCTCAGAGTTTGGGTTTTCTAAGCTTGAGATCAGTCTCTTTCATTTTCTCTGCACACTAGAATTCACAATGAGGAGAAAGTGCCATTGGCTTCAGATAAATGTGTGCTTGGTGTATAAATAGACAAAATAAATGTGGTTGGCTAAAAAATGGATTATTTGTATTAGTGGAAGTCAAAAGCCATCGATTCACTTCAGTGAAGTGATAGTCAGAGGAAAGAGAGGTTAGTTTGCAAATGAGAAACCTGCTTATTCAAATCGTTTCAGTCCTGGTGAAGTTATTCTAAACCAACTGAAGGACTTATAGCAATTTTAAGAAAAGTAGACTTGGCTTTTTTAATTATGACAACCTGAAAATAATACTACAATGAGCTTGAAGGGCAGTTTGGACAGAAAAAGCCAGTGGCAGTAAAGGATGACCTAGATTTAATAGGATTTAGGCATCTCTAGATAGTCCTTTTGGGACCAAAGCCTGTGAGGCAGCTGCTACAAGCAGAGTTGCCAAACCTCCTGACAAACAAAGGGACAATTCTGATTTCTTTTGTGAAAAGCCCCAGCATCCCAGTAGAAGAGTATAGGTTCCCATTGTTGCTGTAAGTCAACCATCACACAGCTAGAGATTTTAACTCAGCACACTGAAACCAAGCCACTGTACTACTGAGGGAACACATGGGAACCTGTCCCAGTGTCACAGGGAGACTGTGACATTGTGTCACTGTGGTCCCCAGTGTATTTAAATTGGATCTACATTTCCCAGCCCCTAGAAGAATGCCCTGACCATGAAGTTATTGGTAGCAATGACACTGCTACCCAGCAGAGATAGTGCTCTGGCAGACACTTCTGCTTAATGAAAACTTCTCCCAGAAATGATGAATTCTGAGTTGTGTTCACAGAGTGAATGCAGAGACATTTCTATTCTGTCTGATTTATTTTATGTTTGAAGTTATTTTCCAATTCCTATGAATAATTCTTGGCAGGAGCTCTTTCATAAGCAACATATTGCAAGGCCAGAAATAGCAGTGAGACAGATTCTCTCCTGTTGAAGTTAGCTTTGGTCCATGGTCCACAGGTAACATGGAACTGTGCTGATTTAGGCTAGCTCAGAATTTATCCTGACACATTTTGATAGGCCATGACAAGTCAAATATCTAATTGAAATGCCTCATTGAATAAGCAGACTCTTTGGAATGAGACCTTGGATGTAAAGAATTATCTGGATGTTCATTTGTCTGCAATATCCAGGCATGTTTATTTAGGAATGATGGAAAGTAAGCCTGAAAGGGATGCACAGGTAGGGATGTGATTTCATTTAAAATACTGGTATATCTAATCACTGAATTTTCTGCTTTAAAATTAAATCAGACTGTCTTAACAAGGGTTTGGGAAACAGGTAAAATTCCTATGTGTAAGTTTATTTAAAACACAAGGCAAAGGAAGGAACTGTTGGATAATTAGATTTTCCTTTATTTTAGTAATGCTGAGAAATAAGTCATTTCTATAATGGAATGCCTAAAAAGCTCACCAGCCATCATCCTGGGAAGGCAGAGGCTTTGAGAAACAAACAGCAGCAAGTGTCCTTGGGGCAGCCACAGGACACTGCTGCCATGTGTCACAATCTTCTGCCTCACTTTGCATGCAGGGGGGATGTGCTACTGTGTGCCAGCAGTTAATTATATGCCCACTGCAAAGGACCACTAAGTCACTGTAATTACATGGCTGCTTTTTATGCTCTCCTTATAGCGGTGTTTATATTGTAATGCTTGCTTGTAATTGTGAGAGGGTAACAGGAAAAGCTGGATTGTGGAGGTCAGCTCTCCCCTACTTGCAGCTATGCCAAGAGTGTGATAGTGGAATGTTACCTGCTCCAGTAAATGCAGCAAGCCCATGTACTCTGCTTGGCTGGCTTAAATCAGAGAAATGGAGGTTTCATCCCAACTTCACACGGTCTTTTACAAAATCCCATTCTGACATGGTGAAACTGGCCTGGCAGCTGCTGTCCCTGGGTTCAGATCAGTCAGCAGAGCTGCTGTTCAGGCTTCCTGCTGCTCCCACACACAGAGCAGTCCCTGGGGCTGGTGGAGGCTGCTGCTGTGTCACTGGGCTGCCAGCACTGCCAGTGGGGAAATTCACTGCAGCTGAGGCACAATGGAGAGGTCTGACCATTGCTTTAATCTCTCTTAAACACAGATGGCCTTACACAGCCCGGAGGAAAGAAGACCTGACAGCACAGACACTTCAGATGGTCCTGTAAACAGGGGGAGAGTAATACACAACAAAGAACAACATGGCATAAACTCTTTTTCATTCTTGCAAAGCCTGGCACTGGATTTATGGGTACAAGTCTCTCCTCCTCCCACTCCTTTGCTCTCTTGCACTACAGCTGTCTGAGCCCTGGGTTGTCTCCTGGTGACCCACCTTTTCATCAGGTCTGAGCCCCATGGCAGCTCTCCATTAGTGCCACTTGTACCAGCAGTTGTGGTGAAGTTGCTTCTAGGTGCTGGTTCTGTTTTTTTCATGACTAATTTCCTAATGGACATGACCATGTCTGTACTCATTTTTTACTATTTCATGGGCTTTTTCAGCAGTACTGCCTGGTGTGGTTGGGACAGATAAACATGTAAAAAACTCCTTTGTTGATAACTGCCTCTTAAAAATAACTTCAACACGAGTAAAACATACATACTTAACCTGTTGTTTTGTGGAAGGCAATCTGTCAGGTCCTTAACTGGACATCTGATGGCAGAGGGATGACATTTAATACTATCATCCCACAGACCTGAGGTGTGTGAGAGTTTTAACATAATTTCCTTTAATGACTTCAAGAATGCTTACTCTTTCCTTATCAGTCCACCAGAGCTGAGGGCCTGCTTATAACATTCTGGAAGTGCTTCTGCATTAAAGCTTTGGGCTGCTCGCTTTCAGCTTTCCTGAGCAGGTACTACAGGACAGAAATCAGATAATACTTTTCCTTTTTTTATTTTTTTTTTATTTAGCATTATCTTTCTTTCTTCATTAACACATTCTATAAGGCTATAAGGCTATAAGTCGGAATTTGAACTTCCATTGCATTCATGTGGTTTCTTTCTTTTTAGTGAACTGCTGTACTAGGAGTGGGTCAGCCTAATGCAGTGAAAACCAGTCCTCATAACTGATAAAGGTTACAGACCTTTTCTGGGAAAATGTTAACAAATGGCCTCATTGCATCTAAAAGAATATATCCCATACACATTCTTTGTTCTCATAAGAACAGGCATTCTGTATTGCCTACCAAGTCTAGGGACAAACTAAATTAATCTTAAAAAAACCCTTCACTATTTATTCTTACTTCATTGATTTAAGAACATGACACTACACATTGGAAATCTGTCTTTTCTTCTTTAAAAAAATTAATTCTCCCAGCACCACTCTGAAGCATACTGTACAGAAAAGTATTTTCTCACTTGATAATGAATCTCACTTAAAAATCAGGACTTGAGTTTTAGTCTTAAGTGCCTGCCTTCAGACAGCTAAATAAAAGTTTCTTGGTTTTCAGGGATGCTCACCAACAATAAATACACCCACTGATTCAATTAAGCATTATGGTTCCTAACAACTCTGAAGAAATCAGGTCTACCTTAATTTGGGCACATAATGCAGCTCTAGGCATCCACAGAATAAAAAATTTATGTTGGCTTTAAAAACTCTGTAAAAAAAAGCCAGGGTAACAGCTTTGGCCAATCCCCCTGATCCACATTTCCAGTGAGCATTTAACAGGGTCTGAAAGTTAACCACTATTAGGAAGAAGGGGACCTAGGGGAGCAGTACTGCACTGGCAAGGTGATAAACTGCTGGCAGTATAATCAGGCTGTTACAGCACAAAATTGTAATCCTGACTTGATGTGTGGCTTCGGCAAAGTAATTTCAGTCCCTCCTTTCAGTTTACTAGCTAATAAACAGTTATCCTGTAAGTTATTCTGAGGATGCTGTGATACCTAATTAATTTTAGTCAAGCAAAGCATTTTAAAAACTGACCTTACTAAGCACAATTTTCTACTATTTTCTACTATCACTAGCAGAAGTAAAAGAGAAATCAATTACTTTTGAGTATCTCTTGGGACACACAGGTGGAGCACCTGTATTATTTTGCAGGCATCTGGTACACAAGTCTTTACCACCAAGGTTTCAAATATATTCAGGCTCTTTCTATCTCCAGTTTCAGCTGGAATTCACCAATTGACACTTTTGTGATCTAGCTATCCTCTTTGAAATCATAAAGCCATAGAATATGCTGAGCTGGAAGGCACCAATCAGGATCATCAAGTCCAGCTAATGGCCCTGAACAAGACACACCAAGATTCACACCCCATGTCAGAGAGCTTTGTCCAAATGCTCCTTGAACTCTGTCAGGTTTGGTGCTGGGACCACTTCTTTGGGGAGCCCTTTCCACAAAGCTGCTCTCAGCCTCTCATTCCCTGGTCTGTACACACTACCAGAGTTACCCTGTCCCAAGTGAACAATCTGGCACTTGCCCTGGTTAAAATTCAAACAGTTCATGATTGCCCACCTCTAATTTTTCAAGGTCTCTCTGCAGGTCCTCTCTGCCCTCAAGAGAATCAACAGCTCCTCCCAATTTAGTATTATCACCAAACTTAGTATTTCCTCAAGGCCTGCATCCAGGTGATTTATGAAGATGTTGAGGAACCACTGGGCCCAGGATGGAGCCCTGTGGAACCCCACTGGTTACAGGTCCCAATCTGATGTCACCCCTTTCTCTACAACCCTTTCTGCCCAACCCACGACCCAGCTCACCCATCTCAGGATGTGTTTATCCCAGTAAGTGATATACATTTTGTCCAGAGGATCCTGTGAGAGTCAGCATCAAAAGCATTACAGAAATGAAAAAAAGGATAGATCAGCTGGCTTCCCTTGATCAGGTGGGTTATCTTGTCATAAAAGGAAATTAGTTTCAACAAGTAGGACTTTCCCCTCATGAAGCCATGCTGGCTGAGACCACTGATGGCATTTGTCCTTCAGGTGCTTTTCAATACCTCCCAGAAGAATAATCTTTTCCATAATTTTACCAATCACTGAAGTGAGACTTTAGACCACTGAAGCCTATAGTTCCTGGGGTTAACCTTTTTACCCTTATTGAAAACAGGTACAATGTTGACCAGTTTCCAGTCAGCTTGAACCTCTCAGGATTCCCAAGATCATTCAAAAATCCTTTAGAAAGGCTTTGCAATGACATCAGCCCACTCTTTGAGGATTCTTGGATGAATCCCATCAGACCTCACAGATCTGTAGGGATCCAGCTGGAGTAAGAGATCCCACACAAGTTCAGGATCAACTGGGAGTTATCAATCTCACAGTCATAGTCCTCAAGCTCAGGGCTGTGTGACTCCCTTGGTCCATCACCCATGTTGAAGACAAGAGGCAAAGAATGATCAAACATCTCTGCCTTGTCCATGTCCCTGTTTGTGAGCTGACCATCCTCATCCTCTATCAGGCCAATGTTACTTCTGTGCTGCCTTTTGCCAGTAATGTATTTGAAAAAATTCCCCAGCATTTCTGGCAGTTTCATTTCCAGCTGAGCTTTGGCCACATGATTTTTGTCCCTCCAGTGGCAAGCAGCATCTCTGTACTCTTCCCACATCACCTAACCTTGTCTCCACTGGGCATACACCTTCCTTTTTTGTCTTATTCCAAAGGCAAAGGCCAAGCCTTTGGCCTTGCCTGCTTGATTTCCAGTATTTGGGAATTGCTGCTTCTGTGCCCTTAGGAAAGGATGTTTAAAAAGTGACCAGCACTGAAGAACTCTAGCACCTACAAAAATGTTTTTCCAGGGTACTTTATCTATTAGTTTCCTGAGCAGACTGAGGTCTGTTCTCCTGAGGCCAGAGTGGAGGTTTTGCTGGCACTTTTCCTCCTGTCAACAGAGATTTTAAAGTTCCTCTGAACATTCCTGTTAGTATTGCTGTGACACATCAAAACCTGAGGGGTTCTCTAACACAGGAAACTATATCTCTACACTCATCACTTTTTATACCTGTTTAAATATTCAAAATATTTGGGGTAAGGTTTTTGCAAACATTTTTAGCCTCTATGTAACAGCAGAACTAGCCTGTTACCAGTAACATGAAAAACTATTGGACAGTTACCACTGTGATTGTAAATTAAATGTTAGAATTAGATACCTGGGCTTTAGAATCAGTGCTGAGAAAAGGGAGACATTCTCACTTACTATTCTTCCAGCATCTCTATTTGAAGGTTTGCCTGGAGACTATCAGGCCATCACAAAGGTCATCAGCTTCATTATAATTAAAGCTGAGTTTCTGTAAGATGAACAACAGATCTGCTCAAACTGTGAATTTTCTCAATCTGTAGAATACAGATTTTAGGCATTCTCTGCTGAGATATGGTCTTCACACTTTTCAATGAAACTGTTCCGTAGTCATTGTTATATCCTCATTATTACCTGTTTTTGCCTAATCTGCTCATTAAATTATATACCCTGCTCAAGATCTTTAGGCCTTGTGTTTCCAGAATCATGTAATGGTATTTTTGTTTGGTGACCCACTTTCATGGGAATAACTTTTGTTCTAGGGATTATTATGGTGATACAATAGTCTTCAAACAATTTATGAACTTGAAATATGGGAAATAAATTCTGTCAGTCTCGAGGCACAAGCTTGTATAAATGATCAGCATATTCTCTGGGGTGGAGGTGCTGAATATAAAAGTGTATTATTTGGCTAACCCAAACCTGTGGTTGTTGCTACACTCATGGCTCACCTCCAACAGTATCTGCTCACCTTTAGAAAGCTAAAGCCTATTTTGAGCATGATATTTGAGAAGCACAAGACAGATAGAAGCTTGGCTTCTATGACAGTGAAACCCTGGGGTGCTGAAATCATCAGCTGTAGAATGAGATGCAAATGAGTAGGTGGACCTGTCCTGTTGAAGGTGCTATGAAGACTTTAGGATCCATTGAGCAAAAAGAACCAACTTGAAGGACATGAAGCTGTTTAACTAGTTTTTATGGGCTATAGAGAGGGAGTAAATTATGAAAGTCAGTGTCATAGGAGCTTTGCTGTCAAACTGAGATTAATGTCACCAGAGCTTTTCCCAAAGTGCAACACTTCTGCAGTTCATTGCAAAACCAACAGTCATTGAATGAATCAGGTTGGGTGGGTGCCCTGAAGGGTGGCTGGGTCTATCCTGTATTCAGAGGAGCTCTGATTTCAGATCTAGACTGCTCCTCAGTTGGCATCACCTATCTCTTGGGTTGCTGTCTGTCTGTCCAATCCTCCCCCTCATTACTGAAGACATTAAACAATCTCAGACCCAGGACCAAGCCCTGAGTAGGAGCACTGGAGGATGAAGCAGGAGGTTGTCTTCCCCCACTGGCTTTCCTCAGTAAAGGACTCACCAAGAGACCTCCATAAAAAGCTCAGGCTTTCTCCAAGTGAGAGGTACTAAATCTGTAGTGTGAGATTCCTGTTGTTCAAGCTGCAGAAAACCAACCTAAAGGGTTAAAGCCTTTATGGTGAGTTATCAAAGCAGAGGAAGAACTGAAACCTGAAAGTTTTCATCTATACTGTGACTACAATATAGAAAAAATATAGAATATAGAAAAAAGTACAATGCAAGTAATTTTAGGTATACAGCATCTAAGTGTACAAGAGCCCGTCTATATATTTACAAGCTTAATCCAAATGTAAATGGCATAATTTTTTCTCATAAAATTAATTTTGATGGGCAGCTTCATTTTCCTAATACTAATTCTATTAGTACTAATATTTATGTAATACTTTGAGAACCAAAAAATTATTGTGGTGGTCTTAAAATCCAATTTTTAGAAAAGCCTATTCCTTTAAAATCAGAAGTATTAGTTCTGTGAAATAAGCAGAAATAATTTTCATCTTCATTTCCTGAGTAGTTCCATTGAAATCAATCTCTGTAACTATGTGCATGTTTAAGAAAAGAAACACCCTAGTGCTCTGCTGAAGAGAAGCTAAATTACCAATAAGCACAGTTCAGATGCTCAGCCTGCTAATGCAGCACTAAATCCAGTGGAGTTCACTCCAGGGGAAGAAAGTATTTTCTGGTTATCACAAAAATTACACATATTCCCTGGGAGATAAGTTCTGGTCCTGACCTGACTTAAAGCAAATATTCATTATTTTATATTAGGTCTTATAATAAATGAGCCTTCAGTGGAAAAGTATCTTCAGATAATATAACCCACAACTATAGATTTCCTCAGGCATTGTGCTTTAGTTCAGCTATAGAAGTAGCTATGCTAAAAAAACCCTTTTTCTTTTGAATTTGTGTGTATGTGTACATGAGTTCACCCTCATATTTTATGTCTTTTGAAAACATAAAATTAAGGGAACCTTTTAAGTGCAACTTGGGCTTTAAACTTCTTCAACAACTTTTTTGATAGTAAGTTTTACAAAATAAGATATTAATATCAATGATTTAAAACTCAAAGCACTAATAGTACTGTATTCAGACTAGGCTGACAATGTGGTCCAACTGCACAATGGAGACCTCCACTCTGGCCAGGGAAATGTAATACAAGCTCTCCTGGAAATACTGGAAATACCATGCTGTGTTAACTCCTGCTGCAAGACTTCTGTGAAAACCTCCCTGCACACTGCTCCATCAATTGTGAGGCATCAATCTGCATCTGGAGAACTGCCAGAGCCAGATAAGAAGAAAAACCTGTCTTCACTGCAGTGCTGGAAGACTCCTTCAGCAATACCCATTTCTTCCACTTTTAGAGCACCTTGCCATCTAACCTCTTCCTACAGTCAATGGGGAGACATGGGCATCTGCAAGATGCAATTATCTATTCTACATATTTATCTTGGGATAAGATGGATCATGCAGTAGAGGAACCCATTTCTCTGCATTGATTTTAAAAGCTACCTAGTGATTATCTCTAACACAAACACCTACACCTCACACCCAACATTAATTGAAATGGATTTTACCCTGTCTGTGACTCTGAGCCTTAGAGAGAAGTAGGCTACAGGAAAGTTCCTAAAAAATGAGAGCCAGTTCATGAAACCTGGGCCTAACAGAGCTCAGCTCTGTGTGGGGAATCAAAGGAATCAAGGTAACAGCCCAAAATTCCTGCAAAGGTATTTCTGTACAAATAACTTGGCATTTCCTTGGGGTTTGATTCTTGGCACCTCACAAGATATAGTAAGAGTACATTGAGAAAATAGATCCATAACTTCTGCAGTCTCCTGTTATAGCATCACTGTCAAGCCAATATTTACCTTACTATGACTTGAAAGCAGCTGAGCAATGTTTGGGGAAATCTGGACTTGCACCATGTACATTCCAGCTGGCTGTCATGAAACAAAGACTGTAATAAAACTGAGCCTGACACTGTCAGGCAATTTCCTGGTTGATGTGATCATACCAAATTTGAAGAAAGATACTAGCAAATCAGCTAAAAGGGTCACAAAGAATAAATACAGATTAAAAGACAGTGAGAAATGCATCCCAGTTGTGTACATTTGCATTATAATCAGAATGGTTTTAGGAGAAAATGAAAAATATTCAGAAACACATTCATTTGGATAAAAAAAACCTTTTTCCTGTGTTTCAAGTTGTGTACATGCTAATCTCTCCAAATTGCTACACAGATCAAAGTTTAAGATAAACTAAACTAATTTTTCCAAAATGTTTTTGTTGAGTTTAGTTCAAACATTTGCTTTCACCTTAACTACTCTTTATCAATGTGGTTAATTATTACAATTAATTTAATTTTTGAAAGAAAGAATTTGCATTCTTGAAATCGGAACATCATACAGGAAAACAATTTAAGATTGAAATCTGTGAGAACTTTTCTAAAATTTTTCTGACCTTTCCCAACTAAATATTTTTGGTTTTAACAGAATGGTTAGAAGAAGCTGTTTTATCAGAACATTTCTCCAATTCTGCCAATTTTGATCCATTCTGAGTATAAAACACCTAATTAGATTTCCCAGCACTTCTAGTCTCCTGATCAGGAATAGCTGCAGGATCACAGAGAGGACCAGCCAGTACACCAATGCCCTAGGTGGAGAATATTTCTTTTAATATAGTTTCTACAATACACAAGAGGATGCTCAGCAGCTGGTGGTTATGTGGAGAATGTGAAACATTCTGTGCACGTTCCAGTCCCTTGCTCTCAGTTGTGCACACATCCATGCTCCCAGACCCTGCTTTGACTCATAAACCTAAGGATCTCTTCCTTTGGCAGGTTGTTCCTCAGCCACCAGTCACAGTTAAAGCATCTCTCTTTTCCTTGGTGCCTCGGGACTGCCCTCTAATGCAGACAGTCTGAAAGAGATAATTTCTCTCACGGTGCTCTTAAAAAAGCTGTGGCTTCCCCATCAGATGAAAAACCACTCAAAGAAATAAAGATTAAAAAATTAAGATTATTATGATACACTTTTAATGGAAAGTCTAGAATGATTCAGTGAGGACTGTAAATTTAGAAGAATGATTTTTTCAGTTAACATAAAATATTTCAGCAGGCCATCGTCTCAGATTCTCTTTCTAAAGCTTTACAACTGCCTTAAAAAATGTAAAAATCCAAAGCAATTTAATTATATTCCTGATAAAGAACAGTAATGTAATTAAGTCTTTGATGTTTAATCTTGCTCTGTCTTTCCACCTGCCTGTGGGCACAATCCTGTGAGCCATCAGGAGCCTCACAAGTTTTCTGCAGCACTTGACAGCTGAGCCAGCTTATCCCTCTCCTTCCTCCAGTCAAAGCATGGGAGTCCTCCTCTTCATCATTTTTGTGGTGCAGTTGACAGGCAAGCACCTCAAAGACCTAAAGTCATGTCCTGTGGCTGTCTAGGACATCTGTGACAATTGTCAACCCCTGTGTTCCTCACCTTAAATGCTAGAGGCAGGGTTTAATCATTCAGTTATTTAATGTACAAAATAAGCCACAGACCACACTGCACAGGAACATCTCTGCTGATCTAAACCAGTCTCCTCTTGCTTTTCCTCTTTCAATATCTGCAATTTTTACAAATAACCCTTTTACTTTTCCTTACCATTATGAACATAGAGATTCAAGGCACACAAGTTGCCCTTTCCTTTTTTATGTGTGACCCATGCTACTCCAAATCAAAGAGACACAAAATAATTCCTCAAGACCCAACCTAAACACAGAGACTTTCAGAGTGCATCTATGCTTTTATGCTTGTATATAAAATTCCAATAAATACATACTGAACAACAATAGAATTTCATCCCATCTCCTGACTGGCAACACCCTGTCAGACAAGGACACATCTATGGAGTTGTAATTTGGTTTCACTTCCCTACATACTTTGACCTGTTAGAAAATCAGGCTCTAATAATATATAACACATCAGGATGCAGTAGATTTTTTCATGATTCTACTCTTGCACTCACAGAAAATTACTTTTGGTTACCATATTGACTTAAGGCAACTTGTAAGAAATTGAGGAGTTTGTTCTGAATTACTCTTTTCCCAGTGGTATTGCTTTTACCCATAGAGGATCCAGCATTTTTAATATCTGCCTCAAATTTCCCTATCCCCACTACAGGCAATGATGAAAGAAAGGTGCTGAAGAACTTTCACTGTCATAAAAGCAGGATCCATTTGAAGAAATTGACAAATCACTCTTATTTATTTGCTACAGATTGTCTCTTTTCTGCAACAAAAGGTTTTATTCCTCATAAGACAAAGCAAATTCATTTTAGTTCTGTGTTATATTAACCAAAAAGTTTAGACAAAAAAAAAAAAAACAACCCCAGGAAAAAAAAAAAAAAACAACAACAACAAAAAAAAAAAAAAAATAGAAAAAAGAATCTGTTTCTCAAGTTTCTCAAGGTGATGGGTTTGAGGACTGGTCCCACTTGCTCAACATCACCATAGATGGGGGAGGGGGGTGTTTCCACTAGAAAAATTATCTTTCCCACAGTGATTCTTATTCCTGTGTCATATGCAGTGATGATTAACTAGTTGGATAGGAAATACTTTTGCTATGAAAGACTGTAAGAGAGCCACCTGAGAATACCTTACCTGTCTGGGGCACTCAGCTGAAAGTTTGCTATAAGAGTTACAAAGAAAGACTATGTTTGGAGGCTGAATTTAAATCAAAGCTTTTAAACACCTTAATGGTTGCTTGACTATTTAGTGTGCCTCTGCTGTTATTCTTTGTGGAAGGCCTAAAACAGAAAATGAGACCATTATCTCCCTGTTCACATCCTATATTCAAGAATCTTAGTGCAGAATCATCTCGACTGTAAATCCATGTAGGACTAAGAAAAACAAAAAAGCATGATTTCAGCTCTTTCATGCCTTAGATGTTACACAAGAATTTTGAAGTAGATGTCAGACTTGGATGCAGAATGTGGCCATCCAGTACCAAAATCAATTGTAGATGTTCTCACAGCTGCTTTCATTTTGCTATATTTTACAGCATTACAGAATTTGACTAAATACTTGATTTCACATGGAGTAAAATCTGGGCTGCATAAAAAAATCAGTGGAGGTTTTTCTATCCACCTCATGGGGTTTCAGAAATTGCCAAATCTAATGATTTCCTCATTAAGAACACACTGGTTTTGGTACCTTGAGAGTTTTGACTCTCAGGAGCCAGAGTGCCAGGAGAGTCTCTCTTTCTGCAACGCACACAGGTGGAAATAAACCTTAGAATTGTGAATATGAGAAGCTCTGAAACCAAACAAATGACACTAAAGAACACTGACTTTATGATCTTTCAAACAAAATATCACCACAGCCTTAAGATATGTAAACCAGTCTCATGACAGCTCAGGGTCTGGAAATAGAGAATGCATCCAATATGTAAAAAATATTCCATTTTATATGAAAGAACTTGTCGTTTTGGATGATTTGTTTTCTTCATAAATAACCATGTTTTGATATGCCATTTGCATGAAGGTTTGTAAACAAGACCAGTAGGTGATTAAAAAAAACACAGCAAAAGGCAATTTGGGGAATTTAATTTGAAGACTATTTTGCAAGTAATATTCCACACATTTTCTCCAGCTCTGCCCAGCAATCTCTAAGCAGATTACAAAGTTCTCACAAATCTGGTGGTAGGCAGTAACTCAACAAGTGAACAGAACTGATGCCAATCTTCAACTTGGTGCGTTTACTCTACTTCCAGAAAGAGAATATAAATCCTTTGGAGATGTTTTCCCCCAGTTCTGTGAAAGCAGAACTTGTGCAGCACAAGAGAAGGACCACTTGGTAACATGTTTATTCATTTAGGGGAAAGGTCTGCTGTCAGTAGGAACAAAGCCACCATTCTCATACATATTGACAGGGTGTAGGCATAGCCATGGCTGGAGGTGGCTTTTCTGCTTCCTTTGGTCATGTGCTGTGTATCACTGATTTGGAATGATGTTGAAAATATTTTTGTTCATAATATAAATAAATAAATAAATAAATAAATAAATAAAATAACTGTGAGCAAGTAGGATTTCTGAAACATTTATGTGTTAGTGAGGCTACAGCAGAAAGAGCAGCTGTTCATGAATATAACAATATTCATTCAATAACTTCAGTAACAATAACTTCAATAGGATTCTGAGCCCCCCCTCTGTACCAAACCTCAGGAAAAAAAACCAGATAAAACAGTCAAAGCAGAATCCATTATTCCATTTAAATTGCTTTCTCAGTAGATTAATGATTCCATA
Source organism: Agelaius phoeniceus (assembly GCF_051311805.1). Taxonomy (NCBI): domain Eukaryota; kingdom Metazoa; phylum Chordata; class Aves; order Passeriformes; family Icteridae; genus Agelaius; species Agelaius phoeniceus. Next base: position 144,104,357 of record NC_135265.1, on the reverse strand, counting down.
ACAGGAAAGATCATATTCAGCAAAGTTTTCCTAACCCTATTAGTCCAGGAAAGATCCCTGATATCTTACAAGGTAAGAAGAGAAATCAGAACTAGCCTGGCCCTTGCAGCTTTTGTATTCATGGAAATGTGAAGGAAGCTGAGACACTGAGCCTTCCTTATGTGCAGTCCCACAAGCAAATGAAGAAAATTATAGGATGGCCTAAATAAAATGCATGAGCACTGCTGGTACCTAATAAAATACCAAACATGCAAATACTATTGATACATGGCAGCATTAAATTGCAAACACATGCCACAGCAAAGGGCAAGCAGCCACTAATAAATGTAAACTATTAACCAGCTCTTCAAGAAAAAAAGCCACAAATCATGCCAGGACTCACTGTGAGTGCTGCAGAGTGTATCAGCAACTGCTCTATTTCTATTCAGGAAATAATCATCACAATGAACAAAGAAAAAAAGAAGAAAAAGAAAAAGAAAAAAGAAGAAAAAGAAAAAGGAAAAGAAAAAGAAAAAGAAAAAGAAAAAGGAAAAGAAAAAGAAAAAGAAAGAAAAAGAAAAAATCTGCAAAAGTCATTGAGATTACATAATAATAATATAAATATTAATTTTCCTTCCTTATTAACAAAAGATATAAGATCTTTGTTTCAGCTGAGGGAGATATTTTTACAGGCTTCTACCTTAGGCCTGATTTTTATTCTTTCCATGGCTCTTTTGCAGTGTCCTGACTACATGTAGGACCTTGAAGCAGGAATCAGGAGCTTCACTCCTGTTCTAATAGTGTATATATATTTTTATAAAACTGTTTTAACCATTCAGCCTCAAAATACTTTGAAAATCTTTATCTCCTAAATGCAGCATCAAACTGCATGAAAAAAACCAGTTCCCCAGTCACTGCCCAGCCCCCAGAGGGGATCAGCAGCAGAGCAATTTGCAGAATGCCAACAGACTTCACTCTCCAGAGGACCCCTGATTGCAATCCTGCCAGCTGTGGAGCTGGTGATGGGAGCTGAGGGTTGGTTCCTGCCATTGCTGAATTCAAAGGCACCTTTTTCTTGTGAGCAGTGGTGCCCCCAACATCTTGGCATGGGACAAACCCAGATGCTCTTCAGACAGGGGACTGAGGCAACTGGGAAAAAAAGCTGGGATGAAAACAAAGAACTGCAGTCAGAAAATACTTCTGAACAATGGGGCTACACTTTCACACAGAGCTCAGCAGTGAGTTTAATTAAATACTACACATATTTACTTACTGAAAAACCCTGTTTCATTAACATAAACAGATAGGGGATCATCAGTGCATGACAACCCATAGGGCACCAGGGGAAATCTGTTTTGAATTTTGTACATCAATCAAGTGATTCATATACATGGCATTTGCAGCTGATGACTGCCTGAATGGAGTCTAGTGATTTTTACACTAGGGTACAGCACTAAAAACCCCTCATTAATAGATAATCAGCTTCTACTGATCAACTCCTCGGCTGCGTTCCAAAGCATCTGTTCCGCCTGTTTTGTGATTTAGAGATGCTAAGTACAATAAAAGCAGTTCTGTGTTATTTCTTTACTCATTAACCTTATTATACTATTTCACCCTCAGCAGTGATTTTTTTTTTAAAGAAAGTTGATAAAAAGCAAGTGAAAAATACATTAGCCCACTAAATGGCCCATTGTTTCATTATGCTTGTGCTAACAATGTAAGAGCTGTTCTAAGTGAATAGTATATTTTAAAGAAAAAACTTCTGAGAATAATTACTTTTTTAGCTGAACTGTTTATCAATAGAGTTTTAGACTTCAAGATTTCTTTTCCTACTAATGTTACACAGCGAAACGAATGCAAAATTAGTATGTGAAAAATGGCTTAGAGGGACAACATTTTTTATTCAAGCTATGTTAAATGTGTATAATTTGCTCTTCAGATTGATATTCCAAAGGTGGCTTCATGCCTTTTTTCCCCCACTGGAAGGTAATACAAAACGCAGGGATTTTTCAAACAGTGCTATCTGTGTCTGTGACCATATGGTGGTTTCCAGTTTTGTTTTAGATTACTGCACCTGAAGCTATTTATGGTCAGAACACTCACATAACAGCTATATGTTGTTTATATATTTCAATTTGCAGGTAATGTAGCCAAGGGCTAATCACACATAGATCAGATGTGCCACTAGTGTTTTCTGATGTCTTATTTTCAGGCCCTATTAAACCTGACAAAATGATAGGTGGAAAGAGAGAGAAGACTAAATAAATAAAGCAACAGGAAGGTTTGAGGGAAAACAAGGCTCTCAGACCAGTTTGCTGTAGCTTTAATTTGTTTCTTTGAAAATTGTAGCTGCTAAAATCCTAAGACACAGCTGGCATCCAAATTAAACCCCTAAAGGTATCACATGCAGGACTCAAAAAAGCACACACTTCTCTCTGCCTACTTTTTTTTCCCCAGGTAGCTTTAGCTCTGTAGATTAGACAAAAAGCCCCAAAAAGTTTTTTCCTCCAGATGATCTGCAGAGCTGAACAGATCCAGGATCTCCAGGCCGTGCAGATGACATGGTGCTGCCAGTGGTCTGGTTTGCTGGGAACCCATGGCCCCCTCCTGACCCAGCTGTGCTCCTTGGCCCATTTCCCAGGATCTTGGCCCAAATGGCAGCTTGCCCCTCTGTGAGCTGCCTTATTCTAAATATGTTTGACCTTGCTCTGAGGGAAGGTATCCAGAGCCAACTCATGCTGGTAGGAGCTCAGACTGGCCTTACTCCATCCCCACATAGATGAGAAGATATATGGGAACTGGATCCCTCTCCAATAATACCTTCTGGAGTCATAAACTTGTTCCTCACTATTTCCCAGTGTATCAGAGCATGTCTTATGTCACACCTTATTATCACCATCATCCTGAAACATTTATATTTCAAGCTGCTGAAACTTCTCTCCTTAGAATCTCATAAATTCCAGTTAGTGAAATACTGCCCATACTCAGCAAAGCCATGTCACTGGCACAGCAGTTCTGTAAGCACAAAAGGTTTAGCACAGGCTTTAAAACAGATAAATGTGGATAAATGAAAAATTTAAATAAACCCATTTCAGCAACAGACACAAAACAAATTACACAGCAGTATTGCTGGCTCAGAAGAGCATCCATAACTATGGGACTTTCAGGAGATGCAGCTGGAACATGGCCCTCTTACATTTCTATCACATATGGGGGTGTGACATCAGCAATTCCACTTGGGCTTTCTTTGTCACTAATGGTTACAGACAAACACATGCAAATTAAAACAGTCCTGGATTTTTATACAGCTTTCTTTTCCTGTGGTTGGTCCATGCTGAGTAAAAGTGTGCTGCAGGCTGGGGCTAGGGCCACTGTCTTCAGCCTTCCTCAAGGTTATCAAAGTGGAACCTTGAAAGTTTGTGTTTTCCAGCTGCTGTATTCTTAGAGATGCTCCTGGACTGCAGCTTCTTGGGTTTTTTAATGGATTTGGCCTGAGTAATTTTGAATTCCAAGAGAGAAATCTTCTGAAAATTATTATTATGTGAAATTGTCAGTAGTGAGATTTATCAGTACTCGAGCAAAAAACTTTCTGCTTATTGGTTGAAATAGTAATCTAAGGGACAATTAAAACATCTCTTACCTCTGAGTCAAGGTCATGTACAAACCAGTCATCAAAATATTCTCTAGTGGCTCTGTGCATATGGGTCTAGTCTTCACAACAATTCATGAAATATCTCTATTTAAATGAATTAATGTACTGCTTTTTGCAACTGAATCTCTTCCCAGGCAGAAAATTATATCTTTTAAAATTTATTTACCTAATTATCAATGAGAAAAATAATTTTTGTCAGCATAAACAGAGGCTTTGTATGCAAAAAAAAAAAAACAAACCCCTTGTAACTGCTACCCAATTTCTTTCTTCTTTGTAATGTCCCAGACTGCTTTTTAGTTCAAGCTGTGATTTATGTTCCAGAGTCTGGGTAGAGAAAACTGCAAAATTTTATCACAGAATATTACCCAAGCATCCCAAAGCAAGCTCCATTGCTTTGATCTCTGTTAATGAGCTAAACATCATGGACAGTTTTGCTGGCTTAGCTTCATGGGATTCCATGGAGTTAGGACAGAATGAAAACTAGATATCCCTCACCTCCAGGGGTATGGTATTCAGCAGGTGTGTGTGATTTTCACCATGCACAGGACACCAGCAACATCATTCACTGTGGGGTTTCCAATGATAAACAGCATATGCAAAATGCAGGATAAAATATGGCAGTAACCAGTGGGATAAGATGTTAAAGACAATGGAATTTGATTCAGGGAGGTCTTTTTACAGCATCAAAGTTGACTTGGTTTCATCCATACCTATTTTTCCACAAAGAAAAGCAGACTTTGTCTGCTGACTTTCTGGTAGAACCCATGTCACTGCATAAACTGACCCACCAAGAGTCATACACTCAGAAGCTGAGAACTTCAAATACAGCTAAGATTTCCAAATGCATGGAAATCTCACTTCATCAGACTTGCAAGGTACTGAATACAGTCTCAAAGCATTGGGAGAAGGGGAATCTTCAAAAATACTCTTCTGGGGCTTTGAAAGAGAACTTCAGATTTGCAAAGATGAGTGTCTTTGTCTAAGACAGACTCATATGAACCTAAAGTTTCACTAAAAGTAATTTCCAGGCTCACCCTAATGTTCCAAAACTCACTTTAATCGGGTGAGCAAGGGGCAGTGCCAGGACCATTGGCAGGAGATTTAAACAACTCTGTGAGTGCAGGAACAGGCAAACAGGGCCATGGCAGGGGCAGTTTCCACACCAGGAAGGACACAGCCACACCCTGGCTGCTGGTGGTGCACCAGGTGTTAGGTGGGTGTGGTGTTTTTACTGGAGTTTTTTCCCCACAATTTGAATTGAGCCAGTGATGTTTTACAAACAGCCAAAAGCCATTGCTGGTGCATGCAGCCAGAGTGTGCTGGCCCAAACAGAACCCCAAGAAGGACACAGCTCTCCAGGTCAGCGGCTGCAGGGAGCATCTGAGCCTGGAGGACAGGGCTGCATGTGGTGGGAGGAAGTGAATGAGATGCTCTGTCTAGTGGCCAAGCTTAAGGAAAAAACTGAAAGGCTAGGGAGTATTAGGGAGAGTGAAAAAGAAATGGAGTGGTGGAGTTACAGGAATGAACATAGCACGGGTGGCAAACAGGAGCTGGGAGCCATGGTACAGCAGGAAAGCTGTGACATAATAGTCACCATGGAAATGTGGTGAGATGCTCTCATGACTGCAGTGCCACAGTGGGTGGGTGGCTTCAGGCTCTTCAGAAGAGACAGGTGAGGTAGGAGAGGTGGAGGAGTGGCTTTCTACACTGGGGAGTCTCCTGAGCTGCTGGAGTGTGTGCAGAAAAGAGCAACAAGGCTGGTGAAGGGTCTGGAGCACCAGTCCTAGGAGGGGCAGCTGAGAGAGCTGGGGGTGTTTAGCCTGGAGAAAAGGAGGCTCAGGGGGAACCCTGTCACTCTCTACAGCTCCCTGAAAGGAGGCTGCAGCCAGGTGTGGACTGGTCTCATCTCCCAGGGAACGGTGACAGGACAAGAGGACACAGTCTTCAGCTGCACCAGGGGAGGCTTAGGTTGGACATTAGGAAGAAGTTCTTCACAGAAAGGGTGATTGGGCATTGGAATGGGCTGCCCAGGGAGGTGGCAAAGTCACTGTCCCTGGAGCTGTTCAAGGGAAGACTGGATGTGGCACTCAGTGCCGTGGTCTTGTTGACAAGGCTGTGTTAGGCCATAGGTTGGACTCAATGATCTCAAATGTCTTTTCCAGTCTAGGTGATTCTGTGACTCTGAGATGTAAGTTCTTAAATCACACGCACAATTAAAATTATTTTATTTGCAAAGGTTAAAAAAAAAAAATCAACCAGGAGTCAAGAAAATTGGCTTCTTTTAAGGTCTCACTCTATTAAAGTCTCATTTTAGTTCTGACTGTGATCAGGAAGACCCGCTCTGCATCTTTTCCAAAACACTGAAACATATACAAATTCTCCCTGAGACTTTCTTTGATTCTACTGATTTTTAGAGTGAGAATAAAAAGCTCTCTTAGCTTCTCTGACATCTGATAGGCTAATTGAAATTAATATAAGCACAATTAAAATTAACTAATTGGTCTACACCTGATCTTTGAGGCATGGCACAGTAGGCAGCCAAGCAGAGCAACACAGTCAGTGTTCCAACAGTGTCAGCCTTAATCAGCATCCAGGCAGCTCAAACCTCTGGAGGATTTACTAGACACCTAGACACTCATTATCCCTTTCCTAAGGAAAATACCACATTCTCAGATCAATAGGAATATTTGATTGAACTATAAATACGCCAAATGGAAAAATCAGCTTCAAAGAATCGTGTCTCCACATCAGTAATGTCTCTCCAGAAAGTCATCTTTGTTTCAGCCAGATTTCTTGGTGTGGTTTGAAATGTCACATTTTCCTCCTATTCCTGTGTTTTGTGCCCATCAGACTGATGTGATACTAATTGCAATGGTTTCTATCACACTCTCTACCCCTATTTTTTCTAGAACTGTGCTTCTTTTGTTTTAAATGTCTGCAGGAATTAAATGGCATGCTGACCCTCTATAGTGTTCTTCCAGTAATGCATCCATTATTTACTGCCTTAATTTTAAAGCATGATTTATTTTGTCAGGCCTGTTTTAAATCAATGATGCAGAAAAAATTTGCAACACAGTTAAGAGGAAGGCCCATGGGTAGAAGCTCTGCAGTCTTACTCTGCATTTCTCTTCCTTTTCCTGACAGTTTTACCTGACAGTGGGAGCTTCCAGCACTGCTGGAATGGGGATCTAGACCTGGTCTTGGCCCCATATCATTATGCCCCACATTTTCAGCAGTAATATTCATTATAGGAGTGAGATATGCCTTAACATATGTCATTTCATTATGATAACAACCTAAGCTTACTTAAGCTTTGAATATTAAAAGAATTCTAAAAATAAATTTAAAAAACCCAATACATCATGCATTCAAAAGAATATGTTTCCCTGCTTAATTCCTGTGTTGGGAATAAAACCCAATCAGTATTGTTTAAATGCCACCCCAGTAAATCAGAGATCATAACTTTATTTTTGTAGAAGAGATGTACAATTAAATAAGAGCCCATTTTGATCATTAGCTCCCCTCATCTGATACCATTCATTGCTGTGCTTTCTTTCAGGGATGTCACAACATACATTGACCTGACCATCTTATCCTTCACCCCCAGCATGCCTGTGTAAGGCAGGAAGGAGGAATCCAGTTACAGGCAACTGTCAGTGATGGCACTGGGCATCTCATCTGCCACTGAGTGATCAGGAGCTGAGAAACATCAGGTGAAATGCAGATGAAATTAAGATGTAGATAGTGATGTTCAATTAAGCTGGCCAGGCACAGAGGTATAAAGATATAAGGTCATGGTTTGGCTGCCTGAGGTACCTGCATGGGGCTGGTAGATGTGGCAAGAGACCTATGGGAGACCTGCCCTCCTTGAGAGTTATAAATGAAGACCAGGCAGAGCAATACAGGATAATTCAAACTGCAAGAAATACTTATTGGTGGAGAACAAAATTAAAGTCCTCCTCACAAAGCAACATGCAGCTGTTTAACTGAGACTCAGTCCAGTTGCCTAACCCAACTGTCCAGATCTCTTTAACATGCTTTTAGTTATTTGAGGAAGCCCTAAGGGGCTAAAAAATGTGGCTTGAGCTGGAGCTTGGACACCTATTTGTATCTCACCTGCTGGATTGAACTCCTTCTGCTTCCTGAAGAGTGCTCTGAATGCTCTGTTAACTGTATTGATTGGATTGTCATGAGTTTTGTCTTTATCACTTGTTTTTAAAGTACTTTCTACATCCTCAGTGACATTCACATTCAAGTTGACCTTTTTATCCTCTTCATATTGTTAGGGAAGGTTCATAATTAGACAAAATAGAAATCTTTTCTTTGCCCTGCTTAGTCCATATATTATGCAGGGAGAATAGGACCCAGTCAGTATTGTTTAAGTGCCACTGGAGTAAATCAAATAGCATAGTTTTCTTTTTAGAGAATCACTGCACATTTAAATAAGAGGAATGTGATTACTTAAAAGTGATATCTATATAAAAAGAAGTGATTTAAGGTAAGCCTTATTGCAAATCCTTTGTGCTCATTGCCAAGTAGTTAAGACATTCCACAAAAGCTTGAAATATGGAAAAGTGTTACCTGCAGGAGCTGCTCTTTTAAAACATCCCCACGAGCTCCCAACCCTCATTTATCAAAAGCTGGCAGCTAAGCAACTGTAGTGCTAGTGCTAATTGCAATAAAATTACCAGCATACATACACAGAGGAAGCTGCTGGGCAGTATCAAAAGAGTCTCCCCCGGTTACTTTGGCACTTTTCCTTAAGGTTTAAATGTTGTTAGCATGTTGACCAAAGCAGTAAATAGGAACTTGTGGAAATATTTCCTTTTAAAGGGAAGTCTGGTACAAAACAAGTTAAAGTTTTGATGTAACCTTATTTCTTTGCAAGGGACCAACAAAACTCTGTCTTTTGAATAGGCAAAACCAAATGACAGCACACAAATCTTTCATTCACAATTTCCAAACCTACTTTTTCAGTTCATTACATTCCCTAAAATCTCTTCCTGCTGTTTTTTCCTCAGGGATACACTCACAGCTGTTTTTCTAGTTTTCTGTTGGTTTTCTCCTGTCTTCTTCCCACACATTCAATTTGTCAAACAATTTCTTAGCCTCTGAATTCATACCCAGTGTCAGGAAGCCCTTTCCCATTCTCACTATTGCTTCACTGTCACTGAGTGCCACCATTACTGCAGCAGGGACTTTTCTTACTTTTTATTACCATTGCAGTACTCAACCTTCTCATGGCTCCCTTCACTCACCCTCAGTGAAGCCTGAAATATGACAGCTTCAAATATGTCTATATTGGTCTTGTGATGCAGGTGCAAACTCCTTTCAGTACAGTACAATTTAGAAATTGTGTCACTAGGAAGGTTTATGGATGTTGGTTTTTTCCCACTTGAGCCACAACATTAATAGTCAATGTTGTATTAATCATAATCATGCAAGCAATCATAGACACATGCACACACAAATGATATTGCAGAGTAGGATCAAAAATCAGGTATAGTCACAAAAATTTTTTTCCCTGAAGCATATCCAAGAAACTATTTTCTGAAGACACAAAGAAAGGTGATTATTCATAGGCCAAACCCTGAGGCTCTATTTTTGAGGCAACGCTGCTCTAAACTGAAGGAGACAGAAATTTCCAGCAGGATTTTTTGAATTACTTTGGATATACTGTAACCACTACCAATATACACTTCTGGAATAAACCAGATTTACAATAGTGTTGAAAACATTCATAATTTGAAAAGGTAGGAATAGAAGTTTGAAAAAAAATGAGCTTATTTTTATCCTTGACAGAATTTTAGACCTATTCCAAGGTACTGCCATCTAAAATTGTGTGTCTAAAATTGGATAAAGTATAGCCATTAGAGAGCACACCAGGCTGAAGCTAGAACAGATCCATGGAGTTTAGCCAACATAGGAATATTCTCTCAGGCTTTTCATTTGCACCTAAAAACTTGCTTTTTTCAGCCACAAACTACTTCATAACACCCTTTCCCAGCCTAGCACCATGCAGGCAAGGAAGTCATCTCTTGTTCTTGCATCTGTTTCACCATCTTCCTATCAGGTACTGTCTCAGGCAGTAAAAACCTTCTGCAGGCAATAGAGCTCAGATCACAGCTTTTGTATATCTAAAGTGAACAAATTCCACTGAACCTTTACAGCCTTAATGACATTCTGGTAACAAATAGTTTGGATAGCATAGCCATAATATATGGTGGCTTTGTAGCAAACAAGGATAGCTATGGTTTGGCTTCCAACAACTGCAGGCACATTTGTCATTAGAAAGATGCAGAACTCCACCTACTCCAACTGAAATATGTCATATCTCAGCCAAATGTTAAAGAAGTGAAACAGAAATTGTCTCTCAGTACAAGTGGTCATTTAAGAAAGCTTAGAAGCTCATAAGTGTGGAAATATGAGTCATTATGGATCCCATTTTATGAATAAGGGCAAGCTGGGGGTCCGCAGAGTATCACTAAATTGCCTTCAGGGAAAGAAAAGCTCCATGTACTTCATACTTTTGAAAGCCAAATGGAAAACCTGTAGCTATGTTAGAGCACTGTCCATCTATTCTGGGGCTATACTAATGCTCCCTCATTGAAAACTTGGCAAGATAAAAGCATGGAGTGGTCTTGTAGAAAAATTCCTCAGAGGAATCACAGAAAATTCCCCACAGATGTATCACAGCCATCAGGACAAGTGATTTTCAGATCCACCCATTAGAAAGAATGTTTATAACACTCTCTTTTCTTCAGAGGGCTGAATACTAATTTAGAACTCAACTACGTGGAAAAAAATAATTATTGAGAGAGTGGTGAAAGGCTTTTATGAAGCTAATGAATTAGCTCAAATTGGAAGAGAAGGTCAGTAAATTCAAGACTTTTTGAGAGCTCACTTATCTTCCTCTATTAAAGTAGCAGCGACACTTTAATACACTCCAGGCTGTCCATTTCCTGCAAGCTTCTGAACTCATGGAGCAGGCATGAAGAATTTGGTGTCTTTTTGTTAATTTTTATTATTACTCGGGATTTGTACAAGGAGATTTTTGCGTTTCATATTTTTCCCAAGACCATTCATTTTCTAAGATCCCCTACAGCATTAAAATATAATAACATTTCTTTTAGACATAGCTAGGCACAACTGGTGATAAAAGGAGAGTTAGTCCTGATTTACATCACAGCTAAAAAATAAAATTCTTTGCAAGAATCTAATAAAAATCCCACACTACTTCTTTATTTACAAAGGAAGATTCAATGTGCTCTTGATCTCTGGTGATTTGAGCAGACTCTGGTATTTTACTACATTTCTCATTTGGTAGTACTAATCACAAGAATTTTTAACATATTTTAGGATATTTTACACTAGGGACTGTGACTTAGTTTTGAAAAAATCATGCTGTGACAGAATTCTGTTTGCTTTTTCTCATGATTTCTAGATCAAACACACTGACTTTATAAATATTGTAGAACCCTCCATGCAAACTCTACTTGAAATCTCATAGCTCACACTAAGATCTCCTTTCCTTGAGTATCTTTGGCAATGGTAATGATTCAAGAGAACACATTGCATCCTCAACTGCAAGTTTTGCCTGAAAAAGGCAAAATGGTACAGAAATTCTTGAGCAATTGGATTCCTAAAGGGTAAGTCATTTCACATGGCTCTGCACAACAGCCTGGGTGGGGAAATACCTTTTTGCACTAGCACAGTATTAGACAGGCAGAGCACCATGGCAACATCCAGAGTCAAGCTGAGAAAATTCTTTTTGTCCCGTGTCATGCAAAGGTGTCCAAAACCTCAAACTTCTCCAGTACTCCTGAACTACTATGTTGCTCTGTTTCTAGGTTCCCTCTGCTTTAGAGAGGAAGATAAATTAAAAGTCTAGAAAAAAACATGGATACTTCTGGAGAAATGCCAAGTAAGGGAAAAAAATAAATCTAGCAACAATAAAATGGGAATTAATTAACGCCTTACAAAGCTTCCTGTTACAGTACAGTTTGTCTTTAAGGAAAGCTTGCTAATATTTCAGCAGTTGGGCATTTGTCATTATTTATGAACACTGAAATGAATAAATTGCACCCAAAAATATAATTGTATTTTAAAATCACAGAGTTGTGACAGGGGACGTAGAAGAGGTCTGGGCCAAGGATTGTGTAGGGTGAATGCAGTCAGTGTGCTCTGAAATTTGCTCACAGCAATGCAGCAAAAGCCAATTCACACCACCTGTCCTGGGAGCCAGGTTTTACTCTCAGGAGAATATGCACTTAGCAGTGCAGGTGCAATTTTCAGGTTACAGGGTATTCAGTCAAGTCAAGCAGATGTGATTAGAGAGGGACCAAGCAATTTAAAGGCACTTGCCTGATCCTGAGCATTGCATGCTTTTAAGGAGACAGTTCACTGTCTGAGAGAAAAAACTACAGTTTGGATGAAAGAATCATCATCATATAAATCTTTTCTGACTTTACTCTTTGTGCTCTGTATGACACCTTTTTGACAAACAAAGACTGCTTTGCTTCCAAAAGATTGTTCCTGTGACATGTTATTTCCTGCCCTCAGAGGGTAAGGGCCTTTGAATGCTGGTAAACCAAGCTGAAAGTGTGAAAGTGTCATGTAATGTCATTCAATTTTGGTTTAACAGGTGAAATCTCTCCCTGGTAGGTTTAAATTGAAGAGACACTAAAACGAGTCTAAAGCACAGCTTCTCTTTAAAACCTGTCTTTAACCTACACATACTGTATATAGATGAATAGCTTAGAGAGACCATTTGCAGCTTCTGGATTATCTTCATGCAGAGCTCAGACCACATATTTTACACAGCAGTTCCAGAAAGCAGAGATGAATGGGGGAAATTCTTTACAGACATGAAAATTCAGTTGAAAGTCTGAGAACTAAAGAGAATAAGGAACATGAAGAACAAAAATATTTCTTTCGTCTTTGGCATAGTACTAAAGTAATAAAGGAGTAAAGCACTCAGACAGCCCACAGACCATGTCACTTCAATGCAGCTTGTGGAAAGGAAGAGCATGACCTTAATCAATAGTAAGGTAAAATCCATTCCTAACCTAGCAGCTATTATGAGCAACCTTGTATTTGACAGACAACTCTATACCGTCAAAGGTCATCAGTCAGAAGGAAATAACACTGCTAGTGCTGAGGAATACAAGCTGCATATGAGCTAAAGATGGAGCTCCATGGGATGGGAGCCCAAGGCAAGAGGCCATGAATTGCTGGCTCTTTGCACAGCAAAGGATGCAGGGACCAGTGGCTCCAGCCAGGTGACCAGACACTCAGAGACACACCAGGATCCAATGGCTCAGGAGGAAGGGTGAGACCTCAACAAGCTTAAACTGTGAGGGGATTAAAGCCCAGGGGTCCCTCCTTGGAGGCACCACCTGGAGCTGTTTCTGTGTTCCTGTGCTGTGAATAAATTGCTCTCTGGAATGAGACATCTGAGACTGCCTGCTATGGAAAACCCAGGGTGGAACTGGTGAGGAAGCCTGGTCTGACTTTGCATGAGTGGGGTGTGTGTGGAGCCAAGTGGGGTCTCATGTAAAGGGGCTTTGATGCCAGCAGTGAGATGCTCCAGTGAGGGGTGTGTGACTGCCAGAGTGACTCCTGGGTGGTCCCAGTTACTGTGGGATGACCTCCATAGGAATATGGGGGACAGTATCTGGAGAAACCAGTGATTAATCTCACTAACCTTTGACAGTCCCAGAGCTAATGACATTACCCAGTTTACTTTATCCTTTTGGACAGATCAATTTGTATTTCATAAGAGAAGTCATACCAATACTGGAAAAATTCAACATTAAGAATGAATTACCCAAGAACCCTTTCTCACAGTTTCTTCCTTTCTCAGGGGGTTGCAGATAGCTGCTGACACAAATATTGCATCAGCACAAACTGAAGTTTGAGAAACAGAAATGTTCTCCCTTCATATGCAAGTGCTGTGATCAGTGCAATAAAGAGAACAGTCTTTGTCACACTTGTCATGTTCCCAGGATGTTATCACAACTTACTGAAACTACCAGAGAAGTAAAATAAAATCTGAGGTTCCTTAAGCTTTGAGGGGCATTGAAATTCAAGAGGAGTAATAAATACAGAAGAGCTGTTCCTAGAGAAGCTTAGGGATTTATCTACGAAACTTCCATTAATATATATTTAATGGAAGTTGAGGAAGTAAATCCCTCTGCACTGTGGTGAACGTTAACAAGAGGGTGCTGAAACAAATATTTGTGTTTGAATTAGTTTTTCCTTCTCCACATGCTAACCACTATGTGTATTTTCCCATGCCTTTCCAAGTCCAATAATGTCCCCAATGTATTCACCTCAAAGGGTTCCAAGAGAACTGGGAGAGTCATTTCACTGATGCAATCCTGCCCACTCTGAAGAGATGGGCAACAACTTTTCTGTGTCTGGCAGAGAAATTTTGATCAAGCTGAGTGGGGCAATTCAGACTTTTAAAAAGGTGCTGTTATCCTTGTGGAATTAATGGATAACTAAATTAGATAAAGATGAAACTTCAGACACATAAAAAAAGCTCAGCTCAGTTTGACCAGGAATTGCCTTGAATTCCAGCTTAGCAGGGCAAAATGTCCAGGCAGCATAAACCACTCTGACCCTATTGAAGTCCAGGTAATCGTGCTGATCTCAACTAGTTTTAACAGAGCAGGAAGCAGGTGTTAGGTAACATTGCTGCATTTAAACCTCTGGTACCAGTGTATAGAGATTGGAAGAATCATAAGCCAAAATCAGATATCCACACAGATCTTCCCAAAGCTTGGGAGCACTCTCAGCACAGCTCATATCATCCATCTTTGCTATTATACACAGAACATAAAATTTGTCTAGTCAGAATGACAGTGTCTATGACTTCAAGGAGATAGGCTTTTGAATTATCTGGGAAAGCCTCTGTACAGCAGCATTAAACTTAAATTTATGGATATGCCACTTAAAATCTGAAAGTAGCAAGCTCATTTTTACAAACAGTGAAGGGGAGAAGATAATTCCTTTGCATAACTAAACAGCCAGCAGTGTCATTAAGCAAGCTAACTTCCTTTGCTGCTTTATGGAAAGTTGTCCATCTTCAGTCCACTTTAGGGCTTGGGCTAAGTGAAGACAAGTTCTATGGTTCATAAATTAATGAATAAAGTAAATTTTCCAGGACCATATGCATACATTTTTTTAGACATACAAATGTCTGCAGGTTTTTTTTTTTTTCATATCAGTATGGGAAAACAGAAATCCATGTCCTCCAGTCCATCAGTTCAGTTTCTGTTAGGAGATTGTGTTCCATGTTTCAGAAGGCAAAAGATTTCCCAGACTTGGCAGATGGTTTTTAATACACCTCCAACCTCTGGTGTCTTCTAATCTTGAATAGCATTTGGCTCAAATCCAGGAGGGAAAAATAAACCTAAATGTTTCCCAAAATGTTAGCTTTTACAAGTTCATAGCACTATATTTTATTATCCCTATATACTTTCTATCCTTATTGAGACAAATCTGTACCATTCTGGCCTCTATGATGAAGCTGTGAGTTCAAGCATAAATTAAAAGCTGCATGAAGAAATAAGTTCTTTATGCAGTTTGGATGTTGCCATCTCCTTCTGTCATTGAAAGTGTCCTTGATCTAGAGTTGGCAGAAAACCAGAAAGGGAACCCCCAATCTTTGTCCTTTGCTCTGTAATTGCATAAAGAAGCATAAGACAGAGATTCAGTTTAAAAAAGAATTTCCAAAAATATACTGTGATTTATGTGATAACATTAAAACGCAAGGGACAGAGATTTTTTGAAAATGGAAGTGGACTGGATTTTGTATCGCTTCTTCCAAACCCTTCCCAGAATCTACCTTTCCAGATATCAGAACAAATAGAGCAATGACTTCTTCTCCAAGAAAGGCAGCAGAGTCTAGAATGCTCAAACCAGGCTCAGGTGAAAATAATTCAACATTAAATTCCACTGTGATACATCCAGAAGTTCTGTAGTGCCAGAGTTTTATTCAAAGTTAAGAGCCATGTTTCTATTCATTCTTTTCCACTGATTACTGATTTGCTCATTAATGTCCTGCTAGGTCCATCTGAGCTTATCTATGGAAATTATAACAACTGGACAGGTGCCACTAAACTCACAATTTGTCATTCAGGTGTCAGAACTGAGTGCAGTCCTGACCCTGCACTTTGAGTTTGTCATGGATCAATATTTAAAGCCTCAAATGAAGAAAATAAGTTTAGGTGGGCAACTAATCCTGCCCAGCTATATTTGTGAACTTAATTGATTTTGGGAGCCACTGATTTCCCAGTATAGTCCTATACAAAAAGGTTATTTCAAATCAGCAGAGTTATATCTGCTGTATTTGGATATTTAACATTTTGGTCAAGAATCTCTCTTTGATTACTAGGGCCTGGCATTCATTCTATTTGGCAGTGAAAAATTAATTTTCCTTTATATGAAAAACCTCTTGGAAATAGCCTATGACCTCACTTTTCGTGTACCATTTCCAGTGACACTAATTAGGAATTATACTCTGTGTCCCAGAAGATTCTCATTATCCCAGTGAGGACTTGCTTTTGCTGAGTTCACATGAAAGTTTCCAGAATGGAACCCAAAGCCCCAAAACGTCCTATCAAAGACCATATTAGAGCTCACAGTCAAGTGGAAAGCAGAGTTCTGGTGTTTTAACTCTTCTATTCCCTTTGCCAAGCCTTACACTGCATTGGGACCATCCCCACTGGTATTTCACATGCTACTTTTGCTTTCAGGCCTGTGGGCTTTGGCAGAGGTTGGCATTAATGGACACTTGAGAGCTCTTTTATCTCAGTGGTGGGGGACCAAGGGGGAGAGGCTTGGGGAAGCAGGCACTGGGAGAAACAGCCTCTGCTTCTAGAACATTATTCACAAAATCCCTGATCCTTAGTGTAACAAATCCTATTGGAAGCAGTGGCAATGTCAGTGTGAGCAGTCAGGTCAGGGCTACAGCACCTACAGGTACTTTTACCTGTGTCTCAGGAAAGGTGTCCTTGTTTAAGTGTGTCACTTCATGGTCCCTGGATGTTTGCCTAAAAGCCTGTGCAGCTCTGTCCTGTATTTGTATTAAGCTGTAACTTCAAATTGAGGGAAAAAAAGTTGTTCATTTTTTTTTTTCACAAGAAAGCAATAATCTCCCCAGCATTAGGAAGTTTAAAGGAAGAATTCTATAAATTGCAGCTGGCCAAGGTCAGCATTAACTTAAGTAGTGGAGCTGATTGTTGGCATTTGCTCTTATCCACCGAAGGAGAAGCAGTTTCAGGGTCTTTTGGAGTTCCTGTATAAATCCATCTTTCCACTCTTTAAAAGCAAACAGCCAGGACTACATTTGTAGTGAGCCTCTAAATACATTTTCTCAGCTTGACAATTCCTCTGCCCACATTACCACTGCTGAAATTTGAGGGCAAGGGAGCAAGAAAATGGTGACAATTTTTATCTTGCCAATTTTAAAATGAAAATTTGTCTCCATTTTGCAGCCAGCTCAAATTTGACATTCCAGGGAGCTCAGTCCAGATTAAAGCAAAGACAAATTCTCCTTTTCTGCCTATATGAGCTTGGCTGGAGCCTCTCTGGTAACTCTCTGCAGACAGACAGTTCAGGCAGTGTCTGTGAGCCTCACCTGTCTGTTAGCTGAGCCTAATAAAAATATAAGGAATATTTTTTCTTATAAAAAATAAATGAAGTCACAGAAGTCACATAAATGCAAGAAGATGTTAAAGATTAGATAGGCACTGATTATTTGGTATTTTAGGGTAGGACTCTAAACAATGGATTTTTTAAAAAAGAATTATTTCTGTTTTACATATTTTGACAGCATTCTTTTCATTCCACGATCGCTTGAAAATGTAAATCACAAAATAGAAACCATATATTTTGTTATAAAAATATTTTAAACAACTACTCCTGGCCAGATTTTTGACAATAGATTTCCATCTCCCAACTTCTTTTTTTCCTGCCAACTTCACATATAGTATTCTCTTATTTACATTTCCAAGCATAAATATGGAGATAGATTGTAACCTATATATTTACACATGTAGATTTCAGAAATGTTAGCAAAAAGTTTGAAAATCAAATTCTGATACAATAATTTCTCATTGCTCCTCCTTTTTTTTTCTCAAAGTAGTTGGACATATTGGCATTAAAAAGAAAGATTTCAATATTTTTAAAAATCCTTCTAGTAGGCTAACTTCCAGGATATTCTGTGAAAGCAATAGAGAAAATTCTCTGAAAATTCTTTTTTTGCCATGAGAAAGATAACACAGCTGTCAAAATTATGATAACTCTGCATTTGTTCTTGTACTTTTGACCTTAGAATAGATACATTGATATTCTATTTTTCCTTTTCTGAAGAAAGAAACCTCCTTGCCTTCATTTTTGACAGAAATCTTCCCATGGTTTTGGACTGATAAATGTAGAAGAGAAATAGGATTTATTCTAGCTAGATGAACAGATGTGACACCCATGTCAAACATGATTATAACCTATACACTTCAAATGTAGACTGGAAGTTAAATGCTGCACAGACTCAAGCCAAGCATTACAAAAACAAAATGTTTCTCAGCCCACATACTTCTTACTGTATGTTCCCCATGATTCAGTAATGAACAACATGCTGAGACAACATTTGAAGCACTGCAATGTTGCACAAAGTGCACAACCCAAAAATTAATATATTTATAAGCTGAAATTTGCTGCAGCCGTATGAACCTTTCAAAATCAGGTTCTGCATGAGGGGAGGGGATGCTTGCAGGGGTGAAACAAATTCACAAGCCAGTCTCCAGATCTGCTTGCTCTCTCACTCTCTCCCCCAGCATGCAGCAAATACATTCCCCTATCAGCTTTTTAAAACCCTGAGATTATTGGATCTTTGCAAATATAAATCCATGGCTTTATGTGCCCTTGCCTTACTCCAGCAAGAAATTTAAGGAAGAGACCCTTCTGCTTGGTGTACTTGAGGTATTTCAGTGGTGCTTTCTAACCCATTTCCCCAGGGAGATAATAAAGGGGTACAAAGTTTTGGGTCAGCTCCTTGACACCAGCAAATATTTTCCCATACTTCCTGTCCACTGTAGATTTCTTGTGATTTCCACTCTCTGGAAGAGTCCTTCCCAAAAAGAGATTCTCCATTAGCCAAAGTACAAAATGAGGCTATTTTGGGGAGCCACTGGGATTACACAGCTGACACTTCACTGAGCAAGATTCAGGATGTGGCAGGACCCCTCTCCATGGCAAAGAGCTCCATGAGCTCTGAAGAAAAAAGACCCAGGTCTATAGAACTTCACATGGTGCAAGTTTCTGAGTCCATGTTCAGCCTTGGACAGTGCCTGCTGCTGGGCTCAGCCTGGGATTCCCAGTAAGAGGAGCCACAAATTTCACTGAGCACCAGGGCCTCAGGTCAGTAAGAGCCATATTAAGAATGGAACATTTTGGGCCCCACAGAGCAGAGCAAGAAGAAGAATGTTTAAAATTAATAAAGTTTTCTTTTTCCCCAGTAGATCAGGGTTTGCAATATGTTTCTCCTTCCTTCTCTGTGCATGTGTGCCTGTGTGCAACTCCTTCCCCTGCTTGTAAAGTACACACACACACATATTTGCTTTGATATCCCACCTACACAAGCAAAGCTTCAGTACTTCATGGATGTGTTACAGGGATGAACTCAGCAGCACTGAAGAAGAGGTTGTCAGCCCTGATAATGCAAGCACTGTGAAGGGGGCTGCCTGACATGGCAACAAAGAGCTTTGGGAATCACATCTCAGCTCTATTCCAGCTTTACCACCAAGCTTTGCCTCAGTTTTCCCACCTGTAAAAGTGTGTATAATCTCACTGCTCCCCTCTCAGGACTGCTTTGATGCAACTCACTGTATGAGACATCATAGGGAGTTTATAATGAGACATTATAAAGAGTAGATTCACAGTTCCTGCTCCTTTTCCCCCATATTTACACAGAGCAAAGCAGGAATTCTGTTTAAATTTTTCAAAAGAGCAGATGCTTACAGGTCTGGTGTTGATAAAATATGGCCTGCTAGCTTAGCAAAACCACAGGAACAAAATGAAAAATCTGCTCATTTTGTTTCCTGAGAACAAACACACAAAATGAATGTCATGCATTTCAACAACAATTGGCATCTATGTAGTTCAGAGGAAAACTTCTGTCCAAGGAGACAACAGATTTTATTATACAAATTAGGAATAGCAATTGCCTGCCAAGACAAAGCAGCGTTCATCAGAACATGACACACAAAGAAGGAAGAAAGGAACTCTGATTTAACCTGCAGAATACTAAAATTATTTCTGCTGACATGTGTGTTGGGGACTCGAGCTGAAATCCTCTCTGCCTGCCTGGCTGGAGGAATGCATGAGATAAGATCCCCCATCAGCTGTGCAGTGACAGTGCTGGGGAAGCCATGGGCACCACACCTCAGCAGCCCCCGGGCTGCCCACACTCCCCAGAACTGCCCCAGCCCTCTGGGGTTTTTGGGATACCTCTAAACCGCCAATAAAACCTGTTTGTTGTCCAATATATCATTTTCTCCTAAATGTTATCAGCACTGCAGAAAGAAAAGGTCAGATTATCTGCAGGGAGGTGACTAGCTGCAGGAGAAGCTGCTCTGTGTTGGGGATGAGGTCAACAGAGAGGAAATATGCTAAATCTCCTTCCTTGCTAAATCCCTCATCAGGTAAATCTTCTATCAAGCCCACTTCATCTAACCATTGCCTAGTTCTCTGTGCTTGTCTGGGAAAGGCAATTAATTCCTTGAAGGAACTGGAATGAATGGGAGCTAGGAAGGACAGGATGTGCTTGTGATGGCATGGGAAAACACTGGGGATTCTGGGCATGCCCCACTGCAGCATCATGGGCTGTTTAAACCTGCTGAGCTGTCCCATCCCTGTCCTGATTTGTACCCAAATCAGCAACACCTGAAAACAAAAAAGGGCTTAATGAGTATATTTGGCCCAAAATGTCCATCATCTCCTCTCTTCTGCCCAGGTACATGGACAAAATAATGTTCACACCGAGTCTTTGCTGAACAGGTCTGAAAACTGGCACCATCCAGGCCCAAAGAGGTAAAAGGTAGTTATAAATCCACTTTTTCACACTCTATTGCAGATATAAAGTAGAGCCATTTATCTAGTTCATCTTAAATAATGCACATTTTTTAGATTAAAATACAACCATCTCTTTTTTGAATAACAGGGAGAATTCATGAGGCCAGTTTCTCTTTCAGGTGTTTTCTCTGCTACCTTGTCCAAACCTGATCCATGAAGACCAAATGAAAATGGTGTTTGGGAGCTCAGCTCCCCCAGTGTAGGTGGATCCTTTTTTACAGACCATCCAGCAGCTGTCCACACACCACCCAGCTCCTGTCACAGGATGCCAGGCCTTGCATGGGTATAATACAGAGTAATATAGTATCGAGTAACAGAATTAGGTAATTGTGTCACCATAGCACACACAGCTCTGGTTTTAAAGGCAAGAACAAATTTTCCACTTACTTCTTTGCAGGAAATAGGTGGGGAGCAAGACAGGGTGCCAAAGGGCCAGCATGAAATCCCTTCTTCCCTGGAATATATAGAAAAATGTCACTTTATAAATACAACATGTTGTCACCATCTTTCAGCCTTTGCCTGTAAACAAAATTCCTCCTCTTTTGTGATCATACAGGTATGCCATTTGCCTCTTTTCCTAACAGGCTTGATATCTTATGAAAATTTAGCCCACTGTTTTGGTGAAACACATTTGGAAGGAATTTCCTTCTGTTTCCTGACACTGAGCAATAGAGCCTCTAAAATGCTGATTTTCTGAGGCCACAGGGAATGAGTCACAGCAGACAAATGCCAGATCAAATACAGCAAGTGCTCAGGGAGCTGGCACCTGCAGGCCTCAGAAAACAACATTTCCTTTGTCAGTCCTGCTGTATCTACCTAATGCAATAATTTCCAGGGTGCTATTCAGCAAGGGGATAGACTGCCCCATTCTGACTTCCTGCTTCAAAGTCTCCCAAATGAGCATGAAATACAGAGCTGTGCATTGGAAGAGGCCATGCTGGGATCATGACACTCCACTCTGGCTTAAGGCTATGCTGTGGCTTAAGCACCAAGTGGGGAGCAGTGGGAGTCAGTGCCTTGGAATGTAGGGCCTCAAGGATTCATCTTTTAAATACCATTTTAAGAGGCATTTGGGTGCCTAACTATATTCTGCAGATTTAATTACTGCATAAATCACATCTGTGCAGTAACCTCAGAGTGCTGGGATCAGAAGGAAGGTCCCTCAGCTCCAAAACAGAAAAAAGCTTTTTACTTCTGTGTTTTGCTTGCAGTTGCTGGGAAGGGTGAGACATGAACTCCTGGATACAGTGTTCACCTGGTGCCCAGCTCTGCCATCCACACAGAATGGGTCACTCTAAGGTTTAGGGAAGCCATTTAATGACTCTATCCCTATGTCCCCATCTGAAAAAATTGGTTGTTCCAAGGTTGCACTGTCCCTTCTGCTGGAAAGAAGTCCATTAAAAGTGTGTGTAACTTTTTTTGTAGAAGTTTGGTTTTCACTCATTTTTTTGATTGAAGTTTGGGTTTTTCCTGAACTTGGAACAGAATTCACTTTTGTAATTTATTTTGCCAATTCTGCACATCCCAGATGTGCTGGTCACTCTTGGCTAAACACTGCTTGGGGAGAGAAGAGGACAAAGAAGGAAGCTGGGTGTGCTTTTTTTTCTCAATAACTGAAACAGCAGTATAACTCAAAAAAGAACTGCACCAGGCAACAAAGTCCTTTTTCCCAAATGTCTCTGATAGCATGCTGAAGCATGGCAATTTTTCCTTTTCCCTTTGGTCAATAGTTAGGGAACTTTCATGTGTTTTGGTTCATATTTATCATCTGAAATAGGGAAAGAAATATAAATATAAAATAATCCTGAATATAAAGAAATATAAATAAAAATAATAAAATAAAAAACACAGAAATAATTATTTTTTATCTTTAAATTACCTGCATTAAAGTTACCTCAGGGTCCATTGCAAAGGTGTAGTAATTATTAGCTTAATTATTAACATCTCTCAGCAAGCTAATTAGTTGGGCACCAAATTAAAACCATTTTTGCCTGAAGTCTAAAGGGGCTAAACCAGATGATTGTTTTAATATCTCAAATATTCAAGGTGGCAGAATTTCTGTCTCTGGAACCATGAGCTATTTCATGGTTGAAAATGGAAAAAAACAACATGAAAATTGGCCCACATCCTAATTTTAGGCATTGCTAAAAAAGGATGCATCCTCAAAGATGATGGCAATGCCTGTTCAGCAGGCTGCAGCCTGATTTTTCCATGTAGAGGCCCCACCAGCACACCCTGTTGTGTCACTGTCCAAATGGACAGACCATCACTAGAGGGGACAAATCATCCAGATTTCTCTATCACTGCACCTTCACTGGAGACGTACTGAACCCTGTGACTCCCTCTGCAGCAGAGGACACCATCTCCTACAGCGTGGAACTGCTGGGGATTCGTCTGTAATCATCAGCAGGGATTAGATGGGCTGGGCTGTGGTGCAGCAGCCTTTGGGCTTGGTGGGCTGCTTTGCCCTGGGCAGGAAGGTGATCTCACAGAAATCTGCCTGTCTCACGTGGAGAAGTGACCACGAGTAACTGCCCAGACCAGCCGAGCCCTCTGGACAGCGAGGGGCAGAAGTGCCCCTGTTTGCAGGTTCCACCTCACCCTCCTCAGCAGTGCTGCCACACCAGGACCCCAAATCAGTCCCTACTCAGTCTCTTTGGACCCTTCAGCCTGGTCTGCATGAGGGTTCAAAGCTGCAGTGCAGCAAGATTGTCACCCATCCTTGCTATTGCTGTGAAACAGCCACAACCCACACACATCCCACAGGACCAGCTCATCCCTGTCTCTTCATTGGAAAAAGGGTATGGGGAGATTTGCTCACTGGCTCTGGAAGAAATACCATATTGTGATTGCAGGAATAGCCTTGGGAAAAGCAAAGAGGCAAAGGGTTTTATCAGGCAAATCCCTTCATGTTACCTCTTTTCTTAAAGGAAATTCACACCCATAGCTCTGGTATTCTCATTCTGTTAAAATGAGGAAAGCTCGTGTTATTTAGTTCTTGTTTTACATACCTGCCTGCGCAGCTCAGAAAGGCTCTGCCTCACTGCCACAGCAGCCAGCCTTGAGGGGTGGTGGCAGTCCTGGAAAAGCAGGGGACATCACAGGGGAGGCTGGGCCATGTAGCCTCATCCATCATATCCCAGGCACCAGTCAGAGCAGTTTGTCTCAGAAAGGGATCTGGCACCATCCCTCAAACCCCATGTCACAGCCACTGCTCTGTACGTGCTCAGTGGGAGGCTGACAGAGAACCCTCTCATGTTTATCCAGTACAAAATTCTTTTCAAGGCTGCTGTTTTCCTTGTTGGGCTATGAAAGATAGCAGGTTCATACAAAAATAAACAGGTTTGCAAACTCTTCCTGGGCACTAACATCGTGCTGGTGTAATGGACCTAGGGTCTGATGCAAAGCAGCTTTTTAGCAAACAGGCACACTCTGCTCATGCCTTCCCCTGACATAGATGCTTTTTCATGGAAAAAACTAAACTGATTTTCTTCTTTTTAACAACTCATAATAATTAAGTTTAAAAATGAACCTCTAATCAAAAGCTAAACCATCCAAATATTGAGCTGAAATACAGCAAGAAATCACTTTCTTACCAGCTGTTGATGACTGAAATAAATAAAAAATTACAAATGTGTTTAAGGAAAGAACCTGATAATTTCATAAAACAGCACATACCTTGGTAATAGTACCTGCATGAAGTGTAAGTTGGAGCAATCAGAGAGTATTCCCCCCATCCTCCTCTCCAGTGTTAAATGCAGACAGACACAAATTTTGGGGGCCAAGGAATGAGGAAATGAGGAGATTTTCCCAGCAGCTCCCCATCCCCTCTGCCCTGCTGCAGTCCTGACCCCACTCCCTGCAGGTGCTCAAGCTCCCAGCACGGCTCCAGGAGCTGCACTGGCAGAACGGGAGGCAGAAGCGCCTCCCTTTAGCTGCAGATTGTGTAGAGGCTGCCCTCACCCATGCTGGGACCAGACAGAGAGTTTGTTAAGGGGGTGTTTCCTCTCCCTTTGGGGCTCTGACCATGTACCAGGATATCAGGACTTGAAAAGCCATTAGTTCACTATGGTGAGATACTCACACTGAGGATGATTAATCAGAATGATCAAAGCAAACTAGTAGAAAAATGGCCCCACTAAAAATCAGGATGCAGGAGAGAGTCTGTGCACAGACCAAATCTCTGGCCTCTTCTAATCCAGAGAGTTCTTTCTGTTCAAAACAGTCTGCAATCCATCCCCAAGGTGAGTCTCACAGCCTGATTATTGCCCATTCAAACTGAAAGGACCAACTGAGAACTCTGGATATTCAGTTTCACTTGCAGCATGATAATGCTTTATCCACAGAGATCACCTACCCTGTTTCCAAGTATCTCTTACAGAATTACAATGCTATTCAAACAGGTGTATGCAAGACTGCAACTGTTATGTGTTTATAATTTTTTTTAACTGAGGCAGGATTAGTCCCTTATTTCTTGAAGATACAAAACAAAATTATAATCAGATGTAACAAATGTCCAGATAAAAGTCTGAATAACTCTTGGGCTATCAGTTGGTCAGTTGATATTCCTTAAAAATAAAGTTTATAAATAAAAAAACAATCAAGCTCACCTTTAACCAAACATGAAAATAAGAAAAAGAAAGCAGTGTAGCTTCTTACATACAGCTTTTACTGACAGCATGTAAACATTTTTCCCATACTGCTTTAAAGGAGAGACAAAGTACATCTTAAATGGAAGGAAAGATTATTCTTAGTTGGATTTGTGACATGCAAGGGAGACTATCATAAGAGCAACAAGTTTGGGGGACATAAATGACATCTGAAATGCTTCAGGATCCTTTGTGACATAACAGTGGTGACCAAATCAAACCCATATGAAGAGAAAAATTGCACGCAGCATTATGCAATTGCACAAGCATTATGCCCACAACTGAGTATTTGAATTCCTTTTGGGCTATGTGTGTTTTAGCAAGACCATCTGGACATTGCCAAATTGGTTCTGAATAGAAATACATATCCATAAAGCAGAAACTTATAAATTGCAGCTTGCTTTCTGTCCAAGGCTGCATGTCAGGGCTTCCTTGTTTGCTGCACACCTGTTTCAGACCATACAGGGTAAGAGTTAGCCAGGCTGCATCTGCACACCCAGCAAAATAAGGGTTGGGTGTGGCAACCAGAGCTGGGAGTGGGGTGGTTGAGAGCAGGGATAGTGACCTGAACGTTTTGCTTTGGGAGCAGAAGGAAGGGCTGTGGGCCTTATCTGAGAGCTGGGGAGGAAGGAGGGAAAAAGACCAACATTGCCCAGCTTCCTCACCCATCTGGTGCCTCTCAGTCACATGAGCATTTTTAGAGGTGGCAAGATAAGGCATTAGCACTTGGCTATGCCTAAAACCCCCGAGGATTAGCAGTGTAAGAGGAATTTAATCTCCCAATATGTCTGAATTTCAGTTTATGCCATTTGCTGTTGGCAGCCCAGCAGCAGAGAGAGGCCTCGAGTGAGCTTCCCAGATGGGAAGAGTCTCTGTGTACCAGAGGGATTAACTTTGGCTCCAGAGACATTGCAAGCTAATGGATAAGAGTCATGAAGCAGAGCACTGACTGACACAGAAACAGCTTCTTCAACCCTAGAGCATTCCCTACTTGACTGCCCATTTCTCTTATAAATACCTGTGCTTGTGAGGACCTCTCTTCAATAATTTGAACAGTATTGGGCTCCACCATTCACACAGGCTTAGGAAGAGAAGAGCATTAAATCTCAATCACCTTCTTTATCCAGAGATAATGGACATTGCTAAAGCTTTGCTAGTTAAATATCTGTCTGTGACATCTGCTTTTCATTTCATAAGCCCTAGGTATGCAAGCAGATAGACTAGTAATGGTACGTATTTGTGTATAGGTGGACATTCATACATAGACATCCATGCACATGCTAATTCTTTGTCTTTCAGTGTCTAACAGGCAAGAAAAAGCACCTGAATGCTGTGTCTGGCCCACTGCTTATCTGTTCCCAAAGCCAAAATCAATGAGAAAGCACTTTATTGCTGTTACTGGTCATTGAGTTGCCAAATCTGAATTCACACAGCCAGGCACTCTTTCTCACTGAGTGCAAAGCAGGAGTGAGTGGATACTAAACAGAATTTGCTTTCCTCAGGGGTTCTGTGGGTCCATTTTGCCCTCTGGACCAGAGCTCCTACAGCACTCTTGGATCACTTTGCCTATTACTGTGTGACAGTGTACTGAGAAACTACAGCGTAAAGATTGTAAGAAAGCTGTTGAGTGAAAAAGTGTCTTAATGTCCAGGAGAATAAGGGGATTTCTGCTCAGGTCATATCTCACTTCCATTTTTTTCTGTTGAGTTTAATCTGTAGGAGTCAGTAGTAATAGGAAATTTTCAGCAAAGCAATTTGAAGTTTCTCACAAAGTGATGGGGGAGAGGAGAGTTTCCTTAAGTTTCTTTCTCCTAACTTAGGGTATAAAGCTGTGTCAACTGAAGTTAATAACTATTTCACTTATTTCAGAAGCAGAAACATCCTTGTGCATTTAAATCACTACAAACCTGAAGTTTCGAGTATATTTCCACCATGTAGACCATTCTAGCAGCATAACGGACTCTGTCAGGTGGGGAAAACTATAATTTATTCTGTTTGCATGCACAAATGACTCTTCATCATCAGAGATATGTAACATTTAACAGAAACTCAAACCATACAAAAAAAGTAGTTGCCTCTCTGAGTATTTGAGAGTAGGAAGAGAATAAAAATGATGACAAAGCAAACTCCTTAGGCATGATTTTAATAAATATTGCACAAATTAATTTGAGATTCCAAATGCTTGTATAAGAAAAAAAAATGATTAAGCATGCATTACTGCTGGAAGTATCTGAGGGGTCTTCCTGTCGTTGCACTGGAATTCAGTGTTTGATCTTCCTACCTGAGCTTGAACTCACATGCTGGCAATTCTTTGTTTTGTCAGTTTATAAGTGTGTCTCCTGTTCTCCTTTCTAAAGAAAAGGTCAGTGCTCTTCACTTAAATAATGCCATTAAGAAAGCAACCCGCATTTTTTTTCAGCTTGTGCAACTGAGCAATTGAAAGGCACAACCTCCATTTACCTCACTGCCACATTTTGAATATGAGGAAAAAAATGTGACTGCAGATAATCCACAGGCAATGAAGAGTAATGTCTAGTAGTCTGTCTCCAGGATTGTTCCCTACAGCATATTTTCCAACTTTTTTTCCAATCATATTAAATGACTCATTTAATAAGCTAACTGTTTCTTCTTATCCTAGGGGAGACTATTTTGCAGTGCAAGATGTTCATGTTATGAGGGTCTCTCTGTTTAACTCATCCCATTATTCCTAGTTATACATTCTAATATCAGTCAACCTGCCTACCTTTTCACCACCCTGCAGCCTGTTTCTTTATGTGTCTGCCAATACAATAAACTGATTTTGCACCAAAGAACTTAAATTGTTATTAGTTTCTCCACCTCTCTAACTGCTCCATCCAGGAAGTGTTATTTAATGTCATGTACAGCACCAGCTTAGTCTCATGACAAAAATGTGACTGTTTTTTTTTTTAATGTGTGAAAACAATACTGTCTGCAAAATCAATGTCAATTTAATATATTGTGCTGCTCTCTGGTTAGCAGGTGGCTCCATCTCTATTTAAAAAGAGAGACAGCTTTTCCTCCAGCCATGATATTAAGAAATTTTGCATCAATACGTAATATTCAAATTGAGTAATGATTCTGAAAGAGGGAGGGGTGCTTCAGTTGAGCTTTATAGCTCTTTGTTCAGGTGTGCAGTCAAAAACAAAGACTATACACAAATGTTTTTAGTTATGATGCAATGATTTTTGGAGTATAAGTCCCATGGAGAATTTGAAAATGGGATAAGACTTTAGAGTGCAGTTTGGGGTTAATTGTTGTTAGTTACACCTTTAGCCTGTGGTTAATCCAAGATCCCCAAAATCTGTCCATAACATTTGCACTGATGTTCCCTTTCATGAGCAGAGCCGGATTTGGACCTAGGGTGTAAACTGCATTGAGCTATGCCATATTCCAGCTGCTTCACACATCCTTAACTCATGTTTTATGTGAGTTTGTACGATGCTGAGGGCATTATTTTAGCCATGGCCAGTTGCCTGTTGATAGCATGACCATATCTGAATGAAAAATTGTCCTCTTCTGGGAAATATCTCAGGATGTTTCTGTTTAGTTCAGCAAATACCATCGAAACATACAGGAGCTGAATTTCTGTTCACTTCAGTAATGTGATATTCTACTGCTGACAGCCTCCCTAGATGGCTTGTAGTCAACTTTCCAATCCAATAAACCCACGATATGGGCATAAAAATGAAGCAGAGTCAGATAACCATAAATGAGAGAGCTCTGCCAAGGAAACTTATAAAGCACTGTGCAGGACCTAACAGTATAAAACAAAGAGGCCAAAGGGAAATTAAATAGGCCTGGGATATAGAAATTTCCCTAATCAATACCACTACAACATTTCCCCTCCCTGAAAGCACTACTTGCATCTTTTTGGTTCCTCCAGGCTTAGAAAAATCTGGAATATGAAGCAAATCTTTCCTGTGAAATTTAATGGTTCTAACCCCATCATCTGATTCATCGGAAGTTGCACCTCTTTCTTGAATCATTCAAGGGCAGATTTGGAGGGCAGAACTGTGTCATCATACAAAAAGTTGAAAATGTTCATGATGTCCAGCAAAATATTTCCTCTCTCTCTGTGAGTGCTGGCCCCACCTGTGCTTCCTTGTGCTGCCATCTGTAATTCCCATTTTGGTGAAGCGCTGGAAGGGTTGGCAGGTGCCCAAGATTTGCACAAGTCTCTGCCTGAACAGAAAGTGCTCATAGCATAGGAACCTCCACCAAGACCAGCACACATAAAGCTCACAGGCACGTGGAGAGAAAGGCTACTTCCCTCATCTGAGAATGGAAATAAGAAATAAACTCTTGTAAGAGTAACTTACAAGAAAAATTAGCTCTCATATTTTCTTCTTAGTACAGGTTCTGCATTTGAGGTCTCCTGAGATACCACTACTATGCACTGATGTATATATCATGCAGATTAACTATGGCAATGGAATGATTTTTTTCTCCAATTGAATTATTTTCCTGGGCTGAAAAGAAATATGTTGCTTTCTGACAAATACTGATTAGCACAAACCCACGAAGACTTGATAAACCAGCACTGAAATGGCTATTGTTTGACAAAGTAGCACTCAGAAAACAGGAAAATATGGGACAAACACAAAAAGCTCCACCAGTTTTTGATACCAGAAATGCCGTGTTCCTGCGAGGTGTGTCATCCAGTCTGATTTCAGCTGGTATAACTCACTGCCATGCTGCCAACAATGAATGGAAACAATCTCAGTTACTCCATTTCTACAGGGCTGTGCCCCTACTTCATATCACCTTGGACTACTTGTAGTGAAAAGGCTAGCATTTATTTACCTTGAATTTTAAATACCCTGAGAACTGGCTTTAAAGATCAGCTAGAACATGATTGCCCTGATGTGACTCTATAATCTCACACAAAATTCACAAGTATGATGAGACCCAGATCCCTCCCCTCCTCAAACACACATAGACATTATATGTATTTATTGTGCAACCCACATTTACACAAGAATTAGGACTGTAGCAAAACTAAACAGAGTGACAATCTGTGCTGTAAAAGTTGCTATGAGGAGTCTTTGCATAAAAAGAAGTTGCTTTAAGATCCAGGTTCCTTCCTGAACCGCAAAGGCAGTCAGATATTTTTTCAGATGCATAAAGAGTTGAGCATTGAGTTTATAATGGCCACACTATATGAATTTAAGTTTTCATCAGGTTTAAAGGTTGGCCATTGTCACCCCTAGCTTGCTCCATCCACTCTAGATTTCCCACAAAACACCTTCTGAAGAAAGCACCATGCAACAATCAATATGCAGCTCTTCAAAAAGACAAGTGGCAAACCAGAAGAGCAAAGTCCTTCACTTACTGTTGAGCTTGAACTTTTCTATCTCTCTCAGTAGACCTTTCCAACTCCACTCCTGCTGATCAGGAGTTAAACAAAGACAAAAAAAAAAGACATTTTTTTATGTAGACTCTGCTGCAAACCTACCTCCTCTCCTCCAAAAACATAATAAAGATAGACTCCATTTTGTCTTAATGTGAAAGCTGTTCCCTTTAAGTCAAATTCTTCAGAAAGGCTCTGAGTGAAAGTATAAATTGATGTCAAGTTTAGGTGTTTTTAGATTCTTTAAATTTGGACAGCTCAGAGATCAGCCATAAGGAGCAGCAGGGAAGTAGCTCATGCTCCCCAGCCAACACAGCACTTCAGCATTCTCACCTTGCATAGTGCAAACAGGAGCAGCTCCAGCAGTCTCAGTGGAAGAACTCTGACCTCATACAACACTCTCACAGAATTAAATATGCCATCATTTTCATGATCATTCACATTACAGATAAGAAACCCCAGAAAAGCAGGAAGCAGAGGCCTGAAACCAGTTATATGGCCATCAAAATACTCCATCCTCACAACTCCTCCAGGTACCTCAAGTCTTTGGTGGATCAGAAGACCCAGTACCTTAGTATTCACTGGGAGCAAGTGACATTGTTAACGCATTTCATTTGCAGAGGTGTTCATTTTGCTCGGTTTTTTTTTAGTTTTCCGAGTCATATTTAGTCAAATAAGAGTCAGAATATGTTAATAATGTTTAGTTCCCCTAGACCTTGATGCATATCTTTCTTTTGCAAATAGCTGATGTTCACAATGAACTGAGTGCTGTACAAAAGCTGTGTAAGGACCAGCCTGCTTTGAAGAACTTGCACTCAAAGGACCAAAGAGCTAAAAAGGGGACAGGGATAACAGTAAGTAAACAAAAAACAACTGTGGCCTAAAATTTGCAACTAATCAGGCACAGATAACACAAACTCTTAGAAACACAATAGATTTGCTGAGATTGGAAAGGGACATATTTTGTACTGATACAATGATACGGTGTTTCACACCAATTTCAATTCACCTGTCTTTGGCACAGTATACCATCACAGCCAAAGAGCTTCACAGCAAGAAAAAAGATCCAAGATTTTCTACAAGTATCAAGAATGGACAGAATTATAGTAGCAAACCCTAAAGGAAAAAGAAAAAAAAAAAGAGAGGGAAAAAAAGAAAGGAAGACCTGCAAACCTTCTTGCCTCCAGGCATAAATGAATTTTCCACCCATGGAAGTTGGGAGAAAATGTCTGAAAGGTTAATTTTCAAATTGCCACTAGCTGTGAAACTTCTTGTCTGCTCTTTTCAAGCAGCTGGTGCTGTCTGCTGCCAGCTGCAGAAGACTGGCCTTCATCAACCTTGGGTCAGACCTGCTCTAGTGCTTCTCCTTGTCCTATATATATCAAAGTGGAAAAAAAGGTCTGCTGTCACACAAGAAACCACAGACAAATATGTTTTAAAAGACAAGGTTATCCTTGTCTCCTTCCTTGGTGAAGGCTTGGAAATAGAGCTGCTGATATCTGGGATTTTCAAACATCCTAAACATTTAGAAGGTAATGTATGACACTGAAAAGCCTTATAAAAAAAAGTTCTATTCATCTTGTACATAGCAGCACAACAAAGGATAGTTAATAAAAAAATATGAGTGCAATGAACAGAATTTGAAATTTCCTTAAAATCTCATCTCCACCTCAACAATTAATCAATTTCAACAGCCACTTATTGCTTAATACACAGCATATCAACAGAGATTATTGCTGAAGCAACAACTCCTCTTAGTCAATCCTAGCAGGGGCTGAAATTTTCCAGAGCAAAACAAATTATTCATGCTGATGGGCCAATGATTGTCTGCAGAGAAGGAGAGGTAACAGAATGTGTGTCCAAAGACAAACACAACATACATGTTGGACCACTAAATGTGTCAAACATCTTGTCCTTTTCAACTTTACAAAATGCCAATGCAGCAGTTTCTAAATGCACTGTGGCTTGCTAGTTCTCCTGAAACAGAGAATAATTTTATTAAGCAAGCAACAGAACAGATATTATTTCCCTAGCTATGAGAAATGTGGCTCTAAGGCTCATAAATACACTTCTGAAATCTCTAGCTGAAATCCTTGCCTCATTACCCACAGCTACTTTCTTTACATGACTCTTTCATTCTGAATATGCATTTTAAACCCCAGATCTGCATCATTTGGTGGAAATTGGGATAACTCCTCTGATTTCAATAGAGCTATGCCAACCTGTATTGCTTATAAATCCAGCCAGAAAAGAAAAAAACCATAAAAATGCAACACAACCACTCTTTTAAGCATTCAGAACAAAGTTTAATGAACACTTCATATTAGGAAAAGAAAAAAGGCAGAAGGAAGGATCTGGATACAAAGCTGAATTTTCTCAGTGAAGGCCTTATTTTATATAGTGGTAAATGGACAGCCCCAGGTCTGTATGTACCCATCTGCCTCAGCCTTTCCTTGGTTGAGCATTTTGCAGAAGGATGCCAGGGTCCTGCAGATGTGGAGGTCTGTCTTACATGCCCAGTCCAGGAATAAAGTGGATGAGTCAGAGTGCAGATGGAGACTTTGAACAAATCAGAAGAAACTTCATTACAGAAAATGTCAGCAGCAATTTTGGTCCGTACCACAGAAATTAGGCTCCTTGACAAATGTTTGTTGAGACAAATTTATTTTCATTTATTCTCATCACTGTCTTTTTCTACCTTCTGTACTAAACACTGATTCTTCTCTGCAACTTTCACAACATCTGCTTCTGGCATCTCTTGTACTACCTGCATGGTAAGAGAAATCTTGCTACAAGAGCCCTTGAAGGGTTTAATAATTCTGGAGCTGTTTACTAAAGGAAGGACTTTTAAGTACCATAAAAGTTGTCTATGCTTTTTAGAGAGAAAGGCATAGCAATACCCTAGCATATATGTAAGGGAAATGCTTTTCTCACAAGAAAAGCAATAAATACAATATCTTTCTTTGTTATGAGAAGAAGATCCTTGAAGAGACTGTTTCTGGTGAGTGTCCCTAGCTGTGAGTTTGTAGCCTATAAAGAACAGGGCAGAGCACAGGTTTGTGCAAATGCATTCAGTGCAGCCTCCTGACACTTATGGGGAATTCAGTCACCTCAACTGGGTTTGCTCCTTTTGAGGACACACTCTAGAACACAGGCTTCTCTGTGGTATAATTGCTATTTTTATCTGTGCTTAATGTTATCAAAAGGAGTGAGATTCAAAAAATGCCATGCAGAAAAATGTCTGTAGCATCTTCATCATGGACTCAGAACCCTGCAGGGCAATTAGTCCAAGGGCTGTTAGCCCAGGGTCTCTCAAAGGCTGGAAGCAGGTCACTGCACGTACCAGAAGATTCCTCCTCCTTCCCAGAATCTGACAAAGTAGGACTGGTATCTTCTGCAGCAGGTGTGAGGCTCTGGAACAGAAGGCCAGGCACCTGATAAGGTGGGTGAAGGTCCTTCTGGGATAGTGAAGCTCCCTAAATCAACACCACCTGTACCTCACATCAAAAAACCTCCTTTGTTAGGAGGAAAGGAAGGGTGGTTGTAATAGGAGCTCCCTTCTAAAGGAAACAGAGGATCCAATACACAGACTGTGTCTCACAGAGAAGTTACCTGTCTCCTAGGGGCACAAATAAGGGACATCCTGCAAAACTCTCCAGACTAGTAAGGCATCAAGTCAATGCATGGCTCCAAGGCTGGTAACAATGGAAAAATTTTTGGGTTGTTGATCATAATCTACTCAACACCTGGTCTACTGATACCTGATGGGCATTCATCATGAATTCCCCAGGATTTCTCAGAGGGGAAAAGGGTCTAGCACAGGGGCTAACAGTGCTCTTTGATAGAGCTTTAAACCAGCTTGGAAATGGGAAAAGGAAAATAGCAGGCTTGCCATGATGAGTGCTGGGATGGTGTACCAGAATTTGACTAAATGAGCACTAATGGGATCCCTCAATCTGCTTTAAGAAGTCTTGCTACAAAGTACTGCACCTGAAATGTCTCTACATTAATGAGGCAGTGCAAGGAACAAACTAGAGGAGCTTGAGGTTTTGTTCTCAGTCCCAGCTGGGCACCCAGGCTCCCCAGGGAAGCGGTGACAGCACCAAGCCTGAGAGTTCAAGAAGCATTTGGACAATGCTCTCAGGCACAGGGTGTGACTCTTGGTGCTGGGCCAGGAGTTGGACTCAGTGGTCCTTGTGGGTCCCTTCCAGCTTGGCATTTTCTGTCATTCTGAGATCATGGGTCATCAGTTTGTGTAAGGTCCATGGTGAGTATTGCCCTCACATCATGCAGTACATACCCTACACACATACACATGCTCAGAACACATTTATTAAATCCAAAACACTGTTCACATATCTCCTCCACCTCTGTCCTTTAAAACCCTTCAATAACAGCTTAAAAAATTATCCTGGGAACTGACTTGCTGAAGAAGACCCCACATAACTAAAATAGGACCAACAAAGAGCCCACCCACTCCCAAATGAGGCAGCCTTGTATTGAGTAAAGATCAAGATAAGACAATGCAAATGTATCATTTGTATATCAAGTGTGGCCAGGAGGAGCAGGGAGGTCATTCTTCTCTGTACTCACACTGGTGAGGCCACACCTTGAGTGCTGTGTCCAGTTCTGGGCCCCTCAGTTTAGGAAGGATGTTGAGACACTTGAGTGCTTCCAGAGAAGAGCAACAAGGCTGGTGAGGGGCTTAAAACACAAATCCTGTGAGGAGCAACTGAGGGAGGTGGGGTTGTTTAGCCTGGAGAAAAGGAGACTCAGTTCTGACCTTATTACTCTCTACAACCTCCTGAAAGGTGGATGTAGTCAGGTGGGATTGGTCTTTTTCTCCAGGCAGCAAATGTCAGAACCAAAGGACACAGTCTCAAGCTGCATCAGGGGAATATAGGTTGGATATTAGGAAGAAGTTTTTTACAGAACGAGTGATAAAATATTGAAATGGCCTGCCTAGGGAGGTGGTGGAGTCACCATCCCTGGGTGTGTTCAAAAAAAGACTGGATGTGGCACTTGGTGCCATGGCTTAGTTAAGGTGTTTAGGGCATGGGTTGGACTTGTTGATCTTGAGGGTCTCTTCCAACCTTGTGATTCTGTGTGAATGATTGCCTTGGCAAGTAATGGGAAACACAGGTGTCCCTCCAAATTTAAGCATTGCTGCCAAAGATTCTGGATTTCCAGGAAAATATGACCCAATGGCCCCAAAAAACAACAGTACCAGCTCATGTTTAATCATGGCTGCAAGCAGAGTGAGGAGTGACACGTGCACTTCTTGAGCCTCCGTGCAAGTGTTCAGAGGGTGATGTATTGCACTGAGCACCCATCTGACTCATCATTCCCAGCACAACAGTGAGTGATATTCCTGGATTACTTTCTCCTGACACATTTTCTATTGAATAACATTAAGTACACCCATGGTTCATCATACTCAGTGCTGTAGCTGTTCCCGATATTCTTACTTTGAACATTGTAGGAAACCAGCAGGAACATTTTGTCCCAGGAGGATGAGGGTTTACTTTGCCTTTTCTTTTATTCAAATCCTTTCCTGCAGCTCAGAGGAGCTATACAAATGAAAAAGAATAAGAAGCAGGTACTAAATTCTATTGAAATCATTGCTAGCATTTCCTAACAGCAGCCCTGGATTAATCTTTTCTTTTCAAAGACAGGGGATTATACTGGTCCTAACCAGGTTGAAGTCAATTTTCTTCATAGGCGCTTGTATGGTTCTGTGATTTAGATTTATGACCAAAACAATGCCAGTAATAGACCAGGGTTTTACCTGCTGCTGAACAGGGCCTTCTCTCTTTCTTACTCTGCTCCCCACCCTTGGTGAATGGATTGGGCCTGCACAATATGTGTGGAGGGGACATAACCAGGCAGATTCCATGGGGTTTAGGGAAGTTGCCTGTGTTTTGCTCAGGAAAACAAGTAGGCATTTAGTATCACTTGTTTTGTTTGCTTTCTTCTTCCATTTCTTCTTTTTAAGTTTGTTTTTTGCTTGTTTGTTTGGGGTTTGGGTTTTTTTATCTTTACCCACAAGTTTTCTTGCTTTTCCTTTTCTCTCTCCTCCTTCCTAGGACTTTGGTTTGGAAGCAGGGAGTGAACAGCTCTGTGGTGCTTAGCTGCCTGTCAAGGTTAACCAAAAACAAGGTTTGTAATTAAAAACTTATTGTTTTTTAGCATACGACCTTGTGCCATTGGGTAATGGCCCTAACCAGTGGACCACACTGTCACTGGCCCTCAGCAGCTGTGCAAATGAATGTGGAAAGGATACAGCTGTGGTGTCTTTCTCTCCAGGTGGGTTCCATCCCACAGCCCATGCTTTCCCTAATTGCAACAGCAAGTTAGAGGGGGAGGCTGACCCCTGGGCTCTAGCCCTTGTGCTGCAGACAGCTAAAGCCCCAGACCTGGGGTTTCAGGCTCAGAGCAGTTGAGTATTCATACCCAGAGAGAAAGCTGACAGAAATTCTGCACTGCTGGAAGATCTGTTGAGTTTTCTGATTATGTCACCAGTGTACCAATATTTTCTCACAAACTCCAGCTCCCAGCATCTTGTGACTAAATAAGAAATTTTGTTTCTTTTAAAAAGAGGAAGTTTCTAGACCTCAGGGTCAGGAAGGAAAGACAGAATATGCAAGGCTCAAAAAAAACCCAAAGTCAACCAAGATCAGCCTTTCATTTCTTAAATATGCATTAAGATGTGGGGTTATCAATGCTAGAAAACACCAAAGAAGCTGAGAAAAGTCAAATACAAATTAGGGCCTCTCCCCCAAAAAAGGTGCTGGGCTCGATAGTCCAACTGCACCTGTACCAGTGCCTGCAGCACAGGCAGCACACAGGAGGAGCTGGGGTCTTTGTGCAGCAGGAAAACTGACACAGCTGCCATCATGGAAACATGTTGGGATGACTCACACAGCTGGAGTGCTGCAATGGATAGCTATAAACTCTTCAGATTGGGCAGGCAAGGAAGGAGAGTGATGGGTTAGCCCTGTGTGTTAGGGACTGTTTTGACTGCCTTGAGCTTGATGGTGATGGTCACAAGGCAGATATCATGGTGGAATTCTACCACAGAGCACCTAACCAGAATGAAGAGGCAGATGAAATATTCTATAAGCAACTGGGAGAAGCTTCCCAGTCTCTGGCCCTGTTCTCATGGGGGACCCAGCTTGCCAGAGGTCTGCTGGAAATACAACAGAGGAGGGAGCAAACAGTCCAGGAGGCTCCAGAGTGTGTGGAACAGAACTTCCTGACACAGTTGGCAAGGGAGGCAACTCGTGGATATGCCCCTCTGGACCTGCTGTTTGTGAACACAGAAGGACTGGTGGGTGATGCAAAGGTTGGACTCTTGAGCAAAGACATCATGAAATGATTGACTTTTCAGTTCTTGGAGAAGTAAGAAGGGGTGTCAGCAGAGCTGCAGTTTGCAGTGGATATTAGGGAAAGAATCTTCACCACAAGGGTTTTCAAGCTCTGGTACAGACTGCTCTAAGGACCATGCCTAGAAGTATTTTAAAGATCTGTAATTATGTGTAGGTGTAGGTATAGATGTGGCTCCAGGGGACATGGTTTAGTGGCGCACTTGGCAGTACTGAGTTAATGGCAGGACTTGAAGATCTTCAAGATCTTTTGTAACTTAAACAATTCTATGATTAACAACCCGATATACAAAAGATCAGTCTTGGAAGTTCTTGGAGAAGTGAAGAGAGCAGATTCACAGCTGCCAAGTGCTTTGAGCTGGGAATAAAAGTGGACACTTTGATTCTTACTCCCATGCTGTGTTTTTGCTGGGGGACAGTGATCATCTGGCATTATGTATAGTGCAGAGCAAATATCTCCCAGTCACTCCCTCAGACATAATGAGAAGAGTAATCCACACTCCCCCTTGCAGACCTTTGAAGGTGTCTAATGTCACTGTGACCAAAGGTAGCAAAGCAAATTTTTTGTAAGCAAATCGAGCAAGGTAGGTCCCTAGACAGAGGAAATAATATGTAAATTGTCTATTTAACATGTATCATACATGTAACTTACACACACACATATACACAAGATATAAAATTTACCAGCTGGGATTTCCATCATTTGGAACAGAGTGAGAGACTGTCACTTAAAGTTAACTATTTATAGACCAACTTATATTGATGTTCATGGATCACATTCTGCATTGGATTGCTTCCATGTAAAGTGGAGTAACTGAAAGATAGATAGATAGATAGATAGATAGATAGATAGATAGATAGATAGATAGATAGATAGATAGATATACACTACAGATCCATGCAATTCTGAGAGCTGAGTCCCTGCTCTTCCCTACCCACCACATCCAAGGGTCACAGCTCCAAATGAAGCAACAACAATTTCTTGTGTGAGAGTTGCTGGTCAAAGAATTTGGATCTGCTGAAGTTTGGAAAAGAAAGAAAAACCTATGCAAACAAACACCTACTCCTAAACATCTAATGAATCTAATGAGTCAATAAAATCTGATGCTGCAGATTTGAAGATGAAATTTAATTGACCAGTAGAGTCCCAGACCTTGACATTGTAAATGAAGGTAAATAGCAACATATTAAAAACTCATCACTGTAATTAACCTTGTTTTTAATAAAGACCAAAGTCCCACAGAAAATTTTGCATTATTTATGCCATTGATTTCATTAGTGTTGCATGGCAAAAATGAAAAAAATGGTCTTGCAAGCTCATATGAGAGCCTTGAGAACAGAGTGACACTGCATTGAGTCCAGTTTGACAGTGTTGTTTTTACAGTAAGAACCATATTTGTCACACTTCCAAGTCACAGGAAGGGAGATGGAAGGGACCCACAAAGGTCATCAACTCTTAAGTCACTAACCCACACAGGGGGGTTAGTTGAACTTGCTGCACATTCTTCAAAACAGAAATTTGGGGTTAATGTTTCTACACAATGCTTCCAGTTATGGGTTGCTGTTATGCTTATAAGACCACATTATGCACTAATTTTGGTATTTCTGCCCTTATGCTGCAAAATACCTTCTCTTATGTTTGCTTTCTAGCAATTAAATCAGACCTTAAAAAGGTTGCAGGGTTCAAACAGGAAGGAAAATAAGTGAATAGTAGTTAGAGTTTATATGAAGCTACTGTGGTTTTCCTGCCTATAGGGGAGTGCTTGGTTATGCAGATAGGTTTGGTTGTTTCAAATGTTTTAGTCAAAGACTTTTGTTCAGCTTCCTGCTCAGATACCCTGAATCCACTTGCTCCCTGGGTTATTTGGTGAAAGAAAAATTCAGGGCTGGAGGCAGAAAATCTTACATATCAAGTAGTACTGGGCAGGTGGAATAAATACAGCATGGACTGCTTTAACCTTTAAGATGTCTCTGACATATGTAGATGTTTAAATAGAAGGAGAGACATGCAAAGAAAAATGGAAAAGGAGAGGAATGCCTGAAGAACATAAATATGCCTATGACCTACAGATTTGCCTATGGCAAACACAAACCTCTGCCTTTCCAGGTTCTCCCAGATTTGAAAACACTTTCCCACAAGCAAAAATTTCAGTTTTCCCACACACGTGAGCATCACCCTTCCTGCTGTGTCTTGGGGTCAGGCCTGTGCACAGCACTAGGAATGTCCTACAGGTGTCTGCCCTCTCTCCTTTCCCATCAAGTGGCACAGCTTTAGCCATTTCATAGATATATTCATTATTATATATATTATATATATATTAACACAGTAGTATGGCATTTACAACCAGCACTGAGGGCAAATAGAGGACAAACTAGTGCCACATTTTTGGTAAAGACTAACAGGAGGCTTGGGATCATGTTTGATTCAATTCTGCTTTATGGAGACAACAGATACTTTGTAGGATTAATCATCATGCAATTATTTGCAGAATAAAATCATTCATCCTGTGTATTAGACCTATAATGCAGAAAGCAAGGTTGACACTGGAATGAAAAATATAACCCTTCTTTTTAAACAAGTTAGAAAGTTACTATATATTGTGCAACTCCCTATAAAGACTACTGTTTCTATTGCAGCTGCTTACTGACTTTGAATTTCTGAATCAAGGCATGCATGCAAGTGGAAGGATCTTATTCATGAAATTTAATTGTATTTCTCTCAGAATGTGTTAAGCAAACCATATGAAATAGATGTTCTTCAGCCAGTATGTTTCAGGGAAAGTAATTCTAGATTCCTCTAAGGAAGTTAAATGATGCATTTTTAGGAAGAGAAAAAAACATCGTGTGTTTTTTGTCACATAGCAATTCTGTCCATGACTTTAATATTATCCAAAAAAATTCCAAACATGCAGGATTACATCAGCTTGTGTTTTGGAGTGTGTTCACACAAAGTATTTGCCTGTATGGATCATTCAGGTCTGGAGTTGATCTGGTCCTTAGCTGGGACACACTGTCATTGTCCACGCAGCCTCTCTGCCCTCCAGACAGGTCCCCCTGCTGCTGGAGACCCAACTGTTACATGGGAATCCAGCCATGGAGAGAAATGTGCCAGAGCTCAGGGCCACGAGGGCATTGCACACTGACCATGAAGACACTCAAAATTTGTGAGCAGCCTCTGTTAAACAAAAGCTGATGTCTCAGGCTGATAAAGCACAGCGGGGCGGGAAAGGTCAACGCTGGGTGTCAAGCAGACAGACACCAGTTGTTGTACCAATTTCTTGGATTCAAAGTACTTCAAGCTGTAACAAACCTTGGATGTCCTGTGTTGGTAAAGCAGGGCTCAGGTTCTGGATTTCAGTGCCATTCAAATGTAAGGACTGAAAACCTGCAGGTTTGTCTCTCTCTTACTTCACTTACACCAGGTTGCTTCCCCTCCCTCCACAAAAGCACACATGCTCAGCCCTTTACAGCCATGTCAGGTCACATTGAGACATTCTGTGAGCATCTATGGGTAAAATAAGTGTTGAAGTGATGTTTTTAAGCACTATATTTTGTAATTTCTTTGAATTCAAGTGTAAATAGGGTAAGCTGACTCAATAGAATACAAAGTACCTTTCTCATCCTTCTCTGGAATTCAAGCCTACCTGAAAACAAAGTTCTAAAATGGAGGACTCCAGTCCACTGTGTGTTTATTTTTCTTTTTCTTGTATGTCAAACTCCTAGCAGACCAGAATTCAGAGTCCTTGAATGTAGGGTTTGTGCTGTGCATTTGACCTGATTAAAACCTTGGAACCTGAGAAAAGATGATATTTTGAAAAACAGCCAGTGTGAGCCTCCTTGTCTTGCCAGAAAAATAAAGGTTATGCTGTTGCCCTTAGCTTTACATCTCTACTACCATGTCAGCTGGGTCAAAAGAGAAGCCTTCCCTAAAATACTATACAGGATTTCTAGATGTCCATACCCAAGATATATAACTGCTGAGCACCTCTCTTTCTAAGAATACCTCATAATCCAATAAAATAATCCCAAAGAGGTGTATTATTACTGGAAAACAAACCAAACAACTCCAACTTTCAGCAGTACTTTAAATCCTTTATACTGGAAATGACCTCTTAGATTTCCACCATGCAATTGATCCTGCTTTTAGTGGGAGGTAAAGCTAGAGGTTCTGCTGAGATCTCTTCCAAGCTAAATTATTTTGAGTCCAGAAAATATCAGGGTGCTCTCAGAAGGATGCTGTCACCCTTTTGAACATATCACACACATCTGAGCTGTCTTTTGTTGACCTATTTTCCTTCCTCTCCATGCAGCTGGATTCGAGATCAGACACAGCCACAACAACTCATACTCTGGCAAGAGTTGGCTGTAAGAACCATTCCACAGCAATAATCAGGCCACACCCAGCACCACACAGTATACAGGCAGTTTTAAGATTCCTCTGTGCACATTTCAAGTTCATACCCTTCTTCTAATGTTCTTCACACATAGCAACAAATTCTCTAGCTGGTTCTGTTATAGGGTCTGGAGAGTCTAAATATTTCTGATTAGAAGTAAGGATCATTTCATCTCTCAAGCATTCCTGCCTCACTGACTCCCCTCCCTTCCCAAGGAAACAAAATCCCTTTAACCCTCTGTAAATTGCATTGGCAGCGTGGGTGCAAGGAGTTTTGTTGCC
Source organism: Agelaius phoeniceus (assembly GCF_051311805.1). Taxonomy (NCBI): domain Eukaryota; kingdom Metazoa; phylum Chordata; class Aves; order Passeriformes; family Icteridae; genus Agelaius; species Agelaius phoeniceus. The sequence continues at coordinate 144,061,507 of NC_135265.1, read as the reverse complement.
ATGTGAAGATAAAAATAACTCCCACCCACTCTTATCTTTCCTAAGGTAAATCATGCATGTGTAATAGCAAGATATGTGATTGCTGTCCCCTGATTTTTACTAGGAACGAGCACCCAAAATATTGGAGGTCTTACATATGAATACAAGAAACAAACTCTTTAGTTTTGGACTGGCTCCAACTTTATTAGGTAAATTCTATTCTTGCAAGTGAAAAAACACAGAATCAGAAATGGGATTGATAGGCATTCATTACACAGATTTCTGGCCATTTTGTATTTTTTTTTTTGGTATCATAAAATAAAATTTAAAAACCAGCTCCCCTTCAAACCTTTTTCTTTCACCACAGTTAACAAGGTCTCATTTTCCCACCAAAATTTAGCAAGATAAAGCTACAATCAAAATTATGCCTTCTTGGCTTTCCATGTCTTATTGTGTCTTTTCTTTTTTTTTTTTTTTTTTGGTCTGAGACATACAATTAAAAAAAACCTCATCTTTCTTCATCATTCTGATTTTTGTTTCTTCTCTTTTTGAATTTTTTGAAGCACGCAATTAAGTTTGCCAAGCTGCAATGAATACAGTTTAATTGAAGGGATCAGAGACAAGATGGAAAATTGAAACCTTTTATTTTAACAATCTCAGAGTCTGTGGGAACCTTCCTCATAGTTTTGAACTCATGGAATTTTGCAGGCATTGAGAAGTAAACAGGATTTGAACATGAGTAGATAGACTTAAAATAAATCACCTTGCAGTTAAAGCCCAAGAAAACCAAGAATTCTTTTCCAAAAGCAAGAACAAATACACTGATTTCTAAGGGTTTTAGAGATGATCCTTTCACAAGACTCAAAGTCTGGATCAGAGTTTATTCAATCTGGGGAGTTTAGATTTATAACTGAGAAAGACCAGGTGTGATTCTGTCCGGATTTCAGCTCAGGTAGTGCTCACTTCTTCCCAGCAGCTGTTACAGTGCTGTGGTTTGGATTTGGGATGAGAATGGTGTTGATAACACACTGATGTTTTGGTTTTTTGCTTCAGTGTGTTTATCCTAAGTCAAGAACTTTTTTTCTCCTCGTCTCCTGCTCTGCCAGTGAGGAGGAACATGAAAGAAACTGGGAGGGAGCCCAGCTGGGACAGGTGACCCAAACTGAGCAAAGGGATGTTCACACCATGGAATGCCATGCCCAGTACACAAACTGGGGGGAGTTACCCAGAGGGGGCCAGTCTGGGTTTGGGGAGGGTGTCTGGCATCAGTCAATGGGTGGTGAGAAATTGCATTGTGCATAACCTTTTTTCCTTTTTATTATAACTATAATTTACCATTCCTATTATTGCACTGTACTGTATTTTCAATTATTAAAATGTTCTTATCTGAATGTAAAAGTTTTACTTCAATTCTCCTCCCCACTCCACCAGGGCTGGGGGAAGAGGGAGGGGTTGAGTGAGAGGCTGTGTGGTGTTTCATGTTCATCTGGGCTTAAAACCACAACAGATTCAAGGTAAACTGGACCTTTAGATTTTCCCTTCAACTCTTTCCCAACCACTAATTAACTTCCCTTTGTAGGTGAAGTAGTGTTTGTGGAGGTTAGCTGCTCTTAATTAAAGCTATATACCAAGTGCTAGAAGTTCCCAAGTTTAGAAAAAACAGACTAGAGTTTTACTTCCAAACAAATGCTTTCTTTTTAGATTTGGGGTCTTTACACCACAAATATAAAAACAAGTGACTGAAACAGCTCCAACTGTTTTATCCACAATTTTATCACACAATTTTATAATTGTTTTATAACAATTTTATCCACACCGTTCCATATATGCGTAAAATCAAAACGTAAAGATAGATTTGCTATGGAAAATTCAGCTTGTAGGTCTGGTTTTGATTTGAAAAGTTAGTGGAGAATTAACTGGTTTTTATCATCCTTTAAGGCATGTTTTGTGCCGTGGGGCTGAGGAGGTGGTATGATGATGCCTCTTCCATCAATCTTTACCAGCATTTTGCTTCCAACAGGCACAGTGCCTTTGGAGCCAGAATAGCACAGCTGTTGCTGAGAGTAAGGCTGCAGAACACACTTTATTATGTACTGTAAGTACTGGATTGTTTATATTCAGGGAGAACAAAAGGGCTGTGAGTGTGTCTGACACCTGTCTAGGGGTGTAAGTAACTAAGTAAAACTTCTTTTATTCTCTTTTTTCCAAAAGTTTGCCCATGCAATCGCTATAGTAGTAGTAGAGTAGTAGTAGTAGTAGTAGTAGTAGTAGTAGTAGTACTGTTGTTCATTTTCCTCTGTGGAACTCATCAAACTGAAAAAAGCCCTCTGCAATCTCAAATGTTCCTATATCTTTTGCTTCCCATTTAGTTTTGCTCCCCCACCCCCACACCTTTTTTAACACATCCATATTTTTGGGGATGTTTGGAACTTGGACATCCTTCCTGCACCCTTTTCTGCCCACTCCCCTTGGAGCCCTCTCAGCCCACTTGTGTCATTCCACAAGTGGAAGATTCTCCATAACAAGTGGCCAGCATCAGGTGTATCAGAGGCTGCTCCAGGGCTTGTCTCCAGCTGAGCCTTTGTCTCCCTGCCCACAGTCCTTCAGTTGTGGAATTTGTCAGAAACACTGGGGCAGGCTCTGAGAATCTCAGCTGCTTCGTTCCTGAGCTGTCACACTGGGAGCAACCCTCAAGCAGGCATTCTCCTGCTAAATACAGTGAAGATTTTGTATTGGCAAGAGCCTGGGAGCCTGTAGAGACTCAGTTTCCATCCTAAGGACATATTTTATCAATTAATGTCTAAAAGAAATGTCTTAAGCATTTCTCACCTCTGGAAAGGCAATGGATGAATTTACAGCACTGAAGTAGCCAATATTTCCACCAGTTTCATCAGAGCTTTTGCTAATTGATGATGCCCAAATAGAGCTATCCAAATACACTTGCAGGAGATTTTCTTGTGAGGTTTTGGAATATGTTTAATGCAGATGAAAAAAAATGGTACCTTAATGAGTAGTCAAAATCAACAGTTGGCTGTGAGTAACAATGAACAAACAAAATAGACTTTAAGACTGTGCAATGTCAATCATTTTGACATTAAAGCAAATTTTATATCAGTTGGTGACACTAGCATGATTACAAGAGGAGAGAATTGCACTGCCTATTTCTGTCTGGATAAAAATAGGCATCTTAAATCTCTTAAGATTTGCCAGTGCAGAGACTGTCTGGTGTAAATGTAGACATTGTGTCAACTACAATTGAGTTAAAGCAGCTGTAAATGCTGGGAGCAAGCTCTATGTTAATCCTCAAAAAAATTAAAAACTCGTCAGAAACCTTTCAGAACTAGATATAGTTGGGGTTTTTTTGCCTGAGTACTGTGCAATTTTTAACTTTCAACACATCAAAAAATTTGCAATCAAACGCAGGCAGTAAAAAATATGCAGTCATCCTCTGAAGTAAGATGTTTCTATTACACTTCTATTCCTGGCATATCAGCCATAAATTCAATGAATTACAGAAAAATGCTAATCTCCTCAGCTATTAAGAATAAACAATCTTTTCATTACAAATTTTTTTCCAGTTACCTTGTCTAACTTTTCAGAAGTCATGTCAGTTTCACAGAACTCTTCATAATTCTTGAATTTTTCTGATACACATAAAAACAGATTAAAACATATTTCAGAGAGATACAGATACAAAAATGACAAAAAAGAATAAGTTATTCCTTTCCTGCATCTCAGGGAATCCCCTTCATTATAGCATTGCACAGTTTCTCCTCTTGAAACAAAGTTGGGGCTGTGTTCTCACAATCCACAAATCTCTATTGATCTACATATGGCAAAGGACTTACAAGACAGGGCATAGGAAATTGGTCAGGAATTCACAAAAATTCAAACACCTAAAAAAAATTCACTCAGAAACAGAAATAAGAAACATGAATCAAAATGTTTGGAAGAGTATTTCTTCAATTTTCTGCTAAATTGTCTCATTTTATAGTAAGTTTGCAAGCATTCAGCTTCTTGTAGCTTAATCATTTGGGGCAAAAGTGAACTTCAAGACATACCAATATAAATTATATGTACAGCATTATTCAGTGCTCAGCCACCATGGATGTACTATGGCAGAAGGAGTCAGCTAGGTACATTCCAGATATAGAGTAAAAGCCTATAATTTGTAATTTAAGGCAGTTATTTACAAGACAACTAAATGAATACACACTCTACCTTGTCAGATTTTCTTTTACAAGGGGACTCTCTTCAGCAGAAATCTTCTGACTGATAACAGTTCAGAAAACTTCCCAGAGAATATAATATTATGAAGTCTTGGTCTACTTGGACTATGCTACTTAAATGTTCAACCAGAATTAGAGTTTCTCTCTCTCTCCCAATAATGCAACAGAGAGGTCAGTATCTCCATCATTAGTTTATGCAGCAGAACTTGATAACTCTGCCATCCTCATCCTGTAACATGGAGAAGATCCTGGTTTAACCCAGGACAAATCCTGACAGGGCACAGTATCAGGAGATCCTGGCTCGAGTCCCAGCCTGTTCCCTGTACCAAAAAACTTGCATGAATAAACCACAATAAACACCTGTGGAACCTTTGTGTTTCACAAGTTTTCAGGTATGAACATGCCTAACAATCTCCTACACTTGGGAGAGTAGGAAACCCTGTTTCAACACAATAAGCAAGGCATATGACCAATTAGTGAGACAATTAGCAAATTTTATATTGCTGGAATATAGAAGATAACTTTGGCTGTAGGATCAGCTCAGGAGAGCTGAGATGGTGGATGATCATGAATTGCATCATTACTGAGAGTAGTTTTCTATCCAAGATGGTTTTGTCCACCAGGGTTTTATTCAGAGAAGAAATAAAGCTGAGATAAGCAGTATTTCATCACTTTGTTTGTCAGCTTTGAGTCCATTACCACAGCAAATTGGAAGATGGAATGTCAAATAACACTAACAATAACCAGTGAAAAATGAGAGTGGAATTGCAGACAAATAATCTATGATTGCTGAAGATTTTTTTATGTATAACAATCAGTCACTTAGATATGCCTCATTCCCTCTGTGGCTGTTATAGGGGCCATAACTGTCAACCCTACCCTGGTTTTGCTGCACTCACTCCCAAACTCTATTCCTGGATTAAATAGGAATTAGGAATGTGTCTGAGGGTAGTGGAAAGACAATATAGAGCCTTTGGATAGTGGAAGAAGAGCACATACTGACAGTACAGAGGTCTTTACTAGCCAAAGCTGCAGCGGGGATCTTAAATCATGTTGCAGAATGAGAGAGAACTCCACAGTGAAAAACATTCACTGCCATGCCTATGCAAGAATAATGAATTTACCATGAGAAATCACAGATGAAGATTCAACTGTAAGTACAGATCTCCCTCCAGGTCAGGAGGATGTACTGACCTATAAAATTATAGTATTTTGCCAAGGGCCTTCAGAGTTAAAAAGTGTGGTCGGTAAAGCAAAAGCAGCAGTAAAATCTCTTAAGTTACAATATAAGAAACGAACATGAAAAAAAAATATCAGCATACTTCAAGGCACCAAGGTCACCAGAACCAGACTGCAATCAGACAAGAAATAAGAGGAACTAATATAAGGTGTAGGACAAAGGGTGAGGGTGACTTTTGTAAAAGTAACCTCTGCAGTATTACATATTACTCACTCAGAGCAAAGGAGGGAGAGGACAGAATAGGGACTTCACTGAATGACTGGAGAGTTTATATGAAGAAAAAAGAAGGAAGATTTTCCTTCTGTGATGTTAAATGTCATTTTGATGTACAAAAACCCTGTCCTGATGGGACAGAATTCATCCAAACAGTGATTTTATTGAAATAATAAACTCCAGAGAAATAGCTTGTGGGAGAACAGAACTACACACAGGGGAAGAAAAGTAAAAAGCCTGAGGATGTGGCTGAAGAGAAAAACAAAAGGGATTACAGTGCTTGCAAAAGAAATTAACTAACTCAGAGATTAAATTTGGGATTTGAGAGTACTAATAAAGGAACAAGAACCAAAACCTCATGAAGGAGGTCATTAAGGGTTTAATGTCCAAATGCAAAAAGTTTAGCAAAATGGAAAAGAAGGGCAGGAACACCTATATAAAGAGAAATGGCAACAGAATGTCTGAAACCACAGGTATGAAATCATGAAGGCATGGATATAAAGTAGTTGTAGATATGAAGTTTTTGCAAGGTTTGTGAATGATTTATAACAGTCCTCTGTGGTGGAGGCCATTCCACTGAGTTAAAGTTGGGCAGCATATCACCACATAATCTGCTGTTCTCTGATTTTTAGATTGACAAGATGATGTTGTCATATCAGCAATTGTAATTAAGACATTTCCTTATCTTCACAAACCTGAGAAGTTTACATTTCCCTCCAGAATCTTCTCTTCTGATGACTAATGGATGAACAATCTGCAGTCCATGGGAAATAACTCTTGTTATTAACCAGAGGATAATTCCTCTAGTCTGCTCTCAGATACCATTTTCCACAATGGAGCATTCCTGTCTCATGGGAGTCATACCAGGCTCCTGGGAGCAGAGAGGTCCTGGGAACCCAGATCAGGGCACTGCTGATAGTTACCCATCTCCTTCCCTGAGTGGCCAGCAGGTCATATCCAAAGGGCCTTTGCAGAAGGGAGTGAACTACCAGCCAGGTGAATTGCCTCAGCTGAAGGTGTCCCAGGTACCTCATCCTGGGGAATATGCATGGATCAGACACCACCTGTATTAGCCCAATTCATCTCATGCCTTCAGACACCAGCAGGAAAGTGGGCAATGTGGCCACCTTCAACAGAGCATAAGACACAAGGATGGGCAGCTGAAGTTACCCTATGGGTTACAAAGGACACTCATAGAAGATTTTTATTTTCTCCGACTGAAAGCATTCAAAATCAAAGGAGAAGAAGGACAAAGAGGGTTGCACAGGCAGCATAAAATGGCAGCTAATAGACTTTTCAGTCTAAAATGTTGAGGTATCTTTATTGAGATACTGAGAGTTCACTGGTAGCCACTTTGTTGGGCAGTTGTCCTGAGCTGAACCAATAGACCTGAATAGATTGATTTTAACTACCAGATGAAGAGGTAAAGTGGGGGATGTTGCAGAGACACAACTTCCTTGGATGCATGCGTACCTCTGTGGATACATCATGGAAGGTGTGCTGTCATTGCAGTATAGAAATATAAAAGCCCTGTAATGTCTTCTTCCCTGTTCTTGCAATGCACAGCTGGCTTGCAGCTGGAAAAAGTTCCTTGTAACCTTGGTTGTCCAGGCTGGTCCAGGCTGGAAAAACAGAGAGTTTCCTTTAGAGCCCAGTTAGTTTCCTCTGTCTTTGTAGCCATCTCTTTAAGCAATACAGATGCAACAAAAGCAGAGAAGATGCAGTTCCAAAGCTGCAGGATGCTCGTTTCTCTGTCTGACAGCCTGGAGCCGAGGAAACATCCCTTAGTTTGTTTTCCCGTAAAGTCTTAGCAACTTATTAGATACTGACTTTTGCACTAAACTTCTCTGTCAATAACCTCATCAAAGAACTCTGCCAAGAAAAAACGCTATGAGGAAAAAGAGAAAGTAGCACATAGGATTCAGGGTGCATAAGAAGTAGCTAATATATGTGTATATTTACAAGAAGAGATAATTTTTATGTTCACGCTGTCTCATCAATGCCTCCAACAACTCAATTTTCCTGCGATATCACAGACTCTGGATATATTTTAGGTTCCCAGAAACAAATTTCTTCTTCAAAGACCTTGAAATACAAATATTTTACACAGTGGATTATGACTCAAGCTCAGGGCTGAGTGATGGCAAAGTCCACAAAAGCAGTATATGTGCACACATCCCAGAAAACAGAACCAAATGCTCTGCAAAAAACCATCTACTTCTGCTACTTAATATTTGTGGGTCATTGTACCAAACTATGACCTCAGTACCAGGTCATGATCCCGCACTGGACCCTCCGATGTCTTTAATTCCTTGAGAAAGTAAAGCAAGCACAGGAACAGTTCCTTGTATAAGCAAAAGATGAACTACATGAAAGAAATAAAACATTTTGTTGGATTAACCCCATCTGAACTAAACTGCTTTTAGAAAGCAATTTAAATTTTCACCTTAGAGATAAGCAAGAATCTTCATCGTTGCTCTTGCTAAATTGTACCTTGTTGCTGGTTACTCATTGCTTCACCATTGTGGTAAAACCTGCAAATATTATGAAATATTATGAAATATTCACACATAGCAGCACTGAAATACACATTACCTGCTTCCATGATGCGTGTCGAATTTTTTCCCTATAAGGGCCCCACTGATTTTCAGTGCTTTTGTAGACACCTTTCACCTCACCCCTGACTCAAGCTTTCTAACCCTTCTGCTTTGTTTTCAAAAGTGGCAAAGTCTTCTTTTTCCATTGTCAGAATGTGGCATTCAAGGATGCAGTGAAACATTTTGCATCCTCTCTTGATAATAATTCATCAGTTTGTTGATAGTCTTTTCCACAGCTGATTTACCTCTTAATTGTTTTCATTTCTGTGGAACAGAAAGTTTTAAAACATCAACTATCTATTTTAGTCCATTGATCTTACTGCTGTTATTTTGCTTGCAAATGTAATCAAGCAAAAATCATTTGTAACTAAGCAACACTATCTTTCAGGTTTGTGATCTATTTCTCAATCTTTCAAAATGATGTTTCAGTTAGAGTTCCCCAAGCTTAGATGATAAAATTAAAGAACTTTTATCTTCTTTCAGCAGGAGAACTCAAATGTATGTCACACAGTCTCCCACAGTACATGTTAGTACAGCTTTTCCTTGCTGTAAAATGAGAGGTCATTCATCCTGCTGTCTCTCTTGCCTTGGTGATCTGCTACAGATGCTGTCAAGTTGTGATTGGTCTGGCAATTTGTATGTGAACTTCAGAAGAATTTGTCCTTTTTGCATAGTCCACTCACAAAATTCACCATGGGGTTCTTTTTTAAAAAAATTTCAGTCACACAGACTTTCCTATCAGGCTTTATAAATTTCAAGCTTATTCATAAATTCTTACATGGAAATAATTTCAAATCCTTACTACTTATCATTCCATCTCCCAGTTATTGGCATAAAGCTAATCAAAACCTCCTTTCCATGTCTCTTGATACTTTGATTCATTTTATTCTCAAGACCCTTTTACATTATCTTGAGTTCTCATTTTAATTCATTTTGTTATTAATTTAACCTCCTCTGGTAGCATCCTCCTTTTTCAGAAATATGGCTGCTCTTCTGGTTTTGAGGATTGAAACTCTCTTTCACCTGTCTTCTTAGTAAGAGAATCAGATTTCCAGAGCAAAAGAGCTACCCCTCTTACCAAGTGATCTGCTCATTTGCTGAATGCTCTTTCTTTACTTTGGTTTCCCTTCTTCAAAAGTTTCTTGAGCTCTCTTTGTTTTAACCCCTTCCCCATTGTCCATACCCTTCATCACCAACAGACCCACTGCCTCAGAGCCAGAAGCCTTTCTAGCTCTTGATTCCCATTTCCTATCATCATTCTGGAAAGTGCACAGCCTTTTTACTTGTTCCTTGAAAATATTTTCACTTGGTTTTTTTGGCACAGAATTGCTAACAGGACCATCTTTTCTCTTTAGCCTGCTGGAGATCTCCATTTAGACACGCTCACTTGTGTTGCAGACTGGGCTGCCAGCCAGCCACAGGTATGTCACCTCATCACTGTCTAGTTCAGACAGCCAGCTGTGTCTCCAGCAACAGGTTCTGCTGTTTTCATATTGGAGGCATGAAAATAAAAGGGCTACCTCAAATTACTTAAAAAATACCTCCAACCTATTACTTTTCCTCTTTGCCAGGTTGAACTGAAGGAGCTGTAAAGGAGAGTGTTACATGATATAACTTTATTGGCTGAGTTTCGATGCAAATTTCCTTAGACTTCTTCTGCAGCCACAGGAAAATAGCAAATCCCTTCAAGAAATTATTCAGGCATATAAATAACAGTCATTAGGAGAGCAGTTCTTAGAGGCATCCCCTTTCCAATGGCATTGGCTAGACAGAACAAAGGAAAGTGCCTCTATAACTCACCAATTACACAAAGTGCCAGATCAGGAGGTCTGGATATCTTGATTTCACAGCCATTGTCACCTGCCCTGAGCCATGTTACATGCTTGGTTGACACATTGACATTTCAGCCTCTGTTAACCAGTGTAAATGTCCTTATTGGAGATTTGTAATTTCAAAACTGATGCATCCTCCATTTCCTTATTCAGCAGCTCTTTAGTCATTTAGTCATAGCATGTGATATCTGCATTTGTTCTTCCAATTTTTCCTTTAAGTATGGCCACTGACTTGTATTCAGATTGAGAAAATCTTTTCTGGCTTCAGGCAGGAAAAAGAAACCAATGAAACAAACCCAATTATAGACACAGTCACTGTTCCATCTCAAGCCATTGTATACAGAATAATATGTGGATCATTTAAAGCAAAGTATAAATGCTGTCAAATAGTATTTTCTAAATTACACAAGCATCCCAATTAGACATTTGCTATTGCTACTGCCCTGCCCCAGCAGCCTGTTGGCAGAAGGGGACTGTCCCCTCCAAAACAGACGATGACCTCTGTCTCCAATGTCCCAGCCACACAGCCTCACAGATGTGCCAAAGTGTCATCTGCCAGGATTTTAATCATGGGAAGAACAAGATGGAGGCAGTAAAAAAACCTGCACATGCCTACAAAGAGGAACCATTTTAATTAGTTACCCCTCTCCCAGAAGTGCCTGAGACTAAAATTATAATTTTTGTAAAGAACCCAACATATAAACAGATCCAACTAAAGCAAAATATGTAATCCTATGGTGCATATCTCACTTATCTCTGAGTACTCATAAGTGAACATAATGAATAAGAATAAGAATAAGAATAAGAATAAGAATAAGAAGAATAAGAATAAGAATAATGATTGAATCTCTAGGAGTACCAAGAATCCACAGTTTTCAATAATTGACACTATTTGTCAAACAAAAAAAGAACAGGCCACTTACCCCTGGTTCCATTGGCTTTACCTGAAATTGCAAATACTGAAGCTTACTGAAGAAATCAAGTGTAGCGGGTTCAACGCCTACTTTCAGTCACCACATTTGACAGCCCCACAAATCTGTGTGGCCATAAAATTTTGGCCATAAAATACACTGCACTATTTTAACACTCAACATGTTTATGCTTGAAGCTGCCTCTTGAATTCCCAGGGAGGCATTGGAAGAAAATTAAAAAGCACAGCCAAAAAATATAACCACAGTCAGCCCCCACTCATAAAGTTTAATTGGAAAGCAGATATTAAGTATGTATCTTTATTACATTTTGAAACAATGAATAATATATATGTTGTTGGCTAAAGACTGAGCTCTGAAGAGTGAGTATATTGTTTTATTATTCAAACACAAGTGAAAGTGCACTGTATTTTCAATTCATATGGGCACCACTTTCTGTGAAATAAATAAATACATCCACCAGCCTCAGATGGTGATTTACATACTCAAGTACCTCTAATCACAATCCTAAAAGCAAGGGTGGAAAGAACGGTAGCCAAAGCTGTTGCCAGGACAACTTATCCCTGGATTTAGCATTATCATGAAGGGAAAACCTACAAGGAATTTAATTAACCAATACCTCAAACTTACAGCCTGCCAAGCACTGCCTACGCCCTTTTAAATCCCAATTCCTCAGGAATGACTGCACTACTGGTGGCTGCACCCACTCAACAGAGAAGCAGCATGGGATATGGCCACAGGATTCCTTACAAGCCAGCGTGAGCCTGCCCTGTGGCCTGGCCCACAGCAGGAGCCAGCAGCCGTGCCAGGCTGGCTGTCAACCGGGAGCCAAGCCCAGCTAATACATCCTAGAATCGAAGAATTATAGGATTGTCTATGCTGGAAAAGATCCTTAATGTTGTCAAGTCCAACAATTCGCTCAGCACTCCAAGTCAACCACTAAACCATGTCCTTAAGTGTTACATCTACAGATCTTTAAAATAATTCCAGAGATGGTGACTCCACCACTTCCCTGGACAGCCTGGTCCAAAGTTTGACAATGCTTTCAGTATGGAATTTTTCCTACTACCCAATCTAAATCCTATCTCCCCTTCAGTTAAAGAATATATTAACCCAAGTTTTATATTTCAGTGATGTGATCACACTGCTCTTGGTGAACTGAGTGAGCTTTTGTCACTGTCTGTAGTGTACATTTGATCTCGGACACAGAATAATTTAGGATGTGATGAACCCTAAAGTTCATCTAGTTCCTCTTTGCTCTGAAATGGTAGACCAGGTTGATCAAAGCCTCTTCCAGCCTAGCCTTGAACACCACCTGGGATGGGTCAGCCACAAGTTCTCTGGTTTGTTCCAGTGCCTCACCCCTCTCACAGTCAGTGAGTTTAAGGAGAAACTTGTCTATCAGATATATTTGGTTCATGCAGTTGTTGCAATACACATCTTGCAATAAAGATGTGGCAATATAGACAGGACTTCCATGCTGCAAGTTATCCCTGCCCCTTCAGACTTCTGTTACACGTCACAGACTTCTGTTACACCTCACATTTTGATGGGAGATGACAGAATTTCTCTCATAATTTGTGAACAACCTTGCAGTCCTCCTTAAGACTTGGACTGCCTGATGTCTGCTGTAGCTTTGAGCAATCTGCTCCAGTTGACTCTACCTGAGTTAGTAGTTGGCTAACCACTGGGATCATGGTTTTGTCACCATCAGGGTTGATGCTTCAAAGCAGTCATTCTTTTATTTTTCCTCTCTGCTTAAAAATAATAATGAATTAGTGTTTGTTAATTGGAAATCAATACAATTATTAAAGTTTTAAACTGTGGTGGACTAGAAGTGAAGTTGCTTATGTTAATGTTTAAAAAAGGGATTGAAGAAGGCAAATATTAAAGCAGCATCCAAGAAAGTTTCCAATTTCAATAGTACCACCAAGCAATAAATCAGTAAGTGGAAGAGAAACAACAGAAGTTTGCATGTCTCATGCAAGAAAAGGATAAAAGAAACATCAGCAGGCTTTCAACACTTAACTTTCATTCCTTTCTGAGGTTTGTCATACAGTTATGTTTACATGTTTTTGTAGTCTCTCATTCTTCACTTTCCTTTCAGGAGAAGTTCAAGAGATGAAAGTACGAAACAGATACTCTGTATTGCTTTATCATGTCAAAATAACAGTACTGGCACATCATCACTTCAAGTACTGTCTCATGATCAAAACAGAATTTTACAGGGCTGTGGGTGATTAATGGTTTCATCTTTGTCTTTGTCATGCCGTAACTGGCAAAGATAAGGACTCAAATATTTTAACATTTTGTGTCACAAAAGCTTTGGTCAAAAATTTCTACTCATCATTCTTTTTACTAACATAGACACCAAGGATATCCAAGTGGGATACTGATATCAAAGCTTATGTAATACAGGTGTTACATCTTCCACAAAACTGCCATTCAACATCCAGGCAGTGTATAGAGAAAAAGAAAGTAATTGATTATAACAAAAAGCCCTTTTTCTCCTGATGGGTGGTGGCATTGAAGCATTTTCATGCTTGGTTATCATGAGCAAAAGGCATTGCTCTTCCTTCCTCCAACATGGTTAAAGTTTCCCCAACATTTTCAGGGAGAGGAGCACAGTGCTTCAATAGCGAGTTAAGTTATGCTTGACTCCAAAAATGAAAAATCTAATGGACATCAAGAATATACAGGCCTATATCTCCCATTAGTTTCATACCCAAAATAATGGTTAAATGCAAGTGTAGCCGTCAGGTGTTGTTTACATGCTCACATACTGTGGCAAGTGACCTTCTAAGGGTCCTCTCCAGAGAACACAGGCACAGTTATCATGTGACATGATGTATATGTTTACAGCTCTGTTGAAATTCCATAGAGTTCTAGTGATTGATTGTGTGATGCACAGAATAGGGATACACAGAGAGGTTGACCTCATGTTTTTTCAAAAGTTGCATATAATGCCCTTCTGCGCTTAGGACACAGAAGAGCACTGTCATGCAGCCTTGGCTCATATCCTCAATATCCTTATGCAGCTATTTAAGTCCACAAGTCCTACCGGTCTCTGATAAAAAAAATCTCAGAGTTAGCATCATCAGGCATATTCATAATAGTAAAGAAAGGTAAAATAATATGGGTATCATAAGAGTTTTCATAACCAAAAGTATGGGAATGAATGCAAACACAAGTCTTTGAGAATCCCAGGGGATCACATGAAAGGTGTGAAAATGCTCTTCACATCCATGAGGGAGATGGAGAAATGGAGAAAGTGTGGATTTCATCCAAGAGGAAGAGGTAAAAGTATGTACAGTTCCTATCTTAGGAGGCTCAGCAATAAGGGGGAAAGACACAAGCCCAGGCAGCTGGAAGGAAACATCCAGGCTGTATTTGCACAGGTCCTTGGTGGTGAGATTGGCTCAAAGTGGGTCCATTAAAATGTGTAATGCCACACTGTAACATGCCCTGTGCCAGTTCCTTCCTGCTTACAGAGCTGGCTGGCTCAGAACACAGGCAGAGGAATGTATGTTAATGTGTCTGAATATATTAAGAGGTTTCAGATGTAAGATTATGCAGTACTCAGTCTTAATACCTCTACATGGAGATAATTATAGCTTTGACCTTTATTACCTTTACCCTCACCTCAAAATCTCCTTTCATGTCATCTTTATGAGACCATCCTTTCTTGAAGTCTCTGCCACATCTTGCAGACAGGAGGGATAGACACAGCAAATAGGCAGATGCAGCTGACAGATAAAATCTTGCATAAAATTTAGCCTCAATTTGGTACCTTTGCTTGCAAACACAGACTTACATGGAATGAGAAAAGCAGTCATACTGGCTGGCAGGTGAGCATGAAGTGTCAAAGTGAAGGGGGAAAATGCAAGAGATACAACAAGCCTTTGTGTGGCTGCTTAAGACCAGGTTGACTCCTCTGCAGGAATAAGTCAACACTGTGGAAGCTCAGTTACATCATCTGGTCCGGTATGGTCAAGTATTTATATTTATATAACTCTACCTTGAGTCCAAAGTGTCAATTATCTGCACACAAGAAAGGTAAACTGCAGCCTGGAATGGAGCAAGGAGAAGAAATAACAAACTGGTATAGGAGACAACACTGCAAAAAGTGGACAAAAGCAAGAGGGAAAATCATCCTTCTTAGAAGGAAGCCATCCTGTAATTTTTTCCATCATATCTAACTCAAAGCCCTCATGATAACATATTCAGTTACTAGCCCAACTTGTTTTGCTCAAGTCTATGAACTAGATATTTATTACTCATATCAGCTTCACCACAAATTTACATTGAGCTCAGTGGAATAATCCCTGATTTATAACATCTTAAATGAGATTAAGATCAGACTTTTGTTTTTCAAAGTCTCAAGTGTAACATCAGGCAAGACAAAGCTGAGACTCATAGTTGAAATTCACACTTCCAGAAGCTCATGTGGTTTTTTGGATTGCCATTCTCTATTGTGAGCAAGTCTCTTATGAAAGGTGAGGAAAGCCAAGAAAAGAGAATACAGAGAAAAGTCTTGATAAATCTGGATGCATTGGTCTTTATTCTGCCCACCTAGATTTATTTAACACCTCAAAAACTGGTCTAAAAGCAGTACACATTTTGTAGAAAGGCAGAGTGCTAAAGAGAGTGAGATTTGTTGTACCTAATTTTGTGCAGAATTAGTCTATCAGATTTCCCCCCTCAAGTAACAGTTGTATGTGGGCTTAGCAGGAGTGGGTGAGGAGCACCCTTTCTGCCCTCTCTGTAACTCAAGCTAATGTTGCAGTGAACTGGGGTAGCACCTGTGGTGACCAACCATTTTCACTCACAGCCCTGCCTGCAGAGCCCTGTGAGTCAGACAGAAACTCAGCAATTGTTTTTCATATGCCATTTGTAGCATGGCCTCTTTGGGGTATGAGGCAGCAGCATTTGGCTAAGGAAACACAAACACCCCAGGTGAAATAACTTCACAGAGCCCTAGCAAGGCACCAAGGTTTTGAGGACTGAGAGTACGACTTTTTTGTCTTGTACTATTTTGGGAAATCATACTTGCATGCTTGTTCTATTCTCAAAATAAATATTTCACCATTTTCCTTTTTCTGTTTTGTTGTGTTTTTTTGTTTTCACCCATGCCTGATCTCTGTATTCACAAGCCCATCTGCAGTAAATAGCTGCAAGGCTGGGGAGCACAAGACAGGAACCTCAATAGTTACAGACTCAGGGGTTGAACATCCATGCTAACAAATTTTCAGGTTTTTTCCCTCTCTACCAATAACTTTCGTACTATTTAGCCTACTTCAACCAATTTCAGTTTTAATTAATTTAACTAATTTGGCTGCACACACAGTACCTTTTGAGGACATTGAAGAGTCAAGAGTCTCCTTCCCTCAGTTCCTGTCATTCTTGGCAAGATCAGATAAAAAGTTGATTTCCTGTCCCCTCCAGCTCTCTGTGTCTCTGTGGTGCAGGTGGTAGTCAGGGGATGGATGGCTGCTGAGCCTCTGCATCCCTCCTAACAGAGCAGAGAGCACAGCACACTGCGAAGAGCAGTTCAGGGCAGCCAAAGCTTAGTCCTCCATTTCACTCAGCTCTCTGAAAAAACCCACCTGCTACATGAATAATGAACTCTTTGGAATAAGAAGATTTTTCTTTATGCATGTGTAGATAATGCCTAACAGCACAATAAAGCCCTGGTCACCTCAGAAGCCTTTATGTGCCTCTATAATATAAATACATAATCATAAAGAATGAGTTGTCAGAGAAAGAGGTCATGGATCAGCAGAGTAAATCAAACTTTAACAGCCCATCAGGGCCAGACTGCCTAGCAACCAAACAATTCATCATTAAGAAGTTTTTGTGCTTTATTATAAATTTAGATTTAAAAGAAATGTTGAAAACCCTAGGTCAAATTTTGGTCTGTTACTTTGGTGCAAACCAAGAGCAATTTACTGAAGTCAATAGATCTGCTATAAATTGAAGGGAAAATAATTACCTCTATATATTGTGAAAAAAACCTTATTTATGTTTTAAGTCTAGGGAGCACATACTACACTTTTAAATGTTTAGTGCTATAGAAATATGGCTATTTTCCTAAAAAAATTATTCATTTGGAATTTTTTTTGTTATTTACATTTCTTGTTCCACAGTCATTTCAAACATATATAAAGCAAAATGCTTGGATCTCAAGTGATCTGAATGAGTAATTATATCAGAAATTTAAAACAAAATCAACAAAATCTTAGTGTTTAAACTAACATTAAATGACTCAAATTCTATAAATAAATAAATAGCTATTAAAAATTAAAACTTTTTAGACTTTAGTAAATGCCTTAACTGACAAGAATCCCTTTCGTATTTTTTTTCTTCTTCCTCTCATACACAGTAAGGGATCCATGTAATTTGTACTGCATATGACACCAATTGAACTGTTGGCCTCGAGTCTAGCTTGGTCCATTCAGGTCTCATCTTCTGCACAATCTTTGAAAAGTAGCACAGCAGATAAATTAAATTCTTTTAATAAGTCTTAGGAATTTTCAGGTAGGTTGAATGCTCAGTTCCAGAAATCTGGCACCCCATAAGACTGTCCTTTGTCAGGAGAGACACTATTGAATTTAGTCTTTTAAAACCATCAGAGGATCGTGCCAATTATGCGTTTTTCAGTCTCCTTTCCTTTTTCTAGTATCACAGGATGATTTATGAAGCATCCACCTCTTTCTTAATAGAACTTCATATATGGTTCTTGCAGACCTCAGAACCAGGGATGTTTAATAACTTTCATATCCTAACCCTGTCTCTTGTAGGTTTAGGTGTTGCTCATCTTAGCTGACAATCTCTGGTGTGGTACTCATCTATTTCTGTAGATTTTCCATGAGGATTTAATATCAATTTTTTAGTATACCTTCTGAATAATTTTCTGTAGGTTATGGCTGGATCATCTGGAAGTGCTCAACTACCCTCTTTCCCTCTCTTTCCTCCTCTGCAAAAATAACAATAAAATAAAACAGACTTGTCAAATGCTAGTGACTTTCTCAGCCAAGAGAAATGAGATGCCAAGTTTCATCTTATCTTTGATGATGTCATATAGGCCAGTTTGATCAGAATATAAATTGTGTTTGTCTTTCCAATTCTGATTCCAAAGACTTGGTAAGTTCTTGAGTAATGCCAGATAACAGACATCTGATTAGACTGATAGATTTTATAATGTGAGGCTGTTCCAAAATCTGATAGGTTGGGTGACATTAGTGCTTCAAATGCCAGATTTTTAATTGTAGACAGAAGGTTATCTGCATAGATTAATAATTTGTGGGTGTCTGGCTTGTCCTTTTGTTTGCTTTTTGCATCCAGTAGTGTTTGTTAATGTTTCTAGTTATAAGACAAGTAATTGTATTTCTCTGTATAATGTTAGCAGCAGGGGTTTTACTATCACAACAGATGGGGATGTGTACAGATCTTTGATTAACATCTCAGATTTATTTTACAAACCCTATGTTTATTGAGCCTCTAGCAGAGATAGTTGAGAAAGACCGACTTTTTTTTTTCTTTTCCGAATATTGTGTCATTGATAATCACCAGACGTTAGTATTACAGAAGACCTATACTGGTTGATATAGTAAGATATTTTAAAGCATCTGAATTAATTAGGAACTTTAAGCTATTGAGGTTTAATGAAACTTTCTGAAATTGGACATTCAACCTGCTTGAAAATTCAGTAAGAATTGATAAAAGAATTTAAGTCAAAAGTTACCAAATACTTCTGTGACTTTTGAAAAATATCCAAATGTAACTGAAAACCACTCAAATTAGGCAGCCAGAAACATAAAATAAACAAAGCAGAAAACCATGGGCACATGGAGGCCAACGTAGATGATGTTTAGGTATCTATCTCTGGAAAATTTGATCAAAATCTAAACTACAAAGATTTTTCCCGGGACTTATATTTCACCAAGACAGAAAATCAGTACCTTCTGTCTTGCACAGCATCCCAAAAGCACAGAAAGTTTTAGTTAACACACCCCATCAATCCGTAGGAGCCCTTGCAAAATCCAAGGGGCCTTCCTAGCCTCCCTCTTGATCTCAGTATGAAATCCAGTAACTCCAGCCACTTTCACTGAAAAAATGTATCCAGAATAGAGAAAGGATTATAGGAAGAAGTTTTTGGAATGGTATCCTGTCACTATAGGACACGAAAGAACACAAGCACACACCACTGTTCTCAAGGTGAAGGAAAAAAGGGTAGTTTATTTTCTGACTCCAACATTTATAGTTTTCCAAAAGTGACAGCGGATTGGAGGGTGACAGTGACACCTCTCCAATGACACTGGTCAAACCAACAGTCCATCAACTCTCTCCTCCTCCATAAAGGAATGCAAAACAATGAGTCATTTACAGAAAGTGTGTGAGAAAGTTCACTAAAAGAATGTCAACATCAGAAGGCTTAGAAAATCTTAAAAAAACAGGGTGACAGTATCCCAAAGTATTTATTTGGATTATTTCCTTTTTGCATCACATCTCCATCCTGAAGTCATTCAATTCTGTATCTCCTTGCTCTTGTGAGTGTACCCAACCAATAGGTTTTCTACTAGCTGTGAAGGGAAGAGGGAAGAGACACAGAGACATTCTAACCCATATTCATGGGAAGGTGAGGAAAGAGACAGAGAATGGGGGAGAGAGTGCAGATCATAGATCTGCTGAGCACACAGTCTTCACTATCTCTATTATTCTGATATTTTTCCCTGAAATGTCATCCAAAAAATGCAGCATACTTTTTATTTGTATTAATTCTTCTCTTCCAGACCACCCAGATCAACACTGAAATTAACAACAGGGAGAGAAAGTTGTCACAGGATTCTGAATACAGAGCTCCTTTTTACAGGTGGCAACATCCATGTCAACATAAGCCAAAACCCATAGGAAAGGAAGAAAATAAGTAAAATAACTTGGAGATATTTCAAAGCAGAGGGTAAGACTGTTGAATCTACACCACTGAGCTTATTTTGGATAAATGAATAGAATTAGTGCCAATGATCCTTTTCCCTTAAGGAGTAATATCTGCAGCTGATTTATCTCTAAATATTTATGGCAACCAGAACCATCCCAATTACTAAAGAAGATCTACATCTGAAAGCTTTGAATCAGAATACTTGCAAATTTGCTCCTCTTGAAAAAGGGGAGGAAAAATATATTCCCATTTTACAGCACATTAAAGGGGCTTCTCTTTGAACTTCATGATTTAGGAAAAAATCAAACTCCTCTACATATTTATACCTACATAATCAAACAAAAGAGAGTTACCTTTTCCATCAGCTTAGATGCTGAAGCCCTGCTGAATGTTATTCATGGTCACCATCAAAAGAGTCAGATGTAATCACGACTCTGCCAGTTTGACCCTATATAATGCTTATCTTTCCTCAGCAGGTATCACCCATAGACAGTTGTTACAGATAATCAGAAAGAAAGATATCTGAGCAGAAGAAAGTCTGGGCAGAAATATGGCCTTAATCTTCTGGAGAAATATTGTTAGGGCCTTACAAAAGGCACCAGAAATCAATATGTGGCCAAGTGATTCAAGCCCCAAAGCTTTCTATTCAGGAGAACACACAAATATCTCTAAAGCAGATACCTGCTGAGAAGTGAGCTCCATTGGTGCCACCAGTCACTGGGAGGAATGCTTGATTCAGTTGCCTAAATACAAGCACCTGATGACATCAGATTATCCCACTTGGCTTCCAGCTGTTCTCCCAAAGTGTACAGCTCTTCCTTAAACCTTCTGCCATAGCTGCCACTCCTCTACAGTTGTGACAGCTCCGTGTTAGCGGGACACTCAGTAACCTTGCAAATGACAGAGGTGACTGAGTTAAAAAAGCTGAATCTCTAATGCTCCACTGCCTGCAATGGAAGCTCAGGCACTGGAAACTCATGTACGCTTCTGCACATCAACCTGAAAATCAAACCTGGTTTCCTTTTATGACAAGGTAACCCACCCAGCTGATCAAGGGAAGCCAGCTGGTGTGTGAAATCTTTTTGGATTTCATTTGAGCTTTCCGTACTGTCTCTCACAAGATCCTCTGGACAAAATGTCCAGCACACAACTGGATAAACACATCCTGAGATGTGTGAGCAACTGGCTCATGGGTCGGGCATGAAGGGTTGTGGTCAATGGGGTGACATCAGACTGGGGACCTGTAACCAGTGGGGTTCCTCAGGGCTCCATCCTGGGCCCTGCGCTCTTCAATATCTTCATTAATGACCTGGACACGGGACTGGAAGGGATGCTGAGCAAGGTGACAGATTATACAAAACTGGGGGGAGCTGCTGACTCCCTCAGAGGCACAGAGGCCCTGCAGAGACACCTCACAAATCAGAGGACTGATTCACCAGTCAGTCACCAACCATATGAAGTTCAACAAGAGAAAGTTCTGGGTTCTGCACCTGGGATGGGGCAACCCTGGATGTACAAATGGATTGGGGAATGAGAGGCTGGAAAGCAGAGCCATGAAAAGGGACCTGGGGGTTCTGGTCTGTGTAAAAGTTAAACATGAGCCAGCAGAGTCCTGGCACCCAGGAGGGCCAACCTTGTCCTGAGGGTTGGGAGGGATTGTCCTGCAAGGGAGGGGATTGTCCTGC
Organism: Agelaius phoeniceus; assembly: GCF_051311805.1. Lineage (NCBI taxonomy): Eukaryota > Metazoa > Chordata > Aves > Passeriformes > Icteridae > Agelaius > Agelaius phoeniceus. The sequence continues at coordinate 144,039,865 of NC_135265.1, read as the reverse complement.
TCTGCTCGGGGGCAGCCTCACCTGCAGTCCTGTGTGCAGTTTTGGGTGATACAATGTAAGAAAGACATTAAACTGTTAGAGAGTGTTCAAAGGAGGGCAACAAAGATGGTGAAGGGCCTCGAGGGGAAGCCATGTGAAGAGCAGCTGAGGTCACTTGGTCTGTTCAGCCTGGAGGAATCTGAGGGAAGACCTCATTGCAGTTACAACTTCCTCATCAGGGTAAGAGGAAGGGCAGACACTGATCTCTTCTGTCTGGTTACCACTGACAGGACCTGAGGGAATGAGCTGAAGTTGTGTCAGGGGAGGTTTAGGTTGAATATTAGGAAATGGTTCTTCACCCAGAGTGTGCCTGAGCACTGGAACAGGGTCCCCAGGGAACTTGTCACAGCACCAAGCCTGACAGATTTCAAGAAGAATTTGGACAATGTTCACAGATGCATGGTGTGAGTCTTGGCAATGGTCCTGCGTAGGGTCAGGAGTTGTACTCAGTGGTCCTTGTGGGTTCCTTCCAACTCAGCATGCTCTGTGATTCTGTTATTCTGTGATCAACACTTAGGTGCTCTTAACTCTGTGTCTAAAGTTCTGCTTTGTACCCTAAGAACAGGGAAAACCTTAGATTTCATGTGGCAGAAGTACTGTGTAGAAGTTGTCTCACTAGGTACCCAAATTAACATGACTTCTTTGATGGAATTTGCCCTAACCTGAATAGCCCAGCTTAGCTTAGAAATGATTGCTGCTATCTTGACTGGAATGTATAACTATTAATGGCTTTACTGGTTTTTTGTGGCCTGTGTACCTCTGTAGAGTCATCTATCCTGCCTTAATCATCTGAGTCCCCTGTGCTTTGGTTCCATTAAGCATTGCCTTGTAAGATTATATTAAACTTGATCAAAAACAAAGAGGTAGCCAAGAGGAGAATTCCAAGAGAGATACACCAACCTACCCAGTGATTCAGTGTTGGAGTTCCTGGGTGTCCTGCACCACTCAGTGGTCTTTTTTGTTTTCTTTACAGAATACTTTAACCTGGGTGTATACCCCTTTTGGAGCTCCCTGATTCCAGATTCCTTGAGATCATCCCCTCTCATCTCCTCTGCTATTGTGTTTGCACTGCTTGCATTTCTTCTCCATGGCTCTTCTTTCCTTCAGCAAATCTGAAGGGAAGTAGAAGCTCTGAAGCACATTAGCTTTGGCTCATTTAAGTTTTTTCACCTCTGCTCCTTACCCACCTACAGCTGCAGCTCTGTGCCAAGGGAAGGAGAAGAGTGGGAGGAAGAGCTATTAGCATACACTGAAGCACAGCTGTACTGACATGCTCCAAAGAACCATGTTATTTTGGCTGAGCAGGCTGCAGCCAAGATGAATGTATTGTTGCATGGCATGGGCAGTTAAGAATCTTGTCTAACTTCTGAAAAAGCCTGATTCTGTTTGATTTCCACAGCAGCTGTTGTTGTGTGAGCTGCAGAATAATTCAAGCTCAGACAAGATATGGAATCAGAGTAACTTTGCTAGCTATCCTATTTCTTTACAAAGTAAGGTGAACTCAGAGTGAGTTGAAATCCAGATCCTGCAAAAAGCAAGATATTCTGAAAATTATTCCCCTAGTTCTTCTAGAAAACTTTGAAGCTGAATGATTATGAAAAGCTCTAAGTTTATGACAATTTTGCACAATGCAATGGGAAATAAAAGGTTGGTCAAAAACTGATCAGCAGGAAAAACTGGAAATTCCCTTTTTGGTCTTCATTGCAAATTGTTTGCTTGTTAGCAAAGAAATAGAAGAGAGAATGCAACTCAATAGGTACATGATTCAGATAATTACACAGAGGTGTCCAGAGTCTCTGTAAATTTAGATACCACTGGCCTTCAGGTGCTGCTACAGAAAGCTGTGTCCAGTGTAACTCTTGGCTTATCTGTGTCTCCTGTGCAGATTTCTAGGATTATTTTTATGGAACAGTACTACAGACTTTGGTGTGATAGAACTCAGGATGTAATCTATATTAATTAAATATTCTCAAATACTAGTTACTTCAAAAGTCTCATTTTAGGAACAATAGAAAACACAAAAGAAGATAAGAGACACTGAAAGCTAGAAAAATCTCTCACTTTTCTGCATTTGGGCATAACACATTATTATCTTTTGAAAAATATCTGAAGATAATCTAAACTTAGTTTGAGATCTCAGTCCAATGGAGTGCAGTGTTGCTTTCTTCAGAGGCCAGGCCAGATAGCAAAAGTCTGTTGTTGTTATTAGATTTCTAAAGTCCATACCTCTTGGGTGTATTCTCATGGCTGCAGATCTTTGCTGCATGGACTCCTTGTTCTGCACACTGTTCTCTCTCAGGTCAGGGCTCCTCCAAGGCTCTCCCTGACTGGCTATCCCACCCCCTTTTATCCCGGTGATTTTCATCGGTTGCAGCTGCAGCCCATCAAGGGCAACCGGGACCTCTGGGGCAAAGCCTCTATACAGATATTCAAATACATTTCCTCTACTATATTTCCCCCTTTTCTTTTACACACGTTAACAGTTGTACAGATGTTCAAGTACAATACATACATTTCCCCATGACTCACAGGCCATGTTCAACACCCACATTTCTCCATGACTCACAGGCCATGTTCAACACACATAGCTCCTTGCTCAAAGGCCATACTCTTTCAGAGCTCCCTGACCCAAAGGCTATGTTCCGTCGCAGCTCTTGGCCGCCACAGCTCTCAGCTGTCTTAGCTTCTACCAACTATCACCACAGCTCTTGGCTGTTCTGTTGCAGCTCTTGGCTGCCACAGCTCTTGGCTGTCTTATCTTCTGTTAACTATCACGTCAGGGTCACCACTTGTTGTTGTTATTAGATTTCTAAAGTCCATACCTCTTGGGTGTATTCTCATGGCTACAGATCTTCGCTGCACAGACTCCTTCTTCTGCACGCTGTTCTCTCTCAGGTCAGGGCTCCTCCAAGGCTCTCCCTCTCTGGCTATCCCGGTCATCTTCATCAGTTACAGCTGCAGCCCAATTAAGAACATCGCAGCTGCAGCCCATCAAGGGCAACCAGGACCTCTGGGGCAAAGCCTCTGTACAGATATTCTAATACAATACATTTCCTCTACTATAAAAGTCCAAGTTTTTAGACTGCTTTGAGCAATGCACTTTATCCTAACCCAGGGAAGAAAGCTTAACTACTGTTGCCTTCAGTCTTCACAGAAAATACCAGCAAAATCACATCCTGGTGCCAGCAGTAAAGAACTATATCACATTGAAATAGAAAGATACTTTTAGCTGAGTACTGAAGAGATCTTGGGTGGTCATAATTTCAGGTTTCTCACCATGGAGACTGCAATTCAATGTGTTTTAATGACTTGCAATTGGTGTGGCAGTCACAACTATATTGGGCTAAAACTTTATAGAAATACTGTCACAGACCTGAAAGTTCACAGGACCTCTGCTTGCATAAAACAAACCTATATTAACTGGGTTTTTTACAGCCCCCAAGTTTTCTTTTGCCCTGCGTGTATCCATATCAAATGCAGTCCAGAAGAGCTCATTAATGTTAAATCACAATACTGATGGTGACCATTTGTCAGATATTAGAGCCAAAGCTATAGTACTCCTGATTGAACAGAATCATATATTACTCCAAAACTAGACTTCTTTGGTTCATTAAAGTAAAGGTGATGTTATGTGCATTTATTTGTTTATATGTAAATGGTGAAAAATCTCTCGTTGTGTTGGTGATTAATCATTTGGTAATACAAAATTAATTTTGACCTACCCCAGCATTAAAACTTTTGATGTTTTAAGTGTATGAAAGATTAAAATGCAAATGCTAGTTTAGAACAGTAAATTAACATTTTGACAAGGAAGAATAAGGCACAAGCAACTGCCTTTCAAATGTTCTATTTCAATGATTTCCAGATTGATAAGTATTTAAAACAGATATACAATAAGTCAGAGGAAAATTAAAGTCTTTTTCTCTTCTGTGAAGCATTTTCTGTTTCCCCTTCATGGCCATATAGGCAAGAAAAAAATCAAAGAGGTTTATCTATTGTTTTTATTCCTTTTCTGTCAGAGGAACATAGAAAAACACATTACAGAGGAGAATCACCACACATTCTTGTAATTCTCCACAGATGCATACATTCCAGCATGGTTGCAGCTAAAAGAAAAATTATCTCTAAAAATAATCTTAATGTGTGCATTTTTGGGTGGGTGTGTTTTGCTGCATTAAGATCTTAGAGAGTTTATGTTTACATTATTCTGTTATTTCCATATCAAGAGGCTCAAGCAAATACTGAAAACCATTAGAATACCAAATCCAAATAAATTGTTTTATTCCATCTTTATAAAGCTATAATACCCTCTTGCTCAGGAAAAAAAAATACAGCTAAGAATGCTGTCACACAATTTTTCTGGTAGTTCAGACATGAGGGTACAAAAAAAAATTACAATCAGATTTATGCTATTTAAAAATATCATTAAGATCAAAGCTGTCAATTACAACCTTAAATATCCCAGCATCTCCCAAGATGCCCAGTCCTGAAACAGAACTCTTTAAGGGTCAACTCTTTTTCTAATTAATTCAAAAAAATCCCCAATGCTTCAAAGAGACAGGCTCTGTATCTGCAACATGGGCCCTCTACTTGTGCAGCTGTTATTTGAGCTACCTCTTCGGCTTCTTACACCCACCCAAGAGAAAGAACTGCACTTTTCTGTCCTGGGAAAACACCTCACCGTCCCTGCTGAGTCCTCTGACATGTTCCTGAACCCAATTACCACATTTTAAATCCATCTTTCTTTTTAGAAGTCAGTCCTTCTTTGAGTGCATGGTTGGAGTAGATGAGCTCCTGAGGTCTCTCACAATCAAATTTTTCCCTGATTTTATGGTTTTTCAAGGATGCATGCATCTATCTCACAAAATGTATCCTTTTGCCAGCTGATTGAAAACTTTGAAAATGTTACTGAAAGCAACACAAAAGCATGATAGTGTAGATGCCTTACTTGTGTATTTTCATAGCATGTACATTTGAGTTTCTTTAGAATTCCAGATTTCCTATAGTGCAATACTTTTGGGAGATATAATTTTTTCAACCACGTAATGGTTTGTTATCCCTTATATTACCCAAATATACTTTCTTTCTGAATAAGCACCATAATTCTAGAATTTCTCTGTTTTAGAATTTGTGTCAAGGCAGCAAAATCCTGAAATTTATCTCGAAGATGAGCATCAAAAATTGTTGGATGCTTATGTCATACTTCAGTTGCCTAATACACAAGTATCTGCAGGTCTTTCTCTGTGATGAGGGACCTGATAGGCCTGTCTGCTTCTGAGAAAGATGAAACTGGGTCTGTAGAGTACAGTAGCTGGAGGCCAGGTGACTAAAACCCCCCAAACAGCACTCCAGAACTTCTGTCCTTGCAAACAACTCCCCTTTGTGTGGGTCTCAGCTCCAGATTAGGACATTTAAATTTAAGTGCCTGAATGTGACTGTCCAGTCTCCATGTCTAATAAATTCAGAGCTAAACTGAAAGCCAACTCCCTAAATACAGGCATCTGATGCCAATTTTGATGCTCAAGAGTAGCCAAGTCCTGCAGGTGAGATGGGCAGATATAATACAAAGTCTCTAGGACCTGTGGCTTCTGGCAAATGAAATGCCTTTCTTTATCTCACAGAATCACAGAATCACACAGAATCACAGAATGAACAAGGTTGGAAAAGACCTTTGAGATCATTGAGATCATCAAGTCCAACCTATGACCTAACACCTCCTCATCAACTATACCATGGCACTGAGTGCCACATCCAGCCTTTGTTTAAACACATCTCCAATGATGGATAATTTCTATTGTTAGGGAAGTGATTTGAGCCATTAGTTATTCCAGTCACTGCAGTGATTTTGTTCACTGTAATGAAGCACATGTTGGTGTGAACATCTGTGGGACTCCACCAACCAGACTCCCCACACTTCCACTGACCACAGCAAGAGCTCAGAGAGCATGCACAAAAAACTAAATTAGACCCTTCAGATACCCAAACATAAGTGTCTTCATGTACATTGAATCCCACACTTAATGTAATTTCCCCTTGTGTGATAGTGTCTGTCATCTTCCCAAAGCTTATGTCACAGCTGTCCTTAAAAAGTAGCTCGATGAGCATCCTAGTGTTCCTTGTAGGAATCGTAATCATTTTCATAAGAAAAGGTAAAGAATTAGTTGTAATTTCAGCTTGCTCCAAAACCCTCTCAAGCCCATGAGAGCCCTGTGAACTTCAGTTCAAAAATCAAGAGCTTCAAGGTCACTTATTTTTAGAAGCCTGTGGATGGGTATTAGAAGATATAATTAGTTGCAAGTGAAGCATAATATGTATGGGAGGGACAAAGAATCTTGCCTAAAAACTTGTTTGAGCTCTTATTTCTTCATAAGGATGTGTGTAAAAGCATCACAACTCTTCTGATCTGAGAGAATAGAAATATGGAGGAAGCTGTTTTTCATTATTTCTTTCTCTCATGTGCTTAACAATAATTATAACCTTTAGTCTAACCTTGCTCTAGTCATGGTTGTCAAACTCTTCTAGAAATAACAAAGATAACCACTGCTCAGGGTTAATTTTATTCTGGCAATATCTTTAATATAAATCATAAACCTCTTCCTGCCCTCTTTTTTTTTTTTTTTTTTTTTTTGCATATGCCTAAAATGAGTTTCAGTAGTACTATAACTGATGGTCATGCATAAAATAAAAGTAGAAATTATTGGTACAATAATCTTAAAATTCAGTTTTCATTCTATACCATAAATAAGACAATTCTTTTCTTCCCTCTCCCATATTCTGCTCTGCAACCCTGTTCCACCAGCTGCAGAGACTAAAAGAGGTAACTATGGTCCCTCTTTAAAATCCTGTCATTTTTATTTGCTCATCCATGAAATCCCTTAACCTAGACCACCACTAAAGCTGACTGAAAATCTAACTGTAACCCAAGCTCTGCTTATGATAACCAGACCCAAGACAAAAGGAAAAAAACTTTCACCACACAATTCAAACCTTTGTTTTACATTAGTGGTTTACACAAACCAACCCATAGCACGGTCAAAGATGACTGTCAAAGGTGAATTAAAAGGTGACAGTCAAGCCCTGAAGATAAAAGGTCATAACAATATTGTCTCTCATGTAAAAGCAGAACTGTTTTTATTTTCTTCTATGTACAGTCCACTATACATTTTTAAATTATTTTCCTGATCATTTGTTTTATACTAATTATAGCCCTAATTTTAACTTTGTTCACTGCTTACTTTTCAGCCTTACTGTCAAGTGAGAGGAAAAACTGGAGCCATTTGGTTCATACACTAGTTTTATTTTTCTAGTCTAGAAACAGTCCCACAAAATTTGTATCTCTTCCTCACTTTCTGATCTCTAATACTAACCTTAACTTTAGCTCTGGATTTGATAAAAATTAAAATGATAACTACGATTCACTGGTAAGGTGGCTTGCTCCTGGATGGGTCCCAGGCATTCACCAAAGACTCTCTCCCCTCTACAGCTGCACAGAAAAGAGAATATAGCAAAGAGAATATAGCAAATATAACAAAGAGTTCATGGGTTGAGATAAGGACCCGGACAGATCACTCAGCAAATACGGTCATGGGGAAAACAGACTTGAATTAAAGATAATAATTGAATTTATTGGTAACAAAATCAGAGCAAGGTAATGAAAAGTAAAATAAAACACATTTCCCCCCACCCCTTCTCTCCTTCCCAACTGTACCTCCTACCCCAGCAGCACAAGGAGGCAGGGAATGGGGGTTATGGTCAGTTCATCATGCATACTTTCTCCCACTGGTCAGGGAGAGGAGTCCCTCCCCTGCTCTGCCATGGGGTCTATCCCATGGGAAATAGCTCTCCATGAACTTCTCCAATCTGAGTCCATCTCACAAGCAACAGTTCTCTGTGAACTGCTGCAATGTGAGTCCATCTCATGGGCAAGAGTCCTCCCCAGACTGCTGCAATGTGGGTCACTCTTCCATGGGATGCAGTCCCACAAAGACAGGCTGCTCCAGGGTGGGTCCTGCTCTGCTGTGGGTCTCCTCCATGGGCTGCAGGTGGATCTCTCCATACCATGGATCTCCAGGGGCTGCAGAGGCACAGCTGCCTGACCATGGTCTTCACCATGGCCTTCACCACAGCCTGCAGAGGAAACTCAGCTCTGGTGATTGCAGCATGTCCTCCCTCTCCTTCTGCACTGACCTGGGTGCCTCTTTTTGCTCTTCCCTGGTCACAATTACAGATGTGCAGTAACTTTTCTTTTTTAAGTTTCTTTTAAAATATATTATCACAGAGGTGTTTCCATCATTTCTAACTTGCCCAGCCTTGACAAGCAGCATGTCCACCTTGGAGCCACCAGGGATTGGCTCTGTCTGACATGGAGGAAGCTTCTGGCAGTTTCTCACAGAAGCCACCCTGGTAGACCCCCCACTACCAAAACCTGTCCACAAAACCCCAATACAGCTGGCTAAGGTAATTTTAAATTATTTTACTTTGAAGGTCTGAAATCACTACAATAATGATCCACTCCAATTTTTTGAAAATTAACATTAACCTGGCTCTGGCTACTTTGCAATCATGAGACATAACCTGAAAGAAAAATATAAAAACTGGCTCTTTTGAAAGCACTGTCTGCAATATTCAACCATACTTTTAGTATTTATCTCCCTCATTCCCACTACTCTAACCTGAATCCTACTGTACTTCTCAGGCACAGCTAAAGGAACCAAAAATAAGCCATCTCAAAAGGACACAAGCATTAATATTACTTTTCTTATATAATGTATAACCATATTATATAATTTCATTAACAACTTGCATTCAATTTATCTCCTGAGTAATACTCAGGAGTACTAATCTTGGAGTATTACTACAAAATATTTTTGACATTTCCTTCAATCCAGTACTAATCATTCCTATTGAAACATTACCCCTTATTCACCCTTAAGCTCTGGTATTTAAAAAACTGCACAGCCACCATGAAGTAATTAAACAAAATAAAGGAATATCAGTGCCAGTGCTCTTTCCAGTACACTCATCTTTCACACTCACCACCACCACAGATAAGTTTAAACTCTTTCTTTTCCCAAACCTGATTCCATCCAAATCTTCATCAATCTTATGATCTCCAGACTGCGCTAAAAGCCTGTTCCTGAAGAGAACAGAAATGCTTGGACATTACTCTATGTCATCAATCAGTTTATAGTGAGGGTCTACTTTTAGCCTAAAAATAGATGCTAATTTTTCTTTCTCTCTTTAAACTGCTGCTATCCTCTGTGTTTGGAAACTTTCCTCAGAACCTTGCATGATCCCATCACAACAACCAACATCAGCAGTTTTTATTTTTCATGCCTCACAAAACATAATGACAAATGTGTCCCTTCTCTCTTCTAATCCTAAATTTACAAGTTTTGAAGCATCAAGGATCACCAGAGACTGTGAAAGGGAAATAGGCAATTAGCTCCAGATGCCCCCAGGACTCATTTTGTCTCCAAAGCTGACTCAAAAACTCCTCTGGAGAAAACTCTCAGAGAGAAGAATGCCCACAAGGACTGAGAGAATGCAGAACTTGATGACCAAGATGAGACTGATGGCAATCCAGTGAGGCTCAGAGAATCCCAGAGGAACAAGATGCTAACAGAATCACTTATTCCAAGCACTGCTTAGATGGATGCCCCAGAATCCTATGGTCAGAAAACTCTGCCTAACTTTGCATTCATAGGAGTCCTAATCCTCTATAATGGATTGTTGTGGTGCACAGCTGTCGAGAAGAGCTCAGAACAAGACCTTAAAAGACAAGACCTCTCTCTCTGAGAAAATAAAATCTATGGACCTCATGAAATAAAAACATAAAGATACGTGATTGTTAGGAATATCAGTATTGGCACATCCTTAAAGGTTTGTTATTAGACTGTGTCTAAAATTTTTTATTATTTTATAAACTTATTGTACTCCAAAATGGTGTGATGAGAATGCAGGGTACAGGAAACAAGAAGGAGTGTCTGGAGAGAGTTGAGATATATGTCACCTGTTGCTTTCACCATGGACCAGTTGAAAAAAAAAGAAGAGGAGGAGAGGAGGCAGAGGTTGGGATGACTTCAAATGATTTTGGGACAGATTGGTTGTTGTGGAATGTCATGCAATAGGCTTGGGGTTAGAGACTTGGAAAGGAAGAAGGACTGAATATTAGGAAAAAAATACATTTTGGGTCACTCCTTCAAATTTTAGCTGGATACCTCCTATCACCTCCAGACAGCAGATAACAGCCAAGACTCAGTAGATTTTAGGAAAATGGCATAAGGGCAAACAAAGAACTCGTGTGTCCATGTACCCAGAAACCCCATTTTTAAGACATCAAATGGGGACATGTGACTATACACACATAAAGCTGGAAAAGAGTAAGAGAGATAAATAGTATCAACCATGAAGCATTGCATAGAAAATGTCATACATACCAAATACATCTAAAAGTATTGAAGGAATTATGATGATGAAACCCAAGCTATCTTCCCATTCCCACCTTTTTTTTGTTACTCCCTTTACTCCCTTTCTTTTGACTGGAATGGACTATGGATGGGGAGGTTTTGTGTTTAACACTCACTGTAAAAGGGGCTGAAATTTTTTTGTGTCAAGAGACACAAATTCTGTCAAAATTTGTGTCAAGAGACACAAATATTAATATCATGATTCAGTTAGGAGTACTGGTAAAACTGACAGGTGCTCAGGATTTATTCTGCATTTGCTGGGAAGAGGCGAATTAAAATAATATCTATAAAGTATTTTTACAAAGACTGCCAGTTTTGGAAAAGCTTTCAAACTAATCCAGCGTAGGTAGATATGCTCCAAAAAATTCTGTGACTGGGCAAGCTCTTGAATGCTGCTGTACTTGAAAGCTTGATGTGGTTTACTTTGGAACCATTGCAAAGTGCTTAGAAATTCTGACATGTTTAGCAGAGGGGAAATCAAGGAAGAAGGTTTAATTGACTCATGAACTGAATCTTTGTCACCCTTGTTTGCATGGCAGGCCACTAGTCATGAACATACAATAAAGGTTTCCATGGTCTCAGCATTGAGGTGTGTCATCAGTGTATAAATTTCAAGATTGTAAATGTATTCTTGTAGGAAGAAACTATCTATTTCCCCAGACTTGCTGGCAGGATTAGACTGACTTTAGCACCATATATGTATTTTAAAAATCCATTGCAAAATATTCAGGAATAATGCTCCACAGAGAACACTGCATAGGAGATTTTTCTTAAACATATGGCAGAAAGCATATTAGCATGAATAACTTCCATGACATTTCCCCCTCCTCCCATCCTTGAAATTGCTGTGAGGCAAATACAAACTGTAAGTGAAAATCTAGAAGAGAAGAAAGAGGTAGGAGTTGCAAACCAGGGCTGGAATTTGAAATCCAAGGGTTCCTGAGTACCAGGATATTTTCTTAAAAACATGGTTATTTTCAGCTGCTCTTGCAATAAATATTCTTGAAATTCAGAAAGTCCTAAGTCAAGTTATGAACCAATGAAGAGATTTTGGGGGGGTATTTGCACATCTGTGTTACTATCCTACTAATAAAATTCTTGTGACTGGGATTTTTAACTTTCCTATCTCTGTCACAGAACTACTTTGGAAGGTTATATAATTGCAGACTGCCTCACATACACATATGCAAAATTAGAATAATAGTGCATCCTTTTCATTATCTGTAGAAGTTGTGAGCAATTTGGAGAGGAAGCTGCATCTATTAATGCTGGGTCTATTAATCTCTTACCTGTGTCTGCTGCTAACAATAAAAAGCTCCAGACTCTTGTAATCTTGAAGCATGTGAGCTTCAGAGTGTAGGAAGTGTAAGAAACCATTTTTATGTTCTTCTGTAGTGATCTTTGTGATCCTCCAGGGAGACCCAATAAGTCTATAAGCATAATTATCAAAAGTGATTTCATTAAAAAAAAAGGAGACAGCAGATTTCCTGTCCCTCCTCAGTCTCTAGTATCAGCAATGTGATGACCCTAATCTCCACATACATTATTACATGCCTGCACTGACCTGCACGTCATTTTATACAGTCTATAAACATGAACATCTATTACAGAAAGCATGGTAGGGAAATGTAGCAAGTTTTCCTGCACTGAAACCTTGATAACTGAGTTTCAGAAAAAGAGCAATCAGAATCCCAAGAGATTTCATCAGCTTTGTTTCTTTGCCTGATTGAGACTTCAGCTGCACCAGTCAGTACTTTTGCTGTCCTTCCTCACTGTCTTCGCCCTTCTTCGCCTGAGATGAGAGCTCTGTGTGATGCCCCAAATCCATTCTGACTGCATGTGCTCCTGCAGTTTGGAGATTAGCGCAGTCTAAATGGGAGTGATCAGCTCAAATTTTGTGTCAGATTGATGATAAGTTATGATTTCACAGAATGAGTGGCAGGATGATTTTTTAGACAAAAGGCAAACAGCCAATCACGTGCCAGGTAGGTTGCACAAGGTTTCAAGCCCTCAAATGTGCTATGAATGTAAACCTTCTACTTTTGAAACTGTCAGAAAAGCAAACAACAAGAATCAGTGATTATAGCATACTTTTTCAACATTATCACATTCATGGAGGCAAATGAAACAACTGAAACAGCTGTTTAACCACTCTGTTCTGTTTTTCAGTCATGCTATTGGCATGTTGTTCTATTAGAGTTTACTGACTCAGAGAGCCACTGAGATTTATAATTTGGGCTTTTATAACCAGAACAAAGTGGATCTCATTGAAGATGACAATGAAGAAAATAAGCAGATCCTAACAGTAATTTCAGATGGCAAAACAGTCAAGCAGCATTCAGCTTTAAAGTTCATGGTCCTCTAGGCTGAGGTCTTTAAACAACAAGACAATCAAATTATCACCTCATCAAGGCCCAGAGAAAGCACTTTAGGGTAGCATCATGTTGACTGAATGGTCTAATCCAGGTAAGCAAGAGAAAATGCTGCAGACATAGCAGAGCCTTCTTGATTCCTTGTGAAAGGTCCTAGGTGCTATGGTCTGAAGCTGGAACAGATTTCACAATGTGTTATCACTGCTCAGAGACAATCCAGGGACAGGCACCACCATGCAGGTGATGACTGAAGAAATACAGCCAAAAAAATTGCAGAAGGTTGGGGTTGGAATTTCCTGTTTAAAATGATTTTGTAGCACTTCAGTGTACCAGGCTCCTCCCCTGCATTGGTGTTTGGATCCAGCCTTGCCATTAAGTTCATCATTAAGAAATTTTTGGGATTTTGCATTTCTTACCATGCTGACACTTATTGAGCTATTTATCTTCAGTTTCTATTCTACTGACAGCACCAAAAGTATATTTTTCATAAATATTGTTATTAGCTACTGAGTTTTTAAGAAAATTTATGTAGCTCTTCTCCGTCATGATATTAAATTGAAGTTCCTTAACAGTCTGTAGTACAAAAGTTAAAATACAATAGTGTCTAAAATGGTAATTTCTTTGAAATGTTTCTACAGTCAAGCCCTTATAAGAAGAGTGTCTGTTCAGCAGTGATTGCAGACAGATTTTAATTTTAAACAGAATTTCCTTACACTTTTTCAAAACAATTGTTTTTCACTATTAAAAGGAATATGAAATTTTACAATCAGAATAAAAAGATGGTTTAGAATGAGGATCAAGAGATGGAGTTTCAATTTGAGAGTGGGTTTTTTAATAAAGATAAAAAGGGCTGTACAGTTTTCCTGCTTTTACTCATTCTCAAATTCTTTTTTAAAGCATGAAGCTGATGTAGAGTGACAAAATAAGTTTTACCCACAAGACACCAGTTTATTTAGTATACATAATACCTTACATAAGCAAATCCAGATCACCACATTTTTCAAGCTTTTCACATGAGTAGGTGAATTGTGGTTCTGTTGCAACCATCCCTCAAAGAGATCAGACTTCACAGGTCTTGGACTAATTTTTGCAGAGGGCAAATCAGAAGGACATCAACAATCAACATAAACACATTAATAAGCCTTAATTAAGTCTCAAGCAGCCACAGAGAAACGGGCTTGGTTTTCTGAGCAGTAATGATAGCAAGGTGGCAGACATTGTTTACTTCCAGTGCTGGAGGATTCCCCTAAAATGCAAGCTCAGATTGGCCTGTGACAGACTGACCTGGCACTAAAGAGCACTTCACTCTTTTTCCTCTTTTTTAGGTAAATTTAACCAAAACCAAATGCATTCCCCCCAGTATTCACAAACAGCTCTAGCCCTAAAGATGTTATGTCTTCATTCAAAGTTTTATAGTCTATGCCAGTCTGCGTAAAGAGAATGACAAGAAAAGGGCCTATCAAAGCATAATTTTAGTGAATTAACAGCAGCAAGTACTCTTTTGATCTTAAGTATTTTCCACTATGACTTTCATGTCCTTTTGAGAGCTCAAAGAAAGTCTGGACACACCTATTTATTTTGTACAATGTATGTGACATAAAGTGCACTGCCCTGCAGTTATTTTTAGATGCTATTTTTAGAAAGAATTTGGAACATGGAACCTGACCCATATCCTCACTAACTCCTGTGCTCGAAGACTTCCAGGACTTCTAGTGAGTCCTTCAAAGAGCACTTGACTTGCCTCTTCTGGCCTGGAGCTCTGCTGATACCATGGTTCACATCTCCCTGGGAAGACTCTTCCTGAATGGCATTTAGCATTTTTCTTTTTCCCTTAACTTATCTATAAGGAGCAAATTCTGCATATCAACAAATACCTTTTACCAGTCACACATCTCCATTTATTCTTTCCATCAGTGTGTGCAGACCAGCTCCTCCGGAGTGTATTTGATAATAGTGTGTCACAGGCAATTCTGATCTGTAAAAAGACCTAGAGAACAGCATATTCAGGAATTACTACAACCCACCCACACACCATTACACATTTTCCAAATTTCAGGCTTCATTTCCAAGCCTTTTTTTTTTTTTTTTACAGGGGAACTGCAGCCATCAGATGTATATGAAAATCATAGCTGTCAAATCTCCTGCCATAATAATGACACCTGTGGGTGACCAATATTCACCTCAGTTGAGGTGTTGCTCCTGGAATATTCCTCACAAGAGGAAATAAAGGTGTCTTCTTTGTCTTGAAAATGCAGATTCAGGAAATTTCAGTTGATAAGAGTTCAGCTACTGAAAATTGCATTTTGGAACCTAAATTCTCCTGAAGACTGTACTCACACTGAGATAATTTGTCATTACTACCCTTCATCTGATGGCAAAGCTTCTTCTTAAGTATTTTAAAGAGCTCCACAACATATGGATAATACTACTGCATGATCAAAAATGTAGTGTTAAAAAGGGATATTTTTGCATTTAATTTTTATATAAGATTGGTGCATTTAATATTGTCAAATTAAATGTCATATCTGGTGGATAAAACTGTTTTTCTTTCTTAGAAACAACTGTTAAAGAGAAAAACAGGATTCTTCTGACCTGCATATGAATGATATTTCCTGTTTTATTAGAAATGTGAGCTGTCAGAAAAAGGTCTAAACAAATAAATTTGTTTAATGCTTGCATGGTAATCAAAATCAAATCTAGTAAAAGTCAAGTCACCACAGAATGTTTTGAATTCAGCAAAAGAGCATTTTCTGATTTTCTGCAAAGAAATTTCTGCAAAAAATTCTGACAAGTTACACAAACTGCAGCTTATTAAAAGGAATCTAGCATAAAGGAATCTAGCAAAAAATTACCTGTTTTGTAAATTTTGCTAGAGGTGCTCACAGGTTCTGCACATATTTTTTCCTCCAAAGATTAGTCTCTAATACTGATTTTGTTTCTTTTTATGTCACTAGCTCTGATGCCCTTATAGATGGAGAGCAGGTCATGTGAACCTTCCCAAACCTCACAATTCATCTCCAAACTAGAATAACAAAAGTGCTTGGAAAATAAATGAAAAGCCAACCACAGCCCCCATGTATACACGGTGAAAGAGTAACAATTCTCCATCAATCCCTTCTTAATATTTTTAATTTCACCAGACCACCAGATATAAAACTCATTCTATCCTGGTATTTATATTACTGGTAAAACTGAACCTCTCCAACTTCTTGGAAGAAAACTGATTTTCTACCTCATCTTTGAAAATTGCAGGAGAAAGATCTGGAAGAAAATGCACTTTTTTAGTGCTTTTAAAATAAGCAGAAGTGTAAAGCTCATTGAAGACAGGACATATCAGAAGATAGCTTTTGTCAGTAGTTCTAAAAATCATACAAACTAGTTAGCAGTTTGTATGATTTTTTAGAAACTAGTTATTTAGTTTCCAACCAAAAAATCAATTTTGCAACTCATTTATGACCATCTTTACATGTCTTGAACTTCTTATTCTTCTTCTTCACTGCTCCTGGATTGGGATGACAAAACCAAGAATCTCATTGCTTTCTACAGATGCTGGCACAAAATTTCAGCAGAGTGTAACCATGTAAACAGTGCAACCCCTTGGGCTTCCAGGCATGACACAGCTGCTGCAAGGGGCAGTAGACAGGTACTGTTGGGTAGATAAACAAAACCCATTATTTTAAAAATAGCATATGTAACACTGAAAATGGGCTTAAGATAGAGGGGAACCTTAAGGGGAAAAAAAAAAAAAAAAAGTTGGTAATTTGTCCCATCAACTGCTTTACTCAGCTGATAGGCAAGACCTTTCTCTGCTTTTACAGAAAATGAGGAGAATATTACTATTCTCCAGGTGGAATGACAATGCAAATAAGTAAGAGCAAGGTTTCCTCTGTAGCATGTGGGCACAGGCATGGACACCAACTGCTTAATGTGCATCAGGGATGAGAAAACACAGACAATACAACAACATGTTTACTTCTTCACAGGCAAAAATGTCTATGGTTCCTTCAATTCTCTCTCTTTGAAAGAAACTAGGGCATCAGTGTGTATCCTGAAGCCAAAGGCAGCAAAAGTTTAATATTTGGAATTGTCAGCCTATTCAGCATGACACTGGGCAAAACTGAGGGAAAACACAGAAGACAAAATAATTTCTCTGAGAATGTTAGTTCCACATGCCACACAAAATAAGGATGAGAAAGAAACTAGTCAGAGATATCTAATGTAAAATACTGTGTAAGTGGAAAATTGAAGGGGTGCTAATTTAATTTCTTCAGAAATAAATCTTTGCGTGCTGTGGGGAGATGCAGTGCCAGGTCACAAGCCACTACCAAAACCTCTGCAACAACCAAAACACCCCAGAAGCACTTGTCATGGGAAAAGAAATAATTTAAAATAACAAAGTCTTGTCACTTTCCTCCCAAAGGAGTCAGAAACTCTTGACAAATCTAAACATCCACACCAATTTATATGCAGAAAACCTCTTCCACTGCTGAAACAGACAATTTTCATAAACAGCAGTATATAAGCCAGAAAGCAAAGAAAGTTACTTAATCTAAATGAATCCACAGATGAAATCCTATTTCCTTTTTTCTTTTGTGATAGTGTAGAAGGTCTGGCAGAAGAGGAAGGAGTTAGATTCTGATCTAATTGAACAAGTTCTAGCTTTAATTCTTTATTTATTGTGGTTTCCATCTGAAGAAACCTGATATTCAAAACCCATCTGAACATGGTCCTGGGCAACCTGCTCTAGCTCATGCTGCCTGAGCTGGTGGATTGGGCCACTAAAAGACCTCTGGATGTTCCTTTCAACCTGAACAATTATGTGATTTTTCCTTTACAGCTGAAGCAAACATTTCTTTTTTGTCATGTGGGAGCAATCACACAATTTCATCATAAAATACCAACCTGAATATTTACTCTTGATCTGAGAGAAGTCCCAAATAAAAGGTTTAAAACTGCTAAGGTATCAGATTAAGGACTGAAGAGATATTTTTCCTATAGTGAAATCAAGTACTCAGCCTTAGAGAAAAGAATTTTCTTTGGCACAAAACATTGGGGTTTTCCTCCATAGAAAACTGTGGAAAAGGCCAGTCTGGTCTGACAGTCTGGCCAGCTTGTAATGCAGAGGCTCTAAAACCCTTGATCTGGTGGCTGGGATTGCAGAGTATGTCCATCTGCAGCATTTGTTCCTAACCCATACTGCAGACCTGGAATCCTGTTGTGCAAGAGACCTCAGCAGCCCTTCAAGAGCACTGTGTCTCCTACAGCCATCGTGGAATGTCTCTGTTGCATAGAAAGTCAAAGCTTTCCCAAACAGAAGTTTATGGAAGCTCTAAGGTAAATGGTCACCCATCCTAACCTAAACCTAAAAAGCTAATATTTTTGAAGTTGTCAGGGAAGCTCGGAAAAAGCTCAGATCAAGTGCTCAAGCTCCCAGGAGTATTTGGTCAACACACAATGTTCAGTGATGAATACAAAGCAGATGTTTCAGAGACTGAAGTTCCCAATAAAAAATGTTTAGCTGATTTTACATATGGAGTAGGCAAAGAGCAAATCCCAGAAAAATTCTTCAGAGAACCTGAAACAATTAAGTGCCAAGCTAATTATCCTGGAATAAAATAACTCCTGAAAACTAACAGTGTGTTTGGCATATTGAAAATAAACTCATCTGAAATCTATAGTGGGAAGAAAACAACACAGAATTAAAATTTAAATCTTGATAAATATATACACACATACACATGCACACACACTGTCCTGACATTTAAAGGGCAATGCTTAGCCAGCTGTGTTTCTATTTTCCTTCACAATTCACAAAAATATGATCCAGGCTAATAATAACACATAGATAAATGCCTTCTTTCCATATTGCTGTGCTTTATGAAAAGATTTTTAAAGATAACCATGCCAAATATCCAGGTGTTGGCCAGGTTGGATTGATGTTGGAACAAAGGAAAACACTTTTCTCCATCACTGCTGAGAAACAAATATTATCACAGTGTGGCTGAGTATTGAGGTTTACAGAATAACTGAGGCTGTATTTTACTATAAACAATTGGTTGAACTACAAACTATGTAATTTTACTTATCTGAGCAATAATTTGGGCCTCCATAAGGTTCTGTTGCCCCAGACAAGAAAAAGCTATATTTCAAAGTGTTATTGAGGTTTTATGCAATGGCCTAGCACCTGAAATGTTGGTGAATAAGAAGAAATCTTCTTATTACATATATAGTAATGAAACTATATGTGAAGTTGCCTGGGGAAACTTCCAGCGAACATATCACCCTATAGCAGGAGTTAAAATGTGTATTTACAAAGTATATTTGCAAAGTCTCCGTACAAAGGTCTGCTTAGAGGGAAAAGCAAATAGCAGTCCTGAGTTTTAAATCAAACTTTCTCAAAAGTTTGGCTGATAACTATTATACTGTCATTTTTCTATAGATTATTTCACGCATGTGACCTTGATATCTCCCTGAATCATCTCCTAACCACTCAGAATTCAACTGTGCTCCAAAGCTTCATGGAACTCTTAAGGACTGCACTTTATGCAACAGCATGGGAGCATTCAAGGGAGATACACCACTGGCTGAGGACAGAGGCATTTGAGTTCAGTTTTACTTATATCATCAAAAATTACACAGGGAAGAGCTCAAAGAGAAGGTCTTGTAGTTTCACAACAGGACTCCCAGAAACCCTTGGATAAGATAACAGTGTGAAATGAAGAGCTGAAGCAGTAGGGACCTCATCAACATATAATGAAACATATAATCTTCTTCTGTTTGTTAAAACAAAACGGTGCAAAAATACATTTTGGAGATCAGGTTTTCTGCAGCTCCCTGATGAAAGAAACATGGCAATAAACCTGCTGTGAGATGGTGAGTTGCTCAGCCATGTGAAAATGAGCACAGATCCAGACTGTAATATTTGATGATCAATTGATGCTTGTTTATTTTCTTTTTCTTTGTTTTGTTGTACTTCCATGTTATTCCTTGGACCAATCCATATTCTTTACACAGAACCATAATGCCTGAGGCTTGTAACTATATGACCTCTCTCAGTACAGTCATAAATCTTGCATTTAGTTGTCCTTTCTCAGCTTTGAGTTGTCTTCTGTCACGTAAACTTCACTTGCTCAAACACCTCCTGCAGATTTGGAAGGGGTTGAGATTTTTCTTGGGGTTTTTTTCCTTCTGGGCACTGTGGTGATTTGTGAGTTTCTTTATCCTCCTGCTGCTACAAAGAAACCAGACAGATCATTTTGAAGAGCCAACATCTGTTGCCAGGAGAGGTGAGGTGGTCATGTTCTGATGACTCCCTGTCCCTGCAAAGGGACTTTCCTTTTGTTTGCAGTAAACTCTGGTATTGTGCCAGCACCGGGTACTGGAGGGCACCTCGAAAACTACTCACCCACTGCACCAGGACTCAGAGGAGGAGTTTTCCTTGAGGAACCTAAGGTTATTAATACCTTTGATGTTTCTCTCTGAAACACCATGGAGCACTCACTGACTGGCTAGGCTCCTTGTCTTGACCATGCCTCAAAGCAGCCTGTGCAGAGACACTTTAATATTTGTACTAGCAGGCTTGGTATGGGCTGTTCTGGAATTCTTACTCTGCATGACACACCAGCATCTACCACCTCTTCAATTAAACTGCTGGTTTGTTTGTTTTGTTTTTCTATCTAAAACTGATTGTTGGATAATAAACATCATTTGCAGTAACCACACAAACTGCGTGCACGCAGGTTTTAGAAAGTGAAAATTACTGTGAGTGAGGAGCAACGGATTATTATTTGTGTTCTATTATAATTAATTACTTTGCACAGCTGGGAACCATGTTATAAGTCTTAGGTGTTTGCAAGAATGAATGGCCTTGTAAAATGTAGCTGGCAGCTAAATCCACTCTTGTCATCCATGCTCGTTTTTGGTGCTCTCAGTGCTGGATAGATGTGCCTGCCAAAGGCTCTCATCGGCCCATTAGTGTGTGGAGTGGCTGTGCTCTTAAAAGGACATTTTTATTGCTCTCTGCCCTTTGAGTCATCGTAGCTGCAGACACCTGGGATATGCTTGATACACACAAACAGCTAGGACGAGCCAGATAAACAGTCCTTGCAAAAACCACACATTACATATATTGATAATCACACACCAGAAGCCATCTGTTGAAACACAATTATTTTTCAGATCCCTTTCTTAGCCCACTGGTATAATTCAGGACCCCACAGGGTTCCTGTAAAGAATCATTTCATCTCCATTTTGGTTTGTGAAGGAATGATGAAAAGAGAGGTGATAATAAAATAAATTTTCTCCCATTGTTTTTTCCGCAGTTGAAGTCATTCAGTCCCATTAAGACAGAGCTAGAAATAACCTCTGAGCTCAAAAAGGAGTGCCACTATCAGGGGGTGATTGTGAAGAACTTGAAAAGGCCACAGTGCCTTTTCTGGGACTATGTGAGGTTGGCATGGCCAGTGGGTCTGGCAGCCAGTGGGGAGCCAGGGACAAAGAAATTCTGAGGAGCAGGTGGGGCCTGAGCATCTTATTATCCACTACAGCTCCCATGGATGACTCAACATGTGGGAGATGTCCATCATTGCTTATTCTTTTGGGAACATTTTGATGTCTTCTGCCACAGTACAAGATACCTGGGTTTGATTCTTATGCCAAGGACAATAAACATAAATATGGTACAGTTACCAAGCTCCAGGAAAGGAATTACAGAAACTGCTGTCACAGAATTTATGTTTACTTGAAAAAACATTGCATTATATAGTCATTCAAATGTAGGATATATTTTCTTCCACGATGACTGCTTTCTCCTTCTAGGGATCCCATCTCAGCAAAGTTTTAAGGGAAGTGTTTAAGACAGAGAGAAGGCAAATATACAAAGGAACTGGAAGTCATTCATCTCTTTCAAAAATATACCTGATTTTAGACAATGATGATTAATAACTAATGTAGGTTTGCTGTTCAAAATAAAATGCAGTTAATTTATCTGGGAGTGAACTGTAATTTAGTCTATTATTTCCTCTCCAGAGACAGCCTGCTGTCTCATGACAAGCTGAAAGGTCTATCAGGTTACAGAAGCAAGGTTTAACCAACCAAAAAAACAACATCAAACCTTTGTTTATATTTCAGTAGTCAGAAAACTTCACACAGACCTTTAAAATTAAAGGCCATCAAAAGGTATAGTGCATGTTCCAATAGAGACACGAATGATAGCTTTTGACAGGCCATATATGCAGTGTGGGAAGATATTTTATGTGCAGCCTGAAGTATGAGTCATTGGGAAAATAAAAACATAGGACAGTGAAAAAGAAGCATCATCAAAGCAATTCCACTGTGGAAAATGAAGGTAGTAGGAGCAGTCAGTGTCATGAAGGCTTGAGTGCCTTTGTACATGAGAGGAGAAAGATCAGCTAGGGATTACAATACATTTGAATGCATTAAAGAAATATTATGAACATGCACAATACAAAGTGAAGGTGGACAAATGTCCCTGATGGCTAAAAACTGACTCAAACTTGCTGTCAGTCAAGTGGAAGAAAAGAACTAGTTTCTTCTAGATTTTGATCCAAATTAAATATAAAAAGTCCCTTGGTATGACCATTCTTAAGAATGCCTGGCTGAAGAATAAAGATTAATTTATTTAAAATTAATATTAGTATTTAAAATTAATATTTAAAGAAGACAAACCAAAGGTCAGATGTGATAGGATTTGCTGATCCAATTCACTGAACTTTTGGGTCATAAAGGCAAGCATATTGTACTATTGAGTGGTACTGTTTTATAGGAAGTTCACCACTGAGATAATATTTTCACTGATTTCATGGTATAAGATTCAAATACATGCGGGACACATTGACCTCAAGAAGTCTTGACAACACTGGTGTCAAGTGCTCCAAGAAATAGAAATTATTAATTTACCAAAAGTAATTCCATCAAGAAAGAACTTTCTTGTCGGCCTCACCCTGAACACCTTGCTGCTCTGTGATTTCTCTGCAGGGTGCACTGAAGTGCCTCTCATGGCTGTCCATTGATGGGGTAACAAGGCATAAGGGTTCAACCTATGTTTCAGCCTCATTTGTTTGTTACATTGAACCCAGAGATCACAGTGGGGAAAAGACTGTTATACCTGGAGTCAGTACTGGAAGTAAGAGTTAGAAAAAAGCTACCAAGTGCATTGGTCTTGACACCTTCACAAAAATAATTTTTCCCTGGAGAATGTTGCTGGTCCATGAAAGAAAACGTTGTATGAAATTAGGGATTAGATTCAGTTTACCCAAGTTTATGTAGCTGCTCTGCAGATGTTACCTGAGTTTTCTGGGTTCCTATAATAGTGATCTTGGGGTGTAACTCATCTGCTTAAAAAGGAATGTGGGGTTTTTTTTAGGATAAGGTAAATTCTTTACTGAATTATGAGCATATAAATTTGGAAACACTAGTTTCTACAAATTGATCCCAAGATCTGCTTTTTCCACTAGACTGAGATGGAGAAATACAATTATTCTAGCTAATACAGTGATATTTCAGTCAATATAACACAATTTTTTGAGACTTGAGCAACATTATTTCCTTGTATAAGAACCTAAATGATGGGGCTGCCCAGCCTTACTCCAGAGCCTTAGTCAGTGCAGTCAGCTAAGGATTTGAGCAGAAGGTGCTGTGTAAGGATTGCATGCCATGAACCCACTTGTCATGTGCATGCAATAGATTTTTTTTCTCTTTTGAGTAATTATCAGGTATAAATCTGCCCTGAAAATTACAGAGGTTTGGAGAAGCACCCCTAGTGCTCTACAGAATTAGTAGTTGTTATGAGTAACACTAATCAGATTAGCATAATTTAATTCAGATAAACTCTTATTTAAAGGGTCTGTGGGAAGACAGTGGCTTTCAGTTTCATCCACGAAGCTAAAGCATGGTGCTAATGACACCAAGGTGGCAGGTTTGATCCCCATACAGGCATTCACTTAAGAGCTGGACTCGATGTTCCTTCTGGGTCCCTTCCACTCAAACTATGCTGTGATTCTCTGAGCTCATGGAGATGTGTACCACACCCAGACAAACCCAGAGTCTATGGAAGGTGAATATATTGGCATAAAAGGGTATGGAAACAGGGACAGTCAGTTTGTCCCCAGTATCTGAACAGAGTGCCACCATAACCTCTGGCAAGGGCCTCTCTGGCACATGGCCCAGGACAGATTAGACCAAAACTTCTGTACAAGCCCTACCCCTCTAGCAGATGGGATTTCATAAATGCTTATTGCACTGAGTGCCTAGTTGAAGCCTTATGTGAGTAAACATCAACCCTTTAATGTTTTCTATTACAGGTAACGAAATATTGAACATAATGAAATCTAGCACTCAGAGGATTGGAGGAATAAACAGAAAAAATAATCCTGGTAAGCTGGTGCTGCTGTTAAATATAGTATCTAGAACTACAAAACAGCTCCCTATATGTGCTAGAAGGGGCAAATAGTCCTAATAACAGTTTGTAGAATTTTTCACAGAAGAAATCCCATTCATGGCTCTACAGGTTGTGTTACCAGCATCCAACCTGTTCTACTCCAACAGAGTCAAGTCTTTCACTGCAATTACTTCATGCATTCAGACACAGTAGTGATGAATCTGCAAACAAGAGCTGCCCTTTCCTTGGGAGGAGAAGATATCAGAGAAGATAAGGAATGTGCTGACAGCTTTAGAAAGTCTGGGAGACTGGGAGACCATTTGGGGATGTGAGGGATGGTCACACCTGAGCACTGCCTGAATGTCCTTGGGTACTGCAGCAACCAGTTTGATATTCAGTATGTGGTATCTCTGGGGCTCCCAAAACAGGGAAAACTAGAAAATATTTGGAGACAGAGAATATCCTGAATATCATGTAGAGCAGCAAAGGCTGGTGCAGTCAAGAGAAGATTATGTCAAAGGGAATTACAGAAACACAAACACATCTTTTAGCTCCTTCCTACCAGCTGCTAATCACTGCACTTGGTCAGTTCCACTTGGACTGACAGGCTCTGTGGTCCTGCCTGTTGGGAATTGGGTTTCTTTCCTTTTCACTGTGGAATTTTTTCCCATTGTGTTGCTAAGATTGCACTGATGGCTGGGTGCTTGAGACAGGGGGAGGGGGCCAGGCCTCAGGGAAAGAGGGTGGCTGGTGGCACTCCTCTGGTTTTTGGGAGTTTCTCTCGGGGGGGACAGAGATACCACAAGAAGAGAGGCAGGTAAAGGGGGGGCTGGAGCAGTTGGAGGCTCTCACTCGCTTCCAGAGGAGGATGGTGGAGCTACTGCTTGGGGGAAGGAATTTTGCTACCACTGCTACTCCTGCCGGGAGCTGCCTTTTCTCTGCTGCTGGGCCCTGCTCCCCCTGCCCTGCTGGGACACGCCACAGCTCCAACTATGGTCGTGGAGTTTCTGATACATCTCATCCATTGACCTGGGATTTCTGCTCATCCTTGCCATTCCAGCCTGCTGCTTCCAAGAGTCCTGCTAGGGCACCGAGATCGACTTCCCCAGAGGGTTTTTTGAAGCAAAGCCTCTCTCCCTTCCCTTCCCTTCCCTTCCCTTCCCTTCCCTTCCCTTCCCTTCCCTTCCCTTCCCTTCCCTTCCCTTCCCTTCCCTTCCCTTCCCTTCCCTTCCCTTCCCTTCCCTTCCCTTCCCTTCCCTTCCCTTCCCTTCCCTTCCCTTCCCTTCCTTCCCATCTGGGACAAAGCCACCATTGCTGTGTGCCCCCCTGAGCCCGCACCACAGCGCCCCTGCAGGCGTGGGGGAATCACCGCACCCACCCTGCCCGCCAGGAGCCAGCAGCGCCCCTGCTGGTGAGACATAAGGGTTAAGGAATTTAGAGATTTTAGAGGAGCTAAGATTTTAGTCAGAGATAAACTTTATGGGAGTTAAATAAAATAAATGGGCCGACCTTGATGAAATCAAGAGTTAGTAGTTAACTAATAATTGATTGATTGTCAAGACAATGTTTGGTTAGCTGGGTTTATAATGAAGAATAGAGAAATTGATTAATAGCTTTTAGGAACATAAGATAATTGTAGGCCTCCTCTGTTCTGAAACCAATTGAAGACGGGGAATGGAAGTTCTATCAAGGGTTAATTTGTCATATTTGCATTGAAAAGGTAGAAAGGCCAGAATGAGGAAGACTTCATTTACTTCCTCATTTTGGGACCCCTCCCCATGAAAGGGACCACTGACCCATTTCAAGGAACAAATTATGCATGCTTCATAGCTTTTGAACTAATTCATTAAGTTATGAATATGTATTTGTATTTTGGGTATTCAATACTTGTATAGATAAAAGGACTCTGTAATCACCTGTAAATCACGGTGTGCATTTGGGAGCTATCCTGCACCCTGCCTGGCATCACAATAAACATACACTTTCTAACTCTAAACTCTTAGAGAATTTTTGTCCATCACAGTTGGATATCAGTACTAGATCAATATCCATATTTTTTTAATAAATCATTGGCTGTGACCAGAACTGCACCAAGGGGGAAAATGCCACAGCCAAAAGGCCGGGACTGGGCTCTGTGTGCTGTTTGTTGTTGGTACTGTGGTTGTTGCTGTTTTGTTTGCCTTTTTATATATATGCTAGTAAAGAACTGTTATTCCTGTTCTCATATATTTTTGCCAGAGAGCCCCTTAATTTCAAAATTATAATAATTCTGAGGGAGGGGGTTTATATTCTCCATTCCAAGGGAGGTTCCTGCAGACACCTGTTTTTCAAACTGAGACACTGCCCCACTCTGCTTTTGCAAGGAAAGCTATGCTTCAGTTCAAACAAAACAGGAAAGAGAAGAGCAGAAAAGGAAAACAAAGCCTGTTCTTGATGTTCAATATAGGAAGAGGAAAAAAAAAAGGAGAAGAAAAAGGAAATATCAAAATATCAAATGAAGAACCAAAGGAATCAGATGGGGGAAAGAACCTTCCAACAACCACTGAAGATATGAATTCTGCCAGAAAGGACTTCAGCAACAGCTGCTTTATTGCCTATTTTGTTTCTGAAAGAGCCTGCCAAGGATTCAGATGAAGATTCACTGTAAAAACTTGAAGCTGAGAAAAGTCTGGCGTTTTCCTGTGAGTGACAGGTTAAAGTTATGACAGAAGAGAGCTTTTATTTTCCTTGTATGTTCTGCATTTCAGTCTTACTTGATTGCCCCGGGCTGGTACTTTGCACATAGACACTGATAAATCTGAGCTCCAAAGGCAATATTATGTACTACTCAGACATGCAGCACAGATGCAACTGCTTAGCTGACTGTTACCTGTAAAACCTAATTAAAATCTATAAAGACTTGTAGCTGGAGGTCCATGTTTTATCAGAGCATGAAAATGAGACAAAACTCCCAATAACAGTGCTTTGGTTTTCCATTTATCTTTGCAGATATCTTACAGTAGCCTGTGAACAACCTTCACTTCAGGGTATTTACGCTATACCTGACCAAAGTTTATCTGTCAACCCTGTAGGAATACTGGCATAGTTAACATTTTCTTCAACTCTAAATCTGCCATGGGATTAATCCTTTGCTCTTTAGTGAAAAGAAGGAAAGTAGTTTTAGGCTAATTTCACTGTTAAACTCTGTGATAAGCTTTCTAATGGAATGACTCTGAGATCCAGCAGCTTGGCTCTCATCCAGAAGGTTTTAGCTTAAAAAAACAATTGTCTTTTTCCAGAAAAAGCCCTAAACAGTACCTTTAAAGAGGTGCAAAGGAAGAAGAGACAGAATCTGAAATAGGATCTGTTGGCCTGCTTCTTCACCGACAACATTTCTGTCAGGAGTTTCTCAAGTTGTGAAAGATCCAAGGTCCAAATCTATGGTTTGAGATCATGTGTCTGGCTGGTACTTCTTCATTTCTCTTTCTTTAAAATATCAAACTTTGATCAAATACAGAATTCTTAGGTGACATCACTGATAGTTATCATACTAGTGTTCACTAGAGATGAATTCCTGTTTTACCACGAAAATGGTACAAAACAAAAAAAATGAAAAGTCAGTTTGAGTCTTTTTACCGAGTTCTCATGTACAAAGCTTCTATGCATCACGGAAAACTTTTAAAACAGAGATATTAGCAGTGTTGTCCTGCAATGTCTCTGAAGACCTTTGAGATTGAGAAGCATATTAGAGAACTTAATCTTAGTACATTATAAGTTCTTCAACAGCAACAGATTGAATCTTTTTTACTTTCTCAACTGTAGGCAGCCTTCTCCATCTCCAAGAAACATCAACCAACTTGTAGAGGCTCCAAGTCCATGTCCCTACAAAATCAGCTAGAGATTTTCTCGCCAATGAAGGGGATTTAACATAAACAGGCTCATGTAGCTCCAGTCCTGCTTCTAGTACTCAGTATTGGGTGTCATAAGCACACACATTTGTGGATAAATGTGAAAATCTCCCTCTGCCCATTTATGTATTATAGGAAATTTACTCATCTATTTTGTGAGAACATCAGACTGCTGGGTTTAGGAATGTTGCAACAAATTAAAGGCAAAACAACCCAGTATTGCCTGTGTGCTATTAAGAGAATAGTACAGTTCCCTTAATTTTTCCTTCGGGAACTCACTGCCTACTAATAGTGAACTTCTCAAGTGGCAATATAAAATTGAAATGAAAGTATCATCCTACCAATGATGTCATCAATATTTTAATTTTGATTTCTTAATATTAAGCACAAAAGTTGTGACCAAGAATTTTCTGATTCTTCTTGTTGATTCATTTGCAATGATATCTTTTCTATTTCTGCACTACAGATGCAAAGTTGTTAAGATCTGTATTTGTTACGATTTTGAGGTGGAGCTGTTGGTTGCACCAGAAGTCCAGGGCTCTGTAAAACTTTTAAGACCAGAATGATTTGATATGGAAGCAAAGAGTCGAATGAGTTTCCAATCTCCCAGCCCTGTGTCCAGAATATTCAGTCACTGCTATGCACTTCCATTTAGATAGTAAGACCACCAGACCTTCAACAGTTAATACACCTGGCATTTAGTACTGCTTTAAATTTTGAAAGGGGAAGGGTGAAAAAACCCCAAAGCTGAAGCTTTTCCTCTGAGTACAATTTTGGATATATTTCTAAAACTGTGGCAATGGAATCAATTTTCTCTTAAGGGTGTGCAATCATCCTGACAGATAAAGATTGCTTTTGGCTTTGATTCATTATTCTGACAAGGATTTAGCCATGTCAAAAAAGAAAAAATTATGTGAGTTGAAAATACTTATTAATTTTTTTACCCATTACTGTGGTACTAAATCCTTGAGAGAATAGTGATTTCTTCCTTTGTGTTTTCTTCCTTTTTGCAGCTGTTTATTTTATCTTCCTCTGGTAGTTTTTGATCTTTAATACCATCCCTTTATTTATCAGAAGTCTATACCTGTTTTTGATATGTAGAGATACCCACAGGCTCCCCTAACCCTGTCTCATGTTACTGTGTTGTATGAATTATTCAGAAAGTTTAGCTTTTGAAGTGGTCAGTAATTACATAACTTAACATCAAGATAAAAGACAGAGGAAGAACATGAAGAGACATCACAGAACAAATTTTTTATCCTTCAGGAACAGCCTTAGTATATAAATTCTAGAGACAATGTGTAATTAAACAAGTATCTTTAATGTACTCTGTAGCATTTTACATTTTCAGAGTTCAAGGTTTCCCCCCTGCTGCCGAAGGAGCATTTTAGTTTCTCATTTCCCTTATCCCCATGCCTACCTTTTGAACTGTTCTTGTGGTTAGTAAATCCTTAAAACACTGGATTACAAGAACTAAGAATATAAGAAATGTCGATCATACGTGTTTAGGTCAATAACAGATCTGTCTAAGACACTGCAGATAGAGGCACTGTTTCAGGAGGAGACAAAAGCCTGGCCTCTCTCCATGGATTCTTTCAGCACTAAAAATAGTTCTGCTGGCATGTTAGGGTAGGGGTTTATCTTCATCTTCTTCACGTAGTATTTGTTTTACATGTGTAGTCCATGAATTTGCATTCTTTTAAATATTCTGGTATGGTATCTCAAATACCTCCTGTAGCAGCAAGTCACAGAAATACTTTTTTAAAACCATTTTTAAGTCAATCTCCTGGAAGTTTCAGCAAGTGACCTCTGGTTCTAGCATTGCAGGATTTGGGGAGAAGCAGTTCTACATTTTCCTTGACCTGTGTGATTTTTTTTTTAGAGTTCAGCACTATGCAAACTTTGTTTAGATTCTTTTTCGTAGGATACATTGACTTTGTCTACACCAACACTCATCTGTCACGTTTCTGACCATTTTTTGAACACCTGATGTAATCCTTTGTCACTGATGAAGGTTTTGGTTACCCAAAAGAGGTTAATGCCATCCTGACATTCCAAGATATCACATTTCTCTTTTCAGTCATTGACAAAATAATGAATAAAACTGCTCTCAACACTTATTCAGAGTAGGAGTCACTGCTGAGTTTAACCAGCCTGAAAACCACTAAGCCCCCTACTCTGCTCTTCTTGACCTTTAACCAACTTTAAATTTATAGAAGGACTTTTCTGCCAAACTCATAACAACTTCATAACCTTAATTAAATTTTGCTGCAGAAACTTGTCAAAGGTCTCTTTAAACCCCACATTTCTCAGGTTCACTGGGTCTCCAGTTATACACCTGCTGAAACCATGATAGAGCAGCAGCAGAATGGTGGGACAAGATTCCCCATTCCAAGGGCATTGCTAACCTAATCCCAGCAGTCTATGCACTCCATAATTTCCTTTCCTTCCAACTCTCAGAGTTGGGTAAGAGAAGTCCCCTCTGTAAATAAGTCTCATGTTTGAAATCTTGACATAGCTTTTTGGCCTAATATTCATGTATATTTCCCTAAAATAAGTGTAGCTCCTCTGACTGGTCTGCTATGAATACATTAAGTACAGGAACTTCCACAGCATCTTTCACGATGAAGAATGATGAAGAATTTCTTGAACTTCTCAGCCTTATCTCTTCTAGTGCCCCTCTGACATCATAGTCAGTGAGAAAGCCCACCAATTTTCTCACTTGTTTCCTTTATTTAAATAAAAATTTGATCTCAGATGAAGCATAGTTTGCAAGGTGCTCTTCAGATTTTTTTAGCTCTCTTGTTTTCCTGCTATATTTTGACTTGTCCTGACTTTTCATTCAGTTACACTTACTATTTTTAAATACCATCCTTTTCCATGGGACAGTATCCTTGTATTTCATTGAATCATGGTACCATAGAATGTTTTGGGTTGGAAGGATGTATAAAGACAATGTAGTCCAGCCCTCTGCAATGAACAGCAACATCTTCAGCTAGCTAAGGTTGCTCAAAACCCCATTCAGCCAGACCTCAAATGTTTCTAGGAGTGAGACATCATCAGAAAACTTGAGGGTTGATTTGATCTCACTGTCTGTGCCAGTGATGAAGACACCACTCATCACTCTTGTCCATCCGGTCACTGAGACATTGCTTTCTTCTCACTGGACATGGCCATCCAGCCAATTTCTTATCCAAATTCAAGGTCCTGACTTTACTCTTTGCCTGACCCATATTCCAGAGGAATGCAAACTCCACCAGTGTGTGATCACTGCTTTCCAGACAGTCTCAAGGCTTGCCAGTGATTAGTTCATTTGTGCTAATTTATTTAGTATGAAGTTGGTTAGCACTTTCATGAGATTGCTTTGTTTTCAAATTTGTAGCAGAGAATTTATCTCTGCTTCAAAATTATTTTTGAGAAGTCATCAGATTGCTTGGAGGCTTATTGATTGGTAGATTTTGTTTTTTATTATTCTTTTTATGCTGATTATCTCATTTTTATATAGTTCTATAGGTGCTGTATTTGTCTTTCCTCTCTGTGGTGTATCTAAACCTATTGTACTCACTCTTACAAACTGATTTTCCCTTCCTATGCCTTAGATTTCATCCTTCAAAACCAAATTCAGAATGCAACCTATCTTAAGTGCACAGAGACCACTTGTTCTAGGAAACTATGATTTATTGTGTCCAAAAACTTTTATCATATTCATAAGATATTGATCCAGTCTATATGCAGATCTTATGGGACTCCTACGACATTTTTCTCTTACTCTGGCAAAGTCAGTTCTGCCTGTCAAGGGTAAGGACTCATCTCTTGCATTGAGAGCAGGTCAATAACTCCACATATTCTCACACCTTTACCAGTGCCCCCCAGTGAGTTCTCTCTGATTTCAAGCTTAACAGTGTTCAAGGAGTAAGAAAAGCTCATAAAAAAAAAAAATCTGATGAGTAACCTGATTTCCAACACTGGGGGAAGAGTTAAAAATACCAAGTCTGGTACTCTCTGTTTTGAAAATTGTGCATGGTGCACTCTCAGTAAATGGTTTTCAGGGTCTTCCTTATTTCCAGCAGCATACAGCTGCATGCTAGTCATTATAGCTACTCTGCTTCACAGAAGCACTTATTTGGACAAGTCTTTAGAAACATCACTTTTGGAACTACTTGTCTTTATATTAAAAAAAATCTCAGTTGCAGCTGTTCACTCATTAGCTGGATCTGTGCAGTTACTTTAATCAGAATTCTCATTTTCAATTAAATAGTTTTTTTGATCTATTGACAACACCACTTAGTCAAAGTTCACATTGAAATATAAGTTCTGGGACAATATTAAACAGGAGATCTGTTTTGCCTCATCAGCTGTATTTTAAACTACTCCAATATGAGAAAATAACTCTTCATCTCTGACTGTCCCTGGAACAGTTCAAAGGAGTCCTCATGTTACATTCATGCCCTTAGGGAAAATGTCAGAATGTAAGAATATTGTAGAGGATCAATGACTTTCAGAAGGTCAGACAAACCTTTTTCTGTTCCTTTTGCAAAAATTAAAAATAAAAAGAGAAAGAATATTTCCATGTAATAAATCTTGGTGTGGTATGGAAAAAAAATTAGGCTTTATATGCTGACGTTAGTTCAGTCACACCCAGAACCTCATTCCTGAAGCCACCAAAATTTCCTTTTTTTCATTTTGCATCACTAGCAAAACTCTCAATATTTATCATAGAATAGACACAGAATATGCTGAGTTGGAAGGGATCCACCAGGACCATCGAGTTCAGGACACCCCAAGAGTCACATCATGTACCTGAGACCTTTGTCCAAAAGCTTTTTGAACTCTGTCAGACTTGGTGCTGTGACCACACCCCTGAGAAATCTGTTCCAATGCTCAGCCAGCCTCTGGATGAAAAACATTTCCCAGATACCCAAATTACACCTTCCCTGACTCAGCTTCATGCCTGGGTTCGGTCCCTGGTTGTTCGAGTGAAGAAATCACTACCTGCCCCTCAGCTTCCCTTCAAACAGGAGTTATATCCTGAAATGAGGTCTTCCCTCAGCCTCCTCTCCTCCAGGACCAAACAGACCAAGTAATACCAGCTGCTCCTCATGCAGCTTCCCCTCCAAACCCTTCACCATCCCAATAGCCCTCCATTGCAAGTTCTCTAAAAGTTTATGTCTTTTTCATACTGTGGGGCCCAAAAGTGCACACAGGGTGTGAGGTGAGGCTGCCCCAGAGCAGAGTGGGACAATCCCCTCCCTTCGCAGGCTGAAGATGCTGTGCCTAATGCATTTCTAAATTCTCCTTTGCTACGTGCATCAGTTTATAGGATACTTCCTGGACATTAGGATTGGTTTTCTGCCAGTATGGCTGATCTCTTCATCTTGTTGCTGGATGGTTTCTCAGCACCCTATTAATTTTGGACTGTTGTTTTCTGGAAATAATGCTCCAGCATTAGCAACTTGATCTTCACTGTGTATACCAGGACTATGTCTGTATTAAGTTGATAAACAGAGACTTTTCTTCTTTAGAAGAGAATAATTATTTTAAAACTACACAATAATAATTGATTCATTTGGAATTTGGATTGTGCCCACTTCTTCTAGCAGGTGGAATACCTTTCCTCTACAAACCACAGAGAACACATGAAGTAGCTATATGTGGGAAGATGAGGTGGGAGGCAGGTGGTAAAAGATTTTCATATTATTCATCCCAAATTCCCATTCGTGACTAGGATCATTTCACTATGCTTTCACTTCTTAACAGAGGTGCTGGGATGCAGTTCCTCTGCAGATGTCATTGACTTCTGTGTCTCAGATGCAGATATGCAGATATCAATGACTGAGGTATCCAGCTCCTGTTAGACTCAGTATGAATGCCATCAATGCAGTCAGTGGGCGAGATTTTTCTGACCAAAGACAGACAGAGATCATAACCTAGACTGCACTGGCAATCCCTGATGGCTGTTCATCCACTGTGGAGAGGAGTCCAGCCTGGCCTGCTGGGCTGTGCACCTCCATTGCTCACAGCCATAATGTCTCAAATAAATTTTCCCCCTACACACACTATATGTGCCATCCACCCAAGTCACCAAAAGGGCTTGAAAGCCATATCCAGAAAATTATTCATATTCACAGTTCCATTCTAACAGATTCAGAGCAATGCTTAAACCCTGTCCCAAAACCCAGCTGAATCCAAAGAGCACAAACATACCCTGTGTGACCCAAAAGATTTGGGGTTATGATGCACAAGCAAGTTACTTTAGGCTCAAAGGTACCTGTAAATCAGTTGTTGGCAGTATTTTTCCTACTATGTGCTCATCCTCAGTGGCACTCTACAGTAAACACAGGATAATCTAAGGAAATTTAGCCCCTACAGTAAACAGGGCTCAGCTGCCTTGTGCTTATTAAAGAGGACCATGTGAAAAGGCAAGTGGAGGACAGCAGCTGAGTGGCTGACATAATGGATGAGATTCATCTGATCAAATGTAAGCATCTTTTACCTGTGTTTGGTAGTCAACCAGGGCTTGCTTGCCCAGCTCTTCTTGTCCTAAAGTAGACCTCCAGACTATGTAAGATGAATTCTTCCCTAAATTTACATATTCCTTCTCCTGGCTGTAAAAGGTCACTTAGAGATGGAAATGTACACAGATAGATAGGATATGCCCCTTTTTGTTCCACAGCAATTTACACACACATAATGCCATGCCAAAGTGATATGTGCACATGCCCATTACTTTTCATGAGCTGAGCCAGAGATTAAAATTTTCCTCCTGGTGGCAAATATCTCTCCTAGAGAAAGGTGATGGGGCACAGCTGCAATAATGTTTTTCCCATGAGCCTTTTTGTGGTGTACATATTTTATTCCAAATCTTTTAGAAGAATAACATTTTTACATTAATTAGCACTTGTATTTGTGCATTTATGGAAGCACTTCACAAATTTCACTTTTATTTATGAAAACATTTCATGCTGCTATCAACACTATCCCTAGAAACTTGGATTGTTTGCATTAAAATAAACAAGCAGGAGTTCATTTGAAAATAACAAGGTCTCTGAGCAATTTCATTGTTTGGAAAGAGGGTCATTGCTGAAAGCATTTTCATTGAGGCTGATTAGATAGAGCATGGGGGGTTTTGCTGCAAATATTTTTATTCCACCAGCAATGATATTAACCATTTAAAGTCTGATGTACAATATGGAGAGAGAAAAATGACAACCAGATTGCTCACTGGGTGCCTCTTTAACCTGCCTGGCACCTTTCTGTGAACTGAAATGTTTGGACAATGCTCTCAGACACATGGTGTGATTCTTGGGGTGTCCTGCACAGGGCCAGGAGTTGGACTCCATGGTCCTGATGGGTCCCTTCCAACTCAGCTATTCTATGATTCTGTGGTCCTGTCCACTCTGCCCATGATCACACAAAACACCAGAAACAATTTTTTTCTGGGACACCTACACAGGTGCTCTAAGTCAACTTTCTTAAGTATGGGACTGTCTCCCAAATTCTCCATGCTAAATGGATCTATCTCCATGGCTGAAAGTAGAGCCATGACAAATTAAGAATTCTAACATTCAGGCTCTATGTGTGACTAATCCCCTCTATCCTGCCTATTAACCTCTGTTTGAGGCAGATCAAGTGAAGCCCAGCTCAACAGCAGCTGCCACCACTCACACACTGAGAGCAAGTCTCTTGTAGGGTGAAATTTATGGTTGTGTTGAAACACACCAATTTTAGTCATGTACCCAGTCTGCAGCCCATCACAGTGGTTCTCCCTGAAGAATGTAAAGTGAACCAGCTCCTGCAGACAATCCTGACAGCCCCCATTGCCTTACTTTGGTAGCACAGATGGCTCTGGCTAACTTGAAAATCAGAGAGAAGAGGTCAGGATGTGCAGGCATACCCAGGCTAGCTTTAAACTGGCTCAGCTCATCTTGGGCCAACCCTGTCAGTGTGTTCCCAGGTGGTGACTTGTCCAGACCGTGCTGCCACAGGCCCCCTCCTGCTGATGGCAGTTGGTGCAAGTGTGTCTACATGTATCCCAGGCATAATTTTGATTACTTCATGTGCAGGATTTTCTGGAGTTTGGAAGAGGCCACCCTGAGCAAGGCTGGAGTAAGTCAGCACATATTCACAAGTGCAGACAGGAGCTGTGGCAGTGCACCAGGGATGCACTTTGGAGAGACAGAGAAGAGTGGTCATTTGTTTTGCGCTTGGCCAGCAGGGCACAGCTTGTTCTGCAGATCTTCCTGAGTCACTGTGCACTGTCAGCCAGTGCCTGGGGTCCCCACCTATGCTGTGCTGTGTGGTGAAGGGGAGCTGACACATCTCCCAGATGCCAAAGCCCCACAGTGACAAGTAAGGATGGGTGGCAGGCAGATGCTAGAATGGGGTAACTGAGATGAAGCTCTCCAAATGGTTGCAAGAGCCTTCTCAAAACTTTGTCATTTCCTGGTTTCCCTCTTGTGTAGCAGAAACCTCTGGAATATATGCTTTAAGGAAACCACAGTCTGATTGGCAGGCCAAATCACCACAGAGCACTGTTGTGAAATCATATGGAACAAGGAAATGTCTGAACCCTTGATTACAGTTATTCCTTGGCAGATGGTTAGAGAGGATTAACATAAGCAGAGAGGTAAGGATGGGAAGTCCTATAGAGATGGGACTCTTTTGGTGAAGAACCAGTGGTGGTAACATAAAAAATCCTATCATCTGGAGCTGCACAAATTGGCAGAGAGCACAGGAGCACTTTCTTTCTATCCACCATGCCTGGCATTCCTTGGAACTGGCAGGTTATACCTATGGTCAGGTATCTAGTGGGTGCAACAGGAGTGTATTCTTAAATAAATATTTATTGCAGTATGCTTGCTATGGCCATACTGAACAGCTCAGAAAATCTGGGACCAAGATAGAGGGTCAGCATATCCACTGGCATCTGTGAGTCAGAAAGCTCCTCTGCTGCTTTGAACAGTTATTTAATTTAAACTTGTCTAATTTAATTCTTTGCTCTCAAGCTGTCAGCTCCTGTCTCTGCAATTCCAAAAGGCCAACCTTCACTGCCCATTAATCCAATTTATGCTACAGCATCACTGCCTTCCTCTCAGGCTGCCCATCATCCAGAGAGGAGCTCCCTGTAAAATTTGCAAAGCTTTAGTGTATTCATCTTGTGAATGGCTCTGCAGCCAGGCTACTCCTAAAGCAGCCCAGGCAGACATGAGGACACCAGTCTGTTCTCTCTGCTGCCTCCCACATTGAACATGATGGTTTGTCTTTTCCATTGCACCTGTATTGCAAAGCAAATACATCCAGTCTTGATCTCTCTTTCTCTCCTAGAGTCACACTATTCACAGTATAGAGTATGTACATCCTAGTGAGCAGGTGTGACAGCAAATTCCTGCACTGAGGGGACTATTTTTCTGCTCTTCGACCAGGATCATAAGGTCTTGTTGCCTCCTAAGGACCTCTGAGCCTTCATAGACATTACAATTTATAATAATGTCACAAATTATTTGACCTGTGGCTGTCATTTTCAACATAAGTGAGGGTATTGCTCTAAGTGCCTGTGGTTTGCTGCAGTTTTTCACCCGTCTTACAAGACCATGTCCTAGTACATTTAGAAGAATGAAAGACATTAAAGAAACCATGGCTTTTTCTCTACTAATTCCCTGGTCTTTAACCATTGAAGTACCAACTAGATTAGCAGTTACTCTTAAATTATCCTTAAATAGTCTTAAGTCAAGAGGAGAATTGGATGTTAAATATCAGTTCACCACATGACTGGAGCTCAGGTTGGCTATAAACATAATGGATTTCAGTAGAGTTACCTCAAATATAAAAAAGCATAGCCAAGAGCTTAATTTGATCTTAAATAACATTTCAAAGGACTCATCAGAGCAGTGGCTGGGTTTTCAATAGCAGCACTTAACCACATTTCAGCCATGCAGTGTCATTAGTGTTCAGTGGGAACACTCAGGTGCAATTTGTCTCACTGCTTTCAAGTAAGCAAAGTGAAGCCAATAATTCTATTAATGAAAGCTGGGGCTGTGTTTTCCACACTGGCAGAAACATAGTCCTGTCTCTATATAGTAGAAGGGAAATTAGTCAATGGAAAAACATGGAATAGAAAGTGCTATTCTAAAAATAACAACGAGAAAGTGAATCAATTATTATCTTTTACAGAAAGGCAGCTATTTTGTTAACCCTGGTGTATATGCAAGGCATGAATAAGCCTGCAGTTCTCTTGACAGAAAGACAGCAATCAAATCATGCAACATGTTCTTCTGCTGTCATGTTCAATACATTAAAATGTGCTGGCAGGCATCAGCAGAAAGCCTGCAGGACTTGGGAATAACCATCACACCACCAAGAGAAAACATTACAAGTTAGTTTTAGCCATTTATACAGGAGATAACAGCATCTTTATTACCAGAGATGAGGGACAGCCAGAGAACTGAGAAGCCAGACTAGGACACAAGTATTCTTATAGTTTAGGGAACTTTCTTAGTGGAATTTTTATTTCAAACTTGAGCCTGCTTGGGACAATGGACTACAAATTTTATTCACATTTATCTTTTCATTACTTAGTCAAATTGTTTACTGGCTGAAGCTGTACCAATTTCAACAGCTCACTATTCTGTGCAAAAATATGCACCTTATAATTTCTCTTATTGCTCAATTTACAACATTATGTCTGAGGGAAGGAAATGAAAATTGTGTGTTCATTTTTATAGCATACTATATGAACATTCTGAGAAAACTAAAGAAATATTAGAGTTAATCATAATTTAATTATATCATTCAGTGTAACCATCTGTTGTAAGAAAATGACCTGACAGCAAAGGAAGCAGAGCTGACAGGCCAGACTGCATGTAGACAATAAGTCATTTGACAAATACAATCTGCTTTCATTCCTTTTTGCTAACTAGTCTGTATAACAGCTGTACTGAGTTACTGGATCTTACAAAGATATTACTGGTTCCCAACAAGCACACATGGCTGCTAATGCAGTGAGAGAAAGGTTACACTTTACCTAAGGGCAAACTAAATCCAGCTTTATTGACATGCACTGGTAGATGCTTTGGAGATCGGTGGGAAATTAAAGATACAGAACTATTAAAGGAACATCAACAAAACTTGAAGAAGTATCTGAAATGTATTCCTTTTCCCTCTTGAGCTATTAGGATTTTACAGTCATAAAGAGTAGACAAGATATTTGTAGCCAAAATAATTAATACATTTTATTTTAATAGACTAACAGACTAAGGGAGAAGGAAGTTAAATGCTAGGACTGTGGTAGAAGTTTAAAGGTACATGAAAAGCAAAGGTCACAAAAATGGCAGTGGCCATGGCTGAGGATTTCCCTACAGGTGCCAGACTTGTAAGCTCACAGAGGGACAATGCAATAGGACCAGGGCTAGTGGCAGCTGCATCCACGGTCTGGAGGTCACCAAATGAGCTTCTGCCCAAATTTCACTCAGTAAGCTAAACCACT
The DNA here is from genome assembly GCF_051311805.1 of Agelaius phoeniceus. Classification (NCBI taxonomy): domain Eukaryota; kingdom Metazoa; phylum Chordata; class Aves; order Passeriformes; family Icteridae; genus Agelaius; species Agelaius phoeniceus. The sequence goes on along the minus strand of NC_135265.1, from coordinate 144,000,218 downwards.
GGTCTGCTTGGTGTCAAATCCCAGCACCTCAGTTCCCTTCTCCTTTCTACAAGCTCAGTTTAAAAGCTAAGAGTGACTCTGATGCCACCTTTCCCTCTGCCAGAGAGGAGCAGTACCAGCTGTGCTGGGACCAGGGCTGTCCTGATGTCAGCCAGGCATGTGTTCACACCCTGTGCCACCTCTGATGCTCCAGGCTGTGCTTCTCCACCCATTGGGCTTTGATGGATCCCACCAAGCCCATTTTTCATTGCCTTGGACTCATTGTCAATGCATCATTTACTTTTGGCACCCACTGTCTACTGTTTGGGCTTTGTGTGCACACTGGAGCTGTCAGCTGCTTCACCAGCAGCTTTCACCACCAGCCTCCCTCTGCTCAGGCTACTTTGGGTGCTGCTATGCTCATCCAAGAGGACTGAGAGCTCTTGCTGAATGCAGCCCACTGTGTATTCTCAGCTCTTCTGGCCATCTCCCATGCACATTACCACACTGAATTGCTGTTTTTCCTGTGTATTTGTCTTGCCTTTTTCTCTGCCTAAGCTTAGTATGGTCCAATAATACTATCCTGCTAAACAGAAGTGAGTCAGGGAGTACAGGGATACCCTGCAGCTTGAAGATAAATCATTTCCTATCTGCTGTGGACAGTAGGGTCAGTCCCCATTGGGAGTACAGGTAGGTATCTCAGTGCAGGTGTCTCATCTGGATCCAATTTCCAGAGTGATCCTGATGTCAAGAGGAGTGGTCCTGTTTATGTCTACATTATTTAAAACTAGGTGGGACATGGGAATTCTTTGTTCAAAAACATTTGAAGTACTGTGAAGTCAGTGATGAGACCACCTTCATAGGAGTCACAGGGCACAAAGCCCAGTGTGTGTTGCAGTTCTCATGGAATCATTCAGGTTGGAAAAGGCATCCTAGATCAAGTCCAGCTGGTAACCCAGCACCACCATGGTTCCTGGGAGAGAACAGCAGGCTGACCAAGCATGCCAGGCCTGCTACATCACCAACACAATGTTGGAGCAATGGAAGAACCCAAACCTAATCTTGATTAATAAAATTTTCTATCAATCACTTAGAATAGATCTCACCTGTTTCAGCTCAAAGCCATCAAGGCACTGATGGCTTTGAGGATGAGCTCACTGCTGATGAACCTCTCAGCTAAAAAAAAGGCAGAGATACAGAAGACTGTAGCAAGAACAAATTATAGTTTGCCCACTGCTGAAAACCAAATGCTGTAACACAGAAGAACCGTAATGAAACTGAGAAGTGGTGAAAAGTAGGGAACTGTCATATGTAATTATTTAGTCTCATGGAACAAGCAATTATGTATTTCCATTTATATTCCTCAAGATAAATCCACTTTTATTCATTATGCAGCATTACAACAAAATGTTACTTCATAAAAATTACAGATCCTTGAGGCAGCCTGTCTCCTCTCCTAATCATCTAATGGAAGAAGAAAAGTCCTTGTGTTCCTGGAAAATCCACCCTCAGAGTATGTGCTATACTGATATGATTGTTTGTTGAAGTGTGGAATGCAAGCACTTCTTTCACATTTTCCTTCACTCATTAAACTGCTAAACATGCTTACCATGGCTGGATTTTTTTTGTATCACATGTTAAATGAAACTAATCCTTCTCTAATTATTTTTTAAATTAGGCTTTAGAACAATCACTCAATAAGTTTTAAACTATTGCAGTGCTAGGTACTGACAGTAGCATAAAGTAGAGCACTAATTTACAAATGGTCATCACTTTGACTAGAATAATTCATACAGTAAAATTATCTTGAGCACTGCACTTTAATGACTACAGGTGACAAGTTCTGCCTCTACCCCTCTGCTCCTCCAGGTAAACCATGTAATTGTCATCCTGGCTGACCCAGAGCTGGTCCCTGTGACAGGGCACAACCTATTTCACGAGGATTTAAGGCAGAAAAAATTATTAGAGAAAAATATTCATTTGTGTTTCCATGTGCATCCATTACCTGATACCCTGCAGCTTGAAGATAAATCATTTCCTATCTTCTGTGGACAGTAGGGTCAGTCCCCATTGGGAGTGCTGGCACCTTAGGCACCTACAGGTAGGTATCTCAGTGCAGGTGTCTTATCTGGATCCAGTTTCCACCTTTAGAGCTTTTCTGTTTCAAAGCAGGCAGAGCAAAGATCAGGATATAAATAATTCACAGATGTTTTACAGTGCAATCTAAGATAAGGGGGCTTGGTTTTTCCCATGGGCCAGAAAAGTCCAGGACTCTCATACCAGAAGAGAGATCACATCTAAAGGTCCACAACAGAGTCTGCAAGGTCACAGAGAGAGGCTTCTCACTCCTTAGCTCAGCCACCTCCCTGGTTTCTATTTTCCCCTCTGGATTTTGTAGGTGGCTTCTCCCTACAGTGGTTGGGAAAAGCCCCTCCCTGGGGAACAAAGGCTGAGGGATCTCACTTCTCTCCTCAAGAGAGGAGTGTTCTGTAATGCATTTTTCTGTGTCTGGGCCAGCTCACAAAAGGGAAAACAAGGATTTTTTTGTGGGACATGTCGAAGTATCTAGGTATTTAAAAAACTAAAGTATCTAGGTATTTAAAAAACTAAAATTATCTAAAATGTCACCTCCTGAAGCCCTTTGCCTCAATTCCCCCATTTCCCCATAGGACCATTCAAGAGACAATGGTTCTTCAGTATATGATTAAGCTTTTCCCTTCCATGTTCCACAGGTTCTCTCATGACAGAAATTCACAAATTTTGAGTGAATTACTGGACTTTCCTCTCCAGATACTTCTTTTTGCATATATTCATAATTTCCATGTATGTGATACTGAGTCCCTGGTCAGGAAATATTAAAAGTACTTTTAGATTATTTTTCCATAAAGATACAATTTTGCTACAATGACAGCAGCAATCAGTTGCACATAAAACTGAAATTTAGAAAAATAACCTAATATTCATGTAGAAGTGGTTCACAGCAAAGTACAAATATGGTCTTGTTCATTTCATCTCATACTCTGGCTCAACATGGTAAAGACAGACAGCTTCTGCTCTCTCAGAACTTGGATTAAAACTTTGCAATAAATGCAAAAGAAGCATATATGTCAGAGAGGTTTTTATTTGTCAGAAATACTTGATCGCTGTAAGAATATACAGCAGCTCACAACACCATAGCCTGATAGAGAGCTGATATCTGTCATTTAATTTTAAAGGGCCCATAAGCATCACAAAATGTCATTGGTAGTGCAAAAGATTCTCAATATTTCCTCTCGGTTCTCCATGGAACCTTAAGAAAATTGTGGGGCGGAAAAGGATCTTCACAATTAACATTTTACTTTCTAGCTGTCCCTTGGGCAGCCTTGGATGAATATTGCAAGGATTTCCTGCAACAAGCTGCAGAAAGCAGAAATTCTGTAAACAGGCAGCAGAGTCCCTCCTCACTACTCTCAACAAGTCTAGGTATTCTCTCAGTGCTATTTAGAAGAGCAATGCAGCCACCTCTGATTCTACTGCAGTAGTTTCATTTAGAGCATCCTAAACTTAGATATGTTACATAAATCTGAATTAAGGAAAGCTTCTCTTATTACCCTACTTAATGTTTTCAGGGTAGAACAGGGGTTTTTTTGCAGTTTTTTAGAAGAACTTCTCCAACAAAAGTTAAAGAATACCTGAGGCTGTGTTAACCTTGCCCCATACCACCAGGTCAATGAATAATTCAAGAAACCCAGTTTTTGAAGAAAGCTCTAATTAGACAGTTTAACATCCATCTAAAAGGACTCCAGAAGAAAAATGGGACTATTTTCTCCTGCTTGAGTTAAAACATTGGGGAGATGATACTGTATGAGGTGAAAATAGAACCAAAGGTGGAGTGCAACCACCAATGGCCTAATAAAATATGAGCCTCGGTTTGATTTGTGTTTTTTCTCCTTGGTGTCCTTTTGTGTATTTCATGGATCACCTCAAGGCATAGCTTTAACACAGAACTGAAATTGAGACAAGGCTCAGGACAAAGAGGTTCCCGTGTTCACTTGAACCCTGACATTATCTTGCAGCCACTTGCCAGCCCAATATTCCCACTCTTGTGCTTTCTGCTACTCCACTGCTAGAATGCTATTTTGCTCTCTGGAAAAAAAACGAACAAGCATGATTAAGAGAATGATGGTCTTAATGAAGCACTGCATTATTCGTTTCCAAATTCAAAGGGCTACCCATAACTGGAGCTGCAACCAATCTTTTCAAACTGGGTTGGTTTTGTTTCCTTTTATGTTCTGCCAGGCCAAAACCCCACATCCTAATAAAAACCCTTTTAAACCTTGGAGGTGGAATATGACTTTTGTGCCTTGGATTTATCACTAAATTTTATGTTCTAAAAAGCATTCAGTTTTATGCTAGCATTCAGGAACTGTTTGCTCCCCAGAAATATTATCTATTTAAGGATTCTGCTGCTGGACTGTACCTCTTATTTATAGATCATGCCAGCATGCAGATTTTTATTCATTAGAAACTCTGCACTGCACTAAAAACTAGGCCATCTATATGCAAGGTGTAGGTTTGGGTAGATATAATTATTATACAGCATTTCAGTAACAACAGGGTAAATTCAATTAGCCCTGATAGTCTCTCTGCTATCAAGATGAAGATGGCACTGCATCATGGGGTCTAAACAGCTCCTTCATCTTTGCAGCAAAGCAGATGGAAATTCAGCATTTGCTCCACTTCCATTTTCCAGGTTCTTTTGCTTCCCTGCTGAACTCTGCTAATTCCTGGATCCCAGTTGCTGGGACACAGTTGAAGCTCACTGATGTCCCTCTTTGGGAGGAAGAGTGGGTGTGTGTGGCATTCACATTCTCTGAAAAAATTCCTTCGCCCAGGGTTTTGCTCCTGGGAAGATGAAAGGCAGTGAGAGAGGCCTCAGAGAAAAGGAAAACACCTCTTATCTCATTTGCTTCTCCTGTGTTGTGCTCGTCTGGAATGTGTTTGGAGATTGTTTACCCAAAGGTGATTGTTTCATTGGATTTTGGTGTGAGTTGTTTTGACTCATTGGCCAATTGGGGTCAAGCTGTGTTGGGACTCTGGAAAGAGTCACAAGTTTTCATTATTATCATTTTAGCATTCAGTAAGTATCTTTTTTGTATTCTTTAATAGAATAGAATAGAATAGAATAGAATAGAATAGAATAGAATAGAATAGAATAGAATAGAGTAATAAATTAGCCTTCTGAGAACATGGAGTCAGAGGCATCATTCTCTCCCCTCGTTGGGGCACCTTGTTTACAATAGCTATGTTGTTCCCAAGGGGCATTTCAAGGCAGAATGTGGAAGATGCACATCCATTACTGCAGTCCAGCAGTGTAAAGGGCTCAGTGCCTCCCAACACCAACACCTCTGACACAGGGCCTCTTCTGGACAGCCCTAAGTTAAGGACATGGGCACTTCCTACAGCATGGGAACGCAGGGACCGGGCACGGACACTGGCAGGGATACAGGTACAGAGAGAACTCAGCCAGATAATGGAAATGATAAGAGGAAGGACACCCCTCTATTCCCCCTTTCCAATATTCTGCTTGGTGGATCTTCTCCGATGATGCTGAAGACCACGAATTTCCCATCTCCTGAATTATAGACTGAGGAGGGTATATTGGTCTCCTCTCTTTGAGCCTTAGCATCCCAGCTTGCAATAAAATGTAGCTCTGCAAATTCAAGACATTTTGCAGTTGCTGGTGTTAGCTGTGTATTTTGAGCAGCAAAGATATTTTCTGTCCTTGACGGAAACAAATCACCACTTATTTCTTTAACAGAAATATATTTTTTCATGGCCAAGTTAAAGACTGAATTATTTGCAAATTACCACTTCTACTATATCATTAGTTCTTCACGGCTGTTTGATCATTAGAGTTTCTCAGTGATGCAAGAATTATAAATTTTTGTTTCAGCTATTAAAAAACAAGCAGGTGATAACTTTAAGTAGCTTTATATGCTCAGAGCTGAGTAAATATCCATAAAAGTAAAACTATCTGAGGAATGCTCAGCAGAAGAGACAAACAAAATCCTATTCAAATTTCACAGAAAATTTCACATAAAACATTTTTGTTTCAAAATGTATGACTATATTTTTCTAGAAATAAATTAAATTCTATGTCTCAAAATTAATTCACTTCCAACAGGATGAAATTGTAATTCAACAAAAGAGTTTACATTTGTGCTTTGTCAAAAGTAATACAGAAAAAAGAAAAAGAGATTTCTCATGCAAGAACCTCTTTTTTTTCCTAAAGATATTTTTATTTACTCCTTCTACAATAAAAGTATCAGGTGACTTTAAATTTGCACCAGATCTCATGCAACTTCAGCACCAGAACTGAAGCAGAACTGGAGGGTTGGAAACCCACTGTTTTGGAGAGATGCACTTTAAGTAGTTATGCAGTCTGCACACTAAAAACACACCATGAATATCATGAAGCATTGCTTTGTGTTGCTTGCATAGGTACTATTTCTAGAAATAAAAAGCCTTAAGAGATCACAACCCTTGCGATCTTTCCTTTTTTTTTCTGTGTGTGAAATGTCACAAAGGCTGAGCTGCCACCCAGCAGGGCACCATTTTCATGTCATGCAGCTGAGGACAGCCCAGTGGGACACTGGTGTGACACTGTTAGGACATATGGAAGTGTGTGGAGGATGCAAAGCCTGGTAGGATAAAACTAGAAGACTGTACAGCAGAAAGGGAGCCAAACTTACTGCCACCCTGTCCCAGCTGTCTTTTGGGATTTCTACTGGCAATGGTCTATTCCTCAAACTGGGCACAGATGCTGTCTGGAACCAGCAGCCATTACAATTCAGAGAGATGGTGGCAGGGTGTTGGTAATTCAGCAAACTGAAATTTGCAGAGTCTGTGCTCAAAGTGGCACTCCAGCCCTGTTTTCTTAACTAATACTGAGTGCTGCCAGGATTGGAGCGGGCAGTGCAGGTGTGGGGATCAGGCTGGTCAAGAAGAACGCTGCTGTGCATTTCATCAAAGTGGAATCCAAACATTATAAAGAGGCCAGGACAGGGAAACTGCCTGTATTCAGGAAGGAAGCTTAATCACATTGCTAACTATGGGCATGTGCTCCAAGCCCTGCTGAAATCCCTGGCACTGAAGCATGAGCTGTAAGCCCTTTCCCTGAGCCAAGGCTGCCAGGTGATTCCCACGGGTGAGCAGCATTTGCACTGCCTGTTCACAGAGCCCAAAATGGGCCAGAGGAACTGCAGGCAGATCTGTGTCAAAATAGTCACACCCATCCACCATCATCTTCAGGGAAGATGTTGTAAGCTACTTTCCACTATTTCTGGATCTTAATGTGGGACTGTATATGTGCAATGCAGTGGGAAAACAATAGGTCTTTTTGAAATTTTATTCCAGGGCACTATTTCCTCACAATGATCATTAAGAAATTATCTACTAGGCATCTAAAAGCTTCCTCCTATTCTTTTATTGCCTGTTTTTTAGGTAATATTGCACATCATGCTATCGGTATTAAAAATGTTTTAAAATTTTTCCTCTATCATGCAGGGAACAGCATGAAAACATTCTCTCTGGATTCATACAGCAACACAGTGGTCTACTAGTCTGCATTTTGTTGTTCAAACATGATCAAGTCCTCATTATCTGACACTGTATAAACACATTAAGAAACAATCCCATACCTAAAGGGCTTTTAGTTTAAATAGAGCAAGCAGTCAGGCAAAGGATGTTTCCATCTCATATCTCTTCTACTGACGAGGAACTGAGACACAGAGAAGTGATAAGACCAAGAAAAGTAACACAGGAATTTTATCAGACACCCAGGAATAAAACTCAGATTCCCAGAATATCAGCTCCATGTCTTAATGTCAAATCAGGCCTCTGTGTGATGGGTGCATTGAAAGTGCTTCAAGTCAAGAGATGTGCCAAAACACATTCTGCCAACTGTATAAACTAATTATATTTTAATAATTACTTCAGTTTCAGCCATTTGAACTGTGATTAACAGCTCAAATAGGGAATGTGTGGGCTGTGCTTTCAAATTAGGCTATTTAATCTTGTATTATTTGTTTTCATGTTGGACAGAAGTGATTTTATTTTGCCATATTACTCCTGGCATGTGATTAACACCCAGGTGCTGGCCTGTAAAGCACCACAGCAATTGAAATATAGCTGAATTTCCAAGGCAGAGAATGGTGACTGGCAGAGATACTTGATAAAATCATATTCAGGTAATAAATACAACAAAAGCACTTCAGCCTTGTAAACTGCATCCAGAGAGGAATTGCTCAGAAACAGTTTGTGTTCTTTGACTGAAATGAGGCAGCATTTGATGCTCCTCCATGTTTGGGAGCCTGGAAGTTCCCTCAGCCCAGGAGAGTCCTGGATTCCTTTGGGCAATCTGTATTATTTGACCTGTTTTCAGGATTTTTACCAAGCCAACTTTTTTACTTCTGTCTTATTACTTTTATCAGATGCAGCATTTTAGGTCCAAAACTGGCTCATGAAGTCACTGCTGACTTTCCATGCTTGTGATGTGGTGCTTTGTTCACATAAACCAGATGAGGAGATGATTCACAATGAATGAATGGGTAAATTCTCAGTAAACTCTTGTGCAACACCAAAGTTGAAATGCTGTTAAGAAGAAACAATCACAGTCCAATGCAGAAGGAATGAAGAGCAATACAAAGGCTTGCCAGTCTGTAAAGAGAAGATCCAAAAGTCAAAGTCATGGATCACTGAAAGTTTTCAAGGATGGGGCTTTGTGCAGCCTGGTCTAGTGGAAGGTGGCCCAGTCCATGGCAGAGGGGTTGGAAGCAGAGGATCTTTAAGGTCTCTCCCAACACTAAACCAATTTATGAGGAGCTGGGGAAATAGTAAAATAGCCCAGCTTGTTGGTCAGTGGATCCTTCAATTTGTTGCTTGGCAGACAGTCACAGAGGAGGAAGCAGACCAAGGAGTTGTGCTGCAGCTGCATTTGTGCCAGGCAGACAGGACTCCTGGAAGGATCTTCAGCATGTGCAGCCTAAATCATCTTTCAGATGGTTTCCTTTTGAAGTGACAAAATGATTTTATTTCATTTTGTAAAATTAATTTTAAAAGAACAGAAAAACAAATAATATAAAACATAAACAAATAAGCCCAGCCTGGCCTGACAGCTCAGCAGATGGTTACCTAGGACTAGTACAAACATCACAAGCCAAGGTACAACTCTACCAATTTTCTCCTAATCTCCAGCTGATTTTGTTTTCATGTTCATGCAGCAGCTTTTTGTTCTGTGTTTTAGCAGTGGTATCCTCAAATCTCTGACACTTCACTGTTACTATCCCCCCTCTCCCATAGGCATCACCCTGGTTTCTCTCTCTCTTCCTAGCACCTGCAGGGTTCTAGCACAGGTACAGTTTTTGTTTCAGGTCAGATAGACTTGAGGCTGTCAGAAGAGTCCTGCAGGCACCAGAGGTAATGCCAGAGCCTTCCCATGCTGCCTCTGGATAGAGACCAGGAGAATTTCTGATAACTCCTTGCAATAACTGCTCACAAGTTTTCCTACATCTTTTATGTTCAGCCTGGTCATTTCTCACCCTCAGCATCTTCCAGAGACCAGCTGTGAAAGCCTGTAATGTGTTTTTTTGCAAGGACGAGCCACCACCATTCTCCTTCAGCCTTCAAAGGCTGAAGTTCAGGAACAAAGAAGGATCATCACTCTCAGCTTGTTTCACATTGCATGTGGGAATAGGCATATTCTAAAAGACCCCCATGAATGAGCTCTGTTGTGATATGGGAAACACGCATCTTTATGAAGTTTTAGAAGTATATAATGTACTTCAGCAGGTGGAGGGAAACAAAAATATATCTAGCTTATTTAGCAAGTTTGTAAAAGTAGAAAAAACAATTTGTAACAGAACACATAGGAATGTAACTTGTTAGGTAGAAACAACTTGTAACAGAAGGAGTAAGAATATAGTTGCTAAGTAAAGGCCATAAAGATAAGAAAACTCAGTAAAGCAAGACTCAAGCATTGTGGAAACCTGATAAAGCAGAACCTTTTGCTTAAGGAGCCAGCAAAAACCAGGCTCCTGGTTTTGGCCAGGACAAACTGACCTGGGAATCAGCCAAACTTCCACTGTGCTTGCCAGAGATAAGGTCAAGAGGCAAACACACCTGAGGAAAATCTCTTATTTCATCAAGGAGACCCCTGCCCATGACCACCAGAAGGGGTGGCACTGCAGGAGACCAATTGTAATAGGAAGTGCAAGAGGCAGGGAATGGGCAGGGAATGGGTAGGCAGGGAGGTGTGGTCTTGGGGGATCAATGTGTATTTAAACCTGAAACCTGTCTCACCAGGTAGACAGGTAGAGTGGAAATATTCCCCCATGTGTCCCAGCCAGAATAAAACATACCTGCTTTACTATTTTAATTGTAAAATTCTGATTCTGCAACTCAGTTGGACACTACTATGTTTGTGGAGAACACCAATGTATCTGTCCTGACTGTTTTGGCTCCAAAAATGAAGCTGCTGCTGAGGACAGCAGATTATGCAGGCAATGGAAGGAGCTGGTAGCCACCTTCACACAATCCAACAGAGGTGCCTTGGTGATGCATGGCAGTTTCATCAGTGTAGAGACCACAGCCTGGCAGCTCTAAGAGACAAGAGTGTGAATGTCATTGGTCTGTAGAGCTCAGAGGGGATTGTATATGCAATCCAACTCTCTACAACCACAGCTCCACCTCTACACAGACTCACATTACCACAACAGATCAAAGATGTATATGAGTGCAATATAGTGTGGCAGACTCATGGCCACGTTCTGTCAAAAATGTTTACAGAGGGTTGTGATCAGTTGCCACTTTCTGTGTGCTCCCATTGAAGCATGTCCCTATGGTAGCAGAAGGCTCTTGCCCCAGGACAATTAAAGAGAGTGGAGTATGTAGTTTGTTAAGCTACATCTGAACTGTGAAATCTGTGTTATATTTCAAAAGTTTTCCAGTGCCCTTGCAAAATCCATTTGTAATCCTAATATAATTCTAGAGGTCCCACCAATAACCCTGACAGATTTTGGTGCACCAGTCAGGAGTTTCTATTCCTAGATCACTTAAACCATCAACTCTAGCCGTGCTGTGTGAATCTTATTAAAATGTTTTTATTATTGTACTGGAATGTCTGCTGAATTTACCATATTAACGATCATAGCTGGGATAATAAGATCTTTGTTTATCTCAAGGGGAGCCACGCTGAAATTATTCAAGCCAAAATGGCATTGTTTCAGGTCAGATTGCCACTTGATTCCAAGTGGTTTGGTTATTCTACCAAAACACAGCCTGCACGCCTTTCTACCTGCAGATTTCTGGGAGCACGTGGATGGGACTATGTCCTGCTGCCTTTTGAACCTCCTGAATTCCCCTTTTTAGATATCCACTAAGGGTCACAAACTTGAGGTACTTAAACTGACTGAAGGATTTGGCTCAAAGGGCATATCTGTGAGGCTTTGTGCAGTGCAACACACAGTTCATACACAGATGTGATAGCAGGGCAGTGATACAATCAAGCTCATCAGATAGGCTAATTAACTCAGACCTAGCTTTACACCAAGATCACTTCCAGTTTGTCCACTGCTAGTTCATGGCACAGACCAGCCCTGCCCTGCAGAAACACATCCTCACTACCAAAAGGATGGAGAGTTGAGAAGATAGCACCAGCCTCATGGCTTATCTCAATCCCCTGGAGCCAACAGAGTTTGTGTCCAAGGGGGTCCCAGTCATCTCTTTCCACACACAAGTGCTTGTACTCCTTTTGGGGGACCCAGCTTGATGACTGAATTCATGCTATTGAAGTTGATATTTTTGCACTCCAGGATTGGCATGTACTTTCCCCTTCTGAAAGCACTCTGAAAATCCAGGGCTGAATTATTTTATGGTGCAGGGAACACATCCCAGGCTGATCACTGGTGGTAATAGCAGTCCCTCTGGTCTCATGTACTGCAATTCAATAACCCATTTTTAACAGTTGGTGGTGGTGATCTAGCCCATCTGATTCTTCACTTGTGAATACAGCTAATTAGTTATGATAATTAGAAGAATAACAGCCCTCTATTTCGCACAGGGGAGTACAATAGCCACAATTTTATAACCACCAACTTTACTTTCCAACTTGGCTTCCTGAGAAACAGAGTCCAACACCTTGATTAGAGTTGGAGTCTAATGGGTATAAAAAGCAGAATAAAACAGTAATTCAGCAAGGAGGATTGTTAACACCATTTTGGTCCCTTCTCCTTCTTACAGACACAGTGCTCTGTACCTAGCACAGAGCCCACATAGACCCCAGTCCTGCAGGCTCTGTGGCAGCATTTGCAGGGTCTGGCTCTAAGACAATAACCACTTCCAGTGAAAATCAAGTTCTGAATCCCTACCAACACTAAGTGAGCCAAAATCAGCTCCTCTCAGAGGCAAGAAAGGACAGCAAATCTTTAAACTTTCTTTTGATGCTTTTTGCCTAGCAGACACACAGTGCCAAGGTGTGTCCTCTAAGATCAAGATTTTAATTTCACTTCTCAAATTTATTAAGTATGAGTTTTGACAGTGCCAGCCCTCTCACAGGCCTCTCCATATGGCAGCTTTCACATCACATACAGTGATATGATTCATATCACTTCCCTTTTCTAGGAAACCCCACTTCCAGGGCTGTTTTCTACTTTGAATCTCCCTCCCTACCAAAGCAGACACAATGCTTTACCACAAAAATCTTTTAATATTATTATACACAAAGATAACATGCTCAGAACAACAAACCCCTTGCATCAGCTGGGGACTGTTTCTACCAGTGCCAAGGATATTCCTCAGATATGAAAACCCACTCTTCCAAGTCTCTTGTGTGTGTAGGCAATGAGTGAATTCTCCAGCTCCTTAACTTTACATCCCACTGATATCTCTCACAAAACATGAAAAATGATGTTTAACAACAATGTATTCTTTGTGTCCAAAATTTCCTGAGTTCTTTCCCTCTCCAAGGACACATGAATGACAAGCAATATTTTTTGAGTACCTCTAGTTTATTTTTTCCCTGCCTCTTTGTCTCTTGCTTGATGGCAGACTGTCCATCTCTACAGGGACACATTTAATCCCTACTACAATCAATTCTGATATCATTGAATATTATTATAAATTGAGATGGAAACTGGGGAATATGAGAAAATAAGCATGCACAACATAGGAAAAGGCAAAGTTCTGCAACTCCTAAGTCCCAGTAAACTACTGTGAATTTACACATAGGAGGAAGGCCTAAGAAAGAACTCAAGCCCTGGTTATGCTTTCAAAGCCTTGTATAGAAAGTGTACATTTTCTTCCTTGAAAAGGACAGTCAGTCTGCTCTGCTCTATGACCTCTTTAGTGGAGGAGTTACAGACCTCCCCAAACTGCAATGTGTAACATCCAAGTGTGGAAGGTCCTGGGAAGCAGAGGAACACAACAAACCCACAGAGATTATCAGGAAAGTTAGTACAGCTTTTGTAGTAAATTCCTGACTGCAATCTTCTCTGCAGCCTTCTCTCAGGCTCCTAATGTGTTTCTTTCTGGACAGACATCATATATAGATGCTCATGTGAGCTTGAGTGAAAGACCAAAGTGAGGTGAGAGTACCCACTGCCAGCATCAGGGCAAGTGAAGACCTTCACACTGTCAGAAAGCCTGGGGAGTGGAAAATGAGACTGATTAAGGATAACAGGATTTGGTCATTTTCTGCAAGTGGTTCAGGTTTCCTCAGACTGAGAAGGCAGTGCTGTAATTTAAGCTCAACAACACAGTGCACGTTTCTAGAAATGCCTGTCAAGCCACAGACAGTCAACAGGGCTTGTAGGCTTCAAATAAAGATAATAATTCCCCAGTCACACACAACATCTATTCCCCAATTCTCTGAAACAGAACCACCATGAATGGTAACAAATGACACTGGACATGAGGCTGCAAAACGTGGTATGTTATTTAACATCGACTGCTCCGTTTAATTAAGGGAGCACAATTACTTAAACATGCTTGTGATGTAAACAACCATGCAAATTGCATTTCTAACTACTATGACTGTACCCACAGGTAATTAGAAGTAGCAATTTATTACTCAGTGTAATAATTAGAAGTAATTACCTGCAAGAAGCAATTTGAAATAGTAATTCATTTCTTAATGCAGCGAGCTTTTTTTGCAGCATGTGTGTGTCTGTGTGCATGTATGTTCACGTGGATAATTATCATTTAATTATAGAATATTTTGGGTTGGAAAGAGCTTCTAAAGGTCATTTAGTCCAACTTCTCTGCAATGAGCAAGGACATCTTCAACTAGATTAGTCTGCTGATCTAGGCCAACCTGACCTGAATGTTTCTAGGGATGGGGCACCTACCCCATCTCTGGGCAACCTGTTTCAGTGTTTCACCCTGCTGCACAATTAGTGTTACTTAGAGTTACTTCAGAAAGTACATTTATTCAGGGCTTCTGATTCTGTCTTGCATGGAAATTACCTAATGTATGGGTAAGATTGATTATAACTCTATACTAAGTATCTCCAAACAGTATTTGTCAAGAAGCAAATATCGTCCAGCCAATATGTTGGCTTTTTTCGTTCTAAGGTCAAATAGGGGAAGGACAGCCTCAATGAAAAAAATCTATAACAATAACCAGATCCCAGACAATTTTCATCTTTCAATTTGCTCACAACTCCTCATGGAATAGCAGGTACAGGTGAAGCACTGGAATAGAACCTATAGTTCATTAACAGTGACACATAATAATATTAGAAAAAGCATAAATTATCTGTACCATGGCATAACTGTTGTGTACTTATTAGAATTTTAGAATGTTCTCTGGCTTAAATTAATGGCTAAGAGGAAAATAAGAAAGCTGCCCAGGTAGTCTAGTGAAAATGTGTTTTGCACTTTGTAGACATACAAAGGCTGAGCAAGATGGGGATGTTTAGCCTGGAGGAAAGGAGAGTCAGAGGGGACCATATTACTCTCTACAACTGTCTGAAAGGAGATTGTAGCCAGGTGAGGGTTGGTCCCTTCTGCCAAGTAATAAGCAAAAGGACAAGAGAAAATGGCCTCAGCTTGTGCCAGGAGAGGTTTAGAGAAAGGTATTAGGTATTAGGAAAAAATTCTTCATGGAAAGGGTTGTCAAGCATTGGACCAGGCTGCCCTGGGACATGGCGGGGTAATCTCTGGAGGTATTTAAGGATGTGTAGATGTGGCACTTGGGGTCATGGTTCATTGCTGGATTTGTCACTGCTGGCTTAATGGTTGGACTCAATGATCTTTGAGGTCTTTTTCAACCTCAATGACTTTATGATTTTTTGACAAGCTCTTTGTATCAGGCAACCCACTTCCTACCTCCAGGAGGTTACAAACATTAAGGGAATACAGCAAGGAGAACCAGTCAGATTTCCCAGAGGCAAAGGGGATTTGCCTCAGGAAATATAAACAACCCATGGTTGTTTATAGGGACACAAGATGAAAGATAAACAACATGTCAAAAGCAGAAAACACTGGGCTAGTCTCAGTCCAAGGAACAGTGAGACTAGAAATTAACAAATACAAATTAAAATTACCATAACAGGACTGCAGATCTATTTCCTGACTGTCAAGTTGTTGCCTTCAGTCCAGAGTTTAGTCCATTGTGCAAAAACAATCTTCTCAAGTAGAATTCCCTAGAGAAGAGGGAAAAGCAGTCAGAAGATACTTTTTTACCATATTCCTTTTCTTGTTTAACTGTAACAATGATCATTATTGCTGAGGTGTAGTGAAGCACAAGTGAAAGGAGACTCCAGTTTTGTTCACTGATTTTGTTATCATTATTTATCTTTATTTCACTTTAGCTATTATATTTTCACTGTAATTTTTGATAACTGGAGAAAAACAATAGCTCTGCCAAAGATGTCCTGGATCAGGGAATAATCCCAGATGGGGAAAGAACAGGGATATTCACTGAAAGGTCATCCTGCTCTGAAGCTGTGGTATGACTGACACTGAAATGAAAAGCTGCAGTCTGTTGCCAGTGTCCCTGCCCATGTCAGAGACATTGGAACTAGATGATCTTTAAGGTCACTTCCAGCTCAGACTATTTCTCTCATAACAGGTTTATAACTGTAGAAAATAGTCATTGCTCGTGTCCTGGTGAGCACTGAGTTTCCAACAAGGATCAAGCACCACTTTCCTAAATGCACTATTAATGGATAATTCCTAATTTCCTAGAACTAGATGACTTTTAGAGTCCCTTCCAATCCAAATTATCCTATGATTCAATGTTTCTATGAACTTGCCAGTGTTGCCCTCTGGAGATTTTTTCCTTCTAAGATTCATTTATTCCAATCCCACAGTTGTAAGGGCAACTCTAAAAACAGTCTCAGCTAGATTTCAACTTTCAGGTCTCTTACGTGCTCTAATAAAAGCAAGAGAGAAATTTCATCCCTAGCTGGACAATTTCTAGTCCTCAGGCTAGAGATGATACAGTAAGAGGAATGGAGGGTAGAACAGCAGTTAATCATTGCCCTCACCTGCACACATAAGCAGGAATCCGAAATTTCAACCAGGGTTTTAGTTTATGTCAGTGAGGTTGTCAGTTCCACAGACAGCATTTTTCTTTTGTTTCTGGAAAGAGTGAGATCAAGAGAAGATGGACTTTGGCCAAAAGCTTAAGTCAGCGTGAGTTGTGATATTGCCTTTTTATGCTATAAGCATGACACACTACAATCATGCTGAGAAAGAGATCACTCACCCCACTTGTAATCTCAGTGGCAAAGGGTAACAAAGTTCAAAGGACAACTAAATTCTGTACTTTCCTTTAGTCTTACTGGTACTGTTCAAGCAAAGAACAAGCAGCATTTCAGTGTGAAAGGGTTTCCAAGGACTAAGGACACTGGATTCCCACAGCAAGACAGAGCTGGGAAAATCTCACTTGTGCACTTGAACCATAGAATGGCTTGGGTTGAAGGGACCTGAAAGACCATCATGTTCCACCCCCCTGCCACGGGCAGGAGCACCTTTTACTGCACCAGTTGCTCAAAGCCTGATGCAGCCTGGCCTTGAATATTTCCAGGAATGGGGTCTCCACAACTTATGGGAGCATCTGTCCTTGCCATGGTGGAGATATCAACCCAGACAGATCTTGAGGCTCCAGAAGTCTCAGGCTGCAGTGTTGTTGTTCTATTTCTAGAGTCCCATACTGTTGTTGTTATCAGATTTCTAAAGTCCAGACCTCCTCGGTGTAATCTTACAGCTGCAGATCTCCACAGCACAGACTCCTTCTTCTGCATGCTGCTCTCTCTCAGTTCAGGGCTCCTTCAAGGCTCTCCCTGACTGGCTAACCCACCCCCTTTTTATCCCAGTTATCTTCATTGGTCACAGCTGCAGCCCAATTAAGGACATCGCAGCTGCAGCCCATCAAGGACAACTGGGACCTCCTGGGGCAAAGTCTATACACAGACATAATACTTCTTATTTTGCTAGAACTCAAAGGCCGCCTCTACTATACTGCAGGACATGCAGGAATGAGTCAGGAAAGACGGTGTTTCCTGTGAGGGAGTGATGGATCCAGTTGAAAGATAAATGATTTGTGATGATATGGACAAAAAAGAAAAAAAAATCAACCAACAGGACTTCAGTAGGAGCACCTAAAACATTTGCATGCAAGCAAGAAAGAGCAAACACTTTCATACTGTGAGGGTGACCAAACACTCTAAAATGTTGCCCAGAGGGAGTGTCCCTGCTTGGAGATATTCAAAATCCACCTGGATATAGCCTTGGCCAACCAGCTCTGTGAGGTCTTGCTTGAGCAGGAAAGGTGAGGCCAGATGAGGGGTTAGGTCCCTTCCAACCTCAACTGCTCTGTAGTTGTGCGAGTCATAATATAAACAGTTTTGAAAGCTGTGAACCACTTTCAGTGTTTGAATACAAAATATTATTCAGTCTAAGTTATTTCTCTTTAAAGAACAACAAAGAGTACTTAGCCAGAGTACTTCACTGTCATCTAAAAGAGAAAGCCTTCAGACCTGTTCAGCTTTCATTTAGCAAACAGCCATATGATGACACTGATGACACTAAAATCAGTGGTAAGATTATCATCCATGTCAGACATGACCCTCCATATAAGCCAAGCAGAACAGCCTTGGTGTCGAAGTCACACCAGAACAAGTAGATGAATGGAGATGAACACCATGGTTTAATCATAAATCATAGCCAGGAGGAGAACCAGGCACACTGTGCCAGCTTTCCTATAGCACAGAGAATTAAGAAACCTGCTGTTCAAATTCCACCACACTTGGGTAAGTAATGGACTCCTCACTGGTATTTACATTCCTACAAGGTTTACAAAGCAAGACACCTCAAAAGAAATAGGTGGAATCTTCACAGATTCAGGCCAGTAACTCTAAAGCTCCTCAGCCAGTGTCTGTGATCAAAGGCAATCTGCTGTGCATCCACAACAAAACAGTCCTAGAAACCATGGTCATTGGAGATGAGATTAAAAGGTGATGATAGATGCATAGACTACAAACAGATGTTAGTGTGAGTCAGTTACTACGTCACTCATTATCAAATCTATTCCAAAAACCAGGTTCCATTAATCTACTATTCACAAATTATTGTTTACAAATTTTTATTTTTGTCTTATTGTAAACAAGTTCATGAGCTTAATTGGGTATTTACATTCATGTTTTACCTGAGTGAAATGGGGCCTTGACTTTAAACTAATCAGAAGCATTTTATTGGGGTCACTTTTACTAAAATAATATAGAGTCATCATATTTACTGAGTGAGAAACAGTTAAGTGCCTGTCAGTAGAAACCTGGCATTCTAAAGGACTGACCCTGCTTTTGTGGATGCTCCATCCTGCAAGGACTTAGGCATGACCTTCCATGAGGCTTGCATGAACCTGAACAGACATATCAAAGTGTGAGCTTTGTAAACATTTTAATTTAAATCAAAAGGCAGTTCATGCACTGATTGTCCAGATCAGTCTCATTTCTCTGCTTTCTCTCCAATCTAGAGTTGTTACAGAGCATATAGACTGGGTTCCTGATGAAACTAAAACAGATGCTGGGTTTTAAGATGCTGCGCTTTAAGAGGGCACCTACCTAATTCACTCCAACCTCCAATGGATATTCAATCCATGGAAACAGGTGGGAGCTAATCCAAAATAGCTTGTGCACCCTGAGGAATATGGAGGGTGAAGAGCAGATCTTTGACATTCAGTGTTTCATTCTACAGATCTGCTCCTATTGCACCATACTGCTTGAAAATGTAAGTATAACTCCTGTGACTGCTAGACTGGGACCTAAGATGAAACATCTCTGTAAATAGGGCCTGAAAATGAATATTTATCATGTATATGCCATTGAACTGTGTATAAATGGGATATGACTTGTGCAAGTTCTGGCTTTCTCTCTAGAACTGAGTTTTACTTACTGCTTACATATAAGAAGACTCAACTCAGAGATTCCTCAAATTTCAAAAGTTTTGATTTTAGAAAGTGCTGTCTGTTTGTCATACACCCACAAACACATGCATGTTCACATAAACACATTCAAATATTTATACAGAGTGACATTTAAGGAGTTATTACTGTTGTTGGCTACATGTTCTATTTCAGATTTTAAATAGCTCATGACACCATATACACCATTTACATATCTGACTTTTCATTTCTAAAAATGTTTTTCTAATAATACAATTGGTTTGGTTTATCCTTCATAAATGAGCAAAGAGAACTCTTTTTATTTGTCTTTTGTTAACACTGGGTTAAGATGAAAACAGTAATGGCAGCACTGCTGTTCTGATACAAACACAAATCAAGACAGAAACTCCTTAATGAGGATTTCATTTCTGCCACTTCAAGTAAAGAATCATTTTGTTAACAACCCACCAAGACCACTATTTTGTATTAACAAGTCTAAAATCCATTATCTGGCTAGAAAATTAAGGAACACCAAACCCTGCATTGATTTCACAATTTCAGAATTTTTTAATCACAATTTTATTATCTCATCTGAGAATCTCAAAGGGAAGATATCTGGAATGTTTTCATGAAAATCTTGATTAAAAGTGCTCTTGCTGTCACCTTGTTCAAGCGAACTGGCATAGTGGGCTGTGTGAGTGTTTTACTCCTACTCTTGCCTGTGGCTGGGAGCTCATTGCATTCTATTAAAGGTGGCTCCTGGGGGAAAAAAACCAGCAAAATTTTAAAACATAACAGTTTTCAGTTCTATTGCTGCTACATACAGCACACACAACTGTTCTGTCTTGGTTGCCATGTCACTGTAACTCCCTGAAATCACCAGTGTGAAGTCCTGAATCAAGCACTGGCCAGACCTTGGGGACTTGCAACTGAGCACACACAGGAGACAGGCAGTGCAGCATCCCTGCCTGCTCCATGCTCTGGGAGGAGGTGTCAAATGTTCCAGGCACAGTAGGATTTGCAATATAGACACAGCTCCATCACACATCCTGCACATCACAGTTCATGGAGAGAGCCAAACAAGCCTTCACCCAGCCTTCTTCTTCCTTCTCCATGATCTCCATGAACTCAGAACTGATAGTTGTTAGAGAACAAAGTGGATGCAGATTTACTACTGCATATTTGTTGAAATTTTACTGGTTTTTAAATTTTTTTTTTTCACTTATACATGCAGGATTTTATGAAAACCCACTCTTTTACTGAAAGACAAAATGCCCAAGTTCTCTGTTGTCAACAACAAAAGCAGGGGAAAGTGCACTTTTTTTCTCTTTTGTTTGGCACTGGATTTTGCTGGGAAAAAACATATGCATGTAGACTCAAACTGGCCCAGTTTATAACTCATTCAGTAGCATATTTTTTTTTTCCATTAAAAGAAGAATCCAGCCTACCTGCAGGCATTTGTAGCAGATGAGGGAAATATGCAATCAAAAAGCAAATGAAACATCAAGGGAGCTGGCAGAGCTAAAGAAATCCCTAATGCTTTGCTTCACTAACACTTCTCAGAAATCATGGATCTAGGGCCTAACAGGATCTTAACCACAGGAGCCAGATAAGCTCAATATTATCTTGTCAATTTGTACACTAGCTAAGGATTAAGTGAGGTTTCAAGACCTATGGAAGCTTTTCTCATTCAGCCCCTGGAACTGTTGCTTTGTACAGCTGACCAGCTTTTCCAGCAGCTCTGACCACTAAAGCAAACTTCAGGATTACTTGGCAGAGACTAATGTGAAGCTACAGCAGAAGCAAGTATCACACAGAATAGGCACCATTGCCTTTGGGAGTAGTCATTTATTTTGTTGGAAGCCTGATTTTGTTTGGTATCCTTTAGAAAAATTGATAGAACACAAAGTTCTAGTACCTACAGTCCTGAATCATTGTTTTCCTGCAACCCAAGGTGCTTTGATGGTGCCTAGTTCTGTCTTTTCACTGGAAGTGCTATGTGAGGATTACTTGCAATTTAAATAATATTATCACTAATATTACATACCTGCTGCATTATGAAAAGATGCCTCAGAAGGAAGGCTTAGCAAACAAAATCTTCTGCACATGCATCATTTGCCTGTGAGTTCTGTGAGCTGTTATTCTTGTTATTGAGCAGGAATATCATTTACCAAGCTTGACTATCAGAAAGAGCTGGAAGTTATCATCAGTCAATGTCAAATCAGTGTCCATCAGTCAGTGCTTTGACTGGCACCTCCATGCTGACTGTAAACGAGCAAATGAAAATTGAGAGGCCTTTATTGGCTGTTAATGACAAGGGGTAGAGAGGGAGAGCTAACAGTGCACCTTGGACATAGCCCACATCAGGTAAGGGCAAGGCACCTGGTGAATTCTCTCCCATGGTTTTAATGGGCCATAGGATGCTTTGTTCTTGCCTTTCTGCTCTTTGTTCTTGTGCTGTGCATAATTCAGCAGCAGCTGGGCTTGGCTCCAGCAACATCAGGGTTTCAGAGAAGAATAAGGAAGGGCATGTGTAGTCAGTGAAACCTAAGATTTCCAATAACTTATTCATAGAATGGGTTGAGTTAGAAGAGAGTTTCAAGATCATCTAGTTCTAAGACATGGACAGGGCTGCCACCACCATCAGGCTGCATTTCTTAGAAAAGGTGTGGCCAGCTTTCACCCATCTCAACTCCTGTAAAGAATTACAAACTAAATTTGTGAAGATAGAGATCATCATAGGAGACCACCCTTGAATGTAAGGACCTAGAAAAGTTAAAAAAATGGTAATGAAAAGGAGGAGTATGAGGCTGGAGAAAGGCCTCCCACCAAAGCAGAGTTCTTCAGGAATAAGAAGATGCCACCAGCTATAAAGGATGAGGGGAGGAGTTGTCAACAACACAAAAGTGGAGGAGACTGTCAGCAAGGCAAGTGGAAAACCTTGAGAACTAGTTAAAAGATTAAATGATCATAAAAGGTAGACAAACAAGATACAGAAAGACACAATAGCAATGAGTTATAAACTGTTGTAAAAGCCGGTGCTGCCAAAGAAGTCCTGGTGCCACAAAAGCCGAAAGAAAGCAAAAGCAGTCATAAGATCCACTAACTGAATTATTTCCAATGGATCTGTTCAAATATCACCACATTGTATGGGATTTTAGAAGGATCTCATTAGAACTAATAGGTACTGTATTGGTAAACCAGTCTCAGGTCAATTAATTCAGACTGAAGCAGGTTGGTGAGGGGAATGAGAAGCTTGTCCTACAAGAGAAGCCTGGGAGACCTTGGCTTGTTTAATTTCCCAAATGAAAGCTGAGATGGATTGGTTTGCTTTCTACAGACATTTTAAAGAAATAAGTACCAGAAGAGCTATTTAAACTATAGCAAAGGAAAAAAAATTAAAAATGGCAGCAGAACAAAAGGATTTAAACAAGTCATGAATAAATCCAAACTAAAAATTAGGAGTTTTCTAACAAATGGCACATAGAGAGTAGAGATTCTGAAATAGTCTTGCCATGGGAACAACAGTAGTAAAACATTACTTGATTTTAAAATAAGAGGTTATTTTTCTAAAAAGGGTAGATATGTCATGGCTGCATGCAATAACAGAGGCCAATGGTCAGAGTGTCCTGCACTCCCTTCCTGTCCTGTGTTCTCATGAATCCTCAGGCAGTAATATCTATGTAATTTGTTCTGTGGCTGGGGACCATCAAAAGCCTGTGTTGTCCAGGCTGTGCAAATTGCTGATGAAAGATAGGAAGTCACAGTGGTTCTTCTGTGACTTCCCATTTTCCTCATGCTGGTGCTATGACCCAAACAGGGTTCTGCCTTAAAGTTCATACTTCATGCAAAAATTTTGGTGGGCAAAAATATACCAAATCCCATTATCATAAGATATTGGAGACTGGAAGGGACCTTAGAGGGTCCAACTTTTAGCCCAAACCAGGCTTAGCTTTAAGATCAAACTATGTTGTTGGGTTTTTGTCCAGTTGGGTCTTGAAAATCCACAAGCAGAGAAGCTGTAGAACATCTTTGGATAACTTTCTTCACTGCTTGAATGCCCTCATGGGGAAAACATTTCCCCCTTATAAAGAGCATAAACCTATTCTGTTCCAGTTTATACCTCTTGACTCTCATTTTTACACCATGCATTGCCATGAAGAGCCTGGCTCCATCTTCTCTGAAACCTCCCCATAGGTACTAGGGGACCCCTTTCAGGTCCATCAAAGCCTTCATTTCCTCCAAGTGAAGAAGACCAGATCCCTCAGCTTGTCCACATATGGCATGTGCTCCAACTCCCAACCATCTTGAGGACCCTTCTTCTGCCATTTTATTATGAGGTGTCAAGAATAACACATACACGATGGCCAAACTTCTTATGCAGGCTGCAAAGAGGAGAAACTGCACTTCTACACCAGTCAGATATTTCTCATGCATAAAAGAGGGATAGACCTGCTTCACATCCCATCCTTTCAAGCAATGTCCTGTAACTCCTATTCCCAGTATCCAAGAGTCTTTCCTCAAAATCTAGAATTCCAGCATTACCCTTCATTACAAGAAGGGAGAATGCATTGTGTGGCACAGCCCTGATCTCTTGTGTTGTCCTGCAAAACAAAGAGCAAGCATGGAATTCCAGCTGACGTCTTTGAGCAGAGAACAGAGCCAAGGAGACAAGCATAGAGGACCTGGAGGAGATCCACATTTTAAGCATTCTTCAGTTAAGGTCCTAATTACCCTTGAAAGTAGAAACTTCAGTACTGAATTCAAGAGAAACAAAAAATCACATTTCTAGATCAAATCAAGTAATCCAAAATAACTACCTCTTCAGAAGCAGTCAGCTCCAGAGATCACATGGCTAGAGATGCCACTGCCTTTTGGCAGAAGACAAAAACTACAAAGGTTATAGAAGTATAAAAAAGGGAACCTTCAAACTAAAAGCATACAAATTTTATTACCTCTGTAATTAACCCTGACAAACTTCCACATTCACTTAAGTATATAAAATAGAAGAAGAAATAAAGAACTCAAAACATTCAATGTCACAGCAGATGCTGACTATGCTATGGAATCCTGCCTCAGTTCTTTGCATTAGAGTTCAGCAACTTCTGGTTTAAATATTTCAGCTGTTCCTTTGCTCTTGCCTGTTACACCTACAGAAACATTGCAAGCCTTGAAGCACAGTGTGAAACATTAGACATAGTTTATGAGGACAGCAACTGGTAATTTGGAATCCAGAAGTGAGACCAGCTTGAGCTGTTCCCTTTCTCCCCTCTTTAAAGGCTACAGCTGCTTCTGCCAGGATAGCAGGGCTTTGGTGAACATTGCAGCTGTGGCACAGATATTGCCATCTGCACAACCACAGGTGGCTGCACAATCAGCCAAGCACATTTCCAGTGTTACACAGAACCACCTTCCCACTGCCTCCTTTTCCAATGTACATCTGCTCACTGCTATAATTAACTAGAAACAAATCTGGTTTTTAGCTAACTATGTCAGTTTACTTGCATGTGTCCCATCATGCAAATACTTGTAGGATATTACCAATAGTGATGGCTCACAAATCCTGAATTACGAGCCAGTATTACTTAGAACAGTCCTTCCTTCAGAAGGTTGAAGTTTAGGAAATATTTCTGTTAGCAATCCTTGTTATCAGTGGTTTGCTATGGAAAGATTAAAACACTGACATTAAAAAAGCCACAATATTAACCAACATGCAAAATGATCCAGAGAAGAGCTTTTCTATCCTGAAGATCAATGCAGGCACTTTCACTAGATGGTTTTTGAATTTTCTAAAATTTTAGACTTGGAAGACAAGGAAAAGCCACATAGCTAAATCAGTCTGTAGCAGCGAACTTTCCTGCCTTCCCAGCATTCCTGACATTGGTCTCACTCCAGTTCTAAGAACAGATGAAAGCAAGACAGTGAAAACAAACCTTTTTTGTTTATCCTGCTTTTTTTTTCTTTTGAGTCTCCTTCAAAGCATAAAAGGTGAGATTAACTTAGAGGATGTAGAAATCACAAATTGCCTTGGTATGGCATTGTATTGGAAGGAATAGAATTGATTATCAGGATCAAAGCACCAGTGCTCTGAAGTAAATCATGTTCTGCATGCAGAGATTTAGTATGAACTATGTTTTCAAATAGAATAAAAGAAACAAAAATGTAATGCAATACAGGCATGTAACAGAGGATGTTACAGAGAGGCTGAAGGCTCCAAACCTACAGGGACGTCGTCTATTCTGGGAAAGACACACTTTCAGATTAATTTATTTGTAGGAAATATCAAGATAACTGAAATGTTACTTCAGCGGGGTTCTGGGGTGAAAAAACCAACCAAAGAACCAATAGACCAAACAAAACACCAACCAACCCAGACCAGTAATGAGTCTGTCAGTGTGGATGCTCAAAAAAACAGATATGATTCCATCCAAGCCCCAAGAGCAACTTTGGCCTCCATTCTCCTCCCTATAGCTGCAGTAACTGCACCTCTTAAATCAGTCACATCACGTGGACACAGAGGGCAGAATGGAGCCCCAAGCCCAGCCATGATCTCTTCTTCTGCCTCTTCAATGGGGCACATCAGCTTCTTCTGTTTCCAGGGACCTACATCTGAGGCTTATGCAATTGGACTTACCTTATATGCTCATATGCTCAAAGCTCATAAGACTGCATTCATGAAGGACTGGAAGTACTCCATTCCTCTAAAAACCAGCATACAAGCCATGGAGACAGGATGGTAGAACAAAATCACACAGCAAACTCCTCTTACCTGGTCTGCCAGGTCAAGAGGCAAAGCTCCTCACAGAGATGGGGAGGAAGTTACAAAGCTCTCAGCCCCAGTCTTTTACCATATGTTCATATTTGCCTCAAACTGTGCAGAGCCATCCAAGGAGTTCTGAAAAGAAGGCTGAGATCCCTGCTGCTGCAGAAAAAGAGATTGCACTTGAGCTCTCTCTGCATGCAGGTCTCATAAGCATGATAAAACACACAAAACACTTCCTTTGACATGGGAAGCTGAGCTGCTTCAGATGACATCAAAACTTGCAGAACTACTGTTCTTGTTGTGTTCTAGCCATAAGACATGTTGGGTTTTTTTAATATAAACTGTTGCTCAAAAATCTTGCTTACTGTGCCATTCAGTTGTCAACAAATGAAGCAAGACAAAGGTAACTTTAAAGAACGTGTTCAAATATTTAAAATTACATTAGATAGAGCTCTGACTAACAATGCAATATTCTTCTACTTCATTTATTCAGTGCTCAGTAGTCTACTGTATAACAGTAGCATCTGGCTGTGTTGAGAATCTTTTGTGAGACCTCAGAAGTGAAAACTCAGACAATAAAACAAATATCCCACAATGCAAGCTTAGCTGTTAGAGCCAAGTTTAAACCCAAATATATTATTAACAGTGA
This sequence comes from Agelaius phoeniceus, assembly GCF_051311805.1. Lineage (NCBI taxonomy): Eukaryota > Metazoa > Chordata > Aves > Passeriformes > Icteridae > Agelaius > Agelaius phoeniceus. Next base: position 143,973,401 of record NC_135265.1, on the reverse strand, counting down.
AAAACATTTTTCCAGACTTTGGACAAATTGCAGGACAGCAGTGTCTTTCATGGTGTGCTGTTTAACTATGAAGGCTCTGCAGAGCTCTCCTTCCCCTGCCCCATAAAAGTCACACTGGCTCCATCAGTGCACCTGCAGATGAGAAATGACAAAGGCAAACGAGGAGGCAAAGGTACACTTAGCATCTGCCATCCCTCACAAACTGTAAATATGGAAACCAGAGGGGGTGAATATTCCCAAAGGAGTAGGGGTGTCTGTCTTGTCTTTTTTCCTCCTAGAAACAGCACAGTACTTTGTGAACTAAATCAGAGAAAAGGCTTCTCACCATTACAGCTAATTCCAGAGGAATTAGTAGTCCTGGGAGTGCCATTCTGCAAGTAACATGAAGGCAAAAAATATGAGGACAACATTGTCCCAGCCTCAAAAGCTTGCTGCTCTTATTGCAATAATGGGCTCCCCCAGAAAACACTGTCTGCCCACATTTACTGGCTAGTCCTGATCAGACCAAGAGGAATTAAATACATGGTTAGAAGGAGTGAGCACTTCCAAGTCAATACTTGAACTGATTGGATTAGTGAACCAACCAAAGGTTTAAATCAATCAGTTTGCCCATAATGATGGGAGACAAATAGGAACAACTGAAAAATATTTTGTGGATAAAGACCAGGAAGAGCAGTAATTAGCCAAAAATCTAAATAATTATTTTATTGACTGAGAGAAATTATTGTTATTCCTGGTAGGAAAGGAAGGGAAGGAAAGAAGGTCAGGTATGTGTTCTGCCATGTAGAATCAGCTGTTCAAGTAATACAGGACAGACTCACAACTTTTGCAGTATCTGATGAAGGTTACATGGAAATTCACTGAGTTTGGAGGATGGGCATCTTTGTTCTTAAAAGAAGATTGCAACCTGCTTCATGCTGCAATTTTCTGCATTTCAAGGGAGAATTTGTTGTTTTTTTCTTGGTAGCTTTTTGCAAATATCCCTGGCGTCCTTGTTGTGAGAGGAGGAAATTATTAAACCAAAGAGTTGAAGAATAATTACATTTTTCCACAGAGATGGATGTGAATGGGGAATGCAGGGACTAACAAATTCTTAGAAAACTCCTGGGGGGAAAAACCCTATCAGCCTGGCCCAGGTGCAGAGACAGACACCATGCAAGTCCTGGCATCTGCCTACAAAAAGGAATGAACACCCAGAGCAAGGAGTGTTAAACCTTGCAAGAAGCAAGAGACACCTGCCTCTATCACTGTTCAGCTGCCTAAAGAAAAAAGCACATGGCAGATGCAGCTGCACCAGCTGGGCCCACCTCTGCAGCAAAGCTGGAACTTTTGAATGAGCCAGGGCAAGAAAAGTATTGGGAGTTTTCATGACTGAGCACCAGATCAGATTTCTTTGGAGCAAACTCCACCACATAAAAGATTCTCCTTGGAATAGTTTCTCCAGCATGCACTGTCACTTGAGTGACAAAGCATACTGTGTGCTGCCCCATATCATTCTGCTGGTGGCAAACCTACCCTGGAATTTCATCCTGAATGTTAAATGGTGGCTTTTCTCTGAAGTCTGAGTGATTCCATCTCACATCTTGTGCCTCCTCTTTCTGCTGATGCTTGCCTGCTAAAAAAACCCATATATAGCAGTACCATGAGTACAGAGTAATTCCTCTGGCAACTTACTATGAGCCAATCTGGGACTATTCAGCCAAGCATTGCCTTTGCTTGACTCCCACAGCTTTTAGATTCTTGGAACCCGGTTGAATCCAACTTCCAGAGAAAAATTACTCTCTGATTATAAATATAGCTCACAAGCTGCTGGGCCTCCAAGAGAGGGAAGATGACCCCACCAGACATCTTTGCTCAGGTGTAGCTGGCTGTGATCGCACTGGGAGTGCCAGCCCACATCTGTGAGGAAGAGATGCAAACAGTAGAGAGTAAAAAAAATCTGCTCTCACCCCCATTGTGGCCATTTGAAACCCTTCCCACTGGCTTTCTGAGGCTTCCTCTAAAACTGGTTATGAGGTGCTGTAAAATCAGAATCTCCAGTGTCAGATAAGAAACTGTAAAATAAAGCATTGAGCCAAACAGAAAATGGCCATTCCTTACTCTTACATATGCAGTTCCTCTTCCTAACCACCCCCCCAAAAAAAAAAAACAAACAACAAACAAAACAAAAAAAGCCTACAGCTGTTTAAACTGCTATTTGCTTTATCAAAAGACTGGGTCTTCTCAGTGCATCCTGTTTTCTGGGCTGTTTTGCCAAGGGTGGGCCATGCCAGTGCCCTCACTATGGCAGTATCCTCTGCGAGTAAACCCAACCAAAACCAGCTCTGGCTCACTCTTGCGAAATACCCACTCCCCTGTGAACAGACACAGCAGCAGATTGAGCAGATGCTCAGTAAGAGCATTCAAATTTCTAAATAAATGCTTTTCCTGTCTGCGATGCTCTTTCAAAAGCAGTACAAATAAACATTCAACGATCATAGCTAAATCTATCGTCAGGTTCCACTTAACGCTTGTTCCAAATTGAATTTTATGTGTTTGCATTAAACACAATTGGGGTAGGGGAAAAAAAAGGAAGCCATCAGCAGAAAAATCTTTCTTAACTAAATTCTATTCCTTTTTCTATCTGTAAGTGAAGCCATTCTGTTCTGTGAAACATTGGCAACAGTTGCTTTGCACCAGTTCACAAGTAGATTGAAATCCTCATGAACTGGAGAATATGAAAAAAAATGTTACTTACCAGTGTAATCATATTCTTGATTAAATCAGAGACAAGTGTGAAGTGAAAGTAACTGCAATGGAACTATGACAGTTTTAGGTAACTCATCCTGTGCTCTTCAGCAAAACACTGAGCAAGTGGGGGCTTAGTGACTGTCACAAAAGGTGGGCTTGAGACAGATGTGAGTGGTTGACAATGCATGGCCTCTGAAATGCAAGAGGGCATGCTATATAATCAGAAAGGACTCTGTAGCATGGGAATGTATTAATTTATGATAACATTGCTCTTAGATTGGCCACAAGGCCCATCAGGTCATGGAATATGCTGATAAACTTGACAAGCAATCAGAATATATGATTATTGGAAAATGTTCACAGCTGTTAGAAGTGAGCCAAAGGTGTTCATACACTGTTATTGAAGACTTGGCTTTATGACACCAGATAATTAAAGCATTACCCATTTAGCCTTTATGGCCAGTATATTACCGTTTATTTTTCAAATGCTTCAAGCTACTAAATATGATGAGGAATTAATAATAAAAGAAATAAAGCAGGAAGATAATTCTACTGAGCCAAGTTTCACATATATAATTGATGCTCATTCCATTACCAGAGGCCAAACGTTCCTTGTTTCACTGACATGAATAGCCCCATTGATATAGTGCAAGTACAAAGTGATCCAACCTCCCATGAGATGCTTATGTGGTATTCCAAGCTCAAACAATATTGTACTACTTTAAATGGATGATAAATTCTCAGAGATTGAAAAATATTGATGTGGACCTGTTACTTTGTAGACTTAAAAAATTACACATGGTCCAATATTTTGAGTGCAGGCATTTTACAGCAACAGCCATTACTAGAAATCCTTACCAACATTTCTTCAAGAGTTTGTTAAAACACTTGGAATGTAAAGTATTCACAGATGACTCTTATTTTTCTTTGGCTGAAAGGGAACATTGTAAAGTAAGACCACTCCTGGAAGCTTTCAAATGACACCAAGTATGGTAACCAGTGCCCTTTTTTCAGGGCAGAGTAAAGGTCTGCAGCTGTTGTTGCCTTTGTCAAAATCTGATTCTGTTCCCTTGAAGATAAGGTAAACTACATAAAAGCAAGAAAAAAAGATTGATGCAGTGTCTGTGTCAGATAAAAGCTCTTTCTTGTAGCTCTTTTTTTTCCTTAGTTTGAGCACAGCACTCAGTTTTACAGGCCAATCTGAGATGTTGCAGAATTGTTGTTGTATCAGGCTTGACAAAGTGTTGCTTGTCCAGACTCAGAGTGATGGTCCTGGCTGGCTGATTCAGGCTTTAAAAAAAAATGGAAGGAATTAACAGAAGTGATGAAACAACATGTGAAAGAAGGTGACAAAAGGAAATTCAAGTCCTGTAGTCTGGATGATATATGTTAGCAGAAGTTTAAAGTCTGCAAATACAGCATATGAGGCTCAAACTGAGCATCCTGGTGAATGCCAAGGCTGTGTGATCCCCACTGCTGTGCAAAAATTTCCCAAGGGAACATATTAACTCCATACAGAAAAGAGAACTGAAATCAAATTAACCATCCAGGGTCACAACACAGAGACATTCTTCTTCTCTAAATTTAGTGAAGACCATGAGATTATGAGTTACTTCATCCATCTGTATCCTGCAATACCCTGTATTTCAATCCATGTATCCCAGATCACTGGAAAGCCAGCCCGAAGGACAATCCATGTATCTTATGGCACCATTCTGAAAAATTTAATAATTGCCTTTTCCTAGGGGTGTTCTCTGAAGCTGCAAATAGCAGTGACTGAAAGAAACTGAAAAGTGTTCAGACTTGCAGGCACCTTCCAGAAATATCACAAGCCATGTTTTTATGTCTGATTAGAAAGAAATCTTTTCGTGCTTCTTTCCCAATTCTAGTAATAGAATCCAATGCACTATTCAAATAAGCAGCCCTTATACTTGAAAAGGAATGCAGAAAAGCAGGAGTCTTAGACATGTTCAGCACTTAGGTGAACTGAGGAAAACTTCCATTTTCAGTGCTGGTTCTTTTTGACACCTAAACTATCTGACTAAAATCAGCCTGGTTTCAGAAATTCTGAACATTCTCACCACTATGCCTACTTTTGAGTGGTAGTTTCCAAGATGAAAACCTGATTTTAAAAAGAAAGATCAAAGCCTAATTCTGTAGTATCTGAATATGGTGTGGCTGCTTGCAATGCAAGGATCATGCAGGACTCAGCCAGCTCTTTAAAAGCCAGAGCTTTCCACTCTTACTCATAGATTCATATTTACCCTGAACACCATAACCATATCCCCAGAATTCTTGGTGTTAAATTCAGAGTTAAAATGGGAATAGATGCTTTTCCTGCTGAGCACAGAAGTAAATCAAAATGAAGCAATAAAATGAAAGCTTCATTGCTGTCTAGCAAAGTTATTTTGTATTAAGAATTTAGTATAAAAAACTGTACTCATGTTGTGCAAAATGTTTGGTATACTTCGATAAGAAGCCAATGGTAATGGCTTTCTTAGACAATTTAATTTGTTTTATACTGATTGTAGGACCTAATAAAACCACAAATTCTTGACTTGGCATGCATTAAAGGAAACATAACGAAAACTGCAAAATGCCCTGTGCACAAAAAAATCCAGCTATAGAATGAAGGAAAATGTGACTACCCATAAGGAAGCCAAGTGTGTGGATAGCAACATTGAAACTTACCTAAACTTTACATTTGCACAGGAAGAACTGCCACTTGCAGCACTTTTAAAAGAAATTTAAGGAAGTTTTGCCTTGCTAATGCAATATACTCTTTCTATCATGATAAACAGCAAGGTAAATGAACTTATAGCAATGAGTCTTCCTGACCTCCCTCTCTTGTCCAAAAGACCATGAACTACAAGTGTCAGGCAAAGAACCCAAAGAATGCCATCTCAGGAGCTACTTTTATTGCACTGGCACCAAATAATAACAATTAGAAGCCAAAGTAGGAAGGAATTCTTACCCCAGAGGGCTCCTATCCCAAGGTCTCAGTTCTGCAAAAATTCAGGTAGAAATAATTCTTTGGGTTTTTTAAAAAGCAGCATTGGTGTGCATGAGCAGAACCTGATGTCAGGTGTTTGAGGAGGGTTTTCTACCACAAATCTCTCTCTATCTCTCTCCAACAGATAACAACTTTGACACTGCAACACACACACACACACTGGTTGCTCTATCTAGGAGCAGATCCAAGAGTGCAGATGATCTGTCACCTAAACTGAAGTTCTGGGATTTTTACATTTCTATGCATATTTTTTTAAAAAATTGCACTCCTGAGATTTTCTGTAGGGAAAGTCATAAGACCTGCAGCAGGTCTAGTCTACTTTTTATTTATATAGTAATAAATCAGGAGTAACTGCACCAAAGTTGTTGAGAATTCAGGAGGGAGTGGGATCAGTCTGCAGCTATCAGGAGTCCTTCCATTTTATTTGTTATATTTACCTCTGTTATTTTGACATCAGAAAACACAAGAGGAGTAAGTTGAAGTAGCAAGGGACTTTTGTCCCTGTGATTTGAGGGACATAGCAGTTAGATAAGGACCCTTATTCCTTTGGCTTATAAACACAAAGCATTTGTGTTTGGCTGATAAACACAAAGCGCCCAAAGCATTTTAGAAAGCTGAATCAGCCTGTCGCGGATGTGTCCTTCACTCTGGACTCTGACAGAGTGCAGCCACTGAGATCTTCAGACATGCTCACCAGGATGGCCTCATGCCCCTCATGAACCCATAGACTAAAGAACCTAAATTTTGACGTCATGATATGTTCAGAGATTTAATTCAAGCTCACACTCCAGGCAACAGCCTTCCCTCACTTTCCTACAGGCCCAGGCTCCCAGACACCTTTAGAGTAGACCCACCTTTGCCAACATGTAGCACAGAAAGCCTACTCCATTTTCCCTGGTACTTAAAGCCCTGAACTATAGCAAGGAGACACACACAAACAAGTCTTTGCTATGCCCCAGTTGGAGCAAAACATTGGACCCAAAGGGGTCTCTTTTCACCAGCCTATTAAGCATTCCCTGTTAAGGATTTCTAAACTCTGCTGAAGCTGTTAAACTCCACCAGAAAATTACTCTCTGAGCCAGAGAGGAAGGAAAACTAAATGGTTGAGAAAGGATGATTCAAGACCATGCTCTGAGGGGTAATGAATTCTTTACAAGAAGTAAAACAGCTTCACAAGCTAAATTTGTCATTTCTCCTCCAAGAGCAGCAAGATCCAGTGTTGAGTTTCTGAGCACAGTCTCAAACCTGAGTATCTTAAAACCCTTCAGGCTTGTATAGCCAAACACTTAACAGTTCATCTTCCAAAGGTCTCGGGTTTGTTCCTGATAACTTCAGCTGTAAAGATTAATCCAACAACAACTAAATCAGACCACAGAGGAGAGAAACAAAGTGGACAGATGATCAGAAAGCCCAAAGAGGCCATAGCTGGGTGACTTTGGATACCCCCATGGGACTGTGGATGTCTTGGGATGTTAAAGCCCAATTTGTAGCTGAAGAGGCTTTGAGACTTTCAACAATGCCAAAGTATTCAATTTAGGTACTCAATGAGGCTTTTAAGATTCTAACATCATTTATTAATCAAATTCAAAATATTTTTGCTGAAATCCTGCAGTTCCTGCACCTTTCAGACCTCTACCTTTTATTTCCCAACCAGAAGCAACCTGTTAGAATGAATGGACCAAAAATCTGACACTACAAATTCAGTCCAAATGAAAACCACCTTACAAATTCAGAATATGCTTATTCAGATGACTTACTGGACTATATCTAAACCTACTTTTGATTGTTAAATGTTAATGGAAACCATTGTAACAGTCTTTTAAGAGAGAGAATTTTTATAGCAGTTAAAGAACATTTTTACTAATTGGACTAAACTCTGATAGTTCAGTTACCAGTGGCAAGGAGCAGCCTAAAGTGAGTCAAATGTTAGGGGACAGGGACATAGCTCTGCATGTCAGAACATCCAAACTGCTTCTCTCTCCTCAAGCAGAAGCTTAGCCAGAAATTGTTAAATCTCTGTACAAAGCTGGCATGGAGCTTCCACTCTCCTTTCATCTCTTTCTCTCTCCCACAGGTGTGGAATTAGCAGCACACCTGACTTCTGATTTCACCGTCTACAGAGAAAAATCTTTTAAAATACTTTATCTCAGCTCCTCTCCTTGTGGGGAAAAAGTCATATCAGCTGCATACCCTGATGTCTCCAGCCTCCAAAGGAAAGGGCAGCAGGTGCAGGTCCAATTAAATGTCTGATAATGTTGCTATTTGTCTCAATATTGTGGACAGTAAAACTGCTCTAAATAGAACTTCAAAGCATAAATCCTTCAGGTTTACTGTAGAGACATGTAAACCACAATTCAAAAGTCTTAGGAGGAAGACCAAAACCTAGACACAGGTATGGACTCTTTGGGGTAAACAGGCTTCTAAGAACTCCAGGCAGTATCCCCCAGTGCACTGGGGTCCATAATGGCTGAGTACAGTTCACATCTATAAGAGCTGTCCATTTCCCCACAAGGAGGGCCTGAGCTTTAAGCAGCAAATTAGGATGAAGAAAGCAACAAAGAGACCAAGGTATCACTCCAAAGAGACCTGAGTAAATGTCAGAATTTTTACTTTAAAATAAGAAACTTACATCTTACTGCCATATACTCCAGGGTCTGCCCCAAGCAGCACTTTGAGATGCTCAGACTTCTAGAACAAGGCCATGGAGGGAGCTAGGCACTTGCACAAGGAAGCACAGTCCCTATACACTGAGCAGAGACCCAAGTTGGGGCACTTTGGAGACAACAAGGTGTAAAAGGTGCATCAGACCTCGTTCACAAGCATTCCCATGCTTCAGCCCCCAGCACAGCTGGCAATGTGTGCCTATTGCTTGCTCATGGAAGGAGTCATTTTTCCTAAGACTGCACCATCAGTTGTGCTGTAGGTAGTCACTATTTGGCTACAAGCCATCATGTAGGATCATTTGCCCAGCTAGCAGAAGACCAGAGTTTATTTCCTGGTTCCACTGCCTCATCTGAACCTGAGCGTCTCAAACTGTTCCCTGGAACTGCTTTTAGACTGCGCCCTCATCCATGGGAAACATGGATTTGGATTCCCCAAGGGAGTTGCCTTATGTGTGTTGGAGTGCTCTGACTTCTCTGCTAGCAAACAAACACAGGAGTGGTGTTTATCCCACAGTGGGACCCTCTGTGTTCCATGATACAATTTGTGAGAATGTATTCCCTGGGTGAAGTCCTCCAACTAACACTTAGAAAAAAGAAAAGAATTTCTGACTTCAGAGGCACTAGGATGGGAGATAAGCACTGAACTCTTCACCTCTGAGAAGTCAAGATATTCCTGAGCAAGATCAGTCAATGGATGGATGGATGGATGGATGGATAGATGGATGGATGGATGGATGATAAGGATGGAGCCTGTCAGTTTAGGCAATAGCTGAAGTTTGAAGATGTCCTTTTCAGATTAAGGCCTTCCAGCCCCACCCATCTGTATGGCATTGTGGTGGTTTGGTTGTCTATTATGACACTAGGAGTTTGGGAGAGAAAACAAAGCTACAGAACATCATCCTTCAGAGAAATCTCAGGATCTCTCAACCAGCTTTCCTCCCCTGGGTCACATAGGAACCCATAATCTTCTGGGTCACAGCCTGAGTGATACTTTTCTCAATTTTATGCCCAAATAGAAGATATTGGGGGGAGGAAGTAACCTGCATTAGGGTGGAGTATTTTGGCTTTACTATAGTCCTGGCAATAAATACCTCACTGGTCACTCTGTTGACAAAGTACAGCTCCTCAGGCATTCTTGGGACTGTTACAGTGATATATCTGTTAAAATTTTCAATCCACTCCAAAATTTAAAAAAAAAAAGTATTTTTCCCCAGTTCATTCTGTTGTCAGGAGACAAATGCTGTAGTCCACACTTCTTCAGACTAAACAGCAGAAAAAACCCCCCAAAAAACCAGCTGTCCTCCTCTTTATTAATCTATAGCAAGGTAGGAAACACCTCTGCCTTCAGTATCATCACAGAAAAAGAGAGAGCTAAGAAGGCAATGCATCTCACCTTGTTCCTCAAAACCAAACCAACTTTCCTTTCTTTCTAAAACAAAAAGTAGGGACTACATCTTCCTTTAGCGCACTTTCACTGCTATGGGCAGTGGTGTTTTACTCCTGTCACCTTGTCGATCTGTTTAGAGAAAATTTCCTCTGCTCTCCCTGTTTCTAACCTCGAGCTATAAGAAACGAGCTATAAGAAACTAGCTATAAGAAACAATGACTGGTTAACCTATACTCTGTAGTCCTTAGCAGTCCATGTGAAGCTGAATTCCCACTGTGAAAAGAGATTTAATTGCCAGCCCAGGTTGGTTGTCTCATGGTCCCACCACAGCAGGCACTGGGCTAATTCACTGCAGGCCTTCACACAGGAGTCAAGTCAGTTTACTTTTTAAAAAGTATCTTTGTGTTGCTGAAAATTGCCGAAATACAGGTAAGAAAACCATAACCTACTTTTCCCATGGAGTCTGAAATTTCTGACTTATCTACAGGTTGTTTCACCAAAAGCCAAATTCCATACTGGGGGAGCCTATTCCCATTTCCTCTTTGCTTGCATAAATCTCAGACTACACAAATTCATTTCAAGTTCTCTTTATATTCAACATTAGTGTCAATCCCATTTTCTCCAAGTCTGTGCAAAATTGTGGGTTTGGCCTATGGGAGCTCCCATGCAGTCCTGCATGAGCATATGCTTCAAGGGATGGTCTGAAAACAAATTTTCAGTGACAACTTTGACAGAACTTTAGAAGATAATGCTAGAAAGGTTCAGTTCTCTTTTGAACCCAACCCCAATGCATCTTGAAAGAGACTGCATTGCCTTCTATGAAAACATCTATAAACCCAGTTTATTGTTAGAGATATATTTCTAAAATGTCAAGGTATGCAAGAGCATTTTAGGTAGTCTGTTGAGGGATTTTTTTCCTTTTTCAAGTTCTCCATGATCACTTTCCACATATCTTATCTGAAAAAGTGCAAGATACTGAGTTCTGTGTTTGCAGTCATTAAGGAACTGAAAGTCACCAAAAGGGTTATCTGGGCTACCAGAAATATGAAAGATGCTCATCCTGGTAGCAGACATTCTCTGGTATAACTAGCATTTCTTTCTTGCTCACACAAACGCTGGAAAATCCAGTGGAGGCAAGTGCAACTTTGTGAGAAAATAATATTTTAGAAAGCATGTTTCAATAAATATAATGTTGCATAAGTGGAACTCGAAACAGAAATAAAAAGGCACCTTTGCCTTTTATTAAGTGTTGATTGCTAACAACTGGGACCTAGGCCCTCCTAGTTCTGTCTCTTCTTGCCTGTGGTCCCTGCATCACTCCAGACACACTTTTGTTTCAACACAGCCATTTAGGCCAGAGGGTCTGCTTCTGCTCACAAGGATTTTTGCAGGAGAAAGCTGCGCTTGTATCTGGGACATAAGTCTTAAGCTCCTTCATCAAAGAATTCAATATTTCAGTTGTATTCTTCATTCCTGAAAACTTTTCCCCTAGTTCTGAGGAATTTCAACTGAGGAAAAATTAAAAAAAAAAATCCATATTTCAATGTGTTTATCTTTTAAGGAACATTTACATAGGAATAGCTTAAAGGATCCTTAAAATTTTCCACTATGAGTGAAAGACAATTGGATGAAGGAGTTGAAGGAGTTGGAGCAGAAAAACCATCCTCAAAGCAGGTGTTCCAGAATAGAAACACAAAGGAAGACTCTTGTGGTTTTTGAGTGAGCTTGGGGCCAATTGGTTTTCCAGAGGTCATTATCCTCCACTTCACCACCATTGCACTTATTGGGTTAAGTCTGAATCCCTGGAGGATTCTGAACTATGTAGCTTAGGCTGCCAGGGTGAAAGAATCAGGAACAGGTGTTTATAAAAAAGTGAAAAACATATTAAAGTAGAAACCTAGCACCCAGATGCAAAAGATGCCTTTTAGTTCGTTGCTAAAAAATAATTGATGCAAAATCCCTAGATAAATGCTGAAATGCCAAACTCATCTTACCTGCTGCTGTCGTTGGGCTAATTATAGTGGTTTCTGAACCTCTGCAGTTAAGCAAATGACAGGGTTTCTATTATAAACTTAATTTTTAAAATTCATCAGTGAAAAAAGAGCCCTGCTTTGAACTAAAACTTACAAGCTAAAAAAGTACATGATTTTGCAGACATAGAAAGCTTGTTTTATAGCAGGAGAAGTAAAAATGTAGCTAATAATTTTGATTAGCAACTAGTTTTAAAATATCTCCTGCACTGGATTTACCTCTAGTATTTTTATGATATATTTTGCTGCATAACCTAAACATTTATATTTCAATAAGTAGGACTGAATAAATTTTAAATGGTTTGAATATAATAGCTGTAGAAAAAAAATAGCAAACAACACAATTCATTCCAGTAGAAATAAAGAGATCATATTTCAAATAAATGTTTAAGCTTACACAATGGATATCTAAGACATCCACTATTATTTTTCAGATTTTCCACTTAGACTATTTGAAAATATCTCCCTAAGTGTTATTCCCAGCATATTTACAAGTATTTTTCACAAGGAAATGCAATAAAGATATGATAAATAGTCCTATCTGGCCATGCCTTTCAATATTGATGTAATCTTCTGGAGTCAAGGAGTGCCAGTCTAAAACATCATTATCTAAATATATGCTGATGGCAGGCAGGGCCCTCTCAACAGCAAGGTCCAGGCTCAGAGAAATGCAGCAAGGCACAAACCCACTGCTTCAAAAAGGAGATTTTCTGTTTAATGATCCCTTACTGAACTTACTCCTTTTCCTGTGCCATGAGCAACCAACAAGTAACATATTTAGGATCATCTCTTACTGATCCCTTGCTCCATCTAGAGCGGAAATTCAGTTTTCATGGTGATGGGCATTAAAGCCACACAGAGAATAATTTCTGCAAAAGCATCAAGCACTAAGATATTTCTGTCCAGCAATTCAAGAAAACAGGACTACTTTTTATTAAGAGGGTATCTTTTAGTAAGAGTGTATCTTTGAAGGACCTGGACTGCACAGTAAATACTCACTGTACAACTTTTCAACATTCACTTCTCCAACTTCGGACCGCTCTAATAATACAAAGAGTACAAATAGATCTTTTACTTACTTGCTGTCCTTTTGTTGTACTTTACACTGAGGTTTTCATTCTTTGTGAAACAAAACCTCCAAGTGACTCCTCCAATGAATACTCCTTTGCACCATCAATCAGCCTGTTCCTGAAATTCAAACATCTGTAAGTCCCTGTAATGACATGACCCCAAAACATTCATCCAGCAGCCTCTACCCAATGAGCCCTTTGTGGTCATTGCAAAGAGACCAGAATTCTTAAAAGAGGTTACTAAAGTATCAGTAAGCTAAAATAACATTTTAAGTATTAGGAATTCACCTGAATATAAATACCTTTCTGATTTTTAAAGATTTATCTGTACATTTATCAAAATTATTTTACAAAGGAAGTCATATTGAGCCTGGAGAGACTTCAGTGATTTTACTTTATATACCATCACTAATCTATGGTTATCAATTCCAACAATACAAAATAGCTGTAAAGAGAAAACAGGACAAAAATAAGCCACTGGAATAACTGGTCATTCATCACAAAATTAAATATTCTGAAAACCAGGGTCTACTTTTAATTGCAACACCAGCCCAGTATTTTTATGAGTGCTATTTGTGCACTAAATTATTTAATAATTATGCAAAAAGCCCTGAAATTATGCAAGTTCAAAGCTATTTCTCTTTAGCCTTTGTCCAGTATGTAAAGTAAGAAAACTACTTGTCTTTGTGCATTTTTTCATATTCTCTGAAGACTGTAGATTCACTTTTTCATGCTAACATTAAAATACCAAACATGAACAGATGTTATAAATAAACAGCCTGTACTCCTGCAATAAGTTGGGTACTTGCCTTTTCTTGGTGTCCAGTTGCTACTGGTTATTCCTTTCTCTTGTTGTTTTGTTGTTGTGAGGGTTTTTTCCCCTTCAATTGAGTACTCCAAGGATCTGCTCTCCATCATCAGCTGAGAAACCAAATCCTGAGTGGCAGGTGGTCTGTCCCACACTGAAACAGACTGGGATGGGATAGAAAGGTTTCTGCTTTTTCAAGTTGTACTGAAAAAAACTGTTTAGTTTGAACCATTTTCCCTTTGACAAGCTCTGTGCATGTCCTCAGACTCTTTGTGATTTGCTGGAGTAGGGATGTTTTGGCCAAGAGCAGATCCATTTACCAGACCTGCAGAGCAACCAGGGACCTCAGAAGTTCTCGGCTGGTCAAAGATCCTCTGCACAAAGCTCACTGGTCAAAGCTCACTGCAAAACTGCAGCTCAGGAAAGTTTCTGACCAGATATAAATTTTAGGGGTTTGGTGCAACTCATTTTCGAGCCAAGCTGAAATAAAAACTACATGGATGAATGTGGTAAATGTATTCGTGGCTGGGAGGGAGTAGCAGGGAGTAGAACAAGCTATACCTTTCTGAGACAGTTTTCACTGCTGTCATCCTTGCTTTTGGTGCTGTTAATATGCTCCTGTCTTACCCCACAAACAGAGCAACAAGGCTGCATGAGACATGCTGGAGAGAAAAGTCAGAGTTACAACCTAACACAGCAGGTTAAAGTTTTCCCCAGAGGACAGTCTTGTACTTGAAATATACCATTTCTTATAGTCCTGAACATTCAGTGTGGAAATCCTGATTTCTATAAAAACTTCGTGATAAGAAAGTAAAATAAATCAGTGAAACCTCAAATTGTAATGTTTATATTTAACTCAATACCTATGTTTAATAGATATTTTTTCCTTGAGATCTTTGTAAAATACATCTATTACCAACATTCAAGTAAGAATTAAAAGGTATTTATTTTGTTGAAACACAATTCCCTAAGAAATCCAGCATTAAATATGTATAAAATTTCCACTCCACTTGAAATTTCAAATTTGCTAGTTTTACAGCACTTTGTAACAAGTTTTGAAACCCTTTCTCACAATAGAGGAATTCCTATTTTTGCTCTGATCTACAGTCTCTTACTTGACATAAATCATACACACACACCCCTTTCATACAGCTAATGAACATGGGTGGAATGCCAAAATGAATGCATTATTTTATAGGTGCTGTCACTGTGTTCAGTGTTGGCACCCAAGGGATCCAGGGAGCTCACAAACAATTGAACAGTGTGGGTGGATCAGTGGAGCATAGACCAGTACCCAGCTGCTCATGTTTACCCAATACTGGTTGTATTTGCTAGGATGGTGACAGCAATGAGAGGATACTTACTCCTGAGTTGAAGCAGGAAGAGATTAGCAACAACCAAATAATAACTGGAATAGGCATCCCTCAGTTTGACACAGCCTCACCCTAAATGAGCCACAGGCCCAAAGGGTCCTGTCTCTACAAATCTTTCTGTACCTCTCATTTCAAATTCTTTGACAATGATATAGCCAAACATGAAGATATAGCCAAATGTACTGGAGCTAAACATGAGGATCTGCTTAACTGGGGCCATTTCATAGCCATAAAATGGATCCCCTTTTCTCTTCAGTGGTGGTTACGTTCTTGTTTACCAAATACATTAATTAGAAAGCAGAGATCTTGACTAATTTTAATTTATGTGACTAACAGATTGAACACAAGATGGGTGATGCCAATTCCAGAATATGAATATTTGCCACCTGGATCCATTCCATTTCTGATTTAAGAAGATTTTTCAGTGATAAGAAATGAAGCTGCAACTTCTGTATCTTTGACTCTGTAACCACGGAAACCAGCATTAATTATATGTATCACTAAGTTTTAAATGTATTCAAATTTAACACATAACTCTGAAAATATTGAGGTTGTTTTTTCTTTTCTCTCTCACCTTAATATGTTACAGTTTGCCTTCTGGCTTATTTGGCTTATAAGCAGTTTCACTTATAAAATGATAAAAATATGTAGGTGAAAATTACACTCATTTTCTTTTATGTAACCAAGAGGTAGAGCCATGTAAATGTTTGATCACTCACCTCCTACCACTGCTGTAATCACATGTGTGGGGTTACATTTATGTTAAGGACATGCCATTCCCAACAGTGAGAAAGCAGCAAAGTTCTGCCAATGACTTTACAAAACAGCAACATCTCTATGGAGGACAACAGTGAGAGCTCATGGAAACAGAAATATGAAGGAAAGGAAACAAGGAGGAAAGAACCCCAAAATTTTCTCATTCTTCACACTGCTGTACCATAACCCCATAA
Source organism: Agelaius phoeniceus (assembly GCF_051311805.1). Taxonomy (NCBI): domain Eukaryota; kingdom Metazoa; phylum Chordata; class Aves; order Passeriformes; family Icteridae; genus Agelaius; species Agelaius phoeniceus. The sequence goes on along the minus strand of NC_135265.1, from coordinate 143,957,377 downwards.
TAAATGTCAGAGAAAAAGTTGAAATAAACCTCTGAGGAAATCTTCATTCCCAGACTTGCAACCAACATTTTGGTTTAGTGAACTGCCAAATTTCTAGCCATGATTGCTCTGTTTTACCAAGTTCCATGCCTGATGCCTGAAGGATCCTGAACCTGCACATTCATCATTTGGGCCGTGAAATTATCAGAGACATATTCAACTACTTCATACTTTTTTCTGCAGCTAAAACGGCATCTGTTATAGTCAAAATATGATGTGGAAGCACCAGAGAACTGACAGCATAAGGGTTTTAGATCAAAAGCCTTACCAGTTATTATCCCTTTTTTAATTCATACCAATAGCTGAGTATGGACATGCAGCTCCAGTGCCAGAACCCAGGTGGATGACAATGATCCAGGCTTGGACCAGAGCTCCTGGGTATGATCACACAAATGAGCTGAGCAGTATCTGGGATTGATCCCTGGAAGCAGAATTCAACCATAGCAGTGTTAAATTGTGAGGCACATCCTTTGGATGTTCTGGCCAGAAACAGTTAATTTTCCAAACAATTCCCAGACACAGCTCAAGAGCTGACACAGATCCAGGACTTTTTGTAATGCATATTTTGGGTGTGGCTACTCTATTTTGGACACCAAAGGCACCTATTAGCATGGACACAGCCCATAAGGGCCAAAACCCAGACCCAATATGATATATATTATAGCATAAAAGGGAGCACTGAGGTAGAAGTTTGACTTGACACACACATGAACTCAGCCATGCAGAGGAACTTGTTCAGTTCTCCATGACATCTGGCTGTTGGTCTCCATCTGTATTTCACAAAAATTTCTCACATTGATATCAATCAAACTGAACTGAAGGAACAACACAGAAATCTGAGAAGGCTACAACATCCTCCAGGGCTGTGTTTTCTCTGAAAATTTTAGTGTTCATAACCAGCCCCTGCTCAGGAAAAAAACCTACCCATCCCTGGAGTCAACAAAGGACAAGGGTTGTTTGGGTATTTAGGGAGAGGTCACAAGCTTTCCTAGGTTCCTTATGTAGTCACTGCAGAGAGAGATCCCTCCAGTAGGTGATTCAAATGAATTGTTGAAATTCAGCTGCAGTAGAGGGCAATTCTGGGCCATGAGCCTCCTTAGACAGGTTAACTTCAGGTACCTCCCATCACAGATAAATTCCTCAGAACATTTCAAAATAATTTTTGATCATTTATTAACTTAAATCAAACACTTTGCATTTCATCATAAAACTTCAACAAGCAACTGCTACTTCAGAATGTCACCTCTAGTAGATAAGACTGAGGAAAAAAGGGGAATGCCAAGTGAAAGTCTTCTGTCAAAGGCCACAGGCAAATCAGCTTAAACAAAATCTGATATCCATAGAGAGTTTGGTTCTCTGTGTTTAATAATATCCAAGAAATGCAGGTGGGAAGAAATACCTGAGGCTATCAACTGAAAAGAAAAGAAACCCAAACAAAGCAATACTGAAAGGGTTGCCTCACTTTATCCTGTCCTGGTTCACAGAAGTGACTTTAGATCCAGGTGCTTCTTTCTACGTGGTCTTATTGTGCCAACGTTGTGAATCAAAGATCATGTTTATTCAACAACAAAGTACCAAAATGATCACTTCTTGTTTCAGAAAAATAACAGATTTGAGAAGCAGAAGTAGATACCACTGCACCAAAGACATTAGCAAAAATATATACCTTCTCCTTCTTATGCTATTGATTTGCTCACTGGTGTTGAGATGCAACATTTTTCTTTGGTTTACTTACTTTTAAGGGTAGCTTTCAAGACACTAAAATGTGGGCACTGTAATGATTCTCCTGAAGCCTATGGGAGCAATTTAGTAACCTCTGGAAATGATATATTAGGATTGCATAGACCTTCTTATTTATATTGTAATAGCTCCTATTACTAGTGGACATTTTGGAGACAAGCTGGTGCAGCCCCTGTGCCAGGCTGGGCCAGCAATTATTTGTCCTTGCTGAGAGTCAAGGCACTGCACTGCTATGCCAATGGGCTAATTAATTCCTGAAAATGCAAGCTGCCCTAATTAAAAAGCTGTAAAAACACAACACATTTTGAAACAACCTGAGTTCCACATGGCGTAGCAGTAGTTGACACTACTGAATTTTCTCCCCATTTTGCAGGGCCAAATGAAGTTAATGGTCTGAGGGTTTCCACTCAACAGCCACTGAATCTGATCTACTCTCAGTATGTATCCCCATGCAAAAATCAATTCAACTCAGATTCCTCAGCTTAAAAAGATCAGCTGGAAAGAAAGTAGTATGCACATCTGTACTGTCACAGTAGGTGTGAGGGGGAGAAACAAGGAATGAATGTTTCTTACTAGACAACATTTAGAATCAACTAATGAAGTTACCAGGCAATAAGACGAAAATAAGCAAAAAGAAGTTGCCTACCCCTAAGAAACACACACAAAACAATAATTAAATTACACAGCTTGTCACCACAGGATACAGTGGTTTATAATCAAGTTCAAATAGGGATAAATTCAGAGAATCCACCAAACACAAATGGCCCAGGTGTAGGATCTCCTTGAACACTGATGTAATATTTAAATACTTGCTGTAAACATTTGTAAACATTGTCCAACCAATGACCAAGAGAGAAGGCAGGATTTGTACCTGAGTTATTGTGTCTGCAGTTCTCTTTGTTTGTCTTGATCACATCTTCAGGGCTTAAGAATGAGGACTAATTGTACTTAGTACAGACACCAAGGGGATTGCAAGGCAGTTTTGGAGACACATTTCCCTTTCCCAGTGGATCAAGGGCCTGATTATGCAGACCTATTCCTAAAATACTCCCAGATGACCACACATCCTCTGGCAAACCCTGCAAATGCTGTTATGTTGTATCACCATGCAAATCTTGCTTATTGCACTTAAGAATTTAAAAATCTCCATTGGTGGTTATTTTTTGCTATGTTTATTAAATATTTTTCCATATTACTAGATTATTGAAGTCGTAAACTCATCCCCTTATTATTTTTCAAAAGATAAAGAGCTGAAGGGAGAGGGGGCAGAGAAGAGGATGGCAGTGCAAAATAATGGAGCTTGCCTCCTCTTTACTTAATCTAAGAGGTCTATCTCTTTAAAAAACAACCTCTTTGTTACTACAAGCTGCTCACTACACAAAGTCACTGCTCTATTGATCCTGGAAAATAACACTGACCTGGAAAATAACACTGACAATGAACTCTTCTCAGGCCCAGGATTTTCCAAATCTTTTCAGATTTTCATATTTTTAACAAATTAAATACCTTACATTCAGCTATACTTTTACAGAAAAATTACTCCAATGAGAGATATAGTGAGACTAAATGAAAATGGTCTCTGAAGCTGAGGTTGCTGAGAAGGCTAACTCAGATTTACCTTCTGAGTTCCAGTTCCATTATTTCCTATTCACTGCAGGTTGGACTGGCTGCCAGGACTCACTGATATTAACCCTACTTCTGAACTCACCCCTAATTATCTCCAGAATATCTGACAGCCAACTGAGTGCAAAACTCATTGGCATTTCATCCTATTACAAGAGAAAGAAATGGGCCCATTGAACTGGCTTCTTTGTCCAAGCACAGCACTCAGCATCTGCGTGAATTCCTATTCCCTTTCCCACAAAGCAAACACTGCTCTTGCTGCAAGAGGGCAGCAGCCCCATTCTGCAGTGCAGCTCAGCACTTCATCCCATTGTCTGCAATACATCTCCTATAAAAGCAAACTAAGCCCACCCATGCCTGATACTCGTATTAGATAGTGGAATCTTAACAATCCATCCGAAAAACTGCCAGAATCCATTGTAGTACAAGGCTGTTGCAAGGAGGATTTACAGGTAGCAGGTCTTCAGTAGATGGTGGTGTTACACATCTGTGAATTCCCATTGCTGAGCATAATTAGGAAGTATTTACATATGCTACTGCTTTTCACCGTTCTGAGGCACTCAGAGGATGCCAAGCTATTGTATCATAAATCTCATTGTTGAAGCAGATGGAGCTCCTTGCTCAGTTAAAACTTAGAGTTAGGCTTAATTAGAAAACCCTGTGCAGAATATTCTTTATTTCTTTACCAACTTATCAAGTTCTTTATATTGCAAAGCAATTCAGATGAGAGGTCTTTTGAAATGTGCTGCTAATAAGCATTTTTACACTGTCTCTTGCAGACAGCTCAATCACTACACACTGAATGATTATTTCCCACCCTTGTCCAGGCACAGTTACACTGCAATTTTCCTCTCTCTTTCCCTCTTCCAGAAAAATTACACAAGTGGCTGTTTCTCTAGTGTTGCCCTTGTAAGGATCTCAGAACACTGCTCCTGTGAATTATCACAACACTTCTTCAGGATACTAATCTCATAAGCTTTTGAAGAAATTGAGTGCAAAGAGATTAACATGAAGATTCTTTAAAAGCTGATGAAGGTTTGGTTGATTTTCTTTTTTAGCTCACATTAGCCTCACTTTCAAAAGCACAGCTCAGCCACAAACCCAGGCAGTGAAAACTGTGACTGCTTCAAATCTTAGTTAATTTTGCAGAGGTCAATTTGGATCTCTTTTGGTACCCTGACTAAGGTACTGTTGCAATTCAAAGCTGTAGAACATCATTTTGCAATTTTTGGTCAAAGGGTGGGCTGGACAAGCCTCCAGAGTAGGAAATCTGTTTGGTATTTTAAAATAATTTAAGGAATTTAGTAATTTCCCCACACTGTTTCAGTTTTGCAAGGCTTCATCACTCGGTCCTGGGGTTGTGTTTGAGAGGTTAGAGCTTCTCCACAGCACAACCCCATGCTCAGCTGGGTGGGCCATGGTGCAGACCAGCCCAAAAAATCACTCCTTGCCTGTAGCAGCCACACACAGCAGCCATGTGCTGGGGAGCAGCTACAGAGACACAGCTTCTGGGAAAAATCACCTCAGATAGTGCACAGCTAGTGATATAAAACCCAGCTAAAATCAGTGCTGTGGCCCTGGCCTCACTTGTGTTCTAGAAATACAATGCTGAGACCTGAGCTGGATCCAAAGGGATTTGTTTATTGGTCTTGGTGATGTGTTGGCAGCCAAGTGAGGTAAGCAAACAGCATTTCTAGATGCTGAAGTGATGCACCTCAGCTGAGTACCCCCTGCCAGATCCAAGCAAACTCTTCCATTGGGGCACTGACAATCCACTGCTTGGGTCCAGGGCATTGGCAACTGCCAGCAAAGCAGATTGTTGGTGCTGCCCACAAAACCTTCTCCCTCCTCCCATCTGTTCACCACATCTGGATGAGGAACCTGCCCTCCAAACTGGGATCTGTGGTCCAACCCTCTCTCCCCCTCAGGCTTCTCTGCAATTTAACAAACTTCTATCTTTACAGCAGTCTGGAGACGCAATCTCTTCAGGAGCACAAAGCTAATAGGAGCGACAGCAGCAGTGTCCTCCTTTCCCCACCCAGTAACACCAAACATGACATTTTGAAACAAAATTTGGTCAGTGTTAGGAGCAAGATTACAGGATACAGGTTGCTTCTCATTCCATGTAAACAAACAGGAGACTTTGTAGACGGATTCTGAGCATGTAGTTGCACTTTCCTTAGCAGAACAAGTATTTTGAGGCTTCTGCTCTATTCAGCCCTTGAGGATATATTTGCATTCAAGACAAAATTTCTTTCCTCTATTTCATGCTTCTGTATATCAATGTGGCTGCAGCAAGGCCAGCATCCTCTTAGGGGTATCAGACCAAGCCAAAAGCAAAAGAATAGAAAGAACAGTAAGAAGGTAAAGCCCAGTCAAGCAATCAAAATGGACTTTGCACTCTGGTAATTCCCAATTTGTACTCTACCCAAAAAAAAAAAAAAGCAAGCTATGTAAAATAATTTAAGAACTGCTGGGAAAAGCAGGCAGGTGAAACGTGCAAGTGCACATAAGCTATCACCACAACCCATCATAATCATGCTGTTCTCACATTCCTGCTGTGACCACCTGCAACTCCTTAGCTCTCTTGGCACGGGAGAAATGCCTGGCCTCCCACCTTAGCTTCTTCTGATGTAACTTAGTCAGAAAATTTTGTCACATACTACCACAGCCTGAAAATGCCCATACTGTATCTGACTCACCACTCCTGACCCTTCTTAAACAGGGTTAGGGCTTTCAATTTTGGGATCTGCTAAGCAGCAAAATCAGCTTCTGACAGAACATGATACATTCAACAGTCCTGAAACCTAAGGGAACACAACAAAGCTGAGTGGCCAGGCAAAGCCCACAGAGGTAATAAAGGAACAAAATTATTTACATGGGAAGAAACTACAGCAACTTCTCAAAAACAGATCTGTGAGCACATTAACTTCTTGTTAATCACAAGAAGTAAGGAGAAGTAAGGAGACTGAGAGATCACATACCAGTCACTATTTCAAATGTCACCCTTTTATAATTCCCTCAAGCCACAGACAACCTGTGTTCCAGAATCTCCAGATTCACGCCAGGGACATAGCACCACCAGCTGTGAAAGTCAAATTATCTGCCTTTCCAGTTCACATCCTCCTGAGCAATGGTTCTTCCACATTCAGAGATTGTGCATAGCAACTTCTTTCTTCCATCAACCTGTTATCTTCCAAAGATACCCATTGCTCCTCTTCAGGCCAAAATGTCTGTGGAGAGATCTATGCTGTGAGTTCTCTGCACCCTGGTCTCTCTAATATTGTTAGTGACTATTGTCTTTTCATCTTTGTAGCCTTTTCTTGTCATGCCACATTCAGAGGCCTTGACACAGCTTGATTTCTCTCCCTGGTCATAGTCTTCCTCTTCCCATTTTCAAAAGCCAACTACAAAGATTTCCCACACGTCACCTTTCTTTTCTGGTAAAATATCTTTCCTTCCCATTGTGCAGGAAATGTGTACTTTGGTCTCTCCACCTGCTCAGAACTTCTTTCTTCCCTTCACACTGTGCAATTATCTTTCACAAGCTGCTTTAAGCTCTGCAGCAACCCCAAGTGCTGAAAATCCCAGCAAACATCACTGAACAACTGCTTCCTCCAGTGCGAAAATCTCATAAATGTCAGATATGCCACTATGTGCAGTGTTATCTGTACATCTCCCTTCAATCTCCACCTCCAAAATAATCCCCTCACCTCTGAACAGGAGAAGATGCTTAACTTCTACAGCCAGCAGCTGCTTGCCACAAGTGTCAAATTAGCAGTAGAGACTGAACCCTGCTGAGTTTTTACAGCTTTCAAAAGCTGTGTCTCACTCTATCTTCTGGTTTTTGAAATGAAATCTCACCATTCACCCCATTGTCCTAGCTCATCGACTCCTTTTAATGAGTTAAAGCTGTTCTTGCATCTCATTTATTCCCTCACAGCAAAGTTCCTTGCCTGAAAAATTATGGGCACATTTGCTCCTTATATGTTATGATTCCAAGGTCTTTACAAGGGCACTTTTAAATTTTCCTTGCTCTATACAGCACCAAACACAGCAGGTCCTAACTTTGTGCATCACTAAGCACTACACAGTGAAAGCCAAATAATGAATAGAGCTGTCAATATTTAACTTACTGAGCATTTCCCTGGGGCCCTCAACACACCTCTCAGAAACTCCTGCTTAGAGGTTCTTTCACAATGAAGAAAACTCATCCATTTGTTCAACTCATTTTTTTGATTTTTCTGTGGTGTGACCTGCAAAACACCAACGATACTTCCATATCAGGTTCATCATCTCTCAACACAAGATCCTCTGGCTTTTCACTCCCTCTCAGATCAAGGAAGCTCATTGAAGTGTGAGACTCCCTAATCTAATATCTTCAGCCTTTTCTTACCACACATTTCAAGTTCAATTAGTGAGAGTGGAGAGGGGACAATACTGGCATGCAGGACAGGCTTGAACAGGCTTTTTCCCTTCTTCCCCCTGATGTGGTTTAACCCCAGCTGGCAAGCAAGCCCCAGGCAGCCACTTGCTCACCCCCCAGCAGTGAGATCAGGGAGAGATTCAAAAGGGGAAAAGCCTGAAAACTCATGGGTTGAGATAAAGACAGTTTACTAGGGAAAGCAAAAGCTGTGCACACAAGCTAAGCCAAACAAGGAATTAATTCCCTATTTCCCATGGGCAGCCAGGTGTTCAGCCATCTCCAGGAGAGCTGGGCCCCATCACACATGATGGTGACTTGGGAAAAAAAACAGTATTACTCCAAATGTTCCCCCTTCTTCCTTCTACCTTCCATTTAATGTACTGAGCCTGATGTCATATGGTTTGGAATATCCCTTTGGTCAGTTTGGATCTCCTGTGCCACTGTGAAGCAAATTAACTCTACCCCAGCTGAAACCACCACACCCCACAGACTCTGTGCTCAGTAAAAAGTAGGCAAGAGAGAGAAACTTTAGTAAAAAAGTTCCTTTTTCACCCTTACAAGTAAATCTATGTCATCCTTAAGGAGCTCTGAATATTCCAAGGACACCCAGACTAGTCCAATGGACAGGAGAAATTACATGCCAACAGGCTGATTCAGAAAGATGTATTCTTTCCCCAGAAAAATGGAAATTTCTGCAAGCTAGAACAGTAGTTGGATTTTTAAAAGCAGACCTCATGAGCAGAACAAGGCACAGGAAAATAAAAAACAAGGGGAGAGAGAAACTGTCATAAGAGTGTGTTTAGCAACTATGCTTCAAGGTCTTACTGAGCAGTGTATAAAATGTAACACACCAGGACTTTTCAGCTTGAGGCAACAGGGAAGGGAAGGAGGGCTAATTCTGCAGGTCCCACTGCTCACTGGTGCTGTGCCAGCATTCAAACAGGGGAAAACCATGAAGATAATCTCCCTCCAGCTTGCAGCTTAAAAGTACATATATGAGGCAACTTCAAAATATATTAAAGCTTCCCACATAATTTTCAACATAAAGAAAATTAAGAAAGTCAGGCTTTGTCTTAAAGAATCACTTTCTTCAAATTGAGAAAGTGCTTAAAGTTGAAAGAGTCATGAGCTAGATTCACAGTGGGTACAGACATAACCAGAACTTTTGAAAGGAATTACTCTGACTTTCCTCTGATGAACATCTACCTCTGTTGTCCTAGTTGCAAAATCTCTCCTCTCAAAAACAGATCACCTTTTTGGAACCAAAAATGCATTCATGTTTATATGTTCTTTGTTGTAGCTTTGAAGTAGGATTGCACAGTCACTGATGTTTAAAGGAATTTATTTTGCCATGTCTGGATGTCTGATCCTGCATAAATAGATTTTTGTTTAAGAAACCCTTTGTTTCCTGCAGCTTTGTTGCCCAGGGGTTAATTTTGGCATGCCACACGCTAAGGAATATATTGCTTTGAGTCAGAAAACAGCAGGGATGCTGTTTGTCTGGAATGCAAAGAGAATGGAGCCAATCACTGCAGAAAATAAACTCTGGGCCCTATGCTTTGTCACTGCTCTGGTTCTGAAGGTGGCACTTGGTCTGCCTGATCACAAAAACTAGACATTTTTAATTCAGTGACTCAGCCCATGTGCGTTTGCTGCAGAGTGATACACTGCTGTAAAACACTGAAGCATGATATCCAGAGGGAGGTCCTGTCCCACTGGATGGAACAATTAGTGAAATTTTGCAAGCACAGCTCTATCCTGAAAGAACTCTGACTCACCAGGATACCATGGGAAACTTGCATTGGATTAGAAAATACTTCAATCAATAAGACTCAAGGGGTGTTCCCATGCAAATACCCAAGTAAAGGGTGAGACCACCAAGAATTAGGGGACAAACAAGACAAGCAAAAAGGCAAGTATTAGTGGCAAAGGATATTCTAAGACTAGCCCCATGACTCAAGAGGGTTAGAGGATTTGCTGCTAGAGGATTTGTTCTGGCAGCCTTCCAGGTCACTGCACACCAGCCTCATTCAGGTTGTCAGAGCCAAGCAGATCTGAGCTGATCATGAACACTTGTCTCATCCCCATGTACCATGAGATGGCTCTCAAGATATCCCAACACCTGTGGCACTTTAACAGGAGAGAGGTACAGAGCAGGGGTGTAGCAATAAGAAAGGGAAACTCATCCTGTGCCCTTACGTTTAGCCAGAAAAAGAGATTGTAGAGACAGTTCTCTGGAGAGAAAAAAACAGGAGTACATAATTTCTGTAGCAGGTGGCAACATATTCTGCCTAGTACAAGGGCAAAGTGGCATCAGAATTCTTGAAAATGCCATATTAAAAAAAAAAAAAGAGGAATATTAAGATCTCCAGGGTGTGGCCCTCCAGGCTTTGTTTTCTGATTACCAGATTGGAGGTTTTGTGGCACTGGCTTTGTAAAAAGGTGTGAGAAGGGACCAGGTGACCTCACCACTTAGGGAAGAATACTTTTGTCCTTCAAATAACAGCTTCTTTAGCCAGCAGTCAGTTTGGTTGCAGTGGGGAAGGAGAAGTAGCCACTGAAAATGCCCCACATGAGGAATCCAGGCAGAGAAGATCAGTCCAAGGTTACATCACTGCCCCCTCATGCCAGACTAGAAGCCCTGAAGGTATCAGGCAGTCCTGCTGCCCTCAGTTGTGCCCACACAAGAGCAGCCTTCCTCTGGGACAAAGGGGCAGGAAGGTTCCAGCATCGCCCCCGTTCCAGCATCTGATGGAGGAAAGGGGAGGGTTTACCCACCATCTCCCTTCTCTGCCTCAAGTGCTACAAGAGGTGAAACCTGTCTCACACAGCTCTGACCAGGCCCCTGGATCCCTGTTCATAAGAGAAGCAGGGAGGGTGGTGGAGGCAGTCTCTGAAAGCTCCATGTCTCACTTTGTCCTAAGGAGAGGGCAAGAAATGGGTTCAAATATTTCCAAGGTCCTTCGTTGTCATTGCCCCTCTTCCCATCTCCACCCCTGTCGCTTACATCTACAGAGAGGGGCCTGAGAGACTCTCCTGCTTTCTTGCTTCATGCAGATTCTCATCCTTCCTTTGTCAGAAGCCTTTAGCCTCTTTCTATTTGAAAACAGCTTTCAGGCTTTCTGGACTTCCCAGCAAAATGCAATCAAAATAAAAAAGTCCTATTTCCCCCTCTTAGATTTCTTCCCAGCCTGGCTTTGGGTCCACATCAGCAATGCCAGTAATGACAGAGACTGCAGGAATCCTCTCAGCTCATGCAAGAGCAGCCAGCCCAGAAATCCTTTAGGATTTTCCTCCAGAACACGCAGAGTCTTAGCCCTGAACATTTAAGCCAAAGGTCTGGTTCTCAAGCACATAAAGAGGCGAGAATCAAAGAGGTGGTGCTGGTTCCCTTCTTTTGTCTTTAGGGCAGGGAACAAGTATAGGGAGAATACAAGGACAAGAATAAGCAAAGGAAGGCTGTACCTCAGGATCTCTGCTTCAGTAACTCTCAGATGGGAAAATATGGCTGTACTGGTCCCCTGGAAGTCTGGAGAAGGTAGGTAGATTTTGGCCATGCAGGCAGTCAGACCTCAGGAGACAGGAAAGCATCTACAACACACCCAGAGCTCAGCTGGGCTGTACATGGTGTGTTTGTTAACAGCTTAGGTTCACAGCTGCCCCCAGGCTCACCCCCCTTTCCAGTCTGTGTGCTTTTTCTCAGGTATCTGTAAAGCCTAGAGCGAGTCTTGCTCTTTCTCCTTGGCCCAAATTACAGCTTGTAGCCCACCAATTCCTCATGTTCTCTTCTGAATAATGCTGTCTGGACTGTGAGATCAAGAAAAAGGAGTGAGGTCTCCATGTTTGACCACAGTGAGGTTCCTGCTACCCACAATTGCCCAGCTCCAGCTCTAGTTCCATTCCTATTCCCAGCACAAGTGACAAAAGTCTCATGCTTTGGGTCATGACCAAGCATGGGCTCCTCTGACTGCCCTGACAGCCTCACCCCCTGGGAAATGCACACATGAAGGACTGCAAGACCATAACTGCAAGACCACGGAACCATGGCCCCTATCTGCCTGTCTTCTCTGTCATCCTGACACAAGGCATCCCCAAAGTAATGTGCAAATCCTCATTGCCCCCACTCCCCTTTCATTAGCCAGCAGTTTTCTTATGAGAAATATCCTCTAAATCAGTGCCACACATCCAAGAGCACTTCTGCATCCACCTTCCCCTCTCCTGTCTATCCCTATAATTCCCAAGCACCCTCACAACCCCATGCAAAGCAACCATAGCCTCCAGATGTGCCATGAAAGCTGACACTACAAAACCAACTACTTGACTTTCAAAGCCATCCTGCCTGTGGGGAGCTATCAAACACAGCTGTTGTGGATATGCCAGCAAAACCAGAGTGAAGCAACAGCATTACTGGGAGTTTAAATCAGACATGGTTTTCCAGCAGCCATTTTCCTGGTTGATCTTTTAAACATTTCTGAAGATTTCTCTGCTGCCTGAATAGAAACAGCAGCAGTTCCCAGTCCTGAGCAGAAATTAACTCATAGCACTGCTCTGAAATCTAAGCCTGTGAGCTGGTGTATTCAATCTCAAAGGACTGGACCAGCATCCATGACCCAAGCTCTGCTCACAGATTCATTTTATATCAAAGGCCATCGTTTTTCACAGTTCTTGAAGCTGCTGGGCTCTTTCTGCTGCCTGTTGTATACACGGAGTACTGAACAGCACTGTGGGGTATGTTTACCCTGTAGGGTAAACCCAAAAGAACAATTCAATCACTAGGAAGGAAAAGGGTTTTACTGTGGGGCAAACCTATCTGAGTGTCAGCAACTGATGCCCAAATGGTACAAAGGGTTTAGTCCAACTCTCATTAATTTCCAGGACAGCTTCTTGGCTAAGTTACACACACTCCTTTGAACCGTATCTTAAGGCCTTCATCCCCAAAGGAAAACAGCTCTTCAGGCAAAAATTAATGCAATGAATAAAACATTTAAGCAAGATCCTTGAGACTTTATTTTCCCTGAGTGTTTGCCCAGTGGGGGCCTGGCATAAACATGCAGGTCAGAGACAAAGCTGCAGAACAAATAATTGGTTATTACTTCTGCCAACCTTAGAACTAATCACTACATGGATATCTGTACCACTCCTTCTGTCTTCTGCTTTTGACCTCTGCTTTAGTATGCTCTTTAAACAGAGAATTTTGAAAAAGAGCTTATGCATTTTGCCACTCCTCTCCTCTGCAGCTTTAGGGAAAGCTCAGCAACACAGTTCTTTAGGTACCTTCAAAACTGCCAGCCCTGAATATTAACCCATTTCCCATTTTACCCTCATATTTCAGAGTTCTTCGGGACTAGAAAAGAACATCAGTAGACTTTAAATTCTCTTTTTATAATTGAAAAACATATTCCTCCTTCCTGCTGCTATGAAAAGTAAAGGATGCAAGAAAGAAAAGTTAAATGCTCCAGCAGAGTCTTAGATGTTCAGCCAGTTATCAGTATCCCTTTCTTAATGCTGTTTTTAGATCTCATGCCTTTATCCCTCCTTCATTTCCCAAGCCAATACAGGCCCACTCCTACAGCACTGTTCCTCAGCTTAGTGAAGGAAATATTTTGCTGACTAGTGAAGAAGAAATTCTAATTCTGTTTTCTTTACAGAAAGACTGGAATACTCTCCTGAGGAAAGTCCTACAAGGCAAATTGAGTGAAACAGTTAAAACAAGGTATTTTTCAGGAACAAGGGGGGAATACACTGTAGAGAACAGTCCTTAACTGGCAAGAAGTAATGTTACACCTAAATGTACAGAAAGTGCTTGATGATAGTGGGATGATATGGCTTCCACAGGGATTTTCTGCCAGGAAGAGGGAGAGTAGCTGAGACATAAAGGGAGATGTTTGTATCCACCCATTAGCACTGCCAGTGCACAGGACTGAGGAGACATCACACAAAGACAATGCACTCCAGCATGTCCCTTCTCTCCCCTTAGCAGCATTCATGTCCTCTGGATCCCTTTCCCCCCCTGCTTTCCTTCATTTGCCTCTAGAACAGCTGTGCTATATTGACACATCAGCAATCCTGACTTTTCTGCTCCTGACACAATCAAATTTTTTAATGATAGGGGAAAGAAAAGAGGAAAAAAATGAGCTTGTCTACCACAATTTTTATTCCACTTCCTGCATTTTTAGTGCATTTCTAGTGCTTTTTGGAAAGAATTATTCTGGATTGGGTCAAATAACAAGTGCTGTTGTGGGAAACCCTTACAAAGAGAAAAATAACTGAAAAGAGGTAAAATCTTGTAGGAGTGTTGTGGAGTCAATCTGACAGAAAGTGTTCATTAGGATCTAGAAGGGCCTTTTCAAAATCAATATTAGCAGGGGAGTGGGTAGTTTTGCAAATGAGTTACAGGATGAGGGGAAGAATCAAAGCACAGTTCTGCCAAAATCTCAGCCACCAGGCATCACTCCTGACACATCCTCACCTCATGCATGAACTGTACAGTGCTATGGCTTCTGTCCAACATCATGGCCCCACCACATGAGGCTCTGCCAGGGACTCAGACCCACCAAGAATCTGCACTGGGGACACAGTCCCAGTGCAGGAGGGAGGAATATGACATCTAGTTGAGTCTTACTACACACATGAAACCTGTACAACACGCTACTCCCACCTCCGGCCCATTTTATGACCAGATGGAGGAGGTCTCACCCACTGGGGGAACAAAAACACACCAAAAATGTGAGCATGGAGCTGTCCCAGAGATAACACTAAATCCCAGACTCAGTATCACTAAGCAGTGAGGGATCTGACACTAGTACAGCACACGAGAGCATCCACAAAATATGTGAAGAACAGTCAGGCCCAGCATAAAAAACAAGACTAGTAGTAGCTAAAGTGAATGCCTGAACATAAGTTCTGTACCACAGCACTGACCTTACAGAAGGTCTTCCTAGAATTAAATCAAATTCCACAGCAAATGTTTATGCCATACTGTAATTGGACCAGCTGCAAGATCTGCAGTGATGGAAACCCTTTGAAAAGGTTAGAATTATAATTCTATAATATGAGCCTATTAATGGACATTTTACCATTTCAACAGTGAGTCAGGAAAAATACTTCTTTCTCTTTCTTTCTTTCTTTCTTTCTCTTTCTTTCTTTTGCTGTGGATGCAGACATTGTGAGCAACTGTCACTCATACTTTTTTTTATTTGCAAATGTTTCTCTTCCTTTGGGAATAGCAATCATGAGATCATTTGAAAAGAGGGCTTAAAGGCTTAAAAAAGTTGTAGCTTTTTGCACTAAAAAGAAAGCTTTGGAAAAAATCTCTAAAGCAGTAGGGTTTTATATTGAATAAAAGCTACGAATAATAATACTTTCTTTTCCTTTCTTTTCTAAATGCCACTTTGCAACTTCAGAATTTAGAATTCAAAAATCTACTTTATTCCCAGCTAAATATAGCCCTGCATTTAGCCCTGGCTGAGGTTAAGGTGTTGCTACAGGAGCTCCTATTAGTCTGCCATATTCTCCAACCACAGCAACAGACAATTTTTTGTCATTATTTACGTGTGGTGCTGCATTTCCCAATGTTCTTGCAGGAATATGAATCACACTGACATTCAGCAGGATTTGTGCTCCGAGATAATATTTGAAAATTCTACCCATAAATATTTATATTCAAAATATTGCCTGAAATATATCTCAATAAAGCCACTGTCCCAGTTGCAGAGAGTAACGACAGAGTAGCATAAATAGTAACAGCAAAACCCAGGCACTGCACAGGTGAGCCATAAAGGTGGGTCTCACTGAGGGGGAAGGCTGAGCGTGGTCCAGTGTGGGGTAACACTGTGAACCATCTCACTACAACCCTGACAGACAGCAGCAGAGCAGGAAAGCCCAGGAAGAGCTGGTATTTCAGTGGCATTTCAGCCCAGCACTTCATGTACTAATTACAGCAAATGCTAATATCCTGTTCCAATGGGACAAGGGGCAACAGTTTCAAACTGAAAGAAGATTTAGTTAGAATAGATATAAGAAAGAAGTTTAGAAGTTTTTTATAATGAAGCTGGGAAAACAGTGGAAGAGGTTGCCCAGAGAATGGTAGATGTCCCATTCCTGGAAACATTCAAGGCCAGTTTGGATGGAATTCAAGCAACCTGGTCTAGTAGAAGATGTCCCTGTCCATGTTGGGGTGGGGTACACTAGGTGACTTTAAAAGGTGCTTTCCAACCCAAACCATTCTGTGGTTCTCTGATTCTATGAAATAACACAGCCCTGCCCTGTAAAGCTCAGTCAAGACTATCACTGGCAGGGGGGCTATTTACAGACCACGAACGAGACAGGGCTGCTGTGGAACGTGCCTTGAGCTGTTTTATTTTTCAGCATCAGTCTCATTACATGATTATGACAATGGGAAGATGCCAGCAGCTCACATTCCAGGCAGCAGACAAGGAACTTAATGTTACAACTTACTTTATAAGCTTCTTGACCAATCACACAAGCAAAAGCACATTGACAGTAGTTCATAAGCACCCATGCCTTTGGTTAAAAAAATGCTTGCTTATTTCGAATACAATACCTGCTTGTGAGCCTTAAAACACAATGCACAGAGCTCCGTTATTAAGCTTTAACCTCCCTAATATCTTGTTCGATAAACTTTTCTGTAGCTTAGAGAGCTATTCTACACAAGCGTTAATACACAGATCATTGTTCTATTTGTCCTTGCCTTTCTACAGTTTAAATAATTTTTCTGCTGACCTATCTCATGGCTGCTGCTTAGCTCTAATCACAGTTCTGCTGTCTCTGAAGCCTGCATTTTGCAGCTTTCCCAAAACCCTCTAATTTTGTAGATTCCCACAAAGACTCTTGCACTCCACAGAGCACACGTGCATGGGCACAGCAGGGCTTTTACCCCCACAGCAGGGCCACAGGCAGGGGGCAGGCATGGAGGGCTCCAAGGGGCTGCTGTGAAACCTCCTGGCTGCAGGGCCAGGCTGTGAAACCTCCTGGCTGCAGGGCCAGGCTTGGTGGGCACACATTTGTACTGCTGGACTCAGAGAAATGGCAAGCCAGCAACCCCAGACTTCCATTTCCAAAGGTGGAGCTTGGTGGAGCAGGGAGATAATTTTGCAAGGTTTCAGGGATTCACCTGAAGTGCTGCATGCCGGGATGGAGGTGTGAAAACAGGAGAGCTGGGAGATGGCAGCCCCAGAGGATGGGCCAAAGAACAGTTCAGTGTCCTTCCAGATGGCCCTTGATTGCCAAAGCAGAGTTTCAGCAGTGAAATCATTGTAGGAAAACACTCCTATCAGAAAGGAGGTGTGGAGGAGAGGTAAGTATCAAATGAGTACAAAAGCTGTGGAGCTGGAAACAGCAAATCTCTGGGTGAATTGGCATCAAGGGATCAGATAGTCATCTGGCAATTCTTGTCTAAGATTTATATAGCCCTCAAAGCAAAGTGAGAAAGACCGGAAGTAGATGTTGCACAAGTATTTCTCACAGGTGGTCAGGGTGAAAACCCTTAGGAATAAAACCCTGGAGTGACCCAAAGAGACCCAGAAGCTACAAGCAGACACATAGAGCTGAGAGAAGACTTTGATAAGCAGTTTTCCTATGTCAGAAAACAGCCTGCACACATGGTCCCACAGAAAGTAGTTCCAGAGTCCCATCATCTCTCCTGCCAGGACATGGCTGTCTTTGAGGGAAATGTACCCACATGGACCACACCAGAAGGGAAAAGAGAGCAGAAAAGCTAATTCCATGGAAGGACATTTAAGAAAAGGAAGTTTCTTCTGTAATACAGGTATTCACAAATTCAGCTTTGCCCCCAAAACAAAGACACAAAGCTCTTAACACAAAGCAAACATCCCAGCACTCAGTGTAAGTGCAGAGCAGTGGTGCTGGTCAGGTATGAGATCCTCAGCTCTGGCTCAAGGGCCACATTCCCCTCAGCACTTACTTATATTCTGGGTATCTGGGTACCCAAGAGTGGTCTAGATCATCTTAGCAGAGCAGCAGAGTTACAGCAGCTCATGCAGCCCACAGTAAGAGGCATGGAAAACTCACCTGAGCTGTGGTCTGCTGTGATGACTCTGCAGCCGATCCAAAAGCCAAGTGAGAAGCTGCTGAGTATCTGCACAAGACTGCTGAAGTGCCCTGGCAAAATTTCCCCAGAAGAGTAGTGGAACCCCAGCAACATGGCATCTTTTTGTTAAAAAGCAATAATTTCTCAGTTTCCACTATTTTGCTATTTACCATCAAGTAAGAGAGAGAGGTTTCAAACATACATGTGACTGATCAGATTGCCTGAGTGATCCAGTGATTTCCTTAGGCAAATGAAACAGAAATGTTAATGCTGTACAAGAACTGAACCTGGTACAGCAATACCCTTCTCATCTGGCCATTGCCTGTGTCACAGAGAGCAGCAAATGGGCTTACTTTCATTAAAGCCACAGCTTCAATACATCTGTTGCTCTAGCAAGAGCTACCCTGTGCAAGCTGGTTTGAAAAACATTAAACCCATTTTTTTTTTCTGTTCTAGTTGGCAGCTCTTGCTAACCCAAGTGACACCCACTTTTTATAGAACCCTTTCTCTGCACACCACAGTGCTAGAGCACTCCCCAGCATTGAAACACTTTTTTCTCACATCTACCACTATCATCAGATTTTTGTATGACTTCACCAAACCAAGAAGCCAAGCAGACCAGCCATAATCTCTAGCCATGCATGATGCACTGCCCTTGATTCAGTGCTTCTGAAACAGCTCCTGAGTGGAAGGCTGGGCTGATACCCACATCTCAGCACAATTGCCAGGGTGATGTGACCCAGCTGGGTTACACATGGTTTGGATACATACTGCAACCACATCACCCTGCTGCACTAGAAATAAACTTTCACAACTGCTATTTGATAGGGGAAGGAGTGTGGTGAAAGGGCTGGGTGGGACAGAGTTAGGATTACAGTAAATGGGCTGTAATGTCACAGGCAGCAATAGCAGCCATGAGATCAGTTACATGCCATTAAGAGTGGTAACTCCTCTCATTTCTTTGTTTTTTTCGGGGTCTGAGTCTAGCATGTGGCTGCCTGAACAAATCAGCTTAATGTGTTTCTCCATCTGTTGGGATACAGTGTGATAAGCTTGTATAATTTGTAAGTTAATTATTTACATATGTTCCTGAAACTGGAGGAAAAGAGAAAATTGCATGCAGGGAATGAGCAAGGATGGAGGAGAGGCTGGGGGACACAATGACCGTGTTCACCTCTGATCTCACTGCAGCTCCAGGATGGCTTGTTTGCTCCTAAGGATTTTCAGAAAAATAATATGAGTGAAAGAAAGGAAGCCAAAATGCAGTCATTGGGTTTCCAGCTGAGAACAACTAATGCTGAAGGAACTTAAGGACTGCTACAAAGTCCAAAGTTACCCAGCTGAAGCCCCAGGCTTCCAAGTCTGGCAGGAGGGAGGTGGGAGCCACTGGCACCCTATGATCCTGCTCCCCTGCTGCAGCTCACCACCCCAGGAAACACACTCAGACCTGTGCAGGGGCCAAACAGTCCCTCAGACACAGGTGCTCCAGGCAATGTGAGGAGGAATCTTAACCATTTACCAAAGCTTTTATAATTTCAGTGTTTACCAAAACCAGTTTTTGTGAAATAAGTATATTCCCATCAAAAGACAATATTTCCCCCAAACCTTCTACAGCTTGTTTCACATCAATTTTAGCTAATTTCACATCACTCCATCCTAACTTATAAGTGCAGCCTTCAAGACCACATTGAGGCCATGAGAAGATACATCTGGACCCCACCTATCTCCAGCTACCCTGAAGTGGTGCTGTCCCTTGCTACAGCATATTATAGTAAACACATTCTCATAAGAATTCTGGCCTGTGAGAAACAAATACAAAATATATTGAATTAAAATTTCCTCTACAATGTCATATTCTGGTTAGAATTTTATTCCTAATGCAGACTTCCCACAAAAATCATCTTTAACCAATCAGAACAGATGACCATAATTGCTGTGATTCATTTCTTATTTCTGGGAATGAGGGTCCTGGCTGGTTTTGAGAAACAGACAATGCTGAGAAGAAAATGCCACAATACTGGAGAGATTTTCTGCGGTTCTTACTCAGAGAAGAAATTCTTACCAAGACAAGTAGCACCATCCTCTGGACAGCAGTGGGAATCCAGCACAAAGCAAACAGGCTTGGTCCCTCAGGTAGTGCCAGATTCAGATCTCACCATCTGTGGGGCTCCTGGTCTCTGCAGCACTTGCTGGAATTCACCATGAGGTCTCCATCCACCCTGTGCTCAACAGTCTCAAAAATTTAATTCAGTATAAAAGAAAAGCCACCAGAGTAACAGATTAGGGTTACAAGGAAAAAGAAATCAGCTAAAAAGATAAAACCAAGGACAAGCAATATATATCAGGCTGTAAGCAGAGGTCGTCTGAGAGTTATTTACTGTACAGTTTTACAAAATGTAGATCACTATCACATTCTCCAGATTAACACAGAGTCATTGAGTCAAAGCACAGAGTTCATTCTGAGATTTACATTAAGGAAGGTTTTGACTATGCATTAATATAAAAGAAAATCTTGGGGTTTTTTTCATATTTCATTTATTAATTTAAGGATCTTGCAGAGAAAGAAATCCAAATGCTGGAAGACTTATAGTTCAAAACAATTCCTCTGTCAATAGATTCTAGGATATGCCAATTTCTTTATGTTATTTTCACATTTCTGTTTATTTCTAATCAGTTTTCAACTTTGCATGCAACTGTGTAAAAACAAATTAAAAACCTAACAGTTTCTTCTTAAAAACAGCACTAAATTGGGAAGTTCATTCTTGAGCAGAGATATCTGATTTTTAACTGTCATGGGACAAAAAAAAAGATTCAAATCATCACCCCAGCTGGAAAAATCAATGGAGAGGTTCTGGCAGTAGTTTATCAGAGAGCATTGATAATTCCCTCTTGTTCCTATGATGTCTCTAACAGCATTTTAATTAAGTAAGCTGCTTAAATGACAGAGCTTGAAGGCTGACATCACTTGTGCAAGATACAGAAGCAGAATTCATGGAAGAGGTGAAATTCACAGCTCTTCAACGTACAACAATGCTGATGATACACAGGCATTGCATTAGGGGATTTCCACAAACATCCATTTGCAAAATCTCAGTGCTTAGTATAGCTTATAGCTGCTACAAAAAAAACCCCCACCTTTTGAATGAGCAGGGATAGTGACAAACCTAGGTCAGATGGGACTGTAAGATCATTCCATTAGGTTTTCAGACAGTGTCCTGAAAGGAAAATCATTTGGACCTTTAGGAAAAAAACCAAAGATCTTATTACTTTCAATACAGAGCAGAAATTAGATTTAGCCTTTTAATTTCCCTAAATACACTCCCAGTGCTAGAATCTGAATAGGAATCAGATGATCAGCCTGACAGGTTGGTGTCTTTCTCCGTTTCACAAGATCAGATCCAACTAATAGCATCATCCTTATCAAGAAACTTGAAAATATTTCACACCAACAACTGGAGTTCATTTTAGGACACATCCTTGCAGATGTTGAGTCTCCAGTTTTGGTGACAGCAATGGGAACAAGTGTTCAGCTGGGCCCATTCAAGGAAATAGTACTTGACTTTTGCTCCCCTGTAAGTGCCTCCTATGTAGATATCAAGCACAGATCAAGCTAGGGTTTGGGGATGGTTCATTATAAACCTACCTGGGTCTTTGTGCAATGGCAATAATTGATTAGAGCAACAGATAGGACTGTGGACCAAACTTGCATTATGTTCTATGTAGAACCACATCTTGGCTATAGAAAAAAAAGGCAAAAATCTCATATTCACAGATGCAAAGACGTTTTGCCCAACTTTGAACTCTCTCCAGACATTGCAATTGGGAGCAGAGCTCCAAGCACTGCAGCCCTGGCCTCTTGCCAGCTCCCTGCCCCAGGCTGATAGTGCAGGCTGCTGCTGCTGCTGACAGAAACTCTGAATTGGTTCAAGGCTGTGTTTCCCAGCCCAAGACTGAACTTTGCAGCACAGATTAGGAGAGCTGAAGTCAAGGACTGTTGTCAAGGACAGCAACAAACCACAAGGGCCTGCATGGAAAAGAGGCAGTTGCTCAGTTCTGCTGTTCTTGTTGGGTGGTTGTGCTCTATTAGAAGGGAGCCCACGCTGTGTATGCACACATCCAGATGTGCTGTGCCTTCCTCTCACCTCAGGAGCAGACAGATGGGCCCTCCCAACCTCCAGACACTCTCCTGTCCAAGTGATGCTTCTTCTCTCTTGATACTGAATGAAGATCCACTGGACCGTCCTTCTCCTTGATGTGCTCCAATCCCATTCTCCAGTGAACTGCTTTAGTGACATGTTCCTTATATCTATAATTGCATGGAAATAGAAATGCATGTCTTCCTCCACCTGCCATGCAATCTTCCAACACCCATCCATTCTTTGCAGATGAGTTTCTTAAATGGAAAATAGCTCAGAGCATGATCATTTCTTCATGCAGTCAGCCAAAAATAAAAATCTAAAGGTGAGGGATTTAAAACATGTAGTGCAATGACTGCAGTTATCAGATCTAAGGAAGATGAGAACACAAGGACTTGAGCTACACAGTAGCTTCTAAAGAGATGAATGTACTGATCACAATACTGAAAAACAAACATACTTCTGTCTTACCTTTTCCACTAAAGATGCAGAAAATTTTCACATAATACCTGTGTATTCTTCTGCTATTGATGTTGAGCTCCTATGTACATTACACTGCTTAAAGCTGAACTTGTTTTATTTAAGTTAAAAAAGCAGCCTGCCTACTTCCCATTTCTTAAATATTACTATTGTTCAGCCTTTCTTCACAGTGGTTTCCTAAAACCTCTCTAATGGCTTGGTGGCTGTTTAAAACAAACACAAAACCTATTTTAATTGCCTTTTTTCCCCCTAGAATGTTTTGGCCCCTGAAAGTGGAATCACAACCCCAGGGCCATTGGTTTGGGGAGATAACTACCCTCAACCAGTGCTGGGAACCTTTGGCCTCAAGATTCATGGCTCATTACCTACTGAAATGCAAGAAAATATGATACAGCCTGTAAGGGATGAGGGCCTCACTACTTTTGCTCTATGAATGACTCCCCCTCCACTTGGGAAGAGGTGCATCAAGTTCTTCCATGCACAATTCATATACAGCTCAAGGACCCAGCAGCTTTTATCTAGGATGCTGTAGGATAAAACACACAAAAATATCTTTTTCCCCAGTTCAGCAAACCAGAATTCTCCTTGCTCTAGTTTCCTGCTGTAATTCATGAATTGCACTGAAACAGAAAACTGCCTGGAAATCCAGTGATCACAGATACTCTAAAAATGTTCCCAGTAATTCCTGGTTTTCTGTCTGGCTGAAATTATCTGATATTTCTGATCACTTTTCTAAATGTCTAGAATTTCAATATGTGGTAGTAAACATTACAAACTAGAGGGACAGTGCTTGAAATACTTGCACTAGTAAGAGAGCAGGGAATGTAATACATGCTCATCTTCATCCTGGAGAGCATTGAACTAGACCTGCCTTTGCAGGGTCCCAGTGTTCAGCATGTGCCATATCCAAAAACCCTGTTTTTTCTTCAATAAAGCAGACTGTAGCAGCTTTGCTTTCACAGGTCCACTTCTGGTCCAGTGCTGACCTGGATGGAGCTGGGGGAGGGAGCAGGCAAGAGGAGGCACAGAGGATGTGGTGCTGATGAAGGATCATCAGGCCTTTAATCCAAAAGGCATTACTACTTGCACGAGGAGGATGTTTTATGGTGTCTGTTCTCCTACCACAATCCCTGAGAAATTGCAGCAACTGATCTCCCCAAAGGAACCCCAGTACTCATTTTCTCCACTACAATTCTACATTTTAGAGCTGATTTTCTTCACCGTCTCCAAAACAGCAGTCTGAATTTCTCTAGTTTTATGATGCTGCACTTTATAGTCCACTGGACAAAAAGTTTAAAACACCATGATTCTTCCCTTGCATTTATTGCACAGTTACTTGGAAGAGAAATTTTTAATTGCTAATTAAAAATTTTTCTCTTCATTGCAGCCAGCTCTTGTAGTTATTCACAGGGGGTTTTGTTACTGTTGCAGGCACAAAACTCTAAGTGATGCTAGTAAAGTTGCTGTGGTGTAAGGCTGAGATTTTCTCATCCTAGAGAACTCCTGTAGCTTCATATTGTGACCTTTTGTAAATCCTCTCCTCTGTGCTGGTCTAGATGCATCTCCAAATGCATGACATTTGAAAAGTAAGAACTCTACATATGCTATAATTACACTTATTTTTGTCAAGGTCTGTGCAACTCTTTGAAACACTTGCAGTAGGCCACAATCCAGCATACCCTGTAAGGCAGAATCAGCTTCTAAGGAAACAGATTAATGTATTAAATATATTTGCATAGTAGTCTGCACAGCACATTAGTGAAATTTTCAGCAATGAACCATCTCAGTATTTTCCATGAGCTATTTTGAGTAGAGCATTACTACAACTCCTTCTGGGGCTGCTTCAGTGCATGCAGTACATCAGTCTGATGTACTCAGTGAGGAGAAAGGGAGTCCCATAGTGGACACTGGCCAAGAATCTGCATCCTTGTAATTTTGCCAGGCTACTCCAACAAGCCTTCTTCTCTTTCTCATAAACAGTAAGATGAAAAGGCTTTATCTGTTTACCTACTTCAGGTCAGAATTCCTTTGAAATGTCTGTGTCTGCTCTAGAGAAGAAGAAAGAGTTAATACTTTCCTTAACTTCTTTGCATAAGCCTTTGTGCTAGTATTGTCCTGCTATTTTTTTATTTGTCAGATCCCTTAAGGCCATTGTTATATGTATCTAAGCCCATCACAGCTTAAACAGAAAGGTTTCCTGCTTAATAGTAGTACTGGTAATTCTCTTCTTGTCAGTACTAGAAGCATTGTGTCCTTTGACATTTCAGTGATGTATAAACCTGTTGTCTGGAAAACAAATGTGAGCTGAGAACTGATTTCGTAACAGAGTAGATTTTAATTTTCTTGGAAAAGTGATTCAACCGTTTTATGTTCTGATTCCAGCTTTTCCACTGGACAAGCAGAATTTGCCATGATTACACAGCTGTGAATGAGTACTTCAACATGAATGTTACCTGACAGAAATGATTACTGCAATGCCCAGGAAGGGCCAGTTTTAGTGAAATGTCTTCTATTTGTTGCCTGTCCTTAAGGTTGGCTTCTGCTTTGCAGGAGGTGCTGAGCTTAAACTGCAACTGGTTCATTAAGCAGATCCATTAAAATCAAAGACTGCCAGCACATTGCTTCACTTTGAGTGAAGGCTACAAGATAAAAATCAGGATGTAAAATTGTAGGTTCCAAAATTTTCTTTAAGCCTATTTACAGAAATGTCAGACAGAGGATTGTCAGACTAACTCCAGATCCCCACTGGAGGAGGCTGCTCACTCTCTGCTCATCCCCTGGGTGAGCCCTTGTGCTTCCAAAGAGACCTAAACACTTAGACATAAACTCCCCTCTGGAGAAATGTAGTGCTCTCCACTGATTGCCTAAGCCTCTTGTCTTAGAGACCATTGACTTAGTTATGGGAAGGTAGGTACTGTATTCTCCACTGCCTCCACAAAATCAAGCTCCACTTTTCTCTTAAAAAAATAAATAAAAGAAAGAAAGAACCATAGTTGCAGTTATAGAGCTGATGTGGTAATGACAGTCTGAGTTGAAAATTTTAATGAGAAAAGTTACCTTAACCAAACAATAAACCAGGTCTTCTAACATAGTTTGAGAAACTATGCTCTGGATAGGTTTAATTCTCTTCTGCTTGAATACCTCAACTCCAAAATTTATTAGGATTTATTTAAAAAGTTGCCAACCAGGTTCAGACTGTGACAGTGGCTTTTCCCTGAATTAGTGGTGAATCATTCTCTGCAGTCACACATTTTCAAAGTGGTATTTCAGTGGTAATGATATGACTTAAGGGGAGGAGGGGAGGTTAATAGACCTGACTTGTTTGATGAAGTTCATGAAAAGCAGTACATTATGTACAGCAGCAGTATGTATTTTACAGCAGCAGGCTCCATAGCATCAGCTGCTCCATAATCCCAAATTGCCTGGCATACCTGTGGCATGTAACTGCAAAGCAACACTAATGAAGGATCAATTTTTTTCAAAATCTTAATTCACCACTATCTATTAGCATGTTTCAAAAGCCTTTTGAATCTCAGACTCAGTTGTAAATTAAACAGTGTTATGGGAAGATGAAGGGGAGTTTGAAGTTTTCATTTAAATAGCCTTTGCAGGTAAGGTAATTCAGGCTCACTTTTCCCTGCTGCAGCTGTGTGCAATTTCCAGTCAATAAGCTGAGCAAACGGCGGCTGCTCACAATAAAGCAACCAGCAACAGCCACAGCAACTGATAAAGAAGCAGAAACATGTCCTAGCAGGGATTGCCCTTTTCCACAAAAGCCTTCAGGGCCAGGCTTATGCAGGGGAGACCACACACAGACAAGGGAGGCAACAAGTTCCCTGTGGCCCCAGGGCTGCTCCTCCTCCCAGCAACACCGGTTCGGCAGCCGGCGCCCTGGAGAAACCAGCACAAGGTACAAGAGGTGTCAGCAACCTCCCAAACCAGGCACAGGTGACGGCCCTGTGCCACCCTCTGAAGGGCTGGTGGGGCATGTCACCTCCCTGAGGCCAAGAGCCCTTTGCAGGCCTTTCCCACCATGCACAAGATGCCTTTCTTCTGCCCAGCTTCCTTTCCTGACCCCTTGTCAATGACCACTCTTCCTTGCCTCATTCTTTTATTCAGTTTCTCTTTCATATACTTACAAATTACTTATTAATACACTTAAGATTCAGCAGGCCTAAAGCTCCCTCACCATTAAATGAAAAGCAAAAAGACAGCCTAGCATGGCTCTTTTCTCAGCTGCTTCCCACTCCCCCACATCCTCCTCAGCTGTCTCCATGTGCCTCCTCTAAGACAGTGAGACTTTGCTGTCTCACTGCTTTGGCTCAGAAAATACCCAGATATTTGTCAGCAGCATTATGCAAGTGAGCCAGAGGTGACCCAAATACGGGGTTTGCCAGTTGGGGTGGCCCATGAGCAAGATGCAATCCAAGAATGAATTTGTCTCAGTTCTGGTGCCATCCACCACTGGGCAATGAAGCACACAAACCTATGAGCAGAATGCTGTCTTCTTGTCCCAGCAAAACATCAGGTGCTGACTCTTCCATCATGCTGTCTCAGACACTTGTGCTTGCATTTATGAGTCTTAATCAGCAGTGAGGATCCACTCCAGTGCTTGGTTCCCAGGCAAAAGTCACAGCCAAGCTTGGAAAGTCAGGATCACCCCCCTGGGAGTTTCAAAAACAGCACCCTTTATTAATTTCTCAGTGGCTGTGGTTTTTAAAGGAGAAAAATCATCTCTTTCAACATCATGGTAAAAAAAAAAAAGAAGTGAAACACAGACTTTGAAGTGGTGGGGAAGCACCATTACCTATTCACAGACAGCAGTCTGGTGTTCATGACTTTTGATAGGGAGGCTACATGCAGCAAATGCATGTAAGGACACATTTCCTCCAGAGAGCAGTAAAAGTGCACTCTTCACACTCACATGCTGTATAAGGTTATTTTCACACAAGCTGGCTCCACCTGTCCCCTGCTCTGGGAAGACAATTGCCCATCCTTCTTTATCCTTTCTTCTTTCTGAGGCATTCCAAAGTTGCTGAGTTCATCACACAGGCAGGTGGATTGTCATCCAGCTTTGGCCTTCTCAGTTCAGCTTCTTCTACCAAAATTTGCTTCTTCCAGCTTTCATCTCCTACCCACTTGAAAGGCTCAAGTCCTTGATCTAGTTATATTTTATGTATTCCCAATGTCTGACAGCATAGTCAGTAGCTCTGAGTTGGATATCCCTTATCTTTTCTCTGCTTCTACTACTGCTCCTTTGTCCATTCATAGGTTTACTACAAAACCTATAATGGAGGCAGAATTCCCAAAATATTAAGCTGGCTTTAAAAGTTAATACTTGGGCCAGGTCTAAAGAAAAAAAATCTATATTTAATTTGTCTAAGAAATTACAGTTCCTACTAAATAATAACCATATTAGTTGAACGGATTTCCTGGTTAGTCAGAGTTTATTTTCTCCCCTTGGAGACTGCATTGGCATTTTTTACATTGAATACTGTAGTCAGCCTGCACAGTGTGTTACCAAAGTCACTCATGATGATATAGTCACTCAAAAAATATCACAAAGATATCTCACAGAGAAATATTGCAAATAATAAGACTATGACTAGAGCTTTACATCTAGGACTATTCTCTCCTTTTCTTGGCTCTGTGGATTATATGTTTCCCTCCTACAAGCCTCACCACAAACTCACCTTGCCCACACAGCCCTGAACAGCCATAATTCGACAGACCTGGGGACTGTTCAGTTTGCTTGAAAATTTCCAAATCAGAAGGCATTCACTAGGGATACACAAAAGTATCCCCAATGTCACATCCACTGTCAGGATGTAAAGACAGCAAAATCATCACTTTCCCACGGGGTTCCCCACCACAGCAGATCCAGAGAGTTGGATCAACACACTTCCCATCTTCCCCAAAAGTGCACCCATCCCAAACCTCTTCAATGCCCCTGTCATCCTCTGCCAGCCCCCAGCAAGCCTCCCCACCTGCCTGTGCAGAGATCTGACAGGCTGCGGAATCTCAGGGGGCTGTGGGGAAGCAATTACAAATGAATTTTGGATTCTGGATGAAAGAGCTTGACAACAACTGCTCCAGCCTTTCTGGGAAACACAGAGAAGCCAGATCCTAATCTCCCAATCTTGTCCTGACAGTGTGATCTTGCATCACTCACTGCCATCTGTGTGTTCAGATTTCTCAGGCACCAAACAAAGCCTGGCTGTGCTCATTTACCTACAGAAGTGTGGGGATGCAGAGTGGATTAATTAGTACTCATGCAGAACACAGAGAACAAAGTAGCCCTATGCTTCTAAATTCCTTCAAGCCAAAGTCACCTCTGAACAGTCAGGTTCAAGGATGGATTTTGTCTATCATTCCCAGGTATTACTTTTCCTTTAAATAAGAATGATTTCAGCCTTTCCCACGTTCCAAACCTGATGGGGACTGATTCCATGAAACAAGTATTAAAATTGCTTTTGACCTTCCTCCATAAAAGTAGAAAGATTAAATACACACATTTAGAAGGTCACAAGAACCATTCCAGCAATGCTCCTGTTCTACATGTTCTAATTATCTCCCTATGGTATACTGGGGGAAACATGCAATTTTGTTAGAAGGACCTCACAAGTGGTTGGGGTTTCACCCCTGGTTAAAATAAAAATAATTTCAACTGTACTTTCTCGGCTTCATTTAGATTCAGGCAGGATCTGAGCTCCCCCTGCTGTTTGCAAGAATAAAAGCGACGTATGGCTGAGCTAGCTGAATTCCTCACACCGCGTTTCTCTGGCCAAGGCAGGCTCTAGGCATCACGCAATTTGGTCTTTGGCTCGGGCTGCCTCATGGAAAGAAATAAGTAGCTAAGCATCAGTAAAGGCCCGTTCTTACAGCCACACCACTGAACACGGAAAATATTACGTTCAGAAGGAGAGAAGATAGCTTTGCTTAAAAACAACAATTTGATGTATGAGTCAGAAGAGGAGAACATTTACACTAGCCCAAAAAGGTGTTGACCTTAAACCATCCTCTAATCTGTGGCCAGAAGAGGATCCAGCCCTTTTATAGCAGGCAATATTCCCAGCAACATTCCCAGAGCTGAGGCTGTGTGACGCTGGAATTACTGCATCCTTTGTGCAAAGAGGTAGTCTGCCCATGGAAAGATGTACTTTATATGTGTGAAAATATTCTGAGCCCACTGCCCCTGCCAGAACAGCCCTAAGTCAACAGGGAGCAAGTTTACACGGGGGAATCAAGGGTTTGGGGATGCTCACCCTGACAGAACGAAGAGTCCGGTTATCACGAGCCAAGGGTTTCAAGTCCCATTATTAAAATGCCTCTGGCACCTCGGTGTGTGGTATGAATTCCCCTTAGATTAACCACTCATTGCCCTCAGACTTTTAATTCTCTCATCAAAGAGGCAGACATCTCTGAACTGCTCTCCAGGGAAGGCTAAATTAGATGCTCTGAATCACCCTCTGGAAGGGCCCCTTGCACAGCCCAGACGGGGAGCACATGGCAGATCCTGAGCTAGCTGCGATGCGCCAGTGCTTCAGCATCAGCCCTTGATCTCCCCATCTCATTTGGTGCTTTTTTAAAAAATAATGTCTTTTACTGATGTTAACACCAAGGGGGGGAAGAAAAAAATAAATTTTTTAAAAATTTAAAAGTTTGGTAAAAAAAAAAGAAAAAATAAAATAAAGGCAAGTTCTTCTAATAAGGATTCCCAACTGCTAAAATATTTTCCTGTTTTTCTGGTTGTATGTCAAGTTTCATTAGACTGTGTTAATGAACTTGTTCCAGGCAAGTTTTGGCACAGTTGTTGTTTGTGGTTTTGCCTAACACATGTTAAAGAGCAAACTAAGTCTGGCTCTTTTTCAAGTAAGTTTAACAATCAGAAATGTTGGGTGGGAATACAAAAGGAGAAACAACTTACAGTTTGCAATTCAATACTTACTCTACAACAGTAAGAAAGAAAAAATTTAAAAGTGTTCTGCACTTAGATTTGTCCCTCTAACATGGTACAGGGATGAACAGCACTTTTAAGGGGGATTCAGTATGGTTTTGTCTACATTTGAGTTCTGTTTCAAAGAGCAGCAATCAGAAGGTTCTTCACAAAAATCCTGCTGTGCTCTTGATGCAGAAAGTATTTACACTAGCATAGCCATTGTCATTCCTAGAAAGTTTCAGTAGATTAGATACATCTTTGTGCTGTAAACAGAAAGGTCACATACCACTTTTTGGGGGTAGAACTTCCCAGCTTCCAAGTATACATGGCACAAAAGAAGCCAGGTATGAACAGCAGAGATATCCAAAGCAATGAGGGCTACTAAAGCAAGAGCTTAGCATCATCAGTATTTTCAATATCTCACCCCAGCCACTGCATTCTTGGAATATCAGCACTGGTTTCTGAAGAAAAGGAAGTTAATGGCACTAAGGAAAAAAACTCCATCTCCTAAACTTTGACTACTGCAACAGAGATATTCTGCAAGAGAAATTGAAATCGCTAACAGCATCTGGATGATAACAGAGGGGATGAGTCAGCCACATGTTGTTACTGCTTGCTTTGTTTATGTTTCCCATACTACTTTGAGTTTCTCCATTATTCATTTTTATTTATTTTACAGCACTGGGATTGCAAAAACTGAGAGCTATTACAAAAACAAGGTCAATGCCCTGCTGAAAGCAAAGTTTAGCAAAACTATCTGTAGAGATGATTCTGCAATCCTCAAATTGAAATGAATTGTGAGAGCCCAAAACAACTGCCAGATCACAAACTTCAAGTGGAAGGCTTGCTCAGTCTTCATCCAACTACTATGTGCATCAACAAAAATCTAAATAATTTGTAGATGTAAAGATTTCCACATCTCTATAATCAGCCAGGTACACAATATGCACCATTCAGGACAAGCCCCTTAATACCAAAAAAACCTAAATGAAAGCTGTACCACTCAAAAGCCATGTTTGACAAGTCTGTGCTACTGTCACTGACAGTAGTACACAGCAGTCACCCTGGTCCTAGAGAACTGCCTCTTCAGGACAGGTTTCTGAGGTGCATTTCTTTGTCCCACTGTTATCCAGGTGACAAACTGCTGTGGAACAGGAAGATGTTTATTCCTACCACCCTGTTTCTCTCTGTGTTCTAACTCCTGCCTTTATGCCACTGCCATCTTGTCAGCTCCAACAAGTATTTCTCAAATCAATTTGGCACTGTGTTAACAGCTATCAAAATCCCTTGGTTAACCATCAGCCAAAGAACACCTTTCCAGCCCTATTCCTTCCTCCAGCACAATGGCAAACAGCACCCAGTAGTTTTCTCTTACCACATCCCAACTCATACCAAATAGGCTCCCTTTGCCATTTTTTCTACCTACCAACATCTGCAAGCAGTACAGGTGCTTAACCAAGACCTGAGAACTTTGGCCACATTACCTGAGAACTTTGGCCACATTGCATCACTATCACACACCTTTAACAGGCCAATAAAGGTGGCTACACCACATGGCACATTGGCAGCACACAGAAGCACCAGGAAAAGCCCATAGCCTCCTCTAATGCAAAGTTGCTTAACCTGCCCCAGAGCAACACCACTATCCTCTGCTTACACCCTTTGGGCAGTTGCATCCAGGTTTCCTGAAAACTGGCAATGTAAACACAGCTGTGGACTTGGGTTCTGCTGAAGCCTCATTACTGCAGTTCAATTATTGCTGGCTTTTCTCCTCCAAGTTCCCAAATTACCTCCAGCCTCTATGTTGTTATAAACTAATTAGGCTTTAATAAGTCAGAAAAGAAGGCAGATTAGGATAATTAAGCCCTATGATTGATTACTGGGGCTGTTGTGGAATATACCAGGTGAAAGGCAATGAAGGAGAGAGTGGGTATTTGCAGAGGCTGGACAGGGCTAGAAAAACAGACACCCAGATAAACACTGAGAAATATTAGTCTTGAGCTAAGCTCAGTCAATTCATCATAAAAAAACAAAAACAAAAAAAAAAACAAAAAAAAAACCAAACAGCATAGATGCATCATTCTCTGGTTGCAAAGGAAAAACCAAAAGCTTAGACAGAAGATGCTGAGGTGTGGGCCCTCAGCATCTCACCTAATGTGCTCATCTCTCCCACTTGCTGAGGTAGCAGCCTGAGGGGTGCAGTGATGGCAGTGCTCTGTCCTTTGCATCAACCTTTCACACAGACAGCACAGGAACAAGGAAAACACTGAGCCCTCCTCAGCTTTCTTTGCCTTGGGAGCTTTCAGTGAGGCTTTGAGGCAGGCAGAAGTACCTGCCCCTGTGGCCCATTGCACGGAGTGCTTGCAGCCACCCAGCCAGAAGGGCTTTAGCAAACACCCCAGAACAGAGCCAGCTCTGTGCTCTGACTCATGCCCTCTGAATCCAGGCATGCCATTTTATTTCCCACATGATAATAAAAGGGTAGTAACACTCAGCTAGTCGGCTCATCACATCAGCATAGCAAAGGTTTTATTTAATAACCTAACCCAGCTCTGAAATACATCCAGTTTTAAACCAGTTTAAAGTAAAAACTTCTCCAAGTGGTTATGGATGAGTCAGTTTATCATGTTGCTTTAAGTGAACTTTGATAAAATGTTCAAAGAAAATTGCTGTCCCTGTGTGAGGCAACTCTGACTAACAGGGAACATTTTCAAGAGACAGCTACATTTTGAAAAACACCCGAAGTAATTAGATTAAACCAAATAATTTCACCCATCCTTTCTTCTTATTATGTATCCTCAACACATCTGAAGATATTTAGAAACCTGCAAATGTTAGTCATATCTGGGCAGAATACAATTATGGTTCATTGAAGCTCTGGCTTATCAAACCCTGGGTAAAACTGTGTGGCAAAATTAGGAAAGAGCGAAATTACAACCCTGTCTCCTGTGAAAATTAAAAAAAAAAAAAAAGTTTTGTTCCAAATTAGAAAGTTCCACTTGGCAACATTAGGATTATGATTACTTAAATATGCCAAGTTATCGGTCCCTTGACAAGCACATTAGAGACAAATCCTTTTAAGTTGCCAGCCCTATAAATACACAGATTTAACAGGAAGCAGGTAGGCACTGATGAAAAAGAGCCTCTTATCCAAGAGCTTTCTCTGAAAAGTATAGCAATGAGGTGTGGCTGCTTGATAAGATGAACTCAGGACCCAGGACTAAGTCACTGAACTTACACGTTGCAGTAATCTACAGGACAAAGGTTTGTAGTGAAATATAACTGCAATAGCCTAGTCTTAGAAAACAGCTCTTAAGTAAAGGTCTGTGGGGTCAGAACACTCAGCTAAGGCACAGGAAAACTATTGTGTCTCCAACCTGCATGGTTTTGGGCACATCATCAAATACTACTTTCATTCTGGATCCAGCACCCACATTAGAAATAATTGTAAGCTCAGTTCAAAGTTGTGAACATGAACGCCCCTGTTCAGCTGCCACATGAGCATCTCAGGTCATGACCCCACATCTTTTGACAAAATGCCAAGTTTTGTGAGGTTGAGCTACTTCAAAACTTGTTCAAACCTAAACCCAGCATCCAGGAGTTCAGTCACAGCTCTTTCACAGGCAGGCTCCTCAGGGAAAACTGTAGCACCTGATGCTCTTCTTGCAGAGCAGAAGTCTGATGATTTACACTCTCAGCCAGTAAGTGGGAAGCTGAAAGCTGAATTATTTCTTCTGCTATCAGAAACAAGAAGCCCTGTTTCTCCTCTGCTAGGTTACACATTAAAACACAAACACTCTGAAACAGAGGTACAGGTGCACTTCTACCCTAATAGTTTGGGAGTTTGCCTGCAAAGAACTGAAAGGTTGGGGACAGTTCTAAAGAAAACCATTGCCACTTTATGCTCTTTCTGAAGAGTAAGATTATTTTCTGCTCAGTGACAAGATTTTAAAATAAAGTACAGATGCTATGCTCATATAGCAGCCTGGATTGTGATATTCAGGGCATTTTTCAAGGAATTACCATTTGCACATTTGAAAGACTGGAGGTTCAGGAGAGGACAGCTTCTCCATAGCTGTTGGACTGGGTAGGTGATATCCTCAAAGTCCTTTTCTGATCAAAAAAATGAGACTCACAGTCAAAATTTAGAAGGTGTGTGCATTTCCCAGCTTTACTCTTTTGTCCCTGCGACCCCCCCTCATTTTTGGAGCAAGTGTTTTTAAGTAGGCACAGGGTTACAGGGAGGTGCTTGAATTAAGGCTTCTGGGGCTTGGGATTTACCACCCACCCCTGTTCTCAGCCACCCTGACTAATGAGCTGTAGGCAGCTGCACGCTGCATACATTGACTCTGGGTGATTCCCTGCTTGATGTTCCAGCTCTTTGGGGTCATCAGCTTTTCTGTGCCTCAGTCCTCTTCTAGAAAGACTGCATAGCCCTGAGGGTACTTGTGTACATGGAGAGTGGCCCCAGGAAGGAGATTCTATGGAGATGCCAAGTCCCTTTTTTCAACCCTTCTGATACATTGAAGACAGTGACAGATTTGGATTCTGCTCTAATCTCTCATCACTTGA
Organism: Agelaius phoeniceus; assembly: GCF_051311805.1. Classification (NCBI taxonomy): domain Eukaryota; kingdom Metazoa; phylum Chordata; class Aves; order Passeriformes; family Icteridae; genus Agelaius; species Agelaius phoeniceus. The sequence continues at coordinate 143,922,353 of NC_135265.1, read as the reverse complement.
CTTTTAGATGTCGGAACCCTTCTCTGGGTCTCTTCTTGTAATCCCCCTCTCAAGAGCAGTTACAGAGAGGTGGGACTGACTCATGGCACTCTCAGCTGATTCTGCAGCACTGTTGCTAAAGGGCCACACTTTCTCTGCAGGTTGCTGAGATGCATGCAGGGAGCTGCAGTAATTAATGTCAGGCAGATACAGAAGAGGAAAGGGTTGTTTCTAGTTGTGAAGAAGCAGGTTTGGCAGAGGTTCTGCTAAGACAGTTCCCACACTTGAGCTGTAAAGCAAATGCAAATGTTTCATAGTGCCCTGAGCAAATTTCACAAAGTTCAAGCCAGGCCAGCAGAATGGCTCCTCTGAAGAGCCTTCCTCCTCAGCTCCTCCTCACTTTCTTCCCTGCTGCTCCTGTGCAAGAGAGGGAGGCACCAAGAGCTTCCTTTCCCTGGTGGACTGCTGAAAATGTCTCCCTCCACATAAGCCATAAAGAGACAAGCAGAAGTGTGGACAAAAGCTCAGGCTTCTTTTCCTTATATGTAGGGATGATTGCCATTATTAATCTCACAGCAGCAGAGGTAAATATGATAACTTCATGACTCAGGATGTGCCTTAAAGGTCATTCTCTATTCCTATCCCAAGCCAAAGGGGAAGAAGGAAAAAAGCCTGTTGTATTCATGTTCTCATTTCTCTCCGAGGTGAGTCACCCTACCAGTTAAATGCTATAAAATGACAAACATTGGTAAATAAGATAGGATTAATGATACTGATGACTCAACTGAAATAAACACACATCAGTCACAGCTCAGCAGCCTGAAAGAACCTTATGAAAAGAAAAAACCTGCCCAAATCAAAGACAAGATGATGGTTGCAAATCTGCTATTAATAAATATTTTTTTATGACAAAGCATTCCACGCAGTATTTATATTTCATTATGCATAACACAAACCAAGCGACTGAAAACATTACTCATAACAATTGTGGAAAAAAACTGTGAGAACTCTTTTTCATTTCTGCTAGGGCAATGCAATTGCCTCTTTTTAAAAGCAACAAACTTTCCTTTATATAAAACCCTTTTGTCCCCTGGCCTTGAAGATAAGGCTCTATTCACAGATTTGCACCTGTTTTTTAAAGCTAAATCTGAGAAAGAGCCTGAGTGCCCAGCCAGCAGAGAGTGCCTGGCTCCCCAAGTCATCAAGGAACTGCACAGCACAGCAGGTGTACAGGTATGGAGTGCAGGGAAGTAAGCCTGCAGCAGCTAGAGGGTGGCAGATTGGCTCTTCAGCTGCTGGTGAAAGGACTGTAGCTTTCACCACTGGACATGGGAAACCATGGGACATTTCAGGGCAGAGCTGCCATCATGGTCTTTGATTGCATTGCTCTTATGCCTACAAATATTCCCTAAGGGAAAAGCATGAATGGTGGCACAGCACCATCAGCAATGTTTTATCACCAGCATTTTCTCAGGATATGCTCACCTATGCACCTGTGGCCTCCCCTCTCCAGCAATGGACTCAATAGACCCTGTGCTTCCTGCACATGCTCTTCCTCCTGTATTTTCATTTTTCCTAGATTAATAACTCTCATTCATCTGATAGCATTTTTGTCCCTAAACAGTGTGTTCATCTGGAAGAGTACAAATTAAAAAGACTGAGCCAAAATGAAGCCTAGCTATTACAGGATTTGATGTGTGGGCTTTCTTGCAGGAGGCAATTCTTTTTCTGCCTCTGCCACAAACTCTCTTCCTGATAAAGTCTGGAGATATAAATCTTGCCTCCCAATATATGGCTCTCACTGAAGTCACCAGCAGGTGTTTGCAGACAGAGGGTGGAATTTGCACATGGGGAAGAATCACTTGCAGTTTGCTTTTCAGAGCAGTTAAGCCTGATCTGTTGGAGATATGTATGTGAGTCATCTCACACTCACTCACTTTTCTCCCCTTCTGAAGAGTGAGAAAACTTCAGTCTAGTAACCACATATCTGCTCTGCAGCATCTTTATGTTTTCTTCTCTGAATACTTCACAGACAACTTACAGAGGGAGAAAATTTGCACCAAAATATTGAACAGTTTTAGGCCTGATCTTGTGGAACAGAAATTATGGACTTTCCTTCTTGATCACATATCTCAGAGTGTTTTAATATACCAGGATATAAATACAGAGAAAATGTAATGTCTTTGGGTGTAAATCAGAAATAACTCAAAGGAAGGCACTGGAGGATTTTTTGTCATTAATGGCAATATACACCATATATCACATAACAGACTTCAAGGCAAAACTCTGTTCTCATCTAACATGGTATAAATCCTGAGGAGCTCAGCTCAGGACACCAGTACTAAATGACTGAGCTCAGCTTAGTCTCCCCAGTACTAAATTCATTCAGCTGTGTTTCTGATTTAGCAGCTGCAATGCAAATGTCAGTGCTGAAAAGGCTCTGAGGACACCAGGCAGCTCTGCAGTTAACCTTGAGGCTGGGAAACTTCTTTGGGCAGCTGGCTCTGTCACAGGCTCTGTTCTCTAATTTCCTCAATCCCAAATCAATTTTGCCTCTTGCAAGCATAGTTTATTGTTTTTCCCACAGCTTCTCTCATTTATCAATTCTTCATTACAAGGACAGGCCCTTAGTAGAAGTTAAAAATCTCTGACTAGGTAGAGAAATTAAGTGCTCTGTTATACAATAAATGCAACTTAATCCCCACATGGCACAACTCTGGCATTGAACACTGTGCATTTCCTTGCTCTGCTTGGCATTAATCGTCCTTCTCTACAGGCTTTTTAAGCAAGAAGACTTTTAGGAGGTAAGTACTATTGGCTATGTGGCCTTGTAACAAAACTCTCCTTTGGAACTTCTGAATGCTTCCCTGGGCAATTGCAATAATTTCAATAGCTCTGTGTCCCCCCCTGAGTTCATATGAAAACAATTAGGTTCTGAGAAAGCATCTACACAGCTGAGCTTCCAGTCCAAAGGAATGAGGAAATCCCTCCTCCAGCTGCTGTGAATTTTACGTAAAATTATCAGTGAGCACAGTCCCAAACACAGCTTCTCCCCCTGAAAATAGTTTCTCCAAGTTAATCTCTAGGACTGAGCATTTTTCCATCATTTATTTAATCTGCTTTGCTTAAATGATTCTTAATAAAAAAAATTTGGGTTTCTGAATGCTCTGGATTATTATCAAATCATTAACAGGCACAAACTGGAATTACAAAAAATAGCCATGGCAGGGGAGTATGATTAAGATGCCTGTTCCACGTAAAGCATAATTTTCGCATTTGAAGAGATATAACAAATAAAAGTTTGCAACATGAAGAACTGAATCCTGAAAAAATAAGATAAAACAAGTAGTTTATCACACTGGCACAAATGTTACAAGGGGCAAAGGCAGTCACTGGAATCCCATACTGTGAAACTAGTTATGTTCAAGCAAAGAGCTGCTCCTGCTGCTGCCCCTGGCCTCACCCACTGCTTTCCATCTCTCCTGTGCCACTGTGCCTCTAAGAAGCCCTCTCCATCTCAGTAGTCCTTTCCAAAGAGGAATGGATCCCATCACTTGCAACATCCAAAATAGAATAACTCCTTGTAATCTCAATTACTGCTTATTACCAAGAGAATACAGGTGCCCTGAAGTGCACTTGAATTTTGCCTGGGTAGCTCTTGTCCTTGGAAGGAGTCTCCTGACGACATTTCAGGGCTACTTATGTAATTTGTTAGGCAAACCTCTCTGCATACCAGAGCTGATCAGTACATTTTCTACAAAGTAAAATTTGAAAATTGAAGTATTCTTGTCAAGACATCAGGTTTTGAGAAAATTTTTTTGCAAGAGTCATATCATTTACATCCTGTTGGTTAGGAGATGGGGCAGATGAAAGAGCTTGGTGAAACTCCTTTCCCTGCACAGTGGAGGAAGAGCTGCAATGAAATCTTTCAACTAAGAGGATGGATGAGGCTTAAACAAGAGACTCTCACACTCCAGGCACCAAGTGCCTCATAGATAAGGAACAAAAAAGCAGTCTGACACCTTGAAAATCACTGCAAAACAGAGTAGTCATCTTCTAAGTCAGTTCTGCATATACAGCAGGCCTGAGTAAAGTGGTTTCATGCAGAGAGCAGTAATTGAAAACAGTCATTGAAGCAGTAAACAAAACCAGAACCCTAAATATGAATGTGCAGTAAGTGATGGTGTACATTTTCCTTCAATATTAAGGATTTAAACCCCACAGTGCATTTGCAATAACCCAGCCTTGTTTTTAAAACATTTTGTTCCAGATAGCACAAAACCCCGCTCCCTCCTGGCAAGGAGAACAATAGTTTCCTATTGGAAGCTGAGGATAACTTGTGCTAGGGTGAGAAATTCTGCAAAGTTCAACCAAGGCGCTCACAGGCAAATGGGTTCTGTAGCAAGAATAGTGGGTCAGAACATTTATTTTTTTTACTTCTTGTCTGAAAAAGACACCTCCAACAACAAAGAGCCACATAGCAACATGCTCGGGCATTGACTCTGCACTGAGTCAGAGGGAAGAATGCCATTTCATGACTCACCAGCACCACTTATGCTGCATTGTATAGTGCTAAATAATCTAATCTGTCTATCTACTTGAGAGCCTTTAAAGAGCACTAGTATGCAATGTAAAGAGTTTTCATTGGCATACATGAAAGGCATTAAAGTCTGGATCGCACTCAATGGAAAGCTGCCATCATTTCCACTGGGAGTTGGACCAGAGTTTATATATGCAATGCATCATGTTTGGGAAAGCTCTTTGGGGGGAAAAAAGGAGGCTTTTAAAATCAAAAGGTAATAGCTATCAAAGACAGTGGTTTCTGGACAAAGTTTTGTTCTCAGGTATTCTGCGTTATCGGCAGATGCAGATCTTTCTTTGATGTCGATGAGAAACCAGCTCATCAGGGGAGCCCTACACTGACAGCCACATCTTCTCTTGCAGAGGAGGCAGAGGACAGTCGGTCCTGAGCTCCCCGGACAGGCTTTGGGTTTCCCGGCGCTTTCCTGCAGGTGGCACTGCTAAATTTTTTAACAAAACTGAATTTTGTGAACTTGAAGTTCTCAATCGTTTAGTAATCTTATCTGAGTGGAAAACCCAAACCATGGGCACCATTTCCCTGTCCCAGCAGCATGCCTCACAGAGGCACAAAGGAGCCTATGTCTGATCTTTTATCCAGTGAAAGTCCAGGGGAAAAAAAAAGGTCAAGACTTGTACTCGTGTCATCAGCCGAATACTTTCCTGCTAGGATCTCAGAGCAGATGGACAATCCTGGATCTAATTTCCTCTCAAGAAGACAATTACAGGATCTCCCTACCTTCTAGGTTACACAGTAATACACAGGTGTGTCAGAGACATTTCTTGCCTCCAGTGTAAAACCTGTGCTTCTCTTTCAGTTCACAGCCTGGGTTAAATTAGCCATGCTGCCTACTGTTGGCTCCTGCTAGCAATTCCAGTGCCTCACAAACAGTGCTGTAAGATTACCACAAGTGCCATGTTGCTTCTTATCTGGCAGAAGAATCGTTTCTTCTTCTCCAATTCTCCTGACAAATACAGATGTTTGCAGCAAACTGAAACAGTCAGTCAAGGAAGGAAAAATCAAAGTGGCAGTGGGAAAAAAGAGCCATCTGGAGGGTAGAGGACAATCCACCCCAAGGACTGTTCACCCCTCATCATCCCTGGGTATCCCATCTCAAATCTCTGGGCCACAGAACTTCAGTGCATCTGCACACAGCAAACAGCTGATGAAGAGCCACTCATCAAAACATCTCCCTATGCAAGAGCCAAGTTGTCAGCTGGCTACTCAACAATGGGCTGACACCAGAAGGGCAGTCCCAGACAAATACAAATATGTATGAAAATATCAACAAGATGTGTAGTTTCTCCTGCTAACACTATCTACCTGACATTTGATACATAACTTCTGAATAAGTTCTCTGAAGATCAATATTTTTCTCTCTGAATAGTGTATGCAAAACCACAAGCTTTCAGAGTCCTACAAAAGAACTGTGTTTGAGGAGCATCATGTGGTAGGAATTTCCAAGTGTTCAAGAAATTATGTTACAAAAACATCCCTCTCTTGCCCCAGTTATGGCTCTGTCACCATCAGTTTCCTTGATCCCTTTTGTCATCAGATGCCAGGAACAGTAACTAGCAGGGACACCTGCCTTTGGAACATCCTACACAGAAAGCCTTGTTCCTTTCCAGTCTATCAGTCCAGAAAAGCTTCCAGTTTACCCCCACCCTGGCTGCTTTCCTTATGATGGGAAAGGAAGTCAGGCAGTAATCTGAGCACACCAAAATTATAGCTTCTTTGCTGGCCATATGCAAGGAAACATTAGTATAATCATAAGCAGAGGCAAGCTTGTGTCATGACTTCCTTCTTTGTACCTCTTCTTCTGTTAATGGAGGATCTCTCAGCTTCTTATGCCAGCATTGAAAGATGAGAGAAAAAAATATTCCTCCTTTCTTTGCATCTGTACTCATTTGACAGGCACTCAACCCAAGGACACTTCTTGCCTTCCAAGGTGAAAGCTCTCAAAAAATTGATGCTGATGTATCTTGTAAACCCCTAGTTTTTACTGTCATCATGGGAATCAAGTATCTGGAGAAGAGATTTGACTTATGAGGGATGGCAGCATTGGCAGCTCAAAAGTTCATTCATCCTCAAGAGCATATATATCAGCTGAAATGAGTTTCAAAGGACAATTCTCTTGAACTGATTTACAGGTACACCAGCAGACACAGAGACACTTCTTTCAATGACATAATTTTATTAGGCCAGGAGCATTTTTGCTACTGCAGCCAAGATCGGGATATTTTTATTTCGTTTGTCAGAAGGGAAGCTTTACTTTACATGCATTTAGCCTCAGGAATAGAGTTTCCTGACAGTATTGCCAAGAGCACATAATTTTTGCAACAGAGGCAACACTGGGAAAATTATGTGCTTCACTGGTCTTGACTGGAGTCCATAAATGCTTTTGCAGCCGTCACAAAGGGCCTGAGCCAAAGTGTCCAGCACAGGTGTTCTGAGTGGCCACATGATTCCAGCACTGCCCTTCTCTGTCCTGAGGCAGAGGCAGCTGCACTGGGCTGCTCGTGCCTGCCAGCACTGGGGCAAGCTGCCCAACTCCACCTCCAAGGAGACAAAGGTGCCTGCAGGACTGCATGCACTGCCATCACAGGCACCTTGGAAGAGACTCTAGAGAAGGTGCAAAAATGCTTTATTTGGATCTACTGGGGATTTTCTCGTTCCCAGGGATCCCAAGCTACAGGCAAACAAGGCAGTCGATGGTGCAGTGCATCAGCTCACCAGACAATCACACTCCCAAAGCAGAAGTATGAGCAATGCCCATGCACAGCAAAGCTGATGGTGACATGACATGAGACAGCTTGTAGTGAGAAAGGGTAAATTGCATAACATTTCCCACCTCCTCAGCAAAGTCAGCACTTCATGAGGAAAAATGAGGTGGCACAGTTTTATATTTCTTAGGTGATATTTTTCCCCCCTCCATGAGAAAAGGAAACTTTTCAGCCCTGGCATTTTCACCTCCAAACTGAGCCTGTGGGACAAATTTTCAGCTGCTGACTCAGACAAATGCCCAGTGCTTTCCATGGGAGTTTCACCCAAGCTATGACTGCAGGATTTGGTCACTATTCTATATGAAGTCATTTTAACTCACATCTATGGCACTGTTCATGTAAGAGGTTGCCAAAGTCCATGTTATTCCAATGTCTCCTCAAAGCTCTTCTTTAAGTCAATGCAAATTTTTCTCTATCCCAAGGGTGGTGGGCAAAAATTAGAGAACTGTGAATGTGAAAGCTAATTCCTCATTTAAACTTCTCAGAGCAGAATGGGGTTTAAATCTAGGAAACACTAAGTATTGTTAGGTAGGAACCATTTTTTGTCCTTCTTCTGTAACAATAAGCATTTGGCTGAAATTTAATTAATAGTTCCTTTGGATGGAATCATTGGCCCTGTAGAGGATCCCATACTTTGCTGTCACATTAGACTCATGTCAAATACAATGCATTCACATTACGAATATTCTAACAGCAGAGACATAGTCAAACTTTCTTCCAGATACGCAGGGCTCAGCCTGACCCAGCTGATCACAGAAATACTTCACCCTGGAGCAAGGCGGGGGGTGGTGAGATCAAAGAATATTTTTTTTACTCTCGTTTGTCTCAGATGTTTCAGCACTGGGGTTGTTGTACAGCAAGACATAATCGGGTACTTGGATGGCAGACAGCCATCAGCAGCACTGAGGTGAAAATTATCGTGCTATAATTCAAGCCCTGTCATGCCTCATTCCTTAATTATACAGTTGTGATTACAACGGAATCATCTTTCTATAGTATGTCCCAAGCTGACATCACTTTGATTAACAACTCATTTATCTGATTACATAGTAACTCAATAACATTTTGAATTGGAAGGAAACCAGGAAGCCCTTTCATGCCCATTCAGCTTCCTAGCTAGTGTGCATATAAGTACCCTGTAATTTTATCTTCTTTATTTATAGCTTAAAGAATGCTTTAAGGACCTGGGGAATGGAACAAGCAGTGAGGTACAGAGATTTGAAGATAATAAAAAAACCTAAGAGCCATGAGAGAAGGAGATAGATCCCAGGGACCTGTAGCATTCCTGCAGCTGGTGCCATCTTCAAGCTTATGTACATAACCATTTGTTACAGAGGGACTCAGAGGCCCCAGGTATGTCATAGCCCTATTATGTTCTGAGCAGGCCTCTAATTGAGGAGAGTCTGTTTCAAAGAACTCACAGTCTTAGGCTTTGATTCAGCAAAGAACTGAGGCATTAAGTCTCTGACTTTAGGCTTCATTATCATACCTCCTCTTGCAACACCGACTCTTTCTTTTATGACTCCCAACGATTCCCATAATATGGTGCAGTTCAAATCTTCAAAGTGCTATAAAATATAAGTAAATTAAGCTTTAAAACTGCCCCAGTGAGATCAACAGAGTTGTTTCAAAAGCAGAAACTGAGTCATAGAAATATGAAGTGACTTACCCAAGGCCCCGTGTTAAATCATTGATAGTAAGTTAAACAGAGAAATTCTAGTTCCTAAATCTCTGTTAGCTCACCACACCTTGCTATTTTTTCTTTTTTCATCCATTTGCTTTAGGTAACTTCATATATATGCTGTTGGAATAAGAGAAGATGGCCACTGCAAATGACCATACAGCCTTAGCCATGGTAGGATCCAAGGGAGAGAACTATGGGACATTGCAAGCACATTTCAGCAGAAAGGATGCCCATCAGAAAGGGCTGGTTAAGTGAGATCAGTATTGAACAGAAGTGCACTCATTCCATTGAAATTTCCAGCTAGAGTCAAAGTGGCTGACAGAGCCATTGCTTGGTTCATTCTTCCTACTGGACTTGAGCAGCACTTCAGGGAGCAGGAATGTCCACTGCTGTGGCTGGCATCTCACTGTAACCCAGAAGGCTTTCCATTGCCTCATGTCTCCCTACAAAGCTAAGGCATTGACCAGAACTGTTGAAATAATTAAAAATCATGTAATCCAAAATCGGTTTTTAAGATCTATGACAATTTTTTTAAAGCTGATTTTTCACTCCAGCTTGTTCAGAACAGTTTTGATAACAAAATCATGTTTTTCTACATTCCACACAACAGTTTTAGCTGATTAAAATAGCACTCCAGCTTGTAACATCCTGAAGAAAGGGATGTCTGCTGCACATGTAAGGCAGTGGTAACACCTGCCTTGTATGTTGTTCATTGCCAGTTCATGATTATTATTACTTCTCTTACCCTTTATATAAAGCTCTATTCAATTTCCAAGGCATTTCCAAAGCCAATGTGTGGTGAACACATTGTTATCAACTCTGCATATAAATGTTGTGGAGGCATTTCATTAGTTGATATCTGCAGGCTGCTCTGAGTTTTCAAGACACGGTTATATCCACTAAACCCCAGATCAAGCCCCTCATGATGAGATGTGCTGCACAAATGCATGTGGAATAAGCCACTTACTGTCAAAGTTCACAACCTGTGTGACAGATCCAATGCAGCAGGTGTGACTATCACGTTCTCCACTTGTTTCCTGGTCCAATGTCTGTTTATTGACCTCCCTGCAGTTAATCTGTGAATACTTCCCATTTCTCTTCTTCACAACACAGACATGGCATGCAGCCTGCTGCAAGAGAAAGATAAAGTTCATCATGTGGATACTCCACTTGCCTGGAAATGTTTTCCTAAGTGCCACTGGAATTGAAATGCTGTGTATGCATTCATGGCAGATTGCAGTTGAACTGAACACAAAATGGCAGCTGCATGAATACTACAACACCCTCTAATACATTTAGAGGGGCAGCAGAAACAAATCATCAGCATTTTACCATCACTGTGAGTGCATGCTGAAATGTAAAACCAGAGCATGATCAATTTTATTAACAAGCAGCAGGAAGAATCCACAAGAAAATTTCTAACCTGCTTCAAAACCACCAGGAACAAATCTCCACTGTACAGCCCATTGCAGTAACAGTTATTTAGCTGTCTCACCACACAAAGCCATCTGGCTTTGGTTTTTGTCCACAACCCAACATTCATTATTTGAAAGGCTGGAAAATGTCTCAGGCCAAAAGTTATCCAGCTCTGAGCAACTCTGGACAGATTGGGATTGTGGAGTGAGAACCATCATTACAGATGTCAGGATCCACAGATCTTGGTATAAATCCAAACTCGTAACTCATGAACACCCATCCCTCCCCAAATCTGAGCAAATTTGCAGTATCCTGAAGGGCTGAAGCCGCTGCATTTGCTCTAGACATGCTCTGCTTTCTAATGGGGAATAAAAGACAAATCACAGCGAAAACATGATTGTGAAAACTGATTGCAGGACCCGTCCTGCTTCACTTCTAGCCCAAGGCGTCGATGCTAGGGGAAGACAGCTATAAACAAACTGCACATAATTATTCCATTATTACAGTTCATGCCTACTGCGTGGGTGGGAATTCTTCTCTTCTATCTCTAGTATGTTTCCCTGCCTAGCTTCCTCCATCCCCCATCATCTGTTCGATTAAGTAAGCCAACCAAAGGACATTACCTCAGTGTATTCACAGAGCCTACCAAAGCAACAGCAGACAATGTTTGAGGAACTTTCAGACAGGTGTGCATTCGTCTGATTAATAATAATAGTAATAATAATAACAGTAATAACAGCACTCCCACAACCTCCGTGTTCTTTACTTCTTTTCTTTGACTTTCCAGCTATACCAGGTGTAAGTTATTTGCATTTTATTATTATTTTTTAAAAAGCAGTCAGTAGGGAGGGTGTGAACATAGAAGCACACTGCATCTGGCTAAAACCTTTGCCAAACTTTGACTCTTCCTTGCATTCCAGAGTTAGGGTCAGAGAATTAAGAGCTCTTGTAATGTGGTGCTATAGAAACATGTACCTCTCAGCCAGGGCCTGATTCTTTACTCATTTATATGGATTAAAATCAGGGTATCTGCTTCAAATCAGCTGAACATTACAGAGCTGGAATTGTAAGAAGAAATTTTCTTTTTCTCCCTTGTTTTGAAAAAAAATTGGGGAAATAAAATGAGAGTTTTCATGTGGACAGGTTTCCTTTGCATATTTATTCCCACAAGTACAGAGTTTTGTTTGTGCGGTTAATGACAAGGTGTATTAATTGGGCAAGAAACTATGTATGAAATAGTGACCAACAACCTCCCTAGAATATCCTAGTGCTTCCATCAGTTGAAAGGATTGCATAATGAAACAGAAGTTGGATAGCTCTTACTCTTTCTGTCGAAAAATGGGATGGACTAACTCTTTGTAGGGAAAATCTTTCCCACACCTTTATGACCCAAGCCTCAGTGGGCCTGGCTGGAACAGATGTTGCAGCACTCAGGAGTACCACTACTAGATACTAAAAATCCTAGTTAGTGAATAGTCCTAAATGATAACCTAAATTAGCCATGTTCCTGAATATTTTGTCTCAGAAGTTGTGCTTTTCTTCCTCCACTTTGATTAACATCACACCAGCTAGGATGGGTACCTCACCCACAAGGACAGGCTACATTAGAGTTGCCAGCCTCATATGTATCTCAGCAATCTGACATTTCTATTGAAACATTAGAGGCCTTGTCCAGTTTCCAAGCCCTTGAATTCACGCTCAGCTTTCAGCTTCTAGAGGATCATAGACAGATGTTATTCTACAATAGCAGAGAAATGAGGCAACACCTTGGCTGGCACATCACTACACTTTTCAGATCTGTTCACCTGTAGGGTAGGTGGGTCATTAACTTCTTCAAAGACTGCATTCCACTACCAGCTCTCTTCCAACTGAGCCCTACTTTTTATTACCATCTCTTTATGGAGTAAAGGTTCATTTCTTCAGCTCCAGCTCACTCCTGGACTGCCCAGCCTGCCATTGTTCTGGGCACGGTGCTGATGTTTACAGCTGTGCACCATGGAGGGAGGATATGTACCATCACAAGTAAGTGTTGATTCCTCCTTTGTGTGCTGCTGTAAAGGACTGTGCAAAGTAGAGGGCAATGAAAAGACAGTTGCTTGTTCCCTTAAAGGACGACAGAACACACTGAATTCTGAACACACAAATCAACTTTCTTGCCCAAAACCAAAGAAAACAGGGCTCATGCAGCTTCCTGATCCCTCAAAATTTTTGCAGTCAGGTTTTGCTCATAAGCCGACATTAAACTTCTGAATTAACAGAAAGTAAAGGATTATTCTCCCTCATCTAGAATTTTCCCATTTTGTGAAAAGAAAGAGATCTCAGTGTAGAGGAGATGGTTGCTCTGCCTTCTGCAGAACTGCTTTTCTCCATCAAAAGAGCAGTATGCTATAATTAGCTGGTCAGGATTTGAAATACAGTTTTAGCTTTTAGATAATTTCATAGAAAGAAACATCTACAGCCTTTTAAACTGTAGTGAAGAAATTATTTCTGTTCAGATAAAGACTAACATTTTGTACTTTGGAGTTTGCTAATAGGAAACAAAACTTGCATTTATTATTTGCGAGGTAGACTAAATTTGTGGCAAGACTGGACAAGGATGGTGTGACTTTAAAAAGACCTGCTTTCCAAAGGGCTTCAGAAGACATCTTACTATCACTAAGATCTTCAAAAATGCTGCTCAGCTGACATCTAGAGCCACAGGCAACCAAGTTCATGCCAGAAGCAGCCTCTTCCTTCTGACACTATCAAGCCTTTTTGATAGTATCTTAACTAATGCTCAAATCCTGTCTGGGCAGGATTGAACCTACATATCCTCCCACTTGTCTCCAAGGTTCCAAACCAATAAATATATTCTAGGTATATTCCGTACATGGACCCAGTTCATGGCCAGGCCTTGTACAGAATACTACTGGTGAGAAGGTGACTTTATATTTATCACAATACCATTTTAAGCCAATCCTAGGTGATTACTTTTAGAATGGGGGATATCTACATTTATCCCCTTTTCCAGCAACTCAGGATGTGGTACAACAGAAAAATAAGTGTCTTGTCTCTTAAATGATAGACCTAGCTCTGAATACCTTGGTACTAGTGAGAAGACATGTCCTTCTCTTCAGTGGGCAAGAATTCTAACAGCAAAATCCCACACAGTCTATACCAGGACTGTCCTGGAGGAAGGTACCCCATTCAAGGGACCCGGCTGTTGAGCTCTTTTCCCCCATTTCATGCAGGGTAAGGAAGTCTGAGTGGTGAAGAGCCCAGAGTCAGGGCACCGTGAGACAGCAGGATGCAATGTCCATGAGCCCATAAGGAGTTGGCCCAAAGGGCCTTAGTAGTATTTCATAGAGAAATGAAACAGACTGTGACCATTGCAACACTTGACACCAGAACCTGCAACGTCAGCTGATTTTGCGGAAAACTTGCTGGTGAACACAAGTGTTGGCAACATGTGCTTGGTACTTGCATGTGCTTTGAAACTGTAACATCTTAAACACCAGACTGAATGTGCTGTAAATGATTCATTTTTCTCTTTCCACTATTTTTAATAAAACCACATTGCTTGTTAGAGAAAACCCTCTCCCAAGAACCTCTATCAGTAAAATCAGTGAAGCATACAAGTGCCCTTTTCTCTGTTCAACAGCCTCTTTCAAATTCCTCTTTCCAACCCTCCAATTGACAGAAGAAGCTAAGTGCAGCCTGACCCAGTACACAGGAACTTCATTCTGGTCCTGGACTGCCTGACCTCCATCTTCATGGGAATCCATTTCCCTCTGCGGCTCTGCAATCCCTTGCTCTTGTTAGACTAAATTCTCCTAGAGAAAGACTGCTTCTCATTAACATGAACTTTTTTACTTAGTAGAAGCCTGACATAAACCCAAGAGTTTTAATGCTTAAATGATGTAACTGCCCACCTAGGGGAATTTAAAGAAGCCAACTACTAATGATACATTCAAAGATGATCCTCAGGCTGGAACTTCTTTAAGCTTTGGAGCAATATCAAGAGCCTGGAAATAATTCCCAATATTTCATTTGTATGTCTTGATTTTCCAGTTCTGATACAAATGCAGCCAGCAGTAGCTGGATTCCAAGGAGGAGGCCTGTATACTGCCAAGAGAGATGATTTTGTGCAACCCTTATCATTCAATTTACAAGAGATGCCCAGAAAAGAAAAGAAAAGTTAATAAGCATCTTTTAACACTCAGCGGGCTGCAGGAGAGGCTTCCTGGGTGCATGTGAAGTCTGCAGTGTCTCAACCTTGAATGCACTGTCTGTTAGAAGTGAATTGCACAAGCTCAGATTTCCTCAGAAAACAGCAGTTTGTTACTGTGGGCCTGCAATAAGTTGCTACAGCACTGAGAAATATTCCAGATAAGCAAAATCTTCAGAATGTAATACAGTGTGATTGCTTTCAGGAAATGTTACAATGCTGACCCTGCTACATCTGAGTGAGTCAGGTTTGCATGGCAGGCAACTGGTCCCCGTGGGTGGGATTTCTTCACTCTCCAAAAGTCAGACTCCAAGAACTGCTCTAATCACCATGGGCTCACTATTTCACAAACAGTGAAAAACTTCACAAGCAATTTCACCCCAATTACTTCTTCCCTTTGACTTAATACAAAAGACAAAATTTGTCTGCATCAAACACACATTTATGTACCCTGTATTGTAGATCTAGAGATGGCTAAACCAGCACTAAACCTTGAAGCTGGAATCAAGGCCATCATGATTCTTTCCCCTTTCTTGTGTTCACACTGCCCAATTCAAATGCTTTCACACATGGTTTATCAGTCTGAGATGCAGGTATATAAACTGAGATACAGACCATCACACCTCCCTTCATAGAGTGTGACTGATGCTTTCAAGAGTTAACTTTGAATGGGAGATTAATAATACTAATGGATAAAGGTTTAAATGTCAGCAGTAATCCTAAAGCCTCCACACACCAAGAACCAAACCAAACAAGCAAACAAACAAAAACCCAAATCAACAAACCAAAAAAAAAATCCAGTTACCTTCATTTGATTCCTTCTTAAGCAGCTGTACTGCAATTCAATGACCACAGCTGGAGAAAAATAATAAATTTTTAGTCAGATCCTTGATTTTCAATTACCTTTAAGCAGGGCAGTACCAAGGCAGAGGGTGAACAAGGTAACAAGGTGACAAAGTAGTTAGGTAACAAGACAAGGTGAATCTGAAGATTCATTGAATATGCTTTTCAGTTATGATGAAAGTCTTTTTGATGGAATGATGGAACCTGCAAGACATTTTACTAATAAAATATCATCATCTTTTTTTACTAGTAAGTCTTGATTTCTAAGCATTAGGCAGAAGATTGAAATATGCTGTGAATTTCAAACACTCAAAAAATATATCCCAAAAAATCCTAAGATATACATCTGCTTGACATCACTGTTTGTACTGACAAAATTTGGCCTGGCATCTAAATCCAGGTACATCTTAAAGTCTTTCCTATGTCAGATTTCTGAGCCATGTGCCCAGTACACGAGATAACAAAAATCATCAAAGAGACACTAATTTTGCAACCAGGAACAATAAATCTCATAATTCTGTAGGATTTTTTTTCTCCTTTGGTCAACACAGTAAACTCTCCTTACAGTTTGATGACAAGGTTTCTGATCCAAGTAGAAGATCCATTAGAAAATTTTGGGGACATAAAGTTCCAAAAACATGAAAATAATTTTGGATCAATAAGACACGTAGGAGCAACACTTAGAAGCAATAGTAGTCAGATCAACAAACAGGATTGCTGCTTAGTTGAACATGAGCATGCTAACAGAAAAGGACTCATGTTTTGAAGGATTAGGTAAGCAGCATTATTTACCTACAAACATGAGAAAATAAATATATAATTCACCAAGCCTCTCTCCTTCCCCCATAAAGTAGCCTTCTCATCAAATATTGACTGAAAAAAAAAAATGTTCCTTGTACTCTTCAACTGATCTTTCTAGTCCCATTTCAGTTGTTTCTTACAACCCTTACTCAGTTTGCTCTCCACCAGTGGGGAGGCTTGGGGTACACCAGGAGCTGGGAGGGGACACAGCCAGGGCAGTTGACCTCATTTGACCAGAGGTATATCCCAGGGGATACAATATGGCATCATGCTCAACACATAAAGCTGAAAGAAAAACAAGGAAGGGGGAAGGACTTTTGAAGTGAGGGTGTTTGCCTTTCTAAGTCACCATTATACATGATGGAGCTCTGTTGTCCTGGGGATGGCTGAACACCTGCCTGCCCATGGGAAGCAGTGAATTTATTTCTTGTTTTGCTTTGTTGTATTTTGCTTGCATGGGCAGCTTTTGCTTTGCCTATTAAATTGTCTATATCTCCAATCCACAAGTTTTCTCACTTTCACCCTTCCAATTCTGTCCCCTATCCCTTTGCAGGGGCAGTCAGTAGCTGTGTGGTGCTCAGCTGCCCGCTGAGGCTAACCCATGGCAGGGGAGGAAGCACCAGAAACTGCTCAAGCCCCAACTCTCAGCTCTGTGTGCTCACAATGGCCTGCAAAGCACTTAAGCACCTGCTCAACTCAGTGCACAGGTATATCTTCATTGACTTTGCTAGGACAGGTATGCCAGGTATGTAACATCATAGGGCAAAGCTGTTCACACAGCAGTTTTCAAATGCTTCCCTGTTATAATTCAGTTTCTCATGACTCTAAATATTCATCCAAAGAGTTTAGTATCTGTTGAGTCAGGACGCCACTTGTAACCCACTTGGGGCATGACCTCTAGTGTCAGAACTGTCCTAAAGCCCTGTGAGCACACAGCGAGTTTCTGTGGTGATTATATGTCAGTGTGTGACCACTACACAAGCAAGGGAAACCTCCCCCTCTCATTACTGAGGCTGGTTTGGGCACTAGTCCAGTTCTGCCAAGTCCTTTATCTTCCCAAGTAGTTAGTAATCAGTTTGTTTCCACCTCACCCATATTTACTCTGGTAGCTGAACATCATCCCAATAAGGTGAGCAGCTCATTTGGTATTCCCTTTCCTAATTGGAGCCTTTAGGCATCAGATCATGTTCGTGCAAGACAGCAGAATAACTCAAAGTTATAACTCCAGTTACAACTCCAGTCCTAGTTGATTGGGGCAGTAGAGAGCATTGATACATATCATCTGCTGCATTTAAGATTAATTGGTTGCTGTGACCAAACACTGCAGATGAGTTTTAGGTACCATTTTATACCACTGGGATAGAGCATTCCCATATATCTGAAATATCTTGCATAGCTCCAGTTTCAGCCTATGATTCCAAGCACAATATAACAAATTAACTAACCAAAGGAGCTAATAATCAGATGTCTCATGCTAAGAAGCTAATAGCAGAAAATTAGCACAAAGGAAAATGTCATCTTAAATGACTGCATAACTGTTAGATAGTCCAGAAGAGGACTGCTGGAACCAAGTATGTGCACTCTGTTGCAGCAGAGAAGGATGATCAAAAATCAAACGTTTGTCCAGAATGGAAATTTTTACTTTGCATTCATGAAACCAACACTTATAAAAAGAAATTTTTACACTTTCAAACACATACCATCTCGTATTTTGACCCTCATTTTCCATGTAGACAAGTATTTTCTTAAAAAATCAACACTGTCAGATTCATTAGCTGAAGGGACTAGACTACGAGCTAGGCAGTCCTTGAGGCTCCATCTATGCTCTGCACTGAGACAAGACTTCTCAAAGGCAATTCAATCCCATCCTAAGCAAAGTAGGTTTTGTCACCTGGTATTTTTTTCCTTTCCCTTTAATTGAATGTTGCCTTGTTGTTTTATAGCTTGAGAGGTTAAATAGGAACACCACCACCCTCCCTTCGACTTTCTCTCTCCCATTCATTTATTTGTATAACTCTTAGTCATCTACTCCCTAACAAAGTAGTCCTATTCTTTTCAGTTTCTTCCTGAGGGAAGTCTGTCCATGCTTAATTATTTTTGTTGCCTGTTCTCAACCCCCCTGTGTTTCTGCTGTCTCCTTTGTCAGGGCAAACTGCAGTTGGTAGTCCTGATTGTAGGGCTGACAATTCACACTAACAATTCACACTATGCTGACTAGTTGTGCAAGACATTCAAGTTAGGGGAAGAGAAACTCCACATATCTTGCGTAACTAACCAAAACCATGTAAATTACTACTGAATATGCAACTAGGACTGCTCTGCTTCCTACAGCAAAAACAAAAAGGATGGGAACTTGTTGGTAGGCTTTTGTGTGTGTCCTGCTTCAAAGCCAAGAAGAGCTGAGGCTGTAGGAAGAAGCAGGAGCGCTCCACAGAAAATTTAAATACAGTCTCAGACAGGGTGCCTTACTCTCTAAGCCCCCTGCTTGTCCTGTTTCACTGTCGTGGTTGTTACCTCACAGTCCCTTCTCCTTCCCTGCAACCCCTGCCTGCCAGCCTGAACACCAAAGCAGCTCCTACCACTCCCAGCCAACAGCCCCTGAAAAGCCCTGCTCTCTTACTCTGCCAGACTCACCTTTCTACTTCCAAATCCCCTCTCAGCCCATCCCAGTGGCATAGACATCCCACCCCAACCCCATCTCTCATCCCTCCTCAGATCTGCCCTTGCTGAAAGACAGTGGACAGCTCAAGCAGGCAGCATGTCCATAGGAGGAGGAGGATGCCCTCTGACAGACTTTGCCCTGGGGAGGGCAGTAATTGGGCTGACAGGGCCAATTACCACAACTGACCGTGTCCCTGACCTGCTCTTCCCACATAAACAATTTTCAGTCTTTGCTCTGAAGGACACAACTAAAACATGGGCCACACTTCTCAAAAATTCTCCCTCAATGGCACCTGAAAATAGATGAAAAGAACATGTCTAATGAAAAGCAAGAGCTGTTGAAGCTCTCAAAACTGCCTTCATTCCCCCCTTCCCCCCGCCCTTTTTTTTAAGCAGCTGAGTTATTGTCTGACTGGATGGAAATGTGATGCTCTGTCATGCTGTTCAGACCAAATGCAGGTGGAAAGCTGCTCACAAAAGATCATCAACCCATGAGTGACTAACAGTGAAAAAATGTGACTGATTTCCAGCAGTCTGGGTGTGGATTACTGGCACCCGCAGCGAGACGGCCACAGGAGGGGAGGCTTTCCCGTGAACCAGTAGCAGGCTGGTATGTCCTTCTAAGCTGGTTAAATAACACAGTATTGACTCTGCCCCGTGGCTGGGCATCTTAGGTAAGAGTGAATTGTGAAATCCCAGCCCAATATTACCCTTGACACTTGCTTTTGAAGAAGTTACCACAGAAACCTCAAAAGCAGGTTTCAGTGAAACACACAAGGCTTTAGTCCTGCACCAGCCCTGTACGAGAAAGTGTATTTCATCCTTTCCAAGCCCCCAGAACTCCACAGGGGTCCTTGTCCCAAAGTCAGAACTGCCTTGATCCCATGGAAATCCCCATGGATGCAGTGAGACCATAAACCCCCAGAGGAGTCTCAAGCTGAATCTGAGAAAAGAGCTGGTTGAAAACATCAAGTAACTGCCATGCATGTTTACAAACCCCAGTCTAGGTCTGGGTATCTGGCTGATGAATAGGGATGGCAGCAGATGGCTGCAGGGGTTCCCATCTTCACCTTTGAGCCCTGCCCCTGCTTCGAGACAGCTCAGCTGCTGGTGTGGCAGTAATTGAACCACTGAAAATTACAACCTGGTGCATTAAGTAGAACCAAAGCCAGTGCCAGTTTTTCTGTTAATATTACTGGTCTGAAAACTGTGCTGGTTCAACAGCTGCTTCCCAAAGAGCTGAGCCACCTTCACAGCCTGAATGAACACTTCCGAGAGAGAGGTGGGGCAGACAGCCGGCGGCAGGAATCACAGCAGCCATCCCCGGATAAGTCATCACTGCCCATGAATCAAAGGGCTTACAAACTGGATCCAAGATGGGATGTAAAATATTACACATAGCTCTAATAACTCTGGGGGTTTTTGAGCCTCATGATGTATGGCATTCCCCCGTGGCACAGACTAAATCCATGACTGAATGCTTTCTAAGAAGCTTAGGAAGTGATTGTATAAAATTAGTATTAACAAGTTTCACTATTATTAAATGGAAAATTAAAGCTTTCAACACTTAGCTATTCAAGGTGTTTGCTACGCCAATGCTCTGTAATGCCCTCATCAACAATAATCATCATTACGGTTGCTCCTTAAAAGCTGGGGAAAAATGCATAATCTCTTGTAGTATAATCCACTTTCCTAGAGCAGGCATGAATTTAAAAATCTATTAAGAATGGTGTGTACAGAAAGTAATTTCCTGTAAGATCACAGAATGGCTTAGCCATAAATAGAGAAAACTCCATCAGTTAAGTTGCAAAGGATAATCAGACATACCCTGTCCCAGATTCATAACTTCAATTTATCTGTTTGGCTGACTTCGCTTCACTTAGCATATTATAGTTTGTGGTTCCAGTGTACCAGGATACTTAAGGAAACCAAAAACCATGAAGGATGTTTTCTTTGCACCACATTTTGGTAATTTTAAAAATTATGAGTTTTATTCTCCCCTTTTTCTCTTATTTTTTGAGGTCCTCAGCACTTACAGGCTTCAGATCCATTGTGTTACCTTTAGCCTGGCAAAGAGGCACAAATTCCCCCTCCTGGGCCTGCTAAGACAAACCAAAGGAAAAAGCTAATATCACTGCCAGCAGGACAAAGCTCTGCTACCAGAATAAGGGGCAGTAACTGTTGCTGTGTCAGAGACTCAGAGTTGTCCACTTGCAAGAGGAGAAAAAGAGGGTAAAAATGCCCCAGGGCTATAATGAGGCAGCAATCTGCCAGGCAGTCCAGAGAGCTTTATCTGAGTAGAGAACAATGGAGAGGGTCCCTATAGTTTTCCTGTTTTGCAGATGAGAACATGGGGACCAAATTACTTAAGGCCATCCAGAGGGTCAGTGGTAGGGCTGGGACTAGTTTTCTCACAGCCTCTGATCTGTACACAGTTTTCTAGAATACCAAATTCTACATATGGCATTCAAAGTTAAATGATAAGGCTTGAGACATCAAGAACAAAGAACAGTTCAGATTTGCTGCTCTAATGGATCCTTGACTGCCTTCTTTGCTGGTATTCATAAGAAAGGAACAAGAGGGTAAAGGAGCAATCTAAAATCACCCAAAAAACTTTCAGATTCTTGCAAATATTTGTGTGGGAAAAAGTTTTGTGGGACAGCCCATGTACACTGAACAGAGAGGCAATAAGTTCTCAAAGGCAGGGCAGTCTGCCAGGGACCCAGGGAAGGCTTTAATGGATGAAGCTCTGTGTTCAGCAGAGATTAACTGAATGTGAGATGTCTGAAGTGAGACACTTCTGTCTCAGTCTACATCAGAAGAACACACCTCTGTGCTCCCAGGATTGTCAGTCTTGAGTTGTTCCTGAAGTGAAACTCCCAAACCAAATTTTTCTTATTAAAACAATAATTTAAAGAAAAAACTTAATCATACAGCTATAGTTCTTGGGTTCAGACTTCTGAAATTTTTGTGTTGGGGGAATGGAATGGCCTTGAGTTTAGAGCTCCTTTGTGACAAAGAAAAAATGCTGCACCAACGTATGTGCAATATTCACTAGCCACCTTCTAGACAACACTGGCAAGCTTTCTCCAAATGCTTATTATAGGAGGCACAGTCCTTGCTCTCTTCTTAAGATGCTGTGTAGCCAAATATACCCCAGAAATGCAAATCTGAGAGTCCTGTGAAGTGCCAACATGAGCAGAGGTTGTGACATAGCCCATATGTCAGCCCTTGGACACTTCTGCCTATGTCCACCCATGGAAACTGAGGTATCAGTAATTCTCATGATCACCTCAGCACAATCTTCCCTCTCCCCCACACTCAGTGCAAAGCACTTTCCCTGAATATCCTGGCCTAGATTTTGCCATCAAATATCTTAGTGCCGACTCACTTTTGATGAAATAGGGTCTGTTCTTTCATAAAAAGAGCTTTAAATAAATCTCCTATGTGAATACTCAGGGTACAACAAGCAGAAAAAATCGGATTTTCAGGAGCCCTCACTGTTGTTTTTCATTAAAATTAGAAGCAAATGCTCCCATTAAGCTTGAGGAGAACACTGCAACCAGTGCTAAGCTATTTTAAAATATCCTGTCTGTATTGACTAAAACCTACGGTCTTACTCCAAATGAAAATCAGTTCCATGCAAGAGGCTTAAAGGAACTAGACTATGAAAAATCCATAAATTAGCTCATAGGCTAATCATCTCTTCAAAGTCCTTCTTATTTGTTTCCTTGGAAATGTAAATGCAGCCAGAAGAAAAAGTCCTGAAGCTCATGAAAGTGCTCTCTCTATAACTACATGAAAAAGATCTGAGGATTTAAGCAAACGATGAGTGCTCAGTAATAACCTCTTCAAAGTGTGCCCTGTATACTAATGTCCTTGATTGTGATAGTCAGAGGAATAATAAAACTATACTGACTAAGATTTGCTCATTCAAGTGGTGCCTGCTTGAAGCTAATTCTCTGCATGGAGGTCAAATTCAAGCCACTAAAAAACTAATTCAAGACACTATAAAACTAAAAACCAGATAGTGCAGTGGTTGGTTGAGAATCCTGCCAATGTTTCTAAAAGATATGGTTGATGACTTTCTCTTGGTTTTAATAGGTCTCTCTTTTTCCTGTTCAGATTGTAAATGAAGAGGATTTGGAGGAATGGAGCTTTAGTCTGCCCGATTTAATCCAGCATAAGCCCCTGCTTCCACAAGGAGATACCAAGTAAGTGCTCAGAGGCCACTGTGAAACAAATTGTTGGGAACATCTGGGAGCAAATTTCTCAGAAGATCATTGTTGCACAGGATTTTAAAAGGTCAGAGTATGATGAATTCCCCTATAATAGACACAACTGAGATTAATACATTCTGGTTTAAATCTGTATTTCCCTTCATATTTCCCCATTTTACAGAATTTATTTCATTACATCTAATCTCAGGAACACTGACACAGACACTTTCCATTTTTGTTTGGATTTTCCTACATGACAGGCAGAATTTTTAAAAAAGCAACACACCTTCTGTTATTTTGCTAATCAGTTATATTCTCAGATTCCCTCATTGCTGAAGAACCTGTTGATTTTAATGAAGTATGAGTTCTTTCCACTCAATTAACAAAGACCAATGTTTTAAATGTATGTAATTTTTAATGTTTTCAGTCCTCTCTGGTGTAGACACAAAAATGCAGTTCCTATTCTTCCATGCCACCAAAACAGAGCTATTCCTAAAGAAGCCTTCTCCTATACAAGCATTTGTGTCTACCTCCTAACATCCCTAACCAAAACCTGACCTGAGAATTAGGCCACCCTACCACTCTACCCAACACTATATCAAGACATTCTGAAATTACTTCTTCAGCAAATTTATCATATTATACCTCTTTTTGTCAGACAAAGAGAGCATGACTGCCCACTTAGATAGTCCTAACTACATCTTGCCAGAAAGTATAGCAGCAGGGAAATGTTCAAGCTTCCCTCTGGCAACTGAGGCTCCCAAGTCCCCTGAGCATGAAAAGGGCAAAACCCCATACTAGAAAGCACAATGTCACTTGATCTCCAAAGGGTTATTTATTGCCCACATCACAGAAGCATTTTCACAGCATATTCCCCAAAGAAATTCCCTCTTTAGGACTTCTGATGCCTTTGCTCAGCCAACTAGGAGGCCCTTGTGGATAATAAAACAAAACTACAGCGTAGCTCCTACCCATGCATGGCTCTAGGAGAGAAAAGCTAACCTCCCTAGGCACCTTTGCCATCTCTCGGGAGGCTTTTAGGAATGTGGAGTCGCATGTATTTTTCTATTTGATGGGAAAAGAATAACAAGACATCTAATAGTCCTCTGCATGTTTACAAAGAAAGTAAATTTAATCTGTGCATCAGGAATTTTGTCCACCCTCTTATTCTACTCCTTTCCACTGAAGGGTTGGCTTGAGGAAGCTTGGCTGTCGCCAGGGCACTTGCACTCTTACGCTGCCTTCTCTGAGATTCATCCTGCCCAGATGAGCTCTCCAGCCCTGAGACAGCAGCAGGGACCATCCCCTGCCCTGCCAGGCTCTCGCTGCGGCGGCGCCAGCTCCGCTCTGCCACCCGTGTCAGACCCTGCTCCGTGCTCACTCCCTGCTCCCTGCCGGGTGTGTCAGTGCCCACCCCAAACCAGGACAGCTCTCAAAGCTCAGCCTCCTTCCAATCAGGGCCCTGACTGCTGCTTGCAGAGGGCCCTCCCTGGCATGACCAGCACCCTCCCCATCCTTCAGAGACCACACGCAGGGTGAAGAATGTCCCACCCTGAGACAGCTCCCAGCCCACTGACTGTGACAGTCATACCGGAGATGTGGCTCAGACTTCCTCTGGTAAAGGGATGGAGGTTGTATGTCCCACACCACAGGAACATCTGGGTGAAACTTTTAGAAGGAAGTTCTGACTTCATATGTGTGTTCTGTGATGTCTTCTGACTCAGGTCCTAAGTGATAAATAGGAGCAGGGGGAATCATGGGTCATGGAGGGGTGTAGGCACTCCTCTACTCAAAGCAAAGCAGAAGCAGAAACAGAAACAGAGCAGACATGCCTAGAAGCAGAGTTCAGGGATTCCCAGAACTTTGTTGGTAAAAAGATGGTGTCTGCTAGCTTTATATACCTCCTAATTTGTAGTAGATTAGTTTGTTTAGTGTCTGGGCTTGCTCTTCTCAAGGGCTGAGTTTTCAATGCTGAAGTTGTGCAGTGAATTCATCTCTACTATAATTAAATGGCTGGTGTACTAAGAGCACCATACCAGCATCTGGGAGAGTCACGTTCCAGTCCCTGCTCCAAATAGTTGTGTTGTTTTTTTAATGTGAAACAGAAGCCCACCATCCAGAGGCATTCATAATGATTCCCAAAGTCCCAGCTGACATGGAGTTGCATGCATATCCCAGGGCTCCACCACCACCCAAAAGCAGATCTGAGCCCTGGCTTCCCACATGCCATAAGTGTTTCCCAGCATTCTCATCCTCTCAGACATCGGTGGATTTTTTTCATATGTTATTCCTGAGACAGACTGGACCATCACAGACAAACAGGTAGAAGTACACCTACCTTGTGAATCTCATTAATGAAGAAGCACACCATGGCCTGGTTTCTCCACAGAGTAATCCAGAAATGCAAACATAGAAGTAATGAAGCAACGGAGACATTCCTGGAAGAAATGGTACTCCTCAGATACAAAAAAATGAGAGAGATGTTTTGAGAGCTTAACTTGACAATTAGCCATTTAAATGTGCCTTTCAAGCTTATCTCCATGATTCTAGATCATGAAGATCTTCAATGTACTTCTACCTACAGTAGCTCAGCACCTTTCTACACTACCTGTGTTTGTTCAGTAGAAGAAATACTGATTCTGTTGTCCCCATACATCACCCTTGCAAGGACTGGAGCTGAGTAAAAATGAGCTCATTAAAAACTGGTAAATAAGCTATTATATCCATTAAATGTGTGTATATAAATGCATGTAGTCAGGCAGGACAATTAGGTTCAAGGCATCATTATATCCTACACTTTAGACACAAATATGACTCTGGATCCTGCCTGGAAAAGGTAACTAGATGAAATGGAAAGTGGTTACTGGGTTGAGGGGTGCTATTCCCTAGCATATTACACAATTACCCTCTTTCCTGGAGCATTATAATTAACATCACAATCTTGCACACAGGTAAATACAGGGAGAATACTTTTGTGCTACACTCCTTTAGGGGCTTTAAAGGGATTTTTTCAAAATCATTCAATTTTGATCTGTGCTTCCTGTTAAAATGCAGAGAATTTGGACCAACACTGGGATAAGCAGAGAGTTCAGAAATGCTCAACAACATATTCAGAGCTCTTAATACACTTCTGTTCTTCATAATGGGTAGAGGAGAGAAGGGAGAAGTAGTAAAACTACATTGTCATAATCCCTTTTTGATTTTTCCTCAGCTCCTAGAGATACAATCTTAATAGAAGGGCAGACCAACTAGAGAGCATGTGACATCTGGGTGAAAAGTTTCTTGCACTCTGGGATGGTAAGGAGCAGGCTAAGTTTTGAAAGCAGACTCTTTGACACAGGGTCTTGCATTTGTCTTGCTGTCACGTTGTTACCACACCAGATCACACTGTGTGACATAACCAACAAACCCTGTTGTAACCTGCCCTAGCATGTGTCATGGGAAGGCAGCCTGCTGCTTGCTGCTTGTGAGGGTGCTTCAGGAAAAAGGCAATCCTGCTACTTCCCTGCATTCTGAAGGTTACCAGAAAGGAAGTCAAACATAAAGACCTGCTCTCCTCCTGCCCATCCACAATCAGCTCCAAGCAGTCATCACTTGTCCCCCAGAACATTTCAGAAATTCCACAGCACATAGCAATATAACACCGTTGAAATGGAGTAACGTCCCATGAAGAAAGAGGCTGCCTGTTGAAACCTACTATTTCATATTCAAGTAGGAGGTGGTATAATAAGCACACCACAGCAGTCCTGGCAGTGCTCATAAGGGAGGACAAATGAACTTTTTAGCGCTGACTCAAGGCATTTAAATATTGTCTTCCACTGAAGTTTTCACTAATCCTCTTCGCACCTTGCCTTCTTCACAGCAGTGGAATCAGTTGGCAAGTGAAACCAAGTAACTACTCAGAACCTGCAAACTTTTCCCTTTCCTTTTTGCTACATTCCACAGAAATTGCCAGTTGCCTCATTTTGTGGATGTCCCCACAGATGACATTTAAACAAGCACTCTCCTGATTTATCTTGTCCCCAGGGGATTTCCAACCTATGTGGACTGTGTTTGTGGATGACAAAATACATTGTCATACCTCAAATTAAACACATTAAACTAAATTACTGTCTCTCATGCTCTTTCTCATTTGTAAACTAGTAAATATGTATCATTGTTCCTGACATCCTCAACACCACAGACTCACCTTTAAATTTGGAGAAATAAATCCTGTCCCACAGCTCAATAAGGTTCTTTTTATATTCACCAAGCAGGTCTTTCACCTCTGGTGCCAGCTCAGCAAATGATGAGACATTCCCTTGCACCTTAGCATAAGGGTGGATTTCATCCAGCAAGAAAATTTTGCTTCATAGTGAACAGAATTTAACTGTGAGCCATGTAGGTAAAGAGTCAAATTATTTCTCTTCTCAACACCCTCCAAAACAGTTTTTTTGTCAACATGAGGTATTGGGAAGAAAAGATCACTCTGTGCAATGTTATGTACAGACCCCTCTGGTACCTACTTATCCCACCAAAAGCATCATAGTGCACAGGTGAGATCATCTGTAACCCAGTCATTGCAGAAGAACAGAATATTCACATATTTCAATGTTTATAGTTTAGGGTGACAAACTAGAGTGAACAAGACACAGGTCACATTCTCCCACCCAACCTGCATTGCAATGCCCTGAGCTCTGACTCACAGGTCCTCATTCCTCCACTCCCTTGCTGAATTTCCGCAGCAGACCATACAGTGTGACCATGACAGAGCTCCTGGCAACCTGCCTGTGTCTCTGCCTGCTGCAGCACACAGGGGCCATGAAAAGCCAAGAAATCCCTGGGTCCTTTCATCAGGGGCTGAGAGTCCTTCAGTGCACCAAGGCAGAAATTTCACTGCGTGCAGGAGCAGCCCAGAGGGACCTCAGTGTGTGTGGCACGGGGAGAAGAGCAGCTCACCCCTGGGTGTGCAGCAGTCACTGAAGTGAGCAGCTGTGGGTACTGGGATTAGTAAGAGCTGGGATGTGCAGCTACCTCGGTGAGAGAAGCAGATTGGATTGCAGCACGGGTTACTGTTCACATATGTGCAGGGAGAAAGACAGTGTTAATGTTTCCAGGGACAAATGGGCATGGCCACAGCCCCAGCTCTAGAACCAGGCACCTTCAAGAGCCCCAGGATGCTGCAGCCATGGGCAGGTAATGAAGGAGAGGGGTGCTGTGGGCTGAGGCTTGGAGGGAGTAGGACTGACATTGCTGCTGGGCCAAAGGCCTGACAGTGGTAGAGGGACTCTACAGGCAACATCCTTCTTATCTTTGAGGCTGCAATGTGGGGCAGATGCTGCTGCCACCATGGCCACAGACATGAGGCAAGGCTGGGATGGTGGCTGGCACTTGGGTTACGGGGTTGACAGGGCCCTGTGCTGGTGGCACGTGTGGGACACTGACACAGCCACTGCAGCCAAGCAGCCATCTGCCCTCAGGAGCAGGACTGGGACCAGCAGCTGCAGAAAACAAAATCTTTGCTGCTGGCAGGAGAGCTGCCCTCCTTGCACTGCAATCTCATGGGATCACCTCAGAGAAAATGGCTGAGTGCCTTGGCCAGCGCCCAGGCGGGGCAACAAGGGCCAGTGCAGGTGACTCAGGCCGTGCCAGACTCCTCTCCCTCAGCAGCAGAGCCTGCCCCGTGCTGCAGCAGCACCCACTCACCCCAGCCATGGGCACCACTGGGCTCCACTCCACAGGGATCCCTGACAATATTTTTAAGGTTTTAGCGCCAGTAAACCCTCCCAGCTCCAGCATAAAACCCTCTCAGCTGTTACAGGAGCTTCTCAGTGTCACAGAATCCCACCTGCCCCAGAAGTGCCAGGCTTCATGCAGCCCCTCTCGCCCCACTTTGGTTTCAATGCAAAGTTTTGGTGAATGAAATGGGAGCAAATTGCTTTTAATTATACTGCTAAGTTTTGTTTTCCACGGTTTTGTCCATGTGCAGCTCCTACTGCAAATCCCCATTTCCTACAGGGTCCAGGCTGCTATAATTAGTATTAGGTAAGTTAAGATAAAGGATAGATGCCTAGCTAATTTATCAGGGATCCAAGAAGGAACACACCCTGAATGTTGAGGCATGTGACAGTTAAGGTCTATAATTTCTCACATCTTCACCATCTTTAGTATTTTGAGGATTCATTAGAGCAACAATTGCATCAAACTTGTTCACGGGGCATTTGAGATGCTCATCTGTAAAAGCACTGAAACAACATTCATGTTTTTACATCCTGCTTCTCAGCAGCCCTTATATATACCAATTGTCCAGCTTTCAGAGGCAGCAAGGCATAGAGGAAAGGATTGCAGAGAAGGTTTTGCAGAGAACCTTCATTTTCCAGGAAATTAAAAATCCTGGAGTTTCTTCAAAATTACAGAAATTAAAATGATTCAAGAAAACATGCAGATGGTTGGAGGGAAGCAGAAGTCTCACAGCTGGAGAAATTCTATTGAATCAGATCATATCAGACACTACATCAATACATATCAATGCTCAGAGAGCCCCAGATTTCCAGCCTTCTAACCTACAAGCCCATGTTTTCTTCACTGCATGTCCACTACTTTGAGACTAGTACAGTTGCATATTATAGTAAACAGACATGTGCACCTCTGTTACATTGTTGTTATCATATTCCTATCTCATACATAGATTTAAAATAATTTGTGTTCCCTGTGGGTATTCTTGTTCTTCTTAAAAGCAGAATATTTTACTACATTGCTATACAGTATTTCTACAACTAGAAGCATTATTAGTAATAGAATACCCTAAATTCCAATTTACATTCAAGCATCTTTTGCTTCTGGCTGAAAAAACATGCTTGCAGTGACTTCACAACCTCCTAAACTCTAACTACAGCTATACATCCTCTGTGAAAATACAAAAACAATTTGTCATGATTCATGGGTAACCCTCTCTGTTAATCCTAATGATATGGTTAGGAGATGCAATTTGCAACCTACTTTAACTTTTAGATTTAAGGACCTTCAAAGTGTGTCCTTCTGCTGCTCTTCAGCACAAGGGCAAATGGATAGTGAAAGAGGAGCAGCACACTTGGCCATTCAAAACCAGAAGTGCCAGATGAAAACAGGAAACCAATCCAGTCTAAGAGCAGCAGCAAACTGTAAATATGCATCTCATTGGAAACAGGTTCTCAATCTGCAGTGTTCTGAGCATACACCCTTATGCTTCACAAACGCCTGGAGGAGGACAGCAAAGCTATAAAACCAACTGCAAGCAATCTCATCTTCCAAGCTATGGTCTGGCAGTCTTATAAATGGCTCAAGAATGACATTCCTTTGTCTCTTGTCACTGAGTCACTGATTCCCACATCTTAGCTGGGGAATGGAGACATAGTCTCTTCTGACCCTGTGTTTTATGGTTCCCTGACCCCATTAATGCCTGCACAACCCTTATGGTAATAGAGAAGGGACCAAGCATAGCCTTTGGATGACAGTGAGACTCTCACCCATCCCTGTACCTGTGTGTCCCAGCTAATGTCATTTGTGCTTCCCAGTCCCCATCATTTACTGGCCTCGTGACTGCTTCTTGCTGCATGAGCGAGACTGCCTGGCTGGAGTCCGTCCCCGTAATGCACTGCAGTCATCAAATTGCCGTGATGCATCCTGCCAGTGCAGACAGCACGGAGACTGCAGCACACTAAGTCAGGGCAATGTAATGCGGCCACGGGGCCAAGAGGCACAAGAGGAGCCGGGACTGGAAGCACAGGAAGCCTTCTCCATGAGGCACTAGAGATACTCATGCAGGCACACTGATTAATGCTGCCTCTCCCAAAATGAAATATGCCATCTCAAGGTCAGCGCATGGATGAAGAAGCGCACCAGACTGAAACTCCCAGCTTGCTCATATTGAAAGAAGGAAAAAAGGAGTGCAGAGCAGAGGAAAGCAAGTGGTAATAGCAATGAAGATTATTGAGGAACTTAATAGGGATTACTGCCTGTAATATAGTAAAGATGGTAGCTTTTTCTCTCCCTTTTCCTCTTTTGATTCTTTCTAAAAAAACAGCCTTGGCTGATAATTCTGCAGACTGGCACTAAACAGTGAGCCACTTTCAGTTCAGGAAGAAATTCCCATTACAGTTGGCAAGGCATGCACGTGGAAGAAAGTTCAAAAGCCTCCACAGGAAAATTGGACAAACAGTACATGGTGTACAGAATTTGCCTCAAATAGGGGCTTCTAAGGGTTTTAGCTAACCTTGAAGGCAAGTGGAAGGCATTTAAATAATCCACAGATGAGGAAGGAAGGGAGCAATACAGCATGTGGGGATTTGAACAGGTTTTTGCCTCTAGATTCCTGGCAGGGATATTTTTAATGGTCTGTGGGGGTGAGGTTTTTGCAGGAAGTCCAAGGAGGCTACAGGAATTGGTAATTGCTTGCAGGAGCTTTGCTTCAGTGAATGCTGTGGTTTCATTACACCTCTGTAGAATCAGGCCCCATCAAGTTTGTGAGTGACACCAGCTCAGGGCACTGTCTAAAGGCAGTGGTTATTATTAGCATCCATGCACCGTGGATGTACCAGCTTTAACCACTCAGGCCCAGCCTTTGGGAAGAAACAGCCTGTGTTTATCTGTGTACATTTGCAATGATTCATGAGATTGTCTGCAATCGCTGTAAAAATAGTACTTACGCAACTCAGGAGCTACTACTGAAATCCTGACATTATTGGGTCTTCCCCTCTTAGTCACACTCATTTCAATTAATTTCCATGCTGCCAAGAGAACTTCATGCAGAAAAGGCATAAACCTGAAAGAGGAACTGGGGGAGTTAGGAAATGCAGCAAAAGGGGATGATCATTTCTTTGCAATTGTGATGAGGAAAGATTGCAGCTGTTATTCCCCTGTAGAAGTGAAATGTGCAAAGTCAACGAAAAAAGGGAGACAAATCTGTAGAGTGTTTTTCCTCCTTTTTTTTTTTTTCTTTTTTGCCAAGCTGATGTTTTTCTTTATTTTTAAGCTGAGCAGCTAAGGCAAAGCTAGGAGGTGTAAAGGAACCTGTGTTTTTTCATCAATTTTTTTTCCACTCAGCACTTCTTAGTGCTGTCCAATCCCTTCTCTACTTCCACCTGGGCCCTGCTCTGCACTTTTTGCTGTATTCACAACCTAGGGTGTGCCACCTCAGCTCCATACCCTGGTGTGGATCACTTGAAGGATGGCTCAGATCACACATAAGCACATTAGGTTTAGCCCAGTCACACATAAGGAACCTGTCAGACCTCATCCACTGAGCAGTGGATCACACCTGAGGCCCTTGTCCCACACACCTTGGAGATTTTCCCAGCCCAGACCTTATGTGTCCACCATAAAAGCACAAACAGACAGAGAAGAGAGAAGGGCTCCTTGTAGTGTTCACAGCTACTCTTAAAAATCTTTCAAAGTAGAACCTGTAGGGCCTGATGATGAGCACCTTTCCTACACTGGCAAAATAACTACAACTGCTGATAGATCCTCTAAACATCTAAAAGGATCCTCTAAATATCTAAAACGATATTTGGTGCAGGAGCAGCTCCCTACTGTGAAGAGCACACAGGGTAGCCCACAGGCCCAGGCCATCAGGACAAGGGCACCTTTGGCACAAGAACTCTGAATTCCTGTTCAGTCCCATATTAACTGAAGCCTGTGCTGTTACATATGCACAGAATTGCACTGGTGTGAAAGTTCAGCCTCAGCACTGCAGACTGGACTGGATTTGTTCCTGGTTTCTTTTACAATACATCTGAAATCCAGCTGGAAATTTTAGAGCTCTGTGCATTTGGCCCACTGGAAAACAAGGCTTTTGGACTACACTCTCTCAAAATGCCCATTTGCTGAGTCTGGGGTAGAATACCATTTGTGTGTGAAGGAGGCCTAGATCAAGGCCTTCAGAAAGTTCTTGCCAGAAAGTTTGTCATGGACAGTGAAGGAAACTGCTGACAAACTGCTTTATGGAAATCAAATCTCCTCAACTCCAAAATCACAGCAAGGCAGGTGTACAAAACAGAATTGAAAAAGGAGCAGATGTACCTAGGCCAACTCATACAATGAAATGTGGTGCACAAGCCAAATTTGGGTCCCTTGTCACAATAATCTAGTGTCTTGAGTGTCACTGTGGTACTACTGAGGCTTCCAGATAATTTCTTCACCTTCTCACTCTGGGATTCCTCCTAATTCTTCACCTTGGCATGGAAATGGGATTTCAGAACTCAAGATGCACAATACAAGCAAAAGCAGTGTCAGTTTCCTAATAGGGTAAATAAAACTTAACCTCACTGAGCCAAAAGTTTACTCTTCAGGGCTACATGGTAGAGGATGCAAAGAAACGTGGGGTTTTTAGGAAAATAAGAATATAGCAATCTAGCACATATACAGAAGACACTGAAAGATCCTTTAACTGTACCCTGAGGTCTCCCACCTGTTAGACCTGCAGGTGGTATGAAAAGGAGCATTTAAACAGAGAGACACAGTCAGGACAGAGCTCTGACTTGAAATACAAACACTGAAAGGTTCTTAAGGCCATCACACCAGGCTGGGTACCTTTTATATGAGCAGTGTTTCAAAAAAATTTACAAGATTAGATCACAGCCTCTCAGAATGCTTGATCAGACAGCACTGGAAAAAGCACAGCCCCTGAAACCTGCTCAAACAATGAGCAACAGCAGAGGTGTGAAAGAGGTAGATAGGACATGCAGAAAAAAGCTCTTCTCTAATGTTTCCTATCCTTTCTAGCAGTGTGATGCTATTTAAGGACATTGGTCTAATTTAGCTCCAAAATGCTTATTTCCAAAATGCTCTCCAAAAAGACCAGAGATGTAGCAGGTCAATGTTCTTGTTACTCAACTCTCTCCTGATATTGAGACAGAGAAATGTCCTTCAGAGAGACATCCTCTGTACCCATTTCATTGGGTCTCTAATGCAAACAGAGGTGGTGATTTGCATATAGACAGTTTTTTACTGGAAAATTGCTCTTTCTTGTAGAGCAGAGAGCAGCCTTCCTTTGGTAATTAATGATCCATGTTATGCAGCCAGCCAGCACTCAACACAGTGGGGCTGTACACACCATTCAGATGGGGCACAACCATTCAGAGGTCATGTTTTTCTGTCCCACAACTGGACTTCTGCAAGCAAGGCCCCTCATTAAAAAAAGGCTCAGGATTGCAGAAGAAAAAGAGAAGACCATGAAGAAGAACAGGAAGGATGACAGGGAACGATACAGATTAAGAAACATCTGGACAGTTTACTGTGAAAATATTCCCACATGTGAGACAAAGTAACGAAAAGGGTGAATCTCATTTGTGCTCCACTGATTCTCTGTGTAACAGCCTGACTGAGTTCTCTCTTGTCCAGAGTACAATCATGGACATCTAGTTCATGGCAATCAAAAGGCCAAAAGTACTCAGAAACAAAAACCTGAAGTAGCAGAAGAAAGTATAGGATACTGGATTTTCTCTGCACACAGGTGATCTTAGGCAAGGGGCAAATATTCACTGAAACATCCATTACCCCACATGTAGGGACTCCTCTGAATGCCGAGTACTTTCCTTCCAGTCTGCTCCCAAGAAGGGAGCTCCCACTGATTCAACACTCAGAAGCAAGCATGGAATTTCCATGTGGTTTGCATCCTCATTGCATGAGCTTCTTGCTTCAAACCTCATTGTCAGAAAGCTTTCTCCTGAAATCCATCTTCATATACCCTTTCTCTAACTGTCTGTCATCCTCCCATGCTGCATATTTTCCCTTGGTCAGAGGAACTGTGACCAAGGAAAAACATGGGAAGGGAACTCTGACCAAAAAACTGTGTTTGCCCACCAACCACATTAGCTTTCCTTTAAGGGGAAAGGAAATCACTCCCACCAAGCAGCACAGCATGGGGAGCTCAGGGCAGAGGGAAAGAGAGCTGAGGTGTTCATGGCACAGCAGTGAGCAGTACCACTGGGAACCACACAGTCCTGGAGAGCCCTAATGAAATACATTGGCACCAGTATAAACCATTGTCTCTCTGATTACAAAATGGCTGTGTTGAAATGACTGCCAGGCCCTGCTAAAACACCAAGCTCTCATATACCACTTGTCAGCCATCATTTTCAAAGTGCTTTCAGAGGAAATGATTTATGCAAGGTCACTGAATAGAAACAAAATTAAACCCCTCTGTGTCTGAGTCATCTGCCAGCATCCTAACCACTGAGATACTCCAGGAAACCCTGGCTTCTTTGTCATGTTAGCCATCTACAGCACGGGATACAGCAACAGCAACAGCTACAGCTGTACAGCTGGAATATCCTCAGAGTTATCAGGACAGATTAGTGGTGCAGCTCTGAAGAACTATATGTAAGAAACAGATCTTCTTTTCATGTGCAGCAAAGTGATGCAAATCACAGCATATTTCTTCTCTGAAATCTATAGGACAGAGGTTCTCAGTAAAGCCACACTAGTATCACATTTACACTTAAGGTGATCAAAGCAGGAAACAAATAATTTGAGATAGAAGAAAAACTGCAAATTCTACAGTTGCATGTGGTTAATGATCCTTCCTGTGACCTTTCAGTTTCACACCTTATCTTTTATTTAAACTATTTATTTAGAGAGAGAGGTTTTATATGAAGCATACACTTGTATCCCTTTTCTTAAAGCATTTCAAGACTAAAGTGAGATCTTTTGGTAAGGAAGTTAGAGAAAGAGACACAATGTTTTTCTCTAAGTAGGGTTACAGAGCTAAGCAGGGATTCTGCACAGTGAGGCACAAATTAAGCTGGGGAATAAGGCTGAAGTTTTGGCTTGCCAAATCATGTCAGGTTAACCATATCATCACCCATTTGGTACTTTGCTTGGCTGGGGAAATGGTTATCTCAGCTCTCTGTACTGTGAATGGAAAGAGGTAACAATGCAAGTTACAACCTAAACTCAGAAGCAGACCTATGAAGAACTCAGAGTAATATGTCTATCAACTATAGGAACACTCACTACTAAAGCTGGATGGCCTGGCTTCACTCCTTTGTCCTAGGTCACCCCTCTCGAGCACCTCCTTTTAAGAATTAGGAATCATAAAATAGTTCTCAAGATACCAAAATGTATTTTCTTGGGGGAATAGACTGGAAGACTGAATTGGACAGGATTAAAAAAAAAAGTAAACTAAACTTTCAATCAGTACGCACAGTATTCAGAAAGCTCTGGAAAGCTCACTTTAATCTGCAGGGTACTTGCACATCACGTCACTTAGCAGGAGCCAGAAACTCAGGCTGAGGACATCACTTTGAATGTCTCCTTGGGAAGCAGCTTCAACCAGCATCCTAACATGCTCACTCCCACTGCACAGCCTCCACTGAAGTACTGTGTGTCACTCCCTCAGTTTGCTGAAGCTGTAAACTCATCCCATTCAGTCTTCTGGGAACTGTTTTGCTGTTAAAAATGTAAATAATAGCAGCTAAAAAACTAACCCATAAAAAGCTTTGAAGTTTGCTTACAAACAAAATGCCTTCATAAACTCTCCCAATCGTGTTTGTGCTAAAATATTGACTTTACAGGGAGGTAAATATTTCTACATTGCTTATTGCATAGAAGCTCATTCCTGCTGTTTATTCACATGCCAAGGCCAGTTAGTACTGCTACAGAGCATAAAATACCAAGGCTAGAGGCTTCAGTACAGCTCCCAGCTTGTTCTCCCTGAAGTTAGCCAGTGGCAATACTTTCATTAACTTTGGGGAGAGCCAGGTTTTATTTGCCTGCCTGTAGTGCTTCTCTGTGCCTTACAGTGGGCTTCAAAGGCTGTTGTGGTCTTTAGAAAGACTTTTTTTGCAAGCAGAGTGCTGATCTCTCTTGTGTCCTGTTGTTGGTCTGTGGTGCCTTGCACAAGCCATTCTACAAAGTTCCAATCATTTGTTTTTCCAAGGTAACAATCAATTCTGGAGGATATTTGCAGCTGAGTCACTTCTAGCAAGGGCAAAAGGTAACGCCTGTTTGTGCAAGTGTAAGCCATATCCTTTCTTGGGGCTGTGCCATTTGACTATGGAGGGTGATAATTTTGCCCATACTCCTCTCCCTTATATCTTGTTCAGGTTTTATTTTTCATGTCTTATTTGCAGAGCAAGGGAATTCTGACTTTTTTTAATTTTTAATCCTGTGGCTACATCTCAGAGTAAACATCTCAGGCACTGGACAAGTTAATATAAAGTACAGCTATCAATGCAGAAGAATAACCTCTCCTATCTGCCCTGGCAGAAAAGAAAATATTTCCCCAGAAACAGAATAGACCAACCTATTATATTTCCCTGACAAAGTCACTTCTATATCCTCCAACTCACCTCACTCGTTCCCAGCCTCCCAAACATCCCCCCTCTCTGCTAAGCTGGGAAAAGAAAGGCCAGAAACAGCACTGAACTCAGGCCATTCCCAGGCTTGGAGAAGATGGACCAAAACCAGCATTCTCAGTCCAGGGCTCAGCCAGAAGATTGTTGGAGCCTGTGGTCACAGCCTTATTGAAGAATGAGGAAAAACTCCTGCAGCTGACAAGCTTTTGCATCAGGTTGAGGCAGGGAGGGAGGAGAGCTAAACAGCCACACAGCTGCTGACCTCATGGTGGAAGGCACATGCTTGCTGTGTGCAGGCCTGGCAGAGTGGAAGCAGAGATAGATCTTCCTCAGCCAAACCCTTCCTCTTCCCTCTCCTGCCCTCAACACTTCTGCAGCTGAATGGAGGTGGTCAAACAGCCCAAAGAAACAACAGGACTTAAGGTATATTGTAAGTCAGTAGTGGAGGTATGACTTGAATCAGCCTTCTGGATACCCTTGTTCTACACACAAAAAGTCTTCTTTTCATGCATTTTTTCTTTTTTATTCTTTTTACCTTCTTTTTGCCTGTTTTCCTTTATTTGTGTCCCTTCCAATCCCCATCCTCACCATTTAACCAGACATGTTACCTCCCCTCACAACCCCAGCAGGAGTTTATGATGATTCCCCTTGCCAAGTTGAGATGGAGGATTTTGGG
Organism: Agelaius phoeniceus; assembly: GCF_051311805.1. NCBI lineage: Eukaryota > Metazoa > Chordata > Aves > Passeriformes > Icteridae > Agelaius > Agelaius phoeniceus. The sequence continues at coordinate 143,884,192 of NC_135265.1, read as the reverse complement.
AAAGGTGAGTCCACTTGGCTGAACTCAAGAGTTCAGTGCAATGCCTGCCCAATGCTGCTGGCTTTGCTGCCAGGTAGAAAAATTAATTCAGAGCTAACTACTCTGCAAATGCAGTGGCAGATGTGTGGAATGGACAGGTGGGCTGAAAATAAGGAGATCCATACCCTAATTCTCTATTTTTTTTCACAGTCAGGAAGTTATTCTGACTGCTGAATTTTCCCACATTGCAATGTCCCCCTTCCCCACACACTGACACACCTTTATGTAGCTTTGGGCTTCATGCTTGCAAACAAGGAAAGACTCATCTGGGATATGAAGATCAGGGGCAGTCTTGACTATAGTGAACATAAAATGGTGGAGTACAGGATCACAATGTGGACTTCAGGGTTTCTGCAGTTAAATGAGCAGCAAAAGGAAAACCAGGGCAAAGGTACCTGGTGCTGAATGGGGCAGGAGGCCTGATGAAAAGGCCATGGAAAATGCCAAGGTACTTGGTTCACCTCACTTTTTACTGATGATACCTGCCATCAGAAATTGCAGGGCCTTGAGATTAGAGGGAAGTCTGGACCATGAAATTCTTACCATTGGTGGTGAGGACCAAGTTAGGGAATTTAAAGCAAATATGCACAAGTCCATAAAACCTGATCCCCAAGTACTAAGGGTGCTAGCCAGTGTCATTGTGAGGCCACTTTCAGTTATCTTTGAAAGGTCAGGGCAAACTAGCTTGTTTATGTGGGCTGGAAAAAAGTAAATGTCACTACTATCTCCAATAAGAGCAAGGAGGAAGAGCTGGGGAACTACAAGTCTCATTTCTGTCACTGGGGTGGTGATAAAACAAATATTCCTGGAAATCATTGCCAAACATGAAGAACAAGAAGATGACTAGGCTTATTCAGCATGGATTTATGAAGAGGAAATAGAGCTTAAACCAAATAGACTTCTGTGATGAGATACCTGGCTTCATGGATGAAGGGAGAGTAATGGATCTGTTTGGGATAGTTGTTTTTCTTCACTTTGGCAAGACTCTTGATACAGTTTCCTATGAAGCCCTCATAGATGAACTGAAGTACAGATCAAACAACAGGATAGTAATATAGACTGACAGTTTGCTAAATTGCCAGACAGTGATTGCTGTCACAAACCCAGCTGGAGGCCAATCACTAGTGATATGCCCCAGGGGTTGATACTGCAGCCAAAACTCCAAGATATTCATTGATGACCTGGATGATGAAGCATCATCAGGAGTTGTTCCTATCCCTCTGCTCAACTCTGGTGGGACACACTTGGAGTGTTGTGTCCAGTCCTGGCTACACGCTGAAGTCAATCCAGAGAAAGGTCATGAGGTTGATTAAGGGATTGGAGCATATGCTGTATGAGAGGAGGCTGAGAAAACTGGGGCTGTTCAGCCTGGAGAAGCATCTTATCCTTGTGAATGAATTCCTGATGGGGAGTTGTTAGGAAGGTGGAGCCATACTCTTCTCAGTGGCATCCAACAACAGCACAAGGGGCAATGCAATAAATTCCAATGACTGAAAATAAAAAAATGTGGTCAAACATTGGAGAAAGTTGTGCAGAGGCATTGTAAATAAAAGAGAGCTATCTCAATATCTGGAGATACTCAAAACCCAACTGAATGTTTCTCTGAGCCACTGTTTCTGGCTGTCCCCACTCTGAGCAGAGGGCTGGGCTAAGCCATCTCTAGAGGCTCATTCCAGCCTCAGCCCTGATGTGATGCTGTGATACTGGATTACCTTAAATATGCTGCCCCATACACCCCAAGTAAAGCGAAGCAGAAAGGTCTCTAAAACTGATTCTTCTTGTTTGACAGCAAGGCCCTTTAAAAACAATAAATGTGTCATTCCTGTCCTGCTTTCTTAGCTTGTCCTTCAAGCTCTGCTATCGATTCTAGTGTTTTATTCTCTTTATTCATTAGGTTGTTTGAGTTTTTTCCCAATGAGTAACCTGAATCTTTTCTAATGAAATTTCAGCCACTCTTATAGTGCCCTCACTAATCATTTAAGAAAGCTTAAGTCGCTTCCTGTATTTAGGGAATGCTCTTGTTCTCCCATTTAGTCTTTTTTGAGTATAATTTTTGCAGTCTCAGCATGTCAATACAATTCCTTCCTGATCTCTGATCATTCCTATTTCCCCCTTCTGGCCTCTCCCCATCTGACCCAAATCTTTACTGGAGTGCCCCAGACTCAACATAATCCTGAAGCCAAGGCCTCACCAATGATAAGTGGAGCAGAAGGATGACTTCATCTGTCTCGCAAGCTGCATTCCTCTTACCAGAACCCAATACAATGTCTGCCTTTTTTGCAATCTCATGACACAGCTGATTCATGTTCAGCATGTGATCTACTATAACCCTAGAGTCTTCTCTAAAGAGAACTGCCAGCTAAACAATTGTTCCCTGTCCCAAATTGGTCTAGTTGCTCTATTTCTGCTCAGAGGTAGCATTTTGCACCTGCACCACTGAGCTCTTCCTTTTTTAACCTATTTCTGCAATTTGTCACAAAACATTTTGAATTCTGACCATGGCTTCTAACATACACTCAGCTTTGTCATCACCAGCTGGTTATAGAAGAGGGTGAACCAGCACAGGCCCTTGCAGAATTCCACCAGCTACAGTTTTCTAGATGTATGGTAATTAATTTATAGTTAAACTAATAGTGCACTGCACAAGCACAAGATAACAGTCACTATTACATAGTGACTTATTCTAGAGAGCATTTGTCTGTCATGTCAGACTACATCACAACAAACATCAAGATGGAAGACCCTTCCCTTGTCCGCATCCCCTAAACCATTAGCCCTACTGTAATAGGAAAGATCTGCTTTACATGAGTTGCTTTTGATAAATCCATGTTGGCTGCTGCTCATCTTGGACTTGCATACAATTTGTTTAATGCTTTTTCCAGAGTTTTCCAGGGTCTGGAAAATGGACATCAGTCTGCCTCTTACTTCTCTTCTCCTCTGTTCCCCATTTTAAAGAAATAACCAGTCAATATTGCTCAAGAATACCTACTTTATGGAAGAGTCCATAGGAAAAGTACTCAGGAATTTGTGTCAGAGCTTCAACCTGGAACCTCAGGACTGGCCAGGTCTGTGAGACTTTTATGCCAGCTCCAGGTCTCTGATCCATGAGTTGGCTCTCTTGTCTGGCATAAGACAGAGGACATTGACCTACTTATGCATGAGTAAACTTGAATAGGACTTTCAAAATTGTCACCTCTAAATGTCAGTGCTTGAAGAATGATGTCTAACTAGCAGAAACTGATAACTCCTGTGCCAAATACTGGAAAGATCAAGAATTTTAATATGCAGGTATCTTACACTTAGTACTAGAGAGTAATTGGTTTCAAAATAATATATTTATGTCCTGGCATTTTACTATGAATCTTTTCTTTATTACTGCTCTGCTTTATAGCTTTCTTGAGATAAACTGGTACATTTTATCAGAGGTCTCATTTATCAGATATAGTCTTAAAAGTAAATTATGCATGCCTTAGCTAAACATGTGCACTTCCAGGCCACGCTGCCTTAAGCAGTCAAACCAAATCAAGCTGCTCTAGGCAAATCTCCCACTAAACTTTTCCCCTCTCTCACCTTTCCCCTGACTGGCAGGTTTTCTCTCCAGTTTTACACTTGATGGCTCCCAGTCAGGTTTTGTTTTCCAGCAGCCCAACTGTCACTGTCCCTGTTTTCCCAGAGATAACATTTCTGTACGTCAATGTTCACTATCTATCCAAGTCACATCCTTCCTTAGATTTTTGTTCCAGGCCTTTGCAGTCAGTACCTGTTGCAACAGGGGGTCTTGCAAACTCAGTTAGGCAACCTGATTGTGTTTGATGGAAGTATCTTGAGTAAACAGCTCGTTATGTACATGGCCACTTGCTCAAGAGGTTGAACAGTTGCATTACTCATTTACACATGGGATGTTTTGAAAATAAAACCCAAAATACTGCCTTCTTATCAGATAGTGTTTAACTCATTCATGTTTGCAAAAGATGATTCTGAAATTCCCTTTCTAGAGTTCCTTTCCTCTTATGAATGTTTATAAAATGTGACCGAGTTTATGGCAACCTGGGGGAGGTAGCTGCAATTAATCAAAGCACAACTGAAGTACTAACATCCCGCCTATCTGAAATCTCCCTCTAGTTTCAATTGAACAAGGTTTTCCTTTCCACTTCCTAGCCTAAATTGTTGCTCTGGAATGTTAAATATTTGACACAGATCACTCCAAAGCTGGCAGTACTTCAGCAGGAGATAAAGTGACCTCTGGGAACTATTTGCAACATTTTCAAGAGGTTCTGAAATCCTATAAGGAGGCAAAAAAAAAAAGGATCTTTACACAGAATAAGATTTTCATCATTATTAATTAATAAGCATTGTATTAATTTTGCAAACAGATAAACTGAATCAGAAAACCCTCAAACATACCTGCATACCTAAACTAGAGCCAACTGTAACTGAAGAACATTTTCAAAAATTTGACACTAATATCATGATGCCCAATTAAAGGGCTCAAAACCCCAGCTTGAGTGTCTACAATTACAAGTGAATCTGACAGAAATTCACTGCAATTCAGGATATAGCCTGGTCCTGGGATTGTGCTGAATGACCAGCACAGTAGGAATGAGTTTGAAGAATGTTGTCTCCAAGTAATCACGCTGATCAAGAGGGAACATGCTATAATGAATCAAGTTGCATTAGAAATCTTCCTTGTTATTAATATTACATGAATTAAAGGGCAGTAGGGGATGTAATAAGCTGAAAGATATGAAAAAAGCATATATTTCTAAAAGACAAAACTCCTATTCTGATAGTCAGTGGGGAAAAATAAGGTTTTTGTTATAGTGCTAATTAGCACTATTCAAATAATCAGTTTAATTCACCTGATGCTATGTTTTTAGTGCTGTGGACCAGAGATCAATAGCCACAGCCTAAGTCCTACATTTTTAACAATTACTCTTCTTTTTCCCTGCTGGACTCTCAAGGATGTAACTTTCTAGCTTAGCAATTTTCTCTGAAAAAAGGTTGAGTAGCCAATTTTCTTTACTCTCACATCCATCTGGCCAGCCACAATAAGCCACAAATTTCAGAAACTGCAATAAATATAAAACAAACAAACAAAAAAAACCCCAATCCAAACTACCATGGAAATAGCAAATTCAACTACTCCTATTAAATTATGCTGCTTTAAACACACCCCTGGAGCCAGGTTTTCAAGTGTTTATCATGCCCATTTACTGCTGTTTTGTTTTGTTTTTTTTGAATAGATCCATATTGGGTGCTGAGCACCCACCCTCTTGTAAAGACCTGGCATATGCAATTAGACCAAGCAACTATTGTGCAATCCTAATTACCTGTTTACACACACTTAAATAAGTGGTCACCACCAAAGGCCATGTCTATACTGGTAAAATAAATGTTCCTGGGACTATTTCTGGCCCTCAGGCCAACTGGCATGTCTGTACAATTAAATTCCCTTATCCATCAAGACAGAGCAGCCATATCCAACCTTTTCATTGAGAGCTGAATAACCTCTATGGACTCCCAATGCTTTGGAATTGTTTGGAAGCCTGCTGGTTAACACCATCCAGCATTGCACAATGGAACTTTTTAACTATTCAATACCATGGATGATTGTGTATCAGAGGCCAGGAATGTGTGCTGCTTAATGTACTAATATGGACACAGCCTGAGAATCAACTATGACCTGAAAGTCTCATGTTAGATGGCAATTACTTTTTTATTCAGAACAAAAATAAATATCCCTCTGTAAAACCAATGAAGTCTGTCTATGCCTCTCTATAGACTTCATTCCATTTTAGCTTGGTTGCTATAAAACATATATATTCATAGTGCATATTGTTAGTATTTATGTTGCAGATTTTCCAAGGAACACTAGTCAGGGGCAAGGACCCTTGCATGAGTTGCAAATGCAAAAACAAGAAGTGTCTGCTTGAAAGGCTGCAAATTCAAGACATATTATCAACATGTATGGGACTGACTGCCTTGGCTGATGCAGATGCTGATGCAGATAGATGGCAGCTCTCGCTGCCCCTGCTAATCCCAGGGTTGGACACGTGGGAAGCACGGTGTTGAAAGATTCATTTGAGCTGGCCAGGAGCCAGCTCCAGTCCAGATGTAGTCTAGACAAATCAGGCTGTAGCTGCCAAGAGCCGGGGCTTGGGAGCTCGTAGGCAGCGTTGTGTAAATACAGCCTGGCTTCTCCAGCCTGCAGCGGGACAGACCCTGGCTGTGCCCTGTGGCCGTGCCCTGTGGCTGTGCCAGCTGGGTCTCAGCTATCTGGGGCAGCCCCCCTGTGACACGGCACCGATGAGCTCCTGCCCCACATTGATCTCCTGCTGCAGCTCCCGGCCACTGCGGGCTGGACGTGTCCACATCAGAGCAACTGGGTCAGTGTGCAACCACCTGCCTTCAGCCAGAGCTGGGTGCAGGCTGCCAGACTCACCTGTGGGTTTCCCCCAGCTATTTCTGTTCTATGGCAGCACCACAGGGCACGAGGACATGCCAGTGGTGGGGAGAGCCCGTGGCTAGTGCGTGTGGCTGGGTCAGAGAGTGACAAGTTTGTGGCTGCACAAACCTAAATTAATCTTAGTACTTGGGCGTAAATGAGGTTGATTTGTGCCTGACCCATGCATGAATGGGAATGATATTTTCCCATAGTCATTAGTTTTATTATTGAAAATTATATATTTTATAAAAGAAAAAAAAAGGGAAGGTATTTGCTCTCTGTCATGCTCTTTCAAAATTATTTATTTTTTTCTCTGTCTATGATAAACAAAAAAAAAACAGCAGCAAGCAATCTGTAAAAATGACACCATTTGGAAGTAGCAGTAATAGAGTTTCCTGCGTTCAGCATCACAGCCTTGGCTGCTGCTGGCCTGTTCGCAGCCTCCCAAGGCACCGATTACATTCTCCATATCAATTCATGGACTTCACTGAGCTACTGCTCTTGAGAAACTCCTGACCTTGTAGCTCAGCTGTGGAGCCACCGTACATCCATGTGAGCCCCTCCTATGGCTGCAATGTGGGGAGCTGCTGTTGGCTCAAGGGCTGCTCATCCTGCAGCCTCCCCAAGAGCCTCTGCTCCCCACTGCTTCTTCAGGAAAAGTCTTTTAATCTTAACTCCTCAGCTGAGTTCAGAACTGGGCATTTTGATGTCCTCGTCTACTGCAGAAAAGCTTTAGGGAGGTCTGAGCCCAGGTGAGAGCTGCCAGTTCTGCCCTGGTGGCATGACTGCATTTTGTGTTCGTTTTGTGTTGTTTTGTAGCACTGCTGCAGCTGCTGAGTTTCTGTGCTCAGTAACACTGTGTGATGAACCCAGGCTTGCAGTATCTCAGAAGGGCAGCTACAGAATTGGTTCCTTATTCACTCTAATTCTAGTGCTTCTGAAGGAGCTTGGAGTAATTAGCATTATTTACAGATATGGCAGGAGATGTTTTAGCATGCAGCACACTGGAGTGTCTGTGCACAAGATGGAGACAGAGAAAAGCTGCCACTCCAGGACTCTCCCATCAATCTGTGCTCTTGACATTTGTGTTAAACTCTGCCTAGAGGAAAAATATTAGTCAGAACCCCCACCCACGCTCACAGTGAATGATCTCCATCAGGAGCAAGTACTGAGATATACATTATTTTGTTTAAATTTAGTTTCAGGTTCAGAACTGTGCCAGGGGCTGTGGTGTACTGCTTTCAGGAAAGGGCAATTCCCACTCAAACAGATACTTGAGAGGAGGGAGGAAAATTGGCCAGCCACATGTGAGTGTTCATCACACAGGACAGAGATGAGCCCCAAGCAGGTAAAGGAGGGCTTTATTCAAACAAGAACTACCAAACCAAGCCCTGAAAAAGAAGCAATCAAGTAATTTCTGGGAAAATGGGTAAATACTGCCACGCTCTCTTAGAAGATGTCCAGGGGCAGGCAGGCTCTGAAACTATCTGGATCTACTGGGATGGATATCTCAGGGGTCTCAGAGCCCAAGAAGAATGGCAGCCCCTCCTCCTCCACATCAGAAGAAGCAGTACATGGTTGTGATGTCCAGGACAAATTCTGCAGCTTCTTCCTAATGTAAGCAAGGGTGGTCTCCATCTCCACCCTTTAGAAATGAGTCCTGGCCATTTTTTCCCACTGTACATCTGTGCTTTTTTTTTTCTGCATCTCCTGCCCCACTGGCTGGGGCTCCATTTGGGGTGATATTGAGATAATTGGAAACAATAAGGCTTTCCTCACCCAAGGATGTGCTGAGTGAACAAAGAGAGCTTTGAGACACCTCAGCAGGTGCCCTGGTTCCCTGCACAATGCCAGCAAAGCCTCCTTGCCCAGTCACCCTGCCTCCACAGGGGTGTCTCTGATGACCAGGGAAGAGACTCACAGTGCTGCAGCAGCACTCCAGCCCAGGGTCCCCAGGGACCTCCCAGCCCTGCCACATCTCCTTTAGCTATAGCCATGCTCAGGTGCCAGGGCCTCCAGGAAATGTGGCCACTGCCACTGTAACAGGTGTGCAGGGCTGGCCCTGCGCTGGGATGTCACGATGCCACAGCAGGCAGTGCCAGCTGCACACCTGGGCTTTGCTGCAGCCCTGCCACTGCAGGGGTTCCAGTTTCTGCTGGTTTTCCCGGGTGATTGGCTGTACTCACAGCATGGAGAGTCACTGAATGCCAGCACATATTGTCACAGGGCTGCAGGCAGGAAGGGCTTCCCGACTGCCCCCCGAGATCATCACCTCAGCCTCAGCAAGCGCTGAGTTTCAGCTCCCCAGCTCCTGAGGACCCCTGCACCCAGGGGGAATTTCTATCCACATCTTCACTGCCTCTGCACCTGCCATCATCCCCAGTTGCACCAGTGACAGCCCCTGCCTCAGAGGGACACACCTTCCTCGGGGGTGGGAAATGACCTGTTCATCAGTGGGGTAGGCACAGGAGCCCAGCTCTGAACCCTGTCTTCCCAGAGCATCCCCAGCATGACACCTTCTGCCCTCTCTTTTGGTTATTAATCATAGGTTTTCATGGTTTTGTTTTTTTTTTTTTTTTAATGAAAGGCCCAAGCAGGTCCAGCTGTCAGCTATTCCTGTTCTCTGGGTTGTTGATCCTAGGGGAGATGTCATAGCTGGCAGCTCTCCGATGTCAAGCACAGGCACTGCAGAGGAAATAAAAAGAATCTTGCTGCTTTCCAACAGATAATTAAACATTTGTAAGCCAATTATTTTACCTCTTTTCCCACTTCTTTTTTTTTATAAAGACTACTTCACCATCACCTTCAGAACAGCTATTGCTTCCCTCCCTGCTGTGCAGCAGCCTGGCAGAGAGCAGCACTTGGAAGGAGAGTGCAGAGCAGCTTTGCCATAAGCATTGCATCCCTGAGAGATTTTTCATTTCCTCTCCAGCCCTCCCAGGACAACACAGGGTTCTACTTGCAGCCTCACAGGCAGCCCATAGCATTAAACCAGGTACTGCTGACAGGGTACTGGGAAACTTTGAGACACAAGGTTTCCTTTGCCGACTGCAGAATCAAAAAATGAATGCATATAATGAATTTTATCTTATCAAGGTAAAATTTTCTCTGTGACTATGTATAACAGTCACATCATGATATCCTGCAAGGTGACATTTCCTGTGAATAGTCAAGTTGTCAGGAAAGACAACAAAGCAAGTGAAGTGATAAATTAGGAGCAAATACTTGATGAGCACATTAGCATACAAGAACTTGTTTCTTTAATCTTCTATCAAGCATTTAGTAACAGGGTGTGGGGGGGTGTTAAATGAAGGGCTCTTGCAGTTATTTGCTGGTGGACGTTGATGCATGTGCTGGGAGGAGAGCAAGCAGTCAGTGCTGGCCAGCAGGAACAGATCTTCTTGGCCCTGCTGATGTCAATGCCTGCTCCCTGCATGGAAAAGATGCAACATGTGTTAGATAAGTGAGTCATCCCAGGTCAGGCCCACAGCCAGCAACTGCTGAGCTCTTTTCCAAGCTCTGCTACTGATTTGCTTGATGGCCTTTGTGGGTTTGTCTGGTCAGAAATTTGTTATTGCACTCTCAAACTGCCCCTTCAGAAAGCAGCTGGTTTCTTGGCACCCACTGCTTCTCACAGCTTCCTAAAATAGCAGCTTGTCTCTCTTATGTCCTTGCTTTCCTACCTGGATAATGGAGACAATTTCTCCAATGTATCCTAGTGGTGTGCAAACAGAAAGATCTTGCCAAGACAAATGTGTAACATCAGGATCTCTAACCCTTTGCTGTAGGATGGAGATGTTTGAGTCACACAGACTGAAGCTACAGAAACACTGAACTCCATGTGACTGACTTCACCCCCTCAAGCATCCCTGGGCTGTTGCTTCCCCATTAATCCCCCATTAATAACTACTTTTTTACATCTGTCACTTGGCCAACTCTTAGCTTGTACCCTATTCATCCTGTGTAATGTGAGCTCATTAATCAACCTGTCGTGTGGTGGAGAAAGCCAAGAATACTGTGTGAACCAGATCTCTAATCTTGTCCAAAGGAAAAGGCAACAGGTTTCTTTGACAGGACTTACTTTCTCCAAAACCCTGCTGATTAGCATTGGTCCTATTTATAACCTCTAATGGCTTGTTCTTGGAGACCTGAATGAACTTTTGGTGATTGTGTTGAGGGATACTGTCCTACTCACCAGCCTATTGCTCCCTGGAGTACCCCCTTGACATGTATTTAGTTCCAGAGCTACTCTGTGAGTCCTCCATGCCTTTAGAATTCCCCTGGATTAGTAAATATAAAACTTTACCAAACATTTTAATCTTCTCCTTTAAGACACAAAGATAGCCAGTACAGATGATGTAAAAAATGTTTAATTTTAGCAGATGCTGCCTCACATCTCCATTGTTCCAGATGGTAAATGATGTACTCATTCCATCTGCAATATCATAAGGGATGAACATCCATCTTCTTCCCAAATGCAGAATAGAAATAGACTTTTTTTTTTTTTTTTAACACAGTTTGTGATTTTACCATCTGCATTTGGCAATTGATCTATAGAGCCATGGGGATGAGTTTGGGAGAAGAGGCAGCATTGTTCCTGACATGATTATGTCAATGTTTTCCGTATTTCTTTCCCTCTCTTGGCTGTTGATAGTCTATTAATCCTTTGGTTTCCTTTTATCAATCACTTACATTGTTTTAACTTGTAATTTATCATCATCGTTGTTGTATTTCCTGTGGGTTTTGCCTGATTTATACATCATTTCTTCATGTTATATTGCTCTTTCTTCATCTCTTCTAAAACAGGCTATTTCTTACCCCACATATCTATTTACCATCTCCATGATATCATGGTTTGTTGAACAACCAGTAGAATAGTCTTGGATATTTTCCAGTTTTCATTAACACTTCACATTTTATGTTTATGTTCCTAGTCAACTATGCCAGCAACAGTTTTAAATACATGCAAACACACACATGCATGAACACATAAACACAGCACAACCTTGACCACTCAGACATAAGAAGACCAAAATAAAAAAAAAGTCACGTTACCAATAATTTGTATGAAGTGGGAACGCCAAAGAACAGACTTGGCAATGTGTTGTAATGACATCAAAGTGAGAGACTGCATTTAACTCAGCCATGTCATTACTAAAAAAATTTTGTAATCTTTGTCTCCTGGATGGTGGTCTCTGCTGCTCCACAGAGGTCTCAGTGAAGTAATGTGATGTACCAGCCCATGTCTCTTAGAAGTTACAGTCTGTCAGCATGTGCTTGGGCTTCTGACAATGACACACATTCTTCAGGTCTGCTGACTTCACCAAGGGCACCAGCATCACTAAGATTTTCTCCTGAAGAGGTTACAGCTAAAGATTTGACCGCAAGGTTGCAAGGGCTTAGCTTGCCCCATGGCTACTAATGTTTCATTGGCATAAACCCAATCTTCGATACAATCTCTTCCAGTCTTACCAGGCCATGCTCTTGTCTATGGCTTAACTGTTGTTCCACCACAAGCTTTGCCAAATCCTCCACCTCCAAGATACCATCTTCATGGACAAGCCCAGATGTCTGGAGCATTAAAAGCCATTGATGAAGTGAAGATTGTCAAGCATTATAGATGCAGAGATCCTCCTCCCCACACAGGGCAGCAATAACATCCCATTGGGTTTTGGGTTCAACTTTGTTTGTATTTCTGAATATAGAAACATATGGGTGTTTATGTTCACAGATATGTCTGTACAAACTGCATACATAGGCTGATAATTAGTGCTCTAATCTACCTGAATGAGATAAATGTAATTTGATTATGGTCTGTGGTACAAAAACAACTTCTAATTTTTAGATTGAGTGATTAGTCCTTCCATTTCTGTCAGAAGGAGGGTCTCTTTTGAGCTAGCCAGTGCTCTTTGAAGTTCAAGCAATGAACCCCTACTTCTTCAAGCTCTGGGGAACTGCTGTTGGCAGCATGAAATGATCCAACTAACAGTGAATTAAAATCCTGGTGTGGTTTCCTTCTCTGAGCTGTGAAGAGCTGAGTGGAGAACTGAACGCCCTGTTCTCTTGAGCAGTGTGGTGGTCTTTTCAGCCACCCATCAGTATGTCATTTCCAGTTTTATTAAGTGGAACTTCACTCCATAAATCACATCTCATTTCTTGCAGTACAAGAAGGAAGACATTTCCTGCTGGTACTGGGCACAAATGCTGTGCAGGCTTTTAGAGCTTGGCAGCTATACAGAGCTCATCCTGGTGCAGGAGGACAGAGGTCGTGGGTTTCTGAGAGCATCAAAATGCTTTTGACTCTGGCCCTTTACAACTGACCTGAGTAGACTGCATGAGTCCATGTGGATGCTATTCAATTGATTCAAATCAGGAAGGTAGGACAAGCTAACAGCAGTATGAGAGGAGAACAGCAGACCAGCTGCTCCAACAAGCCTCTGCTGGGCACTTGCCTCAGTGCCCAGAACACCTATGTGCAGTCTGGGGTTGAGTTTCTGTGTGCTTTTCAGGTTGGATATTTACCTGTATTTAACAGCTATGTATCAGTATCTGCTGCATTCCCCCCTCAGTGTGCCAAACAGTCCCCTCAATAGTACAGTAAACAGTTGCTTTGTCTTTTGTCTTTATTAGTCCCACAGGAGACAATATTGCCTTTGCTTATGACCCTGTGCTCCTGCTGGCACGGCTGTGCTCCTGCCAGAGCACGTATTCGTTCCTGAGCTCAGGGTGCTTACAATGTGTTTTGTTACGTGCTGACACAGACACACACACGCTGGCTTTCCCTAATGACGTGAGTCTCTCAGAAAACTGAGAGCTAAATTCCACGTGGCCATGGGGGCCATACAGGATCTAAAATACTGTGGGATGTCTCCCTACATCTCAGAGCTGATTTCAAAGGAACAGAGAGGCTAAGGCAGGGGTGGGAAGAAAGAAAGTAAAAATGGTGATTTACAGGCCTTCTGGCATTGATGATCCTGATGTGGCATTCTCTTGCCAGAGAATGGTCTTTTCCTAGCTGAGCTGCCCATCCTGAGAGCATGAGGGTATCTGAGCTCCCTCGGGTCCTGCTCCAAATCCCTGCTCGCAGTGACATGGGCCCTGCACTCCGCTAGCTTCGGTTTCATCATTCCACACATCTCCTGGCGCACGCAGGCATGGGAAGCAATTCTTGGCAGCTGCCTCTGGAACCACATTAGTACTGTACTATAGGAGTTACTGCCACTGAGATGTCCTCATCTTCATCTGGCTCTGTCAAAGGGAGCCACTGCCCTTCCTCCAGGGGAGACCACAGTAGGAGCACAGCAGGTACAGAAAGGAAAGCCCAGCATCGAGAAGGGATAGACATCTGCTTCAGCTGGGAAGCCTGGCTGTCTACAAAGCAGCTTAAAAGGTTATCCTAGGTAAAAGGAGGCAAACAAAGCAAACTTGTGGGCTTGTTTCCGTGGATACTTGCCTGGAAGTGGAGGCATCCTTTAGAAGTCTTCATAGCCACAGTGCCATGGATTGTTATGAATCACTTGGGACAAATACATCCTCAAAGCAACAATGACTTTTTAGTCCATTGTAAGTAGCTCATGTGTTGATGTTTTAGAGAATAACATTGCTTAATGTGTTTATACTTTCTGAAGGATGACACAAGAATGTCTCTTTATAAGGTAACTAGCTCTTGTGGAAGGATCCATATGGCAGGTACAGCATTCACAGCACTATTATCCAGAGCATCCTGTTGTCATTTGCACAGGTTTTTTTTCAGGTGTTTGGACATATACTTTGTCACTGTTAATATTTTCTTACTCCAGCAGATACGTGCATGGCACCCTTTTACAGCTCCTTCCAATTTTGCTTGCCGCAGGGGCAAAACATTTTTCAGAACTTCCAAAAAAAATTTAGTGAGCTCCCTTATGTGTGTTTATGTAGCCTTTCATCAAAGACTATAGAAAGAGGCCATGTGGTCTTGTGGCTAGATCAAAGCTAGAAACTCCTGAGATCTAATCTGGGCTGAGCCAGTGACTCACTGGGTGGTTTTGGCAAGTCACATGATCTGTTTGCTCAAGTTCTATCCAGCTGAAAAAAAGCAGGAGAAATACATGCAGAGTCTGACCTGAGCTTTCCAGCACAGATGTATTTACAGGAAATAAGCTAAATTTATACACCACACTGCATGCTGCAGTTAATACTCTGTAACAAGGATACCAGGCTTCTGGCAATACATGCTGGCTTTGGGCCTGTGCCTCTTTCTTTGCATCTGCAGTTCTCAAACAATCTCAACACATGCAGGACTACCTGAAGAAGGGTGTATATGATATATGGGTGCAATCCTTATGGGTGAATCCTTAGGATCTTGCTCTGCAGCCATGTTCTTCATTTTTTAACCCACCTCCAACAGTGGGTTATCACACCTTGTCCCCTGCACTGGCAAAGGAGTGTGTTCAGTTCTCTTTCCAAGCTAACTTGTTGAGAGAGTTGGGGCTGTTCAGCCTGGAGAAAAGAATACTCTCTGAAGACCTTGTAGCACCTCCCAGTACCTAAAGGAGCTACAAGAGAGCTGGAGAGGAACCTCTTGCAATGGCATGTAGTGACAGGATAAGGGAGAATGGATTTAAACTGAAAGAGGGTATGTTTAGACTGGACAGAAGGAAGAAATTCTTTACTGTAAGGGTGGTGAGACAGTGGAACAAGTTGCCCAGAAATTTTATGAATGTCCCATCCCTGGCAGTGTTCAAGGCCAGACTGGATGGGGCTTTGAGCCCCTGGTCTAGTGGGAAGTGTCCCTGCCCATGCTGGAACCAGATGATACATTAAGGTCCCTTACAACCCAAACCATTCTGTGGTTCTATGATTCTATTGTTTTATTACCCTTTTACCAGACCCTCTCAGGACTCAGTGTGTGAGGTGCACAGGTCCTTCATGCATGCATACAACAGCATTTTTCCTTTGCTCATGCCTGCAGCCTGTAATGCTGCTCTCAGGCTACATCTGAGTGGGAAAAGCCCAACACAGCAGCTGCCTGATCCCAATCTTCAGTTAGTATTTATCCAACAATTCCTCCTGGAGAGATTCTCCACTGGCAAGCCATTTCCCTCATGTCTTTTTCCCTTACACCTGTTTTGAGGCTGAGAACATTCAGAAGGCAATCCTGATCCCAATCTATATTGTAATCCTTTCAGCCCAGCACAGGATGGTGTGAGCAATCTGTTTGCCTGACAGTCATCATACCTGGAGGATGATTGTGTGCCTGAGGTTACCCTGTCATGTGCAGTGCTGTTGTGTCACAGGCCAGGGGGTAGGAAGGGGAGTAAAAGGCTAAAAGTAAAAAGTTCCTACACAAATCCAAGATTTTCACTATTACTTAAGCCCTCCCATTGTCTGCTCATGCTTGAAAGCCCAATTAATGAGTCCTAGGGTGCTTCTTTGCTTTCATTAGACTGGGTGCACCCTCAGAGTCATGCAAGCACATGCCTTGCTACCCCTTTTTCTCCCTTCCCCAAAGTAAATAACCCAGGAGGCTGAGCTGCAGTCACTTATTGAAACAAAGGGAAACAGGAGCAAAGTGGCCAATGGCCTGGCATCACCCACACAACTGTAAAATACAACCATCACTCCTGGTATCACCTGGGAAATTCCCACCCTCAGTTGCTCCAGTCCCAGGTCTCCCTTCCACATTTTCACTCCTCCTCTCCCTGCCAAAGCACTGGTGGGTTCTCGAGCACAACATACACCCTAACACAGAGCAACATTTCCAGTGCCAGAGCATCTCATGGTGCTGAATATGGGTGTTCCCATGCCTCTAAAATCTCCATTGACTGGCTTTACTTTCAGAAATGGCCATGTTTCTCTTATTTTCAGTCATTTGCAAATGAAGCTGCAGCTGAAGAGCCCAGAGGATGTCTCATTGCTGGAAGTAAGCTTTGAAGATGTTTTTGGGAGCAAAAAGAGATTCAGACCCTAAGTCTAAATCTCAGAAGCTGTTTTGAAGTACTAAGGAGCCATCCAGATTCATCTGCAGTGAAGGGAAGGGAGTTTGAACCAAAACTAATCAAAGCTCTTAAAAGGATTAAAACCCACTCCTACTTAACACCCTGCCACTGGCCATCCTGCTGATTTTATTCTAAACCCAAAAGAAATTATTCATGTTTGTGCCCCAGGGGAAATAAAACCAGTTCTCCCTGAAAATATCCCTGGATTTTCCTGATGGGCTGTGACCAGATTTTTGGTAGTGGGAGGCTGCAAGGATGGCTACTGTGAGAAGCTACCAGAAGTTTTTCCAATGTCCAGCAGAGCCAATGCCAGACGGCTCCAGGATGGACTCACTGCTGGCCAAAGCTGAGCCATTCAGAAATGAAATGTTATCACCTCTGTGATAACACGTTTAAGAAGGAAAAAAAGTTATTGTGCAGAATGTAATTGCAGCCAGAGATGAGCAAGGTGAGAACATGTGAGAGGAACAGCCCTGCAGACACCAAGATCAGTGCAGAAGGAGGGGCAGGAGCTGCTCCAGGCACTGAGATTCCCCTGCAGCCCCTTGTGCAGCCCATGGTGAGGCAGCTGTGCCTCTGCAGCCCATGGAGGATCACAGGGATGCAGAGATCCACCTGCAGCCCTTGGAGGAGACCTAGGCTGAAACAGGGGGATGCCTGAAAAAGAGCTGTGACCCTGTGGGATACCTGTGACCTGTGGGCAGGGACCTATGGAGCCATGGAGAGGAGAGTCACCCTGGAGCAGTGTCCAGGCTTGTGACCTGGTGGGGGACCCGTGCTTAAGCAGCTTGTCCCTGAAGGACTGCACCCAGAAGAAAGTGACCCACATTGCAGCAGTTTGTGGAGAGCTGCAGCCCATGGGAAGGCTCACACTGGAGAAGTTTGTGGAGGACTGACTCCTGTGGGGGCCCCCCATGCTGGAGCAGGGGAACAAGTCTCCCTGAGCAGTGACAGAAACAACCTGTGATGAAATGACCATAACACCCATTCCCATCTCCCTGTGCCACTGAGGGGGAGGAGGTAGAACTTGGGATGGAGGTAGGGGTGGGGGTAAGGTGTTTCCAAGATTTATTTTACTTCTCATTATCTTACTCTGATTTTGGTAGTAGTAAATTCAGTTTATATCTCCAATTTGAGTCTGTTTTGCCTAGCATGGTATTTGATGAGTGATTTCTCCCAGAATTTCCATGGACTGCAGTGACTCCTCAGTGCTGGGCTTGTCCTTCCCCATCACAGCAGCCACAGCCAGACACCCATCCCCACTGCCCAGGCTGGACAGGGAGCCATGGGACTGCACAGCTGGACAGAGAGCCACAGGCTGGACAGAGAGCCACAGGAGTGCAGGTTTACAAGTCAGGGTGTGAAACTTGAAACAAAACATCATCAAACTCCAGCAGTGTTGGCATCCCCTGTGCTCTACTGAATATATTAACAAGCAGTAACACAGTAAATTCCAAGATGCAGTGGAGTAATTAAAACAATTAAATCTTTAAGACTGAGATTATGCCTTTTATTGTCCACCCACAAGGTGAACAGGAAAAGAGATCTTTATATCTGTATCAGCTCTTCAGAAGAGATTCCTGAAAACAGCCTAGGACACAGCACCCTTTCCCAGCATAGAAACAAGAAGGGACAGAAAGGACAGAAAGCTCAGTCCTCTGCAAGGCTGTAATCCTGTCCTGCTCCTTCCCATCTCCTTATCTCCTGCTTCCCCCAAAGCCTCTTCCAATAAACCTTCCACACTGGGACTCATTGGATCTGAGATGAGCAATTCTTGCATTTTGCACGTGGCTGAATTGCACTCCAGTGAGTAAAAAAACAACCCCAACAGCTGAATTTGGGAAAAGGAACTTCCCATCTGTGTGTCAAGTATGGGAAGAGTCACAACTTCTGCCCCCAGCTCATATGGCTCTGTCTTGGACAGTAAAGCCCAGAGCAGGGCTTTACTTTGCACAAAATGCTGATGCCAACAGATACCATAGTAGTGGAAGTAGCTTTAACAAAACCCTGCTGCTAGCACAGCCCTTCTGAACCCCAGCTGCCTTTTCTTTTTTTTTCTTTTTTTTTTTTTTAATTGTTTTGAAAGTTAATTGTTGAGCCTCACAAAAAAAGTAAAAAATTTGAGTTAGGCAACTATGCCAAGGTTAAATTGGGTCAAATCCTGAAATCTTGACTTCAGGCCAGACTCTACAGTTCCCACTGATTTATACAGGAATGTTGCATGCACTGGAGAATTTCTCCCTGGTTTGCTCCAAGGGCTCTGCTGAGTTTGAATCTCTAGGTTTCACCCAGTAGAATGGCATCACAGAGTGCAGGCCAAGCCTGATTTGCCTCAGATTACAGTGGTTGTGTTATAATTTATGCCAGGGCAAAACTCCTGAGTATACACTGA
Organism: Agelaius phoeniceus; assembly: GCF_051311805.1. Lineage (NCBI taxonomy): Eukaryota > Metazoa > Chordata > Aves > Passeriformes > Icteridae > Agelaius > Agelaius phoeniceus. Next base: position 143,865,339 of record NC_135265.1, on the reverse strand, counting down.
ATGTAGCTGCCTTAAGTCAGAGCTAAATTTCTAGATACACCCTTATGATCTGGGTGGGGATTTTCTGCATGTGGGATCTGTGGAACTAAATACCCCAAGCATGGAAACTGGATCATCCCTGCAGAAGGCTTGGTGGAGCTGCCAGGGTTTAGTTGCAGCTCTCTGCTTGCTCAGAGGCATCTGGTTTGAGTGAAGCCTCTTGAACTCCCACCAATGGGGACTCTCATGGGCTCACAGCTCAGTGCCCTGCTGGTCACTCCTATCCCTGGCTGTCTTTGCTTCCATAACTCCTTGGCACTTTTTAACATTTTGCTAGCAAAGGAGAAGAAACTGGGATTGGAGATGGCTCCATTGGTACCATGCTGTGTGTCCTTGTCACCAGGAGCATCCTCAGCTGGCCCATAAAGGAAAGACCCAGCTCCCTCAGGCTGCCCAGCATAGAAGCAGATATGAGATGGATTCTGTATGATTTCTGAGCATGCATTTTCTATACACACTCAGAGTGACTTATTTCTCCTTCTTTTGAACAGCTGCAGCAGTCTGGATCAAGGCTATATCAGTATCCACATACTGTTTTTTTGTTTGGTTGATTGCTTCTGAATTTAACTCCTTCCTATTAGATCTTTAACTGAAGAATTTCTCACAATGTTTTTGAGGACAACCCACATCCCTTGGTAGCTGCAAACATATGTAAGAAAAATGCATTATCCAGTCCATTGGTAGCTTATCCTGTTGGGTGTTTAATGTGATGATTACTGGAAGAATTCACAGTGCTGAACTGTACATTTTCTATGTTTGGCATGTGGTGAGACAAAATAATCCTGTCTGTTACAAAGTCACTCATGCTAGTGGTTTCCAAATGAATCAATAACCCTTTTAAAGCCACAGCTCTGAGACCATCTACTGCTGTGATCCATCCACCTCTGGCTTTTGAACTGCCTACAGTCATACCCACCATCTGTTACTTTATGCAAGTCATCCCATTGACTCCAAATGGAGCTGGGGGTGTTCAGGGCTTTATGTTTAAGTGGCAAATCATGGAGACACTTCCACTCCTCTGGAGCTGGGAGTCCATTGCAGTTGGTGTGCTTTCCAAAATGATTCATCCTGACCTTTGCTTGAGACATACAATGGCTTCCTAGCAAAGATGAACCAGATTTCTGGAAGAAACACTTTAAAACCATAGTGGAAATTTTCTAGAAATAATTAAATGCAATCATTTGCAATGGTCAAAAGATCTGGACACCTGTTTGCTGGAAAAGCAGTGAGGAGGGAGGGGGCAGCTGGACCATCACTCAGCTATCCCAGTGCTCAAGGAAGATTAGCACCTGGGTAAAGGGCAAGGTGACAGGTGCTGAAGACAGCAAGACTGAGGTCAAAGTGATGGGAAGAAGAGACATAAATATTTATTGCTTCTCTAGAGGCCTCTACACAGCACAGGATAATGCAATGATTTGTGTTGGTAGGGACCTTAAGTGTCCTTTTGTTCCAACCCCCCTGACATGGGCAGGGACACCTTCCACTAGAGCAGGTTACTCAAAGCCCCATCCAACCTGGCCTTGAACACTGCCAGGGACAGAGCATCCACAGTTTCTCTGAGCAACCTGTTCCAGTGCTTCTCGAGCTTCACAGTAAAGGTTTTCTCCCTAATATCTAATCTAAATCTACCCTTCTTCAGTTTAGAACCATTCCCCCCTATTCTATCACTACACTCCATGACAGAGCCCTTCTCAATGTTTCCTGTAAGGCCCCCTTTAGGCAGAGGAAGATGCTGCAAGGTTTCTCCAGAACCCTCTCTTCTGCAGGCTGAACAGCCCCAGCTCTCCCAGCCTGGAGAAGTACTCCAGCCCTCTGGTCATTTTCAGGACCATCTCTGGAATTGCTCAGCAGGTCCATGCCCTTCTTATGGTGGGGGTCCCAAAGCTGAATATGGTATTTCAGGTGGGGTCTCACCAGGGCAGAGGGGAATGCATGTGGCTCTGATCAATCTCACTCTGCCTTCTTGCTGTGGAGACTCTCAGCTGCTTGGGATGTGTGTGCTGGGAGCCCCCAGCAGCTCCTTCAGCTCTGAGACTGCAGATGCTGAAGGCAGGCACTGAGCTACATTGACAAACCCAGCCTGGGGAGGTTCCATTGAACCCCTGACTATGAGGTGGGAGCCCTGGTTAGCATCAAACCCCTTCCTGCCTGTCACAGGTGCAGGGATTTTGCCGAGGGAGGATGTCAGCTGTAATAAGCAATCTCTTCTATCAGCACACAGCCTGAGCTCCCTGCACCACTCTGCCTGTCACTGGGTGAGGCCTTTTCCTCTCAGGCTCTGACTCATGCCCACATGCGTGAGCAGGATGTGCATCACGGGCCAGTCCCAGGTCAGCAGCTCAGCCCACGGCAGCCTGCCAGCATCCAGAGCCATGCCCAGGGCTGGGGACAAGCTGCATGCCACTGCAGCATCTTCTCTCCAGCACACCTGGACATCCCAGGATGGACCAGCTCCTGCCAGTGGCTAAGACTGGCCACACTGTCTGTCTGCAGGTAGCAGGGCTTGCCCGAAGAGCCTGCAGGCAGGGAGGTCCCTCCTATCTGGGGTCCAGACCCATCCTGACACAACAAAAGCACTCTCCCTGCAAAGCCACCCCTGCCCCTTGCTGGAGGGAGATTGCTCAGGGTTTGGCTGCAGTTGGCACACACACATGTAGGGCCTGGGCCACAGCACAGCATGTAAAGGTGTTCCCTCTCCACTCAAAACACAAATCCTGCTTTTCCCCATGTGCCCAGAAAGAAAGAAGAAGAGGAGATTGAGAAAAATGTTACTAAGTCAGGAAATCATTCTGGAGGAGGGGCAGCAGTTCCTCTAACCTTGCACATGGGGAAAGAAAACTATTTGCTGACTTTGCCTGATTTTTTAATTTATTGTTTTGCCAGCTGCTCAGATGAAAGGACAGAACTGCCTGCTGTAATGAGGCAGCCAGTCAAGCATGTCTTTGCAGCATGAAGCATCTGGCTGGGACACTAGTAACAAGTAGGGAATAGTCCAAAGGGTTCATGGGACACATCCTTTCACATCTCTCTTTGAACAGAGAAACCGGACATTTGCTTGCTCTTGCTCACATGAAAATCCAAAATCTCCTGGAGATCATTGCCTTCAGCAGACAGGGCTCTTACATATCAAGGATCACAAGACCCATGACAAAAATTCCCATGAGTTCACTGATTAAGCCTTTCTGCCCACTGGGCTCAAGTCCTCACCACTCTGGGGGCTGTGGCTGCCTCAGAAGGCTCCTGACCTGCACAGAGCCCAGTGTCACCTCCAGTCCCCATGGGGAGTGAGGGCAGCAAAAAGATCCTCCAAAACTGGGCCAGCTGCTCCTCTTTAGTCATTCCTGTGATATTGCTGTTGTTTGAAACATACTCCCCTTCCAAGCAAGGTAATTTATTGAAGCAGTGCCAAGATCTGCTGTGGAATTCATTGCTGCAGGATTTTGAGACCTCCAGGTACAAATAGAGTCAAAGCAAGGGCCGAGCAAGGCTTCCAGTGACAGGAAGGTCCTTGAAGGATGCTTAAATACCAAGGTGGGTACCAGTGGGCCACAGTTTAATGGAATCATGCAATGCTTTGGGTTGGAAGGGACCTTAAAGACCATCTAGTTCCATGCACTTTTGTGCCGCCCACAATTGTGGGCAGGCACAATTTCCACTAGACCATGTGGCTCAAAGCCTAATCCAGCTTGGCCTTGAACACTTCCAAGGTTGGGGCACCCTCAGGTTTTCTGGACAGCCTGTTCCAGTGTCTCACTACACCCACAGTAAAGAATTTCTTCCCAACCTAAACCAACCCTCTTTCAGTTTAAAACTGTTACTGCTTGTCCTATCACTACAGTCCCTGGTAAGTCCCTCTCCATCTTTCCTGTAGGTCCCCTTTAGGTACTGTGTTCCCGTGCTGCAGGGAAACACCTCAGGAGGTGCCTGCTGGGCACACTCCCATGCATGTTTGTAGGCATCAGGCAAGGGCACGTGCTTCTCCTGGGGCCAGATGGACCTGACAGCATCCTGCCTTCCCCCACATCCAGGCAGCTTGGGCACAGGCAGGAGGGTGGGGAGGAGCAGGGCTCCCCACCACACTTGTCAGCCAGCAACTTCATAAATGCACCAGGTGGGTTTTGCACTTTCACCTGATGTTTGAGGGTTGTTGCCCCTCTACTTAGCAACAGATGCTGCTGGGTGAACTTTGCTGCCATCAGTCACTGGGGGAAACACTCACACCATGTATCCCACTGCTCATCTGCAAAGTCATTCTCACTGCGTGTGCAAGTCTTGCCCCAAATTATGTGGGTATTTTTTCTCCAGTTGTTAGTGCAGCAAAGGAAACTCATGGTATTTGAGCCTCAGTGAGGCTATGAATCTGACAAGTTGAGACTTGACAGGGATGTTATCACAGGGCCCAACAATGGCTTTACACTCAATTACATTTATGGTTTCTTCAATTAATCTAAATGTTTATGGCTTTTTCACTACCAGGAAGTTAAGGAAAATTTTTTTTAAAAATCACGAAAAGGAAAACAAATTTCTGTAATGAACAATTTGCTGGTGCAAGGCTCTGAGACAGGAAAGAAACTGAGCAACTATCTTGGGTGGTGGGGAAGAGTCATTTTCTGTGGTGACCAGAGCTATATTTGATTTCTTAGGCAATGTCAGCTTTTGCATGCTACATTCTTTGGCTAATTGCCAGCCTGATGTGTAATACTTTAGCCACACTGTTGTTACTTAATCCTTTCCTAATCTGCAATTTGCGCAAGAGGAGTAAAATCTAAGCAAAGCCACTGAGAACATCTCCACTAATAATTTATCAAACTCAACTTTTGTTGTTGGCAGGAGACGGCAGTTGATGGAGGTGAATGTTTTCCCACAACAGCGCCGTATCATAAACACAGGGCAGCTGATTCACGCCACACTTATTTTCTGTCATCCACCCTTGGTGTCACCCTGATATTTCTTCGAATGATAAGCCTGTGTGTGTGTGCTCACAACACACCGCCGAGGCCCCAGTTTCATCTCTTTGTGCAAATTACACATTAATTAACCATTAATAACAGTGGGAGTTGCAGGCAGAAATCCACACCCGCCGTGATGAGACTGTGCCCTTGGTGAGCAAGTGCCTTTATTAATCACCTGCACCTCAGCTGGAGCTCCTGCACAGCCCTGCCAGACAAGTGCCCCGCAGAGGGAAGCGCTCACCAGCCCTAATCCTGACTTAAAGAAAAGCCTTACCTCTTGCTCTATGAATTTTATTTATTTTGGTCCTCTGGGCAGTGCTTGCTGTTGTTAGAAACATGATTGCTTCATACAGTTATGTTAATGTTTGCATTTGACAGAATGTAATTGATACTTGGCTGCTCCAGTTTCAAAGCCAAATTAGGAAATGAAGTGCTGCACATTAGCTTGTTTAGCTGGTTAAATACTGTAAATAAATACGTGCAGGGCAATGAAAACTAATGAGTTTTCTTTAAGGCATTTTCTAAATAGCTGGCTTCACAAAAAGAAGAAAAAGATGCTGCTGTGAACTCATATCCTGAAGGATTTCTCATTTTGCTGCAACAAAAGTTGATCCTGTCTGAAATCTGAAGACTGGATTTCACTTAGAGAAAAGGATTTTGCAAGTTATGGAGGAATCATGGCAAGAACTGTTGCAAATTTCACGGTACTTTTATCAACAATACTTCTGTGACATTGCATTTAACAAAGCCACTTTTTGCAAGGGATTAATTCAGACCATGGTTATATGTCAAGTTATTCTTCTCAATGCTCACTAGAAAAACATCTTTGTAAGAAGTATTTGTGCTGCTAAATCTGTGCACTGCCATAAGGCTGAACGTTAGGCTTTTTTCCCTGACAGAATGCAACAGCATGAAAAAAGTAGGGAAAAAAAATTGGTTTTCTATAAAGAGATAATCTGTTGAGAATTGCTTGACAGAGTGCACTCAGCACTGCTGGAATAATAAGTGTTTCTCAAGTTATCTCTCAGGCCTGCCCTCAGTGCATTAAAGGAGAGCTAGAGGAGAGTATTGCACTGGTGCTGTGATCCAGCCAAGGGCAATGAATTTTCCTCTTGTACATCTATAAAATAACCCTGTTCTTTCACCCCTCTGCTTTCATAAATACTACATTGATGCAGAACTGCCTTTGCCTAACTTGAAGATGTTCTACTAAAATCAGGGCACCGTTTAGCATAGGTAGAGCTGAAACTCTACCAGTCCTTTTTGACTGCAAATAACCTCAGCAGTATCACCTCCTTGGCAGAGATGTTGACCTTAAACCTGAGCTTGCTGAGCTGGCTGTTTTATCTGGCACTTTCAGAGGAAGCTGGTTTACAAATTCTGCTGTGCTACTTCAAAAGGAAATTATTGAACTGGTGCCTAAAATGCAGCTGAAGTACTGAGAGTTGATAAAAATACATACTTAGGATGTAAGGTCCATCCTGACTGGGAGGTTCGATGCCGGCTTAGGACGGAGACCAGGATGTTGTGAAAAACCTCAATTTTTCCTGTGTTTTTAGCAACAACACAGGACTGAAGTCTCACAGCACTTTTCAGAGAAGGCAATTTCAAGGTGAAAATGGTACCAGGTCTGCAAAATACCTAAGAGATTCATGTGGTCCTCAGCCAAAAGGACCATTTAAAAATAGACAAACTATGACTCTCTCAAAAAGAAATGTGTGCATTGCATAAATCAAAGTTCTCACACCCACCATCAAAAGTTTAATCACTTAATATGCTGGTTCTTTCAACACGTTCTGAAACTTTGTATACAATAATACAAACGATGGGGTAACGAAGCAATAGCAATTTATTCTGCTGTACAAACGGATGTTGCATTATAATCCCTAAAGCAATACAGAGGCTGTTTGCAGATGTTACTACAATTTGGCGTTTATTTTAATTGCTCTGCAGCACAGCTCATGTGAAACAAAGTCACGGGATGACCTACACGTTCACCTACTGAGGGTGACTTAACTGCAAGGGGGAGAAAAAAATGTTTTGAAAGTTTTCGAGGTTTCACTTAAATACGAACCTCCTGCAGCTGTTTTGAAAGGATGCATCAGGGCTCCTGTCCAAGCCTGAAAGCATGGTAGGGCAGGGGGTAATTTAATCAGCCAGGCTATGCAGTGTGCATATTTTTACAAGTCTTGCAAGAATGACATCAGTAAAGTAACTTGAGATATTTTGGTGTCTGACATTCACTCAGCAAGTGCTAAGAAAATATGCTTACTGCACAGATCACTGGCTTCACAGAGTGGGAGTCAAGGTAACTCATGAGAGTCTGCACACTTTCCTTTATCACTGACCAGGTCCCTATTCCCTCCTTTTCACTTTCCACTTCCCTTCTAAAAGTAAAAGCTGTTTTTAAAGTTGCTCCTGCTCAAGGAGCTGCCTAGAAGCAGTTGCTCCACTAAAGAGATTTCAAGCAAAAGGACAAAGTTAAACATGAGGCAAAGTATAAATAAAAATCAAGACTCTCTTCCTCCTCCTTTCCACTTGTGAGCGATGATCTCACCGCTCCGGGTGGATTGCAAGGGTGGCTTGATCTCTTTCAGGAAAGCACATTCTCTAACCTTGATACTGCAGCTATTTATACTCCTCTCATCTCACCACAAAGAAAAGCAGCTCTAATAATCCTTCCCTTCGTTTTAATGAGAGCACCGTGCTGCCTCCCAGCAGCAGGGTCAAGCCTCTGCCCACGAGCTCTAGCTCCCTGTAACACCAATGCTCTTGGTTACTGCCTCTCCTTCTGGCTGCTCACTTTTATAGACATCTGAGATCGGATTTTCCACTGGCTGAAGCATCACATTGCCAGGCACACAGGTGCAGGATGACAGCCCTGCCGTGCCACAGCATCTTCTGCTCACAGGGCACAGAAGGAAACAAATGCATGGGCTGAAAGGCAAGAGGGTTTCTAAAATTCAGAGGCAGAGTTCTAAAACTCCTCTCTCCCTTGTTTATCAGAGGAGTAGGACATCCCATTTCACATAATCCAGGGGACATCCCAAGCCTTTTCCACCTCACAAGAGGCAGGATCCATCCCCTGTCCCCACTCTCCCTGGGAATTCAATCCCAGGCTGAGTTGAGGGAGTTCAGGCTAAGGCATGATGGAATGCATATCCAGACCATAGAGGAGCTGATAGTCTCTGAGGCCAAACCCCGTATTTTCAGATTAAACTAGACACACTGAGCTGCATTCCTCTTGAGACACCATAAAAATTGGGGACAAACATTATGAAACCAAGTTTATTAAAACTTTCTACAAGTCAGACTTTTATCATCCAGGTTTCCACAGACATATACATATGTACAAATTGGACATAGTGTTTTTAGCTTTTCTGGCAGAATTTTCTACCAATATATACAAATGTACTGTTTTTCATAGAAGGGTTAAACTGTATCACAGATACAAATGTCAAGCAATCATGAGAGGTTTAGTGCAACGGAGAGCTGGAGCGCTCTGCTCTTAATGCTCATGATTCTGTCAAGTTAGTATTGCCAACAATAATTCACATTAAACTGCTCTTTGACACCTCTTATTAAGACAAAGTACAACAAAACAAGAAAACAAAACCCCAAACAGTAAGGTATGTACAAAGTACACAGTCCATGAGGTATACATGGTATTCTTGCAACGCGTGGTGGGACTGCAGCTTGCCAGGGTTAACCCTTAAAATGACTTCACTCGAACTGGGTGGTGTTGGGAACATGCATCACCCACCTCATGGCCATTTTAGAAGCCACACTCTTGCCTAAGGTGAATGGACATCTCTGCATAAACCACTGGACACATGTGAAACTAAGCAGAAATCTTAGGCAGGACTAAGCTTTACTTACCCCCAACCCAGGAAGCTCATGATTCAGATATATTCATTATTCACACATATTGGAAAGACTATGAATAATCATGCAAAATAAAAACAAAAAAACCCCCAAAATTTTAAAAATTAAAAAAAAAAAAAAGGAAAAAAAAAATGGCGGGGGAGGCTGGAGGCAAACAGCATACCTGAATAATCAGCTTAGGGTGTACGGAGATTTTACTCTTAAGACTAACTTTTTGTGGGGGTGGAGAGGGAAAGAGGAGGTGATGTGGTATTTTTAAGAGTTAAGCCGGTTGAAAAACATGGCCATGTTTACAGGTACTGTACAAGACACCCCTTATCCTTTCCAGGGGAAGGTGCCCCAGCCGATAGTGTTACGGTTTGGTAAACGGATACGTTTTGGCACTCGGAGCTAACGAGACCTGCTACTTGACAAGCTCGCTGGGGGCATAAAGTTATATAGGCTACACCGTGGTAACACGAGGCTTAAGTCTATTTAAAACGCTTTCCTGGACAGCGAATGGAATCAGAAGGGATCCAGCTGGGAGATCCACTGGTTTCTGCTTCAGAAAGAGCCACAGCAGTGATTTGTCTTACGGGTGGATGTAGGAGCTTCACGCCTCTGAAAGCAGGATCAGCTGGAGGAGCAGCAGCGAGCAGAGAGCTGGCCATGGTGGGTGAAGACCTCCTTCCCTCACTATCGTGTGCTTACAGTCAGAGAGCTGCTTCGTGGGCTGGCTGCTGGGGCACGCCGAGGCGATTCCCCTTTTAACCATTTCTGTCAGATTTGTTCAGGCAGAGGTGCGCCACGTGCCCCTCTGCCCCTACACATTGTGGCCAGGGCTCCACACCTCTGCAGCCGCTGCAGGAAAGCAGAAGGAGCTGCCTTTCCATCCCACACCTTGCCAGGCATAAGACTCTGCAGCCAAGATGTGACCAGTTACACCGGAGGAGGATGCGGGAGGCAGAAGAGCCAGAGAGTTCTCACAAGGCTGCACAAGTCCTCCAGGGCTGGTGGGACCGACCAGCAGAGCAAGAGGATGGAACTCTGAGTACACTTAGGGAGTGGAGACCTCCAGGGTGGCATTCATTTAGACAAGGTCACTTTTCTGACCATACTGGCACTTTAAGATGCTGTTGAGTTTGCAGAAGTGGGAAAATGAAACCCTACAAAGATGCCGGAGGTAAGAACCGACGAGGTTTTTGAGATTTCGGGGTTAGCAGAAGAAGGAACTAATATCATCACTGTCTCCATGATATTCTGGGACAATCTGATCTGAAGCTCCCGTCTCCTGGTCTGTATATCCAGGCTCCAAGACTGCCTCAAACCAAGGGTGAAGCAAGATCTCTGGAGCAGTGAGTCTTTCGGAAGGCTCCCGCCGCAGGAGGCTGCGAATGAGGCAGCGGGCTTTGGGGGAGACGTGGTCAGGAATACAGAACTGTCCGCGCCGGATTTTGGAAAACAGAGTGCTAGGGTCCGAGTCATGGAAGGGATAGCGTCCCACCAGCAGGGTATAAAGCATCACTCCCAAACTCCACACATCGGCCGATTTTCCAGAGTAAGTCCCCGTTGTGTTTAGGATCTCAGGGCTGACGTACGCCGGGCAGCCGTGCTTGTCTGACAGTGCATCGTCTTCACCTTTGATGATGTGTGTGTCTTCCAGACTCTCCAGACGCAGCTGAGTCCTAGGGAGGGCAGGAGAGGAAGCCACATGTGAGAAATAGCAACAGTAGTCGTGAGCAAGCACAGCAAGCCCCTGCCATGGCCCCATTCTCTCTGGCATTGGCACTGAGAAAGGAAACACCTCAACTTGCAGCAGAGAAGTTGCCCAGACGCCCGGGAATGTGTAATGGAAGTGCTGCTGTGTGCACCGGGCCGGCATTCAGTGACGCTCCTGTTTTTTTATTACCTGGAGATTTTAACAACACAGAGGACTCTTGAGGAACACCAAGTCTCTGCTACCCACGCAGGTTGCAGTGCCACTGCAGGGGGTTAATTGGTGACATGGCACTTTACAGCCACTGTGTGCCGTTCAGGCTTTGAGCAAACAGCATGCAGCTGTGCGATTCCACAAACCACAAAGCCCAGCTCCCCTCTGCACTGGTGAGGATCATTGCCTTCCCTCAGCTTTGTTTTTTTTTTGTTTTTTTTTTTGTTTTTTTTTTTTTTCATTTTAGTTCATAATTTATTCTTTTTGCCTTTTGGGGCGTATCACCACACCCACCATCTCCAGGTGGAGATGGGTCCACCCCAACCTCCTATTTTGGAGGGTAAGGGGAGCTCCCGTCGGCAGGGAAGCCACCAGGCAGCCCTGGAAGGGCTCTGCACTGCCTGGCAGCCTGCAGGGGTGTAGATATGTTGGCTTCAGCCTGTCCTCAGCCTGACCTCGGCAAATACCCATTGGTTCTGCAAACGGAAAATATGACTCAACGAGAACCGTGGGCCCGGGATTGGCTGCGGGAGCCCTGAAACTGCACCTGTGCAGAGCCCGCGTCGCCTGCCATTGCTTAACCCTCTTCTTGCCAAATGTGATGCACATGACATCGCCTGTGCAACACGTTATTTCCAAATGAGCGAGACTGTGCGCAACGTAACATTTCAACAAATGTTTCATCTTCTTATGGGAGGGAAAAGCTGCAATAGTTTCCTTCAAAGGAATAGCTTTCTTTACGTGTCAACATATGGCTGTTTCAGAGGGGCAGTGCTGGTTAATTTTCTTATCAAATTCGTAATAGATATCCTGAAGAATCATTAGCCCAGTTCAACAAAACAAACAAAATCCCTTTTTCTTTTGCATCAGTAGTATCACCTTACATTTTTATGATATTAAGTTTTCAGCTTTCAGTTTCCATTACAGCTTTTACTTAGTTTTTTAACATTCCTTGGGATAAGCAGCTAGTCAAGAGTCAGTTTTGCTGTATTTCTGACTCTGCCACATGTGGTAAAGCACTGCAAGAGCAGCAAACACTCCAGGGGAATACTGAATTATTTCCCTAATCTAAATTTACCAACTAGATTCTATGATCTCTTCTATGAACCTAGGCTTTAGGCTAAGTTTTAGTAAAGTGATTTTCTTTGATGCAGGATTCCCAAAGCATTATTTAACCACATCCCACCTTCCCTCCTGTGTGTGCCCACGATCCACGGGCATGGGGGGCATGGGAAGCACAGCGGTAGAGGGGGGATAAAAGCCTCAAAGGGTTCATTCAGCAGCATCACTTTCATCAGCAGAGTGGTTCAGCAAAGAGACCCTACCCAAGTGCTGGGGCTCCACCGTGGGTCACAAGGCAACTCTCCCGAGGAGGGACCAGAGCTCCAGCTCCTCACATCTCCTGCTCCCCCAGCTGGGCTGCTCCCTCCCGCCGGTACAAGACCTCAGCATCTCCCCTCTCCCTCTCTGCTTTTTATTCATTTGACACTGAATGAGTGGCACACATGACATCTTCTGGCGCTAACGAGCATCTGAGCTATCATCCCTTTGTCTGCCAGCGGGTTTCACTGAACTTCTGCTGAATGAGAGGAAGCTCCCGGCGAGCTTCCTCCCTTTCATCAGTCAAGATCTAAGAGGGAGTGCACCCCGGTTAGATCCGTGACCTACTACACACACGTGATGAGGACCTACTCGGATTGCTCGCAGGTGATGCCCGGCTGACGGGGCTGTTTCCACTCCCTGGCACGCTTTTTGTGTCTCTGGATGTGGCGTTCCTCCCTCCCCACTCACCCCAGGGCTGGCTGCTGACTTACCTCTCTTCATTAGAGAAGACAAATTTCCTGAGCTTGAGGTCACCAAGTACGATGGCTGACTGGTGGCAGTGAGCTACAGCGGAGACAATCTGCTTGAACAGCCGGGCAGCCTCCTCTTCCCTCAGCCTCTTGCAGCTCCTCACGTAGGAGTGCATGTCCCCAAAGTCCTTTTCAAAGAACACATAGGCCTTGGTGTCTCCGAGAATGACTTCGACAACCCCGGTGATGTTTCTGTGTGACGGCAGCTGAATGTAAGGTCGGATCTTGTCCTGGTAGTGTTTGAGGGGGAACACCTGTATAGAGGAAATTAAACCCAAATTCATTCTCAAGGGCGTTGAAAGCTGCAGCTCGCGTAGCAACTCTCCCCAAACAATGACGAGAGAGCTGGAGGGGAGCCAGGGCTCGGCAAGACCGGCAGGAGCGGCTACCGAGACCCTTCCTGTTCGTTGTATATCGAAAGGCTGGGGGGCAAACTAAAATAAAGCACTATTCCCACAGCCTCTGGGGGCAAGGCGCTTCGAGGTAAGCCGGAGTCCCGGCTCACTCGCAGGGCGTACAAACGCCGCCGGGGGCTGGCCGGGCGTTCCCAGCCGTGGAGCACCGGGAGGATGTTCGGCAGGACCCGCTCCCCACCCGCGCGGCTCCCGCTCACCTTGCAGCGCAGCTCCCGGCCCGAGCTGACGCTCAGCGCCCGGGACACCTGCTCCCGCTCGGCCAGCGGCAGCAGCAGGTACGAGGCGATCAGGCTGGGACCCGCCGCGCCGCCGCCGCCGGCGGGAGAAGCGGGGGCACACGGCGAGCCGGGAGCGCTCAGGCAGTCCGGGGGGCCGCATTCGGCGAGCCGAGGGCACTTGGCGGCCGGCGCTTCCTCGGCGGGGCCGTCGTGCAGGGGCTGGAGGCGCTTGGCCGGGGCGCTGCGGCAGCGGGCGGCCGGCAGCAGGGACGCGGGGCGGCTCATGGGGGGAGCGGAGCGGGCGCGGAGCTACAGGCGGGCGCTGCGCGCTGGGCGCATCCCTTCGCTCTCCCCGCCGAAACCTCGGGCCGTGTCCACCATCTGCTGCCGAGTCCGCGCTAAAGTAGTTAGAGGCTTTTAAAAAAAAAAAAATTTAAAAAAAAAGGTGATTCTCCTCCTCCTCCCGGCCCTGACGCACGGGGAAATGGGAGGAGGGAGGCTGGGACACGCCTGCTCCGCTCCGCCCGCTGCTCTCCGCGCCCCGGGCCCGCCGTGCAGCCGGGCGGGGCGGCGGCGGCGGAGTCGCTGCGGGACTTGAAGGGGCCGGGCGGGGCGGCGGGGACCCCCCCCCTTCGACCTTAAATAATTGTGTCGAGAAAGCGAGGCCACCTTCCTTTCCAGGATCTTCTTGTTCATACAATTGCAGGTTCCCAGCCCCAGTCCTTACTTTTCACTAATCCTAAATAACTAAATAACTAAATCCCTCACCCCAAGGTTTGCATCACAGCGCTGTTGAGTGAGCATAAGCGTTTACTCATACGCGTAGACGTAACGTGCACCATCAGAAATACTTGGCACTGGGTGTTTCCCATGTTAAAACTATATCTGCTGTCCGAAAAAGGAATAGCTCGGAGAGCCAGGCAGCAGCCAGCAGCTGCAGTGACCTGCGAGGAGCAGACTGAGAGGAGCTCCACACAGCTCAATAGCATGGCTTTAAAGGAGTTGTAAATAGACTTACAGCCGGGACTGGTAGTAAATGGAAAAGGAAAAAAAATGAAAAAAGAGACAAAACCAGACAACAGATCATCCCTGGGAAAAAAAGCAGACAGCTGTAGTTTTTACAAGAATGCTTCAGAAGAAAACTCTACAGTTTTCTGTTTATATATATGCAAATTTTCTGTAATTTAGCGCTGAAGCTTCCCTAATATTAACACAGGGACCCTGCATTTTGTTATTCAGTAGGATCAACTCCTCCTCTGTTTTGGTTTCCCCAACCCGGGTCTGTACAAGAGGCAGAGAGGGCTGAGTGAGGATGGGTCACCCAGCTCTGAAGCCTGTGATGCCACGTGTGCAGGTATTTGCTCGGATTCCTGATAGATAACTGCACAGCAAACCCATGCATGCCTTCAGCTACTTCTAGTGTATTTTAAGAAACACATGAAACTCTTGTGCGGGATGACTCATAGCATAGCAGTCCCATTAATGCATTTAAACATAAAACGCATATGCCATAAAGGGATATCCCAGGGCCTGCATTTCTTTCTTTTTTTTTTTTTTCCCCAGAAATAAAATTCCGTTAATGCCTGCAGATTGTTTCTGAGTGATTCACCACAACTCTCAAAGCACACTATTTTATTTGGTTCCTCTCATAGGTAAAACACAGGCAAGTATCTATCAGACCTTTTGTTTTACTTTTCCCTTCCTGGAAGTTTAATGATTGGAATGCTGCTGCTGCTGGGTGAATTTAGCTGGTAGGATGCCACATGTGTGGGCTGCTTCCTACATCTGAGACAGCACAAGGTGCAGGGTGGGGGAAAAGGGTATCAGTACCTTTGGGGACAGGGGAAGGGTGCAGACAAAAACAAAAGAGCAATGGACCTGCATAAAGGTTCTCATGGGCATTAGTGTGTACTGGTGTCCCCTGTAGCTCTCTCAGAACTGAGATGCAATGTGAGCAGGAATGAAGGTGTCAGTGTTCCCACCCTCCCAAAGATCCCCCCTCTCAGCTCCTGTGTCAGATCACTGTCCCTGCTGAGGAGAAGGGCCACACCGAGGATCTGCTCCATACATTGTTGGAAGCTGCATCCTTCATCTGCCCAGCCTCCCATCCATCTAAAACCTCTAGCTCCACACCATGGGGACACAGTGGCACCTGAGCACAGTGCTTGGTTCGAGCTACTGCAGCCAAACGGAGGATGGCACCCACTGGTGCTGAAGAAGGGAAAAAAACACCTCTTGTCATCCTGGCTCCCCCAAAAACCACCTGGCATGTGAGGAGAGCAGAGGAACACACAACATTGTACCTCACAGTCCTGCCACTGGCATTGTACTGCCAGTCCTGGGCAGCCTTTCCTCACAGGGATTCCAGCAATTTCATGCTCTGTATGTCTGTCTCTGCTAACTGGAGCCCTAAAACTGGGTGTGCAGTCTCCAAAGGCCAGGAAAAGATAACCCCTGGGGCATTCATCCCAGAAGCACTGGTGGGTGCCCTCTTCTAGCTGACTGTATATACTGAACTATAGTTGACTGTCTACATGTAACTGAGACAAACCAAAGCTTAAATCTCCAAGGTCTTTGAAAAATGGGTGAAGTTCTTGACAGAAGGAAACCTTTGTTGCTTCTTTAAAATGCCTGGCATGCTTTCAGTACTCAAAACCTTAATGCCATGGCTTAACATATAGTAGCATTTATTACTCAAATTAGTATTATGTTTTGGGTACAGAATATAGGAAAAGGTCCACATTCAGACTCCCCTCCATCTCCACCAAATTCCTTTCAAGATGCAGAGCAGAGAAGTGATTCCCACTTTGGCTTTTCTGGTTTTTCTAATTTTGGCCAACCCCCAAAATAAAAATATAAAAAATAAAAAGAAGAGATGCCAAGGATATTGTCTGATGACCTGCATGGCATGTTCTTTTGCTCTTTCTCAAAGGGCTGAAACTTGTCCTCCTTACCCATCTCTGCCAGTGCTTGCATGCAGCCCTGGTGTGGTTAGGAACCAGTGCTGAGAACAGGAGGAATTCCAGGAAGAGATCTGTGAAAAACTGTTGCAACATTTCAGTATTATAAGATTTTTGCAGAAAATGGAGCTACCACACTTGACACAGCAGCCTTGTGTTTGTTGCCATCACACCACTGGCTTTTAAGCATGCAGGCTTATCTCCTGCACTAGTCTCCTCCTGAAATCAAAAGCCATCTTTTGGGGTCTTCCTTCTATTCCCTGTGTAAACCTTCATCATTCCATCTCCCCCTTCCCAAAAAAAGACTTTTCAGGCTTAGCATGTGTGATGAATCCTGTCATGGTAATTCCCAGTTTTGCCTGTGGTGAATTTGAGCCTGAATGGCTTTACAGCTCTTCAAAATGAACCAGGGCAATGTTACACATCTCCAGTGAACAGCACTGAAAATCATTGTGGAGCACACATCAGTGCACAATTACAGACCTAATGCTGGGATAAAACATTGACTCTGTGGATAAGTCCTGCTATCCAAGTGCCAGAAAAAATAAACTGCTGTGAGCCAGCAGAATAGAACAGAAACCAACACTCAGATGTTCCAAAGGGACTTGGTACCTGTGAGGTGGGCAGGGATGACCTTTGGAAGTAGAGTTCAGTAGGCTTCATGCTTGGCAAAGGATAACAGTGTGCAACAGGCACCTTCCCAACACTACTAAAGTCTGAGGAGCTCTCAGTCAAAGGACATTGCAAAATCGTTACAAAAAGTAGATCCTGCCTTGGAAAAGGCCAGTCAAAGCAAGCAGGACTGCTGGCTGTCTCCTCACTTCTGGAGTCCCAGCTGCTAGGCAAGGATCTGGGACTGCAGCAGAAAAAAGAGCCTGTGGGATGTGTATCACAGAATGGGCACATCCTAGCAGAGGGAAGGGTCTTACCCAGCACAGATTTGCCAGAACTATGACAAGGTGAATATTGCTCTTCATATATTTTTTCTCTTTTTTGAAACAGACAAGCAGCTTAGTGCATCTGTGAGATGAAGACTGAAAAATCCAGAATTCCTGGTGCTCAGGCATTGATCCTCCCATTCCTCTTATTTTATTTTAGGGAATTTTTGTTACATGGTTTTCAAGCATCTACCTGCCTTGCCCTCAGCCAGTGCTTACACTCACCTGAGCAGCTGCTTTTCCTTAGATGCTCACAAAATTATCACTGTTGCTCCAGTTCTCTGACCCTTTATCTCTATAACTAGAGCAGCCAGAGGCAATGAGAATTGTGTAACCATCTCCCCACTTCCCAAGTGCTTGGGACAGGTCTGGTAACTTTGACAGTATGTCTCATGGGACACACAGAATAAATCTCTATTAGATTAGGGCACTTATAAATAAACTGGCTGCTTGTCACAGAAAAAAATGAAAAGGTCCTTATTTTAGTTACTGGATGACAGAGGCAAGGAACACAAATATTTTGGCTAATATTAAACTATTGGTAATCGATGAAAAATCAGTATCTTTATTTTAAAAGTTATCTCAAGCCATGTAATGAAAATTAAACTACTGCCAGATTGAAAGCCAACAATTTAAAACCAGCATGTCATCTATAATCTAATGGTGTACAGAATTACCCTGCACAGATGGGGCTCAAAGAGTAGTCGTATGGCCAGGTGATAAAGAACTGAAAGTGATGTTTTTTATAGCAGAGCAGCATCTGTGATAACCCACAGCCATCCTCAGACACTGTGGAACTTGGCGGCAGATTCACCGCTGAGATATAAAACACATGACGAGCACGTAGTGACATCAAAAGCAGTGCAGTGTAATGGTGTTCAGATGTCTCCCCTCAAGCCCACACAAAAGCTGCTCTCAGGGCTGCTGTAGCTCAGAACTCTCAATGATTCCCTTTTGATAAGCCTGTTGTTAACAAATCCAAGGAGTCTTATGAGCAGCACCTCCTGACTTTGTTCCTTTGCTAACTGGAGAGCATGAAGGCTTCTTCTGTTGCCTGGAAGACGTGTGAAGGTTCAGGTTTTAGACCTCAAATCCTGTTTTTACTTCAGAAGTCGATTGCACAAGCGGACAGTGAATGAGTGTCTCCGTTTCCCTTGCGGTCAGAGAAGATCCTATTCATACTGAGTTTACAAGCAAACACTTCCTTTGGTAAGCTTCCCATGCAATTCAATTCATGTGCGTGCTTTCAGGCTCTGTCTTTGGGTCTGGACTAACATCAGAACAAGCAAGAGAGGCAGGCTCTCTTCTCAGCCCACCACAGCCTTTTCTGCAGTGCTTTGAAATGATGAAACACACAGTGTTTTCTGCATACTGCTGCAGTCCTGTCAAGTCACTGCGATTATTCACGCATCAAGAGGCTAAGCACACACATGGGTATCTACTGGATGATGTACACCCATTCCAGAATTTTACTTGCTTAACAATCAATCTAATGTTTTTGCTCTTTATAGTTACTGGCTGGGAGCCTAGAATCTGCTGGCACCTACACACAGGATTCTCCTCTGAGCATTCTGTGACCACGTCAGGTGTTTGAAATATTATGTATTAACAATAAGTACTTTATGACCAGCAAAAAAATTATTATTTATGGAAGACCTGGAATTTGCCATCAGTACCTGTAGTGAGGAGCCATCAGCTTAAGGCTTTGACTGTACTAACAGAAAGAAAGACCTGTCCTTGGGATATTCTTACATTTTCCATTCCAGGAAGCCCTTTTCTAAGTGCATCTTCTTCACTGTATAATAAAGCACTATCCATTAGGCAAACGTTTAGTTAATGGACACAGCAGGATCCATATATGAAGATTTTTAGGGAAGATTCACTTGAAATGGCAATGAAACTTAATAAAGTTGCACAGTGAATTCTAAGCTAGAGATTCTGGCCACAATACCAGATCTATTCTTGAGAAAAATGTCATGAGGTACTTGTGACCACAGGTAGGTAAGACCTTTGTCATCAGCCACTCATGAGGAAACATGAGTATCCAAGAGGACATTGTCTAAAATAAGGCAGTGTGTTGGCCTTGGCTGTTGAGTCATCAGTATCACTTCCTGCAGCCCCTGCTTTTGCTCCAGGTATTTCTCAAGGGAGCACTGACTTAGTCTTTTTGATTCTTCTAGAATGAATAAGATCACAGCTCCAGAGCAGTAATGATGAATATGTCCTTGATTCAGAGGAATGTGCACTCCTTTTAGCACAAGTGTGCTAAATCTTCCATGAGATGCCTGCCTGATTAGTTTTTATCTTTATATGGCTTCACTGATTTGAAAACTTCAGACTCTCTAGTTGTAAAATGGAAGAATCTGTTCAAGTGAGAGAGCAAGCTTAAGTGAGCAAGTGTTAATGGCTTGTGCCTCAGGGTACCACTGAAAGCTGTTGTATGTGGATCTCTCTTGCCTTTAATTCACTATTTGCCTAGACATTTCTTTAATCCTCCAAAATACTACATGGAACTTCTCTAGCAGAGACAGATTCTCTCCAGTTTTTAGTGACAGATCCTTCCCAGCTACCCTGAGGTTTGCTGCATTTGTAAAGCACACCTTATGGGAAAAAGAAAATAAAAAACAAACACCTGACCTCTGAATTTCTTTTTAAAAATATCATTGCAAAATTTCTGACGTCAGACAGTGAGACACAAATTACCCTGTGAACTGTTAACATATGCCTGTTTACATATGATATCTTATAGCCAAAGCAGATTAAGATTTGAAGGTTTAACTGCTGTTGAGTTTCCACTATGTGAATCATACAGATCATACAGCTTATTCATCACAGGCACTTATTTTTATTCTTTAACTCTTTCAAGCTACTTCTTCCCAGAGTGGAGTTTAGGGGGAATGTGGGACACGTGGGAACACAGAGATCACAACTGCACAACAAACCCTGAACTTTGCAAATGAAGGAGCAAAGAGCTGCCATTAACTGCAGCCACCCCAGTGAATCAGTAGTGGTTTGTATCTTGCACCAGGTGAGCTGACAAGCACAGAAGCCTTCCCCAGCTGCCACGGTCAGTCTGTCCTTCCACCTAGTTAAGAGCCAGCTGCAATGGATGCTGCAATGATGGCCAACCCTGGAATCTTTCAATTTAAGGAGGAAAATTACTTTAAGAACCAACAGGAGAGAACCGGCCATGACAAAATCAACAGGATAGCTCAAGTTCCAGGTTCAAAGAAAAAAAAATACCATTCAAGATACTAGGATTCCTTGGGTGCTATGATATAGTTTAAATTCAGAAATGCCAACCAATTCAGAATTTAAATTCAGAAATGCCACCAAACATTTTGGTGAAAACTTCATTGATTTTGGTAAATGCAGACAGTTTATTCTAGCACTTGAATCTGTGTGGTGCATCACTGATTCTAACGGGACTCAAGTAATCTCACCAGCAACACTGGCACAAGTGAACAAGTATCTGTCTTCTTCTGGATAACATGGCCGTATTTTAAAAGAGGCATCTCTGCTGATAAAAGAAAGAAACCTACCTCTATTTAAATACACATGCCTATTCACCTCAGATGTGATTGTTACTAAAGCTAGGCAGCCCAGTGCTGCCAAAAATCAGTCCATTTCTTTCAGGTGAAACCAAGAAAGATTTCAGAACTTCACTTGCTGTTCAGATTCTCTGATTCACTGACACTGCCTGGCTCAGGCTAGCAAAGGAGAGAAGGAAGATGATGTAGTTTGAAGCAGGAATATGAACATCCAAAAATACCTTTCCTCTTGGAGTGGCCATAAGTGACTGTTTGACTATTTGTTCTTTTCATTTAAAGTGTTGCTTCAGATTTGTTTGGTTTTTTTCTCCCAGCTGCATCATCTTAAGCAAGCAGTCCACCTTATTACCTGTGGATTAGCTAACAGAGGCTGAGTGCAGCACTGTGATGGGTCAAGCCTTTTTCATGCAGGACAACAAGGTGTAACCAAGGCAGCAATCTCCTTCACAGCATTACTCACTGGAACATGAGGGCAATGAACCATATCAGGAACTGCAGCAATCCAAGGCTATACTGGTACAAATGCCACAGGTAGCAAACCAAACCTGCTGCCACCAGTTTGTTGGTAGGAATCTGGGTATAATTTACCATTTATAATGTTATGTGTTATTGGAAGGCACACTCAGATACCAACACAAGCTAAATTTGAGGTGCAGCACTTGTTTGTGGCCATGGAAAATGTATGTACATCTTTGCATGTGAAAACTTGGGAGGCTGGTTGTCTCTAGGGATTGAATTAGGTCCAAGAGGACAATCTTAATGCACCTCTGCCAGAAACTGCAGAGCTTGTTTAACCAATGCAAGTTTCTGTTTCTCACTATTCTGCTTAGAAATGGTTCAAGAATAAATTTAGCCACAAACTTAAAGATGAAACAAAAAGGACATTCCCTCCCCCTCCCAGTTTTTTTTTTTTTTTAAATGCTATTGTTAATGTCCTCCCTTGTGGTATTTAACTGAAAAATGGTGACCCACCTTAAAAGCTATAGGTTTGAGCCCTGAGGTATTTTAAAAGGGACCAGATTTTACACATAAAAATACAAACAGGTACATACTGCTCAACCACCCCCCAGTCCCTATTTAGTTATTTCAGCTGGGATTCCATGGCAGAAGCACCCACGCTCGCTGCAGAGTTGGGAAAGGATGGACCTTGGGGGTTAGACCACATAATGAAAATTAGCCAGCCAATTCCCATATGAAGTGTTTTGAACACAAAAGCCCAGTACAAGTAATAATGGTTCAGTTCTCTTTTTCAGCTATGAAATCAGCTTGCAGATTAATATTCTTCAATTACAAAATAACAATTTTCAGTTTGAAGTGGTTTGTGCTCTTAAGTGCAATTGGGGTTAATAATGGTCTATGAAAGGAGAGCTGTTAGCAAACAGTAACCCAGAGTGAAAACCTTAGCACATGGGTACCTCAGCTACATTTTACATTAAATGTCAGATTGTAAATTCAGAAAAATTACATCTAGCCCACTAAGGATCCCAAAGCTCAAAGAAACCTGTATTTTCTGCTCACATATGCCAAGAGATAATTGTCATCTGACTGCCAAGGCAGCTTCTTTTACCTATGGCTATTTCTAACTCATGTATATATATGCCTCATCTGTCTGATGTGTTCAGATCAATTTAGGCAATAAATAGTGTCACAAAGTTTAAGTTCTTTTCTGGATCTGTGCCCAAAAGCATAGATATCTGAAGCTTATACAAAAAGATTAACTGTTTTTCAATCCAAGGCATATGGTTACAATATATTTGTACTATCTGAAATTTAGTTATTGGAATACCTCTGTAAATAATTGTAGTCTTCTAGCCTACAACATTAAGGTAAAGCCTTCTGGGACTCCCAAATGAAAAGGGCCCATATTAAATGCTTCTGAATTTCAAAAGAAAAACCTAAGTCAGGGCAGAGAGTTCAAAATTATGAAAAACAAGGCCAAATCCTTAAAGCTGAGTGGTTGTTCTCTGTGGCCACAAACAAGGTATAAGTGTGCAACACTTTCTGCAAATTCATCTCCAAGGTTTGTGTTACAACATGGGCATGGTCCCAAGCACTGAAAATCCTTGGTGACAGTGCCCTACTCCAACCATGCCCAGTAGTTACAGAGACAGTAACAGAACTATCTGCAACACAGAGCAAAGCACTCATTGTTACATGCTAGCAGGATCTGCATCGCTAATATGCTGAAGAAACTAGCACACTGAAAAGGAAGTTTAAATGCTGCAAAACATACTTTATTTACCAAATGCAAGCTTTTAGAAATTCAGGAAGGTAGAAAAAACCCAAACAAGTTTAACTGGAGTTCCTTATATTCCTAAGTTTAAAAAATGCTTTCAGTTACAGCAGAGACCTTCAACTTTGGCTATAAATAAAACATTTAACAATGATTTACCTATAAATGAAACACTTAACAAATAACAATGAGTTATACAACCTATTTAGAATCAGCAACTTATCTCACAAGACCTTTAATAACAAATTTAATTTTCTTTGTGGCAGTAGCATATCCAGCTCACGTGTCCTGGGTTGACCAGCTTTGTTTTTTCTGACTGTCAATCAGTCTTCTAAGTATATCATCTCGTACAAGATCTGATCCTTTTACATCAACATGGCTACAGCCCATTTTAGGGCATCTGTTAAAAAGAAAAGAGAGACTCTATTAAATTGGAAGAATTGTATTTTACAGATATGGGATTTGCATAACACCTGCTAGATTTATTTTTTTTTTCATTCTTTCTCTCAGTTCCTTGTTACCTCTTGTCCTCTTCACCACTTCTATGTGGAAAAAAATAAATCTATCTCAAATGGTGAGAATCATCAGCTAAAGGAAGGAAAGAAGGTGCACAGTAAGAGAAGGAGCCTTTCACCTGTATATCACTCTCTTGCTGCAAGCACACAAACTGCCTTCATCAGCAATGATATCAGCACTGCATGGACACCTTTCTGTGTTGCTTTCTCTCTCTGCAGTCCTCTAAAAACTGCAGGTAGATACTGCTTACCTCACTAAACTGCAGTGGGGCAGTATAATCTTCACTGGCAGATAAGCAGGGAGATTATTTTCTAGGGAACCAAAAGGGAGTGAGTCTTGCCATGACTGACTGGTGAATCAGTGGATTATCTAGTTGGTGTAAAAATCAACCTGACTTTTTATGAGCTGTGAAAGCTCAGAAAGGAGAAATGGGACCAAATTAACAGCCTCTAGATGATAATCAAATACAAAACGTCTTACAACTACTTGAAACAGCCAGATAAAGACAGCAGGGTAAAAGATATTCAGGGACCAAAGGTCATTTTCCTTCGGTGGCAGCCCAAACATACACAGATGGTATCTATAGTAAGAAGTAGCACTTTTCCTGAAATTTTTCCTCTCTTAGAGTAACATTTGTCTGAGGTGCTGAACTTATTTACACTCAGTGCTCATAACTTTTACTCCAGATTCGTCCACAGGTTACTGTGTTTGTCATAGATCAGTCATTTAATTGCTCTGTGCCTCAGTTTTCCCATTTATCACCTTAATACAGCAATAGCTTGCCAGATTAATGAATAACAAGTGCTCAGAAAGCTTCCCACATTTCCTGTAAGCATAAAGTATTAGTATGTCCTTCCAGGCAGTGGAAAATAGTGAGCAGAGCAAGAGACGTAAGAGTTGCCTCAAGGAGTGTGTGACAAGTCTGTCAGCACGGGCTGTATGTACGTCAGCTGAAGGCTGGCAGGCAGGCACTGCACTGCCAAGGGCACTGAAGGCATCCTGTGGGTTCCAACTGGGAAGTACTTGTGAGGAAACAGCCACTGTGTGTCTGCAGAGTGAGCAGCAGCTCCGATTCCAGAGGCAGGCTAGCGAGGATCCTGCCCTGCTCTGCCAGGACACCTGCTCCCACAGGAATATCCCTGGCAGGAGCACAGCCCAGCAGCCAGGCCATCAGACTGGCATTCTGAACAGGGAACTTGCTGCAATAGCTGGCCTGCTAAAACCCATCATCTTCCCACCACAGCAGATGATGGGTTTTCAAAGTAACTGCATTTTCATGAGAAAGTTTAAAATTACCGTAGGTTGGTTAGACTGGGCAGAGAAAACCAAGGAGTCCTTCTTAATTTAGTTACAGGGAAGCTGTGGCATTGCTCTGTGTGTGCTTTTCTAGCACTGGAATAACTGCTGTAAAAATGGTAAGGCTGCCAGCTAAAAGCTCAGGATTAAGAACTGCTAGTGTTCAGACTGCACAAATAATTTTGGTTTGAGGATAAGGTAGCTTTTAAAGCTGGGTGTTGTACAGTTGATATGATTTTTTAACTCCAGAGTTTCTCTAGTCTTCCATTTCTTAAAAGGTAAAATAAAATTCAGTCATGTGAGCCTATTTGTTTTTCAGCAAAGCTGAAACTTTTGATCCACTACAACAATTCCTCCTAAATTGACATTGTTCTGATGGATTTAACAACACAGAGAAATATTTAGATATGAACATCCTAAATTCAGCATCAGAGAAAGTATTCTTGTCATTGGGCTGTTAAGCACATGCTTTTTAGCCTCTCCCTATCCTCCAGAACACTCACTTTCCTCCAACTTGAGAGCTATTACCCGATTCCTGTTCATTTTTCCAGCTTCTGTCCACCCATGTTGCTGGTTTTGTTGTTATTCCCAGTTATTCCCATTGCAGATTTTTCCCTAGATTTTGTAACACAAGCAAGGTGCTTCCATCTAGTTCTTCAAGCTGTCTTGACACTGAGATAGTGGCTGAGCATCCCAACTGATGCTTGGTTTTATAGCAGTGCTTTCCTGTAACAGGGAAGGAGCATGGAATAAAAACTCCAGCTCCACCTTTGTAACCCTCATGGAGGACTGTGTAGAGCCTCACACAAATGCCAGAGCAACAGATGGAGGAAATAAGCTGCCTGTGGCATTATCTTCAGGGAAATCAGGTTGCTGGTCCCCAACAGACCTTCCTAAGCAAACTGCACATTTATTAAGAAGTCCACAACTGGTAAGTTTCCATGAAATAATCAGCCCCAAAACAGGAAGGTCTAACATAAATGGTATAAAAACAAAGGTGAAATCAATGATGAGATGATATGTCCTCTCAACTTGCTCCAAAAAGCATTAGTGTTCAAGCCTCTTCTTTTTCTACTTTTTTTTTCTGTTTTTTTCTTTAAATCATTATCGCAGATTTTGAGGTTTAAAAATTCATCTTTTACATCTTTTCATTCAAAAAAATATGTCCCATGTGGAAAAGTGACAGACTATTTTGGTGATATAAGGAAAGAATTATTTAACTGCATCATGGTAGGAACTGCACTGCACTATCTAATCTCATTCTTTAATTCTATCTAAAATGTTGTGGTTTAATATTTCTCACTTTAACAGTTGTTTTAATATTTCTCAGCTGTATTGGAATATAACTGCAAAAGAAGGTGCACGGAGGAAATTTTTTTTTCATTTACTTCAAGGCATGCTACATAACCAGTGGGAACAAATCAGCAACTAAATTTTAGGAAACTGAGGTCTCTCTTTGTTGGTCATGGCTATATGAAATCTCTTTACTTCTGTTGTGCAGCTACAAGTAGCTGTAACTTCCCCACACAATTCCTGAATATTTCCTTACACACTGTTTTCATTAAAAAGAAAAGCACCTTCACGTGTCTAGTTCTAATGAGGAGGCTGTGATTTGGGCAAATGCTGAAGTTTTACTTCCTGCAGCCTTTCCAATCCAAATACATTTCCTAGAACAAGTGGAGTAAAATTCCACTTACACAGCAGAGCAAATAGCCTTTCCACACATTCTTTTTAGCTTACCGGACTTTTTTCTTTTTCTGCTTCTGAGTCTGAATCATTTCTAGAATGGCATCTTCTTCATAAATATGTCCACAGACCTTGTTCCTCACTGGCCTCTTCATTGTCACCTGCAATCAGTAAGGATT
Source organism: Agelaius phoeniceus (assembly GCF_051311805.1). NCBI lineage: Eukaryota > Metazoa > Chordata > Aves > Passeriformes > Icteridae > Agelaius > Agelaius phoeniceus. The sequence continues at coordinate 143,838,708 of NC_135265.1, read as the reverse complement.
GATTTAAAGGAACTGATAATGCCCATAAAAATGCTTCTTCTGAGATTTTATGTGAAACAGCAGAAGTGTGTTTGCCACTCATACATGGCATTCCAGTCACATATGGGATGAGGTCCTGCTTGGTACACTGCATTCCCACTTACATGGGTTTTCTTCCCAAGCTCTATTGCTCTTTTCTGAAAATGCTTAAAATTTATAATATTGTTGTTATATATAATGTTGTTTAATAGGTACTGCAGATTTGTAATACACAAACCAATGAAGAATATGAAATAACTACTTCTCTGTCAATTACTGTAGCAGTGATACATACCTGTGTAATGGGACAAATAAAGTTCATCTGACTCCGAGTCACAGCTAAATCTTCATCGATTTGTTCAATGGTGTCATTACCATGATCTTATTTATGAGAAAGTAGAATGGCAAAAAGAAAAAAAAGTTTCTTGTTTAATGTAGATTGCCAATATTTAAAATAAGCTAATAAAATCCAACATTTGCCAAGCACTGTCTCACAGTGATATCTAAAATACCACAGCATGTTTCTGCACCACTCCATGAACAAGACACTGCAAAAAATACTGTACTAGAATGTCTTTTAGGAAATGCGGATTTTTATATTGTAACCACTTTGCATGTGTGTGTGTGTGTGTGTGTGTGTGTGTGTGGCTATTTACAGGCAATGCCAGAAAGAAAGGCTGGGAAGGAGAGCAGTCTGGCCTGAAGATATGCAAAACCTTTGGTATTCACTATTCAAGTTCACCAAAACCCAGTTACACACAGGTGAGTCCCCAGAACCTAACAAAAGATGAGGTGGAGCAGATCTGGCAGTCCTACCCTCAATATCAGTTTGTATTTGAGTGTCATAAATGGGCTTGCTGTATAGCCTGTACATACTGTACGCACTTTAAAAGGAATTTATACTGTTTATCATAATGTATCATTTATAAAGCGATGCTGTTGTTTTTTGATAAGACTATAATTAGTGAAAAACAAAAGCCAAAAAGTGTCACGGTCAACAGAAATATTATTGAAGTAACCTTAAAGAGGAGAGGCAGAATGAAATTTCTGACAATTCCCAGAAAACACCCAGTGGCACAATGCCAGGGGATAAAGGGCAGACAAATGAGAATAAATCCATCTAGAGCTGGAGGATCTGCAGGTCTCCACCTTTACCAGAAGAAGAAAGCAAGATATAAGCAACTCTGTGCACTCAGGGACACACTAACTAGTGTTCATGCAGAAGTTAGTTAGCCAAAGTCAAAAGCTGAGACATGGGAGCAGCTAAGGAAGAGACAAATATGTGTGTGTGTGTATACATGTATTTATATTTATATTTATATATATTTAGAGAGAGAGAGAACTAAGTATAGCCTTAATGAATTACATACATGTTGTTTTATCTTCTAGCTCTCCTCTGTTATTGCAAATCTAGGCTTTTAGTTGAATGCATTTGTTTATCTTTGAATCTTATCTGGTAATAGCAGCAAACTTAACACCTGCCATAGCTTTCCATTCCTTTGGGGTAGTTCTGCAATGACTTTGCAGAGGCAGAGAAGGGCCCTGGGGTGCAGTCCTCAAGGTGTCCCAAGCAAAGAGAACGTTTTTCTTTCTAGCTGCACAAGCTGCACCCCAAGGGAGGAGTGAGAAACACCAGTGAACACAGAGAGTTCAGAATTACTTCATGATTTGCCTTCTACAGTGCCTCAGCCTGGGTTCCCTGTGCTGCTGTTGCACACTATCAGCCAATCTCTGCCTCCCTGGTATTCAGTCTTCCACATCTATTAAGGACCAGTGTTTCCTAACTTATGGTCAGTGCTGCATGCCTGTGTGATACTATCACCTTCCGGATGATACCAGCAGACATCACCCATGGAGCAACCAAATCCTCTCACACCCAGCCTAGGCTGAGCTCGCTGCCCTGGGAGCCAGCACAGCCCTGGCTGGGGGACTCCTGGCATTGATGTTGCAGCCATTGCTCCACCACAGCACCTCTTGGTATGCCAGGCATATTTCCAGACCTTCCTCCTTAACAGAGCTTGCCTTTCTTTCCATTTCAGTATTCCAACCATTTAGGAATGTTTCTGACCCAGTGCTCTTACCCCAGGTATTGGGGTTGGAACTAGGTGACCTTTAAGGTCCCTTCCAACCCAAGCCATCTTATAATTCTACTCCTGTGAATACCACAGGAATACTCAGGCGTTCATCAAGGGTATTTCTGTGTCTGCTACTAAGGTCTCATGCAATCAACAGGGTGTGGATTCTGGGGGAAAAGGAGCTCAAATGTCCAATGTCAATCATAATTTCAAGGCTTTCATCTCCAAGAATATTAACATACCTTCATCAGATATGGACCACCTAACAAAGGCAGACACTTGCAAATCAGAAGGAAGAAGTGGGCACAATTTAACTATAAATACCAAAACTGCAATGGTACGGACACCAGAAATGCACTTGTGTTAGTCACGAGTTTTCAGAAAAAAGCTCTGTGACATATTATCCTTAAATTGCTCATATATATGGTTTATTCTATCATAAGCACATAGTATTTCAAGAAAGCACAACTTCTGCACAACTTTGGGAAAGAGGGTTTTTTTAAATAAAGCTTTTGAAATACCAAGCAATGGGTGAAATCCCACTAGGACAGCAAGGCTAAGCAATATTGGAGTTATTGGTATGTGGCAGCTTTGGAAAGAGCAAATTATCCCAGGCTGGGGTACCTTTTTCCCATACTGGCTTTGGAGGTGATTCAAATGCCTCATGTTTAATGGTTGAAATTTCATGAGTTGAGACCTAATCCTTGTAGGTGGGGTATATTAATCTTCTTGGATTCAAAGTGTCCTCTTGCTGCAATCTTATCTTAAACACTTCAGGTTGCACTTCATTTGCAAAGATTTTGTATACAGCCTATCAGAGTGGGGCCCTGGCTTCAAGGGGTGATCACAGCCCAAATGAATCATTATTTAAAATATTTCCTTTTCATAACCAGCTAATATTTTTAAAAACAAATATGCAAGACTGGGATGATGCAAGTAATACCTCAAGCATGTCAATAGCAAATTACCATAAATCAGATAAACCACCCACAGATTTGTTGCTATTGCTTGATGTTCTACATTACAGGAGAAGAAAGGAAAATCACTTTTTTCAGTGACAGTAAATTTTGCAGACATTACACAAGACATACACACACATCCTAAGCTGGTCAGAAAGACGCTCTAAACTGTAGCTCTATATCTGTAGCCTCATATTGAAAGATGTTTTCATTAAGGTCAAAGGGATTTTTTTACCAAATGAAATGTATGAAAATTTTGAGGATCTAAATTGGAAGTCTGACTATTCTACAGAAAGAAATAAAAATGCTGGATCATACATACTTCAGCTAAGTCAGGTTATATTTTTATAAAATTGAGTTTTCCTTGCAAATTAAAACCAGACGCAGAAAACACTAAGTTATTGTTCCCAAAATTCAGATGTTGCCTTAAGTAACAGAAGTGCATACATCTATTTTGGTAGTCTGAGAGATCACATATTAAGTGCCTTAACAGTTTCTAGTTTTCCATTCCAGCCAACTGAAACATGTTATGAGTATTAGTAACACATTTTCTATCTCGCTATCTCAGCAATGATGTTTACAGCTGTTGTAATAAAACTGCATTCTTATAAAGGTATCTATTTTTGGTAACACATCATAATGAATTTTGCAACTGCCAACGGTTTTTTTACTTCTTCAATTTTAATTAAAAGCTGGTATTAATTTATATCTTTATCACTTTCATCTCTTGATAATATTGTGACTAACATGCCTTTGCTCAGTTTTTACTTACTCTGCTGAGAGAGACTCAGAACTTTTAAGCCAAGAAGAACTTTTAAAAATAGGAAAACTATAGTGCAGAGACATTAACTGCTGAATTGTGAATTATACTAAGCATAGATAATATACATGTTAAAAAAACATGAGAGGAAAAATCCTCTCCACTGTCATTGTTATTTCTGTGACCAAGAGACTGCTGCCTGCTCACTGCTCCCAGTGTCAGCAATGCCCTCTCCCCAATTTCTGTTTCTCTAACCTGGTTCTCAGTGAGTACATGTTGCAATGTAAACTCAATTGATTTATTTCCTTTTGTGCTGGGCTGTTCTGCCTTCTCACCTGCCACAGTCAGACACTAATCCTGAGAATCAAAGGGTAATGTTAAGCATGTGGGATTGAGTCTTTGTAAGCCTGAGACACCAGACAGACAAGGTCTTGGCTCCCAAGAGGGTCTATTGTACTGCTGACTCCATAGAAATAACAGCAACTCATCCAGGCTGGGAAAAATCCTATCTCTGAGAGCTCCAAGAAAAACATGAATGTTATGAGGACAAGTCAGATGCCAAGTGTTCCTGCCAGCAGGGCACAGAAAATAATGAAAGGTGGGGGAGGTGAAGGACACTGTCACATCCAAGAGTTGTGTTCTAGGAGTCAGAAGACATCTGGGCTGAGGAAAGGCCAGGGCCAAGTCTAAAGGAAGGACCTGACACTGCTGAGAACAGCAGGTAATGCTTGAAAGTGGGTCAGCATGCCCATCACTGCTCTGAATTTGGGTTAGCCTTCAGTCCAGAGAAGCACACCAGAACAACTGTCCAGTATCCTTCCCTAGGGATGGATCTGCAGTAAACGCTGTAGGAGTGAAATAAGAGGGGACACAGAGAGTAATACCTTCCTGGCAAACTCTCCAGTCTCCAGCAATTTGTGGCCAAGGACTTCCTGAGTCAGAGGTAATATCTTCATACTTAATAAGCCCTGGAGTTTTCCTTCAATGAATTTGTCTAAACTTGGAGAGGGGAATTTCGTCCTGGACCTTTCAGCTTGATTAGAGACAGTTATCTTTGCTAGAAAGGTTAGCAACAGTTTAATTTTCCTTGAAAATTACTGCAGAGGCTGCAGGTTACAGTTTAATTTGATTTTTAAGAGGGAAAATAAGGTGTGCAAGCTACAGCTGCAGTCAAACAGTTCAAAGGCTTTGCACTTTTTGCCAGAGGCATGTGATAGTTTAATTTGCCAACCAAGCCAAACTAGGCTTTGCATTGAAGTACATTACAATTTGATTACTTGCTGGTGTTGCAATACAAAGTTGATCTAAGGAAGGTGGCCTCTAACATGTTGCTCCAGATTGCAATTGCAAATTTACTTGCTCCTGCCCAGGCCAAGCAACTTGCTGGTAATTTACTGCCAAGTGCTTTGTATGAGCCCTGTTTGACAGGAACTTGTGTAAAAAGCACACAGAGGTGCATTTGGTCCATCCAAAATAAAATTACAATCCTGTAAATATAAGCCATTCTTATTTTCCTGGAGTATGAAATACAAATTAGATTAATGTATTACCAAATTTTTAGTTCCTTTACATAATAGTGAAGAAGGAAAGGATCATGTCTTGCACTAAATATCAATCCTCTAAAAACTCATTTAATGCCATCAAATTCAGAGCACTTGTATATTTTACAGTACTTTGTCCCACTAAGCTACAGGTCTTATAAAATACACTATTCTAAATGGAAATGCTGTTCCCATTTTACCCATTCACTGCTGGGTAGAGCTGCTTGATGCCAGTTTTCCAGAATGGCCTTTAAATTAAAAGAAGCTGTGATTTGATGGAAATGTTATTGGACAACTCTTACAGAAATAATGTACGTGAAGGAGATTTAAAGACACTTGCAGCTAGATACAATTTGCTGTTTAATATATTAATAATAAAATATGACTACGAATCCTAGGGAAAGAAAAAACAACAAGAACTCCAGAAAACCCTGCGAAATCTCCAACTCACACACTAATCAAAGTGAGAAGAGAACAACTTTGCCTTTAGATTTTGGGAAATTCAGACTGTTCCCACTGAAATTCAGTGGGAACTGTGTCTGTACAACAGAAAGGATATCTTTGATTATAAACCACACAACTCAAATAATTTGGTAGGCAAACAGAGAGGCATCTTTCTTGCTCCTTCTGTTTTTGCAAAAAACCATGAGAAATCCACACTTCAAAGTCCTGGGATGACATTTTAAACTGCAGTTTCCTCATTGCTGCTGCTTGGACTCAGCCTGAAGAAGCTGCTGGGGGAGATGAAGATTACCTAAAAAGATGTCATGAAGGCTCATCAGTAAGCTCAGAGGAGCTACTGTTTCTGGAAAACCTAAGGTGGTCGTATTTTTCCATCTTAACTACCATCGCCCACGACGACATGTAAACTTAAGAAGCAGGTTAAGTACCAGAGACTTGCTGAAAATAAACCAAACTGATAAACACTGCTCAAAAAACCAGGAAACTCTAGGTCTACATGAATGCAAGCCAGGCATGGGACAATGCAGCACAAGTATGAAGGATGCCACAGTATGAACAAAACATGAAAACTGGAATATCTTATGAGGAAAAAATATATCAGACACAAACTACTAAATTGTAAATACATTTTTATTACTTGGGCTTTCTCCTGCTCTTCAGAAGAAAAAAGGCTGAGCAATCACTGCTTCATGCAGTATAATTTATAAAGTCAATTGCCGTGCTTAGAGAGCATAATTTCATGTATCAGAGATGAGAAGAATATCACACACATTTGGAAAATGAAGAAATTCACTCCAGGCACATGAAAGAAAAAGTTGCAAAAGATGCAACCAGGAAAAAAAAAGCCTACCATTTCATTAGAAGATGAACCACTTTCCATTACTAACATTGTGGTCAGAATCTGGAATGTCACTGATGCAATGCTAACCATCAAATGACATGAACATGTAGGGCTTGCCTACACAGGGAAGTTGTTGCAAAATAAGCGAGGGTGTGAATTCAGAATGCATTAACTACTTGGCACTAACTCAGTGTGTGGACACTCCTATTCTGCACTAGGAGTGCCTTTTGGCTGTTTAGCCTAATCCACTTCCACAATGGACTTGAGGAAGGCACTGTTAATCCTGGGCTGGAGTGGTGAGAGGACAGCTGCTGGTATTGACAGTGGAGGGGAGGCCCATCCATTTTTGCAGAAGTCCCTAGCAGTCCCTGGATGGCCTACTCTGTAAATTTAACTCATATTTTCTCAGAACACTCCATTGTAAGTATTCTCTACAAGCAGAAATCATGTCTATGACAACTGTCAACAAAAGGTAACATCATGTATCTGGTAACCCCTGTGGCTGGGAGTCACTTTGCCCATTTCAGTATGTCATTTGTGTGTTCTTGTAGACATGCCCTTCTAAAAAGGTGCACTGGTGAGGGATTTTCAGGTGGAACATTCTGCTAGAATATGCTCCTGAACAGAACTGTTTCAGGATAACAGACAGAAAACACAAAGAGCAGTGATGGGGCAAGCACACCAGGTAGCAGTGTTCCTGCAGTCCATCCAACAGGCTGCTATGGAACCAGGGAGCAGAAAACCCCCCAGCTACAGTACCTAATGATCATACCCCTAGAAAATTAGCACTCGGATTGCCATTTCAATATGTCTCTTCACATTCTCCTCACAAGACTTTTTGACAAAGACTTCTCTGTTTTCCTATTCTAAACAGCTCTCTGAAAACACCTTAGAGTAATAACTCACCTGCCCTGGTGCCAGGAGAGTTGTGAATACAGACACATGGAGTTTGTCACGTGTTGGGGGCACAGGTAGGAATATCTATAAACTATACCATGAGAGGCATGAAGCTCTAATCCCTGAAGACTAACCTGTTGATTTTGTGATTGGCAAGAATGACACAGGCTCAGCACCTCTGAAACTGCAGAGAAAGCACAGGAAAGAGCAATCTGTCACCTTTGAGAATGGGCAGATTTATAATACAGAAAACCAGCTCCACTACCCCTTTCACCCAAAGAAAGGAGGGGAGAACAGATGTGCTTCTCTTTACCAGAAGACTGATGTAAAATATTCTTCTTGAATAAAGACATGAGTACAAATAAGAAAATGTGAAAACAAAATGGTGAGAACAAAATACCCTTTTTTCCACCCCCTAAATGTTGAAGCACTTGAAAGAAATTTTTAGGTGCTATATTTTATCTTAAAATAAGTCTTAATGAAGACAGCATTTGGAATTTTCTTCTTAGTGATGCATTTTAATACTTTACAATGCTTTCTAAAATTCTTACCTACTTTCAGAATAAGTTTACTTAATTTTAAAATGTAACATCAAATGAATATAATTCAATGTGCAGTGAAGCACTACATATATCCACATAACCTTTTGAGCTTTATTATTAGGATGTATAAAAAGAGAAGTTGTGTTAATTTCCCAAGTTTTTTAATAGAAATATTTTTTTTCTGTATTTTGCATATAAATTTCACCATTCCAGTTGTTCTGAATTCTGCAGCTTTCCACTGCCTGGAACACCTCTGGGATAGCCTGGCACTGCTTAAGACACTGGCTGAGTACTTTCTTGGGGCTGCATCTCCTGCTCTGCTCCTGCCTTGGTTACCAGCCCACAGTCCTGACAATCTCCTTAGAAGAGGAATTTTTCTTAACCAACAAATCATTTGTAGAAGTACTAACACCCTTCTGCTTCTCTTGAACACAAAGCACTCCAGAAAGAGTTCAATTATATGATTGTGACCATTTCATTGGTGGAAAACTGAGGCACAGGGCAGGAACACATCCAGAACAACCAGCACCTTGTGTGTTAGACCATTGTCTTTCCCATTAGACCTCACTGTCTTACCCCTGACAACTAAGGCTACAAATGATTTCCAAATACATTCTTAGTGAATGCATCAGTTCCACACTAAAAGCAAAAAATACAACACAGAAAAAAAACCAGTATGTTCTAGTAATTGCACAATATCTGGTTGTTTATTCTAAAAACACCAACACTTGCACTGGAGAACACATGGTAATTTTCTAGTAAGTCATATTTATAAAATAATACATCTTTGCTAAGTTACATGAAAACAAAGAAAAAATAATAATTCATATCAAAACAAAATAAGAAATAAAACTGAGTTGTTGTTTAGGGGGGTTTTAAGAGGGACTTACAGCAATTGGCCATTGCTCCATCATAAACTGCATGGTTTCCATTTAGATTAAAGCAGGTTGACATATTGCCTGTGTGTGTACGAAGACATTCTGCATTAGCAGATCTTCACTGTAAGAGCCCTCAGTAAAATGTTCCCTAAAAGTAAAAATGTTCCTAATCCCAGTATATAGAGAATCCTCCAAAACAATGTCATGGTGGCCTTGTGCAGCCAAACATAATGTTGGCATTGGTTTGAGATGATTTTTCTCAACCTGTCCTGTGATGTAAGATCAGGCTTCTTGAGTGGCAGTCAGTAGAAAAAAGTCTAATGCTAGAGCCCTGAGCTATAAATACTCCTGGATTATAACTGCAGAAGCCTTGTAGCTTCTGATGGTAATTAGTAGTTAATTTTAAGTCTGATTGATATTTATTTTAAATCCCTTTCTGCAGATTCTCATGTGCCAAGGAGTGTAACTGGCAGAGTGCACCTTCTTTAATGCTACATGCATCAGAAAACTCTTATCATTCTATCACTGCCATTTATATCACAAAACATGCACTTCTGACTTCACCTTGACATTCTGCATGGTGCAGATAACAGAACAGACAATCTGGAAATGCCTGTGCTTTACAGCAAACATGCTGGGATGACTGTGAGGGGCTTAACTAAGGTCCAGCACTGGGCACAGTCTTTTAAATCCTCAAGGTCGCTCTATGCCTACACTTTCTTATCCAGATCAGCTTTAATAGGGGAGTGAACTGGGACAGAAAAAGGACCTGAACAGCCTCAGCACAGATGCACACAACAGCAGAAACAAGAATGGCAGAGCAGGACAAGCAGAACAAGGGAATCTAATGTTGAATTGATGGGACAGCAGTTGCAGTGTCACCGGAGCTTTGTAATAGGGATAATAAGCACACAGCTAAATCACAGGGCACCCTGCACAGTCTTCATCTTTCTAGCAAAGGAGTTAACATTATACTCATTATTTTAGTCTTATTACCAGAATGGAATAACATCATAGTTTACCTCTTAAGAACTATTAATTTTTCTTGCACTATTTGGTTGGCACTTCAGCCCTTGCAGAAACACATACAACCCTTACATGATGCTGAGGAAGATTGAGGGTTTATATCTCAAAATAAACAGTTTAATATAAGTGAAACAATCAAACTGCACTGATTACAGAAGGAGACCAAAACTGAATACAGAAGAGCTACTCCAAGGAATCACCTTTTTGTCAGTGCTTCTTTCATATCAGCAATCAAGCAGATTATAGCCTTACAACCCAGAATTTAGGGTAGCTCAGTGTTACTGGCACTTTCTGGTTTGTAAAGGTAGTTTAAGATTCCTCCTTTTCTATACATTTGGATAGAGCTAGTAATAATATGGGGGAGCTGGGTTCAGAACCTGGAAGGAATGGAAAACTTTTAAGGATTAAATCAATATATTCAAGGGGATCAGAAGTTGGAGAGAGACTTTTACCAGGGCCTGCAGCAGCAGGGCAAGGAGCAGAGCTTTTAAACTGCAAGAGTACAGATTAGATTGGGTGTGAGGAAGACATTCTTTACTGTGAGTGTGGTGACTGGAACGGAAGAAGCTGTGAAAGCCCCATGCCTGAAGGTGTTGGACAGGTCTTTGAGCAGCCTGATTTTGCAGAGTATGTCCATGGGAGAGGGGTTGGAACTAGATAATCTCTAAAGGCCCCTTAAACCCAAACCATGTATAGTATTTCCCTGATTCCAAGGTTTTATTTACAGATACCAGTCCTGGCAGATAACAGTTTTTTGAAATCAAATACCACCTTGGCATGGCATGCATGCCAACACTAGAACATGTAACACAATTTAGAACATTATTTGTTAGATCAAGAAAATGAAATGCACTTTTAGTAAAGACCAAAAAGGGAGTCTCTCCTTTAAAAAATGGAACAATAGAAAATTCTAGTCACAGACAAATGGCACAGTTAAGCTCTCCCCATGACAAAACACACTCAGCTTTTACTGAAAAACAGCCAAGATCATACACTTCCTAGAGGTGTCCTGCTAGATTTTTCATTGCAGAGCTAATCATGGTATAGTATCCCATTTCATGTAAACGAAAATATAAAGTTAAAGGACTCTTCAGACGGCATATGCTAGAATAATAACTATTTCTAGCCTGAGAGTCCAGGGGAATCTGGAAAACAGCAGCAAGTGCATTGCTGTTTTTGTAAACATAGGAAATGATCACTTCCAAACTTTCAGCTGCTTGAGGTGCTGGCCACCCATATATGACAAACCTAGCAGGGAAGAGTCACCGTATTAGTGACACCCACAGGTATGTGGAAAGGGCAGTCATTTAGCAGTAAGCAGAGTTCCTTGGGAAGTGACAGTCTTTGCAATCACACATTCCTGGGTTACTACATTTGGCCTCTGGCTTGTACAGCACAGAGCTTGAAACCAGGAGCTCGATTATCACTGACAATGCTGATCTGGAATTTCAGGAATGGGTTGTAGTGGGTCCCAGGAAGCAAACAGCACTTATGAAGTGAAGAAGCACTCTATGCCTTTGCCAACAGAGAATGTTATGTTGCTCTGAGATGTTGCAAGAGCATGAAAGCAGTGTGGGAAAAGTGCAAACAGAGCTGGTGCAGTAGGAACTACAAACAGAATCACATTATTAACCAGAGAGGCAGGAAGGTGTATGGAAAGTCACACCACTCAGTGCCTGAAAATTTTCTTCAGCAAATTATTGAACAATTGGACTGTAAGCAGCTAAAGGATAACAAGGTAGTAGGAGACAGTCAATAAGTTTATTGACAAATCAAATCATGCCAAACCGACCTAACCGGCTGCTCTGACAGATGAACTGTCCCTGCTGGATGAGAGAAGTCAGCTCACCTACATATCCTGATCTTAAATACAGCTTTTGGTGTTTTCCACATGACAGCCTCCCAGGTAAACTAAAGAAATCAGTATAGATCTTCACCCAGATCCAAGAAGCAACACAATAATAAGCTTTCTTCTGATTACAGCTTCTTTCTTTGCTAAAACAGAACGCTGGTGTAACAATCATTACAGCAATGCCTAAAAACCATAATGGAGATTAAACAAGATTGTACAAGACACTATACACATTCATGAAAAGACAATTCTGGCATTGCAGAGCTACAGTCTAAACAATCAGACAAGGGAATATTTCACCAGCACTTTCAGAGATGGGAAACTGAGGCAGAAAAAGATTAAGAGCCTGATTTACAAATGAGCTCAGCCTATTTCTTGCTGAGCTTGCTTGAAATTCTGGCCATAATCAACAGCATGGAAATCACTAGATACTGAGCTCCTTTGAAAACTAAACTTCAATATGAAAATTTGGCCCCCAGAGGTCTTTTGAAAATCAACATCAAGAGGCTTACCCAAGGTCACCCAGGAAGTCAGTGGCAGGGCTGGGAACTGAACTCACATCTTCTGACTCCCACTCTGGTGCATAACTAATGTCGCCCTGTGTTCTTGTTTTAATTAGCTATGGGGAGATCTCAAACCGGAGAATGCTTTTGAAATGAAAGAAAAGAAAACCCTCACAAGTGCATTTAGTTCCCTTTAAGAAGCATCAGCACAATGGGCTTCCAGCAACTCACAAGCAGGAAGGATTTCTAGCTTCTTTAACAAGTTTCTGTTTTCCTCAGAGAACATCCATTGTTTGTTGTTTACATATATAAAGGGATTCATTGGTGAACATTTTTTCTCTAATATTTTTTTTAATTGCAGTATGCCTATGACCCATACAAATATTTTTGCAGTGACAAATGAGGATCGAAAAAGGAAGCCTGCAGAGTGCAAACGCTCCTAAGGATTAGTAGACAACCTCTGGGGCAAGGAGTGGAGACTTCTGCTATTGCTTATTATTACTACATTTTTCCCTAGGTAGAGAGAGTTGTTTGAAGTGGTTTCCTTGCTAATGCAGTGGCAGAGCAAACTATTTACTTTGCATGTATGTGTGGTTGCTTCAGTACCTCTCCTGCTGTTCCTGTGGAACACCTAAGATGCACTGCAGCAGTCCGCAAGTGCTTTCTGGAACATCCAGATTGTCCATACTTTCCATGGCTTTGGCATCATCCACAGGTCTCTAAGCACCTTTCCTGACAAGATTTTACTGGAGAACTACTGCAGCCATCTCATGAACAATAAAATATATAAAATTATTGTAAAGGTAGAAAACAAGCCAAGTTTGTAACAGCTCCTTTTAGTTCAACACATTTAGCTAAATCCTAGATGTGGAATTATTTTGTCAAAGACAGAATAACAGCTTAGTATTTCTATTCTTATTTTTCCATTGAAAGCTTCAGCCTACTTTTCTGCAAAAGACTATAGAGGTTGATCTGCCAGATGAGCTCTTCAAAAGGAGGAGCAGGACACTTCCTTAACTCTCTAACCTTAATATGCTCTCTGTGATCACAAGTGACTCTGCATTTACTGGGAATCTGACTGATAAAAGCCAATAAATTTTGCTTAGTTTTCCTCAAACAGAAAGCTACTCAGTGGATAGAAATGGAAACTATGGCTCATGCTGATGGCTGGAGATTTCATAAAAGAAGAGCTGCTGGGTACATTATTCCCAGATTTCTGTCAAAAGAAGAAAAATGTCTTCTTCTTTCTTCTTTTGAAGAAAGATATTTTTCTTCTTTCCGACCTTCATTTTTCTTGTACCTCATCAGTGCTATTTTCAAATCTGCTGTATCCTTTGGGATGTGTTTCACTTAGGTTTAGAACAGAATCTTACTTCTCTGTCAAAAGCACCTTCTACTTTTCTTCTTCATAATTTTCACTGCTACAAGTTTATGTGTCCAGCTGCAAAGTTGTGCAAGTTTAAAACCAACTTTATCTAGTAAAGCCAAGAAACACTTCACTAAAGACAAAGCAATAGTTTTGGGAAGCAAACAGATGGTGGAGTGAAAGTGATTGTGTACAAGCAGCATGTTTGTTTCTACAGATTAGCTGGGCATACAGCTTTTACTTAGGGAGCATTTTTAATTTCTTTTTATCAGCAAAAAGATAGGGTTAGCTTAGCACTGGTTCAGGGATTACTAGTGTTTCTACAACAGAAGTCATTGAAGGGGGAGTTTGAGGGAAGGCAAATTTATTTTACAGGGCTCCCTTTCTGCTAGAGAGTGTCTCATGAAGGGATGGCACGAGAGAAAGCAAAGGGACACTTTGGAGTAAACAAGTGAGGCTGGGAACCAAGGCTGGCAGTGGTGCCCCAGCAGAGGGGAAGTGGGTGATGCCTTGGAGCACCAGCACTGCCAGGTGTGGCTGCAGTTGGGAGGTCCTTGCAGGCACATGCTCCCAGAGCCTGCTCCTGCCTATCTGTCAGGTTCTTTTTTGCCATCTTATCTGTCTCTTGTTTTATTCCACACCCTCCTCTTCTAGTATGGCTTTCTCATTGTCTCCTCTCACTTATCTTGGATCACAAGATTCTGGGGGAGGGAACTCATCTTTATATAGTAAACAGGCAGTGCTGTTATGGCACTATACACAGAATTAATAATAACTCATGCAGTATATAAAGTGGAACTTCTCAAGCTCAATTGTCTAGAAGAGGAGATCTCTTCAGTTAATGGAAAGTATTACTGAAAATCTTAAACAAACCACGACCACTGCTGAACACGCAGGTTACACATTCTGGAATGCTGAATGAACAGGCTTATGTGGGATCATCCAAAACCTTTGCAAGCTGATAAATCTGAATAATTAAGCTCTCCCTCATTACAGGTCTCCAAAGCACATTAATCAGGTCTCCACAAGAGTAAAGTTCCCTCTGGAAACAGGAATGCATCTTTGACTATTTGTTTGTTTTGATTGGCTGGATTTGGTAAACTGAGGCTGCATTTCAGACACTGGGGTTGACCATATACACTGTTATACGTGCCATATAAGTTATGCATTCTGCTGTCTGCATACTGACCCAGCAATAGATCTAAGAATGTACATGTCTTTTATCTCTTTTTACTTGTGACAAGCATGAATTTCCAAGGGCCTTACGAAATACTTTCTCCTCCTCCAAGAGAATCACAAATAGAGAGAGCTCTTTTCATTTTGGTTTAGTTTTGAACTAGTGAATTTGACTCTATATTACAATCCTGACTATGCAGTGAGCTCCACGAGGGCAGTACCAGCAGTTTTGCTAATTGTGTTTCACAGACATCTTGTTGTCCCTATACTCACTGAAGGATGGAAATCCCTCTTTACATATAGTGCTGTCATGGCCAAAATCTTGAGAAAAAATTTTCTAGTCTGTTGATTGTACAAAATTTAGAATTTAAGTAACACTCAAAGAATACAATGCTTTTGAAGATGCAGGGGAAATTTTATTTGAAAGAATTTAATTAGAACCCTGCCAACACTGATCTAAAACCCTGAAAAAAGGATAAAAAAACTGGTATAAACCAGTAGCATCAGCACCACCCTACTGCACTCTCACTTTAATCCTGCAAACATGTCTGGCATAGGTAGCCACAGGCATCTTTTCTCATATGCAACATTATAAAGATTTAGTTATTGGATGTTTGAATGTTTAAAGTGGGTTAAGGATTATACTATTGTAAAAGCAAGTCTCCAACTGAAATCTTAAGTTAGCAGTACAACATTACAAACTTCTTTACAAAAGTATTTAACTGTCTTGAGATAATATACAGCTTTTTAATGTTATATGTATTTTTTTTTGAAATAGAGTACTTAACAATATTAGAAACATATATTCAGTATGATTGGAAATTATGGAAACTTTCTTATCAGAGGCCAACAGAAGATTTAATCCACTGAGCACTACTTGTCATTAGTACACACGTAGATGGGTGAAAATGCATAGAGTTATTAACACTTGAGAAATTAGGAAACCTTATAATCAAAACATTATTTTACAAATTGATTTAAATATAGAAGAGGAATATGTTCAGGCAGGTTTTCTATTTCAGACATGTTATTTCCCTTTGAAACTTCAGAAAAAGAAGAAGCAAAAGAGGACAACAGACATGTCAATGGCTGAATGGGTGGGTCAGTCTTCCTGGGAAATGAATCATACTTTTCATTCAGTTTTATGAAAGCCTTGCTTCGAGCATGCCTCTAATTACTATTTGTTGCAGTGGCACACCAGTCAGCCATGCAGTCCAGTTTACAAGGATTAGGTAGTTTTCTGAGGGTTTTCTGAGGTTTTCTCTTTAGGACACAAATTACAATGTGATTCCCTTTCCCAGCATGCAAATGAGGGCTGGGAGAGCTGATAAAGGAATTTTAGTATAGGATGGTCAGGAAGGTTCTTATATTAGAACCTATTATATTATTATAGTAGTCCAACTTGCTAATTGAAAATGTACAGCAATCATCAGTATGGAGTGAGATAACCAAATCCTGTGGCCAAAGTTAGCTCTGCCTCAGAACTGGTACTACAAGGACACATAAACTAACCCACATTATGGCATGTTTTTATCAGTTTTGGTATTTTATTCATGTTTTTATTATTGCCTTGCTTGAGTACCTGCTATGTAAAACTGAAAGAGATTCTCCTGTGGGTGATTCCAGCAAGAGTGCCCAGCCACTGTGTTGGCAGAGAGAGCACCAAGTCAGGTGCTGGAAAGTCTCACACAGTGCCTCAGGAAAGTCAGCCAAGCAAAGGGATCTACAACTGTTTGTAGGGACCTTGTAACTGCTAAAGATTCACAGAGCACATGTTGATAACAGCACGTTTGATCTCTCATATTTAGGAGTTTGGTGGTTTTTTCTGCAAAAGCCTCCTACCATCAGAGCTTTAGAGTTCTAAGGCTTTTTTAGAGTCCAAAACTCTTTCTTTCAAAATACCAAGAGACAATATTGTTTCTTTCAAAATATGCCAGGAAGAGAAAGCAATAGCAGCAGTCTTTCCCTTTCGTAGTAACTAAGAAATAGGAGAAAAGTTCAGCTACTCTTGGATAGTTTGCAGCCCTACCAAGGAAAGAGGCACTGAAGCAGGACCACTGTGCAGCTGAAGCAACAGATTGAAAACAAGAGCCAAAAACCTTGAGAATGACTTTGCAGCTCCAAGAGCAGGGCATTCAGCTGGGATAAAGTTTTAAGCTTTTTCCTTTGCTTCCTGGGTTTTTTCTAGTCACATGCTGTCTAATGCAGTTCCTCAGTACCTTGAAAGCAGTACCAGTGCCAATACCTGGCTGCACACCACACCACTAATCTTTTAGCACAGATTTGAGTATTCTATGCCAATCTCATTTGAAGTGTAGACTTGTGTGCTCATTCCAATGAAAAAAAATTATAACAAGGGGAAAAATAAGAGAAGAGCTACAAAAACTACACTTGCTTAGAAACTAACTGTGGAAAAAATACAGCTGAACTATACCACATTGACCAATTTATTGAAACAACATTTTCTCCTTTCTGCAGCTATAAATTCTGGAACATAGTTATTAAAAAAGATTTTTTTGGTTTTCAGTTTACCTGTGTTTTATACATTCAAAATATATGTCATTTAAGTAAAACTTGAATCACCATCTCATTTTAGGCTATCTCATTTATATGCAATGATAGTTTCTTTAGAGGCAACCTGAAAAGAAAAAAAAATAACATAAAACTTTTCACAGACTATATTTACAGAATTCTGCTGATTTAATTTTTTTGTGTCATAGAGACAATACATATATTTTATTCTGTCACTAGACTTTTGTCAGTGAGTGACTTCAACCAGTCACAACTTCAACTAGTATTTGCAGTTTATACACATCTTTGCTTTTCTAACCTCCCTCTTTTCACCTGGTCATGTATCTCAATATATACAGGCTGGGTGGAGAGTGAGTGGGTTAAGAGCAGCCCTGTTGGGAAAGACTTGGGGGTGTTGGTTGATGTGAAGCTCAACATGACCCTGCAATGTGCACTTGCAGCCCAGAAAGCCAAACATATTCTGGGCTGTAACAAAAACCCCGTGGGCATCAGGTGGAGGGAGGTGATTCTGCCCCTCTGCTCTGCCCTTGTGAGACCCCACTGGGAGTGCTGTGCCAGCTCTGGGGCCCCTGAGACAGGAAAGACATGGAACTGCTGCAGCAAGTCCAGAGGAGGTCACAAAGATGCTCAAAAGGCTGGAACAACTCTCTCATGAAGACAAGCTGGGAGACTTAAGGTTCTTCAGCCTGGAGAAGAGAAGGATCAAGGGTGACTTCATAGCACCTTCCAGTACTAAAGGGGCCACAAAAGGGCTGGTGAGGGAATTTTTACAAGGGCATGGAGTGACAGGACAAGGTGTAAAGGCTTTAAAATGCAAGAAGGTAGGTTTAGATCAGATGTTATGAAGAAATGCTCAACATGAGGGTGATGAGTCACTGAAACAGGTTGCCCAGAGAAGTTCTGGATGCTCCTTTTCAATGGCCAAGTTGGATGTGGCTTTGAGCACCTGGTCTAGTCAAAGGTGTTCCTGCCCATGGCAGTGGAGTTGAAACTAGATGGTCCTTAAGGTCCCTTTTGACCCAAACCATTCTATGATTCTCTCCCTTTCACATATCTCAACAGTGAGAAGGACATAGAAAGGGCTGAAATAAAATTTTTAGGCCGGAACGTACAACTCAGATTTGCACAATAGCCTACAAAATGAGGAATAACAAAGAAAAATATTTAAGCTCTCTAGAATTCAACATCAAACATGAATTTGAGAAATCACATTGTCTGCCTGAACCTGAAGGACTATTCTGAAACCTGGTAATGCTAATAAAAGAGGGATGCCTTTACAAGGATGACCCTTACTTCTAAGGAAATCACAGAATCTTTTTTTTTGCTTTTTTGAACTGTGAGTTTAGTGAGGGAATACCTGTTTTACATCGCTATTCAACAAGCAGCTCTTGAATGTAAACTCATGAGAGTCAGAAGATAAAGTGTATAAATAGAAAACCTATAGAAAAAAAAGAGCAACAGACAGAAACTTGTCTAACACATCACTTGCAAACTGACTTTTAGGCACCTGAACAAAAATGTCCTCATTCACAGGGTGCTCTTATGCAGGATTTCTTTCACTTGTGCCTCTGTGTTAAGAAATCAGGACACCCACTCCCATGACTAAACACGGGGTCAATTTGTGCCAGTAAATGCTGTAATAGTCAATCAGCATCTCTTCTAAGAAATCATATTGCTGGTTACCTCATGCATTGAATGAAACCTTATGGTAAAGCTGGCTCTCAGATTAGAATATTAGTTATCCACAAGCTCAAAAGTATCTAACCATACATTATTTTCCTGTCTTCACACAAAATGCTCCAACAAATTCTACATATTAATGCAATTATTTGCACATCCTCCTTCTGCAGACTTGTGTTAATGACAACAAAATCTTTAAAAGTAAACAATTACAGTTACCTACATATTTTTGGCATGCAAGAGCATATTAACACAAATTACTGATCTCAGATGGCTCAAGATCATTCCTGAAGTCCAAGGGAAAATGACAAAGAAAGTTAAGTATTCCTGCCATATTTCTAAAAGCACAGTTAAAAATGTTTGAACTTCTTCCTAGCTTTTAAATATTTTTGTTCAAAACACAAATTAGCATTGTTTACTCTTAATGATTTTCTCTCAGAGGATTTGCTCTCTGCATCCTGCCAATGGTTCCTGGCAAAGCTCAGTAAGGCCATGGAACAACCTCTCTGCCATTTGTGGAGGCCTGCCAGAAGAGGCCAAACAGAAGTTAAGACCTGATTTAAACAAGTCTCAGTTTCTGTACAGCTGTGATTAGATCCTTTGGTTAGTTACCACCATAAATCATATCAGAGAATTGTGTTCTGGGGTGGGCAGAGTGAGAAAATGGGAGGGGGGAAGAATCACTATGTATTTTACCTGGTAGATACATGAAGAATTTTAAATGCAGGACAAGAAAAGCGAATTCATTTGTCCTGCTCAGTGGTGAAAGGCCACTTTTCTACAGTTCCAGCAGATACAAAGACACTCTAATACTCTCTGCCCCTCTAAACTCTCTGCCTTTCTAAAACTATAGAAGTAACATATGACTTTGTAAGGATTCCTGGACCTCCCTTAGACTAGAATAATTTTCAAGAATGATGCTTCATGTGAATTAATTAAACTTCACACTAACAATGTGAATTAGCTCCCTTTCTTCCCAAAAATTACAATTCCAAAATGTTATACCATTAATCCTTTATTCCCAGCAGATTCATAGAGTGAACTTACTAGAAGAAATCATGGGCAGTATTAGAGCAATAGAGTAATTAAAGTATTAGAGTAATTTTCAGAAGATACAATATTGTGAAATTGTAGGGATCCAGACAGGAATTTTCTGAGCCAGCTCCCTGACTGGTATGTATGTTTTGATACCAAATCCAGCATACATGATACAAGTCTATTCTGAGATTAAATTATGCCAAGACACACAGTAAGAATTACAAAGTTAGCAAAATTCTGTTGTAAATAATGATTTAAAAAATATCCAATATCAGATATTTGGCAATGAAAGGGACAACATCATGTCATGGGTTTGACACTCAGCATTTCCACTCAAAAGTGGGCATGATAAATGCTTAGCAAGAATAATAAAAAAATTACTCTTATCTTACTAAATTATTTTTAGTTAGGAGGTTAATATTTCCAAGAATTTCCCCGCAAGCAGGAACTGAGATGTAGGAGGTTCCACTTCAAAGATTATTTTAAAAAAATATTTCTGCAGGATTAGGGAATGATGCTTTAATGTACTGAATACTGAAAAAGAATCAGCAGTAGAGTCCATGATCCCTTCTGGGGATCTTTGTTGGAACGAATTTTAGTCAATATTTTCAGTAATGACAAAGAGAAATGAGAAGGTGGTGACATCTCCAAGTGTGAAGATTCCATTAAACTCAGTGAGCCAAGTGCTGTCCTGATAATGAGGAACTACATTAAAACTTCACAAAAGTAAGTGGTGAAAAAGGTGGCAGAAGAGCTTCAATGCAAACAAATGTACAGTGATTAATCTAGGGAAAAATAATCTAAACCATCTGCACAGTGCTGAACTCAGACCTTGTAGTAACAAATTGGGAAAGAGATCCTGGAGCTGCCAGTCCTGAGGCAGCTCAACACACAGGACTAGGAAGCCAAGAAGCTGATGCGCATCTCTGGCAGTGGCATTAGGAACATGGCACTGGGACCTCCCTGCCTGGACATCAATCACTGGTGTCCCCCTCTTAGGGAACTATGTGCAGTTCTGGTTTTTGCAACTCAAAGTGGAGTTACAAAAGGTACAGTAAAAGCTCACTAAAGCAGGGAAGGAGAGGAGGAAAGTGCTTTATGTGGAGAGACTAAAAATGCCAAAACTTGTAGCCTAGAACTGGGTTTGCAGAGACTGTGAGTAAATAAAAACAGAGAACCAAGCATAGGAGAAGAAAGGGGAAGGGAAGCAGATTTGGGTAACAAGTCAAGTGGCACATGGCAGATGAATTGGGCAAGAATTAGGATGGTAAGATGAAAAACACTGTAGCAGTTGGGTTGCAGAATAGGTGGGAGTGACAGGCACAAGAACAGTCTGGGCAGCAGAACGTCAGGAAAATCTGGAAAGGGTAGCAGGAAGAAATACCCAAGGCTGCAAGAGAAGATTTTCTACAAATACATTATGTTTTCCCTAAGTCTGAAATGAAACTTGAAACTCCAGAACCTCAGCGCTGGGAAAATCTCTCATTAATGGCTAGTCAGAAAACAAACTCTTGTTTTGCTGTTATTTTGTAGTCTTAGTTTAGGGAACATCTTATACCCAAATGTTCCACATCAGCTGATAACATGCAGGCTCTATACAAATTTATCCTTTCAATCTTTTCTGGATGGTTCCACATGAATTAAATTGCTTGTAGTAACATATTGAAAAGAAATTTCTTTGATAGCTCTTGACCCCACTTCTCCAGTGGGTTTGCAGGTATCTTCTCAAGAGGTGAAGGAGACCCACCTGCACCATTCTGCTTTATTGCTTGGAATGAAATACAACTATTCAAACTGGCATTTCTGGCATTTCTTTTCACACACACATACCACCCTCGCCCCCCTCCTGCATGAAAATAAGTCAAGTTTGCTAGTTTTCATTCTGAGTCAGAGTGAAAAGATGGATTCTTTTTTTCTCAACCAATTCTAATCTTAATATATCTGAGATTAAAATCAATAAAAACCCCACAAAACACAACAAAACAACACAACAACAGCTACCGCCAAATGAAAAGCAATACCAGTTCTTCTGTTTCTTAAGTTTAAGTTCTAAAATTTTCCTCTTTCAAGTCTTGTACACAAGTTTTGTCTTGTTCTGGCTCGACAATACCAATGAAGTGGGGTAGTGGGCTAGCAGAAGGTTGGTAGGTGGAAAAGAAGGGAGGAGTAAGGCATAACAATGAGACATATTTCTTAAGTTTTATAAGGCTATTTCTGTGACATTTCAATGAATCATTTTCTAACACCAGTAAAACTTACAAAATACTCAAGCCTGTTTATTAGCCATTGCAATAATGGATAATAAACCCAACAAGGGATTCCTTACATCCCTAAGAGAGAGTTGTCTAAGTCCACATATGCTACTTAGTATACAGTCTTCATGAAAATACAATAGCTTTTGTTCCATTTTAAAAAATTGAAACATTAAGACTAAAAAATTCCCCTCATTTTGAAAATATCTCATTTTTCAGTTGAAATACTCATACCATTTGTGGTGAGCACTCCTTAACCCCTGTAGAAAAATGGGAAGCTCTGCATAATCCTGATAAGATCGGTTTTACAAAAGAATGTGTCTAAACACTGCTTACAAAAATTTCAGTTTACAGGAAAGAAAGGAAATCCCCACTGAAGGAATTGCACAAGATGTACCAATTACAAGGTATAACGTTGTGACATAAGGATGTGTTTTTATTTTGATTTCTGATGACCATATGAACTGCAAAGGCAAGACTTCATCAGGTTGCATCCTGAGCATGTAGCTGGTGTCAGCAGCCAATAAACTCATTTCGGCCACTTTATACAGACAGGTAAGTTTATTATTCCTATCATTTGTATGAGAAGAAATAGGCATTGAAAAAGAGAAGTAACACTTCTAAGTACAAACATTCTAATATTACAGAATCGATCACTTTTTTCTCTCATGAGAAAACCAGAAATTAGATGAAAATGTGACAAATATAGTTCTATGAGCTGCTTACATACTCTTTAAAAAAAAATATTCCCAAGTAGAAAATAACACTTTCCTATAACATATATGGCTGATCATATTACTGAAAGCAAAATAAAAAAAACCATGAACATTAAAAATGTTGAACTATGTAAATATATTTGGTTTCTCTAGAATTTAGGATGTACCCTTTTGACCTCATGTCTAAGTAAATAAATGTCCTTCTTCAAGCTATTCTTAAACTAAAAATCTTTTAAGTTGATTATCCATATCTAAATATAATTCCATTCATACTTATCCATATCAATAGTTTTGCCTTGAATAACAAAATATTTCATAACAGCAAGTGTGATTAAATACCTCCACCTTGAAGTGCTTGAATTATGCAATACTCTTCTAAAACATCTTGCTAGAATACTCCTTGACACCACTTGTATGCTTTCCTTTGTATTAAAAACATGCAATTAAAAAAGTATTCATCAAAATTTGCTCCCAGTCTTAAGGGCCCTGTATGTTCAATTAGAAAGACATTATCTACCCAAGTAGCCAACATAAACTATTTTCTGTATTTTCCTGAATTATGATACATTATACTGGGATTTTTTGTGTTAATTTTTGTAAGTCTTGAAACCTAAAGAAGAGAGTAGGACATGTCATATCAAAAATATTTTTCAACAGGATAACTTTATAAAGTACATAATTTCTTTCTTAACAGTATTTGCATATATTATAAAACTCTCAGGCAGCAAAAGAAATCTATTCAGTTGCTCCAAAGAGAACTGTATACAGACTCAATTAACTTCTTCTTCCTAAGATTTTAATGCCTACTCATCTAAAATTCAGTGATGTAAAACATCAAATAAATTTTAATAATAGCTACACTGTATTCACTACATGAGAGTCCTCCAGTCCTCCGTTCCCATTACCATCCAAATATTTCACAATCATTTTGAACAGATGAATGGGAAGAGCTATCTAACTTTGACAAGGCTATCATCTCCTAGGAGCACGGCTTAAGAGCTATTTAATAGTTTTGGCATTCTAGATGCCTTAGACATAACTTCATGCATCAGTTGTTTCCCAGCTATCCTCACAGGTTTTGTTTTGGTTTGGCTTTTTTCATATTAAAAGCTTCTATGGAAGCTTAGTTTTTTCTTTTTTTATTAAGGCAATAATTTAACTTCTAGGCTTATTTTCTGCCTTATTTTAACTTATTCCTCTTATTTTGCATATCTTATTTATCTTTTAAGAGAAATATATTTGTGTTGTTCTTGTGTAATTATCTTGCATTTTTTGCCTATTTCCTGCACAGACATTTTAAAAGAATAAAACACAAATTCATTAGACTACATTAACACTGTGAAAAAGAAACTCACTGATTTCTGCACTTTTTTTTGCAGAATCTAAATTTGGGAGATTAGTGCTTGTCCATAAATTCTCCAGGAAGTTATGAAAAGAAGGAAAGCTAGTGAGTTTCTAATATATATAATTTATGGTTTTGCTTTTAAAAACCAAGTGCATTTGACTTTTCTACTGGAAATTAAATTAAGATTTTTTATTGGCTTTACAAATTTTGAATTTATTTACTTGCATCTTCTGAACGACTACAGTGGAGCAGATGAATATTTTGATAACATCACTCTCTCCTGAAGATAACCTGTCATGTGCATTATGAAACAGTCCTTTAATTATACAGTTTCATACTTTAAAAAAAAATACAGCATAGCTTGTGTTATTGTCAGCACAAGAAGGCTGCAGAGCAATAAATAGATCAGTCTAACATTTCATTCTATCATTGTGACTCACTCAGTGTGTGGTTCAGTGCCTCATTCACTAGAGACACCAAAACCAGAATTACACAAAGACCCATTTCCTCCTAGGCTCTTCCAGATGCTGCACTGACTGGTGGGGTGACCTTCAGAAAATAATTTTCCCTTCCAGTGTCTGAATTTCATCATTTGACATGCCTTTGTTGGTAAAACACATGAAGACCTAGTGATTAAAACCAAGGTATATATGCAGTAGTAATTAAGTAAAAGCCAGTTATCTTGTACATATGGTGCCCATAGAGCCACCAGCACACTCCCCAGTCTGGGGACAAGGACCCATGACAGTGACTACTGGCTTTGGTATTACATGACTACCAAAGAAGTTATCTTCTGTACACATGCTGACAAATACCAGATTAGAGTGAGGAAATTCAACTTGAGGTAGAGAGGAACACTAAAAGAAATGGACTCCTGAATGCTCATTCATCCTTCACTTTGTGTTCTTGGTGAACCTGCTGATAAGGAACTAATTTTACTATGTTTTTTTCTTGTTCCCAGCTTCTAAAGAAATTCAAAAATATACTCAACATATTTAATGGAGATGAATATACAATCTAAAGACAAAAATGCAAACAGTGGCAGTGAAAGAAAATAACCAAGCACTGGGGCTTATTGCTGGTTGTCATCCAAAAAATCCCAGCTATGTGTGGACTCACAGTGCCAACAGTGATGGACAAAGGTGCCAGAGGGAATAGAGGAGCAGGAACCTGCACTGCTGCCACCCACTACACCTTCACAGAAGATGATCTTTTTGCATGAAGATATATTCTGTAGTGCTAATACTTTCTGAATCATAAAATGACAAAATTGCTGCTAGAAAAAGGGACTGCTGGATATTTAAGTCTATCAAAGAGCGCTCGTATTACAAAAGACTCGGAAAGGATGTGAAACCTCACTTCCAAGTACTTATGAAATAAAGCATGCTTAAAGAAACTTCTGCTAAAAATGAGTAAATGGCACATGATTATGCTTTGCTTCTCTATTTTAATATAAACTCTCCAACCTAAAAAGCTGACTTCAACTGAGAAACTATTTCTGTGACGGTTAGTGTTCTGCCTTACAATGTCTTACAGTATACCTTTGCTTATTTAATTTAGATTGGGACCTCCCATTCACTATTTTCCACCTTCTTTCAAGAATATGACTTCAAAATAAGACTCCAAGTGTGTAATAAAAATTACTTACAAAACCAAAAAAAGACCCTTTTTACCACACTCTCCTCCTTCAACCCCTGCAAAGTAATAATAATGAAAAAAAACCCAAAAAAAAATAAAACCAACCCAAACATAAATTAGTAGAGGCTGTAAATATTACTCCCAATAAGTGTTTTGAAACATGCATCAATCTTCTTGCAAAGGAATAGGTTGGGACTTAGAAGATCTGGGCATTATCAAGTGTAACATTTGGGTTTGTGCTTTACAGAAATTAGGAACATAACTGAATTTCTCACTGTTCTGTATCTAGACTTAGTTTATTCTGAGTGGGGATTATTTCTTACAAAACATTTGTACAGCACCCAGTCTGATGGGATAAGCATCTTAATTAAGATGGATAG
Source organism: Agelaius phoeniceus (assembly GCF_051311805.1). NCBI lineage: Eukaryota > Metazoa > Chordata > Aves > Passeriformes > Icteridae > Agelaius > Agelaius phoeniceus. The sequence goes on along the minus strand of NC_135265.1, from coordinate 143,812,231 downwards.
AATTTATTCCTGTGAAAACTGTGAATGCATACATAAATATGAATAGCACAGCAATGGGAACAGATTGGTGGGTGGGGAGGAACTTGAAAATGTATGCAATAAGAACAACAAAGCAATCACTCAAGAAATCCCTCCAACAATACTAATTTGTCTAAATATGCTGACAGCAAAATACAGGTAGGGGGCCTTAGTTTCTACAACTGGAAATACAAATAGGCACATGAACAGTGCAGAACTCAGTGCTACTGACATTGGTCACAGCACTGGTATGGCACAAACACATGCAGCATTCACAGATTTCTCAGAAGAAGTCAGGATATTGAATTATTTTCCCTTTTAATGTATGTTGCATCCAACTTTTAAAAAGTACAGCACTGTTTTTCTCTCCATAACCCTCCTGTTCTCTTATTGCAGCAAACATCTACAAATGTCAGTTAAAGATTCATTTATTTCCTTGCTGATTTCCCATAAAACTTGTGACTCAGTATGTCATCTGAACCTGTTACTCTATGTACTGAGAGGACATAGAACACTTTTGCAACCATGCTCCAGCTGCACACTTTCCACCTCCTTTTTCTGTGAGCAATGCAAAAGTCATCGCTGAGCCTGGGCTGATCATTACCCTGTGACTAAACTGAGCCCTGCATGTGAGAGTGCACGCACACTCTCTGCTGGAGCCATTGGCCTTCTTTAGGCACTAGAAATGCAGCTACTTTTTCTCTGATCACTACAGCAGAATGCTTTCTTCTCTCAAAATAGTTCTGATGTTCACTACACTCCTGAGGGATTCCCTTGCATCACTGTCCTGCAATAATTCTTTCTGAATGAGGTCAACTTTTTAAAATGTAGATATCTTTTCAAATGCAGCCTGGAATGATTCAGATGTTAATTTTTGAGTATTTATTAGAAATATTTATAAGATTCTCCTTTTCACATGCTTATGATGAACCCCTTCAGTCTGAATGCCTGGCTGCATCACAGACCTAGGACTAAAACCATTTCACTCTTAAATCAACCTTTCTCACATTACTTCCTCCTATTTGGTCTCTGAATTTCTAAAAAGGTTTGGTTTCTGGGTTTTCAGAATATCTTTTGTTTCCTAATATAACCATTTCAGGAAGCTACTTATAAAGTTTTTTGGGGTTTATTTGAGGAGGCATTCAAAAGACATACTTCAATTCTTGGGTTCAATATTGTATTACCCTAAGTTTCTGCATTTAGGATAAAGAGAGTGCTTCACTCTGCAGGTTTAAACAGAGTTGACTTGAATACTGTAGGCATATCTTTATCCAAAACAAGAAGACTGTGCTCTCTAATTTGTTTTCTTGGCATGATTTATCACTTTACAAGCCTTTCTTCTGTCTTTTCATTTCCAATCTAGATTTCTTCATATGGGAAAGTATTTTTATGCTTTTAATAGTTTTTCCTGCCTGTCTCTGAACTCTAACTGCCTTCTCTTTGAAGATAAAATCTCTCCAGAGGAATATGGCATTCATGGTGAGGATTCATAATTTGGATATAATCTCTCAGCTTTTTCTATTCATTTTTAATATGATGCTTTTCCTCTTGCTGGACAGTGATGAGCCTGATTTGGGGGATCCAGAAAAGAAAGCACTCATTATTTTGGTCCCTTCCCGTTCCTTTGTTAGTTACAAAAAATCTTGCTGGAGAGGTTTAGGTTGAAATTGTTTCTGCTTCTAAGGAGCTTGGGAGAATGAGCCTGCAATGGAGACAGCTTCATCCAAGGATCCTAGTGTATTGCTGGGATCAGTTCTTGGGAGGCTCAGAGCTCTCCTCCACAGAGTTATTCTAAAGAACACAAGTGCAGAACAACAAAACCATCTGACTGTAACATCTACTTGACCTCATGAGATGACTCTGTTTTGAAGTGTATTTTATACTGACTTAAGTAGGAAAATTTCTGGCAGAAAAGAACTTAATTTCTCCTTCTGCAATGCCTTGATTTTCTGTACCACATCCTTTGGAAGAAGTGACTGCTGGCTGCCAAGGAGAAGCCCCTTACTGCACTCCTTGTGCTTGTGCCAGGCTGTGGGACCCAGCTGACACTTCCCAGATGTCCTGTGGGCAGACAGGAGGCTTGGAGTTTAATCACACCTCTGCAGACTTGAAGTTCTCTTTTCTGTAGGCATTACCCCTAAACTTATCTGTGCCAGCTTGAACTGATCTATGGTATGCTTACTACAGCTCACAGTTTTTCTACTCTAGACCAAGTATATCTTTATTTTTTTTTAATTTACTCAGTAAGTTATTGTGTGATGTCTTTTGTTCGGAATGGACCCCCAAGTCACCTCAAATTGACTCTCTTTAATGACAAAATGTTACTTATTTCTGCTTATCCTCTCCTCGTACATGTTTCATTGCTTTTTGAAATAAAATGCTTCTAGTGTGACATAGAAAGGAGCTTAATTTTTCCAAATCTGATAAAGACTTCATTAACCACAACAATTTCAGATTTTGTATCACAGGTCAGGAGACCAGACTAATTCCATATTTCAATAGTACTTTATTGAAATTATTCTCATGCTTAAAAAGCTCAACAATGTTAACCTGCTCACCACCTGAACAGAAATACTTTTAAGGCTTTCTGAAAGCTCTGGCACCCTAATTCTGAAAATTGTCTCTGTTCATTAGGGCTAAGTTTCACTTGCACAACTTTACTCCTGGTTAGCAGGCATTTTATTGGGGCTCCTTCAGGCCAAAGTTACTGTACAGCAAGTGCCCTCCAGGTTTATGTTCTGCTTTAAGGTGTGTAAAAAGACTGTCTAACAGGGGAAATAAAGAAACACTATGGTTAAAAAAGGGATGATTTGAAAGAAAAGGTATTAGCCTGTGACAGAAGATAAATGGATTCTGACTCTGTTCAGACACACTTTCTGGAAGCTACTGTACAAAGCACTACAATTTACATCCACAAAGAGAATGATGTGTCTAACTCCCCATGAAACTCCTGACAGTTATGGCCCCCTCTTTTTTTTTTTTTTTTTGAAAGTAAGTCTTCTTTTTCTGGGTCTCCAGTATCCATCCACAAAATAGGCATTACTATAAAATAGCATTCCTTCTGAAGCAGCTCACATATTCCAATTAATATCCACAGTATAGAAATCCTAGACTGTACTGGCTGTGTGTGGTAACTCAAATAGAGAGGGGGAAAACAGAAATACATTTCAATCCCAAAGCTGTACTTGTCTTTAAAATAAACAGTCCCAGTATTTCAGCAGTCACAGTTTCTCTGACACACACTGCTGCACTAGGAAGATTCCAGAAGAACAAAAACCTTAGTGACTCTATTAAGATGGAAAAAAGTCTACCAGCAAGGGTATAGGAACCTACCCTTCCTTTAAAAAAATTAATAGAAAGAAGAAACATTTCTACATTTGAAACAGAGTCAAAGATTTTCTGCCAAAATATTGCTGTCATTAAGTTTTATGCATTTGATTTACTGCTGCTTCCTGCTGCTCCTATTTAAACTCTCCTTTCCAGCAGGCATGTAATCAAAAACATACTGTGTTCCAACAGCTTGCTTGTCATGGCTATTTATAGGAAATAATTACTGATAGAAACTTTAAAAGAAAAATAAAGTCATACACATGCAATTATTTGGAAAATACTAATCAAATTCAGTTGGATCAACACTTCACTACAAGATGTGAAGCTCAAGGCAGAATTGAGTCACATTTTCTTATTTTTAGCAGCTATTTCACATTGCCTCACTAAGAATCTACAGTGCAGTTGAATCCTAGCATGTCACAGAGATGTGAAGCTAAGAGACATTTTTTTCAGCATCAAGTTATCTCATTAGGTATGAAAAAAGTTTTCTCTTTATGAACTCTCACATTGGTGAGAGCAGTTGTCATTTGCTCAATTTATTTACAATCTATTCTAATAAACAGTGTAAAACAGGTCTTGGGTTTGATGACAGCAAAAGTTTTTGAGAAGACATTCCTTGAAGTTCCCAGAGTTTGGAACTTTCCTGTTCTGCTCAAAAATAAAATGTGCTTGTTAAAAAGTTCAGTAACATGAAATGGAACAAATCACCATATATGGTGTTCAACAATCTGCTGAACAGATGGAGATTTAAGGCTGCAAGACTGCAAATTAAAGAGCACCCAAACATTTTCAAGAAACATTAATACAGCAAGCTTGTTGACAACACTAAACTGCCTTATTTTAAGGCTTTTCAAGACTTAAGCCTCTTGTTTTTTGATGAAATTGTCAACTGCATCTTTTCGAGCTAACTGTCTCAGCACACTAAAATTGTAATGAGAGACAATGATTCAAGGAGACATGGCAACAGACTGCTGGAGGTCAGGTACCATGAGAACATGTGCCTACAGCTGGAGCTAATGAAGGTTTCATGTATTAGATAGCCTGATGTGAGGGAAATGGATACCAGCATGAAGAACTCCAAGGAAACTGGCTGCCAGAGTCCACTCCATTATTAAGAGATGGTGCCCTAGAGATGGTTAACTCTAGAGTTAACCTGTTCCACTGGTAAGAGTTAGTATAAGGAATCCAAAACCAAGTCACATCCATAAAGGTGCACAGAAACTGGAGAGCAGCTGTGTTGGTCAATCAACAAATTACAGGCCAGAGGAACATCCATCTGTCCATCAGAGCTCTGATGCATAAGGTATATGCTGCTATTCTATTACCAGCAAAATAAACCACAGAGGACAAATTGGGTAGTGAGAAAATATACATCCTGGCAATCCAACAGAAGATTTTCTGTCAACAGGGCAAGGTTCTAAGAACTTCTGGGATTTTTAGCTTGGCTTTGTTACTTGTGAACACACAGTTATTAAATAAACAGGACGACAAAGAATAAGCTTGCCTCTATCAATGACCTTCACTTAGCAGCAGCACTTTAGTTTTTCCAGGGTTGAAAATAAGGCAGCTTTAAGACAGCCAGCTGGCAATATCACCCAAGTATTACTCCATGGGAGATGCTGAACTTACAGGTTCTTCTGTGTAAAGAGAGACACGTCTGTATTTCACCAGCATACTGATGAGCCTGCTTTCTAAATTCTGAAGTGATGGCTCTACAAAGCATCATAATAAACTACCTGTGAGACAGAATATGGCCTTAAGGACTGACACATTTCAAAACAGTTGATGATGACATACAGTTGTCTGCCAGCACCTGCTAAGCCTTTCTCAGAAGTGCATGAAGAGCAAGAAGAATAGCCTCCAACATATCAGCAATGTCCCTCAGTCTCCAAAGCAATAAACCACAATCAAACGTTCTTTTTGCCATTCAGCAGAAACACGATGATGAGGCAACCTAGATCTGAGAGCAAAGAAATTAAAGCAGACAAAGCACCTAGTACAAAATACACAGCAAAGCCAAACTTGGCCTACAGCCTTTCCAAACGTCCTTGACAGGCAAATTCAAACTATTCTTTACTCTTTTTTTTCCAAATGGAAGAAATCTTAGTATTGCTGAAGTCAAAAGCAATACTCTCCATTTAACAGTGCCTGTAATTCATCTGCAGGAAATTAACTGCCAGGCTTTAAAGCATTTTTCCTCTTGGGTAATACTTGGAACATTCATCAACTCTGTAGCAGGATTCCAGAATTTCTGTTTAGTTTTCCTCTTGGTAGTTAAACATTGCAGCAGCTTCTATGTTGCTACATTTATTTACATTTTTAATAACCGAATAATAAACTTTCTACTTCCCCTATCTTGATGGCCTTTTTTCAGTCTGAGCTCTTCGTGTTTCCTTCATGTTTCTGCAGGTGCTAGTAAGTGAGAAGCTCTTTTGGATCATTTTGAGTGTTCTACCACTTTCTGCTCAAGAAACATGATTCTAGGAACAGACAAGGCAGCTGTCAGGAGATTATTTCACAGATGCACTTGGCATAATGTGAAGCCATTTTCAGCTGGCAATGGCTGGAATAAATATGTAATACCACCACAGAAAAACAGCAGGCTTAGGAAAAAAATGATGATGAAATCAAGAGTACGCAACAGCACTGCTGAACTGTGTTTTGGTGTTCAAAATGCCCTTCCAGAACTTTGCACATATCTCAGTTCTGTTTAGCTCTACAAGTCCACACTCCCTTTCAGGAGGCACCAAATGCAGAGGCAAGAGGAGACTTAACAGGACAGGGACTGACGTAAGGCTATCAACAGCCTAGGTCAGTGGCACATCAAGCTGTGCACATTTAGTGCCTTGTTTTACCTATCAAACTCCACTTTTATAGGGCAATAAAAATATTTCCTTGATTACACAATAGGTGGACATTCAGTTTTGCTGTTTATATCAGGAATTTGCTTATGCTCCAGTTTCTGTTGTGTTAACAATTATGAGACTCACAAGCCAAAGTGTAGAGAACAGAGATTTTGATGTTGAACACTCTCTTATCTTGCCATCCAGAGTCTACGCTGCAGAGCAAGTTTGATTACAGACACGTAAAATTTCTCACAAGCATGTTTAATAAGATGAAATATTTCTGGATCACTTTGTGTAGCTGGAAGAGAATAAGTGAGTTTATTATTTGTTACTTTTCAGGTTTATCTGTATTCAGGTACCACCCAGCTGTGTATAGTGTTTTACCTGAAAGTTTTGCTTATGTTCTCCCAGAGCAATTCCTAATCAAAAGAAACACAATAGAAGAAAGATGCAGCTTATATACAATTAAATTAAGCACTTTTGCTTCAAATAAGAGGCTTATTCACAGTGCTGTAAGAGGAGACTGAAAATGCACACTGTATTGTGTGGATACAGAATCCATAGCTAATCCTACATAAATGCAGTAAAGTGAAAATTCCAGAATTAACAAACAATGTGCATTTTCTCTTGCACATCACATTCCATAAAGCATTTGTACTCTAAGCTGCTTGGAGCAGAGACCTGACACTGTTAATTAATCTATAAGAACCATGTACATTAGGCACCACGTTTAAGACTTTTTCTTCTTTTCAAAGTTCAAAAGAACAGATTTGATTTTACAGCTCTGCTATGAATTAGAGTCCAAGGAACAGAAAGCAAAATCTCATTTTAAATAATGTAGCTGATTACTTGGGGTTTGTTTTCATGATTTTTTTTTAAATTTGTGATTTACCTTAAATTATAGGGAAGCAGTTTTGGGGGTTTGGGTTTAATGTTCAAAAAGGTGTTCACATCTAAAAATCTCCAGTCTCTTCCAGCTACACCACCTGCCTAGTATCTGGAAGAACATTCAGGATCACATGTTCAGGACACATCCTGAGCTATAGCCAACATTCACAATTTCTACAGTCATTAAGGGATAAAAACATCTCCTAGAGAAGAAGCTTTTGTTAAATCAAACACTTGGTTGGGGTCTACAGAAAGAATAATTACTGGAACACCACATTTTGGTGAACTTTGGACTATATCTATTTCTTCTTAGAAAGAGAAGACAACAAAATTACAAACTTCCTTAAAACTCAAGAGGAGGAAATTAAAATCTTCCCAGTGCCCAAATTCATAGCTAACTCAAAGTGATTTTTGAGAACAAATAATCCATATCATGAACACATTATGCTCTTATTGTTCCTCCTATTCTGCTGACCACACTTTTAATACATGCTAACGTTGTTTTAATACAACTCAAAAGAAGACAATCCAAAAGGACAAAAAATTGAAATGCAATTGGGGAAAAAAAAAAAACAAAAAAAGAAGAACCAGACTGGGCATGTATATTTTAAAAAATCTGACATTGTGTGAGTTTATAAATCAAAATTAGTTGTTGTTGTTTAATAGTTTTCACAAGTTACTTCCATACCCAGAACAGAACAGCAATTGAAATGTTCCAACTATAATATGCCTTTGCCCAGATATTTTCTTCTGAGATTGTTAAGAGGATAAAATAGCATGGACCAAATGCAAAATTCTTTGATGTAGAGGTACATCCACGATTGCTTATCTTTTGAAATCAGCCTCTCCTAGAAATTTAGAGCTTCCATACAGATGTAGCTGCAGCAAATCAGACTGTTCTAATTTCTGATAAGAAAGGGCTCCCACACCTGCAGCTTTGACCACATTCCCTTCACCCTTTCCAATCCACTCCTTCTCAAGCCATTCCAGCATTATCTCTCCCCTGATACCACTTGTTTGCCAGAACTATAGCATTTAAGATTCAAACCCAAACAATCCCTGAGGGAGCTGAATACTCTTTATTCCTATGAATATATATCATTATGAATACAAAACTATCATGAACAAAAGCATTTTTTCAAGAGCAAGCTTTGAGTGTATTTTGCTACAGCAAATAGAGAGCTATTGCAAAGGCAAGTATTTTGAACAATAGGTGTCTGCACACCTGGGAAGTTCAGAGTCAAAATGTAGGCAACTAGCAAGTACAGAATGTAATGTTCCTTTAAAAATCTCAAAATACTAATCTGGACAATTAAATATAATGGCTTTTTATGTAGATATATATGATAACTGTGTAAAACACTTGTGAATTTTTCAATTCTGAAAGTTACATTTGTAGTTTAGTACCATTTATAACACGGGTCCTGAAATGCTATTCACTACTGTGGTGCTTTGTGCATCCATGCTACTTAAAAAAATATTTAAAACTAACATTTCTTTCTTCAAGGATTTCCAAGATAAGACTCCATTCATCAACAGACTGTATGCCAGTGATTTTCAGTCTGTGATCTGTGACACTGTAGAGTTTAAGCAAACTTATCCTTGTGAGGCTTAGACTTGTTCTTGAAGGGCAAAGACCGATAGTGTGTGAAGCCTGCATTTGAAATTGTTAACTACTACATTAGCAAAAGATAAATCACACCTATATTAGCAGGATGAAGATCTATGGACCAGCCCTCCTAAATAAAGAGAAGCTGTTTAAAAGATGCCTAGTATCCTGAATTTCCATAAATACTCTGTTCATTATTTAGTCCATACCATGTACTGGATTTACTAGTTTGTCAGGCTGTCTTATAGGGTGGGCGTAGACTTCTGCTTGTCAAAAAAAAAAAGTCACTACCTATGCCTTTTTCTGCTTCAAGAACTGAGAGGAGATGACTGCTCTCTGGAAAAGGACTAACTGTAACATTCGCTACTGTTAAAATATGGATAAAGTCTGAGCTCTAATCTTTCCAAAGTGCTACAAGAGGATCATCACTGGTCATCACAACTGGATGCTGTACCAGCCCCAAACTTTGCCTGCAGATACTCAGGTTTTATTGCCTCTTTTCTGTTGCACCTGTAAGGAAAAACCTAAAACGCTCTACTGTATAGAATGCAACAAAATAGTAGCACTTCAATAAAAAATATTAATTACTAAAGAAAAATATATAAATTTCTTTCATGTCCCCACGTAAAGCCATCTGACAAGGCTAGTATCAAATAAATTAAATTGATGGTACTTTGTTCTCAAACATATGCACAAACAGATCACATTCAGCAGTTTCATCAGAAATAGCATTTTCAGTAATACAGAAAAACAGAGCTTCCAATTTTCCTAAATGGTATCAACTTGGACTGAAACTGGTTGAATTTCAGTCAAAAAAGTACATCCAGGCACCAAAATCACAGAGCCAAGGAAAATTATGCAATTTTACCTCATACTTCTGACAACTTGTTCTTTGGACAGCTCCATTACCCATTTGTGCTGAACTAGGGACCTGAAGTTGAGCCCAAGTGTAGGGAACAAATTTTTGTCTTCCCTATAAGGTCTGTCCATTTTACTCAACATTAACTTTCTGAAAAGCCAACGCATTTGCTTCTGGGCTTAGTAATATTGAGATGTAATCTAGGCTCGGCATGGGTCCAGAGAGAAGAAAGGAATATCATCATTCCCCTACCTAAGCTAAGTGGACTACATGAAGAAAGAAACTTTCTGATCAAAGTGGGATAAGATGGAAGCCTTGAGGAAGAAAGAGGAAGATTGGGAAAAACAGCCTGAGGGGGATGGAATGAATAGAAGACTGGTAGGGAAAGGAAAAGGGAAGTTAGGAAGGGAGTTTCCTTATTCCAAATTTAGAAAAGGAGTGATTTGAGATGACCTATGAAACCTGACGCAAGACTGCAGTCTGCTCTGCGTAAACCCTGAAGTCAGTGGGAACTGTGTGCCACGTAACAGCTCTGATACTATGTCCTAGGTTTCTCAAAAGCTACCCAAAACATTTATGTTAATCTCTCTGAATTTCAGTTTCCCATCTGTCAAGTAGGAATAATAATAATCTTCTCATTTGGATAATGTAAAAACAAATTCATTAATGCTTGCAGATACTGTAATAATGAGGATCATAAAAAAGCACAACAGAAATACTAACTCTGCATTAGGAATAGAGTTTAATTAGCTCATAGTAAACAACAAGTGGGACTTTTGTTGTCTATGTTTATATCTTAGCAAAATAAAATCTTGGTATTTAAGAACTCACAGACTAAGCAATACCTGTAAGAGCAGTAAGTAAAAGGGACTGACCATATAGCCAAGAACGAAGACAATACGAAATACTGAACTAGAATTGAGAGGAAAAAGTAAACCGTGATGGTAACTTAAAGGTTATCTGATTGCTTAAGTAGGAATGGATAAAACAATAATTGAATTCAGACACTCTTTAAGATTGCAACTTTCTTAATTGCCTTTTGACTCCAATAACTGCCTTTTAACTCCTCATGATGTGTGTGCTTATACTGATGTTCATTCAAGCACTCATGAATCTTCCACACTGACACTGTGTGCACACCTGTATGTATGTATTAAGTAATTTTCAGTTAAACCAATAAAACACATCCAGAACTAACACATTCAGTGCTACTACATAATGACGTTAACAAATTCACTTGTAGCATAAATTATTCCTGTACAATAGCAGCTTGAAAATGTATTTTTCAATTCTTTTGAACTTACACTAATCTTAAAATAACAAATGATGAAAGTTCAAACAAAAGCTAATTTTATTTAATGAACTAACCAAAGAGGTATTGTGAAACTATTGTGCAACCAAATGCTAAGCTAATTATTGTGAGAACAAATAACTGTTGCCATAGTTACTGGACAGTATTTTCCATAATCACTTTTATCTCTTCAATAAATCTTTGTGACGCAACAAATATAAAAAGTTGACTGTAAAATGACTATTATGTTTTGAACAGCATTTATGTATGAGTGATCTGTCATTGTACTTGTGTTCCCATGTTTGTCAGAGGGTAACAAAAGACAGGTATTTGCTCAAGTTAACAGGGAAACAATTACAGCTATAGCTTGGCTTCTGGACTGCAGTTCATGTTGCTGATTTTTAGCACAGACATTTTCTTTTTTGTATTAGACACATTTGTGTTGCTTTGTTTGTCTTTAGACTGTAAAGTATCAAGAAGGCTGCGTTGTTCTCTCTTTTCCCCCCATTATTGTGATATACTTTTATGTTAGTTCACATTAGGGAATGCAGTGAACTCTACAGTAACTGAAAGCTAAAAGCAAAATTTGGGTCATAAACAAGTGAACATGAAAGCCAACATCAAAAGCATATATTACTGCTGACTGAAACAAACTCCTCTGCTCTGACTGAATGCCCCTGTAAGGGAGCCCAGTCTGTATTATGCTACAGATTCCTTAACTGGCTTCTGCAAAACGTGCCCTGAACTAACAAATACTCTATGTTTTTCACATTTTTATGTCCACAGTTACACCAGTGGATTCATGACTAAATCTAATGCCTGTAATTAATCCCAGTTTAAAAGGTCCTGAAAAAATAACTAGTTTTGACTGGCAAACCCCAGATAATAAAGACAAATAAGGATACCACAGAATGGCTATCTATTTGGAATTTTCCAAATTCAACATTTGAGCATAGACATTGAAATGAAATCCCCAATATTAGAAAATTAATGTCTTTTAGATATTTGTATTAAATGGCATTTCTCTGCTTCTCTGATACCCTGAAATTTCATGTAACTCCTGCCATCTTACATAGGATGCTGCAGATAGTCCCACAGACCAGATGTGGCTTTAAATAGGTTTCTGTCTTAAATTTATGAGTAATGGATTATCAGCTAAAGCTGGCCACAAATTCTAGAATGAAAAACATAATGTTGACCGATTTCATATGTTTAATAAAAACACCTTGTGTATTCATGCACCTTTTTTTCATGTCACCAGTATGCTTCTGATTTTTTTATGAGTTCCTGAAGGGGAAAGAACTTCTCAAACATAGAACAATCTCATTGTACAAGGTGCTCCAAATTTGCAGCTCCAGAGGCAGGAAGTCTGGCCATTACAAGGTACACAAGATTCAAAGCCATGTTACATGACAGAAGCTCTGTTGCCTTTATAGTTTCTCTGACTGTCCCAACAACAGACTGAAGGTGTTCCAAGACTGGGAATATGGCAGCCCAGAGAGGCAGGAAGAAGGTCTCACAAGGAGAGGTTGTGTTAGAGCAGCCTTAGGGTTCCTGAAGCAGAAAGTGCAATTCCTGATAGTTTCATAATGTTTACATAAACAAGAACATCCCGGTTCAAGTCAATACTGGGAGATTGTGTTGCATTTCAGAGCAACAACTTGTCCATTTTTTACCAGCAAGTATTTTCACAATTTTCAATACATAAGAAATCTTCTATTTTAATCAGTTCAGCAAACAAAAATCATATTTTTGGCTGTTTTCACCATATCTGTCAAGCACAACGACAAAAGAGAGGTGGAATTTACAACCCAAAGAAATTTCATTTCTATAATAAGCCCTACAAAAAGTTGCACTGGTTTCTATCAAGTTTAGATCTATGCAGCTTCCACAATGTTCTTTAAACTTTGCAGGTCAAAACACCACCACTGCTTCCTGAGGAAGCAGCACAGCTCACAGAGGGGATGACTGGCACAGGCCATCTTCACATTTCACTGATTTTTGCTGCTCCTGTTGCCCTCCAAAAGTCTCATGGCACCTGTGCAGCTCAGATCTGAGCCTAGAACTGGAACGCAAAACTCTTTATCTTCCTGCTTCTCAGCTGCATCAGAATCTAACGTATTGTTTTAAGATAAGAAACAAGATGCATAAAAAAGCATGTAATCAGAGGGTTAACAGAGGAATCAGGTAAGTGAGAAGGCCCAGCATAGAAAATAAGCACTTATAAAATAAGATTTGAAAACAGCAAAGAACAAAGAGGAAATCAATTCTACATTATTACAGTAAAGAATACTTGTAATAGTCTAAAAGGGACTCTAAATGCTGAATTTTGGATCACATGTTAATGACTCATGCATTCCTGGATAATTTTTTCCTCCTTTCTAATTTTTCCAGCCCGGTAAGAAGCTTCATTATTAATTTACCTAAGTTTGAATGCTCAACTTAAACTAATCTTTAGCATGCTTTTCAGTGTTTCTGTAACAAAACCACCATCTGGACATCACTGCCTGCACTGTCACTTACTAAAACTATTTGTCAGATAGAAAATAAAACACTGTATCTGTTGTAAGGATAACTTCTTTAAAAGAGACAACTGGGTTAATTATATTCATATCACCTTGTAGCAATGAAATTTTAGAAAGCTAAAAAGCCTTGAACAAATAACCAATAATACATGCTGCTAGTAGCCTAAATAAATCCTCACAGTCCTTAATCATGGCAAATGTGTTTTGTTAGAGAAAGGAAGAATTGTATTGCAAGAATTGTATTCATAGGAATTACAGGACCAACTTATTTTACATCAATTCTATATAGTGATTGAGAACATTCATTGTTTTAGTCCAGGCTATGCTGGAGATGGAGACACTTCCTGTAGCCAATAAAACTTTTTGGTTTTCTTTTAATATTGTTCAACTTGTTCACAAGACTGTGCAGATCTCGTGCTGCGATGGATTTTAGCTTTGCTGGTATTAAACTGCAAAGTATTCAGTGTATTACACAGAAACTTCACAAGGTCAAAAAATCCAGTCTGCACTCCCTGGGCATGGGAGCACATTTTGTGCTGTGAGCTGTGATGCAGTTCTCAAAATATTTTGATGGTTTTTACTTCTTAGAACACCTAAGTGCACAAAGTTACGCAGTGCATCTCAGAGACAGCATCTCTTTCTCCATGCATCACACAGACCTTGATTAAACTTTGAGCACCAGCTTGTAGGTGATACTGAAGCTTATTCCTCCAGAAACGTCACAGAACAAAATCCTTATGAACCCAGGTGATAGGACTGAATAACCTCTGTCAATACAAGCCATACGATGCTGCCAGACAGCCCTAGGATGCAGAAAGCCCATTCAGTGGGCAAAAGAGGTGAAGTCAGGAAGGAAAGTTGAATAGAGGCTGAAAGAAGGAATTCAGACTTCAGTGGCTGAGGAGATTATCAGATTTAGGTCAACAGCCTCACTGGAGTGATTCCTAAACTTTTCTTTCATAACCTCACTTCCAGGATTACAACCCTATTTCCACTGCAACTTTTAATAGTGTTCATACTTACAAATTATATCTCTTTACAGTAATTTTGAAGTTTTCATAAAATTTTGTGAAGTTATTCCAAAGCATTAGACACAGAGAAACAAAATACACAACTCCTAACTCTGCACACACTTGCATCACTTGTTTAATGGAGCTTCCCTTGAATTCTATGAGTGTAAATGAAAAGGAGGACAAGGCCCTGCATCTCTTTGATAAATAGAAAACATTCCTTGTACCATTCCATAAAATTTACTTTGCAAAAGACTTCTTCTAAAGCTTTTTCAATATTTTACTTATTTCCTTGCCTGATTAGCTTTTAACCAAATGTAGATGTTTTCCCTGACCTATTTTCAAAGCTAACTAATCACTAAATCCCCTAGTTATGCAATCCTGAAGGATTAAACGTTTGTCATGAAAGACTCTGGATTTGTTTAGACTGAATAAATTTCAGTGGTTTACATACAGTTCATTGATTAAACTACATTCATAGAATGCTGGCTCTTGTCACAGGAAGTCTGCCAAAGTAGCTCTATTTAGATGTATATAAGCTTCTGCTCATAGTTAAACACACAAAATATTAGCATGTGGTGCACCTTGGAAAAGAATTAGGCTCTTTTTATACATAACACTTGTTCCACCTCTGCAGAAGTACTACCACAATATAATATCTATATTGTAGTACCACCTGAATGTCAGCCCACTCAGAAAACCCCTGTGTAATGTAAAATGACAATCTCTGCTCCAAAGCAATCAACCTAAAGGGCAGGACAAACCAGGCAGAGGAGATAAACAAGTGGGTTGGTCTGGGGATGGTGGCAAGGACAGGGTAACAAATAATAGGATGCACAGGATTTGCAGCCAGTGAGGAAGAACAATCCCAATGTGCCATCTGCCCACCCATAATTAGATTAGAGTTCTTTCTATGCAGTGCAGCAGAGCAGTTTTGAAGACACTTGGAGGAGACCTTCTCCTATGTCTTGAAATTTCTCCTGTGCCTAGTACGGTGTCGTAAGACAAATTAAATAAAGATGCCCAAGGAGATGCCCAAGTGTCAAGGACCTAGTGAGATAACAGGTCACACAAATCACCACAAAGGTATTTTCTTCTTGTTTTTTTTAAGGTTTTGCTCACACAGTAAGAACATTCTTTACAAGTCACCTTCATGGTGGTTTAAGCTGACTGGTTTTACTTCTCATTTACAGTGAGCTGGGAACTGCTATTTCCAGTTACATTTCGTTAAAAAGGTAAAACCTCAATTTCTTGGCATTGAACAATTGCTTTTTACTTCTTAGAACACACTGAGATCATCTGCAGAGAAACGAAGATGTCTTTATTGTAAGTGTCATTTAGAAGAACTAAAACTGTATTTTTTAGGGTATACATGAACCTCTCTAAATGAGGAAGTCAGTAGGATTTATCTTCCTTAGAAATAACAATCCCTGCTTGAATTTCTATCCTTTCTTATAAAACAGTATATCTGTCTCTCCTGGGACAGGAAATCAGAATGCATGACCTCCTTTCATCAATTGCTGCTTTCACCTACTGTAGCAACTGCTGTTTTAAACAGCTGAAATAAAATGGTCATATTCACCTTCAAACCTTCTAAATATGTAGAGTCAAAAATTATTTAATGTATCAAGACTAGTGCACTTCAATTCTGAAGTGAAGAACTTGGGATTTTTTTTTCAATTCATTCTGATAAATAAATTACTCTATGATGTGGGCAGGGACTGTGCAGTAAATAGCCATGGAATTAAAGTTTAGCAGAAACAGTTATAGCATTGCAACGGATCTACTGAATATAAAATGCAAAAATAGTACTTTCCATGCTCTGTAAATTTTCTGTAAATGCACTGTTTTCCACAATTACATGCTCCATTCTTTCTGGAAATGTAAGTAATTTTCAGTTTCTGCTAGGACAGGAAAAACAGCTCACTGAACTTGCGGCCTCAGTATTGCAAAATTCTGTATGGATAAGCCAGCTCTTAAAAAGAAAGTCACACTACTTGTTCACATTATGGGTGGATACCCCGAGTGGCTGCAAAATATGACTGAAACCATTACCCTGTAGATAACCACAGCTTTATAATAGGTACTGACAGCTGCAGATTTGCTGTACTTAAGACAAAATCTGGGAGAAATTCATAGCTGACACAGCTGTGTGCCTGCATTTGTAGCATCCAAAAACAAAAATATTGATCAAGGATGAAAAATAGCAGAGTAAAACTGAAAGCAGAAAAATAATGACAACTACTGAAAATAATAGAAATTAAGGAAATTAAAATTAAGGGAAACTAAGCATGTCTAAGGCCTTGAAAAACAAGAGGAACTGTGCTAGTACACGTGCCTTGTGCTGGGCAGCCTTGTCATGCTAATACTCATCAGAATACAGATTAATCAAAACAAGTTAAAAAAATCACAAGTGGTGGTGAACAAGAAAATTAATACAAAATCTATTTCCTTGAAAATTAGTTCACCAAAGTAAACCAAGAATACAATATTAATAAAAAAGCAGTGAAGGCTTTTTTTGTGCATTTTACTTTCCTAACTTTTAAAGCAGGTATTTTGATCCTAAAAATTATGGGGTTTTTTTCCTAAACACATACCGTCACAGTACACTATCAAACCAGTTAGATTTATTTACTATTACACAAACTAGACTGCACATCAAGCAGCTTTTACTGTAGGCTTCATACAGAAGAGCCTTGCTCTTGCTGGATTATCAGCAGAATTAGCAGAAATCACCTGGAGCACAATTCCTGTTCCTACTTCACCAGCAGGCAGAATTTACGAGTACAGTTACAGGACTTGTCATTAGGGATTTCTCAGTGTAACTCCAGGCTGAGGCATGACCCTCCCAGGACCTGGGGACACACCACAGGGGCACTGATATCCAGGTCCTCAGCAAGGTCAAACAACACTGAATGTACAGAGAGGGCTCTGGTTCCAGACTCTTTCTCAAGGAAAGGATCTTCTATGAAGATGTCAAGCTGGATCTGGGCAGAAGGCACTGCCACTGTGAGAGCAAAACTTCAGAACACATTCATCAGCCATTGACCAGAAGAGGAAAGACCACAGGATTGTAAAGCAGGGAAGTGAGATACGGGCACTGCAAGGAAGTGAACCCCCAGGTTTGGGGGATTGGCACAACACTCAGCAGGAGTAAGTGGCAGACACAACTACAGAAGTGGATGTATACACAGCACTCAACACACACATGGTAGTTGAAAAACTTCAGGGAAGAGGGAAAATTCCTGCTTAGACTGGTCTTACTGGTAACTATAAAAGACCATAAATGCAAGTTTAAAGAATCATGGTGCTGGGTCAAGTCCTACATTATTTTTGGGTACACGCTTAGCTCGTGTATTTTGCATTCTTCAGTGTTTCTGGGCAGACTTTGAATTACTTGATAGTACACTCAAACTTAATGCATGGAACTCCTAACACTCCTAACAGCTTTTCAAATACATTGGTATTTCCTTTGATGTGTGCTTAAAATACTTATTTCTGAATGTAAAATTCATGTATCTCATCCAAGAAAAGAAAGCCATTTCTACATTTATTCTGAAACCTCAGCAGAATACTGTACTTTGCTGGATTCTGGAGGAAGAGAAATCAAATAGCTTCCAGTTCTACTTTTGAAGAAAAGGTAACTGAGAAGTAAAAAAGACTGTCAATGTCAAGAGTTACAACAGGATCTGGGGAAATGACATTGTCAGTGGTTACAAAAGAACTCACACACACAATGACTAACCAGATGGAAGATGCAATTTCTCAGAAAAAAAAAAAGTGTTAACATTTCTTTGCCATGTTTAAGTCACCAGGTTTAACTTAAATATTAATTTTTACCTGAAATAATCTTGAAACCAATTATTAAGCCAAACATATGTGGAACTTTTGGAGGCTCACTGTAGAGTAGGGATGACATATACTTCAGTGTTGACCAGCATAAAATCTTAGCATATGTTATGATGGTATGAAATGCTTGCTGTGGCACATATTTCCTGTACTGTCTCCTAAGCTTTAGTCCATGCAATATGCAAGGTTTTCCTGATTAAATTTTAGTGTTCCTATTATGAAACATCCCTTATTATTTAATTATTGTTTATTAATTAATTTCTAGAGGAATTTATGGTTTTGGATTACAACAGTATCATCAATTTAAAGAGAGATTTCTAGAAAAGGAGCAGGACAGAAAACATTATTTAAAGTTAGCTCTTTTGTTCAAGACTTCGGTTGTTTATTTTAAAGACAGTATCTTAAACAATTTTTTGTCCAATGACTGCTTTTCTATTTTAAACTTTAAACAATCTGTTCCATGAACCACCTGGAAAAAAACATACTGAAAAACAGTTGAAAACATCCTTTCATTATAATTCCTGGAAAAATGTGACAGTCATTATCTATAATGAGACTTTTGTATTTACAAAGACTTAATTTAAATATCATGCTTATCTCCCCTCTCCAAGGAGCACTGAATGATCAGAATTCATTATGTTGCCTGTTATAATGCTGTTATTTCTTGTTATAATGAAGCACAAAAACCACGCCAGAATAGAAGATACATCTGGTAAAACTGAAATGTCATTTTACATAAAAATCTTTTTTGGATTCCTCATACTTGGGTCAGACCTGCACTACAAGGCAGTGCCTGAACACTGACCACAGCTTTCATGATCCACTCTCAAAGGCTGAGTGACCCACAGAGATAATATCAGAGGTTCTATTACTCAGCCACACATCCTAATGAGAAACTTTCCCATTTCTGCACCACAACAACTGGCAGGTTGGCTCACAGACACACCTGTCTATGCCTCATCCAGGCAGGTCAATGGTTTGTAGAGATGGCCTGAGACTACCAAGGCAGAGGAGCCAGGGAATGCTGCAGTGCCTTACGTTTCATCATGGAGCTGTTCTGGGTTTTTATGCAATTGCATCTAAGGAGGTTAAGGAGCTGTAATTAGCACACATCACCTCACTGTCACTGCAGCTAATCAGGCTGAAAAATCCCAAGTGTCTCCACTCCTGAGCAGTCCTGCTTCTTGCAATGGAATTTTCAAGCTCTTGCTAATTGCTTACAGTGCTTTCAGACTCTCTGGCACCATGGAAAGCTTCCTTTTGGTGTGGAAACAGGGGGGTGGGAGGGGCAAGATTCTGACTATGGAAGTGACCTTTTCTCTCTGCTAGGAATCTCAGCAGAGGCATGGACTCTTCTGAAGACATCTATTGATATGAACAATACAGACCAATTTGAAGGTATATTTATTTTATTCTCACTGAATTTAGGGGTAATCCTAGGCTCTGTCTACACTGTAAAGTGAACAGCTACTCAAAACAAAATATTCTAGGTGTTACATCTGGTACCACACTGCCAGCTGCCAGCACAGCCGTGGCTCAGGCTCAAAGCATCCAAATCATGACAAATAGCCAAGGTTATGAGATCTGCTGGTGAGTTGTGGTTCTTAGATGCTCAAGTCTTCCTTGCAACTATTCAGATCAGACCACATGATTGACAGCTTGGGGTCAGGATAGCAGCCTCAAGCTTTCCTCATTGAGAGCATCCTCCCAGAGTGAGACCTAAGTGTGCACCTGAGCACACCCAACATAACAAGGTGGATAATGGGCAAGTCTGTAGCTGAGAATGGGCTTAATAGTTCCTTTGTTACTTTGAACAGCCATTGACTCAAACTTGTGAATCTGTAGCCTATTAAATTGATGCCTGCTCAGTCTAAATGTGACATTCCCACATCACAGACACAGATTATCTAAGACCCAGCTGCTGTAAGTAACCATCCAACCAGCTGCTCTTTCCTGGTTATGGCCAGTGCCTGTTGGGCTTCTCTCTTCCTTGCCTTTCCAGGACCAATGGTAAAATACTTTTCATTGCAGGTCTGGCCTTGTCAGCCTGCTCTCTTCAGGCTGTGAAATACTGTCTTCATTTATCAGCTTCAGAGTAATTTTTTACTGAAGTAATTTTGAAGATTACATGACTGTTTCACAATATGAGGTACAAGTGTACTTGTAGCAGAGTCACTATTTAGGGAATGTCATAAGCATAAAAAAAAATTCTAACAGCCAAGAACTAAATACTGTTCAGATGTTTATATCTTTCTCATATCGTATCATGTTAACATGATTTTATTTTTGTTTTGTAGCTATCCTTGCAACTACACAATTTTTAGAAATGAGGTTTCATGAGTTCACCTTGAAAAAAGAACCTCTTATCAACTAAACAACAAATAATTTTGTTGTGTTGCTATGTCAGATGGATGATACATAAGTTGCAACAGGAAAACATACTTTAATGTCAGTCACTCAATATCAGAATTATTTTTTTACAATTAGCTGTGTTGCCAACAAAAATGCAAACCTTAAGTAGATCTGCACATTAGAGATTAATAAAAAGGTAGAAAACACAAAAGCTTCTGGATGTTTTTCTAGAGGACATAGTTTAAAATGTCAAGGACAAATTTGATATGTAAAAAGAGGTAGTGCACTATACAGTCATTGAGTTTTTAAGTTAAAAAAAAAAAATAACAACAAAAAACAAGCTAGCAATCTCCCTTTTTATTGAAAGGTCACTGTAATGCAATAGGACACAGTAAGCAGTTGTGAAATTAAGCCCTCCAGAACCTGGTTGCAGCTTTGGAATGTGACCATTGTTGTGCAACGGAGTTTGTCACCATCATATGAAAACCCCATTGGGAAATACATCTTTTGTTTACCTGCTCATCACAGATAACCATCAACTGATTCACATTCTGTAGTATTTTATTAAGGTCTAAAACAGTAACCAAACTCCAAACATGATCTTTTTCACTAAACACCAATATTCAAGAAATTTTAGAATAAGTTTCATCCATCCTACATACAAAATGTTTTCTCTTTTTTTGTGTTTCTCTTTAAATAGGAGGTATGTCAACAGGCTCACAGCCTATTAAAAGCTTTTCTGTTCTTGCTGCCTAATTTTACCCACCTAAAAAAATACAATAATGATGCTGAGCTGGATATTCAGTGGAATATTAATCATGCTGATGTCTCAAGCAGAGGCCTCACCTCTGCTCAGGAGGAACAAGCAGCAAAAGCAAATTATCCCACACATTGAGACATCTATATAAGCAGAAGTATGAGCACATTGTTCTAATTACAATCTCAGTTCTCTGGAATTCTGGTGAATCTCAGGGCACATCTTCACAGGTGGGTGTAAACAGAGCTCCTCTGCCCATTCCCTTGGTTAAACTGATGGAGCCTAGTGCTGATTCAGAATTCGTATAGCCACATTTGCATGGCACTGGCCTTACTAGATGTAGAGACAAGGCAGGCAGAGGAACTCAATATGTCTGCACATGTCTGTAGACATTCATCCTGAGGTGCAGACCTTCCCCATCCTACAGAGGAACACACAATAAAGATGTTAATCAAATTTCTCAATGAGGGACCTAAAGAGATACTCCAAGTTTATATATAAACTAAAAATATGGCTCCAGACTTATTCCTAAATGTTAAGGCAAGTTAACCTTCAGTATCTTAATTTCCTCAAATAACACAATTGATCTGAAATACACAAGCTTTAAGTTATGCCTTAAAGGAGGAATTTTTAACCTGTTTAGTGAAAAACCTTTGTCAGCACTCCCATCACCTTTGGTGACTTGACGAAGGCCTCTCATGATTGGAAGATCTCTTCATTTGCAAACATCTGTTTGTCATTTCAGATCTGAAGTTAACCTCAGGGCAAATTTGTCCACTAACACATCACAGATACACCTGCTACAAGAAGTATAAAATGCTTGCCATAGGTTCTAAGTGTGTAAGAAACAAAAAACAGAGGCAACGAATTCTGCTAGACTAATGGCTTTTGAAAAAGGAAAGCACTTGGCAGCTGTTTAGAAATGAGCATCTTAACATTCAGACTCTTTACAAAAGGTGACAGTGATTAACAGTTCAGTGATGCCACTGGATCCTGTATGACTATGCTTGTGAATCAACCTCAGACAAACTGTAGCAAAAAAGGGCTACTTTTAAGATTAAAGGCTCACAGGACAACCTTAGTCAGAAAGGTTGGTTCTAATAGGGCACAGTCACATAAAAATTGTGCAACAGACAAAGAACAGTTTTTTCTGGCCATCTGTAGCTCATGCTGTGCAAGTAATTTAATGGCAAATTTGTTTAGTAATAACTATATTATTCATAACTCCATGGGAATAAGGAATTACACCCTCAGCATCCTATCCATTCATTACATATGAAAGAGTTCCTCAGGTTAGATGTACCTGATAAAATCAATTTGAAGGGTGGGGGGGGAAAGCCTCTACTCTGGTGTTGAAAGCAGTGCAGGACCTGGATATATCCACAGAATCTAATTTGTTAGTCCAAAATTCCTGTCACTTTTCTGTTGACAATTCACAGACACCATGGTGCCAATACTGCACCTCAAGCACACTTCAAGACTCAGGGAAAGAATGCAGCAAGATCTTCAGCCTCACAGCCTGCAGTGGTTAAGTGGGTATGAATTCTCTCAGCACTCTGCATGATTTACAGCTTTCTATAAGGTGTTCTGTTTGCTCTATCATGTGAAAATATTGAAGAAAATCATCTTGGATTCATAACTGGAACAGCAAGTGATCTGAGAACTGAGAGTTTTCACCTGTCATTTTTAGATGCACACGTAACAGGATGTTGGTTTCACTTCAACAGAGTATTTAGTATGTATGTGTGGGAAAAAAAAGTGAATATTTTGTAATAAAGTTCTCATTAAGTTTTAGACTATGCTTCCATGTGTCAATCTAGGACTCAGCACATGGTCTTTTGATGTCCTAGAGACTCCACTGCCTTGCTCTGTCAGTGTGTGAACATGTACATGGAAACACTGCACAGGGAGGGGAATAATTTGCTATAGCTTAATAGAGACATTACTTACACGGCGTGTACAGAGATGCCCAAGAGATATCATGCCTTAGGCAGCTCCAATCTTTCTGATGATCCTCTGAGCAGAAAAACCTCCTACACAGAGCTGTCTTTTAAAAGGCACAGTCTTACTCCTATCTTATATTCTCATGTCTATATTCTGCCTAACATGCCTGGAGGTGGGGCTGAGGCACAGCCTATTCAGTAGCTATGAAGAGATTGCTAAAGAGCATGTACCATGAGTAATTACTGAAAACATTTTAATAACAGGGATTTGGGGGTCACTGTCAAAGAGTTAACACAAAAATAAACCAAAATCCTTTTCCACTTAATACTGTTTGATATAACACAATCATTTTTTTATTCTAGGTTTAGGAAAAATAACATGGTATCATTTTTAGTATGATTGTTAGTGAGGAGAACAAAGAAAAAATACTTAAAACTTATTTAGTTAAATTTCCTGAACAATTTTAAATTTTAAAGAGAAGTCTTCAGTGCGGTGATCACAAATTCGTGTTGAAATGAGACAGAAGAGTGCATATCAGGACAATGCTTAGGATGTCACTGTTAAGCTTAATTAATCATTCTTATTTCTCTCTTGAGTCATCATAATGAGATTTTTTAATAGGGAAACCACTTCAAGAGAAATTTTTGAAGTTGATGTTCTAAGAGATTAGACAGAGAAAATGCTTTAGCTTACAAAGATCCTGCACAGCACATATTATTAAATATACAGATGAATGTAATTTACAGTCTCTATTTCCATAATCTGTAGTTAAAGGAAGAGATACATAGGAAGCTTCTTCTCCATACCAAGGGGTGTGGGATTTTACAATTGTAGGTGAACTTACATTATGAATATTTTAGTTTGATTTTTGGTACCTCTTCTGATCACATGCAGAAGGTTGCATGCTGGTAGCATAAGATTTTTCTTCAATTATCATAGTGATATTTTTAAGTAGAAAAAAAATGGAAAATATTAAAGGATTTCCTTATCTATTGTTCTAAGAAGTGGCTTTTAGTTAGAAGTAACATTTAGGTGGAACCAAAATTCTAGCAGAATGAAAGTGATATTTGGCTCTGCCATTTCAGGATCTCATCACATGGTTACTTCAGCAAGTTGCTTTTGGTTTCAGCCCTCTCTCATTACCCCTTCCCATCTGACTGGAATCAGCTGATCTTTCCAGGCATTCCCACAGCCAGCCAACAAGCTACTCACTGCCAGATACCCAGCACCATATTTAGGGTGTGCCTTTTACACACAGAGGCCAATAGGAACGCAGTTGCCTCATTTTGTCTGCCCCTTCAGAGCTGTCTGCCCTCCCACCACAAAATCCTTGCCAATTCAAGAGAAAACATTCTCAGCCTACAGGCTTGGCTTTCTGATTCTACATATACCTTTGCTGACAATGCAAATCAATAACAACAATAAAGGTATTTTAATATATATATCTTACATAATCTGAATAAAATGTAATTAACTTTTAACATCCTTGCAATGATTTCATTATTGCAGATTAAAAAATAATTCTCAGAATCCATCTCTTCCAGAATCTCCAAGAAAAATACTCTTTGTTTCACCATTTTCTGATTAATTCGACTTTGGAAGGAAAATAAACACATTGCTGTGTTCAATATTGTTGCACAAGAGAATTCACAAGAATGAAATGTGTTCAAAGTTCCTAGAAAAAAATGCAGCAATGCAGGCTGCCAACTTGTTCAATGTCAAGCTCTAGGCAGTATAGCAGGACTAGCAGTAAATGACTCATAGTGAGTCACGCTTTAGCTATTTTTGCTTTTAAAGTAATGCCAGGCGCTGTGTTAATATTCAACCCTGAGTAAATTTAGCAATGCAAGAAAACAAGTGTTTCCATGGTTGCTCCTTCACAATGTTTATGGTATATACACAGCCATTAGGCACAGGAATTAAGCCAAATTAAGAATATGGAAATGTTCCTCTTTCATTTACAACTGAATTTTGCTACACTGGCTTTCATGACTCACACGGCTACTAGTTTTTCCAACTCTAACGAAAATGTAAAGCCATAGCTAGCACACCACTGTTATGTTAGTGGTCAATAGCCACTACTTTCCTCTAAATTACAGCTTGTGCTGTGTACACTGCTGAGCTGGAAGCATGACAATGTCTTCAGGACACAAGACTGGCAGGAAAGCCTCACTAGTGAATCTAAGTACATCCACCAAGGGTAAAATGTTCTGTGACACTTCTAAGAAGGAGCTGGCAAAGCTAAAGCCAAAGAGGAGGACTGAAGGGAGGCAGGAGGTTGTGGCATCACCTGAAAAGGGAAAGCAGCTCCAGAAAAAGGAGGAAGGATGTTGATTGAGGCTGGGGAGCAGTTGGGTAAAATGAGAGAAGTGGTGATGACAGAGTATGACAGAGCTGGAAAATATCTTTTCATGACATAGCTGTGATATGACAAAACCCATATGCAGGCATGATTTCAGTGCAGCAATCTACACAGCCATGTCTTCTTAGGTGAGCAGGTATTTGTGGAATTCTGGAATATGAGCCCAACTAATGTAGACACATGACAAAACAGATATAGACATCAAAACAAAACTCTTCTGGGGATCAGAAAAGAATTCAATCTGCATTATAGGAAAAAAAAAAGACCCACAGAAAACCCAAAGCAATGGATGCTGCAGCAAAGGTTAGGTGAATAGCTTACTTTGCCCACACTAATAACAGAGCTGCTAAATGACTACATATGATTGCTAGTTAAACTTTTTTGTTCCCATTTTAATACAGTGATTTATTCATTAGTCTTAAATAGCAGTAATTACTATTTTTATTGTAGAAGCTGATAAAGCAATCAGAAAGCTTTTACATTTTTTCCCTCGAAGGAAACTCTTTAGCTTTTCTGCATGAAGTCTTCCATCCTGCAATAAGCAAGGACTGTTTTTCTGCATGTTTTCCTATCTGACTATAAACTAGCCACTTAGTTAATACTGGGAGCTCAGACAGATCCTGATGAACAGCCTTCCTGCAAAAACCTCTTTTGATTTCACCTAGTCTCGAACTGACCCTTCAACATTCAAATAGGAAGCGAGAGGGTGGGCCAGATCCAGAGAACTGAAGCAAACTACTAAAGTGCAAAATGAAAAAATCTGTTCCATGGCCTCTTAACCCTGAAGGTATCTATCTCCAGTAAGTCTCTCCCTGGTTCTCCAGGGATCTGAAGATTTGAGTTCTTTACTTGTCCAGAGCTGCCCCAGCCTGAAGATCTAAGAATACATTGTTTGTCCTGCTGGACAAACCCCTGGCTCTGGAAAGGAGGTACAGTTCCATTCAGGTGGAAGCAGAAAAGGAGATGATGGAGATGTACAGAACCCAGATTTCTTTCCATTTCTTGCTGCAAGTTAATTACTGGAGTACAGAGTCATGCACTCTCTTCCAGTCCTCCCCAGCCCCCTTCCACTTCCATAGCCATGGTGGCATTTTGCTACAACTGAAGGACTGCAGAGTGCCCTCTGCACACCTGCCTGCAGCCTAGGGGTTGCTGAAAACCCTGTGAGCAATTATGTGATGTCAGATGTAACCTTCATCCCATCCAGCAGCCTCTGATGATGAGTAATGAAAATTGCTACAGAGGGCATGAGGCAGGGAAAGCCAAAGTAATGTTTTCCTGGTATCGTCCAGTCTCCAGTAATGCAGTCAGGGGAGGATCCAGAGAGGAGTCAAACATGTCATCTTCCTCATAAGGGCTTTTTTAGGTGCTTATTTGTGAATTTATTGGCATTGCTTCCTGGGAAACTGCTGTAGTCACAAGGCTATGGCATAAACCATAAGCACTCTCACCCTCACTCCATTAACTGCTTCTCTCCCTCAACAGGTATTTTTAGTGCCTGTTGGAATACCTGTTAAGCAACTTGTCTTTAATCCTAAAATCATTCACTGCAAGTATGGTAACACAAATGTACATCCACATTTGAGATGATACGACACGATAAACCTTTCCACACTTGTAAAGTCAGGTGCTATGTCTGAAATCAGAGCTAATAACTGCTGAAAGGTGACAACTTAAACCACTCCTCAGTTGTGACAAAATATCTGAATGCTCCAAGTCTGTTTTAAGTGTTAATGCCCACAAAGGTGTTTGATTTCTTTGACTTTGTGCTAATGGAGATTGAAAGCAACATCTCTTAGGTTACCCCTGAGAAACAGTACACAGAATTAGCACTCCAGCTCCCCGATAATATCAGTAATCTTTTGAGAGCCTGAAATTCTAAATCTACAGATTAGAGCCATGGTCCATTTCCTCTCCAGCTACATAACACAAGCACAGGTGCTCAGAGTCACAGTAAAAGAGATTCATTACCTTTGTGTTACTTTAAAGTTGGCACATTTTTAGTCAACTTATGCAATACCATGATTGACATACAGATGTAAAGCACTCTGTGCTGACAAACAGATTTGTCACTGAACAAAGCTGTTCAAGCAGGTGTGCCTAGCCCTCCTCCTGGGAGCCAAGACACGTAACTCCAGGTTCCAGCATCCAGTCTGAGGTCCACAGACCTAAAAGATGAGTGTTGCAGTCCTTCAGTGCTTCTCTAGCTTTATTTCTCCATTTCAGCTCAACATCTAACAGATTTGGGGGAGTGCAAAGATGATCTCCAGTATATTAATGGCATAAAATTCAAGTTGGAAAGAAACCAGGCTCTACTGTGAGTTTAAGAAGGAAATGAAATAATATGGATATCAAAAATTACAGTAAGCAGCCAATGCACAGGAACATCTGATATGTTTATTGATCTTGCTGTACACTACTATTTTGTATGTTATTATATGTTGCAAGTATAGATCAAGGAAAAGCAAAATTCCACTGATTTCAGATCTACACTGGCACTTATCAAAGCAAGGTCTACCTCAACCTGCCACACTTCTAAAGGACACACCAAAGAGCAACATGGCAAATAGTTTCAGGACCCATAAAAACACCAAGAGTTTTACTTTCTCTGAACTGGAGTATTCTGAAGTTACCATGCAGTGTGATAAGCACTGATGAATTATTATTTAGTCAGCATTATCTCAGAACTACTTGCCTGTTTCTCCTCAAATGTGTTTTGTCCCAGCAGTCAATACAAATGCATTACTTGGAGTAGTAGAGTTCTACTTGAATTAGAATTTCCACTCATCCTTGTGCATACTGATGGCACAAAATCCCACCATACAAATGACTGAAATTAACATGTAGAAAGAGTGAAAAAACCTACTGTCCCTCCAGTTAAATATTCAAGTAACAGGAAAAAAATGAGTAAATAAAACAAAGTTCTCTAATTTTAAAGCTCCACTAAGCTTTAATTTTCTCCTTCCCCCTCAATATACTAACTTCAAAATGAGAGCATCTAATTTAAAAATTTTAATACTGAGACGTTTTTCCTTTCTTCTTTCTTTGATTTCTTTTCTCCTTGGACTGTTCTTCACCTGTTTTCTTGTGATCACACTTAAAATTTAAATTGTAAGCTCATGGCAAAGGATTGGAATACCTGTATCATCTGACTTTTAAACCTTTCTGAATAGTGGGCAACAGATATAACGGCAAGTAAAACTGTACTTAGTTGACAGAGGCAGTCCTTGTATTTTCACTGCTCAGGTTTGCAAAATAGTATGTATTACTACACTAGGAAAGAAGAGAATGAAAACTCTAAGTGAAATCACAGGTGATTTATTACCAGAAGACAAATTTCCCATTGGGTATAACACATCTATTTAACATTTCTGAATTTTAGATACAGCCGAGGTTTAGTACTATCCCCATGCTTCTCACTCATCTGAAATTTATAAAACATTTCTGATATGTTCAAGCATGGTCACAAAATATGAGATTTTATAAGTTTCCATGTTGCATAACTGGATTACTACAGAGTCAAGAAAGACAGAAACTGACTGAATCAAACTAAACTCCATTGAGGGAGAGCATCTCTATAAGCCAGAGTACAGTGCTGGAACAAGAACAAGGAGCAAAAACTTGGCCACAGACTTATTTTGCTTGAAAATTTCTCACCCATCTGAGCAAAGTTCTAAGTTTTTCATCATTCTTCCAAGAGAAACAACAAAGAAAAAATTAATATATTTCAAGATGGCATTTTATTAGCTATTGTGATTAAATGCAACATCAAGGGAATAGAAGCAGCATCTACAAGCTCCCTTCCTGACCTATATATTCATATGAACAGTAAAAATGCCATGCTGGTAGCCATCAATGTGCTCACTTAAGAGAGAATTATCCCATAGCAGTAACAATAAATTAACCTAAGTATTATCCCTAAGTGTATAATAACAATAAAAAATTATTTCCATGTAACACTCTATTTCCTTTCTAAATTTTATAGACTCAGTGCTGACCTGAAAGTCAGGCTGATATAAAACCAAAAATTACATCCTGAAAAGATTTTTGCAATGGAATCAAATGTAGCTCTTTAAAAAATATATGTATAGATTAGATGGTAGACATAGAAAGAGATAAGATCTTATCCTTAAGCATCTGCTGATTAGAAGGGCAGATATTTATAACAGGAAAGACCTACATCAGATGCTCTTTCTGATTTAGATATGTCCTCTCTGAGCTGAGTGCTTTACTATAGGACTAAAAAGTCAGTGTCTCTCAGTATTTCCTTCTGCAGTTGTTGCCATTTTGATATATAGTTAAATACACTGTGGACAGAGAGAGAGGGAGACTGATTCCAGAGTTACAGGTCAATCACTTAGGAGGCCCAGAGTCAGTCAAGTTCTGATTTTACATCACCAAGACTGAAACTCAGGTCTCTTATATTCCAGGTGACTCATAATGGAGAAGAGTTGTTGGAGGGGGTGAGTTGATTCCTCTTTCATTTTAATTCTGAATTACATGTCAGAGCTCTAAATGTCAAAGCAAGAAACTTCTTATTTCAATCAATTGCATTAGAAAGGCAATCATTTCAACAAAGAAACCCTCACCAGGTCTATTGGCAATTGATATTCTTCATTAATCCACTAACACAGATCTTGTTAATGCAAGCTTCTGCATTTTCAGAAAAAAAACCCCACTAATTATTACCCTGGAAAAGTCATCCAGATTGCAGAAGGAAACTTCTGATGGTTTCATTCATTCTGGTCTTCACAAACTAGCAAGGATAGTAGCTGTGATGGTAATTTTGCACTCTGGATATTGTTCTTGGGTACCATTACAGGTCCCATTGCTATATTATGTGAGCATTCCATTTATCTAGTTTATTTCTCTAGGTGATCTTTTCAAAAACTGTGAAATAGAGTAGCTTTGACTCGTTCCATATCAGGCCCTCATCTCTTAATCGTTCAAAACTACAAGTGGGCTAGCTGACTCCTGAGCAAATCAACTAGTTCTTTCCAGGAAATACCCAGACAGGACAGTCCCAAAACGGAAAGCCATGCCAAATTTCTCTTCTCAGGACAGTCCTTATGCCCTACCCACAAGACAGCTCTCACTCACACAAATGCCTCTTGACATACTTTACTCCTCTGAGGCTGCAGTTTTCCCACTCAGCATCACGCCATGAAAAGATTACTCTGGCACACTAAAACACACTTAGGTTATTATCTACAGTTCTTTGAACTCAAAAAATCACAAAAATATAATAATGATGCTTTAGTGCCACTAGAGAAGCAGGGCAATTGAAAGTTTTGCACTCAGCTGGACATGGCTGCTTTGCTCCACAGGCCACCAGCCCAGAGCAGCAGGATATGAGCTAGTCCAGGTCTCTTCTTGCACACAAACACAATACACCCAGAACTGAATTCCAGACTTGGGCGTAAAGTCCAGACCCACAAAGTTTTTAGGGACCCAACTCCCAGTATCTGTTCTGAAACTAAATGACTTGATCTAAGACAACAAGAAGATAACAAAGCAAAGACCTAAACCAAAGACTCCTAGACTTCAAATGACCTTCTCAAGTGCTGGATCCTCTTTCATTTCTTTACTAGCCAAGGGGCTGTCTGTAAGGGATTTTACGTAAATGAAAAGTGCATATCCCACACACATCACTGAACTGTCATAACACCAATCCCACTTTCAGCTGGAATTTTCAACTCTTGTGCTGAAGTTGTTTTCTCATAATTAGTCAGTAAGGGGATTTTAAAATATTTTTTACATTGAAAATATAAGGAAAAATACACTAACATTACTTTTCATCTGATTCTCTGCCATCAGAGCTAAGTATAGGGACAAAAATAGGCCAACTAAGAAGTAAACTACAACTGAAGAGAACCCAGATCTGCAAATCAGTTATGTGAGTCCATACAAGAAATTTCAACTATTTCCTCAAATTTCACCACTGCTGTGTGGTAGGAAATAAAATTAACTTGCCTACCTCAATGTGATGTTGTGAGGATTAATTGGACAAAACTCATCAAGCAATGTAATACACAGTATCTTGCTGCAGCTTGTTTTCTTATCCTACTAAAAGCAAATCAAAGAACTTAGTCTTTGCTGGAATCTGTGATAGACTGTTTTAAAAATTTAAAGATAATTTCTTTCATAGTGACATTTTTTCTATCCCAAACTGTATCTAAAAAAAACCATTTTTTCACACCATTATTTCTCAGCATATGTATCACTTAAAATACATGTATCAACAGGGCATATGGCACCTACTTGAATTAAATTTAAAATCTTCTCCTTTCAAAATATTTGCTTATTGATAATGACTATAAATCCATACTAGCAAAATGATACATACTTATTCCTTTTAAAGACTCAGAGACTTTTTTTCTTCAATGGAGAATGCAAGAAAGATCCTTACAACTGCAGTGTAGTTACTTTCCGAACTACATTACAGTGACTGATTTCCTGTGACAAAAACTTGCCTAAACTACTATTGAGTCTCAAAATTATTTGTCCCCCATTTAAAAAAAAATATCTTTCCTACATACGCTAAATCCTTAAATTGTTTGGCATAATCAGCAATATTGTCATTCACAAACTGTTTGGCATAACCAGCAATATTGTCATTCACTCAAATCTTATCATTTTCCACAAAATCACTACTGAAGTATGCATCTGTTGTGTGTTTGCAGAACCTGCAGTTATCAAGGATTCCAAAGTGCACGTTATCAGCTGCTACAAAAGGGCTATGAAATCTGTCATCCTTTGTGCACCAAACGTGACACTAAATAACCTTCAGCAAATACACTAGTGGCAGCTAGGGTCACAGGAGTAGAGATTATACCTTCTGATTAGCTCTCCATACAGAGTATCATACATTTAAACTGATACATGGAGAATAAAGACAGCTCTTAGTTTCATTCTGTGAAGACAAAATTTCTCATACTTTCTGCCAGAAGATAGATGCCTTTGATATGTGTATATGTATGTGTATAAATATGTGTATATATATATTCTGGCATGAAATAAAAAGACTCAGTAATACAACTTCAAACAGAAGGTGGGATTTTAAACTTACAGAAGACAGAAAATGCAAAGTTACTATTCCTGCATGGTTTAGTTCCTATGGGTTCGCTCCTGCACAGCTCTGTACTGTGGTCATGCTCCAATAAGGAAGTGAAACATGCCAGCAATCTCACTCATTTCAAAGGATCTACTCATAAAATTTAATTTATGCAACTTGCTTAAGCATTTCACTTAATCAAAAGGAGATCACTAAGCACTTTGCAGATCTGGGACCCTTATGTCTAAGGACAGCACCAGTCATGTAGTGTTAAGGTCACAAAAAACTTTCCTTACCACCCATGCAGTCATTTTGAACTTTTTGGTATTACCAAATTTAGTGAAAACTCCTCCAAGTGCTCAGTTATTTGGAAAAACTAATGTAGCCATTTGGGGGTACAAGTAATGGTTAAAAAAAGGAAAAATCAACCAACACTCTTTCCTACTGCTTACAGTCTAAGAAGGTTTGAGTAGAAAAAAGAAACTGTTTTCCATTAAAAATAAGAAGTGGGAATTTAGGAAACTAAGATTGTTCTGAAAACAGACTTCAGAAAAATCACTTGCTGTTCACATAAAACCTGTCTGACAGTGTTTTGACACATATCAGAGGTGAAGATTTTTCACCACTTCATAAACCCAGCTAAAGTAGCTGCATAATAAAGGCTCACAGATTGAGAGAAAATGTCTGAAAACTGTCTGAACGACGAGCAGAACAGAAACTACTCTGAGGCATGATCTCATCCTTACTGCCACAGAGATGTACTTGCCCAATTTCATTTCTGCACCTTGGCTGCTGCTGAAATTCAAAGGTAAGAAGGTCTCCTTCCCACAGAACTGCCAAGGGAAGACAAGTTGAAGGTGACACAGCACCATTCTCCTCCCTCAGTATTGGAGCTACCTATGGCACTGCCTGTCACCTGTCAGGGGACAGGGAACAACCATGCACCTTCCTTTCATCATGGTGGCAGAGAAAAATATAGAGAAAATATATTACCTTAATTTTCTGTTAATATAAGCTGTATTTAACTGCTTCACACCATACCTAAAAACTGTGTTGAGAAAGTTCAAATTTCAGTTAATTTTTAAATAGCAAAACAATGTGAGAATATAATATTTCCTTGTTCAGCTGTTCTAGAATACAGATGTCAAGCTTTGCATAAAAGATACATAATCATTAATGGTAACTCATCCTAGAAAGCAAATCATTTTAGTATCTACCCTGTCTGCTCCTTTGAGATAGATAGAAAAAATTGGAACAAAAACAACCAACCAAACAAACAAACAAAAATAAAAACCAAAATAGGAAAGCCCCTCTGAGAAAACATGGCAGGAGTTTTTATGTTTTATCTAACTGAGCAATAAAACCAAATTCCAGAAAAAAGCTAAAAACTGAACCTCAATGGTGTATGTGTTCTCAAAAAAAGCCAGGAATCATGAACTAAGTTGCACCTGGCAAGGCTAATAGTTGAAAACAAAATATTAACCTGTAGTTGTTGATGAAGTTATTCATACATGTAACTCACATCCAGCAGTTTTCAAGTGTGTCCCAAAATCTGCAGACACATTATAATGTGCTGTTGAGATGAGGCCAGAATTGCAGGACTCGTGCTTTTGAAATCACAACTCATACAGGAGAAGGTAAAGAATACACAGATAACTTGGCTTAAGCATGAATGCTGAAAATTTAACAGGATGACCATAATTTCTTCTTACAAAATGACCCCACCAAAACCACATGTACATATAGGATGTTTTAAGGAAAATCACCAGCTTATGGAAACTAGTATTATCTTTTACAGATTTTATTAATCTTCAGCTCAGCTGGTATTGCAAGTGAAGCATTTAATAAGATAAATCTGGATTTCAGGCAGCGGTAGCAGAATAATGTCCTCATATTTTTTTAAGAATATTTTCTATTGTGTTTATTTAATTTGGGATTTTTTCAACAGGTCGGCCAGTTAGAATTTAATCCCACAGCTTGAACTGGATGTATCACTAGAGCATACACCCCTTCCTCAGGCAATTACAAGGCAGAAAGTAAATCCAAAGTCAGTTATCAAGATTTTTATCTTCTCAGTTACAAACACCTGGAAATTAGAAATTACAACATAATGGTGGGGCAGTAGTAATTTTATGGTTATGTAGGGAGTGAAAATTACACTGTTTTGTGGTCTGCAACTTGGTGCTTTCATTCTTAGAGTAGTGCCAAGAGCTTTATTAAACTCAGAGATCAGTGCTAAAATGCATAAAGATGGAAAACAAATATATTAAGCCTTCAAGCTCTAATCCTAGGGAGTCTTAAGATACCAGATCTGAAATTCACCTTCTCAAGCACATCCTATAAATCTCTATAGGGAAGCAATCCAAAGACCAGTGGGAAAATTCTTTCCACTGGTTTCTTTGGATTTTGGATAGGGCTTCAAAAAACACAGAATTCAAGGAGAGCTACAGGAGAGCACCCAGAATATCATTTTCCAATGGTATAAATCATTAATCTATGACTCCTGAAGTTCCTGAGATACCAGTTTATGTTGAAATCAAATTGTAAGATGGGAGGGAATAGGTACAGGGGTCAAGGGGTCAAGGGACAGCAAGCAGAATAATATGATTTCAGAACATAATCATGATTAGGGAAGAGCAACACAAACAGTGTCAGAGCCCATGAACTTTCCCAGCACCAGTAATCAGAGTAATATTTTAATGACTGCTATATGTGTGGGGCAATAAAAGTAGACAATTTTGTTGTGTTGCATAAATAACCAAACTGTTTACTCTTCAACTTTTTTGGTAATTTAAGCACAAATAGCTTAAAATTCTAACACTTGAAAAATTCCATGTATTTGGAAAAAATGGATTTTAGTAATCTGCAGTGTTGGACAGTGCGTGCACAGAAGCTGTAAACCTGAGAACACGTACAGTAGGCATTTTCCAACAATACAGTTCTACCATTAAAGCAAAGGTCTTCTTAGTGTTGCAACACATCCTGTGTTGTGAAACAGGAGCAATTTGTTTAAGTGACAAATGAAAACAGCTTACCTAATCCTTTTAGGAGATCCTATCAGTTAAGAAAATAAATGCAAAAGGTCTTCAAATGAAAAAGCCCACCTTACAAAAAAAAAATTGTTTTCATGATATTTGTGTTCAAACACAGCAGGAGCTGTAGGAGTCTAAATAAAACTATCAAGGTAACTACACTGGTTGGTTTTTTTCCACACAGATCTCAATTTAAGTAAGTTTTAAAGTTTTTAAGAATACTCACCATCAGTTTGAGCCATAAGTGACAGTTCTGGATTTCAGGGCAGTTACTCAGATTTTACTACTTAGCATTCAAAGAATCATTTTTTTAAAAATCAGACTTACATTGTTTTTTCATCTCCTTAAGTTGATCCTTAAAATACATATATTTTTCATTCCTTTGTAAATCTGAGTCACTGTTCATGCTCTCCATTTCAAGGAATTTTTCTTGTGCCAAGTTTTCTAAATCTGGTAAATTTTCTGGTTTTTCTTGTTTTACCTGTAGGGAAGAAGAAATAGAATGTATTCATTATGATACATTTTAATACAAAGCAGAAGACATCAAGCAAAACTTCATTAGCATAATCTCAGTTTCTTTTGACTACAGTTACGCTTCCTGCTCTGAAGCCATAACCTCCAAGTAACTCATTTCAGCAAAAGTAAGTATGAAATGTAGATATTAGATTGTCAGTGTCATTTAACTCATTTCTGGGTATTTCTCACAGTAGCAAAAGGGAAAACTGAACCTTGCAGTCAAATTTACCTCTGTGAGTGGCGAAGGTAAACATGTTAACAGGAACCAGCGTAACACTTGATGAGAATGAAACCAAAGTCTACATCTCTGTCCAGAAAGCAAGAAGATAACAGAAATCTGAAATAACTTTTAAGAGTTCTGCAAAAACCTCCACTCTCATCACTTCGGAATCAGGTTTACAGAAGCCCATAATCTACATGCAAGATTACTGTGATAACACCAGCAAGAACAGTACAGATAATGTGAAAGGAAACCACCTCAATTTATTTGTGCTGTGTGAACAAGAAGCATTAAGCCACACAAGCAGGCAAAAACACAGTTTCTTGAAAAGTACTTACTTACAGCAAATACATCTGGAATGATCTGAAGAGTAAATACCCAGAAAAGGGAAGTCATCACATAGGCAATATTAAGATAATCTAAGAATGCAAAAATCACTTTGGGAACCCCCTAGAATCAATAATTGGAATTCTCTGTTTCTCAAGGCAACATTAAATTCTAGTGAAGTATAACTTTGACAGTTCTTCATAAGAACTAGCTCAGGGACTGTGTTAGGGACTGTGCTGTGCAGTGAGAATCAGCAATAGCACCAAGTCAGAAAGAAGGTGGACATCTGTCAAATCCTTAATGCTAAGCATTTTCTGAATCAGAAAAAAGCTACTTCTATCCCAAAATCATGTCAAAATATGACAATCTGAAAAAAAAAAAAAGGAGGTAAGCATGATTTCTGCTGAGCCACTCTTCCCCTACCACACATACTAAATTCTGCCCTTCACCAGACCGTGACACTATTCATTGTGAAAGACAGGAAAAAAGGAACCTACTGAGAAAACAGTCCCACTTCATCAAATCATTTACAGGTTTAAAAGTTTACAGAGACCTTGGAAATCCTACAGAATATATTTTGTTTCAGGAGTCAAATAAATAAATGTTCACATAAAAATGGACTTAGCAGATACATAAAATGAAAAAGAGCCAAACTTTACTATTGCTTAAGCAAAGCAAAGTAATCCATACAACTATTACTTCTTCCAAGAGCAAACACAGTTTGGCACATTTACTTTCAGCAGACACAAGTTGTGGCAAGAAGAAAAATAAGAAAAAAACATGCACTGCCAGGTGATAGCATGAAGTTTTCAAAGGCACCTGGAGATAAAAGATCACCTACCACAACATCCAGCTGTAAAAGGGAAAGACTCGGTAACACTTTGGTACCAAAGGAATACAGTGAGGTTTTATTGTTTTGTGGAAGTGTATTTCATGTAATTTTGATAATAATTTTAGAATGTGTGTTCTCAGAGGCGAAGGGTGGAATGTCGTGGTTTGACAGGAAGTAGGTTTTCTGGGATATGCTGTGGTCACCAATAGGTGTCCAGATTTTAATATTGGCACGTGGTGTGGCCACTGGGGACAATGGATACACCTCTGAGAACACAGGGGTTAAAAAGCAGAGCACTCCCGGGGGAAGCTCTCTTGGGTTTCGGATCTCTCCCCCGTCCAGCTGCTGCTGCTGGGTGGGGGACGGGAGCCATGTGGCCGGGTGAGGTAGGCCGGGGCTTTGGACAGAGATGGCAGGTGAAGAGGCCCCAGCATGGAAGGGTGGGAGAAGCACCAGGAGGTATTGGGCAGCCCCCCCAGGAGAGAGAGAGAGAGAGTACAGCCTGTGCCAGTGACTGCTACCTTGGAACTTGATAACATGTGCCGGCAGCACGGCTGAGAAGGAGAAGAAGGGGGGGAGGGTGGGAATGCAGCAAGAAGGTGTCCGGCCACTTGTGGGAGCTTTTAACCCTTTTTTGGTCAATGAAAACTTTGCAGAACATTAACCTTTCCTAGAAGAGAGATAGAGATGAAATGGAAGAAGGAAACGTGCAAGTGTGAAGTTCTGGGCAAGTGAAAGATGTTGGAAGAGTAGAGAAGAATCTTAGGTGGGAAGAGATGATGAAGTGGTTTTAACTGGACTCTTCTTGTTATAGCCATGGACAGAACCATGTTTCCTGTGACACAGAGACTGCATCCAGGGGGAGTCAATGGCTCAGAGCCAAGAGGGTTCAGTGTTGGTGCCCCTCGGCCCCAGGATGTGAAATTTGGGGGGGACAGGTGTCCCAAAGGAGAGACTGTGCCCTTTTTGGATTGGGACAGAGCATCCTTAAAAAGACAACCTTAGAAGCAGCTCTGGTCCATGTGCAGTGGTGAGAGCACTGGACATGGAAGAGGTCACGATGGCAGATGTTCTCCAGGCGGTGCCATGTGTGACAGGAAACACATGAGGTTTCAACGGCGTTTCCGGGGGAAACCTATGGCACAAGAAGGACTCCTCTCCTCTTGATGAATTGAGAATTGATTATCTAAAGGGTGGTGATGGACTGAGAGTTGAAATTTGGGGGATGGATGTATTGGAATTTGGTGGGGGGAGGAGGAAATGTTTTTGGAAGGTTTTTATTTTCCCTGTGTATTTCTTTTTACTTAAGAGTTGTAGTTTAGTTAATAAAGTTTTTTTTTCTTTATTTCTAAGTGGGGGCCTGCTTTGCTTATTCCTGGTCACATCTCACAGCAGACACCAGGGAGAAGATATCTTCATGGGGGCACTGGCATTGTGCCAGCATCAAACCATGACACAAAGGAATACAGTGACTATGGAAGACCAACAGCATGTCATCAGAGATGCTTAGACTGCTGCAGGAGCCAGGCAGGAATGTAGAGTCCTTATCCTGTGAAACCTGACCAAAGGAGCAAAGGAAAACAGCATCCTGTGCCCAGTGCAGTGAGGACAATTACTCACACTCAAGTGGTTTGCCTGTGCCAGCATCACAGCACACTGCTGCAAAAGAAGACCTATCACAACCCCAACCAGCATTGTTCAGTACTCAGCTGGAGAAGAAACTTGGCTATCAAGTGTATGCAAGAACAAAAAGGCACTTACTAAATCAAAATTCATTTAAAATGCAAGACATTATAAAAGAATGCTTTGATCTGGACTCATGTAGTGCAAACATATTCCTTTCTGCAACATCACGCTGATTTCACCGACATTCTCTCTTTAACATAAAAGTAACATGTAGACACACACAAGAATTGTCCAAATAACAACCCACCATTCAGATCTGCCCTCATGACAAATGAGGGCACTGTAGACATATAGAAGATCCAGCTGAGTATACTAAAAGTAACCCTGAAGTGCTTCTAAGTTGCTGAGACTGACACCCAGAGTAAAATAAATTATGGGGACATTCATCACAGGCATCCATCAGCAGTAACGACAATGTCAATAATCTTTTCCTCTCCACAGGGACCAGATTACACATTGATAGAGTTACATCAGGATCTCTTTATCTTGACTCATGGAAGATTTGAGTGCAGATATGCATCAACATAACATCTTCAATCATACCCTCAGACTGAGAGGTGAAAAGAAGGGCACAGTCAATGTTAGTTCAAACAGTGGTTCTCATCTCCAACTTCCAGAATTAAAAGACTTTACACATATGAGCAGAAATAAAGCCAGGAACTGTAACTTACAGCATTATGCTACCAAAAAGAACATATGTTTGAGAGGGTGCATTACATCACTCTGTGCTGGTGCTACCTCACCTCAAGTGCTGTGTGCAGTTTTGGGCACCACAATCTGTAAGAAAGATACAAATCTGTTAGCAAGCACCCAAAGGGGGGCCATGAAGATGGTAAACAGCTTAGAGGAGGAGCTGTATGAGAAATGGATGAGGTCAGCCCAGAGAAGAGGACACTAAGGGGAGAACCTCACTGCAGTGTGCAGCCTCCCCACGAGGGGAAGTGGAGGGGCAAGTACAGACCTCTGCTTTTTGGTGGCCAGCAACAGGACCCAAAGGAACAGCATAAAGCTGTGTCAGGGGTATTTAGGTTGGATATTAGGAAAAGGTTCTTCACCCAGAGGCTGGCCAGGCACCAGAACAGGCTCCCAGGGAAGCGGTCACAGCGCCGAGCCTGACAGAGTTCAAGAAACATTCGAACAATGCCCTCAGACACATGGTGGGATTCTTGGGGTGTCCTTGGCAGGGCCAGGAGCTGGACTCGATGGCCTTTGTGTCTCTCTTCTAGCTCAGGATACACTTATGACTGTATGCACACAAACTTTGTCTGTGCCACTGTGGAGCTACAAAAATTTGCATGAAGACATCTCACCAACCTCAAGAGAATGCTTATATAAAACTCTCCCTCAGCACCTAACTAATCACACAGCTTGCTGCCATAGGTCTATTCAAGTAAGAATAGCCTGCTATTTGCTAAGGGCAACATGAACAATTCCACCAGCTATCGAGAGGAAAAAAAAAGTCATTCACACCAGCTAAATTCCCAATAGCAACACATTACTAGATTGTGAGGACAGCCCAGAAATGCAGCACATATGACAAAGGCTCAGACAACCACCTCATACAGAAACCTAGAGTCAGATGTGAGAGATGTTCAAAGAATGCACTTTCTTGTAGTTTAACTTCTTTCATGTTTACAATTTAAATTCAGTTTCTGTTCACTTCCACATGATTGCTTTCATTAAAATGATTAGTAGAGACACCATTCCTGACCACACTCAGTACTGTACCACACACATGCTATTACTGAAATGCCAGGTAGACCTTCTGGATAGTCAACACATCACAGGTGAATAATAAGGCATGTCCACCCACTATAATAACATGCAAACATTTTGCTCTGCACAAGCAATTTCTCTTTGGTGCTGCATATCCTATGCCTAAGAGAGGGTTAGAAGAGGGTTGAGAATGGTCTACACAACAACATAAATGAAAACAAATGAAAGAAAATGTCCCATCAGTCCTAGATCCTCACACTGGGGCAGAATTACAACATCTTATGCACTACATCAGCACAACACCTTTACAGGTTCATTACAGTTTTCTTTAGCTCTTGCCACCCACCCACTCCTACTCTACAGATTCTTGATGGATATAAGAATGATGAGATCAGCATAACAAAATGTCTGAGGGTAATACACATAGGGTATGGCTAAAGGGACAAGGCAAAATTATCAGTGTTCAG
Organism: Agelaius phoeniceus; assembly: GCF_051311805.1. Classification (NCBI taxonomy): domain Eukaryota; kingdom Metazoa; phylum Chordata; class Aves; order Passeriformes; family Icteridae; genus Agelaius; species Agelaius phoeniceus. The sequence goes on along the minus strand of NC_135265.1, from coordinate 143,770,741 downwards.
GGCACCAAGCTGGGGTCATGGTCCTTCTTGGTCTCAGCAGCATGTCAAATAAATGCTTACCAGCAGATCTGAAGTCACTGACATGTTCAATTCCTCAGAATAAGTTACTTCACATGAGAACCATGAAAGACACGTTAAGCAAACAACTGTTTAGCAGCACTGTCAGCCAAAACCAGCATGCTAAGTAACACCTTGCAGCCATTAGTCAATCCATTGAGAGCTACATTGATTTTGAAATGGGGTGGAGGCATACACACCCTACAAAGCATCCTGGAAATTACATGTAACGATGAACTGGGAGTGTTCAGGACATATGGTGGAAAGAAGTATCAGTCACAACATCTTGTTTACAGCAACAAAAAAGCAAAAGCATCTGCTGTGCCATAGCAGCAAAGAACCACACGGGTTTTTACACAGGGTCAGTAACAAGGAAAACAGGTATGTTATATATAACATACATATACATACATGATCTAACAGCAGTCCTGATAAGAAAACACATTTGCAAACACTAAACACATAATTGTTTAGAAAAACAGCTGTAGTTAAACTATCAAAAGATCCATTTACTCATGGCCTCACAGCACACCACCTGGTCAGAGCCATACATGCAAAAGGGTTTCTGTGTTTGACAGGCAGTGCTTATGGAATGAGCCACTTCATGACATGTCTTCTGCCAATATCTGTCTGTAAGGATACACCTTCCTCTCATGGATTCTTCCACTGGGAGTGTGTCTATTCTATGCCTAAACTGTTAAAACTATGCCTTCAAAAATCAGGCTTTTTGAAAGGCCAGCTTGGAGAGCCTAAGGGAAGAGTAAATGCAGGGTATTCCAAGGGACAGTCTGGGGTATTTTTATTTCATCAATTACCATAACCACCAAGTCAAAAATAAATTATTCTGTTCCAGACAAATCTCAGAATGAGTAAGGTCAAAGGTAGCATAGACTAAAACTGGACCAGTTTGCGGTATTAGTCTCCATAGAGCAAGGGATCAGTGTCTAAAAAGGACTAATTAGCATAACCCTGCATGCTGCACTGCAGCATTTAATAATTGTCCTGCCCAGTCCCAAAACACTTCACAAACATTAAAGAATTTAGCCTCAAACACCCATTGTGACATGTACCATGTATTTTACAAATGGAGTGGCTGTGGCATTTGGAGATTAATAACTTGGCCTAAGGTTGCACAAGGAGACTGCGGCAGAACCCAGAATAAATAAATCCCAGTTCTGTGCTTTGAGCACAAAGCCATCCTTTTACCTTCTCCTTCAGCTGAGGGAAAGTTCAAATTAACATGTGCATTTGGTTTACTCTCTATAAAGAGACCTGAAACAGCTTGTGGCTGCTTGGCAAACCTTGTGATAAAAGAACAGCATTCTGCCTGTCACAGAAATGCTCCACTGGTCTTTGCATTGCAGTGGTTCAGCATGTGACACACCATGGTTATTTTTTAGCCTTTTTGTTCTTCTCTCTCTAGCACAGAAGTCCTTTAGCTGCATATTTTTATCCTGCCACTGTTCCAAGGTACTCTTTCTCAGGGCTATCTTTTATGTCCCTGGTATTTGGAGGCTTGCCAGTACCATCCATTTTATCTCTCAGAAATTTCTTGCCATACATGAACTATGTTGCAGTTTCCTCAAATCTGTGACACAATCTACAAAAGAACTGTCTTTTCATAGAATTCAGAATTCTCACCAGTCTTTCAAACCATGCATTTTTTGTTCCCTGTAATTTAATTCTGCAAAATATGGACTTTTGAAGTTTAATTCATGGATATTACTGACATTTGAGTTTTGTGAGGTATAGAAACATTCCTGCTTGCTAATGAACTTTTAAGCGACTTTTAAAAGTCAGCTGACAGGGCAAAATTTCTTCATTTTCCAGATTCTTTGTTGTTTCATTTATGAAAGGGAGGGTGATTAGTCACTCAGTGCTATAAAGCTCAGAGGTATGCAGTTATTTAGATATTTATATTCTTTTGGGACAGTGTCTCGGTCCCTCTGGGAGCCTCTCAGGAGCCCTGGGCCAGTCCCGAGTCGGCAGAGACCGGGGGGCAGCCCCGACATGGCCACAGCAGGGAGACACTGTCTGTGTGTGCCCCGAGGGTACTGAGGGCACCTGGGCTGACAGCAGGGAGACACTCTCTGTGTGTGCCCCGAGGGTGCTGAGGGCACCTGGGCTGGGGGGAGACACTCTCTGTGTGTGCCCCGAGGGTGCTGAGGGCACCTGGGCTGGAGGGGAGACACTCTCTGTGTGTGCCCCGAGGGTACTGAGGGCACCTGGGCTGGCAGGGAGACACTCTCTGTGTGTGCCCCGAGGGTGCTGAGGGCACCTGGGCTGGGGGGGAGACACTCTCTGTGTGTGCCCCGAGGGTGCTGAGGGCACCTGGGCTGGAGGGGAGACACTCTCTGTGTGTGCCCCGAGGGTGCTGAGGGCACCTGGGCTGGCAGGGAGACACTCTCTGTGTGTGCCCCGAGGGTGCTGAGGGCACCTGGGCTGGCAGGGAGACACTCTCTGTGTGTGCCCCGAGGGTGCTGAGGGCACCTGGGCTGACAGCAGGGAGACACTCTCTGTGCCCCGAGGGTACTGAGGGCACCTGGGCTGGGGGCAGACACTCTCTGTGCCCCAAAGGTGCTGAGGGCACCTGGGCTGGGCACCTGTGCAGCACAAGAGACACCAGAGACATCGGTAGAAGAGAAAGGGCCGACTCTTAGCAGGGGTTAATCCAAGGTTTTATTAGGAGTCCCAAAGGAGCTCCTGCACCTCAGGGGGCCTCCTGCAAAGAGCCCCGGGAGATGTGCCAAGGTCACATTTAAAGGGAGGTGGAAACCAAAAGTAGAGAACATTTTACCAACCAATGAGTGACCCTAAGGGATGGATGCTGGGGGACAGACACATAGGACAGCGTACGGGGCAAGGCTTGGGGGGCTGACCCCTGGCCTCTGGCTCATCACTCGATGACCGGGACCGAAACTTCTGGATGGAGGGGATGGGATCTGAGTGATTGACAGAGAGCCTGGGTGGGGGTTTGGGGATGATCTCATCCTGGGAGAGGGATAACACAGGTAAAGGGAGGGGGGTACAGTTTGGGATAAACCATTTGGGAAAAATATGGGGATACAAAACAAAACTACTTCAAAGTACTACAAAGTATAAAATCGCACAACAACAGGACAGCACAAAAAAGGATATGGTGATGTTTCCACCTAACTCCAAACTCAAATTAATTTATACTGTATTTACACAACAGCCATGTGCCTCTGCGTTTGGTTATCAAACACTGACAGCAGCTGCATCTTTTGAGGAAAAACTTCTTATAGTTCCTGCTGGGACCTAATTTCTTACCTTTGTGAATTTGATTTTGTGAAGGAACCCAATCAATTTTTCAGACAGCAAACTTAAGGTCACAGCCAACTTCAGGAACAGGTGTGCCAGCCTACCACATCCTACACAGAGCCAGTTCAGAACCAGGAAACTTCACGTTTTCTGAACTGACATAACTTCAAAATGTCTGAACCAGACATGGACATATCTAAATCTGCTTATTTCAGAGAAAAATGCCAAGAATTGGCTGAAAATAATAGTAAGAATGTCAAAACAGCCTCTCTGAGCATCTCATATCATAGAGAAAGTAGCTATTCTTCCTTTATTTATCTCAGCTATGCAACAAAAGCAAAAGAAATGCATATCACCTTTCTTTCTTGTCTAACAATTCCTACATCCCATTATTTCATCCTTACCTCACTAAATACTTTATTATTACAAATATGCAGCCTTTCAACACTCATATTTATTTTACCTCAGGGTAAGTCAAAGTTTGCTGTGATTATTTATTATAACCAATTTTTTTTTCACTGAGAGGGAAAATAACATGGGAGCTAAGTAAATTTGTGGGTTGAGTCACCCATACACTTTGTGAATCATGTGAGAACCAACTCCAAGTGAGTCACCACTGTAACTGAATCAGGCTGCAAAATTTCAGCTCAACCTAAACAGTCATTTGTTATTCTTCAATGGCTAGATACAAACCCTTAGCAAATATCAGATCATTTGTTGATGCACAAATAAAATACGGCACTTGAAAACATCTGCAAGGACAGTCAAAAAGTTTATCATCATTCAGCAGCAGGAGCTGCAGTATGAACACAGCTCAGGTGCAGCCAGGATTGCCTAAGGGCCCACATCTGATCAGGAGATTCAACACCTCTGTACATCATGGCTGCAGGGCTGGGACTCCAGTTGAGCAACACCTTTGCAGACTATTGTGAAATACCAAGAGAGGCAGATTTGTAAGGGCTGACCCACACTTATGACACATACTGCCTTAGTAAACCAGGCCAGCACAACAGAAAATCACTGTCAGCAGGATTCAAATATCCCAAATACTGCTAAAGGAACAGTATGAAGGTGAGGCAGGGTTGCTGTGGTTCCAAAACAGCACATCAATGAAGTGGTTGTAGCTAAGGTGTCCCCAAAATAAAATTGCCAGTACCTTCCACAGTTTCCTTTCCCTACTTTAAACACAGCTGCACACGTTCAACCCTTAAAAAGAAGATAAGCAGTGAGAGGCACACACTGCTTCTGGGGTACTGGGGTGTATCCAAGCAACCCTCTCAACTCCTGACAGTCATTTCAGTAAGGCTATTAATGGACTTGGGCCACCCTGGTTGCTTTCTGTCTCCTGTTTAGAAAGGAACCATATATATATGGGTGGGATTAATGTAAATGAGCACCAGGTGAAGAAACAAAACTGCCTCTGTGTGTGCAAAGTTTACAGTCTGAACAGCATCTCTTGGGGTTCCCATATGTTAGAAGTTTCACCTCAAGCAAAATGCTCTACTCCACATACATTTGAACAGAAAAAATCCACCTGTTTGTATTTACCCCAGTTACTGACTATGGCAGAGAGAAGATGGTGAACACCCTTTTGTTTTTCCCCAAGACCCTTTGTGCAATGCTTTTCAAAGTGCAAAGGGGTAAAAATAAGCAATGAAAGGGGATTTTATTGAAATACCAGTACTAAAACTTACGTTACCAATAACGTAAAAATGGCTCACAAAACCAGCAGTAAATGTGAGTATTAAAGTGTGGTTTTCCCAAGGTACCAAACTGAAGAAAGCTCAAGGATATTTAGTGCCTTAATCTTTTCAGCATTTCTGAAAGCCTGTCATTTGCTGTAAGGGTTGCACTAAATATTCTTAATGACTTTAACAAAACAGAAGTCTGTCTTCATCTTTTTTTCTGTATGTTTTATTCCACATATGAAGTATGAATATGACAAAGCAAAAACTTTGCTTTGGAAATAAGCTACACAGTTGGCATTAGTATCTGCATCTTGGTTCAAAGCCACCTTGCTTCATAGTCTCCACAATAAAGGAAACCTGAAAAACTGTGAGCAGTGTAAAAAACTGCAATTGAGCACAACAGTAGTAATAGCAATACCTAACTGTAAAGTGAACTGGATGAATTCTGGTAGCTGATTCTAGAATAGGAAGCACACAAGAAGAGTTTTTAAAAATTCAGGGATATTTGTTTTGCAATCCTCTTGCAATTCATACAGTATTATGGTTCAAGACATGGTGAAGGAGCAAGGCTATCTTCTTCTCATACCTAAAAGTTCTGCCATAAATAGAGTTTATATGAAAATTAATTTTGGTGCACTAGAGATACATAGCGTTTTGTGCTAAGTAGTTCTGCCTGAGCACAAAAGAAGGCATGTAACAGCAAAACCAACTTACAATTTTATTCTTATAAAAATGTTGCTTTGTTTCACCAGTGTTTTAGAAACTGTGAGGCAGATGGTGCATCTGTTTTGGCAAGGTTGATTCAGCAAATGCATCAGGCTGCTGAACCAGTTTACCAAGCTGCTGATTAATTCTCATATTTAGCAAATACATTAACATGGATATTAGAGCTATTTTTCTTTCTTTATTATCCCACTCAAACTGATGGGAATTTAGACATTGATTTCAGTGGGAGCAGAAGAAGGCCCTAAGGTGATTTTGAATTAACAACCTGTTTACTCTTGTATGGCTCTGCTTGTTTGACTAAGATCACTAAAACCTATGTTTTCTACAGTATGGAAATAAAGGGCTAAATCCTAAAACAAGTATAGTTCAATTTTATCTTCAGAAGCTCCAACAAAACACTGATTTATGCCAGATGTGTAGCTTATTCCTGTATAAATACAAAGTGGGACTTATCCTTCAAAGACCTTCATACAGCAACCATTGTTAAAATCTGTTATTTTTCCAGAGGGATGTTTTCCATATTCTCTGGGTGTACCTCCAGTGAAAGTCAGGCAAGCTTCTTCAATTTTTACCCCTCTTGGGTTTTTTTTTTCATTCATCTGATGAAATTCTTGTCCTCAAAAAGTTCTTCAGCCCTGACAGCATTTCTTCTTCATAGTCTCCAAAACAGCAATGTGAGTCATGTTGTCATTTTTCATCAGGAGTAAATGTAACCTCTATACTTTCAAGAAACAGCAGTAAGATATCTTAAGTACAGACTCATGCTTCATTCGAATTGACATTAGTTGAAAAACACAAATCCTGTTTGAAACTTGAAGTCTGGACCCATCAAATTAATATATCTTTATTAATATACAGAATAGGATGGCAATAATTCCATTAGAGTGAGCTCCACCTTTAACACAGAGCAGTGAATTCAGTGATAGCACAGGGCTGCACTAAGCAAAACAAGCAAAACACCCAACGAGTGCAATTTCCTTATAAACTGGGAATACCAACCTTCCTTATACTCAGTAGATACAAAGACCTCACTTGTCCCAGTCTGTGGGTGATGGCAGAATTGCCTTTTTATTTTGCACTTTACTGCAAATGCTGGGGAGACAAGTCTCTCCTTTGAGCCTTTCTACATACCAGATTCTTCCATCCATATTAGTGATGTTTACTTATCCAGCTTCCTATTGGGACAGCCCTCAATGGAGTTATTAGCCACTAAATCCCAGGCCTTACTTCCAGTCTTATCCTTCTTGATTTACCAGTTCTGGGTGACAGCTTGCACCTCTTCCCTTGTCTTGCCAAACACTATGTGCCCTCCTAGTTCATGGAGTGATTATTTCCCTTGCACAGCACACTCTGAAATGGTAACATACCCTTTCTGCTACATAGGTGTAGCAGGATATCCTCATTCCCTCATTTTTACAGGTTCCCTGCAGGCAGACAGAGAAGGATGTTTTCAACTGCTGTTCTTTTCCTCCTCTTTGCTTATAGGTCCATCTTTGTAATTTAGCTTCAGAAAAAGAACTGGACCAGAAAATGAGGATTTCAACTCAGCCTTTGCTCCTAGTATGCTAGATAATGTTGCTGTTCCTCTGTAGTGACCAGTTTTTGCAAAGAGAAGGTGTGCTGTGTGGCAGACTGGATTAATCTTGTTCACATAACCACCCTACGCACCCTTCCTACTGACCTTCCAAAATCCTTAGAGTCTATCCACACCTTCCCTGTTATCTATCACAGTATCAAGATGCTGATTCCTGCCATCAGATAACTGATGATGCCAGTCTCTGTCACTCTACCTGTTTCATTTTCAAAACAAATGCATTTACACTCTCTCTCTCCTGGTCCTCCTTCTGGAGGAAAGCTCCTAACATATATTTGGGAATATATCCTTAAAACCTTTTCAAAATCGTGGTTTAGATCATTTTCCTTTGTTATGACGCCAACAAATGCTTTCACAACTGATTGTTTCTGTGCCAGCTGTGTGTCCTGCATGACTCAGCCCAACTTCCTGATTCCAGCACATCCCTTTTGTACTGAGCCTCCAAACTGGGTCCTCAGAACTTTGACAAAACCTGAACACTTTTTTTGTTATAGGTCATTACATTAGTATCTGCATCTTGGTTCAAAGCCACCTTGCTTCATATTCTCTGCAATAAAGGGAACCTGAAAAACTGTGAGCTGTGTAAAAAACTGCAATTAAGCACTATAGTAGCAATAGCAATACCTAACTGTAAAGTGGACTGGATGAATTCTGGTAGCTGACTCTAGAATAGGAAGCACACAAGAAGAGTTTTTAAAAATTCAGGGATATTTGTCTTGCAACTCTCTTGCAATTCATACACAATGCCTTTTTAAAAAGCTACATGCAAATTATCAATCCAGGTTTAAAGTTACAACTAGAAATTAAATCATATTCCTGCTCTCTAGCATGTATAGGCTCCCCCATTACACACAAGCCCTTGATTTTGTTGTTGGAAGTAATTAAAATCCAATTAATTTCTAAATAGTTCATATATAAAATAAGAATTTCTGTAAATGAGACTGTGTGATTGCAGCAGCAATTTACTCATGTCTTCAAAATGTGACATCAGGGCGAGAAGAAACAGGAAAAAAAGAGTCCTCATCTGCAGTTCTAAGGCTGAAGGAAACAGTTCTGCCTGAGAGTCTGCAGGGCAATAGGAAAAGCAGGAGCATGAACCAGAACAATTCCTAAGTGGAGTACTCTTCAGATACACTGTTAAAGTGCTGTTTGCAAAAGCAAAATAAATTAAAAAGCTTAGCCTTAAATTTAAATACACTTTTCTTAATATTGATCTGGCTAACAAGAAAAGGTGTTAAGAGTAGAAATCTTATTTGTCTCTCCAAGAACTTACTGACACAGGAAGCCACACCACTACAAGTTTGGACATAATACTGGGAAAAAAAATCACTACTTTTTTGACTATCAAAAACATTCTCCTTATGCTGTCTGATGCTCACAGAAATTTTATGCTGCCTGATTAGAAACTGTCATTTACGATAAGATTTAAAAGCATAAAAAAGTAATTTTTTTCTAAACTTATCAGTCTGTGCCTGCAGGTATTTTCTTTCTGTTATTTTTAAATTCAATATATAGATTTTTTTGTCTTATTTCTCAGTTTCTACAAGGCTATCACATTTGTCCTCTAAGTTCTCTCAGGCTGCTAGCACAAGCCCTGTGCTAGCCAATTCTCTTAGTAACACCTCTCCTGCCATTTGAACTTCTCCCTACATCTTCCTGCATTTACAGCCTTCTTATATTTGGGTTTTGAACTCATTCTTCCTCTTTCTCATATAACTTTGCTTTCCCTTTTTAGATTCTTTTGACGCTCATCTCATCACCATTCATCACAGTTTTTAGTACTGCACTTTCCTTATAACCCTATCAAACTTGCTTTTCCTTCGTTTCTCTGACTCACTGTCTATCACATGCTAAACTGATTCCTGTCTTATTACTAGCCCTAATTATGGGATGCCTCCATTCTTCCTTTTATATAATACATTCTCACTGGACACCTGCTGAGTCACTGGCAAAGGATTTAGGGAGCAGACACGGATGCAGGTTGCCTCCCCTGCACACAGGGGTCAGCAGTCTCACAAGAACAGCCGTTTACACTGACCTCCTCACGGCATCTTGCAGTGCTTTCCCTCCCAAGTGCACCCACTGGTACCTAGGATTATTTTGTTCTGAGTGCTTCTGCTGCACAGTTTCCTCACTGTCAGTGACCTCTTTAAGTTCACCTCATTATAAAGTGAAAATACACCATCCAAAGTGGAACAGTATAACTCAGTGTAAGTAATTAACTTTGTAATTGCATCTCACACTTCAACAGGAATCTTCCTTATGAGCACATGTCACACTAAAATACTTAATCTGATTCTACCCAGTAGTTATTTCCAATCAGATGAAATTTCAGCTCTATCTCAGCCAATCACTTTATATTTTGGTCAGTGCCTGTAGTATAACTATTATCAATTCCCATCATAGAATCATTAAGGTTGAAAAAGATCTCCAAGATCAACTCCTGACAATCACCATGTCAAACTAGATCATGGCACTAAGTGCCACATCCAGTTGTTTCTTGAACACTTCCAGGGATGGTGAATCCACCACCTCCCTGGGCAGCCTGTTCCATGGCTTAACCACCCATCCAATGAAGAAATTCTTCCTAATATTCAACATGAACCTCCCCTGGCACAGTTTGAGGCCATGTCCTCGTGGACCATGTCTTTGGTTGCCTATGAGAAGAGCCCAACCACCACCTGGCTGCAGCCTCCTTACCGAGAGTTGTAGAGAGTGGTAAGGTCTCCTCTCAGCCTCCTTTTCTCCAGGCTAAAGACTCCCACCTCCTTCAGCCACTCCTCATATGACTTACTCTCTAGACCCTTCACCAGCTCCCCTGTCCTTCTCTGGACTTGCTCCAGCACCTCAATGTCCTTCCTGAATTGCAAGACTTAGAACTGGAAACAGTACTTCAGATGTTGCCTCACCAGTGCAGGGGGACAATCCCATTCCCCTTAGTTTTTGTCTTCTGCCATGCCATATAGAGAGATTATAACATTTATTGCTTCAATAATTTCTCTTCTTCTCCAACCTCAGCAGCCCATTCTATTGTTCAAGGGATTTTAGTTTTGACAGGAGACACAGCTCACCTCTGAAAAATACAGGGCAGTTGATATGTGACCTTGTTCGTCAAGTTCATGACATAATTCCTGTGACGAGCAATGAGGAATCTCATCTTGTTATATAAAATACTACATGCAAAAGAACCCAAGAAGAACAGGACAAACAACTCCCTGAGGAAGTTATGGATTGCAATCAGTAAACACATGCATCATTAACTGGTCAACCATTTCATTGTTTGTATGACAGAGTAAGACATGCCTACTGCAAACCTGGGTAACAAATCTGGGAAAAAAAAAAAAAGAACACCCAACTCACTGACAGAAGGAAAAAAAAACCACTCTTTTGCAGAGTCACTAACTCAAAATGGAATAATTAAAACTCCCACTTCAGAAGCTGCCACTTTGAAGTGGAACTGCAGATCTCTATTTGCATACTAGGAACGCTTGTGTCAATTTCCATGCTCCATCTGGGTGAGAGATTGCAGATGAGGATGACAAGGCTCTGAATTAGGACAAATCAAGTGGATGCGGACTCATGAAATCCTGCAGAGATAATTATCAGTCTCAAGATGATGTAATTAGTATATTAGCATGGTTTCCTCCTTTAGCAGTAAATACATTTTAACAATATGCAATGTCCTTATGTCTGCTATTTAATATGTCAGCCTTGCTTAAACTCTTTGCATCCTTCTGTTTGGTCTGTTGCACTATTGTAACTCCCTACTTTGTCACAGATGGCTAACTAAATGCACAGAAAGACTATGTTGTAGCAAAGATGCAAACTGTAGTCTAAAGCTTAGAGATCTGGCTATCCAAAGAAATCCCCTCCCTAAATTAGACATTCAGACCTTGTATAAAACAGATGGAGAAAGTCAGTGTCTAAAAAACAGGAATCACAAAAGCCAGCTATCAAAGCAGACTGTCTAAGAGACAGGGAGTTCTACTCCTCTAATGGCAATGGGTGCCTCCTCCACAAATCCTTTCTTTTAGTCAGTTGCTTAAGCCAGACAAATCCTTCCTCATAAACAATGATGAGAGAAATCCACATACTATCAGATTTAATATCTCAGTGGTTAAAACAGTCATCAGTAAGGTGAGTGACCCGTTTTCAAATCTCTGCTCATCCCATATTAGCTGTCCTAGCCCATAGGCTATTGGGTATTCAGGGGTAAGACATCTCGATCTCTCCTGTTTGAAGTTGTTCCACTTTGTATAACTAATTAAAAGATAATTGCAGCAAGTATTTGAACCTGACTCTCCCACATCCCAGATTATTGCCTAACCATTCAGCTGTGGATTCAGTTTCTCATTTTGTTTCTTACATCATGTAAGCACTTTTGAAAATCCTGCTCTCTGTATTTTACATACAAATATTTACAGAGCAGAAAGTTATTTTCATGTCAGAATTACCACTACAAATATCTCCCATTCTTCTCCTATACAGTCCCAGCTCTCTTTCTCAGTGGTGAAAACTAGGTGGGTTTTTTGTTTGGTGGTGGTGGCAGGTGTTCTTTTTCAAACCCTTTCTCACCATACAACCCCGTTGTGCAAGTACAAAACCAGATTTTTCTGTCATTCTTAACTTTGATTCCTTGTCAGAAGAAGGCAACGAGAAGCCTCAAGCAGTATTCATAGATAGCTGAATAAAAGGATATTGATATTTCACAATGATTGATGATCACTCCTTGGAGTCTAAAAATATGGTATGCACTGCAGCAAGCACATGAGGTGATGAGCAGCTCTCTGCCCTAAAGAGCTCACAGAGTAAATGATGGAGCTGGCACAAAAGCAAAGACATGGTATCAACCACACATCAGGAGAAACACAGATTACAAATCCAGCATAATGATGCACAAGTGAAAGCTTGCAAGGTGTTTCAAAATAAGGAGAGCCTGGCAAAACAGGCATTTATTCAAGGAATATAAGGGCATTGTAAGCTGATTAGAGAAAGACATCAGACTAGGGAAAAAGTACTTCAAGAAGTAGTGCACATGACAAAGTAATTCAAGGAAGGCTGTTCAACTGGTCTACACAAGCAATGCATGTGTACATTTATTTTACAGTTATCCCAGTATAAAACTTGCAGATTCTTTTTATTTCAGCTTACATGTCCTCTATGAGAATTTTTAAAAAACAAAATAAAGGATAATCCTACCAAAAAAAAAAAAAAAACAAAAACCAAAGAACACAAACACTTACGAGAAAAGCAAGACTGCAGAGAACACTGACATAACTATTTCAATTCTGTTACTGGCAAAACCTCCCCCATAAACAAAGCCTGAGTTTCAAAATGTGAAGTAAATATAGTCCGAGATGAGGGAAAATTTTAGAAATGTTGGGTGAACACTGAGTTAGGAAAAACTAAGACTGCAACACCTATTGTGAAATGTTAAATGCAACATTACACAGGAAGCAGACGAAGAACTGATTTAAAAAAAAAAAAAAAAACACAACAAAATTTTGACTGTGCAAAGACATACTGGCTCATGTATGCTTTCCCAAAATGTTTCTGCAATACAGCATCCTGTTAGTTTTCAGGTCAAAGGAATTCTTCCCCTTAGCAGAGGCTTATGGTGATACAGGCACAAACTCCTAGAACAAAATGTTAGTCTTTTACAATATTTAATTTTTGTAGAGACTTAAACATTTAAATATGCCATTACAAAATTAAATGACTCAGTATAGATGTAATTCAGATGTACCAAAATGTATTAGTCATTCAATAAAAGAGGCACTGAGGATTTACTAAAAATACTTTACAGAACAAAATAACAACATATATTTACTTTACTGAATGGTTGTTGTGAAAAGCACATAAAACTAAATCCTAGATAAACTGCCCTATTTTGCCTACCCTGAAACTAGGAGTTCTAGCTCTTGACCTGAACCAGCACAGCTAACTCACATCCATCTTCCAGCCCATGTTTTGAACAGCAGAGTAAGAGAAGCAATGTGTGATGTGATCCCAAGGCAAACAAACTGGGCAGGAACTCAGTAAGCAGCAGGGAGCTCCCTGCCAGGAGGGAGTCTCACCAGGGACAGAGTCAACCTCCATCAGCTTCCTATTCATCTAGAGGAGACGGTGTTCCTTAGGGAACACTACCAACGAGGAGCACTGCCATCAGGGCACAAAACCAGAAGCAATGCACTTAATATGCCAGATGGATTGCAGGGAGTGGAAAAGAAATCCCAGAGATGTCACTAAGAGAAGCTGCTCCCAAACAGTGGTGAACACAACACACGTCACCAGTGGTGACCGCTGCAGTCTTCCTGGTACTTTGACAACTCCTAGGAAGTGGTGAGGGTGCATTCTGCCATCCAGAGCTTTGACTGCTCAGCTGTCCAGTGTTCCTCCCAGAATAGGCAGCCATGGGGCCATGCTTAGGTCAAATCACTGCTCTGCTCAGTGAGGAGCAGCCAAGAGGAGTCAGTGGGCTTCACTTCAGGGGTGCTGCTCAGGAGAGCAGTAGGATCTTTAAAAACATGTCTCCAAGGTATAAACTTAAGCTCCACTGGAGTAAGAATTACACATGTCTGCTAAAAATACTACAAAAAAGAGAAGGAACAGTCCAGGAGGTTCTCAGAGCGTATGGAAGAGGACCTCCTGACAAAACTGTGAGGCAGCCAACAAGGGAAGGCACCTGCTGGACCTGCTGTTGTGAAGAGAGAGGACTTGTGGGTAATGTGACAGCTGGAGGCTATCACCATGACATGGTGACAAAGGATAAAGAAAAGGCAGAGATACTTAATAACATCTTTGCTTCAGTCTTCAATAATCAGACTGTTTTTTCTCAGGGGACGCAGCCCCCTGAGCTGGAAGAGCTCAATGAAGCTCAACGAGCACAATGAAGCCCCCATAATGCAAGGGCAATTGGTCAGTGACCTGCTACAGCACTTGGACACACACAAGTCCATGGGGCCAGATGGGATCCACCCAAGAGTACTGGGGGAGCTGCTGGAAGAGCTAGAGCTGACCAAGCTACTCTCCATCAGTTATCAGCAGTCCTGGCTCAATGGGGAGGTCTCAGTTGACTGGAAGGGAATCAATGTAACACCCATCTACAAGAAGAGCAAGAAAGAGGATCTGAGGAGCTACAGGCTTGTCAGCCAAACTTCAGTGCCACAGAAGGTTACAGAGCAGAGCACCTTGAGTGCCAACACATGGCACATACAGGACAACCAAGGGATCAGGCCCAGACAACATGGGTTTGTGGTGAATGGAGTTAAATCCAGTTGGCAGCTGCTCACAAGTGGTGTTCTCCAGGGCTTGGTATTGAGGCCAGACCCATTTAATATCGTTATCTAAATATCTTAATATCTCGTATTTATACGAGTGAGGGGATCAAGGGTACCCTCAGTCAGTTTGCAAATAAATGTCAACACTGAAGTGCTGGTGCATGTCCAAAGAAGGGTAACAAAGCTGCTGGTGGGCTGGGGGTGTTTAGCTTGGAGAAAAGGAGGCTCAGAGGGGACCTTATTGCTCTCTACAACTCCCTGAAACAAGGCTGTAGCCAGATGGGGGTTGGTCTCTTCTCCCAAGTAACAAGGGACAGGAGAAGACAAAACAGCCTGAAGTTGCTCCAGGGAAGGTTTAGATTGGATATTAGGAAAAATTTCTTCATCAAAATGTTATCAAGCACTGGAACAGCCTGCCCAGGGAAGTGGTTGAGTCACTGTTCCTGGAGGTATTTAGAAGACATGTAGATGTGGTACATATGAGTTAGGGGTGGAGTAAGCAGTGTGAGGTTTATGACTGGACTCCAAGCTCTTAAAGGTATTTTCCAACCTTAATGATTCTATGACTCTATTCTATGGATCCAGGCAGAACGGTATGACTGAAGGAGCAAGAAGCAGATAAAAACTTGCATTGTTTGGAAGCTGGAATCCCACGACTTCAGGTAACAGGAATACAGCTCTGCTTCCTTTTCCAGCTGTGCCTAGCTAACAGTTTCAGAAGCAGCTGGAGTATTTGGGGATAAAATTCTGAGGGGGTATCTCAAGTCTTTGGACTAGTATCAGTACCAAAGAAAGCACTGGTGTTAGTGGCTTATGATGCTTCTCGTGTGAAGCATAAGAATCCATCCCTACTATCCATGAGTCTGCTGCTTGCCTACAATATCCCATTCAATGCAAATGGACCATTAAGAAGATATTAAAGATACCTGACAAAAATAGTTCTGTGATGAGATTACAGTTCTAGTGAGGATGACTTTAAACTAAATTCATTGAACAACGGGGCATTTGCCCAGAGGTAAAGAAACGAAGGATGAAGTCTGTGTAAGAAAAGGGAACTTGGGAGAGTAGCATATTGGAGGGAGGGCATGCACAGGCTAACCTCGGGTGTCTGGGTACTCACACACAGAGCTTGGCCTACAAACAAGAACTGGAAGTCTATGCACAGTCAGAGTGCCCTGATGTCATCAGGATCATAAAGATTAAATGGGATAGAATCCATGACTGGAAGAGTGTCATGGAGGCTACCCATGGAGAAAATGGAGAAGAATGGCAGTTGCACTTTCTTACAAAGCATCTCCTTGTCTATGCTGAGGTCCAGTGTGAAACCAGAGACTTATCTGACAGGAAACTCCTGGTCAAAAGCAAAGCCATGTTCAAGGGGACAATGAACTGGATAATGCTGTATACAAACAATGACCAAAAGCAACCCAATTACCAGACTTGGTCCTCATTAGAGCCACATGGCATTGTGTAAACAATCCAGAGTATTTCTAGACCGGATGGGTGATAACTTTTTAATGCAAATGCTAGAGAGGACAAACAAAGGTAATATCCTATGTGACCTCTGTACACAAACATGGAAGAAAAGTGGCAAATGTGGTCACAGATAGCTTGGGAGCAGTGACCACAAGCTGATTGTATTCAGGATCCAGAAGACTGAGAAGATAAGGAGAAGAAATAGGACTGAGGATTTTAGGCCAATGGCCTTTGGATTATACAGGACAGGGCTCCTGGGACGTTGAAGCAGAAAGTGACATTATCTTAGCTGATACATTTTTGCAGAAAACTTACTGCCAACTGAGGAACTAATAATAATCCTATTTTACAAGATTGCCATTTCAGTAGAAGACTCACTGACTAAGCAAGGAGTTTCTTTATGAACTGCAAGGCAAAAGGACAGCATAGAGCAAATAAAAAAAGAGTACAAAACCACTACTTTGGCACTTAGGAACAACACTGAGAAAATGAAAGGACATTCAGAATGAAAACAAGTAATGGATGTAAACAGTAGCAAGACAGAGTTGTGTAAATTCAGAGGCAATGTGAGGATGTTGCTGAATGAAAGACATAACCCAGTGGTTCTGCAGATGAAAAAGGCTGAGGTATTGAATACATTTTTGCCTCCATCTTCACAGGCAAAGATTACTCCTAGATTTCCAGATGTATCAGGATGGTTCGAGAAGAAACATTTTAGGGACAAGTTAGGAATGAGTTAGAACAGCTGATGTATTCAAATCTATGAGAACAGACACACAATCTGAAAGTGCTGAAAGAGTCAGCTGATGTGTCACTGGACCTGCCTCTTACCTCTAAAAAAACATGATCATTGAGGCAGACCCCTGAAAACTGGAGAAAGGCTAGCACTGTGCCTGGCTTTAGCAAAGACATAAGAAAGGCAACTACAGGCCACTTAGCCTACCCCCAGCCCCTGGAAGGATTACATACCACATCCTTCTGGAATCTACCTCCAAACATGCAGAGAACAAAAAGGTAATCACCCACAATCAGCACAGACTCACAAAGGGCAGTTAATGCTTGATGAAAGTGATGATTCCTTCCTGTGATGAACTGACCAAAAATGCAGATGTGGGGAGAGTGGTGGATGTAATCAAATGGTCTGTTGGGTATACTGAAAATTACTAGGCCAACCAGCTCAGAGGGTAATGCTCACAGCAAACACCAGTTTGACATTTAACTGGTAGCCTGTACCAGTGTATTGTAGTGCTGAACAGAAGAGCTGAATATGTTCAATAATCTCACCAAAGGCCTGGATGATGAAACCAAATGCACTCTCAGCAATCTTCTAGGCATAACTAACCCGGCAGCATTTGACATATCAAGCAGTAGAGCTTTAATCAACAAGGGCCTTGAGGAAAATCAGAACTGGTAATGCCAAGCTCAAGAAGGAGGGTTCTACAGCTTTTCTAGGGGCAGGATTAACCCCAGGCATCAGTAGATGTTAGGGACTGACTGACTCTGTAGCAGCTCTGCTATGGTAGATGCCAAGTGACATTTCAGGAAACGTTTTCACTGCTAATTAGCAAATTGGATTTGGCTGCATGTGGAGCAGCATGGCCAGCAGAAGTTATTCTTCCCCTCTATGAAACACTGATTAGGCAATAGCTGAAATACTGCTCCCCATATCAGACTTCCCAGTTCAAGAGGCATTTGGAGAAACCCAAATCTGGGAATGGGCCATGGGCTCATGACTGACAGAAGTTGAAGAAGCTGGGTTTTTTATACCCATAAACATGAGGCTAAGAGAGGCAAAAAAACTATTTGAAGAAGAGTTACAAAAATGGTGGAGCCAAGCTTTCCTCAAGTAATGAAAACACACATAAACCTATGTGTGAAGCTATGAACCTAATGTTTTCTTTTTTAAGAAGCAAGACATGCTTTGTTGTCTCTTATCCAGTATCTCCGGTACTAAGCAGCCCACAATCACAACTTAGTTGACCATATGTATATATCCCAGTTGGATCACATATTTATTTTATGACACTGCTGATGGGGATATAAAAGGCATTTTTATATTCACCAATCCAGGAATCTCAAGCACTGATCTTAAAATTTTCAGATTATGATCCATCAAAATAGTTTAAAAACCTACACTGTATTTTACTTAACCATCCAGGAAAACATTTTATCCCATTTGGTGTGGTTGAGACCAGAGCAGGTACTTCAGCTGAAATTTCATCAAGTTTACAAGAAGGAGTCCTAGCAGGTACTCACCCAGAGCTGTAGTTCACCTCCTCCCATCAGTACTAGATTTGTTATTTAGAACAAGTTATTAAGGGGGTTTTTTGGGCATTAAGGGAGAAAACTGGCTGCAAGACAAGGATCTAGCCGAAGATTCCTCCCTTTTTTGGTCCAAGCGGGTGTAGCTCTGCAAACTTCAAGTTGGATTTTATCTGCTACTACCTAATTATTAAATGGTTTATGTGGTTTTACATTATATGGATTTGAAATGAGCTTTCAGATTAAGAATTTTTCAATTATGTAACAATGCCCAGAGCAGGAGCTGCTCATTTACTTGTTTTTTAAATCATCAAATATATAAGTAAGAACAGAGAGATAAATTATTAGATATCCTGAAAACTTTCCAAATATTTAAATTATGGAGGTGGAAGGTTGTTTTTAGATAGAATAATATTCCAAAATAGGTTTGAAACAGAGAATAAATGTAATTTATCTAAAGCTCCATAGCCATTTAACATAAATTTCAGGGTGCATTAGTGTTTGTGGAAACTGAGTTTTCTATGCAGTTTATTTTCTGCTTCTTTCAGATATGGTACTTCACATCAAAGACCCATCCAGCATATTCTCTTCACTTTAACAATGGCATAAGAAAAAAGCTGGAGTAGGAATCTAATGACCACCAAATATAAAGACCTTTTCCTGTTTCTCACCATTTACTTTCCCTACAACTAACAACTTGCAGTTTAAGGATTTACCAAGACAGTGACTGTATTTGAATCTCTGCATCTAACAGCTGTCAAGGATTTTTTTCTTCTATTAATTTGTCCAGTAGCTTTTGGAACTCATTAATGATTTGGTCTCCATAACATCCTGTGGCAACTCATTCCACAATGTAATTATTCACTGTGTAAAAAGTTACTTCCTTTTGTTGATTTAAAACCTGCTGCTGGATAATTTCATTAAATGGCTCTTTATGTGACACATAGTGAACAAACACTTCTGTTCCATCCCTGACTACACACTGCTATTATAGTCACCTCTTACCTGAATTAACTGACAGTTTCTCCTTGAGCATAAGCCACACCTGTAATCCTGTATAGGTGCTTTTTGCTTTAGCTGGATTTTCTACTTACCATAAAACAATCTCTCACTATTAAAAATTTACCAGGTAAATAACTGCTGAAAAGAGCTAGTAAAAGAAGGGACTAACAGAAGGAGTTTGGGTCTGAGTTTTGTGGGGCTTGGAAACGGCCAAGTGTAAATTCACGCTGAACTGTAGCGGCCATTACAACTACAGTGACCTGTGCTGTGCACATAAACCTGGTTGATAGGATTTGTCTGATATTTGTTTTTAAGCCTGACTGATGAAGGTGGCCAGGCACCAACCTAACTGATTGATTGAGGAGGATGGCTTGCTGAACTCAGGTCGAATTAGTCCACAGAGGGTTGCTAGAGACACACATAACTGATGGGCCAGCTCCGTGCAGATGCAACTGATGGGCCAGATTCTCCTAAAATACTGTTCAATGATATTTCCACATGCTCTGTCAGGTTATATTTGCCAAGAGATACAAAGCACTGCTGTCAGTGGGAGAAAAGGCAACAGCACTGAGTCTTCTCCAAGGGCAGGTGACCAACCAACAACAGCCAACTGTGAGTTACGCCAAAAGAAGGTAAGAAAGAGATTCCAAAGTCTGAACAGGATGAAAGAGGGGAAGTAAGGGAAAAGGCAGAGAAGCTGCCCACCAATCTGAACACCAGCATTCCATTGAGAGGAGGTGGTGGTGAGGGCTATGGCTCATTGTTAGTGGAATTTAGCAGAAAGCAGTAGGGAAAGGTGGGGTTGTTTTGTGAGGACTAAGGGCATACAGTGGGGTTGTTAATAGCTTCTCCAGAAACTCCCTCTTTCAAGAGACAGTTTTACTGAACTGGACCAAACTGCCTCAAGCACAGCCCAGCCTTTACCTGCATCCCTTGATCACCTCCAACTAAGCATAAAAATATCCATGGAGAAACATTTCATTTAGAGCCCACACTTTGTATTACAACAATTATCACACCCCACAAAACCACACCCTGTATGTTTTCCCTTACCAGAGTTGCCATCTTCCCAGCAACTCTTGTAAACTCACCACTGCATCCAAGCCCTCGCTATCCAATCTTCTCCCCACACAACAGAAGAAAAAAAAGCATCATAACAGCTTTGAACAGTGGATGAGTACCCAGTTGAGCAAACACTGTGAATTGTTCACACAGAAGCAGTGGCAATGCAGTGAGGCACTAACATTTGAAGAGTGCCAGCAGAGTTAAAAGTAGCAACATCACTGAGCTTTTAATTTCTCTGGTTTTGTAGAATTTATTAGGTGTGGTATGTGTGAGTACATGTAAACATGGGAACTTTACACTTTATGAGGAAGTCTGGAGTGCATTTGATGTACACACTTATTTTCTTAAGTCTTTTATAATATTTTTCATTTCTTGTCAGTGTTAATACACAAGTCTAAGGACAAAAGAAATACTTCAGCTGGTGAAATCAGTGTGCTCAAGCTATGTATGTAGCTCAGATGAAAAACACGAGAGCCCAGAAATTAGCTCAACTTGCCAACCCTTATTATCAAGCACACTGTTTGTAACTCACAGTAGGTTATCACCAATGGGGCCACATTTGGGAGATTCTGTGACATCTGGTATTGATTTCTGGCAGGATTCAGGTATTTTTTGAATCCTCTTCTTCAAATTGGAAAGATAATAAAATGCATACATACTACTAGGCATATTTTTTTTTATTTTTTTAAATTTCAGTAGGCACTGGAATAGGCATAGTTACATTCTCCAGCACATCACAAGCACAAAGTCATGCTGCTGCTTTGAAATCACAGCACTAGCTTCCCTCAACAGGAGCAATGTAGAATTTGAAAACGAAAAACAATTTGACATTTGCAGCACAGGTTGAGCACATGTGTTAAAAACTGTGAGAAACCCATTATTCAATATAATGAAATAAATATCAAAAAGCTACTCTTAAATCCCAGCATCAAAAAATAAAGCATTTATTTTAATAAATTTAAAACTCCATTTTAACAAAAGCTCTAAATACACAGTTCTGTAAAAGTGAAAATATTCACTATGAAACCATACTACAAAGTTGTATGACTTTGGTCTATTCTAAATGATATGCAATAAGTTGCTTGTACACTCCTATTTACACCCACTAATGAACAGCTCAACAAGAAAAAATCCCAAATAATATAATTCATGAGGAAGCTAGGAATAAGAGTTGCAGCTCCTACCACTAACTCCTTCTTAGCTGAAATTCTTTAACGAAAACAAATTCATGGAAGTAGGAGCCACCAAAAAAAAGTGTGATCTAGTTAATGCTGTAAGCAACATATCTGTGATTCATTATAAATCTGCTAAGAATTTTGCTGAGGGAAAATCTGGGTAACTGAGTATTTTTATTGATAAGATCAGTTTAAAAAAATACTAGGAGAAAAAGTAAATGTTTTTAGACGAGTGACTTAACATTTAAAATTTTGGAGAAGGAATTTTAAAGTATCCAACATATACATATAACTTCTGGAAACAATTACAGTAATTAAAACAATACTCAACCTTTGGAGGGAGACATTTTATGGATGGCATTCCAGAAACTGCCTCCCCACTGACACTGATCAACTTGGGTGTGTTCAATTAACAGCAGAATCTAATTTAAAGCAAAACTCCTGCTGCTGAGAATCATCCAGGATTTAACACTCAACCTTCACCCCCTGGCTCCAAGGATTTAAATCCTTGACTGTCAGCAGGAGCTTTCTAGATGAGATGATTAATTTGAAGTACTATTTTCACTACTGAGCAACTGAAACTACAACACCAGTGTTTCCAGTAATAAATTTCATCTACCAAAAAAAATTCCACTATTTGAGATTAAGATAGTTTTTTAATCTGGCTATCTTACCTCAACACCTACTAGTTTCATTACATTTCAAAATTTTATTTTCTTTCTCTAGGCTTGGCTAAACCAGACAGAGTTATCTCACATTGACTCTGAAATGCAGACACTGCCTAGAAAAGTAAGGATACAAATCACAGAGACCTTTAGTTGCTCTATGTGTGACCTTCTGGAATTTCAGAAAAAGTTCAGACTGCCAATTGCAATCTTCAGTGTTAAAATAAAATCATTAAAAACTGAATTCAAATAGCTTTGAATTCTTCAGGTAGAAAAAAATATAAATCTCTTACAGACTCTCTTACAGACAGTGATATGAGATGCTGTCCACATGACTGAGATCGTGGTTGAGCGAGACGGTAAATTCAGTTTCAGGATGCCTCGTATGAGATCAAAACCACCACAGATGCATGACACACCAACTGAGTGTAACCCACACTGCCAATTCTAATTTTGCACAGTTAAGCTCCATCAGGTAGTGTCTGTCCTGCAGCCAGAATACAGCCAGCATAAACAGTATCATGTGATCTGGCTTAATTGATGAGCATGTGCTACCAGGTGATTTGGAACTGCACAAATGCAGTGTTAATAAATACAGGACCACAGCCCAAAGTACACAGTGAAACAATTTGTCAAGGTCAACCACACAAGCTGCTAGTAGACCTGAAAATAGCATCCAGTCCTCCTTAATCGCAGGCTAGTTTGCTACCTACTGGGCAGCACTGCTGCCCAACATAGCAGACACACTTTTCAAATTACCCTGTGGTTCTCAGGACTTCTCTGGCACATTTGTTCTTAACACTACCCCTGCTGCCACCATATCTACAGAGGTCCCAGTTCCATGTGATGGCCCTAGGTCCACAACATTTTTTTTCACCCAAATCTTCACTGCTGTCCAGCTGCGGCCCCTGCTGCCCCACTCCTACCCACACAAGCCAAGGGCCATTTCAGCAACTTTAATGTCGACGCTGCAAATATTTAGGAAAATGTTTAGCTTGGCCAATGTAAGCAACCACAGTGAAGTCAAACAAACCTATGTCCATATGCAAGAGTTTCCAGGGTTTATTCTCCAAAAAGCAGGACACATTTTTATGCTTCCTAGGACACGCTAAGACACACTGCTGAAGATGTGCTATATAATCCACATAAAATTAAGCACTATTTCTACTTCTTTATATGTTTATATTTTTTTAGTGCTACTCACTAAAAAAATATTTTAATTGCAGCTCACCAAATGTTGACTCTAACATATTACTGTAGAGAACTACACACATAGATCACTAATTCTCAGAAAGTAAAAAGCGGCTTCAATCAAATGCTTAGCCCACACATACAGAGACACAGAAAAAAGTAAAGCAAATATTATAAAGTAAATATTAGAAAAGTGTTGAAATGCATCTTTGTCCCAGTTTCTGCAAGAAGCAGAGAACATGCCTGCAACAGTGCTGTATTATTTGAATTACAGTTTGGAGATGGCAGTAGGACAGAGCAAGAAATATATTATTGATTAGAAATTGTATCAAGGAGTATTGAAGAAACTTTAAAATATTAAAAAACTCCATAGCTAGCTAATGCTAGAAATAAGCTTCCCTGTAAAAGTTTCAGTAAGTCCTGTGGCATTATATATATATAGATACAGAGGCATAACTGTAGAGTTACATATTATTTTCCTCTACTATCCTGACAAATTCATTATAAGGATTTACTCCAATGCCCACATTTTGCTTATTCTGTAAGATGAATGATCAGTCTCAAGTGGCTTCATTAGTGGAAAACAAGTAAACAAGAACTAAAGAGGAATTTCAATTAGAATTCAAGGTACCAAAATAACAGCCAAGAGGAGATCCATTGTTACAAAAAAACCTCTAAAGATGAGGTTTTAAAGATGAAGTAAGTTCTCCAAAAATCTCCAAAGACATTGGCATTGGTACAACATTTTTCACCAGGGTTTTGACTTGTTGCTGCTGATGGTGCACCTCAGTACACTCTGACTGAATTTCAAGATAGAATCACTTGCTTTTACAATTGGAGAGTCAGGATAAATGCAGCTAAAGACTACAAGGGTTCTTTTATTCTCTCTGTCAGCCCAAGAAAAGATCTATCCATTCCACTAAACCCATTTTTCTGGTACTCCACAAAGACCTTCCTGAGCAATTTCAGTGCAGCAGAGAACCTTTCTGATAAAAAAGAAGGTCCCAAAATTGTCATGGCTAACAGACAATATTTCAGAATCAAGAAACACTGATGGCAGAGGAAATGCTCTGAGCTCAGCTGTACAGTGAAGGTCAGAGTTGCAGATATGGATATCATCAGTGGATTTTGCCCTAAAACATGTTGTCATGACAGTGTAGCAAGAGGGAAAACGAAGACCAAAGTGCTTATTAAGAAAGTGTCAGCACCAAACATGAAACTAAAAAGTTCCATGTCAAGAATTGTTTCACTGACAACACTGTAATGTGTAATGAGTATCTCAGTGCCAGTCACTGTCAGAGAGTCCTGAATCAGCTAAAACACATGAATCCCTTGGGATTCACAGTCTTCCTGGTACTTATCCCCACAGAAAACTAAGTGACAATCTGATTTTTAAGCACAGCCCTCTCTGTAACAGGCAGCATTTGCCACATACACTGAACTCGGTCATCACATTAGTTCTGCTGCCATAGCTGTGCCAATGAAGATGGGACCTGGCTGGAAGGAACCACATCCTCTGCTTGACCCTACTGTTCCTTCAAGGACCACTGCAAATGGAGTTACCACTGCAGAAGTGTTTTCTTCCTTTAGTTTGCTTTTTCAAAAGAGACTACTTGGACATATTGGCAGAACCTTCTCCAGTAGGACTCCTGGCCTACAAAGTTATGCTGGCAGAGGCTGGTTAACAGAGGTGTTAAGTCCCTTTCATTTTTATGAGACCAAGGAAGACCATCCAAGTCACTACAACATTATACTACGAGTTTTAAGTGAGGAAACTAGAATTCTGCTATACAGGTTGCAAATCAGAGACCATGAACTGCACAGTAGTTTTAAAACAGGATTCTTTACTTTTCTGCAGATCACTCACAAGCTGCTTAGATCACTCACAAGCTGCACACTTGGAATACGACCTACATCACTGAAGGGAATTATCCCTCTGCAGGATTACAACCTACACAGTTTGCCACTAAGATAACAGATCCCCATACTAAGTAATCTGCTCTAAATTACTGACCCATTGGACAAACATCCCCTCTTATTCATACTCCAAGGACCTTCCTAGTCTAAAGGGAAGAACCATTTTCAAAAATACAAAACAATTTTAAGAGTAATTTCTATGTATCCTGTAGAGACAAAATCACTCTTGTAAAAGGAATATGGTGCACCCCTCACCTTTGCAAAGGAAGAATGAACACTTGACAAGGTGTGAAGTCACACAGGCATAAATGACCAACACATCCAGACTTCAAATCCTCTCAAGACATACACTTATGTCAGTTGTATGTAGTAGTTTTGCAGATAAAACCCAACAAAGAACATTTTAATTTCACTTCCTGGGTTCAAACTATAATTAACTTTGAATTAAATTACTATTATAATTGCTCAAATCAGTCTCCATGCAGGATAATCAGAAAACAAAGATGTCAGCAGCCACTGACAGTGATAGATATGATTCACCAAGAACAATGTGGGAAAGCTCTAGCAGAAGTAGTGACAAAACCCAAGCACCAATGCAACATCTAGTATTTCCATCTTTTCTTCAGCTCAACACCACCTCCTTCCCAGAACTCTTTCAACCAGTCCCTTCCCCATATGTCTACATGATCTCAAGACTTTCCAAGCCCATGTCCTTTACCTGTTCATCTGCCTCTCCTCATTCTCAGTGCTTCCTTCTCTTGTTTTTTTTTTTCTTAAATATGTCTCCTGTGTTTCTTCCACCTTGCTAAGGTTTGGATTTGATTCTGTCACAGTGCTCAGGTTTAGCAAAAGGCAGACAAAGTGATGTTTGGCAAAGAAGTAACTTGCAAAAGGAAGCACTAAGCAATCCTTGCCAGAGATATGATTACCACATTCAACAATTTCCTGTTACCTGCAAAAGAAACAAAATAGTCCAGGTTCTCTTTCCCTAAAGAAGAAGAAAAGAGAGGTGGGAATAATGTGACTTGAGAAGTTAGTTTTGCCTTCCTTTTCTCTAGTTTGATCTACAATACACTGTAATTCATTTTATGTAGAGAAGTCTGGGGACTTCAGAAAATTTACCCCAGCTTTTACAGTCCCAAAGAAACCAAATGCTTGAAAAGCTGAGAGAGTGGTGAGTCCACCACCACCACCACCATCCCTGCTAAGCCAGAGAGCAGAGTAGAAGTGAGGGAGCAGGCACAACTGTTGAAATGAAGCACCATGAGACAGTACAGGAAAACTAAACCTGCAGGAACCAAGAGCCATGACCCAGGAAGAACAGGAGGACACAATAAATCAAACTACAATGCCAAGTACAACTTTGCTTGAACATTGTGCTCATTAAGTAAATTCAGTATAACACCTGTCTGTAGGTGCCCTGCTCACATATGCCACTTCCTCAGAGAGCATGCACAGCAAAACAAATGTGCACTGGGTCTTACATGCAGACAAGAGAATGCAAAGCCAATGACTTCACAGTTAGGTTGTTACATATAAGGGAAATGCCAATTTTTTACTGTTCACAGTGTATAAAGAGGAGCCCCTGGCATATTGAAGATGTGTTAGCATTATGGATTTACCACCTAGAACCTGTTCTGTGTACAGACATGAACTAAAATCAAGAATCTTGACTCTGTGTGTGGATTGTCTTCCTGAACACTGGGTGAAAGAATCCATATTTAGGATAACACAATATGTTGGCATTCTGGCCACTTGAGAATTCTGTCAGAGTAGGGAACATTTGAGCCTGGGCTCCAATCATTTGGGTCCATTTCAAGAGTATAAAAAATTTCTGCAAGAGGTACTGCAGCTCCATCAGTCTTTCATTGTTACACAAAAAATAAGAGTGCTGTCTGGACTTTGCATGGTAAGGACCTGAATACTGGCTCATTTCTTTTAAAAATACCCATTAAAAATGAAAGAAGAAGCAGGAACAGAAGTCCAGTCATTACACAGGTACAAGAAAATCCAGTGGCACAGGGAGTTTCCACAGACAAAGGATTTCCCACAACCTATTGTTGGAAACACTGTGATTCAACTGCTCACTTCTTGCTCAACAGGCTGCTGATTCAACCAGAAGAGGATGCTGGTATGTCTCACCTTCTGCATTCCACCTACTGCAAACTAAATCAACAAAAAAACTGGCTTTGAGAAAACATGTGACTATATCTCATGCTAGTTTCAAATTATTTACATTACAATCCTTTGGTTGTACAATATCACCTTTTTGTCAATGCCATTTAAAGATACATATAATAATTTATCACGAATTTTAACTGCTGCTGTCTCTTATCTTGCTAAATTCCAGTTGGATATTTCACTAGAAGCAGCTGGTTAGAAGGAGAAACATAGACTATAAAATACTTTCAGATTCACTGCTGTATGAGGAAACTACAGACCAGAAAAATCATCAACATACAAACTTATAAAATAATCAGATAAAATGTGTTTTACAGCTGGAGACAAATCCTGTCTATGAAGAACAGTCTGCTTGTGAAAATTAATGACCTGCTGCAACTCCCCAGAGAAAGCCCTCAGGTAAGGAATTCAGATGGAAGCAGCCAGAAAGTCAGTGGAGGCTATTTTAAACCCAAGCTATTCTACAGCTACTTCCAGGTGCAGCCCTAAATTCAGCAACAGTATCTGTTTCCCAGAAGCAGATTTTAAGCTGTCTCTGACAGGTAACTGGAGATGGGCAGTGCAGCTCCAGAGGCATGGCATGCAGCTAGCCTCCAAAATAAAGCATGAGCTGTTATTTTTCAGAGAACAGATTGTTCTACAGCACAAGTTATATGCATTTCTTTCTCATATTCACAGAGGCTTCTGGATGCTGGCAGGGGAAAGGACAAATAATTCCCTAGAGTGGAGTAGGAAGCAGAGACAGGAGAAGTGTGGCTAGAGGCTAACAGATTAGCCATTACCAAATTTATAATCCATGTAGACTCTAAAACATGTTAAATATCTTGGAGCTATATTTTTAGCACCTTAGGACTGAAATAACAGGAAATGAGCTTGTTTTAATAACACAAAGAAGCTGCATTAGAGAAAAAATGAGGGGAAAAGGAAAACTAACCCTTCCAGGTGTATTTTTTGCACACCAGCACAGATATGCACACAACAGATACTGCTGAATTCAATCCTAAAATCATGAATGTATCACTGCTCTGCCGAAACCAACAAAAATACCTTCACTGCAGTGAAGCAGCTGCACCTGTGCTCCACTTAAAATATCATGAGTGATGCATCTGAAGTAAACAAGACCTGAGTGTTTTGTTGGTGAAGGCACAGACTTGCTCCTTAAAGTCCTAAACTTGAAAAAAATGCTGATAAATGGAAATAATGAAAGAAGTTAAAAAGTCATTGTTTAAAATTACTTGAAATTCCTATTAGAACAATAACACATCAATTATTAATTGGCTTATAACCAAAATATAAACCAACTGTGTTTTGATCAAGTCTGGATACATCTCATTAGTCTCTAACAATGAGGACTGTGTTACAATTTACCAGGAAAGCTTTAAAAATCATGAATAGTCCAAATAAAAGAAAAAGGTTCTGAACCATCCAATATAAACTAGGAGGTCTGCAATTATGGTGACATCTGAAATGAAATGTATATTTAAAGACTACATGGGGAACAGTGCCTGTATCTACTGCTGTCCAACACTTGCTGAAGTAGACATAGTTTTGAACTCCTTTTAAACATGTATGTTTAATTATCTGAATGAAGATTTTTCAGTTAAGCATCTGATCAGATGATTTAAAAAAAATTAAAGGAAAACCTTTCTAAAAAAGAAAAACCATGCAGGCTTCTCAACAGAACTAGGGGGAAATACATTGCTTTGCTCTCCCTTGTACTGCTTTTAAAAGAACAAAAAGCAATAGCAAGATAATAGCAAGACAGGTTTAATTGAAAAGCTGCACTACCCTAACATTTTGAAACACGGACTTCCCACCTTGAAGGGAAATCAGGGATGTGCTTTTGCCTGTTCTAGAGAAACCCACAGAAAACCGACAGCGAGAGGTCTCTGTGCAGACACACACGGCAGGGAGCTGAGTTCTCCCGGCACCGCCGTGCCCTGGAACTGAGGATCGGCCGCGCCGGACCTGGACCTGGACCTGCCCCGGACCGGCCCGGATCAGCCGCGGAGCCGCCGTGCGCTCCCGCCGGGCCGGGAACGCGCCGAGCCCCGGACGGGAACGCGCCGAGCCCGGGACGGGAACGCGCCGAGCCCAGGCCGGGAACGCGCCGAGCCCCGGACGGGAACGCGCCGAGCCCCGGACGGGAACGCGCCGAGCCCGGGCCGGGAACGCGCCGAGCCCCGGACGGGAACGCGCCGAGCCCCGGACGGGAACGCGCCGAGCCCGGGCCGGGAACGCGCCGAGCCCGGGCCGGGAACGCGCCGAGTCCCGGACGGGAACGCGCCGAGCCCCGAACGGGAACGCGCCGAGCCCGGGCCGGGAACGCGCGGGCGCGGCGCCCCCTGGCGGCCTCTGGCAGCGCCGCCACCGCGCCCGGAGTTTTCCGTCCTTTGTCCGTCTGTCCGTCCTTTGTCCGTCCTTTGTCCAGGGGCAGAGCGAGGCCCTGGTTAATAGAGCCAGTAAAGGGCTCACCCTCTACACGCAGCAGCCAGGTCAGGTGGCAGGAAGGCAGTGGGAAGCAGATTTAAAACCTCGGTTCTCTGCAGCCACAGCCATCAGTTTTGTTCCTCAATTCAACTGCCGCACTTCCATCTTCCACAATACAGAGGTGGCATCACCTGAGAGTGGGGTGTCTAAACTACAGTGTCCTCAATCCTTCCCAAAGCACTACCCATATTCCCAACGCTGTGGGTTTGGTGGGGGGAAGTTAAAAACTCTGCCACCCTGTAGGAAGCTGGGAAGAAAAGTTAAGAGAACTGGCAACTTCAGTATTTTATACCTGCTGAAGAGATGTCTTTGCAATTGTGTATTGTTTAAATGTAGCATTTGTGTCTTTTGAAAGATAATATTTAAATAAGGGTATGTTTTAATCACTTCATGAAAAGAGATAATTTACCTGATTTATGGTTTCTTCAAATGCTTTTATATAATGATTAAGTTCTCTGTCCATTGTAGCATATTCTAACATGACTTTTTCCATATTGTTTACATCTTCTTCATCATCTGCAAAATAAAATACGTGGAACATGCGTGACCAATTGTATTATTTTCAGGCAGCATTTTTTTTTCACAGATGTTTTATTTACAAGTATTCATGCCATGAATATCTAATGCATTTTTAAGTCTCAGCAGGTGTTTTCAAGCTATTCAAACATACTTTTTTTTTCTCATTTTGCAACTGGAATCTTTGACATTTCTTGGGTAACCTGATCAAACAGCTTACTCAGAAAGACACTTCCCTGGTTTCATGTGAACAAGAGAGAGTATGTGTAATTTCATCTACCAACACCTAGTCATTAGGCAATCAGGATATTTTCTGCAAAAGTTGTATTTCATGACTCATCACATTGCCTCAGAAATAGAAGAAACTTAAATGCCCTTGCAGTACAGTATAGTTCACAGCTATAATTAGACCTCTTATCCCCAATAAACACAGCTACAGGAAAATCAAAACAAAGCTAGCATTTTATAACACAGGAAATGATGGAAGAATGGATAGCATTTGTGATTCAAGCAGTAAAATTCTAATTGCCAGGGAAAATCAATTAACACAGGTCATGTGATTAGTAATTCATTTCTACTTTTATTCTCTTCTGCACGCCTCCTAATTCCACTCCTTTCATCTCTACACCTCTGCTTTCCCATTCTCACGGTGCTGTGCATCTGCTTAGATAAGAACCCTGTGTAGATGCCACAAGGCTGAACAGCCACAGCTGTTTATTCCTGACACAGCTGCATGTACCACACCAAATGCTGCCAACTGCAGGAGGACAGCCAGCCACAAGCCCTGAATCCATGCAGGAAATCAGGAAGCTAGGAAACCTATGTTTCCACTTCTGCTACTCCCATTTATTCCTATCCTGCAGTTTCCAGGTATAGAGAAAGCAGCTGGAAGCAGCTAGACTGTGAAAGAGCCCCAAAGTCTGCCATGCAGCATCAGGGATTGTCATTTGATGAAGGATTCTTTAAAAGCACTTAAGTACCCAATCTGTGCTGCTCTTAGGAAGAAAATTGTAGTACAGCTTTTCAATTTACTTTTTTCTGTGAAGAAATGAAAATTGTCTTCTGATCTGGCAAGCTGGCACATTGCTTAAGTTGCTAACTATATTATTATGTCAGAACATAAAAACCTATCTCTGCAGAAAGCTGACACAATTGTATATGGCCATCAGTTTGGGAGCAAAATCTGAAACACATCACTCAGAAACAGAAACATCACACCATATTGAAACAGTGATGGATCAGGGAGACAAAGGAAAAGTGCTAAGATATATTTACACAAAAGAAGTTACATAATAAGCTATGCTATTTTGTGAACACGACAATTACAGTCGTGACATTTCCCTTAATTATATATAGGCTTGGTATGTATCCATTTTTCATTAAGTAGATGAATGGATACTGCAGACAGAATCCTGGCATTCCTGCAATTTTCTTCTGAATAATCAGCATTTCCCTCTCCCCTTTCCCTTCCCTCCCACCCAGTTTCCATGTCCTATCTGGTAACTATGATCACACTATTTTTCCTTCCTGCTAGGAAGCATATGAAGTGCCTCCTTCAAGGCTGACACAAAGGACACTCCATGAATCACAGGAAAGGTTTGTGTAGCAAATAACTGTCATTCTCCTCTCATGGCCAAAATGAATCATATTCAAAGAAACTACAGTGGCCTAAATGTTTTAATTTTTTTTAGGGGAAAAGAAGTGCATTGTTAAATGCCAAGAGAGTTGTACAAACGCTGTCTTTCCTAATAGTATAAAAATAACTTCAGGTGAAGTTGCATGCAACTTGAGAGATGGATTAAAATAAAGCTCAAAGAGGTGGAACACATCTCAGCAAGAGGAACATTATCTCCAAATACATCCTGCTCTACATTTTTCCTGTACTGACCATTCCACTCATCCAGCAGCCTGCTTTAAGTCTCAATACTGTTCACTGCTGTTTCCCTGATACTGTTCCTTCACACACGTTACACACATCCTGGGAAATTGCTGAACATGTCACTAACACACAATCATATCCTGCCCTTGGAGGCACTATGGACATACAAATAGATCTGAAGGACTGTGTACATGTCAGTTGTTGTCCATACCCTATTTCTGCTCATTGACAGATACTACAGTCCATTTTCTATCTGAGGTTCAATCCATAGGG
This sequence comes from Agelaius phoeniceus, assembly GCF_051311805.1. Lineage (NCBI taxonomy): Eukaryota > Metazoa > Chordata > Aves > Passeriformes > Icteridae > Agelaius > Agelaius phoeniceus. Next base: position 143,738,022 of record NC_135265.1, on the reverse strand, counting down.
TGCTGAGAGCTAAGAGTAAATCTATGTTTTACCCAGCCACTTACCTCCCCATCTCTTAAACAAGATTTAAAAGAAAACTTACATTACAAGCTATTCTATTTGCCTTTTAAAAACTCTCATTGTTCTACATTACACACAGAATAACCACCTCTGCTTCCCCTTCCCCTGAAGAGCCAAGAGCATTTCTGCCCCTCCCTAGTAGGGAGCAGATGAAGGGCAGAGCTTGGGTGCACATGATAAGAAACTGAGTGACTGTATGGGGGTGTAAAGTTTTACAGCTCACCAAGGCAGGGATCACAGCACCTTCAAGGTTCCTTTACAACAGACTCCACCATAGGTTAATCAGAACACACCATCTGACCTGATCTTACTAAGGAACAAGAAATTAGAAAAGACTTTTCTCTCCTCAACACCATCCCACAACTCATTCTCACAAATCCCACAGGTTTAGCAGCACTACAGTATCAAAAATAATTAAAATGTAATAATTGCATCAGGCTTTTGAAATATTCAAAAGGCGTTGTCTGTTATTCACTCTGCAAGCCCTGCTGCTGCTTTTGTTTCATATGTGAGGGTGACAGTGGAGATCCATGCAAGGCACTGACTCTCTTCCAGCAGACCATGGGAACACTGACTGCTGAATACCCTCCAGCCAGACTCCAGCTACAAAGCCAGACAACTCTCCAAAGTACTCAAACCTTGCACTCTGCAGACCAACAACCTAGCTTAATGCCAAAATCAAACACTTTGCAAGTGCTGGATGAGTGCCTTTCTATTATCTAATCAAAAGTTATCCTAATCTTATTTCTAATTCATATCTAAGGAATGCATTCCAAACTGTCTGCATGTGCTTTTAGCTACTGGCACAAAATACCATTGAAGTGCATACTGTAGTCTCCTTGTTATCTAGGCTAAATATGTTGAGTTTAGTAAGCTTTTCTTCACAAGTCATTTCCCTCACCACTCAGAGATTACACATTTTGCAATATTACATTTTTTACTCATAGAAAGCCCAGTTCAAGGCCATAATTTCATTTTCAAAGGCCCATGTGCATCATGTTAAAATTAGCTGGCTGAATATGCAGTTTGCAGTTATGAATTCCAGCTCGTACAACTTTATGATCTCTTATTATAATGGAAACAGGGATGTTATTCTGAAAAGTCTCCCTAAATATTAAAGAACAAAATTGCATAAAGTGACTAGCAAATGTTCAATTTCTCACTTCTGAAGAGACCAATCACACTTAGGTGCCTTAATGCTGATTTAAACCATAATCAGTCAGGACTAAGTTATGTTTCATGAACTCAGAGTGTTAAAACAGAAGTTGCAACAACAGAGTCCAGTCAGCACTGATTTAATACATCCTGCAGTAACACTCATCTAAAATTTATACAAAACTTGCATTTCCTAACATCTGAGTTCATATTTACTTTAGTTTCCTGTGTACACCCACAAGTTAGCAGAATTTCTGAAGATTTTTCACAACTACCTCTTTCTGTGCAAAAGTTACCACATCAGTATTTGTTATTTAGGGTATTACAGCTGTGCTGCAGCCAGTACACACCAATCTAAATGAGCATTTGCTTTCACTGCAGACTATCTTAAACACAAAATAGCCTGGAATACCATGAAATTACAGGAAGCCTCCAAACTCAGAAATACAAATGTACTTAAAATGAATGCTTAAGCACAGACAAGTGGATTAAGATGAATATATACATACTTTCATATCTTTATATTATTTGCTAACAAAAGTCAAAATTTCAATTTAAAGAAAGCAGGACATGTCAGTTCTACCTCTGGCACAACGTATTAGTTTGTTTTGAAATTCAAGGCTACACAGTGTTTTTCCCATGATTCAAGGTAGAAGAGGAATGGTATACCATTGCCTGGAAATTTTGACTGTAGATTTCAGACTTTTAAAACCCAGCACTTGAGCCATTAGCAACAGTGGTAGTAGGCAGTTGTCTTCATATGCCCCAGCAGCAGATAAAATACACACTTTGCCAGCAGGTTTCAAGTTACTGCTGACAGCAGAGGAACACAAGCTCTCTGACTCCCTGATTTAGTTCAATCTTTTGGAGGAAAAAATACAGTCCCAATTCAAGATAAAACTAAGTATTTTTGCTGTCATTTATGGTAAGTCTTTCATTTACAGATCCAAAAGTGTTAAGACTACTCTCTGCACCTCCAGTTCTACTGGGTCTACTGAAAACTGTTGATAATTCAAGTTGGACAGTAGATCTTGAAAAAACTCTTAACCAACCCACACTCTTTAAGAACAGATTGACAACACACGTGGAGAAGACACTAGTGATACTCAGCAGTGAGAGGACAGAAACCAATGTAGGAGAGCACTGTCTCATCTTCCCCCTCTGTCTACACAGGAGTGAAGCTTGTGCCACAGCACTTCAGACTACACAGACCAAGAGGAACTTGAGCAGGACACTGATTGCTTTTGCAGCACTGAGGGTACATGGTCACTTTTTCTCCTGCAGATACATGGACAGCTCCTCAGAAAACTTTCATCAAAGATTTCTTTCAAAATCTCATTTCCCTGACCTGCAACATACTGTACTTATTAGGCTGCAGAAAGAGCAGCCTACAGAAAATTCTAAACAGAAGATAGAAAATTCCAAACTAAAAGAAATGAGAAGCCATACAAAGGAACAGCAAAAAAATAGAGAAAATCAAATTAATCTCCCAAATGCAGATTTCTTAACATAGAGAAATGGTTGAATGTAGAATACCCAAAAATCCGTGGAGCTGTCTGGATAGGGCACTAACCACTGCAATTCATACGAGAAGAAAAATTACTGCTGATAAGAGGAGCAACAACCATACAGGGAATGGCAATTGGTGGAGTAAAGGGGAATGTGGGGCAGTAATTGCAAAATTTCCCTCCATGTATTAGTCAGAAGCTACTTACTGCTGAAGCTAGTCATAATGAAATCTCCAGCTTGTCAGGAAATGCCTTAACTAAGCTTTAGAGTATTTGAAGCTGTATTTCCCTCAGTGTCCCCTAACAAAGCCACTCTTTCTGCATAGAAAATTTTCACACACACAGAGTTAGAGACTGAGCATGCATGATTTGAGAGACCAACACTTCCACCTACATACCAGACTCACAAAATGAAATGACATGAGTGACAGAAAGAGAAACCTACACTAGATGGGTGGGCTGGCTCGAGCAGGGGATTGGGGAAGTCGACCTCCAGAGGTCCCTTCCAAACTCAGCCATTCTGGGTTTCCAGTACATTCTTCAATATTCGACAACCTCATCTCTAAGCCATTTTTCTGGAAGATGGTTTGAGTTCAAGTTCAAGTCCTCTCAAGGAAAGAAGGAATTCGAATGTGAGTTTCCAGTATTCTACCAAAGGAAAAAAATCTAAGTAGGAGGAGCGAAATTGAGAGGAGAGTGTGAGGCAGGACTAGCAGTACTGGTAAAGGAAAGACTAGCATAGAGAACAAAAACACAGGTAGCACCAGAACGATCACTTGTGAGTGATTTTTAGATTTCATCTTATTTTCTATTGGGCTTCTGTTCAGAAAGTGCAAATTAAACTGCAATACTTGAATTTAGGTCAAGCATCTTCCTGTTCCTAAGTCTTCTGAGGTTGTATTTTAGAAAAGAAAGGGCTGTGCTTTTTAGTCTGGATTTAAACATTTGCTTTATCCGCCAAGTAAAGGGAAAAAAAATCTTCAATTATCTGTTTCTTTTTGCTTAGGTTTTTGCTTTTTTTTAAAGTCAGTTGAGCCAAGAGTATGTCTGTTAGATTACAAACTATGCCTGATGAAAAAACCCTTGTCTTGTATTACAAACCATTTCCCTGTAGGCTATGACTGTTTGAAATAGGAACAGAGTCAGTGACCCAGGAGACTCCTACCAATCCCATGGAAAAGAAACCCAAGTACATTACGTTGTAGAGAACCAGAATTTCAATAGAAACAGATCATGCATGGTCTGAACACCCAGCTTGAAATATCTCAGTTGCTGAGTGCCCATTTGAAACATCTCAGGGGGCCAGTATTTCCAGTGAGTGGGTGTTGCACACACTCTGAAAGCAGTCACTTCAGAGTGGGCACAGGGAAACTGAGGCACTTGGCATTACTAACCACTTTTCAAATTAACTGTGTTACTCTATAATAATCACAACACTTTTCCTCAACCTGAAACTCCCTTAAACTCTATCGTAGGCAGAACAAGGCCAACAGTGCTTTTGAAAGCAACTTCCTTACAGTACTTTTTTTTCCTCCAGACTACCAGGGGAAGGCTAAAAAGCTATAAAGATCCCAGTTTAGACATGAGAGCAGTAGCAATGATCTATGTAACCAGGTATATCAACCATGGTACCCATACAGACTGCAATGTAAAGAATGGCATTATCTCTGAACAAATGATCCTATGCTGAGCTAATGAAATAAACAGGGTTCTCACACAGAATTTGATGTAGCAATACACTCCAACATGTGCTGAATTGCTTTGCTGTATAAAATCCAAAGTAAAATATTATTCAACACAAATGGAGATGGTTCAATTTAGGCTGAGACACACAAGCAATACAAAGACACAAACTAAACTCTTACAGAAGTAAACATTTGCTATGAACAAGAAAAATAGTTTTATAGATGTCTACATATTTTTTGCTATTGTAAGCTCTATACTTGATGCCACATGCAGCACCAAGGCATGAAGACAGGTAGTATGCACACAATTTTCCCAAACAAAAATGGCATTTTGCTTGACTAAACACTAAGGCCTGTACCATTCCCAGACTATTTCCTGTCCTTCTGACAAGAGACCAGCCCTTGACCAGCATCTCTTTTCTCCTACTAAATTCCAAGGTCATGGTGAGGATAATCTTTATTTTACCAATAAATGCCTACTTCATTTTGCAGAAAGACCAATTTAAAGTTAACAAAGACAATATAACTAGTAAGCAGAAGCACTGAGAGGAGGATAAAGCATTTACAAGATGCAATAGTTTTGAGAAGCAACTCAAGCCCTACACTATCACAATTCAACTGGCATTACTGTGATATCCATCCAGAATTACAGTTCTCTCTTCAGCAAATGACTAAATCAGCATTCCTCAACACTAGCACAACACAAGCTCAAGAAGAACAGAAACACAAGTTATGTTGACAGACAAGCAGCTAGAAAACACCAAGGCTGGGGTTGACATACATTTTCTTTGGCAACAAAGTGAGTTTCACAGGTCATTTCCCCAGGCACTCATCCCTGATGTTGCTCTTATGTTCCTCCTCTGCTGCCCATCAGCCAGGACAATATAGTCTTTAATAGGGTCACATTATAAATTGGATTAATGAAACAATTCAAGCTAAAAATAGCAATCTGTCCTCCAAACCCAAACCCGTGCCATTCCAGTAATGGAATCTGAAGTGAGGATATTCAAACAGTAATATGGTGGAGATGGGGGGGGAACTTCATAAATCAACTTGTTTGCCAAGAAGAAGGTAAAGGAACCCCACCTGTGTATTTTCAATGTGAGCAAAAGGCATACGTTATCTTCTCAAAGAAATCTGACCAATCTCTCGTAAAGTAAATAAAAAACCTCGCCCATGTTTTGCTAAATATATATATATATATTTACAATATATATAAAATACATACTCATAAATGCACACACACTCACATATCACTCTCTTCCCAGTGGATTTTAACATATGATGAAACTAAGGCTGAAAACAACATTTACAACTAATTTTAATGAGAAAGAATTTTCCTATGACTAACAAAATATTTCTTGCCTCTGGAAGCATGGGGATGTCTGCATCACACAACAGAGCCTGGTTCAGTGCCCTGAGCTGCTGCTGACCTTGCCTTCTTCAGAATGAGAGATGTGAGGGCTGGGAATATTTAAAAATAAGAGCTTTAGTGCTGTCCTTCTTCTACCCAATTTGTCCTCTCAGAACTTGATAAGGTAGCACTGGAATTTGGGAAAAAATTTCTTGAAATATTTTCCCTTAAAAGGAGCAGCAAAATATTTGTTAAGACCTTGTAATTGCTATTATTTGATCTCTCAGAATACTTTGTAAAACCAGTATTTAAAATGAAGAATTTAATTTCAAGACTTTTAATGGGTCTTTACCGTTCTATAAAAGATTCACAGGCTGCTTTATGTATGATTTCCCCTGGAAATGAATCAACAAAATATTTTTTTTATTATTCCAACAAGTTCAAGTCCTAATTTCTAACTTGTTAGATCTTTTTTAAGCACAATTTCATCTGTATTACTCAAGATCTCTACTGGCACATTATGAATTCTACAGAGATAATCCACGCAGTTTTTATTTACAAATCAACTGTATTAATGTTTTCTCTTGCCAAAACCCAATTCTTCTCATATTTTAAATTGCACTGACAGGTGAAAAACAAATATTTTAGTGTGAAGTGCAAGTCTGTCTCTAATAAAAGGCATGATTGTTATGAGCCAGCAGTAAATAATACCATTAGGTTTTTCTCAAGAAAAACATGCTTCTGTTAATGAACCAATTATATTTCTCATCTTAGAGAAGCTCATTCAAGGAGTACCTTCATTAAAGTAAATGCAGTAATTACTTAGAATTTCCTCTATTTAGGGGAAATGGGAAATGGGTTGGAAAGACTTTTCAGAAAAAAAAAATCAGTAACATAGGAAAACAAGCCCTTTTCACCCAAGATCTTTAAAATTCTCAGAAACATTACTTCTCTGTCCCAAAGTGGAGGCAGCCTAGCTCAGAGCTAACAAGTCCTCATCAGAGCTTATTTAATCACTGTAATGTTTCAGTAAATGTTGCTGTCTTGGTTCTGGGCTTAAGCTACCATAGTTTCTGAGTCTGGTGCAGCTACATCCGAGCTGAAATCCAATTGCAGGGACGAGACTTGTGGCACTACAGGAAACAGGAGGCACATGGGGCATCAGCAGTGTGCTGGCTGGACATGAGGCTGTGACCTGCGACAGAGCATGGCACAGTCACTTCCCAAAGGGGCCAAGGGCTGTATCATGCACAGGTCCCACCTCAGACTCTCTCTGCACATGGGTCAGTCCTGCTGCTGTGCACAAAGTGCTCAGCAAAGCTAAGTGACCACTGAAGTGCCCAGCAAAGCCCAGGGACCTGCTCTCTGCAGTGCACGCAAAGCCCCACAAGCAGGCTGCAGTGTGCACAAGCCCTAGTACAGGGGAAAGCAACAGAACACACATCAAACAGGAAGGTAAGACCAAGATAATCCCCTCACTCCAAGAACAATCCATCACTGTCTTACTTCAGCACAGTTCAGTGGTCATAGCTACATTTACACACAAAAAAATCCACAGAATTCAAGCTAAGCTTCCACAACCAACTGCAACAGCTTCATGTAGACACAAAGGAACACTCATCAAGCACTTAAATGTTAACATTACCAACCCAAAATGAAACAGATGGGGGAGGAAAAATGCCAAAATATGTCTGGTTTTTCAATGCCCAGTATTTTGATTAGATGCTTAAAAACATTTTTTTTTCTCTGAACCCACACAGCCTCCCAATCTAAATTTTGGTATTTCTGCTTCTACAACCCTTGGCATTCCTGACTTCAGAATTTAGAGAAGGTTATCAGTAGCCCCAGACAGAGCACGGCTGCTCTTTTGCTAACCAGCTGGGGCATTGGCTGTGGTGCAGCTGAGCAGCAAGCTCAGGGTGGGAAAACAATCCAGTTTTATAGGCAGCTTTTGAGACAAATCTGGCTGGCAGCAACTCCACATTTTGCACCACTGTGAACAAAGCAGTGAAGTCTCTTAAAACAGATCTGACACTGGTCCATACACATAAATGAATAAACAAAAGACAATTCAAATTCATTAGATACAGCTGACAAAAGAAAGGTTGGTGTTTTAAAATCAGAAACACTGATCTGTAATATTCTCAGAAATGTGAAGGTTATTTGAAATTGATATGAGTATCATCTCCAAAGCTAATTTCTGCAAATGCAGATACTTCCATGTGCTTTGGATATTTTCCAGTTTCTGCTGAAGAGAAGTGAAAGACAGAAAACAATCAAGGTTAAACTAAAGGAATCTAGAAAAGCAGTGTCTCATGTAAGCAAAGGTCAGGTGATGTTCCCCAAGCAAACATCCAGTTCATTATGAATCACATACTGATGCAGCACTTGAAGTGCTAACCATGCCACAGTACTAAAGCTACTGCTTTCAGAGCCCATAATTCCTCAAAATTACTGAAAAAACCCCAAAACCCTGACACAAAAAAACCCAACCCACATAATCCTCTTACACAGACAAGGCAAAGGCAAAGACTGCACACAAACTTAAGGTGTAATGAAAACCAGCATTTCTTTCTGCCTCTAGCAGGCTTCCTTTGCATAAAACCTCTTCTGTGAATTGGCAGATCTCCTCTTTTTGGCATGGATTGCTGGTATGTGGCATTCATTCTGCTGCTTGAATGCTGGTAAGTGACAGAGCTAAATCTTTCCATTGCTGAAATTTCACTTCCCACAAAATTCATATAAAAAATGTCATATTACAAGGAGCTGCTACTTTCTTATCATGTGGAAAATGCATATCTCTGTGTAAAAAAAAAAAAAAAGCAATGCAAGTCTGTATTGCCTAGGTCTCATACAGACAGAAATATTTATGATTTTGAGAGGAAACAGGAATTCTTTGATGGCTTACAGTACAACACAGATGATGGTCTCTCAGCATGTTTTTTATATACTGCTGTTATCTTTGTCCATAGTAGGAAAGAAGGAGCTTTGAGGGGCCTCATGGCTTCTCAAAGGGTAGTTTTCAAAAAAACAAGAATATAAATTGAAACTGAATGTGGAAATGTTCTGTAACCAGATAAGAAGTAAAAGGTTGCCTGTGTTTCAGCTTAACCAGAACTGGTAAACTATGACATAGGTATTAGTCATTGTGTTATTAAAATAAATTAAATTCAGAACCATAGGACTATGGTTGAGATTTGTGTGGCTAGCATGCACTATTTGAGAGAATTTTCTCTCCTTTAAACTAATATGTTTTTGAATTTTGTTCCATTTAAAATCTGTTTTTCTAGAAAAGTGATTGGGCCAAGTCTGTACACGAAACTATTCAGCAGAGAAGACTTGATTACCTTGAGACATCCGACCAGACTACACACCTCTAACAAAGCATGGATAAAATCTAAAAATATCAAGAAAATACAGAATTTGAATGAGTTATGGCATACCTAATTCTCTCAAAAACAGCTGTGAATTAGATCCACACCCACAAGTAATAAACTTCAAAAAATGAAGTCTTGTGAAAATGTCACATTAATCTACCCATGCAGTAAATGTCTACTCACCCACTGCTTACTAAGATGATTAGTAAGGAAATCACAAGTTAAACTTTATTCATCTGAAGAAAAATAGGAAAGAGGTTGCAAGGTTGATTTAAATCAGAAGATATTATTGTCACTTGACATTTACATGCAATGTATAATTCCATTCCCACTTACAGTCTGGGGAAAGCCTGTTAAAATTACTTCCTTAATGTGTGAACACTTCTTTGAATTGTGTTCTCTTCATCTGCCACCTTCTCCTTAAGCCAGCTGCCTCCTTTTGTTAAGTCTTTTTTAATAGGAAAGTTCATTATATGTAATTTAGGGAGCTGTTTGAGATTGTCACCTTCTGTTGAGTGCTACTGCAGATGCATGTTTCAGAAGCACTCAATAGTATCTATTGATAATGTCAAAAAGGCAAAAGGTTCACACACACAAATGTTGAACAGCTTTAGCATGGGACTAATCAGAATGACCACATCTATCTTTTCCATTTTTATCCACATGGACCAGTCCTCCTTTCATTTATATGCCAGACTACTCTTCCCCTTTGTGAAAGCTAACACCTTTGTGGCAACTACAGAAGTTGCTTACATGGAAACACTAATAGGAAGGCATTCAATTAAGTTTTGTCTTCTAGAGACTGATCAGCATACTGTCCTGCTTAATCCTGTTGATGTGGCTTTCCTATTTCTTACTTTTCCTCATCCTTCATTACACATTTCTTTACCACTTATTCCCCTTCTATTCTTTCTCATCCAGCTCCCCCATTCCCACTTTTTTTTCTCCTGAGCATTTGCTAGCTGGCTTTTTGATTCTTTCTCTATATCCAAGTGCTATCTTCCCAGTGATCACCATCTTTGGGGATCACCTCTCACTTTCTCCCATCCTTTTATGTAATAGCAGCTCCAACAGACTCATAACTATTGGGTTTTTTTATTGGCATAAAGGTCCATTAGCAAGCTAAAAAACCCCAAACTGAAACAATAAGAAAAAGGGCATAAGTTCCCCAGTCATTCGAGGTAACTGCAGTTTGGGAACTCACCAAACATAAACACTGCCTGAGGGTGGCTGGACAGCCTGAGTGACAGCAGTGACTTGGTTACTACGTGCCCTACACACAAGGTTTGCTGTATGATGCTCATCAGTAATGTCAGACCCCTGTTCAATGCCTAAGAGGGGTACAGGGATTGTTCTGGCTTTTAGGTTTCTTAAGAAGGGGCTGACTGTATGCTGATGATTTGGCAGATGCATCCCTATCTTTAACAGCACATAGTGTATAATTCAGGCAAAGACTAAATCCTGCTAATTGCACTGTCCTTCAATAAGCTCTCTCAGTATTTCAAAGAAAGAACAACACAAATTACCCATGCCTGGAAAGTGGGTCTTTCACCAAGACTGACTAAAGCAGCTCAGCTTGTGAAGTTGAAGATGCTAAAGGTGACTTGTTCATGATCTACTACTAACATCTTGAAGATTTCTGAACATATTTGGCTCTTTGATTATCAGATAGAAATGTAAGATCCAGTGCCTGAAAACTGCAACACAAAAGAAAACACAAGGTTGAACAGTTTATTCAGAGATAGGATGGATTCTTCAGCCTACCTCTTGCTGAACTGTGGGTTTCACTGTAAATTTTCTTTCTGTAAGCAGTTCTAGTAGCACATTTTTTTGAATCAGTGTAAAATTTTCTCTTTTCACATAGTATTATCCCACTAATAAACACCAGACTACCCTCCTGTAGACATGGTTGTGTCTCACTCGTACACTTCATCTAAATGCAAATCTTCACTTAGTGCCCTGTGTGTATTTTAGTGGTTCAAACCATTTCATATCACCTGTAATTGTGGGACCACACCAACAGTTGTGACACTTCCTATTTGTCAATTCACTAAAAGGCAATGATGATATCTTTGCTGGTCTGTTGTCTTCTGCTGCCTTTTATTTCCCCTGTACACATATTTTTCATGGCTACCTATCTCCTACTTTTTCCAATCACCTACCACCATCACAGACAATTCACATTATTTTTAGATTCTTGTAACACAATTTCCCCAGGCACAGATATCATAAGCTAAACCAGAAGTGAATATCTATGCAGGAGTTTGAGATATTCATACATTCTCACAAAACACTCCTGACACCTTTTTTTTATAGAAGGCAAATTCATGTTTTGTGTACTCCAGTGACTTCCTCAAGGCCACAGTGTGATGCCAGTTTGAAAGCACAGTTAGTCCCAGCCTTGAGGACTCAGAAAAATTAGACTCAAGAGTACCTCAGTTATTTTATCTCATTCATATAATGTGTTCCTTGTTCTTCTTCAGAGAAAATGGTAAACAAAATGAGAAGGGAAACAAAATAATCTATGAAAATTATAATTAAAAGTATTTTAAATCTCCAATTCAGACCACCAACCCCTGCCTATCCTCCAAAGGATGGTATTTTACATCGGTTTCAGTGTCAGTAAGGAACACAAAAGTCTTACACACAATTCTAACTGAAAAAGCAAACATTCCCCTTTAAATTCCTGGAATTTAATCTGTACATATTACAATATTCATTCTTCACTGGAGCATCAGTGCTATATAACATTGGTATAAATTTCATAAAACATGTCACAAAACCTGGATTTGAGTCAGAGGGGTTTTTTAAACTGAAAGTACTAAAAACCTCTAGTAATTAAGTCTCTGTTCGTTTACAAAAAAAAAGTTATTTGAGTATCAAAAAAACAAGGTAAAAACCAGTACCAAGGTCTTAAATTCTTGAAGAAGCAAACAAAAAGACAGGAAAAGAAAGGAAAAATAAAATTTTGACAAGTGTCCTGTGTCTATTTGTAGGGCTCTGGATGAAGTTTCAAAATTATCACATCTACTTTCATGTGTTGACCAAACACCAAGAACATGTCAGCACAATGCTTACTTTTTACCCAGATAAATCTTTTCCTAGTGGAAAGAATCAAGAAAAGAAATACAATTGCTTTATATTCCTAATCATTCTGAATGCTGCCAACCCCAGCTTTTTTTCTACTTTTGTAGGTTCCTCCTCCTTCCCTAATTTTTTATGCACAGAATTAGATCACTGAAAGCTAAATTCTGATCTACTTAAATTGATAAAAATTAAAGCCTTCAGTGTGGGTTCTTCAAAGCCCACACTACTTTCTATATATACTGTATGCCTCTACATTTAAGCAGGAGTTAGTAGTATTTTCTTATTGCCACATTTCTGTAGCAGAAATATGATGATAAGAAAATGACAGATTTATATACTACAGAGAATATTTTCATACAGTAAATTACTCAGATAAAATATTCCTCTTTGGCTTTTGTTCAAAAAGGTTGATTTATCTTTGTGCTAAAGAGCCCACACAGGACCTCTGCAGTACTTCATGGTATTTCTAAGCTGTAACAGACCATCAGCATCATTCTGCTCTGATCTCATGCATAGCAGAGGCCAAAGAACCTCACCCAGCAATTTCAAGCCTATAACTCACAGCCGTAAGCTCACTCATTCTCTCAAGGTTAACATCACTAGTGCACAGAGGGTCTCCAAAAAGGTCTGTATAGCATTTAAATCCCACTTATGATCTATTTTGAAGACTACTGAGATTTTATGAGGTCTAGGACAGAGAAATTTATAGTAACTATGGGTACATGAGGTAACCCACCAGGTGGCTGCAAATCTCTCTGACTCACAATGACCTTTGGGGGAGAAAACTACCCACTGCCTTAGAAAGATACATAGGAAAATGGAATAAATATTCACACATACATATGCATGTATTTGACATCAGACACCATGTAAATACCACCTACCAAAAGCTGTGAAATAAAACTGTGCAGTTTTTATCTGAGCACTCGTAAAAGTTCTGATAAAATCCAGGTCTGTCCAGCTCTGACCTTCTGCTCAGGGGCACACTGTTAGTACATTTCCATGAGAACACACTAAGGACAGTTATTCTGTCCAGTTATTCAGCTAAGCTTTAAATCAAGCCTGGATTTCACTCTGATTTGTACTCTCTACATCAACCACAACATAGCAGCTTCATGCAAGAATAAATGTATAAAATGCAATGATCTGTATTTATCTGATAATACAAATTCTTTTTTATTCATCTGAATCCTCCATTTATATTCTATTGTCACTAAATGCAAGAGCATGCAGCAACACCTCTAGATCCATCCTAGGAGTGAGTTCCTGAGTGCCACAGCAGGAGAAGCAAAAAGCAAAGCCTCTGCTGCCACCTAAAGGGTTTCTCTGTCCTTGGAACTTCTGAAGTTGAGGAACAAAAATACTTGGATGCACCCAGCTTAATGAGCACCCAATCTGAAAAAGAGCTATCAGAACAAAAGCATGCTGCTTAAGAGAATAATACAGCTGCTTAATATAGCTTATTAGAGCTTAATTTAGCTGCTTTCCCCTCACTTCACTGTGCTCTTCTTGCAGTCAAAATTACAGCTAGGAAACAGTAACAACACTACAATATTTGTTTCTTTCCACTTTTTAAGATTACAGACTACAGTCAGAGTGGATTTGGATAAATATAAAAGAACAAAAATCTTTCATTACAAGTAATATTTTTCCAGATTTTGAAACAAGGCACATTTCCAAACTCTCCTTTTTTGGACAGCTTTGAAGAACAGCTTCCAGAGCCAACCAGTGCCTTCCAGCAACGGGCGCATCAGTGCTGGATATAAACATTGCAAGTAAAGAGAGGTAGAAAAAAAAAAATCCAACTCTCTCTTCTCAAAATGTTTATATTGACTGCAGAGCATAGTGCAAAAAATGTAACTTTTTTGTTTTCAGAAAAGCATTTCACAAGAACTCAACCAGTCTTTCTTGTTTCAAAGAATAAAATTACTTGAAGAATAACTACTCCAAGTATAACACCATGTACTTATCTACTTCCAAAAACCATACCTTTCTCAATGTTAGTTGAAAGGTTAAATATCTGTAAAACAATACAAGAAGCACAGCACAATAGAAGCGTAAGTTAAGATTAAAAGCACATCTTCTCTAAAATGATTAATCTTAAGCAAGGGATTTGAAGGAAAGCAAAATTAGTATTTTTGAGAAAGGAATATGGAACATTTTATTTCCCATACCACAAAATACAAGCTTACTTTGGACAACAGGAAGAGAACTTCCCCAAGAAAGATGTAATTTTGGTGCCTACACTGAGTTTCTGCACGTCACCAATCAACACCACAGACACTGGTGTAGCAACAAAGCAGATCAGTGAACAAACAGCTTCTGGCAGAGAAAAAACTGGGGTTAGAATAAAACTTCCTCTGAGAACAGCATGGTATCATGAGGGAATTCTTGCAGCTTCACAGGAAGCATCTAGCAGAGTCTAACACAGAAAGATGAACTTCATGCATCATTGGCCTCTCTTCATTTTCTGCCTTCTCATAACTAGAAAACATTTCTGTATAGCAAGCGTCAGTGAAAAGTCATTTATCTCCAGGATGGACTTTGACATTCTACACTTTTATTCTCCAACAAGAAAACAGAAAAAGAAAATCTACATTTAGGTTCTCCAATAAGAAAAATCCTGTATTCCTACAGTGCATATAAAACTGTTTGCTACTTTCTTCTCACAAGCACCTTCACAGATAGATGCGCCTAAGTGTGAAAACCAAGGTCTGATTTCTCATTAACTGTCCCTGCAGCACAGACCACAGCTTTGACCATTACAAGGCCACTGTTGAGGTGGAGACCTGACCAAATCACCATCTGTATGTGACAGAAGGCAGGATGTGCAAGAAAACATCTTGACATGGCTTATCTTGCCATGGACAAGGACAGGGCAGCAAGGCAAAGTTTATCCTGCTTATTTCCTCAGTCAGAGGACTTTCATGCTCACTCCTCTTACTCAAGCAAGTCACAAAGTGTCATTCCACCCTATTTGCTACAGCCTGTTCTCAGGACAAGTACCTTAGGTTTGGATTATTTTTATGAAGCACAGTGATCTCTAACACCATGGAAACTAAGAGATCATAAACATTTTAGAAGCACAGGTGTCAGCAGGTTGATTTCTGGATCCCAGAAGAAGTACATCATAGTCATTTCATGCACAAGAACCTGATCAATGTCAAGATTCATATGATGGGATGATACTGCAGGAATCCTGCATTTGAATTTCCAAGGAAAAATAAGCTAGGAAAAAAAAGGAACAAAGAAAACAAATTAACCAAATAATTTGATATTCCAGCACAGCTACAGAGTCCATTTTCATACTGCAGTTTATACCATTCCAAGTAGAAGTTTTAGGTCAATGACAGAGAAACTTGCATAGAAAGGGTCCCTCTCTCAGGGATGAACAAGCTTAGAATGTTCAAGTGTCACTGTTTTAGGCTGCTGCAATGGGTTTAGAAAGTCACTCCAAAGAATAGTGGATATTCCATATAAACACATCCAACTGTCTATCAAAATGCTGGCAATAATTTCATAAAACAAGGCTATCTGCCACATCTGTATTCTCCTATGTCAACAACCTTCCTATGTCAACCTTCTTCCTATGTCAACAACCCTCAGCAACATTTAGAGCTGCTCTTGCTAAAACCATTCTAAGTGAGCAGTGATATAAGTCAAAGTAATGTGGATAATCTCACAGGGTTAGAAGATCCTACATTATCAACTACTGTTTAATTAGTACTGAACAGGCATGATGATACTGGATCTCAATCAGCTGGAGATGAGAAAGCAGCCAGAAAAGGAGGGCATTGCACATATGAGATGAAGTGCTGCACACTGCTTGAAGAAAACTGCAGAGGCAGCCCTGGGACAGGGAAACAGACAAATAGAGTAAGCAGACAGAATTGAGGTAAACTCTGCTGGCAGAAGGAGCAGCTTATGTAATGACCAGACAAGAAAGAAAAGCCAGAGCTGTAACTCTAATTTAATCTGGGGAACGTGCCAAAGAATTGTATCACTGACATTTTTAAGACCCCTGGGCCTGTTCTGTACACAGTGGTGAGCAGAAAAACCCTTCAAAGGATGGTAAGAAAACAGGAGGCATTCTCAAGCAGATCCTGATAGTGCTACAGGAAGATCACTGCTCTGAAATATAGGTGGCAAACAGCCATGGGCAACAGCTGACCATGACATTTTCAGCAAGTTTTTGAAGAAAAGGTAGCTCTTTCTTTTCCCTCAAGTAAGATTAGAATTTACCTGCAGTAACTGCTTCCCAAAAACAGCTATTTAATATTAAGCTATTTTATATTAAATTCCACATTTAATGGCCTCTACACTTCACACTGGGAAAGCGATGTGTGGTTGAAAGGATGTCCCAGACATCAAGGCAGCATCTTGCTTTCTACAGAAAACCCATTCAGCTAATTAGACAAAACCCTAACTGTCCATTCTTGAAAACGCTTTTCAAAAGTTTATTGCTAAGAAATTCTTATCTTGTCTGTAGTTAGTATACTCTCCAGACCTCCAAGTTATTTCCCATTTGTACTGGACAATCATCCCAGTTTGGACTCCAACCCAGACAAAAGTAACACCCCATCTACAGAGCAGCTGTTGGACTGGAAGCCTGGAGATGACCATGAGTTAGATTTCTTCATTCTAATATCCACAGCTCTCCATACTTTACAATCCCATATTCTTGAGAAAGTTCTGTTGAAGAGTCACCTGAAACTGCCATCCTCAGCAAGCTGACCAAATTTACACCCAAAAATTTTGAGCAAAGCTAGGAATGGATGTCTGTCATGGATATGACAGATTTGTCCTGGACCAGCATATTCTTACCATAATCAGCACATCAGTCAACATGGAATTGCAGGTTTCACCAATTCCAAAAACACAGAATAAACCTTATGGTTCAAGTATTTGACATGGATGTCCATCAGTGCTTTCTAAGTCTACAGAACTACTCCAAGTAGGTGAGTAAAGCAAGTTCAACCAAGAGAAGTTAAATTAGCAGTGCAAACAGCTGCTCCTCTGTGTGCAGAGGTGCCAACGAGGGCTCAAAGTTCAATACTCAGAGCATTACAATTCAGAGATGTTGCCAAACAAGTACTTGTGACAAGTGATTTAATGAATTCTCTTTCTGCAATCACACTACTAAAGCTCAAAACCAGAATGAGGCAATATTTAGGAAGATGCAAATTATAGCAGAACTGAGAGGATTTTACTTGCATTATAACTGATTTTGAACAGTGTCATCTTCAAATTCTCAAATCTATTAGGTCTCCAATCCAGCAAAGGACATAAGCATGTTCTTTAGCTTTAAAATATTCAGACCCTTGGAAGGCTAATTGACCAGTCACAAATATCAATGTGTCCTTTCCTTCAGTATTTTACTAGCCTGGGCCACAGAATGTCCAAGAGTATTCTGAGCACACGCAGACATACTGAAACCAAGTGTGCACAGTCTGGTTTTTTGCTTACATAATTTATTTATATAGTAACTTTCAAAATGCTTCTATACAACAAGAATGTTCTTTAAAGAAAAGAAAAATACAACTGTTAGACAATGTCAGTATCTAAAAGATAATCAGCAGAAAGACTGAGAAGGACAAAAGGTTTATCTTTCTTTTTCACTCATTAAATAAAATGAGCTTTTAAATTGGCTGTTTCCTTTTCACACTCAGTTTGCTGAAACTAATTTTCACCTCTAGATCCTTAAGCCCTTCCAGGATCTTTAAAATTCTGTCTCTTTGTCAGCACATGTTCATAACACCAATGTTCAATGCTAAAAGTCAGCAGGTTTTCAACTGACAGGGAGATCTTAATCAACAATTTAACTTAATGGACATCAAAAAAACCCCTTAAAAATAAGAGGTTTTCATGATCAGATACATTAAAATTATTCTGCACTCATTTAGCTATTATTAATAATAGCCTTATTAATAAGAAATAGCCTTATTTTTCTAGAGATTGTACAGGTTCATAAATGAGCAATGCCTGACGCAAATATTGAACACAAGCAATTTCTTTTCATAAATATATACAGGAGTAGAACAAAACAAACATTTAATAAATACATTTAACAGTAAATGTCTTCAGGATTTTGTCTGTGGAGAATAGGAATTAAGAGAGGAAAAATCACTCACTGAACTAACTTTTTCTGTCTTTTCAGTTATCTTAGGAGGCAAATGTAATTTTTTCCCATGTACTATGCTATGTACTTGCTATGTACTTAATTACTATTCACAAAAAACAGCATTGTCCATTATGAAAGACTAAAGGAATAAAATAAACACACAGAAAAAGTGCTTGTAAACTAAAACAAACAGTTGCAACAAAATTCTTGCTTCCACAAAGCCTAGCAATGAAACCTGTCAGAAGCTGGACAGTCAAATTTTGCAAAGGAAATTAAAGCAAATTAAAAACAAGACAGAAAGAAAAACACAGAAATGTATTATCTAACTCTGTCTCAAAATTAAATTATTTTGCCTCAGAACTTGAAGGCAAATGAGGATAGATGAGCAACAGCTTTAGAAACAGAAATTGCCACATATGAGCTGGAGGTGAGAGCTGAACAGTCAAATCCAGCAGATCAGATGATGCTAATTCTAAAATACTGAGAGTTTACCATGCATGTCATGCTACAGAAATCTGGTATCCTTCCTGATGGCATTCTGCAAGGAGCACAAGAACTTGAAATCCAAGCAGAGTAGTCAGGGGAATGGAAACCAAACCTTACAGAAGTGAGGACCTTCACTATCTGTTCATTCCATGTAAATACATCTGCAAGGAAAGGTGTAGGAGTGAACAAGACAACTGTTGTAGGTGAAAATGTAATTTGGGAACACCAGACCAAAGAAGTATGACCTACAAATCCTACAAATCTGGAACACCTTCTCTGTAGTGCAATGGGATGTACTGTGATAATAGATCATGCTTGATAATTCTGTAACCATGATTCAAAAGGAAAGTTGCCTCTGCTAGAATAAAATGTGTTATGGTCTAGGTAGGAGCTATTTTCCAGTCACAGGATGTAACTCAACTGTAACCAGGTATTTCATCAGAAGTAATCTCCTCCTCCCAGGACAGAATGCTTGGTCCTTTTGGTTACTGAGTTAAGTGAACAAAATAATTTCAAGCTTTTAATTAAAGATTAATGTGTCAGAAGCAGATAAATGAGGAAGAGATATTTCCTAGGAGTACAAGGCACAGACTTGCAGCTGCAGACATGCACAGTTGAGCTTAAGTTGCCTTGCACCCCTTCCCAGTAGGAATGAAACAGGGGCTTCTACTGAAAAGTGTAATTAACAAGAAACTTTTAACTTTTATATAAATAATTAATTTCTGTGGTCTTGGGGAGGAAAGAATTCAATATATTCAATGTATTTCTATGCATTGCTTATGACAAAGTAGGAGAGATGGTGACTGCTAAAGCAGAGGGGAAATGGAACTGGTTACAAGAGTTTTACATCAAAGGGACTCCCCAGGTGACTGTTCAGACAAGCTTTCCATTTCCTCTTCCTGCTAGAAATGGCATGTCAATTGTCTCTGACAGCAGTATGGATACAAAGGTGAAAGGAGAGAGAACTATCACACCAGACAAAGAGAAAAACATGAATCTTGATTGTACATAATCCTTGGCTTAGTTGAGTGCAAGATTTATAATGAACAGCAGAGCTTTTCTTTCAGGAGATTCTTGTTCTCCACTCTTTATTAAAACTATCAGGGGTTTGGAGCTTTAAAGTTTTTATTTTTCCCTAGTGAAAACATTAACACAGATCCAAGATAGGGAAATGGGTCAGCTAATGTTTGTCCTTGAAAAGTATCTTCGCAGTGCTCCTTTTCTTATGAAATAGCAATGACAAGACTGTTGGCAGTAATTGGAGATTTAAAGTACCCCACTTTGGAAATGTTGAAATTGAAGCACCCTAAAAAAGGCCTGATTTTCAGGAGAGACAGCATTTAAAAACCTGCAGCCCCTAACAGGTGTCTCAAGCTTTGTATTCAAGATCTTTAGCATTATTTTAATATATTTTGCCCTGAATGTCAAATAAAACACACACAAAGAAGCAGTATGATAATGAAAACTCATTTTATTCAGCCACTTGAGAGACCTTCTCCATCTCATTCAGCAATGTTAAAGTTTCTACAAAGCTGTAGGGTAACAATCACTGGAACACAATTAGTCTTGGCTGTCACAAAAGCAAGGACAATGTTTGCCTGCTATTTATGCTTTCACTGAATCTATAATTTAAATGAAATTTTTCATTTAAGTGAAATGATTGTAATGAAAATACCCTGGCCAGGCCAGAAGAGCTATAATAAAGATTGATATTAATAGTAACTAAGTTAAAATACATAGGGCTGGAACTTATCTGCCCCAGATGATTCAGAATGCAATACAAGAGAGAATATACTTACTGAAACTTTCCACAAGGTCAAGGGCAACCTGAGTAGCCACATCCATTCCAGAGTTGATGTAGGACTGGCAGTTTTTCAAAGAAGAAAGAGCAGAATCAATTGCATTGAACGAGACTCTTGGACCACCTGACATCTTGAAATTGTCACTCTAGAAACAACAGGGAGAACAAATTAAAAGCAGTTTGCACACAATGAATTTGGGAGAGAAAACATAAGTTCTAATAGATAGCTAAATATAAAGCAGAGTCAACAGAATCACTGAAGCATTAGAGAGCAGGGATGAAAACCTAGCTCCCAAGATGTCAGTAATTTCAGGGAAGTGCAATTCATCACAGGTTTTCAATTCACCTCCTATTCAGTATTAAGCAAAACTACACCACTAAAAGCAACTGGCATTTTCCTCTGCTCATTTCTACCACTAAACCACAGTGAAGTTCAAAGTCCACAATTACATCTGCTTGAAAACCACTGCTCTATTTCAGATCCAAAAGATCCAAAAAAGCCCACATGCCCAAAAACTTGTCTGGGTTATCTAGGCATGTAATCAATTAGCCTAGGAAGAAATATGGTTTCTCACATTCTATTTAGTGAGAATAGTCACCATTCTATTTAGTCACCAGCAGCTGGCCCTTGGAAAAAAATAATCTAACAAAGGGTCACTTTACTAAGAATGTACTTAAGACTAAAACATCTAGCATAATTTTTAAATAAAAGCCCACCTTTAAAATGCTGCCTACTTCTGCCAAAGATGCTACAAACTTTTGGTACCCATCTTCCATTAGCACAAAACAAAGTCACCCAGGTACCACTGTTTATCTTCTTTACCACCCTCTGGCTCTGCAATACACACCCACAGCCTACACCCTTGTGGGGATTAGCTGCTCTGTCATTAGTAGAACCTTTAAGTGTTTTTGCTTATGCTGTGCCTATCCACACTGCTCACATCCATGGATTTCTTCTCAAAAAATCCCCAATTTCTGCTCTTCCTTCTTCATGCTTTGCCATAACCCACTCAGTCACATAGCTACTCTGAGAAACATGAACCTGGTGTGAAGAATTTTATAGTTCAAGTTGCAGATTAGAAAAATTCTGCTTCAGCTTTAGATACACCAAAAAAACCCATTAAAATAGACACAGCAAAGGAGAACTCTTAGACAGACAGAAATACTGCATTAGTCTATGTAAAGAATAACTAGTATGTTCAAGGACTATACTGAGATGCCATTGGGGGAGATAGAGAGCAGAATCCACAAACGAATCTGGGGTATACCAGAGGGAGAAGGCTATAATCCAACAGCAATCTGGAAAACATGTATAGAAAGTACAGTGCTTTTCCCAGGTTTGTATACCTAAGGCTGTATCTCTCTCTACTGCTTTTCCTGAGACTCCAGAACTACACCTTGTGCTCCCCCTAACATGAACATTGCCACATGCCTCACAAGTACCATGCAGACTATGAGACCTGAATACCTGCAGTCTCCTAATGTTTATTTCCTATAATTTTCCTTTTTTTCCATTTATAAAATGTTCTTGGCCAGTCAATCCTATCTTTTAGTACACCATCTTTAGGTCATGTGTTTCCAGCAACATTTTAACAAGAGTTCAACCTCACCACAAATTGAACTTCTTAATTACATGCAAATTTGTCTTCCTCTCTATCCCCTTCTAAAGGTGCATCTTTCCATAGATGCAGCAGGCTTCAACTACAGCTCTTGTTATGTCAGCTCATGTTCTCCCTGACAGAAGACTGTGACTGCTATCATTAAAGATCTTTAGAGCTGTCAAACTGACAAAAGAAGACAAGGGAAAAGTTCCATATAGAACTCCCTGGAAGTAAAGAAAAAGGATGCTCTTGAATATTTAATTACAAATACCTTCAGCTAGTATATTATTGAACTTTTTTTAAGGTACTTGTTTGCTATCTTAGCAAGACTGTTTGTATAGAACCTCTGTGATCTAAACTTACACTACTGAATAGTGACATAAAATCATGTTAGCAGCTTTATCTTTCTGAGCCCATTCTGTGTACCAAAGCTAACAAAAAGAACATAATTCCCCTCTTGAATTTGGTAAATCTCATTGAGAAAGCCTGCTGTTCTTTTGGAAATTTCACAGATACACACTGTGAAAGCAGGAATCTGAAAAAAAAAAAAAACAGTGAAAAGTTAAAAAGGCTCCTTCATTCTCATGAGCAAACTACACAGGAGCAGAAGTTACTGGTTATGACATTAAATCATATTACTGCAGTGGTAGGTTCACCTCAATCTGTCTTTTGGAAAGTAATTTCTTCTGGATGAATTTTCCTTTTTTTTTGTTTTTTAATAAAAGATTATTTTTCCCAGAAACTGGTTACAATCCTGTAATGCCCCAGCCCACCTGAGGGGTTCATAGGAAGGCAGTGGGATATACCCTGGGCAGTGCATGGGAAAAACAACCAAATTACTAGGAGACTCAACAACAATTTTTATTTGCAAGCTTAAGAACTTTCAAGTAGAATAAGGTACTTGGCAAATTTCAAAACATCCAGACAAAAATAAAGCACTTCCCAAACTTTAGCTCAGCAAACTCTTAAGTTCTCCAGACACAAGAAGACACTGGAAGTTTTCAGTCTGACTTACAACATATTTTGAGAAGAGTATATAAGAAAATCAGAGAAAGAAAGCAAAAGAAAATGGGGAGAGAAAGGCAAATGGCCACCACCCCAGGATTCAGCTTTGTCTCAGCAGCTTCTAAACCCCTGGCAGTGGAGCGTGTTTGGCACATGTGTTGCTTTCCTTTTATCTCCTATGCTCTGCCACTTCTGGGCTTACAGGTCCTGTTCCCCCATCACTTTTGAGCCAGTCCGCTGTTCCTCAGCTCTCCTATAGATCCCAAGGAAAAGATTTCACTCTTGAACTTTCTAAGTGAGTTATTCAACTTCAGCTTGGAGCTGTCCATTCTGCCTTCCAAGGGAGGGGCACATTCCTCCCTGGAACTGGTTTCACTGCAGTGTTTCCATCACACTCTTTTCTGCCAAGAAATGGAAGGAAACTTCAATGGGTGCCTCAAAGCACCCTTATGATGTGCAACCCCCAGCCCCTCACTTCTGGAAAACACAACCAGCAAACTCCGTGCTGAATGGGAGACTACTGAGGACATTTTTTTTTTTTCTTTCAGCAAGTGATAAAATGGTCCAGACAGGAAAAAGAACCAAAAAAACCTACAGTTTCTATTCTGTTCGCTATTTTAAATATCTGAGGACATTACCTAACTTTCTATGCTTCAATATCTCAAACTACGAAGCAGAGGTAAGAAAAAAGTATTATTTGCTTCTGTAACAGCAGCCCTACAGGTGTCAAGTGCTCTCTGAGCACCAGGATCAGGGTCCAGCCCCAGGCACACTCGGGGATGAGCGGCCACAGGGAGACCCTTCCCTGTACGGGCGTGGGGAGCAGCGCCCGCCGAGCCGGAGGCCCCGCGCTCCCAGGGCCGCCTCACCCGCTCCAGGGCAGGCCGGGCAGGCCGGGCAGTCCCGCACCGAGACACGGCCCCGCACCCGTCCCGCCGCCGCTCCCGCGCCCTCGCCCGCGGAGGAGACGGGGCCGGCAGGGACAGCCACGCTCGCCAGCGGCCGCTGCTCACCTCGTCCCCGCAGCCCGAGAGTGCGGCTGTCCCAGGAGCGGCCTCACGCCGCCCTCCCGGCGGTACAGGCAGGCGGGCGGTAGCGCCGGGCACCGGGGCAGGCGGAACCGCCTCATCAGCCGGCGCCGTCATGTGATAGGAGGGCTCGGCTACGTCGTAGGGAGCGCCGCCGCCTCCCTCCCATCCTTCCCACTCTCCCTCCATCCTTCTGTGCCCGCAGCCGCCGCCGTCCCTGCCTGCGGGCGCTGCCGGGGCAAGGTGAGCGCACCGGGCGGCGCGGGCGCCGGCGGGAGCCGCTGAGGGAGCGAGGCCGCCCGGGTGCAACTGTGAGTTCGGGGGGGGGGGGGCGGGACCGGACCGGAGCGGACCGGAGCGGAGCGGAGCGGGTTCGGAGCCCGTCCGGCCGCCGCCGGTCCGGGGCCCGCTGTGCGCCCTGTGGAGCAGAGCTTGCAGCGGCACTGGGGACCTGGGAGGGCTCCGGGCGCTCGCTCTGGGTCGGAACTGTCTTGGGACAGCTCACTGTCATCTGAAATGTATCGCAGTGGTTCGGGAAGTGTTTGCTGAAAAGTCAAACCTGGTCATGACTTCCCGTAAATGTTTCTGAAGAACAGACGCGTATTTTTGGTGCTGCACGTCGTGTCCCGCAGGAAACGTGGGAACGAATGAAACTGAGCAGGAAACGCGAGCACAGCATGGAAGCTCGTCCTTCAGCAATAAATGAAGGAACAGAGCTGTGTCATTTCCATCTGCTATGAAAGTTTTCCTTATTGCTAAAAGTCGTTATGATCACTTTGGTTGTATTTTTAAAGGGGCTCCTAAAAACACATTTTGTGAAGTAGTTTTGCTTTCCTTGGGCCCAATCTCCTCACCTGGTCATAATTGCTTCACTATTTGTGACTGTTTCATTCTTCAATAGTGTTCTTCAGCTGTTCTCCATAAGATCACACTTCCCCTGCCTGCTCACACAGGTCACTTCTCAAACTCAGTGTACATGCTGAAAATTAATTCTGTGCGTTTCTTTCATTTTACAAAGCTATGGATAATTTAGATTTCATTATTTGAAAGATTGGAGAGTATGCTTAAATATCCACAAATTAAACTATCAAAAACATGAATATAAACCACTCTGGATGCGTGTGTGTTTGTTTTTACAGGTTATTAATGGCGCAGCTGGTTTCTTCATCAGGATTTCTACTTGCAGTAACCTAAAGAGTAAGGATCAGAATCAGACTGCAGGACTTCTGCTCCTCTGGTACATCCAGCTCCACAATGGTGGATTTTCTGGCTGAAAACAATCTCTGTGGTCAGGCAATTCTTCGGATTGTTTCCTGTGGAAATGCCATCATTGCAGAACTTCTGAGACTTTCCGAATTTATTCCTGGTGTTTTCAGGCTAAAGGACAAGGCTGATCAGCAGAAGTATGGAGATATCATATTTGATTTCAGTTATTTCAAGGTAATCCTTTTATTGTTCAACTTCTTAAAGCATTGCTGTCCCACATGAGGATGTTTTGGGTTGTGAAACAGCCATTCCTGACTATTGTGTTTATTACTACTACATCTTGCAAAATGAGTCATCTGGCCTGTGAATTTTGATAGATACCAATTATATAAAATGTGAGTATTGGATTCTGGGGAGGTAGTAGTAGTAGTAATTCCTGCAGGAGGTTCTGAGCCTGCATGGTTGGTTGTTTTCCTTCAGAGCAGTACTGTGGGCAGTATGCCCATCTTTCTTCTGTTAATCTGTAGCTTATTCTTTGCAGCCATGAAAACTGCTTTCTCCTTTCCTGTCTGACAGTGCTGTGATTGTTCTTCCTCTGGACTTGTCACATGCACTGAATAAATAAATAAATAAGTCAAGGAGAAGTATCCATGGAAAGTCTTTATTTCCCTTTCAGAATTAGGCTTGCAGTACTAAGTTCCCTCTGTCATTTTCCAGCATGATTAAGAAGGAACAACAGAGACTGTAATCTGACTTTATTTGGACTGTACAATACAAGAAATGGTAATAATAAAGCAAGGCAGGCACTTCTAAAATTTAATTCTATTTCATTGTAGTAAAAGTTGTAAATTTCAGGCACTGTGAGGCTTAGATACTGAAAATCCAGAGCACAAATGATTTCGCAGTTACCTTAAATCTAAGTGCTTGGTAGAAGTCTTTTTTTTTTGTAACACAAATTACTTGAAAATTTAAAAGCAGATAGCTGTAATTGGTGAGAAATACAGTAATCCTTAAAGCCTCAGTATTTTTGAATGTTAAGAAAGCATAAGTGTGCTGTTTAAACCAAATAAATCCACAGAAGTCATACTGATAAAGCAGAGATTAGAGAATTTATAGATATTTTTACTGCAAATGCACCCCTTCTGTATATGTGCCTTGGTTTGAAAAGACAGATGTGTGCTAAGGAAGGCAAGAGCCTCCCCTAAAATAGAAAATGTAAACCTTCTACCTCCAAATTGTTATAAATTTGAAATTAAGGGGGGCTCTAGGGAATGATGTAGGAGCAGGAATAACAGTTCTAGGGAAGAAAATAACAGTTATTAGGGAAGAAAATAAAAACAAAATAAATAATGCAGTAAAACAAAACAACACTGACAGAGTCAGAATATGACCTGACACCCTGTGGGTCAGGGTGTTGGTAGCAGTCCAGTTGGAATGGTGGCTGTAGCCCTCCTGGAGTGGCAGATGTGGTTCTGTTGGAGCAGTGACACTGTAGAAAGGTGTAGTCTTCCTCTGACAAACCAGTGGAAGAGGCAGCTGCACCTCTGGGAATCCAATGGAAAGGCTGCCCTGGTGTCCCAGAATCACAGATTATATCCAGGTAGGAATGCTTGGCTCCTCCCCCTGGGTGGAGCATCTCACAATGGGATGCTGTAGTTTGTAGCAGCCATGGGGAGACACTCACTGGCCCATTAACAGCAGATGCCTCCCCCAGGGAGGATTGGTGTGTGGAAGAGATAAAGAAAACTGCCCAATTAACAGAAGATAACCGCCACACCTCTAACAGATGGCAAATAGAATACACATTGGCTTGCAATCTAGGACAATGCACAATTCTTAAAATTAATTAATGAGGAGAGATTTGAGATTTGAAAAGTTGAAACTATTTACTTTGTCCATTTGAACGATAACGGCAGTTCGGCACCTGCTTTTATCCTTTGTTTTATGTAGATATTTTGCACACAAAGAGAAGCAGAAGAGTACTTTTTAAAACTCAAATTGTCAGTTGGGTATTTTCAATAAAATTCTAATAATACTTCCAATGAAACTTTAGCATTATTTTCATTTAGTTGGTGATGGTAAGGTTGCATGGTGCTTATGAGAAATATCACAGTGGTAAAGGGTTAGGAAAGTTGTACTATTGCTTTAAGGAAGTCAGGTTCTTCATCCCAACTCCTTTTCCCCCATGATTGTTAATGAGAAAATTTCTGCATTAATTCAGGAGTCGTGTGCTGAGCTAGATGTAGAGTCTTTGGAAAAAACATGTCTTATATTTTCAAGCAGTTTGAATGTATGAGAAGGTACTAAGCTTTGTGACCCCTCAATGTTATAGTTTCTATCTGAGAAATCAACCAGAAGAAATGTGTAAAGGAAAAAATTCCATCAGGGAGATGGCACACAGAAAGCACCCAGTGCTTTCAGATGTATTGGGGCTTTACTGAAAGCATTGGCTATTCTTTTCCATTGGTTATATTGGATAAATCATATTTAAAGTCATTACAGATTGTAACAATGTGTAAAACTCATCTTTATGGAATCAATATTTAACCATAAAGTAGGTTAGAAAACTACAGATCCTTGTTTTGGTAAGAAATGGTAACTGGTTTGCACACGGGGGTGGTTGTACATGGTCTGTGTCCTACTGTAGAGAAGTCAAGTGGAGATCAAAGTCAAGTATTGTCTATAAAGGTGAGCTTCTGTTTTTCAGGGGCCTGAGACATGTGAAGGCAAACTGGAAGCCAAGCCTGAGTTACTGGATTTAGATGAAGAATTTCGTGAAAACAACATTGAAATTTTGACAAGATTTTATTTAGCTTTTCAGAGTGTACATAAATACATTGTAGATTTAAACAGGTATGGTGTCTTATATACATATGGATTTTCAAAGATCAGATTACTGTTTTGTCTTATTGATGAGAAGCTTTTTCCTTAGAGACCCAGTATACTCCTTGTTGAAGCATATTCCAGCTAACCTGGGTTGCTAGAGTGAACACTAATGTTTACTCCCACAGTTCCCTACCAGGGAACTGTGGGAGTAATATATGACTTGAAAACATTTAACCTCTCTACCTCAATTCCTCAATTGTAAATTTGAGTTAGTTTTTCTTTATCTTAGAGATTGTCCTGAAGATTTTTTTTTTTAATAAAAGGAGAATCCATATGATTAAGCTATTTTTTTGTCTTGCAAAACAGAATATCAGATAGTTTGGGGTTTTTTTAACTTTCATTGGCATTATTTTCTTGAACTTAATTTTTCAGTGAAGTTGCCATATTCTCAAGTTTGCCTCTCTGACATGTAAAAAACAAAATTAAACTTCATTAAATGCTGTAAGAAAAAGTTACTGAGAATCTTAAACATGAGAGTTGGTCTTATTATTGATGTTATATGAAAATATCAAATATTTGATATTACTTATTAAGTAATGTTACTGGAAAATCCTTTAATAGGAATAAATCTTCTGTTAATTCAGGTGAACATAATCTATTTCTGGCTCTACCTTCCAAATTGCTATTGAGATCAATTTATGGTATTTCCAGGAGGTATACTTAGGTAACTTGAAAATATGACAGTTTTACTACATTATTGCATGGCAGCCTTCCCAGGCTGTATCCACCCGTAAGAGGATGGAGCTGTAAGCTGCCAGGTATCCTACAGTGTCTTTCACATACACCATCAGCATATGGAAGGAAACTTTTGCCAACTGGTTGGCACTAGCTAGGGGTTCCAGTCTCTCTTTTTTAGGAGAGCCTCTCTTCTTCTTTGTCTGAAAAATACCATGCTGCTTGTTCTAGGGAAATGTTCTGATGCATCTGTTGACTTTCAGAGAAAATGTCACTGATTGAGTTCTATTTTGAGAGCAAAACAGTCAATGACCAAAGTTTTTGTCGTGATTCCTAGATATTTAGATGACCTCAATGAAGGAATTTACATTCAGCAAACATTAGAAACCGTCCTCCTTAATGAAGATGGAAAACAGCTTCTAGTGAGTATTGACTAGTTTTGTACTAGTAGAAAATTAACACACTCAGTAAGAGCCAAACTAGACAAAAATTTAAGTTTACCAAATGTGTGGAAGTGCTGTGGCTCACTTCAAGGAGGACAAAGAGCAAAAATCATCAGCCTTTTCATGTTGTGTTGAGTACGTAGTTGACATTGGGTTAGTTTGCCAATACATGTTTTTCTTAAATATTGCTGCAAAATTGTGTTTATGTGATTTTCTTTCTTCATTCTTTCCCTTTCCAAACAGTGTGAAGCCCTGTATTTATATGGAGTCATGCTACTGGTCATTGACCAGAAGATTGAAGGAGAAGTCAGAGAAAGAATGTTGGTTTCCTACTACCGCTACAGGTCGTGTATACAGGTGTACAGGAGCACTCAAGGCTGAGATGTGTAACCTGCAGTATATTCAGTAACCTAGGTCATTGAATTAAGATAAATGGAAATATTGACACCTTTTTCATCAACTGACTTTCTACAGATAATTTAGCAGAACTCTCTGAATATCAGCAGAACTCCTTGCTTTAGCTTTTAGCTGTGTTTGCAAGTTCAGCTGCAAAATGAGCAACAGATTTTTCATTCTGTTGCAACAGACATTTGAAGTCCACAAATAAACTTTTAGCTAAAGCTTTTAGGCTACAAGGGCCAGCTGTGAAAGTGTCACAGGTTCCCAAACATGCAAGGAAACTTCATGAAAAGTCCTGGCTACCTAGGTGACATATGTGTTGCAAGTCAGACTTCTTGTAGCACTTTATTAGGTAAATCAGTAACAAGTTTTACAGAGGAGGTTCTCAGCATCAGGGTATAACAGCTGGGGGCTTAAAGGGTATCAGTGCAAATCCTTCCACACATATAAAATGCTGCTTTGACTATGTTTATGCCTCCCAGTATATAATGAGAGATTCTTCAACTCTGGAATGCAAAAGTGAATTGACAAGGGGAATTCAGAAATAGGGAGAAAGAAAATGAAAATTTAAAAAACAAGGAGAAAAAAAAGAAGGGAACAAATTCTTCTCTGAATATAAAGCTCCTTCTTTCTGTTTCTGAGTTTAATTTTCTGTTTGTGCTTTTTCTGCTTATCTGGAATTTCAGTATGGACATTCATCAGTGTCCTATATCATGATATTAATGGAATAAACAATCAAAAACCTCCTTTAGACTTCAGCATTTTTTCATTTTCTTGTGAGAAGGGCGTTGCCACAAGGGGTGGGAGAAAAGGAAATTACTAGGTCATATAGCTCATACTCTTGTTCCTCTTTTTTTGTAAAACAGTGCAGCCCGATCCTCTGCTGACTCCAATTTAGATGACATTTGTAAATTGCTTCGAAGCACTGGATACTCGAGCCAGCCTGGAGCTAAAAGACCTCCAAACTACCCTGAGAGTTACTTCAGCAGGGTTCCTATAAGTGAAACATTCATTAGCATGGTTATCGGCCGCTTGCGGTCAGATGACATTTACAACCAGGTAAGCCACCCTGAGATAAAAGAGGGCTTTGAAGGGGAGCATCAGTTTGATTCTTAGGTCAATTGCTCAGCCATGAAGTACAGAAAAAAATAAATGACAAAGGTTGTAGGGACTCTTGAGGTCAGCTGGTCCAACCTGCTCAAGCACAGTCAGTTGGAGCAGGTTGTACTGGGCTATATCCAGTTGGATTTTGAGTATCTCCAGAGGTACAAACCACAGAACCTCTCTGGGCAATCTGCTGCAGTACTTGGCCAGCCTTGCAGCAAAAAGCACCATTTTTGTTTAATGTCTTATGATTGGACATATCTTACTTGACTCATTTACAGCATAGTAAAATCTTACTGTAGCCTGTTAAAAGTAGCACACATCTACACCGTCAACTTTTACACTCTGGAAATACATCTGGTAAATATGCTCTATGAGTAAGCATGTCTAGCTTACCTAAATAAATTTCTTGCCCCATAGTATCTATAAACTGCACTCTTTAATGTATCAGGTGGTTTATGATGCACTGTATTATGTTCAGCTTTGTTTTGTTATTTTTTTTTGTTTTGTTACTTTTTCCAGGTTTCAGCATATCCATTACCAGAACACCGCAGCACTGCCCTGGCTACTCAGGCTGCTATGCTCTATGTGATACTGTATTTTGACCCTTCTATTCTTCACACTCAACAAGCAAAAATGAGAGAGATTGTGGATAAATACTTTCCAGATAATTGGGTAAAAATTAATTCTGTTTTAAAACTGTTCCCTGTATTTAATGTTATAAGAGCAATAGAAATTATTGTTACATTATCTTTTATAGAAATGTAATAATAATCTAAAACTAGAACAGATTCTTCTCTGTGGAAATTTTACTTTGTTCAGACTGAAGCAGTCCAAGTAAAGCACTTTGGATAAGCATGGAAGGCTGTCCTTTGAAAGTGTAATTTATTGTCTTAAATGCTTCAGTCAACTACACTCTAATATCATCAAGATAAAGTAAGTCCCAGGAAAATGTGTGATGGAATTTTAGGAATCTTGTAGTCCAGCCTTCTCCTCAAAGCTAAATCAAGCTGCTCAGGCCTTGCCCAGTTAGCTTTGGAAATGTCTAAGGTGAAGACTCTGCAGCTTGTATGGACACCTGTGGCTGTGCTTCATCACTCTCATGGTGAAGAATTTCTTCCTTCTGTACCACTGGAGTTTCCTTTGTTCTAGCTTGTGGCTGTTGCTTGTCTTTTCACTGTGCACCTCTGAGATGGGTCTGGCTCTGTCTTAGTCATAACTTCCCTTTAGGTAGTGGAAGACCACAGTCAGATTCCTTTGACATCTTTCTTCCAGTTTAAGCAAACCCTGTTCTTGCATACTGGGTCCCCACAAGTGTGTTGGTGGCCTCCTGTTCACCTCATTCCAGTTTGTGCATGACTGTCTCATACTGAGGAGCCCAAATCTGGACCCATTTCTCTCAATGAGACTCCATGAGAGCTCACTAGAAGGAAAGATTCACTTCCCCCAATCTGCTGGCTGCAGTCTGGCATAGCCCAGTGTCTGATTATTCTTTGTTGTCATAAGGCTGCATGTCTGATTCATGTTTGGTTTGTCCAGCAGGACACTTAGGTCCTTTTCTGCAGAATTGTGACACAGGCAGCCAGTTGTGTTGTTGCAAGGGTTTAGGTTTGTCCCAAGTGCAGGATTTTGTAATTTCTGACTTTCATGTGGTTTCTGCTGGTGAATTCTACCAGAGTGTCAAGAATGCTGTAGAGGGCAATCCTGGTCCCAACAAATTATCCCACACTGATGTTCTTTGAAAACTTGTTTAAGGATTAGCTCTGTGCTATTGTCCAAATAACATAGAAGTTAAAGCTGTCACTGTGTGCTTCTATAGACCTTTTCAGGTGTAGTAATTAAAATGGAATTACTGTGTTTCAGTACTGAGATTTAGGATTTCCATCCAGAATCCCTAGTCTGCAAAAACTGCTGTTGAAATAGGCTGGCATATAAGAATGGAGTCCCTGGGTCATCTATATCAAAGGGAATCAGACTTAACAAAGAAACTACACATTAATTGTGTATCTGTTGGTTTCAAGTTGTATTCTCCTGTACCTTAAATGGAGCAGTGAAGCAGGTAGGGAAGAAACTGCAATAGCTGGCTATTTCAGTAGACATTAGAATCCCTCTGTTTCTGGAGAACTACAAGCTTATTTTTAGAAATGAGAACTTGGACACTGCAAATTTTTGATTATGTCAGCGTTTTATTAACTTGAGTTCATAGTACAAATTGATCTTTTTAGACATCAGCTATCTTCTTGTGGTCAGGTATGGATAAGTGAGCTGCATCATACAAAATACTCAACTCCTAAGCTGATTTCAAATTATTCTTAGCAGTTGAAGTGTAGCCTTTTGAGGAGCTGTCATCCACAGGAAATAATGAGCTTCACTTCAACAATGTGTGAGAGATCCTCATATCAGCAGACCTGGGTCCCATTTGCCTTTACTTGACACTGCCAGAAGAGCTCAAAGGCTGACAGTGTCCCCTCAGTGTGATCATGCCTGTATGGAGGAATATTGGAGCATCACTATGACAAAACTCATAATCCCACAGCTCTGTACATCCTTCATCTGTCAGTAAACCAAGTCTTCTGTTTTTAATAAATTATCTTACAAATACTTGTTACGTACTCACCGTTCTGTATTTTTAATCATGCTTAAACTTGTGCAAGGAGTCTGACATCAGTTTCTTTTTGCTCCTCAAAAATCATACTGTTTAATCTTAATTTCTTTCTGTTGTGGCACTGTGAAAGATGCATTACAGTTTAATTTGGTCCTTTGGGCATCCTCACAGTAAGATTAATTAATCTCATTTTACCCTCCCTATCATAGTTTTTTTTCCCCAGTTGATTTTATCAATCTTCTTTAGAGCATCATGGAAATGAAAAATAAATCATGAGTTCATGGAGAGAAAAATTCAATGTCATATATAGCGAAAAAAAAAATTGAGTATCATATATAGTGACTGAAAGAACTGTCATCTTGTTTTCAGACCTAAGCTTCTAAATAATTGTGTGCCTTTTGTTTCAAAGTCTTCTTCTTGCTTTCCAAAGGTGGTACACCAAAAAGTACTGCTACCAAAAAAGTTCAGGTATCTCTTATTTATACCCACAGCATATCCCTTTCTGTCATATTGCTAAATGTAAACCTTGTATTTTTCTTAATAATAACATAAATACAACTTGTTTTCTGCTTCCAATTTTAGGTCATTAGCATTTACATGGGAATCACTGTCAATCTGGCAGAAGCGTGGGAACCCTACAAAGCTGCTAAAACTGCCCTCAACTACACACTGGATCTTTCAAATGTCAAAGAGCAGGTACATAAGCCAGCATTAAGTATTTTTAGCAAGATGTGTGGGCATCTGAAATGTATGACATCAATAATGCATGGATCTTTTCTTCCTGCCTGCAATGTATGTGCCATATTGTCTGGCAAACTTGGGGAATATGAGTAGAAATTTTTCCTTCATCTTTAGGGAAGAAGTTAACCAAGTTGAACTCAATTAATAATAAGTGTGGAAGGGGCTCAAAGCTGGTCTGTGAGCCAGAAGGGGTTAGTGAAAGAGAGGAGCTGATAAGAGTTGCCTTTGCTCCTGAAAGGAGCTTTACCAAGGCTGTCAGCCTAGAAACAAAGGAGAGAGAGAGAGAGAGAGAGAGATAAACACAGGGCAGGCTGCCTTGCTCCAATGAATATTATGTTACTTTATTCTACTTTATATTATTTATACTTTATTCTGACTAATGAATAAGTATAAGCTTTGTGAAAGATTATAAAAAGACAGCATGCTATAAAATAAATCTAGAGGAGCCTTCTTAAATACAGTGTGTTCTTCAGTTTGTTATGACCAACAGTGACAAATAAGTATCTCCATTCTGTGATACGTTTTTGTTGTTCTTTCCCATTAGGCAATAAAATACTAGTACCATTTTTTAGGAATAATTCCTAGAGAGTATTTAAGTGAATATATAAAAAGTCTGCATTTTTGAAACATTATGCTTCCTGTGTAGCCTGGACTCTGGAACTACTTTCTGTGGGAACATATGTGCTATGTGTGCAGGCTGTTTCTGACATAGGAAAACTGCTTATCAAAGTCTTCTCTCAGCTCTGCGTGTCTGCTTTTAGCTTCTGGGTCTCTTTGGGTCATTCCAGTGTTTTATTCCTAAGGGTTTTCACCCTGACCACCTGTGAGAAATACTTGTGCAACATCAACTTCTTGTATTTCTCACTTTAATTTGAGGGCTATATAAATCCTAGACAAGTATTGCCTTGCTTTAAAGTTTATCTTGCATCCTTTGTCATGCACTTGCAGTGTATAATACTGCCTACTAGTAATGATAATAATTTTTATAGCACTTTTGTTAACTGTGTGCCCACTAAGCTCTCAGGAGCATGGTGTATTCCGTTTGAGGCAAGGATTCTGTTGATGCAGGCGTTGTGTGTTTCAAGGCCAGCAGGTACGCTGCAGTGACGGAGCGAGTGCACTCGCAGGTGCAGCAGTTCCTCAAGGAGGGCTGTCTGAGGGAGGAGCTGGTGCTGGACAACATTCCCAAGCTGCTGAATTGCCTGCGAGACTGCAACGTGGCCATCCGCTGGCTGATGCTGCACACTGCAGACACCAGTAAGGCACTGCTGAGCTCTCAGTCCTGCTCCACTGCGGGGGGAAGTTCAGTTCTGCTGCTGTTGAAGTCAGCAGTTTCCTCTGCTGTTTGCAGGAGATTGTTGAGCTGTTGTTCTGCAAATAGTTTCCTAAAGCCTTGTCTGAAACGGCACATGCGTTTCCTCAGTTCTTGTGAGCTGAACACGGATACAAAAATCAGTAGAAGTCATGATCTTGTTGAATA
Organism: Agelaius phoeniceus; assembly: GCF_051311805.1. Classification (NCBI taxonomy): domain Eukaryota; kingdom Metazoa; phylum Chordata; class Aves; order Passeriformes; family Icteridae; genus Agelaius; species Agelaius phoeniceus. Next base: position 143,702,215 of record NC_135265.1, on the reverse strand, counting down.
ATATTCTGCAGAAAAACATCATTCTGAAAGTTTTACCTAGCTCCAAAAAGAAAGCAGTGGCCAGCTTCTTAAAATGTTAGTAATTAACAGGTTGAAACTGAGGTTTTTGTTCTGTTGAACTGAAATTCAGCTGAAACTGTTGAGTAATGTCTCTCATGTGAGTTTGGGTGTGTAAACTGACCTATTTAGACATTCCCTTATTTGAATGCTTGTGCTGTCTTTGAGGCTTCTTGATATGCAAGAGGGCTTCTGTTACACCTTCATACAATTTTTGTAATGGTTTTAGAAATACTGATCTTGGGGCTTCTTGATCAGAGGGACTAAATTCACATTTAGTTTCAGAAGCCTGCAGAAGTCTTAAGAAGGCTGAAGCACCACCGAAACCCTAATTATATTCTATTCAAAGGAATAGTTAGTCCATGTAAATGGAAAACAAGTGGGGGTTTACATACCAGAGCAAAATTTTTTTGCCTTCAAGCTCTTAAAAAAGAATGTATTTACAAAGATTGAAAAGTTTGGCCAAATTCTGTGTAACAGTGGAGAAATGTTGTCTTTCCATTTTCAGCTTGTGATCCAAATAACAAACGTCTCCGCCAGATAAAGGATCAAATTTTAACAGACTCAAGGTACAATTCCAGGATCCTTTTCCAGCTTCTTCTGGATACAGCTCAATTTGAATTCATTTTAAAAGAGGTAATGTGCTGCAAACCAGAGTCTTCTAAGATATCTAACCTGAAAAATTCACTAGGTATTTTTAAAAGTGGCTAAAAATAAAAAAATCTTCATTGTACTGTTCTATAAAACAGTACACTTCTGTCACTGGATGTCCATCACACTGTCTTACTGTTTTTAATTTTGTTTTTATATTCTGGCAAGATCTTGAAGTGATGTAGTAATCACTTAGTCAGTTCCATCTGTTTTCAGTATTTTATTTTATCTATTGTGATATGCCTCCTTGCCAGTTTTGTAAACCAAATGCTTTGGGTTTCAGTAGATGTTCAAGCAGATGCTGTCAGAAAAACAAGCGAAATGGGAGAACTATAAAAAAGAGGGATCTGAAAGGATGACTGAGCTTGCTGATGTCTTCTCAGGAGTTAAACCTCTTACTAGAGTGGAGAAAAATGGTAATTATTAAAAATTATACTGTGGGGGGAAAAAGTTATTTCAATTTATGTTTCTAAAGTCATACCAAAATAAAATACATGAGTCTAATAGTAATAATATAGGAACAATTTTCATGTCCCTCAGCTGCCAAAGAGGGCTCTTTAGCTCTTGTCTTGTTTAGGTTTTCAGCACATATTTCATATGTAAACAATATTTAGGTACCTAATATTTAGATGGCCCTATTTTTAAAACTATTTTTCATTCCTTTATTTAGATATACCAGTTAAAATTATAAAATATTAGTTCACTTCTGTATGTATAATGGAGCTCACATTACCATGTTCTATGTACAAAGGAGTGAGAAGACCATGCCCATTAAATTTAGGGATGGTTTAATGTCTTCCCTAATTCTTTCCCTGGCTGTAACCTGGATTTCAATTGTATCAGCATTTTTAAAATAAGAAAACCTTCTTTTACTTGTCCTCTACACAGAGTGGTGTTCTCCTAGTTCTCTAAGGACTTAAAAGTTGAATCTGTGCTTCTTTCCAAATTCCTTGCACTGTGTTTTGAAACACCTATTTTTTTCTCTTGAACTGGTGAAAATAAGATTTTTTTTAATGCCCATTTATGTTGGTAGGTGTTTTTACTGTTGCATGTGAAATTTACCTGAGCATTTGCCACTTTACAAGTGTACATGTTAAAAGACTATAAATGTACCAGTGAAATAAGAACTTGTAAAAATAATCTCCTGTATGTATAGCTTTTTGTTTCTTTTGACTAGCAAGTTCCCTGTATTTTTGATGCCTATCATATATGCAGAGATTTCATTATTTTTTTCTTAATTCTTTCACAGAAAATCTACAAGCTTGGTTCAGAGAAATCTCCAAGCAAATAATGTCTCTGAACTATGATGATTCCACTGCAGCAGGCAGAAAAACTGTGCAGCTAATACAGGCTTTGGAAGAGGTATGGCAAAGACATTTTGAGTTAAATGACCTTGTTCTTCTGGAACAGCAGCATTTTTTACACATGTACTGACTTCTGATAGCAGAGATGCACAACAGATTTGAATTTTAACAACTGTTGAAATCTATTTGATCTTTGCTGTTACATATCTACAGTAAGCAGGAGTTTTGTATAAACCTTGGTGTTGTGAAATAAGGGATATAGTATGAAAGGTCATGCTACCTTTAGCTGAGGGTTTGTAGGTTTTTTCAAAGAAATTAATTCAGTATTTAACATTATTTGGCAATATTACTCATTTTTTAGAAATGCTGAAAATAAATTAATTTGAAACTTAAAAGAGTGTTTTGAAAGGCAAAATAAAAAAAAAATCTGTATTTTTTCTGTGTGTGCTTCTTCTATTTCCAGTATATAAAAGAGTACTCAGAATGATGTTTCACAGTACACCTCCTTTAATAACTTTGTGAAATTTATTGTTAATACACTCCATAACAGGCCAGGATTGAAGTGTCTTACTGCTGCTAGCATCCAGAAGTAATATGTCAGTTTACTGATTGTGTTTCTATTGCTGTCCTTAAAGATGAATAGAAAACAACAAAAAAAGAGTCCTTTTATGAGTTTTACTTGTTTGTTTTTTAAATATAGGTCCAAGAGTTTCATCAGCTGGAAAGTAACCTGCAAGTTTGCCAGTTTCTGGCTGACACCCGCAAATTTCTCCATCAGATGATCCGAACTATCAACATTAAAGAAGAGGTCTTGATCACCATGCAGATAGTTGGTGATCTTTCCTATGCTTGGCAACTAATTGACAGGTATGTTAGCAGGAACTTTTTCTTCCAGTCAGTAACCATTTGTAAAACTTGTGGGAAATCACATGCATAAATGTTATTAGGGCTATCAACGTTCCAATTTAAAAACAGTCTTGAAGCATTGTTCTGTGAGTTGTTGAGTATACTGAATTACAATCAGCTTGAATAGGAATTAACATCCATCCTTCTCAGGTTGTTAACTGCAGGTTAAATTATAGTGTAACTTCTTACTGTCTATCCTGTTCTAACTCTAACAGCTTTGTTAACTTCCTGTCTCCATCCTTTAGTCTTATTAAGTGTTCTCCAATATACTGGAGTTCATTTTTCAACCAAAAACAAATGAGGAAAGACTAATGCTCAAAACTCTGTTTCCGTGGTGGGATTTTGCTGACCTGCTGCTTCATCCCATGGCTGTTCACCCTCCCTGATGCCTCATCTTTTGTCCCACCTCTCCTTTCTCACATAGAGTTTTTCTAACCAGTATCTCTTCAGACCTAAATTCTCCTTTAGTGAAGTTTGTTAGTGATCTCCTGTGCCATTTACACATTACACTGGTGCTGTTGACATACAATTAAACAGTTGAAAATAACAGTTCCAGGGGAAGAAACTGATTTGTTTTGTTTGTTTCCTACCCCAGCTTTACATCTATTATGCAAGACAGCATAAGAGTCAGTCCATCTATGGTAACTAAACTCAGAGCCACTTTCCTAAAGGTAAGTAGGAACAACACTGAACATACTTGAGCACTGCAGCTCAATTCAAGCAGTTTGTTTAAAAGGCCTTAAGCTCTGAAATCAGTTAAGACTTCCTTTTACCAGATCTTCTATGTCTAGTTTTTTTAGACAGTATTAAATTAACTCAAGGTTAGTTTTAAGGAAAATAAAACCAAGTTATGCACGTTTTTATAATGCAACAGTTGTGTTCCTGCTGTTAAGCAAATAAGTCTCTTGGCCAGCCTCTACTCATTACAGTTGTTTTCTGGGGGCATTGGTGCACAGATGGGATCTTCTGCATATGGATCAGAGCAGGCTGAAGGAATTTAAAAAGTTATGTTCTCTGTTCCCTTTGTCTGTTGATGAAGCTCTGGCTTCAGATGAAAATATCATGTGTAGAAATAAGAATAGGGATTAGTGTGAGTGAGGATATAAAATTACAACTGAAATGTCCCATGCAGCTATTTAGATTTTAACAATCTTAGGGAAGGTAGCCTGATGGATTGTTGGACTTCTTTGACTTTTAACAATTTTTTTTTCTCTTGGAAAGCATGGTATAACACTGCCCCTTAGGAAGAATCTAGTACTTTGGGTTGTAGGATAAGAGCCTGAGCAAGAGAATTCAAGCATATAATTTTCCTGAGAAAAGCAAATGTGGAGTTAAAATGTTAACATTATTTCTAGCTTGCTTCTGCTCTTGATTTGCCACTTCTCCGCATCAATCAAGCAAACAGTCCCGACCTCCTCAGTGTGTCCCAGTATTACTCTGGAGAGCTGGTCTCCTATGTGAGAAAGGTGGGTGCTCATAAGGCATAATTGCTTTGTTCTCTCATTATTTTTTCCTAATTGAGGATTATTTTCTTAATAAGAATATTCTGACTCTGGGTGTTTCTTCTCTCATTTACAAAGGTTCTACAGATAATTCCAGAAAGCATGTTTACATCTCTTCTCAAAATCATAAAGCTCCAGACTCACGATATTATTGAAGTGCCTACTCGCCTTGATAAGGACAAGCTACGAGATTATGCTCAGCTGGGACCACGATATGAGGTGCAGTTAAAACAGGGAATTCTGAAAAAGCAAACCTTATAGGTGGCCAACTTTAACCTAAGTTTAAATCTACACAGCTCCATAGAGTTACAGTTTAACAGTGAAGTTAGATTTGTTGACTTAAAGTTAAACTGACAGGTGTTATTGTGAGCATTCCTTAGGTTTCACAAGGACAGATGAGTAACTTTTGAGCTTCTCTTTGTAGAAGTTTAAACTTTGAATCTTGTAGAGAAGGAGAAAAACAAAAGCTAAATAAATTTATAAATGAGCATAAATATATTTTTATTTATTGGAGGGGATGGAACCCTGAAAACCTGAGTCTGAAATGAAGCCCTCCACATTTGGCATTCTTGTTCCAAGAGGAGAAGGTCAAAGACTGAATAAGCCAGCAAGGTTAAGCTTTTTGCTGTTCTCAAATGAGGAGAGGATGAAGGCATGTTGATTTGACCAGATAAAGCTGCTGTTGCTCATTTAGTCTCTGGTTTTTCTTCTGCATTGTAACCAGTCTGGAAGAGTGAGCAAACATCAAAATTACGTGGTTTTATTTTCAGTAGAGGAAGATGCAACACAAAAACCTGAGCAGATCAGTAAGTCTTTCTCCCAGAGAATCTAATAATCAATTAAGATCCCAGCTTTTCCCTGGAGATTTTGCCGAAGTGCTCACTTGTTAGATGTTTTCTGCAAACAAGCTGTGATCTCTAAGCTGATGTTCAGTCCTGAACATTAGGTTTAGCTCCCCCATGAGACTTTTTAAAGTGAGTCTGGCTTGTGTGTGGGTGGGAGTGAAGGAGAAGGCAGTGTTCAGTAATGCTGTATTTTGAGACAGTAAAAGGAAAACAGATTATACTAAAGTTGTTTTCACTTCCAATTTCTGTTGAACTGTAGATCTGAAGGGTCTTCTCTATTCTGTATTGTAAACACCTGAAAGGCAAAAGACTGGCTTGTCTGAACTTTGAGCATAAGGATAATAATAACTGTAAATAATTGTAAAACTTCAAGTGAACGTGCTACCATATTAGATCAGTGGAAATACTGAGGTGGACTCACGGTGGCAGCAGGCTTTATTATAGAATAACTACTGTGACCTGTGTTCCCAGCCTGCTCAAAGGTACCAGCTCAGAGTTTTGTCCATAATATTTGTGCACACAAGATACGGCTGGTCTTCCCTTCTGTAAGCCCTCTGAAGCCTCTGAGAGATACTTGTTCTTTCCTACTGCTAATACACTTCTATTTATCTGACTAAAAGAAAGGTAACTTTATAAGTCAGTCTAGAAGAAGATGTTGTTGAAAGTTGAAAGTATATCAGTGCAACTTATTTAAATCTAAAATAGGAAGCTACCAATGGGAAACGCAGATTTTTGTTTTAGAGTAATTATTTACATCTATTGAATCCCTTCAGTGAATTTCTTTTTGTTACAGGTTGCCAAGCTAACCCATGCAATTTCAATCTTCACTGAAGGTATCCTCATGATGAAAACTACTTTAGTTGGTATCATCAAGGTAATGATCCATTATTTCAATAGGAAAAGGTTGTTTGGTGGCAATTAGTACTTTAGCACAGATTTCAGCACAATATATGAGACCTCAAGGAAAAATAAAACAATAAGAAAATAGAAGTTTGCATGCAGTTTTCCAACAGTGATGCCTAAATTGGCAGCCAGATAAGAACTATATTTTTTCCAGGTTCCTAGGAACCCACAGTCCCTATTATTAATAGATTCATCCACTGTACTTGATGATCATTGGAAGTTTTTCCTGTTGGAAAACTTTTCTGAAGAGCTGTTTCTTCCATTGGTATAATCTGTCCTGCAGTTTTACATTAAGGCTGCATTGATACCTCTTTGAGAACTAGAAGCAAGTATTCTTGAAGAAACATACACTTCTTAATGCATACTGGCTTCTTAGAATTGTACAACGTTCTCAGCAGATCATGAACAAAATTTGAATATGGGAACTACAAACCTTTGCCTTTAACTTAAAGAAATAATTTATTCACTAGTAGAAGTATGTAAATTGTTTATTCTTTGAACAAGCTCTGGTGGTTAAGTGCATCTGTTAACAGTGCTTTCCTGTTTATCAAAAGTATTTAATATCTTCCTAGGTACAAAATAAATCCTTGATATTTTTAATACCCTTCTGACTTTAAAGGAAAAGTGTTTATTCTACTTAGGTGGACCCAAAACAGTTACTAGAGGATGGAATAAGGAAGGAGCTGGTAAAACGGGTGGCCCTGGCTCTTCACAGGGGCCTCATCTTTAATCCTAGAGCCAAGGTTGGTTCAATTTTTATCTACCTTTTATTATACTGCCTTCTAAAAAATAATTTATGCTTTTACATGCAGATTTCCTTTTTGTAAAAATAGTTTTGGACTACTGAAGGTTATTTGGAATTCTTTATTTGATGTTCAAATGAGTTTATAAACTGCCAAGTGTACATAGAATTAAAAAACATCTTTTTATTCTATTCCAAAATGTCCTGTCAATTCTGAATTCACAGTACTGCCTTTGTCTGTGATGATTGACAGGTTATATAAGCCAAGTAAACATAGATAGGCATTGATAAAATAAGGAGTCACTCCTTGTTTTGATCCTGTCCAGATTGTTGAATCTTCTAGATCAATCAATAGTACCACTGAAGGCAAAAATAAATACAAAAAGATGGAGGAAAAAAATATTTAGTAAGAATTAATTCAGATATCAAATTTTGATAAATTTCTCAATGCTTTTCAGATCCAGCTGGACCACAGTGAAATGCTCTAGAGGTTGTTCTCTAAGGGTATTTAGAAGCCTTTTACATTTTCTTTGAATTCTCTATGTTCACAGTTCTGGTTTTATCTTTTTGTTCTTGTTTGTCTCCAGCCAAGTGAACTCATGCCCAAACTGAAGGAAATGGCAGCTACAATGGATGGGTTCCATCGATCATTTGAATATATCCAGGATTATGTCAACATATATGGTTTAAAAATTTGGCAGGAGGAAGTGTCTCGTATTATTAACTACAACGTGGAGCAGGAGTGCAATAACTTCTTAAGAACAAAGGTGCTACTCAAACCCAAAAATAACAAAAAAGTTGATAAATGCCTTTAGAGTTGGCTGTTAGAACCTGTGACTGATGGAGCATGTGTACCCATGGTTCATACCTCTGTAACTTTAACTGAATGTGCTAACTATTGTGTAAAACTGCCCCGTTTATTCTGAAATGTTGCAGCATCTCCCCTGCATTATTTGTACATAAAAGTACCCAAAATAGAATATTTTAGTATATTTTTGTAATAAGATTCATTCTTCTCTTTGCTTTATTCTGTTTTTATAGTGCTCTGCTATGTGTCATTTACAATATTGTGTTGCAGTGTGCCCCTTTTAAATCAAACAAAAGGAAAATTTCTAAATTAAAAAGGTGCAATGGGAACACTACAAATTACTGTAAAACTTATTTTTCAGATTCAAGACTGGCAAAGTATATACCAGTCTACTCATATTCCTATACCAAAATTCACACCTGTGGATGAATCTGTAACATTTATTGGTCGTCTTTGCAGAGAAATCCTGAGGATCACAGACCCAAAGTAAGTAGTTTTTGTCACCATGCATTGGATAGCTCCAATTCCACCACACACAAACTAAAATACAAGAGATAGGTTTTCCTTAGCTGTCATATCTTTATCTAAAACCAGATTTACCCAGTCCATGCTGTACATTTTAAAGGTTAGTCTAGAAAAGTGCTGATTTTAGTCTAAGAAGGAAAACAGTGTGTTCAAGAAATGGAGGAGAGAGAAATCAGGGACGAGTGACAGAGCCCTGGTGGAGAGAGGAATAGGTAAACATCACTGGAGATATTTGGAGAGTCTTTCTCATTTGTCTAAGAAAGGTAACTCATTACTGAGAGTATCACAGGAGCTATCTGCAGCTTTTTCTGAAGTTGTTTGCTGATTTTTTCCCTCAGAATCACGTGTTACATCGACCAGATGAATACCTGGTATGATATCAAAACTCATCAGGAAGTAACCAATAGTCGTCTCTTCTCAGAGATCCAAGATACTTTGGGTACCTTTGGTCTCAATGGCTTAGACAGGCTGCTGTGTTTCATGATTGTAAAGGAGCTGCAGGTAATTTTTGAACTTCAGTTTCTCAAGGCCACAGTGCTTTGTTGTTTAATAATGAAATTTTAAAAAAAATCTGTTCATTACTGAAATGGTAAAATTAAATCAAAAGCATTTGAAAAATGGTTGTTCAACTGCAAAAGTGAGAATTTCAGTTACAGATAAAATTATGGAAGTTGGTGCTCTTAAGTAAATGTTGCTGTGTAATTCCAGGTTGTGTGGGGATGCTTTCTGAAGGTGTGCACTGTGTGTGTACTTAAAAGTTGATTTCAGGTCATCTTCTATTTTTCTGTCTAGAATATCAACAAAGATTGTTTGGGTCTACCATGATGCTTAAGGTGTCAATTCTGTGAAATTACTGTTTCCCTAGTACCTGTTATGTGAAACCAAGTTTTTTTTGTTTCCTGAGAAGAATCTAGTTCTAGCCTGGTTAGAGATTTTAGGGGAAATAAGTATCAACAAACACAGTTCTTCCTGAAAAATTGAATTACTACTTGTCCAGAGTGGATATTAGATACTGACAAAGGGGATCTTCTTAATGTCCTAACATTGATTAACATAACTCCAAAAAGCAAAAATTGTAACTACGCAATTCCTCAACTCTTCATCTATGGAAACAGTCTTTCTGCTGTTAAAAAATGTGGCTCCAGTGCCATCAAGATTAATCATAGAGTGCATGTGTGATAATTTTACTTACTTCTTTCTTTCTTTTATTTAGAATTTCCTGAGCATGTTTCAGAAAAATATATTGCGTGACAGGTCAGTACAAGACACCTTAAAAGCACTCATGAGTGCTGTCAGTCCCCTCAAAGGAATCATAGGTAAGTGCTTACTGGTTAACATGGAAGGGAGCAATTGTCTTTGTACTCTTGCATTTATTTCTCTTCTTACTTGTTCTTTTTTTTAATGCCTCACCCTTCTTCTTTTCTCAGCAAATTCAAACAAGGTTTATTCTGCAGCTATTGCAAAAACACAGAAGATCTGGACAGCTTATTTAGACTCCATAATGAAGGTAGGTTCATGTGACTTATTGTTAGCCAGAATTCATTCGAGGCTCTTTGGTTATATTGGCCCCTCAATTCAGGAGGGACATGGGGGTGCTGAAGCATGTCCAGAAAAGGGCAGCAGAGCTGGTGAAGGCTCTAGAGGGTAAGTCCTGTGAGGAGCAGCTAAGGGACTTGGGGGTGTTTAGTCTGGAGAAAAGGAGGCTCAGGGGGGACCTTACCACTCTCCACAACTCTGTGAAAGGAGGCTCTAGCCAGGTGAGGGTTGGCCTCTTCTCCCAGGTACCAGTGACAGGACAAGAGGACATGGCCTCAAACTGCACCAGGGGAGGTTGAGGTTGGACATCAGGAGGAATTTCTTCATAGAAAAGGTTGTTAAACATTGAAACAGGCTGCCCAGGAAGTGTGGAGTCACTGTCAGGTGTTTGAGGACAGACTGGATGTGGCACTCACTGCCAGGGTTTAGTTCACAAGGTGGTGTTTGGTCATAGGTTGGAATCAATGATTTCAGGGGTCTCTTCCAATCTTAAAGGTTCTGTGATATTTTAATCTCCTTATTTTACTATGTTGTATTATATTGACTTGGAATTATGTAGCATCACAAGTGAAGCAGGCTTGGGTTTGCAAGAGCTCCTGAGCTTCATTTGTGTGGGCACCTCATACTCCACAAAGTGCTTAGCACTGAGTTTCATAAGAAATCATTCACCAAAAGCAGAGTCTGGCACTAGAGATCTGATCTGGGCAGACAAGGTTAGTGTTCAGTGCCAGGAACTCTTGGGCTTCCTCGCAGTGCCTTGTGACCATGGTATGCCCAAGGATAAAGTTTGGAGCAGTAGCATTTCCCAGACTTGCCTTGCCACAGAAGGCATTGTACTGTGCTGAGGATTTAAACAAGCTGTCCCACTATCTTCCTCTTTATCTTGTCTCTGTAATGATATATGGGGAGCAGCATTTCTCAGAGTGCTGTGGAGGTTTATGTTACTGGAGTGAAGAGGAAAGGGCAGGGAAGGAGAAGGTTGACTGCAACGAGCCTCTCTGATGCTTTTTTACCCTGCTGTGCTGACCTTAAGATGTACAGAGAGGTGGGAAGCAGAGTGCAGGCACTTTCACTGACCAATGAAAAGCATTTTCACTGACCAATGAAAGTAACTGGGGTTTTATACCTGGTACCTTTTTTGTGCCCATTCCCTTTGGCCTCTACCTGTGACCAGGAACTGTGTGTAAACTTCAAGCACTGTGACTACATCTCTGCTCTGAGTGCACTGTGCAGTTGGGGTCAGTCTTTAGCTGACTCTTCCTTCATTGCATTCAGTATAACACACCACCCTTTTTGTGTTTGTGTCAACAGGTTGGTCAGATGCAGATTTTAAGGCGACAGATTACCAATCAATTAAATTATTCCTGCAGGTTTGACTCCAAGCATTTGGCTGCTGCTTTGGAAAATCTCAATAAGTAAGAAGCAAAATGTGCTGAAGAGTTGCTTGTATCTCTGTGATGTAATTGTTATCAGCTCAGCAATCCTTAAAATCTAAAATGAGAAAAATCTATAATTACAAAATCTAAAATCTATAGCAAAATGTGGCATCTGATTTGTGTGCTGGTTTTTGTTGATCAGTATTTGAATTTTAACCCAGCAAAAACATTAAAAATAAATACTTGCTTGGCAAGTAACTAGTTTGAACATGCAGTTTCTCATAGCATTTGGTTATACCTGGTTCTGAACTCATATTTAGATGAGAAAAAGGAACAGAATATGTGTGGTGCTGATTTTGAATCAAATATGATGTTTGTAAAAAGGTACTCCAGAGAAGGTGTTTTACTCTTGATTGTGGCCATGTAGAGGTTTTTGTATCTTTGAAATTTTTATATTAATATGACATGTGGGCATCATGTAAGGTTTATTTGGGGATAATTTTTAAAATCATTTAATATAATCTGTTTTCCTTTTAGAGCAATACTGGCTGACATTGAAGCACATTATCAGAACCCATTACTACCTTATCCTAAAGAAGACAACACTCTTTTATATGAAATCACAGCTTATCTGGAAGCTGCTGGCATTCACAATCCATTAAATAAGGTCAGGCATACATTCTGGTGCTTGGTGCAGTTTGTTTTGTTCTATTTTTTTTCTTTCTATTTTTTTTTAACTGAGAAAAAAAATAATATGTAGAAGACCTGTACTACTCTTTTTTTTTCCCCCTCAGATCTACATAACAACAAAACGTCTGCCATATTTTCCCACCGTCAACTTCCTATTCCTCATTTCTCAGTTTCCCAAACTTCAGTACAACAGAAATTTAGGTAATGTGTAAGTTGCTGTTTGTCTAAATCTAATTAAAACCTATGTGAAATTATCTGTAGAGAAGATAGTAAAATTACCTGCATAGAAAATACACAGTTCCTGACTTTATCAGGTCAGACAGTTTTGTTATACTATTTAAGCCAAATACAATAAGGTAGGAAACAGAATCCAGACTCCTGGGTTTCTCATTCTATCCTGTGCCTCAGTTAATATCATTAAGCCATTCACCATGGAAGACATGCAGTTGTTACATTAGTTTTGGACTTTCTTGTGTGAGCAAGCAGAAGGGGAGACAGCAAAAAAAGCCATGAAGAGTACATTACCTAAGTTAGCCTGTGCTGTAAGAATATGTTCTGGTTTATAAACATAAACATATATGTATTGTTTTGGGCTTTTTCTGTGCAGGAGTGGTGTGCAAGCGGCCAGCTGATCAAATTGACTGGCTGCCTTTGGTTCTGGGGCTGCTTACCCTGTTGAAACAGTTCCACTCAAGATACACAGAACAATTTTTGGCTCTGATTGGTCAGTTTATTCGTTCAACGATGGAGCAGTGCACAAGGTACCCATGTTTTACTTTTTACCCAAGTATCTATCACCTCTGTGAAGAGGACTTCAGCAGTGAAAAAGCACTGCATTTTCAGCATTTTTGCTAGCAGAGTATAGTTGACATTTGCAGTCTTTCAGTACTTGAAGGGATCCTATAAAAAAGGTGGAGAGGGTCTTTTTACATGGGCAGACAGGGATAGGAAAAGGGAGAATGATTTAAACTAAAAGAGGGGGGACACTGAGATTAATGTTAGGAGGAAATTCTTTCCCATGAGGGTAGTGAGGCACTGGAATGGGTTTCACAGAGAAATGGTGGATGCTCCTCCATACCTGGAGGTGTTCAAGGCCAGGTTGGATGGGGCCCTGAGAAAACTGGTCCACAGAAAATTGTCCCTGCCCATGGCAGGCCTCTTGTAAAATCATGATCTTTAATGTTCCTTCCAGCCCAAACCATTCCATGATTGCATTAGACAATAACAACAATATATTTTACTAAATAGAAGATTAAAACAGAATTTCTATTTGTAATGGAAACACATGACACCTAATAGAAATGATGTTATTTGAAGGCTGGCATTTTCAGGTAATTTAATCCAAGTAACTGGTTGATAAGTAAGAGTGTGATCTCCATGGTGGTTTAATTTTAGCCAGAAGATTCCAGAAATGCCTGCTGATGTAGTGGGTGCCCTCATGTTCCTGGAAGATTACATTCGATACACCAAGTTACCAAGAAAGGTAAGAAAAAATTCCATGTCTCTAAATATGCCCCTAAACACCCCAACCATTTTCCCTGGAAAAAGGAGCAAGAAATGTGTGTTCCCACTCCACTTCAGCCAATTAAGGGATCTGGCCAGGGAGACACTGCCCACGCCCTCCATTTGTACTACAAATGAGCCAACATAACAAATAACAGCTCAGGGTCCTGCTGATGCAGAAGCAGCCCTCGTTTGTAGAGTTCAGTCCCATTACTACAGGAATAAATAGATGAATACTGATAAATGAAGGATTTCACCTTTGTGCTAATTTCAAAGCAGTCTGTTAAATTTAATCTTCAGTGTATAATGCTGGGGGCTGTTGGGAAGGAAAGGAATAAAATAGAAGTTCCAAGGTATTTCCAAGTAATACTAAACAGTATTCTAAACACAGGGCAAAAAGCTAATTGGATAGTCCAAATTTTGGTGAAACACTGTATCCAGTCTTTCCTTCACTTCCTGCCAAAGGCTGATTTCCCAGGCAGCTTCCTTGTCTCACATGCAAGGGAAATGCTAAAAATCTACTTGTAGAGAGACTTTGTTTCATGTTTAAATGCAACTTAACTACATTTGAAGATAATATATATTCTTTATATATAGTATTCAAAATAAGTCATAATCCTGATTGCTATATATAGGCTGTACCTCCGTGGTTCTTGAGTAAACATTCAATGGCCATTTCCCAGCTTACATTCACAATGAGGAGAGTGAGTTTCTTCCAGTCTCCTCTTCCCAGCCCACAGTTCTGTGTGGTGGAAGGTCCCTGTGTCAGTCCTGCAGCTGCAGGTGATGCTGTGTGGAGCCCACAGGGAGGACAGCAGCATTCCTCCAGTCCTACTCTGTTCCTGTGTCCCTGGCATCTCCTCCCAGCCCTGACTGGGCTGTTCCTTCCTTCCTTTGAGCACATCCAGGAGCACATCCTGATGCCAGGGTGGCTCAGGTCAGTAGTGTGTGTGCTCCAGTCATGGATCTGGTATGCTTGTAATGGATGAATGGACAACAAATGGATAATGCAAATGCCCCACTGTGCCCTCCTGTGTCCCTCAGGTTGTTGAAGCACACGTGCCAAGCTTCATTTTTGATGAATTCAGAACTGTTCTATGAATATGGAGATGGACCAAGACTTTTCACCAAACCTGAAATGAGGCTTTTCTCCAAACCTGAAATGAGGAGTTGGGGCCTGAGGGTGAGGCAAGTACAGCTGTTCAGAACTGTGTCTTTTCTTTGCTTCAAGGCAGTGCCTACAGCTGTCTCTGTGAAATGTAACCATCAGCACTAGTCTATATAACCCTTGTTTAAATCTTGGCATGATACACAGCGTGTATCTCCTCTAAACAGTGTACATTTTGTACTGCACATTATAAATGCTGCATGTAATTGTTTATGTAAAAATCATTTAGGTTTTTTGTTCTGAAGAACTATCTGTGGAAGTTTGACTTTTGTATCAGAAATGAGCAATGAAATTGAAAATAAAGGTGTTGGATAGTTTACCAGGACTGATGATTCTAAATACAATTTTCTTTTTAAAAGAACCAGAAGTATGCATATACAGTGTAAAGAGGTTTGATGTCTGCCTGTGTGCTACAAACAGTGTAATTCTATAGAGGACATAAAATAATTATTTGTTGCTGAAAAGTCCTGTTAGGCTAATTAAAGGCACAAATATTAGTGTAACTGTAACATTTCTAATGTTGGGGAACAAGATGTTTAGTCACATAATTTTCACTCATGGTACATGCAATGTCCCAGCCTTAAGGGGAAGGGAGCACCCAAGATTCACAGATGCTCATGGTCTAAAGGAATGACAGAAGAGGGTCCATGAAAACTCTCAAAGTTTTATTAGTAAATTACCCATTTCACATGGAAATTGATATGTTAGTCCCTGACCTCCTGCCTAAGCACACAGCAGTGGGGCTTGGAAAAGGAATGGGATCAAAGGTGGGGTGATGAGGGGGATAGAGGAAGAGAGATGGTTGAAAGAGGGGGAGAGAGAGAGAAAGAAAGGAAGAAAGAGAGAAAAAGAGATCACCAGTCCTGGCTCCAGCACGGATCCAGCTGATGGCGTGTCCTGGGCTGCACACCCAGGCTTTGTGGGGGTACTTTTTTATAGATAAGTTTTTCCCACCCTAGAGATAACTTTCTTGACTGTCTTGTGCTTATCTCCATGAGTCAGAACGAGGACATTTGTCTCCCATTTCCCTTCCTCCTATGCCTCCTTTTGCAGCCACAACAATCCTTGGCTGTTATTGCCATAATCCTTGATGGCTCAGTTTTTGGAGTTTGCTACATGCACAAGCCCCCTCATCTTCCAAGCTTCCACAGTATGGAACATTTTACACCTGGCTTGATTATCTAGCATGGGGCTGCTGTGCAATTGGCAGCAGGGGCTGTTACCCTATCAGAGGGAGAGCCTGGTGATTATCAGACTGAAAAAGAGGAGGCAGAGGCCACAGCTAAAGGGAAAGTCCCATGTTGGGGGTCTGTCCAGCCCACACTCCTGCTTAGAGCAGGGCAGCTGGCACAGGGTGCTCAGGGCCACAGCCAGTTGAGTTTTGAGTATTCCTTGGATGGAGGAATACTGTCTATTCCCACTGTCTCTCTGGGTGATCTGCCCAGGTGTTTGACCTCCTAAACAGAGAAAGAAGTTTTTCTTATGTTCAAATGGAATTTCACATGTCTCAGTTCTTCCCCATTGGCTCCTGTCACTGTGCACCACTGACTGTAACTGACTGTCACTCTTCATTTCTCCCTCTATCCATTTGAATATTTGTCCACATGAGTAAGATCCCTTTTAGCCTCCTCTTCTCCAGACTGAGCAGTCCCAGCTCTCTCAGCCTCTCCTCATATGACAAGGGCTCCAAGCTGTTAATCATCTCCATGGCCCTTCAGTCTGTCCTTGTCTGTCACAGTGGGGAATCCAGCTCTAAACTCAGCACCCAGATGTCTCTTGCCAGGGCTGAGCCAACAGAAGGGTCATCTCCCCCTGTTGCATCTGTTGCAGCAGATGTGCCAGCAGCTCTACCTGATGCAGCCCAGGAGGCTGGTGGTCACTGCTGCAGGAGTGAACTGATTTTTCCCAGGATTCCAGGGAAATCCAGAGGGACGCAACTTTTCCCAGGAACAACTTGTCTGCCAAGTTGTCTTCCAGCAGTTTCTGAACTTCATCAACTTTGTGTTGGACCACTTCTCCAGCTTGGCCAGGTCCCCCTGCTCTGTAGCTGCTCCTTGTGGGTTTGTATCCCCTGCAAACTGCTGGGGGTCCATGGCCCTGGTTGTAGCAAAGCCATTGAACAGTACTGGCCCCAGTATCAACCCCTGGGTGCTCCACTAGGAACTGGCCTCTAGCTGGACATCGTGGTGCACATCACAATCCCCTGGGCCCCACTGTGGAGCCAGTGCATTCAGTTTGGGTTTCCCTTAGTAAATCCATGCTGAGTACTCCCAAGCACCTTCCTGTTCTTTGTGTGTTTGGGAATGGTTTCCAGGCCTGTTTGTCTCATCGCCTTCCCAAGGTTTGTGGTGAGGCTGGCTGTCCTACAGCTTTCCTCATCCTCCTCCTTGCTGTCCCTGAAGACAGGAGTGATGTTCAGGCCTCAGGATCACCACCACCATTCACAGGACAGTGAGAGTAGCCTCTCTCTGACACCTGCCTGCTCTCCTCACATCCAGGAATGCATCCCAGCAGCTTCCATGGAGTCCTGAATGCCCACATTGTTTAAATATGTTCCCCAACCTGGTCCTTCTCTGCTGAAGGACTGAGTTCTGATCTGTGGGGTTCAGCACCACTGAGTGTTGTTTCACCTGTTACTAAATCAGCCTTTGCAAAAGCTGAACCCATGCCACAGTAACCTGGTTTTCAGGCTGGGGAAGGATTTTAACTCCTGCATTCTGTCAGCACCTGTTTTGGGAGTACAGCCCTTCCCTCTCCAGCAGGCAGGGGCTTGCCCAGCACCAACTCCCTGCCCATCCACACAAGAGCTTTGATGCTGTCTGAGACACTGCAGCTTCCCCTGGCAGCCAGTGCCCTCCTGGCCTCCACATCTCCCTCCAGGTGTGCTCTGGGTGAATGAACAACACAGTGGTTCAGGCAACTCTGACAAGAGCCCTGAGGTCAGCCCTGCTGTACAGATCTGGAGAGTTGTGCTGGTCACACATTTCCAGGAATGGAGGAGCCTGGGCTGCCTCTTACCAGGAGTGAGGAGTACTGGCTGAGCTGGGGGTGGACATGATTAACACAGCAATGGCTGCACTCCTGCACGTACACAGAGGTGGGGCAGGCTGTGAGTCAATCACTTCATAAAAATCTGTACAGCCCATTGCACAGCAGTGATTCCCCCTAAAGCACAGAATCACAGGATCAGCTGGGTTGGAGAAGATCTCCAAGATTACAGAATCCAGCCTGTGACTGAACATAACCATGTCAAATAGACCATATCACCAAGCTCCACATCCGGTCTTTTCTTGAACACCTGCAGGAAGTGACAGCTTTCCTTAGGCCCAGAGTTATACCATATTCTAGTGACATTATCCAGCTGTTGTTACATCACTGTGTGAATCATAATTTAAGTCATCCTCAAGTCACAAATTCAGCTATTGCCCTCTGGTGGAGTTGACTTTGGCTGGAGGCCAGGTGTCCATCCAGCTTCTCTATCACTTCCTTCCTCAGCTGGAAAGGGAGAAAAAATAAGATGGAAAATTACTTATAGCTCGAGATAAGTCAGTTTAACAAAGCAAAACCAGAAGTTTGCACATGCACAAGCAAAGAAAAGAAAAAATAAAATTATTCTCCATTTCCCATCAGCTGCTTCCCAGGAAGCAGGGCCTCAGCAACAGAGCAGTTGCTACAGAAGGCAAACATTGTAAAAAACAAATGTACCCTCTTGCTCCTCACTTTTGTAGCTGTTCTGATGCTGATGTGATGCAGTATGGAATACCCCCCTGGTCAGTCTGAGTCAGCTGTCCTGGCTTTGCCCCTCCCAGGATCTGGCCCACCTGCAGCCCCTTGGTGGGCAGGGGATCCTGGAGAGGCAGGGCTGGTGCTGTGCCAGCCTTGCTCAGCAAGAGCCAAAACTCTGGGGTGCTACCAACACCTTCCAGCTGCCAGTGCAGAGCACAGCCCTGTGAGGGCTGCTGTGGGCAAAATGAACTCCCTCTCAGCCAGAGCCAATATATACCCAATCACCCTCTGATTACCATTTGATTTTCATTCAGATATCAATTAATCACCATTTGTTCATCGTTTGATCACTAATAAAAGCCTTTTAGTTAAATCCATGCTGGTTGCTCTTCATGACTCAGCTTTGAAGCCAGATAAGCAAATGAAGCTGTAGAGCAGAAGAAAGGGAGCATCATGGTAAGACAGCACAAAAAAAAAAAAAAGACAAAGAAGGTGAAATGGGTGAGGTGGGAAGTCAGGTGTCACCCAGCATTAACAACCTGAAGTCTTAAATGTTTAACCACACAAGAACTATGTATTTCTAGTTTAACAGGTAGGAAAGCAAAGAGTAACAATGGGAAAATATGACTTGGTGTCACACTCTTTTTTCTCCATTTCAATTCAATTTAAAGCTTTTCCTTTAGAAAGCTCTGAACTTTCCCCAAATGACTGCAAATATCCTGTCCTCACAGTAGTACAGTTTCCTAAAGATGGCTAAATTAAAACACACAGAAAACTCTTAATGCATTAAGACTTACATTACTAATGCAATTATTTATGATGAAGCTTCAAATTTTAGGCAAGAACAGCTACAAGGGGCATTCACTGACAGTGCACATTCATTG
This sequence comes from Agelaius phoeniceus, assembly GCF_051311805.1. Classification (NCBI taxonomy): domain Eukaryota; kingdom Metazoa; phylum Chordata; class Aves; order Passeriformes; family Icteridae; genus Agelaius; species Agelaius phoeniceus. The sequence continues at coordinate 143,683,089 of NC_135265.1, read as the reverse complement.
GCAGTGTACATTACATTGCTGGAACTCAGCAAGCAGAAAAATCAATGATGATATTATTAAGGAAAACTAAGGTTCACAGACAGACCAGAAAAAAAAAATGGAAAAATAATTGCAATTGGTTTCTGCATCTGCAGTAGCCCATAAACATCAGCAGGAATCTTTCCTGTGCTCCAGATCATCACAATATTCTTCAGCAGAGATTATATCCCTGCATTTCTTATTCTGTATTACACCCACAGTCTTAGTAATGATTTATGAAGCCCTGACTGAACTAATCTGCTTTGAGGTGTATCCACAATGCCTGGGTTAACTGGCTTTCCATCCCAGAAATGACCATATCTCCTGCCTCATCTGGGTAAAAACCACCAGTGCAGGGAATCCCTTTCACTCCAAGCAGGTACAAACAGACCAATGCATAGTGTGCCCCAGATGTTAAAATGCAATTTCAATTATGGTGCTTAATTTTAACTCCTGTGGCTCTTCAGATAAAACTAGAAAAATTCATATTTAGAATAATTATATAGGTGTGACTCTAGCAGACATTGATTAATTATACTCATGATTGATGTCTCATCTGTCCATAATTAAAATAAGTAGAAATCCATGAAAACAGATCATTTCTGCATGCCTGTGTCTTTCAAACCTTGTACTTCTTTGAATGGCATGTCCATCTCTATTTTGCATTTAGAAAATAAGCACCTTCACCAAATACTGAGGTAATAAATAATCAAGATTATTTCCTTCTAGAGGTATGCCATTTATTAAAATCAGATTATAGGGATATTTTGAAGCTGTGCAGCTCCCCACAGTATTGGAATCAAACAAGTCTCAGCAGCATTGAGCAGTGATGACTGGTGTTATAGTTGCCTCCTCAAGCCAGGTCTAATAAGCTTTTGGAGGCCTATAACACACCCAAGATATCTCAGCTACCTTTGGAGGCACAAAAATCAGCAGGATGGCTTCTGTTGCAGTGTTGGAAACAAAAAGGTTTAATAAAAGGCTAAATAACAAACAGAAAAACAAACCAAGTGCCAGATGGTCTTGCTCCTAGTAAAACACTTTACAAAAGCAGTTAATTTCTTGTTCTCTTCTTTTTCTAGTTAATTGCCTAAGTGAAACTTTTTAGCTTCCATCCAATTAGCTATCCTTAAGTTTGAAATAAAGTCCTTTAAGCCTGTGAAGTAACTTGTTTTAGCTAATAAAAAAAAAGGAAATTTTTAAGCTTCTTTCCTTTTTTAAAAAACAAATAGTTTTGTCACTCCATCAACAAAAAGCACATTCTTATAGACTGCTAACGCAGAAATTTGAGGAGAAATACCTCCCTGTTCCAGGCTTTAATTTATCTGGCTATAAAGATGGTATGTGACAAATACAGTAGCTGATAATAGAAAGGAAACAGCAAAGTGTGACGCTGCAGGAAATTCTTGGGAAGCACAGAAGACCTTGAGTTACCCATTATGTGAGAACAGAAAAAGCACCCTGTTTCTTTGAAAGCCTGCAAAGCCTGAGGAAATTACCCACCTGTCAGGCTGATGGATTTATTGCAGGCACAAGTGCTGTCTTAACTCTGCAACAAACAAATTCATGTTGCTCTCAGCTGGTGAGTCTCATTTTCATACACTACAGACAGGTGCTGTGCAGGCACTGTGTGGGGTGGAGCGATGCTGGGTGATGCTGATGGGCTCTGACACATGGAAACAAGAGAGCTCTGATTTCATTATCCCAAGCTGGGCTTGCACATAACATCTATATGCACTGCCTGCTTGCAGATGTCATTTGCAGGAGAAACTAGCCTGTATGGGATAGAAAAAAATCACCAAATGCATTATAGAGAGACAGAGCAGCTCCATGTATGTCCTGCAGCAACGTGCAAGTGCCCTTTGTGTACAAAGGTGTGCTGGTTTTGGCTGCAGTAGAGGCAATTTTTTTCCCAGTGTTTTGGATTTGTGCTGAACACAAGGTTGATAATATAGAGATGTTTTCATTATTGCTGAGCAGGGCTTGCACAGAGCCAAGGCCTTTTCTGCTTTTCCTACAGCCAGGCTGGTGAGGAAGCTGAGTGCACAGGGGAGGCTGGGAGGAAACACAGCCAGGACAGGTGACCCAAACTGACCAAAGGGATATTCCAAACCATATGCTCATGCTCAGGATATAAAGGGGGGGAAGAAAGAGGAAGGAGGGGATGTTTGGACTGATGGTGTTTGTCTTCCCAAGTCACTGTTACATGTGATGGGGCACTACTCTCTTGGAGATGGCTGAACACCTGCCTGCCCATGGTAAACTGAATTAATTCTTTGTTTTGCTTTGCTTGTGTGCATGGCTTTTGCTTTCCCTATTAAGCTGTCTCTATCTCAGCCCCTGAGTCTTCTGCCTTTTACCCTTCCAATCCTCTCCCTGATCTCACTGGTGGGGGAGTGAGTGAGCAGCTGCCTGGGGCTTGGCTGGGGTTAAACCACAACAATAGGAAACTGTAGTAAGTGAACACCCAGTTTCCACCCCCTGTAAATACCTGTGGTTGCCCAGTTACTGTATGACCAAACCTGAGCCACAGTGGTGCCACTTCAGAGCTCACCTTTGGCACAGAAAAGCTTGAGTACTGGATCTGATTCCTGCCTGGTGATGTCAGTAGAAATGGAGACCTTGGAGCAGAAAGCTATATAGGCAGCCTTAGTCAGGAAAGTTTTCTAGCATCAGAAAAGACACCAGGGGCACAAGTGACTGCCAGCATCCCACGAGAGCCTGTTGCAAAAGTTTCTCTCGCTTCCTGTTGATTCTAAGTTGAAAAAGAAAACTTGCCTAGAAAAAGCAGTGTAAGGCTGAAGGTTAACAGAGTCACTTATTAAGGGCTCAAGAGCAGATGGAGGCAGGGGCTCTGGAGAAGGTTTCCTGTAGGTGACCCTATGTCATCTCAAATCTTGATGGATTTATGTGTCTGCAACAGCTTGTGCATCAAGATGGGATCCTTATCACCAAAATACATTTCAATCCACATTTTAAAAAGCAAAGCAAAAATTAGCTGAAATCTGTGCACATCCACCACATTCCCAAAACAGTGACCAATTTCTTGTTACCAATGACCTCCTCTGCAAGAGTTTCCTCCAGCAGACACAAGAGCAAAGCACTGTTCTGGCTTAGGAAATGCAGAGGCAGCAAATAGATCCAGTCACAAGGAAGGTGGAAAAGCTTTGTAACTTAAAACCTTAATAGCAGGGTTTTATTTATGTTGAAATATAGGTGAGGGGTACATTTATGCCATACATTAAAAGTTTATGAACCAGAGCTCAGCACTGTGCCCAGCAGCCCCACATCAACCTTTGGGTCCAGGATCTTGATTCACAACTGCATAAAACATGTCAGGACCCATCCTGTGGTGCAGCATGGCCCACACCCAAAATACAGCAGTCTGGTTCACCCAGTGTTTGCAATGATCCCTCCTCCAGGCTATTCCCTTTTCCCTGAAGTCATTCCCAGGAGGAGCCTGTGCCAAGGCCATCATAGGCAGAGCACCACCAGTGAGGGGCAGGGGCAACCATTGTCCTTGGGTGTCTCCCAGGGTTGGTGAAGCCTTCAGGCTAACAAGCCACAGCAGAGATCATGGACCCTTATCCCTCTGCAAGCTTCCCCTGCCTGTCCTGCCCTTAAAGAATCCAGCCTCAGAGCCTAGAAGCAGCCATGTGGTCAAACTCACCCCACCAGTGCTGCCATGTGTGTACCAACACTCACAGTTAGAAGTCAATGCTTGTACATAAAATTCTGTATACTTTTATACTGTGTATATATATATATATACTGTATACTATATCCTTCTACTAGGCAAGACAAATTTTCAGGACCATATAAGTATCAGCCCCTACATCAGGGCTATCAGAAACCACACCAGGGAAGAGAGTGTTAAGATGCCCTTGCCTGAATGAAGGATGTGAATCTGGACCTGAAGGAAACGAGCTGCATCACAGAAACCCAAAAAAGCTGTAGTTGCATAAGAATGGCTCACAGGTAAACAAGGTGTTGAGCCAAAGAAAACTTGCATGTTCCTATGAAAAAACAAATTAACTACTTTAATAGCATAGGTGGAACCATCTAAAATTGGATGAGTATTCAACACACCCCACTGGGTGCTTCCCAAGAGCTGCTGACTACCCATGTTCCTATTGCCTTAATGTTAACGAGTGTTTCAGCATTTGACCCATGGTTCTGCCATTTGTCATTGCTGGATTGGTAACCTGTGCTTGAAGAGGGTTTTAAGCTCTAAAACCTGGATGCAATACTAGAAATCACTTCTTCAATGGCCCTTCACTATCTCTACCTTCTGAAAATGATACCAGCAAAGGCCAAACACTTCACTCTGCAGCTTCTCTTGACTCTGCCTGAAGCTCCTGCTCTGCCATACACCAGTCAGTGCAAAGGCCTATTTCAAGCAAAATTGTCATGTGCTCACCTTAGCCCTTCCATAACAATTTCCAACATCCTGTTTACCTTTTTATCTGATGCTGCCAACTGAGTGGAAGCATGGAGAGGACTAGTCATGGTGATTCCAGGACACTCTCCATTGGGTTCCACCATCATCACTGGTATTGGACAGCAGCACAAACAACACATGTGTGACCAGGTGGATGATTTGCTCAGCCTGGTGGCACAGCTAAAGAGAAGAAGCAGGATGGTTCAGGAATATCAGGGAGTCTGTGAAGGAGACAGACTGGTAGAACCTGCCTCCCTGAGACAGGAACAACCACCAGAAAAAATATGCGATCAAGGGTCTCTGGTATCTTCCCCCCATCAGGCAGAAAACAGTAGCTCCAAAGAAAGGAGTAAATGGATAAAAAGTCCTTACCTGGGCAGCAGATGAAATCCCTCCCTGTCCACCTCACTCTCCCTGGTGCCCCTGTACAGTATGCTTGAGGCTCTGGAGGTGGAATGCCAATCAACATGTGATGAGGATGAAGGTCCAGCTATACCAGAGGTATTGGCAGAGTCAGAAAGGCCTAAACAAGACATCACAACCACCTCTGTGAGGAAGAAAAGTTGAGTTGTAGTTGTGGGTGATTCCTTTCTAAGGGGAACAGAGGGTCTAATGTGCTGGATAAATGCTCCTCTTGGGAAAGTCTGATGCCTCCCTGGGATCCAGCTTCAGGATAACTCCAGGAAACTTCCTAGCCTGACACAGCTCTATGACCCATTACTGGTCTTCCATGTGGGTGGCAGTGGAGCTGCAACATCCCAATCCAAGGGTCATCCAAAGACACTTCAGCCCCTTGGCTAGGTTGGTAAGGGAAGTGGAGCACATAATTTTTCCTCCATCCTTCCAGTTGCTGGCAAAAACAAGAAGTAAGAAACAGATGGACCCAGCCCAGTTCATGGCTCTGTGGCTGGTGTCACTGCCAGAATTTTGGTTCCTCTGAAAATGGGATGGGCTACACAGCATCAGGCTTGCTGCCATCAGGTGAGATTCACCTTTCTCAAAAGGAGAAGGGGCTCTTTGCTCAGGAGCATGGGGGCTCATTGATAGAGCTTTAAACTAGACATGCCAGGGAAGAGGGATAATATGAGGCTTGCCCATGACAGGCTGTGGGAGGATGCACCAAGGTTTAAGGGACAGAGTGCTAGCGAGGGCCCTCAGACAAGTGGCTCTAGAGGTGTTGTCCTCATTGGAGAACATTGTAAATCTTATGGAGATGAGCCAGGCACACCTGGGGTAATACAAGCGATCAGGGAAACACCAGTGAAATACCTCAAAGGAATTAAGGGGTGCCCCTCTAAGAAGGTGACACAGCTGACAGCCCAGCTGAAGGACCTCTACACCAATGAACACAAAGGACATGAGCTGGAAGCCACTGAGCTGCTAGAAAGCTGTGACCTACTTGCCATTGCTGAAACTTGGTGGGACAGATCCCAGGACTGGAGTGTGGCTATTGAGATGGGAATCTTGTGGTTGGTGTCACTACAGCCACTGCAGAAGGGGAACCAACTGATGAAGCCTTCCTGCTCCAGCTGCAGGAGGCATCGCACTCTGTGGCATTCGCATTCTCTGAAAAATTCCCTCGCCCAGGGTTTTTCTCCTGGGAAGCTAAAAGGCAGCGAGAGGCCTCAGAGAAAAGAAAAACAATTCTTATCTTATTTGCTTCTCCTGTGTTGTGCTCGTCTGGAACGTGTTTGGAGATTGTTTACCCACAGGTGACTGTTTCATTGGATTCTGGTGTGAGTTGTTTTGACTCATTGGCCAATTGGGGCCAAGCTGTGTCAGGACTCTGGAAAGAGTCACAAGTTTTCATTATTATCTTTTTAGCATTCCATAAGTATCTTTTCTGTATTCTTTAGTATCATTTAGTATAGTATTTTTTAACATAATATAGTATAATAAAGTAATAAATTGGCCTTCTGATAAGATGGAGTCAGATGCATCATTCTCTTCCCCTCATCGGTGAAGAGGGGAAGAGAACCTGCATTTACAATAGCACTCACAGACTCTTGTCCTGCTGGGGGACTTCAACCACCCTGACATCTCCTGGGGAAGTAGCACAGCAAGCTGTAAGCAGTGCAGGAGAATCCTGGAATGCCTGGAGGGAAACTTCTTCAGCAAGGTAATAGCCAGTCCTGCCAGAGGGGATACAATGCTGGACCTGATGGCCATGAATGCAGTGAGCTCATCTGGGACACCAAGACTGGAGGCAAGCCTAGGCCACAGTGATCATGCAGTGGTGGAGTTCACAGTCCTGAGGAATATGGGTCAGGCAAAGAGTAAAATCTGGACCCTGAATTTTAGGACAATAGGACCCCCTGGAAACTGCCCTCTGGAACAAGGCAGCAGAACAGAGCTGCCAGATCTTTAAGGCTGCGTTCCATAGAGTGTGAGCTCTTAATCCCCAGGAGCAAGAAATCAGGCAAGGAGGGCAAGAGACTGCTGTGGCTGAGTAGGGACCTGCTGGTCAAACTACAGGGCAAGAAGCAAATGAACAGGCAGTGGAAACAAGGCCAGGTAACCTGGGGAAAGCATAAGGATGAGGTTTGGTTGTGTTGGCACAGGGTGAGGAAAGCCAAGGCACAGCTGGAACTGAACCTGGCAAGACTCAAAGAATAACAAGGACATTTACAGGTTTGTTAACTAGAAAAGGAGGGTGAAAGAAAGAAGCAAGGCCACGAAGCTGGTAACAAGGGATGAGGAGAGGCCTGAAGTACTCAACAAGTTTTGCCTCAGTCTTCAGTGGAAAACTCTCTTCCACCCCTCTCAAGTGTATGGACAGCAGGATGGAAACTGAGGGAACAAAGTGATTCCCACTATAAGAAAAGATCAGGTTTGTGAGGAATCTGAGTAGCCTGAACATAGAGAAGTCTATGGGACCCAACAAGATACCTGCCTGTTGTCATTATATCACAAAAGTTCTATTATCATTACATTGCAAAGGTTCCATGTTGCTAGAATTTCATATCTCCTTGATGTTTCTTGTAGGCAGTTCCTCTAGGCACTGACTCCTCCATGTCCTCACAGCAGCCAACTGACTCCAGCTCCCCTCAACCAACCAATCCACTCTTTTATAACACTCTTCTTATTGGCTACAGCTGCGGCCTGTTAAAGTCAGGCCTGCACCTAATCTTTAATAATTAACCCAGCTGCAACTCTTTAGGGGGTAAGATTACTTTCTGTACTACCTTTATTTACTCATATTCCATCCCCCTACACCTGCCAGAGTCCTGAGGGAATTAGCTGATGTAGTTGCCAAGCCACTCTCCATGATATCCAAAAAGTCATGGCAGTCAGGTCCATACAACTGGAAAAGGGGAAATGTACCCATCTTTAAAAAGGGTAAAAAGGAGGAACCTGGGAACTACTGACCTGTCAGCCTGGGAACACCATGGAGCAGATCCTCCTAGAAGCTGTGCCAAAGCACATGGAGAACAGGGAGGTGATTCAGGACAGCCAGAACAGCTTCACCAAGGACACCAAGGACTGTGATGGGGTGTGTTCATCTGTGGACAAGGGAAGACCTACAGATGTCAGCTCTCTGGACTTCTTAAGTCCTTTGACAAGGTCCCCCACTACCTCCTTTTTAAATTGGAGAGATATGGATTTGGTGGGTGGACAGTTCTGTGAATAAGGAATTAGTTCAATGGTCACATCCAGAGGGTAGTGGTCAATGGCTTAATGTTCAGACAGAGATAGTGATGAGTGGTGTCTCTCAGGCTCTGTAATGGCACCAATACTGTTCAATATCTTTACCAATGACACAGACATGGGAATTGAGTGCACCCTCAACAAGTTTGTAGATGAAACCAAGCTGAGTGGTGCAGCTGACACACCTGAGGGACAGGATCCCATCCAGAGGGACCCTGACAGACTTGAAGACTGGGCCCATGGAAACCTCATGAGGTTCAATAAGGCCAAATGCAAGGTCCTGCATATGTATAGAGGAAACTCCTAGTATTTATAAAGGCTGGGGAACAAATGGCTCGAGAGCAGCCCTGCCAAGAAGGGCTTGGGGGTGCTGGTAGATGGGTCTGGCCATGACCCAGCAGTGTGCACCCACAGCCAGAAAGCCAATAGCATCCTGGGCTGCATCAAAAGCAGCAGGGCCAGCAGGGCAAAGGAGGTGATTGTCCCCCTTTGCTCTGCCCATGTGAGACCCTCCCTGGAGAACTGCATCCAGCTCTGGGGTGCCCAGCACAGGAAGAACACAGACCTGTCAAAGCAGGGCCAGAGGAGGGCCTGGAAGGTGATTAAAGGATGAAGTCAGTCTCCAATGAAAACAGACTAAGAAAGTTGTTCAGCCTGGAAAAAAGGCTCCAGGGAGACCTTATTGAGGTGTTCCAGTACTTGACAGTGTTCTATAAGAAGGATGGGGTCAAACTTTTCAGCAGGACCTGTTGCAATACGACAAGGGACAATGGTTTTAAACTGAAAAAGGGCTGATTTATACTAGCAATAGGAAGATGTTTTTACAATGAGGGTGTTGAAACACTGGAACAGGTTGCCCACAGAGATAGAGGGTAGACACCCAATCCTGCAAACTTTCAGGATCTGGCTTGATAGGGCTCTGGGCAACCTCATCTAGCTGAAAACATCCTTGCTCATTTGCACTGGCATTGGAGTAGGTGAGATTTAAACATCCCTTCCAAAACAAATTATTCTATGATCAGGATTATTTTTCCTATTTATGTTACTTTGCTTATATTAACAGTGGATTTCAGTTACCATTTAAAATACCCTGCCAGCTTTTATTGGCAGTACCTTGAGTAATTTCATCTCAGCAAGCTTAGTCATGCCTTTGTTCACTCTGCACAGTACAGGAGCTGGTGCAGCTCTTTGGAGCTTCACAGGGAACTGTTTAGGAACTGCTGACACTATTTTCCATGTAGTACTGTGTCATGCTGAACAAGCTAGACTTTCAGGATGAATAATTTATCAACTGCCCATATTTATTCTGGATTGAATGGATTTCACTTTTCTGCAGAATACACAAGCTGGTTTCAGAGAGAGCACTATGTACAAGGACTATGACCCAACAGTAAATTAATGCCCTACTGACACAAAACAACCCATGAGCACCAACAGTATTGCAGCAAAGACCAACACAGGTTGGTGGGGATGTGAGCAGCCTTTGAAGTAGCAAAGGTCAGATTACACGTGGAAAGCCAGTGCAGGCAGCATGTTCCACACCTTTCCCACCTACCCCTGTGGTGTTTGTGAGGTCCCCAGGACGAGGTAAGAGATGAGAATTTGACTCCCTGTTCTCAGAAGGCTGGTTTATTATTTTATGATATTATAGTAAAAGAAATTCTATACTAAAACTATACTAAACCATAGAGAAAAGATACATCAGAAGGCTAGAAAAGAATGAATAATAAAAACCCATGACTCCTCAGAGCCTCAACACAGCTGGACCATGACTGGTCATTAAATTGAAACAATTCACATGCTGGGTAAACAGTCTCCAAATCACATTCCAAAGCAGCAAAACAGGGAGAAGCTGAAGCTTCCCAGATTCCCAGGAGAAGAAATCCTGGCAGAGGGATTTTTCAGAAAATATCATGGTGCCATACCCCTTCTGCAGTGCAGCAGCCAAATCCTGTGTCCAGTCTCGGGCCCCTCATTACAAGGACACTGAGGGGCTGGAGTGGGCCCAGAGAAGGCAATGGAGCTGGGAAAGGTCTGGAGCACAAATCTTGTGAGGAGCTGCTGAGGGAGCAGGGGGTGTTTAGCCTGGAGGAAAGGAGGCTTAAGAGGGACCTTATCACTCTCTACAGCTGCCTGAAAGGAGGGTGTAGCCAGGTCAGGGTCTGTCTCCTCTCCCAAGCAATCAGTGACAGGAGAACAGGAAATGGCTTCAGGCTGTGCCAGGTGCAGTTCATGTTGTGCATCAGGAAGAGTTTCTTCACTGAAGGGGTGGTTATGCACTGGAATGGGCTGCTCAGGCAAGTGTGGACTCACCACCCCTGAAGTGTTCAAGCAGCAGCTGGACATGGCATTTAGTGCTATACTTTAGTTGACATGGCGGTGTTCAGTCAAAGCTTGGACTTGATCTTGGCAGTCTATTCCAAAGTTTATGATTCTATGATTCCTTGATACTGTCACTCTCCTCTTTCCACTACAAGCAAGTTTTCATACTCCTGCACCATGTGAACATCTACAAACTCACCACTATGTAGCTACTTCTTCCTCTACCCTCTCCAGCAGCTGCAGCTGCACCAGTCCTGGAAGAGAGGGACAACCACATCCCACAACTCCTATCTCCTTGTGTCCACAACACTTACCTAACAGCCCATCATTGCCATTAAATGTTGCAGTGTAGAAATCCTGTGAATTAACCTCTTCAGAGTTAGAAAATAGACAACTCACAAGTTGCATCAAATATGCCTGCATTCTGCTCCTCTCAGATTCTGAATCGTGCCTGTGACAAAACCTTCCTCACATGCTGCTTTATTTGTGGCATACAGATGTAGAGAATGAAAACAAGGATTCTTACAGACCATCTGCTGCATGCTGTGGCTTAGCACTAGGATGCTAAGCTGTTGGGTTCCATTTCTGGCTGTTTTACCTATGGACATGATTCACTGCCAGCTTTACTCCTCTTAGTCTCAGCTGACTCAAGAACTGCTTTTCTCATGACTTCTCCTCCACCACCCAACATCCCTCTGCATCCATGAGAAAATAACTGCAGTCAGCGACCATGGAACACAGCTTGAAATTCTGCCCTGCAGCTCTTCTCTGGGGCAGAGCTGGTGGGCCACCACCAGCTGGAGTAGGCACCCAGCCAACATACCAAAGTCCAGCTCATCAGCAATCTCAGCCTGAAGCCCCATCCTGTGCTGCTGTGTCCCAATGATCCCATTCTGTCTGATAATTAAAAGTAGGCCTCTCCTCTTGCCCTGAGGGCAAGGCATGCAGACATTTCATGGTCACATTTTCAGGTTGATCCTTCTTACACACACACACACACACACACACACACACATACCATTTATCTCCCCCCCAGCAATTTCCAATAAGTGATTGCTACCCTGACCAAGACACTTAACCAGGCACTGAATTCAGGACAAGAAAGAAAAAAGTTCTTACATATATATGTACATTTAAGCAGAGACACACGACAAAAATAATCTACAGATATAATAACTTTTTATTTACGTAAGCTGAGGATGTGTATTTGGCTCAGGACTTTTTATCCATGATTTTAAAGAGACTGACTGCAAATAATATAAAAAAATAAAAAATGTAAAATTAATCAATATTTTCAAAATTGTCACAAATTTTGAAAACACTTGTATAAATCCTGCAAACTTTGTGTACCCTTAAAGGGGCATAATTTAGTTACCACATATAATGATATTTGAAAATATTAGTACTTTACCCTAAAGTTTCAACATAGACATATTCATGATGAGTGTAATTTCAGAGGGTATCAAAAGTGATCATGGTTAGAAAAATATACATACTTTTGCTTCTGGAAAAGAAAAAGTCATTTGAAATATCCATCAAATAAAATACTAAATAAAGTCTCTCCACAGATTTTTCTCACAGTCCAAGATAAAATGGATGTTTATACACAGCTTATGCAATCTGTCATTTTCAAGGTAGAGTCACAGTTTCACCAGTACAGAAGAATAAAAACCTGTTACTACTCTCCAGACTGCTGGCTGCACCCATGTGTGATTGTTTAGGCATGCCAAAAGAGCAGAGCCATACAGTGATATCCAAACAAATCATAAGAAAGGCAGAGAAAATGCAGATGCACAAGAGCAAAGGAAATCACACTGGTAACATCAAGAGGAATAGTGACCAATAGGAATAGACATGAACTCTTTAGTAGCATGCAGTAATTCCTACAGGAAAAATAATCCCACCACACTCCAAGTATTAAAAGGACACTTTCATGGTGCTTTTCATTAATTTTCAGAAGTAATATTAAAGATTACTGTCTACTGGAAATAGCCTGGACTTAATTTGTTTCAGTGGATACAGTTTGTTGCTGTGCTTCAGTTCATGGCAGTGTTAAACTTCAGTTGCACACACACCAAGCAGAACAACCCCAAACTTCCAAGGTTTTGAAAGGAAATGAGAAGAAATTTTCAAAAACATGTGCTTTCACTACCTGAGTGCATTGCAGTAGCCAACAAAGCAAAGATTTGGTTATTACTTGTTAAAATGAATTCTGGTGTAAAGAAGGAATTCAGAAGAGCAACATGGCACTTGCAACAGTAACTGAAATTAAAGATATAGTGACACATCAAGATCTGACATCCTTTACAGTGTCCTTTTAAGTGTCAACAGACCAGTATCTTAGCTGCAACTGAAACAGAACAGATGCAAATCCTAATGGAATAACCAAATCGAGAATATTATGCTATTTCACAGTAATAAAGTCTGTGGAACTACTGAACAGAAAAAAGCATGAAGGATAATAGCAGCATATGGTTTACAATTTTCACTTCTCAGTTTATTAATATTAGTGGTGCACTCAGCAATGCATAAAGCAAGGAAAGAAATTCTGTCAAAACTGGCAATTATCTACCACGTCAACACTTAATTATGGTCTTTGTAAACAGCTAACTCCTTTTTGAACTTAAATTGCAAAGAAAAAATATTTACATATAATATATATGTATAGAACCACAAAACCAAAATTAAGTTAAAACCTTATCAAGGAAATTGCATTTTGAGGAGAACATGATACAATATTAAATAATACACGTCCAAAGATTTTGAAGGCATTGTGATTTTCATGCTTTCTTCCTCCAGTCACTTTCCCCTGGATTTTAATAGACTAAATACTTCATTTCAGAGTAAATAAGTGGAAATATTATAGAGCAGCTCCGGTAAAGAATGGCTCCACTACTGAAAATTGCTCGAGGCGTGGTGATCCAGGACTCTGACTTAAAGCAAAAATAAACAGCATACAAGGCCACAGCAAAGAAGTGGCCAATCAGTACCATTGGTTTGGGAGATAACCTGCATTAAAAATAAACAGATAAAACTAGTAAATAAACAGCATCAAAAAGAACTGAAAAATTTCCATTTTACAAATAGAGATCACACACCCCCTTCTGATTTAGGCAGATCTGGTCCTGCCAACTCAACTGAAAAATACAAACTTGGTTTTCTTGGGCTGCTCCACACTCTGCATCCCCTTCTATGGCAAGGCCAACATACACTGCTGCTTTCTCTTCATTTCTAGTTCTCTTTGTCTACCTCTTACTCTTTGTCTTCCCCCAAAGGAATATTTTAAACAGGCTTTTCAGTTTTAGCTCTCAGTCCAAAAGGAGAGAAATATAAAAGCACATTCTCCCATGTTCAGAGTAGTAGGGTTTACTGTGCATTCACAAATTTCTGAGAGGTCATTCAAACACCTTCCTAGCTAGAGATTTCCTTGTTCCTTACAGGTTTTCATGGGAGGCCTCACCCAACACTACTCTCAGCTTGTCAAGTAGGAAACATCTCCACCAGCTCCTCTGGACCCCTCTACCTTATTCAAATTCCTGAGCCACCTACACTAGGGGCTACCAGCTTTTTAGTGGCCTTTTTATGCATGAAAAAAAAAAAAAAAGAAAAAAAAAACAAACCAGCACTTAAAGACACAATTTCTCATATAGTTCCAACCTTCAGTATAATCTTAAAACCTAGGCTCATGTGGGCCATCCTCCCTGTGTTGAGCAGCCTGATGGCAGCAAAGCAGATCTCTCAGGGGCTCACAATAACCCCTGCCAGCACAGTGAACTTACACTGAGAGCAATCCAACAGGACCTGCAACACATTCTCCTCCAAGTCTGAAGTAATGGAAACAGGCTTTCTTTAGCTGATGCAAGGAATCTACAAAATTAATTAAAATTAATAAAACAGATATAATCAACACATACTGAAACATTTTTCTGCATGTACAATACTGATATTAAATGCAGGACTTTGGTAGCTGTTGTTCTGTTCAATTCAGCTGGACTTTAGGCTACTTTTATTTTTACAAAGTGTAGTCTTACAGAGTCTACATATTTTCATATTAACAGACAATTGTTTTCTTTGGTTTGTTATTTAGTCCTAACTCCAGACTTGCCTTCACAATGCTAAAACTCTATCTAAAAATCTAGGCAGAGAACACAAGAAAACTAATTTAAATTCTTTGATTGATATATTTTCAATATATAACAATATATACACACACAGACATGGACATCCCCTTCCCAGTCATATTTATTTACCAAGTTGTAATTAATCAGAGGTTAACTTTAAGATATATTTACCATCTGTGGCAGCAAAGAGCTCATAAAGTGCCTGGGCAAGAACATTCACTACAAAAGAATGAGATTTTTTTCTTGACCAGTAAAATGTTCTTTTTGCCTGAAAAAAAAAAAAAAAGAAAAAGAAATATTTCTGTCAGTAAATACAAAGGAACATTCAAAAGATTCCCAAAGAGGCAAGGTGGCAAGAGTCATGCTCATGGATATGTAGAAGGGATTTAGTGATATGCTAGATTGATTCCAAGCTAGGTCATTAAGGAATTTCAAAAACTTGTTGAACCAGTTATCCAGGCTCCCTTTACCTTAAATATAGGAGGGAAAAGGTAGTTCCAGAGCATGTTTCTCATCCTACAGGGGGTGTCTGGGATACAGCTGAAACTTGAAGGATAATGCTCAGCTAGTTCCCTCAATTTACTGGTAATAAATAGGAAATGACCAAGTCTGAGGTGACTAGCTGCCACAAAAGTGTCTGCATGTGGTGAGACAATTTCGGGTAAGTCTTGAACTGTCCTGGCATACAGGGTTCCTCTAGGTGCCTCTCAATTTTCAAATGCACTTTGGGAATCATCTACTTGTAGTCTACAATACACTACCTGTAATTTAGCCAGGACAATATGCCTAGCCCTGTTAAAAACAGTAAACAAATAAATAAATCTTATTATCTACTCATTAGAATTCTGGGACTAAGTATCACAGAAAAAATAAACCTTGCATGAACACCGATGGAGCAGATCCTGGGAAAGAAGGATCCCTTCTAATTTACTACTCAGATTAATGCAGCAGGCAAGAGGCCAGTGGAGGCTGAGATGTCTCTTGAAAGACTGAGTACACAAGCTCATTATTGTCCAAGTTCCACTCACATAAGTGTAATGGTTCAAACCCACCACATTTAGGATCAATCTGGTTAAAAATGCCCTATGAAAATGGGAATATCAGGTTATCCCAGCAAAGCATCCTGACTAGACACAGCACACAAGTCTCCTTAAGAAAACACAGCAGGTCCGTGTGCAGTCTTGAAACAGCACAGCAGTTAATTCACACCCACTGGTGAATGCCTGATATCTGATTATTCCAGCCAAAGCTTTGAAAACTGCTATGCCTCACCAGTAACTTACTTGTTCTGAGTTGCATAAAACTTAGAAGTGTGTCACTGAAGTGCAGCACAAGCTGTCTAAAATAAGTCCAAAATAAAGAATCACCTTAAGAACATCAGAATCTTCATAAAGGTCTGGGATATCCTGGAGCAAACTTCTCCATATTTTAACATCATTTAAAATAACACTCATTCCTCCACCAGTTAGAGGGTGTCTTATATTATATGCATCTCCTAAAAGAAGAACACCTAGGTAGAAGAGAAAAAACAATAGGATACTGCACATCTGCTATGGAATCTTAAAATTGAAATCCTCTATAAAAAACATCAAACTTACTAAGAATTCATTCCCACCAGAAAATAAGATGTATAGCAACTAGAAAATAAAAAGCAAAAACCACAAAGTATGTCTTTTAATTTAAAGGCTTAAAAAAGCTTAAAGATAATCAAGGTCAAACTATTTTTTCTCTATAGGTATGCATGTTCATGTGTCAAAGAACACACTTTTTAAGTTAATTTCTTTAATTTTTTATCATTTTTTTTCTTAGAAAGGCCACATTGTATAAGCTTGAGCAACTGAGTAAATTAAACTTACAGATAAAGCAGGCATTGACTTAACATCTGGTGTCAACGTAAACATTCCAGTTAAATGTTGCCCAAGGTACACATTTTCAAAACATTATTTTTTATAGAAGATTTATGAGACAGTTAAATTGAACAACAAATATACATCCAAGACAACAAAGTCTTATGCCCCAGAAGATGTTTATAATGCCTTTTTTCCTCCTTTTATTTCATAATACCCACCTTTCTTGTTTACAGCTGAGGGAGGCAAGAAGCTGGCTGGCATAGTCCTTAAACGATCATTCTGAACTGCTATTAAGAATGGCTCCTTTAAATGATCTGCAACAACCAAATATTTTAGTTACAGTAGTTAGACAAAGACACAAAAAATTTATATACAATGCATTTTAATCTCTTTGGGATATCACAGAGTGAATGGTGTGGGTTGGAATGGGACCTTGAAGATCATGTAGTGCCAACCTCCCTGCCATGGGAGGCGAGACTTTCCCTCAACCAGACTGCTCAGAGCCCCATCCAACCTGTCTTTCAACATGTCCAGGGATGTGGCAACCACAACCTCCCTGAGCAACCTGTTTTAGTGCCCCACCACCCTCACAGTAAATAATTTGTTCCTAATATCTAATCTAAACCTACTCTCTATTTGAACTCATCCCCCTTGTCCTGTCACTGATGCCCTTGTCAATAGTTCTGCCCCATCTTTCTGGTAGAGTCCCTTCAGGTACTGGAAGGCCACAATTAGGTCCCCCCAAAGCCTCTCTTTTCCAGACTGAACAAATCCAACTCTCTCAACCTCTCCTATGGGAGGGGCCCTCCACCCCCCCGGTCAACTTGGTGGCCTCCTCTGGATCATTCCAACAAGTCAATGTCCTTCCTGTGCTGGGGACCCCAGAGCTGAACTGCTGACCTCACAGATGTGAGCTGAACAAACTTCTGTGTCTTGTGTGGTGTGCAACCAAAGAAGGGTAAATGGCTCCTGAAACAGTGACTGTGCACACGGAAAAAGCCACACGTTTCTATTAATTCAATGAAATGTGTCTCCTTTTTTTTGACATAAATAAATGTAACAATTCTCTAGAAGCCTTTCCAGACTCACCAGGTAGTTGTGGATGAATGGTCTCAATCATGTACTCTTTTAAATTTTTTGGCATTTCCCCTCGAATATCAACAAGGACCCGAGTTTCAGTTGAAGAAATCTTATAGATTAGCACTGGACTTGTTTTAGCTAAAACAAGTTCAGCATAATTAGCTTTAAACTGTGATGCATCCTTAAAAAGAAAAGAAGGGGAAGAAAGATTGAGACTGATTAATGAAAGGGTATTAAACATCAGACATACAAAATTAATTTTCTAAAACACTTTTAAATAAAATTCTCTATCATATTAAGCTTGTGTTATTATTCTCTTGAATGAAGAAATGTTTTCAAAAAGAAAGTTCTGAATTTCAGTGTAGCAACAATTCTTTTGCCAATACATATTAATATTTACTAGAATCAGTAACTTATCCATTTCATTTGAATGCCTCACCAAGATTTAATATATGCCATTAAAAACCTGTAACATAATCAATGCAGGAGTTTTCAGTAAGATAATTTTGTTTTCCTTTCATAAAGAAAGTGGTGGGAGGGAAAGAAATCCACTAGTCTAAATATAACTACTTGGAGACACAACTGAAGAAGAATCACAGGGCCTTATCTAAAGAGATCTTAAAGGAGATTCCAAAAGTAGACAAACTTGGGCAGTGCTAACTGGATTAGAGACCCAAAAAGTACTGGAGTTCCTACCACTCAGTGTTCCCAGTCTAGTGAAAATTCTGTTAGCTTCAGTTCATGCTTAATTATTTTTGCTGTTAATGCATCAGTTAATGCAGCAGACACAGAGTGAAAGAACCAGACAGGATTTCTGCCTGGATTCTCCAACCACCCAGCTACCAACCCAGATTCCCAGTCCAAAACCAGGACACCGCCTTCTCTCTTGAAGTTTGTAGGTCCTGAAGGCAAAACTGTTCATATAGGTTACAGGGTGCCCCACCTTCAGCAACAGCATAGTGGTTTATATAGTATTCTACTTAAAAGTTACCTTCAAAATGCAACCAACAAAATGGGATGAAACAGTAACTTTGCTGGATATCAAGTTTTTCCTGAATTTGGAGAAAAGTCCATCAGCTACAACTGTAAGTGGAGCATGAAGTTCCTGCAGCATAAATGAAAAATAAAGATAAGACACCATCAATTTTGCTACAGAACAATGAGAAGCAATTCCCAACATAGGTATTAAAAATACTGTGGGGTATGCCTTCCTTGTATTCATACTTATCTATTTGCTACACAAGCTGATCTAACAATATACTCCAGCTTTTTTAGAAAATACAGCTATGGGAACTGTATAGAATAAAGATAAGTATTTGCTCCCTTCAGGCTGTAACGCTCACAGAAGAAAAAAGAAAACAAAATGAATTTCAAATTAAAGAACTATGTATAAGCAGCTAAAGAAAACCAAACCAAAGTATAACAAACTGACAAGCTGTAAGCACATAGGCTCTTCTTTAAAAGACCGCAAAGAGAGCTCTGAGCAGTTCCAAATTTACTTAGGAACTAGACAAATAGTATATATATGGACAAAATACAAATCTGAGTAAACTCACCAGGTTCAGCCTGAAGGTCTGTGCAAATTCTTAATGCTTAACACAAACATTCTTCTTGAACATAATTCCAGTTACTAAAATGTACTTTTATGCCTTTTACTTTTATGGTCATACAACAACATTATTATTCTAGGAAGCATTTAAAGGTAGGTGTTTCCTTCTATCTACAGCTTTCTCAGTGTCAATATATTCAGTGATTGAACTTCAAATGACAATAGATTTACAACAAGCATTAGTACTCAGCTTTCAGTGATTTCATCTGCTTGGTATAAGCAGTAAGAAGTATTTCTCCTTTTAAGCTTTCAGTTTGTAAGTAAGGCAAAAAAAGCACACTGTGTTTCATTAGTACTCCTAGGAAATCTTTTACTATTCTATGGGTGAGTCACTCAGTGAGTTCCTCTATGAGCAGTTGCCACCAGTATTGGAGTGAATTCATAAAATCATAGAATATTCTGAGTTGGGGGGGACTCGCAAGGATCTTCAAGTCTGACTCCACTTGGTCACACAAACCTTAACATCTTTTGCTGTGTGAAGGGAAGTTGGACAAAATCAGATGACAGTAGATGTGAGTAAGATAAAACATGTTTTATGCACCTGTTCTTATAGAAGTGAGCTCCTGAGTAGAGTTACCTCTACTATGAATTCACCTCTTTCCTATGGATTCCTAGCTTGGATGACTGCAAGCTCTAATTTTTCCTGCAATTAGACCAAAGTCACCTGTCCATATCAGTTTCCTGCTGTCTAATGAGTAGAACACTCATGCTACAATTCTTCCACAGTCAACACAATTAAATTTGAGCCTATTCAGTTGCCTAGTTTTGAAACACTGTATAAGTTTTAGCATACTGGCTAGTTTGAACCTCATTTAAGAGAATAAAAATCTCAGAAGTAATGTGGTGGAGACCGTAGGATGGAAAGAACAGAAAAACACATACACAGCACAGGCACTTTTCTTTATAAAAGCAGGCTAAGGAATGCAAACAGGCTTGAGTTTGGGGTTTTTATTCAGCTAAGAGCTTCCTAGCTGTAAAAACTCCCAGGTAGGGAAACACAGTAAATAGAAATGTTTAATGGAAATTTCTTATATACCAGATTTCTAAAATCAAAGAAGATCTAAGCCAGCAAATGAAACAGCTCTTTCCAGCCACAGAACTTTAGCATTCAGTGCAAAACATGAATTTGTTCATCCCCAGTATAGAGACAGGAAACTTAAAGCCTTTAGAACAACATCCAGACTTTCAGGAAAGATGCAGGCTAGAACACTGGTCACCCCGTGTTCAAATAAGCCACACTTAAAATTACAACAATAACATCCATAAGTGTGTGAAGCTTAAAAACAGAGCTCAAAACAAAACATGCACGTTCTCCTTCTACCCCTCAAACAAAATAAAACAAAAACACCCTTCTATGTTCCGGATGATAAAGCCAATTGAATTTGGGAAATAAATCCCAACAAACACCCTTCTCCCTGCAAAAAATCCTCCTCCTCTCGAATATCCCTGTCTTTCCCATACCTGTGATTCAGTGGTTTATTCTCTTTCCTAATACAGTTTCATTTATTTTACATGGCAGCTAAAACAGACCAAGGAACAGACTTGGAACTCACTCCTCCTCCAGCTACCTCAAGAGGGGTCAAGGGTGTTGTTACTTCTCTGCTCTGTTGCAGCACTTAGCCATTGAGTGGCTGAAATGGCACTTGTGTGAGGACAGTCTAAAACCAGCTTGCTCCCCTAAGCTTTGGCAAGTACTTTTAAAAGGCTCTCTCCTATTTGGTTCTGTGCCACCAGTCCCATCTCTAAATGACTTAGAGATGGAAAGATGTCAGAGACGTCTGATCTTAGAGATCTGAGCAGGATCTTCCAGCTACTCAGGGACTTTCTCCATCTAGTAAGGAGGGGAGCACAGCATGGGCAGGTTCCCATCTTTCCCATCAGAGTGCATCTACATAACTTTAGGCAACAAAGGAACTTCAAAGTACACAAAGATGATCACAAATTTGGTTTTCCTGGAGAAAAACTGGTCTCTCCTAAGTTCACACAGTTTCATAGCATTTAGCCAGCAGTTTAGCTGCCAAAATTTTTTTTCTGTCATCCAAGAAATGACAAGACAGAACTTTCACTATCAAAAAGTAATTTCTTCATTTTCAGTCCCTCACTAGATGGTGGAAGTATATGTGGAAATGCAGACCACTACATGCAGCTGAAGCACAAATCTTAATATATTTTTCTTTTCACCAGAAACTCTTGAAAGACTTTAAACTCCAGACTGTGGAAACCCAGAGCACTGGGAATATTTCTCTGCCTGCTCTGGGGTGTCCTGACCCCCAGGGGAGCACTGACTTTGACCCTCATTCATGGAGAAAGTTTCCTAGGCTTCAAGATAGACCAGAATCCACAAAAGTGTGAAATAGATTATAGAGAATAGTGTAGGTGTATCACTTGGTGAGAAATTTAGGTTTTGGGATTTTTAGTATGTTGTGGATGGAAGCAAGATGGAGGGCACAGGGTGTCATCCTGGGTTTCTTCTTCATGCTGCTTCTTCCATCTTCTTTATGAGTTTGGGTGGCATTTTGTAATTGGAGAGAAAACTCCTCAATGTGGGCTCTTTGGGATCAGTTATTGGGTAAAAAGGGAAAATAACGTAGGTGTCAGTTCTTAATTGGATAGTTTAGTCTTAAAAGACCTTGTAACAAGAGATTGTTGGCCATTTTGTGCCTTGCTAACGAAATGCTGCTGAACTCACAGTAGGGAGACTGTTTTACTGATAAGAAATAATAAACACTTGAGTCCAAACATGAAATACCATCTCAAGTGCCTTCAATCCAGACCCAGAGAAACCACAATGATACCACCACACCAGACATATGAATAATGAAACAAATAATGAACTGAATTCTCCAGAGAAACTGAAAGCAGAAGCTTCATAAGAAGTTGTAACAAGAATTCCCATATTCCCAGACTGTATGCACTAGAAAATAATCTCCCTTTATTGAATCTTTGGCTTTCTTGATAACTACATTACTTCTGTACCAGTGGTCTGAAATAGAAGCTTTTAAAAAATTATATATGTAAAGCAACCCTCAATTTTCTCAACAGTTTAACAAAGATTATAACAGAAAGCTCTTACCTTAGTGTCACCAGTTTCTTTGTCCTTGTACTGAACACCCACAACACAGTCATCTTCCTCAAGTAACTGTAACACAGTCCCTTCAATGAATTTTGCACTGAAAGGAAACAGAGGAGTTAAAACAGAGGAGGATTAATGATGCCAGCATTTCAAGGCACTAGACAAAGATAGAAAACCAAATTTTCAACAATGTTGTCTCTGCCAACATGATTAAGATTTTGCAAAAGAAGGGTTCTTGAACACTTTCTGAAGCCACATTAAATGTCAAAAAGTGTTGGTCATAAATTTCACTTTGACACTACCTTTGGTTTGATACCTGAATATTCAAAAGACCATACTGTTTATCATAAACATCCTGTCACTTAGTAGAATCTCCAGCTGTGCCCCACGGCCCTATGAGAGATGCTGAGAGGAGTTTCACACCTAATAATGGTCAGAAATCAGGGAGCAGCCTGTGTTATCCCTGCTAAAAGCTAGGAATCACTGACAATGCAGGTAAGAACTAACTGAGAAGAATTAAAGAGCAGGATCAGCAGCACTTAAACCCTTAACATGAATACTAGATAAAAGTCAGGCACGTAATTCTCAGAGCAGCCCAAACTAACCTAACCTGCTTAGGACACAGATATCTAGTTTGCCACCTCAGGAATTTGGGAGAGAGTTCTGGATTTTTTCTATTTATGCTTTTAAGGTTCTGCTAACATGTTCGAGTGGAGCATACCCTGCTTCCATCTCCCAATCAGAGCTATTTTGAGTTCAGAAATTAAATCTCTCTAAACTTATATTCTTTGTTGGGTCCAAGCTCTTAGACCTGCTCACAGCACTTCAGACTAAGCAGCTTGAAATGGGACACTCAATCTCCTGCAAATATTCCATATTCAGATGTAATTCCACAGCTTTAAGAACTGAGCTCAAGGTGCATGTGAGAATACAACAGTTTGCTATTTTAGGCTCTTAAAAGGAATACAAGCATCTCAATTAATGGTTTTTTCCCCTGGCATGCAGCACAGACATTTCAGAGCAGCTCATGACGGGCTTAATTTGACAATAAACAGGCATGTTGGCTGTATCAAAATATGAATGGTTATGAGTGAGCACTCAACAGAAACCTCAACAGCAAGGCACTGCAGCAGCATGCCAGGGAATCAGAGTCCTGCAGATCCTATCAGCTCTAAGTTTCTATTATAGCTGTCATTTCAGTTACCTGAGTGCTCACTTTTTCATCACATTCTCATCCACTATAAGTGAGTTTATAATTATATATTATTAGTTTATTATTATAAACCAATGATGCCCTACCTCCTTCTGCAGCAAAAATAACTTTACTTATCTGAAATACATTCATATTGCCTAGTGCTTATAAAGAGGATATACTAACCACTAATAATAATCCCCTATATCTTCAAAAGCTTTGTAATAAAAGCCAAAATCTCCTGGCACTATTAAGAGTTCTTGATCTTTCACTGCACATAAACATGCAGTTTTCTATGCCCCAAATTAAATGGCAAGCAAGCATACGCAGAACAAACATCCAGGAGTGTGTGGAAAATGGGAAAGAATTTCATTCAAGTCACAAACATGATTTTTGCAAGTAAAAGACTGTGTACAGCTACTGGAGTTTTTCCCACAAGTTGAGCACTCAGATACCCAAATTTCATTGAACTTAGAGCCTCAAGAAGGCTTTAGCTTTCAGAGCTAGTGAACTCAGTCACCATTAATTGTAACTGTACTACAGAGCTGCTATCTTTAGTGCCACTTTTAGTAATTCATATGATATAACAAATATGAAAGGAGAAAGCAATTTTCCACCTCAGAATAAAGATGTCAGGTAAAAATATGATAATGCCATCTGTCCCTTTACAAGGGACAGATGGCATTATGATATTCTTAGGGGAAAAAATTATTTAGGGGGGAAAAAAGACAATACAAAAAAAAATACCACACAGAAAGCAGCACCTAGAATCTATTCTATTTCAATAGAAGTTTACTTCTCATCTCCTTTATAGAAGAAAGAAAACAGTTAAGAGAAAACACCAATTTTTTCTTTTAATTATGAAAAGAAATTGTCTTCAAGATTCTGAAACATACAAATTATTAACTAGAAAGAGCTACTTCCATTTAATGCTCCTTTTTAGTTACTTTGGCTTACTTCTTGCTGTCAAAAAAGAAAGCAAAACAACATACAAATGTAAACGCTTGCTTTCTATCATCACTGATAACATCAGTGTCAAAGCCACATGCTACTGCCCAGTGCAGGAGGGTTGGACCACCTGACCTTTAAAGGACATCCCTTCTAACCCAAACCATTCTGTGACCTAACAAATAGTGCCAGATTTGCCACTCATGCCTTGCCTAAAGAAGTTCTGTGCACTGCTCACCAAGAAGAGGTCACTACTTCTGGTAAAATGCCAAATCCAAGAATCAGCAGAAGAAAATCAACCCTTTGCCTGTGAACTTTTCTCTCACACAGATGGGCAAATATCTGGCCCAATATTTAAAGCCCATACTCCCTTAAAGATTAAGTTGTCCCAAAGTGTGATATATGTGTATGTAACCTATGAACTTGTCTACAGAGATCAGAATGAGTAACTCTAGCTGCTACGTTCTCTCACTCCTGCTCATCACAGCCCTCTGGGTTGGGAAATGGTTAAGGAATCTCATAGAAATGATGGGAACAATGCTTCTGAATCTCTGGATCCCAACTGTGCTGTTCACAACGTGACTCACTTGGGCTCTGCCATAGCTGCCCTTCGGAGGCCCATGATAAACTGGCCATGATGAAAAGATCTTCCACTGGCCACGCGTCCGTCTTCAGATGTTGGATAAGGAATCTCAACCTCCAATTTGCTCTCTAGATCATGAATTATGTAACCATTTACTATTTGTGAATCAATGCCTTCTACTGTATCTGCAAGATAAAAGCCAACAGAAAGATTAAAACAAGTCTTTAAGAAAGCCTAATTATTTATTAAAGGCATTTCTTTACACAGGGTCCAATTTTCTTAAACAAAATACACATATTGAAAGAGTTTTCAAAATAGCAAACTGGAAATACACAAGTGATTTTAATTAAAATGTTAAGTGCAGATAATGTTTTTCCTAATTTTTCCTGCAGGCATGCTTTTACTAAATACATTGTCAAGCATAGTAACTCTTGTGTTACAGATCTATTTACACTTTGAAATGTACCCACCTTCAAGACCCAAGTCTCGAAGAGCATTGAATCCTCCAGGCTGCAGCAATTCTCCAACTATCCTGTCAGGTTCTTTCAGATCCCTCTCTATCACAGTCACCTTCCTTCCATCTCTTGAAAGCACCGTGGCCAAGGAAGAACCAAGGACACCTGATCCCACAATGATAATTTCTGGATCATATTGGGGTGACAGTGTTGTGTTTGGAGCAGTCTCTGTCAGATATACATCTGAGAAGTTCACTTCTCTTTTACCCTTTAGAAAACAAAGCCAAAGTTACACACGCCAATGGATATGTACCATAACCTTGTTAAGAGGGCTGACTTTGGAGCAGCTCTACTCTGAGGCAGGCTACTGAGGGTGCATTGGTAGTTGGAAGGCATCTTGCAGTTTAGTTTTGTCCAAAATTGAATGTGTCATACTCTACAAGGCAACAAAAGCACAACAAGTAGAGAAAAGAAAAAACAATACTGCTGCAAATCAAGACCCTGGCTAAAACCTGCTATAAAAGGCAGTAAGAAAAGGCTGTCCCATATTCTTGTCCTATAAAGTAAGACTGATACCTTCATGCCAGTGAACCACTCCAGCATGGAGGCCTTAGCACTTTTTAATGAAAAAGGTATTAGATTTGCTGGAAAATGTATTTCTCTGGAAAACATACTCCTTTTAAATTATACTCTAACTGAACCTACCTCACTAACTAAACAGCAACTTATGGTAATATTCAGAATGAAAAAGTGTCAGCAGAAGCAGCTGCCTGGGAAATGCTTTTAAGAAATAGTCCTGAAATGAAAACTCATGTAACGTCTAAAAGTATAAGCAAAATCACCATTCATCTATATTTAAAGCTGTTAAGAATTGACATATATTGGACTGGACATCAGTGAATACAGAACTGGTATCTTAAATCAGCTCTATTATAGAACCTTCCCCAATAGCACCTAATCACATACACTTCAAGGTGGAAAATAATTTTAAGGGCAACTCCAATGCAAAGCTGCAAATCATTTCTTCAGCTGATAGATGAGAGTTCAATTCAGTCTTTCACAAATGCCTCAGCACTGCAGCGCTGACATTGGTAAAATATGATTGCATCAGTGAAACACACTGACACCAGAATTTTTAGTGGCCTAGAGTCATGTTTGTATTTACAATACAGCAAGACAGTGCAAAACTATCTGAATTCAGGTAACACAAGAAATTGGAAAAGGCAGGCTTGAAGAGAAAAATTAAATAAAAATCAATAACCTTTGACTTGCAGCCAAAATGAGTTTCATGTATTTCTGTGTGAGGGGTCAGTGCTCATGTGAAATTGCCCAGAAGTACACAGGAAAGGAGCCAAATAGTGCTGACCAGAGATGTACTGGATATCTATGTCCAGTTCATAGTCTTGGATGGCAGGACTCCAGCTAAGCTCCAGGCACCCCCTACAGCTCTCCACTTGTTCCACAGCAAGGGAACAGACTGACTATCTGAGCAAGTCCTACACCTATTGTACAAGCAATAGGTCAGCAATCATTTCCCAGTAACTCCATCTGCAGTTGCATAAACAAATGTGTTTTATCCATAAATATTATGAAGCTCATCAGAGAGTTACAGAATGGCAGAGGTTGGAAACGGTTTCGGACATCATGGGGTCCAAAGCCCCCGTTCAAGCAGGGTCAGAGCAGACTGGCCTGGGCCCTGTTTCGGATACCTCCAAGGATGGAGGCTCTTCCACCTCTCTGGGAACGTTGCAGTGCTTAGTCACCCTGACAGTAAATAGTGCCTCCTAATGCTCAGAGCAAACATCCTCTGCTTCCGTCCGTGCTCAGCACCTCTCATTCTGTCACCAGGCACTGATGGAAAAAGCCTTGGCACAGCCTTCCTTGCACCCTCCCTGCAGGTATTTACACACAGCCTTCTGTTGGGGACAGTCACTCAGCCTCTCCTCATAGGAGAGATTCTCCAGTCCTTCAGCTCTAAAACAGACTGGCAACCGAAGATATTTTTCTGCTACTACAATAAGCTTTTACTCCAAACCTTTCTTAAAACATATTTGTTTTGATACTAGAAAACCCCTGGTCTACCACTTAAGTTTCACTCTTTCTTTTGCCATCCAAAACTGACACAAAATACGACAAATCAAACATCCAGCATCTAAAGACAAACCCTGTCCACCCCTTTCTTAGCTCTTTTCCCTCTCCAGGGCAGAGGGTCAGTGGCCACAGAGGGAGGAGCAGCAGGACTTTCCACCTCACATGCCGCGCCTGAATCCAACTTACCTTTCTGGATTTGGGCTGTTCAACTTGCTGAGACGCCGGGGTGGGTTTGGCCCAGAAGAAGCCAACCAGCGGCAAAGCTGAAAGCAGATCAGAGAGCATCCCCAGGTGCGACTTCTGCTTCTGCTGCTGCCGCTGCCTGGGCCCCCTGAAGTGGTACCTGTAGGACAGCACCAAGCCGAGCGAGAAAAACACCAGCACGGAGAGCAGCACCTCCTTGTTAGCGTAAGTCATGAGGTCTCCACACTTTTTATACACGTAAATGAAAGAGGCGATACCCAGAAAGGTCCACATCATGAGGGTCACTGATCTCGGTTGTGGCTCCAAAGCTTTGCCGCAGATGGATGCTGCCGAAAATAGGGTTTCGTGGAAGGGATGAAAAAACGTATCTATAGAAAAGCGACGATCTCCTTTTCACTGGAAGGTGGGGAGATTTCAATGGAAAAACACAGAGCCACAGAAGAGGAACAAGCCCCACCTCGCCAGGCTGCCACAGGAGCCTGGATAGAGATTCCGAAACCGGAAAAAAACGATGTATAAAACGTCTTCTCAAGAACCCCCTCCCGGACACGCGATGCCGGAGGAGCTGGAGCTCGTCTCACCGCCTCCGGTCACCCCTCGGCCGTGCCCAGCCCCGGCCGGTGCCGGGACTCTCCTCGGCTGGCAGCGGCGATGCTGCCGAGCCCTCACGCCCGGGGATGAGGCAGCGGCGCCACGCGGGGCGGGGGGAGGACGGTGCACGCCCAGGGGGGCGCGGCTGATGCTCTGCTCTACCTGCCCGCACCAGGGCACCCCGCAGCCGCCTCACGGAGAGAAGATGCGGTGCCGCTGCCCCCCTCCTTGACCCGGTCGCGGCGCCTCGCCGCAGGAATGAGGCTGTGGGAGGGAACCAGGGGCAATAGGCGCGAATGGCGAGGACGGCCCGCGGGAGGGGCGGCCCCGCGGCCATGCTAATGAGTAACGGCTGCCGCCGCCCCGCGGGCACCGCGCGCCCGTGCCTCAGGAGCGCCGACCAATCGGCGGCGCTATGCCGAGATGGCGCTATGGCCAGCGACCAATCGGAGCGCCGGTGGGGCGGGGCTTGCGCCCGCCGGGCGATGTGACGCGAAGGGCGGGGCGGAGTTGCCGTAGTGACGGTGAGGGGCGGGGCCGCTGAGGGGCGCTGGTAGGCCGAGGGCAGCGGGCGGCCGTAGGGCCATGTCCCTGCTCGGGGAACGTGAAAGAAAGCAACACCCGTCGGAGAAATCCGAGAATCATGGAACGGTTTAGCTGGAAGCGAAATTGGAAGGTTGGACAGTGACACCTTCCACTAGACCAGGTTGCTCAAAGCCCCATTCAGCCCAACGTTGAACGCTTTCGGGAATGAGGGATCCAGAGCTTCCCTGGGCAGCCTGTTCCAGTGCCTCACAACTCTCGCAGTAAAGAATTTCTTACTGATATCTGATCTAAATCTACTCCTCTTCATTTTGAAGCCATCTCTCCTTGTCGTGTCACTCCATGCCCTTGTGAAAGGTCCCTCTCTGGCTCTGTCGTAGCCCCTTTACACTGGGATGTGCTGTCAGGTCTCCACAGAGGCTTCTCCGAGCTGAACAGCCCCATCACTCCTGGCCTTCTTCACAAGAGAGGTGCTGCATCTCCTCTAATCAGCTTTGTGGCCCTTGTCTGGGCTCATTGGAATGAATCCGTGTGTGTGTTGTGTTGGGCTCCCCACAGCACTCAGGTGAGGTCTCACCAGAGCAGAGCAGAGCCAAGGAGCAGAATCCATTCCCTCATCCTGCAGCCACCCTGCTTTTGATGCACCCCCGAATTAAGCTGAGTTTCCTCTTTTAGCCTTGAACTCCTTAAGGGCACTAACCTGTGGTCCTCCCATTTCTGCAAGAGTGACTTTTCTTGGGCTGTGTACTTGTTGCTATGCAACAATATCAAACGTGTCTGTCTACCACAGCATAACAATATTTAAGTGAGGAATCTGTGAAACACGATAGCACTTCAGGAACTGGTGAAATAATAATCAAAACCAATCACACTCATATGGAGCTAAAGGAGATGAGATCTTTCCAGTGGTAAAATGGAGTAGATTTTGAAGAGGGGAGAAACATCTGGTAGCTCTTCAGTAAAATGAGATTAAACCAGTTTGACACTTTTGAATAAATCCAGGTGAAATTGGAAGCCATTAAGAGGTGGGGCTTTGGTTCATTCATCTGATCTGTCAGTTCAGGCTAAAAGTAAAGATTCTGTGAGCTGGAGAGATCAAACTCAGATTTTTCTACTTGGTAATAACCTGGGTCTCATCCAACAATGATGGTTATTCCTCAAACAATGAAATGAATTCTGGTGCAGCAGTAGCATGCAAAATCATAGACATCTATCTGTAAAAACATGTTCACAGCAGGAGCTGCTTTTCTCCAGTTTGAACAAGGGTTATTACAGCTGTCAACAAGTTCTAAACCACTGGAGACTTGACTTAAATACATCTGCACTCGATTTCCTATATTCAGTTTATAAATACTTCTTGTGCTTGCTAAAAATGCCTTTTCCTTATGGTCCAATCTCCACAGATGGAGCTAAACTGTGTTTAACCCTTCTGGGTATTTCATGCTAGAGACCAAACACAAGAAGTGCCATAGCCTTCAAGTTACTGGAACCAACACAAACCTTCTGAAGACTAAGAAATGCAAATTAATATACATGAACCAACAATTAATTAATTGCTGAAAATTAATACCACACTAATGCAAGTGCATAGTCAGAACTGTACCAAGGAGCAGAACAAGCTGAAGTGGCTAATAGAAAGAAGGATGGTAGGCAAGGAGACAGATAGAAGCAGAATTCTGTGAATGAAGATACTGGAATGATGATTTTAAGACTAGAGTAGAATTTCTTCATTCCCTTTAGTGCAAACTACATGAAACCCTTCACCCAATGAGGATCCTGCTTGATGAAGCTGTAAGGTGATTTTGGTCACAACAGGTATGTGTAACCCACTGCAGAACATGAACTTTTTGTCTTCTTTTGTCCAAGTCACCCTGTAGCCACTGTGCAGCAGTCCATGGAAGGTATGGGAATGAGTAAGTGTGGGTGTTTCTCTGGCTGCAGGCTATAATTAAATCTTACTAGGTGATCAACAAGATTTCATGATTATTCTCCTTCCACCCCAAGAAATTGCCTTCTCTATATGAGATACTCATGTAAAAATTCTTTCAAGATTATGTAATTTGTGAGTAATTTTTCTTGGTACTTCTGTTTGGAGTGTTTAGTGCTGGGAATTAAAGCAATTACAGAATTCTGACAGATGCATCTGTTTGAGACTCAGATGCTATCAGAACATTTCTGTATTTCCAGCCAAGACTTTGGAAATGGGTGGCTCCCTGCTCCTACTTCATTTACTCTCAATCTCCTTGCTGTGGTGAAGAGCTTGGCATATTTGCATTTCTTGAAATGCAAGTTCACTGTAAGAGCTACCTTTTTTTGCTTATGTTGTTGTAACTAAGGTGGATACCTAGATAGAGCTACTGATTTTATTGTTGTTAAATGCCATGACCTTATTTTCCAAGTTTACAATTTATGTGCATTCCTGAACATTTTTTTTCCTAGAATGAGGAACTTCTTGTTTCATTTGCATTGCCCTGTTAAAATTACTACTGTGAAACATCTTTTAATGATTTAAATCTCACAGTGGCAAATATGAAAAGGCTGAAGGAGGAATTTCTAAAATTTTGACAGCTTTTAACCAGGAAATAAAGGCTCCCAAGAAGAGCCTTGGAGGTTTTTCTTGGTTGGAGTTGAGCAGTCTTTTCTTTTAACCCTTCTCAAGATGCACCTTCCCTCAGCAAAATGCTGTTTTCAGACTTGGACAATCAGCAATTGGCAGGGCAGTGGTGTGATGTTGGAATAACCTGAAATGGTTGGCTGAACTCCAGGGTATAAAAAATAAATCACTTGATGAAGCCTGCCTCTTGTGCAGAAGCAGGCATTGTTCTGAGCCATCTTAAGCTGCAGAGCCTTAAAACACATGTCCCTGGTGGTTGCTGGTCACAACTGCCCCAGGAGCACAATGTCAGTGACAGCATGTGCAGCATGACACTGACCCTTGCTGTCCATGGATGTGCTACAGGTGACAAAGAGCCTGGTCTCACTATGCATCCTGGTCATTAAGTAATTAGTAATGGTCTTCTACCTGTACAGGTAGATAGATAGAGCAAGTCTGGTGTATAAACTGAAATTCAAAAGAAGAAGATCTATTCTTGTGTTTCAGTCATCATCATGAGAAGCAGCAGAGCCTGGTAAAGGTTTGGACAAGGCGTGGTAGGGATCCTGAAGAACTAGAAGAATAATTATATAAAACTGCAGTTACTCAGAATCAGAGATGCTTCAAGCTCTGAAGCAAGAGGCCACTTACATAAAAAGCCATAATCATTGTGTTTATATCACTGGGTGTGTGAAGGAATAAAAAACCCACTGTCCTTTATGTGGGCATTTTATTGAGAAGCTGGGTGGTTAAATCAATTTTTAAAAGAAGTAGGGCAGTGCAGCTAGATATTTTCTATACTGATTACAATGAACTCTGCAAATGTTTTCAGAATTATTTTAATGAATGTCAAAAAAACAGATTAATGACTGAACAACAGCAAAAACATTATCAAATATGTATGTAAAGCATGAACTGGAATTATATTAAGGTGTTAAAATATTATGTAACACATCATGAGAGTTCATCCTGATGACATATTTATTGTATTTTTAAAGTGTACCAAGGGATCTTTAGCAATATTTTCTCTCTATTCCGGCAGGAACATTGTGAAATAATTTGTGTCTTCTTAATGCATAATTAGGGAATTAAAGCCACTAGCTATTATGTTCTTTGCAGTTAGATAGTACAGAATATTTAAAAGGGTACCTATCTCGGGGCAAAGTTGTAATTCCTGGGGAATCCAGGCAGTAATTTAAAGTTGTTTGGGTTTGAGGGACACAGGCAACACACAGGCTGTGGTGTAGCCAGTGGCTACATATCCTGTGGCAGCCCCAACAGCTACACCCATAGGCATTTGTCCCTCCTGGGTTTTCTGTGCTTGAAATGACCCCCAAGGTATTAGAAAGTCTCTTTTTCCCAGCCCTGTGACTGAAGAAGAAGTCAAGATTCATTGGTTCTGCTTTTCAAGGTTGTTTATTTTCTCTTATCTTTAACATTCTTTCTCTGACCTGCTGGGATCTCTCTGGCAGGTCGGTTCATGGCACACTGAC
Source organism: Agelaius phoeniceus (assembly GCF_051311805.1). Classification (NCBI taxonomy): domain Eukaryota; kingdom Metazoa; phylum Chordata; class Aves; order Passeriformes; family Icteridae; genus Agelaius; species Agelaius phoeniceus. The sequence continues at coordinate 143,650,234 of NC_135265.1, read as the reverse complement.
TGCCCTTGGGGTGGTGTTAGCTTTTAATACTAAGAACTACGTGTACTTTATTTACAATAAATTTCCAATGCCTATCACCTATGTTAGACAGTCTGTCTCTAAACCAATCCAAAAGTGTCACCATCACAGCAGAAGATGGAGGACAAGAAGATGAAGAAGGACAGGACACACCCAGATTCCTCCAAACTTGCCTCTTGAACCCCCTTTTTAAATCCCCAAAATTCTACTTTTTCACACTGTGACAAATCAACTATCATTCTACTCAAGCTCTTGTGGCTTGTAAATCTTCACACAAAGTTGGTAATTGTTTCCATGGGTTAAAGCTGAAGGTACAGGTGTCTTTGACTCTGTGCCAAGGTCTCTGAGCCCCTGCCAGGGTCTCGAGTCATCCAGGGCAGCCAGAGGAATGTTCTGGGTTCTGACAAGTCCCCTTCTTGGTTCTGTTTTCTGTGTAAGCCTGAGATTATGCTGTCCATTTTTATATAATTTTATCTCAGATTTCACATGGTGATTTTTCAATATACTATCAATATATTTACCTCTTTTTCTTACTCTATAGAAATTCTATCCATATGATATCCATAATAGCAAGTCAGATAACTAGGATGGAAGGATGGAAAGGAGAGGCTAACTCATTATTTTAAAAATTACAATCCTCACACCAGTTTGTGACAGGGTTTTGTGTTTTCTCTGACTTTGATTATATGTTTCACAGACATTTCCTAGTTGTTTCTTGCTGAGGACAGCCAAATGTTTTCACGAGGCACTGCAATCTTCAGGCTTATCGTGAGAAGATGGTGATGTAGGAGTAGGGTTAATAGAGAGCAGATATGCTACAGATCATGAGAAAAGAAAAAAGGGTTGAAGAACCAGAAGGCAGAGTTAGGGTGGAGAATCATTTCAGCATTGCAGTGGCATTTTTAAAAAATATTTTCCTTTTGAGCAGTTACACAGCACTGAATGGAAATGCAGCCTCTGTACTGCTTTATTGCCACATGCAATCCAAACACATTCTCTTTATAGACCCCAGGGGCTGCTTCACTCCATTGTTTGCTTGGTGAGTAGTATGTTTCTACATAGCTGAAGCTCACCTTCACCCAGAAGACAATCACATCTTCAAGTCCAATATGCAGCAATGCTGAAGCAAGAGGTGCACTAGCTCTATGAACAGAAGAGCTGGGCGTATTTGTGAATTCCTATGAGGTGGAATTGCAAAATACACATTACAGTAATCCATCCATGCTCTAGAAATTCAGAACAGGTGAGCTCTGGAGGGCAGATAGGAAGGACAAGCCAGAAAAGAAGGGAACAGGAGAGAGAGCTTAGAAAATACTAAAAAAAAAAAAAAAAAAACACCAAAAAAAAAAAAACCAAAAAAAAAAAAACCAACCCAAACAAACTTACAGGAATTAATCCACATCAACTCTGCTTTGAGTAACTTTATCCTGCTGCTGAGCAAACTTATGGGCGTACAAGTCTGATGAGGGCACTGGGGGAGTTTAGCCTGAAAAAAGGGAGGCTCAGGGGAGACCTTATGGCTCTCTGCAGCTCTCTGCAACTCCCTGGAAGGAGGTTTTAACTAGATGGGGGTTGGTCTCTTCTCCCAAGCAACAAGTTACAGGATGAAAGGAAATGGTCTCAGGTTGTACTAGGAGAGGTTTGGATTGGTTACTAGGAAAAAAGTTTTTCATGGAAAGGGTTGTCAGGCTGGAACAGGCTGCCCAGGGAAGTGATGGAGTTACCAAATGTGGAAGTATGTAAAAGAAGAGTAGATGTGGTGCCTAGAGACATGGCTTAGGGGTGGACTTGGCAGTGCTGTGTTAATGGTTGGATTTGATGAACTTAGAGGTATTTTCCAATATCAATGATTCTATTCTATGAATCTCAAGAAGATTAATTGCCACATACTAAATTCCACATAACTTCATAACAAAAAGTACTGCTTGCTAATAAAAGCCCAAATAATTTGGCATCTTAGATAGGTGGAATTTATGACTGAATAATATAGGTTGGAAATGTCAGTAAGAATGAGGACAGCCTGTAATTACAGACCGTAGAGCAGCACGTTACAGCAAGATGTCTGTTCTACAAAACAGTGAGAGGATCCACACAGCTAGCAAATTCCATTTAGCAGGGTTTTTTGGTTGCTTGCTTGCTTGCTTTGCAAACTAGAGATTGTCTCTTTAGACTGTAGGAACATGTGATAAAGCCTTCTGAAAATACATCACTTCAAGATGCAGATAAGTTCTTCCACTCAGTTCTGTATATTTTCTCTGTCATCCATCTTCCCTGTTTCCCTTCAGTCTCTTCTGCATCTACTCTAATTTCTCATTAGGGGGTGCAATTGCTTCTTAATCTTCAAAAACTGGAAAAAGTACTCCTAAACAGAATGCACTTTTGGATTGACCTCTAAACTCCAAGCCTAATTTAGTGGAATTTAACATCCCTTCTTTCATCTCCTTGAAGATACTGATCGCTACAGTGATTCACCCTGCCCAGATGAGGTGGTGAAAGAAAGAAGCCACTTTGTTCAGGTAACTTTTCTTTTCTAAGCAAGAACTCTTAAGGCAGGATAAACACTATTGAAGAGCCAACTGCCAAACCCAAAGATTTTTTAATGAAAATACATAACAAATACAGAGCTAGAACTAATAATCTATGGGGCTCACTGGCCATGGTAAGATGTCCTAAAGCTCTTTGCTTATCAGAAGAGAACATGAGTGAGATGGGGAGAGGCTGACTTCCTTTGCTTTGTGGAGCAGGGATGCCCTCAGTAGTGCTGAGCTGCTCTCTTCTGATCTCCTGATTATTTTGTCTTTCATATCAGAATTCTCCTCTGACCTTTATGCTCGTAAGTGTTAGAATTTCAACTGCTTCACTTACACTACTTACTTGTCTTATCTGGTGAGGCTTTCATGTATTTTTTCCCACCCTAATAATTTTCTCAATAAAAGTGACTGAAATTCACTCACCTATGTCAAATTTGAATGAGAGGCAGTGGAACTCCTGGATGAAAGGCTGCTCTGCCTTCTCACATGCTGTTCCTCCACCAGAGGAATATAACCTGTACCTCAGATGAAGCTCAGTCTCTTTACTCAGGTTGTCAGAACCATGGCTGAAGCTCAGTCCACTCCTGCAATTATAGTCAGCTGCCTGTCTCCACCCTTCCTCTCTAGATGGTGACTGCTGAATGACCTTCTCTAGTTCTGCCCTAGCTCAAGCATCTTCCACATGCTTTTGTCAGTGCCAAGTCCATGTTCCACGTCTTCTGCTTTCCCTAGCTTAGGGCAGGTCCCTGGCTCCCAATTTTGTTCTTTTTTCTGTATGAGATTGGGCTGGCTTTCAAGAATACTGATGAGCAGAATGAGGCTTACTGATGGTCATTCCTGGCTTCCTTTCTTCCTCTGGGGAGCAGCTGGGTCCCTCACAAGGGATGTCCAGGACAGGTAATGGACATCCTCTGTACAGCCATTAAAGAAGTCGGGCTTTGTAGAGCTGCTGCCTCCTACAACCAGCCACAAGCACCCATCCTGGTGGAAGGCCAAGAGGACTCACACTTAGGTTGGGTAATCTCCCTTCCCTTAGTCACTAAGAGTGAGGGAAAACCATGGAGTTTGGCAGGTACACAGCAAGGACGGGTGGGATAAGCATAGTCTCCAAGAGAGCTGTACCCATGGTAGAGTGTGGTCACTCTTTAGATGCTCCAGAGCCCTCTGTCAAAATGTAGATGAATATTCCTACATGAAACCCTTGTAGAAATTGCTTTAACAGTATTTACAGCCTCCTACCAGACTCTGTACCTGTGTGTAATGAGCTAATAGCCACCTCTAGTGGGAAAAGAGCCCATGTCCCTTTCCTCCAGACCTGGAGTTTCAGCTACAATTACTGCATTTCCATTGCACCCTCTTGTAATAGATCTAAGTTACAATAGCTGCCAGGTGCTCGAATCTCCAGGATGACAGCAGAAGTAACCAGCAATCATCTACCTTTCAAAAGGAGAAAGGAGTGCATAATGAGTACAAATGCATTTCAGGGGAAATGTAAATGTCAAGAAACATATACACTGGGTTTACCTGAAATTACACACATTTACCTAAAGTTACCTAAGTTTTCTTAGCTAAAACTGATTTTCAAGAATGCTTGTTGCCTTCAGCTTTCATCAAGGCTGGAGAAGTTCATGCTGTATTGCTCAGAAATGTCAGGATCCTCAGGCTGAGCTTTCGATTCTTCAGGGAAACACCTATCATAGTGTCCTGATTACAGAAGTACTTCTCTACATAGCATTCAGCATTGAAAAAAAGAGAATGGAGCTGCACTGAAAATCAACATCTAAAACATCTAAAATTTTTCAAGACTTGCACTTTAGACTTTTGTGTTTCAAGCTCTCAAGATTGGAAAAAACCCACACAAAGTATCTAGGGCCAAAATGTAAGAAAAGGGGTTAAATGGGAATTTAAGTACTGCTCTGTATGGTGCAGTCATACATGAGCAATGCTGGCCTACGTGAGATCTGCAGTTTTGACTCAGTAACCTCCCCTGTAAAAAAGGGATCTTGGGTTTTTACCTTTCCTATAAAGGCATGGAAACAAATTCTATTGTTAGGTGCTGCTGTATTTCTTTCTAGAACCAGACTTTGTTTCCTATTATCTCAAAAGTTGAAGTAACTGATAAGATATTTTAAACTGTTTACTTCAATACATGTTATTAGCAACTGTTTTGTATGGAAACTATTTCAGTTATTTTAGAATCCTAAAAACAACCGAGGTCGGGCTGTCTAAGTAAAAAACACACTGGATCTGGGTGTCCATCTCCAGAGGGTCCCCAGAAGTGCTGCCATGTAAGTGAAACCTTACTGCAAAACCCTCTGCAGACCTACCCAGGCAGATCCTATTTTCAGAGCAGGCTTTGCTTGTGGCTGGTACCCCCCTCTTGTGGACTTTTGCTAAATTACACACCAGAACTCCTGTATTTTGTCTGTGAATCAGTCTCTCAGCCGTGCTTCTGCCCTGTCTGCTAGTTTGCAATAGAAATGGACCAAAGCTAGATGGGAGGATTTCGGTAGAGAAATTTAATTTATTTTTACCTTAATCCCTAATTTCGGTTTATTTGGATTTCTCAGTCCACGCCTTCAGCTTTTTCAGCTTTTCCAGTTTTATTTTAACTGGTTGATGCAGCATTTTTTAAAAAACTTACTGGTACTTGAGGCTCAACTCACGCTTTACATATTTTTAGCATCACAGATCTTCAAAGCTCTCTTGGAACTTTAGTCAATACAAAATGAGGGACTGGTATGGAAAGTAGCACCTGTGAAATTCACTAAACGTGCATATCCATGAAAGTCATGTAGCAAGAGATATTAAAGGAGTAATTTTTGGATGTATAAATGAGCATAGCAAGTAGGAAGAGTAAAACTATTTCACTGTGGTGAATATGGTATTGCTGATGATGATGCCAGAGTGGTCTGTGGGAATTTGTGTCCTCAAGGACAAAAATCAACCTTAATAATTGAAAAAAAAATATGGGAAAAAGAGGTCTATACCTGATTTCTTAGACTTGAAAAAATGCATTTCACTACAATATTTAAAATATTGATTGTGTTGAATTTGTCAAATAAATGATGGAGAAGTAACTGGATGTAGCAAAGAACCACCTCTGGAAAAAAAAGTTTTGTGTGGCAATGGGTTTCTTACTCAAACAGCAGTGGCTCAAAAGCAGTGGCTGCCAACAGATCCAGAGTCATTCAAATGAAGAATAAGGCCCAAATATTTAGTGCTGAGTGTGATTAATGCCCAGAACTGATCTCTGGTGAGATGATAGAGACATGATTTTTTTGTCTGTAAATCAGATGTCATGTACATATTTTAGTCAACCACAAGTTATGCTTTTGTTCAGCACAAGTAATTGGGTTAAATGCAGAGGTAACTGGTTGACATAACATGATTTGTGTCACATGTGACAGTTTAAATTGCTGTGTCCCCTCCTGGAACTCAGTTCTATGATTTTGTATTCTCTCGTGGTTTCAAAACCATCTGTTTATCAGCTGGAAAATTGTGCTGGTGGAAGGAAGGAAAGTAGAGCTAATGAATGGAGTAGTTACCCTTGCACTCCTGAGATACCATGTGACCATCTGTAAAATGCCAAGGGAAGCTAATTAAATGAAGTATTAGGAAAAATCCCAAATACAAAACCAAAGTACTTGACTGTAGCAGAGTCAACTGTAGATGTCAGATTTGATGGTAAAAGCAGTGAGTGTTACAACAGCCTGTTTGAAAATGCTAGCTGAAAACCTTAAAGCAGTATGCAGCTTTGCCTTGCAAAGGGAAAAATTAGTTTGTTACTTCTTGATAGCTGACATAATGAAATTAAGATGAATATGACTCTAGTAGTGTAATGATTAGGAAAGGAGAGGGACTGCTTCCTCCATGAGCAAATACCTGAGCTGAGCTTGTAAAGAGAATTCCCAAAATTACAGTGACTGCAAGAAGATGGAAAAAAAATAGGCAAGTCTGAAGTGTCTGAAGTAAATGCATCAGTGTGGTGGGGCATCCCACTTTGACCCACAGTCTCACTGTGATCTGAGAAATGTTCCTTAGGCCTTGACCTTGATGAGCAGCACCTGGACTCAGCTCCTTTTGAGTTTGTCAGAAACACTGAGGGCTCCCAGGAACTAGTGCTGTCTAATGAGCTCCTGCTTTTTTAACAAACAGCATTGGAAATTTATTTTTCTAGCCTGAATAACAACCCAAGTGAAATAATATTTTCATTATCAAACTTTAAAAGAAAATTACTGATGCGAATTGCAGCCAGGATGAAAAATTACTCTGACTAAAGCCAACTCTCTCACAACCCTACATAGAGCAGTCCAAAGTGAGACCCTTGGAGCTCTCCTGGACTGCAGCAGCTGCAAACAGCAAAATCCCTCTGGGTGGGGCCTCTAAGAGCCAGCAAACTCTGAAGTTTGCTAAACTGAAGTTTGCTAAACTTGGAGAACAGCTGAATGAGGCGGCTGATATCCCCAAACCTTAAGGCTCAACCCTTCTCCTGTTGAGAAGATGCAAAGGCAGTCATGAATAATTCACTGAATTCAAGGGGAATTTTTCACAGATAACATTGTACAGACTCCTTTATGTCTGTGTGCATGCAAGTGTGAATATGCTATAGCAAATGTACCAGGAATGTTCCTCTCCTAGATTCTTAAGTACTTCAGATTTGTAAGCAAAAAGGCCTGTAAGTAAGTTACTATTGTGGTATTGTAAATTTTATAATGAATTTTTTATAAATTTTATATGAATCCTTTGTCAAGTTGTTTAACTTAAGTCATTGATTAAGTGCTGTTAAGTGCTGTTAAGGTTAAGTGCTAAGTGCTGTTAAGGTTAAGTGCTCATAAGATTAAGTGCTGTTGGGCCCTTAGGCATTACCTGTTGGTCACGTCCAAGCTCTGTTTAGTGAGGGGACAGGAAGGTTTTCCATATTCCTTTTTATCCTTACCCTTCCCTATCCTTTTCTCACCACCCTTTCCCTCAGCCTGTACATAGTTAGTTTTGGGTTTATTTGAGTTTGGATTGATTGATTTATTTTGGATTTTTGTTAGCTGTTTCTCTGTGTGCTTTAACCACCCGATAGGTAATAAAGTGAAAACTTGCCAGCAAACTTTGTCATGCTTTTGCTTTTATATTAAATCTGGTTTTGCCAATAATACTCCTTTGAAGGTGATTCTTTCAGTGACCTTAAAACACAGAGGGACAAAGAGGTACCTAGAAAAGGAGGCCTCTTCTGTTTTATCATCTACAGCAACCTTTCCATCTGTTCTCTATTTCGAGTCTGACAGGTGTGAAGAATCATAAAATCATAAAATGGTTTGGGTTGTAAGGGACTTTGAAAGATCATCTAATCCAATATCTCATCTTGCACTGGGTCAGGTTGATCAAAGCCCCATCCAACCTGACTTTAAACACTTCAGTGATGGAGCATCCACAGCTTCTCTGGATAACTTGTTGTTCCAGCATCTCACCATCACTGTAAAATAACTTCTTCCTTATGTCTAATCTAAATTTACCCTTTTTAGTTTAAAACCCTTGCCTTTTGTCCTGTCACTACACTCCTAGTAAAAAGCCTACCTCCCTTTTTCATATGAGTCCCCTTTAAGTATGGAAATGCTGCAATGAGATCTCCTCAGAGTCAATTTTCTCAGCCTTTCTTCACAGCAGAGGTGCTCCAGCCCCCTGACCACCCTTGCTGCCCTCATCCTGACCTGTTCCAAGAGTTTCATGTCTTTCTTGTTCTTTCTTGTACATCCAGAGCTGGATGCAGCTGAAGGTGTGACCTCACTAGAGTGGAGGGAGAAAAAACCCTCCTCTATCACAACCTGCAGGACACACTTCCTTTGATACAGACCAGGATACTGTTGGTTTTCTGGGCTGCAAGTGCATTGTGCTGATTCAGTCAGAACTTTTTGTCTGCCAGTGTCCCCAGGTGCTTCTCCATGGGGCTGCTCTCAACCTCTTCACTGCCAGCCTATGTTGATGCTGGGGATTGCCTCAGTCCAGGTGAGAGACCTTGCTCTTGGCCTTGTTGAACTTCATGGGCCTACTTCTCAAGGAGCCAAAGTCAAGAAGATCTTCAGACTCAGTTGGACCAGATGATATATTCTATTTTTTGTTTTTAATGTTTTGTTATGCATGCCACCTCTATTCCTGTTGGCTGGTGCGTGGGATGGTTCAAGAGTGAAAGCAAATGGTGTGTTTATGGATAACAGTTTCTTCAGTGATTATCAGTGACATGAGCCACATTCTTCACTTTTTACCAGTCAGCCAGACACAAGCATCAGGAGAGACTGAGAGATGAGCTCAGGGTGCTCTGACAGAAGATCCAGGTAGCAGGACTGGACAAATACCCTGCTTCTCAGGGAACTGGACACAGAATGCTCCCTGCTGCCCAAGAAGCCCTCCCTTTTCAGCCTGCTGTACTGCTGACTGAGCTTTCCCTATAGTCTTGGTTGTTCCTTGTTCTTGCCAGATCTGGATAAGCCTGAACACAGACCTTGTTCTGGCATTTCAGGAATCCTGGGCTGTAATTACCTAGTGGGCTGTAGCAATTCAAATGTTCCTGGGAGATCTGGTCTGAGAAAACAGTGCTGGGACTTTAGTGAGAGCAACAAAGACAAAACATGTTCATTAGAATTGTGTCAAGTGAGGTCTGTCCATTAACTTTCTCTGTGTGGGATGCCAGAAGGCATTCTTGTTATTTGGAGCCAGATCCAAAGAGAAGATCCCTGAGAAGTCCTGATTTCACATTCAAAACCATGCAAGGATTGTTATGACAAGTAGGCCGTGCAGGGAGCATTTGAATTAGTGGGCAATTCTGCTGTGAAAGGAGTCATTAGCTAAGGTCAGAGTGGTTTGGGGCATATTCATGCTACTGTGCTATAAAGAAAAAGAATTTGCTACATGAATAAGGGTATTTTTTGTCTCCTCTACATCCTGTTCCCAAGGACAGTTGATGAGCTAAATATTTAAAGATCAGCTAATACCTTTAATAGAACTGATCTCACCCACAAAACTTCAGTTTCTCTGGCTTTCAGTATGGTTTTTTTCTCACAGATCAGACTGAACATTTTGCTGAAGTTTGTCTTGTCCAATGACATTTCTTGGCTAAAGCTTCCTCTTCTCTGGCAGCAGCAGAACTGTACTTAATGCTTAAACACAATGTGATGGCAGATTAAAATTGATGGCAGATTCAGCCCACCCCATATATGTGCCTCACCCTTCCATGGAATAAGTATTGTGATAAGGAAAGTTGTATTTAGGATCCATCCATTTTTGGATTTTTGACTTAAAGCACTCTGGCATTAGCTGTGCCTTAAGGGTTTGGTGGATTGCCAGAGTCAGAACAATTTCAGCCAACCAGATTTAATCTGTCACTGCAGATGTGTCAAGGACCTAAAGGTGAATCTGCAGCTTCAGGAAAATTCTGTTTTAATCTGATTTATTGTCATCTATGAAAACATGGTATCACTCCTTTTTTCTGAAGTAAATAGTTTTATTTTGTTCTCACTTTTTGAAAATTTCCATCTAAAATAAACCATACAAATATATATTTTCCTCCAAAAAGAAATCTCTCATTATCTTACAAATGTCAAGAATTCTGAAATTTTTTTTCTAACATTTTCTTTTGCATTTCCAACTAGCTCTATAGAAATTTCCATCATGTGAAGTCTTGCCTTTGCTGTAGCAGTACCAAACATGTTTGAGACTTCTGGTCCATTTCAGACTTTCTGCTGATTTGCATTTAGTTATTTTCCAAACCTTTTCAGTTTCCTTACTTGTCTGCTGTGTCCAGATTTGTCTGCTCTGAATATCAGTTTGAGCAATTCTCCTTTTAGTCTTGTTTTATACAGCAGAATCACACATACTGTTCTCCAGTACTTGAGAAAAACTAGAAATGCAATGTGATGGTTTAGTTTACTTTGTAACCTACCCCAGAACAAAATGCTAATGAAAAGTAAACTCTTCAAAGCCTTTCAAGTTTCCTTGAAGAGTTTTGTATTTGAAATACTATTGACTAGTCTTACCCTTCCCACTCAAGTAGATCATCAAACTGCAAGGCCTTGCAAGGATTTTTTTTTCTACTGGAATAAAAATTGTTGGTACAAGTTTGATATACTCTTAGTATAATCTTGTTTATTTGCAAACAATGTACATAGATCCCATTTCTATGCAGGCAGAAGCAGAAGCTCTGCTGGGATGTTTCATTGCCTGTAAAAGAGGGTTTGCCTGACTCCAGGGCCTGGTCCCAGAAAACCAACTTTCAGCTTCTCCTCAAGGTCACATCCATAAGTCTTTCCTCTGCCTTCCTGCTGTTCATATTCACAGCTTTCAGGCTACACCACAGCCTGTCTTTTTTCAACCACTTAAACCTTTCTGAATTTATCTTCCTTAGTTCTGGGTATGCACATTCCTGTGCATTTGAAAACAGGTCTGAACTGAGGGTCTATTGTGCTGAACTTCTCAGGGAGGTAGTTGGGAATTTCTGATGATTTAAATTCAAAACAGCATAGAAAAAACACGATTTGAGCTTATCTTAGGAATTTTATAATCACAAATTAATATTATTCAGAAATTTTCTTTTGTACCCATTGTCTTTTGATAAAACTTCATTTGGAAAGGTCAAATTACCAAAATAATCATTGTACACTTTGGTAAACATAACAGAAAGGTCAAAAAATTCGGTCTCTGGCTCTTACATAAATCCAAAAGCTACCACTGGAAAGATAACCTTTTGATAGGACTTTTACTTGCTTTTCTGACTAGCAGGAAAAAAGAAATTAAAGCAAGTGTTATAGTACTTCATGAGACAATAGAATAGCTAGCTGATCCTAAAAATTTCATCACAATGCATCAGACCCAAATAATGAAACATGCACAGTCAGTAAGGCAGTGGATCAAAAAAGAAAGCAAACATTAGGGAGAAAAATAAGGAGAAAATGTAAGAAGAAATCAGGCATCCACAAAGTTTCACGTGATTAAGTAAGACTCCTGATTTTTTAAATTTTGAGGCTTTCTGTACAGGTTATAGGGAAAAGTACAATTGTTCCTTCAGAATCTTCATTATTTTTTTCACCAGCTATCAAATTATCCCAGTCTCAGCTGCAAAAATAGCAACATTCTCAGTGTGGAAATAGTAGAAGCCAAAATCCAATTTTAAAAGTTCCTGGAAGTATTGAGTACCTTTTATTTCCCCATCATAGAGCTGAGGTTGCCTTTTCGCACTGTGAAGAGGCAACCTGAAAATTGTCTCAAGATGGCAGAGCCCTGCTGAACAAGGTCAGCTCCCACAGGAACTTGACTTGTCTTTGATTCTCACCCTCAACATGAGTCACACAAACAGCAGTGGGCAGAGCTGCAACAAGGTTGAATGTTTCCTGGATAAAATCCCTGGGTAATGACCCTTCCTAGGAGTGGGAATAATGTAATACTGCTGGCTTTAATAAATGTGATGGAGAGCAGTGTAAGTATGGGCCAGAAGGCAGGCAGGAAGTGCTGCACTTCCCTCCAGGGGCTGTTTGTGCCTGTGGTGCTGCTGCTCAGCCCAGCCAGCTCTCAGCACCACATCCCCACAGCCTGGCTGCTCTTCCTGCCTGTTTGTGCCTTGTCCCCAGCAGCCTGAGGCAGGTGTCTCCTGTGAGCCACTTCTGCAGTGGTCCATCAGTAAGGAGAGAAGATACATCATAAACAAATTGTCAGATAAGGCCTAGCTGCTACTTAGTACATTCATGGCTGTCTTGAATAACTGTCTTTTTTTTTTTTTTTTTTTTTAAGAAAGTCTGAGGTTTATTTTAGCAACACCTGGGAGACCTTCCCTTATGATCAGAATGAAACCACTCATCTTAAATAGGGTTTCAGCATTTTATCTTGCTTACTTTTAGCACTGCCAGGCCAAACAGGACAGCTGGATGTCTACAAAATCCATTTTTCCCTGGATGAAACTGCAAAGAACCACCCTTAACTTTCTCTTTTATACCTAATTACATCTACCTCCTTTGCTCAAGTATTTCCCATTTGGTGTTTTGTAAACACTGCAGTGTCCCTCCAGGCACTCAGGAAGGTAACTTTGAATTTGGCCCAGGTTTGTTGGGGGAATTGGACCAACCTACCTTCAGAGGTCCTTCCAAACTGAATTATCTATCACTTCAGATTTCTTAAAAGCTGAGAAATCACTGTTGCATCAGTTTTCCTTCAGCAGTTATTATCTCACCAGGATGATTATCCTCTTGCTTTTAACCTTGCACTTGCTCATTGACACAAATTTTAGTCAACAAGGTTAACTTAGGAAAAATATGTCAGTGTTTTCTCTGCTAATCAGCAAATAAGATCACTATGACTTTCCCAGCTAATTAGGTTCCTTATGAATATTAATATGTATTAATAATTAATGTCAAACAGTCTTCTCACACTGAAACTTTCCTGCTTGTATTTTTGCAGAGCTTTTAAAGCACCATGAGAAAAACTCTCCAGCTGAGTGACAGAGGCAACAACACAGTTCCCCCTCAATTTAATAGGCTTTTTATTATATTGTGAACAAAAACTGTATAAGAAAAAGATGCAATACAGAACAAGCCATAGGTAGCTTCACAGATAAATACTACACTCAGGCTGATGCTGGAAGAACAAATGAATTTTTAATTCTGCCAAATTTACTTCTAAAATCAGTATAACTTGCGTGTTTAAGTATGCCCCCCTAAAGTCCTAGCTGGATAGTTCTAAGGAGCTAAAAGGAGCAGGTCTTCTCTGCAGCTTAATGATAAGGGTTTCATGAACAAAAAAGGGCTAAGGGAAAAGTCAGAAGGGGAGATTTCTGCAGTTATCCATGAAAGATGATTATCTATTTACAAGATCTTATCCATGGGAGCTTTACTGTACTTCCTGCTTTCTAACCATTTGCATTTGGGATTCTGATTCTACAGTTACTGAGTTGTAATTGTCCTCTTAGGAAGAAAAGTAGGATGAAGGTAAACAGCCCTTTCAAAGGATAGCCAGGACTTGACCATTTATCTAAATGCTCAAGGCAATTATCTGGCTGCCCAGGCAAGGCACCCAGGATGTGGGAAACCAAAGTTCAAGTGCCATTACTCTGGAGAAGGTGTTAGTCCAGCTCCCTCCTCTTTGCTATCACTTTATCCATCTGCTGCAGGATATTCTGGGAAGTTCTGCTTTGTATGACACACCTGAATATTCAGTAGGACAAAGAAAGCAAATAAGTATAGTACAATGTGGTTGTTAGAGCATTCGAGAAGTGAGTGCTTTACCACTTCTTCCTGGTATTTAATAATTTAATGGAATGCCCACTTTAGACCTTCTCCCCTGAGCAGCTGGGTGACTACAGCACTCACCTAGCCAATTCCAGTGTTCTGAGATAAAACCTGGAGGTGTTTTAGGTCTAGGTGAATGCTTCACTTCTGAGCTATTATGGATGAAAAGCAGATGCCTCCAGCCATGACTGTATAGAATTACATATCAGCATATACATTGTATCAAATCCTGCAGATGAAATAGGATGGGCAAAAAAATTGTCCCCTGAATCTGGGGTTTCTGTCTAAATTCAAAGTATTTGGGTCCTGTAAAGATACAGATGTTAATATTGTCGGGTTATGGCAACATCTAAGTAACTCTCATGAATTTTCTCTTTTGAAACAATGTATTTACTGACTTATTACAGCTAATAGCACCTATATTTTGCTCAAAACCACATAAAATCACATAGAATCACTTGAATTCTAGTTTTGTAACTCCATTCTCTAATGCTTTAAAAATTGACAGATTTGAATACTAATAAACACAGTGCCCAGCAGTCCCTCTCAAAAGAGAAACTAGGAACCTCAGTGAAGAAGAATTCTTGAGTTCAGAAATACATGAAGGTAATTCTTGCACAACTCTGAAGTTTTGAAGTTTTCTGAGAAAAGCCATGAGCTAATATAGTTGAAGGATCCTTCTGAGTCTTTCTGCCAGGCAACTTATTTCCTTCTCTTGTTAAACCAAGACATTCAATGTGTGAAAAGCTCTAGTCTGATCTGCACTGCCTTGCACAACTATGTCAAATCTGGGACCTAGAAGTACAACATTCTCAGTCAGATAATACATTTGCCTCTGATACCACATATCAGCATTGCAGCTCTATAGTCATACTGTACCATTACTAAACTACTTTTTTACTGCCTTGCAATTCTATTAAAAAACAAAACAAAACAAAACAAACTTGTAAAAACCCATATTAATTTTCCAAGAAACCTTAAGGTGTGTCAAGAACAATTAAAGATATTCCTTGGCTAGAAGATTTGGTACAGCATACAAACATAGAGAGCAGAAAGAAGAGAATGAAAACAAGGAAATCATCCTGTTAGCCAATTAGGATAACATTGATAATTTACTCATTCCTACATATTTGTTATTAAAAAATGTGAATTCTTGGGAAGTTTTGAGTGTAGCACAGTGATGTCTGGTGCATAGCTCTGGGAATAATATTGTAAGCATACCTTCTGCCAAATGGTATCAGCAGCAAGAGGGAGCTAAATTTAAATATCAAAGACATTTAAATTGACACACACACACTGGCTGCTGGCCAGAGACCTAAGGAAAGCTGTGTTGCTGGGTTTGTTTTTTGATGAGTTCCTTTTTTGGATCTCAGGGAGCTTGGTAGCAAGCTGTCTGTCAGCATGTAGCACTAGGGAGGCAGTGAGATGTGAAACTGATGTGTGGAAGATCAACAGTAGATAAGTATTTTAAAGGTAGTTGGATAGAGGTAATAATTGCATACACATCAACAGGAGAGGTCACCCAAGGACAGAGGACTGAGGATGGGGGGGCAGCAATACCTTTTGAGAAGGCTACACCATGAGGTGGGAGGAAAAGCTTTGGAGAAAGAACTTGAGGGAAAGCCTAGACTGAAACCTAAAGAGCATAAAAAAGTCCTTATGCCCAATGCTACAAGGTATCAGAGGACAGACATTTAATACTGGTGTCAAGGGCAACAAATACATCAGAGAGGGTGAGGATCATCCAAGATGTGCAGGTTGGAACCTTGGTTAGGAAGTAGACTTTCAGTGATTGTACATGGAGGATGTCTATGAAGAGAGCCATCAGGAACACACTGAAACTGGTCTAAGAGTCAGATCACAGCTATTTATTTCCTTATTGCCACCACAGTCACTTTGTTCATCTGCTTTGTTTTTTGTAACAGTTGTAAGCATCAAGAGCTGTAGAACCAAGTGTTCTGTCTCTAGTCATGTGGACAGCACCAAAGGTCAGAAGAGATGCATAATGGGCCAGGAAGATTTTGTTTCCCAAGAAAAAATAAATCAACAGGGTAACTGAAAGATTAATGCAGTGAACAGGGGAATAGGGAAGAAATAGCACAGTCAGCAAAACAAGAATGAAAATAACAAAAGCTGTAATTATCATATTACATTGCGGTTAGTGGGTCAATTAACATTTGCTACCTTTGCTGTGTTTGTTTATGAAACCTGCAACTAGTACAGAAAGTTGCACGTTAATTTAAAAGAAATCAAGAAACACAGATAATATTGTTTATTGCTAAAATCAAAGCAGTCACTGAGTAGCCTATCTTGATGAGGCCTTGCTGAAATGGGGTGGCATCTTCTCCACAGACAGTGAGCTGAAGAAACCTCTCTGGAACCACTTCCTTAAGCATACCTTCAGTTGCCGTATTTCATTTAGTTTGCATATCATTTTCTAAGCACTTCTTAATTGATTAACATATTTTTTAAGTACATTAGGATATAGCTAATACTGGCTATGCAAATTTGGTAAATTAAAGTACAACCCGCAGCTCATCTGCAGTACATTGAATTTGCATTGTGTTTTTCAGGCCTGCCTTTCCCTGCTTGCACTCTGCAAAGCTAAACTCAGCAGTAGGGAAGGACAGAGGGTGAAAAGATTTCCAAGGACTCCTCACATATCTTCTAGCAGCAGATCTTATTTCCCAGTCTCTCCTTCCTTGGGGCCAGCATCTCAAGAAACACCAGCAAGTATCAAACTGTGCAGGCAGGAATGGTCAGACAAGGGCCCCTACCAGTGATGCTTCTGAGACCTTGGAGCTTCACCTGGCTTCTCAGTACTCTCTGCTGCAAAATGGGTATAATTATACTCATCTGCCATGCAAAATTGCAATGTTTTCATTAGCTAAGATGTGCTAAGTGTCTGGAAGAAACTTGGCTCACATAAAGTGATTAAAAGAGAACACAAAGGCAGTAAAAGTTCTCAACAGATCTCTTCAGAACGAGAAGCTATGATCAGATTAAATAGGTGATATTTGTTTAAAAAGACATTGGTGGTATGAAATACTGGCACCCCACCTTCTCCTTATGCCTTGCAGGGGCTTGTGCAGAACACTCAGGATGCAGGGATGGGCCAGCAGGTGGCTGTAGATGGCAGCGGCTGCCTGGAATGGGGCAGGTCCCAGGATGCCAGAGGAGACCCGGAGCAGGCTCACTGGAGTGATTAATACCAGGTACCTTTACAAGCAGTCTTTGGGCAGGGTCCGGCCCTTGGTTATCCATGCCCCAAATAGGCTCAGCTAAAATCAATTTCTCCTGTTCCCAGTGTTTTGAAGTCAAACCACTCACACCAGGGAATTTGTACTTCAGAAGTGCCTACTATGGAATAAATGGTTGCATTGCACTATGATAAACATATTTATGATTTGTCACTACCTTTTAAGGTAGTGACAAATCATAAATATGTTTATCAAAGTGTTTCCCAACTCGACAAGCCAGGATACCTCAATTCTGAACTCACCTGAACACGTTCACTGACACCATTCCTTGATACTCTAATTTTGTCAGGCTCTTTATCAGAAATTTGGATCCTGCAGTCTATCAAACACACATCTCATTATGGCAAGTGGGACTTTAAGGAGAAGGAAAGTGGCTTGCAAAATATTCTCTCTAATTTCACCAAGAGGGTATCAAAAGACAAGAATCTTTCAGATTTTCCTTAGAAAGAGATTGGGAAAGATTTTGTATTGTTCTTGCTGCTGGACTCCCATGTTCTAGGTTTTCAAAACACAGTAGTGCTTTTGGGGCTGTCTGTCTGTCAGAACAT
The DNA here is from genome assembly GCF_051311805.1 of Agelaius phoeniceus. Lineage (NCBI taxonomy): Eukaryota > Metazoa > Chordata > Aves > Passeriformes > Icteridae > Agelaius > Agelaius phoeniceus. The sequence goes on along the minus strand of NC_135265.1, from coordinate 143,632,619 downwards.
TCCCATGTCAAAGGATGAAGAAATCACCATGGCCAGTGGAGGCATCAGAGAAGGGAACAGTCTGGAGCCTATCGTAGCTGCGCTAAACCAAGAAAATTACACAAGCATTGCACAAGGGGGGATTCACTGCAAGTGTTGCCTCTGGCTCGCATTCCTTTTAAGCTGTTATAAAACTTTAAATATAATTAATAAATAACCAGGCCTCTCAAGCAGAGCTGAGTCCCAAGCTCTGCCCCCTGCATGAACCGCGGTTGTTATTTCAGCTCTGGATATGAACGTGCAGCGTATGGCGGCGGCCGCAGCGCTGCTCCAGCTGCGGGGCTGCCTGCGGGGCTCCGCCGGACTGGCCCGGCTGCATTGCTGCTGCAAGGAAACAAACCACAAAAGGAGGGGCAGGCTAAATCACAGCCCTCATTCCAGGCCAGGATGGATGGAGGTAGCTCCTTCAAAGTGCCCTTGGGATGAAGGGCGAGGAAGGTTATCTGCTCCCTGACATCGGGGGATTTCCTGCTCCTCCTCCTCTCCCCTTCCCTTCCCTTCCCCTGCAGCATCAGCAGTGGCCGGAGCCACCCCGATCTCAGGGCTGGGAGCCCAGGACCGCCTTTGCAGCCCTCGTTTCTGTGCCCCTTCAGGAAGGGGGGCAGGAAAGGCGAGGAGTCACTGGATTGAAGGAGGAGAGCTCTGCCTTTTGGCTGCCTGGCGGGAAGGAATCTTCACCTCTCCCACCGTGCCCTCAAGGCGATTCTCTAAGGGAAAATTCTTTGACAATAGTCCTCCCCTCCTTTTTTTGTTTATCAGTCTTTGCAAAGCTAATGATCAGCTCTGGAATTAAAACACTCTCAAATTCTTTAAGTATGTAAAGACAAGTTTTTAGACCCATGTTACACTTTGTAATTTTTATCCACTCACGGTAATTTCAAAACTATCAGAAATCTGTTCTCTGAGACTCTGCTTGCAATTAATGTATTGATATCACCTGTACCCGTGTTCCTTTGTGCCACAGCAACTCTGTGAAATATTAATATCAAATTTAAGAACTACTTTTCTCATATAACAGGCTGTTTATTGGGAGTCTCTGGGCTAAAGAGGTAAAAGAGTATGACTAGACACAAACACCTACGAGTCAATATAGACTACTGATAATTAGAAATTCTAATAATTACACTTCATTGATTTCAGCTGGGATTTTATTGGAGTTTTTATGTTTCCAAAAATCCGATCACTTTCATCTAAGGGTATAAAAAAGAGTGCAGCTTCTGACAGCTTTGAAAACATCAGCTGTGGTTGCTGGTCTGAGACAACAGTAACTTGATTTCTAGAGCTGAGAAAATCTTGTGCATGTCAGATACCATACAGAAGGTTTAAAAATGAATACTATAATCTCATGCTTTATATTGTAGTATTTGTCCTAGTAAGTGCAAATTCAATGCATGAAACAAAATAAGCACTGAGTACCAAATGCTCAGCAGCCAGATGCTTGTAGGTAGAGATGGAGAACAGGAATATTACTGCAGCTATATAAATATTCAATGTTCAGCTACTATGAAGCAATAATTAATATCAGATCTTGTTTAGACTTTTAAATTAATGATGCATGACAAATTGCAGCTCAAAATTGACCTAAGGAGGGCATTAAAATTCACCATAAAGTATTTTCCAGGGTTGTCACAGAAGATAAAGCCCGGAGTACATTAGATGGCTAATTTGTCCCCTGGTTGATGATCCATGATTTCAAGACAAACTCTTGTTGCAATATATTCTTACAATGAATCAATTTAATATTTTACCATGTGTAAAATGGCGAAAGGCACCTTATAATCTGCTAAGGACCTACTCACAAACTCTGGCTTTGAATTTGGACACATGAGTGTACTAAAGGAATCCAGGAATTTTCAGATTTTATCTAAGAATAAAATACAGTAAAAGTAAAGAATATTAACGTAAAGAAGAGCTAGGATCAACAAGCAGGTTTTATGCCAAGGATGACTGTGTATTCAGGTAATGCATTTACATACCATGGAACAATAGTCTTGCTGGTTGCTGCAGATTTCCCTTGTCTTCAAGTGTCATTCTTGACTCATATCCTGGGACATCCAAGAAGAACTGAGACAGAGGTTGGAAAAGGGACAAAGAGAGGATGCTGGTTTAGGAGCTTTTAGGAGCTTACAGACCAATTTTAAAAGTATTGTTTTCTTGAAAATAGAGCACTTTAAAAAATCTGCTGTGTAGCTATGTCCTATGGATGATATGCAATTGCCTTCTCTGCTATTTTCTCTATTTAATAAGCAGCTCTGTGAAGTTTGGATGACCCCAGGTTTTGTAACATGGTTGATAATCCCAATTGTGGTATTGTGCCCAGGAAACATGAAAAAAATAATGAGGGGAAGGGAAGGGAAGGGAAGGGAAGGGAAGGGAAGGGAAGGGAAGGGAAGGGAAGGGAAGGGAAGGGAAGGGAAGGGAAGGGAAGGGAAGGGAAAGGCACAATATACTTTAGGGGAAGCAGGAAATGGTTGACCCCTTCTTCATGTGTGTTAGCAAGTCCTTGCTGTCAGACCATGGGAGCACCTAAGGTACAAGACAAGCTGTATGATCTCTGGGAGATTTCTCCTAGCCATGTTTCCAAATGTGGCAGTAGTCATAGGAGGAAAAGGATGTTATAGGTGTTCCCTGAGCACAACAATGGGATCAGAACCTTCAGGCAATGTGGGTGAGGGATGACCTGACTGTGGAGCTTGGCTGGTCCTTCTGAGTACTCCTAAAAGCAGAATTGTAGGTTGCTGGAAAAATTTATGAGGGGAAGTTTATATCTCTACAGACATCGTGTAGTGCTAAGTGAAATTTTTGAGATTTGCATATTTGAAAGTGAATACCTAAACACCACCAAAGCCTAACCTCAATAATTCATGGCCCTTCACAGATCCAACCCAGTGGGCTCACAGAGATATAGAGGAAAGATCATAAACCAAGTAAATTCAACATCTGTAATAAACAGATATTTTGTATGTGAAAGTATTCAAGAAACTCAATCTTTCCAATTCCAGATCAGTTCCCTCACATCATCACAACTGATTTTATTGTGGCTTACAAAAGGCAGGTGACTGACTATGGACTTTTTTACATTTTCATCCACTAAACTATCAGCTTCTGTTTAAAGGATCCATTGTAGGAAGAGAGTTTCATAGATAGAAAATAAATTAAAACAGTTATTCCAACATTTCTTAAAAATTTCTTGTATAGAAGAAAAGATACATATTTTATACTTCTCAAAAACAGCAGAACATAATCCTGATAATTATTTTAAGGGGTTATATGCTGAAAAGTGACTGTAAAAACATTTAAAGTATACTTTTTTCCCACATAGTATTTGAACATCATAAAACACTCTTGTCCCATGTGTTCTGGGAGTCTGAACTGGTGATATGGGAGGGTGTTGGGACAAACTCCTGTTACAGTATTGTAATAATTTGGATGAACACTTAAGGTGGTTTTGGCTGGGATAGAGTCAATCTTCTCCATAGTAGCTGCATGGGGCTGTGTTTTGGATTTGTGCTGGAAACAGTGTGGTAATCCTGGGATGTTTCATTATCCTGACCAGGGCTGACACAGTCAAGGCCTTTTCTGCTCCTCACCCCAGCAGCGAGGAGGCTGGGGGTGCACCAGGAGCTGGGAGGGGACACAGGCAGGACAGCTGACCCCAGCTGACCCAAGGGACAGCCCACAGCACATGGCATCGTGCTCAGCACATGAAGCTGGGAAGGAGGAGGAAGGGAGGACATTCCAAGTGATGGCATTTGTTTTCCCAAGTCACTGTTATGTGTGATGGAGCCCTGCTTTCCTGGGGGTGGCTGAACACCTGCTTGCCCATGGGAAGTGGTGAATGAATTCCTTGTTTCGCTTTGCGTGTGTACACAGATTTTGCTTTGCCTATTAAAGTGTCTCTATCTCAGCCTACAAGTTTTCTCACTTTTACCATTTCAGTTCCCACCATCCCACCACAGGGGAGTGAGTGAATGAGGGCTGAGTTGCCAGCTGGGGTTAAATTCCACCAATGGTTTACAAAGACTGTTTTTCTCTTGGTCTTTTGGCACACATCTTTATGATGCATATCTTAAAATAACACAACAGCAGTCTGCAAGGAAATGAGCCTGATCATGGAATAGAGAGACTAGGACTTTCTTCCCACTGTCCTCTTGGCTGGCAGAATTTGTGCCTCATTCACTCTGCCAGCTTCCCAATAGGTTTTCCTGTAGTATTGATTTCCCTTTAAGTATGCTTTACAACCTGAACCTACCAGCTAAAAACACTTCATAAGAGCAAGATCTTATCACTTGATGACTTGTGATATCAAGAATGTGTTTTAACTTTGGTGTCTATCCAAGCAGGTGTTTTATCTTTCTTATGAACAGCTTTCATGGTTAGAATTCATGCTCTATTTGCATGTCAGTAATAATAAAAAAAAGCCCCTTCTTCTACTTAATAGCTGGATACTGTTCACTGGAGAATGAATATTATAGATATCATTACCAAATCAAAGAAATTTTATTTTTCTTTTAAATCATCACAGACATCAACAGTGAGTTGTACTACAAGTACTCTATCTGCTCAGACACAGAAATGTATTGAATGACAAAATCTTCACCACGACCATAAAAAAAAATCAAAATAATTAAATAGGACATGAAGCAATTTGTCCACCTTATGTTATACCTAATGTCAGAAAAGCAGATGATGTAACCTCAGGCATTTTCACTCACACCTCAGCTATCCATCACTGTTAAACATAGAAGACTGGCTTTAATACAGCAAGAAGCTGATCTAGCTGATCTAACACTGCAGCACCTAATCTCACTGGCTAATTAGAAACACTTGAAATTGATTGTTTCTGAGGCCAGCAACAGCTGGTATGGTGCATTCAAATTGGCAGAAGCTGCTGTGATGTACTAACTGCTGCAACTGAGAACTGTCAACCCCCCCATGGAAAAAGTGAATCTCTAGGTGTTAGCTCTTTCTGAACTGCTGCAGTATTGTGCTGTTTTAGGGGAGCCTCTGAGTGTTACTGGGAAGAGTGAAAAAAGAATAATAGCAATTTATGCAGAAAATAACCATAACTGCTACTCTGATGAGGCTTCACTGCTTAGAAGGGCATGTTTTGCTCAGCAGCTACTCAGCCAATCTATTTCTCTTCTGCTTTGCACTTGGGTTGGGGCAAATTGTCAGCCTGCCTTTCATACAACAGTGCCTTTAAGAAAAACAAAGGAAAAATATTTTTTCATTCCCTCCACCCTCCTTCAGTATTTGTTCTGCCTGTGCTGTGTTACTGCATAATCTTGCCTACTGCTGGTAATGTGGGTAATGTAGACATCTACAGTTTGTCATTACAGAGGTATAAGATTAGATATTGTAAAGACTTAACTTTTCTTATATTATCAAATACTGATTTGTAGCAGCCTTATTGCTTTCCATTGCTGATTAGCCTTTGATGAGGTCTGGTAGCAGTGCTGGCTTACATAACCTACCTGAACCCTCCTGCTTTTGCTTTGAGATTTGCCTGTTTGTTGACAGAAGAGTCAGGCCTGTCTGGCTTCTCTTCTCTTAGAACTGAAAGAAACAGCACAAGAAGATGTGACATGTCTAAATCATTAGAATTCACTCAAAGGCCAAATTTAATTTAATTTTGGCTAGTGTTTGGCTTGGGTTATTACTTCTGTTGTTTGTATCAGCCCAAAATACTGACTACTCCTATGATACCCTGTCTCTGTAAATGAAAAGGCAAAAACATTGACTAGCATAACTGTGCTTGTAGTGAAGGTAACATATTAAGTAATTTACCTCAAAACATCTTTTTTTTTTTTTAATTTACACCTATCTTAAAATGCAGTTGTTTTAACTATTAAGACATATTTGAGTTCACAGTGAAAAACTGTGTGAAGAGTATTATCATCCTTAACCCAGATCCTAGCTCTAAGGGAAAAAAGAGTCTTATATAAGAAATAGAGGAACAAAAAAGACTGTTGGGTCTATTCTATTAAAGCTCACTCCATTCAGAAAACATTTCCCTGCGGTCAGAATCTAATTGCTTTCTGAATAACCATTATGTATTCGCCTTTGCCCACTGGGCCATTCCAAACGTGACATTCCTTAGAGGGGAAAAATGACATCCAGCTGTTGTGTTTGAATTTCTTTTTTGCTAGCAAATACCAATATTTCATCCAAGAAGCTGTATTAGGAAAAAAATTAATTATAAATGCAGTAAGTCTGATGATAAGTGCTAAAATTAACATTTGCCACATTCCTTAGTTTATTACCTGTCTGTGTTATGATACAGGTTTTCATTGCATCACTGTGCCATGTGCTCCAGAGGATGCTTGCTTTGCTTGGTGCTAAGGAGGGGTGACATGTTGAATGATCAGCTTCAACAGTTTCACTGTGCAGCTTCAGACATTGAAATGTGTTCTGTTTAATACTACACCCAAGTCACAAATGTTAATTTCCTCACAGCCTCCTCTGTGGTGCTTGGAACTATCATCAATATTGAATTCATTTTCATACCTTTCTGGAGATGAATATAATTCCTTGTTTTACTAAGGCAGAGCTGAAGCCCGGTAAAACAAATATCAAAGATATCCACTTGTTTTGGATTTCCATTTTGGGGTCATGAGAATACTAAGTTTATTTGGAATACTTTTCATGTGCTTTAGATAACAACATATTATTACTATGGAGAGAAAACACAGATGAGCTGAAAAGCAGTAAATTGTCCATCCAGTACAGCCCCATCACAACTGCTTTTCTTTTCGTAGTCCCATTCTGTTGGAACCCTTCCATCCACTGTCCTAGTCACCTGTATACTATTTTTCTTGACTGCCAAAGCCATACCACAGGTGTTCTGATCTTCCTTCTGCTCAGTCTCCTCTCATTCAACATCCCAGGATATGTCTGAAGTAATTGCCAGGAAAAGCTATGCTGCTAAGTGTGGGGAAGGGAAGTATCTATCAAGCCTGTAGCTGTGCCAGTCTTTGAAGATCTTGATGTTTTCATGGTTGCTAGTGTCATTTCTATGGGAGGCATGAGAGGGACATGCAGTTCCAGCAGAAATAGCAAATATAAAGTGAAGAGGTGACTGGTTGCTAGTGTCATTTCTATGGGAGGCATGAGAGGGACATGCAGTTCCAGCAGAAATAGCAAATATAAAGTGAAGAGGTGACTGGTGGATGAGTCAGACCAGCAGTGGGGGAAGGAAGGAAGGAAGGAAGTGGCGGAAGGAAGGAAGGAAGTGGCGGAAGGAAGGAAGGAAGTGGCGGAAGGAAGGAAGTGGCGGAAGGAAGGAAGGAAGGAAGGAAGGAAGGAAGGAAGGAAGGAAGGAAGGAAGGAAGGAAGGAAGGAAGGAAGGAAGGAAGGAAGGAAGTGGCGGAAGGAAGGAAGGAAGTGGCGGAAGGAAGGAAGGAAGGAAGGAAGGAAGGAAGGAAGGAAGGAAGGAAGGAAGGAAGGAAGGAAGGAAGGAAGGAAGGAAGTGGCGGAAGGAAGGAAGGAAGGAAGTGGCGGAAGGAAGGAAGGAAGGAAGTGGCGGAAGGAAGGAAGGAAGGAAGTGGCGGAAGGAAGGAAGGAAGGAAGTGGCGGAAGGAAGGAAGGAAGTGGCGGAAGGAAGGAAGGAAGGAAGGAAGGAAGGAAGGAAGGAAGGAAGGAAGGAAGGAAGGAAGGAAGGAAGGAAGGAAGGAAGGAAGGAAGGAAGGAAGGAAGGAAGGAAGGAAGGACGGACTGCAATGTTTGGTTTTATTTGGTTTTACACTAATGAAGTAGCTGCAATGGAGGAGCACAGGCAGGCAGGTGATAGCAGCAATCCCAAAGGTAAGCAGATATGGCCAAGCCATCAGGAACTGTGCTGACAGCCGTGAGCCACACGTGGATTTTCAGCAGTTCCTGTGTAACTCCTGTTCCCCAGCACCTCAGACCAGCACAGCCTTGCTGTGCTCAGACTTCACCCATGGGATCAAGCAAGCCTTCAGCTGCCAAGGCTGGTGTCATCAGATCTTCTGGAGGCCAGTTGGATACCTAAGACAGGTTTTACTGGCAAAGAAGGAATTACATCCTTGGAATCACTGATTTCTTTTCCTGGCAAAATCTGTTGGAGTTTTCCATCAGTCATCTCTCTGCAGCAGCTTCATACTCTTGCTGGAGACAATTTCCCAAGAGATACCTCAACTGGAAGAGAGGCTGTGCTGGAGTTTTCTTAAAGGAGAGCTGATCTGTGTGTTCAGCTTGATTGATGTGTTCCAATGAATCCTGTGGTCTGGGACCTGTGAGATGAGGGGCTGTCTTAGCATTTCTAGTCCTGAAAATCTGAGCACTGTATGCTCTCTGACAGCTGCTGATATCTCTGTTGGTTTTCATCTCCATGTACCTCCTAGGGCTGTGGTTCCCCACTTGAAAGCAGAACCTGTGTCCTGTTGGATGAAATTAGTGGGTGGGCTGTGAGTGTGCTTTTGTTCAGCTTGCAGAGACTCCTGAGAAGAGGCTTATGCTGGTTTTGGTCACCTACAGGAGAACAGACAGCATGCAACACAGCAATACAATCCTGGCTGCCCTGCCTCGTCTACAAAAGTGGTTTTGGTAAAAAAGAACTGGCAAATGTAGAAGGTATTAATTGAACCTGTCCTTGTGTGCATGATATGTGAGATGCAGTACAAGGGCCTTGAACACAGACTTTAAGATCTCATCAAATTGTTGTCTGGGTTGTACTAGAGCAGTCCCACTGATCTAAGAAGTAAAGATAAATAAATAAAAGCCTACATTTTATGACAGAATTTAGTGACCTCTTTTTCTTTCTCTTGAAACATATGTTTCTTTATAACATACAGTTTTTTTCATCTTAAATATAGGCAGCTACAAAAATAAGGTATGTTAAAATGTCAGCAGGAGATTGACCTTTTTGAAACTTCTAAATAGCCATTCTAACTTTTAGTCTATTTTTTTTCTGAAAATACAGGTCTAAGTTTAAATGCTGGCTCCAGGCAAACTGTTTGAATTGTTCAACTGTCTAAAAATATACTTAAAAGCTGCATGTGAGGAGACAAGATGCTGATGTAGAAGCAAAGGAAAAGACAGAAAGTCAGAGCCTTCAGGAAGCTGTAACACAAAGACTCCACAGAAGTTCCCTTCAAATTATCCCTCATCTGCCTGCTCATAGTGCAGATATTCATGTGGAAGAAGCATGCTGAATTCTTCCATGAAAGTTACATAAAAAGAAGTAATCTAAAAATAACATTTTTTGACCAGGAGACCTGGAGGCAATGAAGAACAGAAAGATTCAAAATATCAGAATTAAAGAAGGTAATTTGCTACAGACAATCTTTCTAGTAAGCAGCTAGAGACAAAAAAAAGTAATGCTGTTTGACATAGCCTCTAAACACAGAAAACCTTGCAAGCTCCTTAGATTTTTCCTTGCTAGCATGACATAGCAAGGCTTTTTTCTTGGGTACTGGGTCTGCCAGATCAGGAACTGTGGAATATAAAAGCAGAAGATTTCAACAGTGACCAAAGGGGCAAGGCTGATGAAATGGGCTCTTGGATTTTGTTCTCTGAGGCAAAGAAAATTTTGCAAGGCAGATCACCTGATTCCTTGCTTCATGCAATCTCTTTTCATTCAGTCACTAGAGGCTGGAGATAGTATGTTTCCTTATAAACAGCTTTGAAAGATTTCTGATCTGCCTTAATTGGGTTACCATCCTGTCTTTCCCTGCAGTTCTGCATGAAATGTTGCTTTGTGACATACATTTCCTCTTCCTTTCTGTACAAAAGAAAAAGATGAAGATCAAGTTATTTCTGAATAACAATGTCTAGACACTATTGCTGGACGCCATCCAAAAATGTTTAAACAGGTCATAGCTTAAGCTGGTGTAAACTGGCACAGCTGCAGTGGCTTTGTTCTCGTTATCCTGGCTAAGGCAGGTGGGGATGTAGCACATGTTAACCATGCCCTCCTTGCTCCCAGTGCTCTGACAAAGACTTTTCTGAGCTTTACTCAGGCTTATTCATTTTTGGGTACTCTGAGTGAGTTTAATGTAAGAAATTATGAATGAGATTTAAGTGCATGACCCAGTATTGAGACTACTACTGGCACTTAATCTTCCACCTTCCATGTAGACATTGCTTTTGTACATTGTTTAATATTTTACTGCTGTTCCTGCCTGTGTGTTGGACTGTGTGCTCTTTTATGTGTGCAACTTGAGGATTGCAAAGAGATTGCTCTGAGTGCACTGTATTACTTCTTTGTCTCTTTCTTCCTCCTCTCACCATGCTCAACCTTTGGTTGACAACAACTTCAACAAGTAATTATGAATCATCCAATCTGAGAAGAAATGCTTCAATTGCTTTCATAATCACCTTTCTGTCATCACTAACTACAGAAAAAACAAAGTACTGTCAAGATTGACCTCCACACTCTTGTAAACCATGTGGTCTTGCTGTTTGCCTGCTGTTGAAACAATGAGGTAGACAATGGGCTGTAGAGAAATGGGCCCAACCCCTTTGCCCAGAGTTTTACAGTGACTCCTCTCATCTCAATACGTGTTCATTGCTGGCACTGTACAGGTCTCAGCACGCTGTGCTTCATGACAATCTTACTAACTCAGCTTCAGTCAGAGGAAGAAATCCTTTCCTTGTTAGCTTTGGAAAGATTTGGGTTCTGTTTCAATGCATTTAATATTAAAACAAGAAAAAAATAGAGAAGTGAGACAAAATTGTTGCCGACACAGAGTGGGAAATGAGTGGGAAATGTTATCTCACCTAGAGGCACTTTGTTCAGAGAGACTCAAAATGCAAATTTCGTAATCTTGATCATGTTCCAGGTGATGTCCCTGGTTAAGCAAATGAGTATGTTTTAACTTTGCAAACTGCTGAAAATGCAGGAAATAGAGAAAACAGCATGAGCCAGCAGTTGCCTTGTTGCATGGGGTATGAAACAGGAACAGCTCCCCGTGGCCTCACTGCTTGGGAGCTGGAAGCAGAGTGCAGTGCCTTGGCAGGTGCAGGGGTCACAGAAGTGGCTGTGCTGGCCTGGTGGCAGGGGGCTGCTGCTGCTGCTCAGCACAGGTGTGAGGCAGAGAAGGAGACAGCTGTGTTACCATTGTCTGGGCAGTTTTAGTTTTGCACATTTCTCTCTCATATTAGTGTCTAATTTAGCAAAACAGCTGAGGGTCAAGGCACCCCTTGAAAAGCTTGCTTCTATATTAATGGATTTCAGGGGTTTGCCATTTGACTACTTAACTCTTTTAATGGAGGGAAAATATTCTTTGGAGACTCAAGGATCATCTAGACAGATTGAGTTAATACTTGTGGTCACAGGCAAGCCTTGTGTAGGCAGGGAAATGATGGATCCCTCTCTGTGCTTCCTTGTAGTCTAATAGATAATGTGATGGAACTTGAGGGTATCTTTTTAAATGTCTATAAATGATAATGCCTGGGAAGAGGCATCTGAGACATGGCCTGTAGTTTAACTGCTGATACATTTATAGCAAGACATAGAAAAAACCTCTAGTCTACTTTGTTCCCCATCAGTGACCAGAGCTGCCAGATCACTTTCTTCTTGTCAAAGCACAAACTTTTACCATGTATTTGCTCTCATTTGATTTGGCTTTTCTCCCTCTGCTGCATCTCAGGAGGCCTCGCTCTTCCCTGGTGCCACCTCACAGTGTATAGGAGACCAGAACCTGCATCTCTCAGTTCATCACCCTATTTGAACCTCACATCCCTACTGCAGCAAGGCCTGTCCTGTCTTTCTGCTGCCAGCCTCCTCACCTGGCCTTTGTTCCTGTCCTCCCCTCCCCTCTGTCTGAGCTGCCTTCTCCTGTCACACCTACACCCACTCAGGTGTGCTGGATGCCTCAATCTCTATTTTATAGTCAGGAGGTTGAGACTTGGGTTTCTTCAGGCCTTTCCTGCTTCACAAAGGGGACAGGAAAAAAGATTGCATGGGACTTCCTGGTGACATGGAAGGAGGAGGAAGAAGTGCCTGGACCTTCTCCAGCAGGCAGAAGCCCTCTGCATCCTGGCTTTGAGGGGAGGGCAACTCATGGGTCTGCAGTTTAGTGGCTGCTGCATGTCCTTTTGAGCCCAGCAGCTTGCAGATGGACAGGGAGGAAATGAACCAAAACTTTGAATTCTCTGCTTCTCTTGCAGTCTCTAATTTTTCTTGATGGCACAGGTCACTTCTACGTACACAGCACCCCCATGGCTCTTTGCATTAAAGGACCAGGGAGGGCTTTGCTGTGACTGGGATGAAAATCAAGCATTTGAGGGCATGTTTGGCATAATTCAAGCTATGACTCCTGCTAAAGATTTTACAGAGCAACTTCACTTCTTGTAAGTTGTTCATCAGTAGACTACATTTTTACACATTTAGTTTATTGGTTGTTTATTGCGGGGTTGGGTTGTTTTGTTGGGTTTTTTTTACATTTTGGTTTGCATATTTTCTGCCACTTCTCTCCTTGATGTTTGTGAATGATTGATTTCAAACATTTAGCAGTTAACATTTGAGCTGCCCCTATTGAATATATAGACATACATGAGATTTAAATTTCACCTAGTCATGACTTAAGACATTTAATTTGACTCTTTATTAAGGCTGATCATGTGGCCTAAGAAGTTTAAGCAAAGCTTAAAATCAATTGATGGTTGAAAATGGAGGCATTAAGTTTCCTGGGAGCCTAGGTCAGTGTTCCTGTTCAATTCCAATTCCCAGAGGTATTGATAGGAAGCCAAATACATTCAAATTCTGTCTCATGAACCTGGGAAGCAGTGAAATCTAGAGAGAGGAGGAAGATTCTCCCCTTTAGCCTAATGGCAACCTCAGAGGGTATGACACCATTGTTTCCACTTCCTCAGAGAGCATCTTAACTATCCCCATGTATCTGCAGATACCATTTTTGGTTTTCTGGTGTCTGCTTGGGCAGGATGCCGGCTTTTGGTTGTGTAGCATTCTGCAAAATATGCAGAAAACTTTTTGTGCACCTTCATACAAACAAATCCATGAGCAAGAATATCCTTAGCAAGTAAGCTGCAGTTCTTTCTACTTTTCATGCAGGTCCTGGCGTGATGGGATGTGGGGCTGTAATCAATACTCCAAGTCAATACAACACTAGGTGTGTACCAGAGATGTATTTTCTCATCATCCTGCAGCAGGAATTGCTGCACTGACATGCTGTGTCTGCTGAAGAAAGAGAGAGCTGCATCTTGGAAATGTTTTTTTTGGATATTAAATTAAATTGTACAAGAATTTTATAGCAAGGTGTTTAAAGTATAGCAAAAAAAAGGGCGCTAATAATTTGAATTGTATTCACAGTATTTTCGTATGTTTTATATAGAATTTTGTATGGTAAGTTCAAAGTGTAATTGCTTTTGCTTCAGTGTCTTAAGCTTTATTTCCCCCTGTACTGTCTCAGCAAATTAATTGCCTCAACACCCTTCTCCCACTGACAGGAAACATGGTTTTATAGGCACAGTCCTTCAGTAACTAAGAGGCAGGGTATGAGGCAGTGGTGCTTAGTGGATTTTTGAAAGGTGACTAACACAGCATTGCCATGGAAATCAGTGGGATTTAACCAACTGGAAATCTCTTCCCAAAATCTGTCTACCAATGCAGTGAGCTCAATGTTTTGGCTAAAACTTGGTCAGTCACCTCTGCTCATGCTGTCATATTTCTCTGTAAGGGTATTTCAGTTTGGGCACAGGACAGGTTTCTGGCTCATAGGTTCTCTAGCTGGTCAGAGTGACCCTGAGATGATAGGTTAGAAAGTCTCTTTTCCCAGCCCAGCAGTCGAAGAAGGAGTCAGAACTCTTCAATTCTCAGTCTCAAGGTTGTTTATTGTACTGTATCTATAAAATTCTTTCTCCTGTCCAGCCAAGGTCAGCTCAGCAAGACAGTGAGGGGCACTCTGCCTGCCCCCTGGTTGGTGTTATCTTTTTATACTAAAAACTACGTGTACAATATTTGCAATTACTTTCCAATACCTATCACCTATGTTAGACAGTGAGCTTCTACTCCAAATCAATCTAAAAGTGCCAACATCACGGCAGAAGATAGAGGCCAAGAAGGAGAAAGGCTGGACATGTCCAGATTCCTCCATCTTGCCCCCTGAACCCCCATTCTAAAAACCCCCAAAAAATCTATTTTTCACCTTGTGATAAATTCACTATTATTCTACTTAAACTGTGGTGGCTTGCAGATCTTCATCTAAGGTTGGTAATTTGCTCCATGGGTCATAATCAAAACCATAGGTGTCTTGGGCTCTGTGCCAGGGTCTCTGAGCCCCGTGGCAGGGTCTTGGCAGTCCAGGACAACCAACCAGAGGGATGTCCTGAATTCTGACATCTGGCCACATCAGAAAAGCACTGCAGTGAGAGGGAGCTGCACTGGATTATGTTATTTCCAAGCTTCCAGCTGGGAGGCACCAGTGGGATGAGAGGCACAGAAGCCTCTCCCTGGCACTCACTCCCTGATTGTAAGGATAAGGCTTCAGATTGAAGGGAAGCGGGATTGTTTCAGAGGGGGAAGCTGCTGTGCTCAATGTGCCTCCAACCCCTCTGCTTTCTGCAAGTTTGGGACTTCCTACAGTAGGAAGACGATGATCACATTCCCTCCAAGGTCAACCATCACAGTGGGCAGCAGGTGGGAGCAGGAGCTGTAGTTTTGGCTGGTGTCCTTTAGCTAGTCCCGCTAGGAGACCTCCCACTGCAGCAGGCAAAGGCTGCAAACAACCCATTAGCCTCTTGCTAATGCTGGAGTGCAAATTCCTTTTGCCCTGACCCAGGATAAACACACCTGCATTCTCTTCTTGCCTTGGCATTTGATTTTGCCCCAGTGAATAACAGCAAAACAGAAGAGAGAGCTTTGTGGTTCAGGAAGCTGACAGTTATTAAAAGTAAGTTGTACAAGAAGACAAGACAGAGGAAGGGGAATTCTGACAAATCCCTGATATGTATGGAATGTTTTTTTTACATGGGAATAAAGTAGAGTTCAGAGTTTCTTCAATTACATTTTGGAAGCTTAGTTATTTGAAAATAATTGCAGTTGCTTTATTTTTCCTGAGCCAGGGCAACTTTGATTGATGTAACTGGAACAAACAGGATTGCATAAGTCTGCAGAGGTTTCCTGGTATGCTGGCCAGGCTTTGTAGTGATTTTTATCATAGCTGTGAAATTCTCACCTGACATGTGCACATCATGTCATTTGCAGTACTGCTAACATAAGGCATTCCCACAGAAGGGTCTCCAGCATGTCACTGTGGAGGGATGGAATGCAGATGCCATAAGTTTCTGCTGGACATGGACACAGCAGCAATAAAAATAACTCCCCCGATTTAGCAAAAGGAACCACAAAGGCCAGGTCAGCTTTGCATCTACTAAAAATGGTCCAATGTGATGACATTTTTTTATATCACTTCTGTATTTAATTCTAGAGTCTTGTCATCTGGAAGCAGCACGGGCAGGTGCAAGTGAATGAACTCCAGGGGGTTTTTGTAATTTATCTTTTTAAATATTGCCTGCCATTTATATTTATAACTAATTCAAAAACTTCTGGTTTATAGTCAATGCCTTTTGGATGTTTCTGGGATTTCAAATCAAAAGAATTCTTTGAAGGACAAAATGCAATATTCTGCTGGAGACAAGGTTATTACCTGAAATGTTTGTTTGCATTTGAGAGAAAAACAGGCTTATAGAAATACAAAATAAACTGACATCCTGAATGTCAGCAGTAAGAAGAGAAAGGACATCTGTGCTTCAGACATCCTGTGACTGTGGTGGCAATAATTCATTACAAACAATTGAGAGCTGCAGAAAATCACCTGAGGAGGACAGTCTGTGATGACCAAAATCTCCTGACATTGACATTGGAGTGATTCCCCTGCAGGTAATAGAAAGGTCCTTTGGGACACCAACTTGAATCTACAAGACAGATTTACAGAACCTAGAAGGCTGTTTTTCATCACCCATCTGATTATTTCTGCCTGCAGTGATACTGAGTCCTGGTCACACAGAAACAGAGAGGGGTGAGCCCCTGTGCAGCCTCTCCTCAGCCACGCCCTTCTGGCCTGAGGGGGGCATCCAGCCACCACAGTGATGCCCACATCATCTGCAGGGTGGAACTGACTGCAGATCTTCCTCAAGAATGGTTGGGCTTTTAAACAAGGTGGGCAAGTAGCATTGCGGTCAGGGTAAACTTTTCAAAAGAAGCAGAAGCCAGACAAAAATGTTCTTAATTGTTCTTTGGTCCTGCTGATGTGTTTCACAAGGCCATATTAGGCCACCTAAGGACTCCAAAAACCCAGCACTTTGGAGTCTTTGTTCCATTTCTTGTTTGTGAAACTCAAGCTCTTGGCACAGAGTCCCAAAAGTATTTGGGCATGTTGAATCCTAGGGATTCCTATGATCAGGTAACTCAGCTGCAGCTGCCTCGGAGACTCGAGCTCAAGGGCTTCCTATCACTTCTGAGAAGAAGATTTGCACTTTTAAGAATTTTACCCATTATTTATGGGAACAAAGAACCCTTTCAAAAGAGAAGCTTCTAATTCCATAGCACAAGGCCAGCTGTGCCATCATTCCCCGGGGTGAGGGCTGCTCTTGCTTTGCTGGGAGCAGCACCAAGCTCCATTCAGCAGGATGCTGAATTAAGGTTGGACTTTGGCACTAGAGTAGCCCTGTTGAAGGATATACCTGCCTGAGGTAACAACTGATGTTTTTGTTCCTCATTCCTGCTTATTTAGAAAGCAGGCAAATAGTGATACAGCTTTAAAACAATTCCAAGAAGTTTGTAATCGCAAACAAGCTATGGGAACTCTGATTTAAATCCAATTTTTTGTTTTTCCACAGAACATACATCTTTTTACACCAGGAAACGAATAAACATAGTGTCAACAAGAGCCATCAGATTAATTCTTTAGGATTTGAAGGGCAGTTTGTTCATTGAGTGACTGGCTTCATTCCCTCTCCCTTCTGTGTTAATCTGAGAAACAAAGGGCTCTGAGAATCAGAAAGTGGGATCTGTGTCTGCATTTGGAGTCTTAGGGATTTTAATTTCATTCTTCTCCATGAGCTTTGTATAAGCCTGTCACTGGCCTTCAGTAGAGAATAAATAAGCAGCAATAGCTTGTGTGGTGCCAAAACTATAAAACAACTGACATTAGTGGGAGCTTCCAGTGCTTGTGAGATACTTAGAAATGTGAGACCCAATGTGAATGACTCAAGGAATGATATTTCATATTTTCCCTGCTAGTACAAAATTCTTAAGTTCATACATTATTTTTAAGAGGCTGTAGCTAAGTTAAAATTCTTGAGGAAAGTACAGGCAATGGTAGGACTGGATAATGACTTTGTGATCTGGACTCCTGCTGTGTAAGGAGATCTCACATAGGATGTCCTGTGATGTAGATGTTCCATTTTTCTGAGAATAACATTAAGGGGTTTTTTCCTATTTTAGAAGGTCCAAAGCCTTGCAATGCCCCTATAAAAAAATACAGAATTACTCATAGAATTTCTACACAGTAGAAATAATGTAGTCTATGTTCCCCTTTATTTGAGTCCTATAACTGGACTTGCGTTGTCTAAGAAGGGTTGAGTTGTCCTGTCATGTGTCTGTCCATACACTCTGCTCCCCTCATGGAGACATTTTTCCATGAAAAGTGTAGTAGGAACCTTGCATGTTTGAGAAAGAAATTTCTCTTAAATCAACCAGAAGATTCAGAAGGGAGCTTCATGAGAAAGAGCAGTGGCAGTGCCTGTAGCTTATCCTAGGGAGGGGTGATGAGCAAGCTGGGAGTTTATGGGTGGGGATTAAAGGGCAGACCAGTGTGAGCAACTGTGGTGGGTGTCAGCTACAGATCATCTGATTGGGAAGAAGCAGCAGACAACTGGGAGAAGTCAGTAGTCTGTTTGCAGGTCTGGTTCTTGAACCACCCTGGTAGCTGCTGGGAGAAGAACACAGCAGGGCACAAGCAACCAAGGCTGTTGGTCTTTTCCAGACACAGGTGACAGAGAAGTCAGCAAAAAGAATCTGCTCTGCCTGATACTTAACAATGTGAAAAAACTGATCAGCAGTAGAAAAGTCAGGGGTAGCCTTGGTTGCAGTGATGATGAGATGAGAATGATGCAGGGAAATTGGTGACAAAGGACATGGAAAAGGTCAAACTCAGTGCCTTCTTTCCCTTGTTTTTTTCATGTAATATTTGCCTACAGGAATCCCAGGCACCTGAAACCAGTAGGAAAGTTTGAAGCAAGGAAGACTTGCTCCTAACGGATAAGAATTAATTAAAGGAACATTTAGCCAGTCTAGATATATACAAGTCCATGGAATCTGATGGGATGCACCCATTAGTAATGAGGGACCTGCTCAATGTCCTTGCAAGGCCACTCTCAGTTATCTTTGAAAGACTGTGGTAACTTAAGGAAGTTCCTGAAATCTGGTAGAAAGTAAATGTCACTTCTGTCTTCAGCAGGAGAATTTGAGGAACTACAGGCTGATTAGTCTCACCACGATCCCTCAGAAATGGAGGAAATAATCCCAATTGCACAAATTTACACAAGTCAAATCATACTTCACTAACCCAACAGCTTTTCACAATGAGATGACTGGCTCAGTGGATGAAAGGAGAGCAGTGGGTGCTGTTTATTTTGCAAGGCTCTTGACATTGTCTCCTGTAACACCCTCAAGACAAAATGTTGAAGTACAGACTAGATAAGTGGACAGTGAGATGGACTGAAAACTGGCTGAACTGCTGGGCTCAGAGGGTGAAGATCAGCAGCTCAAAGTCCAGCTGGAGGCTGAAGTACCCCAGGGGTTGATACTGGGCCAGTACTGTTAATTCTCTTCATTAGTCACCTGGAAAATGGGGCCAAATGAAGCCTCAGTGTGTTTGCAGATGATAAAGAACTGGGAGGAGTGATGCAAGAGCCACAGAGTCCTTGTGGCAAAGGTGGCCAGCAGCCTCCAGGGCTGTGTCAGGCTGAGTGCTGCCAGCAGGTCAGGGCAGGTGACTCTGTCCCTCTGCTCAGCCCTGGGAGACACCTCTGGAACGCTGTGCTCAGCTCTGGGCTCCCCAGTACAAGACAGACATGGACCTGCTGGAAGGAGCCCAAGAAAAAGGTCACAAAGATGGTTCAGGGCCATGTAAGGAGAGGTTGAATTGTGATCATTCAGCCTGGGGAAGAAAAGGCTGCAGGGGGACTTTATCAATGTTTTTAAATATCTGACTGGAGAGGAGAGGGGAGTAAGGAAGATGGGCCAGACACTTTCCATGGTGGTGCCCAGTGACACCACCAGAGAAGCAATGTGCGTAGAAAAATACAGGAAATTCTGTGTGAACCAAAGAAGTAAATTTTTACTGTTCAATGGTTAAACACTGGACTCAGTTGCCCAAAGAGGTTGTGGAGACTTCATCCTTGGAGATATTAAAAGCCTGACTGGATGGAGCCTTGAGCAAGCTGTTTTAATTGCCCCTGCTTTGACCAGGGTTCAGACCAGATGGTCCCTAAAAATGCTGAACTGTTTTGTGATTCTATGGGATGGGCACATCTGTACATTTACACATCTGTGAACACACAGTATGACTACAAAAACTCTTCAGAAAATCGGGCTTACAAGGATAACAGAAATTTTAAGAGGTTTCTTTCAAGGGGAGTTAAGAAGTTTGGTGCTCATATGCAGAGCACTGTTTTAATCAGTCTGTGTTTAGGTTTGGGTCTTTTATGCAATATAGGCCATAGACTTTTTAGCATATAATATCCAGAATATTATTTAATGTATTTTGATGCAAATACTTCAAATCTAGTGGAAAATGCATATTAAATGCAACACCTTGTGTGTCAGCTAAGCGCATTGGTCCAGGTTTTGGTTGCCTTACATTGTAAGTCATGGTGTTCTAGCTCTGTGGGGTCCCGGGCTGCCCAGTCTGCCTAGCCTGTGTTTATTCAGTTTAGGGAACCACACATCAATTTGGGACCACCCACAACTGCCACAGAAATATTGAGAAGGACCTTCCTGCTCAACATCTATCTAGTGCAATAATTAAAAACACCCAAACAATGTCCACATTTTATTCCTTCCTCAGGTGACCAGGCACCAGCATCTTGCTTCCATCACTTCTCTCCTGTGACAGTGTTTAGGCCTTTTTGAACAGCAGCCCATGGAAGGCAATAGGTGGGCAGATTGTCTATTAAAACAAGTTATTTATTGTGCAGTAAATAATTCAGCACAAATCATAAAGTCTAGTTAGTCTGTTACTTTGAAAGTCTTTAAATAAAAACATTCTATATTTTATTTTCCAATCAGCTGCAAAGATGATGCAGAACACAAACAAAGCAAGATCAAAGGCTGTGTATTATTACACTGTGTAAGTCTATAATGGGGATAGAAAGGAAAACAATTTCTCCTCTTCAGTCTATCATGTCACTGTATGTCAAGAATAGTAAATGAAGGCTCTTCCCTGATGTGGAGAAAAATATTTAACAGGAAATCCTTAAGCTGAGGACAAGGCAGAACAGTTCTGGGAAAGTGCTCTTACTCTCCATCACCTGCCAGAGTCTGCTGTCAATCTCCAGGAGGAGCTTGGATCTTGAATCCAGTCTTGTTTTGAACCAGTTAGTGCAGCTAAGCCAGATAAGCTTGGTCAGTCAGAGGAAACATGGATCTTATAATTGTTCTTTGAGGAGTTCCTATTATGTGTAGTATGCTAGTTAGAGTCTGAGTCAAGGAAACATATGACCCTGAGCTTTGTTCACTCAAATTCAGAAGGGCATTTTGGAACTTTGTGCACTTAAACACTTTTCTGGAGCATGGTGGCTTTCTGAGGTAATGTCTGTAGCCATCCCAGGGAGCTAATGGAGAAAGACACTATTGACTCTTGGAATCAGCTTTTTCTGTAGTAATGTTGACAATGCTGAAAAAACCCAGGGATCATCCATAGGATGTAGCCCTACAAGGGGACAGGTTGAGTTAAGCCACTGCCATTGTTTTAACTTGGACTGTCCTGGAGCTTCAGGGATGAGACCATCTGAATGTTTCAGAGGACCACCAGTGAAGAGTCAATGACAGTTCAGACACTTGTGGAGGCTCTCTTTCTCTCTGCCCTCTAGCTGAGAGAGATCTAATATAACAGTGGTCTGGGTGACTTTATGTGACTGTGGAGACTAAACCAATGAGACTGGAAGAGATGAGACCCCCAGAACAGTAATTTATTCACCCCTGTTTCCCTGTGGCTGCCAGAGCATAACAGAGCAAGGTCTTTGCTGAGGAAAAGGGAATACCCTGGGCTAGAGGCCTGGAACCTACCCAAGGGGCAGTGCCAGCCCTCAGGCTCTTTGCAGAAACACCATCCCTGCTAAGAGGATGCCCTGCTTCTCAGAAAGCAGCAGTATAGATGGTCCACAGGAATCCTGCCCTGCCTAGGAACAAGGCTTTCCATCCCCCCTGACACCACTCTGGCCTTTCTACACTGTCTGAGGTGGTGTGAGTTCCCATCTCTCCTGTGTGTGTATTGCTGCCCAAACCCAGAAACCCTGTTAGCAACACGCAGCCAGGCCCAGCCGTGGCAACAGCGGATGTACAGTGACCTACTTTGAACACAGCTTATGTAGCCTTTCTTGCTGCTTTATGCTTGAATGGCAGAATTTGCAACAAAAGGTCAATTTATGGCAGCCTTTTATTGCAAGGTTCTTTTTCTGTAGTCCAAAGTTATAATGACAAAATGCTCTGTTGAGTACAATGAGGACTGCAAAAATCAGCCCCACTTTTTATATAAGGCTTTCAACTTTATCTGTTTTAAACAGCTTTTGGTGCTAAGCTTTTTGTTTGTGTTTGCTTTCTTATGAAGAGATCTTTATTACTTGCATGGAGAGCAATAGAGGAATGTGTCTGAATATGAATAGAGAGGGTCAGAAATGTTGGGTTCAAGTAAAATCATAAAAAATACTTCTGAAGCTCAGCAACCCACCCCCCTGCATAGAGGGAAAAGAGCCTAAGCCACAGCAGCCCAGAAAAGGGAAAACTGCATGGCAAAAATGGAATGGGAACCTGTCCCCTGCCAAGGGAAGGCATGAAGTAAATCTGTTGTGACCCAACCACACAGGGTCATAAACAAGCTGAGAAAAATACAGGAGGAAGGACACAGTGACAATAGTTAGCCGGAAGGCTGAGACACATGGCTGAGTTTCTACATGTCAGCTCTGCTGCAAGAGCTGACTGATTCACACACTTGGCCTAAGGCAGCCAGGAGGTGAAGCACATTATGTTAAGCCTCAGTGGAAGAGGGTTGGATGAACGTGCTCTCCTTGATTCTTGTAAAGGAGTGATGAGCTTTATTTACAAAATGACCATGAGCTGTTCCTGCGGTTCAGCTAATGTGGGCACCCAACACTGCACTGAGCATCCATGGCTCCCATCCATGACTCCAACCCCTTTCTAACGAGGCTTAGCCTGCTGCAAATAGGGGCTGTGGAGCATGTTAGCATAAACCCTTTCTACTGCCTGCTCAGGGTAAGCACATGATGGAGAAATAGTGCCTGATACCATGTGGGGCTCCTTAAAAACTCCCTTCCAGGTTTGAGCCTTTAGCAGGGCCATGCTGTTGGCAAATATTCCTCTTGGGGAGATGGCTGTACAGAGCCTTGCTGGGCTGACAGGGTGATGGCAGCCTGTGTCACACTCTCCTAGCAGGATGCCAAGGACTGTGCCCCAATAGGGGCAGAGCCTTGTTTTCCTCTCTACTCAGCTTTCTTCCAGATAGCAAAAGCAGCTTTGCCAAGGTTGCTCTACAGCTTCTACTGCTGCCAGTAATCTGGGTAATCTCTTATCTCTTCTTACTTTGCTGTTTATAGCCATGACAGCTGAAGCCTAGACAATGTGTAATGGGTGAGTTATGTTAGACATTGTCGAGCCAACAGTGATCTGGAGCCAGGGCATTGCAAGCTGTGTACCAGAGCTCAAAGCATCAGGGGTGGAAATCACCAGTGGCAAGTGATTTGAGAAATTGCTGTGTCCTGGCTTCAGTTTACTCATTCAGTGCACAGTCTGCTCCTTGGGACTGATGGAGAGTTTTGCCTAGAGGCAGTTGAGTGTTTCTAGTTTTGAGAGACTCAGCCACAACTTCAAGCGAAAGGCTTGTTAGTCATCTTCCCTTTATCTCATGTATCATCACATGAGGTAATAACCCTCTCACAGCTGCCATTCAGGATGCTGGGAAGTAAGGCTCTCTCAGTTTGAGCCTTCACTATCTCTGTGTGTTCCCCGTGCTTTGTCTGTATTTCTGCTGGTTAGGACTCTGATTGAAGTGAATCTCCAACAACAATTGGAAAATATACAAAGAAATCACATCTTTCTTAGCTGGAGTGACTCCTTGACTCCTGAGTTTTGGCAGGACTAAGGAACTTTTCAGTCAGTATTGAAGCTGCTAATATAATCAGTTACTCCACACAGAGCACCATCTTTTGCATATAAATATATTTGTATAGTCCCTTTCTGAGTCTTAATGACTAGGTGGATCTAAAGATAAAGGGGATTTGAAAAATTCATCAGTCATGAACTGACAAACTTCTTTCTGTTGAAGAAGTAGGTCCACATTTCTGTAACATTAAGAAACCTTAACACAAGCCATCACTATAGAATTGGTGATGCTGATTGGTCTTTCTTATAAAAAATAGGGAAAAAGAATTCTTTTTAAGACCTGATCTTAAGTTGACCTGCACATCTCATGAGTCCTTTCCTGGAAAGAGCTCAGGACATTTCTGAATTGGCTGGTTGAAAGAACGATGTACTATGAAGACAAGGGTTTGGATGTACGAATTTTCTCAGATACAGCCATAACCACATCCTGAGTTAGGGCACCATGCTTGCAGTCATCTTATCAAGCAGCCCTTGCTGTTATCACCCTATCAGTGACAGCAAGGCATGAGTGTTGAAGTAGAGAGACAGATAAGGAGAAAGGAAAATTCTCTGAGCAGCCAGCTGGGAAGACAAATAATGGGTCCCCATAGTTGGGTGTTCTCTCTGTGTGGGAGGGTCCCCCCACCATAATGTCCCATAATAACCAAACAGTTTTAATCAGGAACTGTTTTGGGGGAATTTGTGCTTTATTCGTGCTCACCATGCTTTTGGGAGAACAGTTTGACCAGGGTGGGTATTGCAGGCCTGCTGGTTCTTAATCTGATTATTTTTGGGTATCTCATTGCAAGATACCCTCAAGAGGAAGAGAAAGGGTGGGCATGAATCTCACCCCAGTGGTACTTGCTCCCCTTGCTCACCTAAAGAAAAGTATAAGGTTGGCAGGTTCAAGGCCATAAGAGTAGCAGCATGGGAACAACAGTAATGAGAATAACTAACAGAGGAAACAACCACCCCAGAAGTGCTGGGAAACATTCCTGTGGCATCATAGGAGAAAGGGTACAAAGCTGTAGGTGAAAGGCAGGCTGTGGAATGGCAGCCAGAAGGGCCTGAGGATGACATGGGCTAAGGCACCTACAGCACTGCCACAATGAGGGGGCTGGCAGCCCAGAATGGGGCCCACACATCGAGGGTTCTGAGCAGGACATTGCTAAGAGAGACTGAAATGTGGAGAAGTCAACCCTGAAAATGCTGTCTTTGACTTAGGTATTTATGTGAAAGCTCAGATCAGGTGTCATCTTGGGCCATGAGGCTGCAGAGCTCTGATGATGCACAGTTCACCCCACAGACCTCCATACAGACAAGCCAGGAACCAGCTGGGGTGGGCCAGGACTTCTAACCCACACACCCACATCTTCTTCCCATGAAATCCAAAGAGTGGAAGAGAATGGAAGGTTACTACACACCTTGGTGTCCCCATGGCACAGGGGGACAGGATGTGGCAAGGGCAATCATCCAGGCCGGGGATTTGCAGAGCACTCCCATACATCACCATAATCCTCCCTTGGCTGGAGATTACCAGGTAGCTCTTTTTAAAAAATTTTTTCTTCCTGAATCTACCTGAAGCAGGTAATTCCTTCTTTTTGCATAAAAACCAGTTAATTCAAGCACTTGCCCAGAAATTGCAAGACCTGGGTTTCACCCTCAGCCTGAGAGATTTCAGTCCCTCTGCTTCCCTTTCCACTTGAGCATCTGCACAGCTTTCCTGAAGGTCAGTGAGAGAAGGAAATGTTCTGTACATCCACATCCCTAATTGTAGCTGGTCTATTGTCTATCTTTGTGCAGGGTTCAGCTCCAACAGGAAAGGGTAAGGAAGAGTCCACCTTGTTGTTGGGGTGCTCCCAAAGTTGGCAGCTTTGGACTATCCATTATAGTCTTCACTCTTCAGTTGTAAATTTTTCTAGACAAAGCTCATATTTTTTGTGATGTGTCTATAAATCAGCTAGAATACCACTGCCAAGCACCTTGTTATTACCTTGTTACTCTCATTAATTACCTAATTAAAGCCAGTCATGATATGTTAATGATAAACCTCAGCCTGATTTCTGAAGAAAACAAAAAATTGGCTTAGTTTTCCTAGCTCTGGTCTCATTTAAGCCTCATGTCATTCTCATTATAATGGGATTTTCATGACTTAATCCATTATTTACTGCAGGGAGAATCTGAAATGCACAGAACATATTTACAATGCGAAAAGGCTACTTGAGTACTGGTCTTTGAACCAGTGGTTTTGTACAAGGAATTGCTTTACAAGTCTGTCTTGTGGCTACTTTTAAAAATAATACTATTTAAAATAGCTATTTAAAGGGTGAGTAACAAGTCCTGGCTTTGCAAATGCAGACATTAGATCACAGTGACCGTCTGCCTCCTGGGAACAGCTTCCCTCTCACTTCCAAGCCATCAGATAATGTGTGTTGAGTAAAGTGAACTTAGGTCAGAGAGCTGCTCACATACACTGCTAATTGGTGAACTCCTCATTTAGTCTTTTAAGGGATCTGGCACCATGTAATGTTTCAGCCTTACTCTCCAGATGGCTCCTTGATCCTGTTGAGCTTGCTCTTTATTATTTTTCATTTCAAATAGCAATGTTTCCTCCACAGAAGTCTTAGTATCCACAATCCAAGGTTTTTTTCTGTTTCATTCAGAAATGGTACCTTGAGAAGAACTGTGTTTTCCCATCTCTGTGATGGGTTCAGTGGTGACTCAGAGTGACACGCAATGAACAGTCAGCGCCGCTCCCCGCAGTGTCTGGCCTTTCAGAACTCCCTCACCACCATAAATCTTTGTGGTTTGAGAGGTCTGACAAGTCTGCCATCAAAAGTGGAAAGTTCGGGGAAGCCCAACTCTGTTTTCACATCAGCTGTTGGTTTAAAATGCCAAAGCACAGAGAAAGCAAACACACAAAGATAAGGGAACTGCAGCACAACTGTTGTCGAGGTAAATCAAAAGCATGGGGTTTGCAAGCTCCATTTTTCCTTACAGTCTATCACAACACGAATTCATGAGGATGCTGGAGGGGAAATGGCACAAGAATTCCCTTCCTTGTTGTGCCCAGTGAATGGGCCACCAAGAGCCGTGTCTCTTGCTCTCAGGAGGAGATGAATCTATCACGCCCAAGAGAGATGGAAGGTGCAGGAACAATGTCAAGCTCTCTGTCAAGCAGGTCCTCCGGGGACAGATGAGCAGGCTTGAAGTCTTCTAACAGTCTTCATGAACATGCTTCCTCACAGCCAATGTGCCCTCTTCCCACCTGGCCTCTATGGTTAAATCTGTGGATGTTTGATATGCTCAGAACTGATCAGCAAGAGTTATAGAGTCTCATTTCTCCAAAGAAAACAAGAAGTCCTTTATCTTCAAGGCATCACATAGTTTCCAGTGCCTCCCTACTTGAATATCAACTCAGAAGATTTTTTTGGTCAGGTGCTTAGTGCCCCTCAACTTCACAGCTATAAAAAGTGTTATGAAGCACCATGGTGGTTCGGTGTTTGGGAAGAAGCAGATGCCTGGAGTTGAAACACACCATTTGAGGCAGTCCTTTGAAACACAGTGGAAAAGCAGTCTTCTGTTGTCCTTGTATAAAAATAATGGAGAGAACAGATTAAATAATATCTGGTCTTTGCCTTCAAATCCGGCCATTCATGATGCCTTATTTCTACTCAAAATGCAACACACCTTGAGATCTTGCTATCTGCTCTGTTTCCTCAAGGAAAATCTGCTTAATTTTATCTCCCTTAAAAATTAATATCATTAAGAGGAATGCACTTTGCCGTACTGGGTTGCAGTACACCAGGAGACAAAATGACCCCCAAGACCATATCCTTGACCAAATTTGCAATATCTTGGTGTGGGTGTATTTATAACCTTTAAAAGGTATCCACACCAAGTGATGAGTGGGCTGGAGCAGCAGTGCCAGAAAGCCACCTCTCTGTGCTGAAGGGTCATCTCTTTCAGGGGGCTGGTACTGTGCAGCTTGTAGTGCAGGAACATTAATAACCACACAAGGTTATATCTCCAGCCATTGCCTGTATTTGCATATCCTAAAGCTGCTGTGCCTTCATGAAGAGGAAGAGGGGATGACTTCTCTCCAGCCATGGAAATCCCACCAGGAACAGTCCCAGGTTATATGCTGAATGCCTGGATGTCCCCATCTGGCCCTCAAGTCTGCTGAAGGTTTTAAAGAGGCTGGAGCTCAGTGGTATTTGGGACAGGACCCACAGCATGAAGGATCCACAAGTGTAGGCTGGCAAGTGATGACCACACCTGTTTGGCTGAGGATTATTGGAATATGATCCCAATATTACCGGATGGAACGTGCCTGGGCTCGTTTGGCCCTTGCTGCTGGACCAAAGGCGGCAGCCGTGGTATTTCACCTCAGAGACACCTTTGGCTGGCTGTACGTGGCAGCTGGCACTTGGAACAAGTCCAGGCAAGAAGGAACTCAGGTTTACCTCTGGCAGGAAGGCCTTAGGCAATGGTGAAGAGGAAAAGGAG
Source organism: Agelaius phoeniceus (assembly GCF_051311805.1). NCBI lineage: Eukaryota > Metazoa > Chordata > Aves > Passeriformes > Icteridae > Agelaius > Agelaius phoeniceus. The sequence continues at coordinate 143,604,706 of NC_135265.1, read as the reverse complement.
ACGGATTCTGCCGGAGGGTTTAATCCAGAGTTTTATTCCAGGGTCACAGATCTCCGAATCTTGGTAACAGCTCCAACAGAATGACCACTGCGTGGTCCCAGTGTCCTTTTAAGCCGGGGGAAAGGGGGAGGGGAAGGGGTAGGTGTCCCAGCCAGGTGGGAGGGGGGGAGTCCCAGGGAACAATGACACCCAGACTGGCCAATGACCCCAGGGCTGAGAAGCATCTTTTGAACTGCACCAACCAGACGATGCCCTTGCTGGAATGTTAAGATTGACGGACAGCACTTAGCAAGGGGGCAAGGGGGAAGGGAAGGGAGAGGTTGGCACACCTGAGGGACTGGGATAGGTGAAACAGGATATTGCTTCACACCACAACAGAGGATGACGTGAAATGGAGCATGGAAGCACGAGAAAAAGGAAAGCAAATGCCAATGTGGAAATAACCCTTCACCACCCCCTTCCTCACCCAAATTACCACACCAAGGAGATTTCTGGTAGAAAACAAACCACCTGCAGTGAGGGGGCTGAAAATATAAATTGAAACCACGGGGGAATGGGGAAAACCAGGATGGCACAGTCATAGTCAGATTTAGGCAAGCATATAGAGGTGTTTCTCAAGCTGCTGCCCAGGCAGGACACAGTGGTCAGCAAATTCTCAGGAACATAAGGACAGGGCTAAGATTTCAAGATGGATTTGAATCTCAGCAAAGTTTTTGTGGCAGAGATCATGGAGACATAATTTCATGCTGCAAGTGAACTAGAGAGAACTGAATTATTGCTATGTGATCATGCCAAATGTCCTGGACAGGACAAGAACATCCCCACTGCCAGCAGGATGAGGAACCACAGCAGTAAAGAGGTGATAAATTGCTCTACATCAGCCTCTGTGGAACTGAACTGGTATTTGGTGCAGTAAAATGCAATCAAATGTTAATCCAAATGGAACTTGGGTTTCTTTTTGTAGGGCCTGATCTCATACAGCTTAATACAAAAAAGGGAAGTAAAGAAAAAAACAGGAACAGTATTTGATTTCCTGATCAAAACTGAGCTCTATTTGTTTTGTATGAAAATTTTGTCTCTACAACAATGACTCACAAGCCACAAGTCAAGAAGAAAAGAAAAATTAATCACAAGGGAAGGGAAACACAAAAACAAAACAAAAAAAAACCCCCAGAAGTTCTTCAGCTCTATGGGGCTGAGGGAATGAGTGTGTATCTTGTGATGCACTTGGTTTTATGCAAGTGGTTTTCCTACTGCATTTTCATCTCAGTAAAATTAGAGGTTGGAGTGTGGGGGATGTGAACTCAGCTTTTGATTCTCCACAGCTTCCTGTGAGGCATAGGATGAATTTTCAAATCTCTCTGGGTCTCACCTGTAAAACAGTAATAACATTCTTTGTCTATTTAAATTACTTGTTCTTCCTATGAGTTTCTACTAGGCTTAGAGTAACAGGGCCCTAATGTATCATTAGAATCTCTAGCTGCCACTGTGCTATGAATAATAATGTTTATTAGTCATAATAAACATGTCAGTGCTGTCAGAGCATGTGCATGGAGCAAGTAGAGCAGTGTCTGATAATCCCATCCTGCCATGTAAGGCTTGGGATGGAAAATAAGACTCATTTTGCAGGCAACACAAAACCCATGGATGGCCAAAGTTTTCCTGCAGGCAATGCTGGAGAAAAGAGAAAAGGCCATGTTTGTTCTAAAAAATAATGCAAGAATATCACAGTGTCCCTCTCTAAAGTGTCAAAATAGCTCCCCACATTTCCAGACTGCAGTAGTGAGGGATCCAAGTAGAATGTCTCCAATCCAAAATATATCTAACAGAAAACTCTAACTTACATATTTAAATTACTTAAATCTATTCCTTAAATCTTCCCCCCACTTGCTCTCCTCCTCTTCCTCCTTTATCCAAATCTCTATTTTGGAGAAGAGGCAATGAAAGGCAGAATTCAAATCATTCTATCTGATGATCTCAGTTACTAGTCCCTCCACCTGTGTGCCAGCAAGGCACGGACTTTATTTCTTATTTCAAACAGGTTTTATTTCTGACTCACCATACTGAGAGAAAGGGGGGATGGCAGCCCACCAAGGAGAACCTCATACTTTGCATGCTCAAGAAACAGATCTTATGGTAAGGCACAACTCAAAGTGGGTCAGGTGACCTTGCTTGCCAGAGTGGTGTAAAAAACCAAGATCATTCCAAAACCAGCTGGGGTAGGATCCACCCTTGCCCATATGAAATCATTGCTGCTGCTGACAGCAGGAGGTCAGCTCAGATTTTGGATTATTTATATTAAAACAAGATACATAAAGCCTTTGATGCTCCTGGAGTTACTTGAGAATCCAGCTGGTTTAAAGGAGGTTAGAACCTGCTTCTAGGTCTTTTGGTTGCATCTCATTGCTTGATCTATGCTGGAGATACTTGCTGCAGGGTTAGTCATCCTTGTGTCCTGAAGAGACCTCACAGCACTTTCTATTACTCAGAAATACCTGCTGGGAGGAATTGTCTGGTGAACTACAGGACTGGAACAAAAAAGAAGGAAATTCTTTATATTGAGAAAGAATCAAACCAACAAAAGCTCTGTAAAAATGGTGTGCTGTGCAATGGGGAAACAGTCTCTGTCCTTGCTTGATTGCCTGTGGATAATTACAGTGGCTGATTTATTCTCCCCTGGAGCACTCCTGGTCCCTTGCTCTGGTGTAATCCATCCCTGGCCACTCCTGCCAGCCCCACCACCTGGGAGCCAGACAGGTCACTGCCACCCTGCACCTACCAACATCAACCTTTGACTTTCAGTGACAGCATCTTCTCCATGCTGCAGCCCAAGCCAGGAATTATTGATCTGAATTAAGGAAAGAGCATAATTGCCCATTTTCATATGAAATTCAAGTATGAATTGTTATTTTAAATGCTGAAAGGTGCTGGTCACTCAAAACCCACTGAAAACTGTGGGATCTGAAGACCCAGCTCTCTCCTGTTCTTTCACAAATTTGAGCTCCAGAGGTGTTCTGGTATGTGAACTCAGCCAACACTTCACGTGTGACTGCCTTTATAATTTTCTCATTGTGGCACTGCCAATACCTTTGTGCTTTTCAATCACTCCCTGTTTGTTTTGGAACAAAACAAACATTGTTTGCAAAGTGTGTCTGCTTAAAGCAATTCTCTGAACTGTTCACACTGTGGGCATCAGCCATGCCAGGAAAATGTGCATCCCCATGTAAAAACCAACTGTGCACCCAACCTTTACAAACTTCCCATGCTCAGATGAGGCCCAGCTCCTCCATTATGCCAGAGGACAGTGATGATGTGCTCACTGCTGTGTTCCTAGTGCTGACAGACAGCAACAAGCACAAGGAAACAAAAATAGCACTTTTACTTAACCTATGTCCTTGTAGAGAACGGTCCCTGGAATTTTCAGCAGTGGCCACATCATGCCAGGCTCTTGGGTACACCTTGCTAATTTTCCAGCATCAGCATTTCTGCAAGGCAGGAAATACTGTTTGGTGCAGGCAGGAGTACCACAAGAAAAATAAAGTCTTGCCCTAAGCCACCATTTCAAATCAGTGGTGGAAACTAACAAATGCCAGGAGATTCCCAGTCCCTTGTTTCTGCCACAAGGCAAATCTTGGTTTTGCAGTGACATCAGTAGCTCACTAACACCTACGGACTGTGACATCCAATTCATTTTTACAAGTTTTGTGGCACTATGGTTTGCCAAGGAATCCAGAGTGAACAATAATTTTCATTAGAACCATTTTTTAGCTGTGGATATTAAAGTCATAGGTGAATGGAAATAACCCCACATGGAGCATCTGTCATTTTTCCACCTTTTTCATTGTCTTTGAAGTGGGAGCTGCACCGCTGTGCCCTCCATGTCACTACATTATCTAATACATTGTTTAAAGGGTTGCTAAAATGTCTATACTAAAGACTGAAAACATGTCAGCTTGTTTTATGTAGATTAGGGCATGAATGTTTACCCTGCACTACCTTTGGGAGAAGTGGCCATGCCCAGGATCAAAGCCATGGTGCCACCCAAACCTCCTGATCCTGAGATGTCACCCCTGGCATACAGGTTGGAGATGCTATTTCCCAAATGCAAATGTCAAAAGGGTGGCACTCGTTCAAAAATCAGCCCCTTGCTTTTGCTGACTGCATGAAATAGCTGAGAATGTGTTTAGAAGCAGGCCAGGTCCCTTACAGCAGGCTGTAAAACAGAAAATCTGGGGTAGGGAGGAAGCAATTTAGAAAGAGATGAAGAGGACTGAGATAGGGAGAAGGGCCCTGGCAGCTGTGCCAGTGCCTGTGTGCCATTGTGGCATCACCATGAGATGAACTCTCTCCCTAAAGCTGCCTTATTTGAGGATGGGCTCTGGAACAGCATCACCTGTTCTCTATCCTTTCCAGCCTGGCTGAGCTGCCATTTGGCTCTGCTCTCTCCATGCTAAGGGCAGCTGGGAGCCAGGCAGATGGAGTGGGGGCACCAGCACTGGCACCACTTATAGACCATGCCATAGAGGGAGTCAGGGCCTGACAGCACATGGCAGCAGCCTGGGCCTCTTCCTCTCAGTTCTTCAGCACCATGTACCAAGAAAACACCAGACATCCCTGGCACCCTTCTAAACAGCATGGAGGGAGGGTCTGTTCCTAAAGCATTTCTAGATTCCAGCCCTCCAACCCAATGAACAACAAGCATGAAGCACTGGGTTAGCCCCCCTCCTCTTGGAAGCATCATCCCACTTGGCCAGCAGAATGGGAGGACACAATAAGATCAATTCTGGATGATCTGTGTGACAATATTAAGCATTTTTTTTGCCTTTTTTTTTTTTTTTCCAGTTTGGTGCTGGATGAGATTGCTTCTGGGATGCTTCTGTAGCTTTTGGCTCTGGCTAAATAGCAGGAGAGCTCCCAATAGCAGGAGTCATATGACCATGCTCTTGTGCACTTGTGAATGGAAAATCATGTGTCTTCATAAATCACAGGAATATAAAGACCAGATGTGATGTTCAGAGCTCCCAAATATTCACATAAGAATGGGCCAATGCTAGGAAAGAAATATGAAAAGAGAATAATATGTGCTATGTGTTTTACTTTGCTTTAATACTGAATGTAAGTGGAGAAGTGAAAAAATACAAATAAAAGAGAATGTCAAGAATAATGAAAAAAATGTGTGTTCCAGGCTCAGAAAAATTATTTTGACACCATCTCTCACATTTTTTTTATTATCACCCCTTTGGGCAAAGTCATTCAAAAGAACAAACAGAAAATCATACCTCAGACTAAGATACAGAACCTACCTCTCTCAGCAAACTGGATGTGACAGCAGAAATAAGACCCCAGGATCCAAGCATGGTGGAAAATGAAAAGGTTATTTTAAAATATTAAAAAGATCCCAGGATCCAAGCATGGTAGAAAATAAATTATTTTAGTAAGTGAGGAAGTGAGGAGTGAACCCTCTGTTATTAAGAAGGTGATTGCCTTACCATTACCTTACCCTTTTTTTTCCCTAGTTTTAATACAGGCAGATTGAACCACCACAACCTGACTGTGATAAGCATCTGCCAGGATTTGCTCCAGGACTTACTGGGGCTGTTCCTAAAGAGACCTGATTTGCCCTTGAGTGTGTCTGTCCTCTGTGGATGCTGGGGAGGCACCCACAGTTGGTGCAGAGGGTGCTCCTGTGTCTGGAGCTACATGTGCTACTTCTCATCCTCACATGGAGTACCCACAAACCTACCACACTGGAGTCAGCAAACATCAGCTGGACTTCCCTTTGTAGCAGCTCTTTGCAGTCAATAGGGTGCACAGCTGGCCTTCCTTGCTCTTTTCCATTCATTCTTTCTGTTTTATAGTGGTTTTGGTTTTTTTCAGCCTTCTCCAGTATCACTGTCATGGGAGTTGTTTTACTCACCTTGAATTGTAATATATGAATACACATACAACCAAGATCTTTGGACCATTGAATTAGCATTCTTCTGCCCTATGGGGCCCCTTCTTTTCCCTTGGGATTTGCTTTCTGACTACTTTTGGAGCTATGACTTTGGCCTGTATGAATTAAGTTTGCTCCTTAATTATGAATTCATTCATAATCCTCCTCCTCCATACAATTGCATGTATTTTTACAGAAGGAAAAGAAATTAAGGGACATAAACATGGAATAGTTTGGGTTGGAAGGAACCCCAAAGATCATCTAGTTCCAACTCCCCCAAATATGGGCAGAGACACCTTCCACTAGACCAGGTTGCTCTGAGCCCCATCCACCCTGGCCTTGAACACTGCCATGGATGGAATATCAACAACTTCTCTGGACAATATGGAGCAGTGCCGTACCACGCTCACAGTAAAGAATTTCTTACAAATACCTAATCTGGATCTACCCTCTTGCAGTTAAAAGCCATTCCCTCTTGCCCTGTGCCTTTGTGAAAATGTCCCTCTCCAGCCCTCTTGCAGCCCCTTTACATACTGGAAGATGCTGTAAGGTCTCCCTGGAGCCCTCACTTTTCCAGGCTGTACCAGCCCAATTCTCTCAGTCTGTCTTCATGTGAGAGGAGCTCAAGCCCACTGATCATCTTCTTTATCCTCATCTGAAGCCATGGTAACAGGTCCATATCCTTCTTGTGCTGAGAGAGCCAGAGCTGGATGCAGTACACCAGGTGGGATCTCATGAGGCCATCACCTCATGAGGTCCCATCACCTACTAAATTAGAGAAGAATGTGCTCCAGGGGCTGCTGTGTTGGCTTGTCTCTTGGAAGAGCTGTTTCACATCTTTTTCAGACTTTCCTCATGACCTTTTGTGAGCTATTTAGGATCTGAACCTCCAGGGTCTTAAAACTTTGGAAAGCTTGGGGCACAGGATGTGTCTATCTTGCAGAAATACCAGCTGGATGTGCAGCCTGGGATTCAGCAGGGATTGGTTTATCTTGCTGTAAATAAATAAGGGAAATTTTTGAACTATGGTTTATGATTACTTTAAACCAGAGATTTCTGTTGTATCTCTACAATACTGCTGCCACTTTTTTAATTGTAGTGAAGATACACACAAAGTGTTGCTGCAGATATGCCAAGAGACACATGCACTGAACACTGGGATACAATGAGGGGATTCACAGAAATTAACACCAACCAAACACGGAAAAAAATCCTTCGTGTCTGGAAATAAGATATTGCTACACCACAAAGCAAATCAGCACTCATTTGGCATAGAGTACTGGAGAGCAGGGTTAAATACTGGAACATCAACACTGTGAAACTCTGGAGAGGTCTTGGCCATGACCATGGCCCAAGGTAACCAGCAGTCTCCTTAGCAGAGGTTCAGCACTTAGCCTGGACCAGGGACTAATAGTAGTGGTAGGAAGTCTGCAAACTTGTTGGGGAGAAAAGCTAAAAGAAGGGAGATGGGCAGATGATGCCAGCTGGCCCCAGGACCCAAGGGTGAGCACCAGTGCCAGCTCCTCAGCACAGGTGTAGCCAGGAGAGGCCAACAGGCCCCACAGCCATCAGTGAACTGGCACCCACCAGTGCTATTCATCAGCCACTTGGCCCTTTTCTGGGCTGTAATTTTTTTTATGCCCTAAAAAGCAGCTGGCACCTCCACAGAGCCAACAGGCTTCTGCTCCACCAAATATCTGTGAAGGTGTAAAGCAGATGTATCTGAGCCAAGGATGGAGGATGAGACACAGAAGGATACCACAAAGCTCTGAATGCTCAGTCTAAGTGTAGGCATATTTCAGGGTGTATAAAAAGTGATGGTGCACAAGCTGTGGGCAAAATCATGTAAACACAGCCCAGTGAACATAACAAGGAAGAATATGAAAGAATCTCAGTAAGTCTTTTTGCCAAGTCCATCGTGGTTTCAAAGTGACTGTACCTTGCACAGACTGAAGGAGTAAAAGAGGATTTTTAATCCATCTCATGACATGAGCTGTGAGAAGACCAACCAGGTGAAGCTAGCTTTGCACATGAGTAGAAGAAAACATCTGTGGAATCTGAGGAGGTTTAGACGTGCTTGATGTCTACAGAGGCATTTCTGGTCTCACCCCAAGTCCCCACCTCGTGATGCAGGAAAGAATTGTGGTTCTAGGTCCTCTCCCCACCCTTTACCTCACTCCCTGCGTCCCCCCTTTATCACTATGTTACATCCCTTGCACAGAAAGTACCTAAAAACAGCAATACACTTGAATTTTCATAGATGAAGCCTAATACTTCAACTTAGATTAAAATATTCTTCACAAAGACAGCTAGTTTTTGCCTTATTTTCCAGTGGACATATTGTGAGGTGTATCTTTTAGGCACACTGGTGGGTACAAGGAATCCATGTAATAATCTGTGTAATAGAGGAGTTCTGAACTCACAGCTCTACCTTAGCATGGCCAGAAGTCTTCAGAATGAGGCCTCTGATCTGCACGTTGATGATTGCCCAGGGAAAACTGAATGGACTTTAAAACATTTGTCAAGGCTCACAGTAAAGATTCAAGGGAAAGGATGATTCATAGCAAAAGTAAATTTTCCCAAGCAAATCAACCCTTCCACCAAAAGACACTTTTTGGGAACATGGGATTGAAGTTAAAACGAAATATCTTGTTAAAAACAGTTATGAAAGAGCTCATGTAGTGCTTGAAATAGCTGGCCTTGGTGTACTTTCAGCAATTGTTGGGCTATATCAGGTGCAGGTGGATGGTTTTGCTTGGTTGAATCAACATGATTGTTGTTGTAATGCTGGCCTCCATGGAAAGAAACTGTGAACAGGCCTACAACTGAGCTGAGCTTTTGTGAACTGCAGATCTGAAGGGGGACGGGGAAATGGAAAAATATGAATTTGAGGATAAAAATGTCACGATAAGCTCATGTGGCTGTGTTCTTAGTTTGAGTCCTGTTTGGGGTTTGTCATTGTTAACTTGAGTCCTGATTTTCCTGTGTAGAAATATGATCCAGAAGAGAAATTCTGGTTTTGAAGTTCAGTCCCATGAGTAATGCATGAACTTTTCAACTTAGCACTGGTTTTCAAACACTAACTGCAAGTTTGCAGTTTTTCATCAGAACCAAAGGAAAAAAGCAAAACATAATTTGCACAAAAAGTGTATTAAGGCTGTCACAGCAGAGCACACTAGGATGGTGCTCCTTAGCACTCACAATGAGAATGATACTCACATTACATTAATAGTGAAGGGAAATGAAGAAATAGGGAAAAAATAATCTCTGCATCAGTGTGCAACTGTGCTGTATTTTATAGATGAATGATGATGCTTAATGGCTTAGAATAAAGCAAGGAGCTCAGGGTCTCCATTGGATGTCACCACTTAGGGCTGTAGTGCTATATTTTTGATGTAATTCGAATCTGTGAAGGTCTAATTCACCCATGCTTCAGGCCCTGAAGTGAGGAGGAGCAGGAGTGGGGTCACAGACAGAGTAAGAGCAAGTCAGTGAATTTAAAAGAAAAATAACATCAGTAGATCAGAACACGTGGTTAGATCCTCATGAACCGTTCCTCTCTCTGCAGCATTCAGGCTCAATGGATTCATAGATGTAAACTGCTTTGAGACTTCATGAGAGAGGAAAACAGGTGTCAAACACTGTTATTTACACTAGGTAATTGCATAAAGAAAATCCCAGAATCAGATCTTTGTTCTACATTCACAAATGTATTCTCTTAATGATTTCTTTTCAAGCGTTTTGAGCTATAAATAGGTTTGTAAATTTAAGAGCTGGCAATAAGCCACCAGCAATAGTGACTGGGTATTGTGAGAAGGGTTTCTTATTTTTGTGTTGGGGGAAGGGGCTAGGCTAAATCAGAGTGGAACAGACATGCTGAAACCAGCCTATGCTTGTTGGGAAGGAGACCATGGGCTAGGATTCACTGAGGAGAGGGGGCAAGGAATGAAGGGAATAGGGAACAAAGGCAACACAAAATAATTGGGATTAATATGTTAAAGTTTTTGAAAATAAGCAGAGGTAACAATGAAAAGTCCTTGCCTAGCTAAAAATAGTTATAGTTATGTAAACAGAGGAAAAACACAAGCACACGGAGTTATGCTGTAGGAATTTCTTGATGTAAGTGGCAAGGGATTCTGTTTCTCACAGCTAAAAAAACGTTTCACCACCAGACACTGTCTTTGCAGCAATGGGCCAGTGTCACCAAGCAGGAGCAGCATGTGAGAAGCAAGTGGTTGTGATGGAAATCGGAGGAAGAGGGTCTGCTGAAGGATCTCTTCCTGTTGTCATTATATATTTCAAGAGTTCTATTGGCATTATATTGCAAAGGTTCCATATTGCTAGAGTTTCATACCCCCTCGATATTTCTTGTAGGCAGCTCCTCTAGGCACTGACTCCTCCTTGTCCTCACAGCAGCCAGCTGACTCCAGTTCCCACCAACCAACCAGTCCACTCTTTTATAACACTTTTCTTATTGGCTACAGCTGCGGCCTGATAACATCAGGCCTGCTCCTAATCCTTAATAATTGGCTCAGCTGCAACTCTTTAGGGGGTAAGATTACTTTCTATACTACCTTTATTTACTTATGTTCTATCCCCCTACATCTTCCCTCCCCAACAATTCGTGAGTGCTTTGCTTGCCTTGCCAACTCCACAGACTCCAGACACTAAACTCAGGACATCATCTGCTGGACACCAGCTGGAGCAAGCCAGCACCTGCAAGGAACACAGCAGAATCCTGAAGCATGCAGCACACTACTGGTGCTTCTCCCAGGAGTGGAAGCCAGGCTTTAGGCTTTGGAACATTTTACCCCTATTTAACAAAAGCTCCTCAAGGTCACAATTTTGGTGCTACTCATTGTGCATTTAGTAGAGAGTAATCAGCCTTTCCCTATGCAGGGAAATGTTTATTCTCATGTTATAACTCACAGAACAAAGTAACTGTGTCACCAAGGACATTTTTTAATGAACTGTGCTAGTGAAAATGACTCTAATAATCTCTAACATCTTGGATACATACCTTTCTCTGGCCTACAACTGCCTGAAAGGGACTTCAAACCCATCCTCCTCCAGCATTGGTCACAGCAGTGGAGGGCTGAGGTCTACAAAATGTCCCAGACTCCACACCCAGTGTGACTCCTATTAAAGACACCAAAGTAGGTTTAGTGATCAGTAGGAGCCCCTCTGTTCTAGCCTTTGGTTCACCATCCACCTCCTCTCTTTCAAAAAGTATTTTTAATTAAATTTGCATTTAACTATCATCTACATGATAGGGTTCCCTATGCATTGCACCAGGATTTTGTCTCTCAGTAGAACAAACAAATTTGTTGCTTGTGCTAAGAGATATACAGGGACCAAGGGGGGCAGGTAGAGGTTGTGGGAATTAGACAGCAGTGGATGAAACAAGTGAAAGAGTTAATTTCCCAGTTTATTTTTTCTCTTCCTTTCTGGCAATGATCAGTTAATAAGACACAGACCAGGCTCTCGAGTTATTTTAATCTTGGTAGGTCAGAGCTGCATTTTAGCCTTTAAATAAGAGAACAGAGAAGATACCTGCCCCTATAGCCTCATGCAGTGAGTCTACAGCAGAGGTGGGGACATCTCTGAGCATCCTGCTCCTGCACAGCCAGTCTCTGTTCCCAGTCCCTCTGTGGTCTTGTCCCACAGCACACAGCCAAACCAGCCTGAGGCTGGGCTTGGGGGTGACAAAGCAGTGCAGAGGGCAACCTCACTTCATCACATCTTTGAGTATAAAATGTATAAAAGCCACAGTCCCATCTTCTCTCAGGGGCCTCCCAAAGTGCTGTTGTCCCCTAGTAGAGCTGAGGTCTGCAGAGTGACACAGGTGCCAGGCGAGCTGTGAGACAGGAAAGAGGCAGGGAGGGATCCCCAGCTGCAGGCTGGGAAAGGATTGCAAAGGGAGATCACTCTGCTGCTGGCTGCTGAGGATGGTGCTAGGTGGGCACACAGAGCTGACACAGGAGGCAGATACTGTGTGAGGAGCAGCTGCCATCCCCTCTCGCCGTGTTTGCACACACGGGCTGCTTCCTCCTCCCTCTCAGAGCTGCTGTGGGAGGCAGGTTTGGCTGAAAACCACTTCTCACTGCTGAGTCACCCCCTCCTGCTGATACACTCCCTGATCCCAGGGCTCTTCGAGGATGGTGAAGCAAATGTTCCAGAAGTGCTTTTGAAAGGTAGAGTGGAAGTGAAGAAATCAGTCTGAGTTCTTCTCGGAATGGGAACGGCAAACAGGGGGGAAAGGAAAGTGATAAAGTCATTGGACTTCACAAATTTGGGTGGTTCCTTCTTTGGATCTAGCTTTTGAATCACCACTGTCTGGTCTCATTTGCTGAGAAGCTGAAGACCACCAGCTTAAGATCCTCAGATATTCAAGTACCTCGGAAAATCAGGCCAATTGGATCAAAATCACTGTGCATTTGTGGAAACATGGGCTCTGCACATTACATTAGAAGCCTGTTGTGAATAGACCCAGACTTACACTTACCAAAAAGAAACTAAACTGCTTGTACTTTTTCAATCATCAGAATTATATTGTAGATTCAGAGCTACACTGCTCTTGGAGAGAGCATAGAGAGTGAAATATAGTGTACATCCCACTGGGTAACACATTCCTTAATGGCATTTTTAAAGCATTTCACATTGGCAATAAAATAGAGAGAGAGGGAGAAAAGAGCACAGCCTTCTCTGAACATGGAAGATGAAAAAATTAATAATCTCAAGAGCTTTCCACTGATGTGGGCTGTGGCACCATGCTATCTGCTGCTCAGAGCAGACAGTGTTTCCAAAATATACACAGCCCAAATCCAGCAGAGCGAAACTTGAATAACTAGTCATGATCCCCCAAATTTAAATATATTGCCAGCTCCCTATGGAAAGAGACACCAAAAATAACTAAATCTGGATTACTGGAATATTCAAATAAACAACCTCTGTAGCAACATGTGATTTCCAACAGTTTCCCAGTGAAGCTACAAAGGTCTGTTCATGGTGCCCAGTGATATATGACACTGCTGATCCCATTTCAGGATGAGTAGGGAGTATTTATTTGTTGTTATCCCTTGAGAGAAGGATGTGCTTTATCACAAAAGAATGGTGAATTTCACAGGAGGGTACCAGGCTCCATTCAGCTGTGATAGAAAGGTCAGCATTGAGCAGACAGTGGTTTTTGTACAGGCCTGGAGATATTTTAGGACAGTATTACAACAAGGTGAAATTCAGGCACCATTGAAGTTGATTCCAAAACTCTTGTTGACTTCACCAGAGCCAAGATTTCCCCAAAAGAATCCCTATGCATATTTTAAGTCACTGGAGCTTTACTTTAATAACAATGTTTTCTCCATGGAACTAGAAATAAAGAGGAAAAAAACGGAAGTGAAGGCATGTTGGAGAAAGAGGAATCAAAGCTTCCCTCCCTCATTTCTTTCATAGGAAGATGCTCCTGATTACCCTCAAAAGTCCACATCTCTCTACTCTCTTCTTCCTTTTGCTCCGACAGGTCTCATCCCTTCAATGCAGAGGAGCCCGTGGGCAGCCTGAACCTGGTAGTGCTCCACTGCTGGCACTTCTTGCTCTGTGGGATCAGCCAACAGCTTAACAGCATCCTGCTTTCTTGTTCACCTTTATACTCAGTCATAAAAGGCTGACAAGGCAGAAATGTGATGGCTTCACTGCACCCACAAGTGAAGAAAAGGCAATGACTTCTTCTTTCAAGAGAATCCTGCTGAAGATCCAGGTTACAAATGGCCTGAAGTGGGGCTTTAGCTGAGGTACCTTAGACTTATCACCAAATCCCTCAGTGTGTTGTAGGCAGTCAGTGCTGAAGAGGGAAGAAACATGACAAGCTGTATGTATGACAGTCTGTTTCTCATGAATGTCTTACCTTTAATTAGAGATAATCAGAGCCTGACTTAGTCCCCAAACAGGAAACTTCTTTCTCCTTTTCAAAATTGGTGACAAACTGTGACTAGATGGCCTTGCTACCTGTAGAATTGGCAAGGTCTCTGATTTGATTCTAGAGTCAACCTACAGCCAAGCTGTCCACAGCCAAAATGTATGTGAAATAAAAGCAATTTCCTTATTTTGGTGAAAGCTATTTGCTATTTCAGTCAGAGCGATAGTGCTTTGAGAGAATCTGGTGGCTGGAGTTTCAGAGGATGTTTTGCCAAGAAATCACCCATCAGAGAAGGCTGCTTGCAGCACTACACCTTGCCTCTCCTCCCACTTTATATTTTTTAATCTATTTTTTTTCCCAGGAAGTCATCATTCCCCCAGCCTGGGGAAGGAGAGAGTGCTGCATTCCTAAGACCAGCAAAGAGAGAAGAGAGCCACTGCTCCCAGCGAGCTCCTGCAGACACAATGCAGCAGGTGAGCAGCAGCACTGCCTGTCACTGTGAGCAGATCCCAGCTGCCAGCTGATGGTGATTTCCTGCTTCTGGGACAGGCTGGAGCAATGGGTTTGTAATCCAATTGAATTTTGGCCAGAATGCAGCCTGGGAGACTCACTGCTGAACCATTTCACTCTGACAGCTGGCAGAGATTTGGGGAGCACAGGCAGGCCTGCTGAGCTCTCTGCTCAGAGGTGGATGCAGGCTTTCACAGAGCTTGTCCATGGGAGAGACACCTGCTCCTGCCTCCCAGCTCCCACCTGGAGATAAAACCCTCAGTGTCTCGAGAGACAGAAATTCTCCTGTCACTTGTGAAATGCAGGAGCCCCTGGCATATAAACTATCCCTTTTTCTTTTTTCTTTCTCTACTTTGGCCATTGCAGAAAATAATTTTAGAAAAGTCTGCTTGCATTTCAAGGACTACATTAAGTTCAGAGTCGTAATGCAGATCAAGGCATGGACATTAAATCAATTAAATAATGCAGTGCCATATCTACAAAATCCTCACTATCAGATTTCACATACAATATGCTGTTATCACAATAGACAGTTCCTCCTCCCAGCATTTCTAAGTGGGAGACTTGCCATCAGCACCAATACAAAGTGCATTGAATACTGAAGAAATAAAATAGCAACCTGGCAAAACACAGTTCAGGCATTACATAGACTGCAATGGTATAAATAAACACCCACATCTTGAAAAATTAATGCTCCAAAAGCTCTGTTTTGTTGGGATATCAGAGAGACAGGTGACACAGTGCTTCAAAGAGCTTCTGCTGCAGCAGCTGGGCACTTACTGTGCCTTCTGCGTTTGGTCCACGTGGGAGCAGGAGGAGCAGGTGTCACAACACACACACAGACCATTGTTCCTCCTTGGCACACTCAGCTTCTTGCCTGTGATGGAGGCATGGGATGGAGGAGGAAAGCAAGCACAGTGAGTGATCACAGTGGGATACAGATAACAAAACCTGGAAGCATATTTCCTGTTTGGTACCACTATCTCAGATTGCATTGGCAATCAATGAGTGATTAATGCAAGGAAATATTGCTGTGCTCCTTTTAAAATTACTTCATCTAGCTGCATTAAATTCATAAATAAAAATGGGGGAATGGAACACATCTATTTTGCTAGCCCTGATAAATATTTTAAATGCAATGCTTGCCATCTTTGCATTTACTTTATTACTTGGAAAGCTCAGTATCTTTAAGAATAAAGTTGCTGAATTCAACTGAAAGTTAAACTCATGACAGGTGACAGACAAATCAGCTCACTGACTTCTCATATTACCTTATTTTTAATCCACTGGTGCCTCTGCAATGCTATGCAGTGGATTTTGTATGCAGAAAGAACCAAATCATCTACACTTTTCAATGAGGTACTCAATTCAACAATTTGAATAGAACAGCTTCTAATAACATCCTGCCCCTCAAAAAAACCCAACCAAACAAAAAACAAAAACAAACAAAAACCCAAACAAAATAAAAACAAAATAAAAAAAACCCAACCAAAAACAAAACCAAAAACCACCCACAAACCCCAAATATAGTCTATACTGCCAAATCATATATATCTGCTTAAAACAGCCTCCAGACCTACATCTCTGATCACATTACTCTGTCTGCCTTTGCAGCCTGGGGAAGATGGACCTTGCAATGTGCACTGAGAAGTGGGGAAGGCAAGTCAATTCCCAGCTTCAGGAACTCTTTCTGGGAAAGATGGGAACAAAAGATTCAGCTTGTTTGTCCTGGGGAAGCTTCACCTCAGTTTGGTTCTGCTCAGCTGAAATAAAGTTGTGTGGCTCTGGGCAACATGAAGCCTTTCCCCAGAGTAGTGGGGCACCAAACTTTAGGGTGTCGTGTCCTCTTTCACCTGACAATCTCCACAAAAGTCAGCTGGGCACTGGCTTTCAAGGCTGCCAGTCTTCCTTTGAGGGAGTCCATCCTCTGTCCCTAACCACACAAGTGCTCTGAAGTCTTCAGGGAGTGAGAAAACATCCTGTATACACTTGTTCCTTGGGGATCTATTCTCAAAACCCAATCCTGTTGCCACAAAGCTTCTCCATCACTCTCTCCTGCCACAGCTTTGTTACTCTGACTTCACTCTGTGTTAGAGGATTTGGCCCTGGCAAGACTGTGGATGTAGAAGAAAGATCAGAGGTTAACCAGAGGTCAGTGAGAGAGGAAAAATAAGTAGCTTGAGTTAAAACTGAGGCTGACATTTCCTCAGACCAGTCCTTGTCACAGTCCCTCCATTGGCAAGAGCCCTTCAGGAAACACTGCTATTTTTATTATCTCAAGAAGAAAAGCAGCAGACAAAGATCGTAGGCCAGGGTTCTCAGAACTCATCTCCTTTTGGCTTCCCCCTTTTTTAGGAAAAGATGTCTCCTGAAGTCAGGGAATCCTTTACTTCTCTTGAGATGGTCATCTTTACAGCATTGGGTTTTTTAAATCCTAAGAAATGGTCAGGCTCTAAAGTTGTATTTTTATATATCTTGGAATAAGGCTGCATTGTTTCCCCTGGCTTCTGCATTATTCACTTACTGCCCTGCAAATCCTGCTGAGTGGATTACAGTGTTTATTGCTCTGCCTTGCAGTATTTTCTTCCCACTTATTTGAACAATATTGTCTGCAAGATAGCCTGTCAGTAGTGGTCTCTTCTGTCATATGTGGCTGAACACATGCTGCATGCCACCAAACACAAAGCCATAACCACATTGTCCATCCTGCTGGACAGACACCACCACAGCTCTGGAGCAGCACACAGGGGCAGCTGCTACCTCTGAGGCTGCAGCAGCAGTCTCATGAACATTGGAAACCAAGGGATGGAGTTTAGGCACTCTAGCCCAAATGATTCATTTCAGGACACACAGAACTGGCATGGAGGAGCAGAGAACCAAGCCTGTGGCCCCACATGGTTCAGAGCAGAAAGGCACACAGGGATTTTATTCAGAGCAGTCAGTAGTGCACCAGGTTCAACCAAAGAGTCTCCACGCCCAGGCAGCTCTTGCACTACCAAGGTGGCAAGGGAGTACAACACTGGGCTTCATCCTGCTGCAGGATGCTCTGACTTCTCAAGGCCTTGTGCTGTCACACCAAGCAAACCAGGAGGAGAAAGTTTGTCTTCTGGGATCTTCTGCTGGTGTTGCCTTGTAGTCCTCTACAGGAAGACTACAAAGATGAACGTTCCCCTTTACTGGTGTTCCCACATATACCTTTATACCTGTTATTTTTTTAGAGAAAAAAATTAGATTTGACAATGTAATTTGATTCTAGTGAAATTTCAGAGGCAATTAAAGGTTTTGGCTTTTTTTCAATTCCTCTCTAGTGGACACTAGCAGCTATAAAGACACTTTAATATTATCCACTAAACTGCTTATATAGTCAGAAGCATTAAGGTTGGAAAAGACCTCCAAGGTCATCAAGTCCAGCATTTGACTAATCACCACCTTGTCAAATAAACCACAGCACTGCCACATCCAGTCATTTGTTGAACACTTCTAGCAATGGTGCCTCCACCACTTCCCTTGGCAGCCCATTCCAATGCTTGACAACCCTTTCCATGAAGTTCTTCCTGCTGTCTAACCTGAATCTCCCCTGGCACATCTTGACACTATGTCCTCTTATCCTGCCACTCATTGCCTGGGAGAAGAGCCCAACCCCCACCTGGCCCCTCCTACAGGTAGCTGGGGCAATAAGGTGTCCCCTGAGCCTCCTTTTTCCAGGCTAAACACCCCCAGCTCCCTCAGCTGCTCCTGGTGTGACTTGCTCTCCAGACCCCTCAGCCGCTCTGTTGCCCTTCTCTGGACACACTCCAGCACCTCAATGTCCTGAAGTGAGGGGCCAAAAACTAGACACAGGACTCAAGGTGCATCCTCATATGTGGATGGACTGGACTGAGTGCCCTGCCCTGTTAACAACACACCCTGGAGTGCAACGGGAGCATCTCAGGCTGCTGTCAGGGGCCTGGGCTTGCCCTCGCTCTGGGCTCCCCTCTTTAGCTCATAAATTGCTCTCCCTACTCTCTGTTGACATACTATGGCACACATGGAGGAGATGCAAGGAAAGCACAGAGTGGAGATGGCACATTTCTCTTCTCTTAAGGACAGCGTATGTTAGAAATGTGTCAGGATTCCTGAGTTAAAGCAGCACAGTGAGATGTCAGGGAAGGCGAACAGAAGGGGAAAATTAAGGCAACAGATTTCCCTGGGAAACTCTGTTTTGCAGAAAAATCATTGGAGGAAAATTCTATTCTGATTAACATTAATTTGTCCCTCTTTTTTCTTTTTTTTTTTTTTTAATTTAATCTCCAGGCAGGATATAGGGCAGAACAGAGAGCAGGGAAATGGCAGCCCCTGGCTGAGCCAGCGCTGCAGCAGAGCTGATGGAGTATCTGGGTCAGCATGCAGCAATTCTTTGCAGATGACTGAGACCAACAGAGCCGAAGGCCAGCCTTGGCAGTAAAGCCAAGGGCTCCTTTTGTGACTGAAGGGATGCAAAATCTGCTCCCCCTTTCCAGCAGCATTTGCAGGAGGGAACCCCATGCTGCAGCCTCTGTCAGCTGGAACTAAGCCATCGGCTCCGCTCACCCATCCCTGCTCAGCAGAGCACAGGCTGGGAAATCAGCGTTGCCATGGGATTCAGCTACAAAAGGCCAAGAGATGTGGATGTCAACCAAGTATCCAGATAGACAGGGAGGGTATTTTCTGCTCTAACTAAACCTGATGTGGAAGCTCTTCTCTAAGAAACAACATTTTGCTTTTTTTACTCATGAGAGCAATGTCAAAGGTTACCTGGAGAAATTTTTTTGTATTTTAAAGGTCCTGACTTAGCTTTGAAGATCTTTGTGTTTCAGGCAGGCTTTAGGAAAAGCTCATTCATGCATTCAAACATTTGGCTTCTTTTCCCAAATATCCTGCTAGGCCTAATGAGAGACATTACCTTTGCTGACAGCCGTGGTGCCCTCAGAAGAGATACAGCTTTGGAGAGCAGCACACTGCCCATTGGGCATACACAGATCACGTATCATGGGATCTTTGCCCTTTCTGCTTCTGTGCCTCAACCCACTGGGACAAGAGCATGAAAGGATCAGTGCTTTCCTTATCTATCATCCCTGATCATCAGTAAGACTGGCAGCTGTCTCTCAAGATTTGTGGTAAACCCTTTGTTAGAGGTTGATTCACACAGCCACAGCCTTCAAAGTCAAATGGCACAGTTAGATCATCCTGTCGGGTAGCACAGGCCGTCAGGATTTGTGCTGATTTGTGTTTTGTTAAAAGATGTCCTTCAAAAAAGGGTAATCCACCTTTGATTTGACAGCCACAGAAGAGGGAAGATTCCCCTGTACTAACCAAAGTTTAGAAAGTCATTCAGGATTTTTCCCCAGATGTTGAAAACACCAGGTGAATTTTTCTGATGATCTTGACTCCTGGCAGAATACATCAAATTTAATGCTCAGGACCTAAACTGGTAAAATGTGATGCCAACCAGCTAACTAACCTGCCTTGCCACTCAATGTTTAAAGACACAATATAGAAGAAGTGCCTGATTTTCAGCAGTAATATTGAGGAAAGGTCAAGGCCAGAAGAAATGTTTGTGTTTCTAGAATAACAGCAGCTGCTTCTGCATATGCTTGAAAGGAGGGTGGATATTAACACATTTTGAGGAAGTAGCTATTTACTACTGGAATTTTTGATGACAGCTACCACATTATAGGTGTTTTTCTAATAATATTCACCCTAACACTGCTATGCCTTGTCTGAACTAGTCAGCCTAATGCAGATCACTCCTTTGTTTCTGCCATAGCAGAACTTGCTAGAACAGCGTTTTTTACTATGAACATTTCTGCTCAAATCCTTCATGTTCTGATTCTGGATAATTTCCTCTTCAAACTGATAATATAGGGCAAAAGACAAAAAGATCTGGATCGGAAAACCCTTAATTTAGTGAGTAAATAGTATTGTACTCTTTTTATGTGGACACATAGAGGTACAGCATTTGACAAGGCGTAAGGATTCACACCAGTCTCAGACCTGTCCATGCACTTTTGCCCTGGTCCACAGAGATGACCTCATAAATTAGGTGCAGGGATACACAGACATGTTCTGAACAGCATATAATGCACATTTAATTGTATTTATTTAGTGGCCATGGTTAATGAGATGTGACTTTTGTACTTTTTTCACATTGTAGATATGTTACATTGAAAAACTCTCTGTCCATCACTATCTCCTGCATAGGTATATACCCATGAGGGGTTAGCAGAAAATAAGAAGGCAGGGAGGACTTCCTGTAATCTCTGCATCCTGCTGAAGCTTCACACACCTGCTTACTAAGAAAATAAAGGCTATTATGTTCCCAGACATGTTAAGTCAGAGTCTTGTGGAGTCAGGAGTATTGCAATCCACATGGTAAAACTGGTACAAAATGTTGGTAATCAAAGGCTTGGAAAGAAGATGAAGGGAAGAGGGAATGAAGCTGTGACAACCCACTATTTTGACTGTTGAATCTGCACTATTCATAGTAACACACCAACTGTATCTATCCAACTGCAGTAATGAGTGATAGCTCACTACTCAACAATTAGGTGTTCCTTCCCCACCTCTGCAACTAAGGTCATAACCTTTTCTATTTACTTTTGGGATATGGTAAATTAGAGCTTCGGCTTCATCACAAAAATTAATTAAAATAGTCACACAATGGCACCATTCATGGCTGTGCTTGTCCTTCCCTGCAGTGTGTCCTCATGTCAGCTCTCATTGGTTTCAGTCCCAAATTCCAGTACGTGCTAGTCTGCCTGTATTACCTGGATCAGTAGACTAGATTTTTCTTTTTGTCCATCTTCTTTGATTCATTGGAAGGACTCTTCTTGTTTCTAATCCCTCTGTTTGTTTTTTTTTCTTTTAAGAAAGTGTACACTAGCAGGCTGTCAGCATGATCTGATTGCCCCAAAATGCTTTCTGGCCACAGAGTTTGCAGCAGAACCTTAACTTGATCTCACAGCAAAGACCTCTGCCTAACAATTTCTCCTTACTGACATCCCAGGTGTCTAGATCTGGAAAAAAGGATTAGTACTCTTTTCCTCAGAATTTCAAAAACTAAACAGAACTACAGTGATAGGAGGATAAAAGCCTGACTATTCCCCAGTTACACAGAGTTGGGAGTCTGCCCATTGAAATAAGTTTGGGTTGTTATTTTTTTTTTCTAAGCCATTTCTTTGTGAATGTAGTGCTTGTTTTAAAAGCTGGATTTATGAACTGGCAAAAAATAATATTTTCTTTTGTAAGAGAAAGTGTTGCATTATGTTTCACATGACCATGTCCTGAGGTGGTTCAACGTACTAAGTTCTGTGCATACCAATAAATACAGATCTCAGAGATTTCAGGAGTAGTGATTTACTAAAAATTATTGCTCTATGGGAAGTACAGAAGAGCTCAGTTTCATTTATATAACACCTGAAAGGAGAAATGGCCAACAAAGGCTTGGACTAATATATGTGCTGGTGAGAGAGTCCAACAGGCAACTTTGATACATATGTGTAATTATCCTGAAGTCAAAGCTGATGTTGCTCTGGAGATGAGGACGTGAGATATTTGCAAAAGTGACACCTATTATAGCCTTTATTTCTTCAGAGCATTTAAGCATGTGTGTAACTGCAAGTATAAAAACCTGATTTTTTTTTTTTTTTAACTTACTGCTTGACTACACAGGTGCACTCAGGAAATTGTATCCAAGTTAATTTAGGGCATGACTTCAAGATGCTGAACAGCTGAACAGCTTTAAAATGTAAAAGGGAGGCTTGGTTTTGTGGAGTGAGTGTGTCCTCACCAGAACCTGATATAAGGTGATGAAGCCAATTTGAACAGGGGTTCAGATCAACAGTTCCTAAACCTGTGTTGGCTGCAGATGAGAAACAAAAAGGTATCTAGTGGGGAATGACCATGGGAAGGGTTATACAAGCTGCCCCTTCTTTGTGAAACACAAAGAGGCAGGGTCCTCCTCTGGGCCAAAATGACCTTTCCTTGGAGGCTGAGGTTTCTGCCAAATCAGCTCCCATGGGTGCCTGAGCTGGTGCTGGTGGCATGGAGGGGCAGGAAGGAGGCCATGGATGGGAGGTGACAGTGGCAATACACTGTCTGTGCTGCTGCAGACTTGCACAGGATGAAAGTGCCCACATCACCTTGGCCACAGGACCCCCTTGGGGGTCTGTGGTTACTGAGGTTGATCATGGGGCAGATTTAAAAGCAATGATAGGAACATTGCTTGGAAGGACGTGACAGACCTGAGCTCCTTTTCTGAATCTGCCAACTTCAGATGGGACATGTGAGCAAAGACATCCCACCTTCCCACTACTACAAAATGTAGTCTCTCTCTAAAGCCCTTGATATAATACATAAACTCCAATTTTCAGATTTTGTGCTTTGCACAGTGATACCTGGGGGCAGGACTTTTTTTGCCTATTTGTTGGTGAGGGGGAAATGGGAGACAAGTTTAGTCCCTTAAAAATAAGCATCTTGTCCTCTATGTGCCCTGAATAAATGGCATCCCATGTTGAACTTTGCTGAAAATGCTTTTTTTTTCCTTCTGAGAAAAGCTGAAAATGAGACCGCATTGATATTTTGCTGCAGAGTTGTTGCCTGTAGGTAGGCTTTAGATGGAGCTGTTCTATGGAAATCAATCCTGGTAAAGCAATAACAGCTGCTATTTTGCCAGCACACAGCAAGCAGAAACAATTGCAGAGGTACCCCCACTACAGCAATGCTACTTGGTAATTTGAAAACAATGCATGACATAAAAAAACCCGGATAAGGCTGGAGAACCACAGCATTGTTATTCCTCCTGTTCTGAAACTGCAGACTGTAAACACACACTCTTGGAAAAAAGGGAATTTCTTCACCTCTATGTATGGCCAGTGAATAATACATTATTTATAATGCTGTTGGGACAGCTGTGTGAAATGGATTCTGTTTGGTTTGCTCAATTTTTCACCAATTCCTTTTGTCATCCTTCTGGCTGTGTTTCCTGCTATCCTACCTCTCTGTCCAATAGGGCACTGCAAAGTGAGCTCATCTGCTCCCATGGACAGAGCAGCATCATGCCCTGTGAGCACTGTGAGGACTGGAGGGATGGGAAAGACTCCATTTCTTGGAAGCTCTTGGGCTCTTTTTTCTTAATCTATAAATAGGAAAACACCATCATCCTTCAAAATATAGATCATTATTAGAAAGCTTCAAAAGGGGACAGAATACACTGGTTTAAAAAAAAATAAAGTATACATTTGCTTCTCAAGTTTATTGATATATTTCATGAAGGCTCAAGGATGAAAGATTCTGAGGCAATATAATGGAGTATTATAATATTAATTTGCATCAATTTCTTAAAGAGATAATTCAATTAAATAGTTCAGCCTTTAGCAACCTATTCTTTTAAAATCATATCTCTTTTTGAACTGTCAACCACTTGGAGGAACAGCCCTTGATTCTTTCTTGATTGTAAGCTAGATGAGGCAATTTTTCCTTGGGGAATAACATTAGCTAAATTAGGAACACTGTAATTTAAAGGTGATTAAGTACCTTTTGTGATTATTGTTCTAAGACTTCAATCTGATAACACTTAAGTGCATGTGTAATCTAGTCTTCCACAGGGCTACTCTCATTCATAAGTGGGTTTAAATCCTCATAAGATCAGGACCTAAATAAGTACCACAGTTAAACCTTTTATGGCACATTGACAGAGCATGTATTTGTTCTGATTGCAACATTTCACACTTGTGCTTGGTGCATAAACAGTAGGAATGCTTTTTACAGAAGGAGAAAGCTAGGAACAGGAATGTGAATAGATACATTCTGGTCATAAGGCAAGTCTGCTGGAACACCTGGGAACATACTGTGGACTCCTGACCCTCATGAATTTGTGTCCAGCTTTGCTCCAGCTGTACTTTGTGCCTTGGTGCTCAGCATGGGAGAAGCAGCAGGAACCATCCAGGCCAGGCAAAGTGACCAAGTCATTGCTCAACCTGCTCACTTATGTCTGGAGAAATTCTTTCCTAACCATCCGTCTTCTTAAGGTTTCAGTAGAATTTTGTCAGCAGAGCACCCAACGTGTTGAAGGATGTCAGAACATGGGCTACTATTGCACCACTGACAAATTTAGGGCTGACATCTGTTGGGGGCTGCTGAGCAAGATGCACTCAGCTGACCCATTGTCAAGAAGTGCTGCTGGCATATGTCCATGCACAGGATATTTTACAGAATGTCATCACTTGGTAATGAAATGCTCCCCGGTAACGATGGCTCACAAACACAGAAATAGCCTTTGCCCATAATAAAGTTTTGCAAATAATGCTTGCAGGAAGTGATTTGCTATGAATCAATCAAGCAGAGCCCAGAAATAATGTGGCAGATGGTAACCCGACATTACTGCAACATCACCAAACTACTTCTTACTCGCACTTTAAACAACCATTTGGACTCAGGTCTTTAAAGAAAAATGTTCACTCTCACTCTACAGCTGGTTGAAGCTGAATTGTCACCCCACAGAAAATTCTATCCTTAGAATCAGTGAAAGGCAGGATAAAATTAAGTCTGAAATGTCCTTCAATGCGAAAGAAAAAAATATTCTGTTATCAAGACTCTATTTTGATGCCTTCAGGCTATATGCCCTTTCTCTATTTTTAGCTATGTTAGGCTACAAACAAATAAAAATTTTAAATATAAAATTAACACAATCTTTGTTCTAAGTGATATATACAAAGAAAATGTAACAAAATAGATTTGAAAAAGAAAATGCTGGAAAGAACAAATACCTTCCTGTTGGCATTTTGATTTTATGTCCTATGAATATAAAAGTTTGTTGAAATCATCATGTCTCCATTTTTCATGCCCTATAACCTTCTGACAGAAAAAATATTCCAGCTGAACAGGTGGTCTTTCTGGGTCGTGCCTGGGTACATTCAAGTTACAGTGGTTTAAAAAGTTACTCCTCGTAAGGTGCACTTTCTTATTTGCAAGGTAAGACCCATTATCTTACATTGTATGCCTAACTTACTTGTTATAACTGATTGAGATTTAAAATTATTAGGTTAAAATTAATAAGTTTTCTGTTTATGCCTGCATATTCTTTCAACACTGTATGAAGACTTGTTGCATGCCACAGAGCAGGCAGCCCTGATTTATTTACTACAGTATCAATATAGTCCTTAAACAACAGCTTTACTTGCAGATGGAGATTTTTCACCCTCCTCTCCCATGCGCATCGTTGCACTCTGAAACCTTTCCAGAAATGAGGTTAGCCAAGGCACTGTTTGCACTAAAACAAGGAGCATCCCAGAAATGGGGTGGCTGAAGAAAGCAAAGTAGGCCACCAACTTTCCCTGCCGGATTGCTGGCTGTGAGCGTGTCCCACAGGAACGCTGTCACGCTGGTTGTGCGACAGCACCTGGAGCTCGGCCTGGGATGAGCAGTGTCATTATCACTGGGGACATTTGCTGGGCTCTCTGGGAATGAGGGTCATGCAGAGCTCCAAATGAATCGCCTGCTCGGACCCATGCAGGTCAAAGCAGAGGGAAATTACTGCGGCAGCCTGTGTTGCCACGGCCCTGCTGGAGACAGGGCACCTGCCCAGCATTTTCCCTCAGAGATCAGTAACAGAGGATGATTCCTCATGGGCACCTACCTAGGTACTGGCTGAAATGAAGCAAAATGCACTGGCACAGACACTGGCTTTTCTCAGGCAGAGTTTGTAAGGTAAATTTCAATAACTCAAATTCCTAAATTTCCGTCTTAGCTGTGGTTGTTCATGCACCACTGTGAGTATGAAGGGAAAGACCCTTGAACCTCCCTCAAGGTCTAAGGCTTATTCCTCTGTACATCCATGTTCCTGGTTCTACAGCAGTTTCATAGTAAAACTCGTACACCACAGCCCGTGCTGTTCCCTTGGTGTGTGATTTCCCTGGGGGGAGCAGCAGCAGGACCTTTGGAGCTCTGCCCCTCAAACCATGCAGGCAATGCTCCATTCACACCACGGGAGAGTCCCGGACCCTCGGTGCGCTCGGTGTGAGCGCCATGTGCCAGTGTCACAATCGTGCACGGTGTGAGCCACCGCCTGTCTGCGTGCGGAAACAGGGGATTTTGACCACAATGTTTTGTAAAATCTGGCAGAGTTAATGTGCAAACTGAATTACTTCAAACCCCCACGTTTTACACAACCCACTCTCACAGTCTTGCCTATCGTCTGGCATTTGTGGGAGAGGATGAATGAGCAGCCTCACAGCTGCTGCCGGCTGCACTCCCCAGGCTGCAGCTTTGCGAGGCCTCTCAGCTCGCTGTCGGGGGGCTCAGGCGGCTTGTCACCAGAAACAGCCGAACTTGGGGCCATTTCGGAGAACGTCACCAGAATAAAACAGTTTCTTCGCCGAATGCTAAACATGCAAGTCAGTTTCTGCCCTGGAGAACGGGAACGGGACCGGGTCCAGCGGAGTGCTCGGGGCGGCCCCGTCCCTAGCGGGGCGCGAACCCGCGGCCTCCGGCCCACCGGCCGCGCGGGGCCAATCGGCGGCGGCGCTGGTGACGCGACGGGGCGGGCGGGGCGCTGGGCGCGGGGCCGGGCGGGGGCGGGCGCTGCCGCCGCGGGAGCGGCACGAGCGGGCGGAGCGGCTGTTCCCGGAGAGAGCAGGCAGCGGGTCGGGTGCTTTGGCTGTAGTCTGGTCCGCTGGGGTTGACCGAGACCCCCCTCCAGGCTACTCCACGAGCACCGGCTTGACGCTCGATTCCTTTTAATAGACACCGATCTTTTTCCCCCGCCTTGTTTTTTCGGGGTGCGCTTCGCCCAGCGCCGCGGACGCCCGCTGCCCTGAGCGCTGCCGTGCCGGGAGGCGCGGGGGGCCGGGGCCGCGATGCGCGGAGATGGGGCCTGTGGCTGCTCCCGCATGGGCTCGTAGTGCCCGCTCGGTGCTGAGTGCCCGGGTGCCGGGGAGGTGCGTGTAGGAGAGAGGCGCCAGTAGCGCTGGATTTTATCCCCTTGTAGAGGTGCAGGCAGACAGGGGTTCAGGTGTGTTGGGGTGTATTTTTTTTTTTCCTCTCGTTGCCTACATCAGTTTGCTTGCCCCTTCTCCTTCTCCCCCTCCATTTTTTTTTTTTTTTTTTTTTTTGGGGTGAGGTGGGAGCCCGGGGTGTCTGGTTTTCCTCCAGCTGAGCAGTGCAGTTGCAGCAGTAGCGGTGAAATCCTGCTCCTCCTGTGAGCTCCAGCCAGGAAAATGGAGGCTGTGATAGAGAAGGAATGTAGTGCGCTCGGAGGGCTCTTCCAGACCATCATAAGCGACATGAAGGTAAGAGGCTGAGGTGTGTGGGGGAGCACAGGGGAGGGGAAGCGTCTTCCCACCTGGCCCGGTGAAACTTCGCCCCGGGCGGTGCAGCCGCATCGGGGGCTGCTGGCGGCGCGACCTCCCCGCGGCGCTGGGGGGACGCTGCCCCGGGGCTGGGTCCGCGTCCCCGCCGGCGGGACCGGCCTGGCAGGGCAGAGGGATTCCTTGGCTTCACACCCAGGATTTGGGGCTTGCGAGTTGGTTGCAGGATACCGCCTCTCCCTCCCTCCTCCTTCCTTCTTTTCTCTATTTGTCCTACTCAAACATGCAAGCTGTTACCTTGCACCAGGGTCAGCGATTTGCCTCTTTATTTTACAAATATTTTTATTCTCCTTTTTTCTCTCCTGGTGTGGTCTGTCAGATCGGTAGCAGAATGAATGCAGCGGGGCGGGAGCGTGGTGCGGAGGAGCCGGGCACGGAGCATGTCAGCCGTGGGGTGGGGCTCGGAAGGGCAGTGTGAGCATTTCGGTGCCAGGCTGATGGGCGCGATGGAAAAAAAATCTCTGCCTGGAGATGCTCAGAAGTTGATGTGTGCCTGGATTAAAATTGCGGCTCAGGGTGGTATTATTTTCACGCTGTATATGCTCGTGGAGGTGGCATTTCTTTTTTTCTGTGAATGGATGCAAAGGTTTCAAGTGCGGGGGTCTCTCCACCAGCCACCAGAAACCTGAGTGTGCTGATCCCGTCTCTGCCAAAGGGTCCCTTTGAGAGAGGCGCTCCCACTCTATCCTTGGCAGCCAAGGGCACTCCTGCAGGGTTTTCTTTGGGTGAGCGGGTGCCTCCCACCCTTCTCTCGTGGAAGTAAATAGCGTAAATGCGTTGCTGTGTTTTGCCCGTCATGTCTCCCCCAAAGCCCGGGGCTGGAGGCGCCCAGCCTCCGGCACACGGCCGTACTGCAGAATACTGCAGTGTTCCCCTGGACAAGGGCAGCTTGTCTGCCTGCCAGGGCCGACTGGGAAGGATGCAGTTGTCGGGAGATGTTGAGGGACGTGTCAGATAATGGGGACTGCCGTAATTTAAAGGCGGCAACCGTGCACGCTGTGCTTTTCCCAGGCAGGGCATGGGATTTCTCTGGGTGTTTTAATTCATGCGGGGCTGGTGAGCAGCGAGGGCTGCGGGAGAAAGAACTGCCAGGTAGTATTGGAGGACAGGGTCTGCTCTAAGAGGGAGCCTGGCAGAGGTGAATGGCTTCTAGTGTATTTTTTGGGGAGGGTGGAGAAGCTGTTTGCACTAGAAGTTATTTTTTGGCAAATGTTCATATGCACGTTCCTCTCAACAGATCTTAGGAGACATTTAATTAAAAGCGTGGCTTGTCAAGAGCAGGCAGGTTGCAGAGAGGAGGGGG
The DNA here is from genome assembly GCF_051311805.1 of Agelaius phoeniceus. NCBI lineage: Eukaryota > Metazoa > Chordata > Aves > Passeriformes > Icteridae > Agelaius > Agelaius phoeniceus. The sequence goes on along the minus strand of NC_135265.1, from coordinate 143,575,664 downwards.
GAGTCTGTGTATATCTGTCAAGACAATGCTGCAGACCTGGCAGTGGTGGTCCTCAAGCTCTCAACCTCCTTGGATTTTTAATAATGACTGCACTTTAAAATAAAAGAAACCCCCCCCAAAAGCAGGAAACGATCACAAATTCTGGAATAATTTCAGTGGTCAGTGCAGGGAACAGGCAGGAGATGTTCTGTTCCAGATCAAGTGTGGTTTTGGGTTTCATCACAGAGGGACACAGAGTATGTTTATTCTTTCCTTCTTTTCATAAGTGATGCATTTGGTTTTTCTTGCTCTTAAACCAGTGGGCCTCTGTGTTGTTTCATTTTTTTTCTTCTACACATTGCTACTTGCATGGGAATGCTGCTCATCAGAAAACATGTTGACATGAGTGTATGGAGATGGGCACAGGTGTGAATATTTTTTTCTTAATGCTCCATAGTAGTGGAACCTGTTTTGTGAAGTGGCAATTACTGAAGGGGGAGGTTTGGAAGGAATAGCTGCAGATCTTTAGCAGCATGGTGGTTGTTATGGTTAAAAAAAATCTGCTCATTATTTAGCATGAGTAGAACAAAGAATTTTTACCTGTAGTTCGATTTGATGCAGCTGATGCTGTACTACTGAGATGCACTAGGATTCTTTGTGAATTGTGCACAAAGGAGCACAACAATTTCTAAGGAAAAGTAGCTATTTTTTTGATAGTTAACCAGAACCTTTCAACTAATCATACCTTTAGTAGTAAAGTGAAAATTAGCATTTTAAGTGCTGTTTCACGTAGTCAGATCTGTGTGGGCAGGCTGCTGGCAGGATCTCGAAGATGTTGCGTAGGGGTCTGCCCACGCATCCCCAAGTGCTCTCTCCGTGCCTGTTTCTCATGGCAGGCTGTGATCAAGGCCCCACATGCCCTGCAGTGCTGAGGGATTTGATGCAGCATCTGCCTTTTTTTAACCAAATGGTTCACAGGTTCTTTTATCATATGTATTGCTCTACCTTAAACTTTGTTATAAAGATGGTAGGGTTAATCAACAGCTTCAATTACTCTGAAGTGTTGCCAGTGGATGCAGATGGGTGCTGCAGCTGAGGTGATGAAGATACAGTACATGAGGACTGATTTTTCTCTTTGTTCACAGTAACACAGAACTGGCTCAGGTGTACTTGTTGTTAATTTTGAGCTCTGCCTGGTTCTGCCAAGGTTACAGGAACTGGAATTACAATTCTGAGCAATGTGATTGTTTCCATTTATCTCTATATACTCTGTTAGATCTGAAACTTCATATGGGCAATATATGTCAGTGTGACTTAACACATCACATTTTTTGACAGCAAGATTGTGTCTTGCTGGCTGAGGTCTCTTGAATGGCATTTAATGTTTTCTCCATAAACCCCAAATTTCTCTCCACCCTCTATCAAAAATATTTTTGTGTCTAATACTCAACAAAACCTGCTCCAAAAAAACTCAGCATAAAGCTAAGTGATTTGGAGAAATGTTACTGTGTAAATGTAAGAACAGTTCATAAGCATCCCATTGTACTGCATTATTGTACATCACTACCACTACTACTACATTATTGTACATCACAGAGTCACAGACTATTTTGAGTTGGAAGGGGCTCACAAGGATCATTGAATCCAACTCTTAGCACTGCACAGGACACCCAAACAACCCCACCGTGTGCCTGAGTGATTTGTCCAAATGCTTCTTAAAATCTGTCAGGTTTGGTGCTGTGACCACTTCCCTGGGGAGCCTGTCCCATTACCCAAACACCCCTTGGGTGAAGAAACTTTTCTTGATCTCCATCCTGAACCTCCCCTGCCACAGCTTCATGCTGTTCCTTGGGTCCTGGCACTGGTCACCCGAGAGCAGAGATGCCCCTCCACTTCCCCTCGTGGGGAAGCTTTAGACTGCAATGAGGTCACCCCTCAGTCTCCTCCAGTCTGAACAGAACATCTGGAACTTCAGTCCCCTGACAAAGGAAGTCCATTTTTTCCATGCCAAACAAGGGTCAGATTTGTTGAGTAATATGGTGGTGTACATGATGACAGGGTTGTTTGTGTAAAGTCCACAATGAGAACTGAACTTGGCCATTGTGCTCTAGAATTGGATTTCTGTGCTTTGAGATTTCAGGACCTGATTAAACAAGCATAAAGGTGGGAGCGTGTGTGCCCATCCCATCCTTATTTTGGTCCACTGTCACAGCCCTGATGTTTCCTACAATACATCACTGAGCATGTGGCACTTACAATTAGTTATACTCTTATGCAAGATCTTTTTCAAAGCAATTACAGTTTATAAAAACAAAAATAAAATGTACCCTCAGAGGAGGAGTCCTGTGTGCTATGTGCAGATGCTGTGTGACTTGTTTTTGAATGCGGCGAATTTTCTGTAGCTCCCTGTGGGAAGGGAGTATTTGATCTGAATGGTTTGTAACTCATTTCTTGCAATTGAGAAATGAGATGCTGCAATGTGCTGTTAATTTCAATATCTCTTTTAGTGCAAAGCAAATCATTGCAGTTAATTTTTGGGAGGGCCTGTTGCAGATGGGTTTCAAAAGAACTTGTCTTCTCATGCAGAGCAGATCTTTAATGCTTCTTTTCCTTCTGAGTTGATTTTACATTCCTTTTAATCATATTGTTCTCTGCTATCCTGAAGAAAAAAACCACCGCCTCTGAAAACATTGAAATTGGCTGTGTTTGTAGTTCATCACTTGCTTGATGGTGTTTCTTTGGCTTTTAGCATTCTCTTTATTTGTCTTGCCTCTTCTGCCAGCATGTGTTTTGACAGAGCAGGGGCTTTCTGTGTATGTACAGCACCTGACACCTGGGGGGTGGGCATGGGAGGAAGATGAGTAATGAGCAGTTGGTTGAACACAGGTTGTCTGTGACTTCATTTATACCAAGTCAGAGGATTTACTAAATTTTTATGGGTCAGGTGTGTATTACCAGTTAATCTCATTCATCTCCCTGCATCTGAGGGATGTGCAGGTATTGTCCTGAAACAGGGTTCCCAACAGACATGTGAGTTTTTGGAACAGTTATAAACTTTTATTATATGTGGATGTGCCTTATTTTTATTTGTTTAGCTGAAAGCACAATAAAATCAGTAATAAATCATTAATCTCTACTATAATACTCTAGAGGAGCTGCTGGGACTCCTGGACTAGGCAGTGGTGCACATTTTCTTTCAGCTATGCAAAACTCTTGGTTGATACAGAAGAGAGACATGAGCATATGAGCATGAGAAACATTTATGTTTTTGCACCCTCTAAGCTGCTTTTAGAAGGTGATCCATGAGAGGCAGCATTTTAATTTGCTTTTGTAGAAGTTGGGACCGGGGTGGCCACATGAAGGATTGAGAGTTATTTGTTTGGTAGCCCTGTTTGCTTACAAGGGATGGCCTTGTGATATTCACACAAATAATATAAACTGAGGAAAAAATATTTGATGGAACAAATAGAACTGCTGAGACAGTTACTGCAGCAAGTACAGCTGCAAGTCCTCTGTGTGTGTTAGTCCAAGGAACAGCACGCATGTACCAGAGAACCTGGGCAAATTTATTTTACCGTGACATGTCCTAGTGCAACAGCTCTTCCCCAGCTGTGCTTTATTTGAAGCTTGAGATCTCTGTGGAGATTAGGAATGTTCAGTTGGATGATTTTAAGGGTTAGTTTCAATCCAGCTGTTAAGGATGATAACTACTGTAAGGAAAAACAAATGTGTCATGCACTGGGACTGGCACTGTTTAACATCTTTATTGGTGACATTGACAGTGGGATTGAGTGTTCCCTCAGCAGGTTTGATGATGTCTCCCAGCTGGGTGGTGCAGTCACCGTGCTGGAGGGGAGCAATGCCATCCAGAGGGACTTTGACAGATTTAAGAGGTGGGGCTGTGTGAGCCAGGGAGACCTTATTGCAACTTGAGTACCAAAAGGGGTCTGCAAGAGAGATGGAGAAGGGCTTTTGACAAGGGCATGTAGTGACAGGACAAGAGAGAATGGCTTCAATCAAGAGGGCAGGGTTAGATTAGGTACAAGAATTTTTTTACTGTGTGTTGAGAACAGATTTTCCAGAGAAGTTGTGGTTGCCTCTCCCTGGATCAGTTCAAGGGCAGGTTGGATGGAGCCCTGAGCAACCTGGTCTAGTGGATGGGGTTAGAGCAGATGATCTGTAAGGCCCTTCCAACCCAAAGCACTCTGTGATTTTCTGTGCAACAGACAGGTAGGTCCAGGCTTGGAGAGGAAGCACACCTGCCATGTATGCACTGGCATGCCCCTTTTACAGCAGTCTTTAGGACAAATATCTCTTTCAAACCTAGCAAACTGGTGTTTCTTCCCCTTCACAAGAAGTCTGAAATGAGTTAATTTGGAACTTTTCTTCCCATATATTTTGTTCCTCTAGGTTTTACCACCAAGGCATTTGGAGCATAGCTGGCTGCTCTGATTTCTTATCCCTCTGCCTCCCAACAACCTGCTTGCTCAGGCAGTTGGTTTGTGTACACTGAAATTCTTGCCTTTTCCAAGCAGCTGCAGTATCTTTCTGTGAACATCTCAGAGGGGGAGGGGTTGACATGCAGCAAAGGCTGAAAGATGGTGCAAGAAGAGAGCCTCTGCATGCCTGCCCAGACACTGAGGTTCAAGCAACAGGGCAGAGCTGGGAACATACTTAGTCACAAGTAGTTTATTTTTTAGGGACACATGCTTTCTTGATCCAAATACTCTTGTGTGAGTGTTAACAATTTATACAACTGTTGAACATTTGCTACATAAGTGTGTACTGGGCTGGCTTATCCTGTGACATACCCAGAACAAGGATTTTTAATATCTCCTGAGAGTTCTCCTTTCGGACCTGGCAGGATGCCAAGAGCTACACAATAAGGTTTGTGAGGTTCTGAGTGTGGAAGGAGTTGTGCAGTGCTGCATGAAACACAATTGACTGAACAAATGTTGGAGAACAAGAAGTCTGTGTAATTATGGGCTTAGTGCTGGTTAATACCTAACAGAGGGTGATATTCATTGGAGGTTGCTGCTTCCTACCTGAGATCTGAGTGTGCATGAACTGAACCCAAATCTTTGTTATAAAATACGTGAGAAGCTAATTTTATTTTTTTAAGGACAGAAGTTGCAAGAGTTGATGGAGTATACTTGTGAATCTGTAAACAGCATCTTCTGTAGCATAGTAGTCTATGTGTTTTCAACTTCTGAAGAACATTTTTAAGGTTCATGGTCTACCCAAAGACAGTTGATCTTGAAGATAAGCAGGGAGCAAAATAGGAACTATATCTAAGAAGGCTTTTTGGTTTACTTCAGAGTGTGCAAAGATGAGTACAGAGAAGTTTGAGTCAGTATCATAAAGAGGCTACCCTTCAGAATAAGGTAGTCTCTTTAGGCTACATATATAGAAATGCCTTTTCCTCTTCAAGGGTACATTTTCAATTTGAAAATTATTTCTGCCTTGATACTGTAAGGTGCAAAGCACTGCTTTGTTTGCTGGGATCTATGCTGACCTTTCAGGACATTGATTGACTTCTCCTGCTGGGCTGAGATACCTTGAATGCCAAGATGTTTGGAAGGATTGGAGACAGAATGTCTGGTAGCTTTGTGGCTAAGACCATAGCAGCTTTCATCTTCAAAGTGCTCTCTGGGTGACTTGGCTCCAAAGAATGGCTCCCATTTTACAGAAAGGCAAGCTATGGCTGCAGGTTTAGTGACTTCTACTCCCTCCCCCTAGGACAAGAAGAAATTGGGTGCATCTACAACATGGAGTTAATGAGGGAATGTTGTTTAAGCTCCCAGTATAATGGGTTTCTATCTTCATGTACACACTACTTTGTTTTTACTGATTGAGACGTGTTGCTGCTCACCCCTGTGATAACCCGATGCTTGCAGGCAGAAGAGATGACATCTAAAGATGACTGATAAATTCTCAACAGAAGTGTCCTGAACTCCTCTCCTGGAACTGAAACTACAAGACCTCTCTCCATTTTTAGTGGGGAAGCCTGACTGGAACATCTTAACCATAAGCTGGTTGATCATGAGGAATTTGTGTCTTGTGGGGTTTTCTGTGAGCTCTGTACTTTTTACTCTTCTGGTCAACAACCATAAGTGATATGTAGTTGATTTGAATTCTAGGATGGTAGCTGGAGTACAGTCATCCTTTAACACACCATTCTTGCAGGAATGAGCTTGTGTTGTGTGTAAAATGCTGCTGATGAGTGTTTAACTAGAGATACTTGGTTGATAGTACAGAAAGATTCACATTTGTTCTCATTCTTTCTTCCACATAAACTGCCATCATACTTCTCACCCAAGCATGAGATATATATTTTTTTTTGCCACAAAAGTCACATGTGTGCTTTGTAATTTCTCTGAAGCCACCTCTATAGAGACATAATTTCAAATTTTTTGTTAATAAAGCTTTTTTTGGGATGTCTCCTAACAATACCATCCATGAGCAAACCACATGGATGCTCATTGTCCATGAGCAAACCAAGGGTCTAATTTGGAGCTTGAGAGGGATTATTTATCTTCTCATGAGTAAAATGGAAAGAGAGTAGCCTGCATTAAGCATATACCTGCACTTCACTGTCTGTCATGAGACAAAGGTCAATAAGCATTAAAAATGTGGGCACCTGGCTGCTGCCTTTCTCCCAGTAGGTACTTTCCTGGTCAACTCAAGTGCTTGTTAGTAGTTTGAGTCCTGGAGGTTGTTATGACTGCTTGTGGGATGGAGATTGTGTTGAGTGGATGGTCAGAAATTAGGGTTTCTGCTTGCTTGGAAAGAAAGAAGTGATGAGACCCCAGTGGTGTTGGTGACATTACCAACACTGTTGGCTTGAGGCTGTTCTGTGTAGGTATTAACTTGACTGACTGCCTCCTGATATTTTAATTATCTTCATTTTGGTCCAGCTGAAATATTGTGGGTTTAGAAAATAGCTGCTGAGTATGTAGAGTGGCCACTTAATGATTGAGTGGATGAAAGGCGGTATTGATGAGTCTCTGAGGAGAAGTCTGCTATTCAGGCTTGCAGACTTGTTCAGACCTGCAGTGAAGATTGTGGAACTAAATGCTTCCTCTGGAAGACTACTTAATGTCCAGCTTTTTTCATGTGGCATGGGATAAAAGGTCTCTAGATGCTGTGGCTAGTTGTTTCCCACCACCCCCTTGTCTTTTGAATAACTTCCTATGTTTAGAGAAGGAGAGACTATATGTTTATGCCTGATGTATTTTCTCACAGTATGAGTCTAACTTTTGTTTGCTAATTACACAATCTTGGATTTAAACCATGAAGTAGCTGCTTTGGAGCTGAGTTTCTTCATGTTATAAACCATGAAACTGAACTGTGGACAGTACAGATTTGAGGTGGTCCCTGTTGACATAGAAGGAGGCTCATGAGTGGGATTTGTAAGCCAGGATAAGTTTTCACAGGTCCTTGCTGTACTACTACTAGATTGGAGTCACAGCCATAAAGCAACTGGTATCCTGCACTGGGGATGTTTAAGCATGGGCTAACGCACTGCAGGCATTATTACAATACAAATTAAAGACTCCAGAGCTCTGGCAACAGAACGGTACCAGACTTAGGTTCCCTCTCCCCCTTTAAATGGTTAGTGAGATCTAATATAAATGTTTTTTTGCTCTTGCAAAGTAGTGCTGCACTTCAATGCTTCTGCTAAGGGAACTGGGCATTCTTTAGAGCTCTTCAGGTGGTTTGAGAATGTAGAAAATATGGGTATCTGTGGTGTTGCTGTTGTTTGGGTTTTTTACCCCAGTGGTGTGAATAGCCTTTTCTGGATTTTACTGACTGGATTTTAGTCTTGATTTTTTTCATGTCATTATCTGTTTTCTTCATTGTTCTAATTGTACTATTTAAACTAAAAACTAAACAGTTTTGAAAATATTTAATGTGTGGTTCTGTGATACGTAGAAGAAGTACCCAGTTGACAGGTTTTTTTAATAGCGTATGAGATGTTTTCAGCAGCATTTTGTTGCACAATTTTCAATGTTCTGATAATGTATGTCCTTGAAAAGCAAAGCTTGGCATGCCTGTTTATTCTATGCATGGTGAGGGAAACTAGTTTCTAATCCTGCCATTCGCTAAACAAGAGGCAGAAATAATGAAAGTAAAGGTATGGATACAAGACTGTGATTTACCCCTGCTTTCTTTCCTGAAGGGTAGTTACTGCTTAAATGACATCTTTATGTGCTTTTACTTTCACCTACATGCACTATAATCACTCAGACCCTGAGTCTGTACCTGCCTGCTCTGTTCAGTGATGTGTGTGTTCAGCTCTTGCTGTGAGATCCTGTGAAGTTCATGTCTTTTGCTGTTGGTGCCTTTTCACTCCTGGCCCAGCACAAGCTGAGAGTCCCTTTTGCTGATGGAGCTCAAACTTCCCCTATGCCTGGCAATACCTTCAGCTTAGAAAGACAGATGAGACTTTGAATTCAGCTGGTCCCTTTCCTTGTCTTGTGGCAGTATTTCTGCAAGACCTCTACACAAATGTGTTACTCTTCCTGAAAGAGGTCTAGTGAAAGGAAGCTGCCTGACCTTTTAGAGTTGCATGTTACCTGGTCTTATAGTTGAATGGGTTGTGCAATCTGAAACTTCTCTGCTGAAGCCAAACTGATTGTTTCTTGTTCTGCACCACTGGAAAAGAGATGATGGACAGCATCAGGGATGCTCTTGAAATCAGTATTGGGACTTGCTGCTGAGTTCTTGTTCTGAATATAAGAAATAGGCAGTAGATAGGGTAGATTTAGATTGGACACAAATTGCTTTAATTTACAGTGAAGGTGGTGAGACAGTGGAGAAGGTCACCCAGAAAAGTTGTGGATTCTCCATCATTGGAAGTGTTCATGTTCAGTCTGGATGTGGCTGAGAACAACCTTATCTAGTAAAAGATATTCCTGCTCCTGGCAGGGGGCTTGGACTAAATGGTCATTAAATGTCCCTTCTAACTTAAGCTATTCTGTGAATGTGTGTATTTGAAAATCAAAGGAGTAATGGAATAGATTTTGTGTACATCTCTATGTCATAAAGAATGAAGTTTCTCTTGCCAGCAAAATTCCTGTTTCAGTGTATAGAAAGATTTGAGACTTTAGATGCAGCTTAGGAACATTCATGAGACTCACTCTTGATGCTTTTCAGAGTAGAAAGAGGGAAAGCCACCAAGCAGAGTTTTTTGGATGGAAAAGAGCAATTCTGAACTTCAGGCAAGACGATGCTGATTCTGTTCACCCCTTTATGTTGCAAGACCTTTTGTGACTTGTTAAGGGTCTGGGCAGTCCTGTCCGTGAGTCGTGGACTTGTTTAAATGAGTGGATTGTACAGAGGAGGATGTGCTAGTGTTTGGTAGCAATTTTTGACTTCTGACTTCTGCAGTTATGGCTGGCCAAGTGCTTTTTCACCCAATTGACTATTAATTCTTCTAGAAAAGAGGTAAAACTTCCAGTGCCAAATATTACCTGAGAAGGGAAACTGCCTCTCAAATGTTGTGTCTTCCAATGTGTTGAGACATCTGTGGCTGTAACCATTGTTTTTCCCTTTTTTTCCCTTTTTTTAAAATTTAATTTTTCCCCCTCCTTCTTTTTCTTTCAGACTGTTATTGTTTTCCTGTGCTCTTCCCCTCCACTCTTTCCTGGTTTTGTCTGTTAAAGGACTCTGGAAAAGTGGTAGTGTCTATGTGCAAACCTTATTTGCTGATTGCCATTTGTTATGTGTAACATCTGTGACCTTGTGTGGTGTTTAGCACAATAAAGTCTCTTTGCTACTTGGAGGTAGTGTATTGAATGCCACAGAAATGAGACATTCATAATAATCCTTGTGATTCTGTTATCTGGTAAAATTATAAAAAGAAATCTTTTGTTTCCAGCATGATTTACTTTATAGGGGTGGGAGGTCACATGCACAAGCCAAGTTAAAATTTTTGTTCCAAAACCAGATCTATGGCATTTGGATGTATTACTAGGGCGTGGAGCTCTGTAACACTGTTGTGTGTTTGGGACTCAACTTTTTAGCTTATCATAGCTGAACAACAACACTGAGGTGGAGAAGTTCTTACTCCTGTGGCCTGTGCAGTTGTTTTCTTTTCCATTTCATTGAAGTCTTACAGTTAGTCATTGTTAGTACTTTCCTGGAAGGCATGCAGCTCCTGGTTTGATAACCCCTGAGATAAAACCAAGGCACTGCTGTCTCCTGGTTCCTCTCTCTGTTACCTCTCTAGCTGAAACAGCCAGAATTGGGTTCTGGATTTGCTTTACTGAAGAGCACCTCCCTGGCTCTTTCCCCCTGCCCCAGAAGTTTAGATGGGTTTTTGCTGTGAACAAGATTCCAAACTGTTACTGCTGCCGTTGTACTTGATGTGTCAGCAAGAGCTGGTAATAGGGCTGCAAAGCCTTTCTGATAAATGAAAGCACTTAAAACAACACTGTCAAAGGTTTTTTGAAGATGGAGTGAGTCTTGTATGTGGGAATTGGGGTGCAAGGAAATAAATTAATAAAGTAAGCATCTTTTTGCCTAATGGGAAAAAAAGAATCATAACTTCTTGGCAGAAAGAGTGAGAGAACATTTTAAAACTGTCAAGACTGCTGATACTTAAGTTGTAATCTTAGATACAGCAATCTGGGTTCCTGTTCGTGCCTTTAGATGTCATCAATAACAGTTTCAGTAAATATCCTTTGCTGCAAGTCTATCCTTCCTTTTTTGAGAAATCATTGAGTTTCTCATATGTGTCTCTTGTCATCCTGGTGTGGGATCACTGGCCTGAAAGGTAGGGGAAAAGTATCATCCAGAAATCTTTTGTAGAGTTGTGTTTATGTAGAGGGGTTGTGCTGGTTCACCAAAATATAAAAATTTCCACCCAAGGCTTAAATTCTTTTTCCCAAGCTGCATCTTGGTGATAATTTCCTGCTCTTCTGTGGTGTGGAGGGCTGATCTTGGCCAGCTACTTTTTATCTCTCCTTCCTCAATGGGATAGGGGAGAAAATCATACCAAAAAGCTCAATGATTGAGATAGAGGCACAGAAATCACTTACTAGTATTGTTATGAGCAAACCAGACAGGGTGGAGAAGATGAAATTTATTGCCAGTTAAAATAGATGGGAATGGTGAGGAAGGTGGACAAAAATGGAGACATCTGCCCATGTCCATGGGGTCTGGGTGTCAGGTGGGATTTCACTGAATGATGATGGCTCATCCTTTTCCCCCTGGCAGTGTGGGAGCTGTGGCTTTGGAGGGCTCTGCCCAGGTCTGGGTGTTTGTCTGGCACTCCCAGACGCACTCGCTGTCCCTGGGGGAAGTTGTTTCATGTCCCTGATTGCGGAGGGACAGGCACGGGGCGCCGGGTGTTTCTCAGCCCTGAGGCTGAAAGGTGTTCCCGTGTTTGCCCTGCCTGTGTTTGGCTCAGATTAGCTGGAGCTGGGCTGTGGGATCAGGTGACTAATCACCTATAAGCCCACTAATTAAGCAATGGGGTAGGATAATGGCATGCTGCAGCTTTCTGGTGACATGCTGGGTGACATGCTGAGCTCTGCTGAGCAGCTCCAGGGGCCTTGGTGCCATGGAGTGTCATATGGCAGTGGGAAACACCCATGCCATGCAGGACAGGTCAAATTTCTTCCTTCAATAACTAAGATAATATTGGGCACAAAGTTATTTTGGGGGAAATAGTCCTTGGATTAATCCTTTAACAATTTAAAAGAAAATTATTTAAACAAACCCTCACTGTAATCGATCCTTGGCTTAATCCTTGAGGAGCTAAATGGGAATTTGTGACCCAGGATCCTGCAGTGGCTCTTCCCTAAGCGTGGCTGCACCTGGGGGAGGCCTCCTGCTTTCACAGATAACACCAGGCTTGAGTAACCCTGACATTTAAAAAGGGAAAAATTAGTTTCTTTATCAGCCAGCTGAAATTGGAAATTGCAGAGGGAGCAGAGGAAGCTCTGGGAGAGGCAGCATTAAAAATAGCGTGTTATTATTCTTCAGATGAGGCTTTATGTCGCAAAAGCGTGTCATGGACAAAGACATCAAATTCCACCTGCTGTTTCTTTGTGTTTAAATTGAGAAAGTAATACATGTTGAATCAAGGATGTGTATTTTTCACCACTGTTAACATTTCTCTTGACACTGCTTTGACAACAGCAAGAGCAGTTGCTGGAGGTGAGACACAGCAGGGCTGCCGTGCTCAGGAAGAGGTCTTGGGGAAGGAGTTGCTGGCCTGGGCACTGACACTGTGCAGATTTACAGCATTTGATTCCTGCCATCTCCTTAGTTTGTCCCCACAGGCATCACTTACATGGCTTTCTTGCTTCCTAGCTGCTGGAGTTGGGATAAACCCCTGGTTATTTGGTCTTGTAAAGTGGTGGCAGGTGTTGAGCACTTTTACTGTAGGTAGGAATGAAGGGGGTTTCAGTTTCAGCAGGGATGTGGTGGTGGAAATGTTCTTTGGAAAAACTGAAAGGAATGATGCAGTTTAGTGTGAGACTTCATGATCTGAGGGAGAGATGAGCTTGTGGATGTGGCTCCAGCAGGGAAAAGTGAGAGCAAATTATTCTGGAAGCCAGATGAAGTACATGCCTCTTACTTTCAGCTGAGTGTGAAACCAAGATATGGCAAGCTGAGTAAATAATACAGGACTTCATATCTCCAATGTAAAACTGCTGGAAGGTTTTCTTCAAAAATGCAAAAACAAGCAAAAAAAAGAACTCCAACAAAATCCACCAGCGAAGGTATTAATTCAGTGACATTTAAAAGCCCCAAAAGCTCAATTTTTCTACTGTCTGAAATGAGATCAGATGCTCATTGCCACTATATAAGGCAATGAGGTAAAGAAACCGCATTGATTTTAACCAAACAAATACAGCAAACAATTAAACAAAGTGGGCTCTTACCGGTTACTTGAGCAGCCTTGGTTTGAGGAAAACGGCATTTTTATAGGCAAGAACTAAATAGTTGTGGAAATGTTTGACTTCTCCAAATTTGCTTTCCAGACTAACCAAAAGTAAAAAAAAAGGGGGGGTTTCTTCCTGAGCTGTGTTTTGATAGGAACAAGCTTGCTTGGGAAGCAGCTAAACACAGGGCTGCTTGTGTCAATCTCCTCCATGCCATCAGGTGTGTTTAGCTGGATAATACACCAGGGAGATGGAAACATAATCGGGCTGCTTTGGTATCCTCTGCTTGCCGGCTTGCATTCTGCTGCAGAATCCTGTAAAGCCTTGGGCGTGCTGGTGATTGTCAGGGCTCCTGGCATGCACATGCATAATGCATGCACGGGTGCAGGTGACACTGAGAGACAGGGTTCAGAGTAGGGATTGCAGGAAGACTAATAGGTTTAAGGAAATAGCATTTTTTTGCCTCTTTTAAATAATCGGGTTTCTTTCATTTTTAAAATGTCTGACAGTTTTTTGCTTAGCACAAAGCACTTTATATTCTAGGTCTTGCCACCCAGACAACTGCTATTTTCTCTTCCACTTTGTGTATTTGCCATCGGCTCTGTCATGTGTAGGGTATAACAAGGTTTTATGAACACCTGCTTTGCATTGTTTGGGGGCTTTTCCCTTTCTTTTTTCCTCTTTGCAAAAACTCCACAAGCTTTGCTGAGAAGCAGAGTACCAGTAGGCTTCCAAGCAGGTGTCTGGGAGCTGCCTTGCCAGACTGTACTGAGGAGCTGGAATTTGTCTGACAGCTTTTGGGGAAGGACCTGTCTTTGCCCTGAAAACAAAACACTGTCTCTCATGGCAGTGGATTTTGGTTTACTTACAAAAATCAGACCAGTTTATAAGGGTGGATTGAGTTTGCTACAAGCAACTGCACTTTTCTTGCAACCTCTTCCAGTCAGAGCTGGGGTAATGTTAGCCTTGAGGATCTGCCTTATCTGGGTTTTATTGTGTTGTTGCTCTGGTAACAGCAGGTCTTATACCTTTATTAAAGGAAGCAGGGATATTTTATTTTACTCTCTAGACTCCAATCAAAGGGAAATGTTGAGGTTTCTTTCTACCATTTCTACCACATTTTTGCTGTTAGCAGAAAATTTGTACTTGCTCTGCAGAGAACAATTTTTTGTTTTAAATTTGGCAAATAAAGATCAGGACTTGCAAGAATACTTTGTGTTCATATTCTAAGTAAAACTTTGGGTTTTAATCCAATCTTTAAAAATGGGGGAAATTCTATAGGAGACTTGAAGTCAGGAAGAAATAAACCTTATTAAGCACTTTGTATACACTCAGTGCCATGCTGTTTTATCAGCTTCAATTCAGAAATTGTCTCCAAGGCTTTTGACTGTTTTGGAAACAGGTCTTGCAGTGACAAGGTAGCTGTTGGGAAAGCTGATTGTCTTGAGCTGTCACTATGCTTTTCTGTGTGCAATTACAGAGTTATATTGAGGCAGTGCTTGAAGTGGTGTCTTAGTCAAGTCACACTTTATTGTACAGGCTCTAAACCTGGAAAAAAACACAGATGATCACTTGGTAAAGAAGAACAATTCTGATGCTGCCTTTGGTTTTGTGAGCCTCTCTGTACATGCTGTTGTGGTATACTAGTGCCCTGCTTTGAATGGGCTTGGTTTTTGCTCTATCCATCCAAAGGAAGGCATTTCTTTTTGCTGCTTCAGTTGAAATCCCTCTTGCCCAGTGTTTCTATTCAGAAAATTGTAAAGCCTCATCAGAGGACTACTGTTTCATCTGGATTTAGAAGCAGTTGATTTTGGTGTTCATGGATTTAGTACAGTTTTAGTTATTGTTTTACATCCAGTTAATTTGATCTATAGTCTTAAAATCAAAATGCTCAAATCAAGTGTTCATTGTTGTGTTTTGTTTTTTGTTGCAGGGAAGTTATCCAGTATGGGAAGATTTTATAAATAAAGCTGGGAAACTGCAGTCTCAGCTTCGGTAAGTTTTATGTTACACAGTCAAGATCTCCTACAGTTCCTTGGATGTGCAAACATTAAGATTAAACACAGCTTTTGCAAGGATAATTTTCTAAGCATGTCCTAGTAAAATTGTGCATATTTCTTAGTCAACACCTGCATGTAAATTTTTAAATACTACTACTGGTATTTTAACATATTTAGGAAAATTCAAAATATGCCACCAACTATACATAATAAATATAAAATGAACTAAATTTGATGGACATTGATGAAAAATTGGAAAGAGTTTACTGTTGTTTAGTGAATACACATTTGGAATTAGGTCTATGTTACCCTTTTTATTAGTGTAGAGTACAAAGGGGTTATGTGGGAAGAGGGCTCAAAATATTAAAAAATCTTTGGTAGCCTTAACAGCATTTTCTTCTGACTTGAAAATGAAGATAATTGCTTTGCTGGATCATACATTGGTGATTATTAAAACCTAAGGATTTGGGGTATACTTTGAAAATGACATTCTGGATTTTTTGATATATGGCAGAAGTATCACACTCAGACCAATTCTACCTCTAGAATTCATTCATTTGTAAATTTGTTTCTGCTGATACAAATACAAGCTCCATTTCCTCACAACTCTCCCTAAACCACAATCTCCTCTCTGTTCTGCAGAGCACCAGTTTTTTTCCCCAGCAGCTGTGGTGGTAACAGGTTATTGGCAGTCTGGTTTGTGGTTCTGTGTTGCATTATGAACCATTTCCCAGAGAAGCTGGGGGTTTGCTTCATTTCCCCTAAACAGCTGGAATATGCTGTTCTGCTACACTGTGCCTAATGTGCCACACTTGCATGTGTTTTTTTTCCTTTTCCAGCAATCATGTCACAGTGAGTAATGGAAGATGTAGAGGAAGTAGAGAAAGAGGAAAAATGGAGAACTTTCCTAGCATTTTGTACTCTCCAAACACAGGCCTTCTGGGATGGCATGAGGCACAGTTTTGTTTATTTCCCAGTCCTGTGCTGTTGCATTCTGTCAGTGCAGTGCTACAGGAACATGCAAGCAGGCAGCTTGAAAGCCTGTGTTCGAGGATTTGCTGTTTGTTTCTAGCAAATGTGAGCCTTTTACTGCTGTTTCATTTCTGTGTGCTCTGATAAAGGACAGCAGATGCCATTTGAGCTGGAGCCAGATCTTTCTGGATCTTGTTACTGGGGAAATGGAACTTTGTTATTAGCAATATAATTAATAATTAACAACATAGTACATGAATAACAGGGTGACCCACAAGTTTGGAAGATGAACATCACAAACAGTGTTAAGGAAAATTTTAGAAAAGATTTTCTGGTTCCAGGGCCCAATATTGCTAGCTAGCTGTCAGGGTGGGGGGTTTGCCCTCCCTTTAATCTCCTGGGCATGTGGAGAGTCCTTATGCATTTGCTTGGTCCTGTCATGCCTGGGGTGGTTTTTTCTGTGTGTGTTCAAATCTTTTGTGCTGTCAGTAGGCCATTTACCACACTACCAGTTATGTCCTCTGTACCTTGAGCATATTTGGAGTGAGACTTGCATAAAATCTGACCTAATTAAGCAGTCCTGTGGTCTTTCTGGCTGAGGATCAGCTTCCCTGCAGGTCTGCTGGGTTTTTTGAGGCTACCAAGGAGCTCTTGAAACAAAGTGAATGTGATAGTCCCTGTTCTGGATTTTGCTTGAAAAGGCTGACTGACACCACCAGGAGAGAAAATCAGAGTTACTGTTAGAAAAGATGTGCAGAAACAGAACCATGAGGTAACTGTGGAGAGGGCACAATTGTAGAGCCCTGGCCTACTTTCTCTTTAATTGGGTCAACCAGACTATAAACCTTCAGAAATTGGGACTGACCTGAGGTGTTCAGGGCTCTGGGGCATGCTTATCTAGAACAAACGTGTCTGGAAATGGTAACTCACGTTTGCTGTCCCCTTGAACAGATCTGTCCAGCACAGTCTGGGGGTGCTTTCCATACGTGGAGGGAGATTGGGCTAGGGAGGTTGACACTTTGGATTGTGAAGTCTGAGGTTGCTGCTGTACCTCTCAGGAAGGGTCCTGCTTGGAGGAACACTAGATCAGAAAGGGGTTTTGGTAATTTTGGGGGTTTGGAGGTTGGTGGTTTTTTGTGGGTTTGAGTTTTGTTTTTTTCTTGAAATGGAGGGGGTTTTTTTCTTCTTCTTTTCCCACTTTTCCATTTGTCCAAGAACTCCAGACCAGTCTGATTTCCAAAAAATTTTCTGTTTCAAGGGATGCTCATGCTCCCCACGTGAAAAATGCAGGCAATTGTTTGGCTAGGATCCTAGATAAAAAGAAGTTCCTGCATGTTTATTCTTAAAATATGCATGCTCCCTGAAAATAGCAGTGGCTATAATTTGTTCACTAATGGGTGAAGTATAATGTGTGTTAGATTTGTTTTTCATGTTTGACTGCTTAATATTAGTTCTTCAGAGGAAATCAGCTAGAAGGAGGGTGGCTGTGCTCTTTTGAAACAGCACCTGTCCTGTGCAATTCTCAGCATGGAATTAGCGTGGCTGCCTCCAAGTCCATAGTGCTAACACAAAGCAAGGAAGGGATTAAGAAATGAAGGAGGGAAAAGGCTAAGTTCAGATATAAAAGAGCATACTTTTTGTGGCCTCTGCAAGTTCACAGTGTTATTCTTTATAAGCCTAAATGTTTTTGGCAGTAATTAAATAGGCATCAATGAGACACTGCTAATGTTTTGTTATCTGTATGCATTTCAGGACTACAGTAGTAGCAGCTGCTGCCTTTTTGGATGCCTTTCAGAAAGTGGCTGACATGGCTACTAATACACGTGGTAAGCAGATGTGTCAATATTGAGTTTAACAGAATGCTGTGTGGTTTATACCATTTGTAGTAATAAAAAGAAGTCTTGTTACATTGACAAGCAGATCTGTGAGACATCTGTTAGATGGACTTGCACTTTGAAAAAGTGGCACGTGAAAAAGGAAGTTGTCTTTACTGAAAAAAAATGCTGGAAACCTGTAATTTAAATGTGTCATCAATCATGTGAACACTTCTTAATTACCATTTGAATTATACGTTGATGAATAATATTTTAGAAAGCAAGATTTACAGAAATCTGTATTCACTAACGCCTCTGTACCTTGTGGAAATGTAAAAGGCTTGATACTCAGCTGGAATAAATAACTGTGGGGCTGCTGGAGACAGAGCAGACTGGCTGATGCTATGGCCTTCAGGGTCTGCCAGTAATGATGACAGTGACCTGTACTTAGATCTGTGAGCAAAGACTTTGTTTGTGATTCCCCTTTAAGTCTGATGTTCTTGGTCAAACTGAGTTTTCCTGGGCTGTGGGCTTCTCTGGGTAGCAGTCTCAGCTTATTGGTGAGTATGGAGAGCCAGAATAGTGCAGCTGGCATTCTTTCCAGCCTGCTGAGTTGGAAGGAGACAAAAGGCTGCTTCTCTCTGATGCTGGATGCCCAGTGACCAAGGCACCATGTGCAGATGTCCCTGCAGTGGTGTAGGGCATTCCCCATGGTCACTGTCCTTGGACTGCTGCTGAAGAGTAAATCCAGAGTGCAGATAAATCACTGCTGAGGGAGCAGCTCTTGGTCACCTCTAACCCTAAAGGTTTTGTGGCATTTTTTAAAATCCTAATGTGCTGTTGGGATTTGACTTGGAGAGTAAGAAAGTAATATTGCTGACATGAAGGGTGTTCATTCCCATTAGCAGAGTGCAAGCTCAGTCAGACTTCCTTTACCTCTGGCTTACAGGAGGAGTGGCAGCTGCTGGAGTGAGTTCCAAGTCAGAATGACAAGAGGGAAAAATACTTCTTTTTCCTGTCTAAAGCTAATATTTACATTCTGATAAGAAGATCCTCATTATATGCATACCTACTGTAAATTAGAGGTAATCTACTCACATAAAATAATAAACATGACTGAAAGTGGAATAAACTAAGGAAGAACTTCACTTGGATTTCTAACATGTCCTTCCTTCAAGCATGTTCTCTTTCTTCTGTTCTCCCCAAGGGGAAACAAAGTCAGTGACCAAAATCCTTGAGACTTGTCTTCTAGCTATGCTGGCAGGCTTATAGGACTTTCATTGAGATACCAGAATGACTGAAACTTTTCCCACTCTCAAACAAAAATGGCTTGTGTGGGTTTTTGAAGGCTATTTTGCACTTTCTGCTGTGTCGTGTCTTGTCTCTTATCTCTTCGAACACATCCTTTACAAAAGGAGCTCTGTGAATCCAGGCATGCCAAATTTGTATAGCTCCTCTGTTCTGTCTTCTGCCTTTTCTGACTGAAAGGATAGAAGGGAATTTTGGTTTTATTTTTAGAAAGTGATGTTCTGGGCAATGAATCAAAACTCCAAGTTAGCTGCTGGTTGTGATCTGCCACCCAACCCAAGTTCCATTTGTGCCCATTCAAGTTTATCTCTGAGGTTGCACCTTGCTCCTTTAACAAATACTGATCATTCTGCCTTGCTGTGGACAAGGATAAACACCTGTCCCCACGGAAGGTGATTGCAAAAATCCCTATGACTTATGAGGGCACAGTTCAATAAAAACATATTTTGCTATCAGTTTAAGGACTTCTATTCCAAAACTGAAACAGAAAAACTTAATATTTTTTTCTCTGATATGGGAATTTTAGCAGGTTCTCAGTTTTCCCTTTGAGTGGTTACCTAAAGTGAAAAATCCTTTCTTAAATTTTCCCTGTTACTTACCCAGTATTTAAAATTATGTATCTGATTGTCTAATCAAACATCTGGCTGTGTTCCACCCTGTTTAGAGGGTTAACAGATAAACCAAAGTTTACAGTTAACAGATTAACCAAAGTGAGACCAAGTCATGTTCAGCTG
Source organism: Agelaius phoeniceus (assembly GCF_051311805.1). NCBI lineage: Eukaryota > Metazoa > Chordata > Aves > Passeriformes > Icteridae > Agelaius > Agelaius phoeniceus. Next base: position 143,555,958 of record NC_135265.1, on the reverse strand, counting down.
CTGGGGATAAATGAGACTTGAGTAGCACTTCCCATGACAAAGGCAGGGAGGTTGGTATATTTTACATCATGAGGCTGGTTTATCATTGCATGAGCCAAATGCTTCTTCTGGGAACTAACTGTGTATGGAAATGCTGGAGCAGGTGCCTGCTCTGGAGGGACAGTGTTAGTTCCTTGTAGGATGACTGAAGTGTTGTGAAGCTGGTGCTGCCTTTAATTTGTAATTGCTTGTAGTTCTACAGAAAGTGGCCTGTTATTTTAAGACTCATTGATCTAGCTGATGAAAGTGTTTTATCAGTCAACAGAAGAACTCTGGCTACTCTTTAATCTGTTTGCAGCAGCATTAGCTTTGAAAGAAGAAAAAGTGTTTGCCTGGATATACATGTGCATACACATGCAAGGGGAGACACTCTCCTTTCAGTCACCAAGTGTTCAAGAATGAGAGCTTATTTCCATCATTGCCAGTCCCTGTTCCAACTGGTAGCCTTACCTTGTGTGCCATTACTGCTGTTCCCAAGCACTGTCTTTGCTCTTCTGGTGCATTGTTCTCTCCAAGCATTTACTTCCTTCTAATCCTGCAGTGGTAGCAATGTTAATCTTCACGTTCCCATCTGGAGCTCAGAAGGCATAATTGGAGCTCTGCCTGTGGTCAAACCTGATTGGATGAGTCAGATAACCTGTACTTTGCTGTATTTTTTTCTCTTGGTAGCTTCTGAAGTAGGAAAAGCCCTGAACGTGAAGTACCTGATGTTTTGTGGTGACTCAATACACAAATTAATTCCCAACCAGCTCATTTCAGCTTTTGCTTCCCCCTTTGCTGTCTCTCCATTTTGATGTGCATCAACCCAAAGTTGTCTCTTTTTTCCTCAGTTTCGTTTCCTTGGTTCAATGCTTTGATTTTAGCCTGACAAGGGAAAACACAGGGAAATGAGTTCTGATGCATGTATCACCAAAATGTTAGATTTCTGTGGGTCTGGTCATCTGAATCATCATTTGAGTGGGGGAGATTGTTAAGTTATGTTGCTAATTTAAAGTAATGCTAGCTGTATAGCAGTGTGTGTTGTTTTTGCTGGCATCAGAGATTTTTGAAAACAAAATTCCTTCAGATGTTTTGATTTTTGAGCTCTGACAAAATAGAGACATCTATGTAGCAGTTTTTGTTGCTCAAGCTGCATCTGTTTGGCATACAGCCCAGCAGAACTTGGTAGTCTGCAGTGAATCTGTATTATCTCTCACTATGATTATTAAAGAGAATGCTTACAAAATATTAAATGAATGAGGTGCTTCAGGGTACCTTTAAATCCTTAATATGCCTTAAATAGTGTAATAATAACTCTTGAATACCTTAAAAGTGAAGTTTCCTTTTGGGGAGATGTATGCTCATGAGTTTTAGTTCAGACTTTTTTAACATGGCTTATTTCTTTCAATATTTGAGATTCTGAATGTTTTTACCTGCATCAATTCTAACTGAAGCATGGAAGACATTTAAATCTAATTTAATTTAATTTCTGTTTACCTGATTATTTGTGCAATAAAAATATATTCCCTTGTGAAGACAAGAACAGTGCATCACAAATACTGTGTTTATATGTGATATATGTTCAAGTTGGCTTTCAACAGTTTGTAAAAGGGTGTGTGTAAATTGCTTTGCTTTTTGTATGCTAGTCTTCTTCTGCCTCTGCTGCATTTGAATGTCCTTTGTAGATAAGTACTAGAGCTCAGGAACTTGAAAAAGTAGGTGTGAAAAGTGACTATCCTCCTTGTGTTATGAGGGAGATTAATGTGAAGATATGCACACTTCTTATATATCCACTTAATTCACCATCAGCAGCTTCCCAATAAAACCTTGCCCCAATCTTGCCTACCTGCACAGGTGTAAATTAAAATTTATGGAAAGATGATCAAAAAGCTTTGATTTACTCAAGCTTAAAATTGATCTTCAAAGTCAGGTTGTTAATGAGGCAGCTGATACTCAAGTCTTGTGGTTTTTTGTTTTTCATTCATATTGAAGGGTTTTGCATATACATAGGTGTGCTTGATATTAGCAGATTAGTTAAATCACTTCAAGAGGGTGTCAGTGTATCACACAGCTTTCTCTGGCCAGCTGGATTCCATGCATTGTAATGCTGTTTGAAGTTCCCTCTTGGCAAGTGCTACTAGAGGTATGTTTTCCCTGCCTTTGGTAATTCTGACATCTAGTATGTTTTCCATCTCTTTCATTTTACAGATGTCTGAGAGGATTTTAAGGCAATGCAGTGTTGCAGGACATTCCACTTGAGTAGGAGACCCTTTCTGCTGCACTGAGGGTTTTGAGATCAGGGAGGACATTGTGGGTAGTCAGCCAGCTACCAAGGGGCACTGAGTAGATTTGGAAGCAAAACTCAGTCTGTGTCTGCATGGCATGCAGCAGCAGCAGGGACCAAAATCAGCACAGTAATTTTAATGTTACCCTTTCGAGGGGCCGGATATATCAGTGTGGAAGAAGTGCTACATTCAAGTGCCTGCACTTTTTTCAGGCCTCATTAAATTTCAATAGCACACAAAAATGTAAATATGGTTTAACACTTTTACTTATAAAATTAAATTTGATTAATATTTGTGAGTGTCTATGTCAGGTAGCTCTTCTGTGGCACTACTCAGTGACTGCTCTTCATGTTTAATAAGGCTGCTTAAAATAGTACCTTTGCTGCAGATTGGTGTTCCTGGACAGACTCTGCATCCTTGTTGTTCCAGGTAGTGTGTAAGTACCCCTTCAGACACCCTTAGTCTGGGTGATCCATTGTTATTTTGGCCAGGATCTGTATTGTATGTACTGAAGTGGTTTCCCAAGGTGCCAGGCTGCACAAAGTGTTGCAGGGCTGGAATTATCTGTGAGCTCCCAAGTGAGTGTGCTTAGGCATGCTGAACCAGGAGCTCACTGCAAATATGGCAGAGTGTGAGCCAAGGTAGGGGTAGGGTCTTGGTGCTACAGCAAAATGTAATGGACAGTACTGAAGGGTGTTTTCTATTGATTTATTTATTTTCATGAGGGGAAAAAAAAAGATGGAACAGAAGTGAAGGCTAGGGAGGAGAAAGACATCACAATCTACAGCAATAGACATACAGCTGTATAACATTTCTGAAATGGACTGGTTTGCTCCTGGCTATGGACTGGGGAGATGGGATGGTGATCTGTGCCTAATTTCAGAGTGAAAACAAAGCTGGTCACAAGAGGAAAGGCATTCTCATTGTCCCATTCCTTCGTCTGACTCCTCTTTAATTTCAGATATTCATACTCAAATAGCAAAACCTTTGTTTGAGCTTCCTGTCAGTTAAGATAAGACTGTCATAAGTACTTATTGTCCTGTGGAGTCTTTGAAGAAAAATAATACAGTCCAGACTTTTCCTTTGTGGATTTTCATATATAAAATAATCAGGAAGAAAAGTATTTAAATGAGCCATTCAGTCTTCCATTATGTTTTCATGAAGATGTTGCAAAATGCAGGACCAAAATCAGAATCACTGGCAGATAATTTTGAAGCTGGATGCATATTACATATCTGTTGTGTTTGGAGAAATGGGACTTGGATATTCTGCTTAACAACAGCTAAAACTACAAATCACAAGGCCATGTTGTGTTACTCACTGTTTCTGTGTTCTCACCTCTCTCTAGACCAGTAGCAAATGTCAGTCCGTGTTTGTCACCAAGTGTGTCATCCTGAGAAATCTACTTCTGATGTGAGCCCCTTTGGCTGGAGCAGACAGAATGGAGTGAACATCTAAAATGCTCAAACACAAGAGAAATGGTTTGGTTATTAATAACTAGATTTTATACTTAGGGCTGGAAAGGGCTGCACTGCAGGTAAAACATTGCCATTGTCTTTTCTTTGGAGAAGTGCAGGCACTGCAGCTTAAAAAAATATTACTTATTTATGCCTTATTTTTTTCCTCGAGGTCAAGACAAAATCTAGCTCAGGGTCATTGACAACATTTGTGCTGATTTATCCTTACCTAAGGAGTAATATTCAGGGCAAAAGAGAAAAATAATTGCTATAATAACTTACATAGTCAGATGTCCCTTTGTAAAGTGCAGAGAGTGACACAGGAGTGGAGTTTGCATTTGCCTTACAACCCAGTATTTTTTTTGAGCTTGCTGAGGTGCTGAGAGACTGAAATGTTGGTAGGAAAAGGTGTAAAGCCACCAGGTGATTGTGTGTGCTAAACAGAAAATTTGAATCCAAGACCAGCTTCTCTGAGGGGGGGGAAAAAAAAGGGCGAGGGAGGAAGAAGCAAACAAACTTCTTTAGTACCTTGTCCAAGAAGTGGGCTGGTGTGTTAAGATAGCAGTGGCTGGACTTTTTTCACATGATTGAATGTAAGTCTGCTCACTGTCATCTGAATTGGAAATCATTGGGAGTGTGGGGAGGGGGAACAGCTCAGAGTTAATTTTTCATATACTTGGTTGTGGTTCTTTCTCCTTACTTATACAGCTGTGTTGCTTTTAGGAGGGTGGAATATCAGATCCTGGTTTTTCTGCAGGCTTGGGATGGATGGATTGATTGTTGTTTCCAGCTACATGATGAATTTATATCTCTGTGGGCATCTTCACACAGAGCACCTACACTTCAGTAACTAAATACTGGTTTTGTAGCTGTAAAGAATTTTCTCAGTCTTGGCAACAGAACCAAACTTTTAATGTCTTAATCATCCAGTTTGGGAAGTAATGAGGATAAACTGTAAGTGGCTTTAGGATTTCCTTCAGATGATTTATTAGTTTAGATGCAAAAGCATCCTTTTGATGATGGGATGTGGATTTGAAAGTGGAGGCTGAGGTTTTGGTTGGTGGTTGATTTTCCCAGTGTAGCACGTTTCTGTGGTGGGAGATCCCCTTTCAGGCTAATTCAAGCAGCCTTTTGATGTGATAAATTACTAGTTGGCACATAGTTACAATCCTGTAGTAATCACAACAAGGGAGTTGTTGCAGCTCTTATTTATTTTTAATCTGTCACCAGCTGGGTAACAAAGGTAGCTGAAGATCTGCTCTCATAGAGTTTTATTTAGTATCTTTTTTTATTTGCCATACGAGAGAAAGGGAAGTTCTGTGTCATGGGAAGAGAATTAGAAAATCAGTTCAGACTAAGCAAGGTTTCTGTGAGGTAGGGTAGTGCTTCTTGCCTCATGTACCTTGCCCATAACAATCTGTGGAGGCTGCGGAGCAGTTGCTGAGCTTCTGTGCCCTTGTGCTTTGTCCCTCACAGCTGCCTGGAAATGCAGGTTTGGGGGTTGTCCTTTTCTTGGTCACCTCAGTGGTGGCTTCCTAGAAGACATGTTGGTGAAGTATCAGGTTTGGTGCTGTCAGCTGGCTTCTTGCAAACTCTCCAGACCTGGGGGTGTGAGTGTGACCAGAGTCCTGCAGTTCACCTCACTGCACCCCAGTCCACCTGTCCTAAAACCACTTGTGAAGTTCCTTTGTATCAGCAAGGCAGTTTGTGCAAAGGCTGTGATATAAAATGTGTGCTTTCACTTGGGGTGTCTTCTCCAATTCCCTCAGTCTATTCCTATCCTGGCTGTACAGAAACTGTGTTTGTTTCTAATGACATGAGGGAGCTATACAAAAAGTGAAATTACAAGCTGCAGCAGACTAATTGTGAGTGGAGCGTCCATAACAATGGACTCCATCTAATCATTAACAAAAGCAGTAACAAAAGTCATTTTCTGAAGCAGCAGTGACATTTGCATTGTCTAACAGGTTTTTTTTTGCTCTCCATAATTCAGGCTGCCTCCCAGAAGGATGCTCTTCCACACATTTTCGTAGGTGTCAGGCCCGTAGATCGTATGTGTTCACTCTGTGTGTGTCCATGCAAACGAGTGTGCTGCTGCCAGGTGATTTACTCTGTGATATGATTCATCTCATGTTTGCATACCTGCTGCTTCTTGGGAAGCAGTGCATGTTCATGGTAATAATGAGGTCTTGCTTAAAAATAGACCAGCTTCCTTCATTTTCTTGTCCTTCTGTTTGCTTGATGATTTGTCGGCTGTTGCCAGCACAAATGTTTGTCCCTGTTGCTGTGCAAGCTGTTCACCCCTTCCCTCCTCCCTTCATGTTAGTTTTTTTCAGTGAAGCACTTCCCTGCTCTTTTCTTCCCTGGTTGATGTAGTAAAACCTGCCCTGTTCAGGCTTACAGGCTCATTTAGAAAGGTGAGGAAGAGTCCCCACTGGTTGTTGAATTTCAGTAGAAAATTCAGTTCTGCCTGGAACAAGAAGTGAATTGTGCTGTGTGTCTTCCTCTTCCACCCCCACGCACGATGGAGTCCAACCTGTAGAACTACTTCTGAAAAGTTAGAATAATATTACCTCACTGTTTCATTTCAGGGCTCAGAGTCCTCCCTCTTGTCTTTGTGCTTTCTACAACAGTTTTTTTTGTACAAATTTATCTGTGACCTGCCTTCTATTCAGGTTGTTTTTTTGGACAGGGTGGAGAAGGAAAGGAAGATGGGCTATTTCCAAAGAAGCCCTGGGTTGTGACCTGACAGTACTTCCTGTAAAACGTTTGGACTGTCTGTACTTGCATACATGCTTAAATCTTCCTACTGCTTTGCAATTAGTGCTTGTTTTATTGTTTTCAACGTGGGCTTCTTGCATGTAAAAATGAGTACGTTTTCCAGTCTAATGAAGCCACTGAAAAATGCTACCACCTTTCCAGCATCCATCCCAACTCAAGCTTTGTGGAAACCACTTCAAAACTAGGAGCAGTGGCAATTGTGTGCGTGGGCACATTCATCTGCAGTGTCGTGGGGTAGAAGAGGTCTGAGTTTGTACAATCAGCCCCTGCAATTGTTGTGAAATTCTCCTCTCCCGCAGCATTTATTACTATGTAAAATTGAAATCTGCATGATTTCCTGCTGTGAGCGCCTGTGCCGAGGGACTGGTTTCTATAGTAACTAATATCAAGGAGCTGGCTGGGACTTTAGTTTGGAGCAGTATTTGAGCCTGTTCTGCAGCTCAATGCAGCCCTGTGCGAGTACTTGATGGATGACAAGCAAGCAAGCAGGTTTGTGGCTGCCATTACTACAGCAGTGGTGCTGTGCACCTCGGTGTGTACACTGAGGGCTAAAAATAGGCATTTTGCAAAATGGAGCTGGAGGTGAGGAGGGGGGATGTCTTTTTCTCTAGCACCACTCCCCTGCCTTGGCAGAGCTGCCAGATGGAAGCACTGAAGAATACATAAATGAGTGTTTGTCCTGGAGTCACTTCAGCCCACCCTGAAGTGAAAGATATGCCTGGGAACTGGGTTCATTTTCTCTCAAGAGTAACAGCCATTGGTATTGCCATTACTCTGTTTTGAAGCAGAGCTGGTGTTTGTTCTGCTGAGTATGATAAATAGCATTGTTAATGTGTTTTTGTCTGCAGGACCATCTTCTGCCCTTACTTAGTCCCAGACACACCTGCTTAATATATTTGATTTCGCAGGGTTAAGCAGCAGTGGGAGTGTTAAAGCTTGGCTTGTAGAGACTGTAGGCCTTCAGGGTGCCAGGCAATATGCAAAGTCTGATTTGCACCATTTACAATTAGTCCAGAATTAGTCCAGGGGTCGGGTGCATGAAAATGAAACTGACTCTTCTATTTATTCTATCTTCACTTTTAAAATTTGAATAATGTGATGGAGGTGAGAAAGCAATACAGAACAGTGCTTGCTGTCCAGACAAGTCCTCTAAGTACAGAAACTGGACTTAGGCAGGCAGCAATGGTTTGGTCTCTTTTTTCCCAACCGCAGAAGTTCCCCAAATTGTGATGAGATCAAGCCTGATCTCTGAAGTAAACTTGGGGCATTGATGAAATAGTCTGAAGTGTGAAGATGTCATTTTTTATGATTGAAGGTTGTTTTCCTGGCTGTGCTAGAAAAGGAGATATATTTTAGATATGCTTGTCTTCCAAGCCCTCTTCCCCCAGAAGCCAAGCATCTCTGAGGGGAGGGTGAAGCTGTATGTCCTGTGTACCTGTGGACATGGCCATGTGTACACACAAGGAGTGCCATTTGCTCAACCAGCTCAAGGGGAGCCTTCACTTGGCCACCCTCAGAGCAGCCTCTTACTCATTTGGTATTTGGGGATGCTGGAGCAGGCTGAGGAAAGTGAGTGTAGAGAGGAAGAACTGTATGGTGGACAAAGAGGAGCTGGGTGTGTTGTGCTGGGAATATTTAGGGGACATCCAGTACATATCCATGAAGAAGCAAGGGGTTTTTATCTTAAAAAAAATCCTTTCAGACAGGTCATCTTTTATATTCACTGTTTATGTCTGCAAGTCCATAGTAAAAGTATTACAGTGATTTTAAAAACCCCAATAAATAACTGGATTAAACTATTTGCGTCAAGAGAGTAATGATGCATTCGAATAATCGGAGAGAATTTGGCACTGAGATATGACCAGATTACAGTTTGAGAACTAGGATTGGAAACTGTTATTTAAGACTATAATGACTCATCATGCTGGGAAATCGTCTTCACCTTTGTTCTTGTGTAGAAGTTAAAAAATCTCCCTTTCTTTCAAGCAGGTACTAAGCAGAGTGCTGAAATGAAAATCTTAGAGTAAGACTTGGTTACATTTATGCAATATAGTGATGGAAGTCCAGAACACTGAGTTGTTATAAATAAATTAAATCCCAAGTAAATTTAGTAAATACTTTAAGTGCATATTGTGATGGATTATCCGTTTTCAATGCTTGTTCATTTTTTGCTAGTTTGCAAAATCACTGGAGTCCAGCAGAGCACATTTCTGTTGGATGCTGTTGTGACTGTGTATCCATTTTAAATCTAGGTTGTGTTGCATGGAGAATAGCAGCTCTGCGTGAGCGTTAGTCGCTTTGGTTCAAAGGTAAAGAGTTCATGTGTAACTTATGGAGCTGCTGCAGAGGCAGGAGCCTTGGTTATGAACGTAGTCAAGGGAATGTTTTAGCTATTAAGCTGAAATGTAGCTTGCTGCTGGGGAAATGAGTGTTGTACTGAGTGTGTACTGTGATGCAAAGCCCTCCCCAGACTGTTGGGTTCAAGTGCACAACGTGTGCTCAGGACGGATAATTGATTTAGATGAACAGATTATAATCTTTCATTGTAAGCTTGAGGCCGGCTTCACTCAGAGCTATAAACTCCATTTTTCTCAAGCTGCACTTTCACAAGTGTTTTAGCTGTTCTGTCTGAAGTGGCTGCCTGCTTTCAGAGACTTTGTTCTTCACAACATGTTTTCTTTGTTGGCAACCTTACTAATTTAACATGGCTTTCAAAATTAGGAGTGGGAGAAAAAGCCTTGTTCATGTATATTCCCAGCTAGAGTGAAAGTACTAAACTTGTGTACATCTCTAGAGACAATGAAGAAACTGTTAGAGATGTTATTTTAGGGTGACTTTATGCACAGTGTAATTAAGCTTGAAGTTTAGGTCTAAGTATTTTAAAGCAAATGTAGTTGTTAGAATGAAGCTTTCTTGTTAAGGCTTTATGTTTATGTAGGGTTAATGGGGTCTCTCACAGACAAAAAGCTAATGCCTTCAGAAGAGCAAACAACCACCCATCTGCTCATCATGAATACTGCTAAGGGATTTTTGAGCCTAAGTGGCAAGAAGTCTGTCCTGTCCTCTTAGGCTGGTTAATGAAGGTTAAAGCTTGGTCAGTTTAAGAAATTTATCTATTCAACATCCTTTCCAAAGCTCCTTGTTTCCAATGTTTACTGTTGCCTAATCTGTTTAAATTGGTCCGAATTTCAGCCTCTCTAGAGTTCAGTTTTTCAGGTTGTGATCATCATGGATAAAGCAATGTATGTTTTCTTGTTAATGCTTAACTTTTGTTTACTTCAAGTTAGTCTGTTTGGTTTTAACTTATTTTCATGTGTGATTTTTTTTTTTTGGTCAAAAAAGGAAGCTGGACTCAAAATTTGTGCCTTCTAGGTGTGCCTATAAAGTGAAAGATGTATGAATAACTTTCTTTAAGAGAAAAGGTCTCTTAGGTGGCACATATTCAGCATATAAAAAGCTTCTTGTGACCAATGGGAGTAAACATTAAACATTGATGATGGAGCTTTAAGTTGCATGGAAACAAACTGGGGCAAGTCAGTTCATTTTACCTTTGATTCACTGCTTCCAGCCGTTAGGAAAGGTTGAAGGGACACAAGGCAAACAGGAATATCTTCCTTTAGCTTTGTCTTGTGATGACATATTTTGCCTCAAACAATAGTTTCAGTAACTAGATGCACAAAATTTATAATTTATAAAATTTAGGATTTTTTTTTTTGTTTTTTAAAAGCAAGCAATATGATAACAGCAATTTACATAATTGCAATGATTCCTAGTTAAAAGGAGATCTAGTTCTGTTTAAAGGGAGAATAAAATAAAGACTTCCAAGAATAATCCTGGATTGTAGAGGTTTTGACATCCCCCTGGATGGAGGTGTGAAGTGGTAGTGTGACCCCCAAGGCTTGGATGGCAGGCACATCTATTTTGTATGACCTGTCTATAGCAATGAGAATTTCTTTTGATGTTAAGATCTGCAAAGATTGTTCAGGTTACTTGGGGGGTGAGATGGTGCTTTGGAGATCTGTGTGAGATGCCATGTAATTCCTGCTGAGCGACTGCATTAAAAATGGAGGGTCTGTATTTCCTGGTACCTAATTCCTTCAGTAGTGTTATTTAGGATCCTAGATATGCTGCTTTGCATGCCCAGAACTATCCCAAAGCATTACTGGGAATGCACAGGTGGATATGGGTGGATAACTGTTCACAGGATCCAGGGGGCAGCTAGAGTTTCACACTCCCCCCACTTTCTTTTTCTTTTCCTTTTTAAAAGGATGTCTGGGGTAACTTGTTTTCTGGTGTTTCGTGGCTCTGTCTGGATTTCCCTCTCTGGTACATTTAGTTGTGCTTTGCAGAGGGCATTGTTTGTTTTTATTGGAAAGAGGCTCACCTGTGGTTTTTTGTTTTCAGCTTCTGTGGGTTTCTGTGCATTTTCCTTTCTGACTCTGGCCCTGCATGTTCCCTGCAACATTTTCAGCATATTTGCATTAAGATGGATGATTGGGAAATATGTGTGTAGAACAGCCTCATTTTGCAAGAGGATTGGTAATAACAAGAGATGAGCAAGATGCAGTATTGATTGGTTGAATGGGATTCGGTGTAACTGAAGTTATGCTATTCTTTTCTTGATCCCTGAAAACTTCCAGTGCTCTTCTTGTAGCACATACAGACCTTTCTCAGTGGTTGCAGAGGAAGGATTAAGGCAGACAAACTTGTTTCTGCCATGTAAAGAAGGTGTCAAACTAGACAATCCTGAAAGCCTTGTTTTTAAGGCTCCACTTCCCTGGCCATATTAGTTCAGGGCTTAATTACACAATAATAAGATTTCTTACATGCAATATATTTGAACAAAGACTTCTCCATGCAGCAATGAACACTTTGTTTGAAATAACTTACTCTCTCTTTTGTTTTCTCTTAACTTGTTTTTGATTTCAATTCTGCAGGTAGAGCTGCAACTCCTTTTAGGATATTTAAAAAGGTTCTACAGGGAGTTTGCTTTGTAGGAATAGTTGTCAAAGTCTTCTCACTAGTTTAAGCTATAATGAAACCCATTTAAATATTCTTATAAGGCTATTTTTAAACTCATTTATGCTGATGGAAGAGTAGGAGTAGAGTTGCTTTGGCACAACCATGAGGAACAGCATCCTTAGGTTTGATGGATATGTTCTCAATATAATTTATCAGCTAATTAATTCTGCTGGGGAAGCTTTCTGTGAAAGCACTAAACAGTGATGGCTTTGCACGATTTAAATATCTGTGAGCTGCTTTAGTGTGGACAACTGGACAGGTCAATCTTGGAGAAAAAGTAGCTTCTAAGCTTAGGAAACAGCCTCTTGGGTTATTCTTGTTAATAGCCATCTACTGCACAATTCAGAGGTTTTTTAAAAAAAATCTTGTATAAAGTATTAGGGTGAAGCAAGATCAGAGGATTATTCAGTTACCTGTACAAGAGACAAAACTATGTCCACCTGATGTGGGAACTGTTCTTTGGTGAGAATGATGGAGTGAATGAATAGTGGGGACCAGTGGCTGCCATTTTAGGATTTACTTATGGAAAGCATCTGGCCAGAAAGCCTCTCAGGCTCTCTGTCTCCCTACCCTTTTGTTTCTTAGCCAACTGAATGCCTCCCTGTCCTACAGAGAAGCCTGTCTGGCTTCATCTCTCTTCTCTGATCATCTGCTTCACCTTGGTTTTGAAATATGTCTGTGCTGCTGACCACAGAAGTAAAACTTGGCTTTGATTTGAGTTTCATCTTGCAGTGGCTGGTCTCTGTCTGTGGGAGAAACTGGACCAGGGCTTCAAAGCATCAAAGTGATTCACCTCATTTTCTTTTTAAGGACCAGGAGGACTATTAGATCATCTAACCTGATTATCTCTGGAGGGCTGGTCAGGGCTAAGCCTGCTGCAAGCCTTGTGCTGGACACAGCGTGGCTGGGGCCCTGCAGCACAGGGAGCCGTGGGAACAGGCAGCCTTTCTGCAGTGCAGGCCTGCTGGAAAATGCTCTAGGTGCATCTTCTTTGTATAAATATATATGTAGAAAAAAATTAAATCACACTGGTACCCATAAGAAGTCTTGCTTGGATTTCTGAAGGAAATACAGACTTTGGGTTTGGTTGTGTCTGTCATCTGTGGGTTTTGCATAAAATTGACAGACAGGGAGAGATGGTCTTGCCTCAAGTCAGTGTGCAAGGAAACATACCACCTTCTATAACATGATTGTCCTTGTGCTCATGGACTGCATCAAGCCATGGCCTGGAGTGCAATGTCATGGCCAGGAGACAATAAGGTGCTGTGGAGATTCTGGTGACTCCCATTTGGGGGTGGCTAGCTGCAAGAGGACAAGTGAAACTGCTGTGAAGAGATCTGCCTTTGCCCTTGCAGGGCTCATGACCTGTTCAGCACAGGGCTCCTGTAGCTCACACTGATGCTAGTGGCTGAAATCCTCTTCAGAACTGTCACTTTTGTGTGCTTTTTTTTCCTTCCTCTTGTGGATGGGAATTTCCCCATGGCAAATGATTCTATGCCCAAACTGCCCGAAGGTTACCCCTTCCTGGGAAATAGGCAGAGCTGTGTTGGTGGGAGCAGAGCCAAGAGTAAAGGCTTGCATCTTGATTTCCTGTGGACTTAGTTTATTAATGAAATGGATGGTGGTAGTAGTGGGTCACTTAACACTTGTGGTTTTTGCAGTTTTTGTCAGTGAGAGGAGACAAAAAGCCCAGCTGCAGCAGCGGTCATGGAAGCTGCAGGTGTGAGCTTGGCTGGAGAATGCCAAACTGCCATCTGTGGTGAGGCTTTGTGGAGATTTTTTTTGCAGGCTATTTAACTAGAAATAAGAGCAAGAATACAAAATAACAGGAGATTAACTGGAGATAGCTTTCCTCCAGTTTCTGCCACTTTGCTGGTTAGCCAGAAGTCTGTGAAAGTGTAAGAATTGAAATTGCATCAGGCTCAAGGGATGGATGTAAGTGCATTCAATTAGGTGCAGCATGTTCAATCTTTTTAGGTATTTCTTCCCATGTTGCATTAAGTAGGTTTGTCCTCTGCTGTCTAGAAGATGTGGAAAAATAGCAGAAAAGTTGCAGGTGTTACTTGCATAAAATATATAAAGAGAAGAACATCATCAGCATATTGCATTGCTTGCTTATGTGGTTAATATCCATTTTTTGTGCCTTTAAAGCTAGATAAGTACAGTAAGTAACAATAAGCATTTTAAAAAAAGAAAAGTAAAACGTGATAGTTGCCATAATTAACTCAGTCATGTCCTGTATGCATTTTAAATTCCTAGTCCCCCTATGCTGTTAAACTTTTTTCTCTGTTATGCAGCATGTCTGCTTGTTTACAGAATGCCTTGGAGCTGCATGGATTTCCTCTCGCTGTGTGCAGAGTGGTTTATAGCAGCTAGGCATGTGTTGTTCTGACCAGGGAGATGTACTTGGAGCTGTGCTTTGGATTGCACAAATACCAGTTTCCAGGAATGGTCATGAGGATCAGCAGGAGGAGCTTTGAAGAGTGCGTGGGTGCAGCATGATCTTTGGCTGAGGAAAGCCCTTTGCTGGTGGCTGGGGGAGCTGATGCTATTCTGAAATGCACAGCCTGAGCAGTTATTTTCCCAAACAGCTTCCTGGAATAACAGAAAGAAGGAATCTAAGCATGCCGTCTCTCCTCCTTTTTCCTCCTGATTTGCACTACAAGAAGGAGTTAGGCAGTGAGGAAAGTGGGTTTCTTTTAAAGTTGGAAACATTTGCATAGGGCAAGTTACATTCACAGCTGCCTACTTTTGAGAGTCTTTTTTTGGAAGTAGAAGCTTTAAGCAGCTGTAAGACCAGAAATGCAGCACAATGCATTAGCGATTGTATTTGTCATTCTCATCTAGAGAGAAAATGTGCTGATTACATTCATTTCTTTTTTTAGCTGGAGAGAAATGAGATGCTGGTCTTTATTCAGCTAGCTTTGTGTATTTGCAAATTGCAATTTCAACTATCTGGGCAAAAGTGATGGGCACTTAACAATATAAAGAAGTTAATATCTCACTATCTCTTCATAGAGTTGATTGACTAGTCTTTTCATAACAATGAAATTTACATATTTATGAGCTGGTCTTAGAGTTTGGGTAATTTTTTTATTGCATTAAATTTAATTATATCAACTACTGCTAGATGATTTTTCTTTTGGTAGAGGCTGAGAGATCTTCTATTTGACAAGACTTGAAAGAATTAACAGATGATTTTGCAACAGCTTGTTACTTGGAATGCTGATTTCCACTCTAAGCCACTTCAATTGGATGTGTCCACTATATTTGGAGTAAACAGTCTTGGCATTTTCAGATTTGCTAGTGCTTCTATGCAGCTGCCAGACTGGCAGGGAATACTTTTGTTATTTGCAATAACATCTTAAGGTTGCTTGTTCCTCCAGCATACCAGTCTCATAGTCATTCTCTTTAGAGCCTGTCTTTGAGTGGTAAGCATTGTATTTTTGGTGTTAAAGCAATAACAGCTTCCTTCAGAGGTGGATCTCTGGTTTGTATCCAATTCCTGTGACCTGGGTAGTTAGTCTGTACCGTAGGCTGCAGCCTTCAAGTGTCTTCCATCATACATTCCCAATGGGTCACAAATCTACAGGTGGTATGACCTGGCACCTGCTGTAAAGGGACTGAAAATGAGCTCTTCAAGGCTTTGTTGAAAGGATGTATAGCTCCTGCAAGTTAGCTGATGGAAATGACCAGTGTGGGTGCCTTCATGGATGTGCTGGATTAATTACTGTAATAAGCAGGAAAAAATGGTGTGGACCAAGACAGAATGTGAAATGGGGAGGATTGCACCATTCCCATTATCCAACTGTTGTATTTCTCTGTTTGCAAGGTTTGAGAAGACAAGGAGAAAGTATGATCCTGCTCCCATAATAAGCTGCTTCTGGCATGCAGGGACCTCTTTGTCAGTAAACTGTGGCCATCCTAGTGGTTTGAGGAGCTGATTGGTTAAAAGATGGAATTAGGACTGAGGCTCAGTGTTTTACTTTAAGTGGGATGCTCTGCAGAAAGTGTTAATGCTAGACCCATACATCTGCCCTGCTTTAAGCCTTGTCAAGGCACTGATCTTGTCAATTGCTAAATGTCCTGAAAACAAGGTGAGGCTTAGACTATGTTCAGAGCTGGATGAAGGGCATGGAAGCTGAGTGACAATGCAATTGCAGTCATTAGTTGGAAGTTACTAGTTAACAGTATGTTTAATGAACTTTCTGATTGCAAGACCTGTGAAACATTGTGATTGCATCCTCAGCACTGTGTGTGGCTGGGCTTGCTTGAAGGAAGGAAAATTTATGTGCCTGGTACCATCAGAATAACAGCTTGAGAGCCCTTCACTCCTCCAATTCCTGAGACATTTACACCACAGAAGTAATCAAAAGCATACAAATTTAGTCCAGAGCATGATTTCCTTTAATCCATTACATTTAAGGCATCACTGTTTTGTTTCTATTAATGCAATGCAAAACACGTGTCTTGCAGTTTTTGAGTAGTTCTTACTGGTATGAGCATCTCTAATAGCTCAGACATATTTCATTGAAATGAAAATATACAGGGGCCTGTTTATAAACCTCCAGAGCCAGGTTTATGGCACAGACATTGGCTGAGGCTACTTGTTAATTGTGAGAGTGGACTGGTATTTCGTACTTAATTCCTGTGAATAGGGTTTTTCTTAGCTAACCCCATTTGAGTGGAAGTGGGAGACTGGGAGAGGAAAAAGAAATGGGAGTATGTTCACATTTTTTGGGCAAATGTTTTTCAAAAACCTTAAAGTTACATGCAGTAAATGATACACTATAATGCACATATATAAGCTGCATTTTTGTAGTTGATGGAATAAACACAGATGGCTGTGACCCTTTGAGATGAATATTGCAATCCTAAATTTAGCACTTCCTAATTAAGGAACCTCCCTTGCTAATTTGCACCACTGAGTGGAATAAGGGCTGTGTGCTGAAAATATATTCCTTAAAATTGTGCAGATCTGTTTGTGACTCTGTGATGCTGTGTGATATTCTATAGAAGACTCAAGTGAATCAGGAGGGTTTCTGGGGCAGCATCCTGGTGTTCAGGGACATCCCAATGCAAATTCTTGAATTCATCATACATTTGATCTTTGTCCTTGGATGTTGTATGTTTTTCATTTGGTGGCAAATAGAATTTTCATGTATGCAAAAGAGATATTAATGTGGTATGTAAATGAAAAATTATGGGAACAGAAACTTTATTGGTTGCTTTATAAAGTATTTTTCTCATAAACGTTATTGGCAGAATGTATTGCAAATTTACAGCTATAATAAGGAATTTTACTACACCCCCTTTAGCATACTTGGAAGTTGTTTTATGGCACAGTAAGTCAATTTTCTGGCCCTACTAATATCTTCATTTTTATAGAGGACAGAATCATGCAATCATTTAAGCAGGAAAATATCTAGAATAATCTAGTCTAACCGTAATGTTCAGGTTTTGTTTAAATTTTTATCTCTCTTGAGTTCTGAAGACAGGATGTGTTGTTTAAAAGTGACAGTGCTTGATTTAAATATAAAACAAACCTTCAACAAAATGGCTACCATACAGCTAACATACAAGTCAAAAGCAAGGCACTCTGCTAATTCAGACAGGATTTGTTCCTGCATATTAAACAAGCTGAGAACAGGGACAAAATAACTTGTTTTTCAGCTTGTGTACTAAAAATAGGTTTTTTATTGTTGTTGGCTTCAGAATCTCTTCAGACAAATGATGGTCA
Organism: Agelaius phoeniceus; assembly: GCF_051311805.1. Lineage (NCBI taxonomy): Eukaryota > Metazoa > Chordata > Aves > Passeriformes > Icteridae > Agelaius > Agelaius phoeniceus. The sequence goes on along the minus strand of NC_135265.1, from coordinate 143,538,655 downwards.
GACAAAATATAATGTAAGTATTTAAGTGAATAAACAATCTGCCCCAGTAATAATATAGGACAACCTATCAGTTCCATGTTTGTATTGCTGCAGCTTCAGGTGCAAAATTGATTTTTTTCTGTACACTCATGCTACACATCTTTTTCCAAATCTATGAATTGATACAGCACATCTGTGCTACTTGAGAACAAAAAAGTATGAAGTCATAGTCCCATAAATAGCTTGTAGGATGAAAATGCTGAAGACAGCCTTCTTTTCATCTCCTGTGGGTCTCTTGTACAGGACTCTGGAATCTTGGCTTTGATTCTTCATGCAGAGTCTTCACAATATCCACATCTGGGCTATGAATGTAGCTGAGAACAGATCTGCTTTAGATCTTCGTGGCTAATAATAACTTCAAGAAACAAATGCTTCTAGCAGAAGAATGTTTGTGTGGTCTCTAAAACAGACCAAGTTAAGACAAAAAGGAGAATCCAGAGCATCCAAATAGTGCTGAACTGGTATCAGATGCCAGAGTTGTAAAAGGAGTTTTCTCTCAATTGACAAAGAATTTGTTTTTTAGCTTCGCAATAAATCCTCTCTGTCACAGTGAAAATTCCTGTCTCATCTTTCTTTGGTGATATCTGCATATTCTCCCAGATAATCTGCATTGTATTCAGCACAGTGTCTGTTTTAAAAAGGGCATTTTGCAGAGCTTATTGTTTCCTTTGTTTCCTTTTTTGTAATAACATACTAGGTCCTTTTCACTAGCATACATTTTTAATCATATTTTCTTGGAAGCAGGATGTTATCTATTTAAATAGTGCTGTTCAGTGTTTCTTAATAACTGGTAAAAGATCAATCTGTTTTTAACTGGTAATTACTTTGACTACACCTGCATCTTGTAAAAATACCAGCAATACCTTAAATAGGACTACATCAGGCACAGGAAAACCTCATAATTTAAATATTTGAGTAAACACATCAAGCACATTTCGGGTGGGAGGAAGAGAAAATTGATGGTTGGGCATTTTTATTTTTAAATGTCATGAGGGTTGTGCTTTGTTGTGAAATAGTGTCTAAAAAATGAGAGGAGGAAAAGAGATTGGCAGCATTTCCTCATTCTTCTGAGAGGAAGCAGCATTGCACAGCTGACCTGGGAGCGTGTGCCAGGAGATGACAGGAGTGTCTGGGGTTCATGCCAGAGGTGCTGTGCTCCTTGCAGGGGCTGAGGGGCTGGAGAGGACCTCAGGATTTCCAGTGTTTGAACAGAATAGGAAACAGGATTCAAGTGGACTTTTGAATGAAAGTTGGAGGAAGTCAAGGTGACAGCAACCTCACTGCAGGTCTCAACACTGACTCGCCTTAGTGTGAAGCTTGTCCTCGGTGCCTGAAAGAAGAAGAAAAAAAAACCTAGTTGGATTTGAATGTTTTGCACTTCTGGAGTTGTGGGGTTGGGGTTTTTTTTTGTTTGGTTGGTTTTTTTTTTAATTGCAAGAAAGGAAACATTAGAATACGCAATGCTTATAATGGTCTAAGGTATTTAACATCACACAGTCCCATCAGCACTGAAAACAGGCGAGTTTGACAGTAAATTCATCACTTCAGATTCATGGAAGTTCACATGCATCGTTGGTGGCTTGAGAGCTGCTCAGCAGAACAGGACGTGGGGGTGCAGCTTGACAGCAGCTGAACATGAGCCAGTGTGTGCTCAGGTGGCCAGGAAGGCCAGTGGCACCCCAGGAATAGTGTCACCAGCAGGACCAGGGCTGGGATTGTCCCCCTGTACTCAGCAGTGGTGAGGCCATACCTGGAGAGCTGCGTCCAGTTCTGGGCCCCTCAGCTCAGAAGGGATAGGAGGGTGCTGCAGTGTGCCCAGAGAAGGGCAGTGGAGCTGGTGAAGGGCATGGAGAACAAATCTTATGAGAAGAGCTGTCAGTGTTTAGTGTGGACAAAAGGAGGCTCAGGGGACCTCACTGTCTCTAGAGCTGGAAGGAGGTTGTAGTGAGATGATGGTCGGCCTCTTCTGCCATGTCTCAAGTGAAAGGACAGGAGGAAATGGCCTTAAATTGTGCCAGGAAAGGCTCAGATTCTATATTAGATGAAGTTGTTTCTCTGTAAGAGTGCTCAGATATTGGAATGAATTACCCAGGGAGGATGTGGAGTCATCATCTCTGGAAGTGCTCAGGAGCCATCTGGGTGTGACACTTGGGATTGGTTTAGGGGGTGACTGTGGTGGTGCTGGTTGATGGCTGGAGCACATGATCTTGAAGGTCTCTCTAACTTTGATGATTCTGTGAAAATCAAGTCTGGCTCAATTGGTTCACATGTGTTTTTAAAAAGTTTATAAGTAAAGATTTAAAATTCAAGCCTTGACGTGCCTTTTCCTGGGTTGAGCATGAGCTGTTGCCAATGGATGTAATTCACTGCCCGTGAGATGTGGCCTCACTAAGTCCCCCTTTGAGAGCATGCCTTGGTGCTGCACCTGTGTTTGCTGGTGCCATTTTTAGCAGTAAATGACAATCCATAAAGCAGCATGAATGCCCAGTATAACATCCTGGATCTTCAGTCTTTGGAGGAAATGCTGTAATTTAGTCTTTGTTGAAGTAAAATGTAAATCTGTAACTGTGTAATTAAAACTAAATAAAAATTTTGATTTCTCATTCCCTACATCCACACAACAGTATAAGCTCAAAACTATCAACATTTTAAACAGGAGAGAAAGAGGGATTGAAAAGTTTCACATAACCTCATGTGGGGATGGAAGAAGTAAGAGTTAAACAGATACGTGAATTTAGTTTTTAAAAGAATTAAATGGCTTGTTTGTTCTGCCTTACTCATTTAATTACAGCAGTGTATTAAACTTCTTATTTGCAGTGAAATAACCAGTAAGAGACATGTTTAGGTTACATTTTTTCCAGAGACAAGTCCCTGCAAAAAAGTGTATTTGCTATATTTGCACACCCACATAGGTATAATAGGTGTCTGCTTTTAGTTTGGAATACTTGTTGAACAACCAAAAATAGGTTTCTGAAAACCAGAGCTTGAAAGGGAGGCCAAGGCCAGTTATGCATGGTAGTGTATTTGTTATCATACTGTATGACAAAGAATAAAAATTTTAGGCATTACTTTGGAGGCTTCCCAGACACGTAAAAGGGATGTTCAATCCTTCTACTTTGATGTAAACTCAAATTAATTTACACATTCCCATGGAACTTGGTCTCTTCCCAGCCTCCCCCTCAATATTCTGTTGGATCAGGAATCCTCGATATTTCAGTGAAGGGGGACTTTGGCATTTGAGGTAGCTGATTTTCAGTTTCTGTTCTTCATGTACATTTTATCAGGTAATGCTGAGGTAGCACAGTTAGTATTAAGAAGTGAAGGATTAGGGTGCAGTTGAGATTTCGCTGTCATTATCCATTTTCACATGTTGCAACCAGAAATGCTTTTGCTTTCTCTGCCAAGAAGCAGATTAGTTTATGTTGCTCCAATTGTGGAATTATATTTTCCATTTTAAATACTGCATCAGAAAGTTCTGTTTCACAGTCAGGAAAACTTTCTTCCAAAGTATTTTGAATCTCTTTCCTACAGAAAGAGAATGGGAATCAAGTAGATATTAAAAAAAGCAGCATCTGAATACATAATTAGTCACCCAAGCCTCAAATAGAAAGCCACTTGGAAGCTTACATTTTCTTGTTTAATTCTCAAGCCAAACAAGTGTCTACTAACAGCATTAATTCTGGAATTTGGAACTGTTTTTTCACCACCATAAAAAGGTACAGTTGATAACCATTGATACAGTTGTAACTATTCCAGTAGTAGTTTACTAAAAAAAAAACACCCCCTCACCTTTTTTTTTTTTTTTTTTTTTTTTTTACTGCCCAGTTAGTTAATTTGTGAAAGGAAAAGAACTATTTTCAGAAACTGAAAGGGAGGGTTCAAATAGGTCTCCTGTTTTATGAATTAACTGCTGAATATACCTTCAGTTTTGAAAGAGCAATTTATTTTCCTGTGACTATTTGCAAGAGGGAAATGAACTCCTGGGAAGGAAGCTGTGGAGAAACAATAGGACACACAGAATACATTAATCTAAATGTGAGTGCATAACTGGCATAAAACGTGTTCTGGAAGATATGCCTTGGAGAGAGGTAACCTGCACTAGCTAGCAGAAAGCTGCATCCTGTTGATGTCAACCAACTGTAAGGAAACACTGTTGGATTCTAAAAACAGGATTAAAATAGGCTGTATGGCTTCCATGAAAGTGTATCATCCTTGACTTGCTGGGACTGACCTCTTCATGCAGAATCCAGAGAAAATCCTTGCCTCTCTCCAAGAAGCTCAGCTTTGGTTCCCCCAGATGCATAAGTGGCTGATGGCAGCTGTCTGCAGCCTGACTTGTCCCCTCCTAGGAGAAGCTCTTAGCTGGTGAAACAGTTCCCAGCTCCTTTAAATATGGCCACACCATGAGTAGTGAAAGGGGAGACAGTATGAACCCACAGTATTGTAGCAAGAGTAAAGCTTTGGTATCTAATCATCTTACTTGTTTCCTACAAACTGGCAGTGTTTGATTTACATGGATTAATGTATCCCAGTATTCTTTCTTACACTGCCTGACTTGCTGGCTGAAGATAATTGTCTGCTCTGTAGGGGATGGTGGGTGGGTGTGCCTGGTGCATGCACTTACAGAGTTAATTTAATTACCTTTAACTTTCAAAAAGATAGAAAAAGTAGCTGCACTTGGTTAAGGACACAGCTTTGGAAAAAATACCTGTGGAGTACCTGATTATAGATAAACAGATTTGGTGCCATGGCTTTATTGACAAGCCAGTTTGTCAAAATGATTTGTGCTAGGTGCCTGTAACCTCACAGGGACAGGGAAAAGGCTTAGAAAGCTGGATAGCTCTCATGTGATTACATTATCAGGGGTGTATTTACATCCAAAATAGAGAAAGCACCAGAATAAATAGCACCAGTGTTTATTGCAGAACTTTGTGTTCTGTTTGTTGTGCTAACACAGCAAGTAGTGTGAAATAGTAGTGACAGGGAAGTGAGTGTTTATGTAATTAGGTGATTTCTACAATCACCTTGTGTACTTGCTGCATGAGAACACCACCTCATGCTAAACTATGTGTTTTCTTTCATTTATTTATTTATTTATTTATTTATTTGCATTCTGGCATTAATTTTGGGACTGAAAGTTGTGTTGTAGTCACACTTAGGAATGATGTAGATTGTCTTGACCCGATTTAGCAAATGGTTTCTCTGTACCAGTGACTTTAAAATCTGCCATACAGTATCTGAAAAATAGGAGCTTGCTTGTCTTCTTCCTGGGGAATCCCCATTTTGGCTTCTGTGGTCTTTGACATTGTGACTACAGCTTGTCCTGATATAGCCCAAAGAAATAAATGGATCTCTTCACAGAGGGGAAATCATTGGAATAAATGGGAGAATCCTGGCCAAACCCTACCCATTACACATGCCTTTTTCCCATGGCCTCTTTCACAGGACCATTGCAGTACTGTTTACCATCCTTTTTTTTTTTAATACAAGTTTTGGCCCACACACCAGAGTTTATGTTAAGGTGGGGTGATAAACAGGGAAAACAGGCTTTCCACCTGGTCATTCAGGGTGCTTCTTTGCATGGTGTTTTATCCTTTAGATTTTCACTGCAGCTGAAGTTGGCATGTAAGGAAATGTCAGGATGGAGTTGCTTTACTTGGGTGTAAATCTGTGCTGTGATGCCCATTGCCCCTGCAAGCCCCTAACTCTGCTTCCCTGGGTTTCTTCTGTGCTCTCCATTTCTCAGCCCTGGTGGGGATGCTACTGACTGGTGAGATCAGTATCTGCAGAGGTTACAAATGTGCTGCAGATTCTCTATATAAACATTTTGGTCTTGTTTTTGTACTAGTCCCGGTACTGTTGCCAAATACTATTATCATAATTGGCCAAAGGAAACAAGGGGCTCAGGCTTGTACCAGAAATAGCAGCTCTTGTTCATGTACAGTGGTTTGTGTTGTCTGTGTGTCCTGCTCCAGCTCTCTGGGAGGCAGCTGGTTGTGTTGCTTTTCTTTTTTTTAATGTTTGTGTCAGAACTGGTTTTGGAAGAAGCAGAGTTCACTCCTGGTCTGTGCTCCAGGGAAGGTGGTACTTGGTTAACTGGTAAGGGTTTGTACCAGAGGAGAGCATTTGTATGATTGCACTTAATGAGGAAAAGAGAGACTCTGGGAGTTTAAATAATTCATCCCTTTCTTTCAGTCACTTCTTTTCAGGTGTGGTGTGTATCTTCATTAAATCTTGCATGAGTGCTGTGATGAGAGGAATGAGTTCCTGGCATTAGAGGCAGAATGCAAACCCTTTGGGATGGTAAGTGACCGCAGCTGGACAGAGGTGCTGTGGCAGCAGCTCGGTCTGCCCCATTCCAGCCCCATGGGAACAGCAAGGCTCAGGAAGTTCCTTCAACAAACAACAGCACATAAGCTGTCCTTGCAACAGGGTTGGAAGGATTTGAGAATTATTAAAGTTCACAGTTTAAAAACCACTTCAGGCTCCATTCTGCCCCTGTGTAACACTCCATACAGTGCTATAATTGTTTAACCAGTGGGTAAATCTGTCTCACCCCAGTCTGAGAGGATTCCCCCAAAATGCTTCTTTCCTTGTGCTTGTGGCTGACAGGAAGGCCAGGCTGAGACTGTGTTTTAGATTTTGTTGCAAAGCTGCAGTTTGTGGTTGCTCTCAACTCCTCTTGAGCAGCTTGTTTCCAAAAAGAGCGGCTGCCTTTGTGTGCCCCAGTCAGGAGATTGTTTCCACCAAAATGGAGTGTTGTGGACAGTGATGGGAGTCAGAGGAAGGACATTGCCAGCCCCCCCAAAAGGAGAAAGGTGCCAAGCAAAACTCAAACCTCTGTAGGGGACTGGTAGCTGAGCCTGCAAGGCTCAGTTGTGGCTGTAAACATGCAGTGGAGCAGCAAGCTGCTGTGGGTTTGGAGCTGCTTCCTGCTGAGCAGTGATAGGCAGGAAGAAGTGTCTCTTGAATTTGAAGATGACTGTCACAATGCAGTGAAATGCACTTGAATTTGTTGGTCTGAAATAGCACTGAAGTGAGCAGCATTGTATCAGTGCCTTCACATGGAGAGTGGCATGGAGCAATGGCTAATACTTTTGACTTCCCTCAGAGGTTTGCCTTTGTCTTCAAAATAAAATATTAAGAAATTGAGAGACAGTGTTTTTCCCTCTCATTCGCCTGCCCATACCCAAAGGGTGGAAGCAGTGATCCTGCAGACAGAGGCAGGGCTGTTGCTTTGGGCCTGTTTAACCCTTTGGAACCCACTGAGCACATGGCCAAACAGCTGCTGCCTATTTACATCCTACAGCAGCTGCCCTCAGCCCTCCCTTCCACGGCACCAGCTGGTGGGGAAGCCACAGAGAAAAGTCTCTGCACCCACACATTCCTGTTCCTCTGAACTGCCTGTGGGTTGCTGGCTGGCTGGGAGTCTTCATTGCAGGTTATTAAAAGCACCCAAGTCTGGTATGCCTGAGAAGTGCACTGGTGTTTCTGTGAGTGGTTGCTTTAAAATTAAGGGGAAAATACAGATGCTTTATTTATTATAGCCAACTTTTCTGTCAGTGAGGAAAGGGTTTCATTTGCAGGTGACCATTCACAGTAGCAGAAAAGTTGTTTTTCACTCTGTGTATCATATCCATTTGTTAAATTCTCCATGTCTTAGATGCTTTGCTCGCCCTTTAATCCTGGGACCCTGCCTGGCCCAGGAACTTGCAATATATTTTTTTTTAGTTCCTTTTAGCCCCCATCCATCTGAAACACTGCATTTTTTTTTGGACCAGATGAGAATTAAGTAGCTGAATCCAGTTGATGAGGGCTGTTCCAAATAGCTCCTGGTATTCCCTATCTCAGTGTTGAGGTTGTATGGCTTGGTTCCTGTGTCTGCAGGGAGCTTATTTCCATATTAAAGACTGAACAAATACTTTCCTCTGCAGAGTCTTCTGACAAACTGGTGAGAGGAAGCCTGGTTTCACTGAATCACAGGAGAATGACCCACGGTGGCAGAGCTTTGATGTGGTGGTGCACTGGCACAAGGAAGCTATTGAACATTAAATTATGCCATTGCTGATTGGGATCAGTGAGCCGCCTCTTAATACTCTGGTTTGGTCATGGGACAAAACTCAGCACTAGAGATCTGTGTTTCTTCTCTGCCATTTTAAAATAACTCAAATGAAAGAGTTTGAGCTTACTTGATGTGCAGATCCCTTTGAGGCAGGAGAGCAGGGCTGTGGCTCAACTGAGCAGTGCCTGGTGCTCTCAGCAGGGCCACAGTCCTGTGACTAACGCAAGTCTGGGATATTTTTAGTGTTCTTCCTTGAGTTGTTTGCCTGGTCCTCTCTTGGTTAGTGCTGTGAAGGTCAAACAAAGATAATAGACAGTTGTAAAGAGTGCTGAGAGGCCCAGCTGGTCGGGATGGCACTCCACCAGCACTGCTCTGCTTTTGAGATAGAGGGATGGGGAAGGGCTGAGAAGTACTGGCATGCTGCTTTCAAGATATCAAACCCAGCTTTCTTCACACCTCTAAGCTGGGGAATAGGTATGTGCCAGGAAACAAATCCAGGCATCAGAAAAACAGTGACCTGGTCAGTTTGTCTGAAAGGATTAGGGAGTCATGTACAGCCTGCAACCCAATAGTCAGGATCTCTTATCTTGCATACTTCCATTCAGCAGGGAGTAGCAGCACATGCTGTGGAGGGGAGGGATCTGCCATCACTGAATATATTGACAAAGGGAAATGGCAGGAGACTCCCTTTACTGCTGGACTCTCCTGTAATCAGGTTCCCCCAAGTGTTTGTTTTTCTCCTTCTTACCTTTCATCTTGCATTGTGAGTATTAAAATCGCTGTTGGTGGAGGGTGAAATTAATCCATCCCAAGGACTGCTGCTGTCCTTACACAATGCTGCTGCTCAGGTGACTGGGAACTTAATTGTCTGGCAATGTCTCATGAAGAGACCCTAAAACTCACTAAGGAGATCAGGGCTGAAGGGAAAGTATGCAGCTGAAGCCATCTAAGACTGTCTCTCAGGAAAAACCTCTGGGAAAAGTGGGGAAGAAATGAATAAAATAAGTCACCAAAATAACACAGTGGTGTGTTATCACTCCCTTTCTAGCTACCAATGCAAAGCATGACATAACTGGAAGGAAAGGATATTTTTGGGAGTAAATAAGAATACAAATAATAAATGGGTTTTTTTCTGTGTGTATTAGATATTGAATGAAATATGTTGGGCCGCCTTCAAAGCAAGAACCATGAGTGAATTGCTCTAATTTACCTTGCAAAGCAGAGTTGTTTTCCCTATATCCTCTGACTGGAATTGCCTCATTCAAGGGATATTCAGCAGAAGCAAGCCTTGACTCCCAATTATTCCCTCTGCTCCTCCTCCTTGTTTGTTCTTCTCTCCATTTACCCAGGTTCTCTTGAGGGGATGAGAGATGCTTTTCATTTTTTGGAAACTTCTGGCTGTGCTGTTGTGTCTGTGGTTTCCTGAGGAATGGTTGTGTGGGGTTTCTGAACAGCTGCTCAGGGCAGACCCAGGCTGACAACACAGCAGCCTTGGAACTCTTTCCATTACACTATCAGCATTTCCCCTGAGGCAGGACAGCTATCTATCTAATGGAATGACACATTTTTGCAGCACTGTCAGTCCTTAAATATCAAGTAAGTGAATAAATAGGGAGCAGGTGAGTGTTTCTTCAGAAGAAAGTTTAATGTCATGTAGCTGTTTGATGCGTTGCCTCTGGTGCAACTGTCTTGTCATAAAACCTGACATCATTTGTTCAGTTGTCTTTCAGAATTACTTGCTGCTTTTCAGGGTTGTTAATTATAAGTGACGTTACACGTAGTCTGATATGAGCTAGAATTACAACTTCCAGATTGACTGCACAGAAAGCAAGCACATTTCACTAGGAGACAGTGCAGCCTTCATCAGTGTACCCATCTGTTGATTGACAAATATCTGAAGGAATGACTTACTAGGATTGCTCTGGCTCCAGCATTCACTACAAATAGGTCTTTTTGAGTAGCATGGCACTGCCACAGGAGCCTGTCATCAAACAATATCAATGGGCTTTCTGCTCTGTACTCACTGCCTTAATCCAGTGATGCAGGTGTGAAACCACACTGCAGACTGAGGAGGCTGATGGTGCTAAGCTGCTGTTGCTCACTCAGTTGTGGAGCATGAACTTGTAACCTTTATCTGGGCACTGCTTCTCCCAGTGAAGCTTTTCATTCCAAATCCAAAAAAAGGCAACAATGAAAGCCCCACACCTTTCCCCCAACAGTAACGCACAGTTACACAGTTACTACTACTTGTAGTAGTGATGTGAATCAGCTTTCATAAAGTATATCCCCAAAATGCTGTCAGTTGAACAGGAAAAAGTGGTTTAGAGAATCATATGTCCAGTAAATTAATCTCTAGACAGAAGCAGGGGCTCTTAGGAGCATATGCAGTGAGATAACTGCTGACTGCAGTTGAGGGTGAATGCAGATAAACCTCTCCTGCTGCAGCTTGCTGCAGGATAAATGGCTTATTAGGGCATAGATGCAACAGTGTGAAATGTGGGCTTGTGGAGTTCATGTGGTTGTCTGAGAAGGAACCATGGAAAAGGGAGTTGCAGCAATTTCTTCCTGTCTCCTCTACTCGTTAAGCCACAAACTTTGAAGAGGGCTCAAAAAAATCCAAAAGGGGATGTCTTGATCATTGAGCTGCCCCTGTTGGGAAAGTCTCAGTGTGTTGAGATAGCTTTTCATATATCACAGGGAACCTTTGTCCTGCTGCTTCTCCCCCAAGACTGCAAACATCAAGTAAATATGCATCAATATGAAATGGAGTCCTTTGCCTCCCACTGAGCCCAGTGTTCTTCCAGTATTGTGCATGTCCTTTGCCTTCAGCGTGCTTTATCTGGACTGCCTTAGTATTTATATGGTGATGCTCTATGCATTCTGTTTTCCAGAAAATAACTATCAAACACTTTTCCCTATCTTTAAGTAGGTCAACCGTTAATCTAATTGATTAACTTTGTAGGTGGTCAATTAAATTGATTTACTCATATATGGGGGGCATATTTATTCACTGTATTGGTGTAACTCACTGTGTAGTTTTATGTAGAGGAGTTGTGAAAAGCTTTGCTGGACAGAACCTCAAGGGGAAAACCCAAAACCTAATAGGGAAGGCATTGCAAAAAGTGGTTGAACACTGAAGTATCTTTTAAAAACAAGTTCAGAGGTGTTTTTGCCTGAAATTTCAGACTGTCAGCTCATGGGTGTCTTCATTGAGTGGTGAAAGTTTGAGGGTGTTACAAGGCAGTACTTTGCTGGAAACTACTAACCTGTGAAATGCCCCTCTGTTTTGACAAAGGAGTCACTGAAAAATAGTATTTTTAAAGATTGGTTCCTTTGGGGAGTTCAGCAGCCACTGCACTTTCATGCTGGAAGCCTGAAGTAGCTCTAACAGCTTGTGTTGTTGAGGAATGGACCATCATTCAAAAGCTGCCATGAATTATCCATGGAAAACAGCCCTTAGATAGGAGCCCCTTGGTGGTTGGTTAGTATAATTAATATAAGCATCTTGCTGCAGTTTTACATTTTGGTTTAGCAACTTCTCAATTTGAGAAGAGTCTTGGGACTGCCTAGATTTCAATTATCTCCCTGATGCTGGAGGTGGGTTTTTAACTTGATGTTAATTACATTCCTCAAGGGGACTGCAGACAGCAGGCAATGGGTAGGGTTGTGCAGACAGCATAGCTCACACCAAACATCTGAACCCAAAGCAGATGTACCATTTAGGAGTTAAAAGTGCTATGCTACTTGCTTTCTATTTTAGAAAGCCCTTTTTTTTTTAAGCTGGCCTTTTTGGGGATACAGCAAATATGGAGTGTTACTGGGCTTGTATTCAAATCATGTCTTCCACGATTTTTTCAGGTTTTTTGTGAATCTTACTAAAGACTTGATTAAAAGAATTCCAGTGCAGGAGAATGTGAAAACATGAACTGAATGTGCTGTAAACACTGAAAAGCTAGAAGACAGCTCAATTTCTTTACTTGCAGTACCTTTTACTGTTGATGTTGGCTGTGCTGCTGTCATGGTAGACAGGTAAGCCTTTGCTGTAAAAATGCAAAAATGATGTAAAAATGATGGATTAATCAAGGTTGGTCCTTCAGTTCAGTACTCTCTCTCTGGGCAGATGCAACATGCAGGAAATGCTGTGGAACAAATCCCTTGGGCAATGTCTTAGGCATTGCTGTCCAAAAAGAATCGTGTTGGCTTTGCAGAACAACGAGCTAGAAGATGGAAGAGAATTTGAGAACAGGGCACACAGAAGCCTTTCCTCTAATAAGCAGAGGCAGCAGCTTCAGCCAGACCCATGGTCACAGATGAAATTGTGAGGGTCATGTTGAACTCTGTAGCATTCCCAGTCTCACAGGGCTCATTTGTCCAGCATATCCCAGTGTTCTATTTAATGATCTTGTGAATTGCTGCTATTTTCTTTTCTTGGGAAAGAAGTGATGCTGGGCTGATGTCCTGGAGGATACAAACACCCTTGGTACTGCTATGAGGGGAGGCACAGAGGGATGGCTGCATGGGCTGCTCTTTATAGTGGGGAGGTTGTAAGGGTGGAAAAAGGGAGGCAAGCAGTGCTTGGCAATTGGGAGTTAATTCAAAGAATGCTTGGATTTTGTTTTCCCTTTTGTCTGACAACACAGCCTCCTCCCAGATTTCCCACACAATTTCACAATTAAAAACGTTTCAGCACTGGCTTCTTTATGCACTTCTGCATTTTCTGGAGGCAGATGTGCTGAATTATGTTGCTGGTTTTTTCCTTTAACATGGCCCATGCTCCTTCATCCTGAATAGGTCTTCAGTATTCAAAACATGGGGAACTGGGATAAGGCTCAGCTCTCTTTATATGAACAGCAAAGCAAACATCCTTCTGAGCAACATCTTTGTCTGTAAATGCCTTTGCTTCCACTACCTGTTAGAATATGGGTGGATATTGATACCTTTTTATAGATGGAGCAAGTCAGCTTAGTGTGCTGGCTTTATGGCTGTTCTTTTGAGAGGGGAAATGGAGTTAGTGCTACCATGACCAGGCTTTCATGCAAAGCTTCCATTTGCAAAACTCCTTCTCACTTGTTTTATCAGCTGCACCAGATCTTATTAAAACCCAAACAGTAGCCAGCTCTGACTATTAGCTTAATGGTTTAATACCAGCTTCTCCATCAAGTAGAAGCAACAGGTTATTTAAAACATGTAGGTCAGATTGGTCTGATGTTTTCCAGTGAGATTATGTAAACACATTATTATTACTATCAAAACTCTCAAATGCTGCAGATGCACCTAGGGCAGGATGTTTTGTGTGTGTTCCTCTTTGCTTCCTGAAGTTCTATTGCAAAATATACTCTAAGGAGATTTTTTTGTCTGTGCTTTCAAACTTGATATTAACACCAGAGTATTTCTGCTGACTCTTTTACAACGGTATTCTTAATGTAAATGTTCCACTACAAGTCTAGGCTCAGGTTAAAAATGAAAACATTTTCCTGTGAGAAATCCTGTCCTACTTCTGCAAGAGGGCTGCAGTATAAAACAAAAAGTAAAATGAATGCTAGGTAGCCACTCCATCCCTGGTTTTTGGTTATCAAAGCTAATAGCTGCAGAAAGTAAATTGTTTAAAAGATTTTTAATTCTGCTAGAGTATTGATTACAGTTAGAAGTCCTGGGGTTTTTTGTTGGTATAAGGACAGATAACTATGTAATATAACTTTCACATTATGGGAAAACTAGGCTGTGTTAAAAGTATAAATAGATGTTTATGAACCTTTAGGGCTATTTGCTATAAAACTCTGAAAGGATCTGTAAATATTTAGGGCAGCCTTTTTCCAGAGACAGTAAAATCCATAGGTGCCTTGTAGGAAGTGAGGAAAAGGGCAATATTTACATACAGAAAGGAGGCAGATGCTCATCTGCTGGAATCTCAGCACTGCAGAAAAGGTACCATTTACAATCTGTTGTAAACTCGGGTGTTCAAAGGGCAGCAATAAGACTCCCACTCAGCACTGAAGCTCGAGCAAGTCTTTCTACAAATCTGTCCCTTTGCTTGGTTGTTGTTAATTGGTTTGGTAATTGTTGTGACAGCTTTCTGTGGAAGCAGCAAGCCACTGCATTCTGGAAACAGCTTGGTAAATTCTTGTCATTTTAACTGGCTGGCTTTAATATTACCAGTCCACAAAGAAAGGGTGGGGAAAATAGATTTTGGTGTTACTCTGAGAAGGTGGAGACAGGCAACCGTGAATTTTATCAATCGAGGCAAATGACATGCTGCACAGGCAGGCTCAGAATTCATAGCCCTCTTCAAAAATAATTCTTGCAAGTCACAGAAATAAAGACTTTTATGTGTGTGTGTGTGAGAGAGAGAGAGAGAGAGAGAGAGTAATCATGGAAAACTGCACCACCCTTGGAGGAAGGAAACAGATGGCAGGAAGAGCTTCCAGATACTTGACAGGCTGCAACAGACTTAAACGCAGGCAGTGATAAATGGGCATGAGATTGGGTTTTGCTGTAGCTATTGTTGTTTAGTCTTGTTAAAATGCCTGATGTGCTCTATGTTAGCAGTACCAAAGTTTTATGTTCTCTGCTTTGGTGGTCCTTTGTTTAGCTGCTGTGGCCACTGGGGTGCTGTGAATGGGAATGAAGATCCAGGCATTTCTATGAAAAATGAAGTTTCTGCAGAGCACTAATAGCAGGATTTAATGTTGAGTAACAGCAAGGGAGAAGTGAAACTGAATTTAATTCCTGCATCTGGGTTATTCCAGTCTCTCTGGCAGAAATGGCCATGTGAGGCTAATAATGAAAAAAAAAAGAAGTTTTTGTATGTGTTTGAATGATTCATTCCTCCACCATCCTCAAGTAAAGTTACAGATGCTGTGATTTCTTATCTTGGGAGCCTTATCAGGGACAGAAATGGGTAGCAGTTATATTTTATACCTTGTGCTGGCTGCTGGGAATACTGGAGAGCAGCCTGCTGTCTGTCCTGTAAGCACAGTGCCTGATTTCATGTGATTGATTATAACAGAGAATAGACAGTGTATACTGAGGAAAGCCTGTGGCTTCTGATAGGAGCTACCAGTGTGGACTTCTGTGAAGCTGTTTGGACGTGAGTGAGTAAACACAGCACCTCCTCCTTTTAGGTAGGGTAGAGCACAGCTGATTTTCCTTCCCAGGTTCAGCCTGCAGTTGTGCAAGAAGACAACTATGCTGCAATAAAGCTAAAACCATCAAGCCTCAGCATGAGGGTAAAACTCCACAGGGTTATTTAGGCATGTGACTTCACATTGCTTAAATCCTCTAATACTTAACAAAAGTTTCCTCCTACGAGTTTGCAGAGTGGTTTTATAGGGCAGTTTAGCCTTTTTACCCTTCGTGCTTTTCCCCCTCCTGTCTTGTGGCCTGTCAGACCTGTGTGAGTTTGTTTTCAGCCCTGAGCTGAAGTGTAATGTTACCCAAACTCAGCAGAGAAGGAGCTGCTGTGTTTGCAGGCAAGGCAGAGCGTGGGCAGGGAGCTGTGTACGTGACTGAGGACAGCTCAGTGAGCAGGTACTTAACATGAGCAAGCAGTTGAAGGAATGCAGGCTGGGACAGATGGCTTTGGGGCAGTCTGAACAACAGGGAAGGCAATTAAGTTGAAAAGTGTCTGCCTGGGTTCTGGAGCCTGTGTGCTCTTCCAGCCTGGGTTTTCACTGCTGTCTGGATGGCTTCTCAGTGATGGTGCAGTGCTGCCTGGGGCAGTGGGCTGCACATCCACCGCTCAGCCAGTAGCATTCAGGCTGACACAAAGCCAGGGTATGTGTAAAGTTCTGAAAGTTAGTTCTAGAAAATATGGCCAGAAGGAACTGAAGCCAGTCTGTTGTGTACTGACTGTTAGAATGAAAACACCTGGGTGAGGTGCTGCTGGTTCCACACTGAATACCCAGACCCTGCTCTGCACAGGTAGTGTAGAATGGCCCATAGGGAATGTCTTTGAGACCACCTGGTCCTGGACCACTTAGGGCTCTAAGTGCTTCAGATAGTTAAGTGTGAATATGATGGCCTCCTTTGGGCAGGGAAAAAAAGCCCTAAGGAATTGCTCCTCTTTTGCAAAGTCTCAATTAAAGGAGAAAGTCAAATGTCTGTGTCCTCACTTGACTTGCTGATGTAATATTAGACTGGACTGTAGAAAGTATCTGATGGAGCAACCCTGATGATACCAATGATCTGCAACAGAGATAAGTTGCTATGTAGCATCTGATTGAAAAGGTCACGGAGTAAGATTTGGTTATTTGTGATCTGGGTTATTGCTTGCTTCTCTATTTGCAATGGTCAGGTTTAATGTTAGTCTGAAGTAATTGTATCCTGTAGCAAAATAACTTGAAAAAATTAGCTGTTCTATTCAGCATGCTCTTAAAGCAGCCCCTTCTAGCAATGAAAGGCCTTACTTCAGCCTGAGCTTGCTGCTCTGCATGGGTTTTCTGAACTTTAATGACAATGCTTTGAGATTGAGGTGCTATGGGTGCTTTAGTTCTATTGGCTCGTGTTAGGTAACTCAAAGGGCTCCCTGCAGAGAGGGCTCCCTTCTCTCTGTGTCTGCATCAGCAAATGGAGATGCTTTTTAAGTGCCTGGCAGCAGTTCACTGGGAACTGAGGACTACAGAATGCCTTTTGTTGGGAGGAAAATACTAAGGATGCCTGATTTGCTTTTTATTAATTTTTTGATAGTTGGATTCCTTATTTTATTAATGCCTTGACAGTTATTTACTTCAGCATCTGTCCAAACAGGGGACAAAAAGTAACTGGCTGTTGTGAAATAAGGCCTAAATGTATTGCATATTACCTCCAGTCCAGTCTTTTGCTGGCCTGGAATACTGAAAGAAGTAGGGCTGTCCTTAAATTTTCCTTCATGGGCAATAAAGATGGGAAATAACATATTTAGTCACACCAGGATGATGGTTAATCCTGTAGGTCACATCAAAAGAAATCTCTATCATTGAAGTTGCATCCCCAGGTTTTTGCCTCCAAGGCTTGCCCACTGATGCAGTCTGTGATCTCCTGGCACCACATTTACTAGGAAAAGCTACCTCCAGGAGCTGCCAGTCTGCCCAGTGTGAAACAATTAAAAAACTGAAAAGATCTGGCGAGTGTCTCCCTGGTGAGTCACTGGGCAGAGGGAAGCAGAGCTCTGCATCATCCTCCCCAGCCTTGCCAGGTGCTTCACTGCCTACCTGAGGGTACAGACACTTCAGTTTTAAGAAGTGAAACGGTTCCTTTGTGATCCAGATACAAAACTGCTGTCACTTATGTAAAAATGGAATTCCTGCCTGGTTTTGTTTTGTCTCCTTGGGTGTTTGTATTGGCTTGGCATTTTCATATTTTGTATCCTGTGTCAGTATTTGTTTCTGGGAAGAAAGTTTTGCCTAACTTTAATTCCTGCAATTTGTTTGTTTAAACTTGTTGGCAACTTTGAAATGCTGCAGTCTGCTCCATATGCTAGTATCAGTGCTGCTATTAGTGACTGCCTTCCAAAGAAAAAAGCAGCAATTAGACAGGGAATGTTTTTATGAAATACTTGGGAGTATTCTCAGTTATAATAATATTTGGGAATATTTTTGAGCTATTTTGTGGCTAGTTTTTAATAAATGTAGGGTTACTTTGTGGCTGGTATTTAGTCAAGATTGTACAGAGCTGAACCCGATGAAAATTTTTTCCCCTCCGCAGACTTGCAGTGTATATGGTGGAAATAGTCCATATATATAAAATATATATAAAATCATGATAACAGTATGGATATGATAGGTGACAGCTGACTTGAGCACAGCCAAAGCTGTGAGGACAGACAGACGTGTGTTTGTACATGACAGATGAATGGTGAGTTCATTGGAGAAAAATGATTTCAGTAGCTCTGTGTAGTCAGTCTGTGAAGATTGAAATAGCATGAGCCTGATGAAAGGAAAGAAGTCGAAAACCAGAATGCAAGCAATGATTTTAAGAGTCATTGGTGGTACCAGACTAGTGGAAGGAAAGCCAGGTCTGAACAAAGCAACAGGACACATGTATCAAATACCAAAACCCAAACTTAGTTAGGAGTGTCAGTGCTCAGATGGATGGGAAGAGCCATCTTTGCTGCTTTCAGGAGTAAAGTTAGGATCAGGAGAAAGAGTTGAGAAGCAGAAAGCAGCCCCCCATGGCTGGGTCTGTCATTTGGGTGGCTGTCTCCAGTGATCAGGAAATGGGGCTAGAGGGGACTTTGTGACCTTTTTTCAGCTCTGGTTCTCTTAAAGTAATGCCTGAACCTCTTTAAAAAATGGAAGTGATCCAAGATGTAAGACAGGGAACAAGACTGAAGAGCTAATTTGAGTCATCCACATGAAGTTGTTTATTTTATGTTTAAATTTGAGAATATTGAAAACACAGATACTTTATTCAGTGGTTGAGGATGCTTCACTCCAGCTGATCACAACAAAAGTATTTCAGTGGGAGTTTGGTTCCCCAGGAGGAAGCTGAGCAGAGTGCAGAGAGCAAAAAGCCTGGGGGATGGAGCCATGGATGACTCCTGGAAACAGCTGGAGCGGGAGGGATGAGGAGAAAAATGGGAGAAGACTAAACCACAAGAAACAAATGAAAGGGTAATTAAAAGAAGGAGGATGACTGCTTGTTCTGAAGACAGCTGGCAGGCTGGGGAAGAAGGGAATGGGTTGCTGAATGTTGTCCAGAGAAGGTAATTATTTCTGGCTTTGAGTTCTGGCTCTGATTCATATAATATTTAAGGAATACATCTATATTTTTCATGATAAGCAGCCTGAAAGCAAATGCTGGAAATTTTCCATCTGTGGAGAAACTTCTTTGCTGTGGATATATACCATGAAAGTGAGTGGGACTGAAGCAAAGTCCGTTAAAAAATTCCTCTTTTCATGGGAGTAAGAGGTGAATGCTCTGGACCAGCTGAAATACCCAGTTAAAAAAAGTGCTTAACTGCTGAATTCCTTTCCTAAAAAATTAAATAACATACACAGATTTTTCATTACCAAAGTCAGTGTACAAATTAAAAAAAGGTGTTGGAAGAAGGCAGTACAGGGTGTATTTTGAAAGTTATGGTCTAGATGCAGGAAAAAGAGCAATCATACTTCATGTTGGATTGGCCTACTATTATAATAAATGAGGATGATTGACCTTGCTGTGAGTATTTAATTTTACAATTTTGCCCTTATCTGGGCTTACTCCGTGAGCTCAAGAGCAATCACTGGATGTATCCCTAGGTAGATATATTAACTTTTGCATCTATTCAGAGAGCATGTGTATTTTGGGGAGGTTTTTGAAAACACCCTGTCTCTTTATCTTGCCTGATCTCTTATTCAATTCAGACCCGAATTTCACATAGAAATTCCTGTAATGAGATCTCCTTGATTTGACTGGGAAGCTTTTGTGCCCAGAGCATTTGGGCAGGCTGTTCAAATCTCAGATTTGGAAGCCTGAGTGGGGATGAATTTATTGCTTTCCTTGGTACACTGGTAAATCTGACCCAACTCGCTTCTGCTGAAGAGAAGCAAGAAAGCAAGAATTCACAAAACAAACTCAGATATTTATTTACACAGTCATTTGGGAAGAACAGCATTCTAACAAGCTATTTGAGCAAACTCAGAGGAGAGGGGGAGAGTTGGGGTGGATGTGTTCAGACTGCACTGCACAGTGGTGAGGACACACAGAGTCACACACACAGCACCTGCATTAGCTGCTGTAGCTGCAGCTCTGAGCACAGGCTCTGCTGTGCAGGGAGACAGGGACTGCCAGCCCTGCAGTGCAGAACTCTGGAATACCCCTCTGGAGGGCTGTGCTGGTGTAGTTGCTGCTCTGATCATGACCCTTAATGTCTGGAGATAATTTTGACCCAGCTGTTATAAATTAGAAACCACATTAGACTTTATTTCATCTGTCATGTAGTCAGTGATTAAATTTTACTTTTCTATATTAATAACTATCTGCAGGAGGCAGTTTATAACCCTACTTTACTGCTTCAGAATAAAAACCTACATGCTTTAAATTGCATGTTGTGTACAACCTGGGTAACAGGTTACAGGATTGTGCAGCTTCCTACAGACTGGAACTTCCAAATACTGAATATTAACTGTCTGAATATACAGTAGATTGTCTGAATATACAGTAGATTTGCAGTTTGTTGAAAATATCTGGGAGCAGTGTCTCATATTTAAGTGTATTTTTGTTTGTCGTGGGTTTCTGTGGTCGATTCTCTAGGATGCAGTCATCTTCTGCTAACCTGAAATACAGCATCTGAAACATAACCCCTCCCCCCCAAAAAAAAAAATCTTCTGTCAAGTATGACTGTCAGTTGGATTTTGTATATTAAGCTGGTTTGTCTCCATTTTTAAGTTTGAGCTTTGGATATGTATATATAACCTTGTCTAGGGAAAAGTCCTGAGCTATATGTTTGCATGGAGTTTCTTAGAAGAGCAGGGATAAAGCTGTGGTGGTACTTGCAGGTTGTGCAGAAAGTCCCTCTAAATCATTTATCTTTGAAGGTGCCACATGTGAGATGTGAAGGTGTTGGAAGCTACCCAGGAGAGCACAGCATAGAAGATAAAAAGAGAATATAAAGCCTTTCACTGGAGGCTGCTGGCTTTCATGTCTTTGTGCATGGGAGAGAACTCATCTGAAGACCCAACCAAGGGATGAGTGTCAGCAGCAAGGGGAGGGGACATTCAAGGGGCCACTGGAGATAAACTGCCACCACTCCCCCCCTCCTTTCCCAGTCTGAGGTTGCTATTCCAGGTTCTGATGGAAGAAACCATGGTGGGAGGGAATTCTGCTTTTGCTGTGTGGCATGTGAAGAGAGGACTTTCCTTTGCAAAGTTACTTTTCTGGATCCCATCTCATGTTTTCTAAATTCTGTGTATAAAATCATCTCCATGTGAAGAAATCTCTCTTGTTCCTTAGTAGCTTCAGGCAGGTTTTTGAACACTGAATTTCTACTTACACCAGATTTAAATGCGTTGCAGCAGATTAAGAAACAGTTACTATGTTATTGGCAGGGCAGCCTCTTTGCACATCAAATGCCTGTAGAGGGTGGCAGATTGTGTAGTTGGGAGCTGTGTAATGGGAACAAAGTCTTGTCACACTGAGCTCTGACATCTGGGGAGGTCTGGGTCCACACTGTGTGGTATGGAGCTGACTCCAGCAGGGAAGCTCAGCTTCCTCCCAGGCTTTGCCCTGACTTGCAGTGCTGCTGCAGCAAAGCTGGGGGGCCCACACAGGACTGGGGGATGGTTTGTGTGTGTGTTTGTTAACTTCACTGCACAGTCACCTACTTGAAAGGAAAAAAGATAATTAAAGAAAAATAAATAGGGTGAGTAGGGAGCGGAGGAGACCTCTGGTTTTTCTGTGGCACTAGAATTGACAATTTTCATATTGTTTAGGCCTTGTCAAAAATGTTTTGTTCTGCCTTTGTTTTATATTGAATCCTCTGTGCTTGGTTAGCTTCTTTTCAAATTAAAAAAAAACCCTCCATACATGGATTGAAAGCTTTATCTGTTTATCTCCTCATTAAAAAGACTGTCTATGAAATGTGCTGACAGGGCTTTTACTCTCTTGCTTTCTATTCTCATCACATTTTCCACTGAAAGCCTCCCCTCTGGTATTTCTAGTTCCATAGTAAATGGAGCTTTCTGGTGGTGGAGGCTCTGGATGCTGTTCCTGGCTCCTCACAGCCTGTGTCCATTGCTGTGTGTGAGAAGCCTCAAACAAGCAATTCAGGCAGCAAGGAGGCTGGTTTGGAGAATGGGCTTCCTGCCCTGAAAGGTACTTCTAACAGCCTGGAGGGGTCCCAGGGTCAGACCTGGTGGGAACACATCACAGTCATCTTCCAGCTGGATATTTAAGCCAGAGGCCCCATTCTGAGAAGTGTGTGTGGAGTGAGCTGCTGAGGGAGAGCCTCAGTGGATGCTGAGCTTCTCAGGAAATGGTGTCAGGACTTCTGGAGCCACTTTAAGAAATTGCTGAACAATTTGCTTGAGGGGAAAAAAATAGGTACAGCAAGCATTATACCATTTGAACCACTTCGAGATTTCTAGTGGCTGAGTGTCCTTGCAGCCAGAGCAAGTTCTGGTTACAGAAGAAATTGTGAAGAATAACTTTTGGTATAAGCTGTATTTTTACTAATGTAATTGAAATTCTCTCAATAACAAGTGATAAAAATGGTGACTATTACCCCAGATGTTATAGCATAAGATCTGGTCTTGACACTGGACCAGTGATCTCCAGCCTTTGCTGATCTCCACCATTGATATTGAGCATTGAGCATTGATGCTTTGCTATTGAGCATTGTTGTTTGTTCTGCTTTACCTGTAACTTCTGTTGCACCCAAGCACTTTTAGAGAACTTGGTGGTTTGTGAATGACCACATCATGCAATTAAAGAATACATGCATTTGTATATGTCTCTATATCTGAGACATTATATCTGTGCCATTTGCAGATCAAGAAGTTACTAGATAAAACCAAGTAATGAACTGTGTGTTTCACTCCTATGCAATGGCATCCCTTGTTCTCAACTGTGACAAAAGAAGCTAAACAAAAAGAATAAAAGAAAAAATCTTTTCATTGCAATAAGCAGAAGTGCAGAATTTTTGCAAAAGATGCATCACAGTGTTCATGTGCCAAACACTGGAAAAGGCACAGTTGCCTGTGAGGTGAAAGCACAGTCATGGATGAGCGGAGTAAACACTTTGTTCTGGTTTTCGCGCTGCTTTCACCTGCTCATCCCTTGTAAAAAAAAAAAATCCTGTGCAGCAACATGAACTTTGTGACATGTCATATGTAGAGCAGACAGCTGCAGGCTCAATTAATTCACCCCTCTGATTTTTTTCATAGTATTTTTTTTTCCCAGGAGGCTGTAGTGACTTCCAAAGCCTCCCGGGTGAGTGGTGTTTCTGGCTTGTTGACTCTGATGGAAGTGCAGAGTGCTGCTCACACCCAGAGAGAGTTTGCATGTCAGAGTCTTCCCTGGATGCCTTTTTGGGTGGATGGCCCGAGCTGCTGGGTACCCACAGCTTCACTGGCATCCATCCCACCCAAAGCAAATGGAACTTTGGGTGCTGGGCACAGGAGGCTGAGGCTGCCTGGAGCTAAAGCAAGCCCTGGGAGGCAAAAGCAAGGAGCTGGCTATGGAAGCAGAGGGGAAAGCAAAGCATGGCAGCCCAGTGTGCAGGTTTGAGCCGTGTGTGCTGTGAACACACCGAGGAGAAGTTGGCAGCTGCCTCTCCTGCCCTCCACCCTCCTTTGCAGTCCCCTGTGCCTGCTCCGGGTGAGCAGGAGGAGCAGCTCCCCAGTGCTCCCTGCCATGCCCACACCTGGAATTCAGACCTGGTGTCTGTGCCAGCCCCTGGACAGGTGCTGTGTGTGAGAGGGGTGGTGAGGAGCAGAGCCAAGAGCAGAGCTGGGGGTTCTTGCTGTGGAGCTTGTGAATAAACATGCAGGAGGGGCAGAGCAGGGGGCAGTGTGGCAGCTTTGGTGAGAGGGAGTGGGAATCCAGCAGTGTCTGTCCATTTGTCTGCTTTAGAAGCTGCCATCCTTGAATATGCTTCATCCACATCCCTGCTAGTGGATCTGCATAGCTTTTGTAGTCAACAGGATTGTGTTATTTTTATTATATTGTTTTGGTTTGGTTTGGTTTGGTTTTTTTTAACAATAAAAAGTGATTAAAGAACAGGCTGTGCTATACCAACTGACTGCTTTATTTTTATAGTTAATAGATTAGATTTTGTCTAAAGCACTGTTTCCCCTTCCCCAGCAGTAAAGCAGCATGGTGCTGGATATGTGCCTGCTTCATAGTACCCTTTTTTTAAGCTTCTGGCTGCTGACATAGGTGACTGTGGGATATTCTAGTAAAGCTGGAGTTACTAAAAAAAAAGAAATCTATTACATTTCAGGGATGTTTGGGCTTCACACTTCAATAGTGCTAATTAGATATGTGACCCATTTTCATTCTGCTTTAGCTCCTGGGGATGGTGGAGCCTCATTATAAATAGAAGGACAGAGAATGCCCATGTTCCTTACTCTAAATAGCTTCTTCAAAACATGCCCAAAGGGCTTTAGGGTGTTTTCTATGTGGGCATTGGTTATGTTTTCTTTAAGTGAGGATGTGGGACAAGGGGAGATTTCTCTCTCCAGAAATAAATAATTGAATATTTTTCCTTTCATTTGGAAAACCTAGTGGCAAATCAAGGTCCTCTTGAATTCTAAGTTTGCCTTGTTTTTATTGACAAGGGAATAAACTTGAATTTTTATTTTTTTTTCAGAATAAAAATGTGTTTAATATTGCAGTAGCTTCCCATTAACTGGTATTTTTAGCTCACAAAATCTGTGCAGCTCATGTCTTCGTGGCATGCACTGAGTGGCTGGCTGGATGCTGACGAAAGGCAGCAGTCATAAGAGGTATTTGTTGGGAAACATCCTGACAAAGTGCACGGTGTGACGCAAAACTGAGGCTGGAAGGAGCAAACAGCCCATTCCAGACTCTGGCCTTGGAAAGCCCTCCTATTCTGTGCTCTTCTTGGCAGGACTCACTTGTTTCCAGAAAATCTGTAGTGAAGAGACACCCCCAATGACTGAAAATGCTGAACTCTCTTTGGAGTGAACCCTGGGTGAGACCTGGGGATAAGTATAAGTGTATTAAAAATAATATAAATGAATAAAAGATAGCAGAGCGTTGCCAGGCAACTGTCAAAGGAGCTGTGGCTCCTGCATCTCTGGGCTTTGCTGAAATGACCTCTTACATTTTGAGCATCTTGCCTGCCTGTGGATGAAATGATTGTTCTGAACTTTGCTGATACACCTCACAGGCAGCAGTTGAGCTTGAGTGCTGCTGTATTTACTGTTACAGTTCTGATGTTCCTGCCTTATTAAAAAAAAAAGTAATTAAAAAAATATAATAAGCTGAACTGGGTACAGCTCTTAGCAGAACAGCACTCATTTATCACTGAATAAGTACATTTTTGTGATTTAGCTATGTCAGTGGGGTTAATCTGAAAACAGGCAGAGAAGGAACTCTCCTGTCACTACACTGTTAATGACTACACTAAACAAAAAGATAAGCTGGGTTTTGCATCTGAATTTAACGGTCTGAGGACTTGTCCATGAACTGTAACTTGGAGGCTTGCTGTTAAAATGGAGTCTTGTAAAGAAGCAGGCTATGTCAGAGGAATTTGAGGCAGGTATGTCTAGTCCTGGGGTGGTTTTCTGGGCATTTTGCTGGGATCCTCCAAGAGGTCCTTTGGTGCAGAGGAATCCAGGGCTGTGCTCTGCAGCTCCTTCCTTCGCATGATAGTTTGATGTGTGTGCAGCAGATGATGAAGTTAACCTTTTCTGTTTGCAGAGGAGGAGGGAAATAACCTTTTCAAAAGCTGTGTTTATCAGTATAAACATAACTTTTTACATCGTAAACATGAACAGCATGAGTAGGTTTTGGGTGGCTGCTTTATTGCTTGTATCACGTTCCCATTTGGAGTATGTTAGGTGCTGTCATCTGTCTCCACCACGAGAAAACTGCTGTCTAAAAATTCCCAGTGTACAACAGGATGAGAAAAATCACTCCTACAGGGAGTCTATGATGGAATCTTACAGTTATTTAAGCTTAATTCACTGTAGATATGTAGGACTAGACAGAGTGAGTAAAGGTTAATGCATTTATAAGGCTTTGAAGATCAGAAGAAAACTTGATTTAATTTCAAATTTGTGTTACATTGTGTGATGCCTCACTGCTAAGTATTTCTCAGAAGATGCTGGTGGCATGTTACATGGCTGTTTGCTTTGGTCATGGGTTATTTTGCAGGTTTTTTTCCTCACAAATCTATTTCCACATTTTTCCTCATCTTCACCACTTGTTTTTCTTAATTCTTCTGTTTTAATTTCTCTCCTGTGTATGTTGTTTTCAGAAATTTTAGCTCAGTTAGCTAATTTTAGCTCACTGAAGACTTTGAAAAGAAAAAAAAATTATAACTGGAAATAAATTCTGAATATTTTCCCTGCACAGAAACATTGAATAGAAACCAGGTACTGCCAGGGCAGAACCTTCGGCCTCGTTGAACTAACAGCTGACCGTGTCCTGTTAATTACTGCTGTACTGCACAAATGTACAGTGCCCCACAGCTGTTGATAAGCAAGCTTTTCCTTGCAAAAAAAAAGTGGTCATGAGGTGGTGATTTGGCTGAATGTTTGGAGTGCATGTGCCCAAAGGCAGCTCCCTCCCCAGGAAAGCATCCGCGATAGGGCTGCGCTGGAGGCCGTGCAGGAATGCGGCTCCGTGCCGCCCGACGTGCCACGCTGCAGCTCTGCATTCCACTGCAGATAGCGCCCAGGACTTTCTCTTGAGAAGAAAACCAGAAAACACCTGTTACTGTTGGCAGCTGGTGCCTCAACAGCAAACAGACAGACAGACGGACCAGGGCTCCTGCATTCCTGCCTACCCCGTGCATAGGCTTGGAGAGTCCTGCTTGGGAATAAAGAAATGATGTCTTAAAGAAAAAACGAGGGGTGGTTTTTGAGTCTAAATGGATTAGACTCGCTGTGGATCTGTTATCTAGGAATTTTTAAGGAAGCTGATGGACACATCCCAGAGGTGGTTTTTTTTTTTTCCCCCTTTAAATTAACTCAGCAACTAAATACATTAAAATGGTGAATGTATAATTGATCAAAGCTTTCTTCTTTGGTGGGGCTGAAGTATAAGCAGATAAGGAAAGGGTTTCTATGAAATTAAGGGTAAGTATGCAGAATTTTGCTCTGAAGATTGCAAGGTCCAGATATGTTCTCAGGCATAAAGACAAGTTACAAAAAAACCCCAAACAAATTAATTTATGTGTTTAGTCTTTCAAAATAGTATTTCAGGCTGGATGAAACAATTTTTAAATCTCCTGGATTGGACCCAGCAGTAAATAGCTATAAATAGCATGTTCCCCTGCAAGGACTGCATTTTACAACCAGGCATGCAGGGAAGGGATGCAGAATTTAAAGCATCTGACCCAGGTTTTGTTGTTCCACTGGTTGAAAAAGAACTGAGGGACCACGATAAACACCTGGGGAAGCTACTGGTGCATGTTAACCAGTGTTTGTTTTTGAAGGCTTGGTGTTGTTAGAGAAGCAGCATTTGAAGAGGTTGCTCTGTAGAAGACGCTTTGTTCCGCTGTCTGGCTCCATGGCTGGGTGCTTTCCCCAGCATGGGGATCATGATGTGCCCGTAATTGCAGTTAAATGAACATGGCTGGCTCTCAGGCAAATGAAACCTAATTTGTCACAGCTGTCAGAATGATCATGTCATGTTTGTTGCCTTCAGGAGCAGTTTTAGGCTGCAAATCCTGTTAAGGTCACAGCTTTTTCTTGTTAAGTATTGCACAGCATGTTTGCTGACCCTAAGATTTATCTTGGTGGGGTTTTTTTAAAGGCAAACACACAAGTTCTGTCTCTTACATAAGCTGGGGTTGAACTTCTGTGAACCTTAGTCATGTGGGCTGGAGCTTATTAATTTGGTGGTCTTCAAGGACTTGAGCATAGCAGTAATTTGAGGGTTTGCATAGACCAGTTGAGAGATTTGCTCACAGATTTGTATGACCAAGATTTTGGAAATCATACTTCAGCTCAGCTTTTAAAGGGCAGCCTTCCCAGGATTGAACACACAGTTACAGTGAACATCAGCAGCAGCAGACAAAAGCAGCACAGCAGCTTTGAATTTTGCATTTGTGCCGGCAGGAGATACAATGGAATAAATGTTAGAGTCTATTCTTAATATCTCAGAAAAACAGTGTAAAGTGTAGGCTTCTTGAAATCCCCCTTAGTCATAATTTCAGTATTTTTTATGCTTTTGTTTCTAGATTAACAGATTGTGTCTAAATTGAATAGAGCAAGTCCTGTTCTGTAAAACAGACAAATGCTAAAAATTTTGGGATGTCAAGCCTGAGGGAGCAGAGAGTTCTACTGCTCTATTCCTCTTCTAAAAAGTGGAAACAAGGTTTAATACAATTATTTGGATCCCTAAAATACCTGAGGCTAATTTCTCCTTCCTCTGTGCTGGTGGCTGTAATAGAACTTCAGAGGGAGAGAGGTGAAGGATCTGTGCATGTAGATTGTTGGAGTGCAAGGCTGGAAAATGTCAGTGGTGTTCATGGAGCTGCCCAGAGTGGGAAGAGCTGAGCTTTTAACAGAGAGATCATGCAGACCCATTGCTCTGGATGCAACACTGGCTGCCCCTTGTTGTGGTCACTGCTGAGTCTTGGGGACATGGCCACATGTCCCCTTGGGCTGCAGCTGCCCCTCTGTGTGCACCTGCCCCAGCCTGTGGGGGAGGACACTGGGGCACAGCTGTCTGCATCTGCCATCAGCTGGTGTCCCAGAGGGATGTCTGCAGGGCCATCCTCCTCCTCCTCCAGTGCCCAGCCCTGGGCTTTCCATCTTCCCAGCTATTCTGGGGCTGGGGAGGGAGAGCAGAGCTGGCTGGGGGAGGACCAGTGCTGTGTGCAAGGGAGTGGGGTAGGAAAGCAACTGCTGACCCTGAAAAACCCCTTCTGCTCTTGAAATGAGTCTGCCTTCTTCCAGGCTTTCTGCCTGTCCTCCCCTCCCATGGCAGGAGTGCCACAGCTCACAGGACTTTCCTTCATTGCTGAGGAGCTTTAAGCTGGCTCTGCTGCTGCGTTTGCCTTGTTGTATGTATCATATACTTGGAAGGGTAGGCATGGAGTGTAGAAGTCTAAATGAGGGAAGATGGAGCAGAACTGGTAAAAATAATCTCGCAGAGGTAGCCTGTTAATGAAATTTTGGGCACATCTAGCTGCTGGATCATCAGCAGAAGGTGAACAGCCTCACCCTCAAATCTTAATTTGCATATATTTTATCTCCCATTCCTTTTTCGAAATACAAATTGGCATTTAAGTATCCATCCCTTCCATGACAAGAAACTGCAGTCCTAATGCTCAATGCTTTAAAAAAAAAAAAAGCTTCAACCTTTTGTAATAGTTACATGACAGTTTAGCAGTTAATAGAAGAAAAACAAAAAGTTATGCATCTGCTTTTGTAGATTGTGAGGACATGACATTGCAAATAAACATTATAAGCTTTAGCTTAATGATTTATTGAAACTCATTTTTTCATTTTATTGTAGCTTTCAGTCTCTTACTATGTAGCTGTCTGGTTTCCCCAGAGAACAGAAGACTAGCTCAGAGATATAAATCTCTGTTAATGATTTTAAATAGCTATCTATCTGTATATAATACAAATTTTTTTTCTTTTGCCCTGGGCATTGAATCATGGGATTAGGAGAGGATAATCAATAACCCTAAATGCACAGCAGAGCATGTTGGTGCTGAGGGCTCAGAGCTGCTGCAAAATCCCATTGCTGCCTTCCAGCCTCTCGCTGTGAGGCCCCTCTCCCTGCTGAGATTTCTGGCAAAAATGGTCTCTCCATGACCTGCACTGCCTGCCAGAAGAGATCACTGTTTTCCCAGACAGCTCATGTGAGCTGGTCACCTTAGGTCTCTTGTAGAACAAGAGAAATGAAGATCTGGGCTGTAGCTTGTTGGGAACACTCTGGGGTTCCATTAGGGTTTGTTTGTCCTCGGCCAATGGAGGTTGAGGCTTGTACAGATAGAAGAACCTGTTGTGAAATCAGAGATGCTGTAGGCAGCTGTACTAAGGACCATGCAGTGAATGTGAACAGACCCCTGGGCATTAGCCAGGACATTCCTCATCTCCTGTAGTTTGTGTCTGAACCAGCCCTGGAGGGACCCTTTTCATCATGGAGAAAACATGTAAACCTTGGAGCTAACATTTCCATCTATTTGTTTCCCAGTGATCCCAGGCAAGTTCCTGCAACTGGGATGCAGGAGCAGCAAATACTAGGAGTATTTAAAAGGGTAGGATTATTATGATTTCATATATTTTCTTTTGTTTTATTCACATTAATGATGTATCAGGAAAGTAGTGATTTAGGAGATGATGTGTGGTTGCAGGGCCATTTAGCTGTACTTTAACTTGGAGCTGAGTGGTTGTGTGAATATTGCTTCACCTTCAAAGCTCTCCAAAGGCTTGTGCAAATAAATTTGTTTACTGTCCTTTTTGCACTGGAGACATGCTCCCAGCAGAGAAGCCAGCACCAAAGTTAGTGTTAGATGGAAGTGTCTGCTGGAAGTGAACTGAAGGTGTCAATATCATTTTAGATCAAATGATGTGGTGTTGATTTAGATGAGCAATACAGAGGCTTGTTGACCACAGCAAACAAGCTTGGGCTACTGCCTGTGTTTAGCCTTGAAGGCCAGGTTGTACAGCAGGATGTGGGTTGGTGGTTATGGGACCTCATTAGAGGGTCACTGTCCCCTGTACTGAATATACAGAGGCTCATATGGGCTCTGTAAGATATGAAAATCTTATGTAGCCTTGAGATTGAGCCCTGCCATGCAGAGGAGTCTGGTTGTGATGGCAGATGTGTAGTCATTTTATGTGGAAAACAGGAGGAAGAGCAGACCTGCCATTGGTAGCTTTGTGCTCTGAAGACTTTTCATTCCTCTCTTTCACTTCCCCTTTTGCTCCATGTTGTTTCCTTTGGTCATTTATCACTGGTGGTAACAGTCCTGCCCTTCACCATCTCTGTAGGCTTCTCTGATGGCCCTTTAGGCACACCTGCAAACAGGACTGCCTGGAACAGCCGATGTTCCCCTCCAAGGTGCCTTGTCCAGCAGCACCATTTCTGTAATACCTCAATTTGTCAGGGTTCAGATCACAGGTTCCAAATAAGAAGGAGTCTGTCCTTGGAGGTAAGATTACCTGCTGTTAGTGTTCCTTCCCATGGTCATTGAGTAACTCACATGCCTAGTGTGCTTTCTGAGCTTACTGTCATGGTACAGCCGTCCCAGCCTGGTGAATTGCTTGGCAGCCTTACACGCTCACCAGCTTGTACACACTGCAGGACTTCTCCATTTTTTTCCATCAGTTTTTGGCTTAACACAAGTGAATTGGGAAGGGCTAGAAGTAAACCACTGCAGGTGAAACTCCTCATGATATGCTACTGTGCCAAGTGGACTTCTGTCATTGATTTAAAGGCAGACACAGATAGCAAATAGGGCACCATTAGGATTCATGGTGCTGTTACAGTGAGAGACCTAATAAATCTTATGTGTGCCTTGTACTTAGTTCATGTAGTTGTTCTGACCACTGGGATCTATTCTTAGCCCTGCTTTTTTTTCAGGAATTGCTGTTCCTTCATCAAATGGGAGCAGACTGTCTGCTGTGTCAGACTCAATTTTCTCAGCTAGGCACAGATAGAAATGGGAAATGCCTTGGAAGATGAGAGAGAGGGCAAAGTCAGTTTGGAAGTTGGGAAGGGCCAGATCTGATCTTTTACTTGTGGTGTTATTTCTCTTCTTGAACCACTTTTTACTTCCTGAGTTAAAGCCCATTTGCCATTTTCAGAAAGTCAATAAATACCCCAGGCAAGATGACCTGTCCACCTCCTACTTATCTGTCCATAACTCCAGATTTAACTCTAGTATGAATCTGCTTCTGTTGTTTTACATATTGAACTCTAAGGAATATGAGTACTTTAACCATTTACATAAGGTAAATTTTTTTCCTTAGTTTCTATGCTTTTGAGTTTGCAGTGGTTGTTTGGGACCCATGTTCACAAATTTAAATCCAGGAGTGGGAACATATTAGGGGTAACTGGAGGAGCATGTGTTGGAGTGGACACTGTTAGTGCTGCTTTTTGTCTGTCACTGAAATGTCAGTAACAGGTTGTTACTGATTTGAAAAAAAGATGTGTAGCTCCTGTGAATGGAGAGAAGTACAAATAAACCAACCCTTCCTACAGAAACTTGTTTGACATGTTCTCTCTTTTCACATGAGAGGCACCAGATGAGTTTTGCTGCCGTGGCTCAGTTTTACATCAGGAGAACCCAGAAGGAGCTGCACTCCCTGGTGATTCCTGGCCCTCCTCTCACCTGAGGGTTCATAGTTGTATCTTTTTAACTTCTTATAATGATCTCTCTATTTTGTTTTGATGCTGATGCAGTTCATCTGAGATGGAAACAGTGATGCTGACTTCTGTGAAAATGGTGGCTGGCGTTCCCTATGCTGGCTTTTTGTGGAAGTGGTTTAGAGGGTAGGGGGGTTAAATCCAGCTGGTACAACAGGAGCTCTTCCATCTGCTCTGCTCTGGTGTGCAGTTGCACAGTAACAAGCCTGATCAAGCTGGTGGTGTGTTTAAGTTAAGGCACTTGCTGACTCATTAGCAGAAATGCAGTTGTAAGGAAATCCTCTGCCTGCCAACTGACCGTGTACTGTTACAGTCACTGTGGCAACACGGTGTGCTGCCTGTCAGGGATGCCCATGGCCTGCCCTATTTTATTTTTCTTTAACATTAAAAAAAAAATTAAAAAGCCCTGAAATGGGAAGGAGGAAATGTTGCAAAGCTGATTAAGGTTCCTCAAGGTGGTCTGTGGAAAGTAGTTTTAGAGTGCAGATTCCCTTTGTTTCATCCTTCTCTGCCTTTCTTCCATGAGCTGCCCAGACGTTTGGACAAGCCCCACCATGTTGACACAGACTAAATGTTTCTTCTCAATCGCTTCTCCACTGTCTCCTGTGCTAATTACTGCTCTGCAAATCTACTCTCTGGACTGATTTCTAAATTCATCCAGGAGGCTGAGCAGCTCTGAGGATCTGCTGTAAACATGACTTATCCGGCAGGCAGTAAAGCTGCTCTCAAGCCCTCCAAGGAGAATTAAGCCTGTCTGTTGGACAGCTGGTTTTATCAGTCTGTGTTGCAGATTAAAACATGTTTCAATGTCTTTTCTATCAAATCAGGAAGAAAAAAAAAATGTTCTTGTTACCAGGTCCCTGGCTGCATGTTAATAGAGAACTAATTGACCAAATGTCAATCACTTGTGCTCCTTGGAGGGAAGGACCATCTCCCCTGTGCTGAGCATACATGAGCACAACCTGTGCCTGTTCTCATGCTGATGATGAGTTTTATGTTTTATGTTTTACCCACCAGAGACAGGAGCTGCTGAGGTTACAGTGTGTGGAGCCCAGAGTGCCAGGCCATGGATATACCTGCTCCCATGCTCCTAGGACATGGATGTGGTGTAGAGATTGCACTGCTTTTGAAATGGAAAGGTTTAGGGCCTCTCCTAGCCTAGCTGTCAAACACAGGCTTTATTCAGACTTTTTCCCCCTTAAACCTCCATTTGTGATGCCTGTGGCATGCCTCTTTTCAGCAGAAAGCTCCCTAAGTCACCAGTTCAAGTTTTGAAGGCATTTATGCCATCTCAGAATTGGCCATTGTCTGGTGGGGAGATGAAATCTCATAGGTAGAAGAGCCTCACAGCTCTGTACAGGTCACAGGTATTTGGGCATTTTCGTTGCGTGGGGTAACTCACTAGGTTTTTCTTGTAGGAGTGTTGAGGGGTTTAAGCACTGAAGGTGATTTTAGTTGAAAGCAAAGGTTGTGGTGCCTACATACTGCATCCTTACAGTTACTGTGCAAACCAAGGTACAAGATTATAATGGCACATAAGAGACAGGGTTCAAGGCCTTCTTAGAAAGAAATATGAGGATTTGGATTTAAGTACAAGCCAAACAGATTGCATCTTTCTTGCTTTTTAGTCATGAGGTTGATACATGACTTCACTCTTCACCTGCTTTTTTTTGGCCAGCTTATCTTGCTGTGTGAGATGATTTTTTTTAAATCTTGATTCACTTTCTGTTACAGGGACAAAGTGTTAGATTTTACCCCTGTAAAACAAAATATCTCCCATTCAAATAGGTATAGATGTCTCAGACATAGATCTTCCTGTCATAACTGGTTCTGGAGCCCTTTTGCAATAGTGTGTTGCAAAACTCTCATTAGGGCTTCCCTGTGTCACAGTAATATTATGCCCATTAAGCAGTAACCCTGCTTTGACACCTCTGTGAATAGCAGTGCAATGCCTAATAAAAATGCAGTTTTACTGGCATGAAAGTGTTTATGTTAATGAAGCTGTGTTCATACATGCTGGAGCTTACAATACAGATATTTTCCTTGCAAACCCCTGAGTGATATGCTGATAAGTGTCTTAGTGAGTCTGATCTAGATTAAAAAATATATCATATTCAGTGTGGCTTTAAAATAAAACCAGGGTAGGTATGAGGTAAAAATATTTAGTAACAGGCTTTGATCAAACTACCTCCTGTGGAACAAAAAAATGTTTCATTGCTCTCTGGGAAAGCTTGTAATTTGTTTTTTTCCTAGTTATTGCAACTGTACAACCCAAATGAACAGACCACAGCAGTGGAATTTGAACCCAGGATTTCTGGATCAAAACCCATGAGCAAATGTTTTGTAAGGTTAAGCACTTACCTATTAGCTTGCAGCCAGTAAGAGATCCCTAAGCCTTATGAAATGGTAAGTAACAGGTGACCAAAGGTAATTTTAAAGTAAAAACTTGACCTGTGTGCCTAATGGTGCAGGTTTGGAACAGGAGACACTGTGTGTAGTTCAGTTCTCAGTAAGCATGTTCGACAGTGGAGTGATGAAAGAAACATGTGCTCTGCCCACTAATTTATATTTGTGTTTTGGTAACCCTCTGGACTGTGAGCAGAAACAGGGGCTGGTCCTGCAAGCATGAGTGCAGCTTGAGTACACTGTGCTGTGCCTGGGCTTGGTGAACTCAAGTGCTCAGGGAAAGTGAAGCAATTCTAGGGGTCCAGAGGCCAGCAGGGTACAGGCATGCTTCAGGAATTTGCTGTTGCTGACTCAGCTACGGGGAAGAGGCAATGTATGTTTTTCGTTTTCAGAATTGCTTGTCAAGCTGTTGGGGAAAAAGAAACTACTCTGGAGAAGTGGAAAAAGCTTTGTCTGTCAAGAAGGCAGTTAAGTTAGAGTTTGCAGATCCTTTCCTGTATAACTTCTGAAATCCAGGTGTGGTTGAAAGACAATGAAGTTATGTGTTACATATTACATGGGAAACTTTTATTCAGTTTCTCCAGCAATTTCCTGATACCATAACAGCAGCTGAGGAATGGATCAGGCAGAAGGTGAGGATGGGTAGGTGTTCATACACTGCCACGCTGAAGCCATTTCTGGAGATGTGAGAGAGTTCCTTAAGAGTGTATTTGCAGCAGCTGCAGCAGAAAGTGAAGAACGGTGTGTCAGAGGTAGCTGAAGGATGGTGGACAGCCTGAGCAAGTGAAGTACCTGCATCCTGAGATCAGTGAGAAAGAGAGGTTGGGCTCTCCCTTGTAGCTTGCTGGAAGTTTGCAGCTTGTGTCCAGACCCAAGCTCCAGACCTTCTCCCAGACCCCAGTGCCTGCTCCGGAAACAGGCCCATTTCTTGGAGCATCTGGGATTTTCTGTGAGGCATCTCCTTCAATCCAGCACTGACCTGGACTGACCCTGTGTAGCCCATGAGGCAAAACAAAATTGTAGCTAGGGGATGATGGCTCTAGTAAGCAGATCCCAAACAAAATTGAAGGCTGTTAAAATGTCTCATTGAATTATGGTGCTACAGGAGTGGAGTGACTCATAGTGAAGCTAATCACCTGCTGTTTTGTCTTGACTGCAAAGAATAGATTCCTAGTTAAACATTTAAAGGTCATAATCCTAGCTGTATTAGTATTGCTTTCCTCCTTTCCTTCTCCAACCCCATTATGCCTGAAGTTACTAGGGGAAATCAAGTAGATACTCTGGAGGTCTGTGTTCTGAAGGTGAGACTCAGAATGTTTATCTTTCAGGCTCACACTGTGGACCTCTATGCGTTCATTTATGAGAGAGACCATGCTGAAAAACATTGCATTAGCTCTGCACAAATTTCCCCAAAACTTCACCAGTATGACATTGGTGTTCTGTGCAGGGTCCAATTTGAAGTCATAGATATTTGGGAGTTCATTTTGTTCACAAGGAATTCCAGGAGTGAAACAGGAGCTCACGTCCCTATTCCCACAGCCAGGGAAGTTGAGTATTTTCAATTAATAGTGCTTTGTTCATTGGGCAAGAGCATCTTAAAGGAGACAGAGTTTTCTTGGTCCTGCCTAAAGGCGCTGTAGACCTGTCTAGTGGACTGGAGAAAGAGACTTTCCTTCTGCCATTAACTTGTCTGTGTGAGTGCAGAGAGGAACTGTGTCACCTCAGTGGAACAATCATTACTGTCCTGCAGTTGTTCCCAGCTGCAGCAGCCATTGTCAGGAAATCTCTGTAGAGAGAGGACGTGGCTCTTTGCCTGGTGGATCTTCCCATACTCTGCTGGAAAAGAGCCTTCTAGGCTGATGAAGGTGATACACTTTTCTATCAAAATGCTGGTCTGGCTCTTCTAAGTGATTCATGCTCCTTACATCCAGTTCACTGCTGTGAGTCACCAGGACAGGTGGTGTCTGCCTTGGTGGCTCTCCTGGAGAAGTATTCAGATGGTGGCGGAGGAAAACTTATAGATAAAATAACAGGAAGCCATGCTAAAACATCTAAACCTCGAGGTCACTTCAAAAGCAGTGAGTGCACTGGATATCACCAGTGACATCAGCAGAGTGTTAGCACTCCAATTTAAATATAGATTTTGAAGGAAGTTTATAATATTTTCTGCATATGTATGTTTTATGGCAGGAAGCATATCCTGCTATAAATTACTCTGTTTGAGAGGCTGCATTAAAGACTGTGTGTGACTTAAGCCTGGAAGATTTTCCTTTTGGAAGTGTTGGCTGTGCTAAACTGATAGACCAATGGAATGTTTTAAGCTTGACCATTGCCTTACTTTGGACTGGGCCAGAGAGAGCATGGTGTCAGGACAACATGTTTCCTATCAGCTGCCAAGTTCGTGTTGTAGAACGATCTGGACAAGCTGAATCAATGGGCCAAAGCCAGGTATGAGGTTCAACGGGGTGATGTTCTGGGTTTGTACTTTGGTCACAACACCTCCCTGCAATCCTACAGGCTTGGGGAAGAGTGGCTGGAAAGCTGCCCAGCAGAAACAGACCTGGGGTTTATGGACCAGGGCAGTGATTTTCCCCTTGTATCAGCACTTGTGAGGCCACACCTTGAGTCCTGTATCCAATTTTGGGCCCCTCACTACAAGGAGAACTTTGAGGTGCTGGAACATGTCCAGAGAAAGGCAGCAGAGCTGGGGAATGGGCTGGGCACAAGTCCTAAAAGGAGCAGCTGAGAGTGTTTAGTCTGGAGAAGAGGAGGCTCAGGGAGGCTTCATAGCTCTCTACAAGTCGCTGAAAAGTGGCTGTAGCCAGGTGGGGTTTGGTTTCTTCTCCCAGCAAACAAGTGAAAGGACAAGAGGAAATTACCTCAAACTCTACCAGGGGAGGTTGGATATCAGGAAGATTTTCTTCACTGAAAGGTTGGTTAAGCATTGGTACAGGCTGCTCAGGAAGGTGGAGGAGTTTCCATCCCTGGAAATGTTCAAGAAATGACTGGATGTGCCATTTAGTGCTATGGTTTAGTTGACAAGTTGATGTTTTATCAAAGGTTGGACTTGATGATCTTGGAGGTTTTATCCAACCTAAGATTTTGTGATACCTTGGTGGCCAACAACCACGTGAAGCATTCTTGTGAAGTGAGGTAAGATGGACCTTGGTCTCACGTGTGGTGAGGTGTTGAGGGATGCTCTGTGTTGGTTTCTGTCTCTGTGCCCATCTTTCTAGTGGTTGTCCTCATCTGTAGTGGTTCATATTTTAGGAGGGATCCTTGGATGCCCTAGTGGCCTTTTCCAGGGCTGCAGAACTGCTGTTGGGAGACATTGATGTAACATAGAGACAGGAGGGCCCAAAACTTCTAAAGGAATAGGGTGGATAGCAGCATCCTACTGTACATCCAGAGATCCCTGTTTGTGCCTGGCTTTGCAGTGTGCCTGAAGCTGTCCCTGGCCAGCCCTGCTCAAAGTGACCCACGTCACTTTGGCCAAAGAGCTGGCTTCAATCCTGAGCCCATCAAAGGTGTGCTGCTGGCTGTAGGGAAAAGGGTCCCTCACTTGTGAGGGCTGCTGGCTTGTGCAGATTTTGGATTGACCTTTGACCTCACTAACAGATGGCAGAATAAATTGATGGTGGATGTATTTTTAAATGAGCAGATTGTACTTCCCATCTTTGCATGCTTGTCTCAGAATATTTTTTCCTTGAGGTGTGCCTTGGCAGAGAGATTACTGAGGTAGGTGCTTATCCTGCCTCAAGCATTTGAGGTACACCCAGTTTAGAAACAGGTCAGTGTTTCACCCTGACAAAGCCCGATAGCATTGAAATTTTTGGAAATGTGTCCAGTGCAACTCTGTTAACAACACCTTAAAGCAAAGGTACATTTTCAATAGTCAACAGCTACATTTGGCTGAGGAGCACCTGTCCATGTTACTCTGTGGAGATGATTCTAGACAGGGAACAGGTTGAAGGAAGGGGGTGCCCTCTTGGAAACCAGCTTCTGCTGAAAAGTCTCCTCACCATTTTTTTGCAAGCTGATTTGTGTAGATGTTGTTTATTCTTCCTTTTGCAAAAGGCAGTCAAACTTCAAAGGAAGCTGTATCATACCATGTTCTCCATGCACTTTAAGTTTAAAGTAGAGTCTTCACACATTTGGTTATAGGTAGAAAAAGGTGTCCATGGGGATCTGCTCCCTCTTCCTGCCCATTGTGACTGCTGATTGGACTTGCAAGAGCTGCCTTTAGTAAGGGGCAGTCATTGGATGGGTAATTGCTGATGCTGATTTATATCTGTTTTCTCTTAAATCACACTCTTAAGTGCTTTAAAATAGTATTAGGTTTACTTTTGTTTACATGGCAGATAACTTGCCATGTCTTTCTTTGTAGCTCAATACATTTTTTAATTGCTTCATGCCTAAATCTCCCCTTAGCTCACCTGCATTTTAGCAGTCCTGGTATAAAGC
This sequence comes from Agelaius phoeniceus, assembly GCF_051311805.1. Lineage (NCBI taxonomy): Eukaryota > Metazoa > Chordata > Aves > Passeriformes > Icteridae > Agelaius > Agelaius phoeniceus. The sequence goes on along the minus strand of NC_135265.1, from coordinate 143,499,702 downwards.
TTTGTTAATAGATTTACTGGAGCTCCTTCAATGTGATTCTGTTCTTACTAATGTTTACAATTCAGGAATCTGCCACAGGATTTTTTAGTGCTTCCCACCTCTACTTCCATAGGGTTTTGCCATATCTTCCACACAGGAAAATAATGCATGCCCTGTGAGTACTGGTGATTTATCCTGGGTTGACAACTAAGCTACCTCTTGCTTCTTTTATTATCATCTGACCTGCAAGCCATTCCTTTCATAGCCTTTTGATCCTGTTGGGAATGCCAGATTAATGAGACTAACTACTTTGGCCAGATTTTTTTCTTAAGCAGAGAAATACTCCTTACATCAAGACCCAATTATACCGTCCTTACTCCCGTTTCAAAAACCAGTTCTTTGGGGGCTACCTTTTTAATTGAATCATTTATTTTACCTACTTTAAACAAACTGTTCAAAAAATCTAGGCTAATGCGTTAAAGCAAGCAGTTGTATCTGAAATGGATTGCAGCTGGACAGATTGAATGTGATTTCTGTGGATGCCATGCCCTTGAGTTCACTCAGCATGAGTGGCAGTGCTGCTGCAGAAGAGGAATCCAGAGATGCTCGTGGCCTGTGCAAGTGCTGCATTGCAGTTTCTGCCAGCTTACGTCACTCCAGACACTCCAGCAGCCCAAGGGCTCCTCAGGAGCCTGAGGAGAGCGTGGCTATAGTACCATGGAACAGCAGATCTCATGGTCTGTGTTTTCTGTGCTTCCTGGTGCGTATCTTGTGCCTTCTGTGCAGGGAAGCCTCTATCAGCAGCTCTCTGTTTTCCTTAATGCAGTGTAAAAAGCTGTGTGTGCTTATCCATTTACAGCATTTGGGTTGGAGGGCTTTTTAGCCTCATTTTTTAATTCATGTTTAGAGACTTACACATGTCATACTGTGATTACAGCATTGCACCATTTGAACCTGTCTGTTTTAATTAGCAGTTGGCATTGCCCTATTTATAGATAGATGGAAAAAACACAAGCTAGCCAGTTTACAGTGCAGAGTGTATTTTCTTCTGTTGGCAAGTAGTTTGTATCCATTTTTCCATAGCTAAACTGGCTTGGCAACCTGCAGATGTTGCAGGCAATGGGTACTGATGCTTGAAATAGAAATGGACTCTGAAGAGGATGTGGGGTGGGGAGGAATAAATCAGAAACTGCTGTTGCATTGGAACTCCATTAAGACTGATGATACAACACACTTACCAGAGTGTAACTGCAGAAGTTGGCCACATGAAAAACGAGCACATTAAAAAAAAATATTTTAAATCTTGCTTCTGTCACATTATTAAGGTTCCTTTTCACTTTGGCATGTTGTGGTAACAAAACTAGTTACCAGTACAAGTGTTTGGCTGTCCAGCATGGTTAAGTTGGTTGGTGGGTACTTGTACAAGCAGAAGAAACAGATTGATATCTTTCTGGAGCAAGTTGTGTCTAGTCTATAAATAATGTGAAAAGTATATGTGTCTTTCTTTTTAACTGCAGCTTTAAATTTGCAAAAGTGTTGGCCTGTGTTGACCCTGCAATGCCCAGGAGACTGTCAAGAAACCAGAACAGCATTGTGTTATTAATACTAGGTGTTAGCTGCTCCTCAGGAACTGTCTGCTGATGCACTTTACTCTGGGGAAAACAATTTGAGGCACCTTTGCCCTCTTCAAGAAGCTCTCCTTAAATAAAACCATAAATTACTTTTTAATGCAGATGCTAAATACAGGCACAGGAGTGTTGTTGAGCAGCTCACATGGAGGTTGCTGGGTACAAAGTGACAAATGCTTTGCTCTGTGGAGCATTTGGTTGCTCTGTGGAGCATTTGGTTGCAAGGATTTCAACACAGTTGTGTTGCAGCCTGGGCTTTGCAGAGCCTGTGGACTTCTGGTAGGGTACACACCATTGTCTTGAAAAACACTGCTCATGAGTCAGTGCCTTAAAGCATTACTGCCTAGCCATGAGGGGAAGGCAGGCAGTTCAGTAACTCCCTTTTCCCTGCACACCTTTTCAGAGCAGCTGCATCCTTATATTCCAGCCTGTATTTTCCATTGTCTTGCAAGATTTCAGCCTTTCAGTCTAGGACTGAGCTGACCACGCTGGTAGCAGCAGGTGGATTTGAGTCAAGCTTACACTTGGTGATTTGGGAATAAAGCCCAAGAGTGAAAGCTTCCAAAACCTGGGGGCTCTCACTTTGGTTAGCAGACTAAAATGTCGTCATCTCTGTTGGCTCTTCGTATTACAAACTGTATTTGAGACCACATGGCAAGAGTTGAGCGATCCAAGACTTCTCTCAGCATGTCCAGCACAGTAATACAAAAGTGGGTTTCCTCAGACAGACTGTGACTGTGTGCACGTCTGTGTGTGTAATTTCTGAGTGACCTGTCCTCAGGCTGACTGTCTTTGGGAGAAGAGCTGGTAGAATTGATCCTGCTTCACATGGCTGAGCAGGATGCAAGTAAGGGGAAACCTTTCATGTAGCAGTATCACAGTGAAATATTGGCATGTGGGTTACATGGTGCTAAATCAGGGTAGTCTCTGGGGGAACACAGTTCATAAATTCTGAATAGGAGGTGACCCTTTCTGAGCACTTTATCTACACTTGTAATTTATGTGCTAGTCCTGTGGATTGCAGTGCTTAAAGCCTAGGTCAGAAATCCTCCATGCAAATTTGGCACCTAGTCTTGTCTTTAATGGCCAAATGAATAGCTGTAGGGCACAGCCAGCTGTTCTGGAGGTGCAGGCTGATGAGGTCTGTTAGAAGAATGAGGGAGCACCAGAGCATGTAAGGAGTTGTGAGGTTTAGATGGATTTCCTGCATTACCAGAGATGTCAAATGACCAGATGAATGTTTCTCTGCTGAAATCAACTTAATTGTAAAGCACTGTTCATTTTTTTTTTTTGAGAAACCTGAAGAAATGAAGCGAGTTAGCAATTGGCTGGCTGCTTTTTGTAGGTAAACTTTAATTGGTTTTGTGTCATTTTCAAAATGCCACAGACTTCATTTTTTCATAGACTGGGTTGTGACAATGCTGGTTTGTGTACTTATGGTGGGTGTTCACATTCCTTTGATGTCAAAGCTTTTACTTGCATAAAACAAATAAACATTTTCCACATATATTTGCTGTGTTGTGTTGACAAAGCAGTGCCAGGGCTGCTTGGAAAACTGTATATTTGAGCTGCTGGGACAGTGGACTCTGGATTTTAGGTTAAGAAAATAATTTTCACAGTGGCACTAATCAGCAACTGGAAAAGAAGCCCAGGAATCTCCACCCTTAGAGACACTCAAAATTTGGACTGGACAGGCCCCCAGGAACCTGATGGAAGTTTGTCCTGCTTTTAGTGGGCAGTGAGCAGATCAGACAGCCTCCCAAGGTCACTCCAGTCTTGTCTCTCTGGTTTTTGCTGAGTGAGATACTGAAAGGAAGGACTAACAACCAAGTGTTACCTCAGTGTTTGGAGGGGAGCAGGGACTCCCCCCTCTGGAGAGAGGGGCATCCCCTAGGAAGAGTGTTAATTTAGGTTTACATGCTACTGCTAAAGCCTTAGCAGCACTCTGGATGTGGATTGCAGCCTTGTTTAAAGCTGCCCAGCCCCAGCTGGTCTGAGCATCAAGGACTGTGAGATGAGCAGGACTTGGCTAGAATAGTAATAGTGCTCTAAATGTTTGTGTAAGGTGTGAATACCCTCCTGCTCCTCTTCCCAGGGGCCCTTCAGTGAGAGGGGGTTCTAAAGGTGATCTGCATTGCAGTGAGAGAGTGGATAAAGCCATGGACAAGGATAGCTTCTGCTCCTCTTTCAAGGTTTAAATTTGAAGATTTGTAAAGCCCTGTTCTTAATTAATCTTTGCTTTTTTTCTGCCTTTTGATTTCTAGTCTTTCTCATTGATTCAGGTCCTGGCTTTCTGAAGCAGTTTTCCTCACCACTAAGGGTGATGGAGTGACATTTCAAAGCTTGGCCTTCCTGCCCAGGTCTTACAGACTTGGTGTGTGGGTCACAGCAGGCAAGTCCAGCCAGGTCAGGTGCATCTGCTGTTCCAGGGGTCGAGGTGTGTTCACTGCAGTTCAGCAGAGCTTGTTTGCCAGAGGCAATGCAGTTATTGTGCCCTCACAGCAAGGGATAAGCACATCCCTGGTGTTGGTGTGCCAGTCAGTGCTGCTGAGTGTCTGCTCTACGCTGTGCTGGTCATGCTGTACAGCAGGGCAGCTTCATTTCAGCTTTTCGGCAAGATGTGCCTTTTTGTGGCTCAGAGAATCAAAGCTTTTCTCCTGCTGCACTCTTCATGGTTTAAACAGGCACACTTTAAAGGCAGCCTGACAGCACAGATTATTTGGAAGGATTCACGGGATAAACAGGAGTTTGCCTGCAGAGCATGTGAATCTGTGCATTCAAAGCAGCCAAAGATCTGGTGAGCCCAGCCCTGTGCTTGTAAGATGTCTCACCTCTGCATGCAGCCTTCTGTGAACTTCACTCGCTGCTTACAAGGAGAAAATGTACTTTTTCTAAATTCAAAAGTTCAGAATTTGCTGTGTTTTTAAGAACATGTGTTTACTGAGTTTCAGGCCAAAAGCAGAAAGACCTCCAGTTTCTCTGCTTGGAGATGGCTGTCCTCATTTCACTTTCTGTAACAGGTGGAATATATCTTTTTTTTAAGCTGGGTTCACTGTTGTGTATCAAATTCCTTTGTACTGCAGGCTCAGGCAGCCAGCTGGTGTCAAACCCATGCAGTGACATTCTCCTTTGCCTTTGTGAAAATTCATTATATTTTAGTAAGGCTGAGGAAACTGAAGTGAGATGCAGCCAAATTTAAAATAAAAGCAGCCTATCAGTGAGGACAAAACTGGTTAACTGTTTGAGAGCTGACCTGATAAACAGCACAACTGTCTTTATACCAGGCAACAGGAGCTTTGAGGCAATCTGGATAACTAAACACCAGTCCCCTGGGTTCCTGCTACCCTCTTGCTATCTGCCACTTGATTAAAGAGGTGTGCAGGTTCTCCACGTGCCTGCTGCAGAGTCTCCAGGCGTTTAGAGGAGAAATCTGCAAAGTCAGTGTGGTTTTAATCTCTTCTACCAAGCTATGTTGAAATGAGCTTGGAGTCATAGTAAATAATCAGTGGGGTTGAAGTTGAATAATGGGTATTTCAATATATATTTGAGATGATTTTTAAATGGTCTTTGGAACACACAGAGCAGCTGCCTTGAGAAAGTACCAGAAAGAGAATCTATGGCCTTTTGAAGCACCACCATACCCCATGTATGGATGAGCTGCAGTTAGAGATTATTAACCCTGAGCAAAAGCACAAGATTGCCCCAGCAGAGGAAACCATGTCCCTGAATACCTGGGGCAGGGACAGAGCTTTCCCTTGCACCCAGGGCCTGAGATGTTGCACTCAATGCTTAAGTGTGCATTGAGCCTTTTGATGGGTTGATGATGATTTATCTCTCTATAAATAACTGAAAAATAATAGACATTGTCCAAAATGTCTTGTACTGATAATTTCTTAAGGTGGTTTGAATGATTTTTACCTCCCTTTGTACCCTCATGATCTTTTCCTCAGTTCACTAAGGAAGTGTGCTCTGCTGGAAGAAGTGACAGCATGTAAAAATAGCACTGCCTTATTTTGCAGATCTGCTTGCTGTTAGATCTGCTGACTTGGATTTAAAAATAAACTTTTCTTCTGCTTTTTGCACCTGCTTGTCCTGGCGGTGCTTGATCTTGTGCTTCAGAGGCAGCAGCCATTTGGTGGTAGCTGAAATCCTTGCTGGATTGGGATCAGCAGCACAGGTGATTGGGAGACCTGAGTTAAGGGGCTTTTGAGGCCAGAGGTGTTTGTGAGGCCAGTAACTAAACATAAAGGGGAAAAAGACCTTGTAGGCTTTTTAGAGCCTCTGTGGGAGTTGTCAGTTCAAAATAAGCAGTGTGTGTTTTGCCATGTGTGCAGTGGAATTGCAGTTGGTGTTCCAAGCCATTTGCTGTAAGTGTATTATCCCTTCCCCTCACTGAATATTGCTCTAATCTAATCAGATTGCATCGCAGTTCATCGCTGGGCCCAGGCACAATGAAAGCTGAACTTCAAAAGAGCAGAAGTATCTTGAGTTCCTGCCTTCTTCACACATTGGGCTGACATTAAGTGTTCATTTAGAGCCAGATTCTTGGAGGTATGGAGATCAATGGGTCTGGCTCTCTAAATAGCCTGAGCCAGATCTCCATCTTTGCACCATCTGGAGCATGCAGTGCAGTGTGGTCCTCAGTGCAGAGTGTTCCTGGCTGCTGGAGCTGCCTTTCCCTGCCCTTTGGCTGGCAGCTCAGCCTTGGGGTTCTGCACAGGTGAGGGGTTACTCCACATTAGCACACAGGCTTGGCTTGTATTCTTCAGCTTCAGCAATTGTTTTCCTTACAGAGTTCTTTTTCTTAGTTTGTTCTGGTTTTCACTGAGAACACCAGCTTGGTGACTCGTGTCACCGGCTTTCCTTGAGCCATTGATGGGTGTAGCAGCTGGAGCAAAGCAGTTGCATCTGCTCAGATTAAGACTGTAAGGTTTACTGAGCTATGCATAGACTGTTCCTGGAAATACATCTCTCTATAAATCTGAAAACAAATGGGGAAAAGGTATGGGCAATATTAGTGGACAGCTTGATTGTGAGTACAGATGTTTAGCAGACCCTGTATGTTTTCAGTACTGAAACTATTTGTGTTCTAAAGAAAAAAATGTAAATAATGGAAAACACTGTTGTGGCATTTGCTCTTTTAAACAAATCTGGTTTTAATCGCAGCTTGGTTTTGTGGTATTAAAAAGTTGATGCAGAATTCTAGGTTCATAGAAATGAACAACAGGCACGTGTTAGGAGGGATGGATATTAATTCTTGCAAGAAATCACCAGAAGCAAAATTCTGTCTGTGTGGCAACACCGTTTGTGAAAGGGAATGGAGGAGGGAGCAAGCCAGCCTGCACTCCTGACACAAACACCTCAAACTTGAGCATTTTGTTCCTGGGAAACACTTCTGCCTGGACTTCTGCTCTCTGACAGGATGTCATGGTTCAGTGATGCATTTTGTGTCTCCTTACAAGTTAGTGAATCAATGACAGACTTACTTTCTCAGAAATTGAACTGATGCATCCTATGATAACTTAAACCTTGCCAAAGCACTTCTGTCCCCCTTTGTGTGTGACATCCTCTTTCAAAGCAGAGGGCCACGGGTGAGCTTTGCATGCACTGAAGGCTGACTAAAGCCAAAGTGTCCAGAAATTATAGCAGGGCTGGTTCATGACCATGTTTATGTGCTGGATGGACTGTGCACTGACCTCTGTGTGCATGGGTGAACTTCTGACCCTGCTTCTGTAATGGCAGGGCTTGTGCTGGCTCCCATGGGGTGAGGATTTTGCCCAGTGCTAAGCTGGAACAGCTAAAGTAAGCAAAAAGGTTGCTCACTGAAGGAATAAGCAAGCTCAGAAGAAGTCACAAGAGCTTTCTTGCATATTCTTTAACAAAGTGACTGGAACATGGTCACAGCCTGGTCATAGCCTGTTACAAGGACTTCTGGAAACTGGTGGTAACCAGGGCAGGCTGTGGGCTAGGGGTGGCTCAGGTTTCCTGTTCCTTTGGCTTCTTTGCTGCTTTAACTAGCTGCCACTGCCACTCTTCTCAACTCCTTTGTCATCTAAGGTCAATGACAATGCACTTTGAGATCCTGCTAGTCCCATCCATGAACAAATGCTAGTTTCTTCTGCAAATGAGAAAATAAGCCATTCCCTCCTGCATTTTCCTCTCAGCTGGACTGTGTGGGGCTCTGGCAAATGTGACGGAGAACTTCATAGCAGGCCTCTGTAAATGTGTTTTCCAAGTAATTTGCCCAAAAGGGCACTTGACCAAACATTGCAAGCAATCTGTTCCTTTGCAATGACAGCTGCAGAGGTGCAGTATATGACAGTGGCCTGCCAGAGCTGTTTTATTAAATTTGGTAATCTAAAATTCATAGGTGAGTTTGACCTTGAATCTGCATTTGTTGATCCAGTCTTCACTGAGAGATATCTAAATTAAATTTTTTTTTTAAAAGCATCAGGAATTTTTTTTCTCACTTTGAGCAGCAGCTTTGAGAGACTTTACCAAGGGCTGCTCAGAAAGGCTCACAGCTGTAGGAATAAGGGTGTCCTGTTTTATTTTCCTGCCTTGTGGATGCTGAACAACATCTGTCTGTCTGCAGTTTTTGATGTGTTTTTCCAACTTGCAAGCCTTACCTGGAGACTGTTGACATCCTGAACACAGAGAGCTGCCATAGCTCCACTTTCAGCTTTCTATCCCAGTAGTAATACCTGTGCTTGTCAGTTTTAAGCAAAAGCTGTCCTTTTTTCTCTGTTTGCTGTAACATCCTGGAACTGATCCCATCATCCTTGAGTTTCATGGAAGCATCTGTATAAAAAGTTTAGCAAGATCAAGGTCTGTGCCCCATGTAATCAGTGGTAGAAACTGCTTGCTCTTCTAGCAGCGTGAGTTTGGATGAGGGTTGGGTAAATGGCTATTAGCTTAAAATGTCCTACTGTTAGTCATTTGTCATAGCCTCCATGTTCAGAACTGCATTTAATAATCCAGCCTCCATTGTGCTTCTGCTTTAATCTTTACTCAGAAATGGAAGCCTCTTCTGATAACTTGGAAATTATAAAAATATTACAGCCATTTTTCATTATTCTCTCCCTTTTGGGAAAGAGGGAAGTAGCTGACACATTTGGACTATGGCCTTGAAGATAAAGGTGAGCTCATTAGTAAGTTGGAACCTCAAAGGCACTTCCTGAAAGGCAGAATCTTCTGAGGCTGCTGGAATTGCTCACGAGTGAAGTGAGAAGAGGAAGATAAGAGGTTGATTGTAGCCAGTTGTTTGGAGTATATGGAGGCCATGCAGTTGTACAGCTGCACATTTCAGCAAATAATCATTTCCTTGATATATGATCATGATTAAATACAAACATAATGACTCCCACAAAACAATTGAGTCTCTTTCCTACAATCTCTCCCTGTTGTCTCTCTGTGATGTTGAATGACAATCAAGCATCAAAAGAAATCCATTTATGCCCTTTAGAGTAGACTCATTGTAGTGTTGTGGTCCACAGATTTTTGTTTAATTATCTCACATGAAAAAACTTTGTGGCCTTTTACAGGCTTAGGCTGGAAAGGGAAAAGCAGGGAAGGTGAGAGTGAAGGCACGTTTTGCCTTGCAGAATTGCCTTTTACTTATGAGAAGTAAGGCTGATGCTATCACCCACTTTCTAATCAAATTTGACAGGAGCGTTTTGTTAAGCCACTTTCTCTGAGTGGGAATTCTGATGAATACAGCTCTCATCTCCGGTTTCCAAGTATTACTTTACACTGTTCCCAGGCATTGTTTGCCTTACTGGATGAATTATTATAGTATGTCAGAGGAGCAGATGATTCATGGCCTCATTTTATAAACTGAGAGCCCAAGGCACAGCAGTTTGACTTGCAGAGCTGCAGGGCAGTGAATGGAGCCCATGTTACCCACCCAACATATTGATGGTTTGGTAAAAGGTTTGCTAGTGTGGTCTCAGTATTTCTATTTGGGAAATCACAGCTGCTGGAGGATGTCCTGATTTTCTTCCAGGGACCTGCTTATGAGTAGAGATGGACAGTGCATTTGGTGTGTTCCTGACACACTTCTCTGCCAGATGCTCTTTTTGCCACCACATCTGGGGCTTGGCAGCACTGAAAAAGAAGTTATCATCTCCACTGCATCTGTCTGCCTGGCTCATGGTTCCTTGAGTCAGTAGGCAATTGGTCACTTATGGAGCAGGTTTTGAAAAGATAAATCTTAAATTAATTTGGAAGGTGAAGCAGGTGTTGTGTGACTGTGGCATTGCCCAGTGCAATAACCTTGTTCTAGACTTTGATTGCTCAGGTGAATAGCCAGTACCAGGACTTACACACACATTAATGCTGCTTGTAGGGCCCATCCCTGTGTGCAGAGTGCACATCTTGGCTGCCTGCTCTGGCTGTGAGTGAACTACTCATCAAACTGTAATTTATATAAAGCATAGATGAGTCTTATTCACTGCAGCTGATATTGGATAAAAGAAACAAATCCAAATTACCATCCCTTGTTACATTTGGATGTTTTCAAACCACTGCAGTGGTATAAAATGGTTCCCTCTGCCAGTTTGTGTAGCCAGCTGATCCCAGACCTTTGGAGGCAGGAGCATCAGTGCAGTTCTGCTGTGGGAACCAGCCCTACAACAGCTGAAAGCTGAGATGAGCCCTTTGCACTGTGGGTGTTCCTGGAAGAACAGCTGAATGCATTGGTGATGGCCATGGTCCTCCAGCTCAATAAATCAAGGGGTGGTGAGAGGCTTGTATTTAATTTTTTTTTTTACTTTCTCAGGAAGCATTTGTATCCTTGACAGTTAATATAATTGAGAACAGGGAAGTAAAGCTCTTTTTAACTCCAGTGCTGTTGGAGTCAGTCATTGAGGAGGAGTGGTGGGATTCGGGTGTGGGACAAGATGGGCTGGCACTGTCCTTTGTTCAGTCTGGTGACCCTTGCCAGCCCTGACCCACTCCCTGCAGCCCTCCCTGGGTCCCTGCTGACCAAGCAGAGCTGGCTCAGCTCTCCCAAACTTCTTAATGAGCCCCCCTCATTCTTCTTCCCAAGCAGAATCCTCAACCCATCTTCAGCAACACCTTGTTTCCAGAATTGACATCAAAGATTTTTCAAAACCATTTCTTTTCCTTTCACCTTCACTTCATTAGAGTAGTTTTCATTCACAGAATAAAATTAACACCTCATTGTTTGATGTTCTTGTAAACACTTATGGATAACATGAAGTTTCAAAAGGTGGGAAGAACCAGTAGCCCACTCATCAGCAACCAGTTGTGTTTGGTTTTTTTCCATGGAAAAAACTCTTTATTCCAGGCTTAATTTATTTTGTTGTGTGTTTTGTTTTTTGGGTTTTTTTTAACTCTGATCTTTGTTTTGCTGTTCTGACATTGCCCATCCAGCTGTACATGTGTTGAGGGGATATATTTATACTTTGGTTGATTGTGTTTCAGTTAAAATTCTGTTACCTTGGAATTTAATGTTAATAATAACTGACCCATGTTTCCTAGTCTCCCCAAACACACAGTTTCCTTTTTATTGTTTTGATACGACCCTTCTTTTTTTCATATAACAGACTTAGGAAAGCAGTGTCACTTAACCATTGATGGTCCTTAATATTCCAGTATTCAGTGAGTTCTCAACCTTAAAAACCTACCTATTGCTTAAACTCAGTGCTGGTAGCCAAGGAAATTTTTGGTTCATTTCTTCTTCTCTGCCATTGCAGTTGTGTACCACATTAGCCTCTGAAATAAAATTACTTTTATTTGGCAGTGGATCCAGAGAAAAATGCCCATGTTTTGGGACAGAAATCCACTCTTTGTGTACACTGTCCCCTTTCTCCACTTGCTTTCTCTCTGATACACCTCTCCCCATCTTTGCTTTTTTGAGTTTCTGGAGTTGCTTTTTTGAGTTTCTGGAGTCTGTCTCAGCTTGTGCAAGTGCAGCATCACTGGAAGAGCTGGGTATAGATCCAGCCTGGAGTCTGTGTGCTTTTCCCACCTGTGTGCAACGAGGCTACAGCTCTTTGATGTTACCAAATAATATTATTTCAAAAGTTCCTTATAAAAACATTATTAATCAGGCAAGTGATAAAGGACTTTGTGTTTATCTTTTTGAACAATACCAAAGAGCCACAATTTGTTCCAGTTATTTAGTGTGTTTGTTCCAGAGCCATTTTGTGGGCATAAGATTTAATTCTGCAAGAATGCAGGAAGATGGTGACTTGATTCCATGTTTAAAAAACTCAAAATTATCAAAAATGTTGAAGTTTCTCAGGAAGATTTTTGTTTTACTTGAGCAATATTGTTTTTAAGGCCTAGTGAAGATTTTGCTCCATGATACAAGTCTAAGGTTATTCTAATAATAAAATAAGACTTCTAAATAGATGCTGATACATTAACTATTCCAGAGGGTACTACAGCTGGGAAACAGTTCGTTAGAAGGCTGATGTTTGTATTCTGAAATAGTAGATTTGACGTGCAAATGGGAACTAAGCAAGTACCAAAACTGGCACTAACCAAAACAAAGTTCTGTGGAGATGGAATGGGCTGCTCGGGGCCGGTGTGGCCGGTGGCAGAGGGGAGGGAAGGGCTGTGCTGGGAGCAGGGAAGGGATGAGCTGGGAGCAGGGAAGGGAAGGGCTGTGCTGGGAGCAGGGAAGGGATGAGCTGGGAGCAGGGAAGGGATGAGCTGGGAGCAGGGAAGGGCTGTGCTGGGAGTAGGGAAGGGATGAGCTGGGAGCAGGGAAGGCTGTGCTGGGAGCAGGGAAGGCTCTGTTGGGAGCGGGGAAAGCTCGGCAGGAGCAGGGAAGGGCTGTGTCGGGAGCAGGGAAGGGCTGTGTTGGGCTCTGTCGGGAGCAGGCAAGGCTGTGTTGGGCTCTGTCGGGAGCAGGGAAGGCTGTGCTGGGCTCTGTCGGGAGCAGGCAAGGCTGTGCTGGGAGCAGGGAAGGGCTGTGCTGGGCTCTGTCGGGAGCAGGGAAGGCTGTGCTGGGAGCAGGGAAGGCTGTGCTGGGCTCTGTCGGGAGCAGGGAAGGCTGTGCTGGGAGCAGGGAAGGGCTGTGTTGGGCTGTGCTGGCAGCAGGGAAGGGCTGTGCTGGGCTCTGTCGGGAGCAGGGAAGGCTCGGCGGGAGCGGGCGGAGCCCTCGGCCCGCGGGGTTGGGTCCCGCCCGGCGGCCAAGGGCGCCACCTGCTGGCCATGCCGGGATCGCGGCGGGGCCCGGGCCGGGCTCTGCGGCCGCCGAACCCCTCTGAGGCGCCGGGTCTAAAGAATCCGGGGACGGGAAAATTGCATCGAATCCCCTAGGTCTATTTCTAAAATGTGGAAATAATTTGTTCACAGATGCCCACTCCCTTGACAGCTGTGCTACTTGGCTTTTGACATCTCAAACCCTTTTCTTTCAAGTCTTGTGCTGCAGGGTTGAGGCTCATGGCACAGAAGGGGCCTGGAAGAACTGTGTTTTAATTGTGTTTGGTTGCTTGGTTCTGGTCTCTAGGTGAACAGGAATTAATCTCTTCCGGGGTGGCAGATACCACTGAGATCTGCCCTGTTAATAGCCTAGTTGATTATACACATATTATTAATCTGTTTTACAATTGCTCTGGAAGACTTGGCACCCCCCTCCTGGTTGTTATGCCTCTACACCACAGGCTGGAATCTCATCAGGGGTCTCACCTGCCTTTTGGTTTTTGTTTTTCAGGTGGTACCAGAGAGATTGGGTCTGCTCTCACCAGGATGTGTATGAGGCACAGAAGTATAGAGTCCAAACTCAGGCAGTTCTCAAGGTGAGTGGCTCCATACCTGGCCCAGCACTGGAGGTTCCTCCTTCATGTGCTGCTGGGGAGCATCTAAAGCTGTTCATCAGCATTGGCTTCTCAAATGACCTCTGCCCATGTCCCTGAGAGCAGCAATTGTTTTCTCCCTGCAGCACATTAGGTGCTGTGAACATGCTGGGTTTCACTGCACATTTATGGGGCTGGGCCAGTTCACCTCAGATCACCTCTGAATGCTGCAGATTCCCACTGTCAGTCCCGGTTGCTCAGTGCTGAGCAGGCGGCTGCTGATGTGACCAACTGACCTGCCTTTGTGTCAGGACTTACTTTAGGCTTTGTCACTGGGTTTTAAACAAGCAGCAGCAGCAAGTGTTGTGCTGCTTCCTCAGCTTACTGCACAGCCCAGATAGCTTATGGCCAAGAGAAAAACCTTCAGCAGAGCAGTATAGGAAATGCAAATTCTCTCATCCTGTTTTTGCAGTTGAATTTAGACTGCAGAGGTAATGCGAGAGCAGTAACTCATGTGCAACCTGGGCTGTACAAAAACAACCTACTTCAATAGTTAGTAGTAGTTTGCATATGTGCCTTTTTTAACCAGACTTAAAAATGATGCATGACCATAGGTGAACAAAAATGATATTTCACCATTTGCCTGATGACCTGCTATGTTTTTTTCCCTTTTCCTCCCATCCTTGAAAGTGTTCAAAGCCAGGTTGGATGGTATAAGCAGCCTGATCTAGTGGAAAGTGTCCTTAACCATGGCAGAGTGGTTGGAACCAGATGACCTTTGAGGTCCCTTCCAATCCAAGACATTCTATGATTATGCTTTGATTACTTTAAAATAAAATTATTTATGAAATTGGCCATGAGGAGACAATTTTAGTTTCCAGTTACCACAGAGTTAGCTGTTTAAATGGTTTGATCCCAGTCTCATTAATTAGTGGAACATTACTGGTGCTGGACTCCACCAGTGTGAGGTGAGGCACATCAGTGGGCAAGATATTGTTCTTTTGTACAGCTGCTCTGTCTTCTTGTGTATATACATATGCTATTTGAGTTTGTAATCTCCATGGCTGCATGAACCTTTCTGGTCTCCTGAGTTTCCATTTGAATTGTGTGACAGTTGAGTAGGATCTGTTTACTCTGAACTGTTTCGGGTCACTCCTCTGCTTTATTCTCTGTTCCTCTCTGTCTGGAGCTTTTGTAATTCTGGTTATCTTGTGATGTGGATTTTTGATTTTTTTTTAAATCTATTTTTTTCTTTTGCTTTCTCTAGTGTAAACATTTTTATGTTCTGATATTTACATTGTGACACTGGTAGCTGTCACAGCAAAAAGTAAAAATACTCCAGTATTGACCTTGGCTCTCTCTGTAAGAATAAGGGCATCTGCAGGATTTGATTGCTCTTTGTGTTTTTTCAACAAAATTAGTGCTTTAATTGACTGTCTGATAAACCCACTTCAAGAACAGATGGAAGAGTGGAAGAAAGTGGCCAATCAGCTGGATAAAGACCATGCAAAAGGTAGTTACAGAGGAAGAATTCTTTAATAGGAGTAAGATTGTAATATCAGTTTTGCTTCCTCTTTTCATGTTTGTACTGGAGAACTGAATGACATGCTTAAATATGTATAGCAGTTTTTCTCTTCTGAAACACTCCTCTCCCAAAGTGCCTAGCAAAAATTTAACCCTTGCTGTATGCATTTTGAAGGTTTAGTTTGCTGGACCCCGGGGGTGGGTTGTTTTCCTAGACTGATAAGCAGTAACTGGGTTTTACTCTGTTAGCCCACTCTCCATGTATGAGCTGAGGATTGGAGATGCCACATGTATCCCTGCAAAGCCCTGGGGTGTTGTTAAAAGCAGCTTGTAAGATCATGTTATGCCTCAGCCAGAGCATCCCCAGAGAGTGCACAGCCCTGCAGAGCACTGAGCATTGTTATTTTGTACCTGATGCCATACAGAGAGTGCTCCTGTGGAGCAGGAGAGCTCTGCTGTGGGACATGGGGTGTCCTGGGCTGCAGGGCTGATGATGGCTCCAGAGGCTTTCCAGGGGGACTGAGCTGCAGGCAGCCAAGTCTTGCACAGCAAGCACATGTTGGTAGATGCCTTTGTACTGGGAATGCTGGCCCTCTAACACAGGTGCTGAAAGCAGGTTGCAGTTCACTGACTGACCCTTGAAAATTTTAGACTTTTGTTATGTCTGAAAGAAGCAGCAGCACCATGGAAACTGATAGGAGGGAGTGGGCTTGACCTCCAAAAGAGGATTTCCTTCTGGGGTCAAAGAGAAGCAGTTGAATCAGCAGCTCTTGAAAAACTTCTGCCTTGTGCTGCAGAGTGTTAAGCATGTAGTGAGCAGGAGAGAGGAATTACATGGGGTCATTGCCAGTAGGGGTGACCCAGGCCAAAGTGGCAGAGATTTAGAGTTTAGTGGGCAGACTTGGGTGTTGGGAGTGCATCTGGCCTCAGTACAGTTCTTGTGCCTGCCATGAATCTGCTTCTGTTTTTCCATCTACAGAAGAGTACTAACACTGATCTCCTTTGTTAAAGTGTACGTGTACATGTATATACATGCATACGTGCCTTGTATCTTCTTTTTTTTTTTAAGTATCAGTTTTCATATGTGGTACCTTTAGTGTTCCTGCACTAGAGGTTGAATATTTTGTTCTGGGATTTTAATCCTCCTGGAATGTACAGCTCATCTGAAAATGAGGACAAGTGCAGTATGCTCCACTTCATCAGAAGGAGCTGGCAATGTGACCCTTCCTTGGGCAGAGTTTTAGCAACCTCTTCCTCTGCCTGACTCTCATGCTGGAGAGGGATCACAGGATATTCTCTGCCTTGCCATTTCTGGATTGCTGTTTTTTGCACACAGATGTTTTGAGAAACCTGTCATCTCTGTTTTCCATTCCTGAGAGTGGATGAAATGAAAAGCACTCTAATTTTGTACTGTGTTCTCAGTTGTTATTTCTGTAAAGGCTTTGTTTATTTGCAAAAGATTTTGGTATGTGAATGTGCTCACTCCCTAACATGTTACATTAAGCCAAATGTATAGGCTTTACAAAATGCTGCTTTGTTTAATGGTAGCTGTTCTCAAAAAGTTTGTAGTCTAATGTCTTTAAATGTAGCATTTTCTGTGAAAAACATTCATTTTGGCATTGATTATATTGATAATAGAGATTGTGTGTGTTTTTTAGAATACAAAAAAGCCCGCCAAGAGATCAAAAAGAAGTCATCTGATACACTGAAGCTACAGAAGAAAGCAAAGAAAGGTAACTTGCTTCCTACTGTACTGTTTACAGCCTTCTGAGCTGTGCTCATTGACAGAGATTGAACAGTGATGGAACTTTCTACTGTAATAATCCTGCCCCTCTAATGTATTCCTGGTACCTACCTGGGTACCAGGATACAATTACTGTGTGTCATTTAAATCATGTTCTGAAGCTGCTGTCTAATGTTCTTATACAAAAGCCTTAAAACTGTTTATGCAAAGTCAATCATGTTTTAAAATAGAGCCCTTACTGCTAACTTTTTCTTTTTAGGAACACTGACACTCTTAACATGACTTGTGCAGATACCTGTAAAATTTTCTAGAATCTTTTGGAATCATATAAAAAAAGCCATTATGTAAATGTTCCCTAACTATTAACGTTTCTCGCTGTTCTTCCTTTCTGGCACTTTTCCTCTTTTTTCTTTTTTTTTTAACAGCCTGTAATCTCCTAAACCTTACTTTATTGATCAGACTGAGACAGTGGCATGGGTTGTTTTTGGGGGGGAAGGGCTCTTGGCAGTCATAGAAAACTAAAGATGAGTGAGAAGAAAAAGGGAATTTTCCTGAAAGACAGTTTGTCTTTTTAGCAGCTGTATCTCATGTTGCTCTCCCACCTTCACCTTGTCATAGGGGTTTCATCACTGTTTTGATGGAAACATGCAGCACTGCTAGCTGCAGCACTGCCATCACTAAGGGTTTTACTTGGCCAAGTGCAAACCCCACCAGGCTTTGGAACAATGACAGGGAGCTTGTACAGAAGACTTCCTGGTTCCCTTTCCTGGTTCCCTTTCCTGCACTGGGCTCTTCCTAGCTGGGTCACAAGTGTGCTTTGAGCAGCTCTCAGTCTGCAGGTTGAAACTTGTCCTTCCCCTCCTGCCTAGAAACTGTGAATCCAGGGACAAGTAAAATAAATGCAGGGGTGGGGAGTTTCTTGAAATTTTGAAATTGTGTGTTACCCAGAACAGGTAAGCTGTCTCTAGCTGTCCTTCCATATAGGTGAATCAATAATCACACTGGTGGAAAGCCAGGTGACTGGAAAACTGCTCTTGAATGTTAGCTGACTTTAGATAAGAGATGAGGAAAGGAGAGATGAAAGCCACCAAGAGGGAGCTTAGCTCAGTAGGTTCTGTGTGTCTGTCAGTTAGTTCAGTGTCCTAAATCAGATGGTGACTGTTACCATTTGAGATAAGACTTTTTGTGATAAGATTTATTTTTTGGATAATGTGTAAACATGTTTCTCATTTTGTGTGATGAAATGTCTGATTGCAGACCAACAGCTTTATAGAGTTTGTGGTATTCCTTCCATGTCTTCTCCTGTCTCTCCCCTGTCTTTTCTAGTCTTATTTCTTCTTGTCTTTGTGTGATAGAAACAACCCATCAGTGCATGGTAGTTAAGCATGGAGAAAAACATAAAAGCGTGGAATGGTTTGGGTGGATGTCTGGGATCTGGGAGGAGGGAGCCATTTTTTGAATCTGTTTCTATGGATTGACAGCTGTCTGGCTCCATCTCCCCTTTATCCTGCTTCTGAGTGTTCAATAAATCATCCTGCAATATTGAAGGAGGAGACATCATCTTCTGTGAAGTGTGAAGAGGAAAGAGAAGTACTTAAAAGCTGCTGGAAAAAAACCCCACTGTTCTCATGCTGCAGATGCTACCTGCATCTGTTAGCAGTGGTTAAAGCAAGCAGGCTTGGTCCTTGGATTTTCTGCTTTCATATGCCCCTCCTAAAATGTGAGCCAAGTCTCATGATGAGAGTCAGGAAACTGGTGTTTTGTGCTCATTCAGGATTGAACATCTTTTAGCGAGGAGTGGAACAGGCCTCATTTTGCCATTGTTGTAGCAGCCATGATGTGATTGAAATTTTGTTTTCTTTTTTTTTTTTTTTTAATCCAACTCCCTTGCTTAATTTTGCCATTATGATGTTCTTTTGGAGATGTGGTGAAGGTGCTGTATTTCTGTGCTGTCCCTCTGGGAGCTGCTGTCAGACTCATGGTGTTTGCTCCAGAGCACAAAACCACAGGGAGTCAGGGGATGTTTGAGTGCATGGGGCAGGTGGAAGAGCTGAGGGCTCACAGGCAGCCAGTACAGGGAAAAGCAGGAGCTGCAATATTTCTGAGGAGCTGAGAGTTGTTCTCATGGCCCCTGGGGAGAGGAGGCCTTGGCTCCTAAGGCTGTGAATATGAATACCCAAAGCTGTTGGCCTCAGCAGGAGTAGAGAGGGGATGGGAGGAAGTTCTCTCTGCCTTCCTGCAAGTTATCAACAACGCTTAAGTTAGAAGAAAAAAACAGGAGCAGATGCCTTTTCTCCTCTTTGCTGTTTTGGTCCCTATCTTGAAGAAATAAAGCTTTGGTCTGAGTGCAGTGTCAAATGTTGTTGTGAAAATGTTTTTGTATGTACCCATCTTGACAGATCTGTTCAGTGTCCTGTGTGGTGAAGTATGTTGCTCTTGCATCTACCGAGGGATAAAAAAAATCAAGAAGGGGTTTATTTTGTAACATGATAAAGCTGCAGAAGTGATTCTGCTTTAGGACACAAATGTGATTTGAACTATGGAAAAACTGTGCTGGAGGCATGAATGTCTTCCCATGTCTTCAACTCTCCTGTTTCTCTGTTTTACAGACTTTTTTTGTTCTGTTCTTCCTCAATCAGGACCTGTCCCTTTGATTTTTCTGTAAAGTTACTGACTCACCTATGGGAAATCTAAAACAAGCAATTCATTCCCTTCCTAGCACTTGTAAGAATACTTTTGAATTAACTTTATGATCACCTGTGGGCAAGCAGGATGTGTGCTGAATTCTGGATTTGCTTCAACACCGTGCATGCTACTGTAAAGGTCCTTCAAGCTTATTCTGCTGTTTCCCATCTGACCTTATGGGAAAGTGTTTTCCTTCTGCTTTGGGCAGCTCCATGTGGAGGAGCTCACATAAAAGCCTCTCCTTTCCTCATTCCTATCCTGGCAGTGGTGGCCCCCAGCCCTGATGTGTCAGGCTGCAGGGCTCTGTCACAGCTGATGCTGCACAGCAGCTCCCTTGCTCCTTGTCTGCATCCCAAGGACGTTCAGGAAGGAGGATCATGGGCTGTGGGGCTTGTCCTGGTGGGAGTGCTGCAGGTTGGGTTCCCTGGGTCAAATCCACAGGGGTTTGCCTGTTCCATGGCTTCTGTGGGGTCTCTTTGTTCCTGTTCCACGTGGCCAAGGTCAGAGTTCAGGCTGGGCATTTAAGATCACGTGTTAGAAATTATGTTTGCAGAGTAAATGTGTTCATTGCAATAAGGGTGTTTCCAAAGCTTGAAGTGATGGGGAAAACACTAAGCTTTCCAAAGAAAACAAAAGGAAGTCCAGGGTCCTTTCTGGAAGTTTGTTAGGGTATTTTTAGTAAAGTGATACAACTATGAAATGAAAGTCTTGCATTTCAAAAGACCTCACAGCGAAAATTTTCACCCTGTTTGTTGTCTTTAACTATTAAAAAAAATCCACATGAAGCTAAATCTATGTAGTTTTAAATAGGATGCTGGTGCACCTCCCAGATCCATGCAGTCCCTGAGGGTTTCATGGGGATCTTCAAGGTTCTTCTTCAAGGCCTTCTTGCACCCTTGTTCCCACGGGGAACAGGCCCCTAGGGCTTGTTGCCCACCCCAGCATTGACACTTAGCTCCCGAACAGATGCAGTTGTGTAGTGCATAGAATTGCAGACATGTCCTAAATTGCTCTTTGTTTTCAGATAAACATTGGCCACCAGAAGTCAGCCCAGCTAACCTGAGTCAGCAGAATAATTATGCATATACTTAAAATAAATTCCATATTTAGGTTTCTGCTGATTCAGGGCCTCATAAGTGGATCCATAGCTGCTAGAAGCTATTGATGCTATATCAAATCAGGAGAGAGGCAGCAGCTGTGGCTCTGCATGTAACCATTTGGGAAGGTTAACAAAATGCATTATTCTTGAAGAAAAAATGATCAAGTGATTAAATTAAAATATATCTGAATGCATGTGTAAAATCTGGAGTGCATGTTGGGTGTATTTTCTGTATTTCAGCTTGGCTATTAATGAATAAATAAACAGGTTCCCCTCCTACCTATAACATGATTGGTTGGTTTCATTTTCAGGTTCTTCATGTGACAGTGAGCTTTGAGGAAAATGTTTAAATCCAAGTGGATATGTAAGAAGTTGTTGGATGTAACACTCCCAATAATATAACACATATTAAGAAGAAAACTGAGTTTTATCTGTTAGACACGTAGAAGTTTCTGCAGAATTCCCTTAACATTCAGTACAACATTTCTTCTTGTGTTCCCATCGATGCTGAGTATCCAAACTGGCAGTCTCTCCTTTTGAGTAAGCAGCAGTTTTGGAAAGTATTCGTGATTCTAATGAAATTCAGAGAATAGGACATGATTTTTAATTTACTGTAGAACATGATTATTAATTTACTGTAATACTGCCAAAAGTGCTTTTTCTTCCTCTTCCTGGTTAGCAAAGATGACGTCTTTGTGTTTTAGAGCCTTTTTAGGATTTTTTTCCCTCTGGTCTTTGTAATATTGTTAGACTGCTCTCAAGGATGGATGTGCAAAGCCCATGACTCTAAACTAAAAAGCATAAAGCTCTTCAATGCAATTATAAGTGAAGAATGTCTCATTCTTACAGCAAGTGCTGACCTTCTCATTCAAGTACTTTGCACTCTTTCTGTACATGGCACTTGCCCCATCTGGAGTGGCAGCCTGGAGAGGGAGAATCCCTGGCCAGAGCCTTCCTCCCCAGGAGGGAGCCTCATTCCTCTAACTTGATCAAGTGTGGCACCATGACTGAAGTGAGAGCCAAAACTCTGTGGAGTCAATAAGATGCAGCTCAGAAGGAGGAAAGCTAATGAGAAAATTATCCTTATCTTTTGCAGGAAAAAATCCTGTGTGAATGAGGCCATGGTGCCTGCAGGGCTTTTTGGTGTGTTTTGTTTTTTTAGGGTTTTTTTCCCTGCAAGCTTATAATGTGAACTCTCCTTTGCAAAAATGCAGTGAAGACATGTTGCTAAATCAGTGACTGAAGACATTTCTTCAATTTACTTTCGTTCCTTGAGTTTTGAAGGCCTCTTGATAGTTCCCCTCTTTTTGACAGCAAGCCAGTTTTATTGCAAAATTTTATTATGTAAAGTTTTAAAATTAAAATATGCATATCATAGTTAATCTTTTTGATGTTCTTCCACATTGCATCAGCAATTAGGTTTTCATTTAATTAACAATCTGTTAATGTAATTGCAGTAGAGAACATCAAAAAGTGCTGTGGTTTACTCACGCAGCACCAGTCTAGAGTTCTGCAGGTTTGAGTTCCCTCTTCCCTGGTAAGGAATGATTTGTGCCACTTGACCAGGGTCTGGTTATCTGTGTTGTGCACTTTCTCTGAAGCACAGGTTTACATCTTCTCACTGAGGAGTCTAAACTGGTTTAAGTCTCATTAAATAAAACTGTATGGTAAATAACCAGGGGTTTCATTTGCAACAGCTCTGCAGGATGCAAAACTAATGCGTTTGTCTTTATCAGCAATGGAAGAATTCAAAATCCTCTAGTCCAAACTGCTCACTCTCTTGTCTTGGCGCTGATGATAATGTCTAAATTCTAGGAATGCTGGAATACCAGTTTGACTTTTTTTATTTTCCTTTCTGTGTCAATTTTGTGTCCTGCAATTTCTCACCATGCGCACCTGCCTGCCAGCTGAGGCTCTAGGTAAGTCTGTGCCATGCTGTGACCCTGGTGGCTGGTTTATTGTAGCCCTTGCTGTGGCCTCTTTATGGTGTCTGGTCTCCACTAACTGCCTAGACTTTAATTTCTAATGCAACTAAAATATTGCCTAATCTTGGTGAACAAACCATCTTTTGATTTATTTTCTTTTGGCATCTAATTGGAACACTGTAAAAGAAGAAAACCAGTGTTGTGGATAAACCTCTGGTTTATTTTAGAAAGGGATAACATGTTCAGATAAATCTTGTCACAGCTGGGAGAGAAGTTAAATGGAATAGACATGTCATCAAGGTGATGTTCAAATAATTGAGTATCTTATTGTTAATATGACTTTTAAAGTCTAGAGCCTGAAGTCCTTAATGTTGGTCTTTGTAACCTGTGATCCAAATTCCCTTTTTTATGAAAATTGCATGCATCTTTCTTACCTGATAGATAAGAAATCACTCTATTTACTTCATGCTGGGGAAAGGGTTGGAATTCAGCATCACAGTTGTCTCCTGTTGCCTGATCACATCTCAAGTATGTTTAAATTGGGATGCTGTTTCAGCTATTTTGCAAATTTAAAGTAGCTGCCTTGGAATCCCGTTGTGAATGAAGCATGGTGTTTCTGAATCTGAGCAAAGGACTCATACCTGCACTTATAAATGTAGTGATGGAGGTGTTGCCTTTGGGAGAAGCCTGAATTGATTAAATCAGCAAGCTCTCAAACAAGGTGTCTCCACTGGGCTCCTGGAGCTGGGCCTTATTGAGGCTGCTGCTTGTCCATTTTTTGAAACCACATATTGTGGTTTTCCTGGTTTGTAATTCAATCTAGAAATGCTATTTGGCAACTTGTAGCTTTTCTGTTAAGGCAGAACTTGGCACTTTTGAACATGAGCAGCTGACTCAGATCTCCAGTAGCCAAAGGAAAGACGCGGATTTGGTTTCTGAAGGAGTCTGAGGTTAATCCCAGTTATGAGGTTTATGGTGGCAGAATTCTTCTGTTCTCAGCACAGATACATATTAGTTCATTTGTTTGCTTTACTGTGCAGAACTTAAAGGAGGTTGTTCATTCTGACAGCTGGAGCAGGTGTGCTCTTGTAAAGAGGATGGTTTGGGAATGACTGCCATGGAGCCTACTTTGATTGTACAAGTAGAGGTGTACTCAGCATTATCTCATGTAAATTCTGCCACTCTGTCAAGTGTCCAGTATTGAATATTCAAGTTTTGTGCAGATGCTTTAAAAAGTGTCTTTCTGTGAGGACATGGAAAACAGTAATTTCACCAATATTTGCTGCATTGCATTGTCAATAACAGCAGTAACTTTAGCAGTCCAACTTGCACAGAGAGAATTTAAAAATTGTTTGGTGTTGCTGAGAGTTTTGCTAGTATGTCCTATAAAATATAGGCATGAAATTGGGTTGAAAATTGGATTTGCCTTTTCCTTTTTCCCTAATATTTTTCCTTCATCAACGTTTTTTGAACAATAGTTATTTAAGAAATTGCATGAGGCTTTTAGCCAGGATTCACACAAAACACTGTAAAATGCAAGTTCTGTTGCATGTTGGTCCTTTAAAGCCCTTGCATGTCACGGTAATGATGTAAAGCACCTGCTGTGAGGATGGCATTGAGACTGTCCTTGAAGAAGCAGCAGATCCATGTTACTTTTGATGAGCAATTCAGCTCCCTGCACTTGATGAGCTGTCACTTGCCTGTGTCCAGGTGCCGGTCACCAGGCTGTTGGAGCATGGTGTTGTTGGGGAATTCAGTCCACAACTTCTGGTCTTGCATTTGTGCTCCTCTCTGCATCACCAGAGCTCCTCTTTGAGAGAGGCTGGATTTGAATTCCTCCTCAGTGTTCAGGTTGTTGACTTGTTCTTCTGGGTGCAGCTGGACACGCTCTGCAGAGCCATCCCTACCTCCTGTTCATGTCAGGCTGATTCAGACCAGTGACCTGTGACTACACTGGATGCTTTTGACCATTGCTATTGCTGATTGCTGTGGTGGGTCACTCAAACCTGCCTGCAGCTGGGGTAGGAGTGTCCTTCCAGGTGCACTTCCACAGCTACTGCATGATAAGACTCTTCTGGAACTATCTTATGTCATTGTGGTAGTTGTGTTGGTTTGGAAGTGTTTTGGAATGCATAACCTAAAGGCCAGAGAATGTGGGCTGGAGGGAATAATCACTTGCTGATATTCTTCATGAAAGTGTGTCTTGTGACCACAGCAAAAATACTGCAATCAAAAATACTGCTTTGGCCATTAACCTTCTCCTTGTTGTTCAAGGGGGAAAAAAAACTGCATTGCTCTCCAGTGGTCAATATTTCTTTCTGAGATAAGTAGCAGATTTAAATCAGTGAAGACCCAGGGTGTCTGAGGAGCAGAAGTGGTCAGCAGTTGGCCCTCACACCTTTGCTGTTCTCTGGGTGTAGGAGTGCTGCTGTGGGGATGTGCTCTGCTCTG
This sequence comes from Agelaius phoeniceus, assembly GCF_051311805.1. Taxonomy (NCBI): domain Eukaryota; kingdom Metazoa; phylum Chordata; class Aves; order Passeriformes; family Icteridae; genus Agelaius; species Agelaius phoeniceus. Next base: position 143,474,896 of record NC_135265.1, on the reverse strand, counting down.
CTTAGCAAAGGAAACTGCTTCAATTAGGCAGAGATCTCATCCCTCAGATTTCCTGAGCTGAGTGCAGCTGGCGATTCAGGGAGTGGGAAGAGCCATGCCTGCTTTCAGAAGACTTGCTAGATTGATGTCTGCATTGTGGAGCTTTCAAAGGATGTTGATAAAGCTTTCCTCCTCCTAAAAGATGATTTAGGAGAAGTCACCAGGAGAGAGCTGTATTCATCTGTAAACATCTGACTTCAGAGCTTCATCTAAATGATTCACCTAAGCTTGTTTCCTGCTCTGAATTGTACCTGAGACAGCTTCTGTGTTTTCATAGACTATCCAAATGCCCCTGAGCATAAAAACAGGTCTGTGAAAATACTGGTGAGAAGCTGTGTGTCTGTTACTGTACTGACTCACTGGAAGAAATAAAATGGAAATTTTGTAGAGGTACAGAGGAAGTTGGAGAGTGGTGCAGTTTTACACATGCTTTGACCAAAGAGTTAAAATACCAGCATTATTATGAACATATGAACATTATCCTCATAACTTTGTTGAATTGAGTGAATTACACAGGTGCAAATGGAGTTTATTCTTGCCCCAGGTTTTGGCTGCTCTTGTTTATCTGGTCCAAGATGTCCTGCTCTAAGGTCCACAGAAAGTACCAAAGTTGACTGTAATTGAACCCACTTTGTCAGTGGTGTCCAGTTGCTTTTTAAGTGTGTATGTTCTCACTGCATAGGCAAATGCATTTAAAAAGGATTTACTGCATTATGTGCATGATTGTGGTGGAGCAGCTGAATGTTTATAGCAGTTCTGCAGAGCCAAACTAATGAGTGTTTCATTTAGTTTGCAGCTAATATATTTTGCACTTGGTACATCCATGGTAGTGAGCCAGTATCTAGGCTTGAACAACAGGTAGTTTTTTTACCCACTGTAATTCCAGGCAGCACTCAGGACCTGACCAATGATGCAAGTTTCTGTTTCCTAAAGAATTTGAAAGAACATCTCCAGAGAAGTAGGAAATGTTTAACCACTGCATCTGATGGCAGAGTATGGGGAGGGCCTGAAATGTACAGAGTGGTCTTGAAGCAGAAGGCCCAGTTTGTTTCCTGAGAGTGACAGAGAAAAAGGCACAGGACCTTCAGGGAGGTACCCAAAGCTCTGCTATAACTTACTTCTGGTAGATGCTGATTTTGATGGAGGAAGCAGAGGACCTTCAGACTATGTTCTTCTTAAAGTTTATTTACTTCCAAGTTAAGTAAGTTTTATGACCACATTAGAGCAGCCAGACTGATCTGCAGGATCAGACACTGCTGGAAGTTTGGTACTAGGTGCCCTTGGCAGTGACCGTGTCCATGTTGCACTGCATGTGATTCTTCCAGGATCCATTGCACAGCTCTGCATGTGGGTGTCAGTGCATTTTACCTGGACTATGTCTAACTCTGCAGAGATTTTGATATATCCAGCCTGTGATTCCACTAAGCCAGTGTGATTCTCTTTGCTTCCATCGCTGCTCCCTTTTCCTGCAGCTCTGGCTGTGTATCAGTGCAGGGAGGCTGATGGCTTTGCCTTGCTCTGGAGTATTAAGGAAATACATATGTAAGGCAAAGGTTTTTCCTTTTTAAGCCTGACATTGAGTCATCTGCATTGTGTACTACACACATAAAGAGACCTTTTTCCTCTTGCTCTTAGCTTTAAATCCTCTGTGCAGAAAGGTTATCATCCAAATAATTGATTTTGGGTAGCTGCTTGTAACTCACCCACGATTTTTTCAGTGTTATCTTCCGAGTAGTTAAATTGCATGTGATGGCATTTCTGGGAGATTTGCAACAAATTTATACAACTGAGGTCCTTTAAAATATTTAGGGGTGTAAGCTGCATGAAAACATCTTGCAACTGCAACATTATTGGTTATAGTATATCTAAGCATCAGCTCTTAATTCCTAGAGGAATATTTTTTTGGCATCATGCAGCGTAAGCAGTCAACACAGAATAAGGTACTGAGCTGTCACGGGAAGTTCTTGTATTATGAGTTGACTGTAATTAACACATTGAAGCTTTTCATTGCAAAACATTGGAATTTAATTGTATCCATTGACATATTTTGGACATATATCTATATATACATATGTAAAAAAAATAAATATATGTAATCTAGTTGAGAAATTTTGTTTAGTTTGGGCTCTGGAATGAAGAAAATGGTTTCAACAGTTGGTTTGTGCAGAGTACTTGAATCTGGTGGTCCAATGATCAGTAACATGTCCATAGTAACATTTTGTATAGGAGATTGATTCATTCATTTAATGAATCCACAAAATTCTCATTAGGACCTTGTTAGGCACAAATGCAAGAGGGCAGAGGAGTACACCTGGGCTAGTGATTTGTACTCTCCCAGTTAGTAAGATGTTGGTTTTCAGCAAGGATGATGTGAAGAGTTTCTACAGCTAATGCTCTGATAAAGTCCTTATTTAAAATGCTGTCTTTGGCTTGTTGAAACCTTTTGAATTGAGCTGGATTTCTGTTCTGTGCAAGAAGGGAAAAAAATAAATGCTTTGAAGTGCTTGATTTAATTGAGGGGGGAAACATCCTTACTGATTTGAATTAAGGGAAAATGCTGCTTGAGACTCAAATTGCAAAAGCACAATCCAGCAGCAATGCTGGCTGAAAATAATGTCATCTTCTCTGGAGAGGCACAGTTTTGACAATATGTGCTCTTGATTGTTTCCTGCATACAGGACGGGGTGACATTCAGCCTCAGCTGGATAGTGCTTTACAAGATGTCAATGATAAGTACCTGCTGCTTGAAGAAACCGAGAAGCAAGCTGTCAGGAAAGCTCTGATCGAGGAGCGCGGTCGATTCTGCGCTTTCATCTCCATGCTGCGCCCTGTGATCGTAAGCGCTCTTCGTTTTCACTCAGTACAATGCACAGATTAGATAAGTGGCCAGAAGCCTCTGAAGAGAGTATCTCATTGTGTCTTAGGAATTAATTTCTAGAGCCATAATACAGCCTGTATCTCTCTCTGTCTAGCAAGTGGTGAGAGTTGGGGCCTTTCTTGTAGGCACTTGGAGTAATTCACCAATGGAAAACACTGAACACCTTCAAGGTGACTGATGGGTAAACAAAGACTGAAGTCAGTTTGTGTTCTTTCTGCATTCCAGCCTGAGACATTGCAAATGCAGCTTTTTCCACTGCTTTCCTTCTTAACATCACATTTTAATATAAATCCTCCTTATCCTACTCCAGTGCTAGGACTGATAAATGTTTCAAGACCTCCCCTGGGTATATAATGACATTATCTGACAAATTGCAGGCTGCTTCCATGCAGTTTTCTGATAGCTCCTTTTCTTCTACATGACAGTTTTTTAGTTCATTGGAAAGGTTTGGGTAAATTTTCATCATCTCAGGTAGTCTGAAGCCCGACAAAGAATTATTCATGGCTTTGTGCAAGTGAGGTGCATTTCTGAAGGGTCACCAACCTACTGGGAAAATGTTCCCAGTGCTTGTTTACAAAGAGCATCAGTCTCAACAGAAAACCATTGTTAGAGAATTAGAAAAGTCATGGCTGAGTCAGGAGGAGGTGAATTCCAGACTGAGAGGACCTGGAAGAAATGGTAGCTGAGGAATTACTGTGGTAGTTTACAGTGTGGGAATCATCATCTGAGTTAGCTGTCAAAGTAATTTCAGCCAGAATCAATCATAGATGTATTAATGCTCTGTATTTCTATAATGCCTTTAACTTAACTATTAAAAACTATGAGTTTAACCCCTGTTTACACTCAAGCTTAAAATTGTTAGGACACATTAATGAGTGTACATCGAACAGTTAGGTAATTGTCAAGTGCAGCAAAACTGACACTCTCTCTAAAGATCACAGAAAGAAGGCTGAGACTTATTTATCTTGTTGATGAGATAAAAAATTTCTGGGGTTTGGAATTTACAGCAATCTTAAAGTAGTTACAAAACTCTAAATTAATATTTTCTACCTTTCATAGTTACTTAATGTAGAAAGAAAATACAGCTCCACTGGGCATCCCCACAATCATCAGCAAAATTATAAAGGTCATATATTGTGTTACAGGTGTGATTTTTAAAACCAAGGCTGTGGTTATCCTGGCTTGCTTTTCTTTTCAGGAAGAAGAAATATCAATGCTAGGAGAAATAACCCATTTGCAAACCATATCAGATGACCTGAAAAGTCTCACCATGGATCCACACAAATTGCCATCCTCGAGTGAACAGGTTAGATCTTGTTACCTGAAAAACATTTTATTTGTGGCTTGCATCACTTTTGTGTTGTGAGGAATATTGACTACTAGTATTTAGTGGTTTAATGTGATGTTTTGTAGAAGCTTTTCAGCAGCAAGGTCATTTTTAACATGAGGAATTTAGGAAAAAACCCAATCTTGTTGTGAAAATTTGTTTTCAGGGGCTGAGTGCCCCTAAAATATTTGGTGAGAACAGAGTGAAGTGGTAGCAGTAACACTTTGAGGGGTATGAAGATGCCCAATTTCTGTGGAGAGTATTTGAGAAATGAGTGTCATCTCCTTGCCCTACCTTTGAGCATCCCTGTGTTTTTGTAGTCACAAAGTTGCTGGGGTTGTGTGGCTTGGTGGAGTCTAACATTTGAGCATTTTTCCATGCTGTCCTTAAAATGCATAGGAAAATGTGTGTCATTAAATGAATCCAAATAGGACATTTGTCTGCAGCCCTGCTGTGTGAACTCAGTTTTTTTGTCATACTTTATAATCACCTTATCATTGACACAGAAGTGTAAAGCTGTGTTGTGGTTGAATACTGAATCTTCAGTTAATTGTTTAAAATGTTAAAGTACTTCAGCTCAAAGGCTGTAATAATTTTTAAGTCAAAACAAACAAAAGAAACAAAACCCGGAAAAGCTTCCTTAATGCAAAAAATAAATCTCCAATTTACTTCCTAAAAGTTTTTTTTCCATTCAGATCTGAACTTTCTTTCTGTGGTGGCAGCCTTAGTGTTGAAGTATGCTAATATACCAGGAAAGCCAAGGATGAAACTGACTCACCTGTGTGATACAGCATAATTTTGGAAAAGAACTGAGACTCAATTGGCACTGAAAGTTTGTGGCAGGGATGAATGCTGTGTGACAAGCAGATGCTTTCTTTTAATAGGGTGAATTTTTTTCCACATCCTTGATGCTATTGATTATCTTTCATCAGGTAATTTTAGATTTGAAAGGTTCTGATTACAGCTGGTCTTACCAGACTCCTCCATCCTCTCCCAGTACTACAATGTCCAGAAAATCTAGTGTTTGCAGGTAAGTCAATTGGTAATATTTATTTTTAACCTGTTTGGGGGCAAAAGGAGGCAAGTTCAGACTGTGAAATGGATTTGTATACATTCTTAAATCTTAAATAGCAAGTCTTAGTACAACAGTACCTCATGGTCTTTACTCATTTCAGTATGTGCTGGGGATATTAAAAAGGATGGGCAGGACTGAACAACTTTTGAATTCAACACAACTTGGAGATACTTTTGATTCAGTTCTCTTGAATCCATTTTGGATCAAAGAGCAGATTGTACTGATCTAAACTCTTGAGATTGTCCATTCATAATTTCCTTTTCTGTTTTTCATGTGATGACTTTTTAGATTATTCTAAGTAGCTGTTACTAATCAGTAAGTTAAACTATTTGAAAAGGGGAAAAACATCCTTGACAATTGCCCTATCAATCTGGTAGATGGAAATGCTTTTTTGATACAAGTTTTTTTGACTATTTAATGCTGTCTAATGCTGTCCTGAAATATGTTGAAACACTGGATTCTGTCTATGCTTTCTCTGTAAAAACTGTTTTCTCTCATAAAACAGTTTATTAGCATGTTGCCCCCATATCCTGGTGTCCACATTTACTCTTTCCTTTTACTGAAAAGGAAGATACCCTGTTGTGTATTCTGCTCAACACCTCTCTAGCTTCTCTCAAATTATTACCTTTCAGTTTGCTTTATGAGCTATGTTCTGCAGGTTCCCTGTGTATGAGCAAAGTTACCTACAGCATGTCAGAGCAAGTGAACACAACTTCTATGCACCTACTTGTCTCTGCATGCAGATATATATAAAAAAGTCAGTATTTTATATATATATATGTGAAAATGTGTATATTTAGAGCAATGAGCACAGGCTTAAAGATGCAATATCCTGAAGCTATAAAAGAAAATGGCAAAAAAAAACCCCAAAAATTCATCATCTCTTCCTAATCAAATTCATCTTCTTGTACCTGTATGGCACAGACTGATGTGTGTGGGTAAAACAAAGCAGAGCTCCTCTTGCTCTGCTCCCTGCTGACTTGCAGGGTGTGTGTAGGTGGTGTTGGTGCACAGGAGGTGCAGCCTCACCTGTGCATCTTTTAGAGCCATCCTCAGGCCAGGCTGCTGCCAGTGCAGCAGGGAGCTGCCATCAGATTGGTACATCCTGCTAGTCCTGCTCAGCCACCCCAGCAGGAAATTCCCAAGCTCCCACATTGTGGCTGGCATGTATGGATTCTGAGGATTAAAAATCAGTCTCTTCCTTTGAAAAATCACTGTGGTTTGTTTTAATGGATATTAATTTTGGGGTTTCATTCTCTGGTTGTCCTTGTTACTGACTAAAGCTCCATACCCAATGGCTTGGCTTCACTCCATGTGCTGTCCTGTGTTTTATCTAGTAGGAAGCCTTCAAGTGAGCAAAACGTGTCCCAGGTACTCTGAAGTGTGGGGGGTTGGTGGTGCTTTCAGAAGTCTCACACACTGTCCTGCTGGCTGTCTGCAGCAGCATGCCCAGGGGCAGACTTTTAGATGAACTCCAGTGTCTTTGGTCCCCCTGCTAGAAATGCCATTGACAATCTGGTCCAGCTGTGAGTCAGAAATAGGAGAGAACCATCAGCAGACTCGTTCTGAGCAAGTGCCATGCTCAGGGAGGACATGTAGCAATTCCTTCATCCCTAACCTGAGTTTGAAGTCTGAGTGGTTAAGATTTGATCATTTGAATGACACTCAAGATAAAATGCCATTTTCTGTCTGGTCACCAGGGATACTGCAGCTGCTTATGGTTCTTCACTGATATATATGTGCATATATATATATATATATTTAATTTGTCAACATTTTTCTTTTCCGGTTTATGCTGCCTGTTGCTAGAGACATGTGGAATGTTAATTGTACTGTATATGGGTCTCTCCCCACCCCACCCTTGTGTCTTTTCCTCTCCCCTTTCCTTTCTGTGTTCCTTTTGTCTCTCACAGCAGTCTGAACAGCGTTAACAGTAGTGATTCCCGCTCCAGTGGCTCGCACTCGCACTCACCTAGTTCACACTATCGCTATCGCAGCTCCAATCTGCCTCAGCAGGCACCCATGAGGCTGTCCAGTGTGTCCTCCCATGATTCTGGATTCATGTCCCAGGATGCTTTCCAGTCCAAATCGCCATCCCCCATGCCACCAGAAGCACCTAACCAGGTACGTGCAAGCATGAGAACACAAACCTGAGTGTGAGCTGGACTCTCTAACTTGGCTCACCTTTCAGAAAAAGGAGCTGGTGTGGTTTTGGGGTACCTGGAGTCAGTTTAAACATTGAGGGTAAGGGTTGTCTCAGTGCATTTCGTTTATCTAAAAGTTGGGCCTCTAGCTGGAGTGATTTAAGCTGCTTTGGCATAAAAGGGATGAGTTGCTCTTGGGCTGTACAGTTTTCCCTCTGGTCCTGGAGGGAGCCTAGATGCCTAACTTTGAGATAAATACAGACAACCAAGAGCAAGAAGACCCACCTTATATGAGGGAATAATATTCACTTTACCCACTGAATTTACTAGTTAATATCCTGCACAGGTTGCAAGTGGTTAATATCTGGTGGCTCTTTGTTGTTTAATGGGCAAATATTGATGCCAGAACATCCTTTTGACAGCCATAGTACTGATGCTGGTGCCTTTGGCATTAGAGACACTTCTTTAATTCCTCCTCTGCAATGGGTCTGGGATACTCTAAATGCTACCAGCATTATCATATGGAATTTGTTTTGCCATTTTTTATGACACCTATTTCTGTGGATAGACTTGAATTTTGGACTCTCACTTGAGAACCTTGCAGAAATAAGGTTTCTGCATGAAAATGGGAGGTATTATTAATTCTTCATGGAACTCATAAGAAATGAGTTTTTGTGTAGTCACAGATTATAACTTCATATTATCCTGAAGCCAGTCACATGGAGAGGATTTCCCTACAAATATAAGCAAACTGAGCATTTTTGGGTCTGCAGAAGGAAGCTGCTACTCTGTTGATGGCATCCTTCCTCTAAAAACTCACTGGCCATCTGCAGGCAGAGATTTGCAATGCTCTGTGGCCTGTATCTTTCAGCACCTGAATTTTCTTTGCTGTTTTTTGAGGATTTTTTTTAAGAAACCCCACAGCAACTGTAATATTTTTAATCAAGGCTGAATTGCCTTCTCACATTATAAATCCCATTGAAAATTTACCTACAAACTGAAAAGGACCTAGTATCCTGTTGTTGAGTATTACTTTAATACACCCTGAGGTCACTGGAGAAAAACTGTCTTTTACTTCAAAAATGTAGTTGCACTCCTTTTTACATGTTGAGGAGTAGGTAGTTATAGGCATGGTTGGGGAGTGTTAATCCTCATAGTCAGCAAATGTTAGTGGTTATCAAGTGTCACCTGCCCATGGAAACCACCCTAGACCACCTTTGATAGCACACAGACCCTTGCCTTTTGCAGAACATTTACTAAGTAGTACCCTTAGAGAAATTTTTAAAGTATCATCCAAAACAACACTGGTTCTTTTAGGCTTGGAACACATTCTCAAGGGAAACTCAATGGTTTTAAAATTTATTTCCTTCTTTCATTTTAATAGAAATGTTTTCTTTTCAAATGATACCTCTTCTGTCCCGAGTCTGGACACAGCAGCTTTTTTTTATAGATGACATCCTGAAGAACTTTGTGCACACTAATAAAATGAATGTTTTGTTTAGATTGGCTATGGCTAACCTAAGTGAAATGCAAAAAAGTAAATGAGCAATAATAAAGTAAACTGGAATAGTAACAAGGTAAGGAAGCTGACTTTTAAGATACATACATCAGTTACACATGCTAGCATCATCTTTGGTTTTCATAGTATCCACTGCACCTGCATAAAAGGGCAGTAATCCACATGATGATGCTGTGTTTGCAGACAAGGATGTAAATTTGCAATTGCTCTTAGCATGAAAAAAACCAACACCTCTCTTTGCAAATTCCCCTGTTAAACAGAGGAGAGAACTTAGGCTGGTGTTAGGTGGCAGAACATCCTGAAAGTCGATGGGAGTCACGCTGATTTACACCAGCTAAGTTCATATGCTTTCACTTCATTTTAGAAACTCTCCATAAGGTTGCAAACTGATCCAAGCAACCCTTGAGCTTTTCATGAGCTGTAGAAGGCTGCAGCAGTGTCACAAGTGTAGTGTGTTGGTATAACAAATAGGTATGTGCTCTGTATGTCTCTGGTTCTGTTTACCTTTACACAGAGGAAAAGGTAACAGATCATTGCCTGGCTGCTTCATCTTTGCTTAAGTGTCTTGCTTTGTATGTTCAGCACTAAGTAAATTGTGTGTGTTGTGCTGACAGGTGACTGTGAGCTGAGCAGGAGCTGTTCAGTGGGCAACATCACCCGTGTTGTGTGTCTCTAACCAACTGACAGATCTCCCTGGGGCTGTGCTTGGTGCTGGGTGGGAGGAGGCTGCTGCTCTGTCTCAAGCACTGATGACATTGTTTCTAGTAGTGACACTGAGAGGCAGAAAAGCAAGCTCTGGAACCAGCAAAGGAGAATAAAAGCTGTATATTTCATGCAGGTGGACACTTTGATGGTGTTTGCTAGGTACATGCTGTGGCATATGTTGGATCAACAAAGCCCTTTTTCATTTGATGAGTTTTAGAAAAAAAAGTAGAAGGGGGCCATGTATAATTCCATATTATAGGAATGTGAATATATGAGTTCTGTGAAGCTATAATGTATATAAGCTCACCTATATTTTAGGCAAGCGTCACTGAAAACTAAATTGAATTTCCTCAAAATCACAGATGGGGGGTGGGGAGTTGGTGGGAATCTCAAACAAAGAGTAACTGGAGATTGAAAGAAGATACAGACCATACCAGAGGAGAGAAGTCTGACAAAATGAAGATTGCTTTCCAGCCTGTAGTTGTTAGTAAGAGTAGTAAGTGTTTACTGTTATCACACTTAGCATAGAGGATAGGAAAAAGAGCAATTACAAAACCAGACTGCTCTTTCACTGGTGTGTGAGGAGCACCTCTCTGCAGTTGCTGGGAGTAAAAGTGTTAGCCTGTAGCACATGGCTGTACATGAGGGAAGGTCACTGTAAAAGGCTTTAATCCTAATTAAAAGGGTACATTTGGGTGTAGCTGAACAGCTGGAAAAGCATCACAGGTCTCTTTCTGGAGTGGAACAGTTTCTTTAAATGCCAGGTGTAAGGTCAGGCATGGCCAGCATTGCCCATGACACACAGTGACCTCATACAAAGCCCTTCTGGCAGAGCTGCTGGAAGCACAGAGTGGCTCCTGGCTGGGCATTGGATGTGGCTGCTGCTGCTAAACCCACACCTTGCCCTGTGTGGTAGACAAACTGAGGCCTGGGAGTGTCTGTGATCACATGGTGTGATAGGAGTATAGTGATGTTTGATGCAGGGCATGATAATAGGAGGATCCACTGGATTTGAAGTGAACATGTAGGGAAGCACTTACACAGCTGGATTTTACAGGCTCCTTGTGACTTCACGGAGGTGAAAGCAAAAGGAGAGAAAGAAGCAGATGAAGATAAAAATGTTGATACGCTGTCAGACAGCAGAGAGATAAGTCTTTACTGTTAGAATGATCTGGAAAGCACTTTCCCTAAACAGTGGAGGGAAACTGAATGTGAAGTTGCTTCTGCATGTACAGGTTATAAAGCTAGAAAGATCCTGCTTTTGAGTAGATTCTATTGCTTGAAATAGCTGCAAGTTAGAATAGGGGAAATATATTGTTACAGCTGTTCAGTTTTCCATTTAAATTAGGAAATGCTTCCAAATCAGACCTTAAAAGAAATCCCAAAACAGAAGAAAAAAACCTATCAAAAGCAAACAAACAAAACAAAACCCAAAAATCAAGTTGAAACTGAAACACATCTGTAACTTATCACCAGATACTTGTTTCTTCTAAAATTCCTTTTCTAAGTTACTTCACAATAGTTTGTCCCTGACTAGAAAGATGAATACAGAGATATTTATCTAGAGTCAGTAGAGGCAGATTCCTGGAAATTAGACAAATTCAGGAGGTGACCTTGAGTCAGTATCCAGAGCTTTTCTAAAAGTAGCTGAGCCCATCTTCCACTGGCTCTAGAGGGACATTGGACCATGCTCATCATTAGGATTTGGTCTCCTGGGAAACCCTTGTCCAGGAATCTCTGTCTCCTGTTTGAGAACAGGAGAGGGTTAAGAAAGCAATGCCATGTCTGAGTGGAAAACATAGCAAACAAAGGATGCAAGTAATCCAAGATAACCATGGTCCTTTTATAGGTTAGTAGGACAGCAGATGGAAAATATAATTGTACAGTCCAGTAGCTCAGAAAATCTTTCTTTTATATCCCTGCTGGCACTTATACATACCACACCAAGCAGTGGGACACTATCCATGGCTCGTCTGAGAAACCAGAGACCAAGCTACACTTGTCCAAATGTACATTTGGGGCACTGCTTGTCACTGCAGACCATAAAGCTTTAGCTTTAAACTGTTAATTTTAAGCTTTTTCTCAGAAGAGATAATTTTAGAACAGAGCAGAACTGCCATTATTGCAGCTGTGGGAAAAAAAAAACAAACAGCTAAAATGGAAGAACTGATTTTAAAAATTATTCAAACAAAACAGTCATTTTAAAAAAGGAGTCTACTAAAGCAAGGTGAAAAAGGTCTGATAGTCAAACTTCTCACACCATGGGCTGGGAAGTAGAAATTGGTCTGCCCTGTGTGTGTGCTCCCAGGAGAGGGTGTGCCAAGGCTTGTTCATCTAGAACAAGCACTCCAAAGCCTGGGACTCTTTGCCCAAGCAGCAGTTGTGCAGTTTCTGTTTTCAGTCCCTCATGGACTTTATGGTAAGAAGGGAAGTCTGTCCTTCCCACACCTGGCTGGAGCCATTCAGGACTGGCTCTCCAGTCTGACCCGAGCATCCTTTGACCTGCTGCCAGTCAATGTTTTCCTTGTGCTTTTCCTTTAGGAGTTCAGTATTCTTCTGCCTCCCTCTCCATTGCTGGAATCCTTTTTTAGCAAGACCAGAGATTCCCTGTCTCTGTGCCTTGCACGTTTCTGAAGATGAGGAGACCCTGTTTCTGTACCACCACCTCTTGCATTTCCATCAGCTTCCGGGATGTTTTCCCCATGGCATCTTGGTTCAGCCTCTGTCCAGCTTTTCTTGCTGAAAACAGACACACTGAATTAGTGGGAGAGTCCTTTTTGTCATCTTTTTTTCATTTTGGAGGAGTCATTTTATTAAAAAAATAAGTTCACCAATTCCAGTCTTTTCCCCCCATACTTTTCATCTTCAGAATCTGCATTTTTGACCTTATATAATGCATCTTTTTTGGTAATAAGCCTCATTTATTAGCTCCCTCTACTGTTACATGCCAAAACCTTGTGAAATTTCTGTCTTGTGAACACTAATAGTGTATTAAATGTAAATTCCCAAGTTCTTACTTGTCACCCCTGGGGCATCTGTAGAAAACAAGGTAGCATGGGAGGTGCTGTGCTTGGCATTCAGACCCCTCCTATCTCTCCTGCCATGTGCAGAGCATGCAGACCCTGGAGGGTCATTCAGGCCATAAGTAGGAGGTTTCAGAAAGTATTTTCTGTAATTCTGTTTTTCTGTCTTGTTTTTTTTTTTTCCTGGCTAAACCATAACAATGGTGTGAGTATTCTCCTGAGAGCTTCTTTTGCTGAAGTACCTGGAATGTCAGGCAGAATTCTGGAGTTTAGTGTAAAAGCTAGTTTTCTATAATGTGTTTTTCTCTAGGGACAGAGGCAATAGTCTCATGTCCATGGTTATGACTGATGGCAGAGTCAACTGCAGCTCATCTTCATCAGTATTCTTATTTTTAGAGGCTTTTTTCCTGTAAAAGGAGTTGCATTAAATCAAGAATGTGACAAGTTCCACTAAATATCATGCCACTGCATCATCAGGTACACTACTTCACTGCTGTCCTTAACAGCAATGTGTCATTTGTTGCTGTTCCCTCTGATTGTACCTTCACCTCAACTCTTCCTGCCCTTTGAATACAAGCCTTGTTAGCTGAGCAGAGTTGCAACCTAAGCACATTTGACAGGTCACCTTCAGATCATCTCGTGTCAGCATAGGGTGGCATGAGTGTTATTTCTATAAAATACTCCATCACTCTACATGCTTTTTAAAATTTTAGAAGCCTTTGCAAACTTTCACTTAAATCACAGTTTACCAGTAAGCTCAAGATCCTGATACTGTGTTGACTTATCAGCTGCCCCAGCAACCTTCACCAAAATCCTTATGGTGACAGTGTTCCATCCTGGGACACCTACATTTCCTTCTACCCAGGTGCTGGCTGTAATTACCCATCTGTAGCTCCTGGTGAGCAGTGAGACAACTTGTGGGTTTTAGGAGAAGTTACTCCCCTACACTGCCTCATACCCAGCTGTCCTTCTATTGCAAACTCACCCCAGATCTTATCTAAGTTTAACTGGGCAATTTTACTTCAGGTGACATTTCCCTTCCTCTGCAACATGTCATTCCTTGAAATCGCTGTCTTTTCTACACAAACGGGATGCAGCAGCACATTCTCTCTGCTGTCATAAAACACCTTTTATAGACTTGTTTCACAGGTCCTTGGCTACTAAAGGATGAATAGGTTCTGCTAGTGTTGGATTTCTGAGAGTGAACAGAGCTCAGTACTACCCTGACAACTCTGCCAGTGTTCCTGACCACGTCCAAGTTCTCGGTTGGACCTGGACACACATCCCCGCAGAGCAGGATGCCACTTCCGAGGGGGAGATGTGGAAGAGCATTGTAGTTGGTAAAATGGTTCATGTGGTTATTCACCTTGGCCTTTGTGCAGTTGAATTAGATGCTGTTGTAGAGGTCTGACAGCAGCAAAGGTACATAAAGGTGTGCACTGAAAATTGGAGAAGTTCCTAGGTAGGAGCAAAATGTTTGATGTGTTCAGTGGACATTTTGTGTCCTGCATTTTCCTTTACTCTCCATCCAAGTCCCTGGTATTTTCTGCCTCAGCAGTTGGGAGAAGGCAGGTGGCAAGCACATGCCAGCACTTGTGCCCTCAGCAGAGTGCATGTACCTTCCTGCTGGCTGCTGGGCAGGAGGGTTTGAGTCAGAGTGCTCTTGGTGTATGCATCCTACCTGCAGAGGCACATGCATACAGGTCATGCACTTTGGAAACCTCCAGTTTTGGTAAGTATCACTTCTTTCTCTGTTCCATAATACTTGAACTCAGGTGAGCTTTTCACAAGCACTTTTGCAGATCAGAATGTATGAGAACTTGTGAATGTAAGTGATGTTCGCTACTCCATGTTTTAAATCTAAACTTTGTGTCTTTGAATTACTGATGATCTGCTTTTCTGTATAAATCAGTTGTCTCAGTATACTGCATGTTTGGACCACAGGTGCCCTCAGGTCCCTCAGCTTCTTGCTCTGAGACAGCAGCAGAATTGAGATGCTGAAATTGCAATGAGGAGTTGAGGTCTCTGCCTCAATCCCTCATTCCTAAGCAGTGTGGCAAGTTCTCGCATTAAGCAAATGGCTTCTTTTTTTTTCATAGATTTCATGAACATTAGCAATAGTTTTGAGCAGTTTCTAATTGATCTTTAAAATCCTAACCCTTTGCTTCTCTCATCCTTCCCTCTCCTGTGTGTCTCTGTGTATGTGCTTTTTGTCTTTTTGTTTGTGATTTTTTTCGTTTCTGGTGGCTTGTGTATCCTTTCCCTGCATTGCGGTGCTGTTTTATGCTGCAGAACTCGTCCAGCTCTGCCTCTTCAGAAGCCTCTGAAACCTGCCAGTCAGTGAGCGAGTGCAGTTCCCCCACCTCAGTCAGCTCAGGCTCCACCATGGGGGCTTGGGCCTCCACAGATAAGGTGAAAAACTTCATCTCCAAGACATACAAACCTACTAGCTCGTTATCCAAACCCTGCAACATTTTGACAAAACCTCCATGCATGGGATGCAGCCAGGATTCCTCTTTGTGGGGATGAGACCAGGAACTGCTGCACGCTCCCTTAGATGTCAATATGTTTGAATAAAAACCACAATTGCCTTTGAACTAGCTACTGGGAGAAGCTACAAATTGGGCATTTTACAGAGGTCGTTTTCTAAGAGAAGGTCATTTTCCAGCTTTTCTACTCAAAGAGATTGTGGAATGCTGTCCAAATCCAGCTGGTTGCCTGACCAAAAGCACCTTGCCCAGGTTGTGCTGTTTGTGGCTTCTCCCATCTCTCCCATTAGGTAGCATACTTTACACTGATTATTGGTTGTTTTTTTTTTTTACCAAAAAGGAAATCAAAATAGACATGGTTGGAATAAATTACATGGGATACACTCTAAATTGGGGGAGGAAGTGATAGCAGTCTCCTTTCTCATCTGGTAAATCCTTGCTGTTGGTTTTTGTTGTTTTGTTCTTTCATATCATCACACAGCCAGAACATGTCATGTTTGAAGGCTTTATGCTTTTCCTCTCTGTCCAGCTACACTACAGACTAAATACCACCAATGCAAATGACTTCAGGATTGGAAAAGTTCTTTTTCTATGTCCAGAGTCTGCAGGGTACCTAAATTGCAAAGGCTTTTTCACAGTGTGCTGCTTTCATGGACAGAAGGAAAAGCTGCTCAGCCTGGAGACAATGACCGCTAGATTGATGCCTGAAATTTGTTATAGATAACAGTTTTCAGGTGATCTCACTTTTCACAAACATTGTATCAATTTTCTGGTTTTTATTTGCAGCAAATTGAAGAATTTCCTTTCTTTTGTTTTAAGATACAGATATTTTCTCCCTAGAACATCAGTCACAGTGTATTTTCGTGTTCATCCTGTTTATATTAATTTCTCTGTTTTTGTTTTTTTTATTTGTTTCATTTCCAGTTGTCTAATGGGTTTTATCACTGTAGTTTATCAAGTGACCCATCCGTAGCTTCAGTTGGTGCAGGTCCTTTCCCTCATTTCCCGCCTGTCTCCCGCGCGTGGACTCGGGCTCCCTCAGCCCTCCTTCCAGACTACGTTCATTATTACACCATTGGGCCAGGCATGTTGCCATCATCTAAGATCCCTAGCTGGAAGGTTTGTGTTCCTTTTGTTGTGGCAGTCCTCACCTCCTCATACCAACAGCATGCACACAGCAGTTGTTGCTCCCTTTCGGTCCGTGTAATTCCTGGGTGATTTGCTCTCTTTGGTATCACTCTGAATGGGCACTGCATGGTGAAAATCACACCTAAAATCTGGTTGTGGGTATTTCTGAATGACCTTGTGCATTCTGGCACCAACTGAAACATACCAAAGCTGACAACATCTAGGTAGGAAGGAATAATTTAGCTCTGAAACATTGGTGAAAACACCTGGGCTCTATTTAGGGGAGGAAAAAAGTTTATTTATCATGGTCAAAATGCTCACTTGAGCAGGGAAGGGCATGCAGTTGTTTCAGTGGGACCATACATTGGACAGCCTGATGTTCTCCCTGTGGCTGTAGGCAGGCTCACTCTCCTAGATCCAGCTGGAGTGGTTTAAGAAGGTGCTCAGCACCAGGTAAACCCAAGTGGTGACTGAAGCTTTATTGTCACAGTCTGGATGTGCTCACCCAGCTAGCTCATTTTGCTCTCTTGGGGAGACCACCAAAAAAGAGTGCAGTATCTTCTCTCAGTTGCTCCAGCTGGATCTGCAGGGATTTTACTTGGCATCAAAACATGTCTGCTCTGCTAGAGCCTGAAAGTTCATCCCTGCCAGGTGGTTCCCCTGGGAGACTCTGCCCTAGAGCAAAGGGGGAAGGTCTCTTGTCTGTTGCTCTGGATCCTCAGCAGGGCTGATGTGCAGTCATCAGTCACTGTGCAGATTTTAAGTGCCTGTGGATGGTTGTGTAATACTGCATATGCACCACAGGACCCATGTATATACATCTAAATTGACATAACTTGTTACAGATGCCCCTACTCTCTTTCCAGCAGCTGGAGACTGTTGGGATACATCCAGGGTGGCCACAGTGGTGCTGGGGCTTCAGGGTCATTTGTTGTGTCTCTGCTAGAAGCTCTTTGCCAATCTCTTTCACAACAAAACACTATGAGAGCAGAGACACAGCTGTGAAGGCAAAGCAGAGTTTCACATGAGTTAACAAAACCAATACCTGTCTGTCCAAGGAGGTCTGTCAGTTCAGCAGCCTTGCACTTCTGGTTTCTTGGACTGAGACACCTCAAAAAGCCCGCAGTGTGGTCTTGGTCCATCATTAATTGTCCATCAGAAGGCTGTGGGAGGCTGCCCAGCAGGCAGCTGGGAGGGTTTGGGGCCCATTCTCATGCACTAGTTGTTCCTTCCATTTTTAAAGCAGCCTTTGTCTCAGTGAAGGAAAACTTTTAGGATTGGGATTGCCCCTGGAGCAGCTGGTGTTGGGGGTGCTGCTGCTTAGCACTGGTTCTGCATGCCAGCACAGGGCCTGGATCAGTCAAGCTCTTTGTGCGCAGCGTGTGGGTTCTGGACACCCTCAGGACTTTGCTTAATAGAGCCCCAAGTGAATACAGACCTCATGGCCTGAGGAATTTCTGTTTCAAATTTAGCACCAGTAATTCAGAGTGAGGTTAGTCTTTGTTCAGTACAGACTATCGTTATAAACTAGATTTCAGTTAGTAAGTAAAGTGAGAGATAACTCACAGTAACTTGCTCCACTAATGTGTATGAAAAATCTGTTCAAGCCTAATTTTTCAGAACTGAAGACATCTGTAACAGCATGTAATACTAGAACCTGTGTATACCTGGAACAGTTTCATCACTGATTGGACATTTATCTGTATCTTCTGCTGTGTGACAGTGATTTTTGTGCTCGAAATTCTGAAAATGTAGGCTTTGACACCATGGAAATGCATTTAGATAAAACTACAGTATCAAAATGTTAAATACCTTCACAGAAGAACATTTAGGTAGAATGGGAAATTTAGATTCCTTTTAATAAAGGAAATAGGTTTAATAAATGAGGATTTTTAATATCCTCAAAATTAATTCCTCACCTTATTCAGAAAGGCATATCCAGTTTGACACACAATCTGTTGCATTAAGATTGCCCTGTTGCATAGTTTTGCCTGTGATTTAGCACAGTTCCTGATGGAGGCTGTCCCTAACGAGCTGCTTTCCCCAGGACTGGGCCAAGCCGGGCCCGTACGATCAGCCCGTGGTGAACACGCTGCAGCGCCGCAAGGACAAGCGCGAGCCCGACGCCAACGGAGCCGCTCCCAGCGGAGCCCCCGCCGCCCCCGAGGAGCCACAGAGACCTCGGAGCATGACGGTGTCAGCTGCCACAAGGGTGAAGCTCTCATTTCACATACCCTCTTTGGTCTAAAGGAAATGGCCATGCTGGCTTTATGTTGTGTTTGTCTGGGAAGTGGTGCCGGTGTAGTCGGTGGGAACCATGCAGGCAGGAGGGAATGCGCTGTTGGGCACTGACTTTCATAGAGCAATGTACTCCAAAGAAGCATCTGTTCCCATGGCCAAGCTAATGGCTGGGCTCAGTCCTGCTGGATTATGATGGTGACAAGCTCCTGTGGGGAGGAGAGCTAGCTAAAAGTGGGTGAAGGTGACTGACCCTTCCAGGTGTAATGAGTCTCTCTCCTGTGTGTAAGCAGCAGGGTGAGGAGATGGAGGCCTGTGAGGAGCTGGCACTTGCTCTGTCCAGGGGGCTGCAGTTGGACACCCAGAGGAGCAGTCGGGATTCCTTGCAGTGCTCCAGTGGCTACAGCACCCAGACAACAACTCCGTGCTGTTCAGAGGACACGATCCCATCTCAAGGTACCCATTCAGGAGATGTTCCTTTCTAGAGCATTCCCACCCTGGCCATCACACACTCACCCCCTGGTGCAAGGAGCAGCTATCCCTTGCTGGCTTTGTAGGCAGCTGGGGAAGAAGGCTGGCATTGCTGTTAGGAAGATTTTTCCAGCTTGGAATGCAGCCTGGATTTATTAACTATACAGAAACCTGCACTACTGAATAGTGTACTGAACAATTGTATTTTCTTGTGCACCACTTCAGTGAGTTTCAGCCTAAGGATGCCACCAATTTAAAGAGGCTCCTGGAATTGTAAATGACACTGGTATTGCATCCAATACTTCTTAGGTCCTTTCTGAGCTATTGTCTCAGCAAATGCACACTCATGAGCTTTGCTGTCCTCAATCTGCTCTTGGTTTCCCTTTGTGACCTTTTATTTTCCTGCCTAGGTAGAAATGTTGTAATTGGAAAAAGACTCCATTGGAGACTTAGGCATAGCTAGAAAGCTGCAGTAAATTGTTGGGCTTTGTACCCTGTTTCAGAACAACAGCAAGCTGAGAGAGACCAGACTTGGTGTTTGCCAAGCCTTGTTTCCTCAGCACTTATGTGGAGAGGAAGGAACCCAGTGCAATTATTAAAGCTGAGGCTGAGTTTTCAGAGCTGACAGCTGGGATTTACTTTTGCAAAATAAACAAATTTGCTGCTAAAATCACTGGTACACAGTCCCCTGAACCCACTTGCCTAATCTAAAGTAGGTTTTTCAAGTATTTCTATCTACAAGTGGTGGCACGTGGCTTGTAGGTTTTGGTATCTTCATGTTGGTGACAAATATGGAGCTCGTTCTCTTTCACAAGAGCCACGGGGCCCCTGCAGCTGTAGGACTGATCTGCTGTGATGCCTTCAGGCATCAAATCTTGGTCACAGAACCTTGGACTTTCTTCCTTCTAAAGGTGGAAACTCCTTTCATTCTTACTGACTCCAGGCTTTTTTAGCTACCTGTCCGTACTTCAGACTTACTGACGCGACTCAGCTGTCTGCTCCAGCTTGATCCTAACTCTGTCTTTTGGCATCAGTTTCAGATTATGATTATTTCTCTGTGAGTGGTGACCAGGAGGCAGAACAACAGGAGTTTGACAAATCTTCCACCATCCCAAGAAACAGTGACATTAGCCAGTCCTATCGCAGAATGTTTCAAACCAAGCGTCCTGCTTCCACCGCAGGTCTGCCAACCACGCTGGGACCGGTCATGGCCACCCCCGGCGTCGCCACCATCCGACGGACGCCCTCCACCAAGCCCTCGGTCCGGCGCGGCACCATCGGCGGAGGCCCCATTCCCATCAAGACACCGGTGATCCCCGTCAAAACGCCAACTGTCCCCGATATCCCGGGGGGGCTGCCCGGTGCCCTCGCTGGGACAGAAGAGTGCCCCGAGCAAAGCCTGGAGTCTCCAGCAGCGGGAGAGGGCGGGCAGGCTGTCACCAGCGTGCCCTCGTGGAGCGGGCAGGCAGCTGTCAACCCTCCGGCGTCGGGCCAGAGAGCGGGCGCCGCCGAGGAGCAGAGGCAGGCGGTGCCCGAGGGCGAGGAGGGCGAGCGCGATGGGGTCGGCAGCCTGGCGCCCGCGGGGCCCGCGGAGCTGGAGCCCGGCGAGCTGAGCCCCGGCGATGCCCCGCAGGGGGAGGATATGCTCAACGCCATCCGGCGCGGCGTCAAGCTGAAGAAGACGACCACGAATGATCGCTCGGCGCCTCGTATTTCCTAGGAGAGGAGAAGCTGCCAGACTACTGAACGCCGAGGAGGAACTGTGAGAAAACGAATCTGTCTCTATCCATTCCAATCTGTAATCAGTGATTTTTTTAAGATACTCGGTAACAGACGGTCTGAAAGTACTCTAAAAGAGAAAACAAATGAAAGAGCATAGTAAGACATAATCTTCAGTGGTGTTTTAATTTGTAAATATCAATGATTTTGTTTCTGCATTTTTTTGATCTAAGTTACACTTTTAATTTTTTCTGAAGGTGCCAAATCCCATTTACCTTTTTTATAACTCTCTTTGTAAAGTTTTAAATCATAGAAGAAAAAAAAATTGTCGAGTAGTTAACTTCAGCAAATGAATTTAATGAAAATTTGGCTTTTTTGCAAGCTTTTGTAGAGCGCCTTGTAATAGTGAGGTTAAAAAATAGAACAATGGGACTTATTACAGTTTAAGTCAAACTATATGGAACGGATCGTCATTTAAGTATTTAAAAAAGTTTGAAAAGCAGGAATAAAAATTGACAATAAAGCAATATATAATGCAAGGAAGAAACCTGCAGTTGGTAGAGTTATTGGGGGGTAGTGGGGGAGGGAGATGCCATCAAAATAGCAGATGCTGTTGCACAAAAGTAGCCTAGTAGGATGAATTACTAGTAGCTTCATGGTAAATGCATCAGAATAAGCCATATTGGATTGCAGTGTTTTGTTTCTGTAGGGTGTTCTAAAAACTGAGTTTTTCCACATTTCTTTTTTGACTGCACAGCAGCAACTCTCAGTCACATGCATGCAGCCTTAACTGTGTAGGCTTGGTTCTTCCATCTTCACGTTTTGTTCCACTCATCCTTCCGCTGAATACAAACAAGGACAACAGGCTTAAGGCAGTTAAAAATGTGAAAACATTTGTAAAATGCAAGCAGGGAGTTCTTAAATGTTATCAAAATGCCTTTTTCTGACTGTGCCCAGCAGGCTGGGCACCTTAGAAAGCCCAACTATTTTGAGAAAACACTTAAAAATTTGACAGGTGAAACCAGCTTGTGATCTAATAAACTGCGAATGTTTCTTTCCAATACAGGGGCTTGTTTTTCTTAACTTCTTTTAAATGGCAGTTGATTGGCTTTTCTTAAATACCGAAAATAAAAGGGTTCAGGGGTGGGGGGTGGGGGGTGATACTGGCTTTTTGATAATACCGGGAGTCTGACCACTGTAATCTCTTTTTTTGTACTTTTAAGTAATGTTTTTTGGAACGCTATTGATAGAATCATTAAGAGTTGGATTTTTTCCTTAAAATAAAAGTAAGTTATTGCTGCAATACCAGTCTCCTAAAGCTGACAGAAATGTGCAGACCCCTTGGCATGACACGTGTTCCAGTCAAGGCAATCCAGAAGGATGTTGTCTGCCCACCCACATGTGGAGGGACACCAGACTCGCGGATCCAGGATTGTTCCAAAATGCACCAAATAACACACGTAAGGGGCTGGTTTCCACCACACACTGCAGATTTCTGTTGGCTCTAGACTTGCCTACATGACCTCTTATGCTTTAATACATAACTGCATTGGATGTGAAACTTCTAGTAACTGTGTAGTCACTGTGTTCTATATGACATTTTACACTGCTGTGCTTGCTAAACTTTTTTTTTTGTTATGGCTTAAAAGCAAAAAAAAAAAAGCATGATTCTTAGAAAATATTAAACCTTCCTTTCTTTGAAAAACAAGCTCCTTATTACAGAATATAATAAACAGTAGTGCCTGTGGTGTAGCCCACCAATCTTGATACAGTAGCTGATGCATTGTGCAAATGAGGCTTTGAGATGGTTTTTGCGTAAACAAAAACTGTTAGGAGATAATCTCAATAGTTAAAAGTGTTATTTAAACCTTTGAAATAAATGGATGTAACTGTACCCAAGTACAGCTTTTCACTTGTTTAGTTCTTAAACGTTAGTATAATCAGTAAAATTTAATATAAAATGTTGCCAAATTCAATGTAGAAAGAATGTGACAAAACACTTTGGATAGTTCTATTGTTTGTGTTTTTGCATATTGTAAAAGCAGTGTCACAGCTGAAAAATAAATTGTTTCTAATGGTAAATTATTGTGGTTTAGTTGCTAGTTTGTACTGAGAGTTGACCTCTCCCTGTGCAGTTTTTTGTTCTAAACTGGTATAAATAATTGCTGTAAGTGTGTCTCCCTTCTACATTGTAATGATTGCTTAAGCCTACATTATAAATAAAGAACTGCTGAAAAACTCCTGTATTTTGCTTCTTAAAGACTTTTTGCTTCCAGAGCATTGGACATCAATGGTGGCCTTCAAGATCATGTAGGTTCCATCTGCGTGTAATTGAAGCAAGAGAGAATTAAAAACCAAGTAAATAAAATGGCATAAAGCTATGTTTTACTGATGGGCACCAGCAGGGTAGCAGTGGAGCAGAAGTGCAGTGCTAACGATGGAAATTCCTGTTAAACAGTAACAGATGACATTTCCCTGCACCTCACTGTTGTTACCTGGCCAGGAAGCACAGATGACTTTGCATTTTTGTGCATCCATCTCAGTGCTGGACCACAGTTCCTTAGGCCAGAGGAGGAAAATTGCTGCTGTCGACACTGCCTGTGCTACAGCCAGAATTTATCAAGCACAACACCAGCACCATCTCCCACAGCTCCCCCTGAAAACTATTTTGTTCAGCTTTCTCAGCACTGAAGGCAGAAAGGGGAGGATGTTGTTCCCTCTTGGAGTTGCCACACAATAGCCTGGTTTCTTTGCTACTGCAATGATTTCATTTTTATCTAAAGGTATCCATTTGTTGCTGCACTGGGCTTATAAGGCCAGGTTTAAGTAGCAGGGGGCTACAGGAGTGGCTTCTGTGAGAAGCTGCCAGAAGCTTCCCCCATGTCTGCAAGAGCCAATGCCAGTTCCAGGATGGACCCACCACTGGCCACGGCCGAGCCCAACAGTGACAGTGGTAATGCCTCTGGGATAAAAGATTTAAGGAGAAAAAAGTTGCTGTGGGACAGCAATAGCAGGTGGGGAGAGGAGTGAGAATATGTGGGAGAAACAGCCCTGCATACACCCAGGTTGTAAGGAAGGAGGGGCAGGAGCTACTCCAGGTGCTAGAGCAGAGATTCCCCTGCAGGGGATGCAGCTGTGCTCCTGCAGCCCATGGAGGCCCAAGGGGGAGCAGAGATCCACCCACAGCCCGTGCTGGAACAGGTGGATGCTCGAAGGAGGCTGAGAGCCCATGGAAGCCTGTGCTGGAGTAGGCTCCTGGCAGAACCTCTGGAACCCTGCAGAGAGGAGCTCAGGCCCTTAGGTCAGTTTGGGTCAGCTGTCCTGAGTCCTGACTGTCCCCTCCCAAGATCTTTCCCACCCCCAGTCCACTGGTGAGGGGATGCCAAGTGGCCACGCTGGATGTTGTGGAGCACTGGTGTGCTCTTCACACCTTCCCAGGACAATGAAGGTTGCTCTGTATAAAGTTGACCCATCCCATCCCAATACAGTCAGGAAGATGTTAAAGGAAAAACCAATGTGGTTTGGCTGGAAATGTCTCCAAAAGGATCATGGTTTGATTCCCCCTTCTCTCTATGGCTGTAAAGCATTTTGTCTTACTCGTGTGTCAGTGCTTTGCTCAGCTGTTTCAATACTGAAGGCACTTGTTTCAAGTGACAGCTCCAGCCTGAGGTGTGGCATGTGCTGAACAGCTGTGCTGGAAGAGGGCACACCTCAATTCCATCACTACTTTTAACTAACTGAGCACAGAGAACAGATCCTGCTTCTTGGCAGGAATGAAAATTTCAGCTGTGGAATATGTAAAGCTGCTGTTCTGGAGTTTTATTTTCAAAATTCATATCTATTTTAGCACGCAGACTTACTGTAAAGGAGCAGATTGAAAGTTTCTAAAAATCAACCAGATTAAAGCCTTATTCCTGAGCTACGTATCTTTGGTTCTTAGAAGAGCTGAAGCTTTGTCATCTTTTGTTCAATTGGGGTTCAGAGAAATATTAATCTTTAGGCTTAAACATGGGCACAGTCAAGTAACTACTGTAGAATGGAAGTCAGATTAGGCACCCTACATCTCCTAGCCCTTAAAACAGGAAAACAGCTGAAGGACCAGGTTTTCCTATGAGCTTTTGCTCAGTGGCTGTAATGCATCTGTTCTCTCACAGGGCAGTTACTGTAAGTGTTAGCAGAACTTCCCGTGTTGTACCAGTGCTTTGGGAACGTGGCCAGAAGCAAACAGCTTTTTGTCCCCACTTCATTGTGTCACACTGCCAGAACCATTTGTGACCCAGGAATGGACACACAACAGCCACAATCCTCAGCAGCCCACGCAGGTTAACTGATACAGCTCAGTGGTTATCTGGGCTTCAGTTTATGTGGGGATCAATTTTCCTTTGGTTTCTACAGCACTGGTATCCACGCCATAAGGAAAGCACCATATTGTAAATGAAGTTTGTGTCTTGTGAGATTTGATACAAAAGTGAAAAATGCAGCCAAGAGCCTAAGGAGGAGGGAAGGGAGAGAAAGATGTCTTTATCCTGCAGCAAGGTCAGAAATACCCTCATTACAAGAGAACCTAAAGCCCATGTCTGCTGCTGCATCTTTAACTCCAGCTTTAACACTTTGCCTGTATTTAGTACCCCATTCCAAGTTATGGGGCTGATCTGAACTGCCTGCACAAGCTGACAGTGAAGCATCAGTGTGTCAGAGGAGAGCAGTGTGCCAGAAAAACACCTTTTCTGTTACTTTATTTGGCTTTATTTTATTACTCTGAGGAGCAAGTGGTCACTGAGGTGCCACCTGCCTGCAGCACAGACTGCTGCCATCCACACCCAAGGTGCTCTCACATGGGCTGTTCACGAGGTCGAGTGACATGATGCCACCACATGGGGGGCAGATGCCCTTCCTTACGAGCTGGAGGCAAAGCTTCAGTTTTTGGACCATCAGATGGAGTTTCTTCTTGTAACTGCTTAACCTAGAAGACAAGACACAGAACTGCTTTAGCAATTAACACACACTTCCATTTCCAGTGCCCAGGCAATGAGCAAAACGAAGAATCACTGGTTCTTCTATACTTCCACAGAGAAGAATCAATGGTAACACCTTTGGCTGACAGGTTTCATGTTTCCCAACTTTAACTTCCACTCAGTAATCACTGTAGGCTCATACTACCTAATTAAGAAGGAATTTCTAGGAGCAAGAAGTGATTTACAAGGGAAATTTCACTTAAAAGGTCATTATTTCCATGTAGTTCACATCCACCATGACTCTCTCAAACAGGCTGAATTGTGCTGCTCGGGAAGCTGACAGATAATTCTAAGTCTGGACCAAGTTTCCCTGCAGTCAGTAAATAGGAGACTTCTGTTCCTGCATGTCACCAGCAGCCCCTCACAGGCTTTCAATACCTGTTTCTTGAAGCAGCACAAGTGCCACATTCCATACAATCCAATTGAAACAGAGGACTGTTCTAAGAACACCAACTTCTTCCAACCAAATCTCAGTTCAGGATGGCCCAGAAATTGGTCTCAATGCCCAACTGATGACCACTGCAGCACATCACCTTCAAAGGTGTAACCAGAAAGTGTCAGAGCTCCACAGCAGAAGAAGAGGAATTCTCTGGTTAGTCTCCTTTCATCCAACTTTGGATTTCCCCCCCCCCCCCACAAAACTGCTGTAACAGCTCTTACAAACTGACACAAGGCTGCAGGTTCAGCTTTAACTTCAAATTCCCTTCACAATCCTCCAGAAGCTGTAACAAATGTGTAGGCATTTTAGGTTGTTTCACACTGACAAGGGCTCCAGCACTGAAGAGTCTAACTGAGGCTGCAGTAATTTTTCCAAGAACACATCTGTGCCACACAGGATACCTGTGTGCTAAAGAGACTTTCCTTTGCATAGAGCAAGCACTGACCTCTCTTTCCCAGCTTTCCCTCTGCAGCTTCTTCCACTGCTCTCGTTTGGCAAAGTAATCAGGATACATTGCCTTCTCAGAAGGGTGCCAGAAATCCAAGCACCATTCAGGAATCTGTTGAAGAAAAATATCATTTAAAATACTATTTTTTATATATGAAATCACATTTGTACACACATGCAGAAGAATGAAACACAAAGGCTGAAGCCAGTCTTACTCCCTAGGGGGTTTTCCCATTCTAAAGTACTACATAAAAACACCATTTAAGAGCTGCCTGACTATCTCAAGGCACATGGCAGAGGGCAAAACTTCACACATTATCCTGATCCACAGGAAATCACCACAGTGACTTGCTTAAATCACAGCATTCTAAAACAAGTCCCAGGTCATCTCAGTTTACTCTAAACTTCTCAAAATAATTCCATCTGGTGGAGGAGAAGATCTGATTTCTTCCCTTCCTTCTCTCAAAGGCAGCAGGTTAGAGGAATCCTTCTCTCCAACCACTGATTTATTTTACTTGACAAAGACAGAACATTACAGCTCATTTCTGCTTATCTACAACTACTAAGAAATGAGCAGTTTCTTAGGCCTTTAAGATCTTGAGAATGTTCTGACCTCTAAGGCCTTGTGACAAGGGAAAAAAGCAAAATTTATAATTTTGCAGTGATTTAAAAAAAATCAAATTGTTTACATTTTAAAGAGAGGAACACTGATTAAAAAACAAAATCCCACCAAAACACCCAATTTAAAAAAAAAAAAGAAAGAAAGAATTTGCTCCAGTACCATCATACATTTAGTGACATTCACACTTTTCTCTTCCTGCTGTGATTCTCATCACAGAACAAATGTTTGACTGAATGGAAATAGCACAGCTGCTGAAGTAAATATCCACCCACAGTAAGCTCCAATTAAAACCACCAATCAGCCTGAGTTCTAAAACCTACATTTTGGAGCAGCATCCACAATGGACAGTCACTGATACACAAACCAGCCAAAACCTTGTGACAGTCATTTTGTTAAGACAGTTTTAGCCCATCAAACTGGCAAAAGAAAGCATAACCCAGTCTGTGTTTCTGTATGAAGACTAATATTGATCATTTATTGCTCAGCTGCCTTTTTTTCTGTCCACACTCTCTGTCACTATTATCTACTACTGTTCAGGTCCTTGACCTTGGCACCAGTTTAAATAAGTTCTTCTCTTTTCACTCATATATTCTTTATTCTACCCCTGATAAATCTGTCATATTTTTCTTTTTCCATGGCTTAATATGCAAAAAGATCTGACCAGATCCAGTCTTGTGCCAGCACTTTTTTCAAATTTGGGAGGAAATGGGTGCAAGCAGTCCCAGTATTAACTTCTAATGCATTAAAAAGATGATGCCAAAAAAGCAAAGTCCCTGTGTTTTTCTATGGAACTTTTGCTCCTAAATAAAACAACCTTGATAGTCAATACCTGCAGAAGTGCCTTTAACAGTCTAAACATAAGGCTTCTATTTCCAGGCAGTGCTGCTCTCCCTCAGCAGCACACAAACTGCTCAATCTGGCACTGCAGCACATGAAGGGAAATGGTAACTTGTACCACTACTCAAATGCTGGAAGAACCATAGGACTGAGTGAAGGGAAGTCCCCACAGCCAAGGTGACACCTGAGCCGAGCAGAGGAAGCCAGGCTGTGCTCGGGAGGCAGCAGAGCTCCCTGGGCACTGCTCACGTCCCTTCCTGTGCCAGCCTGACCTGCTTGGCAAAAGAGCAGATGGTTGTCCCAGGAAAAAATCCCAAAAGAACAAGTAGCGGCGCTCAAACTGATCAAGAAACTCCATTTTCAAGGACCAGAGCAGCTCCTCCCACACAAGCAGCGAGGTGTTCATGGAGCGGTGAAGTGACCCTGCCGAGCCAAGCTGCGGCCCTGCCCACGACAAGCGACACAAAACAGGAGCAAAGCCAGAGCAGGAGCGCCCAGCAGGAGCGGCTGGGAGTCCCTTGTCCCCTTGTCCCTTGTCTCACCTTGTACATCTCGTACCGCTCGTACGCAACGCCCCCGGGGGAGTCGGCGAAGACGTACGGCTGTGGGTGCTGGCTGGCCCAGAACTCCTCCTCGCCGGCCTTCAGCAGCTCGGTGGCTTTCACCATGTCCTTCACATCCTTGTTCTTATCGAAGCGGTCCCTCAGGAGGCAGGCGAAGTAGCGGTACTTGTCTCTACGGACAGAGGTCACGCACAGTGAGGAGGAAACAACCACCCCCACCCCGGGCCCAGCCAACGCGGGGCGGAGCGCCCCGATGTGAGGGCGGCCAGCGCTCCCGGCTCCCCTCGCCCTCACCGATGGATGCACCAAGACTCGAGGTGCCGCAGGGATTTCTTGTACAGCCGCAGCACCTTCTGCTGGTGCGTCAGGTAGGCGGCCATGGCGCCCGGCTCCGCGGGCCTCCCTCCGCGCGGGGCATGCCGGGAGAGGGCGCGGCCCCGCCCTCCCTGCCCGCGCTGCCGCTGCCGCTGCCGCTGCCGCCGCCGGGGCGCGCCCGGAGCCGCCATGAGCCGGGCTAAGTTCATCGGTGAGGGGATGATGGGGAGGGCGGAGGGACCATGAGCCGCGCCAGGTTCATCGGTGAGGGGGCGGTGGGGAGGGCGGAGGAGCTATGAGCCGCGCCAGGTTCGTCGGTGAGGGGATGATGGAGAGGGCGGAGGGACCATGAGCCGCGCCAAGTTCATCGGTGAGGGGGCGGTGGGGAGAGAGGGGGTTTCTGTCCCCGGGTCTTCGACCCAAGCCCCCGCTCCTCGCCCGGTGCCGGGCCGAGGCGGCCGCCGCTACCCCACAGCGTGAGGGGCCGCGCTCAGCGGACGGGGCTTCGGGCTGAGCTGTGGCAGTGGCAGGGCTTGTCCCAGCCCTTCATCCAGTGCTTGTCGCCTCCTCTCCAACCCCTTACCCAAGATTTGTCGCAGTCTCTCAGGCTTATTACAGTCTCTTAGGTTTGTCCCAGCCCCTCTGCCAGGGCTTGTGACTTCCCGCCCCAGTCCCTGCTTGTCGCCTCCTGCGGTCCCTCCCGGTGTCCCGAGGTTCGGCGGCCTTGGAGCCCCTGGAAGCGTTTGGGAATGTTTGTGCTGTGTCCGGCACCTGGGGCTGCTGCTCCTTCGTTACCCCCAGCTCCGGGGCTCGGCCGCCCTTCGCTCCCTGTCCCGCCTTGGTGCATTAGTCGTGGTTGTTTCTGATTGTATGCAACTGGCTTGGGTGAAAATGTAAGTATTTTTAGGAAATTCGACGGAAAGCGTGTAAATAACTTCAAAAGGCCCTACGTATTGCAGAGCAGCTTAGTATTTCCTTGGAAAATTCCCCTTTCCGCTAGAATCCGCGCTGGAAGCGCTGGCAGTTGCAGAGGTGGCTGCTCTGGAGCCGGTGTTCGGGCCGAGGCTGCTGGGCGGGGCCGGGCCGGGCTGGGCAGCTCCAGCCGGTACCTGCATTGCAGGTGTCCCGTCAGTGCTGCCGGGTGGCTGGGATGGCCCAGGGACGGCACTAGGAGGGAGAACAGGCAGCCCTTAGGAGGCATTCCTCTGCTGCTGCTCCCACCCGTGAAAGGCTGTAAGGGAGATGCTGCATTTTCCCTTCTTTAATGTTTGTTTGCATACATTTGTGTTTTCGTGTGAGAAGCAGATGTGTTTGCAATAAAAACAAATGCGTGTTCACTTTGGTGGTTATGAGGACGTGTGTAATAAACTCACAGAAAGTCTGAAGTTGTACCGAGGGAAAAGTTTAATTTTTCTGTCACTTCTAGTAAGGTGTAAGTTTTCCCAAGTTATGCAAGTAAACATATGCTTAAACATTTTATGACTTACCAATGTGCTAGTTCAGGGTTTAGATAGGGTTTCTGTTGTCTTCCCTAGCTTATTAATACTCAGTGTAAAATACACAACAGCTTTAACTTCTAATTTCTATTTTTGGTTTTCCATAGACATTGGTATTAACCTGACAGATCCTATGTTCAGAGGAATCTACAGGGGAACACAGAAACATCAAGGTAAATATTTCTTTATCTCTGCTGGAAGACAGGATCCCTTTTGCTGAATTAGAAGCCTCTTGCATATCAGAACATGATGTTAGGGTTTCTTTCTTCTCCTTAAGTATTTGGGCTCAAAAAAGAAAGCCTGACTAACTAAGTTGGATACCCTAACCAAAATGCATTGTCTTAATTGCTTTTTACATGCAGGTAACTGCTTCTGGAGCAAAATGGACACTTGCTAATCTACTTAGGATTGCATCGATAAACTGATATGAGAGTTATGAACAGTGCTCTGTTAATCTATAGCATTGCTGAATCACAGTTACTAATTATAATTTGGGGCTTTTTGCTCTTGTGACCTTTAGATACAGATGTAAAAGCAGAGAGCCTTCTAAAGTATGTGGAGAAACTTCCACTGACTTCATGGATTTAAATTGGATATCCAGCTATTGCACTTTGTTATTGTCTTATAAAGATTAATTAAGTATGTTTTAAAGATTTAATTATAAGAATTTTGACTGCATGAAAATTGAAAAGTAGTTAAACTATGCTGTAAAACCTCAAGTTCAATTTATGACATTTTTATGAACTTTTGCAGATGACTTTCTGGATGTAATAGAGAGAGCAGTCAAAGTTGGCATTAAAAAGGTAATTTCTTATAATGAAATGGTGTTAAAATTTTAAGCTGTTTTTTAATGTTTGGTTTTTTAGTGCTCTCCCACTAAAACAATGTTTGTGGGACTGAAATAGAGGATGCAGTAACTTCCTTCAGTAGCACAAAACAAAAGTGTTCTGTGCAGAGCGTGGTTTTTCCGTTTGCACAGATCATTATTGAAGCTGATTGTTTGAGTTCAGTGATACTATAGGTGATGTGGAGGTAGAAGTTGTACAGTTTCAACAGAAAGATATTCTCCTCTGACCTGCTGCCATGAAGTGGTAAATAATTTTCCATGTTGCATTATAGGCAACCATTCCTTTTTTCTTATATTCCGTGTGGCTCTTAGAGAGTAAATCCAATGTGGAGCAGCTGTGGGAGCTGGGAATTGTTTAACCTGGAGAAAAGGAGGCTCAGAGGAGACCTCATCACTTACAACTCCTGGAAGGAGGCTGTAGCCAGGTGGGGGTCAGTCTCTTTTCCCAGGCAAGAAGTGACAGAAGAAGAGGAAATGACCTCAGGCTCTGTTCAGGTTGGACATCAAGGAGGAATTTCTTCCTGGAAAGTGTGGTCAGGCACTACAAGGGAAGTGCTGATCATCTTCCCGTGGAAATGGTCAAGAAATGACTGGATGTGGCACTGAGTGCTCTGGTTTAGTTGACAAGGTGGCAGTGATCAGTCAGAGATGGAATTCAGTTGTCTTGGAGGTCTTTTCCAACCTTAATGATTCTATGATTCTTAATCAACAATTACTGCTGAAGATCAAACTCTTCTGATTAAGGTTTTCGGATATTTCTATATGTAAAGGAAATTGGAAACTGCAGAAGAGCTGGGAGTGCCCACAAACACAGTTGAGACATCTTACTCATTGCTTGTAAATATTGGCTTACATGTATTAAAACAACATCCTTATGAGAGAATTTGTAACTCAGAACGTGAAATTGGTATTTCCAGCAGTGCATCACATCCCATAGTTTAGCCTGTCTCCCTTTCTCTCAAAACTGAATAAATTTTTGACAAAAAAATGAATTACCATAGAATACAGTGCGTACTGTCACAAACTGTTCTACTGCACTACCAGATTAGAAATAAAGAAGTAAATGCTCCTATAGCAGGAACAGGCATCTTGGGAGTTTGTTGAAAAATTCTCATCTGAAAAGAATGGGAAATGCACTGGGAAGCAAAAGAAGAAAACTAGTGATGGAGAACTTACTTCACTGCAGCAAATACAGGAGTGAGGTCACATTTTTATGTGCTAAGTGCTATTTAATTTTTATACCACCCTCTGAAAATAAGTGTAATTTTTAAAAAAATTATCATCAAAAATAGATTATCTACGTAACTTTCTCAAGATGCACAGTGGATTGAGAAATGTTGTGCAGGAGTTCCTGCCCTTAGCTGCTCTCAGTCTTGCTAGTGGCCTGCACAGTGTCAGAAGCCTTTTCAATCACAGATTGTTCCTGCTTGCCTAGAACCTTAATCTGCTGATTGGAAAGTACTTTTATTTTTCTGTATAGCTGCTGCTTTATGGTAATTTTTTGTGAAATTTTGCTCTATGTCATGTATGCACTGAGCCATTTTCAGCTTAACATTTCTCAGTGATGTCGTTGGGATGTGTCCGTCTGTCATGAGTGCCCTGGGAGTGTGGGAATGTCTGAGCTGGTGCTGACAGAGCCTGCTGGATAGCACCTGCAGGGGAAGAGTTGTCCAAAACCAGTGTAGACATGGCTGTTACAACCTAGGGTGAAATATTCTGCAAGTGGTGGTTCAAAAAGTACATTGTAGGCAACAATTCTCATATGATAATGTTAAGGTAAAAATAAAAGATCAGAGATGGAAATTCTTAAATTTATAATCCCAGCTATGATACAGACTCAATTTTTGGTTTAACTATTTACTCATGTCTTGTTTTGGGTCTTTCCCCAGCTGTAAGACAGGGAGAATATTTCTAAGTATCAATTCTTGATAAATGCAGTCTTCAGTCATTGTGTGAGGAAGCTAATATTGCTGCAAATTGAAGTATTTTATTCCTTTTGTGATTTAAATGCTTAACATACAAGATACTTGAATAAGAGGGAAAAAAAATAGTTTGCAGCCTACTGTATTTACTAGCTCCTGAGGACCATTGAGGTTTATTGCTGATTTATGAAATCTTGTTTTATGTATGTTAGTAATTGTATTCTGATGTTCTCTGTTGAGATCTTTCCTTGTATCTGTGTGTTTTCTAAAACATTCTGTTTAAAGTTCAAAGAACATCCACACTGACAGTATTTCTCTTGTTTCAAGTTTTTGATTACAGGTGGGAGTCTAGAAGATAGTAAAGATGCATTGCAGCTGGCACAGACAAATGGTATTTTCACTTTAAATTTACATTGTCGGTCAAAAATATAACCTCTGCTCTCAGAATTGAGTTCAAGAGGACCTGCCTCAGAGGTGTTTACAGACTCTCAGATTAAAATGAGAAATTACATTTCAGAAATTACATTCGCAGTGGGATGAATGCATTGTGTATGAGTTTGTGTGTTGCTCTTTAGATCCCTGATGCTGGAAGGAATCACTCTTTTCCTGCATGTTCTATTTCTAAATAAAAACAGAAATTATAGAAAATTTCTGGAATAAAAATATTGATACAAGTTTCTGTTCTAGAAATAAGATAAAGTGCTTACATGTTGTGAAATATATGGGGTTTGTTGGCTCTTTGTTTGTTTTTTAATCATCAGTCTATTATGACCAGCTTGATCAAGAGAGGTATCTTTCTTTTGATCATTCCTCTGGCTTTTCCTTCCTTTCTGTGAAAGGAGAATGGCTCTTCTTTTTTCTTTAGGCAGATTTCATTCCACTAATTACTTAAATATGTATTTGAACTAAAACACATGATAAAGTACTGTTACTAACAGAAAGATAAAATAATTTTGGTTTGAATGAACTCAAGGAGATAATTTGGTCCAAGCCAGTCCACATCCCCAGTTCCCATCAGGAAGGCAGGACTGGCTTCAACATTAGGGGCAGTTGCTCAGGGCCTTACCTGTTTTTTCCCTTCCCCAGTGCTTTTACACTTAGCAGAAATGTTGGTATTGGCATGGTAATCTAGATCAGATACTTGGGTAAATCAGGAGATGTGAGCTCTGAAATTCTCTAACAGCTTATGCAGGGGACACGAGGGAAATGCTCTCTGCAGTTCTTACAGCTGGGATAAGCTGATGCATTTTGAACAAGATGTATTTCTAAATAATCTCAAGAGGTCTCATCCAGTCTCAACAATTGTATGATTTATTGGGGGCTGCTCCACCAGAACAGTTCAGCTCTAAGCTGCAGTTTTGGAGTACACCAAATAATGTGTACTAAAAGAAGACATGTGCACATGCCCCCACTGGAGATACTGTTTGACATTTTTAAGAGAGAAAATGTCTGTCTAATGAAATTGTCACTAAAATACGGTCAAAGGGAGTTTTCTTTTAAAATTGTGACCAATAAAAAAATCTCCAGAGGTGATGTTGTCTATACCTTAAATAAATTTTCTTTTTTGTTTTTTTTTTTTCCTTAAAGCCTGCTAATACTCTCTTGTTTTAGACATGTTTTTCAGTACAGTCGGCTGTCATCCTACTCGCTGTGGAGAATTTGAGCAGAGTAGCCCTGAACAGTATTTATCTGAATTAAAAAATCTGATTGAAAAAAACAGGACAAAGGTAGTAGCAGTTGGAGAATGTGGCTTAGGTAAGTGTTCTCTTACTACTTCAATATTTATTTTTTCTAGACATATCCTAAAAGAAATCCTAAAATACTAAATGGGGTTTTTGTTCTTTGTGTTTGTAGATTTCGATAGATTAGAATTTTGCCCAAAGGACATCCAACTCAAGTAAGAAACTTTTGATGACTGTGAATTGACTTGTAGCAATTTACAGTAGTGTTTTCTATCTTGTATTCTGCCATGTAACTTACTGTCACATCTAGTCCTGAAATTTGTAAGGTTGGGCCCAGAGCTTTTTGGCAGAAATGGGAATTGAAAGAAATATGCCTACATTCAAATAGTGCAATGTGCTCGTTGACATATGCCAACATGTCTTTTTCTGTAAAATAGACCAGAAATTGTGGATTTCTGGGTGTGACAGATGTTAATTCTTGCTAATAGTTAAGAGCTCTAAGGGAATTACGGGGAAAAACCCTCATAAATGTAGTGTGTGAAAGAGTTGGGTTGTTGAGTGAAAGGCATGAGGAAAGGAGCAGAGCTATCAAAAGCAGTGGTAAAAGTAGTGGGTAAAGAAGAGCTTTTAGTAAGGAAGGTGTTAGCTGATAATGGGGAGCTGATAGTAAAGGTTGTCTCAGGAGGTGCAGCATAGATGCTGAATGGAAGGAAGCTACCACAGCCCCTACAATCAGGCTGTATTCTTCATTTGAGAACTTCTCTCTGCTGAGGGAACTGATTGAAAGATATAGGTGATAAATTCACATAAGATGAGTGATTAATGAATTACATTTGCATGTTACTGTTTTGAGTAATTTAGTCACTGGGGGGCAGTGGTTGGTTTTGTTTTTTCTCATTGCTGCATATTAGCAGTAGGAGGATTCTTCATAATGCTACAGACCTACAGTGAAATACTCAGCAAAGGGGACAGGACTTTTTGTCCTGGTAGAATTCAGTGTATGTGAAGTTCAGCAAAGCACACCTTAGAGTATAATCTGTTTCTTTTCTGTGGCAAACTAAAATACTGATGGAGTATCACATTTTAACATCCTTAACTGCCTTGATGTTAGAGAAAATATATATGTCTCATTTCCTTGTCCAATGTACTGCAGCTGAAGAGCAGCTAATTGGGTGCACTGAAATAGAGTTGTAAAGAAAGAGATGACAGGCTGATCAGTGGACCAAGCAGAGGAAGGCAGAGTGAAATAGATGGGGACAGTTCACTGGTTTGCAGCTGCTCAGGAGTTCAGGTGCAGCAGTCACGGGGAGCGCTGGCACACAGCTGCACACTTTCCCCACAGAGGAGCAGTAGGTTTGTTTCCCAGCAAATATCAGAGCATGACCTCTGTTTCATTTAGTACTTAATCAACGTTTTTCTGGCTGGTTATGCTGTGTTTTCTTTTGTATAATTTTCACCTGTACATTATTTTTGATGCTTTTTTTCAGTTTAAAAGTTAATAAGAATCTAATAAAGATGAAATTTCTTTGCTGTAGTGTTCCTAAGAACTTTTTATTTCAGAAATCTTCCCATTCTCAGAACTTTTCCAACAGAAAGTGGTGATTTGAATGGTAGTAAGATGAAGGTACTGCCTTCATATTAAAGTGAAAGCTGTGTTATAAAAGCCCTGGTAAGCATATAGAAGTTTGACATCTGCTGTACTACTGGGAGGGGTCTGTATAATCACAGTATCACATGCACCATTACTCAAATTAAATCAGAAGTGTTTGTCTGGTGATCTGCCTCAGCAAGGTCAGTTTGCTTTAGCTCCTTTACTGTCTTGATCCTGTAGCATTTGAACGTGATGGTCAAAACTAAGCTTGCTCAAAGGAACAGGTTGTTCCTTAAGCACTGGAACTCATCATGGTTAGTTTCCTACTGAGTTATTTTATTATCATTCCGGTCACTGTATGTCTGGTTTCTTCATGCTTTTCCGGGGGTTGGGCTTTTAAATTTTTTTTTAATTATTATTTTTGTCTCTTCAATAACTGCCCCATCCACCTCCCCTTTCAACATGAGTTGGGCTTTGTTGTTGCTAGGAATGGAAAAAGCTTGAGTTACATTTCCATTTGCAGGGACACTAAACTTTGTACTTTAAAGGGCTCTATCCTTCTCAAAATTAGATGGAAATTGGCTAGTAGGTCACTTAGAGAGATTACTTGCAGTTCTGTCTCTAAAACCTCTTTCCCATATGAAACAAGTATTCTGTTAAAAGAAAACTGACACCAAAAATCAAACAATTGTAGCTATTTAACCACAAGAGCAATCATGAATTGCAATTAATTTTTATTTAGTCAAACAAGCTAAACTAAGCACGATATCTAGACAAAGAAGATTCAAAGTAGGTGTAATGCATTCTCATGAATTTTCATGTCAGTTTTCAAGGTTACAGCTAATTTGTTTAACCTCTTATCTCAAAGATTTGCACTGATTAACAGGGAAGGTAACTTTGATCTGAGAAATATCAATTTGTAATATACAGAAAACAGTGACAATGACATTAAATTAAATGGCCAATTGCATATTAGTTTAGGATGGGTTTTTTGGTTGTTTTTTTTTAGGAAAATGTAAATCATACTAATGGTTTGCTGCCACTTACCCCTGATTGATAAGTGACTGATACACAGCAGCATGTGATCACTGGAGTTTCCCTTTGAAATGGCTGTGATAGCTGGTGGTGGGAATTTCCCAGTGCCCTGGACTGTTTTAACAGCAACACCTCAAGAAATCCATATGTGCCTGGAGCCCCAGCCTGCTGGGATGGGCAGTGTTGTTCTCCTGCTTCACCCAAGTAACATCATCTTTCAAATGGCATGAGGACACTGAGTCACCCATGCACTGCTGGCCTTCTGCCATGCTCAAGTTCCTCTGCTGTGTTCCTGAGCATGGGTGGTTTCCCTGCCTGGGTGGAGCAGGGCAGCAGAGATGTGGGATGGTAATTGCAGAGCTCCTGCTAATGACAAGCACAGGTTAGTTCAGTGCTGAGTAGTTTCCTTTGGCAATTGCATTGGGGAACCTGGCTGCCTCCTTACCTTCCTTCTGCCAACATTCCAGTGTCTCTTCACAGGGTGGGGCTTCCCTGTTACCCCCCCATCAAGAGCAGCTCTGAGGAGTACAGAGTTGGAGAGGGATAAAAAGGAGTGAAAAGGAAAGGATGCAGAAACACAGAGGAAGGGAGGGAAAACAGGTAAAGACAATAGGCAGAAGTATGGTGTCTAATCTGATATTTGTTCCACCCCAAGAGAGTGGATTGTTGCTCACAGGTCAGCAGCTCTGATGCACTTTGGCCACTGGAGGCTGGAGAAGCCTGCACAGTGCCCCCCTGCTCACCCTCATTGTGTTTATGAGTGCTTCTTGAAATAGTGGCCTCTGTCATCCTCACTCACCATTCCTGACATTTCAGAACTTTGTGGAAAGAACAGTCAGTTCCTCTTCTATGAAAAATAAATAAATAAATAAATAAAAATGAACTCCAGCACCCACACTACACCAGAGTATATGCTCAGCATGTATACATACATACATACATTCTGCAGTACTGAGGCTCTTGGCCACTTACCTGTCTTCAAGCATAGATCACAGCTGTGGCAATACACATAGGAAAGAGGTTCTTTTAAATCCTTGCACAAATAAGAACTTTTGCATGGCAAATCCATTAATTCTGTCTTTAGCGCTGGAGGACAGAAGCTTGGGTAAAATTTTTTTACTGTCTTTGTTATTGCACTGAGTTTCTCTTTAAAGGTGAATTTTATTTTACAGGTATTTTGAAAAACAATTTGACTTGTCAGAGCAGATGCAGCTGCCCATGTTTCTGCACTGTAGAAACTCACATGCTGAATTTTTAGGTGGGTTTTGTTTGAGAATTTCATATTTAGAGCAAATTCTGAATATAAAAATCTTCTCTATTCATCTGTTATAAAGCTGTTTTATATTTTTATTTCATTTCCTAGACATAATGAGAAGAAACAGAGATAGAGTAGTAGGAGGGGTGGTAAGTATGGACTTCAGTGTAGCATTCATTTTTCCATGCATGTGTGTGAATATTGTTGCTTAATATGCAATTTCTTGTTTGTCATAGAATCTGTGTAGACTTCCTGTTACATCATTTAAGCTGTTATTAATTAGTAAATTTTCCAGTCCCTTTTGCTATTTTTATTTTCATTGCTTATTCAACAGGATTTTTGCAAGGTTAGAAGATAGGCTGAGAAAAAGCTCTGCAGCTGATGTGAACAGTTTTTCTTGGCCTGCCAGCAGGACAGTCTGAGCACCTCATAATTGACATTGGCCTTTTCCCAACTCCTCAGTGTCTGTAACTGCAGTGCATTCAGACCACAGATCATTTAGATGCTTGTTCCCAGTGGAAGC
The DNA here is from genome assembly GCF_051311805.1 of Agelaius phoeniceus. Taxonomy (NCBI): domain Eukaryota; kingdom Metazoa; phylum Chordata; class Aves; order Passeriformes; family Icteridae; genus Agelaius; species Agelaius phoeniceus. The sequence continues at coordinate 143,435,552 of NC_135265.1, read as the reverse complement.
CATAACCTCAGACATTTGCTTCTGACGTTGGACATAGTTTTCAAATTAGATCCAGATGGAACTTTTGATTACTTTATGTCTTTAGATATTCAGATCACGTTTTTTAATTCAAGTCTAACAGGAAAAGCTTTGGGTGAAATGGGAAGTCCAGCAATGCTTTTTCAGGTTTCCATTATGACTGAATTTTTCAAAAGTAATAAATGCTCGTGATTCTGGCATGACACCACACCTCCTACAAGAATATTGCAGTCCTCAGGTTTGTCCTTTGTTCCCACAAAACCCTTCCCCACACTCAGTGCTTTGCATGTGTAATGAAGTCTCTCCTTCCTTCCTCCCTTTCTTTTTGCCTGCATAGCCAGGAAAGAGGGGAGAAACGAGCAGGCATCTTCAACTGCCTGTCCCTGTCACAGCACAGGGAAGCAGAGCAGACAGTCTCTTTGCTCCATTTAGGCTGAGAAGATGCAGTTCCCAGCTGCATTACACTGTGTAACTTGTGACCCTCCACTTTCCTCTCTGGAATGACCAATGGACTGTCTTGCTAGTTCCAGTGGACTAGCTGACACCTGTGGAGAACAGAATGCTGCTCTTATGGTGGCCCTGACAGTGCCTTGAAGGGAGTACTGAGGAAAGAATATAAAAATTCAGCATGCACAGGATTACTTCCTGAGTATGATCTCCCAGTTACAGGGAGTTCCAGGGCCAAAAGAGTATCACTGGATAGGCCTTTTTACACATCTCTATCACTGTTTTAAGTGTAGTAACCACTTCTAGTGCAGCATTCAGATCACTTCAGCCTGAACTTTGCTCAAATTCAGAATCAACTGAGCCATGTCCCATCTTGATGTCTGTCATGAAGTGTAATGCATACTGTTGAAGATATTTGATGCTAATAAAAGGTAATACATACTTTTGAATGACTGGAGTTTTAATAGAAGTACATTAGTATTTTTATATGTCTGTGTATCTATATTTATATGTTCTAGGTACATTCTTTTGATGGCACAAAGGAACAAGCAGCAGCTCTAATAGATTTGGATCTTTATATCGGAATAAATGGCTGGTAAGTTCTTTACAAGAAATACAACTGCTTTAAAATGGCAGCTGTAGTGAACTCATTGCTTTCTTTTAAACAGTGAGGTCAAGTTTTCAAAGCTCACTAGACCCTTAATCATCTGACAGATTTAGAATTGCTCACATTAGTCTGTTAGCCATCAAAGCTCTTGCTGTGCAGCTCAGTGAGCTAATCCATGTCCACTCTACTACCTTCAGGACAGTCCTTGCTTGTAATTAAATAAGGTTGTTGAACATGGGAAGGTTCCTTCTGAGGAGCATTTAAAAAACAGCCTGACTTTAAGGTGCCTGTCAAATGCTGGAGTAATGCAAATGTAACGTGAGTGCCTCATCTCCTGGTTATGCAGTCTGGATTCTCAGCAGTCACCTGGCCAAATGCCAGCCAGCACCACTTTGTAAGGTACAGAGGCTGTCACAGGCAAGCAAGGGCAGCCAAAGGGGTTCTGCAGCTTACTGGGGTGAGATGGCCTCTCCACTAACTCTAAATTTGCTGTTTTCTGCACAGTTTTAGTTTACAGGCAGTATTGTTAAAAAAGGAAGCAAATTTCATTAATGAACAAAATTATTTAGGGAGCTGTCTTTGCCACAAAACACTGTAATAGGCACAACACTTTAATATGCTTTTTATGTTTTTTTTTTTTAACCAAACTCTAAATTTTCTAGTTCACTGAAAACAGAAGCCAACTTGGAAACACTGAAATCAATTCCTAGTGAACGATTAATGATAGAGACTGGTAAGATTTTGTATCTTGGTCAGTTTGTGACAATGGCAATGAGATATACTGGTGTAGCAATCATAAAGCAGAATCAAGACCTAAAGAATTCAGAACACTGGCTGTTTTCTTTACTTGAGAAAGCAGTTTACAGAACTACTATTTTCCAGCCTTCTGCTGGAAGGAAAAAGCTGCTGTGTCAGTTCCTGACGTTGCAGGGGAAGATGAAAAGGACAAATTGACAACTTGGATTTTTAAATGTACCAGAATCCTGCTTAAGTATATTTTAAAATGTAGCTTGCTGGAGATGTGCCAAGCATTGGGCAATGGCTGTGCAGTAATGGCATTTGGAAAGAACTGCTCTTTAAGTGGAATAGGTGGAAGAATGCTTGAATTCCCCTCTTAGCCCACTGAGCAGTCATTTTAAGGGACTGATTAGGGATGTCGTGTTCTCTTTTTTCATGTTCAGTTATCAATAACTGACAGTACAAATACAGTATTTATTTTAATGTCTCACTCTTGAGAAAGGAAAATTGCAAACTGCTAAATCCTTAAATGTATTTGCACGTGAAGTACAGACCTGTTATACAGGAAGTTTCTGTGGAATGCATGCAATGTATCTGGCTCTCTTTATCATGTCAGAGGAAATTAGTGTTATGTATTATTATTGCTGATCTTTTCAAGTGTAAAATCCTGAAGATAGTCATATAAAAATCCAGGATGTTAAATTGCTCCTAAATTTCCTTTTGAGCTGGAGGTCGTTGCTGGAAGGAGATTGCAGGAGCTTTTGTCTGTAGAAGTAGTCAATCAAACTATCTCATGCCATTCTGAAACAATTGCACTCCTAATTCTTTCATTCAAATTAAACTAGATGCACCTTGGTGTGGAGTGAAAAATACTCATGCTGGATCAAAATACATTAAAACTACATTTCCTACAAAAAAGAAATGGGAAAAAGGGCACTGCTTGAAGGACAGAAATGAACCCTGCCATATAATGTAAGTGTACCACTGCACTCTTACTTTAAATTCTTCAACTCTGATGTGAAAAAAAAATAGAAAAATCCCAGTTCACTAGTAATGTAGAAAATATAAATTAATTCTAAATATACTGAACCTTGTGCAAGGTTTTGCTTTATAAGCTGTGGAAAAAATTAGAAATCCTAATTTTCCTTACTTCAGCTATTCTGGATGTACAGTGCTCCAGTACCATTTTTATTTTTTCACTTGATGCAGTGTAGAAGAGGTTAAACCCTCCGAAGTAACCTGACTTGAATATTCATTGCACTCAGTTTTTGTTCAAGTAATTTTAAAAACTGATCCAGCCCTGGGGATCAGGGGACAGTCCCACAGGTGGGACAGTGCTGAGGTACCAGCAGTGCCTGTGACACAAACTGCCACAACATGCATTTTGTCAGGGAAGTTTCTTACTTCTGCTGTTGTGCTTCAAAGAATCCTGTGAAATTTAGATATGAATGACAGCAGCCAAGATACAGAGTAGTGAAAGAAAACTCCAGGGGCTTATGAACAGAATTGGTAAGCACAGACACTGTTTTCTGCCTCCTTTCCACGCAGTTCCTCACAGAAGTGTGAAAAAGAGGAAAATGTGTAATTGTTTTAGTGAAATGTTTAGCTATCTGCATTAAATACTATTAAATAGATGAAGTACTATATTTTCAGAATTCCCTGTCTAGATTTTGAAATACTGCTCAGGATAATACTAAAGATCCAGGTATGCAGTTAAGGTGTCTAAACAAGAATTTGAGAAGTGAAGGGAAATCTGATGCTTTTCCAGACATGAAAGAACTTGGAAAACCACTGATGATGTAAAAGCACAGTTTAAGCTTACATGGTGACATCTCCTAGTGTTCAGATATAATCAATGCAATTAGGTCAATTGTAATATTTGTTAATTTTTGTTTTTAATTTTAAAAGTGAAGAGGACACATTAGCACAGAAGGGTTACTTCAGTATTTTAAGACTTTCTAGGGTCAGTCCATGATTTTGGAGTTGTGGAAGAGATCAATAGAAAACACTCTTCTGATCACAAGTGAAGGGCCTCCACTGTTATTACTTCAACCAGCCCATATGTCAATGACACCCCCCAGATATTTGTCTGCTGCCTTACTTGTAGTTTACAGAAATGTTTCAGAAACCCCCAAACTCAAAATGCACAGTGTGTTCTGCATAGATGCAGAGTGCACAAATGCACTCAAGATTATTACACAAATGCTGTGCTTTGGCTTTTGCCTTCTTTTATGAAAAAAATACTGTTTGGCTCAACCTTTGAAATTATTATCCCAATAATGTTCATTATAAGCAATTGAATTTAAAGAACTTTTTAAACCTTAAGAAAAATGAAGAATGGTAACTGATAATTGGTATTTTGTGACTTCTCAAGTAGCAAAATCTGGTGTGAGGGAATGTTACTCAGTCCACAAAGCATCTTTAATATTTCAGGTATATATACAGTTTAATACAGCTCACTTGGCAGGAGGAAATTACCATTTGTCTGGTTTTGGTAGTGCTTTTTGGACACCTTTCAGTTTTGATAGTGATATTTCTGCTTCATATATATATATTTAGAACTACTCCCCTTGGAAGCTATTTTTTAAAAAGTTTAGCCACAAGAGACTTGTCTTTTCTCCTTCTGCAGTTTCACATACACAGTGTTACAGTAACTTACAGTTTTCTACTGCATCCAAGTGAGGAGAGATAAGTAAACCCTAAGTCTTCTTGGGTGAAATTCTTTGATACTTGTTACTTATTTCGGTGTAGGCCTGATCTCACTCAATCTCACTGCTAATTCTGCATCTAGGAAAATATTTTCAATAATGTAATTATTAGGAGCAACTTCTCCTATGCTGTCTTTCAAAAAAAGTTTAGCTATTGCCTCAGCTTAGAGGCAGAATCCAAAGCCCACCAAACCTTACTACCAAGCTTAAGTTTCTTACTTTTCAAATTGGAGTTTAAAGTTTTTTTGCTGCTACTGGAAAAAATCAAAGTATGACACATCTCTGGAAGGGTACAGAATATTACTTTTTTTTTTTTTTTTTTTTTTTTTTTTTAAGAATGACTGATACAAAATCAAGAAAGCAATTGCAGAGAAAAGGTTGTGGCTTGGTTTTAATCATGTTCATCCCATTTCTTTTGCCTCCTCTTCCTGGCTTGTATCAAGGCCCTGAGCCTTTTGAAATTGCTCATTTAATATTTACTGCAAATACCTGGGCACATTAATCACAATTAAGCTAAAGAATGGGGAAGTAGGAGTAAGTTACTTTGGCAGCACTGTGCTCTGATAAAGCTGTGTCTGGAATTTAAGATTTCCCATAGACCAGTCTATTTATTCATAGTGCAGCTTTAGCCTTGACAGGCTAATGAATTTTTGTTTGAAAAATGAAAATCATTGATAAAGACACCCACAAAATGACACTTCCTTCAAAACAGAGAGCTGTTTAATTACCTCCAAACAAGAGTCAAAAGACCAAAGATGAGTCTGTACCAGTAAGCAAACCAGTGTTCAGTGTAAAGAAAATGGCAGTTAGTAACTTAAGAGTGAAGCTATTTGCATATCTGAGCACCCTGCCCTATTGCTCTTAGTGTAGATTTTTATTCCAGCTTAATCTCAGTGAGTTGTACATACACATGCAGCAATCTGAAGTACATTCTGAAGTACTGGGTTTCAGTCTTCTAATATAAATCTTTCTTTTTTAGTCAAATACTGGAAATAATGGCGGCAGTAAGAGAAGATGACCCACTTGAGTTGGCCAATACTCTATATAACAACACCATTAAAGTCTTCTTTCCAAATATGTAAAGTTGTTTTTCTTACATTTATTCAGCATAACTTCAGTAAAGATATTGCAAAAATTTAAAAATCATCATTCCTGCAAGTTCTAATCAATGGAAGCCAATCTGTAGTGGGTTTGGGGTTTATGGTACAAGATTAAAGCTGCTTTTGAAAAGGTGGTCTGCATTTGTGCAGTTTCTCAGCCCTGCTCCCCTTTCGTCAAGATTCAGGATTGACTTCAAGGCCAGGCCATGCCTGTAACTCCAGCTAGCAGTGGAGGCACAGGCTGAGCACCAGGCTGCTGCATTCACATGGGAATGCAGCCTCTGCATCCTTCAAGCCTCTGCTGGCAGTTCAGGAGGGTCAGACACGTCCATGGCGTGCGCTTTGCTGCTGCACCAGAAAGCTGAGCAGTGTCACCTTTTGTTCCACATACGCAAATGCTATAGCATTAAGTCTACCAACCTAAATTTTTAAATTTTGTTTAAAAACACAATTCACTAGTTTTTTTTGCAATAAAGCTCTGCTAATACTGAATTTTAAGTAAAGCTGCTTTGGCTCAGGCTTTCATTTTCTGAGTTGACCGGCTGAACAGTCTATTTTCACCAGTATTTTTCATTTGCATCCAGAAGACATTGATTGGGGATTACTGGTATACAGTCTTTGGCACAGCATTATCACTACCTCAATTAAAGAGTGTTTTTTCCAACCATCTTAAAAACGTGAAAACATTTTATTCCATGTACAATAATGTACATAATTTTAAGGTGGTCATGAAAGAGACCAGCAAAAATTAGAGGTATATTTACAGTAGCACACACCACAGTAAACAACCACCATTCACAGACTCAACATTGAGATACTGCTGTTGTGCTTAAGTACAATAACTACAAAGTGATACTTTTTTTCTGATGGAGTCAATCTTGAACAAATACCTCACGGCTTAGTAAAGAACATCCTAATCACCAAGAGAGTTAGAGTCAACATTGAGAGTCTCATTCAAGTGCTGTGCCACACAGTCACCATCTTCCTCATCACTATCAGAACTGTCATTATCTTCATTTAATTCATTTTCAGCATCAGCAGCTTCTTCTGCAACCCGTACAGGATTTTCATTTGGTGCTACAAACCCGTTGTTGTTAGAGATATTGGCATTTTCTTTGTCCTCAATATACACTTTCTGATGGCACATGGGGCACGTGTCCTGAATGTACAGCCACTTCCGAAGACAAAGTGCATGGAAGTAATGGTTGCATGGAGTAATGCGCGCAGAGGTGGTGAACTCGTGGTAGCAGATTGCACAGACGTCATCAATTTCCTGTAACCGAGCTCCTTTCACCTCTGGAAGCGAGTTGATTTTCTTCACAGCAGTGCGGCGGTTTATAAAAGTCTTCCAGCCATTCTTGGCTTGCAGGTAGATGTTGAAGTACGCGTGCAGACACATCATGCAAGCACGAATCTTGCTTCCCGATTCAAAAACCATCGTGTAAGCTCCATTTCCAAACATGATTACTCCAAATATAAACTCAATAATATTGCCAGTTGAGCGAACATAATAGACATAATCATCAAGTTTTTCCCATAGCACATTATAGTAGCCATCAATCATAAACAATATATAAACAGTGATAGAAACTATTACTTTTAGGCAAAGCTCTACACAGAACGCTGTGACTGCAAAAAGCCAAGTATTTAGTGCATAGTGGTGCCAGAGGATGTAACTGAGCAGAACTGGAAGAATGAAAAGGCAAGCGGAGACAAACAGTACAGGAAAGTGTCTGCGGAACGATGACACGTGAGAGGCACTGAGAGACATCAGCACAGGGTCTGTCATTCCATGGATAAAATGCAGGACTGCGGTCAACAAAAGGCACATGTTTCGACTCAGGCGAACTAATCGTTCCTCTGGTTTCAGCCCACTTAAACCAGTTTGCAGAGCCAAAATGAAAAACAAGACGGGGGCTACAAACCCAAGCCTTTTGTCATCCTCATCAGTTGATCCAATGAAGGCCAGGATACCAAGTCCCAAATAATGCGCTATTGAGGAAATGACGGCACTCATGCCCAACACAGTTAAAGTAGAGTCACACCCACTTATGATCAGGCTGCAGATCAGTTCCCAACAGTTATCCCATGATATCAAGAAGAATTTTTCTTCTGTGTTGTTTTCAGCCATCTTTACTACATAAGTTAATACCACAGCTTGTGCTGTAAGTCTTGTTAGCCAAAAGACACGGAGTACAGCTGGAAACCGAATCCTTTTCCATGTGTCTTCCATCAATAGCTGTAATCCATAAATACGATACATGTGCCTCACCAGCAGATAAACGTATCGTACCGAATAATAGAACCACTTAATTTTTGTAGCTAAAATGGCTGTGGTATTTAGTGTCAGAACTAGGCCTGAAATAAAAACAAGTACTTGCCGGACATTTAAAGGTAATTCAACAACCAAGCCAATTACAGGAATCAGTATATCCAGGATGATGAGTTGAGAGTATATGGACTGCATGTTTAGCAAGGTAACATATCCAATTCCAAAGGTAAGCTGAAGGATGGAAAGTGCCATCCATAGCGAAGGTCCTTTATGTGGGAAAATCTGAATTCCGAATGCAGCTGTGTTGTAGGCACTGTAGAAGTTTATGTGCAAAGCAGCATAGTAATTCACCAACACTGAAGTTGCAGCCAGCAGAAACGCTGAGGCGATCATGTAGAACTTGAAAAGTGCTCGCTGTTGTAAGACCAGAACAACGCTGGATACAAAGACACCTAAAACCAGATTGAAATCATTTAGTTCTCAGTAGAAGTTCAACAACAGATTTTAACCAACTAGCTCTGGAGCTACATTTATGTAATGTATCACTTCCCCATTAGTCACTTGTAACTTTCCATTACCAGTGGTGCCCTTTTCAGAGAACAGGCAAGAGGACCAGTTAATCTCTGCATTTAACATCTGTGCACTACAGCTGTGATGCAAAGCCACTGCAAGCCCTAAATCACAATTACTATGAAGTTTGTTGCAGTTTTAGACTAGAATAGTGAAAACTCCCAACCTTTCAGCCTTAGTCCTGAAATTCAAGGGTAGACAAGTTCTAAAAATAAACCAAAAAAACTCCAACAGAGTTTTATAAGGAAACACCTTTATAAGGAAAACTCATAAAAAAAAAATGAGTAAGGTTTACTAAGTCCCCTAATTCACTTGAGCAAGGCACTCAACTACAGCTGTCTAAGTTGGAGTACTGAAGATAAGTAACCAAAACACTTTAGTTAAACTCTTTAATGGGAAAATAGTGAAAAATTGCTGTACTTTGCTGTGGGGAAGGCACTTCCATTTCCTTTCAGTTTGCTTTTATTTCTGGTGAGTGGTGACAAAGGTCACATGAGGAACACCTTCCACAGTATATAGCTTTTGTGCACAGAATCCAAAACTGCACCAATTGCCTCTCTGCCAATGCCAGAACAAACTTGTCTGTCTTGTTATAAGTCAGACTTAGGCCTAGAAATTCCTGTTTGCTAACCTCTCCCTCATACTGACCACGACCACATCTTGACCATGCCTGGGAAGTCTGCACCTTCCTATGAGAAATCCCATCAGAGCAATTGCAGCTTTGGGAGTTTGGGGTTACATGTCCCTGTAGTCAACTTCTGTAGTGTAATTTATGAATTCCATCACTGTGCACCACATAGGTGAGAGCTCTGCCCTAAGAGGTGTTAAATTAAAAAGCACTTAGCACTAGATAAATTTCCTTAAACAGTTTCTTCTTCAGCGAACACACTGCCTTTGTTTTGGACTTCTCAATCAGCTTCCACCCTATGCAACTGCTTTCTCATCCAAACCAGTCTGGAGAGATTTCTATCTCTACAACTTATATTTGATTCTAAGTTGCTTTCAACCTCTGCATTAAAAGCAATGAAATCAAGAGTAATCCTCTTTCTGCTGGAGGGCAGCATCGGTCTTCTCTGACAGTTTAGGCTGTTCTAAATCCACCATTAACAAGTGTTTAAAAAAAATTAAGCCATAGCCTCTTGATCATGAAAATAAAATCTTTGAAATAGCATTTGATTAAAAAAAAAACAACAACAACAACCAAACACACAAAAATATACAAAAAAAAAACCTCAAACCACTTTCAGATCCTGGAGGATTGAGAAGAAGGGAGAGGACCAACATGAATCAACTGCAAAAGGCAGGCTACAAATAAAGTTATGAATTTGCCTGAACAATATTCCTTGCCAGTAGTACTGGCTGATATAAATACATTCTCTTTAATCAATCATTAACCTGGTAACTGTGTGAAGTGGACTGAGGAAAAGCCTCTATCAGTTTTCAGAAAGCCCCTTGCATCGTAGCTCAGTTCTTCCAGGAAAAGCTGAATATTGGTTCCATGCAGCACTTTCTACAAAGGACGCTTGACAGCTACCTTGTCATTTTAACCACCACAAACATCTTTAGGAAAGCCAATACTGCTGACGAGTTTGTAGCCTTTGTCTTTTCTCAGGAGTCACAGAAAAGGCTCACATGCCTGTGCAAGGTCATTATTTATGTAATTCTGATCATTTGTGCCAAAGGAGATGCATTTTGCAGTAAGCAGGCTGCTCTGAAACACGCCTTAACAAAACCTATTTTTGTGCCTTGCAGTGGCAGTAACAGGCCTGTATTTAGATACTGCAGGTCATCCTAAAACACTGACGTTTCACATGCAAGACACATCTCTAAAAACAGTACAACAGTGAGTCAATAGAGCTTGTCCTACTGGTTCCTCTGAAGAGGCACTAACAAAAAGTACAGCATGTCTCTCTTAATCCATATAGGAAAAGTCAAGACTCACTGAAGGAGACTCAAAAGACCCTAAGAGGTAACAGATCTCAGAAGGGACAGTGAGCACTCCTTTCCCCCATCTCCATTTATGCCACTTGGTCCATCTCAACATGAGAAGACTTGCCCTGCCCTGTGCCCTTCAAAGCAGTAAGTCTTTTTCCATTTTCCCTCCGCTAGGAAATGCTGCAGTTCCTCCTTTGATAAGGTTTGTCTCTCTACTCATCTTTACTATTTCTACTTGTGCCACCCCATTGCCAACTGTCCCAGTATGGCCTCCAAACTCAGCACTGAACCAAACCACGCTGTGCTTACTTTTAAAAACTTTTTTGTGTTTACAATGAATGTCTCTGTCTCATTCTTTTTCCTTTAAATCCTGAAATTTGTCAGTATCTTTATAGCAGCCCAGCACTTAGGATTCAACTTTCAGTCATGTGCAGGGGACAATCACTTTTACACATCAGCACTTCGTTTATGTGGACCTGCCAAACTATTTTTCCCTAGCTCCAGTCATTCTATTTACTTCCACATCTTTCTGCAGACTCAAGTATTTACAGAACCCTTCTCAAAACTCAGTGTCCTCACTAAGAAGGGACTGCTGTCTGAGGTGACAGTCACACACTCCTGGGGGTGGTGGCTCTGCTGGAATTGAGATACTTAAACCCAGTGCAAAGATACAAAAGGTAAACATTGCATTGGGGACAAAGCAAGGTTAACCAAAAACAGGAAAGGAAACGTGCTCCAGCTGTGGAAGTTGGTTCTGTGCCATGTATAACTCTATTTACTTGTGTAGAGAGTGATGGAAGAATCAGACCAAGGAATCCTGCTGTAAAACTTTGTAACACCCACGCAGATCTCTATTAGCATTCCTGAAGAGCTATACACCCAGAATATTTCAGAACTGTTTAACATCATCTCCAAAAATCATCCATCTCTCCAGAGCTTCAATCTTTGTGTCTGGTGGACAGATTGCCCATTTATCCTCTGCTATTGTGCTACAGGGAAAGTTTGGATCAGTACTTCAAAGTCTGCAAATGGTAAGTAAAAGGACATTTTCCCATTATTTAATACAGAATGATCCAAAATAACTATATCACTTTCCTAACAGCAGCAAAAACCCCAACCCTGTAATCCTTAAATTCAGATGAGAAAAAAACATGCAAAAGCATTTTATTGTCTGAACCACATGGAAGGTGTTTAAGATCATCTTTAGGTGCCTACATTTTAATCTTCAATTTTGGAATGCCAAGAACCACAGACCTTTTCCTAAATGTTCAGGAGAAGTTTCTTGGCATAAAACATTCCCAAAGCTTTTCTGCAGAAGGCAAAAATTACCCACTTCTTGCCCAACCCCTTCCAGAAAAGTGCTCATATAAATGCAAACCTCAATCCCAATACCACACACTTAAGGGACATCACTGAACAACATATCCACCACTCATTTACACAGGTGGGATTAATTTTGATTACTTCTTCAGCATCTGGATCATATGATGAAGGGCTCCTAAAATTAAGTTGGTGAGGCAATGCAATGCAATTTTTTAAAAAAGGAATTATCACTCCTAACAATTCCATAAGTGTTGAACAAAAGGTCAAGAAAATGGGAAGCAGGGGGGAAAGAACCCCTGCTCCCCATCCAAGACACACCATACTCATGGCACAGCAGGCAAAGGAGGCAACTTAGGTCCTCCTCAGCATCGCTTCTCACGTGAGCATGGACTTCCCCTGGCACTCTTAACCAAAGCAATAATAATAAACATAAAGCATGTAATAAATGTAAAAAAACAAAATAAAACACCTGCTGTGTTTTGTTACCTCCTTCCTTTGCTCTCCTCTCCTGTTGCCTTGCTATAGGTTATTGTTTACTTTTCCCCCCTCTGCTCCTCGACTTGTGTGATGCAGTCACACCACACTTCTCACTGTGCACATTTCCTTTAACCCTCTCTTCTCTGCTTCCTGCCCCAAAAGCTGTACTGCCTATTTCCTTCCTGTTTTTCTTCTACTATAAACGTCAAATAAAATCCATCTCTCTCGGGCCTGCAAAAAAAAACCCGAATAAAACCGAAACAATAACTTGATTTGTGTTCTCCTTTCTGCCTCAGGGTCGCCAGCTCCAAAACATGATCCGCAGCACGGTATCACCTGTACAGCAGCTCACTGAACGGGACTCCACCGAGCCGAGGCTGTGGAAGAACCCAAGTTAACGACATTGGAAACAGTATCACCTAGTTATACCACTGACTGTCATCCATCATGGGAAAAAAAAAAAAAAAAGCTTGAAAATAACCATTGGCAAGTTTCAAGAGGCTTCTCTTTCCTCTGGGAACCAAATTCCCGGCACTTCTCAACTGCTGTTTCTAAAATAAGGCTTTAACAGCGTATTTCAGGAAGACATCACGCTATCCAAAGGGTTTTTAAAAAAACCACATGAAAACCCTATACCCACTGAGTCACACGTCTTCCGCCCTCAAAGCCCCCAGAGCAGGAGGGGGGGTCACAGCCCCGAGCCCTCGCCGGATCCTTGCACGGCTACGGGAGCAGGAGGAGGCGGAAGGAGCCGGGGAGACAGATCGGGGGGGGTGAACGGGGCCCGGAGCGGGCACGAGGGGCCGAGGTGATGATCCAGCCCGGGCGGCCGAGCAGGGGCTCGGCGGTGCCAATAGGAGCCGGTGGGGACGGGAATCGGGGACGGGGGAAGGGGAGAGCCGGGCCGCGGCACTAGCAGCAGCAGCAGCCAGGCGCGGGTGAGGGGCGGGGAGCAGCGGCGGCCGCGCCGTGCCCGCCGAGTGAGCGGGGCCGGCGGGGCACGGTCCGTGTCTCTCGGGAGGGGAAGAAGGGAAGGCGTCTCACCCAGCAGCCGCAGCAGCGCGCCCAGCAGCGCGGCGCTCATGGAGCCGCCCGGCAGCGGGGCCGAGTTGAAGATGGCGTCGATGAGGAACAGGCTCGGCACCCGCAGCGCGACCTCCAGCCCGGCCCGCAGCCGCGGGCCCAGCCGCAGCTGGGGCAGCCGCGGAGGGCCCGGGGCCGCCATGCCCTGCGCGGGGGGGCAGGCGGGCCGCCTCTCTCCGCCGCTGGAGGAGCGGAGGGGGCGGGAGCGAAGGAAGGGAGGGCTGAAGGGAGGGAGGGAGGGCGGCCGGGAGCCGCTACCGCCCCGCGCCCGCCGCCCGGCGCGCCCGGCTCTCCCGCGCCGCCGCCTCCATGTTCCTGCGCGCGCCCGCGGCAGCGCCGCCCGCCGGCTCGGGGGCGGGGCCGCGCCGAGGGGGCGCATGCGCAGCCCCGCCCCCGGGACTGCCGGGGTCGGTTGGGTTGGGGAAGGGCACGGAGGGCCCAGGGCCGGGCCGTGACCGCGCAGCGCCCTGAGGACCGCCCCCGGGCTTTCCTCAAACACCTCCAGGGACCGTGACCCCACCGCTGCCCGGGGCAGTCCATTCTACCGTCTGAGCAGTCTTTCTCTGAAAAACTTCTGATGTCCAACCTACACCTTCTCTGGCGCAGCTTAAGGCCATTTTCTCTCATCCTGTCGCTCCTTTCGTGGGACCCGCACCTGGCTACAGCCTCCTTTCAGGGAGTTCTAGAAAGCTCTAAGATCCCCCTTACATCTCCTTTTCTCCATGCTGAACGCCCCCAGCAACCTCAGCTGCTCCTGGTGCTCCATCCCCTTCCCCAGCTCTGCTGCCCCTCTCTGGACACACTCCAGCCCCTCAATGTCCTTCTGGAACTGAGGGGCCCAGAACTGGCCCCAGCACTGGACACAGCGGTGGGGCTGTGACCGCAGCACGGAATGCCAGAGGACAGTCACTGCCCGGTCCTGGCGCTCACGCTGTTCCGGATACAATCCCGGGTGCCGCTGGCCTCGCTGCCCGTGAGGGCACGCCCTGGCTCAAATGACGGCATGGCAGCGGGCCCGGTCCCATGAGCGCTTCGGCTCCTTGTGTCCCTAAAGTGCCCCTAAAGCCCAGCCTCATGGCAGGAATCCCCTGCCAGCCGTACAGAGGCGGGTTCGTGCTGCAGCCCCTCGGGACGGGTCAGCCCCGCGTCCCCATCCCGCAGCGCTTCTCACGGCTGCTGCTTTGCCCCGCGCTGTCCGGGAATGTTGGAGCTCGGTACCGTCCCGGGCTGTCAGGGAGCTGTGCAGCCTGATGAAATGGGCTTTAATCAGAATTCCCATTTCTCTTGAGTGGGATGCACAAGACCTGTCCTAGCCAATGCATAACCATAGAGAAAGGTCGGAGGAAGAAAGGCATTTTCCTTTCAAATCCTCTCTCCTTCCTCATGCATTTTCACAGAAGCCACAGATTACAAGGGCAATTGGAAACTTCAGGCTGCCTTGATATTTCATCAAGAGCTGTAGTGATATAACAAGGAGTAATGGGTACGAATTAAAAGAGGAAAAATTTAGGGTAAACATAAAGAAGAAATTTTCCACTGTGAGGATGGTGAGACACTGGAACAGGTTCCTCAGGGAGTTTGTGGCTGCTCTAACCCTGTCAGTGCTCAGAGCCAGGTTGGATGGGGCTCTGAGCAACCTGGTCTAGAGGTAGGTGTCCCTACCAGGCTGGGACTAGAAGATCTTTAAGGTCCATTCCAACCCTTTAACCCTGTGATTGTACCATTTTTACTAAATAAAGAAATTATTACTAAATTGAAAGCAATGTGTAACAGTGTTAGCCCATCTGAAACTGGGACATTTCCCACCCCAGCCCTTGTGGGAATTAAAAGTTCCAGGACACAACTGAGATGAGCTCGTGAGCCTGTTGGCATCTGCCATGCTGCAATTTCCCAGCAGTGTCTGCCTGCTGCTTCACCTGCTGGGGCTCAGCCTTTGCATGAACCTCATTTGTCTATGGCTTAAGCCCTTGGAAGCCTTTCTATTGTTTCCAAAGGGGTTTGGATCAGACCACAACAGTATTGCACAGGAATTTTCCTAAGCAATGCCCCAGCTAACAAAGCCAGAAATGTTGCCAGATTGCTAAAGGATTGTATTACAAAATCCATGGACGTGGACAAAGTGCATGTTTTAATCACATACTGAGAGGCATTACTCTGACCTAGTAAGTCTCCCCACAGCAAATAATAGAGGTCAGGGTTTAAAATGTGAAAACATTTGAAGATGGCTGAATCACAGTGATTCGGACTTGCCTGAATAATTTTGCTCCTCAACTAAGTATAAATCTGCTGAATGTAAATAACAGTATTTGATCTGAAATTAAAAACAACGTAAATCAAGCACATTAGAGTACTTGATAAATCCCAGTAATATATATGAAGATATTAATTTCAAGAAATGAACAACTCAAAGCACTATTTATGGAAATGAAATTACCTGACCTCCCAAAGCCCTTTCAACTTCATTTAATTTAACCCTATTCTCATCTGTAAAGAGGATCTTAAATCTATTTTTGCAGTACAGGCTTCAGGATCAGAGGTGATGCTGTAAAGCAATATTTATATTGCTTTAAGGACATGTGGATTAAATGGAACCCATTAAATGGATTTTCAGGTTTAAATACATGCATTTACTGACATATTTTACAGATGTTATTTGGGCATGTAAGTGCAGTCACGGATGTCTGCAAATTACTTTGTGCAAGAATACTTCCAGGTTGTAAATATTCCAGAAATCTTAGTGTTAGTAAGGTGCATCACATCAAATGAGTATGTTTTACACAAATTTTTCAGAAAACTTATTTCTGTTAGGACTCCTACTTTTGATTTCAGTTCAATTAAAAAAAGGTAAATCTAAACTGGATTATCAGGCACATGGATGCAGGATGATGACATCTACCGGATACATTTCATTTTGCAATTTGCACCACCGCGCCTCAAATAGAATAATAAACCAAATTCAGTGTGGTTTCACAAGCACACCTCTGCTGAAATCACTTCAGTCATAGACACAAGTGCAGGAAAATCTGGCATATAATTTTGAGAGTTAAATGCAGTCTCAACTTCTTTGTATATTTGGGGGTTAAATACTCTTCCCAGTAGATTTCTATTAATGCATCAAAAAAAGTTTCCTTGGTTGAGGAATTCTTCAATTTCTCATTCATAACTAACATACAAATTAAGAAGAAAGCTGCTTTATTTGTCTGTATAGATGAATTGTTAAGGGGAAATAGTGCTGGCTCAGGATGAAGGTTGTTCCCTGGAGTGTCACTGGGACTGGGTGTACCTGCCCTGGTTTGGTGTCAGGTGTCAGGCCCACCCCCAGGACACAGCAGCACAAAAGAACAAGCCCTAGGGAGCTGTTTCATAATAAATAAGAACGTAATATTCAAAAATAGTTTCAGAATAACTTAATACACCTCATGTAAGAGGCTGAGTCAGACAGATGCAGATGAGTCTATTTCAATAACAAGTCACTGGAATTCTTTGATGTTCTTTACAGTATGTGGTAGAAGGTTGGGGTTTACTCTGTCATGTAAAAATGATTGTTGAGGTATTTTTGATAGTTTGGAGTGGACAAAATTAATATGATTTTTTTACAAAAACTGTTAGCATTTTTTTCATCTGAGATTTTTAGAACAAGAGGAACTGCATAAATGCAAATTATCAGCTGTATAAGTCACATGCCTTGAATTAACTGGACATAAGAGAATTTTAATTATCTTCTGGAATGGTAGAACAGCCTATTTTCTATGTCAGTCTGCTGAGACCCTGCTTAGAGACTGTGCCTATATAATATGACCAAATCTAAACCCACTTTTTAGCAAAACAACTTTAGATTTCTTGAAACTCCCCCATTTGCTTAAATGCTTTCATGATCCCTTTGAGCCAAAGGCTTTATTGGATTAATGCAAGTGCTCACATCGGATAGTGAAAAATCACATGGTCTTACAAAAATCATATTTTGATAATTAAAAAGAATAAAAATGCAGGGAGGGTTTTAAGAGGATTAGCTTTTTTTTTCCCTAATGACAAGATCCTGAAAAACTAAATGCACATAATACCTTTGCCTTGAAACACCCTGTGTAAATTTAGCCTGATTCAGTAACAGTAATTTTTGTAAGAATGAAAACAGTTGTCTCCTAAGAAAAACAGTGCAAATGTGCATGTCAACTGTGTTTTAGTTTGCAATGTGTGTAGCAATCCATTAACTATTCCCAAATTTCATTTCTCCTTTCCAGAGACCTTTCGCAGTGAATTCTCTGATATTGTATTGCATTCCTCATATAAGAATAAAGCTCTGTACAATCTATCTTTCTTTTTGTTAAGTTTTTCATTATGATCACTAAGGATATCTGTATTTTGGACTGAAACAAAAACCAAAGGCTCATGAAAGGAACCTAATGTGGATTTTCTTCTCCTAAGATGATCTTCTTGCATTAAATAAGAGTGATCTGCATTTTTAAAAAGCCAAATATCAATGTTTTATTAATGTGGGCTTTGGTGGACTGAGCTGCAGCTGTGCCTTGGTGAGCAGAGAGCAGCCTGTGCCCCAGCTCTGCCTGGTGCTGTTGGTGTGAGCGCTGCTGGGACAGCAAAGTGCCCGCCCAGGCACGAAGATGCACATCTCTCCTACATCTCTGGTGTTCAGGGTAGACAGACCTGCATAGAGGGCACTGCCACTGCAGTAATGGCAAAATATTGAAAGATGAGTCAACATATTGCTGCCTAAAGTTCAATAGAAATTATTTACACTCATGTGAGTATTTCTAATATTAACAACATCACTAGTCTTTACCCTAGAGCACTTTATATCTGTGTCTTCTTCTGAAGGGAAAAAGGCAAATCGAAGTAATATTTTAAAAGCTAAGATAAAACCTGTAAATATAGTTATTGACCCAGGGATCTCAGGGATCTTCTGAACATATTAAGGATTTCCCTACAAAAATCCATGTGGTTAAGATTAGTTATTAAGTTTAGGTTTTACTCCTTCTCTACAGCTAAATGCCATGGGCTTAGATAGCATGACTTAAAAGATGCTAACAAAGCAGAAAGAGATTTACTTATAGTTAGCATGTAGCAAACCAAATTGTAATAACTTGTTTGTGTGAAGGATTGATTTTGATTTCTTATCTGCACAATGTATGTAACATATGGTTTTGAAAATTTCTACAGAACAAAACTGCGCAGATAAAAGACCTTTGGCCTTTGCCTTCTGTGAAAATAAAAAGAGACTAAGAGAACAACTCTATGAACAGTTGCTCATTGGCACATTTGTCTCATTTCCTAACTCTGACCAGCATTCTCAGCAAGGAGACAAGAAGGACACAAGGAATGTGTCTCAGGAGTGCCGCCCCCTTGCTGCGTGTCTCCTGCTCCAGCCGGGATGGCCTGGGGGACAGCGTGGGCCCTGCCCAGCTCTGCCCGAGGCACCGTGCCCAGGCAGCGCTCCCCTCTGGCCTCCCCGGCTCCCCATCCCCTCTCGCCAGGCTCTGGGAAATGCAGCCCTTTAGATCGCTCCTCCCAGGTCCCTCCTGATCCTTGTTGTGTTGTTTTGTTTTCCAAGCACCACACGGAGAAATATCTGTCTTTCCTAAGTCTCCACACACACATTGCAGCTCCTGCTACAGAGATTTACCTTCTTTCCCAGAGCTGCTGACTCTGTATTACAGGCCTGATTTGAAGATATAACTAAGCAAGCAGAAACCAAAAGAATGAAGATCACTTTTTTTTCTCATTTTTGCCATGTGTTCTTTTGTCTCCTGCCATTGTTTTCGAGTGTTTGAGTGCATCTTGCTTGAGAGAGGCAGTATTATGAGCTTGCCTGTTGTGTATCATCCCCTTTCTTAGTGGTTTTCCCAACTCCCTAATCCTGTTATTGATCCATAGAAATAAAACAGCATGCTTTCCTACAAATTGCATACTCAGTAAAAGCAGGTCTAGAATGTTCAAGAAGTAAAATATTTTAAAAGTATCTCAGATCAGATGCTAGAAATTTTTCCTAGGAATTAATATTCATTATATTTCTAATATTTCTATATTTTAATATTAGTTTCTGTTTTGTAGCTGTTACTGACTATTACTTCTTGTAATGGAAGTTCAGTATCTATTTGTTCAAAGAAAAATGTATCTGCTAAAACAGCCAGGAAGCTGGAACACCCTGACAGCTGGTGCAGCACATTTTTTTGATTGCCAGACAGCAGCTCAGAAATGGTGTGCCTGAGAGGGAGGAATGGAAATGATTGTGTTATTGTGTAGAGCACATGGAAAAGCACATGCTGCCATCATAGCAGTTTTTCTGGCCTCAGCCATGCTTTGTGTTAAGCAGTTGTAAATGTAAGAAATAAAATGCAGATCTCGTGTTAATTTTTAAACTCATTAATGAAAATTTTCCCTTTGAAGCAACAAATAAAGTAACAGCTGTACCTTGCACTATACGTTGTTTTTTGCAGCTAAGAAGATTAATTATACATTACACTCAACATTTTTCCCCTTACAAGGTGATGCATGGCTGTATGTGGGGAGTTTGTATCACTGAAATGCAAGATCTGCTTATTCTAATTCAGTATTTGCTCAGATATTTAGTAACAGCTGGAATGCAGTTATAGAACTGCTGATTTACAAAGTGAAATAACAGAGGGCAAGGCAACTTCCTTTAGTGTGGGACTTGACATTCATTTTATCATTTGTGCTACTTGTTTTGTGGAAGACAGAAGTGGAGAGAATCAGGATTTTACTGGGAACTGGCCATGGCACAGCAGAAAATGTGGTCTTCCTGCAAACCCTGCCTTGCAGAGGAAATGTCACCTGTGATACTCCTGTCACCCTGAGCTGAGCCTGCCTGCCAGCCTTGCCTCTGCCTTGAGCCTCACGCTGCTGTTCCCAGTCTCACTGAACTCTGCTGTCAGTACAGAGCTTTGGTGGAAAAAATCACAGTGGAAAACCTCTGCTCTACTTTCTGAAGTCACACACAGGACAAGCCTGCCCCTAGTTCCCCTGTCCTCTGCCCACACAGCCCCAAACAGGAACTGTTTGCTGATCTGTGGGCTGCTAAATTTAGCTGGCTCTTGATAGCTGAAAACAGCTCACAGACCAGATTGTACTGCTGGTCACCAGCACCTGCAGCCAGATAACACCAGCTAGCTGATACAAAGCTAGGTGCAAACAACTGACTGTGTCAGCTGCTCTCTATAGTAGCATTAAAATAATAGTAATAGTATTAATAACACTAATAACTGTTATTATTGTTATTGTTATTACATACTGGAAAAAATAATTTTTATACTTTTTGTCTGAAGTGATTCACCTCTCAGGATGATTTCAGTCTTCAGAAGAGTTGATCTGGGGGATATGTGTTCATAGAGAACATGAGAGAGACAAAAGTACAGAGAATGCAGAATTATACAGGAGACTAGACTTGCCATGGCAGAAGATGTGATCTTCCTGAAAGATCCTCCCTGTTTGAGGAGGATATCAAGGTGAATATCAAACTATAGCACTGGCTTTAATTTCAGCCACATCAAATATTTGTGTTGGAACCTGATACCACATGAACTTTGTTCAGCCTCACCACCTTCCACTGCAAGGTTAGTGTTTAATAACTATTAATGAAAACTGTAATTCCAGTTTTCATCAACACTAGTTTCCTCCAAAAGCCAATAAAACTTGTGGTTTAAATGTAAAATTAGCATAATAATACAGGCTTTAGTACAATTGTTTTATTTAAGCTTTGAATAAATGAAACTCGGGATATTTGCAGGTATGAATACAGAAGCTGAAACTCATGCAAATCTTTATGAATCAAGAAAGACAAACTTTGCATGGCTTGAAAGCTTAATTCTTCTTGATAGGGAACTTCCCAAAGCAAAATTTCACTTCAAGCTGCTTGCTTGGGTGGTTGTGTAAGCAGCTGGGAAAGCCTGTGTGGTACAGACAGTTGAGAGTGCATTTCCAGCCAGCCCCGTGATGCTTGGTGGCCTGGCCAGAAGATGGCAAGCGTGTTTTGTGGGAGAACAGAGCTGTGCCAGGCAGGCAGGTGTTCTGGTGCTGTAAGAATCAAACAATTCACAGTCAAGGCTAGGAATGTTAACAATACTTACATGCCTTATGTTGTAAGGCTTGAACTGTGAGAAAAGAGACAAAAGCTGTGATTTACACCTGTATATGCACAGGGGGAGGGAGGAAGCACTCAGGGAGGCAAATCCCTCTGACCCCACAGATATGGGACATGCTCCTGAGGGATGGAGCAGGTGCCAGTCTTGCACCTCTGCTGCCCCACATTTAGTGTCTGTCTCTGTAAGAGCAGTTCTGAAACAGCCATGGATGAATCCCACACAGGTCACAAATAGTACCCAGCATCTCCTCCCAGCTCTGGCCTTTCTGACCCAGCATCCACCCTCACAATGAGCAGGAGATGTTCCTTGCCTTATGAAGTGACAGTGAATTACAATCTTCAGTTAATTATTTGCTTTCTTCTGCTATTTCTTTCTTTCCTTCCATACCTTTGGCATGGGGAGGGGCAAGGACAGGCATGCAGTGAATTTAGATACTGCTTTATAGCCTGGCATTTCTCTCTCTCAGCTATCAAAGACTTGCAGTTCCTGAATCCTTTCCAGAATGCTACACAGTCCTTTTACTTCCTTAGAAGTAGAATAATTCTGTCTAGTGTTCCAGCCACTGGTAACTGGATAAAGCTCTTTGTTTATCAACTCATTTTTGAGTTGGCTGGAAGTGCAAATTAGAGAAAGCAAAATACCTGCTTCCCAGTAGAGGCTGAACATTCAGATTCTACAAAGCTCCTATTCACCGACCTGGCATTCTCCACTGTGGGAATAGTCTCTGTAGGGAAGACTAAATTGAAGGGATACATTTACCACTTAGGGCAAAATGTTATGATGCTCATAATGCCTCTGAACTTACTGGAAATCATCTCAGAGTTTTGGATCAGGACTGCAAGAAGCGTGACTTTCTAGACCAGGAAGCTTTAGTGTAGTTGTAAGATAATCTGCTCTAGTAGAGAGCTGAATTGCTGACACTGATTTTCATTTGTAGCCCTTAGCTGATCTATCAGATATCCTGGGCACAGGCCACTGGTTACCCTAAGGGTCAGGACAGAGGTCTTGAACTTAATTACACTTTGCAATATGAACTGTCATAGGGACCCAGAGTTTGGGTTGTGAAGAGATAGGGCAATATTACAAAGACATTTGTCAAAGGTTTTAGACCAGACGTGTTGTATCGCTGTGATGCAGCTGATTCAAAGGCACAGGATGTTTCCCACAGCTGCAGACTGTTTTAGGGGAGCTATTGGGGGCCTCAGACAACATTTTAGCCACAGAAGTGGCTGAACATGATGGCTCAGACAGGTGGGGTTTGAGTATTGATAATGCTTGAACTGGATTCCTCTGACCAGGCCATGAGGGGCTGCATTCACTCATGGACCAGAGAGAAAATGGATCCTCTGTAAAATGTTCCATTTTCTGTCATTTCACAGGGTGAGAGGTTCCATTTTCTGGTTCCATTTTCTGTCATTGCACACTCAAACACTAATGCTGTCCAAACACTCCAGTCACTTTGGACACAGAAGGACTCAGTGATCCAGCCTTTACAATTCTATGATTCTATGACTTGTGGTGGAGCTAAGGAGTGGAAAAGAATTTTTGGGAAAGAAGGCTGATGCAAACAAAATAGAACATACCACAAAGAGGAGAAAGGCTTTTTTTCCATGCATTTCCATTATGGTTGACTTTTGCTAAGCTGATTTTCATATGCACATTCTGAGCAATGTGCACATGTGCATATGTGCAATGAGCAGAAATTTTAGATGTCTCAGTAGTCAAAAGTGTGCATGGAAATGATACAGGAAGGATAGATTTCTTCTGCTTATTGAAAACACTGCAGCTTTGCCAGAAATTTCAAATATTCCTGAAAAGGATGATGTTATATATGAGGTTGAGGAGGAAGGAGTTACCCTCTCATCTCAATTTTTTCATTTAAGATAAGATGCATTTTTTCTAGTTAAAAGCATTGCAGCCTTCAAACGAAAACATATCCATACACCAGTTGATTTTTTGAGGACAAAATGACCAGTGGTGATAACATTCTCTGCATTCCTTTTGAGGGCAGGAAAAAAGTGGATGGCATAATATGCACCAAAAGATTATTCAATTAAGTATTACAGAAAGCTTTCCATCTCCAAAGGCAGCTCAGCACAGTGATGAGCTTCCTAGGGACCTGTGGAAATTCTACTATTGATGGTTTTTATAACAGGAGGGCAGGGAGGTAGCTATGAAGATTTATTTTTATGCCTCCTATCAGTGTATTGATTTACATAACATTCATAATTAATTTCTATGCAGTAAATGATGGAGTGTTTCTAACATTTGTATTGTGCCACTGTGATGTGCTCTATTCTGTTCTATTCTATTCTACTCTATTCTATTCTGCTCTGTTCTATTTAGCTGCACAGCATCTCTTCAAGGTGAATTGAACTTTAAAAGGCCTCCCTCTGGGAAAAAAAATCTGGAAGGAAAAAATACTTCTCTTCTACTGGCTTGGAAGTTCCTGTGTCCAGGTTAGTGTTTCCACACAAGCCATGTGCCAGGAATGCTTTTGAAGAAATGTTCCTGGAATTGCACCTTTAGTCGTGTCTGGCATGACAATTCTTACAAAAGGATTTATTTGCACTGTCAGCAAAAAATTATGGTGTATTCTCCTTTCTGAGAGCCAAATTCTTGGTCCCTACACAGGATCTTGTTAAAGAGGATTCACTCCCTACAGCTCAATGCTGTGAGAAACCTTTGCAAAGTTGCAGTGGATGATCCCCAGATGTTTTGGCCAGGGTGTCCACACTGCTGCTATGAGTCTCTCTCTCTCTCTCTCTGCTCACGCATCCCTGAAATCCTTCCAAGAGGAGATAAAGTGGAGGGCTCACAGTGGCTTTAGCAGGATTTGGATCAGGCCATCTGGCTAAACTTTCTTGATCTGTTTGAACCAACGGACTTCTGTGTCACTGGTGAAATGGGTGGTCCTTGGTTTAATCCTTGTCCTCCCTTCATCCCAGCAGGGAGCTCTATGTGGCTTCACAATGAACCAGACTATGGACTGAGCATCCTTTTCTCCCAGCCCCAGATTAGTTCCCTGATTTGCATTATCCCATGAACACACCATTGCAGTTCTGGCCTGAGGAAGCAGATGGGATCACACACAAAATGCAGGGATAAGGACAGATCCACCTGTGCCAGATCCTCCTCACTTAATATGGGTGAACAACCTTTGAAAACCAGTTTGTAGTTTTTCATTATCAGTGTCCCAAAACCTTGCAGTTCACATATGGTAAAGATTGTAACTACAGGAACTAAGAGCTTTAGCAGCTTTTCCATTATCTTTCCTTGATATTCCTGAGTGGAATATCTCTTGGGAGTCAGAATTGGCCTTTAAAAAAAAGAAACTATCGAAATAAATTTAAAACAAACAAACAAAAAACCCAAAACCAAACCAAAAAAAAAAAAAAAACCCAAACCAAACAACCCTGAAAACTCCCAGTAATCCCTTTTGGTGAGGCTCTTCACAGGAAGAAAATAAATGTCATATGGTCAGACTGGCTCAAACAAACTCCTAACCAAACAGGCTTGTGGTAATTGTGGGAGGGAGGAGAAAGCCATGGAAAGATCTTAGTACATTAGACCTCACAGTAATGCTTCTGACTATCCAGGGCTGAGTGGCCCAGCCCTTTATTATTCTCTCTCTTGCTGCAGATTTTTGTAGCACTTTGTTTGGGCTTTTTTTTTTCCCTAAGCCATTTTAAAAATAGAAACAGTCATAACTGGAATGCTTTTCTTCTTGTGTTGGAAGACAACAAATTACAAATGTGCCACTGGAAAATGATGCATAGGTATGTGTGTTTATGAACTTTGCATTTTTCCAAGGCAAATTAATCTCTAGAAAATACGAAAGAATTGTGGCTGTTGCCCAAAGTCTGTTATACAGGGACCACCTATAGTGTTGATATTGTTACATCTTTGTTACACATTCTTAGAGACATTTTGAACTACCCATTCCTGTTCCCGCCAAGTTATGTTGCTAGATTTAATTAACATTTTATTTCTGTCAACATTTTTATGTCAGCAACCAACCTCATACACTACTTTTACCCTTTATTCTTTTTGATTTTGTGTATTGGAATAACATCCAGGATTTATATAATGGAATAACATTTAGCCATAAGGACAAATTGTCAGCTATTCTCAGATTATTGAGCTCAGTGGAATGAAAGAAACCAGCTAAGTCTATGACAAATGGGGAAAGTTTCTCCAGAATTGCCATTATTTCTGTTTAATGACACAAAAATCAATCATAGGTGTCTAAATCTAAATGTTTTTCTTCAGCTCTCAAGAGAAAATTATTAGAACTACAGCTGTTTACCTTGTTTCTTCTACTGTAGCAGCAGGCATTGCATTAATAACAGTGATTTGTATAAATTCCAGCAATACTGTGGCATGCATTTCATGGTCTGCAATCAGTGCACATTCAGCCAATTTCAGATGGAAGGTACCTGGGGGTGATTTCACCTTAGTTGATGAAAATTGACTGATCTGAGGGATAGAATTTGAAACTCTTTTATTTGAAATGAAGCCTGACAGGACTTTATGTTTCTAATATAAACATTATAGAGACAGGTGACAAGCATTACTTAAGCAAGACACAAATATGTGCATAACAGAAGCTGTTTTTCTTACCTGTGGCAGTTCTGAGCCCTCAGTGCTTGTGCTGTCCAGTGGAAACTCCACAGCTTTCAATAGAATTCTCTGTTTTCTGAAAAATCTCCTACTACAAGCCCTCTTTCTCTTGTTGTGTTCATCATTCCAGTCACTATCAAATCTTAACAGCTCTTTTAAAGGAAGGATTCAAAAAGATACATGTATTATACCATATAAAATAATCAGATTTGAAAGCATTTTCTTCTGTAGCTCCCATATTTTGCTGTGCTCTTTCTCATTATACTTACTATAACTATACTTTTAAAATATATTTTGTGCAGCATGTCTTTCTGGGAGATCCAAGATGCACATTGGGAGCTCTCTGACAGTTACCAAAGGCAGCAGAGTGGGGAATTACAGGTCATCTAAACCTGGCTGGGATAAAAGTGTTAACCCGTAGCACATAGAGAACATTCCTGGGTTGGACTAGGGGGATTAAACAACATGAGCTGATTATGCTAATTTTCTTCATCTCCTAATGTCTTTGGATTTCTTCACTGAAGTTGAAAGAAAAATTCCCAGTGATTTATGTGTAGAGATATTTCAACCTTCATTTCCCAGAAAGATATCTGCTTTACGTGATAAATACAAGATTAAGTATGAATTTGTTCTCTACTCAGCCAAACACTTTGTTTGCAAGAATTCAGAATCCAACAGTAAATGCTGGGTTACACAGACCTGGTTTTAGTGCTAGTCATCCACTGTGACAAAGCTTAATACACTGTTACTTTTGCTAGCACCAAATACCTGGTAGCTTTTCACTATGATGTGAGGGCAGCAGAGTAATTTACTTTCATTGGCTGCACATTTTCTCATTCAGTCTGTTTTCAAACTCACATAGTTTTCACATTACTTAAGCAATTAACCACATGAAACCTCTTGTTCTCACTTCTCTGTCCCCAAAATGTAACATTCCACCAGACAAGCACATTAAGTCCCCATTCTGGGACACATTATCACCTCTGCTGCCATGTACACAGAGGTGGTTGGAGCAAGGACCAATTTGCTGTTTTCTAAATGTTCCCCACTTCCATATGTGCTTAGACATCAATAGAGATGGCAAATAAGGAATGAAATAAGCTGAACTGTAACTGGGAAGAGATAGAAAGCCTTCCTTCCTTTCCTATTAGGTGCTTTTTACCATAGTCTTCAATGTAATGCTGAAGATCAGCTTAAGCAAGCAGTTACAGCAAGATATGGGAGCCAGCAGATTTTTAGGATTAATTTATCCCATAATGGGCTATCCAAAGGAAATGCTGAGCCTCTCCTAATCACTTTAAGAAGACATGGTCCCCTACCCAAGTGCAATGTATGACATCTTAGTCCCCTGAAGTAATGAGAATTTTGCAACTGAATTCACTGGGGCAGGTTCTTGTGTTACTGCCTCCATTCCTAGGACTTGTTTTCCCTGCTGGAGCCAGTTCCAGGATGGCATGTACTTTCTGGGCAGGTGGTTCTCCTGCAGCTCTGACTCTTGGTGCAATGTGGTTCCATGTCCCTTGATGGATGTGAGCCTTCAGAGCCCTGCTCCTCTTCTCCACAGAATAATGGCTGCACACAGATCTGTGTCAGGGGATGTTTGGGTTGGATATCAGGAAGGCTCTTCACCCAGAGGGTGGCTGGGCACTGGAACAGGCTCCCTTGGTCACAACATCAAGCTTGTCTGAGTTCAAGAAGCCTTTGGACAATACCCTTGGGCACATGGTAGGACTCCTCAGGTTGTCCTATGCAGGGCCAGGAGCTGGACACAATGATCCTTGTGTGTTCTTTCCAACTCAGGATAATCTATGATTCAAATGCCTGGCGTCCATTGTCTTTGTCAACTTGTCAGGTGTTGCAAAAACTGTGATGGCTGAGGGTCCTTAACTTGGGAGAAAACCAAGCTCCTCCTGAGGCTTTACTTGCTTTTGAAGTAAAGCAAAGGTATGGGAACATGCCCATGGCTCCCAAGTGGGGGTACTGAGGCTGCAAGGTGCTGTCCCAGCTGCTAGAGGGTGCAGGTTCAGGCACAGTGCTCTGCAGCTGCACCAGCTCAGTGGGCTCTGGAGGCTGGGGAGAGAAGCACAGGTGAGAGCTGTGTCATGAGCTGTGTCCTCACTGGCCTGCTGGATGGCTTCTGAAGAGCAGAGCCACTGCCTGCACTGGGCACCTTTAGGTATGTCCCACACAAGCTTCTGCATCTTCTTAGTCCTGGCCCAGCCTCTTTGTCTCAGCTACTGCAGGCTTGGACTGGGATCTGAAAGGCCTCTAGCTGGAATGCTCCTTGGACTGGGATCTGAAAGGCTCCAGCTGGAATGCTCCTTGGACTGGGATCTGAAAGGCCTCCAGCTCCTTGCTCCTGTTTCCCCAGTGCCCACCCAGGGTCAGAACTGAAGTAAATGTACACAACAGCCTCAGCCTCCTGAGATGGCTGAACAGAGGAGGTTGGTATTTCTCCCCTGTAACACATAGCTGACCTTAACACTGTGGATAAAATTATTACAGAAAATCACCTGACGGCTTCACCTGTGCCTCTTTATCTTTATTATCCTCTTCAATGTAACATATTTCAGTTCCTCTGTTGCTTTCCCAGAAACAAGTGGAAACCTCTTTAAGCAGTAAGAATAAATTTGTATAAAATCCCATGTTTTCAGATTGCTTTTAAACCATCTGAGTTGCTAATATGATATGGACATGACTTGGACACAAACTTCATTGCTGACAATAGATAAGAAATTTGTAGTGAACTAATTTAGTATGGGATATTTCTGTAGTAAACACGCAGGATAACATTCCACCAATTTCTAATTTGTAAAACTGAATGTCTACAGCAAAGGCTGAGAAAAATGCTTTCTTCTTTTCCCCCCAAGGGTGTACTAAAAACTAACAGAACTATGATGAAAAGTAACAGTCTCATTTTTATATACAACCAAAATTCCTCTTCTGGGATTGAATTCAGCTGAGGCACCAACGAATTCCTCCATAACATCAAAAATTAAGTCTGAACAAAAAAATCTGATTTTAGTGGGATGTTTCTGACTCTGATGAGAGAACACAAAAAAAAAAAAAAAAAAAAAATCAGTAGTGTCAGTCTAAGCTTAGAATATATTCCAGGGCAAGGAAATTTAGAAAGTAGCAAGTCTGAATCCACCAGCCAGTACAAAAACTTCACAGATTCATAATAACTAATCAAATATGCATAAAGGTATATGATTCCTTTCAGCCCACTATGCACAGTAAAATGATAATTTTAAAATTAAGAATATTTTAAGACAATTAATGGTAAAGATACAATGTATCTTCACAGGAAAGATATTGACAGTACATTTCACTACCCCTCATTTTCCCTCCTCCAGAACTGGCAAAAATAACATGAAATGTCAAGCACAACATCAAAATAATTCAAGGGTGATTTGCTGTTCCTAAAGCATTTGTAGCCGCATAAACCATCAATTTACATATTAGTGCCCACACATGTGTCTGGCTGACTGTGAATGCAAACCAGAGCATGTTCCTAAATCCAGCTGTTTGTCTTGCTGTGCTGGCCAGAAGTGTGAGTGGAGGGGGTCATCAGAGAAAGGCCCTGGTGTGCTGGTGGAGTTGCTTCATTAAGATTCAATCCTGAGGCTTGAATTGTGAGAATGAAAAGACACAAAATAATTGGCAAAGTCAATGAATGCAGGAAGAAGGGGGAAAGGAAGTTAATGGGGCTTCCTGCAAGGTTGTGAAGCTGAGAATGAGAAATGTTATATTAATGAAGTTGATGGTGAAAAAGAAGTGCTCAAAAAAGGAAGAAACAAATGACACCCAGTTTAGAAAGTGTGGGTGGCAGGAAGAACAGTGACTCCGTTAGTCACAGATAAAAGAAGCGAGGGGACAGGAATATTAAGAAAGATGCAGAGTTCAAAGACAACTGCACTGCCACTATGCAGTTGTGTAAAAACCAGTTAGTGGAAGGATCTTCTTGTATGTCAAGGAGAGAGAACTGTCTTCATTCACAAACTTCAGAGGTTTGGAAAAAGGTTTCCCTATTGCTTGCACATGCAAGATGGAGTTATATAGCAGGAACAGATGAATCTGGGATAAGGTCAAAGAACAGGGAGTATGAGTAAATATTACATTATATTGTATTGAAGAATAGAGTAGAATAGAGCAGAGTAATACAGGGTAGAATAGACAGTTTTGGTTAGAAGGGACCTACAGTGCTCATCTAGTCCAACTGCCTGACCACCTCAGGGCTGACCAAGAGTGAAGGCCTGTTGACAGGCTTGGGGCATTGGCTGCCTCCCCAGGAAGCCTGTTCCAGTGTTTGACCTCTTTCTTGGTACAGCAGTGCTTCCTGTTATCCAGTCTATTCCTACCATGGGGCAGCTTTGAACCGCTCCCTGCACCCTGGCACTGGATCCCAGGGCGAGGAGCTCAGCCCCTCCCTCACCCCTTCCCCTCCCCAGGAAGCTCTCAGGGAGCAACGGGGTCAGTCCTCAGCCTCCACCTCCCCAAACCAGACAAACCCAGAGCCCTCAGCTGCTCATCACAGGACCTGCCCTCCAGCCCTTCCACCAGCTTTGTTGCCATCCCCTGGATGCATTCAAGGACCTTCACATCTTTCTTCACTGGTGGGTGCCAGCACTGCACACAGAGCTCCAGCTGAGGCTGCTCCAAGGCTGAACAGGGCAGGATAATTGTCAGAACTCCTCTGGCTGCCCTGGAGAGCTTGAGCCCCTGCCCAGGGGGCTCAGAGACCTTGGCACAGAGCCCAAGACCCCTGTGCCTTTGATTTAGCCCTTGGAAAAAACAATTACCAACCTTATATGAAGAATTACATGCCACGAAAATTTAAGTAGAATGATAGTGAATTTATCATGGGGTGAAAAATTGATTTTTTGGGGTTTTTAGAATGGGGGTTCAGGGGGCAAGATGGAGGAATCTGGGCATGTCCAGCCTTCCTCCTTCTTCTTCTTGGCCTCCATCTTCTGCTGTGATGTTGGCACTTTTGGATTGGTTTAGAGTAGAAGCTCACTGTCTAACATAGGTGATAGGTATTGGAAAGTAATTGTAAATATTGTACACGTAGTTTTTAGTATAAAAAGATAACACCAACCAGGGGGCAGGCAGAGTGCCTCTCACTGTCTTGCTGAGCAGACCTTGGCTGGACAGAAGAAAGAATTTTATAGATAAGATACAATAAACAACCTTGAGACCGAGAAAGGAAGAGCTCTGACTCCTTCACTGACCACTGGGCTGGGAAAAGATACTTTCTAACCTGTCTCAGGGTCACTCTGACCAGCAGAGATCCCAAGAGATAATCACCTCTTTCTCCTGGCTGGTCATGCTGTGTTTGTGACAGGATGGGGTTTGCCCTCTTGGCAGCCAGGGCACACTGCTGGCTCCTTTTGAGCTGCTGCTGAACAGCACCCCTGGATCCCTTTCTTCAGAGCTGATCTCCCAGTCTATACTTGTGCCTGGTGTTATTCCATCCTAGGCACAGAATCTTGCATTTGGATTTGTTAATTTCCATCCCACTGCAATTATAGTATATTATATGATATCGATATATTTTTGCTGGACAATATAATCAAGTATCTGGCTGGTATAGACTAATTTGTTATGATAATTCTCTTGGGATCTAGAAGAAATTTTTTAAATTAATGTAACTGATTTTTCATTGAAATTTACTTCTATTTTTTTGCAAGTTTATCAAGTAATGCAAACTTTCGAGTTTGCTATTTTGAATGATTGCATGAAGGTCCAGGTGTTTAATGGTCAAATATTGCTTTAATTTGAAATTAAAGAGGAATACAGAGGCAGGCTACTTTGGAAATAAAATTTGACAAACAGTTTTGAGCTTGTGCTTCTTCAGTTGTAGTGAAATGCCAGGATCAATGTGTAGAAACATTTCCTCCTTGTAAATAATATCCTCATTTGTTGAGGATATCATCTTCCGAGCTTCATGGTCTGCAAATAACATCACATGACTACAGAATAATAACCCAGTGGAAAAATCACTGAAGAGTTAAGAACACATGTTCTTTGTCCCAAAATCTCCCTCATATGACAGATAAAGATATAACATATGACAGATAAAGAAAAGTTTTTTAAAGTAAATGGGGAAAAGAAGAGGGGATTTTCCAAACTTTCATCAAAAGGCCTGGCTGTGCATGTCCCTGTTAGGCATGCTGCCCCCTTTCTGTTTGTGTTTGTGAGCACGTGTTTTATTTGGACTGGGCTGACAGCTTTTCTGTGCTGAAAAAAAGCCTGTATTTGTCTCACATGGGATTCATTTTGTGTACTCCACAATGGAAACCATAAGGACTCAAAAAATGAATGAAATCCCTAAAACACATTCTTCTCTGTCCCCCCTTCCCCTGAACTCAGCTTTCCCCTGCTGGGCTCTGCATGAGTGCTGCCCTTTATCGCCTCCAGAAGGAGCCGTGCTGTAACCTGCCACGCTTCTGAGGAAAGCCCCACTGAGCTGGAGTTGGGCGGCTGCCTGAAGATGGGCTTTTGAACTAAATTTGCTACAGGATTCTGAGTAAGCAGGTGAGAGGGGTGATTTCTGCAAAGAGGTAGAGATCACATTGCTAATGAGACCACTCAGCATGCACAGAGAATGTCTGCATGACCAGAACAATTTCACCCAATTTTTACCCAGGGTAAAAACACTTTATGTGAGTTGATAATTGTCTTGGGAAGTAGTTTAATTGTAAATATATAAAATATATAATTTAATATATATAAATAAGAAATAATAAGATATGCATGGTGTAGCAATATTCATTACTAACCTACATAATTTATATTGGTACATAATTTCAAGCACACTTAAATAATGGAAATATTTTGAAATCTACCCAAAAGAAGATACTGTATGTTTGTTGCTCAGCATCTTTATTTGCTATTACAGAGAGATGATGGTCTCTAGTGAACTCTGTATAGGACTACAGTAAATCTGAGGCTTCAGGATAGATTTAATTGCTACTATTAGCTTTTTAAAACCCATTGCACACTGGGGAGTTGCTTTGTCAATTTTAAACTCAGTTTGGGCTACTGGATGGACAAGGCTTTAGTGCCTTGGACTCTTTTTACTGAATTTTAACAGCCATTTTTAGAAGGCTTTAAAGCCAATTCAGGCTGCTTGGCACATGACCTACAGTGGGTCTTCAATGGCTTTGAAAGCAGGATTAACTTGTCCCAGTGCTGTGTGCCGTGTCCCTGCGTGTCAGATCACACAACGAGGTAAGCCTGCATCACAGATCACGGTGCAAATCTGCAGCCACGGGCTGTGGGTCCTGGAAGGGCTGGATGGCCTCGGGCCCTGCAGGGCACAGCCCCCATCTGCAGAGGGCAGCTCCCAGAGCTGCTCACAGCCCCCAGCTCACAGCTCCCAGAGCTGCTCACAGCCCCCAGCTGCAGAGGGCAGCTCCCAGAGCTGCTCACAGCCCCCAGCTGCAGAGGGCAGCTCCCAGAGCTGCTCACAGCCCCCAGCTCACAGCTCACAGAGATGCTCACAGCTCCCAGAGCTGCTCACAGCCCCCAGCTGCAGAGGGCAGCTCCCAGAGCTGCTCACAGCCCCCAGCTGCAGAGGGCAGCTCACCTGCCCCTCGCAGCGGCTGCGGCTGGGAAAGGGCTCTGGGATGCCCTGGCAAACAGACCACAGCACCCAGCTGCAGAGCAGGAGCCAGCAATGGGGCTGCACAGCCAGCTCCTGACTCGGGACTGCCACAGCAGAGCATGATGAGAGGGTATCAAATGAGTCAAGTCTCACATGCAGTGGATACACCTGGGCAGGTCTTAAATCACTGATTCACTGGGAAGTGTTTCCACTGCTTGTAAAATAAGGTGGAAGTGCCTTCCTCCAGAGAGAATTAATGCACTGGTGTTTATCTGCCTCTTCAGAAGTATAAAGTGCTATACAAACATGTTGCCAGAATGGCAGGAAGAAAATTTACCTGTGACTCCTTGATTGCTGTGTATTCTTGTCACTACCATTTCATAAAGATTTGGTATCAAGGTCATTGATACCAAGTGCCAGACTCCTGTGGCACAAAGCTCTCCAGGTCAGGGCCCTATTGTCCTATTTCCTCACAATATTTGCAGCAGCTGCAGCAAGGAGGCCTCTGTGGAGACTTTGAACTAGTAAAACAAAAAAATGCATCTTATCATTTAATCCACACAGATGACTATGTATTAAATATTCATGAATATGTGTATGTTCTCCCATATTTCAGCCTACAGAATTTTACCTATTTGGCATTTATTCTATGTGTAATTGGATCCTTACAGAACATCTTTCTATATACTGAGCCAAGTTCTTCCTTTTTCATTTTATGATTATAAAGGAATTCTACACAGGCTGTAATTTTTTTTTTGTTAAGTCTTCTATTGAGCAATTCCCTTCCTGATTATTTACTGAGAACAGGATGGAAAAGGAGAAGTTTCAGTCAGATCTTCCAAAACAAGACAGAACACGCCCAGAGGTAAAGTGCATGCTCAAGTAGAATTTGAAACAAGTTCTGTAACATACTTTAGGCATAATTTCATATTCTATATAAGAAATGCAGATTTCTAGATAATCTTGGCTGCTTGTGCTTCAGTTGCACAGAGCTCTTGTAAGAGTTCATGGAGATTTCATTAGCTCTGTCGTAGATTTGTATTTTAGATTAAACATACCCAGAAATCCATTAACATGGAAAATTCCATTATATAGACAGTTTGGAAGTCTGGCACAGTTTTTTTCAAAACCCTCTTAAAAATCTTAATTCATTCATTTGACTACAAACAATATTCATAAATAGAGCTGTAAAGTCAAAATTGACACATGGCACCAGGCTACTCTTTAAGTACCTCTGACCTTCAAATTAGAGTACACATAGCCCTAAATTTCCAGTGTCTCACTTTCTGTCTGATCTTAGATGTGCTGATGATTGCCCTAATGTCATTTAATTTGCTGAGGTAAGCAAACCTAAAAGCTATGTGCAAGCAGTTTCACCCTTCCATGGAGTAAAACTCTGATCTGGGCAATCATTAATAGTTTTAATGATGCTCATGGTAACAGGTGGGGCTTTTGAGACCTCAAGTCTAAAGTTTACACAATAGCTCCTTTTGGTTGTTCTTTCTTCATGGAAATTTCTTGTCATTGTGACTATAATAAAAACCTTTAGAACACTGACAGAATGTACTTTAAAAGCCCCAAACTCCCCAAGAATTATAAAAGTGAGAGCATAACCTAAATGGTGTTTTGTAAAGATGAAGCAGTACAACTTTGTAAGGGAACTTCTGACTCAGGTGCCTGAGCTGACCTGGGTCCCAGGACTGCCCACCACACCACCACAAGACAGTCATCCTACGGTGGCCTGGGCTCAGGTCCTTGGGCAGGACAAACCTAGAATTACATTACAACTTTCAAAAACTTCTTAAAGGTCTTTTGGACACAGGGGCAGACGTGACAATCATTCCTTCTCGGGAATGGCTGTCACATTGGGAATTGCAAGACATGGCTGGTCACATCCGCGGTGTCGGGGGTTTGCAATTGGCCAAACAATCCAGGAGCATTGTGCAAATTAAGGGGCTGGATGGGCAATTTGCGTCTATACGCCCATTCGTTTTAGACTATATGGAACCCCTGTGGGGGAGGGACCTCCTTGCCCAGTGGCCTTCCAGCAGCTCCTCAGGTTTTTCGGGCAGAGGTCACTGAAGAGCGCCTTACCTGGAAACTGAATTGGAAATCAGATAAACCAGTACAGGTAATGCAGCGGCCACTCAACAGACAAAAATTGAAAGCACTCAATGAGCTCGTCAAGGAGCAGCTGCTTAAAGGCAACCTGGTGGAGACCATGTCAGAATGGAACTCCCCAGCATTTGTCATCAAGAAACCAAACAAAGATAAAAGGCGGCTCCTTCACAACCTCCACCAAATTAATAACATCATTCAAGATATGGGTCCCCTTCAACCAGGGATGCCGTCCCTGACGATGCTCCCCCGAGATTGGAATCTGGTGGTTATTGATATAAAAGACTGTTTTTTCCAAATTCCCCTTCACCTGGATGATGCCCCACGTTTTGCCTTCATGGTTCCTCCCATCAACCGTGGAGCCCCAAGCAAGTGCTACCATTGGCGTGTTCTTCCACAGGGAATGAAGAACAGCTCTTATCTGCCAATGGTTTGTTGCTTCCTTGCTGTCCCCAATACGTACAGCTGCCGAGGATGCCATCATTTACCACTACATGGATGACATCCTCATTTGTGCTCCAACTAATGACATGCTTACCCACGTGCTTTACCTGACAATCAATGCATTGGTTGCTGCAGGGTTTGAGCTTAACAGGATAAGATTCAATGGATGCCACCCTGGAAGTACCTGGGTCTGGAAATAACTAGGCGGACCACTGTTCCACAAAAATTGGCTATCAAAACTAATATTAAGACCTTGGCAGATGTCCATCAGCTGTGTGGGTCTTTGAACTGGGTAAGGCCTTGGCTGGGAATTCCGACCGATGACCTAGCTCCCCTTTTCAATTTATTGAAAGGGGGAGAGGAGCTTAGTTCTCCTAGGTCACTTACCCCAGAGGCTCAGGCAGCACTGGAAAAAATCCAGGAGTCCATTTTGGCCAGCCAGGCCCACAGATACCAACTGGGCCTGCCGTTCAGATTTGTCATTGTGGGAAAGTTGCCTCACCTTCATGGGGTGATTTTTCAATGGGACGAGACCATCAAGGGTAAGGACCAAGGTTCGGGGGACCCTCTCTTGATCATAGAGTGGGTCTTTCTCTGCCATCATAGGTCCACAAGAATGACACAGCCATCAGAGCTGGTGGCAGAATTGATCCATAAAGCAAGATCGCGGATCAGGGAGCTTGCAGGTTGTGACTTTGACTGCATCCACATCCCCGTCAAATTAGAATCAGGCCAGTTCAAAAAGAAAACCTTTGATGAACTGCTGGAGATCAATGAAATGCTACAATTTGCTCTGGACAGTTACACTGGCCAAATTGCTGTTGATCGGCTGGCCCACAAATTATTTAATCAAGATGTGCAGTTCTCTCTATCACTAAAAAAGGTTCAGAGCCAAACTCCCTTGAATGCACTGACTGTTTTCACTGATGCGTCTGGAGCATCCCATGAGTCAGTAATGACTTGGAAGGATCCTCAAACTCAGCGGTGGGAGGCTGATGTCACTAAGGTGGAGGGCTCTCCACGAGTAGCTGAGTTGGACACAGTTGTCAGGGCTTTCGAGAGGTTCTCTGAACCATTCAATTTGGTCACA
This sequence comes from Agelaius phoeniceus, assembly GCF_051311805.1. Taxonomy (NCBI): domain Eukaryota; kingdom Metazoa; phylum Chordata; class Aves; order Passeriformes; family Icteridae; genus Agelaius; species Agelaius phoeniceus. The sequence continues at coordinate 143,398,276 of NC_135265.1, read as the reverse complement.
GATTCGGCATATGTCGCAGGTGTAGTGTCCAGGGCAGAAAATGCAGCTCTTCAAGAGGTGTCTAACATCCCATTGTTTAACTTGCTCTCCAAATTTGTTACATTAGTCTCCTGCCGAGAGCAACCTTTCTTCATGATGCATGTCAGGTCACACAGCGACCTGCTGGGGTTCATTGCGGAGGGTAATCGAAGAGCCGATGCCCTTGTTGCTCCTGTTCAAATGTCCCCGCTCCCTGATCTGTTTGGTTAAGCTAAGATCAGCCACCAGCAATTCCATCAGAACGCCCCTGGTCTGGTTCAGCAATTCCAACTTACGCGTGAACAGGCCAAGGTGATTGTGGCTACATGTCCTCAGTGTCAGTCCCATTGGCTCCCCACACTCAGTTCCGGAGCTAACCCCAGAGGTCTTTCCAGCTGCGAGGTGTGGCAAATGGACGTAACGCATGTCCCTTCTTTCAGCCGATTGAGTTATGTACACGTATCTGTGGACACTTTCTCCGGTGCCGTCTATGCTTCTGCCCACACAGGTGAAAGGGCAGTTGACACCGAAAGACATCTCATACAGGCTTTCGCTGTCCTGGGCATCCCCAAGGTCATCAAAACCGATAATGGCCCAGCGTATAAGTCTAGGGAACTGAGAAGTTTCCTACAGCAATGGGGAATAGAGCACAAGACTGGCATCCCCTATTCCCCGACAGGCCGAGCCGTGATGGAGAGGACCCACCAGAGCCTAAAGAGGGTTCTTGAGCAACAACGAACAGCTGTGAAGGTGGAGTCCCCCCATATCCATCTTGCCAAAGCACTTTTTACCATCAATTTCTTAAATTGTTCATCTGATAATCTGAACCCTCCAATCATGCAACACTTCAGGCAACATGAGCAGCTGCAGCTGAAAGCCAGGCCTCCGGTCCTTGTTAAGGATCTGGAGACCTGGAAGATGGAAGGGCCATTCGACCTGGTCACCTGGGGGAGGGGATATGCCTGTGCGTCCACTCCCTTGGGTCTCAGGTGGGTTCCATCCAAGTGGGTCCAGCCCTTCCTCCCAAAAAAGGCACCTAAGGTTGGAGTGGTGGCACAGGTTGAGGAGGCCTGTTGGCAAAGGAGGCGGAAACCCTTCACCCTTGATCTTGACCCCCTTTAGGTCTTCCTCAGGGCAGAACCCAATTTTTCCTGAACAATTCCTTAACCATATTTCTTTTTTGTTTTAGTGACCCACACCCGGACGGCCCCTTTCCCAATCAGCATCATCCTGCTGATGGTAGCACTCGGGTCCTTCGTTCCACCTTCGGACCCCTGGGTCGTCCCTCAGCCGAAGACAAACGTCTGGCGGACTCTTGCCAAAGCCCTCGGCCAGGATCACATATGCCTCGACACCGGCTCAGCAGAGGACCCTGTGTCGTCATGCCTTGTGGGGATCCTTTTCCATCCAAATGATTTTCCCTCCTCTCTTGCCACCTCTTTCACTCCTTTAACTTCAAAGAGGGTTGCCAGTCCATTCGGCTTTGACCCCGGGGTGGCTTGGAGGAATGGGATCAAAGGGCTGGTCCCTTTAGATACCGAACCCTTTGAATTCAAACTACTCAGCTCCGCCAATGCCTCCCTTTGTTTTCAGTTTCTTCCACCCTTCACCCCAGCCCCCACAGGTAACAGCTTCCAGGTGGTGTGGTGGTTTAAAAAGGAATAGACCAGTGGTGCAGGTCTGTCAACAAAATAAATGCACCGTCCACCCCTGGAGGCAAACCCTTGGCTTTACCCCGGGGTGTGTTTTTAATTTGCGGAGACCGAGCGTGGGCAGGCATCCCCTCTCAGAGGTCCCTGCACCGTCGGGCGGCTGTTGCTGTTTATGCCCAATGTGACCCAAATTAGAGATTGGAAAGCGGAAAATGTCACACTGAATTCGGCCCGATCCAAAAGAGACATTACAGATCTTGACCCCGAGTGTGATTCAGAAATTACTCATTAGTCAAACCCAAAACCAGTTGCAGTTACCTTGTTTTTGCCCTGGATATCTGCAGCTAAATCTCTAGGTGAATTGGCCCGCCTAGAGTGTTGGGTTGCTAAGCAGGCCAATTTTACATCAGCCGCTCTCTCAGACCTCTTATCAGACGAGGAAATAACAAGGAAGGCGACTCTCCAGAACAGAGCAGCGATAGACTTTCTGCTCCTCCTCCACCATCATTGGTGTGAGGAGTTCGAGGGCCTCTGCTGCTTGAACTTGTTATCCAAGGCCGAGGACGCGAGAGCTTCTATCAAAAAGATGCAAGACCTAGTGCATGACATCAAGCAAGAGACGTCAGACTGGCTGGGGGACATCTTTTCAGGACGGGGCCTTTCCGGTTGGGTGGGGTCGATTTTAAAGACAATACTTTTGGTTATTGTCATTTTAGTTGTAGCTTCAATAGAACGCGTTCTATCATTTGGAAATTAATCAAGCAGTTGCTGGGTAGGATGGTTCCTACCCTGGACATTAACCAGGTGGTGGCTTCTGAGGATGGACAGTTGGAGGAAGCAGAAGCCTCAGAAGATCAATGGGGTTCTGCCACCCCGAGCCACCCCTGGTTTGGAGATGAATACTCGGACTTCGAGCACGAAAACCAAGTTCAGTTTACTTCTGTTTAGACCGTCAGTTGTTTTTCTTTTTAAACAAAAAAGGGGGAGATGTTGTATTGTGTTGGTTTGTTCCATTCCCTCTCTAGGTTAAAATGGTTCTGCCCTGGTTCTCCCTCCCCTCCCAGTTACTGCCTGTCACCCCAGTTGTTATAGTGACCATTGTATCTTTTTACACTCCACCCCAGTTTCCCTAGTAACCGAATGTATCCTTTCCTCAACCCCACCCCGGTGCCCTGCCAGTCACTCCCTGCCACCACCTTTTTCTCCAGAAACTTCTGTCTAGGGCTCGGAGTGATTGGATCAGGGGCCGGGGACCCTCCCTCAAGTTACTTTCATTGGTCTTTTCTGTATGTCAATTCCGTGTACCCCACTCCCCCCTGGATTCCTATTTGCTCCCAACTTGGTTCCACCCCTGCCTCCCACACCCTTTATAACCTCGTGTAATCCTTCTTTCGGTCTCTTTGGTTGCTGGCCTCCATAGGACCTTCAATAAATCTGGGCTTTGCCCCGACTGGAGAGCGCCCTCTTCTTTCCCTGCTGACCGCAGCCACTTACCAGTCTCGTCCTGCATCTGGCAGCATCTTCAGCCGTAACGCTGGGCGTTCACCTGAGGCGCTGACCTGAAGCACGGCTATCGGGTTAAGTGCCCCCCTGTGCTGCTCACTGTGCTGGCGAGCCAGCTGGGATGCTTTTCTCTGGCTGGACAGCTGCAGGGAAAGTAACATTCTTCTGTTCTGAAACTCTTTCACATGCATTTTGTGGTGTCTGATATACACTGTCAATTTAACAAAAAACGACCTTTTCTATTACTAGAGCTCAGATTGCATTTTCTAAAAAAATCATCTCATATCTTTGTTTTATGGGTTATGTGCGATGTTAAACTGCAAAGCTTCAAATCACAAGTTCATTTGTTTCTGTGCCTTGGGAAGTATTTACTTAAAAGTGAGTACAGTACGCTCATAGAACTGCAAAGAGGAAGAGGTAAAATACACTAAGAACACAAGTAAGGACACAATGTGTTTTTTGTCACACATTTTGAAGAGTTTGGGGTTTTTTTTATATATAATCACGCAACTATCTTGCATTGGGAGGGACAGAAATCAGGAAAAATTGTGTTGCAATGACTGGTATAACCACTGCTATGTAAGTAATCCTTTACTTGGCTTGTAGCAATGCCAAGAGCAAAACTTGTGGTCATGATTCCACTTGTACTTTTAAGTGGCATTGCAATCTGCATTGGAGGCTGCTTCTCTGGAGGACACCATATCCCCAGTACATCTACAGAGGAACATTTGCCTCCAGTCCTTAACACTGTGTCTAATTACCACCTATATTTGTCAAACACAACGTGCTTTGGAGCCCTCCACAGCAATAATTTTGTAAACCACTTAAAAATCACATTTGTGAGTGGCAATACAACAGAAAATAGCAATGCTTGATATCAACAAATTGCTCCTCTGGTGCTTCATCACTAGAAACTTCTAGAAAAGTAGTTTCTTCTCCCTCAGTTGCAGTTCATGTGCAGAGACTATTTGTTTCCTTTTCTTTCCAAAATACATAGTTTTGAGAAAATACCGGTTGTTGTTCAGGTGATAATTTGTACTGGCAAGACCAGTTTATATTCCAGAATAATTTGAGAGTAGAGGGTGTAAAAGAATGGGATAAATATGGATGAAGTTATTCTGGACTGTGGGATTTACCTTCTGACACATCTCATAGAAGATGCAGGTTTCCTTGTTCTGCACAAATCAGCCAACCAGCTGAGAGTCCATGCATTGAGCTCATGTCCTCTTGTCCTTTGGTTTTATTTCCTGAAGAGCAAGCACTCTGCTGATAGGATTTTAAACCTATCCAGGATCTGCAGTAGAAAAAGCAGAGTCAATAAAAGCAAAGTAGCATGTGAGGACAAGTAGTAGCTGTGCTTTAAAGGTGTTTCTGAGTAAGCCCTCCTGCTAAAGCTTATGCATCTGGAAGTTAAGCATTTAAGTCATAGTCACTCCCAGTTCCCCTTGCAGTCTGTGCAGATGCCCAGGCACCAGTAGAGGGTGGTTAAGCTCCTCACTGGACAAGCCTCTAAGCTAAATCGAGTGAATTGTCTTCCACATCCCTCCCTACCAATACTGGAGATCAGATACCTCTGCACAGACACCTGCACTTAGATGCTACCATGGTTAACTGCAAAGCTAGGTGTGCAAATATGAGCTGATGGCTCTACTCTCTCTTTTTAGTCCATGGAAACCTGAAGTTCAGGCAGTAAAGCCCAGAAGGAAAACTGCAGATGAGCCAGACTAAGGAGACTGATAGAAAATATACAAGCATGACACAGGGTCAAAACTGTAAACATTTGTGCTGCTGCTCCAGATCACGTAGGCTGCAGGTTGTAAGAGGTGAGGCAGCGCAGAGCTGAAATGCAAGAGACACATGCCTGGCAGAGATCACTGAGGTGAGGCAGTACTGAAGCAGAGTAATAAAATAAAATCAATAGCTTCTTGGATTACACAGTTGTGTAGAAAGCAGGCAGGACAGACTCTGTCCTTCCTATGAGCAAGCAGTCTTAGATATTGAGAAGCATTGGTGGGGGAAAAGTTTTTTTAACATAAGATCTTTATTTCTTGTATTTGTACAGGCATATAAAAAGACAGCGGGATAAGGCAAATAAACAAATCAAAATAGAAATATAAACTTGCAGTTCACTTTGTTGTTAAACTAGACTATAAACTGAATGGTTATGGAGCATTACACTGGGTGATGTTGTTCTTCTATTATTTCTAGAGTCCCATATTGTTGTTATTAGATTTCTAAAGTCCATACCTCTCTGATGTATTCTCATGGCTGCAGATCTTCACAGACTCCTTTTGCTGCATGCTGTTCTCTCTCAGGTCAGAGCTCCTCCAAGGCTCTCCCTGACTGGCTTACCCGCCCTCTTTTATCCCGGTCATCAGTTACAGCTGCAGCCCAATTAAGGACATCGCAGCTGCAGCCCATCAAGGGCAACCGGGACCTCTGGGGCAAAGCCTCTATACACATATTCAAATACATTTCCTCTACTATAGGGTGATAGAAGTGTCATAGCTCCACTGAGCCTCTTTACCTCCAGGCACCTAAAAGTTTGGTGTTGCACTTAAAATCCTCTGTTTGTTTATCAAATACAAATATCTATATAATACACAAATCCCCAAAAAGGCAATTTATTCCCTCTCCATCTGTTATTTCTTTCAGAAGAAAAATCATCTTGAAAAGAATTCCTCTATAGCATTAAAGTATCCGAGGAAACTGGTATATAAATCAATATATTTTCAGTTGTTGTAGCACCTTTAAAGCCCAAATGCAAATTTTGTACATTTATTCATCCCCTATATGTAAAGACAGTAATTCTAGGACACTTTCCTGTGGACGTAGAGCAAAAGAGAAAAACAAGAGTGCAATAATGGCCTGCTGTGTAAGTAATGAATGGATGCAAGACTGATCTGTCCTTTGTTTTATTTAAAAAGATCAGAGCAATGAACAATTCAGCCACTCTTAACAGTGGCACTGCTCTGAGAGAATATGGGTCAAAGTATTTCAGCACTACATTCCTCCATGGGTTATGAAGGTGCTGGAAAATCCAAGTTTATAATAAGCAGTTTAAAAGCAAGGTAAATCCCTGAATTTCACAAGTGAGATACAGTGGCAGCAAGCATTCTCCTTTATGAACAGGACTGTTTGTTTGTTATCCACTATAACATCTTCCAAAGAAATGGCTAAGGGTGTGAGAGAATCCAGAAGCATTGGTTCTGACATTGTTCATGCAGCCTGTTGTCCCTCTAGTTCACAAATCTGACCTCTGACAGTGATTGCTACCTGACCTTTGAACAAATGCAAGAAACCCACAGCAGGTAGGTATGGAATAACCTGCTTTCCACAGAAAGTGGCTCATAACTAGAGTTTGCTTCACTCCTGACTCATAATGTTCATTCTCTTTTCCAACCTTTCCACATTTAATTTTGATAACCATTCTCCTAAACGTCTCATCTTGTTCTGATTCTTCTTTAGCTTCAGAACAATTTCTTACGGGCTTTCAAAAGGACAAATTTCATGCCTTGCATCTTGTTTTATAAAAATTCTCCCAGAAATAGCCCAGAAAACAAGGGGTGAGGACATCAAGAGAACACAGGGAATGGAGCCAAGATACAGTTCCCAGAACCTCATATTTTGTTGCAATGAATATTGACAGTTTTCTGCCCCTGCCTGTGAGATTGGGAGAATTCCTTCTGTCAGCTGCTTGTCCAGGTCTCCTGGATAAGGCTGTGCATTCAAAATTTGGGAAGGAAATCAGGTTCTTTCTTTAGTATGCTTTAAAAATATACTGAAATGTATCACAATTATCATCTAAAGTACTAAAACATCACATATACACAGAATACATGCTAATATTGTAATATACGTGTAATAGTCATTCCTTACCTGTAACAGCTGGGGATGGGCTTCACTGGGCCATTTGGAATTTAGTGCCAAGGCAAGACCTCTTTCCATGTGCTACTGCTCTGTTCACCCCCCTGGTACAGCAAGCACTCCAGGGGCTGCCAGCAGTGAACCCTCAGTGACAGTGAAGCAGAACTTCAGGCTGTGCCTTGTACCCAGCCAGCTGCCCCTGACAATTCAGGTTGTTTCTAGTTTGACACAAAATGCTGCTGTTCAGGAAGGAGCTCAGGGTGTTGTGCTGCCCCAGACACTGCAAAGCAGTGGCTTCTGGTCATTACTGATCTATTTCACATTTGCATCTGGTTTTCTGGGGTGAAGTTTCTCTTTATGAACAAATTCTTTGCCTCTTCTCATATCCAATTTGATATTATTATTGAATACAATACTAGGAACAGTTGGCTGGAGTAACTCATCATTATTTACCTGCACAGGAGTCAGTCAAGCAGGCATAACATGCATATTCCAATTCTTTGCTGTGAGTGGCCAGTTACTGTAAAAGTTCTCTACCTTGTAACTCATATCCTTAGGAAGTTACTTTCATTTTGCTAAAGGATATGGCAAACAAGACTTTCAAAATTTTGATCTTTATTAATCCATACAGAAATAAAGTGGATGATTAAAAACAAAATCACCATGACATAAAACAAGTTAAAACACTATTTGATTTAATGGTGGATTTAGCATCTCACAGTCACTTGCACATTTAGAGATTGTTATATCTCTGTAGTTATTATGAACTGCCTATAGCTTTTTCTTCCCATTTCTGAATGAAATATTAGTGCAAACTATCATCATGATCTTACACACCACCTGTTTCTGCTAATTTTCTCATCTTTCTGTCATCATATATCTCCTTATTTTACACAGATTTATATATCCTCTACAAACAATTAAATAAATCTTGTAGGCAATAGAACTTTTGATGATCTCACTGAAACAGAGGAAGTTGTCTGAGATTTAAACAGACAGTAATTAAATATTCATTGCCACTCTCAGAATGAATTAATCCAGCAGTTAAATCTGCACAGCAGCTATTTAACAGGAAACATCTAAATGTGGATTCTAATATATTCTGAGTATTAGTATTTTTTTTTTTTATTTGAGGGGATATGCACATGTGACCTTGTTCAGGAAAGAGTTAATTCACTGATTTTAGATGACCCTCAAGCTTCCAGACAGTGAGGATACAAAGAAGTATACAGTAAGACATTGGATTTTTTTGGTACCTCACTCCTGTTTATTTCCTTCTTTAAAACCATCTAGGTGATACAATCAGTTAATTAATTGGCATCCTAACTTGTATTCATAGAACTCATGTGATTTTTAAAATTGAATTTTCATAAAAGAGTTTAGGCTATGAAATTTTACAGTTATTGACAGGGGCCATCACATTATCACTGTGTATAATCATATTTGCTTTTGTATAACAAGGCAGCTTCAAACAGCAATGTAATTACCAAGAAATTAGGGAATGGAGATTGAAAATTGCACTGAAGGCTTCAACACAAGTTGTCATGGTTACTTCTGGAAAAAAGAGGGGACCAGCAAGTAGCAACTGGACCAGGGAAAGCCTCTAAAAAGTAGCCATGGGCCCTTCTAAAGTAATGGATCAGGCACAGCCAGGCTGAGTATGGTAACAGGGTAGTGTGGGTGGAAGACTTCTAGAGTAGAAGGTGAGAGAGCCAAAGAAAGTAAGAGGCTCATGTAAAGGAAAAGCAAGGAAAACAGAGAAATGTGTGATGTCAAACTGCCTGAAAATCTCTGGGGGGATGTAACAAAGCTTTTGCTCATGACCTCTTTCATTGAATGTGTAAATAGGCTGAACAGCAGCTTGGGCTGCCCATTTGGTGGTATTTAATTCTCATCTCCTGTGACTAATTAGCTTTGTTCATTAGAAGTAAACAGGATCAAGGGGCAGTGTGGATAATGGTGACGGTGATGTTCTATAAAGCACGAGGGAGCAGCAGCCTCAGACACAGCAAAACATTACCAAGATGGGTCACTACAGGTCATCTCATCCATTTTACCCTGCAAAGTGGTGGAGGCTCCAAGGCCCTAACCCAGCTTGTTGTAAGGCCTTGAGACCTTTATCTTCCTGTCATGTTTCAGAGGAAGGCAATGGTGTCATATCCTTGGTGTGACACACCCCCCCAGGACTCAGCAGCCAGATGCAGGTGCTGGGCAAAGCTGCTCTGCGGCATCCACGTGTTCAGCTGGCAGAGCAGGGCAGGAGCTGCTCACTCCTCACAGCACATCAGCCACCCCACGCCCTGCTCAGCATTTTTATACACCCAAAAATCAATCTTACACACCTGCAAGTACCCCCTGATGACAGTCACAGCTTTACACTGGTGTTGGAGAACCTCTGTACAGCAGAAATTACCAGAGAACATTTTGGACCACCCAGTCCTTTCTTGGGAGAGATGTAATAGAAAATAGCTAAGTTAGCTCAATAAATGTAAGCTATATGTGTTGCTTTCCTCTGACATTCCTGATCCTCTTTTGGAAGATTTCTCTTCTTTCATACATTCCCCGACACATTTTAATGCAGTTAACAAACTCAAACAGTTCAGTGCTCTCACCTTAACCAATTTGTAAACACAATCTTTTTTTTTATCTCAAAGGATGTACTGATCTTTATCTTTTTCAAGTAGAACAAAAATACTGGAGAACAAAGGGCAAAATTTTCCATTAGTGTGAAAAGCTCCAGGACTCATTTGAAGAAATGTTGTGAACCATATATTTTAATTGTGGGAGGAATTACAGTAAACACCTATATTTGGCTCTTCAAAGTCAAAAGAAGAACTAAGAGATTTTCTAAGCAGAGCTAAGAGCTTGACTAAGATAAGACTTAATTATTATATGAAGCAGATCCCATCCTGTAGAAAATTACCCTTCGGAAAGTTGTTCCAGTTGTTATTATTTTAACTGCTTAAATAAAACTCTAATTCTAATTAGTGCTGGCTCCAAGATTTGCCATACATCAATATACATGGGTGGCTGTGACTGTACTGTGTAATTCTATTGCGTGATGAAAATGCTGTTTTATAAAGCAAGTGTCCTAGAGACTATGTTTATGTTAAACTCACAAACTTCCAATTAATAAAGTAAATAAATTGATCTTTGAAGTGTCTTATCAACCAACATTTTTCCACACCTTTACTAATTTTCCCAATATTTTTTTAACTGTATGCAATTTATCCCAGACTGAGGACACTATAGCTGAATACAGTATTCTGAAAACATTTACCCTGAAAGGCAGAATATGTGTAACTTCACATCTTGTATTTGAAAACCCCGTGTTTATAATTCAGAAAAACTCACTATCCCTTTCAGGCACAGCATTCCAGAGGGAGCTTACAACAGTGATTGTCTACCATGATCTTCAGGTTTGTTCAAACCTCACATTGTGCCTTCTGCTTCCTGAACATTGAAAGCATGGAATAATTTACATGAGAAAGATGAAGAGCAGAAAAGATCTTGACCCCGTGCAAGCACTGTTCAGCAGTAACTAAAACATCCCTGTGTTATCAACAGTTTTCAGCACAAATCCCAAACACAGCCCCACATTGGTTACTGCAAAGAACTTTAACTCTGTCCCTGACAAAGCCAGTAGAGTCTAAGCCAAAAATTGTCTTTAAATCATTTATAAGTGTTTATCAATATTATAATGCACATGATTGTACAAAGCTCTACAAGGAGGGAAGTGGTGATGGTGAGAAAGATCCTCTGGCTGCACTCGATCTCCTTTAAGTTCTTAAGCTGGGAGAGCAACTTTTTACACAGGCAGATCATGATAGGAAAAGGGGCAATGGTTTTAAACTCTTAAAAGAGGAAAGATTTAGATCAGATGCCAGGAAGGAGCTCTTTACTCAGAAAGTGGTGGGGCACTGGAACAAGATGCCCAGAGAAATTATGGATGCCCTGTCCCTGGAAGTGTTCAGTGCCAGGGTGGAAGGGGCCTGGAGCAGCCTGGTGTAGTAAATGACATCCCTGCCCATGACATGGGACTGGGACATGAGATGTCTTTCAGGTCCCTTCAACCAAAGATATTCTGTGATTCTATGATTATTATTCCAAGACTAGTACAAATTCTTCTTTTATTCCTACATGATAAGATCTTACTAATTTTTTTGCACTATTTCAGTAATCAATGGTAATTTAACCTCCTATATTTGTCTCACATTAATATTTTAGACTGCAGATAGAATTTTTAATTTTAGCAAATGGTGAATATATTTCAGGGCTCCTTTTTTGAGTGAGCAGCTGTGTTTCACACTCTGTGGATTCTTCCACCTGCCAGCACACAAAGGACTATAGGGTCAGCCCCTAGCTGTGCTAGCAGGACCAGAGGAGCCACTTGTTTTTCAGAAATGTGAGGCAAAATAAAAGTAGCTTGTACTCTCTGGGGCTATTTATCTGCAAGTTACTAGGAATTTTGACCTGCATAGGTCAAAATACAGTACTTTAGATAAAAATATAGTACTTAACTAGTAAAACACAAACTATGTGTAGTTGCAATTTATGTTATCAATTATCAACCTTTAAATCTTGGTCTCACCTTAGCTAACAATATTCACCTTTACACTGGGAAGGGAAATCATCCTTAATAGAAAGTTCCTTCATTAATATTCTATTACTTGACCACATAAGAATATAATTATATCATATTATACATCCATTGTTTATATAGGATGAGGGCTGCAAAATATTTCCTGCCACTATCCACAAAAAGACTTGTGTGTCAGCTCTGCAGTCCCTAGAAGCCCATGCAGAATTCTCTTAAAGATGGTTGGCATTTTTCTGCTGCTTTCTACATAAACTGCCTTCCAGTTTTTAAGGCTGAACTTATCCATCTTTCTGTGTAATATTTTTAACAATTTCCTTCTAGTTCTGTCAGTTGGTGTATAAGCCATCTCTATTAATTTGGTCACTCATAACATAAATCATATTAGGAGAAAATTAGGCTGCCAGCAAAAACCCTAAAAAAATACAGGGAAACTTCTGCATTTTTCAGAACATTGTGAGAAATATGAATTTCAGCAGGTTCTCAAGCTCTGCTGGAGTGGCAGGGACTAATGAAAGTTACTGTACACCACCCACTGAACAGAGTTAAGTAGACAGTCTGATTAATTAAAGTGTCAGTTCACCCAATGGTTTCAATTTCTCTTTTTCACAAAATAAAAGCTCCAATAAAAAAATATGGAAAAAACTTATTAGGTTATTTAGGTAATTTCCTGTCCTTGCAGAATAGTCCCTCCAATGCCATTTTTTTTCCAATTTGTTCAATGCATTTTAAAGGCTTGGAAAGGTGTAAACCACAGCTGATGGCCACAGAAGAATTTACTGTCTGCTAAACCCTGATATCTGTCCTGACACACAAGTAATTACTTTTATTTTCATAACAGTATATTGTCTACTTAAATAATGTCCTTGCACCTCTCTATAGAGTGAATATTCCTATCCTGCAAATACCTAAAGGCTACACTAGAAACTCCCTGCTCATTGTCCTTCAGTGTCTGAAAAGACCTGCAGTGTTTTGAGTCTTGTCAAAACACTTGACAAATAATCCAGATGCAGTCCCTTTTTGTAATACCTAAGCAGTGTGACAAGGGCTGCAGTGGTGGGAAAGAGATAAAGTCTCTTGTCTTGCCAGAGGCCAGTGTTCCTGATTTGCTCTGTCTGTAGTGTGGTGCAATCCAGCTGTGTGAATGTAAAATCATATGTAATATATAACACAATCAGAAATACATCAAATTGAAGTAGCAAAGGCTTGGCCTCTGGAAAGTTTGGTTTTTCCTTATTTTCATGTGACATTTTTTCAGGTGTTTGTAGCCCCATTGCATGTCCTGCCTTTCCATGTGGAAGCATGCGTTTTTACTGTAAAAGCGATCTGGTTACCAAAATTTTAACAGCATTTTTGAACAGAATTATGAATATTGCTGTTACAGTTCTCTGGGATTGAAAACTATTACTGATTTCCATATTTCCCCCAAAGAGTAGCAGAAGATTCCACTTTTACAATGAAACAATTGGAAAGATAAGCACAGGTCTGAACACCATCAAAGGCTTAGTGGCTCTGGGTCAGGAGTATATAGAGAGACATAATTGAATAAAATCTCTCCTCTCAGAGGCAGGCTCTATTAGATGCATGGGGAAAATGCACTTAAATGAAAATAGTAGCCTATACTCATCTATCTCTGCTATTTCACTGACAGGGTGAGAATTAAAATATTATATTCCAGGCCTTTACAACTTATTTTCTACATTCCTGCACTCACTTTCTCCTCCCTCTGTACTGTACACGTAGTATATGTAAACACCCATAGTTTTGAATGCATATTCTAAGTAAGGCACCTCTGCTTATCATGAGATCTTTGTCCTTATACCATATGTTAACTCTGCAGCCATGGAAATGGAAAGAAAATGCTGCCTTTTCATACAAAGTTAAAACTTTCTTTTTGCCTTCCTCCAAGTAGGCAGCAGATCCCCCTGGCTGAAGAAACCACCTGGATGGACATCAATGGTCTGCTACCTTTGGTGTTAAAGAGCTGGAGATACAGCAGTAAATTCTGAGTGCCTTCTGGAGTCACCTTCGTATTAAATGAACGAGGCATAAAATATGTGAGTCCCTTGTGGTTGTCTAGGTTCTTTGCAGTTTAATTACAATATCTAACACCATTTGAATACAGTGTTTTGACAAAACAGTGAACAATTGTGGATTAACCCACATGGGTGTTATTTGTAGCAGTGAAACTAAGAGAGGTTTAAAACCAAACCTGAGAACCTCATTTCAAAGCAGCCTCTTCTCCCTCAAGATATAAATTCCGTCCTTAATGTGTTTGGTTTGGGTTTGTTTTGTTTTTTATTTTTAATAACTGTTCCGGGTGTGTCAGGTAGAATGCCTGCCAATTAATTTAAAAGAATGCAACCGCTATATGCAAGCGAAGTGGACTTCACCTAAAACTGGATGATGCAACACCACAGTACTCTAAGGCAAGGGCCTGGAAAACGGGAAAGACAAGCGAAACCTCATTTGTGTTGCCCTGCTAAGCTGCTGGAGCCCGGCTCTGCGAGAAGCCCTGTGAGCTCCGGGCACTCAGCCGTGGGTGCGAGGGAAGCCTTTGGAAGCAAGGAGCGCTGCCCCGGCCGGCGCTCGGAGGTCCCCGGGCGCTGCCGCCCCGCTCCCCTCAGCGCGGCCGGGCGGGCGCCTGCGCGGGGCCGCCCCTCGGGCCCCTCCGCCCCGCCCTGCGGCCGAGGCTCCCCGAGCGGAGGGAGCGGGGCTGGGGCTGGGGCTGGGGCCGGTCCGGGGCGGGGCGGGGCGGCGCTGCCGCCGCTGCTGGCGGGAGCTCGGCGGGGCGGTGCCTGGCGCGGACCGCCCGGCCCCACCGGCGGAGCAGCCGCGGGAGCGCGGCCCGGGCGACTCGGCCGCGGGCGGTTCTGGCGGCCCGAGCGCCGCGCCCTTCCCCGGCTCCATGTCGGCGTGGCTCGGCCGGGCGGCGCTGCTGCTGGGGCGGCCGGGGGGCCCCGCCGCCGTCCCCTCGTCCTGCCTGGGCTCGCTGCGGGGCCCGCGGTGCTGCTGCCGCCGCCGCCTGAGCTGCCTGCGGGGCGGCGCCGAGGGGCTGCTCCTCCCGCGGGGGTCGCGGGCGCTCGGCACTCACCCCAAGAAGGAGCCGATGGAGGCGCTGAACACAGCGCAGGGGGCCCGCGACTTCATCTACAGCCTGCACTCCACCGAGCGGAGCTGCCTGCTGCGGGAGCTCCACCGCTTCGAGTCCATCGCCATCGCCCAAGGTGAGCCGCGACCCACCCGAGCCCGGCTGGGGTGGGAGGGCCGGGCCGGAGCGGGGGCTGAGCCTCCGAAGTTTGGGGGTGCTCCCGCCCTCGCCCAAGCGACTCCTTCGGGCGGGTAGGAAACTCCAGCAGAAGGAGGCATCGAGAAGCGCTCACCCCTGTGTGTTCGCGTAATTGGGTATAAATGAGGCACACGACCTGAAATTTAGTTTCCAGAAGCATCCGCAGCACCTCTGGAACTTGGCTAAATCGGCCCAATATGCCAAATCCTCGGTGGGTCTGTCATTCTCACCGGGTGTTTCAGAGAGCCACGGGTGGCCATTTTTCGGAATGGGAGTAGCAAAGTGTGTCTCATAAAATCCCTGACACCAGGGCAGCAGTAAATTGATTTCAGACCTCTTAAGAGACGCCGGGCTGCTGCTGCTCTGGGAGCTCATTCATGAGTTACACTTCCCTGCCCGGAGAGCTGCCGGCGCTCTTGGAAGTGTCGGTTCTCATTCGGGAGGGTGTGTATGTGCTGGGAAGGTTTACTGATGTACCTCTGAATACAGGGCTATGCAACGCCAATTAAAGAAACTTACAGTGATTTTTCTCGTCTGATCCAACTGTTCATGCCAACTTGACACTGTTCCTTAAACAAATCAAAACCTGACAAAACCAAATCCTCTTAATTACAGCCTCCTTACTTCTAGTTCTGATCCTCAGCTGTAATTTACAATCCCTATTGCAGCGAAGATGATAGCGGGTACTTAAGAGATCAGTGTGCATTTGATCTAGGCCTCTTTGTGACTATGATAGTAGCGTGCCCTTGGAAAGGGCATTTCTGTGTCTTGTGGCTCCTCTGTAGATATCTGGAAGAAAATTTGGGTGGGCAGAGAGCAGGTCTAAGGGTCAGCTGTAAAAGTGTTGCTTTTGTGAAGAGACAGAACCCTTCCAGGTATCACTTTGGTTTTGTTTGTAGCATACTTGCGTATAAACACTAGTGTTTCTAGTCAGAGTGGGAGTAGTTCGCTTAAACGCCTGATCTTGGGAGCAGCAGCGCTTCTGTTTTGCAGACAGTGAATCAGTTTTGTTTTACAACGCAGAGGGTAGAATGCTTTGAACTGTAAGTGGACACTAACTTTTGAATACTAACAACTAATGCTCTTCCCAAATAAATCCTTCTAAGCATCTGAAGGATTCTTGCCATGAGGTTTTTGTGTGAGTTTCTGTCTCCTCAGTTACTGCTCCGGTTAAATAGAACGGAACTGTGTACCTGGAGGATTGTGTGGTGGATATCAAAAGGAGACTTTAAAATTTCAGTATAGTGTCTCAACTTTTATACAGATGAAAATCAACAGATGGTCGTATTTAATATCTTGATGCTCAGATGCTGTTAGTTACAATGTGAAAGTCTGTTCTGTAAAATACTGTGATTTTCTGATGATTCAGGATGTAGAAGCAAAGTAACAATAGCATCACTTTGCATTTAGACATTTTACTGCATGGGAGTTTATTAGTTGGTTTTAAGTTTATTCCAGTAGTGGAAATTGCAGTTCACTTGTGCCTGAAACTAATCAGTAATCAGTAATCTTGCTGGAGAGATTATTTCAGCAAAATCTCAGTTGTGGGCTTAGTAGTCTCATAAGTAAGAGCTGCATAAAGTGTTGTAGTGCCATCAGACCTCATTCTTGGAGTCAGATTCTTGATCTGCCCATCTGGTTTGATAAGACATTTTTTGTAGATAACCTTTTCCTTTAGGCAGCTCTCTTCATGGGATATTTTTACCAGACTGCCGCATGGTAACAGCTGTCAGCTTTTACCTATAAGAAATTCTGTTTCTTCATGTGTTATGAAAAAAGAAAAATCATAACTGTAAAGGGCTTCTAGTAAGTCTGTTAAATAGAAATTGGAGAAAAACCCTATTTTGAATTTATTGCCCATAGCTGTTTTTGTAGAGAATTATTGAAAGAATTCATATTTTGTGTGAAGAAGGGCAGAGAGGTGTTGGATATGTATAATCACTGTCAATGCTGTGGAGTGCCAGAAGAAGACAAGGTGGATAGAAGGGCTACACTTGAAAGACAATTAGAGACTTTTCTGAGCTAGGTGTTTGTATTCTGTATTTAAAATGCTTCATTATGTTTAGAAATATTTTGTATGATTGCTCTTTCCTGCTGTTGAAATGGTGACTGTGAAGCAATGACCTGAATAGGTACACAGGTTGTGAGTAGCAGATGAGGGGAGAGCTATTTGTGCCTTGCTTTCTAGGTACTTTCTCTGATTGACTTGTGTCACTTTTGATCTTTACAAATCATGAGTTCAGTCAAGACAATACTGTTTTAGCGATGTTATCAATTGTCTCATTTGCTGGCAGCATGCTGTAGCTCCCAGCAGCTGATTCTTTAGCCGAGGTCCCTGGTTGTACTTTTGTGTTGATTTCCAATGAAAGTGATCCAGACGCAGCCTTCAAATTCTCTTCTTTACTGCTTGCATAAATTCCCATGTTCTGATTGAGTCTGAAAAATCAGTCTCTCCTTGATCATGAAATGCTTGTGTAGTTTTGCTACTCTGCTTAAGCTTATTTTGTGCCTGTGATCTTTTCATAATTCTTTATGGAAAGGGAGGTGTTACTCCATACCCTTCTTAACACAGTCCTTATTGGGTTAAGTTTTGACCTTCTTCCTTCACTACCTCTTCTGTGCCCTAACAGACCCCATATCAGCTAGGGGAGGCTGTCAGCAATATGGGGAGACCTGGGCACATCAAGAACCAAATGGGGCAAGTTCCTCAGCCCGTTCCCAGGCCTACCACCAGAAGGAAGCAGTTCCAGCAGCTAATTGCCCTAGCAGGAAATATGACAGGACACACTATCTGTGGCCTCCGCTAATGGCAGAGGCTGCGGGGAAACCCATCCTTTGCTGCGGCTGCTACGCTCAAGGACAGTCCTCAGGTAGGTGAGCTGTAGCTGGTACCTGTAAGTTAGGTGAGTCTCTGAAGCATTTTTGAAACTTAAAACATCTGTTTATGCTGTAGTCACGAAAACTGCAGGTGGGGAGAGGTTTGTGAGTATGTTCCTGCCTGCCATCACCTTGTCACCTGTATTACCAGCACGGTCATGGAGCTTCCAGACACTGGGCACTAGAGGTCGGCTAAGCAGCCTAGCTTATGAATAAACACTGACTGAAATTCTGCTGTTTGTTGTAGTGCTTCAGAAGACAGAACTCTGTCTGTGAGAATGTGATGGCTGAGAGCTGAAAGCCTGAGTTTGAATTCATAGATGCATTTTGCGTAGTAGAAGCTGGGGGGAAGACTGTGAAACTGAACCTTGATAGAATAGTTCTCAGAAAATATTTTGAAAACTCTCCCAATTTAGACTATAATCTGTATCTTACTATCTTAAAATTTAGTCAAAACATCACTGAGCTGTTCTTTCTGAAGACAGCTGCAGATCCTTTCTCATCTGGATTTAGTTTTCCCTCTGCATTGAAGTGTTTAAGTGTTTTTTTGTGTGTGTGGTTTTTTTTTGTTGTTGTTTTTGTGGTTTTTTTTTTTTGGTGTTTTTGTTTTTGTTTTTTGGTTTTTTCCACTTTTGAGCCTTGGAAACATGAATAAAGGGTCCCATTTTCCCAGGAAGAGCTTTGAAACAAAGATTTTAAATTTTAGCTTGTGTTTCTTGTAAGAATGTCAGCCACATCCAGCCACACCAGATAGAGATGATAGATGTGGAATTGAATACAAGTAATTTGTATATTTCTATTTTCATGGTTACAGGAACACTGAAGTAGCAAGTAGGCTGGTTGATTTCAAATGTAATGTAGTCCTGCTTTCTGTTACTAGAAGTAGTGTCCCATAAACAAGGCTTAGTTTTGTTGGCTTCAGATAATCAGATTTCTCTTGTTTCTTTCTTGCATGATGGAGATGAAAGTGTAAAATCTTCCAGAAAATATGGAGAATGATTTCATGCTTCTGACCTTCTATAGCAATATTCCATTGACAAAAGTGGAGTTAGGAAGAAGATGGAACTTCTTTCTTAAGGAGCTTGTAGTATTTAGGGTTTCTACCTTTGGTTTCCAGTGTATGGTATGAGATGATTCATGAAAGGTGCACTTGTAAGCAAGAAGTGCAGCAAGCCTGGTAATGAGGCAGGGAAATACTAAAGGGTTTGACTTTAAGTAAGAAATACTAAACTTGGCATTTCTGCTGTGTCTTTATTGCTTCCTAGGGTACTGTTGGTCTTTTTTGTGTTGCTTTGCAATATTCTTGAGCCCAGATCTAACTACTTTTCATTAATATTACTAACACAGCGATTATCTAGGGCCTCTTAAGAAATCTCAGGTCTTGACAGTGAAAGAATCCTTTATTTTCCCATCTTTTGTTGCAAAGATGTGAAAACAATTCCTGTTTTCCTATCTTTCTGTAAATACACATAAAATACATATGTATGTGTGTATAGATAATACATAAAATAGATGCTTTTAGTATATAATGTATGTACATTGTTATTGAACACAATTCCTTGAAAGCACCCAGTTGCATTTTATATTTTAAGTGGAAGACTTTTGTGAAATGATCACTAAATGAAAGGTCTTTTGGAGTGGAATTTCTTCTTCCTCTGCCTGGTGAGGTTGTGTATTACCTGGAAAACATGCAAAAACACCATAGCAATAAGTCTTGACAACTGGTTTTGTAATTTAATTTGCAGGTTTTGGAGAATGCAGTTTCTAGCTAGATTCTCTTTGAAGGCATAGGATGTCATACCATTCATAATAATCTGAGATACATAAATAATCTGACCAAAATGGCACTTCTGATAGAAAACTGTTCATAAATTCAAGTTACTGCACCTTGGTTTTGTTAAAAAAAAACCAAACAAAACCAAAACCGTAGCTTGCAGATAAAGGGCTCCACCTCCTTGCATTCAGCTGGGCTGAATGCAATCTCAGGGAATTCACAAGGTTTTAGGTATTGTTGGGTGAAATCTCATTTGGTGTCAGAAGAAACCTTACTGGCTTATGTTCTGGTGTTAAATTTATGAGCTCCCCAGTTTACTAGAATAGCTTAGGGAGTGTTACAGCCTATGTGCCTCTACTTCCACAGCTTTACAAAGAAAAGTTAATTCAAAAGATGCACTGTCATCAAAGATGAGTGGATTTCAGTGAGGGTTTTAGGCACTCAAAACAAGTCTCCTGTGAAAAAGCTTCCCTCTGTTGCATGAATCAGGTGCTTCTTGCTGATATGAACACACTGGTTCATCTGCCGTGGTGGTTTAGGGCTGCTTGGATTTTAGTGCCTCTTTTTGTTAGAACTGAATCTGTGCTAACACGACAAAGCATAATTCCATCTTTCTGGAAGTACTTGCCTTGTTTGAAGAGTGATTTCACAGTGCAGGTGTGAGGTTTGTGGTAAGCACTGCCCTCAGCCCCTGACCTGGGGGAACAGGAGCTGTTCATGCTGTTGAGCTGTGCCAGGTACCGTGGCACCCGGTGGGGACAATTCCCTGTTCCTCCCTCCCTCACGCCCAGCACACGCAGGTGAATGCCACGCTGTGTGTGGAGCAACGTCCTCTACTTCCCTCTCCCTTGCTGTGACCTAGGTCAATACATTTTTTTAACTCTAGTGTTTGATTGCTATTCTAGGAAAAGGTCTTCTGGCAGACTGCTGGCAAGTGTCTAATTCACAAGTTTAAAGTGCCCTGTCAAGCTGGTAAAATGACAAACTCTTGCAGGCCTGCCTGTGCAAGTTCCTTTATGCTTTCAGACCATCGCAGCCTACACCAGGACTGTACCAATCTCACTGCTGTGTCAAAAAATGCTAGCTGGTGAAAGAAATACTATGTTTCAGATGGAAGGATGTGCTACATTTTGCTTTTGACACTTTTTTTTAAAATAAACCCCCCACCTCCTGCCCCGAGTCTTGAAGCTCTCTCATGAAGGCAGAGTGAAGAAGGAAAAGTGCTACTGAGGCTCTGCTAGTCATTTTCATTAATATCTGAACCTCATGCATCACAGAATCATAGAATATCCTGAGTTTAAAGGGACCCACAAGATTCATGGAGTCCAGGTCCTGGCCTTGGACAGGAGACCCCCAAGAATCACACCATGTGCCTGAGAGCATTGTCCAAGTGCTTCTTGAGCTCTGTGAGGATTGATGCTGTGACCACTTCCCCAGGGAGCCTGTTCCAGTGCCCAGCCACCTTCTGGGTGTGGAACCTTTTCCTAATATCCAACTTCAGCCTTCCCTGACACAACTTCAGGCCTTTCCTTTGAGTCTGCCACAGACAAGAGATCAGTGTCTGCCCCTCTGCTTCTCTGGGCTGAGTTAGTTTGGACTGTTCAGCCTGAAAAAGAGAAGACTCTGGGGATACCTTGTAGCACATTGCAGCACATAAAGTGGGGTTTGCAAGTGTCCCAGAGAAGACTTTTCACAAAGATATCTAGTGATAGGACTAGAAGGAATAGCTTTGAAGTGGAGCAGGGTAGGTTTAAATTAGATGTTAGGAAGAAATTCTTTACTATGGGGGTGGTGAGACACTGGCATAAGTTGTCCAGAGGAGCTCTGAGTACCCCTTTCGTACAAGTGCAGGTTGGATGGGGCTTGAAGCAACCAGGTCTAGTGGAACATGTCCTGTGGGGTTGGAACTAGATGATTTAATGATCTTCAAATCCAGACTGTTAGGCAATTTAGGAGCTGAAGTTTAATGTCATAAACAAGAAAATTGGTGCATGGTCACTCATGGTAAAACTTCTGAAAATGTCAGCTGTAACTGTCTACCTTTTAACTACCTGCAGCAAGGTAATGTTTTCTGAAGTTCATGATTTTTCTGTTGTGCTTTGGTTTGCTTCCATATTCTGAAATTTTACTTGCTCACATAACTTAAAGCAGGTTCTAGTCTGCTTAAATGCAGAAACTTTGTCTTATTTTTTTGCAGAGAAAACCCTGCGAACAATCAAGTGGAATTGATGTAAAACCCACAGAAATCCAGTCTTAATATTTATAAAGGATCTTTTCTTGCTGGCGGATGCTCCAGTATTGATTGGAAGATGTTAAATAATGACTGATTGCTGTTTTGCTTTTGAAAACTCGTTTAGGCTTAAGGTATCCTAAACCACTGGTACCACTGGAGAAACCAGCAGCGGAGGTAGAGTCACCAGAGACGACCAGTGAATTTGGTACAGTAGAAAAACCCCAAATGGAAAAGTGTGTTTGCTGACATGTGCATTGCATAAGGCCAGCAGGCTGCTGGTTTGACAGACTTCTGCATGCCTGTTTTGATGCATTTGGCATGTATTGCTGCAAGATATAAAAGTACACAGTTTTTGTTCATGTTCATATAAAGCCTTCAGTCTCAAGAATTTCAGTGATCCACATCTTCAGGTACCTATGCTTAACTTGACCAAGGTGTTTCAAGCACAGGTCTTTTGGAAACTGCTGCTCTATACAAGAGTTTCTAGTTAATACTTGACCAGATGAAAATCTTCATTTTTTTGAAGCAGCTCAGTATCGGCTACCTTAGACTTTTTTCTTGGAAAGTGATGTGTGTTAAATTACAATGTCCAAATATAATGCAGGAATGATACTATAATTAAAAAAAATTATTTAGTTAGCTGCCTTTGCCCTTTCCTGCCAGAGGTAAAATAAGATTGCTTCAATTAAAATAAAACATTGCTTCAATTAAGATTTGTTTTGTCTTTTGCATGTGTTTAAGCATGGGATGAATACAAAATAGGTGTCATGCGCAAATATCTTTTATATCACAAATCAGAAAAAAATATCTGATTCTTAAGCCATTGTTCTTCAGCTGTGTCTTTTGTAAAATAGTACATTTTAGAGGTAAAAGGAAAATCTTTCTCCCAATAACTCTCTTGTCTAGTACAAAAGCTGCTTTTGATTCAGGGCTTTTTACAGAAGATCACTTGCAATGCAGCTTTTACTTAGAGTGCAACTTAAACTCTTGAGAGTGATAGATTGAAAACATTTAGATCTCCCTGCAACAGGCACGAATGAAATAGATCATGTTTATTCTGTGAACACAGAGGTTCCAGTGTGTAACCTCAATTAAAAGAAAAGGAAGTCTGCCAGTTTCTCTAAGAAAGAAATTATTTAAAGCTGACTCATTCAACTGAAAACTCTTAGCTTAAGTCAACCTCATTTATTATTTAATCAATCTAAATATGAAACTACAGAGGCATCTGTTATCTCCAGAAAAAATCCTTTCTAAAAACAACAAGTAAATGGAAAAATAAATATATCAGGCAAGCAGAGTACTTAAAGAAGCTGTCTTGGGTCCCTGTGCTGTTGCTGAGATTTTTTTACGAAAATGGCTCATTTTGGGGAAAGTTAGACACGAATATGTGAGCTGCCTTTTGCCTCCCTTCTACTTTATCCTTAAATTAGCATAGTGATATTTCAAATATTCTGAAAGCATGCCTTTTTGTTTCTGTTTTGTTGCTGTGTGTGAGAACTTCCTTTAACAGTGAATGAACATGGAATTTTTGGGATGTGACTAACTCATGCCTGAAACACATGCATCCTCTGAAACATGGGGAGTATTTTCAGGCAAAGCCCACAAAATACTTTGTTCAACCCAGCAGAGTGCATGTTTCATTCAAAACTATGGAATATGAAACCATAGCTGTTTTTTTTTCCAGTGTTCATTTACTTAGGATTCTTCGATATTTATATGCTAATTGTTAATAAAATACCCTCCCTAGCAGACATAATATATAGTGATTCTTGCTACTTGCTCTACTTTTCTCCTGCATCAGTTGCCAGTTTCATTTTGTATGTGATGGGCTCATAATATTACTTCATTTTTGGGTATCTTTTGAGTTTTTATTAAATTTTATTTCGACTGAGATACTTTTGGCAAATATTAACAAGTAATTTTTTTTTAAATCACATTATTTTCTCTATATAATAGAAAGGGGAAATAGAAACATATTTAAGACTCTGTATTTTGAGATCAATCATATTCTGTATTAATTCTCCTATTGGCTTAAAGCAGCCATAAGAAGAAGGTGGTTTATTTTATTATCTCCTGCTGCTTGTGTGTAGGGATAAAACCTTTCCTTAATGCTGTTAAAATACTTCATGGCTTTTAGGCATTTCCAGCATTAAAATATGCCTTAACTGTTTGGCAGTGATCCTGGTGAAAGGCTCCTGCATGACCTGGGGGAAGGACACAGTTTTGAAAAATCTTTCTAATTTCAGGAAAAATGGAAAAGTTTGAAAAGGTTTTTACAGTGAGACCAACTTCAACTGAGAGGAGCCAGATAGTGTCCAGAGCGGCCTGGCCTTAGGTTCCCAAAGCTCACTTCTTGGAGATAGTCTGGGACCTGTTGTCTGGGCTTCCCAAAACATTCTGGGAATGTTGGGGGAGGGTTAGGAGACAGTCCCTGCTATGTGATTCTGTCCATGCCATGGACAGAGGTGTCTGTGCTTTGGGTTGTGTTGTTGTATGTAAACTTGTACTGCCACATGGCTCAGGTCCAGATGCTTACTGGGAGCCAACAATTGCTGCACTTTGACCTGCTACATTTTTCTTTTAGGTATTATCAGTTTCTGGTTATTGTATTGTTACAGTAACTTTTTAAATTATTTGCACTTGATAGTGTTTGACTTTGTGCAGTGATCTATCTTTTAGTGCTGGCTGGTCTGCTGTAACTTACCTTACACTAAGGGTGTGAATCATCAGTCTCCATGAGGATATTATCTCATCATTCATAACGATCTGAAACTGTAGTTTTTCTGCTTTATTTAATTTTGTGGAAGACTGGAGAAAATGTGCATGGAACAAACCAATTTCTTTAGCCAGCTGCCCTTTCAAATACTATCAGTTTGTATTTTCAGATTACAGATAACCTCTTGATCCAGTTGTTTCTTTGCTTCAGTTCTGGCAACAGGCTGATTTTCACAAAGTTCAAGTAATGCTTCGATGTTACAAATACAAAATTAACTGTTTCACTCATGAGTGAGATTTAACAATTTCCAGCTAGATTTCCAGCCCTCTTGTCTAATAAAGGTTTTTGCCATAAAGAAGAGATGGGAGAACAGCTTGAGATCACCACTCCTTCTGCAATTTCATTATTTATTTATATTATTTTATGGAGTAAAGTAAATCGAGTAAATTGGTAGCTGCAAAAGTGACAGTGCTGTTATAAATAATCAGCCTGGTGACCTTTTCCTCTTGGAAATATTCAGCAGACTTCTTCTGATTCAGTGTCCCTTTACCTGAACAGAAGAAATGTACCAATGTGCAGTTGAGTTCTGATAAATCACAGATGGCCCAGGATGAAAAAGACTGTTCTTATTGGGAATTATATGTGCCCTCTCTAAGTTTTTTACGTGTTTATTTGATCTGGTTTACCAAAACATAAAAAAAGTCTTTGGATTCATAAAGTTTTCACTGTTGGATTACATCTCAGGGTTGGGTGCTAGGAACCTATTGTGTCTACCTCTTTTCCATGCTTACATCAGTTTTTGCAGTTGCACATTACTATGGCTGAGTTTTACTGTGATTTATATCTGATCCTGTGTTATAAGTTCAGTTTAAAAAAAGGTTCACTTTAATTACTTTTCCCAGCCATAGAGGAAAAGCATTCTCCTGGGTTTCCCACAGTGGGTAAGAGCAGGCCTGGATGAGCTGTGGATGAGGTGATGTGTAGCAGATGTGACTTGGCCACCTGGGTGTGGATTTACTGCTGGCTTCACCTGTGGTGTTGTACAGAGTGTTCTGTTCTTTCCCTGTGCCAAAGACCTCTGTGTATGGAAGTATCAATTCTGCTTCCATCCTAGCACTGCTGTTCTCCTCTGGGCCTGGCTGTGTACCTGGCTAAGAGCAAGTGCCAGAATTAAGGAGAAGTCTCAAATACATGATCAGGAGGGAGTTTAGAAACAGGAGGAAAAGTATCAAATCACGCCTTGCAGTAACAACCTGACTTCAGATCACTTCTGGGTGCAGTTTTGTATTTGACCTAAGGTTCTGCCTTTCTGTTTTCCCATGGGAAGGGCCAGGAGGGTTCCTGTGCCTCAGGCAGGAGTCTGTTCTGGGATCTCTGTGTTGCTAACAGCACATGGTGACTTGCACTAGTGAGCAATGCTGGTTTCATCTCCCAGTTCACCTTTGCAGTTTTAGCAACTACTTGCAGTTATATTTTTTACCTTAACATTTGTCTTGTGCCTAGGAAGGGAGCTGTCTCTCCTCTTCCTTCCTCTGGCTCTCTGTTCAGGATTATTCATCGTGCTCTGAGTGGCTGCCCGCCACATCACACAGTACTTTGCTTCAGCACTGCAAAAAGCAACCTCAGCCTGAATCCATCCCCTTCTTTGCTGCTGGAGAAGGGGCTGTGTAAACATTGCACAGATTTTGGAGAAGCAGAGGGAGAAGAGAATGAGGCAGGGAAGGATGCTGGAGGCACACTGTGATCAGTCTCCATTGCACACTTTGAAAAACTCCAGGGGTGCATATTTCATTAAGATCTCCAGAAAATAGTGGCATTGCAGTATGTCACTGCTGTAAATAGTGGCCACAGTATGTCACTATGTAAATAGTGGCAGTGCCACAGCATACCTTCCATTGCCATGAAGAGAACTGTTAAATACATTAGATTCCATATTTCCTCTCCTGTGGAAAACAAAACAGGCTTCTGTATGCAGCAAACTCTGAGCTGAGGATTTGTGCTTGTACTTCACTAATTCTCAAGCTGATTAGCAGAACTGGAGGTGAAGGGTGTAATTTCAGCACCCACAGGATTCTGCCTGCCTGCTTACAGTGAAGCTGTGACAAAAGAACAGGTTAAAAACCCTGTCAGTGGAAACGGGGAAATGTGTAAAGTTGAAAAACAAAAACTGTCCTAAGTAGCAGAACCATGTGTTTCATAAACTGACACTGGGTACTTCCTGGGAAAGTTAAGAAGCATTGGGATTAAATAGATGCAGCAGATGTGCAGCTCTCCATAGAGCAGAGGTCGTGAAGCAGCTTTAGAGGGAGTGTGTGCAGAGCTGGCACTTGCAGGGGTGTGATGGGAGCTGAAGCTTGCATTGGCTCTGCAGCTGGAAGCTGCAGGGATGCACTTGCAATTGAATCCTCCTGAGAGAGGCCTCATGCTTGCTAGAGGCTGGAGAAACACTGACCAGGAGAAGGATGTTCCTTTTTTGCTTTGCAGAATAAAGGCAATTGGTTGAAAGAATAAAAAGTGAGCTTAGAACTCAGAACTGTTCACTTCTAGGAAGAGTAGAGCACAGTAGCATTTGTCTTTTGCTTCTTCCTTCTGTATGACTTAATTTACAAAACCAGCAATCTTAATATTTCAGACAATTTTTGTGAATAGACTGAGTTTTTTAATAGAACTTAAAATTCATGTGCAGAATAAATTATTACTTAATGCAGCTGCATAACAGCTCAGTAGATATTTCATACTCTTATAAAAGCTGAAAGAAAATATTTTAAGGTGGAGTTCAAGTGGAGTGATTTTATCTGTTTTTTATTGCAATCATTCCTTCAGCTCTGTTTGCCAGAGGAAGCTGTCATTGCACTTTGAATTTGACTATGCACAGAATCAGATGGGGGTGTCAGACTAGTTTCACAATTGAGGCTCTGCTAAGTTACATGGGGAAGGGAGGGGGATATCAAAGGGATGAATCTGCTGCACTACCTCTAGCAGCAGGTAAAGAGTTAAGAATAACTTCATTGCTACTGCATTCTGTATTCATTAGGCATTTATATAGAGACACACAAATTACTTGAGTGTAATTTATGGCTGGAATTTAAATTGTCAGTGGTTTCTTATTGTGTTCCTTTTGCTGACAGGAATGAACAGATTCTTATGGACTTCAAGGCAGCTTTAATTCTGTCTTTAATGTCCCAATGCAATGAAAAATTAGGAGGAATGTCATTACACTTAATATGAGTCTGTAACAAAATGTTTGACAATCATTCAGTTTCTCTGTCCTCTCTGTCTCTCTTATTTTGGGTTGCTTTATTAAGTCTGAGACAGATGAAAATCAATAAACTGTACATGCATTTAAAGTTATTTCAGACAGAAGCTTATTTCTGCAGTTGTACTTGCTCCCAAGGTCATTCTCAGGCAGGGAATGGAACTTTCTACTTACAAGAGGGCTGGTACTTAGTGGTATGTGATTTAATAGCAGTTTGTCTTCAGCTCTCTGTAAAGACTGTAGTTGAGTTTTCTCAAAGGAAAAGATTTATCCCACGAAACATATTTAATAGCCAGCCCCCCCTGCCTGGTGCTGCTGTGCTGCTGCAGCTGCCTGCAGGTGGTGGTGGCTGTGGAAGGGTTTGTGCTGTGTGAGTGCAGGTGCTGCTGGTGCCAGGGGCTGTGGAAGCCCATCTGTGGCTGAGGCACAAGCCCTTGTGTCACTGCACTCTCAGTTTTGTGCCAGGGCAGGGGAGGGAGTGCCTGGTTCCCCTGTGTTCTGCACAGGCTCTTGTCAGTGAGCTGTCTCCTCTAAGGGGTTCTGCTGCTGGCTGCAGGTACCAGACCTGGCCTTGAAAGCCAAAGCTGCTCCCTGTTCTTAAAACCATTCTCCCACTGGCTTTCTTTCCTGGGGAAAGGAGAATAGTTTTGTGCAGGATGGGAAAGGGCATAAGGGAGAGGAGGGGCAGGAATAAACAAGCGTGTTTCTTGCCAGCTTTTCAGATTTCTTGTTCAAGCAGGGCCTGGGGGGAACATAAATGAATAAAGGATATTGTACATATAACTCCCTAGATATTTCATGAGCTCTCATGTTTAGATATCAGTGTTGCCTAACACAGACCTATTTAAAGGTGATGAAAGTTCTCTAGTAGATCAGATCTCTGATTGTACACAGAGTGCTGATAATTTTTGTTAGCAAATCTTCCACCGTGTCCCACAGAATTGCTTTGCTTGTCCTTTTATGGGAATATATTGCACTCTGATAATGCAGATACCATGGTCTTGTTTCCAGTTCAGCACTGTTGCTGTGCTGCTGCTCTGCTCAACTGCAGACCCATGAAATGATGGATAAATCCCTGCCTCAAACGAGAGGGGGCCCAAGAAAAAACCTTGCTGACAGAGAAATGCCAAAACCTCACCTTACTGAAACAGCTAAATTAATATATTTGGATGCCATTAATTCCACTCTGTTAGTCAGAAGGACTCATCCAGTCCTTTTCCAAATCTAGTGGAGAGGTTGTTAATAATCCCAGGCAAAGATTCATTCATCCAGAATGCTGTGCCACTGGGAGATGTCCGTCCTCTGGCTCCCAAGAACTCCTTGCAGTCCTCAAGAGGATGAGAGGGGGAAGGCAGAGCCAGCCTCCTCTTGGTAGGATGAGTATTTGGTTTTTTGAGGCAGAGAATTTTAACTCTGAAGATGGTTCTTTCCAGTCAGGGAATCGCTATAGCAAGTTTGTTTCTTGGCAGCTCTCAAGAACCTTCTTATGTTTATTTTTTTCCCCCATTAAATAATAATATAACCCTTTACTTCTGGAGCAGAGATGTCATTGTTGTTCCTGTTTGCTCTCCTATCAGTTTTACTACATTGCTGGCACTTTTATGCAAACACATCAGCTGCTTTTCTGACATTTTCTATTTCTCTCTGAAGGAGATAGCTCAAACTCTCTATTTCTATCCTTATGCTGCATCTCTATTACAAGCTGCAAGTCCTCTCTGTTGTCATCACTTTAGTTGATTAACCCCCTTGAATCCCAAGGCAAGCATTTTAAGTCTTTTTTTTTTTTTTTTCCCCAGCTGTGGTTTGAGACCTTTTTTAAGCAAACCACTGCAAATACTACTTTGGCATTAACCTGTTTGAGTGGAACTGCTGACCTTCACAATTTATAAGGCACTGATGAAGGAGGGGATTAGATCAAGGATAAAACCCTCTTAATGATGAGGACAGTGATTTGAGGCTCTGGATACCTGTTTGCATTTCATGCTTTCTCCTGCATTTCCAGTTGGAGTTTCCATCTTAGGTCTCTCTGTTTTGTCAAGCATCTTTAAAAGGATATGAGTGCTGTGCCATATTTTTGGAAGAGATAATAGGATAAGTGTATTTTATATTCACTACAGGGGATCACAGGAATGAACTATGCTTGAAGTCACTGCTGGGGTTTGTTCTGAAGGGAGTTGATTGGCCAGGGAGCACACTGCACCTGCAAAGCTTGTTCAGCTCTTTGTTCAGTAGATGTAACAAAGGTTTCAAATAAAGGTGATAATCTCCTGGTTTTTCAGGAAGGGTAATGCAACATGATCACTGTGTAATTCTCTACAATGTTACAGGGAGTATTAAAAAACCACTATCGTAGTTGTATTTATGCAGAATATTTGTTTGGACATAGTTTCCTTCTCCAGAGTAGTAGAGAAATTTTCTGTCACCTCCTCTATTTGTACCAGAGCTTCGCCCAGCTTTCCCTCTGCTGGGCATGTGACTCAAGGGGCTGACAGCCAGGTTTATATTTAGCACTGCACAAGTCAGCCTCCTTTCATGCCTTAATTGCTGTAGTAACAGGAAACCACTTGTGAGTTATAACAAATGATGCAGAATTTTTCTTTACTGTCAACTCAGGAATTGTTGTTTCCCCATCTGGAATATTAAGGGAACCCAACTGAAGATCAATGGGACAAGATTTTTTCAATTTTGCTCGATTGCAGTTCTGGTGAAAACACTGAGGAAGAGCAGAGGAGGAAAAAAGGATGATAAGGAGGTGCCTTATGGTCTTATTCCATGAATGAATTCATACATAGAGTCAGAAATTGCTTTTGAGGATCCACTTCTGAACAAAGCAATAACACATCTCATTTTTAAGCTCCAATCCAGAATTTTGGTTGTATTGATCCTCTCATGAACTCATGTGCAAAGGAGTGCCTCTTTTTAGTAGACACAATAATTGCTCTGATTTCTTGTTCTGTGTAAATGATGTTTTTGTTGTTTCAGTGATGTGTATCTGAATGATTAGCTGAAATGATCTGGATGGGCTTTTTGGAGGAAACAGATTGATGAATTCAAGGCAAAACCCTCTGTAACTTCTAGATTACATGCCTTTAGAGCCTAAAATGATGTTATAATAGATCTAGATTATTAATATTTATTGTATTCCTCTTCTTAATACTCATTGGTTAATAATTAATTTAAACAATTCAGCCACTATTTAAAAATCTATAAAACACTGCTCATATTTTTGTCTCAGATATGGCAATAGTCAGCAGAAGTATTTTCCAAGGGTAGCTCTGGCAGTAGTGCCTGCATTCAGTGTTAGTGTTTCCTGCCCCTGGGTGACAGTAACAGATTCAGCTGTAAAATTTTATGGTGGTGTTAGCTGCAATTTGAATAAAACATAATACATGCCTTTAGGCTTGCAAGTTCTCTTGTATGTCAGTTCTTAAAAAATTGATAATTCAGAAGCTGGTGATGACAACTTGCTGGGTTTTGGTTTTTTTTTTTGGTTTTTTTTTTAAATAAATGCACTCCCATTACCTGTTAGTCAGTTGTGGTTAGTTTGTCAGCTAAGAATAATAATTCTAAAACTAAATTGCAAGTCCTTGTCTACAGTTGGCAGAGACTTTAACTTGCTGGGTTTGGACCAAGTTGTGGATGATGGTATTGTTTATGTTGATGGTTTTATGTTTCACTCCTTCACCCCCATGCTCCCCGCCCCCCCCCCCAGGTTCTAACTATTTTGTAAAATAGGGAAAAAGATGGTTGTATACATTTTAAAAATATCAAGAACAGATTTAAGAAGCAGTAAATGTTTTTCTGCTTCCCACTTTGCTAATTCAGGGCTCATGACATGTATTGCACTTGAGCCTTGGTTTTTAACCTCATTTATGGTAATGAATGTCAGTTAGAAAATAGCAATTCCTCACTCCACCATTTCATTTTATTCCCTCTGCAGTAACATGAATTCTGTGTCATACTGAGTGCTGTGACGCAGGACGAGCTGGTGAATGGCCAGCATGAAATGCAATTCTGGAGTACTTTAGAGTTGTTTTCTTTTTCCTCCAGACATTTAAACTCTCAATTGTTTGATTCTGACTGAATCGAGCTCTTTAAAGAGGGTTTTGCAATTTAGGTTTTGTTTTCCCTCTGGGAAAATAAACAAAAGACACGGTTCCTGTGCTGTACTCTGTGAATATTTTTATTCTCGTTTTTTGCTGAGTCTTGAAAATAGTCAGAACAACTTCCTATGTATAAATACCCTATACTGAAATATATTTTGCTATCTAGAGTTTTTTAAAATTGGTTTAAAGAATTTTTTGGCTCTGAGTGCTTTTATGTCTTGCAGTACTTTTATGTATGCTTTAAAAAGGTGATATTGGAAGTGATTCCATAGAAAGGTTTTTGGCTTTCATGCCACAGTGGTTGGAGGGTTTTTTCTGCTTTAATTTTTTTTTCCTTCTCCATGTCCCAGCTTTAGACCAGTCTTTGGCCTGTGCAAGTAGAGCTGAGCTGGAGCAGCCCTTTCCTGCAGCAGGCAGTGCTCTGTACCTGGCAGAGGCAGAGCATCAGTTCTCAGGGAAGTTGTCTTTGTGCTTTAAAGCTTTGTTTTAGTGCTCCAGAGGGGACAGCTTTTCCCATGAGCCTGGTCCTGCAGGTAGCCTGTGACAAGGTCCTGAGCCCCCTGGTCTCACTTGGCCCTGCTCTGTGCTGGGGGGAATGAGAGGCTCTCAGGCTCTGTCCTGACTCAGGCTGAGAGGGAGCTGCCCTGTCCAGCCCATGAGCAGGGCTCACCAGCACCAGTTACTGAACTTCCATCTGGCAGACTTCTCCTATCTCATTAATATGTGTAATCACCGATTTTTTTCACAGATTAAATTTTATCTTGATGATGAGGGAAGCTGTAAGCTAGGCACACTTCCACACGAGTTTACAAGACTCCCTTTTATAAAATAAAGTTCTTGCATGTGCAGTAGGAAGATGCCATTGCTGGCATGAGCTCCCTGTGGCCGATCAGGAGCCGTCTGGTCTCCAGAGCATGGTGCCACCATGCTGTCCCCAGTGACCTCTCTGGCAGCTTCTGCCCTGATAGTGTTGAAGAACTGCTTGATAAAATGCCTACTTAGCAGGAATCCCATGCTACTGAAACAGATTATGTCAATGATCAAGTAGTTTTTGTTTATATTTGATCCCCTGGTATTTCCCTCTAGCTTGCACTAACTTGTCTTTCGTCTAACCTCAGTGTCCCCCAGCCTCCCTTCTTTTAGAAACATCCCAGTAGCTCTTGATATATGTTCAGAAGGAGGAGCTGATGTTCTTTTTAGTTACTTGGAACTCCCATTATGCCTAGATGTAAGACATTTTTATTTTTGTCCTTCTACCAAATACCCTTAATTCTTCCTTTTGGTAGTAAGTTTCTGAAATCAAATATTCACTGGTTTTTTTTAGCTTTTTTGAATTGCTGTCTAGCTAGACTGAATAGAATGTAATTTTGTAGACTGACAGGTGCTATCAAACTCAGTTGTAGTTCAATCCAGAGAACTGATGTTCTAGAGCTTTGTAGTATTTTGTGACAAGCTGAATAGTCTTTTGTATTCTGTATTGATACCCAAAATAGATTGAAATTATCTAATCTAACTGGCTGTCATAATTAGGGAAAACTGAAAAGATGCCTTTCTCAGAGGTAGAGTGTTTCCTGGAAATTTGTTTATGTTGATACAGTTTCTTAGCACAAAATCCTTTATATGGAGACCTAGATCTGAAAACCAGATGGGCACTGCAGCAGGGGTGGTTTCAGTGGCAGTGCCACAGGAAGCCCAGGAACCACAAGTGGTTGGTGTGGGAGCTTCCCATCAGAGCAGAAAGCTGTGGAGGGCAGCACTGTGTGACCTCCTGCGCTTGTGTTCAGTTTGGGGTTTTCATTCTCTCCCTGGCATTCAGCAGGATGGAGCAAATGAGTTTAGGGAAGCCTCATCAGGAATGTGACAGTGTTGACTTCGGTTTCCTGGCCACCCTCAGGGCATCTGGAGCTTTTGGAGCCAGTGGCCTCAGCTAATAATCTCTTTATTTCAAGGTGGCTCAGATTTTTCGCCAGTGTTGTGGAAATTGTCTCTGAGGAAAGCTGCCCAAAGGGCAGTACTGGTGTGTATAGACAGGTCTTTCTTGCTTTGTCCATGCTTCTGTCAAAGATTTGCTTAACCTGTGAAAACAGAAGGAGGTGAGACCACTGTGAAGATGGGTCCCATCCCCAATCCCATTCACCCTGAACACAAGCTGAAAATTTTGGTCTGATGTTTTCTTGCCATCTATACTTGAGGCTTCAGAAGATTGACTCTCAAAGGGGCCCCCTCTGTTTACCATGTTCCTCTTCCAGCCTGAGCGTTGGATCTGTAGATTCCTTGGCATTTTATAGGGGAGAGCAAAATAATCTTTATTTCTGTAGTATTTGGACTATACTTGTCCCATTTGCATGGTGGGTGCATCTGGTGTTTGTACTTAGGCAGTGTTTATATTGGGCAGAGGGAGGAAGCACCTCTTCAGTAACTGCTAGGGCTTGAAAGTGTTAGTCCTTCAGTTAGTGAAATTATTTTGGAAGTCAGTGTCCTGGTTGGCTAAATACTGGCATTATGATCTAATTTTTTTTCCTCAAAGGTACTTTAAATGAATATTTCTGTTTCTTCCTTAAAATTGCTTTGAGTCTAAGAGTGACTAGGATGCAGGAATACTCACTCCAGTCTGCAGTGCTCAGACATAGGCTCAAATCAGTCACACTCTGTGTTTGCAGCATTGTCTTTCCATGTACTTGTCTGCCCAAGTAAAATTTGAATACTTGAGTGTTGTAGGTTCCATGTTTTACCATTTTTAACCTTTGTCTGCAGAAGTTACCTCAGCAGAAGTATGGAAGCAACTTGTCATAATCTCAGGGTTCATAATATTGGAAAATATTTGGGGAATGATTTTTTTCTGTTTTAAAAAGGAGATCTTATGCTCAATATCTACTATAAAAAATGCACAAGAGAAACCTAAAAAAGTAGCTAGGTTTTTTAAACCCTTGCTGCTGTTAAACGAGTAACTTGCTGCTGCATTCTGCACAGCATCTCTGATCACAACTGTGTTGGTTTCCTGTAGACAAAGTACTCTGTCAGTACTTTGTCTGGAGTAATGCCCTGGTCCTTGCAAACTCTCTCTTGTTTCGAGTCCAGGATACCTGAAACATGCATCAAATCACCAAACTTCATCTGCTGTTACCAAAATCAGTGGTCTCCATTTTTGTTTTATTCTTACATTGGCGTGAAAAATAACTTTTGTGAGAATATAAATGGTAGTATTTATATTGCAGGCTCTCTGGGGGAAAGAAGGTTGTCTGCTGCATGTTTAGAGGACCTCTAAAAATAACCCATACAATTGTCTGTAGAAGATGTGATATTTTCTAATTTTGGTGTGGTTTTGTAATTTTCAAATGAAGATGGCTGTTGGACTGCTTCTGAAGTATGCTGTTACTGTGCATAATCACTTATACTGGTGTAAGCTTGTAATATTCTAAGACATTTTGGCTTTTAATACTATGTTATCTTTTGTAAAAATAATAAAAATGTAGGTGTGAAGTATTTTTCTTTCCCATTTGATAGCTGTTAAATAACATAACTGCTTTTTTTTGCCTGCTAGAAATTTGGTAAAGACTTGATAATAAACTGAATCTATGATGAAGCAGCTAACTTTCTCATTTCATTTTGACTTCTCTAGAGAAGTTGGAGGTTGCACCACCATCTCCAGGACAACTGAGACATGGTAAAAGAAGAATGTTTGTTGAATGTGGTTCAGTATTGGTGCAGTCTCTCTTTGAATTGGCTTCATCTTTGTTCCACAAGTGCTGGTCTGTCCTCATCCCTGTTGTATGGAGTAAGAGAAAACCAAAGCAAGCACCAACACTCACCCTGCTGCCTTTGTTTCATAACACCTCGGCTGGAGAATGAGCAACACTTACTGAAAGTAGGACAGAAAGCCCAAATGAGAGCACACTGTTCAAAGCCAGCAGCAAACATTGTTTTTCTAAGCCAAGCAGTGTTGGTGCTGCAGTGCCTTGTGCAGGTTTTGTGTTTTAAAAGGACTGAAAAGTGGTATAAAATTGCAAAGAAATTGGAAACAGATTGTGCATTTATGATTCATGATTCAAATTCTGATTTAGTTTCCAAATTAGTGTATTTTTGTGTTTTTGTCCTCTTCAGTGAGCAAATTTATTTAGGCAAACATTTTCCTTTTCTGATTATCTACGTTTTTTTCCTAATTTGTTCCCCCCCCCCCCCCTTTGTGTCTGGGGTTCTGTTTACTCCATGAATTCCAAAATTTTGTGCATTTCAACAAGAATTTGAGGTCCCAGTTTAGCTCCAGTACACACATTTTGAAAATACTGGGCATATCTGTGTGCTTGTTTTGTTATTTATGTTTTGGTGGGTTTGTCCTATGATAATTTAAAAATAATTGGAATGTTTCATAGGTTTTGTGCTGTAGTCTATTACCTGTGCAGTTTAGAAAATAGGTGTATTCTCACAAAAAGTTACAGATGACCATTCACAAAATAGTTACAGATGACCATTCAGTACCTAAGCATGAAAGATCTTGAATGTGGCTTTGGTTTTTTTGTGTGGTCATGGAATTCATACTGTCTGCAGAAAGGAAACCCAAAAGGTACTGGATATCAGTTTCTTTTCACATGACTCTGAGGTTCATGCACTCTTCTTTCATCCCTCTTCCTAGGTTTGCATCTCTTTTAAGTTTATAAAATGTAGGAATTATAGTCCAACATGAAGTGAAAAAAAACCCCAAACTCCAACCAAATCCAAACTCTGCTGCATTTTAAATGTTAAAAAAATGCAATTTTCAGCTGTATTGTTGTTGTGTAGTCTGTTTTCATGCTGTATTTAGTCTTATGAAGTGAGCACCTTGAAACTGAGCTGGAGGCAATGCTGTGCAAATTCAGTCCCACCCCCATCAAAAGCTTACAAACTAAAACCTGAGAGAGAAAATTAACCAAGACAAAAAGGAATGAAACAGTAGCACTGTGCTCATTCTGAGAAATTACGCAGACCAGCATGTTCCAAGCTTCTGCAACAGAAAATATTTTCAGAAAGGATTTAATTGGTTTTAAAAGTAAAAAAGAAGATAATGCGTGAAACAAAAGGTGGTGTTTGGTTTATTAAGCAATGTATTAAAAAGCAGCTACAAGTCTAACTTGCAATGAGGATAGCGCACAAACAAAGTCAAGATACAATTCACAATTGAAATTGTGAGATAATTAAGAGTATATGACACCCTAGTGAAACTCACCTTAGCATCTGCAGATTTGGCTGAAGGAGTTTTGACAAGAATTGAAATACAAAATGTTAGGAATGTGTGAAGAAGATGGAGCTCTTGCACAGACATAGTGAGGGACTTGCAGAAAGAGGGCCTTTATTTCAAGTCTGGTGAGACAGTTTGGTGATTTTCAGTGATACTGCAACATCGCTGTAAGGTCTGTAAATAATACCAGAGTTCGTGTAGTTTTAAGTATTTCTCTTATGCACTAGTAGGTATAAGTGGTTTCCACCTGAAATTGTAAAAGTACTTGCAAAGCAGATTTTTAAGCTGGTTCTTCACAAGCCATTAGTAACATTTCTGTGTAGCAAAGGGTTTTACCACACCTGCCAGCAACAAAAAGGTGACCAGGAGGAAAGGAATTTTGTGTACTCTGCCTTTGTTTCTCTTAAAACCAGTATTAGACATTTCAGTTGTTCCTGTGCACTAGTGAACTTACAAAAATTAACTTTTTTCTTTGTTACTTCTTTTAGTGTTCTTCCACAATGCATTACCTTTTGTAGGGTTTGGATTTTTGGATAACGCAATAATGATTGCTGCGGTAAGTTCACTGTTTAATTCCTTGAACAAGTCTGTAAGATGCATATTTTTCAAGAGAACAGAATAGAATGGCCTGTGAGGTCTAGTCTTGAAAGTCCCTCTGCTCAGGACCATCTCAGGGTCTCTAGTCCAACCTCCTGCTCAAAGCAGATCCAGCTGTAAGATGAGACCAAGTTGCTCATAGTTTTATCCTGAAGAACTTGAGAAATCCAAGGGCAGCCTGTCTGAGCAACCTGTTCCAATGCTCAGCTGTCCTCAGCTGTCCTGGATGGAAAATGATTTGCTCTATCCAACTGGAACGTGTCTTGTTTTAGTTCATGCACTTTGTCTCTCATCTTTTGACCATGTACTGGTGTTTCATAATGTAGACCATGTGGTTTTGTTTCTTCAGCTGAAAACATAAGGAGCTGTGATACTGTGTTTTATTTGTTTGCTTGGTATTTGTAGAAGTTTTTGTTCAGAGCTCTACATTCAGCTAAGAATTGCAGTGGGGAAGATGCTATGCAGGGATAGGGGTTGCAGGTTTGTCCCCCAGCTGCCTGAGAGAGTACATATGAAATATTAAAAGACTTTCAGAAGTAGACCCTTGCCTTAGGGGGAATATATGCCAGGAAGAAAAGAACTCTGTGATCTAATAGAAGAAATGTCCATTTATCCTTTCACTTTTAATGTAGACAAGCAATAAACAAAACTTTTGTCAGTTGTATCAATATAATTTATTTTAACTCCAAATCCCTCAAATAATGAGAAAACTGTTTATTTTTCAGGGAACCCAGATAGAATTGTCAATTGGAGTTGTCTTAGGAATTTCAACTATGGCAGGCAAGTATTAAAATTGCAGCACATTGAGACTAATATGGCACATTCCTATATTTTAAGCTGAAAGTAGCACACAGGGCTGGAAATGGCTCTTCCTCAGTCTTGCAGCTGCATTTCCTAATAAAGAAACAACCTCGGGTGAAGCTAGGATGTTAGAAATGATCAAATCGGTAGCCAAATTTATAAAAAAATTTAACAAAGATTTATGAGATCGATAACAAAAAAACCCCAGAATTTCAAAAGACCACCACAGCCAAGACAGCGTCAGCCCCGGGTGCAGGCGCTGGGTGAACCAGATCCTGGGTGAACCGAGATCCAACTGACAAAGTGCCAGCGTTTCCCCGTGGTTCACCCCGTGGTTCACCCCGAGTGCTTCCAGCAGCCAGCTTATATACAGTTTATTCTGCCTGAGGCAGGGATGACCGAACTTTCTTTGTGCCTCTTCACATGTAGAACTGGGGCCATACATGTGCAGGAATAGACAAAGGTAGGTCCAGGGGTCCAGACAGACGGATGTCTGAGCACCTTGGCAGAGTCTGTATTTGTATGTAGCAGAGTGACCGTAGGTTCTTGATTACACCGGTTCTTGAGAACGGTAGATGCAATCTTCCCAGGTGCAGGTCCCTGAGTGATTCAGACATTCCACCGAAACTATCAATCATGGCCCAGGAAGGTTTCTTTCATATGTTAACAGACTTGATATTATCTTAACGTTGTCCGGGAACTAATTGAATAAAAATGAGACTCTGCTCCCAGCCAGGGTGATCACGGACATACCTTAGATTCTACAATATTTTATACACATATATAGCATGAATTATCTCTACCATATACTACGTAGGACATATTCCATTTGTAGAAAAGGAATTTCAGTTCAAATAGCTTTTGAAGTGCTTGTTGTTGATTTCAGCCTAATAATTCAAATCCTGGGTCAGTTGGGAAAGTGTATTTGCATTTCTGTGATGGAACTGCTCTAAATTCCCCAGGGCCCAGTGTCAATGTATGTGGATATATGTGTTTGTACGTTGCTGTTGGCTTGCAGTACTAAGGGGAGATCAGTGTTGGTGTCTTTGTACTGCACTTCCTGGTGGCTCCTCTGCCTTGGTGAGATACCACAGGAAGGCCAAGCAGCCACCCTGCCCCTGCCCTGGGCCAAGACTGATAAGCTCTGCTCAGCAGCTCTGGTGCCTCTGCAGTGGCAGAGGGTGCTCATGGATCCACCAGCTGCAGGTGTAGCATTGCTCAAAAGCACGAGGAGGGAGAGCTGAGCTGAAAATGTTACAGCAGGGCAAGTTCAAGATTTGGAAATTTGCAGGCCTTGGTTCAATGTGAGACAGTCACAGGGAAGCTTATCTTAGTAAGGTCTGCTGTGAAATCTGTATTTTGTGTGTAACTTTGTTCACTTGTGTTACATTATTTCTTCTTGAATTGACACAGTTCATGGATATAATGACATGGTATCAAAGCTGCATACCTGAGTGGCAACTCCTTCTATTTACACTGCTCCTGTGCCTCTTCAGGCACTGGAAGGCTTTTCTTGGTGTGCAGCATTAGCTGCATGGAGCTGACAATCATGCACAGCTGTTCTTAACTCTAATCTCAAAAGTTATGTTGATTTCCAAGTGTTAGTGCTGTCTTTTTTGTATTTGTCAAGTTTTCTCCATGTAAATTGAGAAAAATAGTTGCACCTCTTACTAATTCTAATCTGCTGCTGTTATTAAATTGTAATAAGGTCAGAATAAAAACCACTAAAATATAAGGAACTTAGGTCTAGTCTTTAATTCTGTATAAAATGAGAGTACGCGAAGGTCACTGGAGGGTGGGAGCTGGGTTTGTTTGTAGGGTTGGAGGGTTGGTTTTGTTTGTAGCTAAAATAATACCTTTTTCTCTTCCTCCCTCCAGCTGCAGCTTTGGGAAACCTTGTTTCAGATTTAGCTGGACTGGGGTATGTATGAACTTGTGTTAAGAATATTAAGTGCATTCATTGAGATGCAAAGTGGAAAAATATTTCTTTTTGTCACGTAATATAGTTCTGCCTAATATACTTTCTCAGGTTGTTATCCCCAAATCTGAAGAGATTTCCTTCTCCTCAGCTGAAACAATATCTCTGCAATGTCTTCAGGTCTAGGCAAACCTATTTCTGATAAAAACAGATCCAGTTTATTTAGTTTTTACAGGAAGTTCCTGCATAACTGCTGAAACTAAAGCTGTTTGTTATGCCTGTTTTTCCCACTTTCCCTGTTTTGTTTTCTGCAAATTACAAGGCTTGCCACTAACTAGTCTGTGGGTGACCTTTCCTCCAGTAAAGGTTACTTAAAAAGCTCTGTAAAAATGTATTAACATTCACACCAGTTGTGTTGTACTGCATAAGGTTTTTTAGAAATACTGTGTCTTCAATCAGTGAGATAATTAAATTACATTGCAAAATGTGACCTTTAGAAGTCTGAACTCTGTCCCATAATTTTCTCTCAATCACTTTATTGGTATGCTGAAGGAAAAGCTCTTGTCTTTAAGTTCAAGTATTTCAAAACCCTCACTAAAAGATACTGTGAGATTCAAAATCAATTGTTCTTGTTTTCTTGTTCTTCAGTCTTGCAGGTTATGTGGAAGCTTTGGCTTCCCGGCTGGGTCTGTCAATCCCTGACCTGACACCCAAACAAGCTGACATGTGGCAGACCCGGCTCAGTGCACATTTGGTGAGTATCCTGTGGGCAGTGCCGCTGGTGTGGAGCTTTTTGTGTTTAAACCAGCTGATGAATGCTTTTTGTCACTTTTTCCATTTATTCCTTAATGGCCACCAACTTTGTGCATGTTCCCCAGAGGGTTTAGTCTTAAGCCCATATCAGGGAGAATCAAGAGATGGGAATTTTTTGAGCTTGAGTGGTTTTTTTGTATGCAGCAAGCCCAAGTGACAAGTGACATGGATAGACTCTGCAATGACTTTGTGTACACTGTGCAGATACCTGGGCTGAGCTCTGGCTGTGGTGATAAGATAATTTACTTGGAAGTTATGACCACTTAGTAGTTTACTCCTCTACATTCTTTGTCAAGTGCTTGCTATTCATATACCTGTGCTGGTTTGTACTAATTTCTAATGATCTATAATTAGCTTGGATATGAAATCAGCTTTTCTCTGGCCAAACTTTCAGCACTTGAGTAGTATGCACTGCCTGTGTTTACAGTTACAGGACACTCACCTTGCAGATGCCTTTCAGAGTGATTACTTACTTAACATTTAAATATTTGAAGTGGTACCACTTCAGCAGTGAGCAATGATTAAAGAAACAGATTATCAGAAACTGAGTAAAGAAACAGATTCTTTGTCAGAATGAGCCTTCGTTGGGAAAAATACTTTTGCAGATTTAAGGGAGAAGAAATAGCACTTACTGAGGAAAAGTTATGGTAGAAAAAGTCAGTGATAGATCAAAGCACGGAGCAGTGAAGAGTTG
The DNA here is from genome assembly GCF_051311805.1 of Agelaius phoeniceus. Classification (NCBI taxonomy): domain Eukaryota; kingdom Metazoa; phylum Chordata; class Aves; order Passeriformes; family Icteridae; genus Agelaius; species Agelaius phoeniceus. The sequence continues at coordinate 143,356,353 of NC_135265.1, read as the reverse complement.
GCATGCTGTCAGGGGGCTGCCCCATAGTCTAAGAGTCTTCTCAGTAAAAGCTGAGCCTGTGGCAAAACCTGTCATTGCACTCAGTTTGTTTATATTCTTTTTCTGTGAAAAAACTTCAGTGTTCTTTTGCCTGTATGGTAGCATTTTGTCTTTTTTATCTGCTGTCTCAAGTTTTTCAACACTATCCACCTACTGCTATTGATGTGGTTTGGAGAGTGCTTGTCTTACTTTATTTCCTCTCCTCTTGACTTACACATTCAAGTCAACTGAAATGTTTTCCAGTTTTTGTTGGTTTTGCCTTGTGCCTTTGAAAGCCATCATGTTTGCAAGGAGCCACTCCTTCCTTTGATGATTTGTAGTACCAGATACAAGCAGATGCATTTATAATTGCACCTAAAATGTGTGTAGGTGTTGTTTGGTGGCTTGTTGTTTTGGTTATTTTTTTTCCTTTTCTGTCTTCCTGGCCACTCTGCTTATCCTTTGAATGTCCATTTCCTCTCTTACCACTTGTGCAACTCTTCATGATCATTGCCCTCCTCCTTCTTCAGAATTGTCTTTTGTCATAGCAAACACTGTTTCTAACCTTGTCATATCTGTCTCTCTCTCATAGACTGTGTTTCTAGTCTGCATGCTAAGAAAAATGTGATTCCAAGCTGAAAACTAGAACAAGGGTTGTGTGTCCCTGGTTGTGGTGGTACATGGGTAATGAGTAATAACTGATCAGTGAAAAACTTAATTTTTTCCCCTCTTTCTTTAGGGTAAAGCTATTGGAGTGACCATTGGCTGCATTTTAGGAATGTTTCCTTTGTTGTTCTTTGGCGAGGAGGAAGAAAAACTGGAAGAAAAATAATAATCTTTTTACAAGACATATACAAATGTAAACTACTGTACCTCAATTATTCAATTATGCTGTCAATATTTAGGAATTAACAGACAGTAAAAAAAAATGTATAGACTTGGGAACAAAACCTTCAGCATGTCATTTTATGGAAACACTAATTTATTGTGGCCTTGTTGTGTTCAGTACTTCTTTTTATAAGATATCATCTAACTTTTTATTTAATTGTAAATTTTTGAAGTGTTTTCACTTATGGCAAGATGTTTACCACTTTCCCCTTTGAACTTATTCTTTAATGGATTATTATTTCAATAATCCACCATGGATGACAGTATCACTCTTGAGTTGCATATTGGTTGCTTAACAGTTGTAATTGCATGACAGAAATATCACTGGTGTTCATCAGGTCCTTCAATGCAGATTACCAACAAGATCAGGGATGAGTAATTTGAAGTCCCTCACTTTGCAAGGAGACTGGTTGCCCCTCACCAGCCATCATTTTGCATTGCCTTAGATTAGATATTTCAGTGATCTTTGACAGTATAGTTTCATTTTTTCACAATTCTGACTTAAGTGTCTCTGAATTGTCTTCTGATGATCATGTTGATGCTTTGACAAGGTAAGTGTTTCCAGTGTAGGCTCTCTACCAAGTCCATTTTTAAAGTGGTGATTTAACAACCTTCTGTACTTCCATATTCATGCCTCTTTTTTCCCCTTTCTAAACAATGTTTTGTGAATTGAGTTGAAATATCCTTAATTTGTCTTCCTCTGTTTTGAGTGTGGTATTAAAGAATTCAGACCAACTGTTTCAAAACCACAAACAACTTTTTAAATTGTTCTGCTTAATATAAGGTGTGAATAATTGATTGGGTAGATGAGGCCAGGGAACAGTTCAGGGTATGAATGAATGCTGGCATTGCAAGTTTGTTATGAGTGCTTCAGTTGAAATGATAAGTGTACCATCAGTCTGGATTAGAGGACCTGATTTGATGATAATACCTTTGTGTTTAAGATTAAGTCTTTGCTACTTTTTTTTTTTTTCCTGACACAATTAGTTAAAAAACCAAGCAACAAAAATAGGAGAATTGAGGCCTTTTTACTTTTTTTTTTTTTACTTTTATTTTTGTAGTCTTACTTGGCGTATTATAGACCTGTGCAGTATCATGTAACTGTGCTTTTATATGGTTATGAATAGAATTATGACAACTATTGAATATTTATAATATTTCAGGATCTTACTTGCCAGTAGCATAATGCTAAACTGCTAATTGTCCCTTAGAGGAGAAGTTTTCTTACTTGTTTGAATACCACTTGGAAAAGCCACTAAAAAGTGGCACAGCCAGGGCACTTTGAAAGTTTTGTTGTTGAAATTGCTAGCACTTCTGAAACCTAGAAAGAAAAGTTAAAAAAGAAATCAAGTCCCCTGATGATTTTTATTTGCTGTAGGAAAAGTCTTATTGTTATGTGCGTGTTTTACAAAACTCATTGCTAAGCTCATTGTTATAAATCTGACTTCCCTGTTCTGATTTCTAGAAGCCCTTTAACAGCAATACTGAAACTGACTTTAATCAAGGTGGCACTTGGATCTGTTTCTTAAAAAGCAGATGTTGAAAGCTTGGAGTGAGTAGTCCTAATAGTATGTGCTGTACTTTGCACATTAAACCAGGAAAATCTGGACCAAGCTGTAAAACTGAATGAAAGCTCAGCCAAGCAGCAAGCACAAATGCAGAGGAGTTTCAGCTTGTGCTTCAAAGGTGGAAGCTTTATTAAAATAAAATTAAATTAAAATCCAAATAACAACAACCCCCACAACACTAACACAAAAAAAACACCAAAAAAACCCCAACCCACAAAAACAACCCAGAAAGGCAATTATGCACTCTTTCACCAACAGATTGCTGCTGGTTTACAGTATTTCAGTGTTCAGAGGTTTTTTTACTCATCCACACATTTGTCTTCCCTTGAACTTTTAACTTTTCTGCCTCTGCATGCACTTTTGTTTCTATACAAAGCTGTATGTATTTTTCACATTTTTCTTAAACTGAAGTACAAGTCAGAGCAATTTTGCATAGCTTCTTTTCTTGCTGTTTTTACAATTACTTCAACACTGTTTCCCATTACAATACTGGCAGCTTGATTGAAATCTTCCAGCAGTGGCCAAATCTCTGTTCTTTGGCATTGTACCATTGCAACACCGTTTTCATCACTCTGTTACAGCTCCTGAGAACAATTGGAAGGTTGTGCCAGCTGTCACAGTATTTGTTTCATAATGGCAATAGGAACGACTGTGTACTATTGTTATATAGCTTGTGCATGTAAATTGAGTACCTTTTGTTGCTGTATGTCAAACTATTGTACTGCAACCAGTGCTTTTATTGAGAATCAATGAACTAAAGTATCTTGAAAGAAGTTAATCATGTGTCGTCTTGTTAAACTGTTTAGTTGACCACAAAAATGTGGAGGGCAAGTGACACATGGTGAGAAATATTGGGTATTTCAGTCTGATACCATGATGATGAAGGTGACTTCTGGGGTTTCAGTATTTGATAAAGGTGAGGAATAACTTGTGATGTGAGAGTATTAGTGGTGCTGTTGGAGGCTCAGAGAAGGTGTTTGTTGGGGCCAAGCTGCCCCCCTGAGAACCAGGTAGTTCAGGATCCACACTTGTGTGCGCATGGCATTGTGGAAGAGATCTGTGCCCTGTCTCTCCACAAGGAGAATGGGTTTTTCTGGGGTACATGGATGAAAGTAATCCCTGATGCTCTGATGACACTTACTAAAAACCTGACTGAGAAGACACAGTCCCTTTTACTTTCTGGTATCTTCTCCCTCCTTGATAAAAGGAAAAACAAAACACTGCAGGCTTGTTAAGTGACTTCAGTATTGCTCTTTTTTTTCTATTCAATCCATTTTTCCTGTGTTAACAGGAATTTCTTTTGCCTTCATCTGCCTGGCTGGCAGACCCGAAATTGTATTTGAAATACTGTCTTCTATTGTAATTTAAATTATAAATGTATTTTTGACTGTATGTTATCTCTAGGAACAAAAAATGTGCATCTGATAATAGGGTTACCCAAATCTTCTTGCCAGTATTTTCTCATGCGTGTACTTTTACATAAATTATTTGAATTCAGACAGCATATTTTGTATTGTCTTTAATTAAATTGTTGAACTTTCTGTAAACTTTTTACTACAGCAAAGCTGTTCTGTGTTTCTTTATTAGACCAGATGCTGGAGGGGAAATATTAATAATATCCTGTGGGTATTCAGCCTCAGTTATACAAAATGGGAATTTATTATATTTAAGTTATAAGCAAGTGGTCCTTTGTCACTGTCATAGGAAATACCACCATGGAGTGGTACTTCTGTCTCTTCATGCTCAGAAGAGAGCAATTTAAATAATTAAAATATTTGCATGGTAAACTGGTGGTGTTTGTGATTAATATTAATCAGAAGTTCACTTGCACTTGAACTGTTGGAATTAATTGAGGGTTCTTTTTGGTAAACTAAACCTTTTTGAACTTTCCTGGACTTTGGAGCTCTTCAGTTTTGTTTTTTTTTACTTGTTGGTCAGTCCTTTTGTGGATGTCTGTGCAAGAAGAAGCGCTGTGAGTAGAACATCTGTACTGTAAGGATGGTCTCATTTAATTTTGAGAACCGGTACAGGCTGGCTGTTGTTTGACTCCATTGTGATTGTGTTGTGTAGTTGAACTTCATTCATGCTGTTCATAGAGCCTGTCACACTTCTACCTGACATTTCCCTCTTCTTGGTCTGATGTTTTACATGGTCTAATGACAAGCTAACAGAGCAGCAGTATAAAAACTGAAGGTCTTAATAAACTATGGAGGAATTATCACCCTGCTCTGAGAGTCTTATGCCTCTGGAATTTTTCAATCTAAAATATTAAGAAAATAGCTAGATCTCATAACACAAATTCAAGCTCCCATTTTAAAGTTTGTATTAGGTGTTTGTTAAGGTTTTTCCCTTGCCTCAGTATTGAGGACCCTTGGCATCCAAAGTGTTGCTTCAAAATAGCATTGGGGCAGGGCAGGGCCTGTGGGCTGAGGGTTTGGGCAAACTTGAGATTCTGAAGCCAGGCAAGATAAATGCAGAAGGGATTTTTTTATTTTGTGTTGGAAGACAGCTGTGTGCATTAGAGTGCTGATGTAGTACTTCTCCTGTAAGGAGATGATGCCAAGGTAAGGCCTTTTGCAGGCAGGAAACACTTCTGACTTAACAGTCTTCAACTTAGCAGTGGACAGTATGTGAACAAATGGCTTAAAGAACTAAATGCTGCTTCACAGTCATGAGTTACTCCTTCTGTGTATGTGTGCAAAGATTAAGTTGCTGTAAAATACCAAAAGTATTTGAGACCTTAAATTAATGCATTTTGTGTCCATTTTGTGTTCTGTTCTTGATACTGTGCTTATCAGAGTGTCTTGTTTTTGTCTGTTGGTATGAAAAGGACCTTATCTTGGAGACCTTAAGCACTTCCAAACATGTGAGTATTGATTTATCTGTTAGAAACTAGAGTATCTTGTTATGGATGTGAAGTATCCTGAGTAGGACCATTCACTGTTTAGAAAACTTGGATCCAAGGGGTAAGACGTGCCATATGGGACCTACTGCTGCCATTCCTGTTGAGAAGAGGTTTCCACTGAGCAGTACCATGGATTGGTAGAACAATAACAGGGATTGCTGCCTTGTCCTTGCACAGCACTGCTACTTGGGTTTTGCAGGGTGGTCTGTTTGCTCTCTGGTGTTTCTTTATAGATTTGTGAAAATGACTTGTCTGTTACTTCAAGCTAGTAACAAGGAAAGTGAGGAGAATGAGATTCTTCTCAGTCATTTTCCCTACATGGGGATGCATAGGGATCTTATTAAAGGAGGAAAAAAACCTATGATTTTTATTCATGGTACTTTCCTGCTGTTCTCTGTGCTTTGAGAGCACTTTTAACATGCTGGAATATTGGAAGATTCCAAAGGGCTGGTGAGGTTTCCCTCCCCCAGGCTGGCTTCTCTGCTCATCTCAGCCATTGAATCATAGAAGGACCCATCAAAGGAAGGGGATACAAAAGGACAGGGGTCCTTGAACAGGAAGAGAAGAATGTTTACAGGTGATTTACTTTTGCAATACAAGTGGCAAGCTAACAAAGACCACACCAAAAGCCAGTTGGATATTAAAAGGGGATCAACCTCTTTTGGTGAAGTTTCAGGAAATTTCTTCTTCTTTCATGAAGATCTGTGACATTTTTTTTTTCTCTGCATGGTTTCTGCTATTAGTTACTTGCCCCTTTTTGTGTAGGAACATTGGAGGGGGTCATCATTTTCCTTCTACACACTTTGCTCCCTGAGAGCTCCACAATGTTCTGAGGGATGTCAGGACTGGAGAAGAGTCTGCAACCAGAGCCATTGTTTCTGGGAAAACATCCCAAGAAAAGCCCATGCTGTGATAGGTGGTCTTATCTTCATTTGTAGTCCTCATTTGCATTGTAAAGGGAAGCAGACACTGGGATAGTTTCTCTGGGAAATAAAATGTTTTTCTTGTATTGTATTCATTTGTGGCAAGGGTTATTGTGCTTACATGCTGAGGAGCAGGGCAGTCCTTCATGTGGCTATTGAAAAAATAAGGGGTTTATCCTGACCCCCATTGGAAACCTTAACATCTCATAGGATAGTCCTCTGCTAATCTCTGCAGTGGATGAATGGCCTGGCTGTATGATTTGGCAGATTATAAAGTCCTAGGAAAGCCAAAGGCAGTTGCATGTCATTTTTCTACAGGTCACCAAGATGATGTGTGAGAGGTTTGGGCACTTGTGAACTCAATCACATGTGGATATCCTTCAGGCTTCAAGGCTCAGTTTTCATATGTTGGGGGATTCTTCAGATGGGATTTCCCCACCTAAGTGTAGGTTTTCCATGTTGCAATTGGGCTACTCCATCTGTGTTACATAGCTCATGATAGCTCATGACCCCTTTGTTTGTGGCAGAACCAGTCCTGCAGAGTGTATTTTGACTGATGTAGGTGTTGCAGTTCAGGGTGGGATTTCTCATGTGCTGCAGGCAGGAGGGTACTGGCTTACAGCCTCTGCATCAAAAATACAGTGCTGATGTTAATTCCTACAGTCTTCTAATGTTCTTTAAGCCATGCTGAATATTTGGAATGTCATGGAGTTTCAGCCCTGTCTTTTGCTCAGAGTTTGCGCAGGTTTTGCTTGACCTGCCCTGTGCCATGTTGCTTTTGGTCAATAAAATTTTGAATTGTGCAAGACAGCTTGTTCCATTAAAAGGAAGGGTTTATTTCTCCATGAAATAACTGGTTCATTGGATGGAAACTGCTGACTGTTGTAAAGCAAACTGACCTTTTGAGTGGAGCAGCCTGGTAGCAAACAGGGTTGACAGGGAAACAAATGACTTCTTTAAAACTTTCCAGCAGGGAAGAGCTGCTCCTTTCTTGATGGTTGTTCTCTCTGACACTCTGTGTCAGCAGTAAATTACAATGTTTTTTTGTTTTGGTTTTCATTTCAGCTGCTGTGACAAGTGATGCCAATGTTATGTATTGCTCAGCAGTGGGGATCTCTGTTGTAAATTACTTTGCATGAAAGTCTGCTAAATTAAACAGATAATCCAACAAAAAGGAACTTAAAGCATACACAAGGCAGTGCCCAAACTTTGTGCCTATAAAAGCAGAGACCAGAGGGCAAGGACAGCAACTCACTGGCTGGAAAGCTCCTGCTGCTAAAGCACCTGTTTAAGAAAGAAACAGTCTGCTGCAGGACAAGTCATGGGTGTCTTCTGACATACCAGGGGTGTCCTCTGATAAATTCTGAGTATGCACTGTGGTTTTTGCAGATCTTATCTCACATCCTCGTCTAATCTTATTCTGGGTAAAGTTTGCAGATAGAGTCCTTTAGTTTGTGATGTGGTTATTTCTTTTATTTCCTCCACATTATAAGAAAGTGCAGAAGAAGTGGTAGTGCCACAGCTGGTAGAACAAAAGCTGGGGAGTTGCTGCATTTCCTAAATATGCTTTTTTCTTTGCATCGATGCTCTGGAGCTTTGTAAATGTTAGAAAAAATTAAGGATCCATAGCTGTTGCTGTCCATAAATGACTGTGCTGCTTGCACTTGGCAGCATTGTGTCAGATTTGCAGGCATGGTGATGCTGTAGCTTTTTTACAAACTGTGGCCTACAGCTTTGATATATTTTGCTTTCAGTTGTGTGGAAGTTTCTTCCTAACCTTCATTTTTTAACTGCTCTAAGTTTGCTGCTTTGAATTAGTACTCCTCAGTGTGTCATACTGAGTAATTCCTCCCCATGGTAAGTGTATATGCATATTGAAAAATATTCATCTATTGGAAATATGTCCATTCTTTTAACTACACTTAGTCGCTGTTGGAACATAACCACTCTTTTCTGTATATCCCATTAATCCCCTGTAGCACTGTTATTTCTGCAAGTAAATAAGCTCCATTTTCTAGTGCTTTAAAACACAGCATGAAGTAGTTCAGGGACTGTCACAAGATAGCTGTAACAAGTAGGAAAATCTGAGTTACTTTCCCTTCTTCCTGATACTCTTGTCTGTGCAGTCAAAACTGTGTCAGCCTTTATGACTGCACAAAGGGAGTGTCCTTCATTTTCACTCACCTTTGTCTTTCCAACCCCGCTGCCTCCTAACACTCACTGGTTGTTCCAAATTTCCGCCCGTGCAATTAGATTTTATTTTGTATTTAAAATATTTGAATTTTCTCCTAACCTTCTTGAATCTTTCTGACAGTATCCTGCCACTGGCAGAGTGTAAGCAGTAGTTAAGGGGAAAGTCTATTTAGTTATATATTAACATTAATATTTTGCTTCCTGTCTTCTAAATGCCAGTTATGTCAAACTGTGCCTATTCTCAGCATTACTTACCACCAATGCAAAACCAATTTTTTGCTGGTTTTCTCCACAATCTGTGTCTCTCTCTTTTTTTTTTTTTCTCCATAATTTTGAAAAATTATTAAATGTTCAACCCACAGGAGCAGAGTCTTGTTTTGCTGATCTTAGTGAATCAATTTATAGAAACTGGCAGTTTTGTCACTTAATAATACTGCTGGAGGAGTCTACAGCATGTCAGCTTGTCATTCTCTTTGCAGGGTAGTGTTTGTCTCACTTAACTGTGGCTGTCTAGAAGTTATACATCTGTCTGAGCCATGCAGGGAGTCAGAGAGGCACCTCTGGAGGATGGTGCATCCCCCTGCTTCCAAAGAGGAAGAAGAGCTGACTAAGTTATGCCCCAAACTTTAGGCTTCTGGGAAAGCTGGGGTAAATCCAGTGTTAGCACTTTCTGGCTTCTGAGCTGTGTGCAGTTTCTGGCTCCTTAGGACCAGGTCCTGTGCTCATGGCATATCAGATGGTGGGGCTCAGTTTGAAGATTTGCTGCCCAGTCTGGATCCTGGGAGAAGATGAGCCAGCAAAATCTATTGCACAGCTGAATCACAGGGGTGACCCAGCCCAGTGAAATGGGTATTTGCAGATGTGATGGATACCTCCTGGGGCTGTCCCACATTAATTTCCCTGACTCCTGGGACTCTTGGCTGTATGACAATTTTGATACATGGCTTGTAGGGTCTAGAAGATGAGTGACTTTTGCAATCAGTATGAGTGTAGAGAAGAATAATAATGGTGGATGAGAATTAATTTTAAAATGACTGTGCTCCAAACTTGGAGTAAACTACAATAAAGTCTACAAAAAAGCTACAATAAAGTCTTTCTCCTTCACGACTAAACACTACTAAATTAAAAATAAAGGCGCTGGTTTTGGTTGTGGTGTGGGATTGGCAGAGTGGCATTTCTCTTGGCAGACAATAAAAGGGCTGCTGTCCTTCACTGGGAGGCTGTTACATTCTTGGCCTGAAAGAAATACCAGTGCCTCATCCCTATTAGAGACTTGCCTTAATGTCTTAAGTGACTTTTGGAAAAGCAGGTCAGGTTCTTTGCTAAACTGCATTCACAGCCTCTAGTTCCCTATTCAGCTCTGGAAACTTGGCAGAGCAGATTCTGGCAGTGGTATACCAGGTCTTCTAGGCAGTTTGAAGCAGATTTGACAGGGCTGTATCCAGAACACAATAGTGAATGGAAATTATGCAAAGACTTCTGTGAAATTCAGTGAACAGACAGCAGGGCTTCTATCCAGTGGCTGCTGGTCTGATTCTCCACCAGGTGAGATGCACAGATCACCATGGGCATTGTCTGTCTGTATAAGGTGCATGAGGGTTGTCTGGGAAATTGGGAAGCTCCTTTTCCAGGAGCATAAGCTCCAGTTGAATTTTGCAGCTGCCACAGGATGAGCACCCATAGTGTGCACAACACTGGGGGTAGACTCCTGCTGTGCTGAGGCTACTCCAGTTTCCTTCTTGTGATGAGCCCTTTGACCAAAGTTTAGTTGGGCCTGTAAGATCTGTGCATAGGTACAGAGTATCTAACCATAGATGTGGTGCATTCCTGCCCTCTGTAATGCTGTAGGTGTATTATTTGTCAATTTACTTGGGCTTTTAACACCAAAGTACATATGTAGCTACTAAGGATTCAGTCTGGCAAAGCTGGAGTCACTCAGGTGTGGAAAGTTACAGTTCAGTGTCTCCCTGCAGACTGTTCTGGGTAAAAGGTTCATAGTATCTGAGGTACAGCACCAACAGCAAGAAAGATGTGAATGTCCCTTCAGTCTAGAGGATGAGGACTAACTGTGGGCAAAGGATTTTTTGACCAAGTGATAATAAAGATTTTTCCTTAGAATGTGGAAAAAATGTGGTTTTTTTGGTCACAAGTGTGGTGGATTTTGTCATGACACTGAGAGAGGTTTTCCATCCCCGTTGCCTCAGTTTGCCCTCTCCCTGAGACACTCACTCATCCTGTCATAGCTTCAGCCCCCCTTGCTGACCTGATGTTTGGCCTCTAGTCATGTGGGTGGAGAAATCTGCTGATGAAACTCATTCATTGAGGAGCTGCTGGCAGGCAGCATCAGTGACAGCAAAGGGTTCCAGCCAAGTCTGGCACCAGGAGAGACTGGGTTTGTACCAGCAACAGGGAGATGTTAATGCATTTAAAAGACAATTTGGCACTGGACACAAAACCCAACTGTCACAGCAGCTCAGTGTTAAGTTCAGCTGCTCATACTGAATGCTTGGTGCTATGGAAGAGAGGCCTAAAAGATTGTTAGAAGCTCACAACTGGGAAAAAAACAAATGTGGAGTCAGTGAGGAAGGAGAGACAGGAGGAGAAGAGGAAAAGTAGCACTGAACTCATGATAGTTTAAATGGGATGTAGGCTTATTCAAACAAGGATGTGACATATATGTGAGGGATGCCTGTTGCTGTGGAGCTTTAGAATGCACAGAATGGATGGGTCAAATAGGGAGGTGTGAGAGAAAACAGTACTTGGGTATTAAAAACTGGGCTGGTGGGGAGGGGGAAGAGATGAGTCAGTAGGACAGAGACAAGTGAAAGAGGGATGAGAATTCACTTCTAAGAAATTGTTAGAAATAAGGAAAAAATGCATCAAAACGTTATCAAATTAACCAACATATTAAAACCTCATGGGGATGTGTGGACTGTTAGGGATATAAAGGCAGGCAGCAGGAATACACCTTGCCAGTATTCTTTGGGCTCAGGTAGTGGGTGTTGAAAATCAGAAATGCTTTGGTTGAAGAGATTGAGAGACTGCATTTTGTTGCTCTGACTAACCTGCTTGAAAAGTTTGGCCTCTGCAGGGTTTTCCTTGTGATCTCAGGGTTCTTTCAGAAATGTTTGGCATTTTGTTGCAATTTGGCAGAGATGTGCAGCATTTCAAAATGGAAATTGAGTAAATTGATGGGGGGGGTGGTAATTGTGTAGCTCAATAGCAGATAGAGGTCAAGATATTTCCCTCTCAGCTGGCTTCAAATGAAGCCATCTTCATTAGCATGCATATTTCAGAGCACATACTTAGTCTTTCTCATTAATCTTAATATAGATCATGAATTTAAGTCAAGAGGCAACAAGAACAAGTCAGCATATGAATGGCTGTGGCATATTCTTTTCACTCAAGAACACATTTTTCTTGAAGACATCTCTGCTGGAGCTCTAGCAAGTGTGCTTTTCCAGGGGAGATAAAGAAGGAAATAGCTGCTTACCTGACTAATACAAACCTCACTCTGATGTTATAAACTGGTTATTCTTAAACAAAGCAGGAGTGTCTTGTTCTAGATAAGCATAAAACTGAATCACAATTCAAGGATCATCATTATTTAAACTTTAATGTAATGTAATGTGTCCTGTGTGTCACTTCTCTCTAGTTCTGTCTGAATTTGGGTACCCTCCTACAGGGATGATGGGCAGAATGGTCAAGCAGAGTGGTGGATGTTGTTTATCCTGCCTTTAGCACATGGACAATGAACTGAAAACTGCCTGAATGTCTGGGCACAGAGCCATGTCCAGCCAGAGGACAGCCACTACTGGTGGCTCAGGGGTTGATACTGGGGCCAGAGCTGTTTAACCTCATTGTTAGTGAACCTGGTTGATTGTGCTGCTGTGCCAGCCCATTTGCAGTGATGTGAAACTGGGAGGAGTGGCTGATGCACCAGAGTTGTGCTGCCATCCAGAGGGACCTGGACAGGCCGGAGGAACGTGACAGGATCCTCATGATGTCCAACCAAGGGATATGGCCCGTGCTGGCCCGGGGCAGGAGCAGCCCCATACACTGCTACAGGCTGGGGCTGACCCCAGAAAGGCCCTTGGGGTCCTGGTGGACCCCAAGATGACCAAAAGCATCAATTGCCCTTGAGGTAGAGGCAGCCACCCACATTTGGGACCTGTGCCAATAGGGGGGCTCCTTGTTACAGAAGAGACTTGGACATACTGGAGCAAATCCAGTAAAGGGCCACAAAGATGGTTAAGGAATGGAGCAGGTGTCATATGAGGAGGCTTCAGAGAGCTGGGATTATTTAGTCTGGAGAAGGGGAGTTTCAAGGGGACCTTACCCATGTGTGAATATTTGACTGGGGGGGAGAGTAAAGAAGTGAGATGTAGTTTCTCAGTATTAGGAAAGGAAATTCTATTTAAGCATAGCAGAACACCCAACATTTTATTGTGAGAGTGATGGAACACTGGATTGGGTTGTCCAGAGAGATTGTGGAGTCTTCATCCTTGGAGATACTGAAAACCTAACAACACAGTACTGAGCAACATGCTGTAGGTGACCCTGTTCTGAGAAAGAGGTTGGACTAAGCCATCTATAGAGGTCTCTTCCCACCCCAGTCATGATGTGATTCTGTGGGTAGGATGTCTTTTTATAATTATGTGGGGGAAAAAAAATCTTCACTGGAATGAAACTGTAAATGTTCAGATGATTTCAGGAAAAAACAGGAGTAAAAAGGACTGTGTAGCTAAAAGTTCAGTGGTAGTTAAAACTTGAAAACATTGCTATGTTCAAGTCCATGTTTTACCTTTTACAGGGTTGTCAGTTCTTGTCAGAGGATCACAGAATCATAGAATGGTTTGGGTTGGAAAGAATGTTAAAATTCTGCTAATTCCACTCCTGCCACCATAGGCAGGAGATGGCACCCACTAAGTCAGGTTACCCAGAACCTCGTCCAGCCTGGCCTTGGAAGAGAATGAAGTGCACTTATTTTCAATTATACTAAGAGAGTTTAGGTGGTGGAAGCCTGGCTTGGAAAAAGTGATTTTGAATTTCCTAGCAGGATCAGCTCCTGCAAGCAGTGTATCATGGGTGTTACCTTTGTGGGTGATGTGGGGAGAACTCCTAGAAGAGCTTGTCTGCTTCTGTGCCTCCCTGCCAGCAGTAAAGAGGACCAGGATCTCTACTGCTTTTTAAATGCATCCAATTTGATGCTCACCTCCTTTTTGTGTGTTTGGCTTTCTAATTTGGTTGGCTCTGAGAAGGCTGGGAGTATAACAGCTGCAGGGTCTGCTCTCCCTGGAATGAGTTTCTTGGAACACATGTGAGAAATGCAGTCTAAACCTTCAGTAGCTTGCAGGGCTTGGCATGAAATTGCTCTTGTGGGTCCCTTCCAACCTGAGGTACTCCGTGATTCTCTTGTGGGCCAAGTTTATCTCCATGCAACCACTGAGCATTCATTATCTGTACCCTCTGGGCTTTCCTCTTGAAAGCCATTATTGTGTAATCAAGCCTGGAGAGTATTGATCGCTGGAAGAGAATAACTTGGCAGGTTTTGAGGGCTCTGTTTGAACTGGACGTGGCAGCAGTGGCAGTGGGCATTTCTTTTTCTCTGTAGGGGAGAGAACAAAACTGAAGAATTTTATTCTAAACCATCTTTGGTATTAATGTGTGGTTTAAACAGTGGCTGGGGAGGGGATATAATCTGCAGCTGACTGGTGGTGGGCATGAGGGAAAGACTGGTTGTAGTGCAGGTGAAAAAGGTGTTAGCAACAAGAGCTTCTGAAGTGCTATCTGCTGAATAGTAATCCTGGTCACAGGCACCCCCAGTGTAATTAGTGTGTGAGTGGGCTGTGGGGCTGCAGCTGGAGTAGAGAATTTTCTTCTAAATGTATTTATCATTGTGAATTTAAAAAGTAGAGAGGAGGTGGGTTTTTTATTAATAAAAACTGTTGCACATCATCAGCTTTATGCAAATATTAAATAAGAGAAATATCTGTGCACAATGAGATGTAAAAGCTGCTGGAATAAAACTTGTAAAATGTAAAGGCTGTTATTTAATTGCAAATCAACACCTGTTTTCCCCATTTCATTTCTTTTCTGCTTTATGTTTTTGTCCAGTGTGGGGAAGCTGTTCAGACAGTTGTGCTGACAAATTCTGGTTATACTGTTGTACCCTGAGCCACAGGGTGACCTTGGGCAATGCATGAGTCTGACATGATGAAAACATGTTTCTTCCAGCTGTCTGTGCTAGACTCCTGGATCTCAAGTTTCTTTTACAGTCAAGACTTTTTGGCCTATCTGGAAGTAGTGTGAATTCACTGTACCAAAGCTTGCATCCAGACAGACAGAGATCCTGCAGTAACCCTGTACCTTGGAATTATGAAATGAAATTATGCTGGTTCTGCAGGACTTTCTGGGTAAACCACAGGAACTTCATGCTGATCCCTGTCCCTGGGGATGCAGGGTTGGATTTGTCCATCAAGAAAGAAATCCTGCTACTCCTGCATGGATGAGAAGTAGGTAGAACTTTTCTTCTTTACCCTTTCTTCCCTGACTTTCACAGCAGTCATGGCAGGGTCAGGCCCTTGGCCTTTCCCTGCCCAGTAGCTCTAGGGGTGAGTGATGAGGAGTCATTTCCAGTGGGACAGAAAACAGTTCAGGATGGGCTGATTTCCCTGTTTCCTCAGAGTGTGCTGATGCTCAGCCCTATGGCACCATCTCAGTACTCAGATAACACTGAGGCTGGTGCAGAGCTGGTCAGAGTTGTTGTCTCTGGACTCAGGCTGGACACTGGAGGAGGCTTTCACCAAGCACTGGGGCAGCAGGCAGGGAAGAGTCAGGGCTGAAAATGCACAAGAACAGAGGATGATGAGACAGTCAGTGATTGCTGTGAATCATAGCTGGCCTGTGGAAGGCCCACTTAGGATGGGTCAGGGTTGGATCTGGAATACTTATGGATACCTGCAAGGACCTAAGCTTAAAATGTAGAGGAAAACTGAAGATTTTCAGAAATTCTGAAACTCAGAGGAACTGCAGCTAACAAATCCTTCTGTGTTTATCCTTGGAGTATTCCAGGGCCCAGCTGCATCAGTGTGAGCCTCCTTCAGCAGCCACAGCAAGAGCTGATAGTTGCTGTTGGTGAGTTCAATCCCACTTTATGGGAGCTGAACTGCTGGAGAGTGCTCCATTCCCTTGGTGTCTCAGGGTGTCTTGGACTCTGAACACTTGAAATTCGGCATGAAATGAGGCTGGTCTTTTTAAATGCAGGAAAGTTGTTGCTGACAAGTGTTTGCAACAATGTGTAAACAAACGAGAGATGATAGGGAGAAAGGAACACGTCTGTGGTTATTAAAGTAAATGTAAATATTAGGCTTAGAGAGAGCCAGAATTGTGTTGCAATCAGTTCTCCAGGCTATTGGTGCCTACCATTTCATGAGGCTTTCCCATTTGGGGTAATTATTTCCTGTGCCTTTGTACAGAGGCTTTTCAGGTTGAACCTGACCCTAATGCTGGTCAAGACAAAGAAAATGCAAAGACCAGAGATGAGCAGATCACCAGAAGTAAGCCTATGAAACCAGCAGCATTACAGAGAAACCACAAGCAGGATTCGCCCATTCAGACCCTCTCTGTCTGATAAGGATGCTGATAGAAAAGGTATTTAACTCTCTGTGGTAATTAGAAAAGCAAATGTTGAGGCTGAGTTGCCATTTGAGAGAAGATGGGCAGCCAGTGCAGGGAAGTGTGCAGGGACCTGTCTGCTGGGGCTTGGGTACAGCCTGGGCTTGAAATCTGAGAGGAGGAAGAGGAGCCAGGTCAAGGTGGACTTTCAGAGATTGCTTCAGAGCAGCCTGTCTTGGGCAGAGAATGTTTTCAGTGCAGTGTAAGACCAAGCACAGACCTGCTGCTGAGGTAAACCTGCAGCAGAGGTGCCCATGATGTCATTTGCCTTTTACATAACATGGACATGAGATCAAATATAACTTGGAAGCAGGATGAGGACTATGCAGCTTGGTGAGCAATTAAATTTTATTTCTGTTTTTTGAAACCTCTGTAAGGACTGTTGTAAAATCTTGGGTATCACCTTGGAGTTTTTGGTATAAATATGAATAAATGAATAGCAAAGAAGAGGGCAAAATGAAAATCTGTGTACCATTATTACAGCTTTGGAGGAGAGAGATGTCTCTTGGGTCTTACTAGCAGGTTCTCCTGGAGTACAAGGCTATTGGCACCTGTGCTGCTGTGCAGCTGAGCTCTCAGGACAGACCCACAGACACCACAGTGCACCTGCATATCTGATGTGCAGAGTCTCTTCCATGGTTTTGAGAATAACGGGCTGGTTGCATTGATATGATCCAGGTGTTTGCTGTATTTGTGATGCAAGTCAGTCATTCCTCACAGGTGAATGACCAGAACTAAATGGTCATCACCTGCATGCAGGCATTTAAAATGTTTTATATTTTGCAGTATTTCACACGAGCTAGAATAAATTCAATCTTCAGGTGGAATATTTTCCCAGTGAAGAGTGTAATTTCTTCAAAATGGAAATTATTCCCTGATACCTGCTGATTTTTATGGGTCTCTGACTGGAAGATTTCTTCCACTGAAATGCCTAAGAGTTTCTTTTAGACTTAGATCTGCAAAGAGGTTATTGTATTCCCTTTGGTGTAATACAATATTCAAACCTGAGTGAGTGGAAAAGATGCAAATGAAAAACGCCAGAAGGAACAGAGACTTTGTTATGTAAGAAAGGTGCTGAAGTTTTTTGTCAGAGGCACTACTGGCAATGTTTATTATAAATAAAAATGTATTTATAATTTAGAAATTTAGAATTTATTATAAATAAAATGTACCTCAGCTGTGATAATGTTTGATCTTAAGCTATGGTGTATTTAGGGGCTTTATCAGTAAGGATTTGGAGCAGTTGTGAGATTACTTAGTCTGATCTCATAGACTTTTTACTTTTTACATACGAATTTTACTTTAGTGTTCTTTTCTAAATTCTGTATCTTATCCCTTAAACTGATCTTGCACAATGCACTTGGTGCATTGTGTTGGAGCTTGACTAGAGGTGGATTATAATGTCAGATAAACCCTGGGCACAGAGGAGGAGAATGAATGAATGAATGAATGAATGCAAAGTGGTCCATTTGGAGGCTGGTGCTTTTCTAAGGCAGGGGGAAGGAATCTGGCACACACCCAGACTCCATCCACCTCCCTCCTCCTTTCCATGGTGTTCAGGGATGAGTGGAGGGCCCCAGAGCTCCTGCCATGGAGCTGTGGTGCAGAATTGCCCCTGCTGTGAGTCTCCTCCCGCAGGCTCCAGCTCTGAGGCCAGGCAGCATTTCTCTGCACCACCAGCAGCCATGGTCTGGGTGCATGGATCTGACCTGCCAAAGGCACAATATTCTGCAGTCAGCCCCAAGCAGTGAGTTTTGAAAAGATGCTGTTGTTATGTAAAGATGCCAGGCTCTGGATGGAGTCAGGATGTGGATTTATTTATTCAAATTAATTCACTTGCTGGCAAGCAGGAGAATTCCCTTTCTGGGTGCTGCTGCAGGCACTGACTGTGGTGCCACTGCTCAGCACTAAGGCAAACCAAACCCTTCAGGGTTTGTGTAAGGCCCCAGAAATCTCCCTCAATAAACACTTAAAAGGACTGAGTTGTTCATGTACTCTGAGTCAGACATGGGAGAAATACTGGTCATATTCTCAAGAGATCAAAACAACAAAAAGAACTTCACTGGCAACTTTAGAAAATCAAAGAACTTCGACAAAAGATTTAGAGTAGCATTCAATCAATGTAAAGCTCTTCTCAAAGCATTAACTTAGCCCATTCAAGTAGCAAATGCTAAGCCTGTCTGATTTTAAGTTTCTCAAAATCCCAAGAGGGAATTAGACAAAAAGGAAAGTGAGAAAGAAAGAAAAGATATAAAAAAGAACAAACATAACTACCACTCCTGGTTCCAGCAGTGTTCAGCTGATAGAAATTCTAAGAGAAGGCAGGGTCAAGACATGTGCTTGCCTCGTGTCTCAGGTTAAATAACCTTTGGCTTTCCTGGGCCCTTCCCTTAGGTGGAATTCCCAGTTATTTGGCCTCTCCGGAGCTGGCTAGGGGCTCCAGAGATGGGTGTGGAATGTTGCCTCTGGTGTGCCAGGGGGTTGGCAGCCACTGCAGAGCTGGGGTCCAGGCTTGGGGTGTGGGCTGTGCAGGGCAGGGCATCACCTCACCAGAGCCAAGGCCAGACCTGTCCCTTCCCCAAACCTTTCAAGCCTGAAATGCTTTGAGCCAGCAGCACTTCCAAGCTCCCACAGGCTGAGGTGCTGCCCTCCCCTTGCAGGCACACATGGACACCTGTGCAGAGTGGGGTTGCAGAGAGGTGGCCCTGTACTGTCCCACCATGGCATGGCACAGCAAGGGCTGCATGTGGGATATCCCAGCTGGACAGTGTAAGGCTGGGACAAAAGCTGCCTCCTTTCCCAGCTGTATATATTTGCATGCAATCTTCTTTCTGCTCCTAATTTTTCTACACCTTGACTTATCAATTTCTGTCTTTCATCTTTCTCCAAAATGCAATTCTTTTGACTTGAATGGAGCAGAGGAATGAATAACCTGAGGAAGGATGGAATGATTTTATGGCCAAGGCACTGAGTGCTTTGTTCAATATATTCATAGTGAGCTTCTGTGGGCAGTAAAAAAATCAGACCATGTGTGAAGAATTCAAGAAGGATCTTCAGAGACATAGTGACTGGGCAGAAAACCATGAGATTCCACTATTTGTAATTGTACAGGGATATATATGGTGAAAACCAGTTCTAACATCATATACAAAATGTTTGGCTCTGAGCTGACCATTGCCATTCAGGAGTGGTTTACCTGGGCTGTGATAGCTTGTGTGGTGAATACATTGTCTTGGTTGCTCAGCAGGGGTCAAAAAAGTAAGTTAAGATGCCCAGGAATTAGTAGGAAGAGGACAGAGCAGCAAATTCTGTGACTCTTGAGCAGCAATCAGACTAACAACCACCTCAGGATATGGAGGACTCCAGCCAAATGTGTCATGGGGGCATTTAAGTAATGGTAAGGAGGTGTTATTCATAAGGGTATGGCTATACTGGAGTACAGGCAAAACAAATTTGTACCTTAAACCATCAGACATTTATCTGTAAGGATCACTGCTGCTGTTGTGCCTAGCAGAAAATTCAGTGATGCAATGTAAGTTTTTACTGGCTCAGATTCAGGACTGAGTACATTATTCATAAGAAGCAAAGGTACCACTGAATTATTCAGGGCTTGTTGAACAAGTGTTGAAAACCAACAACACCGCACAAACTTAAAGTGTTTTTTCTTTAATTATACCACAGATTGCAAAGCCAGGGCCCTCTAGCTGTTGCAGTTCTTTCTCTACAGGCTTGGTAGGGTACAACAAATATTTGATGCATAAAAATATGCATATGAGACATCAATGGCTTTTCCTGTTCAATGTCTTCATAATAAAGTATTGCAGATTATTTGCACATTTCCAGCAGCTTGGAGAGGATGTCTTAAAGAGCTGTGGCAGGTGCTGGTACCTTAGATGGCAGCAGGACAACCCTGCTCTGGCTGTTCAGTGTATTTCTGGAGGAAAAAAATGTCTGAATCCTCTCCTGAGCAGGCTGAGAGACCAAGACAATCTTCCTGCTCACACACAGGGTGCTCCCTCCTCTGCATCCTGGGCAGAGTGAGCCCAGTGGCTGCTGCCAGCAGGTGAGGGCTGCTGCAGAGCAGTTAGAAATTCTCATTTCCAGAGATTGTAAGATTTGTCTGGTGTTTGTTAAAGGCTGAACATTATTTACCCTGCAAAAGAGATTTGTAGAATTTTAAAGAGACACTCTATGCCTTTGGGGGAAAAAAAGAGATTTTATGTGCAATTTTCAGGATTACTGAATTTTTAAGGCTTTCCTTAGAGAGTGGGTCACATTTTCATCTGGAATAAATATTGTGCAATTAATGTGAAGCATATACTGGCCTTTTGCCAGGTGTGCATCTGACTTTTTATTAATTTCCTAAAACCCCATTGTAAAAATGTTTTCTTGTTTTTCTCAAAGCAGGGATTTTCTTGCAAGGGGGGAATGCACAGAACATTGGCTAAAAGACAACATAAATAATGAAAACAGGTTAAAATGTATATCTGTTTTCTCAGAAGCCTTGGCATGTTCTCTAACTGCATAAATACACAACTTTGGGTCAGGTTTCTGGCTGCTTGAGCTGGTGGTTGATGTAGGAGGTATTGCTTTTCCCAATATTTAGAGGCATTAGAGTGCAAGCTGTCAAACTTGGAAACAGAGCTGGAGGGAAGAGAGCTATGAGATGGTCAAATGTAAATGGTTTATTTGGGAAAATCACTGCTGCCTGAGAAAATATCATTTGTAGAACAAGACAAAACATTGTATCTTAATAATTTCACTGAACAGGGAAATAAAAGTGCCCTTTTGATGCTTTTTTGCTTTTCCTTTCAGTGTGATACAGTGATAGCACTACAGACTTCTGGCTCTGCTAGTTCTGTTTCCCAGAGTGAAGCTCCCCTGCTATTAATGGGTGCCATCCAGCTTGCTGAAAAAAACCACAGCAAAAGTCTGAATAAATTCCGAATAAATTGATTTCATTAAAGACCTTTGCCAACCTGCAGTGTCCTCTTCCTGCTAGGTGAAGCCATCATGCAGGAGGACTCCTGGACCAGCAGAAGCCCCCAGGGAGTTCTGGGTCACTGTCAGCTGGGCTGAGGCCAGCACAGGAAATTGGCCCTTGTCCTGCTGATAAGGTGCTGCACTTATCTCTGGCATGGTCTGAATGAGCAGAGCTAAGACTGTGCTTTTTAACCGAATCTGCAATGACTCTGTCAACAGCTGTCTTTGAAGGCTCCTCAGCATGTTGCTCACATCCCCCTGACAGCTCTTAGACATTCACTTAAAGATCTCATTGCTCAGCTTTTCAGAGTCCTCTTTCCCGATGGACCTTGGTCATTTTGGGAAGATATTCTCAAAAGGGCCTGTAATTTCATAATTTTATTTTCTGTCTGGTGAAGGTGACCTTAAATGCCCTTATATTCATTGATTCAAATCTTCAACTCTGAGCTAAGTGCATTATACCCTAAAACTATTCCAAATAGCCAAAATAATTTTCTTTATTTCATGATAAGTTTCCCTGGCTAGCTTTGTCACATGGGTTCTAAACTGGTTGTTAAACAGCAAAGCAAAAACTATTTTTATGCCTGTAGGTTAAATATGGGTTAAACACATCTCACAAATGAAATTTCCAAATTAAGCATGGATATACCTAATCCATTGTGATCTGGCTTTTCTGTGGTTACCCATACAGATAAGAATTCCTATTAAGTAGTCAGATTTATCTCTCTTTCCAACCCTTTCAGATTAAATAATATTTTTTTTCTCTTATGAATTATTATGCCATTAAAAATTATGAGCAAACATTAGATTTAATAGCCTCAATGTTTCAAAGACAAAGTTTGCTGGACGGACTCCCAGGACAGCTTCTCAAAATGCCAAGTTCTTCATCTATCTTAGCATAGCATATTGTCATGACACATTTTTATTAGGCAGGTAGCAGTTATTTGAAAAAAAAGAAAGTGCTCTTGAACATCTTAGCTTTAATTTCTAGGTCTGAGTCTGGATGTCCAGCATTTTACTTGTTGAAGCAAATAAGTCTCTCATCCTGAAAGACCACATTTGCTTTGGTTTAGCCTTTTGCTTTTGGTAGTTCAGTTGGCATAACTTCTATAAGTAGAAGCCATCCTTCTTGTTGGTGATCTAATGAACCAATTTAGTACTTGAACCATGTCTGTTATAAATTATTTCCTTAAATTTCACTTTTTAATTCCCTAGCCTGTTAAATAAAAGTCATCTGGTTGGTTCAGATGAACGGTAGCGAATCAGAATGTCTTTTGGGCATGAATCATCACTACATCAGTAATAATGACAGCAAAGTAATACTGCCTATAATTTAAAACTTGAGAACAATTGTAATTGCTGCTATTTTACACTGGAAGCCACACTGACCTATTAAATTTGTCAAAGCTGCAAGACTGGCAGAGACAGACAAAGCAATAAATGAGTCAATAACACCTTTGATCAATGCTTTGTGCTTCTTCAAGGAAGATACTTGTCAAGCTCATTTTGCTGTTACTAAAAAATGTTTGCCTTTCTGTTGTCAGATTTTTAAAAATTGAGGGTAGAATTAGTGTCATGGTGTCTAGCCACATCAAAACCCCTGACTCCCCTATTTAATGGAGGAAGAGAGACCTCTCTAGAGATGAGCTATTATGGCCACACAAATCCCTGTGTTAGGATGGGCTTGTGCTTTTCTTTTGGAACAGCTAAATGTTTCGAATCACATAGAAAAGCATTTTACTGATGCCCTCTTCAAATGGATTCAGTTATCATTTGAATTCTGTTAAATTTAAGAAGTCTAGATTTTCTCTTTCAGGTGTGTATCTGGCATACATATTTTATTGACTACAATGGTATGTGCTCCTTTTAAAAAATATCTCCATTTTGTTTCTGTCAGATTTTCACAGGAAAATGGATGGACTTTAAGACTCCATACCAGTACTTTCTCTTGAATATTTTTGCTGTGAAGTGAGTTGGCTTAGTAACATAAATCCAGCTGCTCAGGTTGGGAAAAATATATCGATGGGTCCTTCTAGGAGGCTCTAAAAGTATTAAAACTAATACTTAACTCCCTAATGATCTGCTTTAGGATCTGATTTACTGAACAAGGATGTAAATTCTGTATCTCTCTGGGTAAGTTGGAAATGCTTACCCTGGATGGAGGATAGAGCCTTTGTCTTTTCATTAATATTGTCTGCCAGAACTTGTCAGTTCAGCACCAGGAACCAGCCACCAGTACAACTGGGGCAGGTGAAGGAGACTAATTAATGTATGGCTCCCCTGATTGATCACTTGATGAAAAATCATCAATGAACCTTATTAATGTGATGGTGACAGCTCACATCTGTAACCTAAATGGGTTTGTGGCCTTTCAGTGCTGGGGTGGCAGAGGGATGTCTGCTCTGCTTGAAATAGGAATAGCAGAAGGCAAGGATTGTCATCTGTACAGAGGGGATGTGACACAGTGAGGGGGCCCAAACACAAGACAGATCTGAACAAGCACCTGGTGCCTCAGGTGCTGTCCTTCCTAGGGGAGCTCTTCCACTCTTTCCTTGTGCAGAGGATTAACATCTTAATGCAGGTGGTGAAGCATCACAGCAGGAAGAGGTTTAGGAGGGAACTGAGGTGCCTGTAAATATAGGCGAGTGTTTTTCTGTGGGTAGATGGACAGAAAAATGGAATGGGCTTCTGATGGGGCAGTCACCAAGTATCATAGGGCATCATTCCATCCTAGTATAAGCAAGAATTTTTTTACAGTGAGAACAATCAATGGATCACTGGAACAACCTCCTCAGGGATGTGGTGAGGCCCCCATCGATGGAGGTTTTCAAGGTGTGAGAGGATATGGTGCCAGGTAATTTAATCCAGGCTCCCCCTTCCACAAAAGGTTGCTTCAGGTGACCTTTCAAGGTTCCTTCCTGACCTGGTCTCTGATTCTGAAAGTGGCATGGGCCTGGATGTGGCTATGTAAGAGCCATGAATTTGTTCTTGGGATCCAACTGCATGTTATACTGGTAAAACCTATCTGAAGAATTGGCACTAAACTTCCTTAGGGCAGAGTTGCTGCTGAAGGGTGCTAGCAAGAGACATTCTGCTTCAACATTTGACTGCCCATACCAGAATGTGCCAAAGCAGCTCTACTTGGGCAGGACAAGGTGAGTCAAGAGTAAATACACTGCTGTTGTTCCTGTGCAGGAGTAATTTCTACCTTCTTTGATAGAGAGCCAAGCAGCACAAATCTTACCTGCTTCTATCACTTTCCACACTTCAGTTTTGCACTCTTGAAATTCCATGTTCCTTTGGTTGCTTCACACCACCAGGTTAACACATCATTAATGAAATCAGAAGCATTTTTCCCTCTGAAGCCCTCATGTGCCGATTAGCTGGGAGGTGGCAGAAGAAGAAACAAATGTTTGTAAATCCCATTCCAAGCAGCCAAAGTGCTGTGCAGGTTGCTGATTTTCATTCCAAACACGTCCTAGTGATGCATCCCACACCAGGAATAGCACAGCATGAAGGAGAGGTGCTCAGGATAAAGATCAGCAGCGCTATTCATCAATTTTGTGTTTGTGAGCTAGTGAGACTGCAGAGTCATAACTACAACTTGGTGCACCAGTGTCACTGAACATGTGTTGCTGCTACTTGGGGAAGTGGAAAACAGCAGGAGGGGCTTTAACCAGCCCCAGGGTGTTGTGATTCTCCTTGCTGAGCCCTTCCTCACTGGGTCTCACAGCAGCCACTGTAAGTTCTCTGCAGCACCAGGGCACTGCTAGGAAAGGGCCAGGGGAAGGTCAAGAGCTCACTGGAGACCTGAAGTGTAGAGTGATTTCCTGAGCTCACCCAGACAAGAGATGCTTCTGAGCACAGCCAGGCCTAGGAATATCCTCATTCCCCTAAACAGGATTTACAGAATTTACCCAACACTTCACCTGATGTCAAAGCTGCATCCTTCATGATTTTCCACCATTTTGACTCCTTTCTTTCCTCTCTTTATATTTTCCATTCCTTGTAATGTACTCAGCTCCTTTTGATACCCACTATCTTTCTTCTAAACCTAGAACACAAGCTAGGATGCAGATATTTTTCCTTTTGATAATAAAGATCCAGACAATCCCAAACCATTTTGGGGCTAACTCATTTGCTGGACTGCCAGGTATCCATATTGTTGAGTTTGTAAGCATGTTTACTGTGGAAAACCTGCCAGCTCCAGACTGCTAACAGACCTCAAGGGTACATGGGTCGTGCTTTGAAAACTACTGCAATGCAAAATAAGACCAGTAATTGTGACACTTCAGCAGATGGTGACATTGTCATTCAGTTGTGGCAGAGATGGAGCCTGCCATATTCATCAATACTGTCCTGTTTCAGGTTGGCTGTGATAGGGAAAGAAATGGACTTGCCTGTGCAAGTGTTTCTTCTCTGTGCACACTGAGAGTGTGCAGTTACCCTCCTCTGAACACAAACAGTTTGTCCTAGTGACCCCAGTACTGTGTTCCACCAAGAAAACTGGAGATACCTGCTTTAAAAGCAAGGAAAGTTTTCCCAAGACTTATCCCACTGAAACCTCCTGCAACTCTAGGAGGAGGCTGGGCAAGGATGCTCACTTTCCCCCAGAATAGAAGGATTTGGTCTAATCTAGGAAAGGGGAAAACATGTCCTCCATTCCTTCATCAGGCTTTGTGGGTGACTTTCAGCAGCCATTTCAGCTCTGTGCCTCAAGTGCTCACATCTAAAAAGAGATAATGGCACAAATCCACTTGTCTCACATGGGTCAGAAATATCCAGAGGCTGGATAAGCACCAACAGTGCTTGTGGGTGGGAAAGCTGCCAGTCACTGGTTTCTGGTGGCCTCTGTGCCAAATCCAGTAGCAGAGGGACAGCTCTTGTGTGTGTGTGTCTGATGTAGAATTGAAATTCTGTCTAATGGAGAATAACGGCAACTTCTGACAGCTCTGTTCAAAATCATGCTGAGAGCAAATGATCTGGTTTATCATTACTTGTATGGGCTTGGTTAAGAGTGATGAGAGCTATGGCTTCATCTTCTCCTTTACAGAGCAGTGACAAAGCATCAAATGACTGTGAGAAATGTCAGTGCAGGCTGGAAGTAATGAGCTGCATCAGGAAGGGGCAGGGGCCAAGAAACCTTTGCAGGGTGAGCAGATGAGTAGCAGTTGTCTTCATATAGGTGCTGCTGTTTTTCTTACAAAAAAGCCCAAGATGCTTAAGAGGTTAAGCAGAAATTTGTGAAGGGATGCATGGTAGCTGGCCTATGCTTTATGAAAGACAACAGCTTCCTTAAAATAAATGAGGCTGTTAACTAATCATTGGGGTCTTGTCATAGAGGTATCAACATGCATAGGCAAATCAACAAATGAATAATTTCATTAACTTATTCACAGTGGTTTATGCCCCATGAATGCTAATTTAGGTGTCAGTAAAATGTGAGGTTAATTCTGGCATTTCTAATTACAACATAAGTAGGTTTTACTTCTCACTATTGAGATACTCAGTTAAAATCTTAAGTGAATAAAATGACTGTGGATTTACAGGATTAAGCTTCCAGTACCCTGCAGAGTCTGCAGAAGAAACCTCACCCTTGCCCATGGACTCATACTTGAGGCTGAGGGCACTGTTTTATGCCCCACAGGGGCAAGCAGAGGCAGGCATGGGGTGGGAGGTGAGCTGGCAGCTCTTGGCAGTGAAGTTTCCTCCCTGGCTGGCAGCAGGGATTTGGTGCCGCTGCAGCTCCGTGAGCGGTGCTGGCACAGGATGGAAACACCAATGTGGAGGTGCAGCTGCTGAGTTCCAAGTGTGAGTAAGTGGGATAGGAGAAGGAATGGAAAGCTGCTGATATTTCCAGGCTACAAATGAGATGTGAAGAGGGATAAAATTGCTTTGCTTAAGTCACACAAGGCAGTACCACTGAAGCACTCAGCTTCTGCCCCCTGCACCCCAGCCCAGCATCTCACGTGGCTCCTGCCTCTTAACTTCTTCCCCTGGCTTGCTCCCATGGCAGGGGAAGTCCTTTTTCTTCCTCTTCTTTTCCTTTTTTTTATATGGGGTATTTTTATATGGGCATATTTCCCCATATGATTGCATCCAAAAGTAGTGGTGGATGGTTGGTTTTTTCTCTTTCCCTGTGGTTACTCATGAATAAAGAGCTGCAGAAAACTAATTACAGTAAATAAATGCTGATTGCAGTGTCAGAGTGAAATGATGACTTGTGAGGGTAACAGTTAACTCTCTGATTCATCTGCTTTATTTTTGCTTTGTGGATATTTTTAAAAATCCATAGCTCATCAGGAATCTGTGAGTCAGGACCCAAGGCTTTTCCACAGAACTTGATCCAGTGAAGAACTTACAGGCAGAGGTCAGTGGGTGAAACTCTTCACCTTCTCTAGTCCCATGGGGACCCTCAGAGGCTCTGCTGGATGGGGTCCGTGCCACATGTGAGCAATGCTGCAGGCCTACAGCCTCTTATTTGAAATAAGTCTCTAGCTGGAGTTCAAGAATTTTTCAGTCATGTGTAACTTCTCTTTTGGGTTCATATTAGAGACAAAATGAGCATAAGCACATAGGGGCTGTCCTTAAGGAACAGCCTGCTTGAGAAACTTAGTTTGTAGATGCATTTACTGAAATCTGCCTTTGCCTTCCCCATAGAAATCAGGATTTCAGCCTTTCCTGATTGACTTCAGCTCCTAAATGTGAGTCAGTATTGCAAGAGCACCATGAAGAGTTTAGCCCTTAACAGCAAATATCACAAATTAAACTCTCAGTTTTATGCCAAAAATCTCCATAAATGAAGAAGTGTTCCAGGATTGACTGGAAATAAATAAAAGCAGCACAAAGTAAAACAGCAGTCTCCACAGCAAACAGTAGAACACAAAAATGTTTTGTCAGCTTTGTGCAGAAGCCAAGATATTGCTGAAGAAAGATGAGCACAAAAACAATAGATGATTATACTGTTTATTCTTTTACCATAACAGGTGCATGTGAGGAAGTGATATGAAGAAAATGCTTTTTGCAAACCCACTATCTGAAACAGCAAATCAATCAACGTTGTTAAGAGAAAAAAATGGACTTGAATGTTTGAAAGGCAGCAAATGTCTGAGTGTGAAAGGACAGAGGCAGCCAGTCTGTTTATCAGAATCTCTGAGGCAACAGTGATTTTACAATTGGATGTTTCTTTTGATTTGTGTTTGTACTTTTGATTTGTGTTCTCAGATTAGTCATATCATGGTTATCTATTCTCTTTGCTGTGTTTTATGGTAGTTGCCTTTTCCTTAACTCTGAGACACAGATTTACTGAACCTTTTACAAGCAATGCCTCCTAAATCTGGAAGAAGATGAGCAAAATCTGTCAGGTAGAGATTGGAAAAATAATTGAATTTTACCAAGTTGAAATGAGCCTCTCTGGAGCTGATATTTGGCCTTTATTGAGCTAACTCTGATTTCTTTGAACTCAATAGGAGTACAAAGCCCATGTAGGGCACTTTTGAGAGCCTCACTGACTTTATTTCATAGTTATCCTGAGAATACTGCTGTAGTCAGATGCCTCAGGCCTGAATTACTGTTTTTTCAAATGCTTCTATGTGGCTCAAGGTAAGGTGGCTGGCATTTTCTGTTGGAGAGGAGGTGTGAGCTGGCAGATGTCATTTCTTTGCAGACTGTGGTGCCAGAGGCCTTGGGGTGGGGAACAGCTCACCCAGAACCTAGCAGAGAGCAAGGGAAAAGCTGCCATCAGCAGAAAACTTTAAGCAGCAGAAGTATTCCAGAGTGTTGGATGTCCTGTGGCATTCACCCAGCCATTAATCAGCACCCCAGAAATGCACACACCTACTTAGGTGCTTGCTGCCAAAGCTGAATTTGCTTATTGTGATTCAGCCTCTTCTTAGGGCATAGAAACCACTTGAAAGCCAAATGAAAAGATCTTGTTTGCACCTTAGTTCTATAAATATTATATACATACATAAACTGTCCCCTGTTTTGCTGCCTACACTTCACTCATGTATAGCTCCATCCTCTACTTTCTGCTCCCTATAAATAACTCCATAGGATCCCAAAAGCTAGATTTTTTCTATACATTCACTCAACACATCACTGGAAACCTCTCACTGGCTGCAGTGTGTTTTGATTTGGGTTGTAGGCAAGTGATAGAGAAGATGCAAAGTCTTCTCTATCACTTGCCTACAAAATCTTGTACAAAATCACTTGCCTGCAAATCTTGTATTTTTGCTACTGTGCAAAGGGATTTCTTTCAAGTCAGCAATGAAAACACAAATTTTCAGAGCAGTTTCAGGGAAGAGTGATCTCTCACAGCTGATCTGTTACTTTTTGTTTCAGAACAGTAAAGTAGCCAAATTCTTCAAGGGACACTTCCATATAAAGTCTAATTTATCAGAGGTCTGCTAGTGATCTCTTAAAAATGAAATAATATGCAGTGCCTGCCTCTACTGAGAGGGGAAAGATATGTTTGATATTTGCAGTAAATCAGTCATCTTCTTTCTATCTCTCTATATTTTTGTTTATTCAACTGTAAAGCAATTTAAAAATTCTTGCCCAGTGATCCTATTTTAAACATAGCTTCAGAAATGTATTTTGAACTCTGAGCAGAAAGTATTTCTTATGCTAAGTATTTCTTTATTATACTAAAATTCAAGTTCAGGTTTCATTTTTTCAGCAGTTCACCACAGTAGCAAAATTTGACAGTCTTACATAAACAAATTTTCCATTTGGATTTAAAGAATTCTGATTACTCCAAGAAAATAATTGCTAAAGGAGCCAATAAACAATTGCTACACTGTTTCCTTGCACTATTTAGAAAATGTTGAGTAAAATTGTGATGGCAGAAATAGCTTTGCTAGTGACAAAGTGTTAATAAGAACACACATTCTTAATGAGAAAGGCAAGTGGGGGTGATGGGGGTGCTGTTCCTCTGTGCAGGGCACATGGCTGATGTTGGTTTCAGAGCTGGCTGGTGCGTGGTGCTGTTGTGCCCCCTGTAACTTTGTGGGGGTTGTGATTAGACCCCATTCCTGCAATTCATGCCACCAACTGCAGGTCTGTGTCTGAGCAAGCCATCCAGACCCCCTTTACAGTCCCAGAATTTCATTCATGTCATTCTGTAGTTTTAGATGGAAACTACATTTAGAAATATTTAGAAAAAGCATATTTAAAATATATTGTTCAGATAAAAGTGCCTGTTTCCCTCCATTTAACGTAAAGACAATCCATGCTAACCAGCTAAGAAAGAGAAAAAATCTCAGTGAAGTGATTCTCATGTTGTGCTGATTTTGGCTGGGTAATTTTCTCCATGGTAGCTGTAGGGGCTGTGTTTTGGGTTTGTGCTGGAAACAGCTGACAAAGCCCTGATGTTTCCATTGTGGCTGAGCAGGGCTGACAGAGCCAAGGCCTTTCCTGCTCCTCACCCAGCAGAGAGGAGGCTGGGGCTGCCCCAGGAGCTGGGAGGGGACAGAGCCAGGACAGCTGACCCAGCACTGGTGCCTCCCTTCTGCCATGCACCTCCAGGCAGGGCATGGGCTCATGGGGCTGGTGCCACAGGGAGGCCAATGTGTGTTTGTTAAACTGAGATGAAAGAAAATTGTATCCTGAAGGCTTGCCCTCCATTCTCACCATGGATTCATGGATGGGGGATTCAGTAGTTAGGAAAAACAGAAAGTTGTGATGTTCACTGCCAATAACTCATTCAGAAAGGGCATATGCTTCCTTGAAACACATATTTTAAAATACTGCCTGGAATAGTTTATTTTTTTCCCAGTCATTTACCTACAAGATAAATATTAATGATGATTGCATGTTATGGATGATATCATTTGCTGATGCAGGCTACATCATCAGTCTTGGGAGACTTCCCTTCCATTAGGAAGAGAAAGAATAAATAGGTTAAAAATGTTGCTGGTTTAAGACCTTTCTTGTCAGTTTAATGTCATTCCTTTGAGACCTTTGCAAATCAAAATAATTGATATACTCTCTGAATAGTCAGAATATCTTTTCTGACTGGCATGTGCACTTTTACTCTTCTGACATCTCTTTTTCTTTCAATTCTCTACCTTACTCAATCATGTCTGTAAAAAACTCCCCAGCAATCTTTTGGTGTGGTGTCTGTCCAAGGCACGTCTGTCCTGGCAGTGCTGGGGCAGTTCTGCTGGTGAGAGCTGAGGTGGGCACTGTGCTCTGCTGTGCCTGTCCTGGCAGTGCCAGGGGGGCTCTGCAGTGCAGCAGCTTCCTCTGCAGACCAAAGTTTACAGCATGCTGAGGAGTATTTCTAACAGCTGTAACTTTTGTTCTCTGGCATCCAACAGGTGTCAGCACATTTTAATGCTTTGGTGTCAAAGAACCATTGATCTCACTATGCCCTTCTCAGAAATGTGCTTTCTTTATCCAGTATAAAGAGACTGGTTTTTTATTGAAGTTTCCCATATTCAAAAGCATTCTTTTAAATTTTGGCCATTTTACCAAGTAGTCCAGATCACTTTGCAAAGTAAGATGTTCTCTTGCTTGCTTTCTAGTTGCCTGATCTTGTAATCTGCTGCATATTTCTACAGCACAAAGGTTTGTCACAGTCAAAACATTTATTTAATGCTGGCTGAGAGTCTCATCTCTGGAGGAGTCTGCACCAAACAGGTCTCCTGTGGCACTGTTGATGCCTGGGCATGCTTGAAGACTTAGATGTGACCCAGCCTTGAATGTATCTAATCATTCATAATCATAGAATATGCTGAGTTGGAGGTGTGGCATTCACATTCTTGGAACAGAGATGTAATTCTCTCCCTCGGGCTTTTTCTGGAGAAGGACAGAGAGAAGAAGAGAAAAATAATTCTTATCTCTATTCTCTGCGTCTATTGTTTTGCACATGTGGAATGTGTTAGGAAGATTGTTTACCTGAAGTGATTTGTCAATTGGATTCTGCTGAGGATTGTTTTGTTCCCTTGGCCAATTGGAAGAAGCTGTGTCCTGTCTGTTGGGAGACAGTCATGAGTTTTCTTTAGTATTCTTTAGTATTCTTTGTAGAATAGCATCTCTTTTATATAGTACAATGTAATATAATGTAGTTTTGATAAAGCAAGTGTTCAGCATTCTGAAGCCTTGGAGTCAGATGCCAATCACATTTCCCACGATGGGGGCACCCAGCAACTTCAATAGGAAGGGACCCATTAGGATCATTGAGTCCAACTCCAGGCCCTGTGCAGGACACCCCAAAAATCACACCATGTGCCTGAAAGCATTGTCTAAGTGCTTCATGAGCTTGGACAGGCTTGGTGCTGTGACCACTTCCCCAGTGTGTACACCTCTGTCATGGATGTTGATTGATGAACACACTCATTGTGGTTTAACCCCAGCCAGAAACTCTGCCCCACACAGCTGCTACTCACTCCCCCAGTGAGGTGGGGAGGGAACAAGAAGAGTAAAAATGAGAAAACGTGTGGGTTCAGGTAAGGACAGTTTAACAGGTAAAGCAAAATCCACATGCTCAAGCAAACCAAGGAATTCATTCACCACATCCCATGGGCAGTCAGATGTTCAGCCATCCCCTGCAAAGCAGGGCTCCATCACACGTAGCTGTGACTTGAGAAAACCAATGCCATCTCTCCAAACATGTCCCCCTCTTCCTCTTTCCCAGCTTCATGTGCTGAGCACGATGCCATGTGCTGTGGGATGTCCCTTGGGTCAGCTGGGGTCAGCTGTCCTGCCTGTGTCCCCTCCCAGCTCCTGGTGCACCCCCAGCCTCCTCGCTGCTGGGGTGAGGAGCAGAAAAGGCCTTGACTGTGTCAGCCCTGCTCAGGATAATGAAACATCCCAGGATTACCACACTGTTTCCAGCACAAATCCAAAACACAGCCCCATGCAGCTACTATGGAGAAGATTGACTCTATCCCAGCCACAACCAGCACAGTATTGCATACCACTCAAGTGTCTCAGGAATATCTGAGAATATAAATATAGTGTATAGATCTGTAATCTTGTTGGGAAAATGCCCAGGCCTTCCTTTTCCACAAGCCTATGCTGAATTACAGCGTGGTATCTAGACCCTAAATTAAATGCTTGTTTTACTGCTCTGGGATAGCTTTTCTTCAGTGTACATTATCTAGAGCCACTGTGTTTTTCTTTGGGAGCTTCAGCAGTATTTCAGCCCCATGGTGCTTCCTCTAGTTTCCCTAGAAATGTTGAAACATCTCTGCTTCCTCCTTCTATGCATCTTGTCTGCAAATTTTAGCAATGGCACCTCACCTCCTCCTCTGTTCCTCCTGTGGGTTGAACACCACCAACATCATATGGATTAAATCTATTCCTGTGCTTCAGTCTCAGCTTGGCACGGGCAAGTCAAAGCCCAGAGGGGGCCCCATGAGAGGCTCAGGGGGTCTGCTCCAGCAGCAGCAGTGCCTGGAATGCAGCTGCCAGCCCAGGCAGCAGGAAGCCTTGCCCTGCCACAGCCAGTCAGGACAGTGAGCACGAGTAGCACAGCACAGTCTGTACCTGCATGGCATAAACTGGTACTACCAGGGACTCAGTATTTCACATACTGAAAAGCTAAACAGTTACACAACAAGCTTGCCAACTGTCTAAACCTACACATCTAAACCTGATGAGGGCTGAAGATTTTCACATTAAAATGTTGCCAAAATTAGCATGTTTGTGCAAAATTTGCAGTATGGCTGTACACAGGATTTTCTCCCTGTCAACATGACTCTGACTGTAGGCACAGCCCAAGGCAGCTTGTGGTAAGGACACAGTTGGCCCTTTTGGCTGCCAGCTCATGCTCCTGGCTCAATTCAACTTACCATCAGCCCAAACCAAATTTAGAATGCTTGCCTGTCTAAGTGGGCAGTTTAGTCAGAAAAGCTCTCTGTGAGTCAGCTGGTGTTTCTAGGATCACCCCTGGTGTCAGTGTGGGATAAGCACAAGGAAGGTGGTGGCTCCTCTGCTGCAGAGTGCCACATGTGAGCCACCAGCAGAGCCAGGACACTGTCCCAGGCAGTGACCAGAGCTGGTGCCACACTGGCAGGGCAGACCCTGCCTGGTGCAGGCTGGTGCTTATGCTGGCTCTGGAATTTGTACAACACATGGACTGAGAATTGGGACTATTGTATTTGCAGGGATGCCCCGACAAAGGCAGGAATGATGCATCTCACTCCATGTTCTCAGAAGGCTGATTTATTACTTTATTATACTATTTTATATTAAAGAGTACTATACTATACTATACTATACTATACTATACTATACTATACTATACTATACTATAGAATACAGCAAAGATACTCACTGAATGCTAAAAGATAATGAAAATCCATGACTCTTTCCAGAGTCCCAACAAAGCTTGGCCCCAGTTGGCCAATGAGTCAAAACAGCTCACACCAGAATCCAATGAAACAATCACCTTTGGGTAAACAATCTCCAAACACATTCCACATGAGCCAAACACAGCAGAAGCAAATGAGATAAGAATTGTTTTCCTTGTCTCTGAGGCCTCTCAGCTTCCCAGGAGAAAAATCCTGGGCGAAGGGATTTTTTCAGAGAATGTGAAAAAACACATGGGACCTTCTCATTTCAAGACTGTTTCATCCAGGCTTCATGGAGAAGGGGCTGTATGAGGAGCTCAGTCATCAGGCCCTGCTACAGATCAGACTTGAGTTACAACCTGAAATCAAAGGCAACAAGGTTACAGAGGATGACATTCAAGGTTTTCCTTATTGCTTCTGTCTCTTGCTTCTCTCAGGCAATCACATAGGAAAAGGCATTAAGAAAGCATGAATCTTGCAGGGTGCCTCTTTGGAAATGTTTTGGCAATATTTTGACACACTTGCAAAATAAGTTATAGTGAGTTTTTGTCCATTCATTTCTCTTAGACAAATATCTTGGAAATCCGAGGCACTTTTCAGATTCAGCAAAGATGATGGGTCAGATTTGGGTCTGCTTTTTAGTGCAGATCTACTTGTTTTCTTTGTACAAAAGAGGGACTTCAGGCAACAGCCATGACTTCAGAGAAATTAGGGCAAAAATTTCAGGGGAGGTTCCAAGATGCTGCCTACTTGGTACCTGACCTAGAAAACATCCTTTTAAGCAAAAGCATTACACTCAGAAAAGGAATTTTTGTGGTCTGAGCTGTACCACAGGCTGCTGCCTATAGCTGAGCACAGAGTCCAACTCCCTGCAAGTAAACCTTCTCTGTGCTTTGGGTTACTCCTGGAAATGTCCCTGGAAGAGGAGATGATAGGTGTCCTGTGCTGCCATGAAGTTTCTGTATACTGGAATGAGTTTCCTTTAATATGATTACTTATTTGAGGTGCGAGGGACACCAATAACTCTCACCAATTTGATGAGAGTTGTAAGCACTCGGCCCATAAAATATGGAGAATGCTGTATAGAGGTGGGTAAACACACATCACCTCATAAATATGATAGGAAACTGCAGTGCATTTTCCCCCAGACTGACACACACATCAAATCCTATACACATATTTTTCAGCAGCATTTCATATTTTATAAGGCAATCACATTACTGGGAAATTAAAATTAGCCATAGACAGACAGATCCTGCAAGTTCTTTGCAGTGGGGGGAGAGCAAATGGACAGAGTTTTATCAGGAAATGAAAATGAGGCCAGCTTTACTGCCACATCAGGTGTTATTTACTGCAGCGGGCTTGTTTTAACTCCTGCACTCAGTTAAAGAAAAGCCCCAAACCAGCCATTTGTCCTGAAGGAACAAATTGATTTCCTGATGCAAAGCCATTCACAGAGTGTGCAGCAGAGTTTGCTCAGTAGCTCAGTTTGTGCTGCAGGATGAATGGGAAGATTTTGCCAAGAAGTTTGCCAGTCTTTTGCCATTATTACAAGCAGTGGTACTGATAGGAATGTATCTGTATCCATGAATCTCCATCCTACCTTCTTTCCTAAGGTGGCTGTGGACACACTGTCCCCAGGATGCTGGGGGGTGTGTGTGTGTGTGTGTACCTGCAAAATGACCCATACTGTACCAGTCTGTGCCTGTCTACTGGCCCCATTTTCTTCAGTTTGCAGCTGAACACTGAGCATTGTTGATTCTCCCCACTTTTCCTTTGGTAAAACATATGGGATAGTCTTAAATACAAAACCTGAACCCATTTTTTTACCATGCTTGAAAGTAGTTCATCCATAAAATTATTCCTTCTACAGTCAGCTTTGATTATTAATAATCAGATGCTAATCAAAAAATAACATGTTATATAAACAGACTGCTACCACCTCCAGCCTCAAAAATTACTTTTTGAAAGATATTTTTGCATAGAGTTAAAATACTCCTGTTGATAGATTTTCACTTTGCCTCCTCTACACTTCACAGATATCAGTGGAGTTATATAAAGTGATGGAGTCTGGCAGCAGGGAGGAAGTATTTCCCAAGGAGTCTGTTGCTGGTGTGTGTTAGGTAAGAGCTGCAGGCACAATCCTGCCCCTCCAGCATGGGCAGTGAGAGTCTCAGTGGCCTGGGAACACTGTGACAGTGTGCACCTTTATCTGTCTGCATTGCCTAAGACAAACTGGACAACACTCAAATGTGAGAGAAGTCATCATTTCCTGTGGGTGGGAGCACTGCAGTCAAGGCAAGAGGCACAAATTGTTGCCAATTCTGCCATTTTCTCTAGGATCACAGGTATATAAATATTGAGCAGACAGTCAATTGCTGTGAGCTTTTAGGAGCAAGGGAGATTTAACATGGTTTACAAATTGTCAATCAGAGTGAGAGTATCAGCTTGGCAGGGAGATATACAAGGTGAAGTCTTTATATTATAGCACAACCACAGTGGACCAGGGAGAAAAGATGGGCAAGAACGGAGCCTCAGTGTTAATTCAGGGCTCCTGTTCCTCCAGGCCAGCACGTGGTAGAAGGAGATGGGGGAGTGAAATCCCACTGAGGGCAAATAAGAAAACAGAGGATGAAAGATGGAGCAAAGTGGTGAGACAAAGGTCAGAGAGGTCATCATCATGGGAGCCACAGAGGGTTGTGAAGAGACAGTTCCCATCAAACTGATACCATCTGTTGTCACATTACATTGCATTTCAGCTGCCCAAAGGCACCCTGAACCCAAACTGAGCCCCTGCTCAGGGCAAAGGGGTCCCCCACATGTGTTGTGTTCCATCTGCAGAAGAGAAAGTGCAATTACAAAGCCTTTTGACTCTTCCTAATAATGAGGTTATAAATAAGGCAGTGAAGTATCTGCCTTTTCATCTGTGCTTGATTAGGGCTTACTCAGCTTCTACTTTGGAATGGCAGCAAAACTTTAGTGTTAAACAATCCTGCTGAAGCTCTGGGTGAACTGAGAACTGGAGGTTCTGCTGGTACCTATGGGGTACCACACAGGTCTGGCTCTGGCTCCATGATGGCAAGAAATGTCTGCAGCAAGGGCCCCAGACATAACATTTCCTCCCCTGCCACAGATTTCTGTGGCCCTGGGCAGTTGCTTAATGCCCATGCCCATGCCTGGATGAAGATAAAGGCACCTGCCTGTGCTTGCTCCCTGAACCCAGCAGCTGAGGGGTGGCCCATGTCTTCCAGGCAAACTTCAGATGGTGAAGTAGGCCTGTAAGCCTGCCCACATCCAGTTTGTGTGTCGACAATGGTGTCAGCTCCAGCCACGTCTGGGCATTGTCAGAGATGGTGTTTGCCAGCACTACGGTAACAGTTTAACAACCTGGAAAATTGGGAACCTTGCCAGGGAATGTTTCCTTGGGGTTTCTAGGCTGAGGCACATCTTTACATCACCAGAGGTGAAATTGCAAAGGTGCACACACATGTATATGCATATATAAGTTATATATAAGGCATAGTTATGAGATTAAATATAGGACAATTTTTAGGTGTTTGGATTTATAACAAAGATATTTAGGCTCTAATGGTCAAATAAATGTCAGTGGGAATTCAATATATCTGTGTATTTGCAGATCTAGGCCACATTCCCTGTCCCAGAGGGATTTTAGTCCCACTAGATACTTCTCTGCTATCAGGAATGAAGGACCAGCATAAATGATGATGTGCATTTTCCTTTGATCCTTCCCCTGCTTGGCATTCTCTTCCTTTGATAAGGTGCCAATTACTCCCACCCCCCCTCCCCCTGTTCCTTTTTTTCCAGACCACACAGAGGAAGTACAAGAGGTACTTGCAGTGATTGGAGTGGGCTGATTAACCTTCACAGCCCACAGTGCCCCAGGTACAGAGCTGAAGGCCATAAATCTCATTCAAATTTCCATCTTAATGTGGTTTCTTGAGGCTCTTTAGGCTGGGATTTGGATGGAGCTGCTCACTGAGTTCATTCATTTTTCTTACTTGTTGCAGATTTCACCAGCTTACTGATCTATATCTAGGTCAGCTTCATAAAGCATCATTTCTCTTCTAGGGCTTCATAAAGTAACATTTCTGTTCCAGTCTTCAGCTGGGAAGACAGTTGGAGGGGGCTGGCTGACAAATGGTGAGACTGCATGGATCTCCAAGTGAGTGTCAGTCTGTGGATTTTACTTAGTGCCTTATATAGTGCCTATATATTTGCTAAGACTTGTGAATTGAAGTAAGCTGTGTGTAAGAGACTGAAATTGTTGATGGCTTAAACCTTCTAAAATCATTGAAGGACTTTTTGCCCACCATAGCAAACTGCAAAGAGAGCTGAATATCTGGGAGCACTCAAGGGCACCCCTCCCCAAATATACCTAATACCTGGAATTTGGATTGTGACAGGAACCTGAGGTAAGATGAAGGGGGTATTATTGTCCAATTGTCCCAGGGCTAGGGAGGAGAATGGATCCACAAGTGATACAGGAAGAGAGACTGGAATGCTGATGGTTCAAATATTCTGCAGCTGTGCAGAGGCACAGAGGGTGAGCACAGCCCTCCTCAGGCTCCAGCTGGTGTTGAATGAGGTAAGGAAAGAGGCAAACCCTGTGTGGTGGGGAATTAATCTGTCCTTACTCCAGGGAACTCAGCTGTGTTAACTCCCCTGCCAGGGAAGTTCCAGAACCCTCCCACGTAGCCTGGAGGTGTCTGTCTCTGCTGATGGGCCACCATGGCCACAATGGACTCAGCTGCACTGGTGTCATAGGCAGCTGTATCTCCTTGGAAGGTGCCAAAGACTCTCCAAATGTCCTGAGATCCACAACATTACATCACCCAGGGGAAACTCCCTCCTCCAGGGGAACTATCTGGGCATTCCTATTTGAGCCTGAGTGCATATAATCCAAACAGAGTTTGTATTCTGGGGGTTCCTTCACCACCTGATGGATCCAGTCTGTGACTGTCACTTTGACTTAGACTGTGACCATCACTTTGACCAGCAAACATTGAAATGGCAGCAGCTGAGCCTCTTCATGAGGCCTGTGGGTGGTGAGATTTTTCTACTCAATAGGTGTTTTGCCATTGCATTTTTTGTGTATTTTGGACTTTGTCTTTTTCTGACTCCCATTCTAATTTTCTCCCTCTGCAAGTTCCCCCTCTGCAAGGCCATTTTCTTGTTCTTGGCTCTGCTGGGATGAGAGACAGGTCAAGTGCAGGGTCTGGCTTTCCCATGCTGTGTCTGGTGTGTCCATGTGCAGCAGCCCCATTGCAGAGGGAATCCCTCTGCCAGGAGCCTGGAGCTTGTGCAGGATCCCTGGGGAGAGCTTCTGCTTTCCTTCCCCACATTGCTACCTGCTTGCTCAATTCCCTGAGCTGTAAGGCTAGACAGGAAAACAAGCACAGTGTTTGGAGCTAGAGCCCTGCTCTCATTTAGGAGCTGTGAAGATATTTTAGGAACTCAGGATGTTTGAGATGGTTTGCCTCTCTGAAATGTGAATGTTCAGGGCCTTGTTGCCTCATTAAATAATAAAGTTACTGACTGTCAAGTGCATTGAAGACCTGGGATGAAAACTGTCTCCTCTTAAGCAACCTCTGGTTTTATTGTGATGGTGGTAGGTTGCTGGCTAATTACATGGCTGTCTTGAAATTGGTAACTCAGCTCCCCATGGGGACCTGCTGTGACTCCAGACACATGGGCCCTTAATTTTCTGAGAGCAGCAAGCGGATCAGTCAACAGCTTGCAGATGAGAGGACAGTGCTGCAGCAAGCAGGAGCTGGGACTTCAGGATATTGTTCAATAAGAAACAAGCCCAGCT
This sequence comes from Agelaius phoeniceus, assembly GCF_051311805.1. Taxonomy (NCBI): domain Eukaryota; kingdom Metazoa; phylum Chordata; class Aves; order Passeriformes; family Icteridae; genus Agelaius; species Agelaius phoeniceus. The sequence goes on along the minus strand of NC_135265.1, from coordinate 143,316,064 downwards.
AACTGGTTTTCTGTCCAGTAAACAGCCTGGTTCCTAATGATTTACTTATTCTGCAGCTACAGTGTGGGGTTTGGGTTTGCTTCTGAAGAGGAGCTGAGTGCTACAAGGTCAGGTCATGGCACAGAAGCACCTGCAGTGCCAGGGGAAGGCTACAGGGATATAGAAGCATTTGAGTCTAAGACACCTTCTTTTGGTAGAGTACAATTTCCTTTTTGAATCTATTTCCAGAAAGCAAAAGCTGTAGGACACTGCCCCAAAAGCTTCCTGCTGGAGGAGGGAGTTATCTAAACAGAAGGAATGCTCAAAGAGAACTGTGAGGACCAAACCAGGGTACTGGTACCCTGGTTTGTCTGAGCTCCCACAACAAAGCTGAAAGATCCCACCTTTGGATGCCAGCCTGTGCTTTTCCCCAGGCTCCCTCTTTCAGGTGTCTGCTCATGCTTCATCTGTCACCCCTGGGCAGATGAAAGAAAAATGCTGCTGGTAAGTTTTTCTCCCCACTGCTGCTGACAAGCAACCTGTCTGTTCCTTATCTTTAACACTGTGCTGGAAAGCCCTGCTTGTACTGCTAAAGGTCTTGCAGCTGATATGGAAATGTCTGACGTGTCTGCATTCCCTGGACCTCACATTACAGTGGGGATTGACATTTCCTTTGGACTTGAGGTCAAAAGCCATATAAAAATAAAAACCCTTCTTAAGATGATATAGATGAACTTGCTCTGTAGCTGGCCTGAACCTCCTTAGTCTCCACAGCAATCAAGTCATTAATATTTTATAAGATAATAAGGTTCCAGAATAAAAGCTTCTCTGTTCCCAGAGCCCAGCTGGAAAATAAAAGCATCCCCTTTTATCCATCAAAGATCCAGTGCTTTGTTCCTGCCCTGTGAGCAGTACTAGCATCTTCTCCACAGGTCAGTCCAGCTTTGAGATCCTGATTAGTGTTACACTACAGATTTGTTGGCACTTAGCACTGTTGGTGTTCCAGGCTCTGTTGTCTGTTTTAGGTGGCAAAATCTGACCCAAGGGTGTTGAGAACATCTGGAGGAACTCAGGATAAAAACTAGATGGAACAGCCTTGTCCCAGTAGTAGCCTACCTGCCAAAGACTCTTCTCCCAAAGCTTTCTCAGTGTGCTGTTGTCTGTAGTCATCATTATCATCACAATTATTAATAATTTGAAGCACTGAACTGCTTTGAGTACATGTCTGTTCTGGGAAGAGGATCTCCCTGAAGCAGACAGAGTGCACCTGTCTGTAGCAGGAGATGGTCCATGCAATAGAGAGCTCACAACACAAAAATGTGGGATCAGAGGCTGGGAGAAAGCAGGTGGCAGATCCTCCACTCAAGGCTCCTCTCCCTATATTAAGCTCTACCCTAGTTATGAAACCCAAAAAGCTTTGGTGTCCATATGCTGTTTGTAGGAAAGCTCAATTGTCCTTAAATCCTTACAGGATGTTATCTGCCCCTGTTGCTCAGCTGGTGGGAGTGAATCCATCCATCTCCAGTTATATAACAGTTAGCCATCTCCTCTAAACTAGTTTTCCATGGTCCCATTATAGCTTTGAGATAGAGATAGGAACATATGGACTCTGCATTCCCTGGCTACTCTCTTCAAAGTGTAATGAGTGCTTTCTTTGGGAGTGCCCCAGCTCATAGAAGGTGCTTAGGTAGGTCTCTCAGACTAGAACTTGACATCCATGATCAGAATAATTGAGATTATAAACAAGCTTGTAGAATAAGTAACAGAGGAAAATGCTGAGCTGCTGATAAGCAAATAATTGCTGAGAAATTTCAGGAACTCTGGCTGTATCATTTTAGGATGGCATTAGATGAGTGAATTGCACATGCTATGGAAAAAGGGGTGTTTTTTCCCATGTCTTTATGGAGGTTGTCAGTCTCACCCAGCAGCAGATGTAACTGGAGCTTTGGACCTCTTCCCCAGGACAAAGCCTGAAGGTTTAAATCCCCACTGATGAGTGGTGAGTGGTGGTGGCAACAGACAACATTAAAAGCCTCCAAGAAAAAAGATGAGAAAATCTGCAAAAAGGGGCAAGAGCAAATATTAAAATAACCTCAACACTTTAATCCCCATCCCATTTTAATCTAGGACTGCACTCTATTAGCATAAAAATACCAATTACATTTATTTTGTTAAGGCTTTGCTGAGTAAACTGACCCCTGGCCTAATGCAGTTACCAGGTATATTTGTGTTCTACAGAGAGGAGAACAGATGGCTTTTTTGTGTGTGACTGTGTAAGAAAACCATTTCTGCAAACAGGGGATGTCAGGTGAGTTAGGGGAACAAACTTCTACTTCAGTAATAAGTTAATTGTGCAGCAAAGCAGAGCTTAGTGTCAGGTTGGTTTCCACTCAGCTCAGGTAGATTAATGAACTTTCCAATGTGTTACTGGAAAGTTGGAGGATTTGCTTGTGTTTCTGGATGTGCAGGGCATCAGAACACACACTGCAAGTGGAACCAGGAGCTTTTCCCTCCTTGCTGATGCCAAGAGGAGCTGGTTTGATCCAGCCCATGGCAACCCCTATCCTACCTCAGTCTGGCTTAGATGGCAAAGAATCAATGATGAATACTTAAAAAAGATAGCTGTGGAATCCCATTCAAGAGTAAAATATTTGAGGCTAGGAAAAGCCATTAATGACCATCTCAGTAAGGCAAAGATTTTCTGTTGATTCAGATGCATTGCATTATATCTGATTATACTGGTAAAATAATGAAATTCAATTTTGTTGTTGATTGCTATTAAAATATATATTTGTATAAAAACATTTAATCTCATTAGCTAGAATTAAAATACAAATATCTATGTGTTTAAAATGGATATGTGCTGCTGAATATGAGCAAAGATATTGTGATTACTCCCATATGTGCTGCTGAATATGAGCAAAGATATTGTGATTACTCCCATGAGCAAAGATATTGTGATTACTCCCATATCTTTGATGAAGACTGTCTAAGCTTTAGAGAGAAACAAAAATTTCAAGGGCTCATCCAGCTGATTTTAGGCATTTGCATTATGTTGAGGTGGCCAGCATCGTGAAAGACTCTATACCTGTGTGCTGATTGAAATGAGGAGGTAATGATTAACACAGAGATAAAAATCTGCATTGAAGGCATCCATATTTCCTAAATAAATCTGACTGGATTTTTTACTGGAACATTTTTGGTATTAAAAAAAAAGGCATTCCTTAGAAAAACCAACTAATGGCATAATAGAAGAGCAAAAACCCAGTTCATGAAAACTGTCCTGGAAGAGTTTATAAATTGGCCAGGTCATTAAGGTGAAATCCCCAGGCTCATTTGCCATGCATCAGAAATTACAATGGGAAAAAACTCAACTTGGAGTGCTCTGTGCTCCTGGGATTTACTAAACAAGGGCATGCAACTGCCCTGTGAAGACTGCCATACAAGCTGCATTTGAACTACACTTCATAGCAATTAACATTTTATTGAGTTAGTCAGAATCAATATAAATTTGGGTTGCTTTTTTCAGATGTGGAAGGGGTTGTGAGCAGAGTGAAAGCAGTAGATGCTATGAATAATGGTAAATACACATTACATGTCCTTGTTATTGTAAATAGGATTATTTCTGCCAAAATCAGTGCTCTGTCTTAAGTTGAATAGTCAGCCAGGCCTATTATTATACTGCACAAAATTATATTATTATACTGCACAAAAAAACCCTTTTCATTTGTTTGATGCCTCTCTTAAAGGGCAGGAAAATTCAGTGAGAGAGTGGCATGAACCACAAGCAGAAGAGTTTTTCCTCTGACTCAAGATAGCTCTGCATCACCAGTGTTCCCAAATCAGCTTATTAATCTTCAGTGTGCAAAGATATTTTTTAAAAAGGGTTGAAGAGGAAAAAAAGAAATAAAAATTAAAGAGTTGGTGAGATGCTGAAATGCAACATTTTCAAGATACTGCTTAGAACACTTCACACATAGAAGGAATTTTGATAAAATAGAGCTTTGTCCAGTGCTGCTTGCTCAGGTAAAGCAGAATGACCTCTTTGTGATGAGCAGGTTTCAGTCTCTTCAGCAGTGTGAGGCTTTGTCCTCCTTCCATGGGGGCTTCAGGAGCTCCTGGGGCTCATTGCACAGCACGAGGTCAGGAATATCCCCTGTCCTGCCATGAGTCCAGTGGGCTGACCCCAGGGGAGCTGGGGTGCTGACAGCTGGAAAAGAGATACCCAAACCTGACCTGATCTGCCTACAGGCTGTGGGAATGAACACAGAGATACCCAAACCTGACCTGGTCACTGCCTACAGGCTGTGGGAATGAACACAGAGATACCCAAACCTGACCTGATCCCTGCCTACAGGCTGTGGGTATGAACACAGAGATACCCAAACCTGACCTGATCACTGCCCACAGGCTGTGGGTATGAACACAGAGATACCCAAACCTGACCTGGTCACTGCCTACAGGCTGTGGGAATGAACAGAACACAGAGATACCCAAACCTGACCTGATCACTCCCTACAGGCTGTGGGAATGAACACAGAGATGCCCAAACCTGACCTGATCACTGCCCACAGGCTGTGGGTATGAACACAGAGATACCCAAACCTGACCTGATCACTGCCTACAGGCTGTGGGTATGAACACAGAGATACCCAAACCTGACCTGATCCCTGCCCACAGGCTGTGGGAATGAACACAGAGATACCCAAACCTGACCTGATCACTGCCCACAGGCTGTGGGAATGAACACAGAGATACCCAAACCTGACCTGGTCACTGCCCACAGGCTGTGGGTATGAACTTACAGGAGTCTTCTCGTTGGTGGCAGCCTCAAGAGATGTCCCATGGACCCCAGATCCAGGAGAGGAGGAGAGCTAGGCATGGCTTATCCTGGGCTCCACAGCTCAGTGTGGAGCTGGCTCTTGAGGACACAGGCCTCTTTCACCTGTTGGCTGTCCCCTGTCCTTCCCTCCCCTGGGCTGGGAGTGCTGAGTGGGCAGCATCCCTGCAGGAACACCTTAGAGATCCTTCCCAGCTGGAGTCATCCCTCTGCTCTGCAGATCAAGGATGCTTCTCCTCATCTCCTCCTGCTGCACAGGAAGGTAATGATGCCAAGTAACTTGTGAAACTTCATATCCAACACATTTTGGCTTCTTTCTGCTTTCATAAAAAGCAAAGTGTGTCTGACCATTTTCTCTGTTTATAGGCAGAACATGGAAACAAAATCAGGGCCATGTGTTGTGTTTGTTCCAGCAGCTGTGCAGCTCACATTGCAGAATAAACCATATTTATTTATTTATCACTGGCACACAGAGCTACATATGGCAAAGGTCCAGAGCCCCACACAGTAAAGCCTGTATGATATAATGATGCCAAGTCCTATAGGTCCCTCTGGAAGCTTTGGGTCTGTCTTCCTGGGCACCCAGGAGTGTTTGACCTCATATGCTTCTCCTTTGTGCCTTTTTCTTCTACTTCCTGCTGCTGATGAATTGCTGTCTGACATCAAGAAATAACTGGGCCAAAGTACACTCAGGCAGGAGGGAGCAAAGGAAAATGTGTGTTACTGTTCTGTACATTTTATAGCTGCTACAGAAGCACAAGCTTTGATGTGCAGTATTTTCAGGAGTTCAAACCCTAGTAATAATTGTGACATGAGTGGTATTTACATGTTTTCCTTAAGGGAGATAGTGTGGAGTCATCAGTGCCATCCAGACTGGCATTTTTGGAAAAGGGCACCCTCTGTCACACAAAATCCCTTGTGCCTTTTGTACCCCTCCCTTGTGCTGGTGGCAGCAGCCCAGCAATGTACCAAAGGTGCTGCTGAGTCACTGAACCAAAGCATCCAAACACTGTCTTACTTGAGAGCTACTTGCTAGGAGTGGTGATTCACTATTTGAGGTCTCTTTAATATGAATTTGAGGGAAATTTAATTACCCTTCTTTCCTGAAAGATTTTTTTTCCCCATTTCACACTTTTCCAGGAACAGGAGCAGCAGAACGGCCAAACAATGCTGGATGCTCATCTTGGCAAAGTGCTGGGAGCAGAGTATGCCAGGAATCTTGTTCCTAAACAACCACTCAAGGTCTTCTGTCTCTGTTAAAGCTTCCAGGCCCCTTATTCTGAAAACTAGAAAGCTTTTCCTGTGCATAAATACATATAACCTCCCTGTCCAAACTTGGGCTCTTTGACATATCTGAGGAAGCTGCCCTAACACTTCCTTGAACTGAATCTGCTTTTCCCTGCTCTTGCTCCACAGACCTACAATCACCAAGTCAGTCATCCTGCCTGCTGTTAAAGGTTGAAATTCATCCCCTACTTGTTATTTTGGCAGCATCCTCATTGAGCAGTGTCCTTTCTGACATGTCTTTCAGCTGGGAGAGAATCAGCTTTATCTGAGCTGAGAACTGCCCGGAGGAACTCAATGTGAGCTCTCAGAGTATTCACACACAGTGGATGAGCATGGCTGAGAAGCATGGCTTGGTAACTCACAGGTGACTGAATAATTTAGTGGAAGAAGCAGAAACAGAACTTCAACTTCCTAATTAGCACAACTTGACAGGACTTGGCAGAGAGCAAAATTCTGCTTATTGGTTTACCCAGGCCCAGATGCACTGTGCAGTGAAAGGTAATTATTGGGGCATGATTGTTTACAGGCTATGACAACAGTCTCTCCAAGGTCTTGGGGTTTAGACTCATTTTTTCATTTCATATCTGTCTGGTACCTAGCACACTTGTTTTGTCTTATCAAAGTGATTCCAGTGATAACAACATCATCATAATTCATGGCAGCCCCTGCATTTTCTGGCATGTATTTCTCTTGCAGATTAAATATCTAGCCACTCAAAAAATGTATAAATACATAGTCTTATGGAGTAAAGGTGCATTCTGGGCTATCAGCCTGGGATGGAAGAAGAGAATTATGCCCTACTCTTTTGGTTTTCTGAATTGCAATCCTGCTGAGCACAGCTGGGAATTGCAGTAAATCCAAACATTGAGGATAGAGCTGATGATTTCAATGTGCACTTTGTCAAACACTGCTTCACATGAGAGAAAGTTTCCCTGACTTGGTTGGAAGAAATAGTATCCTGACTGTATCTTTTAACTCAGACAGGGAAATGTAAATAGCCCAGGCCAGGGGTGCCATGTATCTGGAGCTACAGAGCAAATGAAGGAGCTGTAACAAAAGCAGAGAAAGAAGATATTTCTTGCAGCATCAGATTGGAAGTTACAGACTATAGATTTTGTGTCTAATAGAGTTGAGGAGTGCCTGCAGATATGTTGAGCAGGATCTGACTGATCCTGAATCACCAGAATTCCCTGGCATAGGCTCAGGGAGCTAGCTTCCCTTATATTCAACCAAGAGAAACAGTGACTTCTACTCAGGCCCCCTAACATAGTTCTCCACATTGAACTACAAAGGGATTTATGGGTGACCAACATGACTGTACCTGCATCTATAATTAGATCATGTATTTAATTTGTGATTTCATAGCTGCTCATACTCAAGAGTCCAAAACCCCTCAGCTTTGCCCTCCAGGTGGTCACTCAGGGGGGCTTTCCAAGGAGAGGCCTGGCCAGCTGGTTTGTCAGTACAGACCCTGCTTCACACTTGCCTTGGCTGCATAAACTGTCTGACAGATCAAGAGGTGCTATCCTGATGTGGAAATTCTGTCTGTATTCCTTTTATGATTTTTGATTCTATTTTCTGAGCTTGCTCCATGCATTGAATTAGACTGAATGTGTCCAGGCTAACAAGAGAGATTACTACATGAAGATTTGGACAGGGAACAAACTATCTTTGTAAATAGGGTAAATACATGTTTCCCATGCAAGACACAAACAATTAAGGGGGGGAAAAAGGAGAAAAAAGCCCCAGTTTTTAATCTACTTTCCCTTTCATCTTCATCAAAGTAGCTAGCAAGACTTGTCACCACTATTTATGAATTGAACTTGATTTAGTGACTTAGCAATCAATTGCCTCCACACCCTTGCCTCCACTTGGAATGAAAGTGGTTAGAAATTAATCCAGGTGGTTTATGCTTCTGGAACTGGCAACCCATCTTAAACAAGCTTCCAAACACTGGAATCTTCTTGTGTTATTGGCCACTCAGAAATGAAGAATTATTCTGGAAATAATCTCATAAAACAGAACTGAATTTTCTGCATTAACTCCATTGTTGTGGTCCTTATCAGCCCATGGCAGCTTGAGTCAAATATAATCTACAGCAGTCTGAAACTTCAGAGCATCTGACACTCTGTGCCTGATGGGAGGTATTTTGGAGCTGTGAATTGATGTGAGCTTGGACTCCTTGAACTCACTGAACTGAGTAGAGGAGCGTGTGATGGAAACAATGCCAATGCCCTTGCTGCCCAGAGGCTGCAACTGAGGAAAGAGCAATCTGGTGCTTTTAGGTGTGGCTGAGAAGGGATTTTCCTGATAAGAAAAGTAAATCTGTGCAGTGATCAGCCAGACCTACTATCACAGTTTTTAGTCTCTTTGCAGCTGCTGCCATGGTGGCACAAACCCCAGTGCAGCAATGGAGCAATTCTGTCTCTGCCTTACAGGAGAGACAGCCTGGACTCTCCATCAGCCAGATAAACCTGCTGGCCTTTTGTGGGGGACTGCATTCTTTCAAACAATAATAGGGGAGCCACAGCAGTCCTTACTGCTCTCAGTGAGACACCAGATGTAATATTTAAATGTACAATTGCTACTCTCTTTTTGTTGTATAGCTTGGTAATGAGAACCTTTTTTGCTAAAATCCCTACAAAACCATTTTTTGCTAGCTTGCCCTGACCTTGCTGTTTCTCCTCTGAATATCATGCTGAGAAGTGGGAGAGCTGTTAGAGGGCAGGGAAAAATAAACAAGCAGCACTGTTCTGTTGTCTGGATTGCTGTGATAATTTATGCACAGGGTTATCTGCTGGAGCTTAAGGGAGCAGCAATTACAGATCTCAGGTCATCAGATTAGCTCTCAAGGGGCCAAAGCTCCCCTTAGGAGTGGTGACAGACTCAGCTACCAAGCGCTGCCTGTCATGGAGCATATGCAGTCACTTCAAAAGGCCAAAGGTTTTACTGCAAATGGGATTATTTTTTTAATCTGCTGCAGAGCAAAGCACCAGAAACAGCAGAACTTGCCCCAAGGAGTGTCCATTGCTGGAGGGGATGAAGGAACTGTGCTGCTGCAGAGTCAGAGGGGCTGGTCCCAGCTCCCCCAGCCCTGCCCAGCCAAGAACTGGTGCCTGCCCTGCCAGGGGGTGTTTGCAGGAGTGCAGCAGGATCCAGTCTCCGCCCTGCCATGCTCTGTGCTGGGCCACTTCCAGCTGGCACATCTTCAAGGACCCTGAGGAGCTGTGCTGCATAGCATGGGGAACAAGCAGAGCTTTACATCTGAGTGTGCTCAGAGGTCGTGGGCTTGCCCAGCACCAGTGCAGCCAAGATTCATCCCATGTACAGGACAAGACCTCTCTGCTGTGCCTTTGCTGTTTGGAAAGTAAGAGAGTGCAACTTTGTCTGTGTGACCCCATTGTGTAACTGATTGAAGGGCAGCAAGAGGCTGATAGAAATTATTATTTATACACGTGAAATGAATGAGTTAAACCTGACAGCAATGATGCTGTGAGCAATAATGGGCAGCATTTTCCTTGCAATTGCATTGAAGTTTTACCACTGCTGCTGTTGAGTGCATATTCTTGAGAGACCAATTCCAGCAATGGGCTGGCTGGTAAATGGGAGCCACCATGGCCCAAAGCTGGTCCCATCAATGACACTGCAGACATCAGTGCAAAGCAGCACTGTGTTTTTACAGCAAGGAAATGGAGCATTTTATTTGAAATAACCAGCTAAAGTAAAAAAACATCGCTTCATAATAATTGGTTGTTTAGTAGGCAATTAAAGAGAAAAGCTGTTCATTAGATAATATCATTAAAAGCCAAGGAAATCAAGCAATTTACTGGCACCTATGCATGCTATTAGTTTGCTAATTTCCATTGATTTGTCTCCTTTCACATTTCTGGAATGATGATTGCCATCCCTTTCCTTGAAATCTTTAAATTATGGTATGCACAGTGCAAGCTCTATCAGAGAGTTTCTAACACACAAAATATTCTCTTACTTCATTAAAGAATCTAACATTGCCCTAAGCAAACACAATACCCTATGATCTTCTCCTTCATGAAGTCAGGAAAAGTTTTGTAGTACATATGGAATTTCCATAGGCCAAGGAAGATGAAAAGCTGGCTCTGATTTTGGAATAAAGTAAATTATTTTCTTTATTAAGCAGGATTACTTGGGTATTGACTGGGCAATGACCATGTCCTGTAAAAGTTTTCAAAGAGAATTAGAACTGATTTCACAGAGGAATCCCACTGGGAATGCCATCTTAGTCTGTCCTGGTCTAACTATTGGTGCTTTTGCAGCTGAGGTTGAGGCTCCTCAGGCTGTTGCAGATTCATTGCCACCATTCAAATGTGGCATCTGAAGGTGACAAAAGCCACAATGTGTGGACCCAGGGCCATTATGAAAGTTCCCAGCTGCTCCAAACTGTCCTGGTTGATGCAGAATAAGCATCCTTTATAAGTTTACCAACAGGAAAAGACATTCCTGTGCTTTTCTCTGTATGTCTCTCTGCTCTGAATTCTCTCTCAGACATTGCCTTTAGTAGCCCAAAGCCAAAGAAACTTTTTCTATTTAAGTATTACTCTGTGGTGACTCTAACAGATGATATGTTTTATACCTGCTTTAAACTCTCAAAGTACTTTGGATGCATTAATTCTGTTTTCTATTTTTCCCTCTCAGTGGATAAATTGCAGTTGTCCTGCTTGGTAAAATACAGAATTTAGATGGTTTTTCTCTTCATTCAGGCTTGTGATGAGTAACTCCACAATCCCATTTTCAATATTGACTTGAGTAATTTATATCCTAACATAGTGAAATATCTCTTGCAATGTGGATCTAACTAATTTGATGAAGGATGTATGATAAGTTACTCTAATGACTAAGTTCTAAATTCAGAAATACCTTGAATCTTGTCTTGATCTTGCCAAGATTGTGATCTAGAAGAGGTTTATGGTGACTGGCAGTACTGTGGGAATAATCATTAGCAACACCTTAGGGCTTCTTAGGACTAAAAGAATTATCTTGAGTAATTCAATTTCACAGCACAACTGAGGAGGTGAGTTATGATTTGCCAGTCTCTGAGACAAGGAAAAACTAAGCTGTGCTAGTTTACCTCATGCCTAATTTTCAGAGCCCAAACACAGCCCCAGTTTTGTTTGCTAACCTCTCAGGGCACTTTTCACTTACAAGTGGATTCCATTCATTTAGCTGGCCATGTGAACAGTTTAGTTGTTGGCTTATATTTTTGTTTGTTTGTTTGTTTGGGGGGTTTTGTTTTGGTTTTTTGTTTGGTTTTTTTTTGGTCAACTATCTGATCAGAAGCAATTTCCTGCATTAAATGTAAAACTCTGGCATTCAGAACCAAACTCTCTGACCTACCTTCCCAGCACTGCCTGCAGGAGATTGGCAGGGAGTTCAGTGGAAACAGAGTAACACTGATATTTCAGCTACTGTAGATTTGCAATAAATAGCCAAAGTATGTTAAAAAAGTAGTTTAAATGCAAATGAAGCTCTGCCTCAATACAGTTATGCATCTTAATATGCCAAACTTCTCTGCTCTAGCCATGAAATAACAATAGAACATTTGTAGCATTACACACTTGCCTTGCAGTCCCAAAATGTCTGTGGAAGTCAAGGAAGAGCTGGAGAGAAATATGTATCCTTTCTGAATGCCTTATGAGCCAGAATGAAACTTAACACCTCTGACTACAAAAATATCAGTTGTCATATTGGCCTTTTTAAAGGCAGTGGTTTGCTCAGAGCTTCTGATCCTAACCAGGGATGCTGCTCTGTGGTGTGAATACCCCTATAAACCAACGAGCTTATTTCCCCTAATCCTTGAGTGGAAACTAATTAATCTTTATAAAGTGAACATAAACTGGATAGAAATAGAAATACTGGCTGCTGGGACTTTTAGAAAATGCACCATATTTCACTTTTGAAAGCATTGACTAAAATGCAATTGATCAAAATGTACAACCACATTATGAAGATAAATGTCTGTGCTATTTGTGCACATTAAATATCTCCAAGCACATATTGCAAATGCAGTAAAACAGATTTTGTTCTGAAATGTTCCCCAGATCGCTTCCATAGGTGCTTTGTTCCTATGTCTGAAGAATCTAACAATTCTTTGGTGAAGGTCATTATTCATTTACAGAAGATGTATATATTTAGAATTTGAATAAATAAACAGCTAAATAAATTAATACTCATCAACACTGAAGTTCTTCCCAGAAGAACATTTGCCTTGGCAGGTGTTTCAATTTTAAAAGATCTAGTGATATTTTTAACCCAAAATTATGATATTTATGGTTCAATATGGCTTTTAATTATTTGAACTAATATTTTTGGTGAATGCAATATGACATCAAACCAAAATACTTTCCACTGTCATTGAACTTTTTTTGACATACAGTTTCAAGCTTCCAAGATTTTCAATTATTGCCTTTGTCTAAAAATTACTTTTTTATCCCCAAGATGAAAATGAAACTTCATATTTGTTGATCATGAAAGCATGGCTTGGGGGTTCATTTCTCCTCCAGGATAATCCCTCCTGGGAATAGTTAAATCTGTTATATGAATATCCTCAGATGCCCAGCAGTGGCTGTGGTGCTTGGCCTTGATAGCGTTGTGTGTTTTGTGGTTGTTCAGTGTTTTATCATCCCTCCACACTGCTCCTGGAAGCCCCTGGATTCAGCCTGCCAATGACACAAAATAGATGTTTTCTAGTAGTGTTTAATGTGGAAAACAGAGCAGCTGAATTAGGCAAAGCAGTGTAATGAGGCAGTAAATCTTATCAGGTGTTGTCTCAATAGGCAGTGGAAGGTAATTACCTCCAGAGGGATCCCCAACTAATTCATTTTTAGCCAGGCAATTCAGCTCAGGGGCTTTTCAGAGAACCCCAAATGGTGTCATAAACTCCTATGGGCTAACTCAAAGAAACATGCTGCTATCAGAGAAAGATTTGTGAACAGCCAATGGCTGGGCATCCAGAAAACCAGAGTTTGTAGAAAATAGAGTTGCAAAGCTCTTGGACACAAGTTTTTGTACTACACTATCTGGGTGTTGCACTTTGATTCTGAAAACAGGCAAAGCAGCACACATTTGGTTTGCTGAAGGGGTGTAACTTGGCCAGGATTACAGCTTTTTGTCTTTTGTAAAGGTTGTGGCTTTTAGCTCTGCTTTGACAATTTTCATCTCCTTTGGAAAAAGTCTCCTGAGCTTTTCACCCAGCTGATGTTTGCTCACAGCCTGGATGTGCACACACAGAGCTGCCCTGCTCCTGTTGTGGCTCAAGGGACTTTTCCTGCACAAACCTCAAGAGATATTGGAGAGAAAGGGTTGTTGAGGGACAGAAATTACAACATGGTGGTGGTGGGCAGCCACAGGCTGTCTCCCATATCTGTCTGCCAGGCTGTGTGCCCTTAAGGCATTTATCCATCATACTCTCCATTGCACACCAGAAGATCCATAACTGCTCTGTGTTTCTGTGAGGTCACTCAGCCCATTCTGGCAGAGCCCAGCAGCTGTGCTGGTCTGTGTTCTGCAGGCTGTTTGGTACCCCCAGCACCTCTGCTGGTTCCTGCCTGCCCCTCAGCTGGGGGTCAGCAGGTGGCTCATGCCCACGTCCCCAGCAATGGCACATCTCCCTTGGCTGCTCAATTGTTCATTGATAACAGAAATGTTTGCTGGGCAGTTTCCATCCAGTTTGTACAACCTTTCTGTTGGTCATTTAGATTGCCAGAGGCTCACACTGTGATCACTCAGCATCTGGTCCTTTAATAACATATTCTTTCCCTGCTGTAGGGCAATTGTTATATTTGATAGATTTCCTCATTTTCCAAGGAAGGGACAGTATGGAAGATTTTATGAAACACATGGAGCACAGCAACACTGCCAGGATGAGTATGTCAGCTTGCTCCAAGCTTTCAAAAACATTTTGTTATACCTGTGGTTTCTAGGACATAGACATCACTGGTGTCAATGTCACATCCCTGATTATCTGTGCCTCTGCTGGGTTGTGTGGCAGAAGTCTAAAATCATCAGTCAAACAGAGGAGGTAAACAAGAAACTGAAGGTGAGTTGTCTTCACAGCACAAACAAGGAGAATTACATAGAGGGTTCAAAAGAAACAAGAGAGATTATTGTTTGCAACACACTGCTGAATGGTGGGGCTCTCCCTGCAGAGGATTATCTCTGGGACTGGACAAGTGTTTCATTGCAGATGGGAGAAATGGGAATTACAAGCCTTACTCTCAGCTCCTAGAGTCCCTGAGCAGCATTTCCCTGGAGTTCTCCAGCAGTGTTACATTTTGCTTGCCTGACCTTTATCTTCCAGCACCTGCTGGCTTTTATCAGAGATAGAATAACAAGGTTCTTAGGGTTTAGCTTCACACACTGTGCTTTTTCTCACCTGTCAGTGCTGCACTGCCATGGCAGTGTGCACTGGGAGCCAGAGAGGGAGGAGGAGGCAGGGCTGGGAGATATTTCACCTTTTACTCTGCAATGAAAAGAGAAATCCAATTCATGAGCCTGGTCTGTTATCTCTGCCCAAAATGATGATGCAGTGCAGCCAGGCACACCACGTGGCTCTGCCTGCCTGGTGATGGCTGCACTCTCTGGGAAGTTGTCAAGGCCCAAAATCAGCAACTGTGGCTGAGTTCTGGGGCAGAACTGTGTCATTTGTTTGTCTGGAGGCCTGTGGGGTGAGCTGGGCACACTGGGTATCAGCATGGCCTCTGCAGCATGGAAACCAGAGGAATCACACATTTCCTTCAGCATTCCAGGAGACCCCTCACCCTGGGAGTTCCCACTGCAGTCATGTCCCAGGAGGGTGGGCTGCCCATACAAAAGGGAATCAAGTGGAAAACATGTCATCAGAAAAAAGCATGTTGAAAACCCTCTGGTGGCAGCATTTCACCAGTTTAGTGCAGACAAGCTCTTGGGTTTGATGCTGCCCACTGCTCTTGATACCAGCTGGGGGCCATGCCTGAGTTTGGCTGGCTGAGCCCATTTTGCTTCTGAGCTTGCTGGGCCTTGTAGAATGGTACTTGGCATTTTTCCTCCATGTCTCACTGAGAGTGGCTGGATTGTGTGGTTATTATTAGCACACATTCAGGCTCTCAGCAGCTGTAGGACACAAGCAGTAGCACATGTAAGCAGATTGGGTAATATGACCTTTTGTTTGTGCCAGGGTATGGGCATGAGTTCAGATATATAGAAATTACCTTGGACCTTTCTTCCCTCCCTTGTTCTATTTACAACCTTAGTGTATTTATGGTAGAGGGAAATGAATCAAAACTGACTTAGACTTTATTTAGCACTGTAGTTGCAGTTCTTACTTTGACCTCATTAAATATTTTCTTGGAAGATTGATTTCCTTTGGCTCATTTGTTGATCATTTCACATAAGAAGTATCCAGGAACTTTACTGATTTTATTTTACTGCTTTGCCTCTACAGTTAATTTTATAAACTGGTTCTTCAAAGCAGTAGGTGGACAGTCAGTATTTCAACATAGCTGATGCATAAAGGTGTATACCTGGTGTTATCATGAAATGTTATGAGGAGTGACTCAACCAGTATCTGCCATGTGTGAGCTCAACATGCTCATTAAACAGCATTTTCATATGTTTTCTTTCATAGGAAATGATGATGTAAAAGATGGAATATGAAAGTAAACAAAGCAGTAATATATTTAGGAAGTGTTTATTACCTTTCACCTCAAGATTTACAAGTGTTTTATAAACTATTAAGACTCAAACCTAGCAGGGTGTTATTGTAATGAGTATTGAGACATCCTACTTCACCCTGGACTGAAAACAGTCCTGAGCATGCTAATAAGTTTCTATGATAGATTTCCCTGTGGTGAGTGTTAATTGGGGTTGAGATATTATAAACAGGATGGGCAGTCCAATATTAAGGTCAAAGTAAAAATTGTTGTGGTTTACAAAGACAACAAAAGTGGTTTTTTTTCTAAATGTCTCTGAGGAAAATAAGATTTTTGGGGTTTTTGTTATTAATACAAATGTTTATTTACCTAGCAAGGGAAAGGATCCTCTTCTTAAAATTCCAATTGTAACTCAAATTCCAAAGCCCATCATATGAATGTTTTCATTGTTTAATTTGCTTAAATTTGTGGGGGAGAAGCTTTTTTTTTTTTAAAGCAGAAGTGTTCACATCATTGTGTGATTTCAGAAGGTTTAGTTCTAAGTAAAACACCAGATATTAAGACTTTTATGGTAAAATGATAAGAAGTACCAAAAATCACAAGAGAAATATTTATTGAACCTAAACCAAGTCTTATTCATTGTTTTCTTCATGGATCAATAGGAGTTTTAAAGGAATATGAATTGTTATAAAACAACATCAGTGGAGGGGTAGGGAAGGTGATACAAAATTCTTGCATAGAAAAGAATGAAACCAGGAACATTTTAAATTTCTGGATGGGATGTGACACTAACTATGTTGTACAGAGCAAAGGTGTTGTGGGTAAGTTTTAAGAAAGATTGCATTTCTAGTCTCACTGTAGGCAAGACTTTAGTATGTCTAACTTTGCTATAAATATCTCATCCTAATGAGAATTGAACTTCAACAGCTGAAAATATGAATAAGGTCACAGAATGATGTTTCTGTCAGTATTTGTTGGTAAAATCAGAAGGAGCATGGAACTGTCATAAAAGGGTTTTAAAATGCCTTCAATAATCACATGGCATCCTTCAGGATTTTATCCGGGCCCAGGTCATTACAGCCCACTACTTGCTGGATTCATCACAAATTAAACTAGTGATAACCCATCAAACACACTAATGGTTTTTGTCAATGGCTTTAGTACAGAATTAGTGGATACTGTTCTCATACACATGATGGACTATTCTCATACACATGATGGGCTTTTCACCCACTTAGATGAGGATATATTTTCTTTTGGAATTTGCTGTATAAAAACTATAGCTCTTCTACCCATATAAGCCCTTGAGGTTTCTAGCTAGCCAAGGGCTTTTTGTATTCTAGTTTGATGTATTTTTCTGGCTTGGTCTATCTAATCATGACTTTCCTGTTACACAGCAGAAAGATCAAGGAATAAGTTTCAAAACAATAAAAGGTCCCTTCTGTCTCTTGATTCAACAACAGAAGTAGACAGCTTGAAAAACCTGGAGGCTGATACCTGTTATTTTATTTTTTGCTTTTTGTTCAGCTGGGAACATTTTTCTTATGCTACTTGACCAAACAAGGATGGTCCCCCCAGTTTTCAGTACTTGCCTATTTTATGTGCAGTCATAAAGGCAGTAGCTTTGAAGCACACAGTTTATTGCCCATTTCTTGGTAAGACATGACTCATCCTCAAAGATTACAAAAATCCTACTCACTGAAATGATTTGTGCCACCTTTCCTCTTTCTGTAGCATTGCTGGGACAAGTCTTGTACCCACAACCATTGCCATCACCAGAGCAGTCAGGTGTGCAGCACTGACCATAGCTCTGACTGATGAAATGAACTGTTTAAACCTGCACTGAGGCTTTCAAGTTTGTTAGGAATCTTTAATATCTGTATGAGGTGGCACAGACAGAAATATATTTTTGTCGAGAAGAGGCCTCCATTCAACAGTTCTTTCCATCTAACTTGGTGGCAGATCTTCATAGTGCTGGGTGATAGAGATGTGGTACAACCTTCTCTCTGTCATAGACAGGTGATAGAACTCTTGATTCAGCTCTGAAATGCCTGTATTTTTCATATGGAAATGAATGAACCCAACCACAGCATTCCTGTTTGTTTGGTTGAACCTTTTACCTGTAAAGAACAATGCTGGCAGCCAGTGATACAGGGAGCAGCTGAAGAGATCCAGTGGTTGGATACCATGCAAGAGGCAGTCCCAGTGCACTGCCCTACAAGCAAATTCTATCTTTAGAATTACTGCAGAATCACATTCATTTATTAAAATGCTTCTCTTGGCACATGCTTGTGTTCCAGCTTGGGAATCCACCTGCTCTAAGGTACTGTCCTGATGGATTTAGCTTTGCCTGTAGCTTGGGGAAGGTTCACCATGGGTAGCACAAGAAGCTTGAAGGAGCACACCAGGAATAACCCTCCTTAGTCACAGCCACCCAGCTTGAAGGGGTGGGAGTCTATCCTGAGAGGGATGGAGGACAGAAGGGCTTCATGCAGCCTCCCATTATGAGCTGTGGGTTAGCATTATTTCTGGAGCAGTTGCAATTTAATCTTCTTTCAGTCGATACATGGACATTTGCTTTCTGCTTCAGTCAGGTATATTCCTCAGGAAGATATAGAGAGCTATTATTCTAAAGCCATTTGGTCACTTTTCCTTGCACAGACAAAACAGTCAGGAACAAAATATGCTTGGATGTTTTGGTGGATAAATTTTTGAGGAATGCTGTGGAAACTTAAGGTAGCTGGCAGGAAAATACACCAGCTCTGGGCTGTCTACAAAATCCCTGAATTTTTGACTCTTTTACTGATGTCTCTTTTTTTACCACACATGTTGATTCAGTCAATTCTGATTTCAACCAGGTTGCATGTGGGAGAAAAGTGAGGTCTGAGCAGATGACTGACATGAAATGGACAGCAAAGAACTGCACAGCTGTAGGAAGTCCAGCACATTCTGCAGTGCTCTAAGTCTACATACAATATGGATGCCAAAGCAATCAGACTTGAGGGACACTCAAACATTTAGGAATAGATGTAAAGTATACAGCCTAAAGACTGAAATCCTTGATCCTATGAATAGAAATGCTTTATCAAAATTTCTATAGATTGGGCTTCTTGTTCCTCTCATAATAAAGCAATATTGACAGCATATGGTGGGGGAATATGTAGAAATCCAAATTTTACTTGTTTCTGCAGTGAAGCTTTTTGCAGATGAATAGACCAGATCTCCCAAGGCACAGGGCTTGATTATTTTAAATGACTGAACAGGAGCTAGGAAAAGATGAGACAATTGTCTTGATAACAGCAGTATCTGCAACCAGAATAGACTGAGTGAAAGCAGTTGTGCAATAGATTTCTAGTTTATAGTTTCAGGTCACAGGTTAATCAATACCTAAAAGGATGTTGAAGGAAACCATTTTTCAGGGCAAATCATTCATGAAAACCCTGGGGACAGCTCTTCAACTTCTGGATCCTTTAGAGATGGCTTTTCCCAGAGATGGAGTACCAGGCTTCAAGCACTGCATGGGGTGAAGCTGACCTGGTAGTCCCTTGCTTGCTGTATGTCCTACCTAAATGCCTGATGAAAAAAAGCATTAAAAATTGTGTGTGCTCACCATGAGAATGTGTTGTGGCTGGCATCTAACTTGAGTGGTTCCATCCCACCAGTGCAGTACCCCTCTGTGCTTCTGGGTAGGAAGAGAGAGAACAGAGTTTATGGTATCCTGCTTTTATGTTGCTATACAACACACTGCCTGATTTCAGTCATCAGTGAAGTGTTCCCTTCACTGAGCCCAAGTTATCCCAACAGTTCCTGACTTTGCAAAACATTTTGAAACCAAAAAGTTGAAACGTACCAAATGAGTGCAGAATTTTCTTATTAAGTTGAAAATAAAGTAGTTCTTGGATGCTCTGGCAGTGCTAAATCCTAACAGTAATTTTTCTGGCCTGAAATGTTTCTTCCCCAGTTTATCTAGGTCACACAAAAAGCTAATTCAATATTGCAGGCATGAGTACTCTGCCTGGGTGGATTAATGGACTGAACTGAGCTTCCACCTCTTCCCCCATGATACTGTGTTGAAGACCTTAGTCAGTAATTATTAATACTATTGGCCTACATTCTTGTCTCCGTGTGTGTGTGTATATATATGTATAATTTTTTTTTAAACTGTAAAATTAGCTTCTTTTTAGCCAGTGAAAGGGGTTGTTTGATGTTTTCATTCACAGGCAGACAGCTGGATTACAGGCCATCACATAGAACTAAGGCTCCTGGGTTGAACACAGCACTGCCTGTCTCTTCTAAATTTCAGCCTGATAAGCAGCAAGCATTTCCTCCATGCCAAGCTTCTAAAAGGCAGGCAGAGAGATTTGGGCCTGAAAATCTGGATGGCAGCTTTAACACCCTTTAGGTTCTGCAGTCCTAGGGGCTGGCACAGCGTTACGCCTGTTGGCCTAGGGAGAGCTGGGGAACTGGAATATTTCAGTGCTGACCACAAGTAAAATCAGTGAGGCCTTCTCTGTCCTTTCCTTCCAGTGCTGTTTTCCACCACTATTTTTGCCTTTTTCCTACAGAAAAATGAGCTGATCTGCTTTGCTTGCCAAAGCAGTTGTCAGAGTGTTCCAGGACATGAGCTTATGCCTTATGAGTATTTCAAACAGCTACACTGGATGGGATAGAGGATTCCTTAGGATGGAACAAGTCTTCCAAACAGCCGCACAGTTAATATTGAATTTTCATTTTCATTAGTGCTGTAATGTCCAGTGCTCTGTAGGGAAACAATGGCCAAACTTTGCAGGTGCCATTTAGTAACAATGAAGAAGGAGATCAACTTACTAAGTGCTGATCTTTGTGACAGTTCACCTTCTCACACACTGCAGCTTCAACAATGGAGAAGGCATGGGACCAATTTCCATGTTTCCTTGACTACAAAATACAATTATTTTCCTTCTGGAGGGCCTACATATACCATGAAGTTTTCAATAGGGACTGGGGAGAAGTTAAACAGAAGAATTTGGCTAATACTGGAGGTTTTAGCAAGGTGTCAAATTGCTTGATTTTTGGGTCATTCACTTTGGAAGATATTTACACTAGTTGTTTATGTATTTTAAGGGACTGAAAAATTAAGTGCAGTCCTTGTGACGCAGAAATAAAATCAAGTTTAATTTGATGAGGAAACAGGTGTTTTCTAGCACTCTTATGCACCAGGGACATTGTGTAGGTACATTGAAAGTATGTTGAAGCGTAGCATTCATGACTGCTGTGGCTCACAATTAACTTCATAAATAAACACTCTGTAAATAGGAAGATGATTTATTGTGAGATCAAAATGCCTATGAAGAGCTTTGATATAATTTTTGTATGAAAGAATCACCATTATCAAATGCATGTTTGGCTCCTACTGTTTTGGGCAACTAAATTTTCACAATCTGGATGGAGAGTTGATGCATTTTTCAATGTTACTCACGGTTTTCATCACCAGACAGAACCATGCTTTTTCTGCTCTTGGGAGTGCAGCCTAAATGTCCTAATAAATATATTTTCTTGTAAACTGGACAGATTTTGGTCACTTGAACTACAGAGGGAAAATCTAACATAACTTCTTCAGACTCTTTTGCTTTATCTTTATTTTTGATCTTGTTTTGGAGTGACCTTGGTAATAACAAGAAAGTTATGAGATGGGATTTTTTAAAGCCTTTTGTCAAATATGGCAAACTTTATGGAACTGCATTTCTGTCTGTTTGTCAGTGAGTTATTTCCTCCAAATACTTCTAAAATCTACCTTTTTCATCAGCTTTGACGAAGATAAGGAGCCTGAAATTTAGTTCAGAGTAAGTTTCAGAGAGGTAGAGAAGAGAGAAATCAGTCAGTCTCACCTCAGCAATGAAGTTGTCTGTGAGAGCTCCTTGGTTACGTGCTTGGTTTGCCTCACCAGCTTTCTGCAAGAGCAAGGACATGGGGCAGCAGGAGTGCCTAGCAAGCTGCCTAGGGCTTCTCCTCTGGTAATTTTGGTTTTCTTCAACACTGGAGAAAATTGAAAAATGATGTTTCTATCTTGTATTCTGGATAAGCACAGCCAGCTTCAAAGAAGTTCCTTGTGCATGGAAGGCTCTGTTATCTGTGGGATACATCAAGCTTTCACAGCGCCCAGCTAAGAGGTAACTTGTCCAACAAGCAAGAAGTGATGTGCCAGAATAATTCCCTGGTAACACAGGTTGGTTTTGTTGACTATCCCAAGCTTTTATTGGCATCATTCTGCTCACAGGCTGACAAGTCAGTATGACTTGAACAGCAACATGAGTGAGCTGGACTGCGACACATCTGTGACAGCCCTGCCTCCCTGATAACAAATGGGGTCATCACCCTTAGCCTGTGAGATACTGGCTCCACTGAGCACCCTGCTTTCTCCCCATTCACCT
Source organism: Agelaius phoeniceus (assembly GCF_051311805.1). NCBI lineage: Eukaryota > Metazoa > Chordata > Aves > Passeriformes > Icteridae > Agelaius > Agelaius phoeniceus. The sequence continues at coordinate 143,293,886 of NC_135265.1, read as the reverse complement.
TTCTAGGCCTTTCTTCCATAAGCACATGGGCCCCCCTTTACTCCAGGATGCTGACAGACCCAAAAAGGTCACAAACAACAAGAAAAGTCTCCAAAAGGACCAAGAAATGTTGTCTCCAAAGTGTTTTAATATCTCTTTTGTCCATATTTTTCTCCCTAAAGTTTGCAGGCTCTCAGGTGTCCAAAATGTGTTTGTGCAAAGGAGTTTGTGTGCCACAGCTGCAGTTGTCACCATGTAATTCAGCTGAGTCTGGTTACTGGAGGAGGGTACCAGAGCTCATGTGTTGCCTTCTTGTGAAGGCCGCGATGACCTGGTTTCAGGGGCCCAGCACTTCGATCTCCTTTGTGGGATCCCTTGTGGCCAATAACGGACGCTGACACCAATGTGGTGGACGGTTAAAGGCCTTTATTGAGAGATCTTTAGGGTATTTATGGACTAAGGGGTCTCTCTACGTCAGACAGGGGTTTGGCTATACTTTCTAGGGTTAGTATGGAGTGGAAAGTTACTGGCATGCATAGGTTAGGGGGGCTACACGTCTGGCTACATTCCAAGGGTGATCCTTATCTATGGGGAGGGGGGTAGAAGGATTCCTGTAACTTTCCGTTACAACCCGAAATCTTCCGAGCGCCTGTCCCTGGCCTACCACACTTCCCCCCCCTCTTTCACAAATGAACGAGGTAGTCTTATACATAGGCATTAAAATGAGGTAGGAAGTTGAGATCTGATTAGGGAAAAGGGTCTTGGGAAACCTGAGTAAGTTTCTGCCAGGCAAGTCTCTCGTGACTGGCAGCGTTCCCTGTTGAATTCACAGGAATTGTGGCTGCCCCAGGAACAGGATGTTAGCCCGTTCTATGCGGGCCTGAACGAATGAGACTAGCTTGTTCAGCAGGCATGGCCCGAAGGTAACAGCTAAAAGCAGTATTGCCAATGGACCTATTAGGGTAGAAATCAGGGTGGTTAGCCATGGTGATTGGTTGAACCAGGATTCGAACCAGTTCTGTTGGGCTTCCCTGTCTTTCTGTCTCTGAGCCAGTCTGTTTCGGAGTTCTGCCATGGAGTCCCTAACGACTCCTGTGTGGTCAGCGTAGAAACAGCATTCTTCTTTCAAGGCGGCACACAGGCCCCCTTGCTGCATGAACAGGAGATCCAGTCCTCGCCTGTTCTGCAGGACCACTTCTGAGAGTGAAGAGACTGACTTTTCTAGGAAGGAAATGGATTTCTCGATCCTCTGCAGGTCCTCATCGATGGTCATCTGCAGCTGAGACAGTCCTTGGTGTTGAGTTGCCAGGGCTGAGACACCTGTTGCCGTTCCAGCCGCTCCTAGGCCGAGCAGCATTGCGATAGTTATACCTGTTAATATTTCTCTCTTGTGGAGCCGGTTGTTATTTTCGGAAAGGTGATACACCTCTTCGTCTGAGTGGTACAGGATCCTAGGGATGATCAGAACTTGAACACAAAAATCGTTAGAGTTATCGAATTTGGCAAGAGACACGCAGGGACTTACTCCAGATCTCTGGCAAACCCACATCCCAGATGTGGATGGGACTACCCACTTATTATTTTTTCTGTCGGGCTCGACTACTTCGGTGCAGATGTCGCCTTTCCGCCTAGCTAGGGTTGCATTGCCGAAGCATCTGCCCTGACCTGTGACTTGACTCAGGGTAATTCCTTTGCGGGGTGTGTCCCATCTGCACTGGCGAGGGGCATCGGCTGTGGAATAGCTGAAAGGGGTATCTAAAGCGACTCCTTCGTAAAAGGGGGGTTTAACATCGTAACAAAGCCAGCAGGACTCAGTTAGGTTCGGGTTAGATTCATTTAGGGATAAAAAGGTAGCTTCTAACATGCGAAGGATTGGGTCCGAGCCTGACCTGGCTGAGCGGCCTATTTAGAAGGCTTCCTCATCGCCAGTCGGGACGTCGGTGACCCTTGTGGGTAGGGCTTTGGGGTAGGTCATGTTTCTCCCTTTCTGTGTGCTTTTGCCTGTGGGAGCATAGGGTATGAAGATCCCCTGCCCCACTATGGGTTGGCATAGATGGGCCGTCTCGCATCCATAGCGGGAGGGGGCTGAATCCCGCACGTCCCCTCCCTCTCAAAAAGCATACGGCTTATTTGCACTATATCAAAAGGGAGTAAATCATCATTGCTAAAAAGACCATCCACGAGAGTGGAAACCACCCCTGAGTTAATTCCTTTTTCTGAAATGGCTTTTACTATTGTTTGAACGTCTTTGGAATTAACGGGAGTATACGTTCTTTGCTGGTTCCCCTGGGGTCCCGTAATTCTCACCGGGAAGGCATGCACCGATGCCGCGGATGCCCATTCCGCGCATTCGATTTTGATTTTACCCCAGTCGGTGAGTTCGTATTGGGGCTGGTTCCCGGTTGTGTTAAAAGTTTTATTTGGTTTCGTCTGAAACTGCATTGATTTTGTTTTCTCTGCTTCCGAGTCGCTGCTGGACTCGGTGGGCTCCGCAGAGCGATCCGGGGAGCTGTGGCTCCCTTCAGAGTCGGAAGTCGACTGCCAATATACTTCCGGTCTCTGCTGCCGTTTTGTTCGGCTACGGCCCCGCTCCTCCCCTCGGGGGCGGTGCTGATGTTGCTGGCGGTGCCGCCCCCTGGGCTCGCCCTGCCTCCCGCAGGGAGGGATCTCTCCCATATATGGTGGCATCAGTAGGCGCGGCTCCCGAGCGAGTGCCTGCCCTCTGTTGCACCCCCACGCATGCGCGTCTGCTGGGACCCACGGCTCTCGGCCGGGCATGGGCTCAGCGCTGGTTTCCCGCGCATGCGTGTTCGCGGCTGGCCGCGGTTCTGGGTTCTTCCCGCCGTGAGGCGGCGGGCTCCACCCCTCTCCCCGGCCACCCGCGCCATATTCAAACGGGTAGGGCGGCGGATCCCCTCCGCCGCTCGCCCGCGTGCCAGCCCTCTCGGTATTTCGGGCTTCTGTCGCCAGCCCCTCCCAAAAGGACCGTGCGAGTCCCTCCGCTTCTTGCGCTAAGTCGGCTAGCGGCGGGGAAGGGTGTGGCGAGGGGTCCGCGGGCACCCCGGGGGGCTCCGGAGGTGGTCTGGGCCCCGGCGGGTCCCCTGAAGGGGTCAGGGGGTCCCCCGGGGGCTCCGAGGGCTCCGGGGGCTTTGGGCTGGAGGAGGGATGGGTCGCGCCCGGCCCCCCCGTCTCCCCGCTCTCAATCGGGTCGCCGCCAGGGGGGTTTCGCGTTCCCGCCCCCTCCCCCTGCTGTGGCGCGATTAACAAACAGGAGCGCGCAACGTTCCACGTCTCCTGTTCTTCTAATGCTTTGCGTAGGGCGGCTTCTGCCTTCCCCCACGCTTTCAGGCTTTTGCTGCTGCCTGTGGCTTTTGTGTCCTCTGCTAGCGCGACAGTACATTTCTGCCACACCCCAGGGTGTAATATATCTATGGGTCGAGAAATGACCCCAATTTCTAGGAGTCTCGTCAATGCGAGATTAAAATTCCTGAGTTCACATTTGATTCCCCATTGCATATGTATCAAACTTACGACCTTCGCTATCGCTTCCATACGAATCGCGGGTCTCTGGGGCGTCCCCCTTCTTCGTTATGGCCGTTCCGGCGTTGAGTGCTGTCCCCTGGCCAGGAGTACTCCCGTCGCCCGGACTCGTCCCTCCGTCCTGATCCCGGGTTTCGGCACCACTATGTTGCCTTCTTGTGAAGGCCGCGATGACCTGGTTTCAGGGGCCCAGCACTTCGATCTCCTTTGTGGGATCCCTTGTGGCCAATAACGGACGCTGACACCAATGTGGTGGACGGTTAAAGGCCTTTATTGAGAGATCTTTAGGGTATTTATGGACTAAGGGGTCTCTCTACGTCAGACAGGGGTTTGGCTATACTTTCTAGGGTTAGTATGGAGTGGAAAGTTACTGGCATGCATAGGTTAGGGGGGCTACACGTCTGGCTACATTCCAAGGGTGATCCTTATCTATGGGGAGGGGGGTAGAAGGATTCCTGTAACTTTCCGTTACAACCCGAAATCTTCCGAGCGCCTGTCCCTGGCCTACCACACTCATGCCCCAATGTGACTTGTAGAAAAGGAGCTCTGTGTTCCCTTGCTCCCTTGATCATCCTCCAGCCCCAGATGTCTCTCCCCAAGAACTAAGGGAAGTCAGAAAAATGTCCTCTATTTCCCAGATCTGCACTGGAAAAGAGCAGCCTTTTCCTCCCTGTTTATTCTCAGCCTTATATGTTCAGACACAGAGCATAAGTTCACAGAAAAAGCTCATGTTTTTTCCCTAGGAGAATAGGGAGGAAGGATCAAACAGCTCTTCCATGACACTGGGCTCTCTCTCTCTCCTTTGCTGTAGTCTGAGTCAGCTGCTCTTCCAGATTTTCTGTCCCAGTATCATGGCACAGTGGCTAAAGCAAAACCCCATTAAAATGGTTGTGTTAGGTCTGGCCAGGGCACACAGCTCAGATGGGGATCTGCAGCAGTGTTATGAAATTGAAGCATTTTGATTTCACTTATAATGCCTTTCCAAGGGTGAGTTTAGCAAAGCTTTATTCCTTCCCTGCCTTCATATTTCCTAATGGGATGTGCAACCTGCAATTAGGACCCACCATAATTGTGGCTCATATCCATCAGGTCCATGGATATGCTGCAATAACACTACCAGCATGAGGAAGATGCAAGTCAGCAAAGCTATCTCCAGGAAAAGAAATTTCCCCTTGCTCTTCTGCCCTCTCAAACTGTCCTCCCAGAGCTCCTTTGAGTGGGGTGGCAGAGCCCTGGGGCAGGCAGCCAGAAATGCTGTCAGCTCTGCAGCTCTGCCCTCTGCCAAAAACAAATCAGGAAACCTGCAGTGAGTTCAGGAGCTCAGAGCCGACATGGAGAGCTGAAAGGACTTTGTAAAGCAGAGATTAATTTCTGGCAAAGGATGTCTGACATTCATGAGCTATTAAAGCTTTTGGATATAAAAAGCACTGGCCTGTTTTATTAAGGGTGAGCCCAGCTAGATGGCTTTCTTTGCTGTAGGAACTGAAATGCTGCTGCTTTCTGAACCCATGAGTCAGTTTTATAACTCTGCTTGATTGCCATTTCTTTGCTTGCCCTCTTCACTGCATGTGCTTGGGTCAGAGCTGAGTGACATGAACTGGCATTAACTGGCATTTGTTCCACATCTGGATCCTGTCACTAGAAATGAAGATATTTTTAGCCTGAGTTGAATCATTGCTATTCTTAGATTTTTGGCTGGTGCTGTATTCTTCCTTCTTCTCCATCTTATATCTCCTGAAGGTTTTTTTGCTTTGTTTCTCCCAAAGCTCACTAATGAGGATATTGGGAATATATCACAGCTAATAGAGGAGGATGTCTTGGGATTGCTCTGAATTTTAAAAGACAAGAATAATAATTTTCAAGCCTTTCTGTAAGAAACCATCATCACTGAATTACTGGGGAGGTGTGTGTGTGTGGGTGTTACTCTTAAAATCTGCCCCCAGATTTTTTTTCTTACAGGTAGGGTCTAGTCTTGACTTGCTTGGAGTAGGAAAAGCATAAAGGTAAGATAGATATAGATCCTGACCTCTTAAATGGTGAAAAATGAAAGCACAGGAGAAGTGAAATTATCAGAGATCCTTGAATACATCTGCACCACCACCAAACCCACCTCTTCTCAGCTGGGAGTGAGATTGTCTTTGCCCTGTGTCTACAATTATTCTTGCTCCTATTTTGCCCACCATTGTGCAATCTTCTGAGAGAGCTGGTAGTTTGAGACTGTGCTGTCGGGGAAAACAAGTAAACTGATAACATCTTTTATTTCCCATTTTTTTAGAAGCAGATAAATTAATGCCAAAATTGTGATTTAAAGTCTTTTTTTGATGATAAGGTGTTAAGCATCCTCTAAATTGTCTATTTAAATTAATTGGGGGGGGGGGAGATAATTTTACTGTAACTGGTTTTAATGATATGTAATAATAAAGTTGATAACAATAATAAACACTGCTCAGGCATTACCAGAACAGGATTTTTCTTGAGATATTGCCATGCCATGAAGCTGCCAGCTGGGCTCCATCCCCTGGGCTTTCTGGCAGCCAAACACTAACAAGGAAGCACCTGGGTGCTGTACAGAGTTTTCAGTGCAGAGGCACAACAGCTCCTTCCTTTCAGCAGCTCAGCTCAGTGGCTGTCCCTGAGCTGGTGGTCACTGCGGCTGGAGGGCAAGGAGAGGGTTCAGGTTTGCCACTCCCTCCTCCTGCAGGGCATTTGGAGCCTGCTGGGTAATTATGGAGATCCCTATAAGAAAGGGATTGGGCAGCACGGTGACCCTCAGAGCTGCCTGTTTCCTACTCTGTCCATTCATCAGGAGATTCACCTGCCCTTACCAGGAGCTCTGGCAGCTTGCATTAGCAGCTACAGCTGCAGGAATAGCAACACACCCAAATAAACATCTCCTTTCTCTGGCTTCCCCAGTTTATGTTCAGCTGAGATGCACTGGAGTTCAGTCCTTCCCTGTGCCTAGGATAGGATTTCCCACAAAATCCTCAGGAGAGAAATGGGGAAATTATCCTTAATTAATTTTTCTTCAGAAATTGGGAACCAAAGAGTTTGCTGAAGACACAGGTGTGTGCAAGTATGTTGGCCTATGTAGAAGAAGAGTTTTCAGAGCATTATAAAGAATCAGAACATTGAAGATGAGAGGTCTCTCTTGGCCTCACAGGAGCCCGTCTGGGAGCCCCTTATGGCTTCTTCAGCCTCTGCAGCTGCAGGCCCATGTCTGTCAAGGCTGCAGATGGCACAGACCAGCAGAGCTGCTTTGCTGTGCACTGCCTGGAACAGTCTGTAGGGCCTTATCCTGCTCCTCACAAGCAGCTCTGTGGCAGCTGCCTCCAACTCAATGAACCTCCATGCAAAATCTCCAGGGTGTGCTGGATGTGGGTCACTCCAGCTTCAGCAGCACCCCAATACATCACCCATCCTCTCAGAGCATCCACTGCTCTGAGCACAGGGCTGTGGTCTCCCCTTGACTTGTTTCAATCTGACAGATTGAAATTGCTCTTCACAGGGAAGTGATGAAAAATGACACCCCAAAAGCAGTCTAAGATACCAGTCTTCCTTTCCAAAAGGCTGTTACAAGCAGAAAAAGTGAGAAGAGACCTGTTACTGACAGTCATGTGCTTTTGAATGTCTGTGTTTGCAAAATTCAAGAGTAAGATTAACTAGATTAACAAGGACATCATTTTAAGCAGTGTGCCTGCCTGTGTGTATATGTTGCTGTGTGCATGCTTGTTTTCAGGTTTCTAAAATGCAAAAGTAGCAGAAAATAAGAAAAATCTTGCAAGTTTTTGGGTTTACAACATGGCAAATACAGATACTTTTCTTTACATTTCTGCTTCTTTTGTTATCCTAAATAGACTTTTATTCCTTTATACTGTAATAGAAGTCTATAATCTTACCAGCTACCTGGACCAGAGAGGAAAGCACATTAGCTGCCATTCCTCATCAAATCCCAGTGGCAGAGTATGGAAGTAGGCTGTTCCTTGTGCCACAGCAGTCCTTTCAAACAAACTCTTTCAGAAGGAGAACACAACAGTGCATTACATGAAATTGCTTTCAAGGTAGGAAGAGCAAGATGTGCAGCTAAACCAAAGTGTGCTGCTAAACATAATAATAGATTGGATGCTGTTGGGTCACCTGACATACCACTGCAATAGAATAACAGTGCATCATTGCTTCCCTAGCTGGCCAGCCTGAAGGACAGATGTAGCTGTAAGACAGCTAGCTGCTCTGTAAGACAGCTACACAAAAATAGATCACTTAATTCATTTTCATGCATCTAAAATTATAAAGAGCTGGGCTTCAGGAGGGAGGCTTCAGTTCTGTTTCTCTATATTGGAGAGGATCAGATTTCTGTATTTCTGAAGGTTTGCTGCCCACTTATGAGCCTTAGCAATTTCTCACACCCTACCCCAATCAGCTGTAGTATTTCTATGTGTGAAGATTCATGAAAGATTGGGATTTTCAGCTGGTGTTTGATTATTCAGCCACTTACTCAAGAAAGCAGCTGGAGAGTTGAGAGTAGCCTGAGGGCATTTGGGACTGAGCTGTGACCCGACAGATTTCAGATGCTTACACACAAATGCATCATCTTAATGTGGGCCCTGGTTTGATGGGCAGGGAGAGCAGGCTTCTCCCAGAGCTGCAGCATGGGAATAAAAGGAGAGGCAGTTTCCATGCTGAGTTAGTGCTGAGCTAACCCTGCACACAGCTGGAGAAAGCAGGTTTCATTAGTTCTCTCAAAAACTCCGTTTCCACATAGAAAAACAACAGAAAAAATTCAGCCAGTGTTGAAGAGAAAATACATCTTTACAGTGCTATTGTCTATCCTCTGTCCTCCCACAGAAGCCACTGGGAAAGAAACACTTCTGTAGGTATCACACATCTCAGTACAAGGAGCCTTGGGTGAAATCTCCAGTGATCTGATGACCACATTAAACACCAGCAGGGACACAGCAGCTCCTGGCCCTTCTCCAGTCACACAGCAAGCCCTGGCTGGTGACCCTGAAAGGTCACCTGGTCCAGCCAGGGAGCCTCCATGCAGTTATGTACCCCTGGCCTCATCACAGCCTGAAACCCTTCAGTGCTGGGGCCCCACCACAGCCCTGCAGAGGCTGTTCCTGTGTGTGATCATTGTCACTGTAAAAAATGGCTTTGTCACATGGAGATGAGACCTCTTCTTGTGCAGCTTGCTCCTGCTGACATCCTCTCCTTGGGGTGCCTTTGTGAAGACACTCTTTGCAGCTTCCCTTTAACTATTCAAATAGTCTGATGAGTCTCCCTCTGAAGACTGAGCCATCTCTTCTTCAGGGTGAAAAGAGCTATTTCCTTCCACCTTCCTTCACAGGGCAGGTTCTCCAGCCCTTTGAACATCTCTGTGGCCCTCCTTTGGACCCTATCCAGACTGTTCATGTCTTTTTTGACCTGTAGGAACCAGAACTGGACATAGTACACGATCTCCCAGCACAGGTTCATCTTTAACTATTGTCCTTGCTTTTGTTGTTATCCCTTTTATGACATTATCATCCATGCACAGCTTTTCATACACAAGATCTGCAAATGCAAATGAGAATTTGAAAAATGGTCCACTTGAAGGAGTTTTGAAAGTTTGCAGAATCTGGGAAATATTCAGTACATAATCCCTCAGAAAGTTTAGGTGAAAGGTTATTGTTCTTAGCTGTGAAATAACACTTCAGAATTAGAGCTGTAATGGCTGCAATTTTACTCTTAATGTGCTTTAAAAGATGCACATAAACATTTGCTTATAGTCAGTGTCAAGTAGTAACTTCTGAAGCAGCTTCAGGGTGGTCTTGATAATGCTTAAAAATACACTCATCTCCATTGCAGAATAAGAAGGGTGAGTTACTTGTGACAAAGTAGGAGAAAACACAGAAATGCATTTGAACTTGTCAAATAGCTGAATTATAAACATCTTTTTCAGAAGAAGTTAGGATTTGAAAATATTCTTGAGAAAATATTTTTAACTGATGTGTTCTGAATATATTGGCAAAGATCCTGTTTACTATAAAAGGGCAGAATCATGCACTTAATGAAAATACATGAATTTGGAAAAGATAATTTCTCTCCTCGAGTCAGTTCCATAATATTTTTGCAGCTGTAGCTTCTTGTTGTAAAGCATTTCAGTAAGGTTGAATGTCAGGTTCAGTGCTTGTCTCTTTCTTTAATATATAATTTGGTTTTCAGTGCTGAGAATTTCTCTAATTAAAAGTTATTTATGTTGCATAGAAAGCTTGTTCACCAGAATTTTTTTAATAGATAAATTATTTCAATCACTTGCAACTTTGAGATGATCCTCGGGCTACAAATTCACCACTTTGCCTTCCAACTCTTCTCTGGCTTTCCCCAGATCTTTTAATCATCAGGTTGTGCAGACAATCCTTTTGTGCTTGTGCCTTTGCCTCTTTCTTATTTCAGGCTTTGAGGGTTTTTTCCCTGGTATTCTCTTGAAATCCAATGTCACAGTGCTGTGGTGCTGCCAGAGATACCAGGGCAGCAAATAAACACCAAGTGAGGTTTTTCCAGCAATACAGACTGATTAAACATATTTGCCTCTAATAGATCAATATGTGGGATAGTGTGTGTGGATCAGGCCACCCTCTCTCCCAAAGAAGAGAGTACAGCTTGAAACAGGACTGAGAAAGGCAACAAGGACCATCACACTGCTTTAGGAGGAAAGGCTTTAAAAAGGACTTCAGTCTGGAATGAAAACAAGAGTGGATGTGACAAAAGAGGAAAGGATTAATTCCTTCTCACAATCTGTGCCACAGGTAGGACCCAGCTAAATTACTAGAGATAGGTTTAAAACAATGAAGAGACCATACTGGTTAATAGGAAGTGCAACTTCCCAGTTGGGCTTCTTAAAGGAGGTCAAAAGTAAAACCAGGCTCTGAAAGGGAATAGATAAACTGGCACAGCAATGAGCTATGAGCAGGTATTAGACATGGTTATCTGGGTGAAGCTTCTTCTAGGACATCATCAAAGCACTGCTTGAAAACATTAACATTATTTCAGGATGGTTAATTTGGACTTGCTCCACTCTGGCTCTGAAGACTGAACACCCACCAGCAGTGAGAGTGCCTGGGGTGCTGCAGGAGCACAACTCAGATTTTATTTCAACTGGAAAGCTCAGATCCCATCCAGCAACACGTGGGGGCACAGACTGAAGCAGAATAAGACAATCAAGACTTTTTTTTTTTCTGAAGTGCTTAAATGTGAACTGCAACACATGTGAAGGCTCACCATTATACAGTTTTGGAGAAAGCACCATGACTTCAGTGGATTCACTTTCTTCAGGAGAGGATGATGAAAGAAAAATAATCTCCTCACATCAGTATTGAGATGGATAAATGCATGAAATGCACTAAGTGCCCCTAAATATAGGAAATGGCCTAAACATACAGTACCACTGTGGAGCACCCATAGAAGTGCTCATAATGACCATGTGGAAAATGGCCTTTGAGTGAAAAATTATTTTCATTCTTATGGGTGAAAAATGGATTTGGCTTTTAAGGCTGTCACCAAAGTTTCAAATTTTGTACCTGCAGGGACCAGCTTTCATGGTATCTGTCTCTCTCTCTTCCTTATCCAACAGCAGAAATTTGAAGGGTCACATACAAGCATTAACAATTAACAATTGACTGAGGATTAGTTCCAGGCTTAGAAATTCCCTTCTTTTAAAACAACATGGCACATAAGAGCTTCCTTGCTTTGATACACCAGAAAAGGAGAAAGAAAACAAAGGAATTTTGAAATTCTGAAATTTGATCCTCTTTGATATGAAGATATTGCTGCTGTTCACAGTTAGTTTACCCCACATGTTCTTGGAGCAGATAAAAAATGTGTTTGAATTTTAAAATTCAGAATGTATGTAGGAAAACATGTTTTCCTCAGTTGACTGGCTCCTAATGCCATAGTGACAGTGTAGGAAAAAAGCTGGACATTTTTCCTGCTTTGTGAATTCTGTTTTTCTGGGTTTTTAGTGGGCTGCAGTGACATTAGTTGATGAACAGTTATTTCTCTCTGAGCATCACTCTTTTTCTAGTGAGAGTAAATTGCAGTTTGAGATATCAAGAATGTTGAACCTTATGGTGTTGATCCTGGTTTCCAGTTGATGTTATTTAGGACATTTTATTTCTTGTATATTTATAATAATATCAACCTTTATTCTGTTTATAAAAGTCTCTCCTCCATGATAGGAGAAACTGAAAATACAGCCAGAACACAATGTACAGGCTCAAGCAGCAGAAAGCAAACAAAGAGAAGTTAAAATATTTATATGAAGTCTTGGAAGAATTATATCAGGGACTGACTTTTTTTTTTTCTGGAACAAAGATTTTTTTAAATGCAGCCATTCACTTCCACCTCACCTGGGGATGTTCCTGGCAATGTGCATTTCTAAGAAACATGAATCCTTACAGGAGTCTCACTGGATTTGCTCTTAATTTGCTGATCAGTTAACATGAAAATGATATGCAAGTAGCAAGCTAACATTATTCAGTTGATTACTAGACATAATTTTACATTAAATTGATAGTGTTTCTATAGAAATGTTAGGAAGTGGGAAAAACATATGAACAGCTAGATTAAAAATAATCAAAAACCATCTTAAGCTTCAGAACTATAATTTAAGCACCCAGCTTCTTGTAATAAAATGGTAAATAAAAGCAAATGAGAACAGACCACAAGGCAGACTTGCAAGACTCCAGTCTGCTTCTTAGTGAGCAATCAGTCAAAAAAGCATATTAAAGATTGCTGATGAGAAGCAGTGTTCAGAATAACTGGTTTGCCAAAATTATTTCTGTTCTGTACTCTTGTCAAAACTAATCACAAATGTTATTGCAGCCAGGAAGGAGGGAGAGAATCAGCATTAATTTCATGGACACAGAGCTGTTTAGATCCACAGGTCATGTCAGTTCACTTCAGTCTTTGGGAGTGAGTAAATCTATTTAGTTTTTTCAGCTTTTTCACAGAGACAGATCAATTCAAAGCTTAGCACATATCCCAGCTGAATTCTGTAACAGCTCCCTCAAAGCACCAGGTACTTCTGGAGGTTCTTATTGTATTGTTTAATAAGCACTACCAGGGAAACAACTATTCTCGCTGCTGTTCTGCAGTGCCACAGGCAGGGGAAGGACTCAGACACACAGTCCAGTCACTGTTTCAGCAGATCCATGGTCCTTTTTCTCACTTTGGAGACTGTGCCAAATGTGATTCAACTGGGTTTTCCTTGATCCTGACTCAGGCACCAACCCCTTTGGGACTGTTTCACCAGAATAGCTATCTTGCAAAGATGTATCATTACACATAATGAAACCAAGGCAAAATTGTTCAGCAGCCCATTAATGCGGGAAAGAACTCTTCAGGTAAATTCAGCAACTGGTCACAACAGTAATGTTCTTTTCAGTCTGCCTGGTAGGACACTGATGGAACAACAACCAATATTTTTGCAAGCCCTTTTCTGCACCTTTTGGTACTGCTGGATGGGAAAGGCCAGAGGCAGCAGCCCAGCCTTGCAGGAGTTTCACTGTTCTTGGCAGTCTTGTAGACAGCAGTGAACGCTGCGCACCTTAGATCCTTGAAAATGTGGGTCCTGGCTTTTTGCAGCAAGAATCTATAGTTTCAGTTGAATTAAATTAAAAATGCAGATATAATTATATCCCTTCTTTTCTCTGTTTTCCCATCTGTGCAAGTCACATACACACCTTTTAATGCCTTTTGGGTTGTGAAGTCCTGTGTCTAAGTCAAGTAGATTGATTCCACCACTGGAGAGATGGAGGGAGGAATCCAGCCTGACCTGTCTGGCCTCTGTGCTGCCCCTTAGCTGCTCATCCATCCTCCATCCTCGTCCTGTAAGCATGCTCAGAAGTGCAAATGATAAATATGGTCAGGAAAAACAGGACATGTTTTCATGGGTGATTGATAGAACTGCTTTGCCTAAACAATGCATTCAGAAGAGTTGGGTGTTTTCTGAGTCATGCTAGCTTCTGAGATGCATAAAGAACTTCAAGCTATTAATTACTGAAGAATCAATCAAACTGAGAATTGAAGGTCCCACAAGAGAGACAGCAAAGAGAATATAATAAAGGAGCTGCATGTCCCCTGTTGGTACATGTGTTTGAAAGGAAGATGTAAATGGGTTTTATATTAAGAATAACACAAAATTTCCATCACTTCATGTCTGATCAGAGGGTCTGCTCCAGCTCTTGGCAATTTGATTCTTCTGTCACCTGAGTACATTCAGCCCTACAAATACACAAACTTGGCCCAAACAGAGGCAGCATGCAGAGTGATCCTTTCTTTCTACTATTTTGTCTTTATGTAGGAGAAAGGGCCTTTTTCTAAACTGTCAGCATGATATTGTAATTCATTGTCTGAATGAATATATCCTCTGCTGGACATTCAGTATTTCTAAGGAGGAACTGAGGGAAATAATTTTCCCATGATTAAAGTATTCTGAGATGATGTTGAACATCCACTCCCACAGTGTAACTTGTCAGGCAGATTGTAAACAAAGACTTAATTGTTGTTGACTAACTCCAAGTTTTTTTAACATCCATATGGGATGAACCTTTTCTATGCTGAAAAAGTGACTGTAAAAGCCAGCAAAAAGGAGTCAACCCCATCATTCAAAATCCAGTCTATGTGATTCATCCATGTAAAACCATGTGCCTCTGCCAATGAATCCAGCATCCTGCACCCTGCACCTCTGACCTGAAGCACAGGCCTGCTTTTGAGCTCTGTGGAACATTTCTGTGTATCTGCTTCTAAAATACCACAGGGATTGACCATGAAGGTTCATGTGACAGTTTTATCTGTCTCAGTAAGAGGTTTTGTGGAACCTCATTGCCTATAAGTCTCTTGCTCTTGCTAGTACAGGATAGCTGGGAATGTAGTGTACCCACCACAGGCCATTAATTTAATAAGTTTCTCCCAAACAGAACCCAATAGAATTTTTTTTTTAAATAAAGCAATAACATTGTTGAAATCATCATTCATATGCCATTTCATAGCAGCTATAAAACATAGTGCTAAAGTTTAAAACTCTGGTTATAGTTTTGTATTTCTTGGGAAATGTATATCATCACATCCTAGGTTGATAAAACTCTAATCCTTATTGTTGATGAGTTTTGGATTGCTATAAACCTTTAATTTCCTGATAGTCTACAACTGGATGTTGTCATGATTTATGTAATGTGGGTAAAATGCAGGAAGAAAGGGATGTAATATTAGCATATTTAAATTCATTTACCTTTTGTTTCCACTCATATTTTTATCTCTGGTGAATGGTATATAATAGTCCAAAACAACTCTCACTGTGTTGATCTGGATCCTGAACAGACAAATGATAACAAAGAGGCTGAAACATTAGAAAAAGCCAAAGGACAGCTATGTATCAAAACTAAGTGCAAAATTTTCAGTTTGTTTTCAGTTATTATTCAGAAAGATGTCTGAAATGATTGACTAGTTCTGTATCCCATCTTCTGGTGGCTGTATTCACATATCCCTAGTTCCTGACTTGGGTGGTTGTATTGGACACAGACCAAGCTCTTGGACTTTTCTGCTCACAGTAAAACTTAAAAATTAATGTAATGACTCAAATATCAGACAGAATGTAAATTAAAAGGACATTTTATTCCTAGATGCAATAGCCAAAAGATGTTGTTTGTGCATATAGTTCTTGGGGTTTCTTTGGTTTTGTTTGGTTCTTTTTTTAACTTTTGGGACTAGCATTCAGAAAGACGGTCCCAAAGCCTTAATATGGAAGCCATTTGGATGAGACCTCTTTATCCAGAGACCAGTGTATACAGTGGTTATAAACTCTGATCAGTTTTTCATTCTATGAAAAATTCATCTTGCTGCCTAGAAAGGACCACAGAGTGCAGTGCAGGTGGTGCCAATCCTCTGCTCCCAGTCTTGGGGCAGCTCTGGAGGGCTGCTGCAGACAGCCCTGGGGGTGACACTGTCACTGAGCTGTTCTGCAATCTGTCTGTGAGCACACATCCTGCTGCATCCCAGCTGAGGAGGATTCATACACAGGCAGACAGGAGGGATATACCAGGGCTGGGAAGACACTTGTTCCTTTTTTCTTACCTAAGATTTTGCCAGGAGAAGAAGTTTGTGTCAATTTACAGCCTGGTTTGCTTCCAAAGTGAAATCTAACCCCTTCAAAACAATGAAACCACCTGTTTGTCCAAAGGCTGACTGGGACATTTTTGTGTAAATGGCAGCCTTTTAGTGAAATAAGGCAGGGCACCAGCAACATGAGGGGCTGCAAAGGCCCCCATAATGATGACAATGAGGAGGTGATTTGCTCCTGACTCTGGCATGGCGCACATGAGCTCAGTGCAGCCCTTTTTAGAGCCTGTGGAAGCACAAATGTTTGTGGAAGACATCTACTTGGGGAGCCTGGGGTAACACAACCAATAGAGACTGGGGAAACAGAGGACCAGGTGGAAATTCATCAGAATTTCACCCCTTCTGCTGCCACCACACAGCACAGAGGGAAAAACCTCAGCACCAAAAAATCTGATCTTCCAAATTGCTTGCTACTGCAGTAGTTGGTAATATGGGCCAATAAATGGCCTCAAATGTCTTTAAAACCACATCAGCTCCCAGCTGTATGTAAGACTCAATGACCATAAGGATTTTAGTACCTTCTTAGTACCTTTTTTTCCATCTGTAAACCAAAATTAGTAACACTAAGCCTAACAGAAGATGTCGTGAGGCTAAATGAACTGGTTCTCATCAAAGGATACAGTTTAGGGCCACTGCCTTTGATAATGCTGTGCTTATATTGTTCACTAGATTTATCCCACTGGCTGTTTTATCTGATCTCTTTGCATTGTAGGTGTTAGATGGAAAATAAATGGAAAAATATTTGCAGGCTGAAGAGTAAAGCCATTATCAATTTTGCTAACCATTTAATAAACAAGAAAGTGATAAACCCCCAAAAGATTATTTAGAAAACAATAACAAAAGCTAATGGGATTATTTTCATTTGCCACCTAGTTTTTATTCTTTTAATGCATAAATATTAAAACCAGAAAAGACTGTTAAATAATTTGTTATGCCAGTCTGAATGGATGGAGCTCAGACTTCCTCTTTTGGACTCTTGGATGAGACCTAACAGCATGTGTTTGAGTAAAACAAGCCTTTCAGAAATACATCTTGTTCTATGGAGATTTCCAGAGAGGCAGAGGAGTCTCAGGTCCACACTAAGGTTTAGAATGGTAACAGCTTACAGGTAAATATGAGATTTTTTCATTGCTAAATATGAGCCACCTCAGCATCAGGGACTTTCAGAAAAATACATTGTGAAGCCACGAGAGTTGTCAGCTAGAGGAATTTTAAACAACTGATGCTCACTTCTGTGTTGCTTGTGAACTATTAAGCAGATGTTTGCACCTCTAGTCTCATGAAGACTTTCCACCTTTGCTCCTGACCATTCACACAAATGGTCTCTCTGACAGGGAGTGTACAACTCAGACATTTTGTTTGGAGTAATACCAAGAATTCATCCCCTGCCAATTTCAAGCCCTGTGTCAAAGCAGGTTGGTTTTATTTTTTTCCTTTTTTAATGAAAATAATTTTCTTCATCAAGGGATGTGTATGACAGATGAATAAAACAGGTTTTGAGACCACATGAAAGATATATCCTAACAGAAATGAAAAATGCACCCATAAATTATCTAACTCGTGATGTTTTGGTACAGATGGAAAAGATAATGAGCCATGACTCTTCTGCCTCATTCCCATCCCTGGTACAGCTGCAGTGTAAGGACAGTGGGACCATCAAGCTTGCAAGAAGGGCTTTGCCACAGAAAGGCTCCCTTCAAATCAGAGCTCTCCTGATTTGGAGGCAAGGTCATGACTCCTTTTCTAATTCTCAGCTCTGGTCTGTTTTTCAAAGCTAACCAAGTATCACTTCATGGTTTACTGTGGCTGGTTGGAGACAGCTGTGTGAGCAGGACGCCTTCTTGAGCTACTGCATGGCAGGCCCTGCTCAAGAGCAGAGAAGGCAGGAAGCACCTGGGCAGTTTATCCCTCTGGACTGGATGACTGCATGGTTTTGGTGTCAGGTTTGGGGCATGGACCAGAATGGCCCATGACAGATATCAGGTGCTGTGCAAACAGAATGAAAAGACAACATTGGGTGGAGAGGGCATTGTTAATACATAATAATGTCTTATTTTGCTCTTTGTGGTCAGTGCTGCAGACTGCAAACACATCTGTGTGAGAAACTCACTTCAGCTGCTGCTGAAACCACATTTTCTGTTCCTTTCATATTTAGTGGTCTGGCTTAGACTACAAACAGACTACAAAGTGTGTTATGACACATGGCTGTTGCTGCTGATTGATCTTTGGTTTACCAATACCACAAAATTTGTCCCAAACTTCCTTCAGCTGATTTATAGTGTGTAAGAACAAGTTGAAGGACTATTCTCATTGGGAAATGAATTCTCATCTCATTGTTCATGTAGATTTTCAAGATGACAGTCCTGTGCTTCCTCCACATCCTGCAAGGACAGGAATAGCCCTTTTTTTTCAAATATGTGTATTTGTCTCTTGCCAAGCCATCCATTGAGGATCCACATGGCCCTGCAATCAATCATAACCTGTCCTAGAAGTTGATTTTTTAATGGGTCTTCTGTGTTAAGCTATATAATTGATAATATGGTGATGAGACAGAAAAACAAGGAAAAATCAATGTAAGCCTGTTTAGGAATCTATGTTCCTTAGAGACTTTGCCTAATTTTCTGAATGCAGAGTAAATTGCAGAAAAAAATTCTGTCTGTACATACAGAAAAGAATTGCCACATATGCAAATGATTGTTGTAGGTGAAGACTGGATTTTTTCAGAATGACTGTCTGGCTCAGTTAGCAGCCAAACAGTGGAGATGGAAGAACAAGTCACCAAGTAACTGTCCAAGTTACTGCACTACAAAGGAAAGCCCCAAAGTGGAGGTAGTAGGTCAAAATTCAGTGGAAGACAATACAGACCAACTTTAGGCATAGATAAAAAAGCTTGTCCCATTACTTTCTGACTGATAATACACAGTTATTAGTGGGCAAGTTTACTAAGGTTTGTCAAAATCACTTTGGATGCCCACAGAACATGCTTGAATATTGATCTGGTAGTCAATGAAGACAGAGCTGTGGGGAGTAATTCTGCTTATTTAAACACCTTTGCAAACAGAAAAAAACCTGAATATTAAATCTTTCTAGTCTACTTTGCAGACTTCTGTGGGTTTCTAGATGATGCAGTCCAGTGGAGACATGGATGCATAGAAGCCAGTATTTAGTCAGAAGAATCCTGGCTGTTAATCCTCCCAGTTAAAGCTCCTTAACACACTATGTATCTGGACCATGAGTTGCTTAGAATCATTTCAGATCATCTGATGCACATAAAATAAGAAAAGATTGAGTGATTTTTCAAATACCTGTCCAAAGACTGGAGATATGAACGCAGGTGTGCACCAGAAATCCCACAACCTCAAAATTCTAGATTTAAGTCTATGGAACTATTACCACAAATTGATGCTGATTTTCATCAGTACCATTTATTGTGTTGGAATGTATTTAGAGGATAAAAGTAATTTAGCAATAATCATGCTCTAAAATGAAACTAAATTACTTGAGGATTTTAAAGCTTTTCTTTAAGTTGAACTCTTCTTCCAGATTATGCACATCATTTTTCCTTTTGGAAACATGCACAACAACACAGCCCTGACTTCAATGCACAGCCAACACAGTCACATGCATGGGCTGTAAATTTCCTTGTGAGAGTGGGGTGTGATCTTGTAACCACTGAATGTGAACAAAAGCATTTATTAACTCCGGTGTGCAGGACCATGACCATTGGTACCTCTGAATGGGACTTTAGATTTTTCCCTCCCACTATCACTCAGGACTTGCAGGACATAACTACACCAATTTACCCACTGTAGAAGTTCCAGTCAATTGGTGTGAAAGATATTCCTTTCATCAATGGAATAATGTGGCAAGAAAACAGACTATCCATTGTAGTTTAGGTTTTTGAGTCATGTCAGGAGAATTCACACAGTCTGGACACGCTGCTATAAATCTCTGTTGCCTTCCCCTCCCAACCTGACAGGTTGGACAGAGACAGGTATTTAAAAGATTTGAGGAAACTGTTATAATCAAAAGATTAAACAGAGAGCATTTCCCCATCCTCCTTGCCCCCATGCTGCTCCTCCTGTCTCTGGGACTGTGAGAGGAAGCAAACACCAGCCCCTTCCTCACTCAGGCAGCATGGTTCAGAGAGGCTCCTGGCATCTGCAGGCTTCAGGCACTTCCATCTGACACGGGAAAAAAGGACTTATGCAACTGACATCAGTGGAGGATGGAGTCCCACAGGGCTTGCCTGACTCTGTTTGTGCCCCTCGTGCTGCTCCTGTAGGATTTGGCCCCTGCACTCCTCTCTGCTGTGCCAGCAGAAAGCAGAGAGTGCCCAATGTCCTTGAGCAGCTCCCAGCACATGGCCCGGTCCTGTGTCCCTGTGAGCTGCGGGTACGTGACCTCCACACGTCTTGGGAGAACATTTGATACTGCCCACACAACCTCACTGGCATGGCAAGTGCTGCCAGCTTGTGATCAAAGGGTGCTCTGAGCTTCCTGGGAGCAGTGGGGTGAGGAGGAGTGCCAAGGGGCTTGTCCTTCTCCATCCACCTTGGTGCAGACCCAAGGGAACCACACAGTTGATGTGTGACAGCCTCCAGAAAATCCTTTGAGGATGGGGAAGTCCAATCACAGAGACTAAGCCATTGTTCATTGGCCTCTAAGAAAACCCAAATCAGACAATTATACAGTAAATACATGTCATCTTCCAGATGGACATGTCATCTTCCTGTGGGCTCTGGGGCTGGGTTTGGCTTGCCATGAAGACTAGGATGCCCAACACTTTTGTGAAGCCAAGACCCGTGCACACAAATTGGAGGCATTAGAGCTTTTTCCAAGATATATTAGGTCTTTAAAATGCAAAACATAAACAATGTCTCAGATGATGAAATGGGCTGAGCAGCTGGTAAGAAAGTCTTCTCTTAAGTGCTATTAAGGCAGGAACATTTAGATACATAAAGGCCATTGAGTAAAGGCCAGCAAAAGCTCATCCCTGACAAGCTGCTGCCTAATTCTGCTACAATTTTTGTCTCTCTGAGCCATGCTCCTAGACTCTGAGCATTGCTCATGCACTGAACACTAGAGACTTGATGTCTTATTTTACTGTTGCAAAGTCAGAGTGACTTGGTACTAAAATACCTGGGGTGGTTGTGGACCTGCACAGCAACTGGACCCTGCAGGAGTGTGGGACAAGGCCATGCGTATTCTGGGGACACTGACAGCCAGCATAGGTGCCCAGGTGGCCAAGAAGGCCAATGGCACCTGGCCTGTATCAGCAATATTGTGGCCAGCAGGACCAGGGCAGTCCCCTGTCCTTGGCACTGCTGAGGTAACGCCTCAAATCCTGTGGTCAGTTCTGGGCACCTCGCTATAAGAGCACCATTGAGGTGCTGGAGCATGTCCAAAAAGGGCAACAAAGCTGGGGAAGGATTTAGGGGAAGTCTGATGAGGAACAGCTGAGGGATCTGGGCTTTTTGGCCTGGAGAAAAGGAGGCTCAGGGAGACCTTATCAATCTCTTCAACTACCTGAAAGGAGGCTGTATGGAAGTGGAGGTTGGCCTCTTCTCCCAGGTAACAGGTGACAAGACTAGAGAAAATGCACACAGGTTGTGCCAGGGGAGTTTTAGGTTGGACATTTAAAAAATTCCTTCACTGAAAGGGTTGTCAAGCATTGTACAGGGTGCCCAGGGAGGTGGCTGAGTCACCATCCATTGAATTGTTAAAAAAACCCATGTGGATGTAGCACTTGGGCACATGGTTTAGTGGTGAGCAAGACAGTATTAGGCTAATGTTTGGATTTGAAGATCTTAAAGGTCTTTTCCAATCTAAATGATTTCACTGTTGACACAGGTCAGAAAATACTTTTATTAATCCAATCTTATACTTTTATCAATCCTATCTTTAGGTGTATTCTTGCTTTTTCACAGGGTGACATGCTTCTGTATCTAATGGTATAGAATTGTGCAGGACACATTTTATGATAATTTTTTTTACCCTTATAATTGCCTAAAAGACTAAACTATCAGTAGGGTAGAGCAAATTTCCTTTAAGCAGAGACTGAGCAGTAATGAGAGACTGAAAAGGATTTGAATGCTGTGGTGAACATTAAGTTCCTTCTTCTGTTCTTTATTTAGATTATAGGTAAGCATGTAGCCAGGTAGATGATTTAAGATACAGAAATCATAGACTTTGGGGAAATGAAGGATTAGGGTTTGGTTTGAACTGAACTCATGTGACAAATTCCCTTTCAACATTTATTATTGTCTTGAACACTGGGATTAGGCTGTGCTAAACACTGAGGAAAAAAACCCAAACCAAACAACAGAAAACTAAACAAAATCCCTGCTGGTATGACTTTACCATCTGGATGCAGATGACACTGTGCACAGATCACATGCAGGCTCTCTCCTGCCTGTGTTCAGAGCTGAGGTTTTGGTCCTGACCTATCTACCCTCAGATTTTCACCTGGATTCCCAAAGCTATTGTTTCTCACCACATTTGTAGAATCATAGGAAAATTCAGTGTCAGGGGTTCTTGATTCTGTAAAGTGGGACACAAATGTGTGATTGTATGGGATGCATTAGAAATTAGTTATAATAAAACCAGGTTTAAAATGTTTTAAACAAAAAAGGAGGTAGTGTTTCCAAAGAGATATGTACACTGCAATTATACATAGCACTTGAAATCTCATTACACTCCACATTTTGTGTATTGTGTGAGGAGATCTGCAGCAGAGCATGGTGTCCTGTCCTGGCTGAATGCTCAGTCTGATCCTGACTGACTGAACCCTCACTCACTCAGAGGAAACATCCATGATAATTATGAAAAAGCAAATTACTAAAACATTTCAGATGTGAAACAAACCAGTTGTTGACTTGTGCTAAAAATACTTTCATGGTTAACAGAAAGGATCACGAGATCCTGGATCATGCACGTGCCCCACAGGGCCTAGGGTCATGTGAATGAATGAGCAATAATGCTCGAATGACCTTTTTCCAGTGTATTAGGGGAGTGTGGCTGGAGGTATAAACCACTGTGAAAGCAACCAGCATTTTCAAGATAATACAATGAACAGCTGTGGTTTTTTCCACTATTAAGTTAAGCACAATTACAAACTGCAGTAATCAAATATGAAGATAATGTTTAAAATAAGAGCAGCGGTAGGAAGTGGAAAGAAAACAGGAAACAGAAAAATCCAGTGTGCCTGGAGGAATGCAAAAGGAATTGGGACATGTTTCTGGATTTTATTCTTTTATGTCAGTCAGTTCACACAGCATGTGCTGTGGAGGAACCAGAGAAACAGACATAAAATAGCAACAAGACCACAAGGTATGAGGAAACGTAATCCACAGTCCAGAGCAGGGTAGAACTGGGAGGTGTGACTGGGAGGGGTGTCAGTGGCTGTGGCAATTCCTTACAGAGAGGAATTCAGCCAGTTTAAAAATAGAAGTTGTCAGGCAAAACAGAAAGTCCTGGAGACAAGCAGGTGGCTGCAACAGATTTTTGTTTGAAATGATAAGGTGGAGGAAAATTACCATCCTCATCCAACCTTTCCATTTCTTGAGATTGAGAAGAAGCCAGGAAAGCCCATGGAAATCTCTTGCCTTCCCACTGAGCACCCCTTTTCATGGAAAAATTAAGGTAATGTGCAATATGAACTATTGCCTCTTCTCCATTAGTGTATGGGGTTCTCTTGGCTCCCACAGTTTGCAAGGTCACTTAGAGGCCAGATACACTTCCAAATGTAACATGTAATTTACTGCCTGTCTCAAAGGTTTTTTTAGTTTCTCCAGGGCTCTGAAACACTCATCCTCATCCCTGCTAGCACTTGGAGACAGTTGCCTCTGGCAAGGAAGGAAAGGATCTATTCCTGAAGTAACCAGATTATGTCAGGAATGGGAACAGGCAGAAACAGACGTACAGCAGCCAGAGCAATCTATCAGTGATTCCCAGGGGCTCTTGGCACACAGCTTTGACACACTCTGTGCAGGAATTTACCATCAGTGTAACCAAATAAAGATCCATGCACTGCAAGAAGAAAGCATTTTCATTGATTAGATGCTACCTGCCAACCAATAAACATATTGTCAAATTACCTGATTTTGCAGATAATTCATTTTAAAAAGAGTGGACATAGTTTTTTGTGTCAAAAGTACCTCTGCTGTACAGGGAAAGATACATCATTCCTAAGTTTGGATGACAATAGTACTTGTTTCCCTATCTGAGCTCCTGACACTGCCAATGGAAGGAAAAAATAGTTTTAAATATGATTTATAGAGTGTGTTTTAGACTTTAGAGTGACATAATGGACAGTTATAACCACTGTTAGGAAAAGCCAGGTGAATGTCTCTGACATACTGCTCTCCACATCTGTCCCATGGAAAGGAGCAGTTTAACCCAAGAGACCTTGGCCTGTGTGGACCAGCACTGCCCAGTGACTTTAACCTCCTGCCCATGTGGATATGCTGGTTTGTTTAACCTGCAATGTTCTACAGTCATCCCTGAGCTGATTGAGCTGGCAATGGGAGGAATATGACCCCTGCCTTTGGGGCAGCAGTGCCTGAACCAGGTCTCTTTTCTGGACTGTTGTATTTTTGTATTTTAGGGATGCCTGAACACTCCACATTTCACTCCCCAAACAGCAATAGGGACTGCCAGATCTGTACTTTGCAGTGTATCACCAGGAGGACAAGCAGTCTAGTCTTTTCCTGTTCCTTTTCCTGTTCCACTGAAAAAGGTATTGACAGCAGTATAGGAGCCTACAAAGTTCTGAGGCATAGATAAGTTCCCCCCAAATCTTTTGGCTTTCAGCTGCACACCCTGATATTCTCTGGTATGTAGGTGACTGATTTCCACTTGGTTTCTTCTGTAGATCTACCCTGCTCTCTTTGTCTTTCTCCTATTATTTATTTTTCCACAAAATGTGTTCATTTTGCAAATTAATAACTCTTCAAGGGGGGAATGGAAGACATGCAGTAGGCCTGAAATCAGAGTCTGGATAGGTAATTTCTAATTAATTTCCATCCTTTGAGTTCCTCAGAAATGGTGGTTTCCACCATTGGGAAACTCTAGCATTTCTGACCTTGTATTCCAAACTGAAGAAACCCAAACCAACCAGGAAATCTGAAATCTTATAGCAGTACAGGCATTTTCACCTGTGGCTGTGTGATAAGAAATTAAGAGAGAAGTCTGAATTCTGCAAAACAAATATTTTTCAAAGGAAAAATGTTAGTCATGATATTTTCAGCCACAGCTAAATGAAGTCTATCCCTTTATTCAGATCTAAATTTCTTCACTAAATTCACTTGGCAGGATACTGGCTTAAGAGAGATTATTTTGCCAGCATGCTGTTTTGCAGCATTTTCCAATTTTGCTCAAATAGCTTTTCCCCAAATAGCCCATGGGCAGGTGGTCTAAACAGGACCATATATATTGTGATTACCTTTCCAATTTCAAAGAAAGTTCAAGTTAATTTGCTACTGCAGTGTCTATCTGGCAAATGACTTCTAGTCATAATCTATGATTCTACCTTCTGTGTTTGTGCAATTAAAAGGAGATGATCAATCTTAAAAATGTCACACTGTAATGGCAGTAATGACTTTGTGTTCACATTCAGGGGGGATGAACACTTTTCCTGTGTTTCCTCTCATGATAAAGAAGTGTCTTTGCTCTTGTGATTGACTTTTCTGTGGCAAAGGCAGGAAATGTTAGCTACATCTCTGGTGTAAACCCATGCACCTTATAAAGAGACAATTTGATTAAGGGATTTTGAAGAGGTTTTCTCCAACTGATAGAAAATATGAATATGAAGCCTCAAAAGTGCAAGACAGGATACAAAGGGATTTTGCTCACTACATCTGCTAGAGAAAGCAATATGTGTGCACATATTTCCCTGCTCAGGATGCAGAAGGGAGGGAGTGTAAAGATCCAGTTATTAAAATTGTTAGAGAGATGCTTCTGTCCTGATCAAGGTGCAGATGAGACCATATGCCCAAGTCAGTGGTATGGATTGTATTTAACAGTAAATGTGAGAGAGAGAGAGGAAGAAATAGAAAAAGGGAGTGGGGGAAAAACAGAGAGTGATGGAGAGACAGATTAAGTAGAAAATATCACCACTCCCTGGATCCCAACAGTGTCCTGTTGATCCTCTTCTGGTCTTCTGGGTGCTGGGTGCCCTGCTAAACAGAGAACTCAGTGGATTAATCTATGTTCAGACTGGGTGGGAATACCCAGGTACCTCACCTTTTAGGGTGAAATTTGGAGCTGTCTTTTGCAACAGACTCTGGATCTGTTGCATCATTTTCCATCACATGCAGCCCTCTGGAATGAGTCTGGGGGTGCTTTGGGTGTCTTTGATGGTTTATGACACCTCCTCAGCTGCCTCTCACATAAATGTCCTGTGTGAATGTGGCCTTCCCATGGTGGAGGGTTTTACAACAAAGAGTTTGTGTAAGGCAGGATGGGTGTTCACTCCCTCTGCCCAGAGGTTACACCACACACCAAAAAACTTTCCTTGTCTGCAAACCTGGCACCAGCAAATGAGTCTGTGGGCTATGGCCCCTCCCACCCAGAACCCAGCCAGGGCTGATGGTCAGGACAGCTGCTGGGTTTGGCTTTCCTTGTGGATAAATTCTTCTCCTTAGACCTGGGGTGGCTTGGCTCACATTCCAGTTCCTGTCAGGAGGTGTATCTGAGTGGGGAGTGAGTTTGGTGGTCACAGCTCCTTTAGCAATGTTTAAGCTGATTACCAGAACATTTCAGTCTCCCACAGGGGGCTTTAAATTGTGGGCACTAGAACAAGAACTTCTTCAGTATCTTCTGGGTCCTACCAGAGGCAGAGCACTGCCAAGCAAGCCAGTCCCATGGGGACTGTTCAGCCATCACCTCACTTCACCTCTGTCCTGGCCTTCTAATATTTCCTCTGTGAGCAGCAGCTGCATGTCAGGGTAAGCTCTGTTCAGGACAAGGCTTGACTGGCATCTTCCTCCCACACCATCCTGCAGAGGGATTTCACTGGTGAAAGATCTTTGACCTCTGCTCCTTTTCCCTTACTTCTTTCTCAGTCTGCTTACTGTAGTTCAGTCCTAAGGGGAGAAAAATGTCATTGTGACAGCTGTAAGTGAAATGAATAATGGTAACTCCTTTTATCTGAGATTTTTGTGCTTCTCAAGACACTTCAGTGAAGTCTGTAAGTTGGCATCTCATTTTTCTTTGGCAGGGGTCTCTGAGGCAGAAGGGCAGAACAAGGACTGCAGGGCAGTGTCTGTGCCAGTCTTTAGACACTGGCTAGGAAAGGAATAGAATAGCAAGAACAGAACAGGATGGAACAGAGTATTTTGGTTGGAAGGGACCTACAAGAATCATCTAGTCCAACTGCCTAACCAATCCCTGGGCTGACCAAGTTAAACATTTTGTTAAGGGCATTATCCAAATGTCTCTTAAACACTGACAGGCTTGAGGTATTTACCACCCCTCTAGGAAGCCTGTTCCAGTGTTTGGCCACTCTCTTGGTACAGAAATGCTTCCCAGTGTCCAGTCTAAAACTCTCCTGGTGCCCCCTTGAGCTATTGCCACATGCTCTCACTGGATCTCAGGGTGAGGAGTTCAGCCCTCTCCTCCTGCCCTCCTCAGGAAGCTCTAGCAATGATGTTGGTGCTCAGCTGCCTCTTCAAGCTACACAAGCCCAGAGTCCATTGCCACTCCTCACAGGACATGTCACAGGATGTGCTTTCCAGCCTTGTTACCAGCTTTGTTGTCCTTCTCTTAGCACACTGAAGAACTTTGACTTCCTTCTTAATTGTTGGGGCCAAGAACTGCACAGAGTGCTGAGGATGAGGCCACACGAAGAGCCTCAACAGCGGGATAATCTCCATTTTAGATGTCTCCATTTGAACTTGACACCTTAGCTTCCCTTTCCAGGTGGCAGGCAGAAGCAGACTGATTCTGGGTGCCTGTGGTAGATGAGATGAGCAGCTCCCATTCCTCCTTGTGATCACAAAGGCAATGCAGTGATGACAAGCTTGGCAGCAGATGTCAATGCTTTAGAAACTGATGTGCATTTTCTTCATTGTGATAAATGTCACATTCTCTAGCATTACTTTTGATACACCATCAAGACTGCCTGCTGCCCTGTGATAAATGTCATGCTCAGACTCAGCTCGGATGAGACTGATGCTGTTTGGTCTGGTGGACTTTTAGGTCTTATCTAATGTCTTTGGCAAACTTTGTAATTGAAAAGTTCCCCAGGGCAGTTGACTGCAAAGGACATTTGCCAACCATAACTTGTGTAAAAGAGTGAGAAAACAAGATGAAAGGAGTATTTTTTGGTCTTGATATCACTCAGAGTTAGAGAGCTTTAGAACCAGTTAGCCTTGATTAAGGTGGATAAACAGAAAACAGAACAAGCGATCAGGAAACAACTTTGTAGAGTGTTGCAACTTCTGACAGCTCAATCCTTTCTACCCACCATGTTCTAATGTACATCTCTCAAGAGAAACAGTTTTTCCAAGTGTGGGCCATTTCCAATCCAAGATAAAAAATGCCCTGTTCTGAATTATCACAGATTATCTAATTTACTCAGTTTTAGCTGCTTCACCAGAATGTTTTGGAAAACAGCATTTGTAGATCTGGAATTTTGCAGAGCCAAGATCTCTAGGTAGTAAGAAAATGTAATATTTCTTTTCACTTTATTTTCAGTTTTACAGTCTCGCATGATAAACATAAAACAAATCACTTCTCACTCATTAATCTTCCAGTAGAGAAGATCCAAGCCACATCTCCAGGGTAAACAGTGTAAAAAGAGTCTCCTAGGATGGTGAGACACCTTGTCTCATCACAGCCAGCTGTCTTTGGCTGGGAGAAATTACAGCCATTCTGTCTTTGCCTGGCCAGCCACTGGGATATACATCTTCTTGAAGCAGAAACTCATAAACCCCATTTGAGTCCCTCATGATAGTCATAGTACCACAGAAACCATTTATCAATGCCTTAGAGGGCCATTTTGATTTAACTAGGGGAAACAGGGAGATAAATTATTATCTTTTTCTTCCTGATTAAAGAAACCCCAAACCTCAGATTTAATTTTAATGGAGGGGGAGGGAGGGAGGGGTGTGTTTAAGGAATCATATCCATTTGGCTAAATTAATTATTGACATTAAAAGCTCTGACATAAGCAGGAAAGATGATATCATACTGGGAAGCAAATAATGTATTTGGAAATCAAGACACTTATTTGCATATATGCCGTGAGAGAAAGATTAAGGACAGATGGCTTCTTGATCATCAATTCAGTTTTCCTATTGTCAAGTCTTACAGAAATGCCAGCTTTGCAGGCCAGGTCAAAAAACCCTAAAACAGTGAACTGAAGTGTAAAGAAGGATTATGTTTGGTTTTTATATCAATTTTGTGATTCTCTGTACAGGACAGAATCAGCTCTCCCTGAGGTGTGCTGGGTTTGAAATCAGTTAATTGTGTAAGCACAACTTCTGGCTATTCCAATGCCAACTTCAGATGAACTCATGCTTAAATTCATATCTTAATGGGAAAGCAAACAAACATACAAGCAAAAACATAACAACAACAACAAAAAAAAGCTGAGAGGAAGTGCAAAGCCCAGAGGAAAAGGATTTTTATGTCTTCTGTTCAGTCAAGTCTGAAAGTCCATGTTCTGAGTGTTCCAGTGGATCAACATTATCTTACAAGGCACATAAGCCTCTCTTAGCAGGAGCAGCTCAGATCTGATAGAGCTGCTCTCTCATCTCACAGTGCTCATGAACTGGCTCAGCTGCATTACAGGATCATGCTTGCTCTTCATAAAAACACAGGCAGAACAAGCAGTTGTAGAGTTTGAGAGGCTCTGCTTGTTATCTAAAGGTCAGCTAGCTGATTGATGGAATGGATTCCTTTGTTAGCCAGAGAGGGGCTTCTCTAGACCTTACCTGCTGGCCAAATGTGGAACAAAGACTGAACATGAACCTGGAAATAACTGAGATAACTGTATTGGCTATTTTCAGAAACAGGTTTCTGGAAAGATGGACATGCCTTAAAGTTCTGGGGAGTGAGTAAAGTCTTACAGAGGAGTCTTTGGGGACACATGTGCTGACTTCAGTAGCAGCTGAACTGTGCCTAATTTTCCCAATGAATTATGATGGAGTATCCAACTTAACTGCTGTCTAATTTTATATATATAGGCCTGTAATAATTTAAATGGATATGATGAGAATATGAAGGAAAACAGAGATGTCCTGTGCTGTTATATTCACCTCCTATGTCCCTGTACAGAGGGAAGGTTGCCTAGACAAACCAGAGTGTGTGGGCATGTTGGTCAGGCAGCACAGGAATAGGTGCCCACACTTCCAGAGGACTCTTCCAAGATAAAAGCACCCAAATCAGGAGACTGTATAAAACTGCTGAGAAGTTTGAAAATGCAGTAGGAATAGAAGAACCCTACCTGATGTTCTGAAAAGAAACAAAGAGCGGCAAGTTAAAACCCAAAAACTACAAACCTACCACCCTTCTTTCGAATTCTTCTATTGCCCCTTTAATAATTGAAATCAGTCATCTTTTCCTCTCATTCTGTGCCTTACTCCTACAGTAGAGAACAGATTTTCCTTTTTGCAGCTCTACAGTTTCCTGGTTTGCTCTTGTGTCCCACCCTTATACATCTTTGTAGTGTCTGTTCACTACTGTGGAAAAACACACTGCAAGAAGTTGCATCTATTGCCACTCTCTGCAGTCCCTGAGTTTGATGAATTTGAATTCTTAATGCTTCTACAATCCACATTTTCCAAGCATACAACTTTCCCTTTTTCCTAGGATAATCCACCTTTTTTCTCTGCTCCCTTCTTGAACATTTCATTGCCTTTCACTTAAACTTTTGAACATTTGCAGATTTCCTTCCTCCTATCCTCAAAAGCAAGGGAAAAGAAGAAAAAAAAATAGGTTGACATTTTTAATAGCTAGATTTTCTGGCTGAAGACTGCAATGCTGCAAACTCAGAGTAAAAAGTAAATTTCCCAAATTTCAGCATCTCAAAGAATGCCAGATATTGCTCACTGGAAAAAATTACATAAAAGAATCTTGGTGCTGAGAAGGAGGTTTTTATTGGCATTCTATCCCACCTAAATCTTCATTGCTGGAGAATTCTGAGCTCTTTTGTCCATGGTGACACATGAGGGATTCATTTGGTCTTTCCTGCTACTTTATGATGCTGTGGGCAGTGGGGGCTGTGTGACTCAGCCTGAAGCACACAATGGGTTGGAGCTGTGGCTCATTGCCTGTCCCACAGGGTGGCCCCTCCTGCCCACCCACAGCCTCCTCTTTGCCCACAGCACAAGGGCACAAAGATATCAGCATTGAAACTCCAGGAAATGGGCTGTAAGAGGAGCAAGGGGGAAGAGGAATGAGGGAAAAGGTTAATGCTCCAGAGTTGAGCATTTCTCCAAGCAGTGCCTGAGAAAACACAAGGGCACCGTTCTTATTTACACCTGTGGCATTTGTGAATATGATTCATGGGTCACACTGAGAGTTGAGGGTTGAGCTCAGCACTAGGGCTGGAGAGATGGGGCCAGTGCTGGAGTCCCAGTTCTGGGATAGTGAGTGCCACCAGCTCCCTTCATGGACTTCACTCAGTCATCTATTAGCTCTTCCATGGTGGGTCACTCCCAGGGCTTGCTTAATGCAATATCACACAGTTTTCTTAAAAATCCTTTGTGTCTAACCCTTTAAATGTGAATCAATCTGTAGTTATATCCATTTAATATCCACTTACAATTTCCCTCTAAAAAACATAACATCAATTTCACAACCAGTATATTAAAATTAATATAATTAATTTCTTCCACTAGTAGAAACCAGTTTCTCTTACACATGTCCTCTGTTCCAGCCTTGGAATATTTTCAGCTGCATTGACACAGATAAAAAACCTGTAGCATTCTGTAGAAAATGTGGGGAAATATTAATCTTATTAAACCAAAGAATACATTAAAACAGAAAGAGTTAAAAAAGCTTCACTGGCTATGGTTAGTCAAGGTGCAACCTCTCACGGTGGAATCCTGCTATCATTTTACTGACTTAAATAGAAACAAAAAGAACTGAGTGAAATTTTAAATGGATTCAAAAATCTTTCACCAATGAACTCCTACTCCAGAATTGCACTTAATTAAGTCCTTAATTTTTTTTCATTCACCACTCTCTGGATATCTGCCTTTTATTGCACCAGAGGAGGGATCATGCAATAATTTATAACAATAATCAATCTTTTGCTCAGCCTGTCACAGGTAATCCAGTGCCAACAGAAGTGGGAGGTTGAGTTTGCACTGGAGACAGTCTTTGGGGGATACTGTAATTTGGTACAATTTTTGTCTGATCTACAAAGTTCACTTAATAATTGCTATCTGACCTGAGGTCAGGATAAGACATAGAATTTAGATGGCATGCAAATAAGTCATGTCTGCCCCTTTCTTGGTCTTTGAAGCTCTCTCTGAGTGAAGTTTTTTTCCTTACTATCTCCTCTGCTCAGATTCTGCATATAATAGTCCATAATGTCACTCTACATATAATGATGTGTTGGAGTAAAAAAGATGTTTTAGTGTCCTGATGCAATAAGACATGTTCCACTCTTCAGTGTATTGTGCACTCCCAAAGTACCTTTCAACTGAAAAGCTTCAAGAGCAGCCCTATAGATCCACTGGGATTAACAATGGAGAAAATAAACTCATTTTTGACCATTTTGTTCCTTCTCCATGGCTGGCTGCAGTGCATGGCCAAGAAACAGACAACAAAGCAAGTGACTGAATCTGCCTGACTCCCCCACCTTTCCCCAGGCAATTCAGCTCAGCAGGTCATACCAGAATAATTATTAAGGTGACTTTTGCAGTTAGACTACACGGCCCCTGAGGTCACCCTGCTGCTGCCATGTCAGCAGGAATGAGGTCTCAGCTCATTTGGATACATTTAGAATCAATGACTCAGAAACAATAAAAGAGTCTTGAAATACGTCAGGTTTCTATGAGGAAGAAAGGAGTAATACCCACTTCCCTCCCAGGCTGGCAGAAAACACTTTCTGTGAGAACAACAGATGTTCTACTACCTACTCACCTAATCTGAAGACAGGATCCTTCTAATCCCAAAATTTAAAATTTGCTTTATAAGCACTTGTAAATTTGCTTAATTGTAACTGTTTGAGATAAAATTTTCCACCCTGGGAAATGTCCCCGGACCTGAGCTTTAATGAAATTTTCAGCCCAAGTTGCTGAAAAACAAAATTTTATGTTCTATCACTTCTCTTGGCTCCATTGCTAAGTTGGACTGGAAGGATTTGAGTTGGGAAAACTGCAGTCTTTGCTCTTCCCAGTCATCCAATCCAAACTGCAGGAGCTACTATAAAAAACCCCCAAACCTCAGTACATACCCAACAGAATTTGTATTTTGTGATTATCAACAAAAGACATTGCATTCAGTGGCTTGAGCCCAGCCCCTAATAGCTCTTCAAATAAGTGATGTTTCAGCAGGGGCTGAAGAAGTTCCTTCTATTGGCACTTTAAACAGAATGTAAAAGGCTCACAAGGTCTTTAATGACTCACATGTGTTTTTTTTCCCTTGTAAACAAAGTGAAAAAATGATGCAAGTGTGGCTACATCTCCAATAATTGGTATAGAGCCTATCTCAGGCCCTTATCTCTGCTAACTTCAAACACTCTTCTTGAATGTGGAAACTGAGATGAAGCACAAACGTTTGCCATTGATTTGATGTCAGTCTGCCAGGATCACTAAAGCAGCTGCTCCTATTGCCAGAGTGCTGTAGAGAGATTCTGCACCTTCCCCTGTCTGAAGGGAGAGGCTCATTCAGATCCTGCCAGCCTTTCTGCACAGGATCTGCTCCCTGCTGCCATTCATGGAACCAGCATCTGGCTTCTGGGCTGGATTCATGATGAAAGGGGCTTTTTTTTCAATCAAACACCTATTTGCAACACAGTTTAATTATTCAGCTAGCTAGCTTTAATAATAGTAATTAGCAGATTGGAAGAGCCTACTCAACCTCTGAAGTCTCTGCAATGAAATTCCTGCTACTGAAGAACAGCAATGCCCTCAACCCCCCATAGGAATGCAGGAAATATCTGCATCAGAACTGCTGTGAAAATGTGACAATGATGTCACCATTTGAAGAGAAATGAACAGATATCTGATATTGTCCAAAAGAGATTGATGGAAAAGTGTTGTGATGATAGCAGGGTAATGCTATTTTTCCTTGGTGAAATAGAGAGGTGAGATAATTCCTACTTGCTTTGTGTTATCTCAGATAGGTCATGCCCAAGCATGGCTGGGATGAGGCAGTGCAGCCCCTGTGGAGAGAGAGAGAGAGAGAGAGAGAGATACCTGCTGGGGCAGCTGTGCTGGGCCTGGGCAGTGACCTCACAGATCAAAACACAGAAAATACATTCTGTAGGAGGAAAAACAGGAATGTTTTGAGGAGTGCCTTGCATGAAACTTTTCATTCCCTCAGAGAAGGGAGGCATGTGCCAGGAGCAGACAGTGAGGGAAGGGTGCTGGAGCTGGAAGCTGTCCCCCAGGTGCTGGAGAGGGACTTCTGTCTGAGAACTGCCCAGTGAGCTGCCTCTGGAGCCCTGCAGGAGGCACAGCCTCTCTCATCCTGGCTGGCAGGTCCCAGTGGTGCTGCTGTGCACTTCTCCAGCTCCCCTGGTGCACAGGCTTCTCACTTTCCCAAGAATTCTCACAAGGTGGGAGAACATGACAGGTTTAGTTCAACCAAACCAAATTAAGGTAGCTGCACTTCAAGTAGGGGAAAAGATTACAGAAGAGAAAGGCAGAAAAAATGAACCCAAACTCAGTTAAATGAGCCCACCCTCAGATCCTATCTGTGCAGAAACCTCCCTCCCTGGAAGCTGCTGAGATGCCCTGAGGCTCAGAGCAGAAAGGAGTTCAGGCATTGGCACTTCCTGAGTGTTGCTATTTAGGGTTGAACCCTAAAGGGCTTTGAGCTCTGAGGTCTTAGCCCTGACCAGACACCTTCTGTCCCTGCTGTGGTGGCTATGGCTCAACTCTCTCTTGCTCTTTTTATGTGTGATGGGCCCCCTTTCCAGCTGCATTTGAATTCTGCTTGCTGGTTCTTCCCTGTGGCAGGAGGGCAGCACTGGTGGCTCAGATTGTTGATATATTGGACCATCTGATCTAACAAAAAACAGGCTCCAAAATACAGTCTTGGAGGGATAATGTTCAAATGTATCAGGAGCTCTCTTGTCCTCCTAGGCAGCCCCTCAGTTCTAGAGTTTTCTAGGCTGAGGCTTTCCTTTTGATTTCCTGACTCACACTTTGTAGGATGAATTTATTGTACTGACACCATGGGAAACCCATGGCCCTGCTGAGCTTTGTATCTCTGCAGGGACTGAGAGCTACATCACTACTGCAGAGACTGGAGTTGGCCAAAGTGCTCATTCCCACCTGCCCACACACAGAGGGCCTGCTGGGAAGTCAATATCTCTTTATTTATTGTGTTGTGAGGTACAGAGGAAGCAGCTGGAAGGTTTTTCATTACCTTGGTCACTACCAGAGACCAAACTTTTTCTTTGATTTAAATAACTATGAGAGCACATTTTCTGAGGGCTTCAAACTCTTTGAAGGGTTTTGCCACCTCCCTGACTGTGACAGTGTGCTTCCCTCTCCCCCTTTTCCTGCTTGTGCAGTAGCCACTGGTGGTGGTCATGAAGGCCGTGTCCGGCTTAGAGGGAAAAACAAAATAATTGAGGGCCATAAATTTGTTCAACAGCCAAGGACTAATTGAGCATGTGCCAACCTAAAATAGAGCAGGTGTGTAAATCTGACTAAGTCAATCACCCTAGTCCATAAATAGCAGGCAGCCCAGGGTCCATTGGGTTCTCCTGCAGGGCAGCAGGATGTGTGACATGATCTCCCCTTGTGTAGGGATGCATCCTTGATTTACGTGTTACACCTTGAGGCTGACAGAGGCTTGCATGCTAAACTCTGAAATCTTACCTAAGGGACATAAAGAATTCATTGTGTCATATAACCCTCTAAATATAAATGGTTGACTGAGCCTGGGACTAAACTTGGATCTGCACCTACATCCCTGTCTCCTAACCACAGAGGGTTGATTGGTAGGGGTATTGAAACAGCTTTTTTTGGGTCAGTGCTGCTGCACAATCTGAACTCAGGAGCTCTCTCTCCACTGGCACTCTGAATTACTCTGCTGGGTACTGTTTGTTCCTTCTTCCAGCACTGAAATGCTCTTGACTAGGAGGGTTCAATTCTGCAGCCCCTGACTGCTAAAATGCTTTGTGGCATCTCCTGCCCCATCTCAGTGTGCCCCATAAGGTGTTGTTTGCAGCCAGAGTTTACATCCAGGCTTGGATAAGCATCTGCAGTCTCCTGGTGAGGAGGGGCTGGTGAGGTCCTTGCAGCAGGTGCTGCAGGAGGGGTGGTGAGGCTGTGACTGTGCTGCTCTGCCCCAGTGCTGCCCCACCTTACCTGTGCCAAAGGGGCATCTCCTGGGAGCCCTGCCCTCGTGTCCCCAGGGTGATGCCTCTCCATGCCACCGCTGCTTCAGACCTGCACCATGAGAGCCTGATGGGAGGAATGCATCTCCAGGGCTGCAGCCACACTGCAGGAGTTAGAGAAGATGTTGTTTGATTTTTTTTTCCAGAGAGGTTTTTGAAGGCTTTTTTTTTTCCCCAGCCCTCATGTTGAGTCCTGCACTACAAAAGTCTGGAAATGCAGAATACTGGAGCTACTTACAGGTATTTTATAGCAGAGCATTTGATCACAGTGGCTCTCTCTTTTCTGTGCATTCTGTTTTTCTGACATATAAAACTGTGAGAAGCACATATATTTGATGAGAACCAACAGAGGATTTTTTCCAAAGCCTTCAGCAGCAAAGTCACTCACTCTCAGCCTGCTGACTATTTGAAATCCAGGAGTCTCAAGCCCCACACACACCAGAAACACAACTCCCACTGTGCTCAGCAAGAGCAGCACTGCTTTCCTGTGTGATGCTTTGGCACAGAGTCATTTCAGTTTAATGTTTAAGCTGTGCCAGGGATGATTGACCACACAAGCCATATTGTCTGTTAATTAGTTAATTGAGCATGAATGCTGTGGCCTCCCAATGTTTCAGGGGCTCTTTCCTGATGGTGGATCTCATTATCAGGGCTTTGCAAGGTGTCAGCAGGATGCACTGCAGCTGCACACAGCTCAGCAGATGCCTTGCAAATGCACACATGCCCCACTTGCTTCCTTTTCAGTGAAGTAAGTAAAGTAAAAACAACTCACAAGGATTCTGGAATAAAGGACCTCATTGCCCTGTGATGACAGGTATTTTGATACATTAAAAAAAAGGAGATCATAGTCATGCACATTCATATATCAAGAGCCTGGTAAAAGCTCTGAGTTAATGTAATTACAAGCAGTGCAATCAAAGAGCTGTCCCATATCAAGTACTTGCCAGCTGCCCCAGGTTAAAAGAACATTTTTTGTTGACATTTTTTGCCTTGCTCTCTCAAAAGCACTGAAAAAAACACCCCATGCTGCCTGTTTTTCTGATACAGGGATCATAATTTATTTAATTCAGTTACAAGGGAAACTTCCAGTGGCTTTGAATCAACCATAGCCTTTGAAAAACTTGTAAAATATACTGAACTGCCTACAGACTCACAGAGCTGAGACAAGACCAGGTCATGTAGGATTGAGCTATTGCTGTCAGACACTGACCCTGATCAGGGCTGAGGAGCCCCGGCATCATCAGAGCCTGTCCTCAACCACACATCCGACAGGGCAGCCTGCTCCAGTTGATCAGCCTGCTCCTGTTGGGATCAAGCTGCTCTGAAACCTGGAGGTAGCAGGATCAGCTGGGAAGTTTGTAGCTGGTTCCTCCTTTTTGCTTCTACTGTGGGTTGAAATGCACAGGAGCTGGGTTCCAGGTCTGGGCTGCCAAACCTGCTCATAAAATACATTTTCTGAAACTAAATTTCACTTTTCCCCAAGCAGGCAGGTGTCCCAGTCCCAAGGACAGCAGAGATGTGCACCCCCTGATTTTATATTTTAATTTACAGACAACACCTGAAGAAAGTCAATAATACAGGCTCAGTAATTAACATGCTGTGGGTGCTTGGCCTCACAGGAAGCAATGATGAGCACAGATAAACCAAGTGTGTGTCTGCTTTTCATTGCTTGTGGAAGAAAAGCCTGTTCCATCAGAATCTAAAATGAAAGAAGAACCCAAGAGGTTGCTTTCTTCCAAAGAGGGAATGACTTATCTGCTCTTGCAGCAGTGGGAACAGGTGGCACAGGGGAGAAGAAACAGGAGTTTCAGAAGGCCACTTGGCAATGGTGAGTGATTAATTTTAGTAGTGAGTGAGAGCTGATTTGGAAACCTTGTCTTGTGATCAGGGACTGAAGGAAAAACTTTGTGCCCCTGAAGGATGCAGAGGAGAGGTCTGAAGGCAAGGAGTCATCCAAAGGTAATGAACAGGTAGGATTCATATCACTTGCTCTGTTTGTCCTTCAGCCCCATTGGATGGGTTCAATTAACAAAGCAGGGTGAGATCAGCAGGGCTTGTTAAAGATTGCAGCCATTGCAAGACCAGACTCCAACACAGAACTGACATTTCTCTCACAAGGTGTCAGTCCCTCAAACTGCCTGGGAGTCCTCAGGATGCTCATGGGGACTTCTTATGAGGAACTTCCTTGCAGGGTAGCAAAATGAATGGGAGTAAATTCAAAGGCAAATCTGTCACTTTTTTTGTGAAGCTAATGAAATGTAAGTGATTGCAGGAACCAGGGTTTAGTTTTGTGTGCAGCAAGATCATTTTCTTCCCATGAATAAATTAGCATATCTGAATAGTAACCAAGCAGAACAACCTTTCAGGCACTTATCAGACCTCTTTTATTCTGTGCCTAAAAAAGGTTTTATGTGTGGCATAAGCAATGGACTACCTGGGGTCTGACACAGACTGAGATGCCACAGGGAATTAAATCAGCACCCCAGTGACCACAGGAGCAGGAGATCTATAGGTGCAACTTTCCTCTTTGGCTCCAATGGGAAGAGCACCATGGAAAACCTGACATCTGCTAGGAGACAATTTGCCCAACACAGTAATGAAAGGCTTTGGCAAGGGGGAGCTCAGCTACACAAGATCTCACACTCTGGAGTTTGTTTGATACAGGCCCC
The DNA here is from genome assembly GCF_051311805.1 of Agelaius phoeniceus. Taxonomy (NCBI): domain Eukaryota; kingdom Metazoa; phylum Chordata; class Aves; order Passeriformes; family Icteridae; genus Agelaius; species Agelaius phoeniceus. Next base: position 143,255,012 of record NC_135265.1, on the reverse strand, counting down.
CAAAGATTGATGGAAGAAATCAGCTGCTGCTGGGTGGGCAGAGGACTTTGATGGCTCACAGTCCAGACAGAGACACTAAAACCAAGTTTTCATCAGTCTTTGCTTCCCTTTCCATAAATCCAGATGACTTCTCAAACCACTAAATGAAAACAGAACCACTAAAGGTGATCTATAAAATTTCAGCTCCCAAACTAGAGATATTGTGTGGGAAAGTGAGGTTTTTGGAGAAAAAGATGCCTTGGCTCTTGACCTGAGGGTCTGTAGGGGCTCTACAGTCACTTGAATTTTAGAGGACAGTAATAGAATTTAAGCTACAAATATAGTTCTTCCCAAACTTTCCCTTTTTATCTGCCTGCACAATCTTTGCTTTAACAAACTGAAAAGGCCCTGACCAGAACCTGTGGAGACAGTAGAAAGCATTAAGCCTTTCCATCTTTCCTCTCCCCATCACAGATGTTATTAAAAAAGAAACAAGTACTCTGACAAAGCATCCCAGCTTTACTTTCCAGTCTGAAAAGTCTTTCCTGTCCAAAACTCCAACACTGTTTTTACAGCACATGTGTTGGCTCCACACTGCAGAGGTCTGTGGTGGGCATGTCCTTCAAGGGCACCTCTGTCACCAGTGGTAGATGTTGAGCCAGGATCACATGGAGAGCACTGGTTATTCTATCATGGCCCTGGGAGGGAGAATCAGAATGCCTGGCTTTGAAACCCATCCTCCATAGTCACATTTTAAATACCCAGTCCATCAGTGCTTCTCACAAATAGCTGCTGCAGCTTCTTGTGCCAAGAACAGGAAGACCTGGCCATGGTACATCAAAATCCATTTCCCAGAGCCATGTGCAAATCCACTTTATGGTCATAGATGCTGATGGAATATCTGTGTGAGTTGCATACCATCAGCATTCAGTCAAAGCAGAGCTTGGGGCATGCAAACCATTTCCAAATAAAGATAACAAAGAGAAAGAAATGCACTAACTGAGCAGAACAAATCCTCCTAAAGTGTTGCTCTTATTATCACTCTTTTCTTAATATATTGACTTTTCTGTACTGTATTCACCACAGTTGTGTTCCACACACTAAAACAGCCTTTCAAGCACTGTGGTGTAGCACATTTGCACAAGTTGTGTACATCCATCTGCATCCATCTGATGGAGAGCCATCAGTCAAAGGCAAAGCTGCTTTCTTGGGTGAAACTATTCCCACACCAAGAGCCAAGAGCATATTGACAGTGTCAAGAGGCTTTTGAAAAGTGTTTTGTTAAGTGCTTTGGTGAGGTTTTATTGCTATGGCTAATTAAAAGTTCATCACAAGCACTAAATGCAGCCAATGTTTATTTGCTGTACAGCCATATTGACAGGCCAGTGCTTTGTCAGTATATTAGAACTGTGTGCTGGCTTCTGGGGAGGATCAACTATTGCTTATCTCTCAGGGGAAAGAAACATCACTAACAAATAAGTAAACAAACAAATAAATCCTTTCTTGGCTCTTATGTTGTATGAGCCTTTGCATTTGGCTCTTTTCCTAATATTTTTCTAAAATCTGGCATTAAGCAGCAGTGCAAAGCTAAACAGTATGTGCCAGCATGCTTTGGGCACAAGAAACCTATCTGGATTCTCTTGTGCCTGAAATATGTCCCTTGACCCAGCAGGAGCCTGCAGCTGCAAGCACTGCTCATGGGGCAAGGTGCCTTGATCCAGGATGAAGAGTGGAGAAGAAGGGAGGCTGCAGGACCAGCTGTGGCCACTTAGGCTGGAGGTAGAAAAGTGGGTGAAGGAGTCCTCTGAGATGTGGTGTCCCAGGGTAGCTGACTGCTCTGGTTCAGGGATTTAGGACACACAGAGACCCTCAATGGATGAGAACTTCAGAGAATGACAAAGAACTAAAGGAAAAGGAATCCACTGGAAGAGGGTGATGGCAGTACAACTATCCTGTTTGACCATCCCACCTTGAAGTGTAGACATCTGACAGGTTTCTGGTGTGTATTTGTTATATGATTTTGTATATATATATATATATATATATATGACTGTATTTCCCAGTCTCCAGGGATTCTCAATTTTGGCCCCAAGTCGATACCAAATTTCTGTATGTGCCTGTCTTGAAAGACACTTGGGTCAGAAATCTTACAGTACCTGTTGATATCACCTAGAGATCTGCTGTGTTTTCAGTATCTGAATGGTGAGGGAAAATGCAGGCTGCACATGATGTAAATGGGAGGTGATTTCCCTGCCCCTATCAGCCTCCCCTTCACTCCAGTTTCTGAGGCAGCAGCTGCCTGCAGTGCCCTTGCAGCTTTCCAGGAGCTCCCTGGCAGGAGCCAGCTGCTTGGAAAAGAGCTCCAGCCACCCCTGCAGCAAAAGGAGGAGGCACTGCTGGGAGCAGTGGATCAAGCACAGCCCTCTAGAGGAGCTGAGCTGTGATGGGCAGGTCACTCTGGAATGCTGGTGAATCCAGGGTGCTGGAATTAGCCAGGTAATGAACTGGCAGTGCCATCACAGAGAGTTCAGCCAGGGCCACTCTCCAGTCAGAGGGAGGGAAGGAACATCCAGAAATCTTTCTGGCTTGTTTCTAATGAAGGAGGCCTCTGTTCCTGATGTGGAGCCCTGGAGCCATGGCAGAGGCATCCAGGAAGCAGAGACAGATTTCTGCTAATCAGTGGAGCTCTGATTAGTCTTCATAGCTGCTTACAGAAGTGCTTGAAAGAGAGGCTGTCTGGAAGAGTTTTATAAATTATCCTTTCTCCATAGAAAATACATGAAAATTAATTTGTTTGCTTTTGAGACAGATTAATTAGAGAATGGAAAGAAGAGGTGGCTGTCATATTCCAAATGTCTGGGAGGCTGGAACCAGATCTTGGGTTAAGCTCTTCCCCAGTCACAAATAGCTGATAAAAGAAGTATAAATTAGTCTGGAAGTAGACAGTGCTCTGCACTTTGGAGCTGATGGCAAGCAGGATATTCAGCCAAGATGATAAAAATCCCTTTGGAGCTGGCAGCTGGCACACGGAGCAATGAGGAGCTCTGCCTGGCAACCAAAAACCTTTCTGTGGCTAAAATATGAAGAAAGAAAATTCTTATATCACCTTGTCAAGGGCTTTATTTCTTCCAAATATAAAAGTAATTTTAACACAGTCATTAGTCACTGTGAGACCAATCTGCTGGGTCCAGTGCAGTTTGCAGACTGGGAGCAAGGCACAGAACATTCTGCAAAAATCAGGACAGAGCAGACCACAGTGCTTCACACAGTTCAAGGCAGCAAGAACAAACAAGCAGAGTAAGGACAGATGAATACAACAGCTGCCATGCAGCATCAGAATCTCTGACCTGACACAAAGGAAAAAATTCAGATTCATTGCCTTTTGGCTGTCACAACATACTCCAGTCATTAATAATATCTCTCATCTTTTGCACCAGAATAGTTTTATTTACTCATACTTGAGCTTTTAAATTGCATTTCCAAAATTCATGGTATGATGAAATATATTAGGAGAAACAACATTTTCTTTTCTGTTTCATACAGGTTCGGTGGCAAAATCGCACAAAATTGAAAAATGTGTTTTCAGAAGAACATGTCACGCATGGTGTGTTAGCAGAGACTGCACCAGACAATAGCCTGGTGCAGAGGGATATGAGATGAAGAGGGACTCAAGGGTGATCAGCACCTTTTCACATCATTGTCTTGCTACATTCAACTGGGGCAGACTTAACTATGTAATTGTGTTTTATTTTCTAGGTCAAAAGAATAGTTTCTAAAGGAAAATAGAACAGAAAAACTCACCCACTGCAGTCCTTTGCCACATGTCTGGTTGCAATATACTCGCTAACATATCTGGATAATTTAGTTATATTTATTATATATTTAAAAGATGAAATTTAGAAGGAAAGCAAAGTCAGGATCTGCTGGATGGAGTAGGGATGGGATGCTTTCAGCTTGCCTTTAGCCACCTGCCTCTGTCATCAGTGGGATGGGGAAGAGGCACTTTAGAGCAAGTTGTCCCATCCAAAATAAGCCTCTAAAATGTTTTTCAAAGGTGAGATGTCTTGTCTGGGGAAGTTTCACTGATATCCATTTTCCAGACTGATGCAATTACCTGTGGTTTAGGCCAGAGGAGAAGAGAGGCTGATTGCACAGCCTTGGCAGGCCAGGTACAAGCAGTACCAAACAAGCTTCCCTTATAAGTGGCTTCTGAGAATTATCAAGCTGTCTGCTTTTCTATTCCTGCACCCTGAGCTTGGCAGAATCACCAGCATTTATAGGATCTCTTTGTGTTGCCTTTTGATGCTTTGAAATGTGCAAAGGGTGCTCATACTTTGTGTGAGGGGTGCATGGTGCAAAGCATTTTCACAAAGGTTGTTTTTACAACAGATCTAACTGTGGGTGGCACTGGAGGAGATTTGGATGGCTATTCCAAATTCATAGCCACTCATCTGAAGGCCAAGTGGAATCACTGAGTTATCAAGCCTTGCCTTGTGCATGACACAGGTGGCAACATTTCATGTATTCTTAAGTAGGATGAGGATTTTCACATTGACAACAGTCTAAGGTTTATTTCTTGTTTTCTTTAATACCCCATGGTTTGTTCTGTTCTGCAGAACAGAAAATCTCTTTTCCATTGCTCTTTGCCTTTGCTTTTCAAGCAGCAGGATTTCCCCTGTTCCCTGTCCTCTGCAAGGATCATTTGTTACCACAATGCCCATGGACAAGTCTTCATCTTCTTGATCCCTCTTCCCCAGAGATCACCAGCACATTCAATTTGCAGCTGGAAAAAAATCTTTCAATCTCTGCTACTGCATCCCTGTCATTGGCACTTAGCTGGTTTATGAGTGTGTGAGATGTTTTTGAAGATCACAGCATTTTTACTGAAAGGTGCAGGATAAATTCTACATGACACCAAATGAGACAATTTAACCTTAGAGTTCTTTTAATAATACCTTTTATCTAAAAATAATCATGCCATTATAAGGTTATTGAAAAACAGTTAAAATAATTAATTACAAAACTATGCAAAGACTGTATTATACATTTATCTTTGTGTAAAGATTTTGACCTTCACATTTAATCATATATCTGTAATAATAAACACTTGACTGAGAAATTAATTTCTACACAGCATTAAAGAATTTACTCTTAAATTCAATTTTAGGTGCATAACAACACTTTCAATGATAATGTCAATAAAGCTGCAGTAGTAATGTTGTACATAATTAATATACACCATTAATGTACATGAATGTGCATGAATGGTAATGTACCTTAAGGATGGGTCTGAATGAGCATTCAAAGAAGACATTCCAATACTCTGAGAGCTCCAGTTTCTGATGTGAATAGTTACTTTTCTTTTTACAAGGAATGAGATGTGTTTAAGGTTAATTAATTATTTTTGCCTGACTTATTTTTAGCAGAAGTTTCCTTATTTGATTGACTAAAATGAGAGCCATGATCTACCCTTTTCCTGTGACTAACCTTTCACTAATTGCACCTGGCAGCGTGTAGATAAAGAGAACCAAGAAGATAACGAGAATAAGCAGAATTATGCCAATGATGATGTACTTCTTGTAATTCCTCCAGATCAGGTGATACAAACACTTGAAAGGGTTTACAAACCAAGAGAAGGATGTGTCTGGTCGGCTAAAGGGGAAGAAAGAAAAAGAAAATCTTTTGTTAAGGCAGATCCATCTCTTTCCAAAGTTATCACACTTCAAAATAGATATTTGAAGTTAAAAAGGACCTTTAACTCCTTGGAACCCACTATAGGGATTACAGGGAATGTCCACCCGTGTTCACAACCTGTTGGGTCACTTTTCTCCCACCCATTCCCGACTCAAGCTCCACACACAACTTGGAAAGGAATTCCAGCTCACACATCATAAATACTTCAATTTATGTCATGATATAGGGTTTGAAATTGAAAACAAGATCATGATGAACCCTAAAGAAGAAATGCAGGCATCATAAACTTGAGTACAAAAGCTTTCTAGTAATTTCAAGGAATTTAGCATCCCAAAAGCCACTACAAAATGAGCCACTACAAAAAGTCTGATTGCACAGTGATAGACAAGGTGCCACAATAATCAGAGCCAGCTCAGGTTGGGCATGTGGCCCAAAATGGTGTATTTTCAGAAGAAAATTTAACACAGGCCTCATGAATACAGGAAATGATGAAATGTAACCCAGATGGTTTGCCTGTGTACATAAAGAAGAGCCACCTTCTTCCAGTGGAGAATATCTGCATCCCACAACCCAAGTTTTTCCAAATGTTGCCCCATATTGGGTTCTCCTCCATACCCAGAAGTTTCTTCCCACTGTACAACAAAGCTGACTACACACAGAGAGGAAAACTGTGTTCTATTTAGGAAAAATGTTGGCCTGGTGTCTCCTCTGGCATGACACCTGGACTGGGAGGGCACTGTGCTGCTGCTCCAGCACCCTCCCCAAGGCACCATCCGCCAGCTTTTCAATGGGATGACCTGATGAATGCAGTGGTGTTGGGCAAATTTAACACCTGCAAAACCTGGGCAGGTTGTCTTTCTTATCCAATGTCACTGTAATTGTGCAGATGGTGCAGCAATAAGGAGAATGAAATTAACTGAGGGTCACAAAAAGCTGTGGCCATGTCTGACTCCAGAAAGGTGTTCCAAAATTTAAGCAATGTCTTAATTATCTAGTGATCTCAGCATTAAGCCAGTGGAAGTGAATGCCAATGTCACAGAAAGTCTGTGAATGTAAAAGGCCAACTGAATATCTTTTTATGAAAGAACGGGCTTTTTATTGAGGTGGGAATTATTCAGAAATAAATAATCAAATCAGCCCTCCAGGTTAAAAGGACACCCTGAAGATTAAAACTACTTGAGAAACAAGAAAGACCCTCAGTCTGCATGTACCAACTGCTTGAGTACTTTTCATAACCTTTAAAGGCTGGAAAAAAAAAAGAAAGCCAGACTCTTGCTTATTTAATTTGTTTCCTTTGCAATGTGGGCAATAGAGCTCATTACCAGTTATAGCAGTGCATTTATTATCATAGACTGCATCCGGAAAGGCATCGTGGCTTGATCAGCAGAATTGAAGAGATGAAAAACCTCATAGTGCTTTGGCCAGCAGGAAATTACACTCATTGAACCTTATTCTTTGTTTGCATGCTCCTCCCTCTAGTTCACAGACATTTCATCTTTGTCCACCTTTGCTCTGGCACATTATTGAGTCTGCTACTGTCTATAGCTCCTAGAAATTTTATTGTTGTTTTGTTTTGAAATTATTTTGTTTCTTAATTAAAAAGAATAATTTCACGAAAAAAATCTGAAAATGTCTCTGCTTCTCTGGGTGTTCCTACATGATGAGCAAAAAAATTGAGTGAATCTGCAGTACTGGCATAGAGATCTGGAGGTCCTGAGAAAAGAGGTCCTTGAGATCCACTCCTTCCTGAAGGGTAGAATAAATTATTTTTCATCTCCCAGCTGATTGTGCCTGCTCTGCATGTATGAACCACATATTGCATGATCTGGGGGCACTGAGCTGGTAAACTTTACTATTTTTAAACTTTAATGAAGCTGAGGCATGCTATGTCTTCAACTGTTTATTTTCTTTCCAGTGAGTGAGTGTCTAGCTAAAATAAATTTTACTATTCACATGCTGATATTGCTTTAGTAACCTTAGGATTTATTCTGCCTAACTTTAAAGCCTGGGTGCTCAGTCGGGTCCTTCATGGGCTGTCTGCATGGGGACAGGAAGGACCTTCAGGAGGCCAAGTCATCTCCTTCCCCAGCTCATGTCTCAGGATATGTGTGCTTAGGAAATGGGAGACTCCTCCACCTGTACCATGAGCAGCTACAAAAGGAGCCTGAATGTTTTGCTTCTGAGATGGGAAGTGTCAATGACACTATCCCCATCCTACTTTTGATTTAATTGAGGCATACATCTCAGTTGTGAGTAGAATTATGTTGAGCCATATGTTGGCTGTGTATTCATACCACAAAAATCACTGATTACTCAGTGCAAGATCTGGAGGAAGGCTCTGGTTTTGTGGCTTCTGGGTCAAATCACCTCCAGGCTGTGCAGCAGAGAAGAGGCCACCAGGCTGGTGACAACTTTTTGGCCCAGCAGATAAAATGCCCTTGAGCTGAAAACACAGGGAGCCCAAGGCAGCCAGGAGTGCATGGGCTGAGTCTCAAAAAATGAGAGGAAAATAAGACAGTTCCTTGTGCATCCTGTTGACAACTCTCTAGACATGCAATGCTTCTATTCCACTTGACACTCCCTCTTAAAACTCCCTAGGCTGATTGCTTTCTACCACATGTATTTCAGAGCTATCCCAGTCCTCTCTCCTCTGAAAGAGGTGCTTTAGTTTCCATTACTGGGAATCTTTCAAGCAGACATCTGTCAGGCAAAGCTCATCCCGCCTTTGGGTAAAGGGACTGGGTGCAGTGATGGATTAAAGTTTTTCCAAGGCTAGTTTTAAACAATGCTCTGATACCTCTGATCTGATAATTCCTTTATGCTGCTTCCTCTTTTCTCATGTTTATCCTGAGATGTATCTCAAACCAACAAAATTAAACAGAATGTGTAATCATTACCATTATGATTAGCAATTGAATTTTAGAAGCTTTTGTAGCAGGAAATATAACATCAATTTCTCACACTCTTTTTTTAATCCAGCTCATTAAAAAACTGCTCAAGTGCTTTGGTAGAAGAAAGCACTTGAGCCTAAATAGATTAAAAATTCTTTTTTTCCTGAATGCAAAAAACTCAGCTGATACTTTTTAGATGTGACAAATACTGAAAGATATATCACTCCTTCTAGATAATTTGCCTTTGTTAAAACACTTACAATGTCCTCATTAAAAAGTCTTATGATGGAAAATAAGCATTTTCATTCTTTGAGTATGAAGAACAATAAAATTAGAGATGGAAGTCACATCCTTTGTGTGTCTAAAGAAGGGCAATGATGCTGGTGAAAGGTCTGAGCATGAGTCTTGTGAGAAGCAGCTGAGGGAACCAGAGTTGTTCATCCTGGAGAAAAGGAGGCTTCAGAGGAGACCTTATTGCTTTTTACACCACCTGAAAGGAGGCTGTAGCCAGGTGGGAATTGGTCTCTTCTTCCAAGTAACAAATGACACAATGAGAGGAAATAACATCAAGTTGCTTCAAGGAGGGTTTAATTGTGTATTGGTGAAAAATTTACTGACCAAAAGGGCTGTCAAGCATTGGAACAGGCTTCCCAGGGCAGTGGTGGAGTCACCATTCCTGGAGGTATTTAAAAGATGTGTAGATGTCATGCTTAGAAACATGAGTTAGTAATGGACTTGGAAGAGCTGGATTAATGGTTGGACTCAATAATTTTAAAGATCATTTCCAGCCTAAATTATTCTATTGTTAATATAATAAATATAATCCAACTGATCTTTATAGGTAAGCAAACTGAGATGTTGTCAGTATGTGTAAGCTATGATGATTTAAGATGTTATCATGTGCCAGGTCAGCTATGGAATGAGCTCATGTGAATTCCAGCTGAGGACAAATGCTCAGCAGTGCAATTTATTTGGGCTTCCACAGGAAGACATTTCAGCAAACCTGAAGGTGCTGTCGGCAGCAGTGCCAGGCACCAGGCCAGGTACAAGCTGCACAATTTCTTGCTGAAGGTTGCAGCAGGAAAGAGAAGAAAATCCAGGAGACCAGCAAGAAGGTGTCCTGCAAGGTGGCCCTTCCCCATCTCCTGCTGAATGCCCCTGCCCCAGCATGTTTAATGAGTTTAATGAGCTCCTACTCACTTGGGTTTTTCCAAGGGCTCAGGCTCCTTTCGAGCTTTGCCCACTGGATTCTTCTCAGCTTCTTCTGCTGTGACCAAGTGAAACTCAGCTTCCACCTTGCCCTGGATCAGAGAGAGAATATGTAAGCATCCAGCCCAGGGCTATTATCACTAATTCACAGCAGGATTTGTCTTGTGGAGAAATGATGGAACCAATTGAGGGCAAAGGAAATTGATTAAGGAAAATAAGGTAGTCTTTGCAGCTGAAGAGAAAGCACAAAGGAAAACCCAGGCACAAATTCCTGACTTATGCTCAATGACTGTAGGAAAGAGAGGTCAGATATTTTCTTCCAGACCTACAAATACATTTTCTGCTTCTTAAATTATCAAGTAATTCATCTGAAAAACACATTTTCTATCTATCACACATCCTGGCAGAGCTGAATGTCTGATCTGGAAGCTGTGCTGCTGACGTGGACCAGATGTAATCCATCAGCAGGGGGAAATTCAGCCAGTCACAAGTGCTGGAGCCATTGACCTGTGAGGTCTCAGCTCTCCAAAGGAAGATGGGATTTAAAGAGTCCAGTTAAAATTCAGAGTGGATAAATCAAATCAGCTTTATAGAATTTGTGATGGATAAAAAACAGACAAATGACTTTACATATATTTGCAATTTTTCTACCCTATACCTTTGTGGATGGTATTGATTTGAAGTGTTGAACTATGCCCCTGGCTATAGATCAACACAGCCTGTTCAGCACAGAACAGGGCTGAAAGAAGGATGCCAGTAAAAGTCATAATTGTGGAAGCAAGGGAGAGATCAAAGTGGACTGGGAGAAAGGGAATCAATTGTTCTAGAGTGTAGAAAAGGGAAGTAAATCTGGGATTTGGAAGTGGAGTTCATTCACTAAATCCATGGAAAGTACACAGTCAACTTCAAGCTGAATAAGGCAATGAAATTGAAGATGGCACGTTTCATTAAAAAATTCTTTTTGCTGGAATAGACAAAAATGTGAAGGGATGGTGAGCTTTAGGAACATTCTTGGACAATCAATGAAAGTCTAGAGACAGGGAAAGAAACCCCTAAAAAAGGACCAAAGCAGGTGAATTTATAGAGGGCTAAACTACTGGAAATGAGTAGATGGTAGCTCTTAGTGTGTGTCTCCCTAGGGAACTGAATGCAGCTGAAAAGGCACTTTAGTACTCAGTTACCTGGGCTCTTCTGAACCAAATATATGGAGAACCACTAAAGCATTTGGAAGACTTTTACAGGTTGCCAGTGGTGGTTTTTCCAAATCCAAAATTATCATATTAGTCCCAGAGCAAAGCTGTTCATCTGTAGTGAGCTGCTTACCGTGAGCTCCCCAGCCTTGATGAAAGGCCACCAGCCTCTGATGCGCTTCTGCTGAAATATGGAGATCTTGTTTTCCTCACTTGCTGCCACAACTGTGCCTAAGTCACAGCTCTTGGCTGTCTTTGCTGCCCGAGGGAACCCATTCAGGTCCAACTCAAGAGTGCCTGGAGAAAGAAATAATTTGACAACACTCAGGGACCAGACAGACACAAAGACATTCAAATAGCAGCTTCCAGACAAGATCCATGGAGGAATTTAGCAGCTGAGAATCTCTCTGTACTGTCAGTCATTCACCCTAATTATTGGCTTTACAAGAAATGTGCAAGTTTGCAAAGTGGTGCTTCAGAAAGAGAAAAGCAAAAGTTGGGGCTCAGACACCACTCTGTGCATTCCTCTGCAAAACACGGCTCTGGTGAGACCTCAGATGGAGCTCAGGCAGATCCATTGTGTACTTACCCAAGAAATCATCTGAAGAGAGTCTTTCAAAATCCCACACCTGAAGCACCAGCTCAGCAGGTATTTTGCGTTCTGTCTTTTCTAAGGAAAATATGTTTTCTCTTTTGGTAACCACCATCTGTTTCTCTGCTGGGAGGTAGTGGAAGGGGAACACAAAGCGCCAGTTGAAGTTGCCCTCTCCTGTCAAGGAATTGTAATGTACATCTGTCTCCTGTTTGTCCTCTTCCAAGCCCTTTATCCACCTACAGCAAGCACACAGTGGAAAGCATTGCTGTCACCAGGGGATCTTGAAATGTAATTGTTATTTGGTTTCAGGCCTGACCATTTTCTAATTCCTCCCTAACCAGTAAGAGATGGCACAGTGTCAGCATGGTGAGATGCAACAACAGCCCTGGCTTGGGGGATCCTGGGACACAGGCTGCTCTAATGGCCAGTGGTGACCAAAAGCTGAGAATGAGAACATGGTTTTTATTCCAATCAGACCCCAAAGTACCACTTGGCCAGTACCAGTTTGCTATTGGCCAAGACAGCTCTCTTCTTTGGGACAGGCAGTGGTGACAGCATCAGTCATTTACCCAGCACTAATCACCCTGTATTGATGTTTTGCCACACTAATAAATTCTGTGTCACTGTCTCAAGACTGATATCAGTGCCCGGTATTAGAGCCTAAATTTTTTGCAATTCCTTTTTGCAGCTATAAACATTGTGTTTGTAAGGCTGGAGATGTCTCTGTTGGTTTTTTTGTGATTTCCTCTTGGTTTCTGCTACAGTGTGCACAATATCAGATGTGCTGAGGTACAAAGGACAATACTTTCTTAAACATAATTTTCTCATCTGAAGAGAGGTAATGACCCAGCCAGGTGTGTTTTAGCTCTGTAGATGATTTATCACACCTTGAATAAAGATTAGTGATTTTGTGCTGTATCCAAAGAGCAGTTTTTCCCCTGCAACCCCAATATTTCAAAAAGAAATTGTGAAAAATGGTAACAACCTGGAACATGGCACTGCCCCAAGTGCAAATCCATGCCTGGTGACAGATACAGTGCCATGTGCACTGTTTGAACATAATGAGATTTGTGTCTTCATCATTAAGGCACAGAAGCAAAAAGTGTCCCACTCCTGGCTTCTCTGTCAGACCACTCAGGCACTGATGGTGATGCTCTCATCACAGAGCTCAGCACAAAGGCTGGCTCCCTATTTAATTCCTCAAATTTGTGTTCTCAAAGCTACTCTGCTACTGCTCTGAACACACAATTCATATTGGCATATTAAACTTACTCTCTAGGAGAGGAAAAATGGCCAGAAATCTAAGACCAGTCTGGCACCTGAGATTTTCAGTACTTTGTACTACCACTTGTGCCCACAATTTCCTCCAAGCCCTCCCTGTATCTGCATTCAAATCCTTCTTAGAAGCAGAAAGTAGTATTCCAAAGCTGGCAAGGAATTAAGAAATAACCTGCTACAATTTCAGGAAAGGAAGGAGATGAAGAGCAGAAAGTGCCCATGTGATGTTCTCCTCAGCATGACCATGGTCATTCACCCACACACACTCCCCACCTGAGGTTAGAAAATATTTCCAACAGAAATAGCTTGGCAACACCTCCTTTCTTATTTCTAATGCAGCTATAATGCTCTTTTCTCTGATTATGTCAAAACTCTGCATCCATGTAAGCTCTTACAGTTCAAGTTCTGTAAGTATTTGATCTCTGTACTAAACTGTGAGCTTGGTGCTTGTTGTGTGCCATCTCTGCCTGAATAGGAACTAACTCTTAGTGTCATTTCAGTTACTTGATTTTCAGAGGAAATAAAACAGGGCAAAAAGGGAGCAGTATCCCATGGGGGTGAGTAATTTTGGCAGGCATTTAGTGCAAAGGTCGCTGAACAGCTCATCAAATATTCTCACAACACAATTTTTTCCTCTGATTTTTGAATGAAATCTTGCATGTTATTTTGAAGTGTGACAAACTTACCCTTTTACATAGATATCACTTGATTTTTGCCCCGTAAAGATGTTTTCATCTTCTAGAATGACATCCTCTGTATTCCAGATTATTACCCTCAGTTCATATCTGAAAAAGAAAAAGGATTTTGTGTAAAGCTCTGGTCAGGCACTAATGCCAACCTCTATCAAATAATGTTTCTTATAAAGTAAGAAATATTGTGTTTGTGTATCAGTCTCAGACCTCTTTTGTTTACAAGAGTCTGGTGATAGAGTGGGGATGTTGGTTCCTCTCAGCTCATGGACTATAATGCACAACAACAGGGTCACTGCCAGCTTCAGAGGGATGGAAAATTCCTTGCTTTTTATATATCTGTTCATTTTCAACTTTTTTTCCACAAAAATACTGCAGTGGAACAAGACAAAGTTGATCTGAAAAACTTCGTCAGAGCTGTCTCCAAAAGAGTGATCAGCTTGCCAATAAAGAATAGAGCTCCCTGAGAGGTGCTTTTTAGAAGAAATGCCTAAAAACATTGCATTTAGTGCAATCTAGGGCATTAAAAGGAATGAGGACTGCTTGGAGATATTTCATTTAAGCAGGTATAATCATCTTTAGAAACAACAGTAAAAGGAATTAAAGTTTCTCTATCTGTTCCACTCCCTATATGCAAACATTTATGGTGGCCATCCAAAGCTCCCAAAACTTGGGCTGATACACAGGTATTGCAGGTGACATAAAAAATTAATACTGAAAAATTTAGGTATTCTTTAAGTTATTGTATGAACTGCAAAATACATAAAAAAGACAAACTAACTATGTTTGATAACACCAACATACAGTTTCCCTGATATGACATGTTTTGTCTTGGAAATAGCCTCAATCTCAGGGTGTGGAACAATTTGCTTCAGAAGTTACCAGACACTCTACATCATGGAGGTCTTAAGGAGCTCCATGCAAAACAAGCCCCTGCAATAGCCAAAGATATTTGAATCTGCAGTGCCCTACCTGAATCTTGTTCAGTCAAAGATCATCAATAAGAGATGTTTTCACAAAGTGTTTGAAGTTTTATAGAGGCTGGAGCCTGTTTTGCTGCAGCAAAGATGCATTTGTCAGCAAGATGTGTAACTTGTGTCTACATGTACTGGGTTTTTCCTCGTAATTTATGTCAACTCTTAGATGAGTGAGAACTAATGTTCAACAGTATTTTCCCCTGCTACAGTATACTACAAAAATGGCAGTAACAATTTAGTTTTGCGGGCTTGATTAGTTTTAAATCTTTTTGGATTGGAAAATGCTTGTTGTTAAGGAGTTTTATAGAACGCGCTGGTCTGAAAGAAGTAATTGCTACATGGACTGTTTGTTTGTCAAATCAAGTAACACAGGAATAGTACCTGATGATGTTTCAGACATGAAATTCTCAGGAAAGGCCTTGCTAAAATACAGGATGGGCTGAGAATTCTCTTTCTCATTTTAGTGTTTTCTTTACAATATTCAATTAGCTTGAACAACTATGTGTAGTACTGCATGTAAAGAAGCATAAGGAAATGGGAGAAGGCTATTCCAAACAGATCTCTTCTATCTGTTGCTGCTTTTGTGTTTCTTGATCTTATCCTTGGACAAATTGCTGGAAATCCAATACATGTAGTGCTATTGCAGCAGTTTAAAGAGCTCAATCAGGGTCAAGGAAGTTATCTCAGTGAAAAAGCTAGTGAAACCAGAATTAATTCTTGCAGCTCAACAAGCAGATGATAACATCAGAATTACTTGCTCTAGTCACCTGCAATCTCTTTATTATAAAGGATAAAAAAAGATATCTTTGTAAGAGGTGTGTGATAGCTCTTGCTGAAAAATCACCAACAGTTCTTTGAGTTGTTTAATGGAGGAAAGCAAACTAGATGCTCTCTTTGATTTGAAGTCATGTGAACCTGAGAAATCTTTCCTCAGGACTGGAGAGGTTTGTTTTAGTAGTTCATTTTCTATTTATTTCCAGACACTTAAGAAAGACTCAGTCTTTGAAGAGTTCTGCCACTGTGAGGGGAGGAAAGCACAGAGTATTACCCTTTGGGTTTTCTTGGTGAAATGTCCACAGGAGGTCCTGGCAGAGGCATATCATTAGGAAACATGTCAACCCACATCTGTACACGACCCTTGAAAACAAAGAGATAAACATCCCTGTAACCCTATTTCACAGAGGATTTAAAAGGCTTTCAATGTAGCTCTGACATCCAAAATCACCTCTTCCTCTACAAGCACCAACCAGCTCAATATCCTGTAACTATGGTTTAATCTAGGAACTTTCTATACAATATCTTTTTTGTGCACATATTCTTTCAATCTTCCAGATACTTTGGTGAAGTTGAAATAGAGCTCAAACACTGTCAGCTTCAGGTAAAATCCATGAAAAACAGTATGTGATGAACAGAAAAAAAAAAGAGATCCAAGGTTTAGATACAAGCAGAGGTTTTGTTAACCTAATAAAGTAAAGCATTGAAAAGAATGAAAATTTGCAGTTGCACTTTGTGTGATTACTGTGGATTTGGGTAAGTAGCTGTGTACACACATGGCTGACAATTTCCAGGTTAACACTGTGCAAAGTCTCACATTTGGTGCAGCACTGGAGTGCTGACTCTGTAGGTTTGCAGTTACAAATAGAAACCACAATAATTGGAGGGAGTGAAAACTGCTCCTGGCTCTACCATCACCACCACCTCTGAGCTGCTCTACCTGCTCCATGCCTGGCTTATCCTTATGGTAGAGGGGCCGAGTCTCAATGTGCTCTGGGACCAGTTTGTAGCCAGCTCCAGGGATTTCTTCCCAAGCACGTAAAACCTTTAAGGAGAGATGTTCGTATGATTCAACTGGCTCCTCTAAAGGAAAGAGTAAAACAAAAAGAACAATGAGAGCTGAATTACAATACTGAGCTCCTTGGTAATATGTTTCATTAGTTATTAGAGGTACTCATTAAAAATTTGCTTAAGAGGAAGGTTTTATGCATTCCAGCTAAATAAAGAAGGGCCTTGAAATAGTTCTAATTTGCATTAATAAGGGGATCCATTGGGCTAATTAGAAGATTAGCACTAAGGCAGCAGATTTCCTCTAAAATACAGCAAATAATTCCACTGCTACAGCATCAGTTTTTAACAGGAAGATGGAAGAAACATGTCAGTTATTCTTTTGACAGAAAGTTGCAAATTTTTAAAGCCTGTGAAAGACAAGGAGACTTGGATTTGACAAAGCTGACAGTAAATAGGCACTAGAAGTTAGCTATGCCTCCTTTTACTTTGTAATGGCAACAGCAAAGACCTCAGAGAATTGAATCACACCTCAGAGGAAGAGAGTTGAAGTCCATGGGCAAGAACATTTCACCTCCTGACCCTCTCACCTTGGCCACTGGAAGGGATAACCAGAGAATCCCAGAGAATCACACCTCAAGGAGGGATCAGTGCTAATAGTGAAAGTAGTGTGGATGTTAGAAAGCAGAGAAAGCCCTTTGAGCTCTTGAGCTTCTCTTTCCTCCCTTTTTGTGTGGGCTCCACACAAAAGAAGCCCAGACTTTTGACAAGTGATACCTTCTAGATTAGAAGTCCCTAAGTGAGAAGAAGGTTAAAATTTATTTGTGTCAACCAATTGTTATCACTTTTACTACGCGTGTTGCTGTATCTGAATTACTGATCGTTGGCAGAAGACTCATTTGGAATTTAAATAGCAGATATTAAACCCTCCCTAATGGCTCAGAGATGGAGGAAGGATGATCTTGTGTTTATGAATCTTGGTTCCCTCTTGTGCACAAACATCTAATTTTAGCCAGCTAAAAGCAATGTCTCTAGCTGCTATTCAGTCAGGCAGCTTCAGTAACAATGACGCATCATCCTACAATATCCTGTATGCTCTCAAAGAAACCTTTCTAAAGATTTTTTTTTTTACCTCTGAAGATGCATATTTCTTCCCATTGGCTACAGATAATCCTAGACTACCTGAGAGTAGTGGACAGGCAGTTGGACTAGATGATTGTTGTAGGTCTGTTCCAACCACACTATTCTTATCCTATCCTATCAACTTCTTTGTTCCTAGAGCAAAGTTAAATTTTTCCTTCCCTTGCAAGTTAAAGCCGGATGGATAATTATAATTTTCTCCATCTGTAAGTGGAAATGGGACTGCTTTCCCTTTTCAGTATGCCTCTAGAGCTCAAATCTGTGGCCTTTGTTAGTTTTACAGTTCCAAATGATGGCCACCCCAGTAATCCATCAGGAAATAAGGACCCAGATGTACTTGTCAGAACAGCAATCTGGATAGAAATTATGTTAAGTCTACATGCGATAAACTATTTCTGTACAATATTGAAAAACTTGTGTACATAAGTCTTTTGACCTTTGTCATCTGGTTCTATATTTCCTTGCTTCTGATTTACATCATCTGACATTGGTTTATCTGTAGCTCATTTTAGTGAACCAGAATTTTGATTAAGACATCCTCTTGCTGGTAGTACACTCAGTCTTCTGCTAGTGAGGAAAACAAACAGCAATACTGGAGTAAAAAATCTCTTTCAGGCCAAGAAACCAAAAATGGATCAACTCTTCTCCCTTCAACAGTGCTTCCCTGGCAGCCTTCCACTCGAGGTGTGAGCTGTATTTTGTAGTTCCTAAGAAGAATTGTGTCAAAGAAAACCGACACTGAAAAGGGACTGGAAGTTTTCTTACACTGCCACAGTGTCCACTACTGTCTCTGAGACCAGCTCCTTTCACTCCCCTTGAAAGGCTCCATCCTCACATCTGTTTTCCTTATTCTAAATACCAAACTGAGTCATAGAATGCTTTGGGTTTGAAGGAATGTTCAAAGACCATTCTGTTCATTTCCCCTGCCATGGGCAGCGGCGCCTTTCACTGATGACTCTGTCCCACTCCTCCCCAATGTGATAGGGACACTGGAGGTCCCCATTGCTTTGACCTCTTTCTAACCAGGGAGCTCTGACAGTAGGTTACATCCTGCCATCTGGATCCATGGACCCCACAGATACCTGTATTTACAGAGTGCTGTGTCAGAAGGGGAATCAGAGTGGCAGTAACCAAGAGGAAGAAAAAATCAACAGAGAGGAAAGACAAGTAGGTAAGGTAGGAGTGGCTGGCAAGTGGCCTGGAATATAACTGTGGTCAGAAATTTGTCTGACCTTGAGTAACTCCCTTCAAAACAGTATTTCCCTCCCTCTACTTCTCATGTCTTGGGTCTGTCTATTCCAGTGTTTTAATTTAGACAGAGAATACATTCTTTGAAAGACTCTTCCTGACTTCTCATGCTTTGATATTCTGTGGGGAAGGATTTCAGAGCATGCACAGACCAACATTAAGCCAGAAGGGCTTTGTTCCAAGAGGATCCCCCACACTCCAACCAATCTTGGACATCCCATCCTTGGGATCAGGTAGGAGCTAGTCCAAGGTATTCCCCAACGGCCACCATGAGGATGTCAAGTCATCAGCAGCAGCTGTTTCACCCAACAGATTCTTTGCAATTAAGCTACAGCAAAAGCAAATACAGACACAGCCTTCATTGCCAGAGTTACAGGAGTGTTTAAGAGCAGACACAGGCTCCAGCAATCCATCTTGGCAGTTCATAGCACAGCAGGGCTCCAGATATATCTTGGTAGGCTCCTGGTACTGCTACAAGGCAAAGGGAGGATGCTGAACTACTTTGTTACCGTTCTCATCTTCTGTGAAGACTGTCTGTCCCTTGAAGATTTTTGTTCCTACTTGTATCTCTCCTGGCCTCATGAAGGGTCCACTTATTCTGTAGTCCTTGCACAGCTTAGTGAGGATCTCACTTGGCTTGGTTGCATCTCGCCATGCATTGTACCCTTCTCTGCAAGAGGGGACAGAGTGAAAAATGGGTGAGGTTTTCCTTCAGAATAGTGCACTGACAGATCAGGAATTTCAATGCAGAGATTCACTTTGTGGTCAGTGGCCCTGATACCAGCTCAGTTAAACTTTTCCTTTGTCCAGCACTGCTACTTACTTGAGACACTGCCTCTTTCTGCTCAGGTCCTTGGAGATCAACCACTCCTTTCTCTTAAAGCACAGGAGAAGCTGAGGCAGCCTTGCCTACAGCTTAGATAAAGTAATAATAGCATGGACAGGCTTCCCATGAGGAAAAGGAACAGAGCTTGTTCCCTGTTGTACCTAAAAGATTTGAGATTACATGTGCTGCATCCATTCAAGGAGAATTATTCTGCAGCTCCCAGATGCAAAGGACAAGCTCAGGTTATCTGGGACATGTAACAAGCACATGAAGGAATATCTCACACTGGAGATTGAGCTGGCATGGGAAGCTTGGGGTTTGGTCTGTGTTCCTGATTGCTTTTCGACATTGTTCACCCTTGGTTTGTAGAAAAAATGAGAAACAATCATAGAAGAGCCCCAAACACACATCTCCCAGGTTAGTGCCCCACCCCAGGGCAGCTGAGTTATTTTAGCTTGACTTTCTCTGCATTAATTATTTTTTATGTGCAAGGTCCTTGAGAGTGCAGCTGTCTGGCAGGGACCAGGAGCTCAGGCTCACTGCCCCATGGCTCACCCCATCACAGAGGTCGTGTCAGCAGCCTCTGCTCCTGCTCCCTCAGTGCCACCCCAGTCCCAGCAGCCCAGCTGCAATCACTGCAGCTGAATAGCAGAGAGCAAAGTAGAGCCCTGGCATAATTTCTCTGAGAGATTTTTCCCATTTGCCCTTTATGCCTGTCCAAAGGCAGTTTATCAAGCAGGTATGTTGTAAACATCAGCTGTTTACTATCTAAAATACTTCTTGAACCAACAGTGCTGTTAATTTAAAAATATCCATTCCCCACTGAGGCTGGCAGCTACCCAAAGCCACCACTAAGGTCTTTGGTGAGTTTTAATTAAAATACTCTCTGTGACACTTCTGTGCTGGAGAAAGCACAATATCTGGAACACATCTGTAATTTCTCCTTTGAGTCAAGTCACTGACTGTGAGCTCTGCTGCTTCCTAAAGAAATACTTACATTTCCTATAGAAGTACTTACATTTCATATTGACTCTGTAACCCACAGGTAGCTCGATGTCTGCTGTAGAAACGATTTTCCAAATCAATTTTAGTCTCTCCAATAAGATCATCTGTCCCAATGAAGTCATGGTCATAGATCAAGACTGTGAGCAAGGAATCCTTGGGGAATGTAGCCTGGATTTCAAATGATCTGCAGGAAAAATTGAGACCAACATGAAGGCAAATCACTTTTGAAACCTCAAAGGCTAGTCTAATTAATGCCATGCAAACAGTGTGTGAGTGGTGTCTCTTCTCATACACAGTGGGATTTTTTGGTAGCGCTTTTTGCTTCAATTAAATACATGAACATGCTGCAAACATACAGTGCAAAAGTGTATTCTTTCCCCTGCTTCCCTATCACCCTGTGAACAGTCCTAAGATTTTTCCTACAATCCTGAATCCAGTAATGCTGATACAGCTGAATGTAAGGGATATCACACACTTTTCAGAACCCCCAAAATAGACATCTAAGTATTTTTTGTTTTCTTGCAAAAGCTGCAAGTTAATAATGAATATAGGAATTTGGGGGCACCCAACAAAATGATCAGGCAAAAGTTTTAAATAAATCTCAAAAAAGCAAAGATAAGAACTCCCTTTCCACTTGGTGCATTTTTCAGCAATCAGTATAGTTGAGATGTGATGGGAAGTTGAAAATATAAACGTGATCATAAAAGAGATTTGAGAAATTAGTGAGAGACAGAATATCTTGATCACAACACTGACTCCAGATTTCTCCAAAGCACTGAAAAAACTGAGCTTTGTCTCCTGAGGGATGAGTTTTCTACTTTTCCCTCTGTTCTAGGATTCTTTCAGTCCAAAATAGTATAGTTTTTCTGTCTTAATGTTCTTCTACCCTGATTTAAAATATTTTCAACCCTCTGAAAATAGGGAAATTTACTGGGGAAAAAATAACACAGCAATTAGCATCAAAACTATAAATAACTATAAAACATTGATAATTCAAACTGGATCTTTGCTGACAGCTTGCCCCTGGCTGTCTGAATTAAAAAAAACTCAGATGTCCTAGAATTATGAGATTTATTTAGCACTATTCAACCTGAAACAACAACAAAGATTGTGTAATCACACTTTACTGTTCTGATATTTATTTTGCTTTAAACTTAATGATTGTATTAATTTTCACAGACAATTATCATTTGTTGCCTCATTTCCTCTCACACATCATTTTGCAAAACCTCTCACAGATTGCATTACTTGGTATGTTTTGATGGGTATGAAAATGAAATATTTTATTATCATACAGTGTGACACCAATAATCAATGCTTTAACCATCAGAATTACAAAACATCCAAACAGGCAGAAATCAGCATATAGCAAACACTTAGTAACAGCAGCAGTGGTAACAAGAGATAAAGCAAAAATTACACTGAATACAAAAATAAGTCATCACTGACCTTCCAAATATGGGGTTGAGCTGCTTGGGGATGTAGTTCTCCCTGTCTTTAATTTCTGTGTTGCCCAGCCTCAGCACAATGTAGGGATCTGACTTCCCATCTGGATCAGCTGGGCTGAGGTTAAATGCCTGTTAAGAAGGAAAATTGTGTCCTCAAGGAGTTTGCTTGAATATAGCAGGGTCCCTACACAGGACTGTGGTTTTCCTGCCTGGTCCTGGGTGTTTGGAAGTTCAGGGCCTTTGCCTGCTTCATGTAATGTAAAATTTGGCCTGTGGCTTTGTAGGCTACTATGAAGAGATGATCTGGAGAGTTTGCAAAGCTGGAAATGTTGTCCCATCACTAAGCTAGAAAAAGCTAAGCAGGAAAGGCAAGAAAGGCAATGCTAGAAGAAGCTGGGTGCATGAGTGCAGGTAGGATTCAGGAAAGATTAACCCACAAATATTGCTCCAGATCCTTGAACAGTGCAAACCAACTCTTTATAGAATCACAGAATTGTTAAGGTGGGAAAAGACCTCTAGGTCCTTATATTCATTCAGGAAGTAAAACTATCTCTTCATATTTTGTTGCCACAATCTCTCTGCATGCCATCTTTCTGTCTTAGATTACCTGCAACTCTCTTGTTTCTCTGAAACACCAGTTTCTTCTACCCATTTTCCCTCTCACACCATTCTCTCTCATCTTATGCTCTGTATTTCTACCTTTATTGACCCCAAAATTTATTTACTTGTAGAACTTTCATAGTATGCTATTCACGGGCCCTCACAAATACTCTACCGTTTCCCCCTTACTGAGGTTTTGTTTAGATGTGTGTCATTTTTAACAACTCAACTCATTAAAACTGGCTGTATTTGCATGTTGTGGATGGAACAGGTTATCCATACTATGTTAGTTATGTATCCAGAGCTTTTAGTTTCAACAAGTGAAGTGATTCTCCAGTCTTGGAGAAATCTCCAGATTGATTGTGAGGAATATATATAACATTTTCTACTCTGAACACACATTTCTACAGTATGAAACTTTGTCTGATATATGACCAGGAAAAAGCCCAAACCCCATGGATGAGGATTTTCAGAAGCTTAAACAAAGACGCTTAAAGTAATCTGAGTTGAGAGGAAAAATCCAAGTTATTTCAAGGTTAAAAGAGCATCTGTCTACTTACAGCCACGATATAAACCCTGATGAGCACTTTGACAGGGTGGTTTGGGGGGATCCCTTGCAGGATGCGGGGCTGCCCTCCATCCAGCAAGCTGCCATCCTCAGCACTTGGGTAGATGCAGAAGGAGCCCTGGAAATACATGGACTTTTATCTCCCTTGAAACCAGATCAAGTGCAATAAAAACCCAACCCTTTGAATGGAAAATCATCACTCATGAAACTCATTTTGTGGTAGCCCTCACAGGGAACCCAAACTGCATTGCACCAAACATCACCTTTTAAAATGTCTGCTCTCTACAACATGGTACTGTCATATCTAGATATTTACAAGGAGTATCTCTGTGCCTATTTGAAACTAATACCTGTCGGTCTTCCAAATCTAGTTTTCTTATCATTAATATCTTAAAGATAATATTTTGACCTTAACTGTATATTGGCAAATTAATAATTCCATTGAGTAAGTTTCATGAGAGTGTGAGAGGAATCCAGCTGTATTTTTGCAGCTCATATGAATCAATATTGACTCATGTTGCTGAGTAGCTCACACTGCCTGAAAGCAACTAACAAGTCATTTGGACAGAAATCTGCATTGCAAGCTAATTGAGACATCAATCAGCTTAATCAAACAAATCCTAATAATATTACTCAGGCTTTGAACTTTTCAGATTGCCTGATGGAGACCTGGATGAGGCTGTAGCTGTGAGGGCCTATACTTAAATTACACAAAATTACATGTAAGGTTCTGTAACTGAAAGTGTAGAAACCAAGTTGCATTAGTGAAATCTGGACTACAAAATATGTCTTCTTCCTCTTCTGTAATTTCAAACTCCTTGTGATTCCTTAGCTCAAAACAAAAGTGAACACCTGGTGCTGGATGATGCTTTTTTCTCTCAGATAATGGGAAAGGAAAAAACTTGACTCTAGATATAATAAAACTAATTCTATTTACAACAGACTAGCAATATTTATTTCTTTCATCCCTGGCATACCTGAAATATGTATTAAAACCTAAAATCTCTAAATTATTACCCATTTAATTAATATTAAAGCTTACCTTAAATTTTCCTATTATTCTGTCTTCAGCATCAGCATGAACTTCATCATTAGATTTTCCTCTTAAGAGCTGGAAAGTTTTCACCCAGTCCTCAAAGTTATTAAATTCACTCTCCAAGTCTCCTTCATAAATCTTTGAAAATAGAAGAATGCTAAAATTTTGTGGTGCAGTGAATATATTTATAGCAACTTTTTTATTAGAGAATGAATAGAAATTCATTTTGACACAAAATGCAAACTTTAATAAAAACCAAGGTTTTGCAAAAGTCCTTGAGGAAAAAAGTTAATTCCCCATTTAAAACAGGACCAATTTTGTCCTCAACCAAAGGCTTTCTCCAACTGAAATAACACATTAATGCAGCAGGTGGAAATAGATCTGAAGGGGCCAAAATGAACATTTGTAGCCACTGGTGTGAGTGAAAAATTGTGGATGTGCTGCTCTTTGCTTCTGTTTCCTTGCTGCATTGTGCCTTTGTTGAACTGACCCATTCTATTGTGTTAATGCATCAAAACTTGAGAGCAAAGCAGACAATAATAAAGTGCTGTGGGGACAGAGCTTTAGGGTAGCTCAAAAGACAAAAAATTTTTCAAAGAATATGTTTTTTCAATGCTCTCCCCCAGTAATTTATCAAGCATTAAATGGAAGGGCCTATACTACTGCCATCTCTCAAAAAATGGAAACAGCAGTTTCAAATTCCCATTTATTCAGGCACAATCTAATCCAAACTGTTCTAATCTTTTCAAGCATCTCATCTTTCCAGGCATTTTGCACAGCACATATAGTTTGCACATATAGTTTTCTTTGAATTCCTTTTATCATTACCCAACCAAATCTAATGTGAGCTGAGTATTATTTCCCATCAGGAAGGGTGCACTAGACATCACAGAAATGCTTTCCACTTCTTTTTAAGGACATTCTTAATAGGCTGCAATATTTTTAACATGGAATTTGGGATTTCCAACTACAGTATTTTATATACAAACAACAAAACTGAATTTCACTGAAGTTTCTCTGGGTTTGTCTCCACCAATAAATTCTATGTCTAAGACTAAGTGGGCCACACGACGGTCTCCTCTGTGTCCTTTGTGCTGAAGGGCATTATCACTATTATTTAGTGTGTTTTATTCATTTTAAAGTATCTGAAATATGTATAAGGAGGGTTTGCCAAACTCAGTTGTGATGTCAAACTTTGGAGAGACATTTGAATAACAACAGCCTTACCTCAGCCTTACTTTTCTCTTACCTGCAGTGTTGCTAGGTTTGGAGTTTCCTTCTGTATCCTTTTCAATGTCTTATCCTTCTTCTTTTTGTCTGGCTCATCCTCTATGATCAATGCTATGTGGTCAGAAGTCTGCTTATCTGCAGAAATTTAATGACATCATGATTGTCTTAGTAAGCAAAGTACATAAAATGCTTCACACAGGGATGCAAAATACATTTTTTAAAGAGTCCCTCTTGCTCTTTCTCTATTTATTCCTCTACTGTCAGACACAGGAATCCTCTCTTTCACCACTGGTCCTCCCAGGCAGGGAGGTGGCAATTTCTGCTCTCTGTGGCTGCCAGTGCTCATAAAGAGCTTGCTGGACCAAGTGTGATGGTGTCCTGTATGGCCCCTCCCCAATGGCCTCCTCCCAGACCACCCTTCTCCTCTCTCTCTGACTCCTCCCCAATGCAAATAAACAGATTTTATCAGCTTTCACATAAAATTTAAGGTGTATTTAAAACTGAAAGCTGTTGTTTAGGCTGACAGCTACTTCAGATATCAGGATTACCTAAGTCCTTCTCTGCTTAAAGATGTCCCAAAATAGGTGTATTTCACCTGGTGAAAGCCTGGAAGTGTGAGAAATGGGAGGAGGTACACCAGACTAAAGTCAGATTCCAAACACTGAGAGGGGATTTCTCAACAAAAAGAGGATGAGCCCTTAAAAGTTACACTGAGGTGGTTCAGTTCTTTGAAATCTGGATTTTGAGTTGACTTTACTTTCATTTTTTGAGTAGTTCCTGTGTGTTTAACAGTACTAAATATTTAGAGATAGATATTTAATGTCAGAGATGTATATGTATAATGCTTATCATCACAGGTTAAAATTTGCAACAAAAATGATCAGAAGAGAATTTACTATTTACTTGAATGACAGGGAATTCATGTTAACCCAACCCTGACTGTGAAGTTTTAACCTACCCATCATCTGATCAGTTGTAGAGGAAAGAGCCCAGTACAACAACAGTACTCTCTTACCAGACATTAATTGTTGCCAGCAAAATAGTAGAGAAGTGGCACTAGAGACAGTATTGATGCAAAATATTAGAAAAATGCAAATAATTTACTTACTGTCTTCAGGTTTTCCTTCACTGGAAAAAATTCCTTTTGCCTTTCAAAAGAAAAACATGATGGACAAAATCCTCATTATGAGTGTAATACCGAAAAGGAATCATTCAGCAGTCAATCTGCTTTTACAACATTGCTCATCTGTGAGAGTTTTGGGCATGCTGGGTGACTCACCTTTTGCATTTTGAGCACAGAAGCATAATATTTTGACCACCAGTCAATGACATTTTCAGCTGATTCATCTGCAATGGTTCTTTTTCTCCTCTTTGTTGACCGTAGGATGGATTTTTTAATCTCCTATCAAATGATGGCAAAAGCACTAGAACTGATTAAAACTAATCACCTGACTCATGGCATTAAGCATGAACAGCTGTATACACAGAAAATTTCAACCTCCAAGAGTTAAACAAAATGCAAAATGAATTCTTGTCTCTGTCTTTTATTCCAAGACATTTCATCATGATCATTGTATGATTAAAGCTATCTCTGTATTTTCTACTGACTATGCCGTGACTTTAAACATTGGAGACACTGCCACAGGAGCAGCCCATACAACAGGCAAATCTACACACATAATAAATAATGATGTTTCAAGGGAAGCAAACATTCAGATACAAATTGTTTTCTCCAACTTGAATCTGCAAGTATTTTACAAACCTATCAGTGGAAGTAATGGAATTCTGTGGTGTCAAAGCTGCATTGTTAATTAGTTCTTTTGAGGGTCAGCGAGATAGTGTGGGTATCAACATAACACCCAAAATCTCTGTACCTGGGGTCAACAGGTTATCACTTCTTAAGGAAGGGCTGAAGTCTGCAAGACTGCAGGAGGGAGTTAGCTGGTACCTTCAGCTGTACCCACCTTCTGCTTCTTCTCTTTCCCTGGCTCAGAGGCAGAGTGCTCTGGTTCAGTGCCAGGAGGTGCTGTGAGGGATGGGTCTGGCTCTACCACTGTCAATTTACCCTGCTCCACCTCAGCATAGATGTCATCAGCTAAAAATGGATCTTCCTGGGATAGCTCAGCAGGCTGGGATGATTCAGGGGAAGCTGAAATTGAAACTTTGCAAATTAGGTAAGATTTTGCAGAAATACTGTCATTGCATTTCATGATCATCAAATAATCATGTGATTAAGGGTTTGATCCTACACTCAACACAATAAAGCACACTGCTAAGTGTAAACCTCTAAGAAGGTCCTTTGTCTTTTTATTTGGGGTCAGTAATGAGCACTTACCTTTCTCAGTTTCTGCAATGTCTACTCTGTTAGGTGCAGCTTGAAGACCTAATGGGGTTTTACATAGGAATTGCTTGAGACAGTTGATGGTATGTGTTCCAACAAGAGTACTCCTCCCAAATGCTCTCCAGTCAACCACACAGATGCTTAGTGGTGGATGCAAGAGTTCATTTTCAGGCAGCTCCTAGTGCAGGGAACAGACAGCAGCATGAGAAAGTTGCTAGAGAACATAGAACATGTCTAGAATATTTCTCATGCACAGCAATAAGGCTTCTACTCTTCCCTCCTTCCCTCCCTCCCTTCTCCCCCTTTCTCATAATGCAAAATGCATTCAGCATAGGCAATATGATTTTTGTTTTCTGCAAAATCTAGAGAAAGCTCTGATTCTTTAAAGTACAGAGGGAACTATACAGATTGTGCTGCTGGGATGAATGCCATGCTCTCATATTGAAGCATCTCTTGTTAGAATAAACTGGGAGAATCAGGAGCATTCAGAAGGATGAAATGCAGTGTTGGAAGTTGTGAGTAATTCCACTGGTGATTTGTTGAAGGCTATCTGCCCTATCTGCCTCAGTTTGCCCGACAACAAGATGTGGGCCCTAAGTGGTTACATGCCTTATAGGATGAACTACCAAGAGGAAAACAGCTCTTAGCACAGTACAATACGAGCTAAAAATACTGTAGGAACTGTACTTCAGTACCCATGTTATTGTTTTGATATACTTTTCTCAAGAGCAAATTGAACAGCTTTATTCTGCTGGTGACTGATTCTGAAAGTGCCAGCTCTTATAACCCAACCAACATTACTTTGCAGTTCATAAAAGCAGGTGTGACAATGTAAGAAGGTCCTGAGCTCAAAAGCCAGAAATGATCAATCCCCTTAATAACCCAGTAACACACAAAAGAAAGTCGCAAGAATGGAAAGAAAACAAAGGAAATCAAGCACTACCCAGCAAAATTAGAAAGGAGGAGGAAAAATAATAAATATATTTCTGTTAGCTGCCCACATGTTCCAACCTATCAGTAAAAATCTGATTGCAACACATTTTCTAATCTACTTGGGACTTAACATCATCTTCTTTTATCATATGGTTGTATTATTTATCCTATTTATCATATGGTTGTAGCAGAAGTCTTTTAAAGCATTTTCAAATCAGCTTTTGCACAAGAACTGACATCCTTTAGTATTTAATCAAGACACAGAACAAATTACTTGACAAGAAAGGAGGGATAATGGTAATTAACACCTTGCCTGACCAGAGAACAGACAGGCAAGGGGCAGCATGCTGTACACACCACTTCAAACCAGTCTGCCAGGCCAGTGAAATTGGGATTTTTCTTGTAGCTCTGTATGACAGAGGATTTGACTCCTTTCCCTGCACACTCGATGAGAACCTGGGGCCGATCCACCGAGAGGAGCTGGACTTTCTTCAGCTCTCGAACGCCCCAGAACAGCACCTGTGGTGTGCAGAGAGAACCAAACACTGTTAGCCTGCAGAAACCCTGGCTTGCCATGGGCAAACAGGCTGATAGCAGCTGGTGTGCAGAATGCAGAATGAGTGGCAGTGAACAGTGAGGCTGGGCAGCATCAGGCATTGCAGTGATAGGAAAAGCTGACGCGTTTCCCAGCTTTCTAATATCAGGCTGCTTTGGACACACAAGAGAGAAGGGCAGGGAAGGTGTAGACATTTGTACACAGGCAGAAGGCATTGTTTGGCTGAAGTCAGGGATCCAGAAAAAGCCTGTGAGGTAGATGATGCCAAACTGCAGCTCCAGGGGTGTCATTTGCAAGGGGAAGATCTCCATCTCCTGTGGACACTTCCTTGGCTGCACAGAGTGTGGATCCACCAGCCTTGCTCTGCCACAAGAGGAGTCCCAGCAGGTCAGGATTGAGACACAGCCCCACTGTTCCCCTCAGTGGAAGCACAGCCCTGCATGACCTCATCTGCTATTTCCATGTGAATAATATTGATCAATATTGTAAAATCATCAGTTACTGTTACAAGAGAATAAAAGGAGATGAGGTTAGGAAAGGGAAATAGTCAAAGTATCTCACCTCCACTCTGTATTTGCTTAAAACAGGCCGTATGTTAGCTGGGACTGGGTAAATCTGGCCAATATCTGGTGGATCCAGTGGGGGAAGTCTGTCTGGATCTGACTCAGGAATCTGAAAAATGAAGCAGTTGTAACTCAGGCTTGTTTTTGGATGAATAAAACCAGTATTGGAAGTATCTGTTGATAATGGCACATAGAACACACCAATCCATTTTATACAACAAGCTGCAGAGCAGAACTGTTGTGCTGTGAAAAGAATGTGACTTGAAATTCTCCCTCTCATGCTGTGATGCCAAAACATATGGCAGAAAAAGTATTCAATAGATTGGGTTTATGTGCCTTTCTGAAAAAAAAGGCTCCTTTTACCTAGTAGGACATAGTTTGCCCCAAAGACATGCAGGTACTGAAGCATGGTAATTCTACCTACTAAAATGGAAAGCATGGTAATTCTATTTAACAAAAATCCTGAGCAAAACTGCTTAGATGTCTTCCACAGGAAGATTCTAGATGGGATCCTTTCTGCACCTTGTGATTCAGCAGGAAGGCTTCTCTAATGAACTTTGCCTGAAGCTCTCACTCTCTCCTGTGACACCACCATAATGAGGAAATATTCCATGTGCTGTCATATTTCTGGCTTTCACCAAAGACATAAATAACTATCATTATTAAAAGCCTGTTTTATCAGTAAGACATGTTATGACATTCCACATTTTCCCCATTTCAGATTTCAGAATAAACTATTGTAGGTTTTCAGCAGATGGAATTTACCTTTAACTGATGGCTCTGCAAATTTCAGTGAAATTGCCTGAAATCCTGGCATGATAGACCCCAGTCCTGCATCTACCAGGACTGAATTTTCCTTTTGTCTTGCAGCTAGAAACCATGTAATATTTCTTTTAATATAGTAGGGGTATCTAAAACCTCAACCTCCCTAATCCAATCCTCATTATTCACCATTTCATTTCCCTAAGAGTGAAAGCAGTATTGGGAGCTTCAAGGCTGGTATTCAGGGCCAAGTGCTCCAAACAGCATCTCATTGCAATGGCAGTGGGATTTTCACAGTTTCTCAGGCCAGAGCAGAGTTTAGGGCAGGGCAAGTGACAGGCAAAGGAGGCTTACAGCCTGTGAAGGGCTGGCAGTGGTGTGTGTGTGGGCAGTGGCCCCTGACAAGGGGGAAGGGGTGACAGGAATTGCATGGGGACTATGAGGCCAAATGGCTCATAGTTCCTATTAATTCAAGATGGTCATGGAGCTTTTGTGAGCCCCAGGGTGTCAAAGAGTAATTGTTGAGAAAGTCAAATTTACCTCCAGAAGCTCAAATGTGGCAAGCAGGTCTCCTCCTGAAAGACTTCCACAGTGCACTGGGTGGTAACAAAGTTTTGGTGGTTCATAGCTTTGATGAGCAAGTCTCACCACAGGGGCAGCCACTGTAGACCCAATATATTCTGCCTTACCCTAAATAAAGGAGAACACAGGGGTCAAATGCATTTGGATTTCACAATAGTTATAGGAGCTGAGATGATGCAGAGCTTAGTATTTATGAAAAAAACCTTCTGAAGGAAGGTCCAAGGTAAGATGCAAGGCAGCTATGAAGAGGAAGAGCTGAGTACTTATTAACTCTTCAGTGTATCCAAAATTTCTGAGGTCTATTGAGACTGCATCAGAGTCTGCATGGTCTTGACCCAGACTTAGGTACAATATTTACAGCAGTGTTCAATGGACCTGGGGGTTCAGGATGAGTTCAAGATGCTTCTGATTTCTGTAAGCTGGTGTTTGGGAGCAAGATTTCCTTGGGGAAAATAAAATGGGAAGGCCACATCTTTGCAAGGCCATGTAGTGAATCTCAGGGCTGTTCTCAGATGTTAAACTGCAAACCACAGTAGCACTGAGCTCTATTCAGGTGATCCATTTAAAGCCTATTCAGTGACTCAGCTTTGCTTTCATGCTTGCATGCTTTTCATGTAAAAGCCCAGGTTTTTAGTGAGAAGAACTCTGAGTTTACCACTGCATCATCATCGTAGAGCTCGATGACAATCTCCGGTGGGAACTGGGCGATCTCCTCTTTGTCACCATGAAGCACAATGCTGTTGAAAAGCAGTGTCTGGTTCCAGGTGGGGGACAATGTCTGAGAAATGATCTAATGGAAGAGAGGGATTGTTTAATGAGCTGTTTGGTTGAGTACCCTAGAGCAGGATGTGCTCATCTTCTGGTGACCTCCTTTTCCACAGCCTGAGCAATGCCACGGCTGAGACACCACATTTATCAGCAGCTCCTCCCAGCCAGGAGAATATGAACCTTTCACTGTGAGGCTGGTATCTCCAATTTCTCCATTCCCCTGTTTGCCTCACAAATCCCTAAAAGCATATCAATACATGACCACCAGTCTGTGTAGACAAACTTCAGTATTAAAGTTAGAGGAAAGCTGTTGGTTTAGGAGAGCAGGCTCATGCCAAGTGCTATTAAAATAAAGCTTTTGCTCCAACTGAGGCTGGTTTTCACTTCTCCAGGGCACATTTTTTAATCTTATTTTTAGTTCTGTGTGACGACACTTAACACTTTATGAAAAAGAAAGAAGATATTTTCATGAATCACTCATAAGAAATCAGAATATTTTAATTTGTTGTAATTTGAATTACATGGTTGCTTATAGCATTTCATCACAGAGAATGTTTCAACTGACTATGCAGAAAATACATTCAACAAAGAAAACAGTTAAAAAGGAAAATTGTGCCAACTGCAAAATTACTCATAGCTTGCTATCATTCTTCTGAATGGAAATAAGGTTCTTTACCATTTATTGGCTCTTAGCTGAAACTCTTATGAAAACATGCAAGTTATCAGCTGCAATATTTTATTCAGGCAGTGAATAAACTTAACACTTCTGTTCCTATTAACACCTATTTTTCTGGGGCCTAATTCTACTTTCCAGAATCTGGTGCATCTAGACATTAATTTAATTGGATTCATTCACCATCTTCTATTACAAGTTAAAATCACATTACAGGAAAAAAATCAATTAATAACCCCAAGGCAGAAGTAGCACAAGCAGGCATTTACAATTTAGAGAAAGGTTTTTCTTTTTTCTCCCTTTGGCATATGCAAAAGAACTTGCCTTGTAACTGAATAAAATGTCAGAGGAATATTAGAATTAATTGAATTGAAACAGTCTTCTGTGAAGTTTTATGGGGAGGGGCTGGATGGGAGGGTTAAATATTTTTTCTGAAGCAAGACTGTCATTTGTTGCGCAGCAAGACCACATTTGGCCCAGCAAATTCTGTTTGTGGCATGATTGTCAGAATTCCTGCCCAATTTTAACCCCAGGGTAGTTGTAAAGGGCTCAGGACCTTTGAAAGGCTCCATGTTCTGTGAGGGACCATCCTCCTGCTCACTTGCCCAGGCTGTACCTCAACCCTTCTTTCTGGAACTCTGTAGGAGTTTCCACTTCTCTCTAGAGGCCCCACAGGAGCCCATTTGATCCCTGGAATTTTCTGAGGGAGATGAGAGATGCCCACTCCATACTGGGAATATTTTTGCAGCCTTTAAGTCTCCCACCTCTCTGTTTTCAGCTCATTCCCATTTTGAGGCTCTACAGCCACCAGTGTTCTTTGCCACATTCCATCACCAAGGGCTGTGCTGGCTCACATGGCTACAGGAGCCAGGGAAAGTTCTTCACTCTGCTCAGTGACTGAATGCACAGGCTGGAGGAAAAGAGAACCATGAGGGTTCATCCTCATACCCACATTTGTACCTAGCAATGACAGCAGTCCAAATTCAAAACACAGAAATAAAGATGTGAAGAAAGGTACACTTGCTACAAAGTCCCAGTAGTCACAGAGAATCTTATATATGAGCTAAAACTTGAAATACTGCATCTCTTATTAGCGTAGTGGGTAACACGTAAACTTTTGCCTGTTTGCAGTGCAGTTTCAGAATCTGCTATTAAACAGCAAGCATCTAACTTTTCCTGCTAGGTACCTCCTTGCAAAACAAAGATTTTCCCTTTTCATTCCTTAATTGTTAAAAAAAAAAAAAAAAAGAAAAATGAAAGGGAAAAAGAAAGAGAGTTTTCAGTCACCAAAAGAGGCTTTGGAACTTACCTTTGTGGTCTGGCTGTGTGATGTGAAAGTAACTTTTGCAAAAGGATCAGAAAGTCCAGTGCTGTCAGCAGCAATGAGCCCCCTGGCCTGGTACATGTGGGCTCTCAGCTGGAAGAGGTGCAGGGCTGCATCAAGGCAGAGAAAACAGCAGCATCAGCTCCATGGAAACTGTGCAGCACATGGGCAGGGGGGAAGAGTCACCAGCTGCTCTCCAACCAGGATCTGATAAGGGGAACTGTTGCTGGTGCTGTCTCACTAAAGAAACACCTGAGACACTCAGAAGTTGTGCAAGACATTTGAATCCACTTGAAATCAATTATGTAGGTCTCTACTGCAGGGCTATTAAGTGCCAATTTTTATTGGCCAATTTTTACTATCTGCCATCACTCTTATCTACTATGTGTTCTATGCATCATCAGGAGAACTGAGGGATGCTTCCTCTACAAGGAGATTTGTGGGACAGGGAACAGAAATTGCAAGTGAACAAGTTCCTTCTTTCCCTGACATCTACAAAGTATCAGTGGCAGAACTGAAGACTTGGCAATGAAGCCAGCCTTTTCTGATAAAGAAGCAAAGCCGTTATCACCTTAGAGCAGTTACTTTATACAGGGGTTGTGCCACACTGAACTAGAGCTTTTGGGACCATTTCTCTTAATTGTTAATAGGGAGAAGAAAGAGTGCCTTACTTTTATACAGCAGGCAAGCAGATGAGGGCAGCACACTGTGCCCTGAGTTGGTGTTAGATGATAACTCAATCTCATATCCTACAGGCAGATTCTCCATGGCACTGTGGGCATAACTGCTGGGTCCAAGCCACAGGTAGATGTCCACCTTTGCTTGCACAGTCCAGCCCAGAGGGCGCTTGCCTGGGAGCTGAAGAAAAAATCCAATGTTACCAACAAGCTCAAGAGAGGTGGCTGAGTCCTGAGTCTTACCAAGCCAGAGTAAAATAAAGAAGCATTCTCTGAGCTGATATACTGATAAATGGCATTTCTTCACAGTGAGTGACCCTGAAACTCATTTAGCCAAGAAACTTCTGGGATTCTTAGGGAAGGAATTAGTAGTTTGCTCAACTAACAGTCTATGTAAACTGCATACTGCCTAATATGCACAGGTTTGTGCATATTAGGCTATCTTACAGCTGCACACATATAAGTGCTATTTTATCCCCTACTTTGCCCAGACTTCAGCCCACTTTCCATTTCATGCATATCCAATAGTTAGTCCCATGTATTACTAAAAGTATTATGCCATTGGGCAGGTCAGAAAACAAAATGTTACTAGTCTTGACTTATTATTTCCTTTTTCTTCCTTCCCACTTCATCTTGATCTGCTAAGTTCAGAGTTTAGTATTATCTGCTCCTAAGGTAATTCTTGATACTGAAGGGGCTGTATAGTTGATTGCAGAACATTTTAATTCATGCAGGCAAATAGAACTTTGCTTAGCAAGTACCTATGACAAGTATCTCAGGATCTTGGATGTTTTTATCTGTTCTTTAGCTGTCCCTTATGGGAGTATTCTCAAAAGTCCAAGGTGAAAAACCACTAAAAAGTCATTATATGAAGTTACTGTTGTCTGGAGTATTTGGGTTTTTCCTGATGGTCGCAGTAACAATCACATTTCACAATATTCCACTCTAGGAGCTACTGGTCACACTGCCTTTGTAGGCTTATACCTATTAGGGCTTTCCTTTGTCATAAATAATCCCATAACAGTGTTTTGGACATATATTGTGCAAACTTAAGCATGTTTTAAATAGAAAGTATAAATAATTCCTGTATTACCCCTGAATACCTAGGTTTCCTCACTGAGTTGCTGAGTGCTGATCTCTCATCAGTTTCCTCCAAGGCTTTCATGTGCTGCATTCTGATGTTTTTGTCAGCAAAAAGGCTGTACCTTTTCTATTTGTTTATGTATACAGCCACTGAAGAACAATGTTCTATACTTGCCATAAGAAGTAGTGAGGGAATTAATTACTCATACATAAAAAGCCTGGCAATGATAGAGTGATTAAAGAATGAGAAGCATAAATGTAAGAAGCAAATATTAATAAATGGTGGATACAAATCTGTATGTATTTTTACATTACAAAGATTAATCTGTAAAATACTATCCCTGGAAGAAATCTGAACACCAAATGCTCCCCAGGCATTACCTGTGTTTGCAGTGTGCCACAGACTTACCTTCAGGAAATGAGTTTTAATCTTCCCACAGTCCTTGCCTCTCTGCTCTTTTGCTGGGGAGTAGAGGATGTTTTTTGCTGGGACTCTGGCATATGCAACTCTTTTGTTGTTGCTGATCATCCAGATGAACACATCAGGCACTGTATTCTGAGGCTGTTAAATGAGGCATATTGAACTAAAACTGAATTCTTTCTGAGAGCCACCACCATCATATTTTTGTTGAAACACTCTTACTAAGAGTAAGAGCTGATGCCCTCATGGCTCCTGTGGAGTGGCAGATATACCTCTGAATTAAATGAGGCTGTCACTTCATGCTTTGCAGTCGATACCTCAATTTCTAATTACAGCTGAAGGTAAAGAGCTTTATAGAGTGATTAAGGATTACTTCATAAGTAATTTCAGGAGATACTAAAATTAAGAATCTGGGTATGGCTCTGTCCCAGGAAATAACCACAGACCATGTAAGTAACTACCATGGAAATACCACCAATTTCATCTATACCAGCAAACCAAAAAGGACCAGGACCAAGCTCAAACACTGGCATGTGATCATCTTTTCTGCTTGTGACAATGCTCAGAGACTGCCTTGCCCTGTCTCAGATAATGTTTCCCAAACAAAGCTGAAAAAAGGACCAACCAGGGGGCTGTTCCCTGAAGGAGCTGTAAGCAGGGTCACTCTGTTTTAGGAAGGAAGAGAATTTGTGTGTAGGATGCTAACCATGCCACTGTGCCACCTGCTCTTGGAGCCAGGGAATAGCCACAGCCCTCTTTGGTTTGCTAGCACAGGCAGCTCTCAGAGGCACAGCTTTCCAGTGGCTGGATTTTGGCCCAACCAAATATGTCAATTTTTCTGTTATTCTCAGGCTAAATGATATAGGCATCCCAAGCTCTTATCAGTCCAAATCCATACAGGTGGTGACATTTCATATCACAAAGCTGGCTTCTTCAAGCCTACAGGTATGGGATGACCTTATTAAAAAAATATCTGTGGTGCATCCTCTCCATACCACACAGCCCAATATTTCCCACCCTGGTTTGATAACAGCTCCATTTAATGCAAAAGAGAATAAGGCCCTGATACCTGAAGGAGAACTCTTTGGATAACCAAGCCAGAAGTTACTATTCACATGGGATTGTGAAAAGAAAATTTTTCTGAATTTTTTGTGGATTACCTCATCAGCCAAGAATCTAATTTTGTCTATAAAGCTCTGAGTCTCATGGATCATTTCATCTACTGGCATCTTCTTTTTCTGCTGCTGAATGATTCCCTTGGCATCATTGGACATGGCTTCCTGCAGTGAGGAAAGACAATATATACTTTTCATCTATTATCAAGTAGTTTGAAGTGGAAGAGAAACAGTCTTTGATTCAAGTTAAAAAGAGAAGATGGGAAACACTTTGTTCAATGCTTCTTTGTCACAACAGAAACTGACCAATTCTTTGGAGCTGGACAACATAAAAATTGAGTGTCCCCAATTTTGTCTTTGTTTGTCTGTATACTGCATGTATGGAAGTCCCAAAAAAAATGTGATTGCCACCTGGATATACTGGGCTCTGATCCAGAGAGAAGGCACAGTCTTTTGTGCTACAAACAGTAAAAAAAGGTTACAAATATTCAGATGACCTCCACACAGTTTTGTTTCTTCTCACTGGTTCCCTGGAGATGACTACTAAGTCCAGTAAGGTCCTCCTCCTAAGGTGCTTACAAAATTCACATTTTACTAGTCTTGAAGTTCAGCATCAGCACAGCAGTAAATTTGTAAAATTATAAATTTGGTGCATTTCCACTGAACTCAGCATTATTCCATTTTAAGATGCTTGGATGAGAAAAATAATCTGATTATTATAATGCCTTATTGATATTTAAAAACAACACCTTCTGATTGATTTTAGTGTATCTGACAGCTCTTTATAAAGCACAGTGGGATTTATTAAAATAAATGCTCATGGATACTATATTCATATGAATTACAAAGCATTCCCATATAGTGCAATCAAATAGAAAATAAAATAGAAAAAAAAAACCCAAGCAGTGTGCTTTCAGTAATCATCATTGCATCAATGCTTATAGGAAAAGAACAGCACATACCAGCTCTTGCTTGAACAGCATGAGCCTCTTTTTGTCCAAAGCAGTGCAGTTCAACCCTTTGGGCTTCTTTTCAGCAATGACCATGAACGCCCTAGGACACAGGAATAACAGGGGTTTAAAATCTGTTATTTTTTAATGTGAGAATGCCAATGTGCTAAAATACATTGGAATGTTCTGTGTCTGCTGCAGTACATGAACCAGAAGACAAAAGGGCTGAAAATCTCTAAAATATTATGTACCTATAAGATTAAAGGAATAGAGTCCAAAACCTTGGCACCACACTTCCCAGAAACGGATTAACAATATCTAGAAATAAGAGCTTAGAAATAAGGGCTTTTGAGCCCAATCATGTAATTTGATACAGAGCCCACTGGATCTATATCAATATGTGGCATCCTTTGTTTTTGTATTAACTACGGTTGGGTTTTTTTTTACAGTGTATCTATCATGCACTTTATTAAATTCTACTTATCACCTATACGACATATTCTTAGAGTTCTGAAAGCCAAAATAATATGACAATGATTGGCAGTCTTCTATTGTCAATTCTGAATATGTAAAATAACAATAAATATTTTCTCTGCCTAAATAGAAACTGCAATTTGGGAAGGTCTTTGCTTTTACAGCAAAATAAATAAAATATATAGCTCAGTAAGTTTACTGTACTTTTTTTAAATTATCATCAGTTTCCTTGTCTAGCCTTGAATTTGTAGCCAACATTAAATTTAATTTTCTGTATGCATCTAGTAAAGGTTATTACCTGCTTTGATTGATAAAACCATTTAGGGTCTTCTTCATTTTCTCCTCAGCTGCAGTCTCTGAAACCTTGATCAAGTCCTTTACTTGCTCTAATGATTCTTCCTATGAAAACCACATGCGAAAGCCATTATGCACAGGAGGGCACTTTGTCATTGTGTCAGTGTTACAGTGCCATTTATGACTAGCAAGAACGAGGGAGGCGATTTTGTGGCCTGACAGAAAGAACTTTTGATATATCACTATACTTGAAGTGCACAGAGAAAAGACTCCAGCAGCATGATATATTTTGACCTTTTCCCAGTCTTTCCAATTACTTGTCCAAGCTATTACTGCTTGGAGCAGCTTTGTGTTCTTAGTTCTTTGAGGAAGATCAATAATTTGGAAACATTATCTGCTAGGTAGGAGAAAAAATAGTTCTTTTTGGTTCTGTTTCTAATCCTGCTGCTTAACTTTAGCAAGTTGCTGGAGTTAACATCTTAAAATTCAGTGGTCACTTGAATCCATATGTAAAGTCCATCACTAAAACCTACTCTTATCCATGAGGAATGGAGTCTATTCTTAAAAGCTAAAATAAATATCTGGATTTTCAGCAAGGCCTGGGGTGCACTGACAAACATTATCTCTCCACATTTGTTTAATATTCAAATACTTGAGTTCAAAATGTTTGGTTATAAGTCATTGTCTTCTCCTGACACAACCTTGCATAAGTGTGACTTCAGTGTTGTTCCTCATGAGATATATATGGATCAATGAGGGATGAATCAGACTCTTAATCTGAGTGCCCCACATTAAAATATTCAACATTAGGAGTCACTTAAAAAAACCCCAACAAACAACAAAACCTATTTTCTTGAGACTGTTGATACTCAACTTTAAATAAAGGTAGAATAAAACCATCATTATAGGAAAACACAGTGACTAGGACATCAGAGTGATTGCCCATGAGATGCCTTTCTGTCTCTGTCAATGTTTTAGGAAAACTAAAGCAAATATTGTCCTTTAATGAGGGCCCAGTATAAATATAAGGCAAGAAGACATTAGAGAAAGAGCCATAGGAGACAAAATTACTCTGTACCTCATAATTTAATTGTTTGAATGTTATTACAAAGAATAAAACATTGCTGAGGAAGGAAAGCAGACCTATGACCAAAAATAATTGTGGTCAGGAATACTTGAGCAGCTCTAACAGCTCAAAGCAATTTGGGGGAAATATAAAGGAAAGTGTTTCTATCAACTGCTTTCTCACAAAATGAACAACAGGAAATGCAGCTGGGGGACATTTTGAAGGTCTGATTTGGGAAGTGTGGCCTCTCACTGCTATACTTTGCTGAATGCATGAGCCTGGGAGGATGGCTGCCACTTACCAGGTGATCTGCCATTTTCTCAAGGGTGTTGGAAGAGTACAGCCGGAAGGTCTGGCTGCCCCAGTAGCTCCTTACACAGACACAGGGCTTCCTCTCCTCATATGGCAGGTACTGGTAGTTCCTGTGGAAACAAGGTGGGGAACAGATCAGGAAGGGGACAGAGCAGGTCAAGGGGATGCAGAGCAAAGAGAAGTTGTTTGGTGCTCTCACAGCACAGAAGGTGTAGGCACAAGAGGATGTGTTCTCACATGCTAACAAGTAAACCCTGGGAAGGGCAAACACAAACATCATTTTGTGCTACCAGTGAGATCCTTGAAGAGAAATAATTTGGAGTCAATGGATCTAATTTCAGTGCTTTCCAGGGTGGGAGACTAGCCAAACAAAAGGCATGCAGGGAAGCTCTGAAATACTATTAGTGCTGGGAAACTACAAGGGAAAAAGGAGCAAAGATTAATATCTGATCACATCTTCAAAAGCAATGGTTCCACACACTGCACAGTGGGAGAGCCATGTCAGAGTCTCAACACCACATTCTTTTCACAAGATGCTCTTTTTCAGAGTTTGTGGAGACTGACATTCCCTGTCGGAAACTAATCTGCTGCTTAGTAAAAGTAACACCAAGCTCATAATACCTCAGTGATACAATGCATCCACTGCACTCTCTTCTCACACTTTTGATCTTAAGTCCAAGGTGTCATACTGACCCTTGTATCTCTGCTTTCTTTGTGTGTTCGGCTGCAGGAGTGACTTGAACTGAAAAAAATGAGTAGGAGGCCAGCATACCCAGAGTCCCTGCAACCTGCTACAAAACTGATGCTTTGATTAATGATCTGCAGTAGGTACCATGCCAAGTCTATGTACCCAATAAGCACATTGTCCTCCTTTATATAAATACTAGAGCCTTATGAAACTCCATTGCCTCAGCCACACTGGATTTAGCAATAGAGGTCTCCTCATTTTCCATACCAATGGTGGGACAGTGGAGACCTTTTCAATGTGTATGAACATTTGCAAACCACTTCATGTTCCTCTGGCTATGGCTCAAATGGCCTCAGATAGTCTCAGTGATTTCAGATAGAACTGGCCACATGTCACATCACCAAGCCAAGACCATGGAAACCAAATCACTTTTTGCTCTTGAGTGTCATATCAATGACTCCAAACTTCCACACATCCCAAAGAGGTTTATGTGTGATTTTTTTCTGTTTAAAAAGACTAGTATCTTCCCTATAACATAATTTTACTGCCCTATGTGATATCAAAAGAGAATTTTCCACTTACTTTCTCCTCAATAACCTACAACAAGATGAGGATTACCCATTGAATTTGGTGCACAGCAGAGCTACATAGGCCTTAGATGTCATTAATTCTGGTGGTTTCAGAAGGAAGAAAATCAGTTCAAACATCTCTCAGGGCCTCAACTTCTTAACCTGAAATTCATAGAACTTATGACCCTTTTTATTGGCTTTGCTAAGAGTATGTAGCCATGAAAAAATTCAAATGGAAAACTGAAAATTCAGGTCTATTATTCCCACTATTACAATTTTGAGGAATTGCTTTTTCAGTTTTAGCTTATACTTAGCTTAAGTTTTAACATAAGTGTGGAAAACTCCTGGGAGTTTCATGGTGTCTGCTTTAGAAGTCTTATTGCTATGCCTGTTCCTTTAATTAGTTCATGGTTTTAATCTCCAAAATATACTTTTCTTTTTGTTTTCCATTGTTCATTTATGAATCTAAATGCAGTTTTTCTAAAGTACTGGATAGCCCATTAAGTACTTATTAATACTAAAAATATCCAGTGGTGAGACCACCAAGACATAATTATGAGAAGACAGTGAAAAACTCATTAATTGGTATCTGTGGCTGACCAAACTGTTTTAAATACCACAGGAGGGAATAAAA
Organism: Agelaius phoeniceus; assembly: GCF_051311805.1. Taxonomy (NCBI): domain Eukaryota; kingdom Metazoa; phylum Chordata; class Aves; order Passeriformes; family Icteridae; genus Agelaius; species Agelaius phoeniceus. The sequence goes on along the minus strand of NC_135265.1, from coordinate 143,212,842 downwards.
GATGCAGCATTCTACATAAATTTGAGGAAAAGGGATCTTTAATGAGAGAAAACTTTATTAATACTGGAGCAAGTCAAGAAGCAAATAGCTGATTTGAAGAGTGATTCATTCTTTTACAATGGTTCTTTAAATCTAAATTCTTGTTAAGGGAAAACTAAAAAATCCCAGCTTCTCTCAGGGAAGATAATAACCCTCTGCATGTACCCAAATTTGCAGTTCTGTTAACAAGGAAAAGAAATTGTCTTTCCTCCAAGCACTGATAGAAAGTGCTTTCCCCCTCTCTTTTTTTACTTGCTGCAAAATCAGATTTTTTTACCATGATATTTTCATTCTTGTTTTCTTTCACTAACTCCTATTTCATCTAAGTGAGCCATTGATTGCAGAAAAGAATGAAAGTGCTTTTTAAATTTAGAGACATCCAGAAACCAAACAGATCCAGGTTGATATTTTCCTCCTGGTCCTTATATCTGTAAACTGCTTGGCCTTCTAAAAGAAGAAGTGCCATTGGCAGTCACCAACACTGGGGATTGTACTACCTACCAAAGCAACAAAGAAAATATTTCTTTTTATTAGCATCTTTCAACTGAATTAAACCTTTACAATTCTTTTTATAAACAAGGTTATTTGGAAGAACTCTTCTGCATGTTTTCATCCATTGCTCCATTCCTTTTCTCAAAGCCTATTTCCTCCTATCTCTGTTACTAATTGCTATTTAAATCTGTATCTGTAATTATTAGCTCTAGAAAGTGTTCTGGGAAGGTGACTTAGCCTTGACCAGGTTTCAAATTTCACATGTGACATTGTGCTTCTGGAGCTGGACACTGGCTGGGTCTCAGTTGTGACCACAGTGTGGAACCCTAAACCAGGGATGCACTGAAGAAATTGCATTTTGCTGTAGCTTTCCAATGTACAGCTGGTGTAACACACAACGCTTTCAGAAAGGATTCAAGAGCCCATGGGGCCAAGATTAGATGCATATAAAATTGCTCAGAGCCTGCTCACTTCAGTGAAGCCAAGGAAATTTACTGTTGTGAAAGATGCAATTGAGGACCTGAAAGCCTCCATTTCACACAAACTTTTTCATGCTGCCTGGGTTCATCCATGAGTCCCACACGATAATAAAATAAGAACCAGAGTCCTACATGATGAGGTTTTGGCACACAGATCCTCACCTGTTCCCACCTGTGATCAGTGGCTTCTCAGGGGGTGTGGTAGATACCAGGGGTATTCCAAGGTCATGAGAAATGTCATCTTCCCCCTCATACAGAAGGCTTTCTTCTGCTTCTCCATTATGTGTCTTCTTTTTCCCTGCAGCTCCTGCTGGCACTCCATCAGTAGTATTTCCAAAGTTACCTAGAGACCCAGGGTTACAGGAGATGTCTAAATTGGAGGTGGTAAACATGAATGAGGTTTTTAAAAAAGAAAATGGCCAGTCATACCACTGGAAAATCTTTGTCCTCTCCTGTTCATTCAGCTGTTTTAACCACACCACAGTTTATTAAGGTTGTGACAGGTTGTGTTTGTCCCTGGAATGTCAGGTTCTACAACAGTGCTTCCTTGCCTGTCCCATGTGACATATACCTAACACATCACTTAGTGATGTGATCCTCTGACTGCTGGCCCCCAGGACCTTCAGCTTTTGCTAAAGAAATTCAGAAACCAACACAATTCTGCTGTTGATATTTCTATACTGAGGGGCTCTGATATGGGATTGATTCACACAGAAAATGTATGTCTTCATAACATATGGATGATCATTTCAAAGTTTGATCTCAGAAGTGATAAACTCTTTTTCAGACAAGTAAATTTTGCACATTAGAGTTGCAGAGTTAGTAATAACAACTCTTTGAGCTTCAAGCCTAATGCCAGACAACTCTGCTAATAATACAATCATCTTCCCTAAAAGGATTTTGCCTTAAAGGGTAATTATCAGCACTGGGAAAGAGGTACATCCATCAAACTAATAATTACAGATTTTAAGAGAGACAGAAAACATTCCCTGCAGGAAAAGAATGTGCTGAATCACCCCATATGACATCCTGATCTGGATTTTTGGTTCAGCCTTTCATGTAAATAATGACAACTGGCCGAGTTTGGGTCCAAATTTCAGCAACACAGGTGGCTAAGAGATGTTCAGGTCCAGAATTCAGGGCTAGATTCATCTTTAGTATTAAGTCTGACAAGCATCACTATAATTCCTTGCCCAACTATTTAAATGAGTTTCTTGTCATTCTCAGCTCAGCTTCCTGCTAAGTTTCAGCAGGAATCAGTATCCCTCATTGGATTCCCCTGTTTTTCACAGCATCTCTCTCTGCTGCCCTGTAGCTGAGCACAGTCATGGACATGAGCACAGAGACTGGAAGTGCCACTTGGTGGGTCTGGTACAGAGAGAATCAAATCCCTGCAAGGGAAATGAGACCAAGTCAAGCTTCTCTCTTAAGAGGAAGTTCTTCTGCTTTGAAAGTATAAATGAAAATGTCTTCATTTTCTCTTCCATTTGCTTCAAGGGATAATTTAGCTCCATGATGAAGAGCTCATGGAGTTTGGTCCTGATTTCCCCTGAAAGAAGAAAGGACTTTCCAGGAGGATATAAGGACAAGGTGGTGCCTGCAACTTGAGTCTTGGCTGTGCCTCATTCCCCTGCCACACTCACAGACCCACAGGAAACTCAGTGGGGTTGGCCAAGACAGCGGACAGGGATCATGCCCACAAAGGGCTCCCTCACAGCCAGGAACTGCTCAAATGGACATCACAGAATGAGCTCTGCCTGAAGTAAATTATCTGAGTTTGATCTCCCAAGTGATTAAAAGGACAAATACTGGCTAAGATGCTGTATATATTGGGGGAGAGGATTTGCATTAATACAGGGCATTTGTGGAGTAAGACAGATAGGCATCAGGATGTTCAGCTTGACTTTTATCCAGAGAAATGATATTCAGGGTTAATTCAAATGTAGGCTCTACTCTGAAGCTGACTGCTGAGCCCTGAGACACATCAGTCAGTAACACCTATCATCCCCTTGCTTCTGAGGCTGCCCCTCTCCTTTGGATAGACCTTAACACACTTACCAACAGAAACCTCAAAGGTTATTGGCTTGTCCCCAAACTTCCTATCAATCATTGTGGCTTCAAAAAATGTCCCAAAGAGAAGGAATTCTTCAAATTTCTCTTCATAGATCTATTGGAGAAGAAGGAGCAAAATGTTGGCATTTGTTTTACCTTCTACTATTTTTTACAGCATAAAGGAAAAGTGCAATGGTCTTTTGCTGAATGCTAGGCTCTGTTTACATCTATTGGAGACCCAGCATCTGGTTGTGCCTGGCATGGACTCCCAGTCAAGGAGGGCCAGCTAACACTTCTGATGCTCTTGGGTCATTAATAAAAACAGCTATTAACCCCAAACCGAGCCTAAGCTCAAAGGAGATATAATTTATGGTTTGAGTTCTCCCCAAATTTACACCCCAGCTGTCGTGCCCTTCCCATCCAAACCTTTCTCATTTCACAACACCTGCAAACTGAGGCCCATTAGGCAAGATCAGCCCTAATTCATCTGCAGTTTGAGTGAGGCAATGAATAAAACATCAGCTCTACATGAATATTTGTTTCCCTGACTTCTGCAAAGCAGAAACAGTTTTTGACACAGCCCATGATCTCTTCATTTTGAAAAACCTTTGCTATACACAGCAAAATATCATAGGTCTTCAGTGAAAGGATTAGCAGCATCATATATCAGAGTCAACAGCTCAGATTGCAGCTCCAGAGTAACTTTAGCTTGTTATACTTGTCCAGTATGAAACCCTAATAAAGCCAAGGCTCAGAGACTATGACACACGCATCTATCTCCCATTACAAAGAAAACAAATTTTAATATCTTCTTGCAGTCAGAATAGGTTGATAAAGTTTTGCTGTGGGGTTGGATAATTTGCTTCCGTTGTCTCAGAGGCTCTATGAGACATTTTTGCATTATTGGTAATGTCTCCAGTTCCTGCTTTTCCTTTCAGAGAGTGGTAATACAATTACTGCCTACTGGAGCACAAAGTATTGCTGAATGTCAAAACTAAAAGAATATCAAGCATCACTGTATCATGCCTTTTATGTATTCTCTATTTGAAACTGAGAAACAGCAGCTGGAAATAAATCCTTATTATTACTATTAATTTTTGTTGGTGGGTGTTACAGCAGGATTTGTTTCTCTGCCTGGGGTATTTGACCAGGCCCCAGACCCAACAGTGTCTGAGGTATTCATAATAATGGATTTCTTGCATATAAAGGAAAAATTATATGGAAATAAGTGTCTTTGAATGTGATCTCTATTAGTCTTCAAAGAAGAACTGAGAGACAGAGATAATTTACAACTATATGAGTAAATAAAGTAACAGCAGAGCACAAGTTCACATAAGTGGCTTGCAATTACCCATGCCAGTTTTCTGCTCACACACTCCTTGACCCACTCTAGCCAGCCCTCAGGCCAGAAATTCCAAGGCCAAGGAAGTGAACTTCTCAAGGCAAGGCCTCAAGACCAAAGAACAATTACTCCTCTCCTAGTTACTTGTAGAGATGGAGTGGAAAGACCAAGGATCAGAACTAATAAAGGACACAAATATCTTAAGTGAGCTGGAACTCCCACTACAAAAAACAAAGTTTTGATCAATGACAGAGAATTACAGAGTCATCAAGGCTGGAAAAGACCTCTGAGATCATCAAGTCCAAATTTGACTGAACATGCCCACTAAACTATGTCACAAAGCACCACATCTATTAATTTTTTGATCACTTCCTGTAATCTGACTCCATCACTTCCCTGAGGAACCTGTTCCAAAGCTTAACCACTCTCTTTGTGAAGACATTTTTCCGAATATCCAACCTGAACCTCCCCTGGCACAACTCATGGCCATTTCCCCTTGTCCGATTGTTAGTTGACTTGGAGGTGAGGCCAACCCCCCTCACCACAATCTCCTGCCTGGTAGTTGTAGTAGATATAGTGAAGTGGGAGGAAAATTGGTTATGAGAATTTTTTTTTCCTATTTATTGGGTAAAAAAAATGAGGTTGCATATGCAGCAATTGCTGTTGCTCCCAGAGAGTGAGGTGGTGGAGCTGAGAATTAAAGCTCAAACATTGGCTCAACTCCAAAGCCCACACACCCTGCCACACCTGCCCAGCCTTCTCAAAGCCCCGTAGTGCAGATTTTCCCCTGATGTAATCCTATACAACAGGTGGAATTAGGCAAACAACATCAGTTACCACTGGTGAAACTGAGCACATAATTTTCAGCTCTTCCTCTAAAGGGATTATCAGCCTAACACTAGCACCACATTGGCAATGCAGTAGTAAAGGAAGACACTAAATCAGGCTAGACTGTATCTGTCTCTCTGCATTTGCACAGATTTTATGTCAATGATTCTCTATTGACTTCAATTAACAACTCTGGATTTTCTTAAGTGAATGCAGGAAGTCAGGCTTTGTAATTCCCAGCTGTCCACACTGATTCTCTGTCCATTAGCAGATAATATGTCAGATAAGTTTCCAGCAGGAATATATGGATGCAGCCAGAGCAAAACGGATTATATGAGAGGAGACTAAGTTTTATGAAGACCAAATCCTACTTGAGAGTTTTTTGAATTACAGGTACACATTAGTGCTCCATTTGTGCTGTATTATTGTGGGGAGGTCCCAAGACTGTGAAAGCATGGAGAAACTGTAGGGAGCACAAAAAGGAGTTTTATATGGCCTGACCCCAAATACACAGACCAGTGCCATTCTTGGAGGTTTAGAGACACATGACAACCAATCTCTTAATATCATACTGACCTCTAAAGGTACATCAAATGGCTCAACTTCCACTTCAGTTGAGTTCATCTTGTCTGAAGGAGAAGCTGACTTTCGGTCCTCTCCTGCTTTGTCAGTTTTGTCTTTTCCTTTCAGTGCTTTATCTTTAGCAGACAGTTTGATATCCTTGATAATGCTTGTAAACTTGGACTCACGGGCTCCTCCTGAAAGTATCTCCACAGCAATCTCAAGGAAGAGACGTCCCCTGAAGGAGACTCCTTCTCCAAAACCTTCATTAAGCTCCTGGTGGTCATCAATGAGGCTGTGGTTCCTGGGTGAGCCATAGAGATTGATCCAGGCAGGCCCAAAGGTAGGCAAAAATCCTGGAGATAAAGGACCTTCTGTGACTTTTCTGTTGGGTATTGGTGTGCTTTCCTCATTGTCTGCTCAAAAAATCTTGCCTCTAATGCCCCAAAAGCCAAACCTAGACCTATTTCTGGGCAGGGGGGAATCACTTCACACAGAGCACTGCTTTGCAGGGCATTGCTTAGACACCAAGAAACCTCTGTCAATACCCAGCCATCTCTGCTGGGCTGGAGCTCTTTCTCAGAAGGTGATGGTAGTACACCTACTGGGCAGGAGGTCTATTGCATCCCTTGGAAAAAGAGCTTGCTGCCACAGACTAAAGACTGGGACATGATGGGAGAGGATGGAGGCTTTCTCCTTTAGGTCAAACTGTTTCAAGTCTGTGTCACTCAATTTATACATATTTTTATTTTATTTTCTGGTTAAGGACTGAGATACACATTTGAATTGGCAGGTTTAAGGAGTTACTGTGCTTTCACTGAGCTGTGATAATTGACCATGTTCCACATATAGGTCACACAACATAAACAAGGCTATGCAGGTAGACTCAAACATCAGTGAAAAGACTCCAAGTAGAGAGTCTCTCCTCAAATAGAGCATAACACATTAGTCCAAGGTGCCTCCCTGGGCTGTGATAGCACCCAGCTGAGTCTTACCTAAACAATTTGCTCCAGTGGGTAGATCCAAAATACAAGCCTGCTCTGCCTTTGATTTTTAGTGATTTTCAGTTTGTGGCTTCATTGCTTAATAGAAACTCACATAAACTATAAACTTACATCTGTCATCCCCAATGGATTAGAGTAGACTATTGCCACAGCCACACAGATGGTAACAAATTATGCAGCAGCCCTTTAACAAGAACAACAATGTCAGACCCTCCATGTGCCAAGCACAATGTAATATAATGTGAAATTAAGCAACAGAGGGTGTCTCAGAACCAACACTTGAACTCTGGAGAATCCTAAATTAGGATTAGCCAGTGCCAAGATCCCATGTAAGTAGATTTTACTTCAAAGGTATATCCTGGAACAGATATTTTCCCCTTTACCTTTGTCACCATCTTGTTCATTTGATATTTTCTTCAAATCAATGAAGTGGGTGGCCAAGGCCACATCATTCATGCTGCCTTCATCCCAGACCTGGATTTTGACTCTCCGACAGAGTGGAGGGAACATTTCTTTGAAGATAATCTGCTCGTGCCACACAGGATCTGCACAGTTCTTTTGCACTGTTGTCCGGCCCTGGAATGGAAGTCCAGCAAATTTAATTCCAGAGGGGTTGAACTCTGGAGAATGGCAATGAGTACAGGAGAAATTGCACTTAGCAGCATCTCTCTGGCCATTTTTAAAGCACAAGTATGCTCTCTTGAAAGTACTTTGGCTTTTCTATTAGCTTCTTCATTTTGCACTCCATATCTAATAAGAAACCACATTATGGCTGAAGAATTCTCACATGCACACAGCAGAGCCTGGAATAAAATCTAATACTGCAGGACCCTTATTAACAAAATGTATCTGTAAAGCCAGACTTTGGCATTTCTTCTACAAACTGCACCCTTCAAATGCCTTTTGAAATATCTGGGTAGTGATGATGCAGTGCAGTTTTTTTCATAAAAGACTAAATTCATTACAGATTCCAGGCTGTGTGTACCAATGGGATTACCTTAAATGAGGTGATTTATCTAGCATAAACTATGATTATTGTGGTTCATGTTCTGGACATATGCCTGTGTGCAAGAGGGGTAGGTCCTGGAGCTGTTCCTCCAAGCCTAAGGAGATGGCAGGACTGTGTCACAGTCTGTACAGTCACTGGTTGTGGCAGGATTTACACTCTCACATTAAATGGAGAGAACTGAGTCAGAAAACCCACCAAGCCTCTCTATGAAACCCTAATTTGCACACCAGTGTGCAAACTCACATCAGTGACCCATTCCTGTCTTCTTCAGCCCTCTATTGAACCTGAGGGTACTGCATGTCTTTGCCTGGTTTAACCCACAGTAGTACTTTGCAATTTGGATTCATGACAAAACATACAATCAGCACCAAGGTCCTTGTTCTCATGCCTGAAACATCTGAAAAGGACTGACTGGAGCTGCCCCTAAGGCTTCCTTGCACACAGAAAGCATTGCTGGCTTAAAATAGCTTCCATGTTGATTCTTTGTTTATTAGCACCAGTAATCTAGACAGGCTCTCTGACACAGGGTTTCATGGTTACCCCAGGGGAACCAGGCCCTGGACCTCCTCTGCATTTCTCTTTCACCAGAGTCAGAAGCCTCTCTAAGCAGTAATCTGTCTCACCATGTTTGATGCTGAAGTTGCTTTAGGAGCAATGAAGCCAGGCAGCACTGCCAGTCTGCTAAAATGCTTACTCTACACAGGAAAGCTAAGAGGGTCCTGAATTTCAGCAGAGTAATTCAGAAATCAATACATAGCCCTAAAAGCCTGATTGAACCACATTCACTGATTTCAGCCCTGCTGCCTTATTTCACTCGAGGGAGACCAGAACATAGCTCTTACCTAATCCCATGCTGTGTAAATCACTGTCTTGTGACTCAGTGTTTTAGTAACAGTGCTACAGAATTCTCTTTCCCCTCCTGCTGCCTGCCTGTAACCTACTGCTGTGAGCCTGATATTAGATCTGCTGGCATTAAATGTCTCCATTATTTTATTTCTGCATAATATAAGAACTGAACATTTTCTGATGACCAAGATACATGTTTTACCTAATTTATGTAACTGTAAGTTAAAGGACATCAACATAATCACCTGCCTGTAGCACAGGTAATAGGAAATAAGGCCTACTTTTGTGATCAAGAGGATCCCAATTACCATTTGACCTGCAAACATGACCACCACATAGGGATCCACAAGGTCCTTACTGTCGCCTATGAATGCTTTGGTGACATTGGCCATGATGCTAGAGTTCATCTTTGGAAGTCCTTCTGCTTTGTAAATTCTCACATAAAACCTGGCCCATGGTCTTTCAGACGGAAAGCCTTTGGGGATCAAGAGATTCCTGAAAGGAAAAGAGAAGCTGTTGTCTTAAAATTGAAAACTTGGACAATGAAGTGATATTTTTTCCATGAGCACTGTGATCTTGGTTTAGCATGCACCTGAGAAGACACAAAAAGGTGTATGAATTTGCTTTTTCATCTAAACCAAAAACATCTTTTTACCACAAGAAAATTATATGGCATTACTCAGCAAACTTTTCTATGTGATATAGAATCAGGTCCAGTCAGATAAGGTTCTCTGGACCTTGTTCAGTAAATTCTGAATATCTTCAAGGGAAGAGATTTGCCACTCTCTTTGGGCCCCTGTTTTGTTTGATCATGTCCATGGTAAAACACAATCTATTCTGAAATTTCATTGTTCTTACCTGCCTCCAAAGCCTCTCATCCTTCTACTGAAAAGAGCCACTCATCTGAAAAGAACCTGTCTCTGCCCTCTTTGTGTATGATGAAGCCCCTTTGAGTGCTCTCCTTTAGGCTCAAAAAGCCAACACCCACCACCTTTCCTCACAGACCATGCGCTCCCCCCGCTTGGTGACTTTCCACAGACTTGGTCCAGGATGTCAGTGGTGACCAGAAACATTGCTTCAGTAAAATTTAAAGTATGCTGGTAGCATATTTACCACCTTGAACTTCTGTATTTTACAAGGAGAATGACAACACTCTTGAGTCTACCTAAGGATATGGAAATATCCATACACTCACATCTGAGGGTGGAGAAGGAATAGGTTTTCCTCATACTTTTTCTTCTTGCTTCACTGCTTTAAGTAATCATTAGTTGGTTTCAGATCAATGAACATTCTGTCACGGGTAATTTGGAACTTAGCCAACAGGACTTGCTCAATTCTATCAGCTGCAGAGAAGCAGCCCTAATGTGCCCTTCAATTTAGATGAGAGGATTGTAAAAACTCTCTTTGAGCATGTGAGAACAAACAGGTGTATAATGTTATCCTGCTATTAACCCTGAGTTAACAAGGAAAGGACTGAAATGAGGGCAGAGACTTATTGAGGCACCTAGTAAGGAAGAAAGCAGAAAAAAAACCAAAACAAATTATTGCAGTACTTTTCAATCTGTTCCTCAGTATCAGCTGTTTTCTGTGTGGCTTGTATTGCATCACCTTTCCCCGTCACACTGAGGTCACACTTCAGGTACCCTTTGGCTCCTGTCCTAATGTCAGCAGGGTCAGTGAGAAGTGCCCACTTGTCACAAAACTGATGACCTGTAAGAAGGACAAGATTAAACAGTCAAATAGAGGATATAAAAACATCCAAGTATTTTCCTCTTCACTCCCAGAAAAGGTAAATCAATGTTTGTGCTGTCAGAATTGTGTTGAAATGTATTTGTTTACCAGACACTTCTAGAGGGTCCAAAATATTTTGTGATCAAAAAGGCAAGCAAAGGATTGATCCAGAGCTTGTCAGAAACAAGCTCATTTTCATTATTTTTAACTTAGATCAATGACTAAAGAACAGTGGAAGCCTGGGTGAGATTTCAGCAGCTGAACTAAGGCTGAACCCTTATGAGGAAGGGACACCTCTTTGATGAGAACTGTCTGAAGATCTCAGAACTCCAGCAGCAAAACCCTTGCTGGCTACTGTAAGGCTGGCAGACAGCTGAGAAAGGGCAGGAGAGTGGACAGCCATCAGAGGAAGACAAATGAGCCAGAAGCATCTTCAGCTTCATCTTTCAAGGAGGAAAATGTTCAAGACAATTCACCCACAGCAGCCCTTGCTGTAACCCTGTCTCAACAACCCCATCAAGAAAGGTCCTAAGTTACCATGTTAAGTCTTTGGACATCACCTTGGGTGGGTAAAGAAGTGGAAGGAGAGACCAAAGAGTACCAGGGATATGAGCTCAAGATCAACCCTCAGCCACCACCCTCCTGTTAAAGTGTGAGCAGGAGATACAGGACACAATTCAAGACTGACACAGCCTGAGCATGGACGTGGAGTGCTCATTGCAGATAGGCCATTCCTCTCTGACTCTTACAGGAACCTTGCAGAGAGAGTGGCCCAAATGACTCTACACTCTTGCTATAACTGTGTGACATCTACAGCAAGTGGCTTAAATATGTTCTTTCCCAAAGAGAAGAAGAGACCATATCCTTGAGTAATTTTGGAAGACAAAAGGGTATATGTTTCGTGGATGGTTGTAAAAACTCCAAAGAAGAAGTAGGTGATCTTTTCTTAGGTTCAAATGTCAGAAATCACTGAACAGCTCTGAAGATGACAAGTCAAGTGGACCCATGGTCACCTCTTTGTCATCTTCTCTCTCCCGTTGTGGCCTGCTTCTCCTCTTGTCTTGTGCTCTCCTCACCATTCCTTCCACTCTCCATCCTTGTCTCCCTCCCTCTGCTCCTTCTACCCCAGCACAGGTGAAAGAGCTTTGGATGCTCTGTAGCAAATGAGTGCAGCTGGATTTTGTAGAATATTCAGCTGTCCACTCTGACCACTTAAAGAAATGCCATCCTTGAAAAGTGCTACCCACCAATGTGCAGATTGCCAAGGTGCTTTCAGGGTTGAACTTCTTTCCAACAGTTTGGCTGGTACTCTGCTATACAAATAGGAAAACAACTCTCCCAAAAGCTCTAAGTTGGTGTAAACCACAACCATCTGAGTGGAAAAGCAGCACATCTACCTCACCCCCCCCCCTCCCCCCATCTCAAATCTCAAATCTCTCTTAGCAGACAAAAAGGGCAGAAAATGCACCACTCACCTGGCTGAATGTACACCGTCCCCAGATCCACCTTAAAGGAGCCTATCAGCACACTCCCAATCAGTTTATTGTGCATAACCTGTTAGAAAAAGCTGATTAAAGAATGTCACTATCTCTCTTCACAGTCAGCCTAAGAAAGAACATCCAAAGATCACATTTAGTTCAGAGGCAATAACCATCAACACCCAAAACTGGGGGGACATAGCCACAGCAGATACACCAGTATTTGAAATATGTCTTTTACCCAACATTGTGCCAATTTAGAAAACAATATAATTGCATCTGAGTGGAATCACACAGGTTCATCCCAGGTCCCTGGGATAGAGTGCAGGAATTCGAACAAGATTAGAGCACCTGCTCCTTCAGAGCAGGTGCAGTTATATTACTTACCCTGACAGTTTTAGCTAAATCATAATGAATATAAACACCTGGGATGTAACTGGTTTCAGACTAAGCTGCAGAAATCCTATCACTGTGCAATAGCTGAATTGCCATAAAAACAGAGCACGCGCAGAGGAGAAAGAATGTGTTTCTTGGCAACATTCTAATGAACACATAAACCAAGAGAGTCATTTCTAATCTACCCCCCATGATATTAATGAAATCAGAGAAGTGATATAGATGTAAATTAGATGGCAAGCAGACCCCAGTGAGTCTGTCTCTGTATTCTTCCTGCCAAGTGATGAATTTAATTTAATTTAATTCGAATTTAATTAATAATTTTCAATTGCCATGATTCCCAGACCTATATATTTCCGGTTTTTGTTTTCAAATACTTGCATGGGGCTCACTTTACAAGGCAGAGGCTTCTTCTAATGGAAGATTTGTGCTAGAGCTGTATTTCTCAAAAAATGTGTCTCACCTGGTTTCAGAATAGCTTAAAAGTTGAAACCTATTCCTTGGTTTGGAAAAGCTTCTGAAAGAGGCCAAATTCTCTGGAACACCTTGCCCAAATTGCAAAGAGAAATTAAGCTCTTTCAAGTCTACAGAAGTTAAATCTAAATATTGGAAGTAAACAATCAAGCCTGCAACAGCATTTCAGGAGTCTGGGACACATCACATTCTCTCTTTGGACCTACACATTGTAGGTAAGGATATTTCTGGATAGGAAGACTTCTGCAATTTTGCACTGGATTGGTCATGTGACTTTATTTTCTACACTTTTCAAGAGCAGGAGACATACATTTCCAAATAAATATCACTGACACCTTCATCAAGATTCACCAGAAAATTCAGGAAGTTTCTCATTGCAATATAATGTCCTTCCCTGGTAAGGGCCTATGGCCACTGTGCCACTGTGACCTGGGGAACACACTCAGCTGTCCTTGATAATTCCTCACTTCAACAGAGAAGCAGTTTCTAGAGCTGAAAAATCAAGAGTGGACAAAGGAACAGTTTTACTTTACTATTAAGCTGAAAAATTAAACAACATTCATGTGGAAGAGGAGTTAGTGTGAAGTTAGTGCTGCATGCACAAGAACTGCTTTTCCTCAATCCCTGATGCTGTCAGGTCCCATCATAGCACTGGCCCCTGCCTCCTATGAGGTTGGACTAGAGCACACACAGGGTTGGGAAGAAGCCTTGAAATCTGTTGGGGTTCTCCCTGAAGCCAGGCAATATTACAGCTTTGGAGGAAGTGCATGGGAATGCCCAAATCAACAGATCCAACTAGGATAGATTAAAGGGGGAAGAAGGCTGTAGCCTTTCTGTAGGGAAAAAACCCCACAAGCTTCTTTAAGACTCAAAACCAAGATGAGGGTATGTGGTGAGTCCAAAGTGATGCTGTTTCATTGCTCTTTGCTCATTTCCTCTCCATGACAGCCTGTGCAGAGAGTGTTAAATGTTAAATGTGTGAAACTCACTTCTCTGTCCTTGAGGTTTGCTTTGTGAAAAGTAAATGCCCCTGTTCCACTGAAATGATGCAGATTTCCACTCCCTGCAGTGCATGTTGCTTTTAATGCTGAGGAAATAACTCACTGCTTCTATTAAACACTCTACATCTTTCCTCATCCTTTTTTTTCCAAGTGTATTTTCTTCTAATGCAACAAAGCAAGTGAGCATGAAGTTTTATAGCAGATCCCTCTTGTCTTCTCTGAGGGGAACATCACATCCACACCACATCTAATTAAAGATTTGTGTCTTTTCACACTTGACTGTAGATGACGGAAGGATTTGCTTCAGATTTTCTGAATGAGCACAAACATACATAGTGTTACACTGAGGAATAGTTCAGTAAGGGAGATACAGGTTTAGCATACAAGGGTCACCTTAGTTTTTCTATGTTATTACTACAAGTTTGCTGAAATGTACAGGAAGATAATAATGACGAAAAAATCTAGTTATTAGCAGGTTCTGTGAAATTGAGTGTCTCATTTTTCTCTCAAAAGCAGGGTTTGAATACAGCTAAACTACTAAACTGATGGACAAGGGCACTAACCTATTTTGTTTTCCTTAAGCTTCCATATGCAAATAAGTTCATAATGGAGGCTACTAATCTTTGTTTCTTCTTAAGATTCATGCTAAGCAAGTGCTGTGAAACTTTCCATCCCTCAGGGTTTCCTTCACTCCAAGCACACATATTTTCTCTCTTTGTTTCTATTCCCCTGATAGTTTGCATTCTCCAGAACTATGTTGCAAGGTAATGAATCTCTGTTTTCAGTAGCATACATGAAAACAGAGGTTTCATGTTCAAGGTTAGTTCATTGTTGTTACTGAGCTTTTTCCTAAAGTCATTTTTACCTAGAAGACCTTTAATTTCTTAGTGTTGCACCTTCATCAGCTATAAATAAAATAAGTTTGCTGAGCCTGATGAAACTGTGCAGATATACAGCAGGTAATGGTGACATGTTTCCCCACACCCCCACTGCAGTCAGAAGAAAGCTGGCACTTCCCCCTCCACCACTGGATATATGGAATCTATATCAAAAGAATGTGAGATTGGAAAGACTGGCCATATGTCAGAGAAAAATAACTACACATCCCCAACAGCACCAGCAGCACACAGGAGCTGGTGCCTTGGCAGTGTGCTGCTACATGAACCATGTCTGAAACATCTCTGGGGCCACAGGCTGTGATATGTCACAGCTGTGAGGTGATATCTGCTCCCATGCCATTGTCAGCCTGCAGTAAATTCTGTCCTCACAGATGAGATCAGAGCTGCAGATACCTTATGTAGTTATGAACTTCATATGTTTGAGCTCTGAGTGTGATACCGTGGATGTTAATGGAACTTTAGGATTCCAACTGTCAGTGTACTCCCTGCACTGAAAACCTACTTGTCCAGTTGTCCATGTGTAATGAACACATTTTATTCTGTAGCTGGGAAAGTCACTCTATTGGCAGCTCAGAAAAGGAAGTAGACAGTGATGTGTCCTATAGCTCCTGAGCACTGCTTGTTTCTGTCAAGCTCAACCAGCACAGATCTTTTCCTGGTGTACATTGTTGAAATGGACAAAGCACTCCAGAGAAAAAGAGCTTTTCCTGGAGCAACAACTGTTGCACTGTTTATTGCCAGAGAAAATCTCTGACAAAATGGTTGGACTTTTAGCAAAAACAAGAGTTCATGAAGGGCACAGCTGTTGAAGTTTCCAAATAATACAAATACAGTGCTGTCCAGAGTCTCATGAGATCTTTAATTCCTTAGCAGCTTTACTACACATGGTGATGAGTTTTGGACAAGATAATTAACATGGCTCCATAGACTTGGCCTTCCAAAATGCACATCATTATCCAAGCCCAAGAGCATGTGTGTCTCCATCAGGACTGTTCTGTGATGTCACAGAAACATGGAATCATTTAGGTTGGAAAAGATCTTTAGGATGGAGCCCAATCATTAACCCAGCATTGCCAAGTCCATCACTGAACCATGTCCCCAGCTGCTACATCCACATGCCTTTTAAATCCCTCTGGGGATGGTGATTCCACTGCTTCTCTGGGCAGTCTATTCCCTTCAGTGAAGAAATTTTCCTAATATCCAGTCTAAATTTCTCCTGGTCCAGCTTGGGGCCATTTCCTTGTGGAATGCCCTGTCACCTGTTACTTGGGAGAAGAGACCAAGCCACACCTCTCTCTAACCTTGTTTCAGGTTTTTGTAGAGAGCAATAAGGTCCTGCTTGTAGTTTTGCTGGGACTTGAGTTGCACTGAGCAGTGGAAGCAGCCCTGAACTCTTGGAGAGCACTCCCATGCTTATAGCAACCAACCAGTGACACTCAGGCAGCCCAAGAGCCCCTGCTGAGGAAAAGTGACTGCATTACTTTAGTTTCATTTAGTTAGAAACAGTTATATCTGAGGAACTGATGTAAACAAGAAGTTTCAACTCAGTCATTTGAATCAAGTGGCAGGCTGAAAATTAGATGGATGAAGGCAATGAGAAGAGAGAGCTAAGCTGAATTTTCTCATTCTTCCTTGCAGTTTGCCACACAGCAATGAGTGTCCCTGAAAATGCAGACTAAATCTTCCTTTTGGGTATGTTCCTTCAAATCTCTGCCAGCTGACTCCTCCTCCTTATCCTCTCTTCTATCCTCTTTCCTATAATTCATGGTGACTTTCTAGCACTCTTGGTACTAAAATTGTTTATTTTTAACTACATTAAGAATAATTTAGATTTGAAGTGACACAAAAGCAATGACCTTTACTTACTGTGTTAAGCTTTCCTGGGTACTTACAGAGATGTTGATTATTTTGTCAAACAGCAACACCTGCGGTCCAACGAAATCGAACACAAAGTACTGTGGGAAGAGGGGGCAGCAGATGAGAACCATCCCTGGGCAGGCACACAGTGCTGTCAGCTGCATGGCTCAGCATTTTGTGTTCCTGCACAGAGCCCAAGTGAGATGCTGGGGATGCAGGGGGGCAGTGGTGGACAAAGCAAAATTCTTTCCTTGTCCCCGATGTGTTACTGCCGTGGCCCAGACTTATTTTCTACTCTATTCCTTGCATAGCTGCACAAGACTTGCTTCACAAATGCCCATGGGCCTCAGTCTGCATCAGAAGGTATTGTCAAAAGGGACAGGAGGCACAAGGAAATTGGTTTTGGGGGTTGTTTTGGTGTCATTTGTCAGCAATTGGAACAAACATATGTCAAGGAAAGGCTGAAAGCATGAAATAGTAGAAAAGGGAGTGGAGGTGTGGAGGGGTGTAGTATAGACAAAGCTCCTAAATGGATGATTTAAAAAACTGCAGTAGCAGTGGTGGTAAGGCAGAATGTGCTGGAGAGGGTAGGGAACAGTTTGGACAGACCTTGAGAAGAGAAAGAGCAAACAGCTCTAACACCCAAGGGAGCTATTCCTGGTGCTTTGTCTCCTGGAGAGACATCCCTGCTCAGACATGGAAGTGCTGCAACTTAATTCATCCCCTTATGAGCTACCAAATGGCAGAGTCCACCCAGAACCATTGAAGAAAGTGTCTTTTTAAAGAGAAAGCACTTACTTCATTGTAGAAAGGGGCATTTGTGCCTTCCTTTACTGTCGTTTGCTTCTTCTCATCACCTATCTCGATGATCACCACAGGGTCGATGTTCTCGCCCACCAGCTGCCTGGCCTCGATGATGGTGATGGCAATCTGTGGGGCACAAGGACACCATGGACACTCCTGGGCTCAGGTCCAGCCTGCCTGGGGAATTCACAGTCACAGAAGGGCTGTCACCCCCTGCTCACCTGGTAGTTCTGGGATTTCATCTCCTCTTCATGAATTCTGGTCACCAGCTTTGCCCTGTTTAAATGTCAGAAGAAGTCATTAGACATCTCTAGGCAAGAGCTGGTACTTGGACACACACTGGAAAGACTTCTCAACAGTAAACAAGTATTATTTATGGCAGACAGCTTTGTTGTGAACTGTTAGGCTGTCATCAGCAGAGACCATCTCTGTCTTTCTCATATACTTTTTGATAGGGAAATGTTTTGCATCCACACAAACCAGTGCAGCTACCTATCATGGCAATGATTTCACTTGTTGATCCCATCAAGCTTGACTCCATTCCTCCCCAGACTGCATTCCTCTCCTGTATGAAAAGCACAACTACACAAGCTCTTCACTATCAACATCACTGTTCCCTTTGGCTTATTTCTTTTAGCAGAGCTCCTTAACACAGCTGTGGCACACTCAGGATCCATTTCATCTTCTCCCTGCACTGGATAGCACCTGGTGATACCTCTGAGCTAAGTGCATTCCACTCTGTCTTGTGGGAGAGCAGGAGTGAAGGGATCACTGCTGTCAGCAAAGGGATTTTCTGTCAGAGGTTTTGTTGAAGGGTAATGCCCTTCCTGGGAAACAGGAATCTGGAAAAGATGTTTAGGGGGATGTTAGGTAAGATACATGAAGAAGCACCTTTTCCTATTTGGGCTTAAGGATCCAAAAGCACTGGACAGAGCATCACTGTTCATTAGGTCTTCTTCTGACTCTTCCTGTCTTCCAAGAGTGTCATGGAGAAAACTTGCAATCTCACTATGATCACCTGATAAAGAAAACAGACAAGGAAATAAAACCTACATCTGATTTCTAGTAGCAAAAAGCTCACTTGGAGAAGAGCAGTGAATTCATCATCATGAACTGAATCTTTTATTTATTTGGGTGTCCCAATTAGAAATTCTCTTGTGGTCTGTATCGAGCAGCATTGATTATAGCAGCAGCTCCCCTCCTGTGCAAAACCATTTCCCACATCCATTTGGCTGTAGCCACTCTCCTCACCCTGTGTGCACTCACAACAGGCACACACACACTACTGAGTAAATCTGCCAGCTTCATTGAGCCAGCCCATCCAGCCATCACAGCAGGCTGTGTATTTATGGTTTCTAAAACAAGCAGAACTTCTGGAGGAATTACGCACTTGTAGTAAATTACCTACCTGTGAAGTAGGAAAAAACCTCTCAAAAATGTGCCATCTCTCTATGGAAAGAGACAGGCTGACATTTTTAGTTTAATGTAGCAGATAGAGCAGTGTGAACTCACAGAATGTGGATGTGAACTTCATGAAACAGTTGATGCAAAAAGAATTAGCTCTCTGTTTATTTGGGAGTGATAAGGAGTTTACTGCCTGTTTTATCAATGCTAAGCCTTGAGACACAATTCAAATGAGTTCACATGAAATCAGATCTAATATAATCCCCCACCACTTGCTCATGCCTGTTGAAATATTGATTTATGAGGCTTACCCAATGCATCTTTGTTTGCAATTGTCAGCCCTTTCTCGCCTTTTTTCTTCTTCTTCAGCTTCATGCCAGCAAACAGCCCCTTTCTGAAAAAATAAAGAAAACTGATCAGTGTAGTATTTTCAAACTTTTCTCTGTACTGGATTCTAATTTAACTCAAGGAGTTGTTAGGAGGGAGTTTTGATTTCCTAGCAAGATCATTATATTCTGAATTTCCTTTTATCGACAGCAAAGGAGAGAAATGAGAGAAAGCTCTGACTTCTTGCTTCATGAAATATAGTTGTTTTTTTTTTAAATTTGGCCATGTACAGGCAAACATAATGTGACAAGAGCCAAAACTTCTGTTCAAACCAAGATGGCAAGACGCAAAGAAAGGAAATCAAAGATAAGTTTCCAATCTACTGCCTTCCCACACATGTAGCTCATTCCTTATGCCTGTGACAAGGCCAGAGATAAAAGGCAGAGTAGAGGATCCAGAACAAAAGCAGTTTTCCACTGAATTGAGATAAAGTCATTTGTGTAAATACCATTTGTGTAAATACCCACTACACCCACGGTATCAGTGGCACATACACCACATAATTTAGGTAGTTCTCACTCCCCTTCAACAGCAAAGCAATCAACAAGCCTGAACAAGGGTTACTCCTCAAGCTGTGTTAGAGAGGTGTTTCTGCCTAGCATCAGTTCTTCCAAGAAAATAAATATGCCACATGTTCCAGAGAGAGAAACAATCTATGCTGCTTGAGAACTTTGTGCTGTTAACTGTACTGGCAAACAAACCAAGTAATGACAGGAAACACAAAGGATTTCATATAATAGGAGCATTTTTCAGGTTCTTTGTTGGCCACAAACATGCAGTGACAAATATTCAGCAAATTTTCTTCCCCCTATCATCAGAGGATTTGTTTGCCTAAATTATCGTAGGTATAAAAATTTACCTGCAGAAGCACACAGTCCAATGAGCCAAAACAAGCAGGCACCTACAAGCTGAGTAAATCTGATAGTGACCAGTGCTCAAACATCTGAAATCATCTGCAAACTCAAACTGTGGAGGAAAAGATAGTACAAACTGGAAGGGGAAGTTGGTAATGTTTAAAGGTTGTATTCAGAGCAAGCAAATTAGGTTTACTGGCCAGCCCAAGAGGAATGTCAGCAATGTAGGGTACAATTGCAGAAAATGTAAAACTTTGTGCCAAAGGATCCTAAAATCTGATCAGTATGAGTGGAAATGTAGCACCCAGACAAAAACAGGCCTCAAGCAAAGCAAGAGTCAGAGGGTGACTGCAGGAAATGGCCATTAATAAAGCCTGATGTGTTAACTGGGCCGACTTCCATGATTCTTATGTTTACATAACACTTGAAACTGCCTAAAGACAGAACTGCAGAAGGTGCCACAGGGTAACAGAAAGAGAACTGGCCAAGCTTTGAATAACTGCATGATGCCAAGAGCAAAATCCATGTTTGAAGTAAAACAGATTTCAGTCTCAGGTTTTTATTCTGTCAGAGGTTTGGGCACAAATGGCATCAGGCTGCATCTGAGCTCTCCTGCACCCCTGACACAGAGGTTTCCTTAGCCAGGATAACCATGCAGAGATGTGTCCCTGACCCCAGAGGTTTCCTTAGCCAGGATAACCATGCAGAGATGTGTCCCTGACCCAGAGGTTTCCTTAGCCAAGATAACCATGCAGAGATGTGTCCCTGACCCCAGAGGTTTCCTTAGCCAGGATAACCATGCAGAGATGTGTCCCTGACCCCAGAGGTAACCTTAGCCAAGATAACCATGCAGAGATGTGTCCCTGAACCCAGAGGTTTCCTTAGCCAGGATAACCATGCAGAGATGTGTCCCTGACCCCAGAGGTTTCCTTAGCCAAGATAACCATGCAGAGATGTGTCCCTAGACAGCACCAGAGAGGCAGCAAGCACAGGTCTCCAGCAAGGCTCAGCTATGGGAACAAAGAGTGTGGGTGTGTTCAGCAGGAGAGCAGGGTGGCATCCTCTGTACATGGGATTTGCCAGAGAGAATCTTCTGTGTAAGGGTCTAAACCAAGTAAATAAAGTCTTCAGGGAACTGAATGAATCAGTCCTTCTCAACAGGCTCCATCACTTTGATATGTAAACCACTTGTCAGCCAGTGTCAGTGTGCACACCTGTAGGAATGTGCCCTCTGTTGACGAAGTAACCAAATTATCCTTTGTCTCCTTAAAAAGGAAAAAAGCCCAGAAGTTTCTCTCCTCAATTTGGTAAAAAGACACCTCATAAGACCTTTAGGACTTCACCTCAAACCTAGGGCTGCCAATTAGACAGAAGCCAAAAAAGTCCCACTTGGGTAATTCACTAGAAAAAGAAGAGAACAAAGGAAATCATTGCTTTTGTGAAATGTTTTAGCAAGAGCAAAAACCTCTTGCCCCTAGCTCGAGTTTTCTCTGTAAGACCTTTGTTATTTTGCCTTTTATTAAAACTTTTCTGTTTCCAACACTACCTCAGAAGCCATCCTGCTGATTTGATGCCATTCCAGGTAGCAGAGCTATCTTGGGTGTGATAGGTTTCTCTGAGAGCTCAGAAGACCTGGCTTGAGGAGAAAACCCATCAAACACCCTAATACTGTGCACATGGGTAACATCCACACTGCTTAATACAACCAGCTAGGCTTCCTGAAAGTGTTCTGTGGATATGCTTTTGTGGTAGACAGTTTGTTCTCATGGGAGGAATAAAAAAAGTAAACTTTCTTCAGATTTCCACAAAATATTTTTCCCTGCAGTTTTGACATAAATTCTGAAACTGCTAAAAACTTGAAAATTATTCCATCCCTTCTTCCCCAAGATGTAAATTTTAACAAGAGAAAGTTTGGACCTTCTATGCAGTTATACCAGATTTGAGAATGACCCCAAAGTTATCCATACCCATCTGTATCCCTAAACCTGGCATAAAACTTTGTGCCACCTCTAGGGGTAAACCCCAAAGATATAGTGGAGAAATGTCTCCCATGTTCCCCCAGGACCTCCTGGCTACCAGTGAGGCACAAACATGGGAAATCAGGAGAGCCTTTTGTGCAGAAAATCTCATTCACCTGTCATGGACCTGTGGGGAGGTTGGAGGTTGTTAGTGTTGAGGCATTACTCACAAACTTCATTGAAGATTTAACCCCCATGTGCTACATAATGCACAAATAGAGACTTTGCTCCTTACTCAATCCTACAAGCTAATCTGAGATAGAATAAAGCAATTTCAGGCCCAAAGAGAAGGCAGATGAAGGAATTCTTACGGGCTACAAAGAGGTTTCCTGTTTCAAGTGCTTTGATTAGAATCAATTAAAAATCAGCCATCTCAGCTAATCAAGAACATTTCTTAGTTCAAAAAGGACTGAGTGTCCCAGCTCCTTTCACATGGGGATTGCAAAAACATCTGAAGTTATGAGAATTTTTTCTTTTCTGCATATTCACAGTACAATGTAGAGGTGTGTCTACATGTTGCAGACATCTTTTCACTAAAAATCCTTTTTTTAGGATTTTTCCTTCTGAGAAGCTAAGAGGCCTCAGAGACAGAATGTAAACAATGGTTATCTGCTGCTGTGGAATGCAACAGGTCCACCTGTGATTGGCCCATCTTGGATGTTTATAATTCATGGCCAATCAAGGACCGAGCTATCCCGGACGGAGTGCGAGAGAGCTGCCTTTGGTACCATTCTTCTTTTCTATTCTTAGCTTAGCCAGCTTCTGAGGAAACCTTTTCCTTTCCTATTTCTTTTTAGTATAGTTATAATGTAATATATATATATATCATAAAATAATAAATCAAGCCTTCTGATCATGGAGTCAACATTCTCGTCTCTTCCTTCACCTGAAAACCCCTGTGACCATGGTCACATTTACATTTTTTGTTTATGACTGTGATTCATTGAGGCTTCCCTGATATAAATAGTAAATAAGAGTGGGACAGCAACCATAGCACAGCATTTGCCTATACTCAGACCATGTTGAATTTGCACCTCTGTAAACACTAGTGTTCATTTCCTCTTATCAGTGCCACAGGTCCACTGGGTCTCTGAATTAATTTTCATACCTTGAAAAAAAGACTCACAAATTTCATTCCCCTCTTGTCAAGGTTCATCCACGGCAGCGTCCAGCTTTCAAAAAATTGCTTTCATGCTCTTTCTTTTCATCTAAGCTGTCCCATCATCACAGAGGCTTTGTGATCACTTCTTGCACAGCATAATGTTCCTCTTAGATATCCAATAATTGCAATTTGCAGTCTAATTTAAAGGAAAGTTGGCAAAAAAATCCACTTCAGAGCTGTCAGCATGAGAGCTCAAATGACCTTACTAATACTGAACCTCAGAGTCCCTCCACATTTTTAAACGTAGTATTTTCTTCCAGCAAAATCTTTTCAGAAGTCTGTGTGCTTGAAGAGTTGTTTTAAGAGGAGACTGGCTTCCTGCTGTGGGAATGGTTACAAGCCATCCAGAGACAAACAGGCCCCTGTAGGGTGCAGGTTATCTGCCTCACTCTGGGCACTCACTGAGGGGTGGCAGAAAACACTTCTCCATCACTTATGAAGTTGGAAGAATAAACTGAGCCATTTAAACACAGGCATGTGTAGCTCCAGGAGGGCTCTTCTGTCCCTCCCTCAGAGCCCTTCTCTGTGCAGTTTTCCAGAACTCAGTCAAGAAAAACCCAGACTTGGGCTTAGCTACAATAGACCAAGACATTTGTCAAGTTCCATTTCTGTAGCCTTCCCTTGTGCTGGTGTGTGAGCTGTGCTCCTCGGGGGCACAGAGGAATGAAACCAGGGAGTGAGATCTGCACACCAGAGCAGACACAGATACAAAGCCTCTTTTGTCCAGCACATCTCCTGACATCATCCAGTTCTCACATCTCCCAAGACCACACAGCTCTCCCATGGACAGGCTGGGTGAGCTGCCAGCGTGCTCTTGGCAGCAGAAAGTCCTTGTTGGAATAGCTGCCCTGCTTTTCCTCCCGAGTCCCTTCCTCCCTGGAAGCAGCAGCCTTTGCAAACCTTTTGGAACCATCAAAATTATTTAGTTCAGGGATGATCAAAGGTTTCTGCACCTCAGCTCTGAGCCAGCTCCAGTGCCTCAAGACTGTAAGCCATGGGCACAGTGGATGCCTTGGCTGAGGAAGCAGAAACTGAAGAAAGAGGAAAAAATACTTCTGCCTTCCTATACATGAACATAAAATTTGATAGGTGAGGTTTTATCTTTGGATTTTGTTGCTTGCATTTTCTAAGATGTCTTGGTGGGGTTTTTATTAGCTCCTAAAAATTCCACTTCTTTCAATGTAAGTTCTTTTTCAAAAGAGTCATTCAGTATATCAGACAGTACTGCACCAGGTGAATAATTATCTACATGATTAGTTCTAATTTCCATGAAATAAACACCAGTTCTCTAAGTTATAAAAATGTTAATTCTTTTCATTTCAAATGAGAAAAAAAAAAAGAAACAACAAACCTGAAATGTAGGGATGACTCTTGGCTCATTTTAACACTCCCACAATATGCACTAGTCAAGGAAATTATCTCATAACTTAAATCCCCTTTTCCAAAGACTGAAATATAATTACAATACAAAGATGTGGCTTCAAAATGAAAAGTCTACTAAACCTAAAACAGTCACATAAAGTCACAGTTGATTAAATCACAACCATTTTTTATTAAGACAGTATGTCATTTGTGATAATAAGTGAAGTTCCAGAGAAGAAATTTTTGCATTACATTTAATTATTAAGGAGGGCTGAATAAAATAAATTCTGTGATCTTGGGCATATGGAAAGCAAAAAAATCTTAATGAGTGGTTAAAACTTATTCATTTCATGCCTTCTTTTCTCAGGATTATAGAAGTTAAGGGAAGACTTCACCAATTAATTAATTTTATTCACTGTTTCCCACTGCAGGGATGCTTTGTTTAGTATACTGTCAGATCCTTCATCCTGCTTCAGCAAAGAACCTCCCTTTATCCCCAGATCCATTATTTCTGATGTGGTTCTTTCAAAGCTTGGAGCTTTTACAAGCTGCCTTAACTTGTTTACACTTTTCCTGATTTCCCCCTGGTTCTGCTGTTTTGACAGGTCCAAGGATTTGCAATAGGAAAGCTTCAGCTCTTCAAGAAGGTGAATTCAGGATCCTGTATGACAAGCTGCAATTTAAAAAACAGCTGTGGCAGCCACAGGTATCAGTTCTGAATCTTGGGGTTTTTCATATCTATGTGACACTGTGACTTTACATGTCTTGACTCAACTATTAATATCTCCTCCATAAGAAAACAAAATTGCAAGTTGACAATAAAGTGGTCAGGATTAGTTACACACTGGCTCTGTGCATTCAAGAAAAAGCTCTAAAATAGCTATTCAGGAGAAATTCTGCTGTCTTTGGGGGTATTTCTGTGTAAAACTTCTGTTTATTGCACTTCAGCAGTCAAAACCTGAAATCAGCCACTAGATAGCATAAGAAATTAAATTAAAATATGAAAGGGAACCTCTTATTCCTTTAAATTACTGCATTCTGGCTACAGCTTGCTGCTTTGTATTCCCATCTCAAAAGGAACCTAAAACTCAGCAATTCAGAGAAAACACAGTGAAGTGTGATCAAAAGAGGGTTTTGGCAGAGTCTGTTTAGCCTGAGAAAGAGATGATAGCTTGTGCTTTTTAGGTGGTGCAGTGAGGTAAAAATAATGAAGCAGGTCTGAGAAATGCTGAACTGGCTACCAAACACTAGAAGATGGTCCTGGAGTCACCCCTGGTGGTCTCTGAATTAGCAGCTCAGTGTGCAGCATCAGTGAAAGCATCCACACTCTGCTGGGTACTGTCAGGATGGGTGTCAGCAGAAAGGAGTGAGTGCCAGCTTGCCTCTAAAGCACTGGTGAACCTACACAAGGTCATTACACAGGATCACAGAATAAATCCATTTAACATCTTGCATTCTGTGTGCAGCTTTGGTCTCCACGTCTCAAATAAGGCAACAGGGTTAGAGAAGGCACAGAAAAAGGGTGGGAAAAGTCAGTTTATGACAGACTAAAACAGCTGTAACTCTTCATTTGGAGAGGAGATGACTGAGTGGGAATAGGATGAAATTTTTTAAATTTAAACTGGCAAATAGGGTGAAAGCAGAGCATAACACACAACACTAGAATGAGGATGCACCTGATGAAACAAGACTGAAAATACTAAAAGGATTGGATGGGGATGTACCCATTAACCCTCATGATAAAAATGTTCTGGATGCTAAGGAGAATGGACACAGAAAGTGCCCAGGCTCATGTGCTCTCCCTGAATATCCCATCCTTTTGCCACTGCTGGAGAAGAGCACAGTGCCAGCTGGATATGGGATCTGACCTCATAGGATGTTTCTCCTGTTCTGGTCATTCCCTGATCATAAATACCAAATCCATGCATGGCTGGGTCACCTGGCATGGATTTGAATCAGGTATGGATTCATTATCATGTTTCTGTCTGAATGATCAAAGCATACATACATAAGCTTTTGCCAAAATTACACCTAATCCAGCATAAAGCCTGATAGGGAAAAAACGAATCCATTCTTGGAGCACACTTGAGCAGGAAGGTGAATCCATTCCCAATTATCAGAGTCTCATGTGATCCCCGTGTCTTTGAGAGGCATCTGGGTTCACTATATTGTTTAACCACACCTGAAGTGTTCTTTGGAAGTGAGCTATAAAATAATGAGTGACATGGAAAGATGGATAGAGAAGGAGTGTCTCAGTTTCACTCCCCAGATCACAAAACCACAGTGCTCAATGACATTATCGAGCAACAAGTTTAAAACAAATGAGGGTATGAACAAATGAGGTATTCTTCAGTGAGGCACAAAAATCAGACATTGCAAAGGTCATTGAGTTAGAGAATTCAAGGAGATTTCAGGCACATTTATGGAGTTTGTGGGCAGAGGGTCTGATATCGATCCAGCTCATAAACTTCCTAAGTGTATGAAACTGCTGGAGGCCTTGCTCATACCTGTTTCATAAACTGTATTTCCAATTTTCCACCTTTAGCCCTTCTTGGGAGGCAGAAACTGGTTTGACACAGTTGCTTCTATGCTTTTCAGCATTTTAATTTTAAAAAAATTATTTCCCTAGATGCAGAAGAAGAAATACCAGGTATACTGATATGCACTCTGAGCAACCTATAATTTGAGCTTTTGAATTGTGCACAGTTCTGCCACAAATGATCTAAAACTCCAAACTCTGAGAAGGCTTCAGGAAGAGCAGCACCACAGCTGCAGCTCCACAGTATCTCTGCAAGCACTGGCCATCCACCCTGGCACATACAGCCCTGTCCCTCCTGCAGAAAACCAATGACTTTGCATTGACATTTAGCATCCTTATGCATCATGAGTCATGACAACAAGGAAGCCACATCCTGAACAGATGCAAATTAGTGGTCATTCAATGACATTTCTCATGTCAATACACAAGAGCTGGGTAACAGATCTACTAAATACTAACACAGGCCTACAAAATAAAGAATGCAATTGTTACATGCAGAGAGGTCCTTTCTTGTGTTCCTACACCTCTTAGAGTTCTTTACTCCCTCTACAGGGATCTTGACCCCTCATCTGCTGAACTGTGAAAGACTTCCCATGACTTTGTGCAGTTAGAAATTATTAAAGACAGCACAAGGCATTATAGTCTAGCTCTTACCAGGAATAATAATCACACCCCCCAGGAGCAGCCAAAACAAGCATTAAAGGACTTGTTGATTTTCTTTTCCTTCAAGAAAAAAGTCTTCAGCTATAATTAGCTGAATTTAATTTAAACCTTGGAAGAATTTCCAGAGGGTATTAGACATACCTGCGGGCCTGAGGTACCACTGTTGAGGGCTCCATCCTGCTGCTTTTCTTCCAGTCTCCACCTTTTACATTGTGAATGGGCTTTCCAAGCTTATAAAACCAATAGGCTGGAGAAGAGCTCTAAGACCATCAAGTCCAACCATTCACCTGAGACTGCCAAGTTCACCACTAAACCACATCCCTGAGTGCCACATCTACGCTCTTTTAAATACCTCCAGGGATGGTGACTCAGCCACTTTCCTGGGCAGCCTGTTTCATTGCTTGATAACCCTTTCAGTGAAGAAATTTTTTAAATATCCAATCGAAAACTTCCCTGGTAACATTTGAGGCTGTGTCCTCTTGTTCTATTTGCATTTAAGTTTGCTTCTTGATGGTAGCAAATGTGGTGCCTGGTTAGTCAATCTGGTAAACACTGAACAAGAACAAAGATTTATCTCAGTGCAAACATTAACTCCTCTTGCTCTGCAGAGATCTGCAGGAGCCAGTCTGTTGTGAAAGCCGTGTCCTACTCTTGAACAACAGCTCCAGCTCAGAGGCCAGCAGGAATACCACACCCATCAAGACACCTTGAAAAGTTTAGATTTCAGACAGTCTTAGCAACTCTCTGAAAAACAGGCCTATCTAAAGTATTTTTGCATTTGCGTTCTTCTTTTTTAATAAGGACACAATTTCTTTTTCTCAATTTTCTTTTTCCACCTATAGCTTGCCTAACTTCTCTCTATAGCAGCTCAATGTACAAGACTCTGGATTGTAGTTCCCCCTTCTACTCCTCTAACCTCTCCAGTTCAAAGGCTTGGTATCTGTTATTCTTGGTTAATAAACCCTCATATTAGTTACAGCTCTTGTCTCCAGTCTTGTAAGTACATCTGATTCCTTGACATTTCCTCTTGGACATACTTCAGTCCTTGCTGAGAACAAATTACAGAGGCACAAGACCACTTTTGTTCTGCACTTCCCAAAGACAGTTTTCACATTGTTCTTAACCTTGTCTGATGGGAGCTGGCCTTTAAAGAGGACACTCCATTACTGTGAGCTGAACATCTCTTTGAGGACACCTTTGGAATGAAACATTTGAACCCCAGCAGAAGGATTCATTAATCCCAAAATACATCATTAAGTATGTGATGAAGTGATGAAGTGCAGTGATGAAGTACCCATAGCACATGAGTTTTCAGTAATTTTGCTGATGTGAAAAATGCAAAGAAATTAAACTACAATAGGCAGGTTAACCCAAGTGATCAACCAGGATGAAAATTCTCTATCTTTTTGGTTTTTCTCAGTGGAATGTGGGGAGATGGCTGCCTCTGAAGGTCAGGCTTATTTGCTCTTCTTCTGTTCTAGAAGATTCCAGCCTAGCTGTCCAGAAGCTGCCCTGCCCTTCACCAGCATCCATCCCACTCTTGTTTGACTTAAGTGATTTCTCTACTCAAAGGGAAATGGTAATTAATTCAGATATCTCATATGCTCCTGTATCTTTAAAAAGCATATGCAAAATTCCCTTTTCTCCACTGGAGCAGAAAATTAATGCTTTTTTTTTTTCATTTATCCTTCTGAATTTTGCAATTAGTCCTGAGTTCTTGTGCTGGCTTTTACTGGGAATACTCTTCAGTTTCTTTTCTTACTTTTTCTCATCTATCTTGTCTTTCCCAGTTTTGGGTAATGGTGTGCCTATGCCACAGGCAGACACTGTTGCTTTACCCATCTACTTCCTTTCAAAGGCTCAATAAGTTTCTCATTAGAAAGCATGAGCTCCACTAAGGAAGGAATTAGAACATGGATAATAGCAGGAACATGGATAACAGCAGATGACAGCACACCCAGTGCAGGCAGGCTGGGCTGACAGCAGAATGCTGTGGTCCCCTGGACACCCCACACAGCACAGCCATTCCAAAGCACTCTCACCAAAGTCAGGTTTTAAAGCACCCTGTTCCTAGATGGAATCCTAAACACCAGGAGAGATCAGGGAGCCCTTTCAGTGGAGGGGTGCTCACAGTCTGCTAAAATCAAAAAAAATAAAGAAATTCTCTTTTGCAGGGCTGAACTGAGAAATGATTTGTGACCTGCACAGAATGGTTTCCCTACCCTGTCCTAGGTTCTGCAACCAAGTATGCAGAACTGGCAGCTCTGCAGGAGAAAGCTGTCAGGGAGAGTCCTGGGCACCCAATACACTCAGTGGATGATCAGTTTTGTTCACCAACATCCTGTCAGGCAGCCAAAATCAGCTTACCTCTGCAGAGAGCTTCTCTGGCAGGCTGCAAGCCCCCTACACCATTCCAGGTCTCAAACAGCTTGTTTTCTGACTGGGCAAAGCTTCCCAAAATCCCTGAAACAATCCAATAGCATCCCCCTTGCTAAGCTGGACATGGTGGCTCTGCATTGATTTAATTAGCATTTGAGTGGCAAAAGCTGAGGTGACCATTCAGCAGCTGCCCTGACCTAATTCTTTTCTTTTTCTTTTTTTTTCTTTTCTCACACTTTGTTGAAGGAGAAAGTAGAGAGTAAGAATGTCTTCACTCCTTCATTTTCCATAGGAAATGTTTTCAGGCCTATGAAGTTTAACAGTTAAGATTCAGTGTGTAAAGAGGTGTAAATCAGCCTTCAGGCCATATGGGATGCCTGCCTTGAGCTGCCAACAGGGCTTTTTTGAGTGGCTGTAAACATGTACACTGCTCCTCAGTCTGTGTGCCTCCAGACTGGCAAGGCTGGCAGGAACTCTCACAGATTGTTTTGTAACTGAGCACTGTAACAGCAAGGAAAGGCTGGGAGGGTGGTATCTCCTGTTCTTGTTGCTGTAAGGACCATGTTCCAGGTGCAACGTCAGCCCATGTTTTCTGAAGTTTATGTTTCCAGAACTGCTGTGCAACAAGTCAGGCAGAAGCAGGCTCCATGTGTGTATCTGTACCCACTCTGAAATCAAGCCATGTTTGCAGAGAACATGGTGCAATGGAGATTCTTCTTCCAGGAGCTACCCTTTCCATTTATTACTACTCACTAGAAAAGCCATGGGTGCCATGTAGAAGCTGGACATTAAATTAGAGAAATCAGACCATGTGATCCTTCCTATCTGTATGAGCACAATACTGACAATTCCATTCCACACCCTTTGCTAGTGAAACTAAAAGCTCTTCAAGGCTTCCTCAGAGACTTTCAGAGACTCTGTGAGACTCTCTGAGAGTTTCTGTGACCATTCCCTGACCCCAACACAGTGGGGTACTGGTCTTTACCTGCCATTGTATCACAGACAGTGAAACATGTCACCATAATAATCCTGACCCCAACACAGTGGGGTACTGGTCTTTACCTGCCATTGTATCACAGACAGTGAAATTTGTCACCGTAATAATCCTGGTGGTTGCTGTGGCACACAGGAAGTGCTGGGTGAGGGGCACTGTCCCTGTGTTTGGGAGAACAGGCTTCAGGGTGGTGGTAGCCAAAAGTGAAATGGCACCAGGGGGTTAACAGCATCCTATTAAAATTGGTGGAAGATAAAGGGGGCAGTTTCCAGCTGTGGTGTTCAGACAGGAAAGCAGCAGCAAAGAGCCCCACAGGAGCCCTGCCTTCACCAGCTGCCCATCCCAGATCACAAAGCACATTCACTGCCTGAGGGGGAGCATTTCCTGACTCTTGCATCTTTTCTCCCCTCCTTAGTAAATCCAACCTCAGCAATACTTGTTAAAATGATATTTTCCCCACCATGCTCAAAGTCCAGCTTTGCATCTCCCACTCTCACCCAGCAGGAACAGCCCTGCACCAGCTGTGAGCCTCAACTCACCAGCCAGGCACCACAGGACAGCAGTTCCTGTGCCTGATGGATTGCTCTGTGCCACAGGAACAGAAGGACAGAAAGTTCTGGCATGTTCATTTTATGAATCTGAGGCTGAACAGAAACTCCCTTGTATTTACAGAGTGGGTGTTTCTCTGAGCTGCCTGATAATTCAAGGTGGGGGCTGTGCCCAGCACCAAGTTCTAGGATACTTGGCAAGTCAGGAGTGTCAAGAAATAGAAAGCTTACATAAGGGGAGGTTTTCAATAAGTCAATATGTTAAAAAACTGACTCAGCCCCTCTCCTGTCATAAAAAAAAAGTAGACCAGACCTGGGCTAAGTCCAGCCTCCAGTGGAAGGCCAGGGATGAGAAGAAAGTCAAGATACAAAGTCTATTTCCAGCCTCATTCCTGCCATATCAATAATGCTGTGTAGCTTTGAGTGGTCTCTTTAGCTGATGGATTTAAAAGATTTACCTATCCCATGGGAAGGGTGTCAGCCTTCAGGGGTTTGAAAAGTGCTCTGATCAAACCATGGCATTTCTAGAGATGGGCTGCTGCATCTGAGGACAAAGTGGTTCCTCCCAACTACCCTGGGCATTTAGTGATCCACATGTTTACATGTTTTGTGTTTGGTTGCAGAATATTGCTCTCAATCACCTTTGAGACCCTGAGGGACCTGGTGCCCTTTGTTCCACTGAGACAGGAGGTAGAGGCCCCATCTCTACCTTCAAGGACAGGCTGGAGAGGTGTCTGAGCAAGCAGATCTACTGAAGGTGTCCCTGCTATGGCAGGACATGGGACCAGATGACCATTAAAGATCTCTTTCAGCCCAAACCATTCTATGGCTCCAGATGGGACCAAACTGGGCGTGTTGCTGCCAAATGCAGGCAGCTATAAACAGGGACTGCATCTTGTGGCAAGTCAGAGAACAAGAAGCACAAATTATCTGCTGACAGGGAGTCCTCAAAGCATTGGAGCAACCTCTTTTGGAGGAAGTGATACTTGGTTAGAAAAAGACATTAAATAGGCTGTCCACTCAGCAGGTATAAATTGCTGTGTTCTCTCAGTGACTGGGTAGCCCTATAAATGGGATTTCTCTAATTTTTCAGGGAAGAATGCATATGTCAAAAACAATACAGAATCATCTAACTAATGATCCAGCTGAAAAGAAATAAAGAGGTTTAATAGAGCCAAGTATAAAGAGCAGAATTTGGCTTTTGTAAGTGATGCTGCAAAGCTGGCCAAGAGCCAGGAGTGCAGATATGGAAGAGGCTGTACAGGGCCACAGCATTTCCCCAGTGCTTCCTACAGCTTTGGGGAGCAGGCTGCAAGGTGGCCACACAGGGATGGAGAGTCAGAACCTGCCAACCTCTGCAAGACCTGGCTGGTGTGGGACAATGCTCAGTGACTGTATTTCTTCCTGAATATTGAACAGATGGATGCTTTGATGTAAAGGAAAACATTTCAAATTTGAGAAATATAATTTGTCCTTGTGGAAGTGAAGTATCACATTCAGTGCCCTGCCCAGGGGGACCTCAGTGTTCTGATACCATCCTCAACTCAATCTTTTAGCACTTGCTTTACTAAAAAAATTTATTTCAGGGAGATAAAGGCATACAAAAGGGTGGAGGGAGTGCTACTCAAGAGCCCTGAATTGTAATCCCAGCTTCACTCAAGGCAAGTGAGCAGCTGCCTGCAGGTTTCTGTGCCCCTGCTTCCCCTTCCACCTCCCTGCTTGTACAGCAGGGGTTGCAGTGTGGCTCAGGCAGCACAAAGTGGCTCAGACCCTGCTAATGCCCAGGTTCTGCTCCTGCAGCCATCAAAACTTCTGCATCTGCAGAAGTAATGAAGCATCAGTGACAGAGTCAGGGCTGTGCTGGTCTGCAAAAGAAACCTGTTCAGCAGCCAAGTCCCAGAGCAGTCTCAGTGCCAGCTCAGCCAGGAGGGGTCTGTGATCTGCCCATAGTCAGTGATGATACCTGATTTAGAGCCCTGTGAGTGTTAAACAAGCCTGGGGCAGGAACTGCTCCTGAGCAAGCCTTGTTCTCTGAAGCCTGGCAGACAAGCATCCCTTGCTGAGCCATTTCTCACAGGCACTGGCTCAACCCTTCCCAGGCCAGGCCAGATCTCAGTATTCAGCCCAGGCTTTGCAGCTCAGCTCTGCAATCTACCTCTCTCCAGAGGGCTTGTTATTTTACAGTACTCACAATATACCAAGTCTTTGGCTTTCCAAAGTCCATTAGCAAGATTTGTCAGCAAATTATTGTGGAGCTAGAAAAGGAGAGGAATCATAAATCCCACCTGGGTGCACTTGGCCCACAATATTATGTATGCTTTGGATGGGGTTGTCAATCCCAAGTCAGAGGTCAGTCTCTTGTCAAGGTATGAGTTAAATCACAGGGGTTTAATTCCTCTCCCTCCCTTGCATTCCTGGTTATAGAAGGCTGCCTGGGCCATGGATATGAAACACACTTAGGGCTGCCCTATTTTGTACCAAACCCTGTCAGTGCCAGCAGCAGCTCTGTGAACTGTCACATGCTCTGATGGGGAAACAAGGCTCTGCCCTGTGCCCAGTACAGCTATCAGGACTCATGACCAAAAAATACAGCCCACCAATACAGCCCCAAGACTTCTATCTGGGTCATCACCCTCCAGTAATGACACAAGATATACTGTGAATGTCAATTAAACAGTGACATCTGCAAAGATGCTTCTGCTTTATCAGTAGATTGTCTGCACTAGAACATAACCACTGACTACTGGGCAGGGAAGTATTAATCCCAAATAAATCCTTTCTGACACAGGAACAAAACCAAACTGCTGAGGGAAGTGCTCAGCATCCCAGTTTATCCCCCACACTCGGTGGGATTCTCTACCAAGCAGACATGAAGTTCAAGCACTGCTCAGGAAGACAAGCAGCTTGGTTTCCATAAACAAAAAGCTGTGAGCACAAAGCAGCTCTGAAGTCACTGCACCTGGCACAGAGCAGCTCCTTTATTGCAGCCTCAGAAAGGTTACCCCAGTAAGGTAGCTCACCTTACCAAGTACAGACACCCAGTAGCAGGGGTCCTGGTGGGCAAACGTGGAGGGTAAGGAATGTACATTGCCCTCCCAGAGTTTTACCAAAAGCTACTGACAATTCTGCACTTAATACAGTTCTCTATTTACAAATGCCTATGTGTGAGATTAAAGTTAGGATTTTTGCACTGCCCACAGCCTGACAACACTTTTTCATTTCCTGTGTCCCTGTGATCCCACACTGCCAGCATTAGATCTCTTTTTTTTTAGATCTCTTCTTCCATTATAAATCTATTCTTATTGTCCCTACTTCAGTTCCAGTCCAAATAAGTGAAAAGACCATCACTGACCAATGTAAAAGATGCTCCTAGATAAAGAGGCAAGCAGCTTGTTATTCTGACATTTCTTCAAACAGGATGAGTATCTCACTTATCTTAAAATGCAAAGGACTCTTATTTCTGGCTCAGTGGAGCTGTAAAATGCAAGAGTTTACCAGTCACATATTCCAGAATAACCTCCTGTTCTGCAAAACTTTCAAATTAATCTTCAGTATGATTTTAGAGGATTATCTTCACAACAGACATATCTTTTGAAAACCAGCATTTCTATAGATATCAAATTTAAAGGGAGTATTTTATGGAATAGCTGCTGCAGTAATTGTGCTCTGGTCCAGATAGCAATCATTGCAAGGTGACTTGATTTGCACTATGGACAGCCTGTGCCCTGCCAGGCCAATTAAATTCCTTTATTCTCCAGCCCTGAACCAGTCATAAGACAGACAGAAAAACAATAACACCTTGAACAATTACTTACAGAGTGTGAGGATAATTGCCTATGGAAATCCCAGGGAGCCTCCAAAGGCTCTGAGTGGGACACATGGCTGCTGCCACCCAGCACCAACCTCTGGCAGTGCTGATCAGTGCCACACTACACTGGGGTCTGGGTCACCCTGGCAGGCAGCTGAGCACCACACAGCCATTCACTCACTGCCCCTCAGTGGAGTGGGAGAGAACAGGGGAAAAAAGGGAAAATTCTTTTGTTGAGATAAAGAAGTTAAATAGGACAAAAATGAAGGGGAAGAAATAACAACAACAACAACAACAACAACAACAACAACAACAACAACAACAACAACAACAACAACAACAACAACAACAACAACAATAATAATAATAATAATAATAATAATAATAATAATAATAATAATAATAATGTATTACTATTACATACAGAATGCAGTTTGCTCACCACTCACTGACTGCTGCCCAGCCAGTCCCTGAGCATCAGGTCACACCACCTGCAGCCAATTCCCCCAGGCATGATGCCATATGCTATGGAATATCCCTTGGATACATATGGTATATGGAATATCCCTTGCATCAGCTGGGGTCAGCTGTCCCAGTGTGTCCATTCACAAGTTTTTGTGCACCTCCAGACTCTTCACTGGCAGGGCAGTGTGAGAAGCTGAAAAGTCCTTGACAGAGTGTAAATACTTCTCAAGAGCAACTAAATCAGTGTGTTACCATCATTATTCTCAATCCTAAATCCTAATCTTGCAACACTGTCCCAGCTACTAACTGTATCCCAGCTGAAACCAGGACACCAGGACTATGTGCCTTGCAGTGATGCTGCAAAATGCCTTTAAACTGGACTAGAAATGTGTCTTCTCTGGTGCTGCAGCAACTCAGGTTCCATTTTCTACCAGAAAATCCAAACTTGTAAAAAGAAAGTGTGTGACCAGTCCAAATTTTCTACAGAATCACCCTTTAATTCAAAGACAGTATTTTTTAATTCAAAAATTTATCTTCCAAAGGAGAGGGCCTGAAAGTTCTGGACAAATATCTTCTCTCTCACCTTTTACCACAGCCATCAATGTAACATTGTTTATCGGTATTACTCCTTTTGTTTCTCTGTTGCTAGAGGGAAGCTGCTCAAATAAAGGCTGTATAAAATGTCTAGAACACTGCTAATGCCTACAGCAACATCCTTATGTCAATATTCCCATCTCATCAATGTCCTTGAGAGCATCCTCCCTTCACAGGGTGGAACTCAAAGGAGTTTGCTGTTTGGGGTATGAGTCACACCTTATCAAAAATAAGCACATTGGGTTGAATCAAGTTCTTTTGGTTACTGCAATATTTCTTAAGATGTTTGGAAGCAGCCAGGTTACTGCAATTGTCACAAGCCTGTTAGTGTCAGAGATGGAAATGGCTGGTCAAAAATACCTGTCCATGCAGTCCAGCAAGGAGCCTGTCTCCACATAAAAATTGATCCTCCTGTGAGGAATCAGGTCTGCATCAAATTTCATTCATATTTTACCAGACTATTTAATAAAGAAGAAAAGCAAACAAACATGAAAGAAGATACAGATTATTATATGAAGAAAGATTGCTGGAGGGATTATTAATATGCCTCTTTGTATATAAACATACAGAGGAATAATTAATCTTCTATTCACAGAATCACAGAACAGTAGATTGGTTTGGGTTGAAAGGGAACTTTGAATATTGTTCAGCCCAACTCCTCCACCACAGACAGGGACATTTTTCACCCAACCAGGTTTCTCCAAGCCCTATCCAACCTGGTCTTGAGCACTTCCCAGGCTGGAGTATCCACAGCTCCTCTGGACAACCTGCTCCAGTGTATCACTGCCCTCATCCAAAGAATTCTTCCTTATGTCCAACTTAAACCTACTGACTTCCAGTTTAAAACCATTGCCCCTTGTCCAGCCACTACAGGCCCTGGTAAAAGGTCTTTCTCTGTTTTTCTGTAAATGCTCTCTGTATAATGAGAGGCTGCAATAAGGTCTGCCTTGACCTTTCTCTTCTGCAGGCTGAATAACCTCAACTCTCTCAGCTTTTCCTCACAGGGGAGGTGCTCCAGCCGCCATCCCTGTCATGGCCTCCTCTGGACCCTCTCCAAGAGCCTTTCTTATGTTGAAGATTCAGAGCTGGGCACACTGGGGGCAGGAGCTCCAGGTGGGCTCTCACAAGAGCACAGCAGAGGAGGGGAATCACCTGCTGGCCATGTTTCCTTTGGTGCAGCCCAGGACATGCTTGGCTTTCTGGACA
Source organism: Agelaius phoeniceus (assembly GCF_051311805.1). Lineage (NCBI taxonomy): Eukaryota > Metazoa > Chordata > Aves > Passeriformes > Icteridae > Agelaius > Agelaius phoeniceus. The sequence continues at coordinate 143,175,167 of NC_135265.1, read as the reverse complement.
TTGCCAGCTCATGTCTCATATTTCACCAACCAGGATCTCTAAGTCTTTCTCCTCAAGGCTGCTCTCAACCCACTCCTTCTGCAATTCTGATATTGGGGATTGCCCCAACCCATGCACAGGACCTTGCACTTGGCCTTGCTGAACTTCATGAAGCTCACCCAGACCCACTCCCCAAGCCTGCCCCTCTGCATGACATCCCTCCCCTCAGGTCACACAGCTGCAGCTCTGTCTTGGCTGCAAACTTTCTCAGGGTATTTGTGTGACTCAAAGAGGAAAGCAATATACCCCTGAAGTAATTTTCCATATCCACAATTTCAAAACCTTTTCGTGCCCAGCACAACTGCTTTGCTTTTCCTTGTGCTGCAGTCCCTAACAGAGCTGCTGAGCTGTAGTGAACAGAAATAAAGCTCCAAACTTGAAATAAAGGCCCCCACTATGTTCACCCTTGCTGGGAATGAGGGAGGGAGCCAGGGTTTGGTCCCACTGCACATTAGCAGGCAGGATCCTTCTAGCAGACCAGTGGAGACAGACAAGCTTTTCCAGAGAGCATTTAGCCACAAGGGTTTCTGTGGGGTTATGTGAATTGTTTTAAGGAGGAATACTTCCCTCAAAGACATCAAGCAACCTGCATAAAAAATTATACCTAAAATTAATCCCAATAATGCCACCCAGCCTCCTCTTGCCTTTCTTCTGTGACAAGCCCTTTTGTTAACTTTAAAGCTATTCCACAGTAATGCAGAAGAAATATCTATGTGATAATAAATAGAAATTCTTTCTTCTCTGATGGAGATATCCCTTTTCTGCAGGATCAGTCCTACAGAATATTAAATGACTTGGACTCCAAAATCACATATATACATCTCAGCAGAACAAATACATTTCAGCAGAAGAAATTGAAAAAATGATATAAATCTTACCAGAGCTAATGCTAGTTTAGTTTTAGGTAGATATTCTTAGATTGTTTCAACGAAGGAAGCAAACCATTAAAGCAAAACATGACTTTCTCTTTACACACAAAAAAACCCTTGTGTAGTTGTCCTAGAATTTAGGGTGAGGCACAAATTAAAATTTGTCACTGTGTTAAATTTATTTAATCACTACCATTTATTTGCTATTTATATAAACTATATAAAATTCTAAGGCAAATTCTCTAAGAACTTTGGCCAAGATTTGGTCTCAGTTCCACATCTCTGACTCCATAGAAATGCTAAAAAATCCATGAAAAATTCTGGGTTTGTTCTCCTACGGCCAAGGCAAAATTTTTTTCCTAGATCCACATTCAGCTCTACTGCAAAAGAAGGTAGAAACAAGAATATATGCTACAAGCAGGATATCCTATTTTAATAATCTTACTGTTAACAGAAATATAGAAACATATGAATGAACATGGTAGATGCATATATATATTTGCATATTCTCAAGGACACAAACACCCACATATTCCTCTGTTCTCTTTCAGCAAAAAGCCAGTAACCTTTCTTCATGAAAAAGAAGGACTTAAAAACTAGAGCTAATCCCCAGCTCATGAATTAGATCAATTTCACTAAAGTAAGATTATTTCCAGGGGCTGCACCTGAGTATTGAAAGATTTAGGTGTCATATTTTGCCTTTAGATGCATCCTATTGCAATGAAAAGCAATGAAAAGTTTATCTCAATGGATAAACTGATGCATACATGTATCTACCTATATATCCACCTATGAAACACAGCAATGCTGTTTCTGAGTACTTCTTCAGTGCAGAATCACAAAACTACAGGGGGAGATGCCAGCTGTGTTAAGCCAGCTGATGCAGACACAGACACCACTCTCACACATTCAAGCCCCACATCCCTGGACCAGGGTGCTCCAAGGGATTTCTGTTCTTTTGCACTGCTGGTCAATGCACACCAAGTGTCAACCAGAGTGATCCTGAGGACACTAAAATTCTAAAAAACTGTGGACAAGAAAGAAGAAACCTAAAGACGCGAGAAATTATGCTTGCCAGAGACATTCATCTCCTCCCATCTCTAGTTCAGTAGAATTCATGATCTTCCCTTGAAGACTTTCAAACCAAAGAAATAATAATAAAAAACTTGCTGACTGAAATGAAACCCCCATGCAAGCACCTTAATGTTGAAATTCTAGGTCTCTAGGTATTCCTAAATCTTATTTTTTCTAACTGCAGATGTCTGACATTTTCACTACCAAGAAAAGACATTACCTGGGCTTTTTTCCTTCCATCTCCTACACCTTCCTGTTGTCTGCTGTCAAGCTGACCTTCAGCAACTCATCCCACACATGCCAGACACTCCAGCCTTCATCCTTTGGCTGCCATAGGGATTCTGCCTGTGTTTATGATTAACCCACCCAGAGATCCGCCAGGGCAGGGTGAGGCTGTTTACACACTGAATTATACTCAGGATGGTTATTGTAGATAAGCTTTCCCAAAGCACTGAAGTGTAAAAGTGCTCTTAGCTGCTTACTGAAGCCTAGCAAAAGTCTGTGCTTTTGGCTCATAGGGCTCCTTTACAGACATTTTTTCCTCCTCCTACCATGCTGCTGCCGTTGGGTGGGATCAGCTCCCGGCTCAGCCAGGGCTCAGGCTCATAAAACAACTCCAGAGGCACAGCAGCCTGATGTTCTGGGGTGCAACAATGCCAAAATGGGGTGGTTTTGGGGGGTTATGAGGTATATATCCTTTCACAGGCCTTCATGTGGTCCAGGTATTTGCTGCACTAACACAACTTCTGCTCCTTCTCTGCATGCAGAGACCCTCTCTCCAGATTTACCAGCCCAGACTTTTCTCCCCAGTGTACAAATATTCCAACAAAACCAACAGAATCTTGGGAGTTTTAACTCTGGATATCAGAGACTGGTAGAGTGGATAGGTACAAGAAATATTTTGTTTAGTTAAGGTCTTCACAGGGTTCAGATTTATTGCCCCCTGTATGTCTCAGACATTAAAAAAACCAAAAAAATTTTAAAAATCTCAATTATGAAGACAGCCCAGCATTAGAACAACCTGCTCAGAGAGTCTGTGTGATCTCTGTCCTGGCAGATTTTCAAAGCCTGGCTCGACCAAGCCCTGAGCAACCTGGTCTGCACTCATGGATCACTCTCCTCTGAGCAGGAGGTTGAGCTGGAGCCCACCCAGAGGCCCTTGCTCAGTTCTCCTGGGATCCCATCCTGTGATCCTATGTTCTGGGGATGGTGTGTGCAGGCATATCAGGATTTACAGCATGGGTTGAGGACAAAATCTACACCCTGTAGAGATATTGGTCATACACCTTCTCTGAATTACAGTTTATGTAGCTGCTGTATGGGAATCATTCTGGTTTCCTATTTCCCTGGGGCATTTGCAGACATACTATAACATTTTAAAATTATTCATATGGCAAATGATGTTCTACAGTCTCACAGCACTGCAACCAATGCAATATTTCCATTAGTCCTTGAAGTGATACAAGTGTAGACTTTGGGACAAAGCACAGACATAGTTTAGGCAATGTATTGCTTAACCTAATTAAACAAACTGAACATCAACCTGCTGCCCAAATACACAGAGTGTTACCTAGCTCATCATTTCACATCTCATATAAAAACATATATATACACACTCCATATAAGAATAAAGAAACTGCTGTAATAAATAAAATTTGCAGAAAAAGAGATGACCAGTCTCACTGAGCAGTCCATTGCACATGTTGCTACTCATGTGCAATGCTACTCCATTGCAATTTTGCTACTCAGTGCAGTAGCTTGGCAATTCATGTCTAAATGTTGCCAAAGATTGCTATTAAGGAGTAGATGAGGAAGAGAAGAAAAGCCTGATCATCTGGCAAGAGGAATGTCTTACACCATGAAGGTTAATTCATGTCTCTCCAAACAGGACCTCTTCTCTATCTTAGTTAAAAACAGATTATGATAGAGGGAAGCACTAAATGTTTCAACCTTTGTTAGTATTTTCTTAATTGATTTTTTAGGGCTTATGGCTGTTTTAGCACTTGGCTACTCACAAAGATGCTCTGAGTGCTAAGGAAAACTCCCAGGGACACATTCATACCCCCTGGTGTGGACATTTATCATTGATGGGTTTTCATATGGCAATCCGAGTCAATTTAACAGCTCTTTGCTGCTGGGATGGATGAGGGCAGTATTCCCATTTACCAGTCCCCTTTTTGCTCTCAACCATCTTTCTGATGCATATGTTACACCAACTATAGCAACACTCCCCCCACCCTAGACAGTTTATCCACCAGAAAGGAGAAAGGAGTGGACAATTTGGAACTGTCTTCCAGGAGGAGCCAGAGAGTCTGGAGCCAGGAGGAAAGGAGGGAGAGCCATCGTGCAGTTGGGAACAGGAGAAAGGACAGCAGGGAAGACAGAGCTGTCAGGGTGGCTCAGAACCAGATGAAACCACAGCTCAAGCACTTTTCCTCCACTCACATGTTCCCTTGTATGGCCTGTGAAGGTGTCAGGTGAGCAGTTTCTTCATTTCTTTACCCAATTATTTGTTTATCCTGACAAAGTAGCTCCAGCAGCTTTCTGAGGAAGGCCCCAGGTACGTTTAGGTGGATGCTCATCAGGACAGTAACTGGAAACAGGTTGAAATAAGGATGCAAAGGAAGCAGAGCAGCTCAACAGGGGCAACCAGTGCCACCTGTGGTGCTTCAGGACATCCTGTTTGGTCTCCCTTCCCAGCTCCAGGAACAGGTAGATGTCATGGATCCTGTGTTACACTAACCAGCCCTTGAGAGTGGCTGCCCTCCATGGCATCTCTAATGCCTGTGCTTATACAGTTCCAGTTTGGTTGTGAATCAGCACTTCAGGAGGACTGAGTGTGACCCACTAGTTTTTGGTAGGCAATGAATACTGCAGGGCTCAGTTCTGAAAACTGAATGAAATAAATCAAAAGGTGGATTTCAAAATTTTTTTGAAAGTCGTTCCAAGCTAGTCTGGGTAATCTCAACCAGTCCAGCTCCCACATTCAAGAAAATTTGTCTTTCATGGTGCAGAGCTCCCTCAAGCTCTCTCACTTCATAATTATTTTGGGAATTTTTCTGGCTTGCAGTTAGTTCAGTGGACATTACAGCTGCCACTGATCATTACCTTCCAGAATTGATGTTGTTTCCTTCACATTTAGGATACTGACCTATCTTAAGGTGGGAGAATCATCTCTCATGTTGACAGGCACCCATCAGGTATCAGCTGTCCCCAGTTCAGCACTCCAGCAGGCTTTCTAGCAGAGCTGTGCCTCACTGCTCAGCATGAACTGGAGAGGGCCTTTTTGAGGTTAAATGACCTTAATTTCACTCTAGGTATTTTTATTTCTCTAATTTCCTGAAAGATGCCAGTCTCTTGGCTCTGTGAGAGATACTGATGGCTCTACTGCACAGGGGGCACAGGGGGAGTTACTCTGAATTAATATTTAAAGTGGACAAATTCTACTGCATTCATCTCTGTGTAGAGACCATGTTCAGAACTACCATGACAGTAATTTAATTTGGTTGCTTTATGTTTGGAAATTAAATAAATGAAAATGAAGTGAAGCACACTTCAGTGCCCTGGAGGGGGTCACACAGGAGCCCAGTGAGGTCTGTCTGATCTGCTTGGACACCATGCAGGCAGAGGAGGCTGAAGAACACAACTGTGACCTGAAAAGCAGTGGCTGTACTGAAGGTCTGTTGTCTGCAGGAAGAAAGAGAAAAATTGTGTCAAAACCAGGCTTTTAGTCTGCTGATATCTTAGGGATAATACACCCTCACAGAAATAACAGGGAATCTTGTATCACAGCCTTTGCAATGAGAAATAATGATTGACATAATAATGAGGCTCCTGCTGTCCTCAGACAGTGGGATTTGGGTTGGGGTTAATTGACACTTATAACTCAATAAGAACACATTAACTTTTTTTCCCCCAACATCTACCCAATGGTTAAACATGGAAAACTTTGCTGAGTTTCAGTAGTGGGGGAATGAAAGCTGAAAGGAAGTCTGTCTGGATCCATCTCCAGCAATGCACAGCTCCTTGGAGGGACCTCCCTGGCTGAGGGATTACATAAAGCTGGGCACCTTCCTGCTCCCCAGGCAGCTGTCCTCCAGAAACACTGTGACTCAGAAATGTTTACCCACCAATATCCCAAACCTCTGAGAAGGCAATTGGGTTGAGAGTTTAGCTGAGAGCAGCCACAAGGTGTGGCTGGTTCTCATGACATGGTTATCATGCTTAGTTTGAACAGTGCCATTATACCTGCCAGGGAGGGTTTGGCTAATGCAATGTAGTGCACTAAAATGCTGAGGAGAATAAGCCTGGGTAGAGCACAGGACAGAAATGGGAAAACAGGCAATGAGGAAAAGGGCTCCACCCAGGCAGATGCAAAGCAGGCAGAGTTTCTTCAGAAAGAAAGGGGAAAGAAAGACAGAAAAATTAAAAGGTTCATTGAAAATATTCACTCAGGGATTTAATTACAAGGAAATTTTATTCATGCAGTGGCCATGTCCGAGAGGTTTTTTTGTGGATGAAGCATCCATCACTTCTTCATTTTGTGACAAAAAGGATTATGCCACTCCAAGCACCTAGTTTTACACTCTGAGTCTAACATTCTGTGCAGTTTTCCCAAAAGAAGACTATAGAAATTGTCAGGGGACAGAGCAAAGTGACTGAGGTCCCCAAGGGCATGGGGTGCCTTCCAAGTTACAGCTTGGACGCTGATGCTTGAAAAAGACAAATGAGGGGGATACAGCCTTGGCCTCTAAAATCATTAGTGGAATGGCAAAGATGAGCAGGAAACACTTGCTCACAGTTTCTCACTGAAGGAGTATTTTGCATAAGACACACAGCTACAGTGTGGAACAGATGCAGCCATTCAGCTGCTGCTACTTAGCACATGACCATGTAACATTGAGATTCCAGAAGAAATTAAGGGCAAAGCAACTTCATTCAGAGCACAGAGCACAAGGTTCTCAAATAGTTGTTTTTTAAAGAACAGAGTTTTTTAAATTCACAATTAATAGATCATCTTTGGCTTCTCCAGCAGTTCATGCCTCTTGGAAAAATTTGCTGAGTTTTCATGAATAAATTCAGTCCTGAAAAGATGGTTATTGATGTAGAAGAATTGGAATAGACATCATGCACAGCTACTATAAAAACATTTTCCATGCTCTGAAATGGAAGAAGAGTTCTCATTTCAAACAACTACACCCTGCCATAAAAGTTTGATAGCCCCTTTTTCTCTGCTTTCAGAACAGGAACCCCCTGAGGCACACAGATAAAATTTTATGCTGCCTAACCAAAGCTGGTGTGAAGTCTGGAGCATTCCAGGGAGGCTGCAGCCCATCCCTGGCCAGCCACAGCCTGGGCGAAGCATCAGCCTGTGACATCCTCTCCTGAAACTGTTTGTGCTGGAAATCACTCAGGCATGAGATCTCCTGGAGATCCAAGCCTTCCCTGCTTTTCTCTGAATTAGTTAGTAGAGACAGCAGTAAGAGGAGTATCTGCTGGGAAATGGAGGCAGGGCACACTTCTGAGAAACCCTGACGAGGGGGCCAAACCTCCCCAGAGATGGATTTTCTTTGTAGCAGCTGAATTGGGAGGAGGCTCTCTTTCATTTTACTTCATTTATCAACTTACCCCATTTTAAAACAATCCATTTCCCTCTTCCCCACTAACCTAATAAAAAAGCTGCAAAGCTAAGACAGTCAGGCACAAGCCAACTCTAACATAAAAGGAGGAACTTGAACCTGCTGTCAGATTCCTTACTTTTCTTCTGCTGCTTCCTCTCCTCTTTCCTCTGAAAAGGGAGTTGTGCTGGAGGTCACAGTTTTCTAGGTCATAATCCACCTGATGTGGATGACAGAGATGAGATTCATCTCTCCTAACTCCAGGTGTCTGCAGACCAAATGCTGATGTGTGAAACAGTCACCTAGAACCTCTTGGTCAGTGGAAGTAAAGAAACATTTTGAGACTTAGCTGACCTAACACATTCTAGGGAGCTCATGCAGGTGTGGACATGGATACATCCCTGGATAGCAAGGGAGCCCCCTGAGTTCTCCTGTCAGGTTCAGATTTAACATTTGCAGCCTTGGCCCAGCATGGAGGGTGGAATAAAAGACCCAAAAGTCCTTCCCAGTCATGTGGTACTAAGATTACTCAAAGGCATAGAAGACATAGCTAATAATTAACATGAAAGGTGTAGCTCCTGTTCAATACCCTCCTCAAGCTCAAACCATCAGGCCACCCTTGTCTGACTACCAAGGAGGTCCCCACACCACATTAGCTGGCACTTCCCATCACACAAATGCACACCAGACTGACCTGTCCTGCAGTGTGACCACTGACACCTTATCCTGCTGCACAGGCAAAGTTTCAGCCATGTCCTTCACTTAGTCTTACATAGCAAAATCAAAAGCAGCTTAACAAGGCTGGTACCTGGATTCCCCAATGCTTTAAATGAGCACTTCCTACTGAAGGTAACATACAAAGAGAAATCTCTGCTTCATTTGCATCCATTTCTCACTTTTACATATAGTATGAAAAGACTGGAATTTCTTTTGCCCATGTGAATCTAATAAAATTCTCCTTTTTTATACACTTACAGCTTCCCCTGCAGCCAAGTTATAGATGTTTTGGGTTCCCTCTGTGAAACAATTCTGTATAAACCATTCAAACTCTTGTGTGTTCATAACTGTAATTAAAAACATGGTAAAGTTGGTTTGCTTCCTTCCTCAGATATATTGCACTAGAAAAAGGAAAGAAAAAATTTTTAATATGTGCACTTCTCAGTATTTCATACAGATATGCTCTGTTGGTTTATTTAATCCACAACAAGCTTATTCATTTAAATTGAATCTGAAATCCTGTGGGTGACATTTTCATGCCCATATGTCAGCAGAAGTCTGTTTGGGGTTTGTTTTTTTCACTTCAACAGAAACAACTTTATCCAGAATTTTTTCAGCAGTGTCCATAATTCAAATCCCACCTCGAGGCAAGCTTCCAAGCCTCAGTGGCTTGGTCATAGGCATGAGGATGTGTTCTGTGCTTTAAAACCTCACACAGCACTACCCACAGTAATCTTCCATTTCCCTTTCCAAAATTTATCATGTTACTCTCCTGCTGATCCTGAACCTAATTTTCTACAAGTTACTTTAAAGCTAACGTTGTCCAGTGTAATTATCTGTATACTTTCTCCCCTTCTCAAGACAAGTAATTACTGCATCTTTAACATCACATGCTTCTTTATTTGTTTAGCTTAATTCTGTGGCACAGGCTTGATAAGGCAAAGACAGCCATACCTTTAAAATGCTTTTCACTTGGGTGTGATTCAGACCAAGCCTCTGATTATATACCATGATTTCTTTTTTTATTTCCCAATTTATGCATTAAACAGATTTAATTTCTTCTACAGGCATTTGTGAGACATTCACTTCTCCTTGTCAAGTTAGATTAACATTAATTCTGATTTTACCAGCTTTGTATTTTTTTGCTCTTTGTGTATAGCTATGGAGAATAGTTATTGCTGATGCCTTGCACAGCTTCCCCATTACTCTTCCAGCCTCAGCTTTGTGAGCATTGCTTAGAGAATGCATTTTTATCAATTTATGGACACCTGCCCACATATTTCCATAATAGGCATGGGGTTTCTAAGCACATACACTGCTAATGGATTTGGAATTGCTCCGTGTATTTTATCTGCATTGCTTTGCCTTCAAAATACTAGTGGTATAATTTGTAAAGCAGTTCTCATATTATGTCCTTATTTAATTTTCTTCTGTGATGTCTCAAGCCAGGATGAGACCAGAATGGTGATGTCTTCATGTGGCTGTAATTCAAAGCTGCCTGCAGGTCCTAAACAAGAGTTCACAGCAGCAGTAGGGATCAGTTCTCTCCTCCTGAATCCTTGCAGACCAGCTCCAGAACCCAAAATACAGCAGAGGGCCAGCTGCAGAGAGGGACTGTCTGAAGAGCAGCCTCAAGTACAAACACTACAGTCCCTAATATGCCCAGTCACCCAAACACTGTCATTTACAACCCCAAAAATATTTCACAATACTGTTGAGAAAGACTTTTCATGTGTGGCCACACTTACCACTGTGTGCCACTGTCCCCCTCATTTGATTTTATAAGAAGGCAAAGACCCCACCATGAAGAGCTCTGCCCAGGTACTGACTGTCCTGGGCCAGGAAACACCAACTTTGCCTCTTGAGCATCTCTCCAAACAAGCTTTCCAAATGATTGTATTGTCTTAGGGGCATGGCAAACACCTTCACAAATAGCCACACTGGCACTTCTGAATATCTGATAATCTGGCCCTGGTTTAGGTATCCCAGGTGGTGTTCAGCCCTCATTTGGTCTTGCAAACCACTTGGTCAATACTAGCATAATTCAGTTAAAGAGAATTATGAACAAATGTCACAGTTTATGATATCAAAGTTGGAAGCATTTTTTTACCTAGTGGGTAGGGTGCAAGGTCATTACACGGACAGGATCAATACTACCATTTTTCACAAGTATTTCCATAACTGGGTTTATCTTAACTTTGTAATTATTTTCTCATTGTAGTCTCCTTTTACATTTTCTATTGGGTTTGGGTTTGGATTTGGGGTCTTTTTTACATAGCCTGAGCTGTTGGAATAATATCACCCAAGAACCTCAGCCTTTTCTTAAATATTCCTCCCCACCTCTAGTACAATTTGGCTGCAAAGCAAAACCCATCCACAGGTCTAAATCACCAAAATCACCTACAGGCAATAGTAGGTGGTTCAAAATCAAATAAATCAAGTAATAACTCCAAATCTTATCCATTGGGGGACTCCATTCCAGGTGATCTGCAGTTCTCATGTCATGCAAATCAGTCCTAAGACTGATCAGAGACTATGACACAATTATCATAAAATTTTCAGGCATAGTAGGTATAAAAGGTAGGCCAGGTAGAAATATAAATTTGGGCTATAACATGGAATTCTGCCAAGTTTGGTGTGTCAACACCCCTGTACACTGTGTGTTGTGACACAGGTGAGTCAATATTGAACAAGAAGCTAAATTTGAGGAAGTATCTTGTTATTTCAGTGCCATTGCTATGAGAATTTTCCTTGTGCTTTTGTCAAATGTATATTTACACAGCCAGGATTTCAGGTGCAAGTTCAGAATTGAATATGCAAAACCAGGATGGGGGTTTCTCTGACTCTGAGAATCCACTTTCTTTATCAGGGCACAGAGGAGATGGCAAGGCTGGCAAACATCACCCAGCAGAGTCATCCTTGTGGATCTCACCAGCCTTGCCCCTGGTGTGTAACTCCTGGCTCCATGTCTGCACTTCATACCCTTTTCCTTGGTCATACAAACCTCTTTCTCAGAAAGATGCTGCTGTTGGCCAAACACAAGCATTTTAAATCTCCCTGAAAGTCTCAGCAACTGCTAAGTGCTTGAGTGTCCGAGTTTTAGCAAGAGTGACAACTCCTTAAAGACCCCACTCAAAATTTGGGTGCCAGCATTGTAACACTAATTCAGACTTAAAGAGAGGAATAGTTCCTGCCCCAAAAAATCAAAAACCTGAGCAAACAGGGCCTGCTTCAGTAAGTGCACTGCCATATACAGTGCCCTAAGGCATGGCCTTCTCTTCATTGACTTTGCTTTTCATATCACTCAAGTATGAAACTGATTGACAAAATGACAACCTGGGAAAGAAATGACCTCAACAGAACAGGAGGTGGGTATGGTCACACAGATTGAGCTCTGAGCACCCAACTCCCCCTTTAGAGAACAACTGAGGCAGCCCAGAGCTCCGTAGTGAGGTGCTGAAGAGAGCAGAAGCATTAGCAATGCCAGAAGCACCAGTGTGCCCCCAGGCAGGAACCTCAGCAGGGCCCTGCTGAAGCCCTTGAGGTGCCAGCAAGGGCCAGAGAACCCAGGCTGTGATCCATGGACAGTGGGACCAAAGGGACAGAGACTGCCCCTCTGCTTGGCATCACCCAAAACCCACCCCAAGGGAGCCTGAGCCTCAGCAGGGATAATTGCAATAACCAGGCTCTGTTCATTCACACCCTGCATGGTTTTGTTCTCTCAGTTGGTGATGGTGATCTTTAATTGCCTGAACAGAGCTGGCTGAAATGTGGGCCCAGGTTCTCTTTGTGGCAGCATCTTCTCCCTTCTGAGAGTTCAAAGAATGGACAGGAGCATTTTGGTCTTAGGACCTTAATTGAGAGTTTTAAAGTCCCAGGGCTTTAATTAAGAGTTTTAAACCCAAGCCAAGGGTTAGAAGGAGCTTGACTATGGATACACATCCCTCACCAAACACCACATAGACAATCTCACTGCAGGATGAGGTGATCTCACAGTGCAAGTTTGGCATCTTCAATAAGATGCCAAACTTGCATTCACTGCCACATGCTATATTAAAAATACAGTAAAAATAAAAAGTAAAGGTAAAAGTAGATTATGCTTTTTATACAAACCACTTCTATGCTCATTTTATATCACTCTATGAGATGTTCAAGCCAACATTTCACTGAGCTCCATCTGACAGAGACAGGAAAATGGGACTGCTGCCTCAAATCACCCATGACCCAGCAAAGAAAAAATTATATGAGAGATGAGGTATCTCCCTAAGCTGCCTGTGATTTGACTCATTGTTTTTTGGGAGGGTTTGATTTGTAAATGGGAGGAAATATGTCTCCATTAAATTGTCTTCCCACACCAAACACATGCTGCAAAAATTATAGCCCTGGTTAAACAAGGAGGCACACAAAAAGCTGCATTGCTTCGTGACAGTTATTCTGCAGAAAATTCAATTTGGGATAATATTTGATATTCTGAAGTGCCATAAGTCATAGCAGAAATGCCCAGTTACTGAACACAGTAACACTGCCAGGATCAACACAAAAACAGCCCAACCTCCTCACAGCACCAGCTCTGGTGAGTAAGGCACAAAAGCCAAATACTTATCTTCCTCATTTGGAAAAACATTTGTTTGCCTGTAAAGGGATAGCTCTATTTTAAACAGGAAAAATCCACTGCACTGGGGACCTGAAGGCCAGATAAAATAAGCATCTAGGAATATAAATAAGAAAAAGCAGAGAGAGAGAGGAGATAAGCTCTCTTGTCATTCATCTCAATAAATGTGAATTAAATTTTTTTTTCAAGATATTTAATTCAGTTTTGTGGAGGGTACTGTGTAGGCTGATAAACCACACTTTTCAATACGAATTTAAATATCATTATAATTCAAAGATAACAGAAACTTCAGATGTAATAAAATTTAATTAGTACAAAACAAATCCAAGCAGCACTGTGAAACTGTGAAAATTGGAAATGCAACTCTGTCACCTGCAATATAAATTACACCAGATTTGAGCACATACAGACTTTGCTTTTTTGCAAAATCTCTGTAAAATACAGAGCTGTATTGTTCTCATACAGGGTTCTATATCCAGGGGTAGTTTATCAAACCACTTATACCCAGGAAATGGAAATATTTAAGAAATTTATAGCTGTACACAAAAGCCTGCTCCTTCTCTGTGTGGTTCTTTTTTAAATAACTAGCTGATCCTTCATAAAAAGAACTGTGCACCTAAAAATGCATAAAAATCCGCATTTTTTTAAAGATGGAGAAAATTTAACAAAATGAACTTCAGATGGAACTGGTTTGGGTGAAAATTACTGCAGATGGAATAGAGGAAAATTCAGGATCTGTGAGATTTCTCTGAAAAGAGCCACTTGCAGGAATTTCTGAGTGCAAAAATGAGCAACTGCATTTTGGAGTTTTAGACTTGCAGACCTTGGTATCTGTAGGAGTCTCTGCAAGAAAGTCTGCAGGGAAAACACTGGAGTTTATTTTAACTCCTCTGCTTTCTCCATAGCTAGCATGGTTTATGAAAGATTTAGCAAAGCTCATTTAACTGCCACTACATTTTCACCTAAAACAGAACAGAAGTGGAGGGAAGAAAGCTTGATTTTTTTTTTTTTTTTTTTTGCAAAGGATAACCAAAATCCTTTGTCACTTAATTTCTCTCTTTCCTGGTAAAGAACCCTTGGCAAGCAGAGCCCAAAGGCCTCCTGCTCTGTCCCTTTCCCCTCAAAAGCTGCAGCAGCAGAACTCCCATCCCATTTCTTAGAGATCCATTTCCACCACAGCTACAGAAACTCAGCTGCAGCATCAGGGACACACAGAGCTCTGACCACAAACTGCAAATCATGTCATATCTATATCTGTTCATTTTATATAGAGAGAGAGTCAGGAGCCAAATATTCACTTCTCAGAGGCTGGAAAAGCCAGTTACCAGTTATAGAATTGTTTGGGTTGGAAGGGAACTTAGAGGTCATCTAGTCTCAGCTCCCTGCCATTGATGGTGGCACCTTCCACTGGAGGAGGTGGCTCAAAGCCCCATCCAGCCTGGCCCTGAACACTTCCAGGGGTGGGCAGCCACAATCTTTTCCAGAGCTTCACAGTAAACACTAAACATGAGTCTTGGTCTCTCCTGACCTTGTTCTTCTGCATTTTATCAAGAATCTCCTGTCCTGCTGTGGCACAGGGAGAGGCTCTGTGAGCCAGGGCACCCATGGTAGAACCTGCAGCTGCTCCCTGCCCTCGGCTCAGCTGAGTCTGGGTGGGGTCTCGGGGCCAGCAGACAAACACCTTCTCCAAATGGACCAAAATATAAAATAAACAGATCCTGGATCTCTGCCATCCCTCAGGTGCTGGGCTGCCACAGGATCACCCCAGGGCCCAGGGAGGCACAATGGCAGCAGAGCACACGATGGCAGCCAGGGGCTGAGGGCAGAGACTTTGAGGGATGGTGTCAGTGTTTTCTATTTTAGTTTCAAGTCAGCTACCCTCAAAACCAGTTTGCCTGGAAGAATGATAAAACCATCTTTATTTTTCCTGATAGCAGCTCCCACATTGCTGGAGCTTTTCCACTGCACAGTTCAATTCCCCCTTTACCAGCACAATTTTGCAGATGTATTTAACTACAGGCTGTTCCCATAGAGCAAACTCCTGGCTTGGAAAACCTTGAGCCACTGCCTGCCCAGTTCTCTTTCCAGATTTACTTCAGCCTCTGTTACCTGCTCTCTTGTGGTTTTAAAAGCTCCAACAGATTTATAAGACAAATTCATGCTTGAATCTTGGCAGCAGATGCCTGAGTAACTCAGGACTACAAAAGTCCCTATAGATACAGGTCAGAGGAGCTGAAGCCAGACCTTGTATTTCTGTTATCTGTCTGGTTATACTGCAATGACTGCAGCAGCAAATGAAACGATATTTGTGGGGGGGTTTATCCTAATTCAAGAATACAGAGGGAATAAAATTCCTATTTTGGCTGTCAGTGGGATAAAACTACTTCAGCCAGCACTACAGACAGGCATGTGGATCTTGTAGTGTCCTTACCTGTGGCAGAGGTCTGGAACTGGATGATCTTTAAGGTCCCTTCCAACCCAAACCTCTCTGTGATCTGACAATTTCAAACCTTCCCATCACTTTGTCCTCTGACTTGCAATGACAAATCCTTAATGTCAACAACAGCAGTACAGGGCACATTCCCAAAAACATCCAATTTAACCAAATATTTGCCAGAAAGGCAGGACATTATGCATTTTGTGAGTGTGTTTAGAAATACTCTCTGCCAAAGAGCCATTCCAAGGCACACTAAGCCAGCTGTGTTGAAACTACCCAATGCAGGAATTTGTGTGGCATTTTCAGAACTAATCTGGTCCATTGAAAGCCAAGACAATTTGGACACTTCACCTCTTTTACTGTCACAGATCAGATTATGTGGGTTGCTCCTGGTGAACTATTGTGGTAACCATACTGGCTTTGGAGGAATTAGGAAATAACCAAGTTTACACTTAGCAATTGAACACTTAGCAATTAGGAAATAAACATGTTTTTCACTTCACTCCATTTTAATGGTATAGATCTCTGATCTTTTCCTCTGAACAAAAGGAACTTTTGGCCACCACAATGTCATCCATAATATGATGTGATGGTGAAGCTGATGACTCAGTCCTGAGAGGCTCGTGGGGACCACTGTAATTAGGACATCCCTTCACTTCTGTCCTATTTTTATCCAGCTCTTCACTTCTTCTTCTGAAGTACTATTGTTTCAGGCATCAGCCACACAGACACAGCACTGCTGCTCAGCAAGCCAAGAAAACTGAGGCATTAAACAGAGTTAAAACCTCCTTGCCCTCTACATCTGCCCAACAGATAAACCTATTGACTTAGTTAAGCCTCAGTGCAGCACTTTGCCACCCCAGGGTACACAAAGCAGCCTCCAGCTGTCTCCTCTTGTGCTGTTGACCAAAAGGAGAGCAGCAGTTTGGTTCTGATGCTGAAGTGGAGAATATTACCTTGGTCAATTTGGAATTGAATCAAACACCTGTTTTAGCATGGTTTTGCTGGTTTTGGGTTTTTTCCCCCAAAATTTAAACATAGGCAAAATATCTCACAATGGCATCCATCTAATCTGCAGATAGTTCAGCAAAAGAAGCCTGTTTCATTTGAATTTTTTCAACAGGGAAATTATTTGTCAAATAAAGTCATTTAAATAGAGAGTCTCAGCTCTAGTCTGCAGTTTTAACTGGCTTGTTTTCATCAGGAAATAAATGGGGTGACCCTTCAGCCTGAAGTTTTAAAAACTATGATGACTCTTTCAGGGATGATCATAAACCATAACATCCCTCTGTAAATACATACTTTGATATTAATGTAAGCTTTTTTTTTTTTCCTTTCTTAGATAAAAATTTTTCATCATTTTTCTGTTTACTTTTGGTTTATACCTGATGCAGGAAAAGATCAAATCCATTTCTCTAGAAAACACCACTTATCTCTATTCTTTGAAGCGAGTGATAAAAACAATTAGAGCTTGGTGCAGGCATGAATCTCTCTGCCATCCTATTCCTTGCACAGAACTGCAGACTGGTTTGCAAATTTTTTAATCAAGTGAGTGTGAAATCTCAAGATAAATTTGAACAGCAGAACACAGACAATTAATTTTTTGTCCTACTGTGTCTGTTCATCCCAGGTTAGAGCTGCCAAAAGCCAGGCCTGTGGAGGACACCGGGGAGAGGTTTGCAGCCCAGCAGAAAATATGTGGGGCATGGCTGCTGGATCTCTTCCTCAATATCTGGCCAAGAAGCTGCAAAAACTATTCCAGAATTCAGAGTTTGAGATGACAGGCTGCAGAAGTAGAATTCTACCTATTTCCGAATAAATAAAATCTGATCAAAGGAAGACCTTCAAGTGATTTTTGTTTCCCAGGGCTCACAGCACACACATTCAAAAATGAAACTTCTGATACTCCTAAGCACAAACTGTCTACTGAATTTTTCCTAAAATTTTTTTTTCAGCCATAAATCCCAAGGCAGGGAGTTTTGCAGGGAGGAATCACAGTTAAGACATAAACCAGATAATGCATGTATGTGTATGTGATGCTGTCCCATCCACTGCTCTTTCTCACCTGAGGATGCTAAAAAACCCCAAGGGCATCAAAGACAACACTAGCAAGAGGCCACAAATGTCTTGGCCAATAAAATATTTCTGTGTTTTGCTCCAAAACCCACCAGAGAAGTTGGTTCCCCCTTGACTTTGCCCAAGGCAGGCTCACTGCAGATTTGCTGCTGTTTGTGGCAGGTGAGGGCTGAACTGAGCTCAGAGCAAGAGCCAGAAAACAGCACATGGCATCCCCCCGAGGGGAATACCCCAAACTGGACATTTTATCTCACAGAGGAGCAGTCTCAGTCCCTGCCTGCACAGGGAAAGGGAAGGGCAGCCCCATCCCAGCAGGAAATCCCCCTTGCTGCTCCTGTGCTCCCTGCCAGACACCCCCTGCCATCCCCTCCCTGCTGATGGCACCTGAGCCCTGGAGAGCTGCGTGCTCTCCTCCCTGGCCATGGCATGAGACACTCAGAACCAGCCTGGCAGCCCAGGAGGGGATGTTTTAGCTGCACTTTCCCAGGGCTGAGCTCTCAGTGACAGCCCAGCACTGTCCGGTCCGGCTGTCTGTCTCTGCCCCGACACGGGTAGAGTGGTTCTTGGGTGGCACGCGATGCAAAGGACGAGTCTGGACTCTTCAGCTTTTCGGTCTTCAGGTTGTTTATTATTTCTTATCTACAAAATTTTTCTGTCTGCCCAACAGAGGTCTGATCTGCAAGCAGTCACAGGCACTCTCTGACCACCCAAGGGGCGGTCATGTCTTTTTATACTAAAATCTACGTACACAATATTTACCTTTATTTCCCAATGCTTTTCACCCATGTTAGCAAGTGCACCTTCACCATAAACCAATCCCCAAGTGCCAACATCATCACAGGAGATGGAGGACAAGAAGAAGAAAGAGGAAGGACAAAACACGCCCTGATCCCTCCATCTTGTCTCCATAACCCCCCTGTACCAAAAACCTTAAAGTCTATATCTCACCCTCTAAATGTGTCTCTTTTACACCTTTTACTCTAAAGTGATTCTCTTGTCCTCAAACTCTTGTTACTTCTGTGGATGGATCAAAATCAAGCCACCAAACACTCTTGGCAACATTCCAGGATTTTCGAGATCCCCAAGGGTTCTCCTGGCATCTCTGGACATCGGGAACGATGTGCTGAGATCCCACACAGCACAGCCTCAGCTCAGCTCAGCAGCTTTAGCAGAGCCTTCGTGGTGAATTTCCTTCCAACATCACCACTCAAAACACCACCTGCACGTGGTTAAATACACACAGAAAAGCTGAAAATGGCCTTTCTCACCTCAGCACTTAGGGGCAGCAAATATAAAAGTATCACTGGTGCCAATAGACCATCGACTGCAACTCAGGTTCACAAACATATTTCTGGGTTTTCAACACTCAGTATCTGCTTCAAACACATAACAAACCATAAGATAAGTTTGCAATCACAAATCAATAAATTTCTAAAGATTGAAAAATTTGTGTCTAACTTAAAAATATTATTTGAATTTTTTTATATTTTAAATTTTCTTTGTTCAAAATACAAAAACTGCATTATTCTCTTAATATTCATCTCAGGTACCTTCCTTTTTGGAAAAAGTGAGTTTCATGCTCAAATGATCTGCAAAACTAAGAACAGCTCTTCCAGAGTCTAATTCAGTGCCTTTTCAACCTCTTCAGAACAGATAACTGAAATCCATTTACAGAAATCCCAGCACCCTCTACAAATCTTGAATACTTTGTTGAGAACTACAACACCAGCATCAGGGCAGCAGGAGTTAGGCAGGGATTAAGTGCCAGGGAAGACAGTCCCTTAAATAAAACCCTTTTAGCAGGCAGAGACCAAACCCTCCAGTCCTTTCTGCAGTGCCAGGGAAGACAGTCCCTTAAATAAAACCCTTTTAGCAGGCAGAGACCAAACCCTCCAGTCCTTTCTGCAGTGCCTTCTCAGAGGTGCAACTCCATCCAGAGCTGCTAAAACAGCTAATACCAGTTAATGTTCCTGTGCATAAAATAAACATGCAAGCCATACAAAGTCCCTGTCTACAACAGTCTAATAGGTTTTAAATATATAAATTGTTATAATATGACTATGCTTCATACATATTTGGGTGAGTTTTATTTCCCATTATTCTCCCACCGGGATGGTCTGATAAAAATATCAAGTTGAGTGCAGGGCAGCTGGTTCACAAAATCACACTGGGAAGTTTAAAAAATTATGGTAAAAAAGTAAATATTAAATATGACAGCAAAATGCCATGAAGCTCAGCTGACATCTGCAGACACTGTGGTAAACTTTCAAAATACAATGACAAAATTCATTGTCATTGTAGCCTCAGTTCATCAATGCAGCCTCAGTCCATGTTCAGACAAGTGCTCCAGACCTGCTCTGTGCTTTGAGCATTCACACAGCTCTTCACCCTGGAGAGCCCCAGGTCAGTTTTGGTAATCTCCTTGCTCCCTTCCTGAGTGCTTCCAACCAAATCCATTCAAAAGCTCAAAGGGTCAACCTGCTATTTTAGCAATATCAAACAGACATATTTGCAAATTGTCACTTGTTTCTTCCAAGCATAATGGCACATTTCATGCCATTACAGTCCCACTTGGTCAAATGCCCACTTGTGTTTTGCTGCTGAACCATAATAAATTGTTATAATAATAATTTTAATTGACTGTGCTAAGTATTTAAAGAATTTGTGAGAGAAAGTTCTGAGGGATGTGGGCAAGAAAAGGTTACCTTCAAAAGTCAGTTCTCCTTTTCTTAAAATAATTTGTATTCTTTGAAGTTTCTAAGAAAAGAAGGATCTGGACTGTGAATTGATGTTTTATAGTCTTTGCCATTTGTAATACAATTAACTGGTTTTTATTGCTGAAAATTTTAGAAAGTTGTCTTGCAGCATAATTGGTGCCACAGATCAAAAGGACTTTGGTGTTTCCTCCTGGAAACCATGTAACTATGCTTGATTCTCATCTTTGTGTTTTAGAAAACCTACTTGCTGCCCATGGTGTGAGCATATACTGGGATGATTTTACAGTCAAAGACAAAAATCCCTTAACATCAAGAGGTTTTTTTATTATTTTAAACTTTTTCCAGGTTGGGGAGATTCATGCTGGCTGGATATACAAATGCTGCATGTCTGATAACATGTGGAACAATGACAACTTTGGACAATTTTAGTCACTTCATGAGAATCATCTGCCTTGAAATGAGGCAGAACCTAGAACAGAAAGTTGTGCTTTTTCCACAGTGTTACCAGATTTAGATTTTAATTAGCTTCAACCAAATTTTAATTAGCCCTATTCATTAACACCTCTTTTTTTTTTTTTTGCATTTCAGTGTAGGAGTTTTAATCAGCTTATCAAGTGGGACAAAGATGATTTTTTGCTGTGAATTTACATACTTGAGATCTCTCTCTTAACAGCACCAGACAGAAAGAGACAATGTGGGTCCCTTGGGAGGGTCTGTGGCAGGGTGAGGAGGTCAGAGGCTTTTCTGCATTTTCACACACAGACTCACCTGGCAGCATTTCCTCCCCAGGCACTTGGCAGGGGACACATCAGGGAAGGGAAGAAGGCACAGAAGACAGGAACACATGTGTGGCACTGTACACACAGATACACACACAGCTTCCCTACCAGCTTTCCAGAACCATCCACTGGGCTGCCAGGCTTCAGTAGCAGCAGGCATCATTACATGGGACCTCTTCACACCAAAGACAAGGCTGTGTCTGCCCTGCAGGATGCAGAAAAACCTTCCAGCAGCTTTCTGGACAAGTAAAGTTAAAAGTTCAGCCAAGTCTGCAAATCTACAACAAATTCATTCCTTTGAGGCTTGGTGCTTTTTAGACACAGCCCAGCAGAGAGGCAGGGCAAAGCCTGAACACCTCCTGACTCATCTCCCTCCATTCACCCACAGCTGACCTCCTGCTGACCCCAGCCCAGGGAAGGGGTAAGTCAAGGGGAACAGGTCTCCATCAATTCTAGAACAGCAGCACACTTCTGCAGGTACCATGCAAACATCACACTATCAGCTGGAAGATCTCTCTGACCTTGTTATAACTCCTTAAAAATTCTACCTTTGTGGACGAAACTTTTTTTAAAAATTATTAATAAGAAGGTATATGTTGCTTATAGCAAAGTCATTGGTGGCCTAACTATTTTTATTTAAAAATAAAAAGGCACAATGCAGTCACAGTCATTGTCTTCTGTTCCACTTAGAGCAAAGATAAGCCTGCAGCAAAACTACTTGATACATAGCATTGTTCTGTAACTTTTAGAGCTAGGAGCTCTATTTCTAAATATTAATAAGATATCCCAAACCACAGAAGACCTTCATCCATTTTCATTTGGTTTAAGTATCCTTTCCTTCCCTCCAAACTGTAATCCCTGTGCTGAGCCTGCTCCCCACATCACAGATTTACCTCTTTTCACTGGCCTTATCACTCAGCCCCACTGAGCCCTGAGGCCCCAAGCCCAGGTGTGACACACCAGTACAATGAGTGACCAGGGGATGTCTGTGCTGTTGCAATAACATAGCCCAGAACTGCTAACATGACTAAATACAGTGAAATTAATTCTTCCCAGGCCTGACCTGTGCCTCAGCAACACAGAGGAACTGTTGGCAGACAGGGGCAACCTTTTCCCACAGCTGTAATTAGCATGATGGCTTCATAATTACATGGGAATTTAGATGTGTTTGGAGAAGGAGATAAAAAGCCTGCTGGGATCCTGGTGACTGTACTCATTACCTGCAGAAATGTTAGCATCCAGATCAGGGCTGGGCACAGACAGCTACAGCAGTGCTGTGAAATTCCAGAGCATGCTTCCTGCTCTGTACATGTGCGACTGGGGGCATCCCAGGGACAGATATTAACAAACTTCTCCAATTTCTAAATATCCAAAGCCAACTATTTGCTTCTTTTCTTTCATGCCACTGTAGCTCACCATTAACATGATAGAGATGCAGAAAAATGAGGGTAATGAATGGTGGCTTGAGCACCAAGGCTTCTGCATGCCCTCCCACAATCATAACTGGGTGTGCAGGACACTGGCAGAGCCCTGCAGCTCAGGGTGGCACAATGAGGCAGCACCTGCAAAGGGCTGTGCTTGCTTGTGCCTCCAGAGTGTTGGGATGGTTTATCAGGCAGGCAGCACAGGAGCAGCTCAGCAACAGGATACAAGGTCACTGCAGGCACAGGCTGGCTGTCCCCAGGGGAATCACTGGGCTGGGAGAAACCTTCAAGGTCATTGAGTCCAGCCCATGTCCTAACACCTCAACTAAACCATGGCACCCAGTGCCACATCCAGGCTTTTTAAACACATCCAGGAACGGTGACTCCACCACCTCCCCAGGCAGGCCATTCCAGAGCTTTATCACTCCTGCTGTAAAAAACATTTTCCTAATATCCAACCTGTATTTCCCTTGGTGCAGCTTAAGACTGTGTCCTCTGGTTCTCTCAGTGCTACCTGGAGAAAAATACCAAACCTCACCTGACTGCATCCACATTTCAGGAAATTGTAGAGAGTGATACAGTCACCTCTGAGTCTCCTTTTCTCCAGGCTAATGTTTCCAAAGGCAGCACCACAACCTCCCCCTACCCACTGCATGAAAAAGTAAATCCACTCTGGGGACAACATTTTCATTTTTCTGCAGAGCAATAAGTCAGTAAAGAAATCTAATTCACCCCCACTATAAAACACCAGTGCCAGTCATCCACATCAGGGCAGATTAAAATTGTACAACATTCCCCAAATGCACATTTTGACCATTTTGTGAAGGTAAAATGCGCTAAGGCTATAATTACTTTATAGTGCCAGATAATTTAAGCACTTTCCTGGGACTGACTTTTGAAGCCAGGAGACCATCAGGTATCTGGTTACAGGATCATGGCAAGGAGATGATAGATATGTATCCTCACAGTGAACATTTTAAATATATACCACAACCATGCTCAGAATGGGGGTACACAAATTCCTCTGGGAGTTCAATGAAACCCAAAAGGAAACCTCTCCATCTCCCTGCTGTGAGCACGTGTTGGGTGTCAGAGAGGTGAAGACATCAAACTGGCTCACTGGAGCTGCTAGAAAAAGCCAAAACCCTCAGGAAATATTCCCAAGTGGGACATGATCTCCAGTATTACTTCAGTGTCATGCACCATTCACTCTCTCCTCTATTAAACATTTTTTAGGAGAAAAGACTATAAAAACTGAAGGAACAGGAACACAAACATGCTACATCTCAATCTTTGCACATCTCAACCCCAAAAGTCACCTGTGACCATGCTATCCATGAAGCCATTGCCTCCAAACTCTGGATGGTTTCCATTTCAGGCTCTCCATTGCTTTCACTCACAACCAGGTGAGCCCAGAAGCTGAAGCCTCCTAATGATCCCCTAAATCAGGCTGAGTTCAGCTGAGCTGTCTCTGCATAGAGAGGGGTGTCCATGGAGCAGCTTTGCACAGTGAGCAAACTGCAGGGTGTCCAACCTCTGCAGAGCTCCCTGGGGCAGACATTTACTGGGGAACACAGGATGGGAGACAGGAAGAGGTGGTTGTATGTATATTGAAATGTATGCCAATACATTTCAATATGTTTACCTGCCAAAGTCCAAACTAGTTTGGAGGTATGAGCCTGGTTCTGCAAAATCTTTTTTTTTTTTTTTTTCCTAAGCCAAGCCTCACCCTGCAGGATAGCTACAGTCTTTACCAGACATGTAGGAGATTAAAAACACCCTTGATAGGTAAGCTCATCTGATGACTTCTTTGAAGCACTTGAACATTTTCTGTTATTTTTCCCTTCATTTGCATGTAAAGTTGGATAGGCAGTTTGACAAAGCAAAATTTAAGCATTTGAGACCTGTAAGAAGACAAGAGGACAGAGGAAGGGGCAAGCAATGCTCCAGTAGAGTGACCACTGGCTCAGGTATGGCAGTGTAACACCCCATGGGGACACCTAATCCCAGGTTAAAAATAACCCTATTTCAGAATGATGTCTCCTCTTTCAAGAATAATTACCCTTTTCCTGAGATGCCACCCAATTCCCTGCTCCAGAAAAATTAAAACTTTGTAGTGATTATGATTGGAAAGATTTATTTCAGAGACGAAAATACAACAATTAAAAAGGGTCCACAGAATTAAAAATAAGCTTGCTGCATTTTTCCATGCATATAACCCCCCTTCTAATGCTTTGCAAGGCTTCTGACAGCATCAATCTTTTAATTTTTTAGTTCACAGAGCACTCTTTTGAAATGTAATGGCTACATAAGCTCTGCAGCTCTGAAAGCCTCTGCTCTCAGTGCACACCTTTAGGAGGCACCACTCTTACAGAGGCACTGCAGTTCTGTGAGTCCTCTCTGCTGGCTGTTGAACACCCCAGTGGCCACAGCTGCCCAGGGACCAGCTGTCCCTTCCAGCCCTGGCTCCTGCACAGACCTTTCTGAGGTGCTCAGGAGCAGGCTGGGACACATTTCCTCTCCTTCTCCTCCTGTCAAGCATGGTGAAGGTCCTGTGAGTGGGACAGGGTGAAGCACAGGCAGGAGCCTCAGCTGACAGACACAGCACAGCTCTGCTGTGGGGAAAAGCCCTTCCCAAAGAGCTGTTATGTGCTGGAACACCAGCACAGAGCAAGGCATGGCTTTGACAGCAGGGACACATGAAATGGAGTGGAAAGATCTGCAAAAGCAGTGCTGGTCCTACAGTCCCAGCACAGAATGCAGCAGCAGCAGCAGCAGCAATACAGTTCCTGTGGGTCTCCTCAGTGGCATTGTACCATCTATTTCTATGCTTCCTTTCCTGCAGCCCTGCTAAGAGCCCAGAGGTAGCCCAGGGTTAGGCTCCTTTTCTTGAATCATCTCACCAGTGCTGCTAATTGATCTCAGTACAGAATAATTGATCTCAGTACAGAATAATTGATCTCAGAAGAGGAGATTTTTTCCATCATGGCAAAGCTGCAGCAGATCACATAGCATTTAATCAAACTAGACTTGTCACAGACATGTTTTATGAAAAATCCTTTCCTTAGGATTTTTTCTCCTGAGAAGCCGAGAGGCCTCAGGAACAAAATGTAACCAATGATTGTCTGCTGCTGGGGAATGCAACTGGTGCATCTGTGATTGGTCTCATGTGGTTGTTTCTAATGAATGGCCAATCACAGCCCAGCTGTCTGGACTGTCTCAGTCAGTCACAAGCCTTTGTTATCATTCTTTTTCTATTCTTAGCCAGCCTTCTGATGAAATCCTTTCTTCTATTCTTTTAGTATAGTTTTAATGTAATATATATCATAAAATAAATCAGGCCTTCTGAAACATGGAGCCAACATTCTCATCTCTTCCCTCATCCTGGGACCCCTGTGAACACCACCACAACTTATCATCTAAATATTTTAAGAAATCCACCTGAGCTGTTCTCTACTCAAGCAAATGGAAATCTATGAGGAGCAGCAAAAATTCTTGGTTTTATTTTTCCTAATAAGATCCATGAACTAAGAATCATTCCTTCCCATCTCTCTCCTTCCCTTGTCCCACAAAATACTACCTGACTGTTAGCCCACAAAAAAGCAAAGCATAACCAGGGGACATCTGTCTGCAAATTACTTCAGGCAATCCCTGAGGCTGTGGCCCCAGCTTGGGTCTGTGAGCCAGCCAAGCCCCACCCCACTGCCACAGGCAGCAGGGAAGCCAGCCCTGGGAATCCTGCTGTGGGATGGTCCAAAGGGGTGGGACACTGCCTACATGGTCCAGGGGTCCCTTTTAGCACTCAGGGAGTGATGGTGTCCCCCCACGGGGGCACAGGCACACACAGCTGCTGGCAGCAGGACTCTGAACACCACGGCCTTGCCATTGCTGACAGAGGGCATTTGGCCAGGGGGGGACCCAGCTCAGGCTGCCAGGCACAGCCCCCAGCCCCTGCCAGGGTCCTGGGGGCAGTGGGGGACCTCTGCTGCAGGCACACACCCAGCAGGGGCCACCTCAGCCCTGGGACACTTGTAAAGGTGAAGGAAAAGCAAGATGAATCAAAGCCAAGCCAGGAGCTGCAGTCAGAAGTTTCAACTTCCACACCAAGCTCATCCACTCTCTGCAGATGGAGATTCAGTCATGAATAGAGAGATAGGAAAGTAGAAGGTGTGTTTAGAGGAAAAAAATATTTTTCTAAAAATCAGGAGCTCTGGATAGCTGGTCTTGACTTTTACCCTAGGAGAATCAGACATAACAACACTTCTCTAAAAGATTAGTCTTATTTTTTAAATGCAAGGGTGCTCTCTGTAGGACTGGAGAAGTCCTGCCTGCTGTTTGCAACCTTTTAAAGCCCTATCAGGCAGCAATTGGTGCTCTTCCAGTATCAGCAACACACTTGTCCCACTTGCTGGGAGTTAAAAATCAGTTTATGAAAAAAGTAAGTTTGTTCTGCATCTAAGAAAGTAGTAGCTAGATTTTCCCCTTGATAAACAAAGCAGCTGTTTTGCCCAACTCAGAGCCAGGACTATAAAGAATCTCCTATGTGGCATGCTGATTTGTTTAATAATTTCTGGCTTCAGAGTTTTATTCCATAATATGCAACTATTTATATGAATTATAATAGTTACAGCAAAGAAGATGATATCACTTAAGAGTAATGGCACACCTGATTCAGAGCAGGGACTAAGTCTGATCATCTGTGGATGATCATCAACCAAAAGGATCCATTGCACACATCCAGGCATCTCAGGCCCAAATAGTTCTTCCCTTTTAGCAAATCAGCATTTTCTGTGCTGCACTGCTTGTAAAAGTTGGCTTGGGTACTTCATGTATTTATGTAGCCCCATGGGTTTATTTTGTAGCCAAGACCAAGCTCTCCCTGCTGCTGGCTTTGCAAAGGGCTGTTACCTTTGCCCAATTCACCTCACTGAAAACAGGTTTAGTGACCTCCTCAGGAGCTGCTGGCTTCACCAACTCAATCTGCAGGCTTGATACAGATAAATTAATTATTTCAATGCATAAGCTGAAGTAAAAAGATAATCTCCAGACCATCTTGTCCAGAGGAACTGGCTCTATTTTATCTGGCTTCACTCACACCTCATGGCACCTTCACCTCCTGTACAGGCATCCTGGAGACAAGGGCACTGAATGCTTGAATTACAGATCCTGCCATCTGTTCAATGATTGATCTCAGATGCATCTGTGCTGAAGATTAGAGATGAAAATGCAGGATAATTCCCCCTTCTGAAATATTATCACATGTGCTACCATGGATAAACCTTCAGTTTTGTCACTGACATCCCCTCAGTTCTCTCAGAACATATTCTGCATAGTTGTGACATCAGCTCTCCAGGAAGAGGACAAGTGTTGGTCTTATGAAGAATATGAGCCAACAAAATCACACTCCTTAGCCAAAGAAACCAGTATTTAGAAACACCCATATGGAAATTCAGCTATTAATACTCTCTTGGACTGCCTTGGAAACAAGTGTCAGGAAAAAGAGCTCTTTAGTAATTCATGAGGTCAGAAATACAGAGACAACCCAGACAAATTGCTAACCAGGCTCAAGTAGAGCAAGCATGGAATGCTACAAAACTGAACGTCAGCAGTCTTCTGAACACAAATCCCAAATCTCTTTCTGAATCAAATGGCTGTGCTAATATCATCACACTTGCCAGGCTGCTGAGAGTTCCGAGTCCAAGAGAGAGGGTGCTCCATGCCTATTTTCTTCCTATGCATTAAAAAGATGGTTTAAATTAACTCTTCCATCCTCCCAACCAAATCCTCTGTGAACAGCACTGGGCTAAACCATGTTTCTCCTCCTGCTTCCAAGGTGTCTCAGACCCCAGTTCCCCATGGTGCTCAGACACTTGAGTCACACACACTCACTCACTGCTGAGTCACCCTTCAGAGCTGGGCTCCAGTGCCCCTGGAAGGCTGGGTTGGTGCAAGCCTGCCCTTGTTGGATTTACAGCAGATGAACAAACATGAATGTGAACCAGCTGCATGTAAGTCCTGTGTCTCATTCCATGTTCATGACTGCTTCAGAAGTCAGAACTCTGCCAACCTGGAGCTAATGCTTAACCTCAGAGATGCTGTCACATATGGCAGAGCACATTACAACTGGTGAGTGTCATTTGTTTCAATATTTACCAAAGGCTTAGTCCTATTATTTAGACAGTTTTATAAACTATATGATAAGCTATATGATATTTTGCAAGTAGCATTTTAACCAAGTCAATTTTCTGAAGCTTCTTTATCCAGTAAGGAGAGCTCTGCCTGTTAGTTCCTGTTAATTGTATAAAACTTTGCTTCAATAGCGTTCACTAGCAAAGAATATCCACTTGAATACTTTTAATTTAAAAAAACCAACCAACCAAAAAAAACAATCCACTGTTTTTTCCTGCTACTTCTGTTGCTGCAAATCAGTAAAATAGCAAGAGAAGTGCTGACACCTACAGGACATTTGTGTGTCTAGAAACCCGTTCTGGTTGTCCTACATCACTCACACTGAGCTACAGCTAAACAAGCAGATGGCTTCAGAGTACAACAGCTACTCAATCAGAATTAATTTACAAATGGCTGGAGTAACACTTGATACACTTTTTCAACACTTTTTTTAATACAACTCGTGAACATCCAATCCAGGCCTATTAATGCTGATTATTTGAAGCTCAGAAAGCTGAAAAAATAAGCTATCAAGAGTACTTTCCAGTCCTATTTTTACTCCCTACTTTCCACTCTGCTCACAACCTTGGCACTTCTCATTTCTGCCTCTAGCTTCTTTCCCTTCTTTTTTTTAGGCAGGGAAGGGTCCCTGAACACTGGTAATTAAGAGATGCATTTCCACTTCATTCTGTTAAGAGCAAACTCTAGGACATAAATCAGAAAGATGTTTCCCCCTTCTCCCAACACTTTTTCTAGACTATTCTTCTTTCCCCATCATCACCATTAGTTTCTTCTCATTTCCATTTTTTCCCAGTTGAATATAATAATATATTAAATTGTCACAAACCAATGCCACCATGTATCAGGGTGATTTTTTGATTCACTTCTGTGCAGCTCTGCAGGATCAAGGACAAGGGTGTGCCCAGGAGGAGGGATGTGCTGCCCCAAGCCCTAACAGCTGTGCAGCTGAGGCCATTGTGCCACCTCACTCACCCAGCTCTGTGTGTACCTGGAAGAACCCTGAGCTCAGCACCTCACTGCACACCCTCAAGGACTTCATGTCTCCAGGCCATTCCTACACCCTGCCCAGCCCCAGCCTGCTCTCACCAGGAGGACCATTTCCAAAAGGCATTTTTTGTACCAAGTAGCTCCTAAGAAAGCAATTTTGTTTATCAAAGTCCCCCAAAGCCATTTCCAAGAAACATTAAGAAGCTTGGCTTTGTTCCAGGGAATTGAGGGAAGGATTAACGTTAGCTTCAAGTGCTGCACAATAAAACCAGATGCATTTCTTTGTGGTCCAAAAGGAGCCTTGAGGTCTATCACAAAGACAAAGCTAGAGACACACATTGGGAGTGATCAAGTGGAACAAATGGTG
The DNA here is from genome assembly GCF_051311805.1 of Agelaius phoeniceus. NCBI lineage: Eukaryota > Metazoa > Chordata > Aves > Passeriformes > Icteridae > Agelaius > Agelaius phoeniceus. Next base: position 143,145,262 of record NC_135265.1, on the reverse strand, counting down.
AAGAGGAAAAACATAAAAAGGTAGTTACATACACATTCTCAAGAAAATCCAGGCTAGAATAAAGGAAGGTTTAAACACAGGAGGAGATTATTTGATTTCTTTCATCATCTATGTCTGTATTTTTCACACTGACATCAGATTCATTGCAATTATACTGCTAAAATTAATCCTTGGCCTGCATTACCTCACATAAACAATTTTTGTCTCATTTTTTTCAAGTTCCTAGTCAAAAATGTCTTTAGCCAATGCAAACAGGTAAGGCACCACGTGCACAAGTGCCTTCAAATACCCAAAAATCCAAAACTACAGGTTTAGGTTTGGCTGAGGGCAGCATGCACAATGCTCTCAGCCTCTGAGGAGAAGGGGAAGGACAAGTACCTGGCTGGGAAAGATGACCCCAGAACAGAGGCTTTGCACTGGGGAAACTGCATCTCTGCAGAACTGCAGGTGTACTGGGGAAGGATGCTAAATGACATTTGGTGGGCCTGAGCACTGCAGTGACAGAGGGACATGACTGTGCCCAAGAATAAAACTGCTGCATGAGAAGGATTCTGCACATGGTTTGACCTACACCACAGTTTATTTGTAAACATTTGTTACATGTGTCAATAATTTAATTGAACACAGACTTTGTACAATTCAATGTATAATATTAACAATGTCACACTAGAAGAGCACAACTGTATTCAGTTACAGTTGTACTTAAAACTTCCAAAATACAAACCATTTGAAACACTGAACAAGAAAGTAAGGGAAAATCTGAAAACAATGAAGGAAAAAAGTGCAATAAATCATGATCAAAAAAACCTGAAAACAAACGTAACACACTTCTTAGCTGGCTCCTGAACATCTTCAGGTATATCCATCTAGCTTCAATACTACTTGGGTTGTGCCAGAGCACAAAGCCAAACTGTCTTCTTCAAGCTAAAAATCTTGCTGAAACAGAAACTTAAAACAGCTCTACAATGTGTAATGCATGTGATTTTTTTCCCCCAGTCAATAAAACTACCTGAAGAAAAGAAATTGATTTAATTTGTCTTTATTTGCAATACAATATAAAATAGATTCTTTTGGTATGAAGATCTTTGAGACCTGTTGGGTTTTTACACCATATTTAAAACAAAAGTCACATAAGTTTGAAGCCTCTTGACCATCCCAATCACTGTTGCTGTAATAGAGTTTCAGGAATTTCAATAGACTTCTTTGGTTACAATTTATTCAGTAAACTTCAGATATGCAGATTTGAATATTTAAGCTCCTAAACTAGTGTTGAAGCCCCTAAGTAAGAGTGGCTTGAGTTCTAACAAACTGCAACACATCTGGAATTCTCACCATTAACTGTAAGATTTATGGGTATTAACCAACTCTGAGGAGCAGACTACTTTTATTGAGAAACTTTACTTTAGACAACCTAGTAACAAAGGATAATATCCTTCACTTAGCAACACTGAAGAATATGCAGTGAGAACAGTAAGTTTTCATCTATTTTCAAACTTTCATACAACTTGCACTATCTTCACTTTACATACATGGATAGTGCATGGCAAAATTTAATACAATACAGCAAACTAGCTCACCTACTGCAGCTCACAGTCGCACTTAAAGTAACACCTATAGCCCTGGAAGTGTAAGCCATCACTACTGCTGAATTCCTCTACAGTGCCAGGTCTTGGCTTCATCTCCATGTAACAGTTCTCACAGTAAAGGTTTTCTCAGCCATTTATAGCAGATTGACATCCAATTCCTCTTCAATTTACTTTGGAGGAAATAAGGCAACTTAAAAACCGCTATAGAGAGTATGTATGTCCAGTACAAAAAGTCACAGTAGTGTAAATTATCAACTTTATATGGGTGATGTAACTGTGATATATGCAGAATGCTAAGTTCAGCTATTGCTGGTAAAATTCCAGAACAAAACTGATGTAAGAAAGCAGCACTGAGCAAACTGAAGCACTACAGTTTTCCAGTTTCTTAGAGCACAAGTCCTATGCTTACACTTCAGGAATGTACACAAAGCCAGTGAAAAAGAATGGGATCTTCACAGTTGTAAATTAAGTCACTGCATTATCCTATACATTTGTACATTTGTCCTCTTCAAGCTTTTGACATGCTTTTTTAATGCAGAACAGGATACAAACCCAAATGTTGCCCTTTTCACCTTGCTGCTGTTCAGCACCATCTGTGCCACAGATCCTTGACCCACTCTGTATTGCAGGACAGTAATGACAGGATGATTAAGTCTCATTTTTAGTTATGACTATTTAAAACAAGGCAGTTCTAGTAAAGAAGGGAGCTAGCAGAGAAGTCTTCACAAACTACATTGCTTGTCCTCCTTGTGTGCTTGATGGAACAGAATTTTTTAAGCTGGCAAAAAGTTGTTAATACCTAATATAAACAAAGTCATGCTACATAAAGTCATCCCCTACAAACAGAGCCAGAACATGATTTTAGATGAAAAAGCTTACTGTTAATTTTTTTTCATGATCAACAGCTAATAGTTCAAGGAACACAGATTCACTGGATTTTCTGTCTTCACATCCTCTGCTCTTATCTTCCTTTGCTAACAACTGATGTGAAAAATCAAGAGCTCTGTTCTTTCAAACATTAATCAACAGGACAGAACTAGTTATCTACTTTAAACTCACTTTATGACAACAGGAATTTCCCACAGGAATCATCACCAGCTTCAAATTACAGCCAAAGTCTCCCAGTGGGATCAAATTTCAGACACTCCTGGTTTCACACCAAGAGGAGGATGAATCCACTATCTTTGAGAACTCTGCAGAGATAACCACCTCAGATCTTCCACAATTCCATACCTCCACCAAATACTGACAGAGATGGAAGTGCACCACTCATCTTCAAAGTGGCCTTAGGTCATCAGCAGGACACTGAGTCTGCACTAACTCAGCCTCTTCCTTCCACTGTATGATTTGTCAAGGCCCCACCATTAGGCTGAACTACAGAATTCAACAATCCTTAATGCCCCATATCATCATGATATTTTTATTTAATCAGTTGGTATCACTGAGCTCTCAGAGGAAGAGCCAAATCTCTTACCTTTTTACAGAAAAAATTTCAGTAATACAGTACAAAACTAAACAGAATTTATGTCTGAGTAACGAACATAGAAAACTACTATTGCAATTTTGTGGTGACAGCATAGAAATTTAACAATCATCAGAAAGCCTAGAAAGGGCATGTTTAGTTATAAAAGAAAGATTGTCTCAAGATAAAAATAGTGCTGACAGCTAAAAAGCTCTCTGTTGCAGCAAGATATGCAGTAATGAGTAACAAGTTCTAGACAGTTTAAGTACTTCTCCAGTACTGCAACACAACACATTTTGTAACACTATTTTTACACGGGTTATGCTGCAGCAGCAGCATACACTTCTTAGTGGTTGGCACTAGGAATTAACCATAATAGAAGAAAGGCATTTAGTGATCAATACACAAGAACCTCTATTTGACCTGTTCCCTAGGTGTGGTTGAAAAGAACTGAGGAAGGGGCCCATCCATTCCATTCAGATAAAACACCTTCCTTGAACATGAGATTCTTGGCAGGAAGAGGAACACCCATGTCTGCAGAAATTGGCTGCAGAAGTGAACTTGAAGAACCAGCATCATGGAGCTGATCCAGCGTTGAGATTCCTTCCTAAAAGCAAAACAAAAAACTGTGTCTTAAAAACAGAATATGACAGGTTAATCTAATCTGCAAATACACTCTGAGTTTCCAAAGTGTGTTACTATAATTCAGTGAATACCAAATAATTATGAAAGTAAAAACAGAATAAACAAAATAAAGTAAGTATACAGATGCCTCAGCTGCATCTTTCCGTGCAAGATTTGGTTTTCAAGAAACCTTCAGAGAAGCTTGAGACTTAAAACTGAAGACCTAGAAAAAATGAATGGAAAGCTCTAAAATCTTCAGGACATCTATCAGACTGCTATTTATCCTGTACCATGCTAAGATGGATACACATATTGGGAGGAAATTACTTGAGCTTATGCTGAGGGGTATCATTTCCCAGAAGTTTGGTTTTCTCATCCTAAAACTCACAGCAGCACCTTTTTTTTCCCTTTCTATGGACATCATCTAGAAAGTGTATCTCAGAGATAACATCTAACACATTAGGACAGGAGCCACTTGAGACTGACAGTTGGTTTCAGGGCTTCAAACTTACTGGGAATCTCTAACATTCTCATCAGGAAACAGTCTCAGGGTGACACCATCCATAACACTAACTGGTTAAGTAACCTGCAAATTCATTATCTTATTGAAAACAGAGTTTTAGAGAAAAAGTATCATAATACAGAGCACCTAAGCAGATTCCATGTTACACATGGCTTGCTTCCATGCAGAATTAGAGCAGGCTGCAGACCTGACATTCCTCTTTGCTTACTACAGAAGATCCCTATTTCCTACCTACACTCCTAAAATATCCTTCCACAGTCTGTAGTTTTACATATTTACACTCATTGAACACTAAGGTCTAGAGGATCTTAGGACAAGTACAAAAGTAACTGGCACGAAATCCATGTTAATATATTTTGTTTTTTAATATGGAAACATTGATTTGAGAGGCAGATACATTTAGCATCTCCCTGCTTTTCAGTAAATCTCTCCAAATATCCAAGCAGCCACCACATAACCACCAGAGTAGGCTCTGTTACAACAGAGGAGTGAAGGACAACTTTGCTGAGCAAGTGCCATAAAAAACAATTAAAATAATTATGCAGTGGAAGCAACCATAGAGTTGAGTCAAGTTTTAAATGAGGCTAAAAAAGGGATAGGGAAGTACTTCTTTTGTCTTTCAAATAGTTCTTGAGTGCTTAATACAGTCATAATTTAAAGAAAAGGCAAATAAAACAAACCATGTATGTTTTCATACACCCAAGAAAGGCAAGTAAGAGGGCAGAAAGGGTGATAGGTCATACAGAACAATTAACATCTGGATTATTGCTCCTTACCTGGAATGAATGAACAAAATTAAGGACCTGAAGAGACAGCTTTCTACTGGAATGTAGGAGTTTTTGAAGGCTGTAAAAAACAAAAGAAAATAAGCTATGGTCAAGGTACACAATTTTTTACCAGTGAAATACCCCTGTAATAACTTGCTCACAAATAACTCCAGCAGTATCTAACATCATGTGACAAAAGCTTTCTCACATATAGTCAGGTAAAAGCTATTTTCCATACCATTTACACTGAATAAAATGAAACTACTGCAATTGAAAAATATTATTTTATGTAAAATAAGTAATATAATAGACTCATTCCTATCCAGGAGAGTCTGCTAACATGACTTTTAAGAAGTTTATTAGTGACACCCTGCTAAAAGCAGGTCAACCACTATAATAACAGCCTTAAGCCTTCTTTTCAAGCGGCCTTACTTTTGATTTCCAGAACTGTGCCTTAGGGAAAAAAAAAGCCACAAAAATCCACAAAAAGCCCCACCAAATCCTTCACAAAACAAACAAACCCCAAAATCCCATTGTTGAAAGAATAATCTTTCATAAAGAAAAGCTGCAGTAAAAAGCATTAGATAGCTGGATGCTAAGCAATGACTAAGCCATGATACCAACTGTAAAGAAAATTTCCCTAAGAGCTAAATGCATTTTATATCAAAGCATTACCAGCAAGCTCTCCTCCCCCATTCTAGAACAGTTAGGAGGAGGAAAAAAAGCCTGTGCTAGGCTAGGAGAGGAATATGAGTAGGAAGGCACCCCTATTTACTCTTTTCCTGATCTGCCTACAGACAGTTTGCAACAAAGAATTAATTTTTGCTTTACAGAAACTATTAAAAAAAAGCCTAATCTTAGTCTTACCACAAGTGAAGACTAGTTGTACACATCTATGAGCCAAAAAAACCTCCCTTACACATCAGAATTAGCTACTCTATAAACATAGCTCAGTTCTGGTTTATAGTCATTGAGTTGTAGATATCTCTTTTTGCAGAAGCTCCAGACACACCATCTGTTAAACCTGCAACCAATAAATTACAGCTCACCTTTCTTTTCTACATAATCCGTGAGTGGCAATTTTTCTGCAGACTTTCTGATTCAATTCAGAACTGAAAAGTGGAATGCCAAAGCATAATTCCAGGGGAACCCATTCCAGTTCAGTTGTGGGTACTACAAAAAGAACAAGAGATAACCAAAGAGTAAGAAAAAGAAAGCAAGAAAGCTCATTCTGGGGTCAAAAATGTCTGGTTCCCTAGACAGCTCATGCTTTTTAAAGACAGCTCATTTACTGAACTGCTCAAATATTTAAGGGAATCTGAGGAGAAATTTTGCATTGGACTTGTCCCAGAGAATAATCAAACAATGAATTCACATCCTTAAAAACAAGGTAATATTTAGTACAAGCCATTTGTCATGTTTTTACCTTCAAGGCTTTGCCTGACTGCAGAATCCATCGAGGGTTCTTCTATTACCATCTCAAATGATTCTGTGCTCCCATTTACATCAGATCCTGATGCCAGTTCAGTCTCTCCTAAAGGCAAAGTCATTCTCACATAAACATGCACATGAATAGAAGCTTAGTTACCTTTACCCAAGGCCTATAAAGCTATAAAACTGGAAGAAGGTATAGGGAGAAACATAGGGATGGACTCATTTTGGGACTGAAGAGTTATTTAGGGATCCTCAGCACTTATGAAAGTTTAAACTCTGGCATATAAAAATGTTACAATTTATTTTTTTATAATTAAAAAAAGTATTTCTTCCCTTTATTGACTGTTATAGTTCAGTCATTTACCAATCTGTATTTGGTATTTCTGAGCCAGTCTTAAAGAAGAATTAGGAAGTAAGCCTGCTGCCAATAGATTTACACTCAAAATTAGTTCCTATCTGTGTTGGATAGTATATTGTAAAGTTACAAATCAAAGAATTTAATCCTTTGCTCAAGTGACTGTATGTGAAATTAAGGGGACACAGACAAAAAAGACAATTACTGGTAACCAACCTCTTCCATCAGAAGCATCACTCAGCTTTCTGTTAGCATGTTGACTTGAAGGATTCAACATTGTGACATAGCCACAAAAATGCTGCAAGTCCACTTTGTTTCTCAGTATTTTTAAAGCTGTATGAATGCCCATGTTCACACGAGAGAAGTCTAAGGAGGAAACAAAACATATTCCAGTGTACTTTAGAAGAGGCCTCCCCACAACCATGTGGTTCTTCTCTAGGCCAGGGTAAGTTTTTTATTTGGATTTTTCCTGCTTGTTTTCCTGCTTTTTCCTGCTCCATCTTAGTGATCACATTGTTAGATATGGATAACACCAAGCATGAGGTGGTATTTTATAGTATAGTAAGAGAGCCAAGGAGAAAAAAATACAAACAAAGATAATCTCTCTCCTACACAGACAGCAGAAATGGCAAGGTTCAGCTAGGAATCAGGGGTCCAGCTCTTTCAGTGCCAGAGTCTTTTATGGCAGATGCAATGCATGATACATGCCTCACATAGCTGGAATTCTGAAGAATCAGAATACAGCATTAGAGCTTAACAAGAAATTTCAACACCGAGTTGTTCATGTCAAAACTTGAGAGATTCTAACTTCGGGGTTTCTTCCAACTTCATACTAGATGAAAAACCAGACATATCAGAGACAGCATATATAATAGTAACAAATTTTGAACCTAGTAAAAACTAAATTAGGAAGTTAGTTTTACTTCTACTTGGCCCAGACTTTTCTAAGTGGTGGCCTAAATAATTTTAGATTTTGTACCTGGAAATTCATATTTTATGACTGCCCTCACTTGGAGAGGTTATTGCCTCAACTATGAAAAGCTTCTCTCCTTTTCACCAAGGAGTAGTAAGAACTTATTAATTCCTGCCTTTCAAAATCAGTTGAGCTAGGCAGACTTTGAAGGAATAGATTTTGCTAGCAAAACTTTTTCTGAGGAAAAAACCACCATAGTAGGTTTCTGGTGCTAATAATCAAGGTAAGTTTGTTCAGTTTTGGCCTCACCTGTCTTACAGTTAAGAAATGCTCAATATAATATTACCTATAAAAGAATTACTTATGCAGTTAATAAATATGCTAGTTAATAATTCTTTACATCTGTGTTAGGAAATAAGTGAGGCCAGAAAACACATTCTAATGAAGTCAGAGAAGATAGAAAGGGGAAGGTCCTATGTCTAAGATCAGAACAGACTTGTCAACCATTTAAAACTTTCCGTTTTCTCATATGACTCATAAGATCAACAAAATTGTTTGAAAAGGATTATTGCAACCTTATTGAAAGAAGGTGATGTGCAACAGATGTGCAATGTAATGCAGAAATTACACAGAAGATGATCCATTACCTCCCTGTTGCTCAGCTTCATCAAAAGGGAAAGGTATGTGCATTGTTTCTCCCATTCCATGCATGCCATGACCCTGAACATCAAGAAATTAAATTAGGAACAGAAAAATTACTCATCAGCTTAGCTCAGTCCTAATTGTGCTCCCTTTTAAGGAGTAGCACCCAAGCTCATGAAACAAACTAATAGAGGTATTTTTGCATTAAACATCTTGCTCAGCTGAAATAATTGAAGTACCCCACCTTTGCTCTTAAAATGCATGTGGTAAACACAGTGAGGTAAAGTTTCATTGAAGAGGAATAATTTTTCTCTCCAATTACTGGCTATAAAAATATTTTCAAAAGGCTGAGCACTTCTGGAGCAAAGGGGACTTCCCACTCCTGCATACAGAACATTTTTCAGCAGTCACAGGCTGCTTACAAGCTGGCCTTTGAGAACATGTAATTTTATGTTTGCTACAATATTAAACATCTATTTATTTAAATTATTAATTCTGAGAGTTCAGCTGAACCAAAGAAATTGATAAGGAAACAATTTTAATTCTTCCAAACAGAAAAACCCAACTTATTCTGCTTGTGATAAACAGCATGTTTTGTTCATAATTTACTGTAAGAGCCAAATACCAAGCAGTCTGAAAAGCTGTATTTGTTAAATAACAGTTCATAATACCAGTCACTGCTCTCTAAAACCCTTGTGGACTCTTCACTTTCATCCCAGTTTACTATCTCCCCTACTTTAGCTACCAAAACTGATTATGCTTGCCCATAATACAATAACACATACATATTGTGAATTCAGTTCAAAACCTGTGTCTTAACCACCACTGAATCACAGCAGCACTGCCTACAAAGTTAAATGTATTTTTTGGCTCTTGGCAAAAGTGTAGCTCTTCTACATTGTAAATATCCTCTACCACAGAACAGATTAACTCAAAAAATTATGCAGGTTTTCATCATTTATACAGAGCACTCTGTACCTGAATTAGAACAGCAGAATGAGTTAAAGCATCATTCAACATTGTGAGCACATTTGAAGTAGGAACTACTCCTGGGTCGTGACCCCAAGACGTTATTAGTAAGCGATCATAACCCTGGAAGAGAGAAATTAAGAGTGTGTGTAGTAGTAATGAATTATCCAAGCATATAAAGTGAAATATTAGAGCTAGGCATTAGCATATCATTACAACTAGGAGGTTGTTATAGGTAATTACAGCTCTACAGTGCTCTACTTGTAACCAATAATCACTCATGTTTGTATTCTTGGTAAAGACCTTTGAGATCTTGAGGTTTTCCAACCTCAAAGTTAAAATGCTCTTTTGGACAGGAAGTATCTGTCACCAAATCCTGTAAATGTATGTGGCCATTGCAGCAGCCTTCTAGCAAACAGGAGATGAATATAATCCCATATAAATTTAAAAGCAAAATATAAGCTGGATAAACTAACACTATCAGCAAAGAACAAAGATAAATCAATCCCCAAAATATCTATCAAGGACAGGGTTGGGAACAGGAAGACAAAACCACAAATAACTTCCTAGTTTCTCAGTTTTCAGGATTGAGTTCCACTGCATCTCCATAAGATTTCCAGAAATCTTGACAATTCCCTAAGAAAATGAGGTTACAGAACAGCAGCAGGAGAGAAGCACTCATATTCCCATAGAGGAAAAAAATATCCAGACTGGGAGATCATTTAGATGAAGAAAATCTGTCCTGTCAGCACACTGAAATTCATGCAGTATTTTGAAGTTTTCCAAGGCTACCACGCTGAATGCTTCTTTACTAACAAAAGTGCACAGTCCATACATGTACAAGTGGTTTAAACTAATGACAAACCAGGGTTTGAATCAAGGTCATCACCAATGGCCTTAGAAAATGCTTTCTGCTCTAGAAGACTCGATTCACTTAATCCTATGTGATCCTACAGTAAATCTTAGAAATACAGGTAATCTACAAAACTTTTGAAATCATAAAGGGAAGGGACACATGAAAGGTTTGAGTGCAATCTACAAATCCTAATGCTAGAGAGGACTGCTGATATGGGTACACCAAAGAATGCACTCCCTCTCTGAATGTCTCCAAACCTTTCTAAAACATTTAGTTCCTCATGTATCTACAGGATGAAAAAAGTGAGATGAAAACTTCAGAGGCCTCTCTGCACTTATAAAATTAAACAATACTATTTTACAAATTCCACTGTGAACAGCAATACCCAAACACTGCTAAATGCCCACAGCATTCCAAAGCAAAGTCAATAGATGCAAAGATTTTTTGGTTCAGGCAAGATTAGAAGCTGTCATGGCCACTTCCACCTACATTTGTCTAGTATAGAGAATACCCAGCAGTGCTCCTTTGTGCTACATTTGTCTTTACTAGTGTCTCAGAATGAAAGAAGGCAGCATCTGAGATCTTTCAGGCAGAAGTTGATCACCTGTGCTGTTTTGTGGGACTCCTTGCCAAAGCACTCTATGGATGATAAAAAGTTAGGTAGATTCCAGGCTGGAAGGAATTGAGGAAATCAACACATCAGTGCAGAGCCAACAATTCCAGTCACAATCTCTGTGTACAGAGAATCACATGCAGCCAGGGAGATCAAGACCAGAACATGCAGGAGAGTGGAAATGTCTTAAAAGGAAGTATTACATAATGTGCTGCTTCTCCCTGCTGCCAGACACTGCTACAAGTCAGGCTATGGGGCTAGGAAGCCTTTTTTTCCAACCTAACGCAACGTTTATTAAATTATTCTGTCATTAAAATTGTAGGAACAATTACACCCAATAACTCCAAAGTCTCCAGCACAGATTTGGACAAACTGGAAGTGATCATGTTAGCCATCTTCTAAACCAGGAAGAATTGTATGTAGAAGTGATGTTTCTTGCACAATGCTAGGAAAAAAGCACAATATGCTAGGTCTCCATCTTTCCACACAGCTCTTCTACATTTTTCTAACACCCTCTATGGATGGGCTAACAAACCTCAATTATTAAGACAGCAGTGCCACATTTTACACTTAACTTGAAAGGGGTGGCATTAAATATACTGGAGTCACACTCTAACAAAGGGAGAGATAGAAGCAGCATTCCTTTATCAGAACTTCAAAAGAAAACAAATCAAGATGCTGCACAAAACTTGCTTCTAGAAAAGGAACATCTACAATGAACTGTACCTCTGACTTCACCTGTTTTCTCTAAATAGCATACAGGATATCTTTGAAACACTTGGAGAAGGAAGGGAGAGTAAATCCACACACAGACTACCTGAAAAACGTCTGGGAGTTTTCGAAGACGTGTTCCTTTAGAGAGCAACAGGGAGGGTGGTCCTTGTCCAGTTATATGGTATATATACAGCTTGAACCAAACTGAACTGACTTCTGGTATTGCAGGCCCAATATGCTGAAGAGAGATCATTCAAGAATTTATAAATAACTTCAGATTGCAACCATCACTCATACAGATTTAATTTAAGAAGAAACAGTTTAAAAGAAATACAAATCTAGTTTTTGAGCACTGAAATACAAATGTATTACTCTCCACTAACTATATTCTAGGTACTCAGTCCAGTGACACAAGAGTCTTCACTGACTGTAATGTATTTTCTGTGATTCTAAATTCAAGAACAAAATATCTGTCACTGGCTCTAACTTGAACAGAAAAACTCTTAGTAAGTTAAACAGAGTTAATTTACTAAATATTCACATTTTTCCTCAACTCAATTTTTCTTTTATTAGATTCATTACAGTGATATACTACATATTAATGATTTTGTCACTTTAAAAGGTACATCTGACAGATTTTTTCACCTGGGGTGTACAGCTGCTAATAGGTCGAATTTCATTGGTGAGTGGTGCCATGGAAACCAGCAGAGTGTAATTTTTGTTGAGAACTCTGCTGCAGGTAGCTGGATCCAAACCAAGCAAACTCTCACATCGTAACAGGTCCAAGGGGAACCCTATGTTCAAACACAAGATTCTTAAATTATAATTTAAAATGGAACACACAAACAGAAACTATGATTTCAGATTTTCTATCCTCTGCTAAGCCATGAATACAGCATTTCCCACAATGAAGTTTTAAACAATTGGGCTAATTTTAATAAATCTGTACAAAATTTTAGCAATTCTAGGTATGAGGGCTGACACTGAACTAATTCCTCACCAACTAACTGAACACAGGAAATAAACACAGAGATACTGAAAAAATTAACTTAGTTTTAAAAGAAAAACCTAAAAAAATTGTTCCTGTTAGAAGAATACATTCCTTTTCATGGCTTGAAAAATGTTTATTTGACAGAACACCTGACTCTTCTATATGGCTTTCAGAAGCATGTGATTTGAAACAATCTCTCTTTCAAGTTCAGCTTGTCTTGCCTTTATTATGCTTTAATCTGTTGCTCTGGATCTTCAGTGCAAGCCCTGGCAATCAAATCTGTCATTCAATACTGTCAAACCCAGTAACACAGGCTCAAAGGATGACGAAAAATATTCCAAAATACTTAAACAAGTAGGATACTGACTGCTACAAGAGCAGCAAGGGCAGAAAGCTGTGTCCATAGCAGGTAAGTAAACCAATGTAGGATTTGCAGATGTGCTGACAGTACCATTGTTTGGCTGATCAGGCTGCACAGCCTGCGCGCCCAGGTCTTTATTGTGCCGCAGGAACAGGATCGTGTTCCTCAGTGTAAGGGCGTGGTCAAAGTATCGCTGTGCTTCCCCCTCCCCTGTGCTCTGAACCTGAACAAGAAACAAAACAAATGCAGCTGGCAGGTTGTTCACAAAAGAACCAATCACACGGAAAGAAAGATGAACAAATTAGCATTCTACATTTTTGTAACTGAGTAATAACCCTGCAGGTTTTATGCAAAGGTGATCTACAGCAAGTATTAAATGAAAAGCAGGTCTTGGCCATGCTAGTGGAATAGTCAAAAAGTACACAAAGACAGATCAGAACCATGACTCACTCTTTAGGTAAAGGACAGAAGTATCCAGTCATCCTGACTGGTATGAAATGATACAGCAATTAATAGCACTTCTACATGATTCTATAGTTGTCCTTCTAGAATTATCTTTAGAAGGTGAAGTTGGCCCCTTTAACACTTTAAGTGCTGAAAAAGCATTTTGTCAAACATGTAACAATTTACCTTTTCTAGCTCCACCAAGAAGCTGTCAAGACTCTCATCTGATAGTTTTCCAACTTCAAACATAGTGACTGCATGACTTTTCAAGTTCTGAAACAACAAAACAAAACTGTCTTCTTTGAGAACAGAATGGGCAAGTAGAAGTTGTGCTAAACAAAATCACCCCTTGACAAATAATACAGAAGATTTTTTTAGTATTTATTTTTTAAAATAAAGCAGTATTATATTGATGTCAAAGTAATTTAAAGCTTTGCATATTTATTCTTGGCATAATACATCAAATAATTTGGACATACTGGTGAGAGATTTCCCATCATTAAAAAGGCAGTGAGAGTAGAATCAAACAGGAAGGCAATGCGCTTTGTGTGTCCACTGGACAGGTTCAGGCTGCTCACACTGGCTGTTTCAGCTAATAGAAAACAAAAAGGAAGTAGATTATTACACTTGTTTTATTTAAAAATAGCACCATTAAGGAAAAAAAAAGGAAAAATATACAAAGTAAACGAAAATTCCCTTATTACTACTAAACTACTGATTAGCTTAATTCAGAAGTTGGTATCTTTGTGTCAAGTTTATATCCACAATACAGATCAGTCTCATCTTCAAAAAGAAGTTATTTAGCTGAAAACTCTTAAACCAAGAAGTAGACACCACCTCCCCCACTGAGCAGTCCATGTGACAAAAGGATCTACATAATCTGTGTTTCTCTTGTTTCTAGACCTCTTTACAGCCTACACCACTCTATAAACGCAAAAATAATTGATCCTAATTTATTAAAATTTACTGTTAGTGCTAACCTGGATCATCTTGACTGTTGGTATCTGTATCTGTGGCTGATGACCCAGCTTCCTGTATAGGACTTCTGTTTTCCCCACTGTCCCATGAAAGCAGCATCTTTTGAGGATCCAAAGTACTCCTATTAATGTGAATTAAAATCCACATCTATCGGTCACTGCAGCACCAGAGAAGTATCTCTGCCTTCCAGTGCTAGTAGTCCATGCACAGGCATACCCAACACATGCCTTTCAATGTCCAAGCCCTAAATCAGTCAAGTTTAGTGTCCCTCCAGGTCCTGCTTTAGCTTCAGCACAAAGGTTTATTTGGGGAGCTGGAAATATCAGACTGTGAAAAAATCTTAAAAATCAAACCACCATCATTGAAAAATCCAATGGAAAAAAATCTCATCCACTCAGTTCTCACAGTCTGAAAAAGCATTAAAAACGTGCATAGCAGTAATTTCAAATGGCTTAGCAGATATTGAACTAAAAGCACCTAACAATTCTTAATGAATGCAACTTGGCATTTCAACTTGGAGAACTCTGTTGACTGGTACTAACAGCACTTTCCTGGGAAGTGATATAGATGCACACTTAGGTGAGAGTGTCACTGACAGAATTGCAATGGGTCCTGAAGCAAACAAGCAAACTCTATGCAAATATTTACTGCCAGCAGTGCCAAGAGCCACAGCCTCTATAATAGCACACTGACAGCTGTTATTTCTGGTCCCAGGAGTCTAAAACAAATACATTCATCTGCTGGCATCTGAGTAGCTAGGTACCTAAAGGTCAAAAAGCCAGCACTAAGTAACAGCACCAAATGGAGCACTCTGAACTTACAGGCTGAATTGCCATTCCTCATCCTCAGATGAACATGAGGATCATGTATTCTTGTCTTTATACACATTAGAAAGCCAAGTGAGACTTGTTATTCCAGAAGTCTTAGAAAGCAACCAACAGCTTTAAAAACAGATGTTCTAAGTTTTCCCTTCAATGAGAAAATAAGCCTAAGAAAAAGTAAAGACACTTACTTCAGTCTGTTTACAGAAGGAACATTCTTCCATGATGGATGAAGATTATCCAGGTTTATTACTTGGCCTTTTTTATGAGCAAAGCCTAACCGACAATACATGGACACAGCATTCTGCAGAACACACACACACAGAATAAGGAGCTGCTCTAGGAAACCAAGGCTGCAAGACAGTGAACTTTCTGTATCCAGTTAAACAAATGCATTGTACATACATACCTTTACTAAAGATAAGTCAATCTCTAACACGTTTGCCAACTTAAAAATATAAAAAGACAAGAAGACCAGTCAGCAATACAGTATTGACAGGGCAGGAAATCACTATTTGTGAGATTTAGCATCTTTTTATTGGTCTTACTTCTAAACCCAGCCTATACTGGTAGAAACAATTTTGTCTGCATCAAAGATTATAAAAAAAGAGCATGAAGCCTCATAACTGTCCCACTTGAAAGCATACAGAAGAAATATGAGGCTATCTTCCACTTAGTAATTTCTAGGCTAACCTTGTATATATCATTTTAGGTTAGTCACGTATGTCAGAAGACAGGCAATGAGGAAAACAAATCCTGGATATATTTAATGGGTATTTTTCAGATATGTATTCAGCAAGTTTTGAGAAGATCTTATGGAAACATATTTCTCATACTCAAACTATGCTTATGCAAAAGCTACATTCCTATTTTAAGCCAACACCCTGTGTGCTTTCACTGCCAAAGAAAAAATTACTTGAACTTTTCTCACATTAGCAAAACAGACTTTGTTCCAGTTCTAACTTACATAAAAGCCTACTTTAGTCAACTCTGAATAAATTCATTCCAGCTAATGCAATTGTTTCACTGAACTGAAGGTACTCCTTCAAGATCAAAGCACTATAGAAGCTACAGGGTGCATCTTAAGCCTGGCAGTATGTGTAAATGAAACCACTGTATATCAACCAGTATCTCTCAGTATTTTTAGCAGCGTGTTTTGGGCCATTGTCAAGTATTCCTATCTGCCAGACACAGGTCAAGTTTTACTTACCTCTGCCACATTAGTATGTTCATCTATTGAAACAAATATCTTGTACAGTAGTGTTTCAAAGTAATCACCTTGCACTCTGTTCATCACAAAACCTTCGAGTGGTGGCACTGAAATAAGATTTATCATCAAAATTACAAACTTGTAACTCAGTTTATTGAACTGAAACTGTACTAAAAGAGAAAAATTAGTTTACGCTTTAGTTTTCATGGCATTTGCAATTTTGAGAATTTCTCAGGCACAAAGAACAAAAATCTGAAGATAGCATATGAGGTATTTAAAATTCCCCCACTCCTTAAGAAAGTAATGCTTGTCAACATGTTTTCTTACAGAAACTAAGGCCACACTACTTTCCATCATAGCCTTGCACTTTCCAGCTCATCAACTACAGATAATTTCCAGTGTCCAGCCCATAAAATTATTTTATAATGTGGATGGAGATTAAATCACAACTGTGATTGGAGTAGGACAAAAAGTAGGTGTGGGGTTTTTTCTGAAAAATCCCACACCACCACCCACATACTCCAGAACTGAGACTTCCAGAGCAATTATTTAAGCAGTAAGTCTCTTGTATTTAGAGGACTTTCACTTAAATGATCTCTATACAGAAATGTCAGGTACTCGTGCATGACCAAGCTCCAAACAACTTATGCCTTTGCAGATTATAGTGAATTCAGAAACCCCTGAGACCTCTCACAGCACAACAAGCTGCTCAAAGGGCAGCCCACATGCTGTGCTAGTCTGAACTCCTACACAGTCCCCAGGCACAGTCTGTGACTAATTGAGGTGACAATACCCATGAATAATAGAACTGGGATCTCTTAAACCTTACATCTGTCTGGAAAGAAGTCAAAAACCCATGCATGTTTGGTAAGGTAACTACCATTCTCTATGCTATTCTTCCTTTTTATCACAAACTTATAGGAGGATACTTATTAATTCATTCCATGACTCCCATAAAAGAATCTCATCTTACCTAAATATGCATTCAATACAACCTAAGAATTCAAGTTGAAATAAATGACAGAGAATTACAGAATGATTGAAAGGAACTGAGAAAACATAGGTATAATAACATGAAATATTTACTTACCTGCAATACAGCTGTCATCAGATATTGGTACATCAAGGTAAATAAATCCTTTGTTATACAAACCTTTTTAAATAAAAGGACAAGATATTAGAAAAAAAGAAAAAAGCATTTTTCAAAATACTGAAGATATAAAGCAGACTTCCCCACCAGCCAATTCCAATTTTAAAGTAATTTTTCCTATTAGCCTCCCCAGTAGAATATTTATTTGCAATGCACAGATCAATAAACCACACCTAATACCAACCAGGTGTCACCCTAAACCAGAGTTCCTCACTTGCAGCCTGATGCAGCACACTTGGAACTCTGCAAGTACTTCCAGGACAGCACAGCAAAATGACCACAGATTAAAGAAGTTCAATTTAAAAATCATAAGCAAATCTCTGCCTAAATGTTAACTTAGTTTTCACCATCATCACTGTATTGTCAAGAAGTGGGGTTTTTATATTCAATTAGTTTTGCCAGCTGAAGATGCTGGCTTTGTTTGGCTACTCAGACCAGAAGTCACACACCTGGTAGCAAGGATACAAATTAAAACACATCAATTCTCCTATTTTCCAGACACTACTAGAATTTACTAAGCAAGATCTAAAATCAGAAATGTTCATTAAAACTTACTGTGAACAACATTGAAGTCTAAGGAACCAGCAAGTTGAGGACCTGAATCAATTATCTTATCAATAGCAGACTTCTCTGATGTAGTACAAATCTAGGTTAAAAAACATCATATTAGTTTCTTGTAGGAATGAGTCTATGCAACTTAATGCCACTCAAAATACTCCCAAACACTTAAGGCTCAAACCAGTCACAAGTAATGTAAGAGTACAGGGAGTAACCCACATTCCTAGCCAAAATATTTGCACTGAAGAATTTACTGCAGTTCCTGTTCAAAGTGTCTACATTTTTTAGCTTGTTCCCACACAAACTTATGTATGCTCTAGGAAAGGAAATTAATTGCACAAGAATTTGGCAAGTAAACTCCACAGTATAAAAGATTTGCTCTTTAAAACTTCCAAACAGTGTTCAGCCACACAATTGGAATCATTCTAAAAAGAGGCCCATTACAATATCAAAGTAATTGGCTTCAAAAACTACCCTGGGCTGCTGGGATGTCTGAATATGAGTAGCCTAAGATATTTCAAAAAAGAGATTCCATCAATGCTTTAAATATGTTCTAATCTAAACAAAAAACTTCTAGAGAATAAATAATAGAAGAGAATAAAAAACTTATAGAGAAGAGAATAAATCCAGATGAAATGACTGTAAAAAAACCACCTGTGAGAAATGAAAGCAGAATGAGAATGAAACAGTAACTCATCTCACAAGATTTTTACGGGCAAACAATGAAAAACTAAGCAGACACAAAGAACAGAAACAAAGAAAATATGTATCAAATCCACTGCCATTCTGATACTTAATACAGTGAAGCTGAAGATTCAGTCAAAGCTGACCTGTCAGGGCTTCAACATGAAATCTAACAAAACATACTTTGTTGCTTGTTCCCTACAAATCATATGATCATGCACGTAAGTTACAACAGACTGGTTGATACAAAATCACCTCTACACTGTACATAGTGCAGAAAGTACAAAGGGGAGAGACAGCAGAACATGTCAAAGGAAACATAACAATTTCCATTAGTTACAATCTCAAAGATACTCATAAGAGAGTTGCTACAAATTTGTAACACAATCGTGTATTTCACATGAAGGCAAGCCCCTGCTTTCAGGGGGACTATCAGTATTCACCCAGATTTAGAGATGCAATCCATCCTACACTACCTTGATGTCATCCTCAGTGATGTACCCAGCCTGCACAACCCACCACGCTTCTATAGCGATCTCCACTGGCTTCACAGGCAACAGATCGTGGGCAGTTTTCCTTCTGAAAAATTTCTGCAGTGGTACAGTCCATTTGAGAGAGTAATAAAGAGCACTTCACATGCAAAGACATTTATTTACCTTTATAACAACTGATCTGTATAAACATCCATTTTTAAGTACAATATATTCACAGACTGGACACACATGCTATTAGCGCTGTCACTTAGTAAAAGTTTCTCTCTTCTCTCAGATCACATGGAAATAGAAAGGAAAAAAAAATTCCATCTGATATTGTTAAATCTTCCCATAAGCTCATCCATACTGTAGGTATTGCTAATTAAAATCCACATTATTCCATCGTAGTAGGATCAAGTACAAATTTAAACTCTTTGTGACATTTCTAATTTGAACAGTTAAGAGAGCACAAGTATAGAAACAGGCTATTTCAAAGAAGTTCAGTGATTCCAAAAAACACATTTTAGGAATATATTTAATTTACTTTAAGGAACAAAGCACAACATTCTTAATAAGCACAGAACTAAAAAAAATACAGCGAATGGCAATCCATGAAAGAAAAAAAACTGCAGGATAGAGTTTATTTATAGAGCTAAATAGCTTCTCTTTCATTGCACAGTCATTACTTTTTGGTTCACTATCAGCTGCATATTTTGGTAAGCTCACTTTCAGTTAAAGGACTATGGAGCTACTGCAAGAGCACTTCTGAGTTCCCTGAAAAAAGGAAGGAACTGTTGCAAACTAAAGGCTCTACTTCTATCAACCATCAGAGTGCTTTCCACCTGTGCTGTTCATATCCAAGGATGTCTGTGCACTCATTACATTGCCTTAGAGAAAAACACACTGTAAGAATTCACACCTGGATGGATCACTGTTCCAAAATAAACTGGGATCTCAATGACACACATAGAAACATGGAATAATTCTTTCAGAACCAGTAGCTGTCCCTGCTTATAGTGGCCAGGAGACATTAGTTATCTGGTACTATAAAGTACAGCTCCAAAACTGTAAGATTAACAAAAATTAAAAAGTAGTAATTAATACCTTTTCCTTTACTGCACTTTAATTTTAAACCAAAAAGCTCTTTATTAACTCAAGGAAACATAATAAAAATAACAATACACTACATCACATTCAATTAGCCACACTATTAAACTGACCAGGGCCAGAAAATTATTCCATTCTTCATTTCCTATGAAAAAACATGGGGTAGAGGGACAGAAGGGTAAAGAAAAGGGAGGGAAAATTAAAGACAAACTTACTTTTGAAGATCTGCATTGGTTCATTAGATCAATATACTGGTTTCTTCCTATGCCAAGAAGTCTTAGACCTGAAAAATAAGTAAGGTTTTATCTATCTTAAGACAGGTTTAAGCTGAAGATATATTAAACATTCTTCAAAGAATCAGACCTTCTTCTTAAATTACTTTTTTATTTACTCTTATCCAAAATAAAAGGACAGTTATAGGAGCTAAATTCATTCCATAGTCCATCCTCATTCTTTCACTGTGTACAGGTTAAGGGGGAGAAAAAAAGAGATACCCTATCACTTAAGTCACAGGGTAGCAGGTAACAACACAACTCCTTTCCTCCTATACTCCCACCAACAACTTCAGATTAATAGCAATAGTTTTTCTTTCCTTTAACAAAGCCCATGCCATGCACTGGATTAGAACTCCAAGAACTAGAGACACAAAAGGCCATTTAATCTTCTAAGGAATATGATTAAGATATAGTTCAGTTAAACTGAATCAAAATTTAATTCCATAATCTCTAGCCTTCGATCATTAAGGAACCATGAACAGATAGAAAAAATCTATTCATTAGTTTTAAGCCATATTCTGTCTCAGCTTTGACTCCAACTTCTAGTTCAACACTAGCATTTATGAAAAAATCTAATTAAGGAAGTTTAAGTCAATTACACTGCAGTCACTAATCTGCAGCTGTGCTAAGATAATAGAATTGTTGGGGGCAGCAGAAATCAAACAAAAACAGGAAAACCTTCTCTTTCTTCAAACTCCTGACTAACACTAGATTCCCAACAAGCAAAATGGTGCTGAGGAAAGTTCTTCATCTGTTTCCCTGCTGTGAACATTACACAAAGGCTAACCAGCAGTTAACTGAGAATATCCTTCTAAAACTAAAACTGTTTCCAAAATCTGCAGGCTACTCCTCACCTGACTACTTACTTAAAAAAAACTTGATGAATACATACCAAAGGCAAGGAATTATGTGTTAACTATAGAAACCATTTCAGTGGCAGGTTAATAACATCCCTGTGCCATCAGTTTACATTTTGCTCTGTAAGACTTCTGAGTATGCTATTGATCTTACACTGTTCTCCTCCAGAGGTTCAAGGTTTTTGCTTTCCTAAGCTACTCATCCCATACCCAGATGTAATAGATAAAATATCTGGCACATCCAGAGTGTCATAAAACACCAGATCCTCTTGCCTCTCTTTTCTGGTACATCATCCCTCAATCCACACTGATGCCAATTCACAGGAGTGTCACCTCTCAGTGTCCTGCTAAAGCCTTCAGCCCAACACGTGCCAAGAAAAGCACACTAGGAAAGGACCAGCAGCTCAGTTTACTGATATACATTAACAGGAAATGCAGGCAAGTAGGAATGGACAAGCAAGGACACAGGCAAGGTTTTGCACCATGCCTATCTGCATTCAAACCAGCCCAATTCCAGTCCTGCCTGTACTGACAGATTTTATATGAAGGGCACACTTAATATCACTATTTAAATGTTTTTACACCTTCATTCACATGCTCATATTTAAGCAAACAGATGCCTGCAAATCCATCTTCAGAAGCTCCTTATTTCTAACTCACTGAAAGCAGTAATTCATCTGGGTAATACTTACAGTCAGCAGCAGTGAAGTTGGGTAAAGAATCATAGCTTTTTTCACTGTTCATTATATCCTTAAAAAGAAAATAAAACATCTAAGTTGCAAGAAGAAAGTCATCATTTCAGAGAAGTAGGTCCAAAATTCTGCCTGTCATTTTTACTTTAAGAATGAAATAAAATTTAAACAGATCTATTGAAGTCAGCTACCTTATCAAACTTGACAATTACTTGATTAATCATTACACAGTAAGCTGAATACATTAAATGTGAGATTCCTGTTTAATGTAAGCTTTGCAAAGAAAAATGTTGGCTTGAAAGACTAACAAACAAAATCCTGTATCTCTTTACACAAAAACAAACCAGCACACAGAATTGCCAACAGTAATAACAGAATAAACAAACAACTAATCCATTACGTCTGCAATCATTATATACAAAATAAAATAAAAGCACTTCAAATATCCAACAAAAATAAATGGTTGCCAGAGTGCTGACAGAAAACAGAACCATCCTTGTTCTCATAAAAACAGATCTGCTTCAGGCTTCTCAAAAAGTTTCCAATAGGGTTGAAATGAGGTATTTAATTTACAGTTTTAAGTGAAGACTCACAAATCTCAGACATCAAAAGAGAAAGTCTGGTCTCAGAATGAGTCCCACCCCAGCTCAATATGACAAAAGTCCAGCTCTTGAAAGGCTAATGGGGCAGAAGGGAAAACACTGCAGGTAAAAGCAGTTCCCTACAAACTTTCCTTACTGTTTCTTTACTTCTTGGCAGACATAAACAAAACCAAAAAAACTACCTGACACTGCCTCGTATGCATTACTGGGCCATTATCAACACCTTCAGATGGAGAACAACACCCTCCCACTGCACTCACCTCCATTATCCCTGTGTAATAGGAAAACGGTGTTACCCTCAGACCTTTCACCATGATGTCAGACAAATGATACGGGTACAACATGAGATGATCTCGACTGTATTTTAACAGATCTTCATAATATTTACGTTCATCTTTCTTGACATGCTTAACTACAGGGGGAAAAAAAGTTACAATGTTCTATGATGTTCAACTTTTTAAAGCAGTGTTACAACAAAGGGTTAAAATAGCATAATGGCAATGGACAGAAAACTACAAGTAAAATAAAGTAGTGGTGCAAGGAATTCAGCATTCAAGGATTTCTACACATGATACAAGTAGCCTCAGAGACTTTAAGGAGCAGATTTATTTAAAAGGTCACCAGGAAGTGGCCCATTGAGATAGAACTCATGCAGCTTGTCAAAAATTATCTTTTAATTATTGAAATTATTATCTGCTTTGGGAAGAAAAACGGATTCAGTCAATGTGAACTAAATTGAAAGTCTGCAAACAAGTCATAGCCAAAAGCTCCTGTGAGTCAGGATAACTGTCTGCACCTAACCTAGTGACAGGCTTAACTAGACAAACCCTCTCTTAATTTCTGGGAAAACAGCAGCAGAACTACAGCAGGAATTCAGTTCCACCTGCCAACACTGTAGCCTTCAAGAGTGCTTAGCTAGAGAAGTTGTCAAATGGACTCAAAAGTCAGGATTTTTCATGCTTTTATTATTTAGAAGCATTTGTTTTCAGGGAAGGAAGGACCTTTGAACTGGATTTGCTCTTGCAGTTTTACAGCAGAGACAAGCTTCCACACAGAAGAGTGGGGCAGGACTCAGAAGTTACTTGGCTTCTTTACTCACCTAAGTTATTCCGGTAGCGCAGCTGATTGCGGATGCTGTAGAGCACAACTTGCCTCTCATATTCCCTCTGGGAGTTCCCAAGACCCTTGAAAACATAAAGGCCTTTTAACTGACTTGCACAACCCCCACCTTGCAGTTAAACCACTGCAAAGTGTCTTATGAGGAAACATATGCAGGCAGTTGCCATTGCTCAGGGAGCCCCCCAGTTCAACACGACAGTATGTTTAGTCTCTCTATGAGTTCAAAAACACCTTTAAATAAGTCTCTACACAGGATGCATATTTAAGCAATCATTTTTTTCCTAGTACCACTCTGATAAAAAGCGAGCATCTGATTTTCATATCAGACATGATGCATCAAACATTTACCAAGCAGTCAGTGTCATTCAGCCTTGAGAAATTAGCCAGAACTAGTGTAGCACAAACAAGCATGGTGAATGATGTGAAGCTTTATTTACTGCACCTAAAAAACTTTTAACACCAAAAAAAACCACACCGTGAAACAGCTCAAGTTGCAGCTTTGCGGAAGTTAAACTATCAAGTGATCCTGGGTCACGAGATTAAGGAACAAGCACAGCACGTTACTTGACTATCATGAAAGAAGATAAAAAGAGAACTTTGGTTCATGCTTCAGATGCCTTATTTCAAGAACTATCCCCTTAATATTCCCCAAATTACTCTTCTACTCTGCATCTGCAACAAGTGATCTGGGTTGTTTGGTTTTTTTCTTGCCTCTCCTGATTCCTTCATTGGTGCTTATATTAAAAGAGATCCTTTAACAAAAAGGTACTTTACTGCACATGTGGGATAAACAAGAAAGCTGCACACAAACTGCAGAATCAGGTATTAGAAAAGCAACACCTGATATCAGAGACAAGGTCTGGAATTGATTAAATATCCAAAGAGGGAGCCAAGTGTTTCCTCAAAGGACAAAAATATTAAGGACTATACTAACAATAAAGCAGACAAAACAGTATTCCAGAAGGTACATTAAAGTAAATAATGCAATAAATACTAGTATATTTTCTATCCTGGATCACAAAGCCAACAATATGGCACTCAGCTGGACAGGTAAAGAAAATCATCATTTATTCTCCTCTTACGGCTCCTGGAATCTCAAACTCAAGAAACTGCATTACTCGTGGCCTGCAGCAACTACTCATCCTCTCCACCCTTCCTCTGTGCAAGAGCAGGGATTGTTCAACAGCATCTGCTTTAAAGCAGTGTAAGACTTTGGAACGAGAACCTCCTCTCAACTCGAAACAATACCTCCTCTTTGCTATCAGAGGCCCATTAAATCCAGGCCATCAAAATTTCATGAGGTTTTCTTTTCCATGAGCCACTTGCAGCAAACAATTCTCTGCCTACTGAAACGCGGGGCTGCACAAGGCTCCGAGGGCGCCTGTCCTGGTCCGGCTGCCCAACTCGGGGGTGACATAAGGGACACCTGACCCGGCTGTTTGACACCTGCACAAGCCAAGCGCGGACCCCACATCTCCCTCTGGGAGCCCACGGCACCCCGATGTACCCCTCTCCTCACTGAGGCCACACACACACACACACACACACACACACACTCCCCGCCTCTCACACACAGCACTCACCGTTGTCTCACCCCCTTTTCCCCACAGACATCTCGCACACACTCAGAGCCCCCTTTCCCCACAGAGGGACCGTGCACAGCCCAAACCCCCTGGCCCCATAGAGCTCCACACGCCCCGCGGGCCCGCCCGCCCTGTCCCGGGGCAGGCAGGGCCGAGTGCCCCGTGTCCCCCCGCCGCTCCCCGGGCCGGCAGCCGGGCACCCGCACCTGCCTGACGCTGGCGGGCAGCCGGGCCCAGGGGTAGTTGTGGCGGATGTGGAACTCCACGTCGATGTTCATGGCGAGCAGGCCGGGCCGTGGGCCCCGCCGCCGGGAGGCGCTGCGACCCGGGAAGGAGCCGCTCCCGGCCCGGGAAGGAGCCGCTGCGGCCGGGGCCGCCCTGCGCTGCCCTGCCCTGCCCTGCCCTCCGCCCGCCGCCTCCCGCCCGGCGCCGCTGCCCCGAACCGCCCCGGAAGCGCCGCGCACGCAGTTCCGCGGGCGGGGCGGGCGCTCCCCGCGGCCGGGACGGGACGGGAGCCTGGGGAAGGCGATCGCTCACCTTCTTGCGACCCCCGACCGCGGGCTGGCACTAACCGGGAACGGAGCCAAGCCCGAAATGCCTCTGCCGCCTGCGTGGTTGGGTTTAACAACAGCGTCCGCCTAGTGCCGCTCGGGATGCGCCCGGGCAGACGCGAGGGGCCGCTCAGTGCGGGGCGGCTGCAGCGGCGCAAGCGAGCATTCATTCCCCGGCGGGGAATGACAGGATCAGCTCGGTTGGAAAAGACCGCCAGGATCATCGAGTCCAACCTGTGACCGAACAACACGATGTCAAATAGATCATGGCACTGAGTACCGCATCCAGTCTTTAAACGCCTCCAGGGACGGTGACTCCACCACCTCCCTTGGGCAGACTGTCCCGGGATGGGATGGGATGGGATGGAATGGGATGGATGAAGGAGATGTCTGCGTTGAGCCATGGCCCTGGGCTCCCGCAGCGGTGCGCAGCAGGGGCTGCAGCGTGCAGCCCTGAGTGCCCGGAGTATCCCATCCTGTGTGTACCCGGGATGTGTACACAGTGTGTGCCCCTGTGCGGGACCCCGAGCAGGTGGAGTGTCACCAAAGACACTGCTTCAAATAAAACAGCAGCAGGTGCCCCTCCTGATCTTAGGATCTGGGTGCTTCTGAGTCATTCAGAATTTTACCTGTGTCAAAATCAGTGCCAATCAGTGCCATTTTCTTACTGTTGGAGAATTACTGATGTGGGAAGGGGTCTCTATTTTTAACACTATGCAACATTTTAGTGAATAATTATGTGTATAAGAAGAAAAAAAAAAAAAAAAAGGCATGTGAGGCCCTGATCCCTGGTGCTGTTAATTTTTCAAGGCTGTTTGCTGCATTCTCAGTAATGACCTTGGAGCAGTGGTGACAGCTGAAAAGGGACCAGTAGCAGCAGAAGGAAACTCAGTTCTCTGTTATGTTTGAGTAAATTATGTTATGAGTATATTAAGTTAAGTTTGAGTAAATCCATGGAGAACTACAGACCCAGATCTCCTTCTTCAGCATCACTGGCAGTTTCAGGATCCCACTGGCATGTAACTGCAGAGACACAAGGCCTCAGCCCATGGACGTGCCCCACGTGCCAGCACAGGGTTCCCTGCAGTGAGGAGCAGCTCACACAACCTCCAGAATCTACAATAAGGCCTCCCTGCTCATGTCACTGATGGGACTCAGTCCAGGAACAGCCACAGCCTGCAAATCTGACCTCATCCCTCAATTCTTTGTAACGCCAGTTGTTGGGTTTCTTAAGAGCCCTTCTCTGTCACACCCCACAATGGTTTATAAATAAGCTGTGAAAAGACATTAATAAAAAATGTGGTTTACCTTGGCCATTGCCACATAAACCAGATGGTACAAGTCCTTGGCTGGTACTGTCTGTTTGCTTTTGATACCAGCAGGTAAGATACACCTCTAAGTAGGGCAGGGCAATTTTTTTCTTGGATGGTTCTCAGGTAAATTTTCTTGTTAGAGACACCAGCACCTGAATAATATTTTCAGTAAGACACAGATGTGAGAATCCACAAGCTAAAAATTCAGATGCTCAAAATAACAGTAATTTAGGAAGTATTCCTAGTCTATTAATAGAATTAATATTATATAATAATATTGCTATCATCTGCCTCAGACTTTTCAGTTACAGGACTGGCAAAAGAGAAGAAAAAGCAAGACAATTACAAAGAAATTATTGACACAGAGTAGATCTTCAAAAGGGCAGCATAACTGAGCAGACCTGTGATTAGAAGTGAACAGTGAAAGTACTTGACTTTTAACAGGATTTTAATTTAGTACCAGAAAGGGTACCATACAGCAAAATTGTTCTGTGTTTATTAATGAGTTTGAGAATTTGCTGACCATTGATTCAAATTCACTTTATAAATGAAGGTCATAGATAAAAGTCTGAACTCCTGCAACTTCAGTGGAGGTCATCGAAGTTATAATCACATTGGTGTAAATCATGTATGTAAAATAAAGTGAGCATTGAGGATCACACTGCTGATCATTTTTTTCAAACCCTAGCCTATCATTGCAACCACATGCACTCCCTTCCAGCTCTGCTTCTCAGGATGGAGATGATAGATAGATAGATAGATAGATAGATAGATAGATAGATAGATAGATAAGATGTTGTGTTAGATAGTGTAGGATGTTTTGCAGTTTACAGTTTCTCCAGCTGACTCTTCAGGCAGTTCTGCTCATTGCAACAATGAGCAGATTTATCCTGGAACATGGGCACTATGTGTAGCCTTCTCCAGTTATTTATGACCTATGTTTCCTTGACCTGAATTAGTGCTCATATGAAATCAACCCTGGTTCAGAGATTTCTGCACCTAGTTTGATCTTAATAGACCTCTCTCACTGACTGTATATAACAACTATTCTCTTTTTTGGTTTTTTTACTCCTAGTCAGATTGGTGCACACAACTGCTTACTTAAAGGCATTCATTTCTGGTAGGAATAATCTTATTGATAAGCATTTTTCATACTATACCTCTTCTCTTTTCTTCCTATAGAGAAAATTTGCTTTTTGAGATTTAATACATTTGCTTCCAGTTATTGTCAGCAGCCTTCATTCTCAAGATTACCATCTCAAAAGACATTACCTTTTTGTTCACTGACTATTCTAAAGTCTGCTTTTTGCCTTATTGCAAGTTTTTCATTCTTTTTTCTTGCAACAAGATAACTCCATTTCACTTTCTGGATTTTCAACCACTTCTTCCTTGTTTAAAAACAGAAGTAACATTTTGGCATCCTCTAGTCACTTCCTGTTTTTCCTGAGACAGAAATTGATTTCCAGTGTGCTCAGCAAACTTGATGGGCTGGTGGGGACCTGCCAGTAAAATGAGGGAGCTGAGCTGCATCAGTGCAGCTCTCTCTGAACTGAGCAGCTGCTCTGAGATCTCCTGCTCACATTCCTTCTGGTCCTGGCTGGCCTGACCAGCTCATGGTCAACATGTGAACCTTCACCAACATGTGAAGAACATTTGCTGTCCAGGATGATTTCTGTCTCTTTCTCATGAGTGATTTGTGCAGTACCCCTGATCCACTTACTCAAATTGGCAACTGTTGATCAGATCTTAAGATTAAATAGTTCACAGAGAATTTTCCCTTGGAAATGTCTATCTAGTGACTTCCTTTAAGGACACTGGAGACAATTTCATTGGAAATGTCTAGTTTTAGCCAAATTTGTTGATTTGTCTGAATTTTTTATTTAGGACTTCGACTGCAGTTTTCAAGCCCTTAAATACCTCTTCAGAGGGAACATATGAAAGCATCCGTTCTCTCAGCAGCTTCTCCCTTTTACTGAATGTCTTGGTAAGCATTTGAGAATCTCTTTGTCCCTAATAGTGCATGATCAGTCTCTGGTCAACCCTGTGCCCATTTTGACTTACCTGAATAAATCTCTAAATACTGTTCAGAATTCTTGTGCATGTCTTTCTTTCTGAAAATTCTCAGTCTCACCCAGGTTCCCCAGAGTTCTGCAGAGTTGAACAGGAGTTCCAGGCACCAGTACCACTGGTGAAAAGCCATTTCACAGCTCATACCAACACTGTGGTCAAGGCTGGTGAAGGTTTCCATTCTGTTGGTGTAGTCCACAAGCTGTGTTTCTCTGTCACACAGAAATCCAGGTACCTTCTCCAGGGAAATTTCTGCATCTTCTTGCAGACAAAGCACCCACTGCCATCCATGAGGGCACACTCTCCTCTTCCATTTAGCCTCAGTTAAGACCCATCAGCTGTAAACAGTTCTGTGGTTACCTTTAGAGCAAAGACTAGCTTGGGGGTCTCCAGCAATGATCTCCAGAGTAGCAGTGTTACCAGTCCAGTTCCACACTGCAATGTGGTGTTTCCTGCCTGGAATAATATTTCATCTCCTGTTCACCTTTCTGAATTCTCAGTGCCCCTGTGTCATAGCCTGGGGTGTGTCATCCACAGAGTATGGTCCTCTGGTCTTCTGCAGGGAGTCAGTCCTGTTACTAACAAAGCTAAGAAGTACCATACAATCCTTAATTCTTTTTAACTGCACAAACTTTTAAACCCCCATAACATAAGCTAAATCAACCAAATTGATCAGTGAGAGTAACATAGTTTTGCTACTGATAACCTATTTACATGTTCAGATAGAGCATTTGCCTGCACAGCATGGCATAGTAGGGCTCAATCAGCTGCCTGTTCTAAATCCTTCATTAGTTGCACCTTCTGCACTGTATTTTACTCACAATCAGTGAAAGCAGTAGGAATGCCAGTCTGTGTTTGAGCTTATGAGTGCCCCCTGACCTCATGCTCAGTTTCCAGACAAACTCTGCAGCTGCTTTCCCTCTAACTATAGTATTTTCTTTCCTATCAGTTGGGATGCCTTTATTCCCATAAATATTCTGAAAGAAGTGGGTAGTTCCCAAATCACTAAAGGCCTTGATGATGCATTTGAGATGGTATGTTACCATAAGTCATTGAATTCTGGATAAGTTTTTTCATACTCACATTTGATTTTTGCGTTACATGTGTTTGAGCACCATGATCAAAGCTGATTTTTTTTTCAGTGTGTTTGAATGGTAGTACAGTCTTTGCACTTATCAATATACTTAAAGTCTAGAATCATTACTGCATTTTCAGTAACAGTGATTTTCTTATGCCTTTTACAGAATGACATAGATTTTTTCCCCCTTGAACGGCTATAAATCCAAATATATTTGGTTTGGTTTCTTATTTTTCTCTGGGTATCTTGCCTAAGGTATAAAGGATGACCTTGGCTAGCTGTCAGAGGTTCACCAAGCTACCCTCCCACTCCCCTTCTCAAAAGAACAAGGGGAAAGAATAGGGCAAAAAAAGCTCGGGGGTTGAGATGAAGACAGTGGCATATTCACCAATTACTGTCATGGGCAAAACGGGCTTAACTTTGGGAAATTAGTTTACTTTATTGCCAATCTAAAATAGAGTAGGATAGTGAGAAGCAAACACAAAACTAAAAACATCTTCTTGACCCCACCCTTCTTCTTAGGCTCAACCTCACTCCTTCACTCCCAGCTGGTGAACTCCTTTCCCTGAGTGGTGCAGGGAATGAGCAGTGGTGGTTTCAGTGAGTCCATAATCCTTTGTTTCTGCTGCTCCTTCCTCCTCAGGATCTCAGGTCCTGCAGGAAACCTGTGTCTGCATGGGCTCCACTCCACAGGCTGTCATTCCTGCCAGGAGCCTGCTCCAGCTCCCTAATTGCAGTTTCCCCCAGGGCACATCCACCTGCTCCCATGTGGGGTCCCCACGGGCTGCAGGAGCATCTCTGCTCCCTCATGGACCTCCATGGGCTGCAGGAGCATCTCTGCTCCCCCATGACCTCCATGGGCTGCAAGAGCATCTCTGCTCCCCCATGGACCTCCATGGGCTGCAGGAGCATCTCTGCTCCCTCGTGGACCTCCATGGGCTGCAGGAGCATCTCTGCTCCCTCATGGACCTCCATGGGCTGCAGGAGCATCTCTGCTCCCTCATGGACCTCCACAGGCTGCAGGAGCATCTCTGCTCCTCCATGACCTCCATGGGCTGCAGGAGCATCTCTGCTCCCCCATGGGCCTCCACAGGCTGCAGGAGCATCTCTGCTCCTCCATGGACCTCTATGGGCTGCAGGAGCATCTCTGCTCCTCCATGACCTCCATGGGGTGCAGGAGCATCTCTGCTCCCCCGTGGACCTCCATGGGCTGCAGGAGCATCTCTGATCCCCCGTGGACCTCCATGGGCTGCAGGAGCATCTCTGCTCCCCCCTGACCTCCATGGGCTGCAGGAGCATCTCTGCTCCCCCGTGGACCTCCATGGGCTGCAGGAGCATCTCTGCTCCCCCATGACCTCCATGGGCTGCAGGAGCATCTCTGCTCCCCCATGACCTCCACGGGCTGCAGGAGCATCTCTGCTCCCCCATGACCTCCACGGGCTGCAGGAGCATCTCTGCTCCTCCATGACCTCCACAGGCTGCAGGAGCATCTCTGCTCCTCCATAACCTCCACAGGCTGCAGGAGCATCTCCCATGACCTCCGTGCTCTCAGGGGCACAGCTGCCTCACCATGGGCTGCACCATGGGCTGCAGGGGAATCTCTGCAAGAGCACCTGGAGCACCTCCTGCTCCTCCTTCTCCACTGACCTGGGTGTCTGCAGGGCTGTTTCCTTCTCAGTTTTCTCATTCCACTCTCACAGCTTCTGCCCAGTAATTTTTGCCACTTGTTAAATATTATCACAGAGGCACCAGCAGCATCATTGGTGGGGCTCAATGTTGGTCTGGGGAAGGTTCATTTTAGAGTCAACTGGCCCTGGCTCTGTCCAGCATGGGGCAACCCCTGGTCTCTTTTCACAAAGGACACTCCTGAAATCCCCTGACTACCAAAACCTGATCACATAAACCAAATTAAAGCAGTGAGATTCTGTTCAAAATGTTTTGTAGGAGCTGAGGGTGCTCAGTGGCATATTGAATACTATTAAATTCCATAAGATCTGATATAAACTCTTCAAAGGAGGCATCTTTCTCTCTGTTTGGAAAGTTCATGTTGGGTGCTAGAAAATTTTTATGTTTTAAATCATTGTAATAACAATTAGATAAATCAGTATGTATAATATTGAGGCTTACATTGTGAAATCCTGATTTTCCTTAGAGAAAGCAGTCAGCTCCATGACACAACAGGATGTAATATTAGATAGGAGGGATAATAAAGCCACCATGTAATGATGAGTACACCCCACCTTGCAATGACTAGAATTTAAATAATGTCTGAAGTTATTGATTAACCCAGGTTTAAGTAGTATTTATCTTTTCCAACTGCATGCTTGTTTTATTGAAGAGCAGAGGAGTTGCACCTTCCACATTCAGGCTAAGCAAAAATGGGCAGTTCACATGTAAGTAGTTACTTAATTTGGATTGTCAAGAATGCAATGATTTCCTGGTTTTATTTTTGTCAATTTTCACTTTATATGGCATTAATACAGCTGCAAGTGAAGATTTAAACTCAAAATCTACTTTGTGGGGGAAACTTGTATGCAGCTGGTAACATTGCTTCATAACAGTACATGAATAATGAAATTATTACTGCCACACACAAGTCCTGAGTGCTTTAAAGCTCCTTGTGTCTTGAACAGGGCAGCACTTTCATTTGAGAAAAAGAAATGATGCACAGGATGTCATGGAAAAACTAATTTTAGCTAGTTTAGCGAATTTGTGTTGGAACATTCTGCACACTAAAATAATTCCCTAAAGAAATATGAAAAACTTCCTGTCTCAAAGGCCAATACTTTCAAAATTTGGGTGTTTCTCACAGAACAATAGGGACAGGAGTAGTCTTAAAGTGTAGTATTTACAGAAGGTCCCCATTAAAATCCAGGTGTCAGGCATCAAATTACTGTATGAGGTTTGACTGGGACAATTTTTGGTAACATTTGTCTGCATGAAGATATTTACCATCAAAATGACCTGATTGTCCAAAACTTCTGTGTGACAGCTCTGAATAATTAGTTCCTCTGCAAGTTAAGTAGCTTGTGCTGAGGAAGATGGGGGTCTTAGCTCCAATTTTGAAACTAGTGGATAAAAGCAGTGTTTATTCAGCAATGCATTTTCTCCTTGAATGCAGAATTCATGCAGTTTTGCAGTAGATATCAACAGAAGGCAACCTGCTTGCTGATACAGGCTAAAGTGAGTTTCTGTAAAGTTTATATTATCCTGTAACTATTTTTTAAATCCAAATCCAGCAAGGCCTGGAGACATGCCAAGGTTCTGATCCTTTTGGACCAGCTCCCCAGGACGTTTTCTTTGGCAGAGTGAGCAAGACACCCCATACCACCCATACACCCCATTTGCATAAAGCTCCAGCTCCAGATCCAAGGAGCTTTTTGTCTCCCTGTGAGTGGGATGATGGTCCCATCTCCACACCATCTTTTTGCAGTCTGGCTGTTTGCTAAGGGGAGAGGAGTGAGCAGATCAGCAGCACTGCCTGTGCCCTGCAGTTCCACCTGTGCCCAGGAGACACAGCCAAGGAGGCTCCTGCTGCACAGGACACACACATGCCATAGGCTGTCAGCAGGCATCTCCTGAGGGTCCTGGAGGGCCTTTCAGTGGACAGCACATGGAATGCAGTGCAGAGCAAACATATTCCATTCACATTTAAACTGTCCAGAGGGGGTGTATCCATGGTGTATCCATGGCAGGGGTGATCACAGACTGCAGCTCAGGCAGCTTCAGCAGGTGTGGGAGCTCCATGCTGGATTAGGTGGTTTGGATGTGGGTGCAGGACACCACAGTTGTGCTGCAGGCTACAGTGGGAACAGGGATCCCATGCTGGAAGAGAATCCTGTCATTCAGTCCAGACTCATCTGGGAATTGCATCTCTTTGTTGCTCCTAGAAAGTTACAAGTAATCTTGGAGAAATGGCTGCATCTGTGTCAGAGAACTGCTTCTGGAAGAGCAGAAAATAAAATAGAAGTTCTTGCCCGAGCTTTCCAGCTGCAGTTTGCTGTTTCTCCTAATGTCATGTTTTGTAACCAGAGGCTCATGAGTGTCTCATACATTGTGTTTTCTAAACCTCCAGAGCCAGACTTACAAACTCGCAGAGGATAGACGGAAACCAGCCGTAGGGGCTGCCAGTTTGTCAGCAGATGAGCCAGTAAGAACTTCTTTTGTGGAGGATGGAAGGGGCACTGTGGTGCTGCAGCACCTGCTGCTGTGGTTTATGGTGGCTTTGGGAGGCTCTGCAATGCACAGAGGCAGCTTCTCTTTTGTGGTCAATACTGGTGCTAGAAAGCTGGGTAAAAATGGCTTTTTTTCATTCTGTTGAATAATAAAACAACAGAATTTTATCCACTTTGAAATTTCAGAAGTTAAATTTTTATTTAATAGCTTCTGCTGGGAGAAATATAAAATGAATCATCTGTGTCAAATGAGGTATTTTATTTGGCTAAATGAGTTTAGGTTTTAAAACTTTTTTTAAACTATAATTTTTAAATTGAGTTCTCATTGAAAGCTAACCATTCTTCAGTGAAAAGCTTCCATTATGTAGATGTTAAAATTGAACTTTTCAGCTCTGTCAGAATGTCTCATTTTAAAATGGAGCTTTCATCAAAATTCATGTCTTCCTGAACATGTTACTTTGAATAAAAGTATCAAATGTTACTGAAAAAAATGCTTTCAGAAAAATTTTCCAACTAACCCCAAAGTGTACCTTTCTCTCAGAAACTGAGCTGCACCTGATGAACATTACAGCTCCAAATCTGCATATTTTCATCTGCTTTTTACTCTCTAAATTCGATCCAGAACTTTTTTCCTCCAATCAATGTTTTTTGATGCACATCCTTTGCAATTTAAAGTCTCTTAATTATTTTCTGTGTTTGCAGTCTTATATCAAGCTTATCTGTGCATCTGATGTCCTTAATATTAACAAATAGAGTCAATCCACCTGGAAATCTAGATAGCTGCTCTGCTATAAGGAAGATGCTTTGGGGACAATTTGGGAATAGCAACAATGCTTTTCATTCTATGATTTGAGAAGTTTGATTGATTTTTACTTATGTAAAATTGTGTAAATTTTTTTAAATCTTCTGTCTCTCAAAAATCCATGAAGACTGCATATGCACAATTCCATGGTGTTTGTGAGTTTAATTAACCTTGGGGTTGGGTGAGTTCTTTGGTTTGAATTCAAATTTGTTGAGATTCTCTGCAACAGCCTTGGCTTTCATCTTGTCATTGCAAAGCAGATGAAACCTTCTTCCAGGGAGGACTCTATAGTGTAAGGGGATGGCAGGTTGTTGTGGGCCATATGGTTTGGCAACTTGAAGGTCAAAAAAGTAAATATTACCTGGAGAACATATCTGCCCCAGGAGCCCTCTGGGGCATAAGCTCACAAAACTCACAAGGACTTCTCTGTTGCCTATAAACATTACTGTCCTTGTAGAAATGTTTCCCTAGTACAAGTATTACCATAGCATAATTTTATTATCTCATCACAAAGCTCCACAATTTCTCTTTGTTGCTTCCCCTGGCAGAGCAGTGCTCAGGGACAGGCGATTCTTGTTCAGCCCTGGCCATTAGCCCACAGTCAGCAGAAGACAGAAATAACTTCTTGTTTAGCTACCCCCCACTGCGGGAGATGTGTGGCAGATTCTTTTCATTTCCATGGTCTCTTATTATCCAGGAGATTTGCTGTTCCTTTTACATCTGAGACTGTCCTGTGAGTGCTGCTGTAGTAGATGTTAACAAGTGGCTACCCATGAAAAAATTACTATGCATTTGTGGCAAAAAAAATAAAACCCATCTGAAATATCAGAGTTGCTACATTTATGTTTTACATTATGTAAATAGGTCAAGTAGTTATGTTTTACAAAAACATTAAAAAAATCCAAAGTATCTGGACTCTAATTTTAGAGTTTAGAGTTTTAGAGTTTAGCTCTCTAGTTTTTATATACCCTACTAAGTTCTGTTGTTACTATTAAAGAAGTTTTTTTCACTAGACTGTCATCTCCATTAGGTGGGGTATTGGCACAAATCAGTTATGATATCTGGTAGCTCAAGCTTAGGTGCCTCAAAAGAGGGGCCCTGAACAAAGAAACCCCTTGGCAACTAAACCCTCTCAATCCAAACTCCCCATTCCTCATGCAACACTCCAGACCAAGGATAATATTAGGGGTCTTCTCCCTCAGTATTGGTTCACTGTTTTGTTACCAGGTGGTTGCTATGTGGTCATCTTCACATGCCCTGAGGTCAGTTTGGTGGGGGTTTTGGTAAGTTCTGTATCCCACTTTGGGGTATGGTTGTCACAGTTCATTACCACAATCAATGGGCTGTTCACTCTAGCCACTGATTTTTAAGTAATATTTAAGCTGCTAACTTTGTCTATTCTATGTCTATTCTATTACTAATGTTCTGGTTGTTCACATTTCACTACAATCAATCTGTACTGTTCTTAATATGAGATTATTAGCTCTGGATTTCTCTGTAATCCATCGTTGACTTACACAACATAGCCATATGGTTCAGATAAAGTTCAGTTTGTAGCTCCACAACTCTAACTATTATGTCAAGCAAGAAATTTGCTACTTTCAAATAATATAAAATTTTCAACAGTTGCTATCCAGAAAATGACTCTGTCTTTATTGTTGACTATGACTAGTGGCTGAAGCAATGGACAGCCCATTGATTGTGGTGTATGAACTGCTGCTTTAGGTGACTCAGCTGATCTGGGAGTATCTTGAAACTTCCTCCACCTCCTTCCTGTGAGGTAGAAAGGTGTTAGACACACAGACCTCCAAGTTCTGTAGGCACAGTTGGTTTGTTGGACACTAAACATGCATGTCTGTACAGTAACAGCACTTCTGTGTGTCTGTGAATGTACAGATGGTGTTTAGATAGAGTGTCTTGCAGAGATGTATTTTAGAAGCAATGAAGGGGCCAAAGGGTGAAGCATGTCCTCTTGGGGCTTCCCTGCTGGGCTGCAACATCCTTCAAGTTCTTTTCCCTTTAAATAACTGAGCTTTAAAATACATGGAAGGGTGAGCATGATGTTCCCAAGGATTGTGCCCATGGATTTCAGGCCTGTGTAGATGTTCTTAAGTCATGTTCACTTTCATGCTGTTATACACAAGAATTTACTTCAGTTCCATCAAGGTTAGCTCATCATAAGTCATCATAAATGAGGTGTCAAATTTTTAATAAGACATAAGAACACTTGAGTTAAAAATCTGGTATCTCAGCTGAAAAAAGAGGCAAAATATAGTGTTATCCAAGTCAGTAAAATATGGTCAATAAAATAAAAGGAGTCTACCCCCATCATAACAAAGAATTATTGCCAACTTGAAAAACTTGATTTATCTGTGGTGAATGAAGCCATTTGTTTGCATTTTGTATGGCTTCTATTTGCAAGATAAGTAATCAAGGGAAGTGATGTGAGGCATGACTCATGTCTAACCACAGGCATGGTGTCTGAAGATTTCCTGCATCCTTTCCTGCCTTGGCTTCAGCAGCCCCACCAGGTGAGTCAGGTCCTTGTCAGCCCCATGCCCCCTCTGCCAGCCCCATGCAGGTGCTGGGGCTCTCACACATCTCACAGGTGTCTCTATTTAAGCATCTGGATTGAGCCTTCTAAAAATAAAAGCTGCAGTTTTTCAGCTTTGGCATTCCCACTGCATGCTGCCCTGGTAGTTAATAGATTTTAAAAGTACTCTGTTAGCATGTTCCATCAGCCACAAAAAGTTTTGAAAACATTAAAACTGGACACTATCAAA
Organism: Agelaius phoeniceus; assembly: GCF_051311805.1. Taxonomy (NCBI): domain Eukaryota; kingdom Metazoa; phylum Chordata; class Aves; order Passeriformes; family Icteridae; genus Agelaius; species Agelaius phoeniceus. The sequence goes on along the minus strand of NC_135265.1, from coordinate 143,107,130 downwards.
TTCAGCCATGAGAGAACCACCCCAAACTTAAATTTTTCTCTTAATTGTGGGTTTCTCTGTCATGGTGACGAGCATGAATAAATTGGATAAAAAAGCAATCATAGATGATATATTAACAGCTACTAGAAACAGTAGGGATTTTGTAGGAGAATGAGGGTTTTAATTTTGCAGTTTAAATAACTGTCAGGGAAATTATCTTCACTATTGCCACTTGTTTGTAATAGGAGAAAGTAACTGTGACTGTTTCTATTAGGATCTTGTTGTCACTGCAGGTTTAGTCCCAGATGTAGAAAATAAGGTTTGCACCTCTCAGTTTGGAAAGAGTAACAGAGTCATGGCAAAGGCTGTTGACTAATTCATAAAAGTTACACATATTTTATTATCCAGTATAGAATTCATATAGAAATTGTTTTGATCCTGATAGCACCAAACCATCAGGAACAAGCAAGCTGACAGTGTGTGTGGCTGTCATGCAGCTGTTAGACACAGAACAGCCACAAGGATTTGGGAGAATGACAGCCTGGCTGGCAGATAGCAGATGGCATTTGGAGACACTGATACCATTCTCTGAGCCGGCAAGGAGGCAGTTGGCAAATTTTCAGCTGCATATTGTGGTTGACAGAGAAAAATGCTCAAACAAATAAAAATGAGAGGTACATTTTACAAAACAGGTGAAGAAGGAACCTTGCAGACAAAAGGACACTTCTTAAGGTTGAACTTTGCCAATTCATTTGTCAAAAATGTGTTTGTCAACCCCACCTCTTTATGACCACAGCACAAACCCCAGTGCTTGCTGATACAGCCCTGCTGCCAACACACCATAGCTGTTTGCCTTTAGATGTTAGTGCCTGTTTTAGCTTTACATTTCAGAGAAGTTTCTACCTGAATGATTGAGCCTCAGAACTTGAACTTTACTGAAGAAGAGCTTGCAGAAGAATTCCTTACTTTGGTGGGAGGATGATAGGAGATAGTGAACACATCATCTGCTAATGATGAGATATCTGAGTGACCTTTCCCAGTTAGATGAGACTTGACCTTGCCTACCAGTAATTGGTCTTTGTTTCTTTTGCTTAGCTATTATATTAAAGAGCTGTAATATTTGGAAGTTTTTCTCATGGGAGTACTCACACACTGCAGTGAAATGGGCTTTATCTGCTTTTTTGCCCTTTCTGATTGGTGGTCTTGAGCCTTCTCAGCAGGTCAACCTTTTGTGACTGGGAATGTTTTAGTAAATCAGACTATGGAAGAAGTACAAATGTAGCATCATGTTTTCAGTCTGTCTTTGGAAGTAGATCAGGATCAAAATGCAGCAGCCTACTTCTGTGTTTGTTCTTGTGTTTTATTTTTCTCCAAGGATGGAAATGCTTGAGATGAGTGATGAGGCTTGGGTTGTCTTAAAGACTCTTCTGGGTGGGAGTTCAGAGTTTCTTCTGATAACAGGATGTTATCCTGATAACATGTGATGCACTAGAAGGGTTTAACCACAAGATCTAAGAACACATATCCTTTTCTTTTTTCCCTAGTCATTATTGTTAGTCTAGTTAAACCTGGATTCCAGCTGCATTATAGCTCATTAAAGACTTCTGCCAAGATAAATAATTAATCTTAAGTATATGTGTGTTTATAAAAAATTAATCATGTAGGTGCTGATTTGCCAAAAGCTGTCTTCTGTGACCCAAGTGTATTAGATACAGTTTAACCAATGAGATGCACACCCTGGTCCTGGTGTTTGTTACACTAACAGGGTGACTACATGGTTTGGAATATTTCCTTGTACATAGAGAAAATAAATTTCCTTCTCCACACAAAAGATAAAGACAGGAATCACAGAACTGGAAGGCATCTTGAGATGTCAACTCACTTAACCATTGCCTAGAGCAATAATTAAATGTCTGTGAAGAATAAGAAGCTCTGCCCAGACCAGTCCTAGCAGCTCTCACAGCACTGAGCTGGAGAGATGGTTCATTAGCTGGAGACTCCCCAGAGCTCTTTGAACTGGTGGCTCAGTGTTTGTGCATGGTGAGAACTGAGAAACCTCCACAGTTTCTCTAGCTTCCAATCTAGGCTGGGTTTCCAATTGTTTTGACTTGTTTTTCTGGTATTCCTGTCCTCACCTTTAGGACATTATGGCTTGTTTGGGACTTGGCTTCCCAAAGAAACAGGATGGAAGAGGATCCAAGATGCTGCAATATGGATATATCTGTTATCCTAGCTAAAAACATTGGAACCCACCAGACAACCTTAGATTAATTTACTAGCAAGGTGCTAATCTCAAAATTAGTAGTGCCTGTTATGTGTCTTGTAAATCTTAAGAACAGAGCAACTGTATTAGAAATCCCCTGAACAAAAGACTGAGGCATGAACTCAACCCTTCTAAGAGACCAGAGAATCCACACAGTGTTGGGCCATTGTGCTTGTGCCCATCACAGGAATTGTTTCAGCTGCAGTGAGCAGCTGAACCAAAATCAGGCAAACAGGAGCTCTAAATCTCTGGGAAATCAGGCAGAGAGGTTGTGGGTGCTCACGTGCTTGATAGAAAGGAAAGCTCAGGTTGATGCACATGGAACTAGTTTATGCCATTCTTTCTAAAACCTCATTTTTCTCCAATGCATTTTTTGAACATAATTAAATATGTTTGAAGAAGAAAAAGATGGGTGGAAAAACTCTGGCATGTTTGTGTAGCCCACCCCCAGTGCCCACTGGTGATGCTCCCAGGTATGTGAGAAAATTCACACCAGGTTGATGGGTGCAGACCCATAGGAGGCCACTGATGTCTGACAGGCAGCAGGCAGCTCACCCTGGGACATCTCAAAAGCATCAGAGACCTATGTTAGACAACTAAATACTGCCCTAAATTTTATTCCTGATCCCACTCAAGTGTATGAGTTAATGCTCTAAAGACCATGGCTGGGTCAGTCTGCCCTTTCTGTCTGCGGCCACTTTTAGATTTAATTTTTATTTCTTTTAAATAGCAGCCAAAGAGAAGCTTGAAGTTAGACATCTACTAAATAAAACACATAAATTGTACCTGGCAAAAATGAAGACTAGGGCAGGCACTCAGCATAACTGCATCAATCCAGCTCTTTTTAGAGCTTTGTCTACAGCTACTGGAGCTGATCTCATCTGCTCTGATCAGCAACCATGCTCCTCCTGGTTCTTCCCAGTGATCTTTTTTAAGGGTCTGTGCCTGCATTTATCCATGAACATCATCAGCATCAATCTCTTAGAGCTGCAGCAGGTGACCAGCACCCCGAGCAGCTGCTCCTTTCTTTGTTCTGACAGAACTCCTCCCTAAACCTGTTCCTGAGCAGCCTTGTGGCATCTGCATGAGATCATGGAAATGGAAAAATAGCTGTGATTGCTCAAGCTGTATTATCAACTGTTTTCAGAGAGCTGTTGTTGCTCTCTTTTGCAATACAGGAAACTACCTGACATGTTCATGGCAGCACTTCTGTTCTTTTCTACTGACAGATGAGCACTTTGTACCTATTGCAAACTTAATTGTCTGTAACCCAAGGAAAGCTCTAGATTTTAGGAGTGTCTGCAATGTATTGCAGCAACCTACCAGTGCCTCTCCTGATGCCTTGAATCCATCAGAGCTCTTGTTCCTCCACCCCCACTGGGTTTGCTGACCTTTGCTAAACTGTTTATTTGTGCTCCATAAGGGCTCCACATGCTGAAACATCAAAGAAAAATCTACAAAGCTTCTCTAAGCATTGCAGATCATCTTCAACTATAAACTCATCTTACAGCTCCCTAAAGTCAGATGTAAATTATAGTAGCAAAAACTACTTGTTGTGCTTTAAAACAAGTTAGAACAAAGCAAGTTAGTTTTAGATCTTTTATAAACTGTCCAGTTTAATATAAATAAATCTGTGGCAATTTTAGCCAAAGCTGCAGGGAAACAGGTTATTGTCTAAAACATGCTTGAGTGAGACATAAAACTATTCAGGATAAGAGAAAACAAGTTGACACAGGCCATAAATACAGCTATGCTGGAAGTGAAAAGAATATTTTTTACCATCAGAACTCTGGTCACATTAATTAATATAGAACTATAGGAGAGGAATGAGAAGAAAATTAAATAAATGAGTGGATGGAGCTGGACCAGTTTGTGAAAGCAAGTTCCCTTACACCCTAGCTTCAAAGTTGTTTGCAGTCTGTCCACCTGAAATATCAGACTCCACATCATGCTCCTACCAAATTTGCTAGAATACTTCTAAATCAGTGACTAATCTAATCTAATCTAATCTAATCTAGTGTTCTAACTCTAAAAAATAACTGCATTAAAGTGGTTCTGCCCATATTTTTAGAAGAAAAATTACTACAGGTTACAAATGGTATTAAACATCAATTGATTTTGCCATGTATCCCTTACAGGAAAACCCACCTGTGAAAATCCACAGGGTTAGGAGTACAGCTCTGAAACAGCTCTCCCTCTCCTGCATTGGGAAGCTGTGTCAGTGGGAAGGTCAAGGATGGGACTCAGCAAGTAGTGAATTTTAGCCAGTGCTTCTCAGCTGACCCAGGAGCTGGCTTTGACAGTCACCAATGTCAGATTTCCCTCTATAAAGATGATGCTGGTATTTCACACAGTACTAACAGAATTCTGTCCCCCAGGTGCATCATTTAATGATTTGCAGTGACTTTTTTAAAGACAGAGGCTTTAGCAGACTCAATAAATTCCTCTGGTGCTTTAAAACAAACATGTCCTGAACATTGAAACAGGCCTTCCTTCCTGCATTATTTTTGCCTTGAAAAGAAATGTTTCTGTGTTTATGTCTTTATGAATAATCATAAACCTACAATGTTATTTCAGTTTCTGGTGGTGCCATTTTCCTGCCTGCTGCACCTGTGCTCCACACAAACACAACACCTACAGTACCAGTTGTACCTAGGAGTGAGGGGCTCACTAAACCTGAGGATAACTGACCAGCCATCAAGGCACGAGAGAGCCAACCTAAATATATATGAAGAAGAAAAAAATGGGTGGAAAAACTCATGAGCTGGCCATGACCAGGTGTACCTGCAGTGGGTTAGGGCAGTGGGAGCTGCAGAGGCAGCACCAGCAGGAGAAGGGCAATTCCCACAGCCCAGCACTTCTGGTGGGCAAGGCAAGGCAAGGCACAGGACAAACCAGCTCCTGCCTTTGTGTGGTTGTGCAGGTGTTTCTGTGCAGGCTTAATGTCTGAGAAGTGGGAGACAATCCCAGATGAAGCCTTTTTCTTCTCACCACTGCACCTTCTGTCCCAGGTCACAAGGCAGTGAATGTGAAGCAATAGTTCTCAACTCCTATTGTTGCAGGGAATCTGAGAGTCTATAAATTAGAATAGCACTTGGATAACTACAAAGTAGTAAAATATCTACATTTGATATGTTAGCACTTTTCTCTGTATTTTGTGCTACAGAAATTTCTCCTTTTTTCTGTGTTTTCAGCTGCTTCTTTAGTCCTTTTGGTTTGCTTTGCAAACAACTCTAGAGCAACTTCAGTACTGGCTGCCTAACACAGGCAGCAAGATCTACCATAAGCACACTAACACTACAGAGCCAAAGGGTATTTCCCTGGAGCCTTCTCTTCTCCATGCTGAACAAGCCCAGCTCTCTCAGCCCATCAGTGCATTTCCTTTGTGCATGATGCCATTGAAGAAGCACCTACACTCTGCCAGAATAGAAAACTGTGACTGGAATTCATTTTGAATAGTTATCAGTGCATCTGCTTTCTAACTTTGTGGTTTTCCCTTTCCATTTTGACCCAAACTCCTGGGAAATTTGAAGATCATTAAATAAAATCTCCACTAGAAAATATTAGTTATGTATATGCAACTATTTCCATCTTGTTTGAAAGGTTTAGGAAAATTTGTGTGAGCATACAGTAGGATACATCTTTAAAAGCCACATTTGTCATAATGATGGGACAATCAAAGTGTTACCTTGTGCTGTAGGATGAAATTATTACATTGTTATTGTACCTCACTAATTGTTATAGTTGCAAAAATAACTTTGTGTTTCACCTACCATTAGCAGTAGGTCCTATCCTTGCTTCTAACTGCATTGGAAAAGCCAGGTACCTAAATGGCTTCAGTCAATCACAAAGGCACATTGGTAAAGCAGTGTAGGGACTGGATTTGAGCTTTCCTCCTTGAGAGCTGACCCTTTGCCTTTTGATAGAGGACCCCTTCAGCCAGAGTGGTAGCTCTTTCACCAGAACTAGTAGATGACAGCCTGAAACTTTTGAAGCATACTAACAAACAGACTTCCAGACTGTATCTATACTTGTAAATAAAACTTGTTGTTCTCTGGCCTGATGGGCATGTGGCAGAGCATGGCCCACAGCCATGTGCCTAAATTACCTTTATTCCACAAGCAGAATGATGTTGTGCCAAATGTCTTTCAGGAATGGCCTCTGCCCTGTGCTATCCCCAGAGACATGGAGGTTAATCAGCCATTTAACCTCTTCTGCTCCTCAGCAGGCTGGTGGCATTTTCAGAAGGGCTTAAAAGCAGACTGCCATGCCCTGCAGTATCACAACTCTTAATTAACAGTGGTGTGCCAGTGGCTGGCAGCCCTGCAAAGCCAGCAGCCAGATCCACATGTTGCTCTTTAAATGGAAATGCCAAAGCACTGCCAGTGCCCACCTAGACCCTGTGGTGTGCATACTGGCTTGTGCTGCTTGACTTAGGGGCCCAGAACCTCTGTTCTACTACTGTTTTAGTTTGGGCATTTAAAATATTTGAGTAATCGTGTTAGAGGAGCTGAAATTGTTGTTGTCATTATAGTCTCAGATAATTCTACTCTTTTCTGAGAAACAGCAGAGTGGAGGGTGTACCAGCATTGCAGCCCCTGTGACTCACAGCTTGGGAGATTACAGCTAACTCAGATCACAAGGAGCAGGCATGGTTTTCTGTTTACATTGATATGTCAGGCTGTAAACTGCTGCAATGGCTGTGGACTTTGAGTTATTATCTGTCCCTGTAAATTTAGCTTGAGGTAGCCACATGTATTATTTTGCCAAAATAAAAAAAATAAACAAAAATCACTTTCTCAGCAACAACGAAAAACCCCAGCTTTATCACAGTATGTATCTCCAATTATCTTGTTTGCATGAATGTATCAATACAAGAAAGGTTTTCAGGAGCAGTTTTTATCCAGATGGTTGGGAGTGTTCACAGTACTTAAAAATGTACTACAGAGATAGTTCCTGATTCTGCTAAGGTGTTTGTATTGGCCTGCTGTTAAAGTGGTACAAACCAATAATATTTGATCTGGCATAAAGATGCTAGTATGAAGTTATTATCCTTAAATTCTTTGAATAAGCCATAACTGGCAGAACAAAGTTCTATAGGTCATGTGTGTCATATGGTGACATGTTATGTAGGGTACATACACATGCATACATACATATATATATATTTATTTATTTATTTATTTATTTATTTATTTATATTTATATGGTGACAAAGTTATATAGACCACTGTGGTTTTTATGTGGTGACAGCAATTTGTGGATCCATTCCAGGAACCTTAGGGATAGATACAGTATTTCAGCAAAGCCCAGCCTGAACTTCAAGGTTTTGATGGTGTGAACAAAGATTAAGCAAGGACCTGGCCCCAGCTGCTGTCATTCTAATGCAGAATTGTTTCCCATGTTTTTCCCATGTGTTTCCCATGTTTCTGCTGTGTCTCTGTCTCTTCCCAGTCAGCCCACAAGCACCACCATCACGGCTCTGATGCAGAGAAAGATGCCAAGAAAATTCACAGTGCCTGCAAAGGAGCAGGTAAGAAAGACTTTTGTAGATTTTTGGACTTTGTGCCAAGGGCAGATCAATATTATAGAAAGCATATACATGAACTTAGGCAAACCAACTGTTCCAGCCAGTTTTAGGTAATCTTTATGCTCTCTGTCAAATACTGACTCAAAGAACATTCACACCCATGAAGATAAATGGGAAGGGAAGCCAGCCTGCTCCTCAAAGACTGGTAAGATCTAGCTTGATAATTGCATGTCTTCAGAGCATTAGGGTAAACATGGTATTTGTTCCCTGTGGCAGGAACATCAAGCTGCCAAGATTAATTTGATAGTCACAGGGTCTAGCTAGTCAGGTTAGATTAAGGTCATGGTTAGATATCCTTTCTCAGGCCTCCAGGGACCAGCAAAGAACATCATCACCTCCATATTTCATCAGAGCCCACTGCAGCTCCATCAGCTGAAAGGAATTTACAGTGATTTCAACCTTCACCAGTGATTTTTAACTGAAAATAACTGTCCCTCACCATCTTCTGAGGCAGTTTGAAGTAAGCCTGACTGCATTGATGTGAATGAGGAATGCATAGTGTTTCACGGGATCCTAAGGTCCATGGAGGTGACAATGTTCAGTAAAGGAAGAACATCCAGGCAGCACACAAGATCAATAAGTTATTAATTCACTCCAGTTATTTGCACAGTTAATATGTATTTAAGCATTTCTTCCTGGTATAGCACTGACATGCAGAATCAGCTAGTGAAGTGTTGAGTTTTAGGAACTGTTCCTGTCTTACCAAGTGAGCCCTCTCATGACAATTGCCAGAGGACTCTCCTAACTGAGAGTTTAACCCAATGTTATCAAATAGGAATACAATTCCTTCTAAAATTGGACCATGCCTTCTGCCTTGGATCTAAGCAGGAAGAACTGGGCAAGATGCCCTAAAGTTGTCCTCCATGTACCTGGTGGTAATAGAGGCATGAAAACATATCAGCTGTTGCTGAATACCAGTATAATTTGTGTCTTTATCCTTTGTGCTGGTTGCTACTCAGAAACCCTTGTCGGTTCCTGCTCCTAAAAGCCTGAGATGAGGCACAGCACAAAGCCCAGAGATGGCCACACAAAGGCATCAGATGGCAGAGCTCAAGGAGAGCGTGGGGCAGTGACCACCGCAGGATGTGTGGGCATCAGCAGACCTGGCAAATGTCTTGATGCCTTTGGTCTGCCATCCTGTGGGCATCTGGGCAGTTCCCATCACAAGCTGGGTCATGTGTCTGTCCTGGCTCACATTCTCCATTTCTCGTCATGAAGAAATAATGCCCGAGTCCATCTGCTGGCCCTCAGATGGAAGTGCACAGGATCCCTGTGCTAGTGCCACAGCTGCCCTGTTGTGTCCTTTGTACATCCAGGTAACACCAGGAGCCCTGTGCTAGTGTCACAGCTGCCCTGTTGTGTCCTTTGTACATCCAGGTAACACCAGGAGCCCTGTCCTAGTGTCACAGCTGCCCTGTTGTGTCCTTTGTACATCCAGGTAACACCAGGATCCCTGTGCTAGTGCCACAGCTGCCCTGTTGTGTCCTTTGTTCATCCAGGTATCATCACTGTGGTCCTGTCTCTTTTTAGCTGTAACAAATGCCTTCCAGCAGCTCTGTTTAGTGCAAACATCTATTTATATGGCAGAGGGCAGCAGAAGTGCAAGAGCAAGGTTACTGCCTTTAGGAAGCTTTTTCAATCCATTGCATAAGTCAGAGCTCAAAGCTGAGTGAGGGCTTTTCCCCTGGAAGGGAGCTGCATGTCCAGCTCCCCTCTGTGATGGGCAGCACAGCAGCTGCATCTCTTTGGGCATCCCACACTCCCACTTCACTCTGATTTTTGCCAAGCAAAACAGCATTGGCAGAGACTGAGACCATTCAGGCTGGTTCCAGGTCCTTTTTCCTGACTCCATTCAGCAAAATTAAAACCAATTTTTTACAGGCTGTACATCCAGGCTTCAGGTTAATGAGCTGATTCAAACACATCCTTGCCTGCCTGGCCTCTTGCCCCACTGCCCTCACTCTGTTGTGCCAGCACAGCATTCATGCCATAACAAACTGGATCTGTGGCTGATCCCTTGGGACTGCTCAAACAAGCATTGTCACCAAAAACATGCATGTCAGCCTGTGGGCACTGACATAACCCTGATTGTAGGAGCAGTGTCTGCCCTTCTCAAACAGAAGACTCAATTTCTTTGCTATTAACTGCATGAGATGGTGAAATTTTATTTTATTGAACATTGTAGACTACAGTTTAAATTATCCTCAAAAGAATCTTAAATGCTACAAATCCTAAAGGTGGAACCGCTGGGGATATATGTACAGGAATTTTTTCTCTTTAGAGGCCACATTTTCTTTCCTCTGTATTAGATTGCTGATTATAAAATCCCTATGCACAACTTCTTTTTCAGGAACCAATGAAAAAAAAATTATTGAAGTCTTATCAAGTCGAACATCGGAGCAGAGACAACAAATAAAGCAGAAGTACAAGGATTTGTATAGCAAGGTATTTTGAAAAAAGGGGCCTCTCTGTTTGAAACCACTACCTCTGAAAATACAGCCTACAGGCCTCTGCTTTTGAAAATATCAAGGGCATAGTGCATTTAAGGAGGACACCAGTTACTTTCTGATTCAGCAATTTATTTTATCTCCTAAAATACTGATTATACTTCTAATTTTAGGCCTCAGAATCTTCTTGAAGTCAGCCTTAACCAGATCAGAGCATTTTAATCAAAGCTGGGAGAGCTAGAAAATAATTCATAACTGAAATAGAAAATATTTCAGCTTGTGTTCATCTTCAGCACATTCAGAAAAATAAGTTAATGTAAAAGGGAAATTATAAGTCAGAGTCCCACTTAGACCAGATGCAAATTCATACAAACTATTTGATTTCACACAACTTTATATTTATTGAGTTTAATAGAAGAATTTAATAGAAGTTTAATTGATTTCTTCCAATCATGAAGTAGAACATGTTGCAAAACTAAGAAATTTCATTGGGCACTTGATTTCTGCAGGAGGCATAAACTGCCTTAATGATTTTGTGTGTATGAAAAATAAAGCTTCTAAAATATTGTTTCAGTAAACACCTGAATCCTGCAGACTTTTTTATTAAACTGGTATTTTCTTAGTGTCTGCTTGCTCATTAATAACTGTCAATAAGAGAGTCAGCACAGAAGATGAATGAAAGCCTTCTATATGTAAAATTTACAGAAAGCATGATACAGATTTTGGTTACATAAATACTATAGATGTTGTTCTAGAATGAGAGTTAATACATATAGGCATTAGAAATTATCAAATGCCATGAAACATCACAGTGGCATCAGCTCATAGCAACCCTTCTGCTCTCCTGGGCAGCCTGAATCTCCTGGGAAGGAGGCACAAGTGGTACCATCTCCCTCCTGCTGCTCCAGGAACTTGCAGCATTTGTGGGGTGTGTGCTGAAACTGCTCCAGCACAGATGGCAGCCTCTGACTTGAGCAGTTGAGTGTTCATGTGCAGTTGTGCAAGCAGGAACTTGAGAATTATAGAGCTGGATTTCTCATTCAGTGTTCTGACCTTGTCAAGCTTCCCTAGTGCAGGAGATAACTGCAGACAGGAGTTCCAATGCACCCTCAGCTGGCATCCTCAGCATGCACTAGCCAGCTCTCCTCCAGGGTCCTACTGAATTTTGATTTAAGGTTGATGTGGGTATGTGTGTGTAAAAATGCTCTTGCTTGGCACAAAAGCACCTTGCAGAAACCTGCTGCTTTTTCCAGTAAGTCAGTTTTAACCAAAACTGACAGAAAGGTTTTTAGTTTGATCCCCTGTGTGGCAGCTCTTTCAAAGGAGGAAGCTTCTGTATTTTATTTGGGAGTAAACTGTTAAGTTTTCAAAACACTATTTTGCATTTATTTACACAAGTAAGAGTCATAACTGGGCTGATATTGGCTGGTATTTGAAGATGGGACAATCATTTCAGTCAATCTGAAGCCAAATCTTTAGGTATTTTACTTTGTAAAAAAAAAAAAAGTCTGTATTTTAAGGCCCTTAAAAAATTGTTTTGTCCCTTTTTGGCAGAGAAGGAGCTTTTAAGTCATTAGATTCCCTGAAACAAATTAAGAAATCCTCTAATCTCACCTCAGCTTTTGCACTAACCCTCCTGACGTCCCCACAGGAGATGGAAGAGGACCTGAAAGCAGACCTGAGTGGGAATTTTGAGAAGGCTGTGCTGGCTTTGCTGGACTTGCCCTGCGAGTACGAGGCCCGAGAGCTTCGGAGGGCGATGAAGGGAGCGGGGACGGACGAGTCGCTGCTGATTGAGATCCTCTGCACTCGGAGCAACAAGGTCAGGGCACCACCTTGTGGGACCTGCCTTGGGCAGCAGGGCAAGGAGCTCACCAACAGCATTCCTGCAATGGGGATCAGTCCAGCTCCTGTGGCTCTTGCCAGTGTTTGCAGCAGTAAGATTGCCATACTAGAGCTGAAACTCCAACAGGAGCTAAGACCAATAAAATTCACATTCCTTCCTTTATCCTACTCCTACCTGCCTTGGATGGCACGGGGGCAGCACTGGTGAGAATAATCCCTGGATACATGTTCAAGGGCAGCCTTGGCACTGCTCTGGTGGTTCAGAGGCACAGGAACATGATCCTTGTGAAAAAAAGAAATAGTTAACTCTTGCCTAAATGCAGGGAAAACCAGAGGGACACCTGCATGAATCAGGCACCTCTCAAAGCACTGTCCTCAACGAGGACTGGGAATTCACAGCTTCTCCCTCCCCTGTGGCTGCTGCACTTCTCACTCTGGTATTTTCTGGGTCCCTTAGGGCAGGAAGGAAATGATGAATCTGACTCTATGTTCTTAGAAGGCTAATTTACTATATTATGATTTTATATCAAAAAACACTATATTAAAACTATGCTAAAGAATAGAGAAAAGATACAGACAGAAGGCTAAAAGATAATAATAAAAAACTTGTGACTCCTTCCAGAGTACTGACACAGCTTGACTGTGATTGGTCATTAAGTTAAAACAATTCACATACTGGATAAAGACTCTCCAACTACATTCCAAAGCAGCAAAACACAGGAGAAGTAAATGAAATAATATTGTTTTCCTTTTTCTGTGAGACTTCTCAGCTTCCCAGGAGAAGAGTCCTGGGTAAGGGGATTTTTCAGAAAATGTGACAGTGACATCACACACTACAGGCATGGTGCTGACTTGCTGGTGTTTTGTTTGCTCATTTACTTATTATTTATTTATTTATTTATTTATTTATTTAATTTTTACTTTATTTTTTTGTTTTCCTAGGAAATTGTAAACATAAAGGAGGCCTACAAGCGTTGTAAGTAGTTTTATCTTTCAAACGCCTTCATTTAAAACCTTTCTCACTGGTTTAACTCTCATAGATTTTGTTTCTTCCCAGTGTTTGACAGGGATCTGGAGTCTGATGTTAAAAGTGACACCAGTGGCTCCCTACAGAAGATATTAGTCATGGTGCTAGAGGTGAGGCTGGGGACTTTCCTCTTATGCAGCTGCCTGACAGAGATATTCCCTTTTTTCCCTGAGTAACCATAAGAAGTATTGTCTGGCAGTTATAATAATGCAGTTATGATATGTAATATATGAATGAGGTAATTACAGTAAACAAAGGCATTCTTCAGTATAAGAGCCTTTCATATCTATGGCTTTTTAATATGTACCATTTTTGTTTATGAAACCACAGATAATTTTATCAATATTGATACTTTGAAAATAACAGGATTGTTTTACTGTTATTTATACCATGGTAAAGGCTAGAATACTCATTTTGAGGCTAGAATACTCATACTTTGAGGTCATGGCCCCATTATTCTGAATTTTTGCCTTAGACCACTAAATCTTATTTCCATCTCAGCTAAGGATTCCAGAATTCAGAGACAGAACAACTAAGAAAGAGATTGCTGTTCTGTTAGTTTTTCATTCATCAAAAAAAAAGCTTATTTTCCATTAGAATACATTTTATTTTAAACCCTTTTCATGAAATAAAGCGAAAAATCAACACCTTCATAAAGACACATTATAACTAAGAAAAATAGGAGCACATTGAGAAATGCAATGTGGTGGTCAGTCTGATCTGACAGCCCTGGGAAATGAAAAGACTGAATAAATAAAAGAAGCTTTAAAGACATAACAGTCACATCACTAAATACACCACAGTTTAGATTCTCATTCTGGGAAGCATTGGTGTAGCTCTTTCCAACATCCTGTATACTTTCAGGAGTGGCAAATACATTTATTGCTTTTTTTTGTTTTTCATCGATAATTTCTCCCAGGGATGGCAGTGCTGGTGAATGCTCAGAGTACATAGGTCAGTCAGGAAAACATTTCACAGTCACCAGGGCATATCCAGCCCTGTGAAAAGCATCAGCACTTCACTGCAGGTACTGGGCACCTTCCTGCTCCAGGGGCAGCAGCGTTGCCATCTCGTTAGGGCTCAGCACACAGCACATAAAGCTGGGGACAAACCCCACACGAAGGGTTCAGCAAACCCGGGGGTCCCACCGTGCCCATCCCCGGGCTCGTGTCAGCAGATGGCAGCAAAACCCCAACCCAAAAATCTGTCAGGGCCAGAGATACACAAATATCTGTGAGCTGAAAGGAAACCAGCTCTTGGTTGGGTGTTTTTTTACAGTTATCTCCTTTTCTGCAGGCAACCCGAGATGAGACCCAGCAGGTCAATGCAGAGCTTGCTGAGCAAGATGCCTCAGATCTGTACAAAGTAAGTGCAGTTGTGCAAAAATCCCTTTTTATCCCGTGCTGCACAGCAAGGGCTACCTCAGGGGGACTGAACAAACCAAGCACACGGGCAATGGCAACACAAAGAGAGGAGCAAGGGGAGCATGGGCTGGAGGATCCAGGGTTGTGGCTGACTTCATGTCTCTACTGTGTATGAACAACTGCTTCCAGAAAATAACATGTGCTTTTGAAGGCAGGAGAAGGCCGCTGGGGAACAGAGGAGCTGGCTTTCAATGAGGTCCTAGCAAAGAGAAGCTATAGCCAGCTGAGAGCTACTTTTCAAGCCTATGAAAAGGTGAGTTTATCTTCTGCAATGGGGGTTGCATAGGCCGTGACATATAGGTGCAGACCCTACAATGACATGTAATGATCTGAAGAGCCTTTTCCAACCTAAATGATTCTATGTAGAGTGGACAATCCTTTATCTGCCATTTTGTAACTTCTTGAATGCTTTAAGAATGTTGGAAAACATATTTATACAACTGTGTCCTGAGCATACAGAAATAGGTGATTTACAGGAGAAGCTTTATCTTCTGCCAGTGAAGATCCCATTCCCCTTCATAACCTACACAATACTCAGCCAAATAAATGTCACCAATGTCTGCTCCTTCCCACAGCTGCAGGACAGTGTACCCCCTGCTCCTGCAGCAAAAGGACAGGTTCACAAACTCCTGCCTTGAAGGAAAGATTTGCTTTTCTGGTGTTTTCTTCTCCTTCTCCTAAACAGAGCCTGGCATGGTGTCTCCTCCTGTTCTACCACTTCAACACACTCATATTGGCTGAGGAGAAGTTTATCTCCAGCCTTTTCCTCTCTGCCCACACTGGACAGATGGCCTGTGCAGGTGCTTTGCTGTGCTTTCCCCTGTCTCCAAGCATAAGGCAAAGGAGGCAGCAGGATCCTGGCTATTTAGTACTTTTCCCTGTGTCACCCAGCAGGGACATTTTACTCATGCCTGGGCCTGAACCTGACCTGATATGGAGATATCTTGCTAGGAAATTACCTCTGAAAGTCAAAGCAATGGGAGATCCAAGATCCTTCTCCTAGCAGCAAGGTGGAAGCTCAGCAGTGATATCTCAGGAAAGAGTCTCCCTCCAGCCTCTGGCTCACAGTCCTGAACTTCCCTGGGAAGACTCTGAGTTCATCAGAAAACTGTAGCCTCAGGCACTGAAGATGGAAAGAGCTCAAGTCAAAGCCATGTTTCAATGTCAACATAATAAGGAACCAATAGCTACAAAAACGTTTGCAGCTTAATCCAAGTTTGGGGCTGCTGCTGGCAGAAGAACAAACCCAGTCACAAACTGATACTCTCTCCCTTGGAGTGGCCCAAACCCTGGGGATTCAGTTAAATGCTCAATAGCCAAACTACCTTGGCCTTTGATTCCTTAAGCCAAGCAGATCTGTTTGCTCAAACCAATCCACCACATCCTGCCTGGCTGCACTCAAAGTAGGCCAAGATTAGAGCCAAAATCTTGCAAACATGCCCTTCTCTTCAGCTGGAGAGATACATAGGGTAAGATCTAAACCAGGTTGGTGCTCTGCAGAGCTTAAGCCATAAAGCCTCATGTGGTGCCCTTGCTGCCTTGCACACACAATCTCCCAGCTCTGACCTAAAAGTCAGAGTCTTGAAACTTGCAGGGACATCCTGATGCTCAAAGTAAAAGTGCAAAGAGCAAAATAAAAGTCTTTGACGTTCCTGAAGTTCACAAAAGTCAGGGTAAACTCTGTTTTGAAGAGACAGTCTGCTTGTCCAATTCCCTACAGAATAATACAAAAACTCTGAGACAACAGTGGTGCTTGTAAACTTAGCCTGGGAAGCCAAAGACAATAAGTAACAGAACTTCAGAGAGTTGGTAAAGCTCCAAAAATTATCTTATTTATGTGGGAGCCATCCAGAGCCTTTGAGAGAGGGTCTAGAGAAAGCTTGAACAGTTTCTGCTGACCAGGGGTCACTCAAGAAGAAGCTGCAGCTTCTTTGTCCCAGAGGCTGTCAGATACCTGGGACTGCCTGATGGAGATGATCCATCCCTTAACCACTGGGCCTTACCTGGCTGCACAGACCTTCTCTTGTGGATCACAATGGATCTGTGAGAATTTATGCCAGAGGAGAACTTCATCTACCTCGAATTACTCCTTTGGAAAGGCTCTAAAGGATCTGGAATGACCTTTTGCCATTTGGGTCCTGAATCTGATGCTGTTTTGACAGTGGGAAGAAATGTACAGACAGAAGCTCTTATGGCTCCTTTTTCTTCTCATAGGTGTGTGGGAAGGACATAGAAGAATCCATTAAAAGTGAAACCTCTGGAGATCTGAAGAAGGCTTATCTGACTCTAGGTAAAAAGCAAGAGTTTCAAGACCTTTCTTTTCTAGTTCTTGCTGTCACCTGACATTGATTGTTGGGGGTCTGTGTACAGCCTGGCAACAGCCATTGAGCTACCCCTAAACTGAGCTAACATATCTGCCAGGGAAAAAATAGACAATTTCCAGTAGTGATTGGGACTCTTTGGTTTTAAAACTAAAACTTGCCAGACACAGCTCCTTTCCACAGGAAAAGCTGAATTTTTTTCCCTCTAACACAGGGTAGCCACCTCCAAGCTGCCCCTGGGACAATGGCTGGTGATAACTTCCAGCAGATGCTTGGGCACCATGAGAAGTGCACTAGCCAGCCACCACAAAAATGTACAGGGTCCTAGACAGCAAGTTAGCACTAGAGTTGACCAGTATTTAAACCTGTGCCCTGTCCCACTGTATTGCTGTTACCCATCTGGATTAAGGCTCTCACAGATTTCCTCCTGTGATCTGCAGAGTGAGCAGGTGTAAATAGCTAAATAAACTATTTAGTGCAATACAACAGGCAGCTACCCCAAGAATGGGTGGGCAAGAGGAACCTCATGAGGGCATGGGGTTTCTCATTTATGTAATTTTCACTGTGGAATGTCTGAGTACTCAGTGCTAGTAATCTCTTGTGGAAAAATGGACATCTCCATTCATACTCCAAGATTTCTCCTTGCATACTGATAGGGGATCAGTCTCAGAATAAAAGCCCTGCCAGCTCATGTGTCTATGCTTAAACACTAGAGTTTCCTTTTCTTACTTATTTAATTCTGCTTGAAGTTGTATCACAAACTGTAAATGTACAAGTATAATGAGGCCTCTTACTGTTTTCTTTAGTCAGCTGTGCCAAAGACTGCCCAGGTTACTTTGCCACACTTTTGCACAAGTCGATGAAAGGAGCTGGGACTGATGAAGAGACCTTGATTCGCATCCTTGTGACCAGGGCTGAGGTAGGGTACCCTGTGTCCTGTAACTGCTCACATCAGCTCTAGGAGAACACAAATGTAGAGGGTATGGAGTGAGTCCTGGTAGATCATGTGCTCAGCAAACCCTTTTCAGCCCAGTGACATCAGTGGTCACACTCTGCTTCTGTACCCAGGCACCTCTAATTTTGATATTGCATCTATTTCTGTTTTCAAAGGAACTAAACCAGGAAGCATGTAGGCAATTTCAAGTGTAGTCAACTGTACCTGGTTAAAACCAGCCCATGGGGAGGTCTGGCCCCAGTAGGATGTGTAGAAGTAATTCCTAGTTAATTAATGATAAAGCAGCAGTTTCCAATTTGAGAATTGCTTATAAACATATGTTGCCAATTTTCTCTGATTCCAGCTGGGAAAAACAGATGGGGAGGAGGGAAGAGAAATAAAAAGCCAAAGGAGTTAACTGTCATTTTAAGAAGCACAAAACCTCATGAGACATTTGAGATATTTAAGCACAATCTTTAAGTATTCCTTTTAAGCTGTGTAGGTTGTAACCCCAGGGCTGTTTCAATCAACACAGAGGAGGAGCCTCTCACAGGCATGAGGAAAGCATATTTCTCAATGATCCACAGTGAGAAAAATTAGGCTCCAGCATATTGTCTCTATTAAGACACAGTCCAGTCATTATAACATTTAAAACCCACTGCGATAAAGATCAGACCTGTGCAATAGGTGCCTTTTTACAGGACAGCTCCAGATAAGGAGTTTGTTTCTCCCCCAGCAGTAACCAGAAAATTACTTCTCTGGGTGGAACAACACTCTTTTTTAGCCATACTCCTGGAACATCCCTCTTTCCCTGTTTGCCACCAGGGGATGGCCTCAGGAGCTCACATCATTCCTGTGTGAGTTTCTCCAGTACCAAGGCTGTGCTGGCACAGCACCATTGGGCAGAGATTGTCCCAGCCTTGGCATAACTTTCCATGCAGGCCTTCTTCACAGTTAGCATCCCCTCACCACCATCTGACATGGACTTACCTCGAATTCAAATGTTAAGCTCAAAGTCCTCCAAGAGTTTTAGACCTCCTGCATTCTCCTCTCCTACTCCCACTCGGTGTGGTGGGCCTTGAATCAGACCCCAGGGGTGCTGGCAGGGGCAGGGGCAGGGCAGGTTACTCAAAGCATTCACCACTCTTCTAAAGAGGCTTTTGGTGTCTCCTCAGAGCGACCTGCCAGCAATAAAGGAGAAGTTCCAGCAGATGTACAAGAAGCCGTTAGCTGAAGCTGTCCACTCTGACACCTCTGGGGACTTCAGAAAGTTGCTGCTGGCAATTTTGCACTAAAAGCCCATCAAGAATGAAGAGGCATGCTGAGCAGCCATCTCTTGATTAGCTTCCAAAAAACCATCCAAAAATGTGGCATTAGCACAAAGAAAAAAATCCAATTTATTTTCTTCCCAGCTGGGAAATATGTTGCCAAGTAATGTTGGACGTGAAGTTTATGTTATGGCTGTCTTGCCAAATACCCTTGAGCAATAAAGACATGTTGAAAAAACTAGATATAAATTGACCTCTTTGTGTTTGCATATGTGGAGGAATCTCCTGTCATTGTTTCTTCTGGGTAGATTTTCTCTCATTCTGAAGATTATCTCTGCCCTTTCCTAATTCAATGACTGTCATGTCATGCCATTACAGTCCTGCCAAGAGACAATGAATAGTAATTTCTTCTCAGCTCATTATCACAGCTCTTTAAAAAACCGGAGGGCTGTGAATTAATGATTTAAGTCAGACCCTGATTAAAGTCCTGCTGTCAACAGGGAAGGCCAGAGTGATTTCCCTATCTTTGAGTTGCCCTCTCAGCAGTCACCCCCTAAATTATCCCATGAAGGAGAGAAAGGCTTACAGTCCTCACCAGCACCACATCCTGGGATATGATGCAGGAGCATCACAGGGGAAGAGGAGGGTCCTTTGTGAGGTAGATGTCAGGCAGGAAATGCTGTTCCCAAAGAGGAAGACATTGGCCTCTGGACAGCTGCATGGTCTTCATCCTGGGATATTTCCTGGTCTGATCTCATGGCTCACCCTGCTTTAAGCAAGAGCTTGAATTAGAGACCACTGGAGTTCCCCTCCTCCCTGAATTACCCTAAGATCTTATAATCATATGAGAGAAGATGTACATGAAAAAAATATAACAGAAGAAGAGAGTGAAGAATTTAGTTCAAGGAGATGGGTTCATGAGTGTTTCTCTTTGTCTGGCCCCTTTTGCCTCTGAAGTGTACCACCACTCTGCATGATGAAGGGTCTTTCAGGCCCTCTGAGGTGGGATGACTGCTGCCATCCTATTCCCATTGAAAACAGTATTTCTGAAGCACTGGGCCTGTTTCTCCCCTCTTGGATCAATGTCACAGCAGCAGCACCTGGCCATCTGGTTATAACACGGGGCAGTATAAATGAGATGGGAAAGATGTGTGGCTTTTAAGAACAATGATTGGTGTCTCACACAGGTGTAATAGGATGTTGTGGCATTTTAAAGGCCTGATCCTTCTTTGGGAACATTTCTAGCTACCTAAAAATATCAAGGGCAGATCCTGAATACCTGAATGCCTTTATCACAGGCATTTTAATGTTCAGACCCAGCAAGAACAGAGCAATGTAGGATCTAAGTATCTTCTTGTTGCTGTTGCCATGGGTCTGTAACCAGAGACTATAGAAAAGATAGATGAAGATACTTTGGTGTCCAATGATAGGGTGATATTTTATCCTCCAGAACACTGTATGCTCACACCAAGATAAGGTACCCATTCTCAAATGATGTAGTTTGAAGAAAAAGCCAGTGGGTGTCTGAAATACACATGAAGTAGCTGGTTTAGGCAAAGGATTTGTTTTAAAATATTCCAACAAAAGTGCCCAAAGCTGTGTGAGTGGTTTCTGTGAAACCTCTAGAAGCTCAGCACTCTTTAAACCAGCTACGTCCTTATTTAATGTGCAGCACATAACTTTGGCAGCCAAATTTATTTTTGCCTGAAGACTGTTTTAATTAACACTAGTAGGTCATTCTGACTAAAGAAGAGTGCAATTGCTTTCATCTTAATCTTTCACTCTTTAATTAGAGATTGGCCTGAAACCAAGCCAGGAGCCCACACATCTTTACACCCACGTATACTGGGCCAAAGTCATTATTGAATTACATGCTGTATCTCTCTATCTGTACACAATGCAAACAGTGACTCTTGGGAAGTTGCTCTGTGACTCCAATGCTGTAAAACTTGTCCCCATGCCTTTATAAGTTTAGGTCAGGGGTTCAAGGCCAGTATCTATAGATGTAGCCTGTTGCCCTTGCCTACAAAATCAGAACCAAGCCCAGATTCTTCAAATAAGCCTTAATTCAGCATTAAGTATCATATCAATGTGAATGGCAGCTGTGGCAATAGGACTCATGGAAAACATGTTTGCTGAGCTGCTAAATAGAAAATTAATCACATAATAGTTACAGAAGAATAAGAGAGAAAGACCATAAGGATATCTGGACTTAAAAGAATAGGAAGAAGATTAGATAGCTGGCAAGTAGCAGCAGCAGCAGAAAGTTAGCAGATTTTTCTGTGGGCAAGAGACAGCAAATTGCAAATTGCAAGCAAAAGAAATTGCAGCAAAAGAAATTCCTATTAGACATATGGAAGCAGGTTGTCCAGAGAGGTTGTGAAATTTGCATCCTTCAAGATTTCAAAAGTTCATCTGAGCAAGTCCCTGAGCAATCTGATATTCTCCCAGTCTAGGCTGAGCTGTCACCCCAGCCAGCCACCACTGCTGCTTGAGGTATCTTCCCATCCTCTCCATGGCATCTGATTAATTATGATCCCTGTAATTGTCTCTTTATACAATGAGAAATGTTAATCCTGGGTTTTCTTCCCTCTCCCAGCTTTATTAAGACCATAATAAGGAATATTTTTGCTTGTCCCCTGTCAGTTTAGACTGAAAATTTGGGTAAAGGGATGCTCTGTCTCTTGATTACTGTGAGGGCTGTGGTCATTGAGACCCTGCACATAATGCTGAATAAGCTCAGTGAAGTCTCTGTCTTGAGCAGTCCTTTTTCTTTATCCATATTTGTTCATTTTCACCTGAATTGTAATAGGATCAGTATATGAGTTTTAGAAGTTGTCTGACATCACCAGTCTCTGTGCACCTGTCTGCTGGCTGGTCAGATTACAGCCTTTTTTTCCGCTCTGTTGCTTAGTGCATGACATTTCATCATCCCATTGCATTAAAACATAAGAAGAGATGCTCTGGGTCAGATCAAAGGTTCAATCACCACAATTCCAAAACTGAATGATGCCAAACACTTAAGGAGAAAGAGCAGAAGAAGCAGGATGAGTATACAGCATTACAACATATTTGTTCTTTGGTAGACACTTCTATTTTCTAGAAATTGGCCACAGATGGAGTTTGTACAGCAGCAATTGTAGAGGGTCACAGTTTTAACAGCCCCCAATAGCTCCAGCCCATCAAGGGCTATGGGGCATCTGAAGCATCACATCTCAAGGTGCTGCTGGGTCACACACCCTGTGAATGAGGCCACTTTCCCATTTGTGTTCAGACAAGACCATTATCTGTGCAAGATCTCACTCTCATGGTAATGCACTAATTTTGTCTTCCCAAAAGAAAGACCACTCACTGGTTCACTCAATAGCATACCTGCCCAGAAAATTTGCCTCAAGAGCTCATTTAGAAACTGATTTTATCTGACAATTTAAACTGTCCCACAGCAGAAACAGCTCTACCCTCTCAGCAGGGCTCATAACCCACCTCCCCTCCCACCCCACCATAGAATGGGGGGCATACAAGACATATTGTCTTTGGCATGAAAAGTGATTTCTAGTGTATTTATAAGAAAACTCTAACTAAGCAGTGCTGATGTGCCCACTTGGTTGTAGATGTGTCTGAAGCCATAATCTCTGGGGAAAAAAAATGAAGAGAGTTGTAAGGCAGGCAGCAGGAGCTTTATTGCTCAGAAGCCCTGGCTCTAAATTGGCAGGGACCTGTGTGGGGATTCAGCAAGGAGCATCACCACCCTCCCCAAAGCAATAATCTATTTAAACAGCACACTCTGTACTCTGGGCTAGCAGGAGTTTGCGTAACTGCAAAGCCATCGAGCCTGGGATCTTCTAAATAAATGTCACATTTATCAATGTCTGAAGCACAAGAACATCCCACCTAGCCTTCCCCAACCCCATAAACCAGTGTCATTAATGAAGTCAGAGAGCATTATTTTTTTCTTAAAGGGTTAAGAGAGTAATCCACAGCCACTGCCAGGAAGAGGCAGTACTAAACAGGCAGCAAGGAGTTAGAGCCAGAAGAGAGATATAAAGCTACATCAATCATCAGAATGGACTGCAACAAGAGCAAATGCATACAGAGCAAGAAAGAAAGCGAGAGGGCGTTTTGTTTGGGTAGCTAATGTTCCCTGGACAAGGAGAGAGAAAAATTCTCCTTTGGGTTTTTAATGCCACTCTAAATATTTATAGCAAGATCATATCCAGCTGGCGAGTTAGTGGCGGCAGGGAGTAGGGAGGGAGGGTACATTTTCCCCAGCACCCCAACATCATTCTGGGGCCATTTCTTTACTTGAGAAGAGGGAAAAGGCTGTAGATTGCCATGTTTACCCTCAAAGTGACTCATCTGCAAGAGTCAAGTCCAGTGGCTCCTGCTCCTTGCCCTCCCTCACCTCTCTGCAAACACACACCCAGACCATGTGGGCAGCCTCCAAAAATCTACACCAGCCTGACTCCACCCTGCTTTTAACATGGGGCTGGGCCTTCAGGGGTTTGATTGCCCTCAGGTATTTCACCAGTCAGAAGGGCCATGTACAGCACACCCATGATGCAAAGCTGCCATTTTTAGAGCAAGAGGTTGCCCACATCTCTGTGATCTGCTGCACCATGGACACAGGGGCAGAAATATGTGGAGGACTGCAAACACCAGCCTGGCACAAGAGTTGACATGAGGGCACTGTGGCTCCCAAGGATTTTTGCTCATCTTCCTCGCTGTGACTAAATGCAGGCATGACTCATCCGTAAGCTTGAAAATATGAGAAGGACTTTTGCTTTAACCTTGTGTTTCCCTGTTGTAGGAATGCTTAGAAACTGCATTTTGCATTCAACCCCACCCTAGAACAAAGGGAGAAATCTCAGCAGAGATGAGGAGCCCAATTCAGTTACCTAGGCAAGGGCAGCCAATTTGATTTCTCCTGAAGCACACAGGAATTTGGTATAGAGCTGGGACACATCACACTTGACCTGCTGAAGACCCTGACAGGGCACCAGCTGGGGTTCTGGAGGATCCTCCCCTGGCACAAGGCATTTGAATGATCCCAGTCCTGAGGATGGATTTAGGCTCATCATCATAGATGCCTACCATGGGAGTGTTAAATATGGGCACCTACATGTGGCTGAGGCAGCTGAGCACCTGTGGACACCCAGCAGTGCCTGGAGAGCTGTTCCCCTGCCCAAGTACAGGTTGCACATACTGGTGACCTGAATTACTTGGCAGACTCAGTTGAATTGGCTAGACCTCACTGCCTGCAAAAGGAACTTAGCTTGTCCATGTGCAGCCATCTGCAGTGAGGGACCCCGTCAAGGTGTGTGCCCTGGGGAGCCCTGTGCCACCCTGGGAATTGCCACTCTGGAATCTTGGTTTCCAGCTTGCTACTCACTGCAGCAACCTGCTCCAGTCCTCCCATCTGTCACACTGAGCTTCCTCAAGCCATCTGATTGAGAAGTTCTTTGCTAGGGGTTCCAGAGAGCTGAAGTCCTTAGACAAAAGGCCACAACCTGGTGTTTTCTATATGAAATATCAAGCAGCATCATAAACTTCTCCAAGAGTGAACTTCACTTTCTACTTGGTGAAGGTAGTTGGGCCTCCCCTGCCCACCTTGGAGCGGTGCTGGATGCAGGGGTCCCAGCGCATCAGCATCTCCCACCACACTGCAACAGGCTGATGCTCCCCAGATCTCTCCATAGGGTGGAGACACGGTCCATGCCACGGAGTCCCTGGAAGCCCTTCCCTCTCCGCCTTTCCCCGTGGAACGCCGGTGACAGCGTAGTGCGAGGCATTGCAGACTGTTTACAGGCTTCTCCAGTTCCCAGGCACTTCAGGACAGCGCCCTGCCACTGTTTCCAAACGGACAGCCAGGACTTTTATAAGTGAACTTTCCTCTCCGTGTCTATTTATTATATGTAAACATTTGCCAGAAAAACACCAGCCGGGCATGCTCAGAAGCAGCCAGGTCATTGCAAAAGGCAGCGGCGGCGTCACATGCGATAAGAGCGCGGAGCACTGCGCGCTATTCTTAGCGCAGGAATGTACACAATGCCCGCGCCCGCCGCTCCTGCGCACCGGCAGCGGCACAAACACGGCCAGAAACCACCCTCTATGAATCACCTACCTACCGAAAGAAACCTCCCGTGGGTTTGTAGGCTTTTGCCCAGGCTCTAGCTGTGGAAAAACTCAGCAGAGAATAAACTACAGAGAGTAAGTGCATGCAGTGAAGGACAGCAGAAGGTAAACGTTTCTACCCTTCGGTTCCACTGCAGGTTGAGCAGTTAAGCCATGACCGTAGATACTCATCATATTGTTCTGCCTGGCACTTAATTTAGTCATTGTGTGTCTGATTAACATATAAAAAAACCACAGCTAAGCAGAGTTAATAAATAACTTTTAATGCAGATTCCCAGCCTCTAGGGTTCTGTTCGTCCTGCTGCAGAGTTCAGCTCTGCCAGATTTGCATTCTTTGGGAGTGACTAACTCTAGAGGAAAGAGGCACAAGCTACTAAACTGCTAATACTTTAAAATCGTGAATAAATGTCTAAGTGCGTTTATTCAACATGATGGAAATGGACAAACCAATTGCTTCAGCCCTCCAGCTTTAATCCAAAATCAGTGAGATAACTTCAGTGCTTTTGCTTCTTGCCAACGACACAGGCAGTGCTGACCTCAGACTTGCAACCTATCTGATAACTTTATGAAAGTTTTAAAGGGTCTTAGCGACATTTTGGCTTCTTTATTATTTTCCCACTGTGCTTAAACCATGTTCCATTTTTATGTGTAGTAGTGAACGGATATTTACAGCAACATCAAAGTCCTGATTTGTTCCCTTGCAGCTGGATTTTTCAATAAAAGCTGCTAAGAATTTGGGGTTTTTTTCTGCCGAGTCCAGAATTCATCTCTCTCATATTTTGGTATGGAAGAGGGATCCACTGAAGGGTTTCTCTTCAAAGACCAGGACTTCTCCTCTGAACTGCTGAGGCAGCTGAATGTTCTGCGGCAGAGCAGGATGCTGACCGATGTTACCCTCTGCTCCGGGGCCTTTGAAATCCCCTGTCACCGAAATGTGCTGGCTTCCAGCAGCCCATACTTCAAGGCAATGTTCTGTAACAACTTCAGGGAGAGTCACCAGCCTAAAGTAATTCTAAAGGGCATCGACGCTGATATTTTGGATCAGATTATCCTTTATGTTTACACTGGGGAGATTCTCATATCCACTGAGAATGTCTTGTGCCTCTTGGAGACTGCATCCATGCTGCAGTACACTAAGCTGTTTGAGGCCTGCTCCACCTACCTCCAAGACAAGCTGACCCCTGACAACTGTCTGAGCATGATCAGACTGGCAAAAATCTTGAACTGCCAAAGCCTGAATAAGAAAGCCAAGGCTATGGCTTTGAAATGTTTTCCTCTGGTGGCCTCTTCTGAGGACCTGAAGGACCTCTGTCCCACGGAGCTCATTGATTACCTTGGGGATGATGAACTCTGTGGGGAGGAGGAGCAGGTCTTTGAGGCACTGATGGTCTGGATCCGGCACGACCTCCAGGCACGACAAGGCTACATCCAAGAGTTGTTCAAGAAGGTCCGACTTCAGTACGTCCATCCAACCTTCCTCTTCCATTTCATTGCTAACGACTCCCTCGTTCAGGCCTCACCCACTTGCAGGAGCATCCTGGAGTCAGCCCGGAGACAGATGTTCTCCTTGTACAGCACCAGCATGCCTGACATCAAACCCATGGTGCATGTTCCTCGCAGGTACTCCAATCAGGAGTTCCTCATCATCATCGGTGGCAGGAAGGACAGCCAGCAGACAACGAGGGATGTCCTGCTGTATGATGACAAGACAAACCAATGGCTGAGCCTGGCCAAACTTCCCATACGCCTCTACAAAGCCTCTGCAGTGAGTTTACACAGCAATGTTTTTGTGCTCGGAGGGATGCCTGTTAGCAATAAGAAAAGTCTGGTCAGTGGCAATATTTACATTTACTCCCTCAAACTCAATCAGTGGAGGTTGATCGAGCACATGCTAGTTCCACGTTACTCCCACAGAAGCCTGGCATATAAAAATTACATTTTATCATTCGGTGGAATTGGTGAAAACCAGGAAATCCTGAATTCTGTGGAAAGATATGATAGTGTCTACAACACCTGTGAGAGCATGGCAAACATGCCTGTTGCCGTCCTTCACCCTGCTGTTGCTGCCAAAGATCAGAGGGTTTACCTCTTTGGGGGAGAAGATATAATGCAAAACCCTGTTCGGCTTATCCAGGTAATGGTCAGTCCTGCTTGTTGTAGGCAACTTCTTCTAAGGTATTCAGCAGTCCATCACCTTCATGAGGAAATCAAAGCACTCAAAACACGTCACTGTGTGTTGCAGGAAGAGGCAGGATGGGTTGATCCATGGCCTCAAGGAGCATTGCAGCTCTTCCATTTTCCCCTTCTGAAAGTTTTCCCGGCAGCATCCCCAGAGGTGCTGCTTTGGGTGTCAGTCAGCCTTGCCATTGGTGGGCCCCAGGGCCAGGGCTGCCCCAGGTGATGCCATGGCAGGCAGCAGCAGCTCCCCCTGCCTGGCTCCATGCCAATCTCACCAAAATCAGTGCTTTCACTTGGCACTGAGCGGGGTCTCAGCCTGCACCTGCTCTCGCAGCAAACGCAAACACTCGCCATCGTTAGAGCGATTAGATACTCACTCATCAAAGGGCCAAAACTTAAACTGACAGTCATTTGGGATAAACAGCTGTGTTAAAAATGGGGCTCCTGCCACATGTTGCTGGCTCTCTGCCTGCTTGCAGCCGTTACACTCTATCAGGAGAAAAAAATACATTACATTTTTACTTATCTGATTTGAAGCTTTAGCTACATTGAAATGTTTCTTTCCCATGAGTGTTTCTCACTGTTCAAGGTGCTTTAACTAAGAAGGATCATTAAGCTAAGATGGCAACAAGGGCATGAGTAATGCTTTATAACAGTACCTCATTATCAGAGGGAAGGAAATGTATTTATCAGTTAGTGGGGAGATGCCCTGGTGATATTTGCTATATTAAGAAGCAGATAACACTATATAAAAGTTTGTGTTGCCCAGATGCAGATGATTGAATGATCATCATCTGGCAACAGCTGTTTTTCTCACACAAATCAATGACTTAGATACCACTCTAAGTCCCTTTGCCAGTCTCAGTGCATACCAGTCACTAGCATATATATAGCAACTGGGCAAACACAGTGGCTGCCAGCAGAGCTAGCTGAAGCTGAGGTTTGTTTGCCCAGGAAATTGCTAAGGCTAATAAGGAATACACAGGATAACTGGAAAATGAAATGAATCAGCTTGCCCTTTGGGAGAACTAGTTACAGTGATTTAACAGCCATGCAAGAAGCTTTCATATGGCAGATACACTGCTTCAGTGCATGTGCTAGCATCTCCTCAGCAGACAATCTTGGGGATCCAGAATGGTTTCCAAGGGGACATATTAGGAAAAAAAGTGGGTACATTCTCAGATTTCCAGCAGTTTGAGCCAGAGGATTGTATTTATTAGAGCAAAATACAACCCAGAAATTCCTCTGTCATTACAGATGTTAGTTAAAATGAAACATAAACAGCTGTGTGAATATCTTTATTTTTTTGCCAGGTTTACCATGTCTCCAGGAATACATGGTTTCGTATGGAGACCAGAGTAGTGAAGAATGTCTGTGCACCAGCTGTTGTGATTGGAGACCAGATTATCATCGTAGGTGGTAAGGGCTCTGTTTCACCTTCCCTCTCCCTCCCCCTGCCCAGATCCTGTGGGTTTTTGCAGCCTTCCTGTTTGAGGTGCTCCCTCAAAAAGCACTCGGATTTTGGGAAGGAAAGGAGGAGTGTGCCCACCCTTCAAACACTTCTCTTCTGGAGCCTCATGGCAATTGAAATGGAGATAAGTTCTCCATGAGGCACTTTCTTACCCCAAGCAACAGTATCTGGGTGGAGAAAACTGAGGAAAAGCCAATGGAAGTTACTGCTCTTGGGAGGAAGCCAGGAGCATGGGGGTGCTCACCCTCCCCTCCTGAATCACAGCCTGGTCCTCCCTGTCTGCTCCACTTGGAAGAATGGAAAGCAGGGTTACCACAAGGCCATGGATGGCTTGTCAGGATGGGTGGGCTGTAGGTCTATGAGGTGTTGGTTGGTCTTTTAGCTGCCTCCTGAGGGTAATTGTGAAATATCCCGAAAGGATTGTGAAACACTTGGAAAGAGGAAACTTCTCTGTGAATTTTTCAACCTGAGGACCAGCCTCTACCTGTGGCAGTCAGGTGTATCATGTCATTGATAACTGGGCCCTCTACAGTCCTTAATGCCTCTTCCCTGACCACAGACTGCCAGGACAAAGCATGTGTTGAATTATTTAAGGAAAAATGAGAGTATATCTCATTTCAATATCTTTAGCAAAGCAGAGGATTGAACCCAAACTGCCCAGGACTTCAAGGTGGTGTCACTCCTCAGGGAGAGGCCACTGCTGTCCTTTGCAGTGAGAAGAGGGGAGGGCTGAGTCCAAAGGCCCAAGACTACCAGGATCCTATAAGGCAGATTGCCCTCACCTCAGACCACACTCATGTTTTTCTACATGGGCAAGGTCCTGCTGGGTACCAGGCTTCCACACCTCCACTGCTCCAGGGCAGTGGCCCTCTTACCAGCACGGGCCTCTCAGCTGATATGAGGTTATATCACCCCTCAGAGGAAGAGCTGTCCAGTGGGTCACTGGCATGGTGGCAGCACAGATGTGGTGCTGAGGGCATCAGGGGTGGAGTGAGCACTGGTAGCACCATGCTGTTGCATACCCAGCTCCAGTCAGCAGACAGCTACAACTCCAACACAACAAGGCTCATCCCATGTGCCACTGGTTTCTGTATTTCCAAGTGAAGCTCTAAGAGTCTATTTGGTAAAAAGAAATATTTTCAGATGTTTGAAGGCATGTGCAGGTAACTGCAAGCCCCAACTGTGTTTGACAAATTGGTTACCTGATGGATGGGCTTTATGGTGCTCATCAAGCCTTGTCTGCCAAGGTGCTACGAGACAGGATGAGGACAGACAGAAAAGGAAGATAGCCAGGCATTCCTGGGACACATCATCACTTCTTAGTTTAGATATCTTAATTCTGCCAAATTATGTACTACTATAATATGTTTTATTGAAGACCAGCATGAAATATATCATTATTGTTCCTTCTTCTGGCCATAAGTGCTTAATTCCCATCTGTCTCTTCCACCTCTGGCTTTGCATTCAGGGTACACCCGGAGAATAATTGCTTATGATACAAAAGGCAACAAGTTTGTTAAATGTGCAGACATGAAGGACAGACGAATGCATCATGGGGCCACTGTCATCAGGAACAAGCTGTATGTCACAGGAGGACGATGTCTCACCTCAGACAATGCTATCAAGGACCTGGATTCCTTGGACTGCTATGATCCAGAGACTGACACATGGACACCAAAGGGAAAACTGCCGCACAAACTCTTTGACCATGGGTGCCTGACACTCCAGTGTGTCCCCTGTTCTAACCTTCTCTAAACAACTCTTGGTACTTCCTTGATATTTTGTGCTTTTCTTCCCAGAAAGAACCCACCTCACTCTGCAGAGAGCACATGGGGAATCTTCATAGGGTCACAAAAGTCCTGACCTTGAAGGCACCAGTGGCGTTAGTCCTCCCAGACCCTGTGCCAGAAAGGCCATGAGCTTTGCTCACACTGTGTTCACCCGGCTGATATTGCATGTGGTGCTGCTGAGTCCAGTCTGGAGGCCTTACCCAGCATCTCAAGAGGAAATACGAGAAAGATATTGGCTAAGAACCCAGTGTTGGATTTGTCCTTGTATGGGCTTCAGAAGTGAAGGGGGATGCTGCTATCTCCAGGGAAAGTAAGATCTTTGCTGTCATGCAAACTCAGCTGCCTGCCACAGCCCTGTGCTGCTCATTGCTGACCAAGCTTTGCTTTCCAGTGGTGGCAGTGTTTAGAATAGGAAGCCCCAAGCTGCAGTCTTGTAGCCAGCCCAGGAGCAGATGCCTGAGTTTGCTGTGGTAGTCAGCTCATAAGAAATAAAATTTTAATGTTCCTATCAGCTAATTAGAAATTGGCAGAAGACTGATGCTTTGATCTGAACTCTCATATTGCAACAAGAAACAGATTTGACTTTTCTGAGCTAGCACTCTTCCACAGTGCAGGGAAGAATTTTGTTCCATCTGCCTGGCCTCTGAAGAATCAGGAGAAGACGGGATAGAAATTAAAATTGTCTGCACCTTCTTTTTCAAGGGATCTTATTTTGCAGGGAACTTTCTTCTCCTTTGGCATGAGGAGTAGCAGTGGAGTTAGGATGACTTTGGCTGATGGAGTTCCTGAAACATAGAATAGCAGAGAGGACACATAGAGGAAAGGGGATGTAAAAGAGAAGAGGTATTTGGGAGGAACAATTCCTTTTTCCCTTTCTCTTCTCTCCAAACCACTGGAAAAAAGCCCATGAGACCAAGCCAGTGACAGGAAGCCAGCTTTCCAAGAAGAGCAAGTCTAAATCTGCCACTTGGCAAAACAGCTCTGCTCCACCAATATTTTCATGGGGTTCTGCCACTAAGTGCATACTTTGAAAGGGAGGGGATTAATCATCAGACACTGAACAGGCTGTGAACTGCTGTTAGGTCACCAGGCTTGGTAAGATTGCTGAGATAGCAAGGAGCTTTACAGATGACCACTATCCAGAGAAAGGCTGGCAGAAACAACACCCCTTTTTCTTCATATTTGTAAAAAAAGTGGAACTTTTCAAAGGCTACAGGATGGCATGAGGGAAACCATGCTCAACCTTCCTCTTCACAAAAGGCTGCACAGCCATGTGGTCACCACCACGTTGCAGAAAACCAGCTCCAGACACTAAGATCCCCTCCCATAAATTGAGCAGAATAGTGACAGAAATAGTTAACAAAGTAGGGGGCTGGAAGGAAGTATTTAGTATCAACTGCTGGTTTAACAATGAAAAATAAAAGGGCTATTATTATTTGCATGAGCTTTGTGTTCAGGAGTCCCCATTGTTCCCTCTCTTTGTTGATAAAGGGAATTGTTTTTGCACCAGTGGGTATTGCCAGGGTTTCCTTCTAAGGGCCTGAATAAACCTGTGAAAAATGAGTGGGAACTCAAACTCCTCTCCCAGCTCAGAAGCCTTTGGCTAGATTTCTCTTCTTGTCTTTCAGTCTATATCATCATCTCCTCCCTGTGCAGAGCAGAACGAAATCATGGCATTTGCCAAATTGAGCTGGAGCAGTGATTCATCCTGTTTCCTCACAGACCAGCTCCAGCTCTCTGGAGAAAGAGGCCTTGTCATGGCCAATTATGGAAAGTCTGCCCCAGGGAGATGTTTACTCCTAACCCTGCAGTGCTGCCTTCCCAAACTCCATCCTGTTGTGACCCCACTCAGCTCCAAACTCCAGGAGACGCCAGTTGCTGCCATGCATTTTAGCTGACACATATTCCTGCCAGGCTCGTGACTGTACCCAAAACTGAGGGGGAAAAAAGTTGACTTGGGGCCATAATTCCATGTTTGCAAACTATTGCCTCAGTCATAGGTTTATGCTTAGAAGCAAACAGATTTTTTTAAAATTCCCATATCATATAACTAGTGATTTTCTCTGTGTTTGTGTGGGACGAAGCAGTACCTTGCAGAGCTGGGCAGGAAATGGGGAGTGCCAAAAAGATGCAGGGTTGTGTCAGGATTGAGCACAGCATCTTCCTCCCATCTCTTGGGGAGCCCCCACTTGACCCCCAGGTGCTTGGAGATGCCAAGGGATATGATCAGCTCTGCTCTGGCTGCAGCCTTGTGCTCCTTTTCTTCACAAACCTCTCACCTCATGCCCATAATTCAAGGAATTTGGGATTGCTGGGCATTAAATTCAAAACCTGGTTTCTAATAGGCTTTTGTCTTGTGGTGAGTTTTGATGCAAACTCTGACAAAACTTTTGGGGCCCTTTGAAGAAGAGGGGTTGAAATCAGAAAACAGTGTTGAGCCTTTCCAAGACAGATGAGGGACAGCAAAGTTGCTCAGTCATAGGTAGGGAGCAGCACACACAGCTCCAGGAACCTCTGAGTGGGCACGAGGGGGAGAAGGGATGCTGCCTTTCTAATCAGGTGCTGAGCACCACCTGGACCAGTACCTAATACCATCCTCACTGCTCTACAGTTGTAAGAGCACTCCTAGCAAGGGTTGGCCAAGGTGCCTCGTTCCCCATTGTCAGAAGGGGAATTTTTAGAGCAGGATCTGCAAGGCTGTCACCACCTGATGCACTTTTACATGCTTTTTCAGAGGTCTGATCATCTAAATATTCAAGCATTTGAGTACTCAGCTAGATGGGAATCCCCCATGGAAGAGCAGCAAGGTTCTTCACAATGCTATGATGGCCCTATGAAAAGGTGGGCATTTGTTGCTCTTCATTTAATAACCATGGAAGCCATGGAAAAGAGGCTTTTAAAAAAGATTTCTTCTTGCAACTTCTATAAAGATTGAGCACCTGACACATTTTTTCAAATCAGGGAGTGCTCTAAAAGTTCATCGCCTCCAAGGCCTTGTCCTCAGGAGCCCTGACACAGTCTTTAGATCAAGGAAAAACCATAGGACCACATGGCTGAAACCTGTCTGTTCCATGGGACAGTGATTTACCCAGTCCCTCATGGTACTTGTCCAAAACACTGAAAATCTGCCATAAGATGCTCTGATCACTCCCCAAGTAACATACTTGAGGTGTTTTGGCCTCAGAGCTTTTAATACTATCTTCTTTGTGAGGTACCTTCTGCCACAGAGATAAAGGGCAATCGATTACCCCTTTTAGATGCTGTGTATTTTTTACATCTTTAGCGTTTATTGGGATTTTTCAAAGTCTGTAGACTAAACAAACCCAGCCCTTTCAATCTTTCCTCATAAGTCATGTTTTCTAGACCTCTGATCATTTTTGTTGCTCTCCTCTGGACAATTTTCAGTTTGTCTGTTGGTGGTTTTTATATTTATTTAAGTGCAGGGCCGTGGCTCAGCCTTGCAGCGCTGAGAAGGGCAATAAACCCTTTCTGCATCTTACCTACAGCATTCCTGGTGTCAGAGCCCAGGATTTTGCTTTTCACAGCAGCAGCACAATACTGACTGGGGTTCAGCTGTTAAGGAATGTTTGCAAGTTTGGGCAAGGTCACATGGAAAGACTGCAGGACGTCCAGAATCTCCCAGGGTTATTCCCTAACTTCATCTTTGCTTTGGCTCATCAGGATCCCAAGTCAGAACCTGTCGAAAACAATGTTTCTCCATGGCTTCAACAAGGGGCTTTGGACATGACCCTAGTTATTGTGTTCACAGCTGGGTTCTTCACTAATTCTATTAATTTTAACAGCAAATATTTAATGGTTGAGTCATTTTTATTCTTTTTTTTTTTTTTAACTAGGGGAAAAGTTTCAGGCAAAAAAGAAAAGGAAGGGAGGAGATTGCATTTTCTTTTCAACTTTCTTCCCCTTGCCTTGCTGCAAACCCAGAGCTGAGTCCTGCTGCACAGGGAGCCTGTGGCAGCAACTTTGCTTTGATCTCAGCAAAGAGGCGTAGGTTAAGCTTGTGTTTTTTCACTGTAACCATTTATCAAACAATGCAATCCTTTCCAAGGGCAGCCTTTTTCTTCTGCAGTAATATGTTTATAATTATAATGCATTTCCTGCTTCTTTCTGATTAAACACACCTGACAAAGTAGGAAAGATGTCAATGCATAAACAAATGGGCACACCAAGTTCATTGCTTCGTCAGTCCTCTTTTTCCAAATGCCAAGGAGTTCATTGTGAGGTGAATCCTCTAGTTGAGAAGGAAACAATTGGTAGAGCATATATGAATAGCATACAGGGTAATTTATCCCTGGCATTGTTCCTCAGCCTGACCTGAGAGCCATTAATAATTGACAGCAGCAAAAACAATCCCTTTTTAAAAACATAAACATCCATACTTTTTTCCAGCAGCTTGAATGCTCCCGCAGCAGAAGTTGAAGTCATATTCTCCATGGCACAATGAGCACGAATTCCTCAGTGCAAGGTTGCACCTGCAAAGGAGCTGAGATCTGCTAATTAGTGGACTGTTAATGATGTTTGCAGTGGCTAAATTCAATGAGTTTTCCCACAGCCCAAATGAAGCAGAGTTCCTATGGACAAGCTGATGTCTCAGGCTGCTGGTGCTACCAGTGTCCACAGGCCTCCTCAGGGTTCGTGTTGGAGCCCTGAGAGATTGATCTGGCCTTTTCTGTTTATTGATGTTTCCAAAATAGTAGCAGGGTAGCGAGGAGCCCAACTGCTCTGTCACTCTGCAAGTCACCCACTGGCTCCAGCTGCTGCCTGTCACTTCTCTCCCCAGAGCTCTTTGTTTGCCTGCACTTCTTTCATGTTGCAAGAACCCTTTCCCAGAAAAGCAAGCAGCAGCACATCTCGAGCAGCCCTGGCCCAACAGGCACATGTCTCGTGGCTGCTTTAAACACAAGGCATCTCCACAGCTGCTGGAGAATTCTCCCTTGAGAGTCAGGGGTGAGCCACAAGGTAAAACCCTGCTGGAGGTGGGAAAAGGCAGAATAATGTGGTCCACTTCTTCATCTGGTCAGGAAGATGCCTGTAACCATCCTCCTATATCTCACCTTCCCATGTCCAGTTCTCTGACATTTTTTTCTTGACCAGGCTGTGCCTTCTGATGAATAAGCCATGTCCCACCACCCCTCCCTAAAGCAAGCATGCTGGGACAAGGACAAAGGCATGTCTGCCTCCTCAGATCCCCAGTGCCACATCTGTAATGACATGCCCTGAGTTTTGTCCCGGTCTTGGCACATTTTTGAGTTTTCTCTCTGTTCTTGGATGCCTTCCTAGGCTCTGCAGTTGCTCTGAACAAACATTTGGATGCGGCAATGACTGCCCAGAGCACCAGGAAGTGACACCAAGGATTCTCAAGTCCAAATTTTCAAACTGATGGGATGCTTCTGGTCTGGAAAATCAGCCCAAATCAATCTGAGCCTTAGAGCTGAACCCTGGCACCTCTCTGTAAGACCTGGGAGACTCTAGGGGGATGTGTTCAGCCCCAAGGAGCAGAGAACAAACTTAATACAGAATGCTGCAATGTGAAACTTGGCTACAAAGCTTCAGTGCTGGGAAAGGGCAGTGTTTTATCCAGATCAGCAGCAAGCCCTGGAATTAATAGGCTTGATTAAACTATTTTGATGTGCATGGTATGTGGAGATAAGGGCCCAGTTCCCTAGGGTTTCCAGTGAAAATCAGATGTTAACATAACAGTACGTGACATTCCCTGACAGGAGTAAGGAACACTGCTGGAAGACAAGAGACAAGTACAGACCAAGGGGCAAAAGAGGCACTTCAGAAAGCAAAGTTACCATGATCTTGCTGGATCTGTTTCAATGTTGAAATGACGTGGACCCTGGCACCAGGCAGATTGAAAGCAAGGGAACTATGCCTGCTTTGTGTTGTTATGACACATATATTTCCCTGAAAATGACATTAAAATGTACCAGAGGCTCAAACATTGTTCTGTTTATCTATTCCCTGGGTAGGATCTTAGAGACAGCCTGAGCACTGCAGAATATAGCCTCTGTGAAGTAAACTTGGCCTCTGGCATGAGGACCATCAGCAAATGTGAAATGGGAAGCCAGCGTGTCAGGGCATACATGACTGTGTCCCACAGCCTGTCAGGGCTGTGTCCCTTGGAGACACACAGGGGGGGTGAGCCACGGGAGGACACTCCCTGCCATGCACTGAGGTTTGTCAGAGAGGGAGCAGATGGCACAGAATGATTCCTCCCCATCCCACTGACCCTGGGTTCATCCTGTGCAGAAACACGGAAAGGCTCCTCATCACCCAGGCTGTGTCAACAATGCCTCAGTGTGCTTCAGGCCACATTTCAGCCCTGGCACTCCCTTGCAGTGGAACTTGCAGCTGAATTAATTCATTAACTAATGAATTAATTCACAGTGTGGACTAACCCATGTGTGTGCACGCAGGGCCACGGCATCCAACGGAGAAGACTCCCAGCGATTTAACCGAGTGCCAGCTCAAACCTTGACCAAGGAGGAAAGCAGAGAGGTCCTATGGATGTTCTTCAAGATGCTCTGCTATTTAATGGCTAATTCAGACCTTTTTAAATGAAGGAAGTCTTTGGGCTTGGTAGGTTCTGACTGAAACCTCTGGCTGAGAGATGCTGTTTACAGCCTACAAGAGTTGTCTGCTCATAATAACTTGGAACAAATGTCAGTAAATAGAGCCTGTTTCTTTTTCCAGGGGCTCTGGAAATTTTTTCAGGGGAAAAGTAGCAACACACAATGAAAGAAGGGTTGCAGGCAAACTGAACTACAACTGGCAGAGAAGCCAAAAGCATGTTTGCCCTTCCAACCTTGTGCACATGTTTTTTATGGCATGAAATGTGACATGCACAGTCGACCACGGATATCAAGCTGAGAGTCTGTTATTTGTGATGGCAGCATAAAACACACAGGCCCTCACTCCAAAGAGCTTATGAGAAACTGGGAGCTGAGGACACAGATGGCCCTCAGAGCACCATCAGCTGGACTTCCAAAGCATCCAGCTCATTCATTAGGCAAGAGCAACACCTTATGCTATAACCTGCATAACTGAAGTAGAAGTGAAATGAAATGAAATGAAATAAAATAAAATAAAATAAAATAAAATAAAATAAAATAAAATAAAATAAAATTCAGCTCTTCCATGTGTCTCCCTGGTCCACAGATCAACGCACAAATACGATCAAATAAGTGCCAAGGCCCAGGACTTTCTGGAAACTTGGACAAAACTGGCTGCACCAACCTTTCTATCCCCAGGTAGCTGGAAGAAGAGTTTTTTTTCCCTGATTTTCCATATCAAGATTTTTCCCTTCTCCAGGAAAAGTAGCAGAAGGGGTGGGACAACTCTAGGAATGGGCACACACCTGGGAAATTGGATCCCTTCTGCTTCTAAAAACAAGTGATTTATAGAGTAAGGACCAAACATTCAGACAGCTCAGGGAACTATGATTTCCAGGAACAAGCTATAAAAGCTATTTAGATTTTCTGAAAATACTTTGACATTTCCCTTTCATATTTCCAAAGCAATTTCAAGGCTAAGGTAATAGGTAGTGCAGATCAATCTTCCTAGGACTGCCACTGGTGAAGGAAAATGCAGCTGGGAAAATGATTACATGGATCAATAGGATTTTGCCTTTATCATATTTGTTTGACTCTAGAACACATTTTCCTTTACTGATTTGTGGCTGAACTATTGCAAATGCATGGATTTTCATGTAAGTACAACGCACTGATTTGTGGCTGCAGTATGTTGGTGAGCTTAGCTTGATGAGGAGAAAATCCCTGCCCAGGTTTTAGTAGAAGCCTTCAGCCACACTGATACTGCCAGGCTTAGTGGGATAGGCACTTGCAAACAGCATGACTCATTTGCCCTGGAGCTGTAGGAGCAGAAAAGATCTGGAGATCTAGATCAAATTGGTGAATCTGCAGCATCTGACACAGTTTAAGAGGTTAAGCCTATTTATAGACAAATGAGGGTAATTTTCATAGCTGAAGGGATTGTATTTTTTTAAAATAAATTCATAATAAACTCTAGGGAGGAGAATACTGAGATCTGTACTCAGATAACTCTTTGGAGATGAGAGGAAGTTTGTCCAAGACAAGGATGAAGGAGCCAGTAACTCAAGAGTGCATTATCCTCTCCCTGGATTAAGTTTTGCTTTCAGGACAGTACAAAGCATCCCTGTGGAGCCAGATCTTGATCTCCCTGCCTGGTGCATAGGTGGGACCCACACAAGTGCATTTGAACAGGGAAACAGGGAGAGACAGAATAGATTTGCATCTGCCAGGAAACAAATAGCTTATTTTCAGAGGCATTTCTGTTATCACTTCTTATCTTACTTCTTCTTTAGTGAAATATAATGTTTATTATTAAAAGGGGACAGCATTTTGCTCTTTTAGTGGCATGAAATGAAGTAAACATTCTTGAACAGACAAATTATGAACTATTAGCCTTACAGTCCTGTGGTAGATCACACCCCTTCTCATTCTGGTCATGTCATTTGCCTGTGGAGGATGTCTCACAACAGAATCAGCTCAAAGCCTACTTTGAATTTTGTCTAAAGTCTAACTTGAGGAAACCCTCTTGGTTATCACTAATGGTGAAATGAGAGTTAGTTTGCTAGTGGGTATCAGCAGTGCAGTTATGTGGCATCACCAGTAAATGAGAAAGGATGTGACTTGCTGAGTGATTGTGGGTAAAACATTGTTTCTTTCATGTCTCCAATGCCACATCATTAAAATAACAATTATACCAAGCCCATAAGGGCATTTCAAATGAATTTGCAAAAGCCTAAAAAAACTCTGCCTTTTGTGAATTGTCAAAAATTGCTTTTGTACAATCCTACTGCAGCTACTTGCTCTTTAAGAACTAACTACACCTGTAGAAACAGTGCTCTTAATTAATACAATTATGATCTTACATTAATTCATCTGGATAAGCATAAAGACTTATGAAAAAAAATGGGACTGATTTTGACTGAGGCTACCCACCCCCCCAGGAAAAAAAAAAAGGAAAGGTAACAGGGCTGGAGTGCTGAAGTTAGCCCCCATCTCCTTTTCCTAAGATGTAGCAGGTTTTAACACTGCTTTCCAAAGAAGTCAAGGATGTACTGACTATGGACTTGCAGACCCATAGGGAAAACAGGACCTTATCAAAAGGACACAAACACAAGCAGGATTTGGAGGTGGATTGGGCCCATGGGCTAGTGATGCTTTCACTTAAGCAAAGGCTTTCTTGCTTGGAGGCAATCTCCAAGTAAGCTTGAAGATTTGAAAATCAACCCTCTGAGGTCATCTGAAACTTTTTTCCAAATTCAGCATAATGATGTATGGATGTATGGAGCACTCCACACACTCAATTAATTCCCAAGTCTGCAATTTCAGATCATACCAAAACACAGCATTTCCATAACATCCATTTCTACATCCCAGGTCTGGAGAACCAGGTCCCTGCTTGTCTTCCTAGAAAAAATCAAGTTTCTCTGTTCTTTCAATGTTTTTACACCAGCCTTTCTGAGACGCCTTCTTGTAACATCCTCTCAGCCTCTGTTTTATTTTATAAGGATAAAAATGCATTGAAGTCTCACACATTCTTGCTGCTTTCAAGCTTCTCTAATTACATTATTTATATGAATTCATTCCCTTTTTTTGTTAGGATTTTTTTTTTTTTAGTTTAAATTTCATATACTCAGTGGCAAAGACAGAGACCAGCAGGGTGTGTTGTTTTAAAAACCATTTTATTTTGTCTGCTCTGTGATGAAAACATCTCTGCAAATGTAGGATTGCAAAGATGTTTGGGCACCTGCCATCACTCTATTAACTTTAAGCTGATCCTAGGAACTGGCAGTACTCGACTATCCGGTTCCCAAGTAGCATTTGTGAACTGCAGGAGTCCTTCAATCTTGTCTTCCAAGTATGATTCCTTGGGTGCCTGCACTCACCACCTGTCTTGGTAAGCTCAACTCAGCCTGAAATCTTACAGTTAACATGAGACATCTTCATTCTTTGGCCTCTGCAAGTGTGTCTCAGTCACAAAAGGGTGAAGATGCCAAAGCTGGAAGCCCAGGAGGCTCAACAGCATAAACTTCATCAGCACTTGTGCAAGCCAGAATTCCTACTTTTTGCCCTGCAGCTTGACCTGACAGTAGATAGGTCAAAGGCTTCAAAGCAGCCTTGTGGCCTTGACTAAGTTTCCCAGAATTAGCATGAGGGTCCCTGGATCTCCCCGTTTTTCACAACTTCCCAAAAGCAGCTCCAGTCAGTGTGCTTCAAGAGGGGCTAGCAAATCAAGCAACTGCCTTTGAAAACTCTGGCCTTGGTCTTTGTGACCAGATCCCCCTGATAACAGCACTGCCTGGAGTGAGCAAAGAGCTTTCCTTGTTTTCCTCAGTCAGAATTCAAGCAAACTTTTGCTGACCTCTTCATTTTGGCCATTTGATTTCAATGGGAAATGGACTGCACAGGGAACTTGGACCTCAAGCCTTGTATATTTTCTCTAATATTCTTTTATCTTCACTAAAAAACAGTTACTAATATATTAAGCTAATGTTTCTCTACAGAGGGTCACACACAGTTCAGCATGCATCTTGCATCCAAGGATTTCTCCAGGTCTCCAGTGTTAAGTTTTTCTAAACAGGTCGGCTATTTACTTGCTGTTACAGAAGGGAACAAGCAGAACCCTTCTAGCTGACATCTAAAATAATGAAAGGAAAACCATATGTAAATCATACTTTCTGGAAATAAACTAACCCTTCTCCATTTACGGGGTCAGGGGAGTACGAGTGACCCCACATATCCCCATGTGACTGCCCAAGTTTCTACATAGCAGGAGAAAACAGGTCACACAGATGTAGTTACAGAAGTTGAAATGGGGATGCAGGGAAGATGAGGAAACACTGCCAGATTTAGAGTAACAGGTGGCTCCTCTGTGGCATCCACAAGGAACGAGTGGTGCAGGGTGCTGAGAGCAACCTCTGCTGAGACGCCTGCACAACACGGGGTGGAAAAGTGTCTGCAGGGATGGGGCACCATGGAAAATAAACAGAGGAACCTGCACATGTAGCATCAGCCCTTTCCTATAATTGGTCCTGCAAGGAACTTGGGAGAAATCTGACCCAGTGATAAAGACTGTACCTTAGGACTTTGGAAAAACATGATTTAGGCACCTGCTGCCCAGACTATGTCTTACTATCAACAAACAGCTTGGCCACAATGCATGGATCCCAGCAAGTGCTTAAATACCTTCACAGACGTGGGTGTTGCTGTCTCAGTTCTCCTGTTTCCTTTCCATGCTGAGCAGAAAATAGCTGGTCTCTAGTTTGCATGTTGGAGAAGACAAATGCACTCAGCTGTGTCAAATGCTATTTGAAATGAGATTCGTATTTTAGGGGCCCACTCAACTCAGAAAAAACAACCCATCCCCATTTCCAGCCCAGCAGAGGCACCTCATGTGACCCTGCAAGTTTCTGCCCAGCAGAGGACAGGTCACACAGAAACTGTGATAGAAACCCAAGCAGAGATTATCAAGCCCTGGCAGCTATGGGAGTGAACTCAGAGCAGTCAAGAAGAAAACAATTAGCACAAGGTTTGAAACAGTCTCTGGGGAAGCTCAGAAAGACTTCCCATAGGCATTTCAGTGTCTCATATGGACACTGAGCTGGGTTCTCCACCATTCCACCCCTCATGTGAGCACTGGCACGTAAAGTAACCACAAAATACTACAGTCATCATTTACCTCCAATTCATGTTCTGAAGGCTGCCCAAGAGAAGGAAGAGCTGTATTTTAACATACTAAGCTTACAAGATTACACTGCTGCCATGTGCCCAGGGCTTTCAAAATGTGCAGCCAGACCCTCCCTAGTCCCACTGACCTTTTCTTATTGATGACTAACATCAGACCTGCCTGTAGGAGCAGAGACCAAACCAGTCCAGAGTGGAGTTCCTTGGCAGGAACTTTGTTCACCTTTCGGTGCCACATTTAATAACTCTGCGTTGCTCTTATTGGAATACATTTTCCAGCAAGTGGCATGCCAAAGCCTTGATGAAATCAGGCCTTCTGTCTGATGTAAATCACCTACCCCTTGCCAGTTCAAAAGTGCTATCCATGCTGGAAAGGCAAGTCCCAAGGAGTGCTTCAGCCCAGAGCATGCAGATAAACCTGGCCTAGCAATATGCTGTAGTAGAAAGAGGTCATAATCCAAAGCCTTCAACCTGTTTTCCTACACTTTGTGTTGAACTACAGACTCACCAAACTACTGGAGGTACTTCCAAGTGTCTTCCTATCTGTTTTATGGGAAATCTTTCATGGACACTGGAGCTGGAATGTGCACAGGCATGGGTATCTACTATGGGGCATCAAGCTGGAAGTGCATCCACCACCTTATTTTGCAGACATTACATGGTCTTTACAATAGATTGATCCAAACAGCTGATTGCAAAAATATGAAAGATAAATTATGGTGTGGGCAAAGTTAAGCCTCAGCTCATGGCCCAAGGCTATCCCTGCTAAATATGCAAAAGTAGACATTGTTCTCACCCTAGATTAGGTTATACTTTCAGTTCTTGTTGTTCCCTGCTGTCAATAGGAAGTATGTTCTCTGGCATCTGCATCAGGCCCGTTTGCACCAGTCCCCGATGGCTGCAGAGCTGCAAATTCTGCTTGTGGGTGGTGACTTTGCCTCCTGATCCTTTGTTTTCAAAATGCAGCTGCAGAGGAGAGGAACATGGCATCATTATTGCTATGAAAGGTCTTTTCATCCCCTGTGGTTTCCGGGTTAGAGCTGTGTTGGCTGAGGATTCCTCCCCCAGGGTGGAGGAGTAATGGAAACGCAGCCTAAAACAGGATCAGGAGGAAGATGTGAAAATGAGCACAAATTTACAGTGTATGAGTCAGTGCCACAAGGAATCTCTATCCCCTAAGTCAAGATCACACCTCCTCTTGGTACAGCAGAGTTGTTCCCACACAAGGAGAGGGCACCCTGTGGTTCAGCATCTTAAAAAAGACTTATGTCCTGACTGAAAGTTTAATAGTGGGAAAATACTTTCAGGTCAGTAAAACTGCAATTTCCGAGAAGGGTAAGAAAAGCAAGCATGGCATGCTGCATTCATTATCTGCTGTAAAATAATATAGACCAGGCACTGGGGCCAAATCCTCTGCATCTGCAAATCAACAAAGCCTTACTGATGCTAAATTGATGCTGCACTGATTAATTCTGCTGATGAGCTGGCCTTTGTCATCGAAACCAGTTCTTGTACTGTAAGGAGTCCCTCATGGCAAATTATATTTTAAAATTTTCATTAACAGCCTCACTTTAGATTGTTCAGAGGAATCAAACTGTAGCTCTAGAACAAGGAGTAGACAACATGGCCTGAGAAATACCCAAGACAACAGGTCCACTGCTGAGTGTCTCTGGACTTCCTGGCCCTATAAATTCTGCAGTCCTTGGCAGACTGGGGCTGCCAGTGGCTGGAGCTCCAACCTGAGCCTGTGGGTTCTCCAAGGGAGATACCAAGTCCTCAGAGTGGGAACAATTTGTCTTCCAAGGAAAGAGCCATGGCCCAACAGAGAAAGACCTTCTCTTTTTAGGTCTTTCAAAGCAGAGTGAAGCTCAAAGAGCAGGGCCAGGATTGAGCCAGGCAGGATTAGGAGGTTGACACTCAAGGCAGCCACAAGGCTGACCAGACAAGCTGCAGTCTGCTCTCAACTAAAGGTCCAAGGGATTGGCACAATTGTGGTAAAGAAGCAATGGAAAAAGAGTTATTTTTATTCCTGTATTCGTCTTGAGAACCAAACACTTAACTAAAGCAGAAATGTG
This sequence comes from Agelaius phoeniceus, assembly GCF_051311805.1. NCBI lineage: Eukaryota > Metazoa > Chordata > Aves > Passeriformes > Icteridae > Agelaius > Agelaius phoeniceus. The sequence continues at coordinate 143,062,630 of NC_135265.1, read as the reverse complement.
ATGTAAGAGGGCAGGTCAGAGCAGAGCAACAGGGGGTGGGGCAAATGGTGGGACTGCTACAAGGACCTGACCACTGGGCTGTCCATCCTGACATCCTGCTTGGCGGCAGCAGCCCATGGCTGCTCCAATGGGACACACCAGTGGCAGAGAGCAGCCTCATGCCACACTGCCTGCTCACCTGTCACATGCAGGCAGAGCAATGCACTGGCAGTGCAGCAGCAGTGCTGAGCCTGCCCAGCAACCTGGCAGCCCAGGGAGGTGCCTCGCATTCCTCTGCATTCCTCTGCTGTGAGTGCCGCTCTTCCGGCCGCACCCAGCTCCTGCCAAGGCACTCATGTCCCAGTGCCAGCCCTCCCACCAGCAGCTCTCCTGCTGGGCAATGCAGGAGGGGCTCCTCCAGGAGAGAAGGTGCTCACAGGTGGTGTCGCTCCCCATCTGTGGGCAGATGGTTTTGGGACAGCTGCTTCCAAGGAATTGCAAGATGAGGATGACTCATGCGCGAGCATCTACCAGCCTGGGAGACACCCCCAAAAACCCAGGACAGGGGAGGCCCAGGACTCAGCCCAGGACAGCAGCCTGGACCATACCTGTGCCCTTGGCACCCACTTCCCATCCAGGTCCCCAAAGGTGTCCATGCCGATGTGCACCTGCACAGGCAGAGGGGACACTTGTCACCCCCTGGATCACCAGGACATGGCCAAAGGCAGGCCCTGAGCCACAGAGGGTCCATTCTCCACATCCCCTGTTTTGGGGGGGCTGTGGCACTGTGTTATGAAAGTCTGTGTGTAATTTCTCAAGTAGCTCAAGGTCTCTGCTGCTCTCAGTTTGTAGGTGCAATGCCTTTTTCCCTAATGCTAGACTGAGAAAATGCTGCTGGCATCCAAGGTTCAGGATGTTCCCAAATAAAAATCCTGTTTCCAAGGGCATATGAACATCTTCCATGAATTTGAATGGCTAGAGCCTGGTGAACTGCTGACAACGCACTAGGAAGAGCAGGATCAGGTCATCCTCTGGAATCCATCTGGGCTTATTTGGAAGCAGACATTGTTTCAAATACAAAAAGCTGAGTAGAAAATGCCATTTATCACTCTTGGGAGCAGATTTTCATTGTAGAGGCCCCAGTCTTATTTACATTAGATTGCCTCATAATGTGCAGGTGATTTATGCCATTCTTCAACTATAAATTATATTTACATCCACTCCATGGTCTCTTTATATTGCTAAAGTGTAGTAATGTGACCATAGGGTAAGTGAAAGGGATAATTTGTCTACAAGAAGAAATTAATCAGAACAAATGTTTGCATGAAGAAGAATCTTCTTCATCTTGGAAAATATTCTGCCTGGTTTCCTCATGTGAAAAAACCCATTCACAACACAGATTTGATCTGCAGGCATTGTTTCCTGTGACCCAAACACCACAGATATGTGCTACATCTTCCTCTGAAATGGGGTCAGAAATGATGAATACCTTCTGTAACTAGTGCAATTTTTATTCACTGTATTTATCCAACGATACCAAGCAGAGAGTAAAAAGCAACCTAAATTGTGAATGAGGATAAATTTGTCATGCTTGCTTTTTTTTCATTCACTTTTCCAGCATCCGGAAAACATATCTCTTCCTATTCTAAGCTATTTTTCCAGGGTGATTTTACTTACAGTCAAAAATGAGCATTGTGAAACCAAATGTTAAATTTAGATCTTCAGGCTGTTTTCATCAGAACAAAAACACGGGGATTTGTAGCTGTCAGCTTCCCTAGAACTGATTCACACAGAAAGACCAAATCCTGAGCTCAATTAACTTAAGGTGGTTTCCAGTGACACCGGAGACACAGGCATGAAACCAAGGTGCCTTTGGACCTTAGGATAAGGGATCTTTTGAGCGTTTCAGGCAATGCCCAGACTGGGAGAGGTAGTTGGGAGAGAGCCATTTTAGTGGTTTCTCACTGCTAGCTTCCTGCTGAAACTTTTGAAAGAGGAAAATAACATTTCTGCTTTCTCATTTTTCTGTCTATTTTAGGATATTATTTTGGCTACAGTTGGAGCTTTCTAGCTTTGAGAGCCAAATTCTACCATTAGATCAGCAGGGCATTTTATCTGAGAGGGAATGAAAAATGTCTGGAACATATAATGGAGGACCAGCAGGATTCTTCTCCAAATACTAAATACTGAGACAATTGGTCTCAGAAAATTGATGCCAATTTTGTATTGGGCATAATATCATCTCTTTGAGAGGGGGCAGTTCTAGTGCTACCTGCACCACTAAAACACACACCATGTTTGCCTGTGATAGGGGCTAAGTCCTCCCGTCCTCTGACGGCTTTTAAGACCAGATTGCTTAATATGCTAAATTGCAGACAATTACCTTATTATTCTGGATAGAGTCTTTTTGTCCAACATGTCAGAGAGATGAGCACTGGATATAACACAATGTCTCTAAAGTTCACAGCAGTGTTTTCTGAGAAAAGATGTCCTTCTGGTTCACTGGTAAAAGCAATGTCTTTCCAGAAGAACATACCAACCTGTTACTGGATAAGCTCCTACCTTTGACACTGTACTTTAGTCTTTGAATTTAGTCCAAGAAGTACATTCTAGGCTACAAATGTGGTATCTGCCACTTGAGTTTTTATCTCACTCTGTTAGTCCAGCAAACCAGAATAATGGTCTGACTGATACAGTTTATTTGCAGGAATCAGTTGCATCCTGATGTGTGCAGGCTTATGTGCAGGCTCATTTTTTTGCTCTTTTGCATGTCTTTTGCATCAGGTTAGTTTGTTCCAGTCCTGTATGTAATCTCTGTCTGGCTTTTTTTAGGGAAATACCTACAGCTTGCTACCAGACTGACTGCTGCTGATAGCATGTGCAGGATGAAGTAAATTAAAACCATGAAGGTAGTTGGTCAGAAAATTAGATTTCCATATGAAGAGGCATAATTCCAGGGCTACCTTTCAGTATCCCCAGTAAACATTATGGAACCTGTTGTTAATGCATTTTATGCTGCCAGTTGTATGAACCATTTCACAGGTTAGGAACAAAATCCCCAGGAAGCACTGGAGTTGTCCTCCCAGAGAAAAAAGATGGTGTATTATGAGAGTCATTGATGCTGGTGCATCACAGAAGACTTTAAGTGTCTCATAAGGACAGCCCATAGAAAAGGACAGAAAGGCAGAGAAATAAAAAAACCTGTCTCCTGGGGCACACTGAGGTAACATCACAATTGTAGCAACCTCTTAATGTTTCTAACCCCAGAGTTTCCCTGGAAAGCAGGAACTTCATGAAAAAAGTCATACAGTTGAATTTAACCTTTTCCTGGTGGAAATACTGCAGCCAGACATTTTGCCTGCTGAGAGAATGCCCCTTTTTCCTTTCTGTTGTCAATGATGGAAATATTTAGGCACATGGTATAGACAACACATAGGCTACAGATGGAGGAAAGAGAAAGTCTAGGAGACGATGTCCTCTTCTGCCCTTTGTGATATCCGTGCCTGAGAAACAGGGGGATATTTTTGGAATATTATTTTAAAAAGCAGGGAGGGGCTATCAGGTTTCATTTCATCTGTTGGTTCTGATCTGTCATGCCAATTACAATTTCTACAATTTTAAATTATAAAATGAAGTCCTATGTGGTGAGGAGCAATAAGAAGAGACAATGCTCTTTTCCACAGCTGGGGTGTACCTGTGGCAATCTGTGCTTTCACCACTAAGCCCATGTTACTGCAATTACTGTCTGCCTCTGATGTGAAGCCTATTATGTGGGCTTAGTCAGATAAATCAGGCAGGATCCTCTGCTCTCCATACCTCAGCCCCTGCCAGGACAGAAAATGGGCTCCACTTTCTAGAGGCACTGTGGCTTTCCTAACAGTGTGCAGTGGCTCACAAATTCACAGCACAATTGATATCATCAAAATCCTCAAGTCTTTACCCAAGGCTCTCTCAGGAAGGTCCATCCAGACCCCATACACCTCAGTAAAGAAGGATCAACACGGAGCACAAATTCCCCCCCAGGCACTCCCCTCCTCTCCGGGAATAGCATCCATCTGTGCTTTGCATTTTGTCCCTTCTTTACAGCCTACAAATCTTTCAGCCATTTTGGTTTTACACTGACTTCTGCTGAAACAGCTGATGATGGTACAGTGTGACCATGTGGGGAAGATGGCCCAGAGATGCACTGAGCATATCTGTTTATATCCAGATAAAGCTGAGTATTGGGATGGAGAATGGCTTTGAAGGTCCATCAAGATAAGGGAGTTGAGTGGTATCCCCAGTTGACTTTTCCTGAGAAATACATTTGACTGTGATCTTGCACAAATCCCAGCACTGGGGAAGGCTGAATAGGGATCAAATGTTCTCATGGTATCAGTCATTCTTTAAGCATTCAGCTACAGTGAAACCACACTAGAAGATAAGGTGGTTTCCTACTCTGATGACATGAATGCTTTGGGGCTAATCTTGGGATTGAAGATTTTAAGTTGAACTTACCTTCCCTCTCTTTCTTCAACTTAAATGGTCTGTATCAAAGACAACAAGGATGCTTGCTCCAAAGACATTATTAAATTAGTTTTATGGGAAAATTATTAAATTTATGTTCTGGCTTGCAGGGTTGTATATGGTCTACACTGCTACAATGATCTAATTTAGCTGGAAGATATGATGACAAAGGCTGTTTCTGCACAGACTAAACAGTAACAGCTTTGTACAAGGTAAAAGGCAGTGCCTGAGAACGGGGGGGGGGGGGGGGGGAACTGGTATCAGGCAGCTTAAGGTAGCTGTCTTATGATGTATCTTTGCAGATCAAATAGCTCAGAGAGATCTAAAACTTCAGCTGTTTAATCAGCTGTCACCTCTTCAAGGTTTCCTAATTCTCCTACGTTACACACTGCCTTGGATGATACGTATTTTCCACAGACACATGACAGGAGCTCTGTCAGGGCCCATGTGTCTGTCATTACCCTCCCACACCAGAGCTAATGTCCTTCCCATAATGGATATAGATATAAAGATACATGCAACACATCCCCTTCCAGAAAAGTTTTCCAGGCTTTTTCTCCATTAAGTTAACCTCAGTTGTATTATCTGAAATTAATTTTGCTGAAATTCTTGCCAGATATTCAACCAAAAGATGAATGCTATAAGAACTCACAGGAGTTTCATGTTCAATGGAATAGCTGATCACTAAACTTGGATCCAGAAGCGTTTCCCTTCCCTGTGCTCCAGCTGGTGAACTTACAGTGGTCACGCTTTAAAAGTCAGCACACACTGCACAGTGCTCAGCACCCTCCAATACACAGCACAATATCTTCTGGGAAATCTTTTTTCTTGACCACCAGCTCTGCCCCAGGCAGCAGGGTTGGAGGAAGGGGACTGCAGCCATCAGCAATAAAGCCTCATTTGAACCACCACAGAGTTTCAAGCTGGAGTATTCTTTAGGGACACACAGAGCAAATTTAAGATCAAAACCTGCTGCACTGATATCAGTGGGAAAGTTGCCAACAGCAGCTGCAGATGCCACATTAGCTGTTCTGGCAGCTGAAGAGGAGAGTGTTTTGAACTCTCAGATAGATACAGATATTGTGTCCCACCTAGCCTGGGCAAATGCCTCATGAGTTAGAGCAGGAGAACCATAAAATTAAATGCAAACTTATGAGAACTCACCTTTTTTGATACAATATGAGTGGGAAATCCAATTAGAGAATATTGCTCTGAAAAAAAAGCTACTCCTGCTCCCAGGAACCTGTAACCTAAAGAGCAGGCTGGGACAGACTCAGCTGATAATTTTTTTCTTGGAGTTAGTGAAATGTAAGAATCTCCATCCTGTGAGCTGATTCAAGATAAATGTCCTAAGAGCAGACTTCTGACTCCAGGAACCAAGGTGCTCTGATTGAGTGGAAGGCTGACTCCATCACTCTACAGCTGGTGCACACAAGAAGCATGGAGCCACAGCATTCCTCCAGCTCTCCTTGTGCCCAAGGACTAGTTAAACCCAGGCCATTTTGCACCTTGGCTATCATAAAACAGAAGAAAAGTCCTCTTCTAGGCCAGGTGATGCATTTTGGATCAGAGAAACAAAATTTTCTCCTCAACTGGCCTTTAATTGTAATGTGGCAGCTCACATACCTTACCATGAGCCAACAAAGAATGACAGGTAACTTTTTTTCCCCTTTGAGATCGGTTTGCAATGGCTGGGTAAAGCACCTAACTGCTTCTGCAGAGCTCAGGGGCTCTTAGTGGGCAGCAGCTCTTGCCAAAGTAAAAAGCCAAAATCGATGTTCCAGCTATGCAGGTGGCCTGTTTGGACAACTGACTTACAAACCCACTGAATTTGCTGAGTTATTCAGAGTCCTGCAGTCTTGTATCACAATTTTCTTATGGCCCAGATTAATAATTTTTTCCATCAACTTCAACCATCTGAACCACTGCAGAATATAAAGGGGCCTTTTTGTGACCTTGAGGTATTATCACGGCTTGTTCCTTGATCTTTGTGAAAGGAACCTGTGATATTCTCTAAAAAAAGCTTCTGCCTATCACTCAAGTGTTGAGATGAGCACAAGGCTATATAATTCTTGTCTCCTGAATGGGAAGACCCTCAAAGCAGCAGAGGTTTTTTTTTATTTCCTGCAGTTTTAGTGATATTTTCAAATTTAAAAAAACAAGCCACTAGATATGTATTTATAAAGATATATCTGGTACTAAAATCTTCCTTCTATTTTACAAGAAGACTTCCTCTTTCTTAGCTAAGTCTTGGAAAAGATTTTGCAGCCAAAGAAATACTTACTCTGATTTCATTCCTCCTTTTGCAGGTATCAGTATTGTGCCCTTTCTTTGCAGCTACCAGCTGTGGACTGATGAAAAACGTGCAGAGTATCTCTCTTGGGTTATCTCTGGACTGCCTCCCCCTTGCCAGTGTCTTCTAGAAATTGAGTTCCCATTGCATGCAGAAAATCAAGGAGCTCTCAAAAATGCAGTAGCCACCCATCATCACTTCAGCACAGTGTGTGCTGAAAAATCCATCCTTGTAATAACAGTGACACTGCTGTGACTACTTGGCACTTTTCTCTGCAAATCCACTTGCTTTGTGGAAAAATCAGGCATGCTCAACTCTGTGCCTGGCCAAGAAAGTCCAGATGCTTTATTGCTTCATTCTCATGCTGCGTTGAGATTTTTAATGCTTTCATAAGAAGACACATGGGAACCCTAAGCTGATATTCTATTTATTTCTTCTGTAAAGCCCCTTCATGTTGTGAGAGTTAAAGGTTACAAGGAGTGAATGGCTGTTGACTCCAGGGGTTGCTCCTAAAAAGCAAACCAACACTGATTTTTATTTCTGTTTGTTTGATGCTTGCAGAACACTGCATGCCATGTAAACATCACAAGGCACCAAAGGGGAAGTTGAAAGCAGGGGTTGACCACTGTGGTTATGTCTGCACACAGCACAGAGAAGCACAAAATAAGTATTTAAAACTGTTGCTGCTGAGCCCTAAAGTCTTTGCCTGCACTGGAGCAATACCAAGTCTGAGAGAGATGAAGCCAAAGCCCATAACTAATGTCTTCAGTACCTACTGGAAGGGGAAAACTCAAATGTGCAGTGGGCCTTCAGCAGGAGCTCTGGTAAGAAAAAGCTCAGTTTTCATGAAAATTGCTCATAAAAAAAGAAAAGTATTACAAAAATATCTTACTTGTATATATTCAGATTAAGAGTGCTGGCATTAAGGCTGTCTGTGGGCAGTGATAAGCAGAGCAAGAGAAAGGACCCAGACTAGTATGCTGCCTGCTACCTGCTCCTCTGAAAGGTCCTGGGCATGAGAGGTAGCCCACTGAGCAGCTGTGCCCTGCTAAGCATGGCCTAGTAGTGAAAGGAAGACTTTGTCACCTGTTCCAGGACACCTAAATCCCTGCGGTCCTGGGTCTCAAAATTATGCCAGAACTTCTCCATAACAAAAAAGCTTGATACACTGGCATCTTTCCCTGAGATTGCCAGTGCCAAATAGTCTAGGATCACTGTGCAGCCTTAAAAAACATAGTATTCCTTCTTGATTGTCTTCTTAACCAAAATACGGGGTAATTTGCGTTTTCTGAGTCATGGGAGCATGCCTGGAAGTTACTTTGTATTTTCTCTGCAATTGTCAGGGCTCCAAATGTGCATTCTGGATTTAACTGAAAGCTGAGCTTCTCACCCCAAAACTATCCTCCAGATATTGGTGCTGTCAAGAGAAAGCCAGCTATCACAGGGCTTATGATAAAAATCAGAGAGCCAGCAACTCTCCTTCCAGCAAAGCATTCTTTGTGGCTACGAACAGCCAACTGAATCTCAGCTATGTGGCTTCAGAGACAGAAATTAGTACCTCTGGCTGCACAACAACAAGCCTTAACTATACAAACTCAAGAAGGTGACTCCACCAGTGTCCCTGGTCACTGGCACCCATGCTGCCCAAGGGGCAGCCCAAAACAGGGCAGTGATACAGAAAACAAAGCTGAAATAGTGGTGCTTATAAGTCATAGATGTGAGAGATAAAAAATAGATGGCCTTGGGTAGGAAATGGCAAGAAGACCAGTAATTACAATACTGGTCCTGGTCTGAGTTCAAGCACATGGGCCAAGTGGCCCCATTCAATTAAAGATGTATTTGGGAGAGGTCCCACATGAAGCTGCAGTGCTATTCCTGGACACACTCTGGGTGAGCTTTGCTGGCAAGGAATGTGTTCTTCAGGAATGTGGCTGGACAGGCTGTGTTTAGGAAAAGTTGTGTATCCTACCAACAGCGTGGAGGATCGGAACTCTCTAATAACCGTAGGGTTTTTACACAGCAAATCACCCTGCTGCTCCTTGCAACCAGCTCCTGAGGCTGCACCGGGCACTGGCCACCCATGAGATGCAGCTACCTCAGAGCAGCTTTATTCAGAGCTCCTCTCTCATGCAGGGATGCTCACTGTGTCCCACTGACACTGCCCAGCTGGTGTTGAGACAAGCAAAATGTAGAGCAACCCAGGCTGGAACTTTCTGCCAAAATGGAGGTGAGCATCCAGAGAAACTCCTGTGGGGTCTTCATTGAGACTTAGCAGTTACACTCTGGCTTTCATGGAAGCACCTGCTGGTGCAGGAGAGGGCTTTCTCACACATGGAAAATGACCTGGTCTGTAAAACAGGTAGTTCTGGGTTAGAAACATCTAAGGGGCAAGAGGGTCAGCTAAGGGGCACCTTCAAAGCCAGCCAGGAACAGCTTCTTGGGCTGCTTCCCCCACACCGCTTTCTGTAGCATGACCACGAAATGTGCACTTGCACAGTGAGAGAAACAGCTCTTTCCAGAGCCTGTGAGGGAGGGTAAATGTGCTGTGTGGTCTAACAGAAAGGGGATTTTGGATTTTCTCCCTCATGATGTTAAATGGAGGCCTGGAACAGGCAGCATGCCTGTAATGCCCTGGCACCTTCCCAGGCCTCACCTGGGGCCACCTCTCACCTTCAGAAACTGCCCTGCCCAGGGATGCATCTTCCCACGATGGAAACAGCTGCTTTCTGCAAGCTGCTGGAGGGACAGAAGGGTGGAAATTTCACACTCCATTCCCTCCATCTGTGTTCCTACCTTCCCTTCCAGGGACATCTGTCCTCTGTAGCAGGCTTGCCCTTGGTTTGCACCATCTTTCTACCTGAGAAAGCTCCAAATCACTTCAAGAGACAGGAAAATGAAGATGCAACAAGGCTGCAAAAGGGAGTGCTTGACATTAACCACCTCCCTGCAACAGGCATCCAGAGAATAGAAGCAATTGGGGTAAAAAATTGAGAATTCGGGTGCAGCAAATTGGGTGCACTGAGGCTGTGGCCAACTAGGCAGCAATGCTTGTTACACAGGGGTCACAAAAGCCACAGAAAACACTGCAACACCAAGAGCAAACTTCAGACTTATTGTAAGAGCCACAGCCCTGATCTGCCACAGAGAGGACAGAAGAGATAAGAGGCATGGTCACTGTTTGATGTCCCCAGGATAATTACATTGTTTATTCTAAGAGATCAACCCTCACCTGCACTACAAAGCCCAGCCAAGCCAACCCCCCTGCTGACTTGATCTCTGCAGGTGTGATAGCCTCAAGCTTAGTGCCTTTCAGTGCCTTCTGCTTTTCCCAGCACTGGCAGTGCACCACACACACTGCTGTGGACCTTGGGGAGGCCCTGATGCTGATCCAGCTCTTGGCTTGCTTTGTGGCTGTCCCACAGAGAAACCTGCATCCTGCAGGACTGTTGCCACACTGGTTCAGATGCCACTGGCCTCTTGCCCACTGGAGCTCTGTACTTCATATCCTCTGCATTGTGGAACTGAATGTCCGCTACTAACAGCTCCTGACTGCAAAATTCTGGACTTAATACAGTGAACAGGGGGTGGAGACACTCTTTCACATGGAAAAATATATATTTTCTATGAAATCATATCCCAAAGCCTGTTGTCAGCTACATCATGCACAGTTTACTATAAGCAAGGAATAATTCCCAGATTGACAAGATACAAGTCCCTCGGGCTGCTCCTCTTCTCAGTTGGTTTTGTGACATTAATTTGCTGCCAGCCTCCTGCCTCCTTCAGATCTACCTACAGCACGGGGAAAAGGGAGGATGGGCTGGTCCGTTGCATACAACAAACAGAGAAGTTGGCTCTCAGACAACACCCCACTGTTTGTCTTTTGTGCATGGGGAACTGCCAGTACTATTGTGGCTTTCTCCTCTCTATTGTCTATCCTAAGCACATCACCGTGTGTTTAGGAGTACATTCCTGTGAACCGAGGTTCAGAGAAGCATCATTTTACTTCTCCTAAATGTTCTTTATTTTCACACCAAACCTTCTTACAAGTATTTGCCCAGGAAACTGTATTCCTCTCCCTCTGGTTCCCAAGGAGCTGCTGCTCAGCACTGCTCCCATTTCAGTGTGGAGCAGGCTTCTCCCCCTGAGATCAGGTAACTCACTCAAAGTACAGCAGCAGCAGGCTGCCCTTGGGGCCAGTGTCCTGGCTTAGGTTCCCACTAGTGACTAACACAAATGGCCCTCTCACCCCAATATCAGCGGCCTAGATCCCACCCAGAGAGTTAAAATTTTAAGCTCAGACTTTCAAAGGCAACAAAGAAAAGGTTTGGCATTCTGACCTTGCCCAGAGCTGCCTCCCTCAGCCCTTCAGCATCCTTTACTGGATGTCTTTGTACTGCCAGACCCTTGGAGTGAGTCACTGGAGGATGCACTCAGCGACTCCTCGACCTCATCTAACACTGGAACCTGCTTTCAAAGGTGAGTCATGGCCCAGCACCTCCCTGCAGGCTGTGCAACTTGCTTGGAGAGGAGAGGCTGGCTTCTGCACATCCTTGCATGCCAGCTACCTCCTGGATGAGTACATAAGGGCTAATGGTCACAGGATGGGCAGGCAGGAACTGCTGTGATTTCATCGCAGCTGTGACCTGATTCACCCTTCATCACATCATTTACTCTGCCTCTCTGTGGAGCGAGAGTCATGAGACTTGCCTGCCTGGTATGAGGATTAATTCCCGGCAGAAAATGCTTTGAAGATGAGAAGAAGAGCAGACATCGCCGGGCACCGCTGTTGCTGTTAGACCTGTGCTCAGTCCAGGCCTGGGTAATACTCACATCAGGATTCCATGGTGAGAGGCATTTGTGCCATTGGTGTCTGTGTGACATCCCTCTTCCAAAAGGATCCCAAAGGAATTCACTGTTGGGTACCTCAAAGGACCCAGATCTACCAGGAAGTCTCCAGGAGGCTACTGGGCAGGGGCATGAGAGTCCCCTCCCATGCCTAAGGACAAAGGAAGGCCTGATCCAGGGTAGAGCTACTGAATTTTTTGAAAGATGAGGCTCCACAGGACACCTCCAAGCATCCAGAGAGTCCCAGGGTAAAACCAGTTCCCCTAAGTCATCCCTGGAGCACACAGGCCAGCGAGCCAAGCTTATTTCTGGCATTTGCTCTCAGTCAGTGAGTTGCTACTTTCAGGGACAAGAGGTGTAGTACAATAAAGCTTGGGCTCTACCATGACTCACTGACCTCAAGGTGAGATGCCATTCATCATCACTGCATGGCTTTCCCAAATGGCAAAACCTCCCACAGCACTGTGAGCCACAGCACACTGGGAATGTCAGGGGCATGGAGGCCACCAGATCTGCCTCTTTCAGGAAGTATCTGTCAGCTGGATCACTTTTTAGGTAAGAGGAATGGGTATGTTTCTGAGGTTTGAGAGCATAGGCTGCCACAGCCAAACATGGGTTCCCTACCTCTCTGTGTCAGATGGTGGGAGCACACCTGGAGTCCTGCATGGGCAGAATCCTTTGAGGTGTGGCAAATGAGGGTTTGCTGACCAGAGATTGCTCTGAATAAAGGTTTCTGTCTTTATTCTCATATGGGAAATGCATCCTTTAATGCATACATTGATATTGTATTGTATTGATATTGTATACATATGAATTATTGATGACCACATCAATAATTCTGCCGATGTCCACTTACCTGTGGGAACCCACGTCACAGCATCACCCATGGCCCTTCTGCAAACCAGTGCTGCCAGGTTTTGTTCTGCACTGCCCAGTGCAGCACCCTTCACCCCCAGCCTCAGTGCCCATTTTTGCAACCAGAGCTGATTTGCACGGTCAGATTTCCCCTGTGGTATCAGTACGTGCTGAGCATGAGTCTAAAAGGTTGATGTTGACATACTGCTGGAATAAAGCTCTCACCACCCTCCCATGCAGAGTGACAGCACCAGGACTGGGTGCACCACCACAGCTGCAACCTGTGGCAACTTTGCAATGCCACCCTGCATCAGCTTGGCCCAAAAAACAGGGGTTTGGGGTTTTTTTGAAACTGTGGTGTGGTGAATTCCCCCTGGCTTCAACCAGCACTGGGCAATGGCAGAGCCACCCTGAGCTGTTCCATGTGCCCTGAGATAAAACTCATTCCTTGGCAAGAGGAGCCCAGCCTTGAAGGGGTTCAAGGTGGAGGAGGTGGGTTGTGTGCTGGACTCCAGGAGGGCAAGTAAAGGGCTGCTTTGATGTCTGTGCAACACTTGATGTCTGCACACACACATGCACAGCAGGCAGCTCATGCAGCTGGCTTCCGCAGTTGCCAGCTGTGATGGACATGCTGCAGCAAGGGACCCACACAAGCCACCACATTGGTGTAGGGTGGGGATGTTCTTTCACAGCTAAACATGCTGCTTTTAATCCCTCTGCTGCTGATTCCCAGGTCTGTAAACACAGAGCCATGATTGGTTACAGGTGTACCAGCTTTGGGCAAAAACTGAGGGTGATGCCTCCACCAGTTCCTTTACAAATCCCTGCACCTTCTCAGGCCAGCACATGGGTTTGGCCCTGCTCACTAACCCCTGCATACCAATGGTCTGTGGAGGACTGAGGGCAGTGTTCAAGCACCTATGGTAGCTGCTAAGTAAAGGCTGAAGTAAATAAAGGTGGCTGCTGCCCTGCAACACACCAGTGTGAAAGCACGCTGTTCGAGATGCCCTCAAGAAAGCCACCCCTCCATGATCTTCTTCTTGCAGACCATTGCTACTGTGCCCAGCAGGAGGAGGAGCTCAGCCATGACAGGATCTATTTTGGCCTGCAGGAAAAGGGTCTGTGCTCTGGAGCAGTATCTCCAATTTCTTTCTGTGACACCATTTCTACAACATCAGTACCTGCAGTGGGTCCAGCCTGTCCAACCCTGGCTCTGCACCTGTATGCCTGCACAGTGAGCTTCACTCTGGGCTTTTTTGTTGGGTTTTTTCAGTCATAAATTTTTTTACCATTGAGTCAGGCTGCACTGCAGTGCCAGTGGTGGCAGCTCTCCTGCCACAGCATGTTCAAATCTCTAAGGGTTTTAACACACCACCTGCTCTGTTGAACCTGTGGCTCTCACTGAGTCCTGGTCTGACACAGTGCTCTCAGTCAGCATCTGACTGCCTGTTGCAGCTCCCTGGCTGCTCACAAGGGCTGATGGTGTTTGTGGGTTATTGTGACAGATCACAATGGCTTTTTAAGAAACAGGAGAAATTAAACCTTGCATCTGCCTTCCCTAGCACTCATTTCTCTCTTCATCCCCTTCTGCAGACCAGACCCAACTGCACTTCAGAGTTGCCAAGTGATCCACATTTTTTATGATGTGTATTTTCAGTGACAGTGACATGTGACAATATTTTCAGTAACATGGATCTGCCTGGCTGAACCCACTGTCATGGTTTCACCCCAGACGGCAACCAAGCCCCAGGCACCTGCTCACTACTCCCCCACCAGCAGCATGAGGGAGAGGATTAGAAGGGTAAAAGCCAGAAAACTTGTGGATTGAGACAGAGACAATTTTAAATGGAAAGCAAAAGCCAATTACACAAGCAAAGTAAAACCAAGAATTAATTCACTGTTTCCAATAGGCAGCCAGGTGTTCAGCCATCTCCAGGAGAGCAGGAACATGGTTCCATCACACAAAACAGTTACACAAAACAAACACCATCACTCTAAACATCTCCCCCTTCCTCCTTCTTCCCTCCACTTTATTTATTGAGCATGAGCATATGGTTTGGAATATCCCTTTGGTCAGTTTGGGTCACCTGTCCTGGCTGTGTTTCCTCCCAGCCTCCCCTGTACACCCAGCTTCCTCACCAGCATGGCCATAGGAAAAGCTGGAATGGCCTCAGATCTGTGTAAGTCCCGCTCAGCAATAACAAAAACATCACTACATGATCAACCCTGTGTTCAGCACAAATCCAGAACACAGCCCCAGACCAGCTACTGTGAAGAAAATTAACTCTAGCCCAGCCAAAACCAGCACATCCACTCCACAGGGCAGGACGTGGTGACAGATGACCACAGACATTCAGGACACAAGAGGTGGTCTCACCCCAAGCACCTCCACTGTTGCAGATCTGGTCTCCTCTGGAGTCTCCTGATGTGTAGAGGGTGGTGTGACCTGCAGTGATGCTGTTGAAAGATGCTTAGGGCATTTAAATTGCAGAAGAAAAAAGCCAGAGATGATTTTTGCAGCTCAAAGTGCTCTTGCAGCTCAGGTATCTCCTGACACTCAAGAAATAGCTGACACTGCCTGAAAGAGAAGGTGAGACCACTTCTCCATAGGAGTGGATTAGCTGGGCAGAAGGAAGAGACCTCAGTCCCAGGGCCCTCATATCTGGATTTTAACTTCCACATGCACTGTGGCTCACCCCTGCTCTCAAACAGCCTCTGTACCACGGGGCTGCCAGAACCCTTCAGATCCTTCAGATATGGCTGCTTTTAGCTGCTTTTCCCTCGTCCTCTACTGACCTCTTTAACACCCACACAGGTGAGCCACAGCAGGATGGGGCATGGTGTGGCCAGGGCAGCCAACACCCTGGGGTGAAGCTCCCAGCATAAGTGGATTCAGCCTTCCCCACACCTCCAGAGCCTGTTTTTATTGGTGTTTTTCTGGTTTTTTGAGGGTAAATATGTAACACTGTCACTTGTGAGCAGCAGATGTTGCCGAAGGCCCCGCGGCGGCAGCGGCACAGCCGGAGCGGCTGCAGCAGGACAGGATTAGCAGAGCTTATCCCCCCAGCCCTGCTGCCCTCAGCCTCAGCCTCAGGCCTCAGCTTTAGCCCTCAGCCTCAGCCCTCAGCTTTAGCCCTCAACCTCAGCCTCAGCCCTCAGCTTTAGCCCTCAGCCCTGAGCCTCAGCCCTGAGCCCTCAGCCCTGAGCCCTCAGCCTCAGCCCTCAACCTCAGCCTCAGCCACAGCCCTCAGCTTTAGCCCTCAGCCCTGAGCCCTCAGCCCTCAGCCTCAGCCCTCAGCTTTAGCCCTCAGCCCTGCTGCCCTCAGCCTCAGCTTTAGCCCTCAGCTTTAGCCCTCAGCCCTGAGCCCTCAGCCCAAGCCAGGCCAGGCCTGTCCCCACAGCCACCCAGCCCTTCCCGGGGACTGGAGCTGCTCCAGCCACCCAGAACACCCCATGCACGCTGTCCCCGAGTAACACTGACTTGGCAAAACCAAAATATATGTATTGAGACACATGTTCCATAGCAAATAGGTCATAATCCTAATACAAAGTGTCCTATATTTATGGACTGTGCCATAGCACATTCTTAGCTGGGAAGGTACTCCCTCAGCCTGGACTTGGATGCAAAAAACTCTGTGTTTTTAACATTCAATAAATAACAGCTTTACTAAAAAGTGCTGGTACATGCACCAAATACACGATGTGTAAACAGCATGTATATTTCACATATAACACTGTCATATATATTTATATAGCTTTTAGTCATACATAATTATCTATGAAATATGAAAATAAATAGCACTGAATGTAAAATAGTACAATGTAAAATAGTACACATAAGCCTACATGAATGTATAAAACAGATACATAAAATATATCTGTTCATATACTGATAATGTATATGAACCATTACAAGTATAATATAAATACATATAAAGCATACATTATATGCTTCTAAATATACTTAGAAAACATTCCCTATTTTTTAAATATAGTGCTCTCTATATAGAACCAATATGTGACATTATATTTATTCTGTTTGTTTTCACAAGGTTCTAAATTGATGTCTTTTAAAAGAGACAGAAGAAATTCTGTGTCTGTCTTCCCTAGCATGTCTGTCTCTCTTTATCTGCTCCTGCAGATCGAACCCAACTGTGCTGCAGAGCTGCCGAGTGATCCTCATTAAAAGGATGACGGTATTTCCAGTGACATGGATCTGCCTGGCTTAACCCCCTTTGCAGAGCAGGATTTCGATTCCGTGTGCTTCTATAAAGAGAACTTTGCAATACTTATATTACATATTACATTAATATATACCATTATATAGTGCAATATTACAAGACGTAAATACCTAAAGCATATTTATGAGCCTATGAAAACATGCCTGCATAAATATTTCTATCTTTTGCACCAATAACTCGAATATGGGAGCCATATATGGCATTCAGATACACATAAAACACTATTTTATCGTTTGTTTGTATTCCGCACTCGACGCTTTCCACGCAACGCTGACAGCGCGAAGGCGCCGCGCACGCGCGCGGGGCTCTGGGACGCGCTCAACCGGGGACGCGCTCAACCGGGCACGCGCAGCGCCGCTGGCCCCGCCCCCACCCCGTGGGCGGGGCCTGCCCCGATAAACACGGCCACGTGCGGGGGGGCGGGGCCTGCCCGCGCTTCCGGCAACACGCGCCCGCCGCCGCCACATAAATAGCGCGGAGCGCGCCCGCAGCCACCGCATCGCTCCAGCCGCCGCTCCGGGTTCTGACCCGCCCCGCACCGGTCTGCCCCACACCGCTCCGGGTACTGTTCTGCTCTGCCCCGCAGCGAGTTCTGCCCAGGTCTGCCACGCACCGCTCCAGTCGCCGCCGCCGCTCCCAGTCCCGGTGTTGGTCCCGCTCCGTGCCGTCGCCATGCCGTTCCTGGGGCAGGACTGGCGCTCCCCCGGGCAGAGCTGGGTGAAGACGGCCGACGGCTGGACGCGCTTCCTGGACGAGAAGAGCGGCGGCTTCGTGGGCGACATCAGCAGGTAGCGGCGGCGGCGCGGTCCGGCCCCGCTGCCGGGCGGTGCCGCCAGGGGGCGCGGTGCCGGGGCGGGGGGGCTGTGAGGGGCGGACGGGGCCCCTCGCCCCGGGCCGGCTCAGGGGCCGCCCCGGTATCGGCGGAGCGGGGTCGTTGTCTGGGTGACCCCGGCCCTGCCGGCCAAAGGGCTCGGTGGCCCCTCCGGGCCTATAGGAAGCTCCGAGTGGGGGTCCCTCAGCCCTCGGCGGGGTCCCCACGTCCCTATGGAGGCTGTTCCTTCTCAGGCGGCCGGGCTGTCCTTATGGCTGTGGAGAGTAGCGAAAAATCGAGGAGAAGATGAAACCTTCACCTGCCCCTTGGCCACAGGGCTGTGGGAGCCCTGGCGAGCATCGCCGGGCGTCTCCTGGTGGCCCTGGGGGTGGCTGCCCACCCTCCCCTCCCCCCCAAAACAGCCTTGCTTGGGGCTTCCCGGGCTCGGAAGGATGATGTGTCTGAAGCCATAAATCCTCCCCAGGCCATGAGTAATGTACCTTACGTGCCGCTTGACTAATCTGGCTGCAAAACATCAACAAACCCCCAAGATGGTGCGGGCAGGAAGCTTTGCAGAGCGTGGGTGTCGTGGGCTCCGGCAAGATCGCTTCTGTCAAAA
The DNA here is from genome assembly GCF_051311805.1 of Agelaius phoeniceus. Lineage (NCBI taxonomy): Eukaryota > Metazoa > Chordata > Aves > Passeriformes > Icteridae > Agelaius > Agelaius phoeniceus. The sequence continues at coordinate 143,044,481 of NC_135265.1, read as the reverse complement.
GCAAACTTTTCTCACAGAGCTCCATCTTCTCCTCAGCTGTGTGTTGCTAGGGTTGGGGTTGCTGCCACCTTCCCACTGCTAGGGAAGGGTCAGGAATGTCCATGACAAAGGGACTTAAAGCAAGAGGACATTTGCTGTGAGCCACTCCTGAGATGTTATCATGCAAGGAGGCTTTTGTAGCAGGTATCTCCTCCTCTCTTTCATGTCAGCTGTAAGTAAAAATCAAGTTTAGGTTTGTAATTTGTAAATAGGTAGAAAAATGTCTGGGTTTATACATCCCTTTTCTCATTTGAAAGCAAGGAGGTGACATATTGACCCCGGGCTGAGGTCCTTGCTCAGGTCCAGCTGCCCAACTACTCAACCTGTCAAGATGCTGTGAAGAATTGTGTGGAAACCTGGCAGTACATAAACAGGGTAATAATCTTCCTCCCATGCTGGAGCTCGTCCACTGCTGCTGTTATGGTGGTTTCAGATTACAGAGTCATTCAGTAGGAAGTCAACAGGCAAGCGTGTGCTGTTGACATGTGAGATTTAAAGCAGATCCATCTTGTGCTCTTGAGCTCAGATTCTGCCACTGCATGGGGCGTGTTAACCTGACCCCCTATTGATTTTGTGCAACCTTGATAAAACATGAGCTTGGATATTCCAAAACAACTTCTTCCTTGCTGCCATATTCTGTTCTCAGGTTTTGGTCCCCACAGCAGGAAGCAGCATGGATGAGCAGCTGAGGTGTTCTGCTCTCAGGTTTAGGTGGTTCTGAGCAAGCTGCAGTTGGCAGAAGTGTCTGGTTCCCTAAATGGTTGTTTCTGTGAATATTGTTCACCTTCAATGCTGCTGCTTTTCCCCTTCTGCCGTGCTGTGGTGGAGCCCATGGCAGTGGTGCCTTCCCAGAGCTCGGATGCCCTGCAAGGGGGATGCAGAGTAGGAAGGGGGACCTGAGGGTCAGGGTGTTCTGAAACTGGGAGAGGTTTCTTCTACCTCTGGGGCCATGTGTAGGTGCCAAACCAGAACATCCAGCTGGATCATGCCACAGGGGATCTGGATCCCTCCTGGGGCTGAAACTCTGACTTGGTCACTTGACTTTTGCATATGCTGGTGGTGTGGCCATGCAGACAGCCAGTGAACAGGGGAAACAAGAAGTCTTGTCCCACAGGTTTCATTCCTTTGCAGGAGGCTGTGCCGAATAGCTGTCAGAGGTGTGTTTGGTATGGTGCTTGTGTTTGGGTTTTGTTTGACATTAAGCAGTGTAAATGCATGGCCTGTACAGGAAGCTTCCTGGCTGTGTAAGGGTCCTTGTGGCTGTCTCAGAGGAAGCTTTCCCGGGGCTGAAGCAGCAGCAGCATGTTTTGGCACCTGTCAGAGCTCAGGGGCTGTCTGTGCCACAGTGACTGAGAGGTGCAGTGAGATGCCTGGGATCCTTCTTCAATTTTAGGTCTGCACACAGCCATGGTTCATCCCTTGCGAGCTGCTAGAGCAGTGGAGATGGCTCTGATTTGTTCTCCTGTCTTCTCCTTGGCAGCTGTGAGGCACCCAGCAGCCCTGGGCAGCAGGCTGTGCTGGACCTCTGCTGAGAGCCCCTGGTGCTGCCCTCCCCTGCCACCCCAGGGATCTCTGCAGCAGTGCCATGGCTGCCCAGGGGCTTCTTAGTTTCGAGTTGTGGCTTGGATCTGCTGATTTGCCGGTCTGCAGTATGTGGGGATGTTGATGCACAGCCTCTTTACAGCTAGCCTTTCATTGCCCTTGAAGGAAATAAGGGGTTATAGCTCCCTTCGCTAATAATACAGTTACAGCAGAGCTCGAGCAGAAGCAGGCAATGGGCAGTCTTGGACAAGAGATCCTAGCTGTTAACTTGTGTAGTCGCTACTGTGTGGGGTCTGGAAAACCATCAGATGAGTCTGAACTTCAGCTAAGCTTTTCCTGTAAGCTTGAAATAGTATTTTGTGGGAACTCTTTTGTTAATAAATATTTTGAGTACATATATATGTCTTCAGGGATGTCTAAATATGTCCTTCTGTAGCAGTCTGACTGGCTCAGAGCAATCTGCTACCTACACTGGGAGGATATGGTGTTACTTAAGGATAGAAATAGGTTAAAGAGTGGAAAAGAACATTGCTCAGCAGCGTCCCAGCATGAACTGTGTAATCTGTTACCTGCTCCTGTCATGGGTATCTTGGCTGGCCCAGAATTGAGGCACCAGAGGTTCTTTAAAAATACCAATACTGGATGCTGAAACTGTGTGAAGACTACTTCTCAGAGGCAGCCTGCAAGAAGGCAGCTTTGGAGGCCACAATAAAAACCTATCTGTTTTTTTCTCCATGCAGGAAACAGTGTTCAACAGAATGCAGAACTAAACAGAATCCTTGCTTTGTGTCATTCACAGCTTTTGTAAAAAAGATGATCACAACAAAGAGAATCTCTTCAACAGCATAAACTATGATGTTGCTGCCAAGAAGAGAAAAAAAGATCTGCTGAATAACAAAGCCAAGACTCAATGTAAGACATCTTTTTGGACTTCTTTTTAAACAAAAGTTGCTGCAGAAGAATGGAAAATGCTCTATATCTATGTTTTTTGTGCAGTGCATGAAGAGCCTTCTAGAGCCTTGAAGGGCTTTGCGCCCATGTTTGACCTAAGTAGAGAACTTGGATACAGTTTAACGTGAAGATTTATGCCCCTGTTAGTAATCCCTGTTCTGAGGAGTTGTGCTTGTTGTGTTCAGATTTTTGTCATTTGTTTGTCAGGAGGGTAATTTTTTCCTATGGTACATTCAAATGAACCAGTTCCAGTATTTTCCCCCTGTAGACTTCCTTGTGCACAGCAGGCTAAATTTATTCTTCCTTCCATATGCATGTTGAGCACTAATCTACATTACTGGAGGCTACAAGCCTGAATGTAAGCTTTGATCCTATCTCTGTGTGCGGAGTGCATGAAAAATGAAATAAGATTTCAGCTCACTCAAAACAATAGAAGGCTTGAAATCTTTCTGTGTGCACAGCGAGCAGCCAGGGTCTCGGATGGGGCCCTGGGGCAGCACCCGGGGGAGCCTGCAGGGACAGCACAGCCTGTGCTGGGCTGACTGCAAGATAGGTACTGGAGTTACATGTGAGGGCTACAAATGTAAACATAGCCAGAGGAAATGAGTTACAATTCCCACACTGCTATTAACTCATTGTGCATCCCCCAGGATTTTGGAAACCGTTGCCAAAAGTTGGCCCCTCAGTGTATTCAGTTCTCAGAACAAACAAATGTTACCATGACAGTTTTTGGCTGGATTCTGCTGTGACCTACCATTGAAAGGGCTTGATGCAGGGTCAGCATGCCTGTAACTGAGACTGGGTCTGTCCTTGGACTTACAGTACCAGGCAGGAGTACATTCCATAGCTTCAGATTAATTTACAGGTTGCTTTAGGAGTTCAATATTTTCTTTATGGAAAGGAGTCTAGCAGGGTGGAGAGGAGATTTTTTTTTTTTTTGTACTAGCAGTTAAATTGCCAGTGTGTGGTAGAAGTAGGGTCAAAAGCCCATGTGAAAATGGAGTGGGAGAAGGACTGAGCAGCATAACTGCTTACAGTACAGGCTCTTCTGCAAACAGAGTTAGCAGTGTGTGCTGGGTATTGGGAAGTTATTTTGGGGAATGGATGGGACAACTCCCATTCTGAGGGAAGGGAGGGGCAATTAGAAATAGGAAAATTTAGGTCCCACATAGTTTTTTCTTTTTTAGCAAGTTAGCTGCAAGCATAAGCATGCTCCTCTGAGCCTGACCTCACTGCTGAAAGCTCTCTCTTACATGCCTGGTGTCTCGTGACATTTTTGCTCAACTTCAAATTTGACATACAATCCCAAGCCTGTAACCAAGGTAATAAATAGTTAATAAAATCAATAACAACAAAACCTGGCTGTCAGCCACACTTACTGTCTGGGACCAAAGAGGAGGTGCTATGGTATATCTGTGGCTGGCAGATTAAACATTTAAAGTCTTGAGCTGTGTCAATGAAACAGAAGCCTTTTCTGAGGCTTAGGGCTACAGTCTCAAATGAAGCTGTATAGAAACAAAGCAGCTCAGCAAGTTGCTAGATTTGGTTTCAAGTGTGGTGGTGTAAACAAAATAATTTAATTTATAGTAAAAGATAGTGGATGTTATGAGCAGAACAGGGATACAGCTCTCTGAGGTGGAAGATTAACTGAGTGAAATGTCTTTGTCCAAACAGATTTCCACCAGGAGAAGTGGATCTATGTTCACAAGGGAAGCACAAAAGAGGTGAGTGCCTCTACAGGTTCTTTGTTCTCTTTTCTACTGATTTTTACAAGCAGTGGAAGATCCTGTGCTGATATAAATCAGCAGAAGCTCTTAAGAGATAAGTGGAAGATCTGGCTTGTGGCTGGAATTTCAGTAATGATTTTAAGCCCCTATCAGGGATCCAGAGCTTGATGTACAAGGCTTTGTACATGTGTTTAAAATATGACTTGTTTGCTTCCCTCATTTAAAAAAAACCAGCCATTTGCAGGCCAAGCCATAATACTGTTCTTGGCTTTCACCCAGTACAGTCCTAACATGGAAAATCATTGGAATTTATCACAAGGGCTCGCTTGCACTCATGGAGAGAAGCTGCTGTAGGAGACTGCTCTGAACTCACACTGTGTATTGAACCCCAGGAATGTGTGTCTCATTCTCACACGTAAATTCGTGGGTCATGAGCAGAGCATGGGTCTCTCTTGGGAAACTACCATAATCTACACTGGGCCATGCCCACTCTTGATGTCAGTAAGTGCAGCTCAGCAGGAGCCAGACCTGCCTCCTCTGGCTGTGAGCTGCTCCCATGGTTTGTACCCATCAGCTTGCTAAATTGAGTTGCTCTGGGTCAGGTCTACCTAGTGCTGGCTGGACTCAAGTCTGCCAAAACATGACCCAGAGTGTTTTTTCTTCTCAGCGCCATGGTTACTGCACCCTGGGAGAAGCCTTCAACCGCCTTGACTTCTCCAGTGCTATCCTGGACTCCAGGAGATTCAACTACGTTGTCAGGGTGAGTCCAAGCCCAGGGTCTATTGTGATGTGATGGTGCTGGAGGCTCTGAACTGAGCACCAGTTGGGTAACGGGAAGCACTGGCAAAGAAGAGCTGTCTGAGCATGCGAGTGTGTTAGGCTTTTCTGCATGAAGTAATTAATGGAAGTTGTGTGTGTGGATAGATGCCCAAATCTTGTCTTTAGTTTATTAAAATGGAAAGAAAGGAAAGTGGTGATAATGTGGAAGATGAGCTGTCCTTACCCTAGAATTCCTACTACTTTTCAATTATGTCATTCACTTTTGAAACCCAAAAGGCTTGGCTTCTAATTCCTGAGTTTTCAGTTCAGCTTCTGAAAAAGAGCATGGGCTGTCTGCAGATGCCACAGGGCACTGGAGACCTCTTTGCTCCAGAAGCTCCAGTCTGAGGTCTGTGGAGCCTTGTCTCCATTGATGTGATACAGGGGAGACTCAGGAGAGCTGAGCATTTTTGGAATGAGGGGATGGGCTGAACCTCTTGGTGGCACTGATCTTCTCTGTTAAGGTTAACAGTTGCTCTTAATCCTTTGTGACTGGGCGTGGTTTCAGTGGGTGAAACATTTGTTTAGTCCTGACAACATTAGTTAATAAAGGAGTCATCAGCTTCAAGTTTCCCATGCTCTGGCTTTGCAGAGTAGGTCAGGGCTTGGTGTGGCCGAGGAGGTGGTAGTGGTTGGGGGACCCACTGTCCTGAGAGCTGTGGATACTTGTATGTTTATCTGCATGTGATCTGCAAATTGATCTTGAGTTTCAGAATGCTTAGCAAGATTTGGAATTCAGTAAGGTTTAAAAAAAGTTATTTACTTGAGGCTGTTTATGAACAGCTCCTTTTCATGCCTTGTGAGCAGCTGATCACTGGTGAGGCAACAGCTGCTCAGGTGTTAGGTTCTGGAGCAAGCAGCAGTGGTATTGCTTTCCCTTTGAGTCAAGTGTCATGAAAAGTGTCTAAGGAAGAAATTACCTGAGCAGGCTCACCTTGATTTGTCCACCTAGGTTGTCCAGGTGACAAGTCACCTGTGGAAACTTCTGTCACCCTGGGAAGGGTACAGGCATTAGGGATGATGACCCTCTGGCTGTATAGGAAGGGCAGTCACTTGGATGTCCCACAACAGGAGTGGTGGCAGGGAATGGGGACTCTGGGGGAGGCAAAGCAGGATCCAAGTCATGTAAACTCAGGCTCTCCTAGCTCTGCTGATTTTGGGACAGCTTGTTTTCCTGCCTGTGCAGAAGTGATCACCAATGCTGAGGTAGTTGGAGTTTCCTGATATTGGAGAGATATATATACACACACACAGCCGTGTCATCTTCAGGGGGATTACTGGAGAAGGAACAGTTCATGCCAAGGCCATAACCCTTTAGTCAAATATAAAGAAGGAATGTAAAATAAAACTTGTTTAGTGCTGCAGATATCCCTTTGGCAGACTTTGTTAGGACAGTGAAGAACTCCAAAGACCTCTGCTAAGCATGACCTCAGGTCATGCTGTGCCACATGATGGGCTTCTGCTGCTTGGCCCAATGTGATAGATGTCTCATATGGGACTGCAAAGGTGGAGCAGAAGTCCCACTAAATTTTTTGAAGAGCAAATTTAAATTTCAGTTAAGTCAGTACAGTCTGGTGAGGGCCGCCTTCTCTCTTTTTCTCATGAGGACTTCATACACAGCACATTTGGGATGCTTTTATCAAAAACAACAGTTTTGAAAGCTATGGAAGCTGACATGTGTCCTTGTTTCTACAAATTACCTCTCTTCTGAGCTTTTAAGAGTAGCTTTCCCCCAGTAGTTTTGCAGATATAGTACTACTGAGAAGTATGAAGGTTTCTAATTGAGGTTGACTTGTGGTTTGGCAGTTTAAAGAAGATATTAAACCTGGTACCATGGATCAAACTGTAAAATTGACTTCTTAAAATGAAAGGCTTGTATCGGCCAAGTCTCCAGTGGATAGTAGCTCATAAAATGCCTTAAATGCCAGATTTACTCATGAAAAGCTCTGCCTAGATGTGGATCATGTTTATGGTCCTTTGCAAGTCGCAGGCCTCCTAAAGCACATGGATGGGCAATCTGTCACAGGGAAAATGCCTTGAATATTGGCAGAAAAAAATTTTCCCTTCCTTCCCTCTCCTTGTTCTCTCTAGTTCCACTCCTTGCTCAGGGTATCTGATACTAATGTCATGCTACTTAATTCATCAAGCAAATGCTTTTCAAGGAGGGGAGTTTGGAATTGGAGGCTGGGAAAGAATATGACAATGTCTGTAGGGGAAGAAAGGAGAGAAACAGCTGCAGGTTTGAGGTTCTGCTGACTACACCCAAGCTTGCCCTATAGAGACATAGGCTGCATCACTTGCTGGTAGCAAAATAGGCTCTCAGGCTTAACATGAGCTCACCTTTCTGAATTTCTCCAAACTTAAGTGAACAGTCCTTAAGTGTCTTCAGTGCTTGCTTTCTTGTCATAGGAGTTTCTACTTTAGATACACCCAAACTAAGTTCTTGGAGTTTCTAATGGTGCACAGGTGAAATGGGCACCTCCTTCAAGTGGGGTGGAGGTATGAGCTGCAAGAAACTTGGCAGGTATTTTTCATGGGCAAATACCATCAGCTGGAGCCAGTAAGTCTATGTAAGTGAAGCAGAAGAAATTTTCTTCTAACATCATTCTTATCTTGATGATCTGCTGGTGCAGCTCTGGAAGTGCCAAGTTATAGGTACTGGTGTTGTGACTTGGTCCTTGCTAATCCTTCAAATTAGTGCATCTGCTTACATGTTAGAGAACAGTCAGTGTTCCCTTTTCAGGGCTTAGAAGGAAGTATGTGATTGACCCAAAGGACCCAAACTGTTTTTGGTCTGAAGCAGCCCTGGTTTCTCTGGTCTTAAGAGATTTAATGAAAAGACTGGAAGCATTCTGTAGGCATAATTAGTGGGAGCAGAGACAAAGGTGCCTGCAGCCCAGAAGTTGGTTTTCCTTCAGGAACACTATGTTCAAAGACAGGTTTAGCAGCGTGCTTCTTCAGAAAGGGATTTCTCATATGATGGTTGTATAGTCCCAAGGGAAGGTGCTGTTTTTGGTCATAAAAGCTTAGGTCATGTTAAGCAGCCTGGGGACAACTCTTGTAAAATAACACTATCTAGGTTGTGTGCAGCCTTCTAAAGTAGTCTCTTAAATTTGCTTCTTAAGTTTTAATAGAAGTTAGCTCCAGGAGTCCTGGATTTATGCTGTCCTGAAAGAATAGCAGCTGGATGTTGTCTCATGGAGATCTGTCAGCACCTGCACTGTAAATCATTATAACTCGCCTTGCCCTGGCTCCACCTGTCAGCTGACAGCCAATGTGACATTTCAGCCACCAAAAGTGAAGGACTGTGAGAGCAAGATGGGCTTAGAGGAGGAATTTTTTATTTTTTCGAAGCAGTCCAGATGTGAGGAGTTGCATCCCTAACCATCAGGAACTTATGGATCCCCACAAGGTGCAGTCCAGCTTTCATAGCTGGCTTGAGGTATTCAGTGGGGAATTTACACTTCAGTAGTTTGAGACTTGTGAGACTTTTAATCACTACAAAGCCTTTTTTGAGTCAAGGTTGTACTGTCCTGCTCAGCACAGCAGGATTTTTTGGCTCTTGGTGCTGTAAGCCCTAGCAGTGGTTATTTGGGGTGTGGATTGCCTGCACACCCCTGGGTTGAACCAAGACTGTGGCCAAAGTGCCATCTGGCTGTATCAGGTCTAAGCAATGCTGCACACAGTAGTCAGGGGTGCACAGCAGTGTTTTCATGGCCCTGAAGCAGGAGCCCTAGTTCCCTGCCACATGGCACTGTTCTGTTTGCTTTTTTTTTATCTTGTGCTTATGGGAGGAGAAGGATCTGCTCTGCTGCTGAAGCTGAGAGACTTTTTTGTGCTGCTGCTCCAGATGGATGGCTGGTGGGTTTGAGCAGGAGCTCCACTGCACTCAGGGGAAGTGAGCAGGTTACTGCCATGCTGGGTAGGCTCTGGGACAGCCTACTGCATCTCTTGCCTTTTCTCTATAGCTCTGGCAAACTTCTAATAGCAAATAAAATAGGGAAGGATTTTTTTTTGTGGGGCTACCAGGTCAGCTTTCTCAAATTCTGAGGAGCTGGAAGAGTGAATTTGGATCTAATGCCCTGTTTTCCAGAGGTGTTTCAGACTTCCCAGCTCCAGTTAAAACTGGCTGGAATGCAATTACTTAGTGTATTTGAAAAGCAGACCTTTTAAAATTGCTCTTAACCTTTCCCTGTGCACTCTCTCCTACCATCTGTCCCTCTCAGTTGAGCGTGGGCTGGACTTAATGCAGCCACATCATAACACAGGCTTGCAGTTCTCTCTGGTCTTTTTACCCTACTCAGCATTAATCTGAATTCATCTGTCTGCTTTAGTTGTTATTATGCAAGTGGCAATTTAATTTATTTTTTTTTATACTGCTGTAGACCCCAATTTGGCAATCCATTAACTGAGGTCATACTTGGAGACTGTGCCAACACTAAAAGACCCCCAATGCACTGGAGCATGTGGGGCACAGATGAACTGTACTGCTTACCTGGTTTCTGTGTATTATATGAGCACAGAAGAATAAAATATCTTTTGGTTTGGAGGACTAGCTAGTTGCTTCAGTCAGTGCTTCCTGGGGAGTGGAGTAGCCCTAGAAGTATTCACAACATAGTTTTCATATGGAATTTCATCCTGTGTTTATTGCTGTAGGAGAAGGGAGGTGACACATGATATCTGAGCTGGTTCACGGAACATAAATTGAACCTTGGTAAACACAGACAGGGCAAATTTGAATCTGTTCCTTTGGCTAAATTAATTTTGTACCAATTTAGTGTTCCTCAAGGAACTGAGATTTTTATCCTCATTGTTCTAAAAGAATGGCCCTGGTGTCCAACTCCTCTGCTATTACATTACATGATTCTTATTGCTGCATGCATTTTGGTGTTTTTGGGAAGGGGCACAATATTGCTAACACCCAGCCTGGAGGAAACTGTCTCTGTGCCAGCTCCAGAACAGTGCAATCTGGAGACAGCAGTTGTTTGTGCACAGACAAGCTGATCTGGGTGCATGTGTGGCCAGTGTACAGATGGAGTCTGGCAAATTGATCACTATAATCAAAGGTCTGAAGGCTAAACAGTTTAGGGTAACAGAGTATTACAGACTACTGTGGGACATTGGTTGGGGTTTTTTCCTACTTATTCATCCATATTTCAAAAAATAAGGACCTTTTATTAACTTTTCAAACATCTTGCAAGCTGCCTTGTATTTTGTTATTGTGGTCTCATTTAGCTGATGCAGCCAGAAAATCCACTGATGCTTGTGCACCAAATATTACCCAACTCTCCTGCATCTCTCATTTCCTCCAAACAAGCCAAGAAAACAAGCAGCCTGCCCTTGACAGGACTTAGTGCAGGTCTTTTTTCATCTTGGGGTTTTTTTTGGTCATGTGAGGTGCAAGATATTAATAGAATGTAAACTCAAAGCCATCTGATGGTGGTGTTGGCCTGGATATTAAACAGAAGAAGAGATTGGTCACTGAGGCAACTTCACTGCTCCTAAGTGGCAGTCACATGCCAGTGCCCCAGATGAGCAGAGCAGGCTGCAGTAATACCTCTCCCTCAGCTCCTGCTTCATGGCAAACTGCCGGTGACTTTTTGGATGCATTTCTGTCATTCTTCTAGCAGGGCAAACAGTTCAGCTCATGACTTATCAAGTCTAGTCAAAAGCCATCTTAGTTACTTGACACAAGTAGTTGCACCTTCTCTGGACTCTCTGTGGTGCCAGCAACGGGATACTGGAGCTGCAGATGATAAAGGATTAATAAGCTGGTCATGTGGCAATGTGTTGATTGATTTGTAGCATAAAAGGTTTTTCCTTTCCTTTCTAAATTAAAACAGAAGTCTATGTACATCCAAAACAAATGGACTGACACGTGGGCAGGCTGTGCATTTATATAATGTTGGGGGAAGGGAGAAAGGCTTGTAAGATCACAGGCCACATGTTCTGCAGAGCGTGTTCCATAGGAAATTTCCCCAGCTGTTCTTGTGGCACAGAGATGGGGAAGAGAGAGTGTGTCCTTCCCTATGGGAAATGCTTCCGTTAACAACTGCAGCCCAAATTCACTGCTCAGCTTGCTCAAGAGTCAGGAGGTCAATGATGGGAAGTAAATTCTAATTGAAAGTAAAAGCAAGATTTTCATTAGGGGAGATTAACAAGTAAACAGGGCAGACAGGGAAAGGTGGTTTGTTACTGTAGTTGTTAGAGCTAAACAGGGAAGGAAACTTTGGGAGGGAAAGGGTTTGTTGTGGGGAGGATTTTTGTTCTTTCTACAGTACTTAACCTTTCTGTCATGGCAACAGCACTCTGACAAAACCCATGCAACCCAGGAGGTGACGTAAATTGTGGAGTCTGATTCTCATTAATGGTCTGTCAATAATGTCCCCATGCACACAGGCATTTGCTCGTGCTCCCTTATGACACTGCTTGTTTGTGCCCCGGTGTGGGATGGTGACGCTGGCCGAGGCTGTTCCCTTGGTGTGAATAGTGGCTGCCAGTCCAAGCACCACTGTGGTTTCTCTGCATCTCTGAACCATGAAATCAAATTCCCTCTCCCCCCACAGTGAAGATAATTAAAATGCCTTTTTTTTCCCCCTACCTCTTTTGATGTGAGTTTAATTATTTGGCCTCTGCTCTCCTTCCCTTTTTGCGTTACTTTGCTCTGTTGTTCTGTCTCCTTTTTATTTTCAAGCAGCAAACAAGTCTCTGGACTGTTTTGCTGTGTCATGTGACTAGGAGTCAAGATTAGAAAGGTATCTCTGTGCTCTAAGGCTTGCAACTTCTATTTTTATCCACAGCTGTTGGAGCTGATAGCAAAGTCTCAGCTGACGTCACTGAGTGGCATTGCCCAGAAAAACTACATGAACATTTTGGAAAAAGTGGTTCAGAAAGGTAAGAAACGGAAATGGTGAGGGGGAGTCTGATTTAATCTGATGTACTTTAGTGAACCACATCCTCAACAACAGTCAGGCAATGCTAAATGGATGAAGAGGGGCTCCACTGTTTATTTCTGTAGTGCAGTTCTGCTTTCTTTTCCCTCAGTGAAGGACTTGGTGGGAGGGGAAGGAATGGGAAGGAATTTCTGTAGTCTGGTAGGTATCTGAGAGGTGACTCCTCCTTTCCCAGCTTTGCTCACTGCCACCCCTTCTGCATCCTACTGAGTCCTATTTCTGACTGCAGAAGATCTGGCAGCTCATGCCCTTGGCCAGGCATATCTGCAGTCCCTGCTGCTGCCTTGCTGGCATTGTGCTGTACCTACTGCTCCCACTGCTCTGGAGGGGTGTCTTCACCTGTTCAGGGGAATGAATTGTGGTTGAGATGTGGAACTTCCTTTGTGGATGTTTAGCTGTCCCTAAAGCCTGGGCATGGACAGCAGCCTGTTATTATACATAATGAGAAATGTGCATTAGATGGGGAAGAGGTGCACATAGATAACTTCTTGCACAGTATCAGAGGGGAAAACTGGCTGGTTGCCAGAGGCTGGAAAGGGAAGTGCAGCAGATCTCATCTGCTTATCCTGGGAGGCTCTCTTTCCATCTGCTGTCTAACCTGCTGTGACTGGCTAACGTTTAAGTGCTTTCCTCTAAAAAGAAAAGCACAGGCTGGCTCTCTTGGCCTGTGAAATTACAGCAAATAACTTGCCTGAGAAACATGTCGATTCAGAGAAGGATTTTGACAATTCCTATTTTTAACATTTCCTGTTCTTCCAAAGTCCTTGAGGACCAGCAGAACATCAGGCTAATAAGGGAATTACTGCAGACCCTCTACACATCCCTGTGCACATTAGTTCAACGCGTCGGCAAGTCTGTCCTGGTTGGAAACATCAACATGTGGGTGCACAGGATGGAGAGCATTCTTCACTGGCAGCAGCAACTGAACAACATTCAGATCACCAGGGTAAGCACAAATCCTGAAAGCTAAAAATATTTTCTCCATCATGAAACCTTTGTTTTTATTGTCAACGGCTCTCATTTGGGTGACTGCTTCCCACTCTACCCAGTGCAAGCACAGACTTGGAAGGACCTGGAGTTGCCAAAATAACTGGATGCTTTCCTAGCATTACTTGACTCCCTTAATTCAAACTCAATGTACATAACCCAGGATCATGCTTGAGGTTACTGGTCACAGACTGTGGCTTGAGTCCATAATGGCTGTCAAGTGCTGTGTGAACAGAGCTGGACAAAAAATGATCTCCCCCTCTTCAGTCCTCAGAGGCCAGGCCTCAGTGTGAAAAGTCAACTTAGGCTTTCTCAAATTGAGCAATTGCCTTCAAAACTTGTTTACCAGACAGCTGAAGTTTTTAGATTTGTTTAATCTGTAAATTAAATGCAAATTTTCAAATAGCTGCATAACTTCATGCTTCCTGGCTGAAAATACCAATGATTCTTCCAGTAGTCTGGAGTTACCTGTTCCAGCTGGATGAGTCCTGCTTTTACAACATCTGTTTTTCCAACAGTATCTGTGGGGATGGGAAAGATGTGTTAGATGATAAATTTCTAGACTGGCTTTACATGGGAATCAAATCTGAACTTGTTTCATGTCACACAATCACAGCAGCTTTGATGTTGGACTAGACCTCTGGAAGTCATCTGGTCAAACCCCTCTGCTCAAGCAGGGATACAAACAATAAGTTGCCCAGGACTATATATACATTTTCTGTCTCAAATGGATACTTACTCCACTGAAATGCTGAAGCTTTCCCCCCATGCTGATAGGGGTTGGTGTTCTCCTTGTAATCTTGAAGAACTCTGCCTATTCAGGCAAAAATGATCAGAATATTGCTTGTGAAAGGAACTGCCTTTTATACGTACTTGTGTAGGTTTGCAGACATTTTTTCTAAAGTAAATAAAATACATGTAGAGCATGCAAAAAAAATTCATACCACTGAAGATAACTTCAGTTCAAGCTGGAACAAAACCAGGTGAATTCAGAGAAAGGAAGAAGCTGAGCTCTATGCAGCCAGTTACTTATGGTGCAGTGAACTTGTGGTGTTTCTGAAAGGGGAAATGTCTTGCAACACCCAAGACCTTAATTTTTTAAAAAACCCAGAAAATGTAAAACCAACCTTGAAAAATGTTGTATGTGCTATAGCTGCTTCAAAAAAAAAGACAAACTTCTGCCCAGAAAATGACAACTTACTGATCTGTTCTGGTCTAATCTGTGTTCTTTTTGCAAAAAAAAAAAAAAATAATGCTTGAAAAGTTCTGGAAAAGAGTACTGAGGGAAATCTAGTAGCAGATAAGCTTTTGGCCTGATCCAGAAAACCTGTAAGGATTTCCTTGAGTCACACAAATTGTTTTGGTTTTGGTTTTTTTTTCCAGAAGAAGGTATACAAGTGTGAGCTTTGTTTGGGATTTTTTTTCTTGACCCAAGAGTCTATGAGCTTACTCTTGCCTGTTGTGCCCTAGCAAAGCTTATGTGCAGTCATAGTTCAGAAGAATGCAAAATACAGCCTGGCAAGGAAGGGCAGTGGGACACGATCCAGGGATCCAGTGCGTTCGTCCTCCCTCAAAAAATGTGCCAGGCTGTCATGGAAAGGAATGTCCTCCAGACACTGTAGGGACATTTGACTCCTCCTGGAGTGATTGTGTCAGGTCTGCCTGGCAGGTGATGATGCAGAAATGGATGTTTTGGTTGAGGAGCTCAGGTCCTTGCAGGTCATGGGCAGTGTCGCTGCTCTGGGCAGGCCGGCACTGAGGGAAGGCAGGAGCTGCTGCTGTGCAGACGTACTTATTGTTCCTTGGAGTCTCCCATGCCGTGGGATGGCTGGGGATGGGACCACATGATTAAAAGCAGCCTCATGCAGTGTTTCCCTGCTGCTGGTGGGCTGTGTGCTGCTTGTTTGAAACAGTTAATAGCTCTGTCAAAGATGAGGTGGGTGCTGTGACTCTGCAACTTAAAATAGCAACAGCTCTGTGCAGGATGAACTTGGCACATCTGTCTAACATTGTTTCTTTGTTGGAGCCCAATCCTAGAAGCTGCTGTTTGCCTTAATAAGGCTGGGGCTGGTTTTGAAGCTGCAGCTGGTGCCCAGGTTGTGGTCCTTGCTGATGCCTTGCTCCTGTGTATAGCTTGGATTTCCCCTGAGTGCAGGACATGCAGATCTCCTGTGGTCAATTTGCCCTGGAGCTGTACCCCAGGTGGACTTGAAAAATAATCCTGGACCCTGTGGAGGCTAAGCCAAGGTGGATGGGGGTGCCTTTTGTCTCTTTAGGCTAGGATCTGCTTTTGTGAGGCTGAACAGCCTGGAAAACCAGGGCTGTGGGAAAGGGGCAGGTCCTTCAAATGTTTCTAGAGGAAAAGCTAACCCTGCCAGCAGTGACCTGGGAACCCATGCTGTGAGTACTCACCAGCCACTGCTGTGGTTGCAGCAAGACTCTGTGATGATATAAGCTAAAACATGTCAGAAGAGCATGGGATTCCCAGCAGTGTAACCAGAGCTGAACTTGAGAAGTAATCCCCATCTGCCTGATGATGGAGAGACATGGATGGACAATAGCTGATACCACAATACAGCCAGTGTCCTGCTGTACTGAAAGCTGATGGTGATACTTCAGGGAGCAGAGTCTCACAAGTATGGATGTAGGGTGGACAAAAAAGGAGAGAAGGAGGCTTGGATTGCAACTCTCCTAATTATTGTACTACAGATACATGTCCTCTTCCTTGAGGTTATCTCAAACAGTTATGGGGCAGAAGGTCCAATATTTCCATGTAAAATGTCTCCTTTATGTAGAAGAGGGAACTGCTGCTTTGTTCTCTGTGTGAAGAAGTTTTAAAAAAGCAGTAGCTATGCTGCAAGCTAGGATTTCTTAGGCTTCCAGCTTCCTGGGAGCTCAGTTCTGTGTGTCTCTTGCAGCCTGCCTTTAAAGGAACCACTCTCACGGACCTGCCGTTGTGTTTACAACTGAACATCATGCAGCGGCTGAGCGATGGGAGGGACCTGGTCAGCCTGGGCCAGGTGGCTCCTGACCTCCAAGTGCTCAGTGAGGACAGGCTGCTGTGGAAGAAACTGTGCCAGTACCACTTCACAGACAGACAGGTATGAGGAGAGGTGCAAAATGCCATCAGTTTTTGGTGTACCCCCTCCCCAGAAAGAGTGTCTGCCCTGCCTGTTCTCTTACTTGGCTGTCTCTTGCATCTGAGGACTGTGCAGCAAGCTGATAATATAAGCTGGCATGGAAATGGCTGTGAAGATGATTTATATAGAGGGTTTTACATGCCTCAGCAATGATTCCTGAAATAGGAGCTTGAGGAATTAATCATACACTGAATTTCAATCCTAATCCAGGTGGGAACAACTGCATGACTTGCAGTTGCTCCTTGCCCCACGTGTGCAGGGAAAACGTGCAGGCAAGCTCCAGCAATCACCCTGATGTCCCAGGGACTGACACCCTTGCAGAGAGTCTTTGTGGATGTGGTCTATGAGCTGTACTCCCTTGCCCTTTAGAGCAAGAAATCCCCTCTGAGCTGTTCTGTGAGTGATGGGATGATATGTGGAAAACAGCCCTGCTGCTCCCCACTGTACCTGTGTAAACATCTCTGGCAGGCTGGGAATCATCTGGGATCATCTAAACTTAAAAGCAAACAAACAAAAATCACTCTGTTTATGGGTGAATGTCTGGGGTGTTTATACTAGACCTCTGCACTTCAGGAACCATGTGCCAGATTTCTCTGCTGACCTGGCTGTATTTACTCACTCTGCATCTGACTTGGGAAGTGACTCTGGAGGAGTTATTTCTTCTATTAAGTAAATTCAAATCCGGTCTCTGCAACTAATGAACCCTAAAAGAGAAATGGGTGTCTCCCAAGCTAATATGATAAATTACTGTCTCTTAGACAAAAATACTCCAACTTTTACAACTATTAAATGCAACTCCATTTGCTGTGCTGCCTACCAGAAACAGTGGTCAGAGTAGTATGAAAGAGCTCCCAGGGTTTCAGGCTTTCTACGGTGAGGTTGATGAAGGCAGAACAGACCCTCACAATGGTACTGAGTGAGGCTTTGCCATCAGGAAAATGCTTATAGCTTTTTCAGCTATAAGTAGAAAATAAGAGCTTCTTAGCTCAAAGAAGCTGGGAGTCTTCAATGTAAGAGCTTTCTCAGTGTTGCAAGGCAACTGTTATGGGGCTGGCAGGGTTGACATGTGAGGGAGAGAACATCATGAGCTGAACAGAACAAATCAGTTTTTTGACCTGCTATAATTGGGTGCATCTGTTCTTTAAGATTCGCAAACGTCTGATCTTATCTGACAAAGGACAGCTGGATTGGAAAAAGATGTACTTCAAGCTCATAAGGTGTTATCCACGGAAGGAGCAGTATGGTGACACACTGCAACTGTGCAGACACTGCCACATCCTTTCCTGGAAGGTATGAGGTGCTGGTGGGACAGACTTGATTGGGGCAGGAGCCACAGGGCATCCAGTGCTTCCTCTGAGTGCAGCTGGCTTAGGGTGTTGCAGTTCATTTGCCTGCATAGCCTAGTGAATCCCTAATCTTTATTCTCCCTCAGCTATTGAGACCCTTGCTTCTCTGTGCTTCAGAGATCCCAGCTTTGTCGTGAACATGAGTAGTGCCCATTGGGGCCAGAGGGTTGGAAAATGGGGGGGAATGTTTTAGGGCTGCCTGCAAGAAATCATTTTAGCACTGCCAGCAGCTTCCTCTACCCATTATATGCAAATGGAGGTCTTGGCAACAGGATTAGCTGGAATGAAAGCTGATGGCTGCAAAACAGCTCGGGACAAAAATCTGCTGACCACTGTGGTGATATGCAAGGCATGTCTCTGGAGTTAAACTCCAGTAGCTGATGGTAGGCTCTAGCCTCTCTTCCCTCAGAAGAGGGGAACAGAATTAATTGGATCCTTGCTGCTTCTTTTTTTGATGACTTGCCCCTAAGATATTAATTCCAGTTCTGAGCTGTCTACTATTCTGGGCTCTGCTCTACCTATTTGCACATGGGATGTCTGGCAGAGGGGCAGTGCTAAGTTGGCTGATGCTTTGGCAGCCTTTCTGCAGCCTCTCTAAATAGAATTGTTTTCTCTTTCCCAGGGTACTGATCACCCCTGCACAGCCAACAACCCAGAGACTTGCTCCACCTCTCTTTCACCACAAGAGTTTATCAACTTGTTCAGGTTCTGAACTTGGGTCAGCGCAGCCTATGCAATTCCTACAGGACACTGTCACAGAGCTTGGACACTCCATTTGTAAATAGTGTAAATATTCATGTTTGCTTGAAGCTCCTGAGTCAAGGAACAAGAGGATCTCGGAGAAGAAAGGTGAAGTTGCTCACTGACAAGCAGCACTTAAGGAATACAGACTTCCATAGGAATGGTGTATAAATACAGCATGTTGTACAGAGTCCCTTTTTTATCATCAGAGTACAAGATACAGGGCAAAAAGACCTTCATTCTTTGTTTTTAGAAGTTAAAAATGAATTTGCCCCGCATCCATTTGAGAACTCTTTTGGTTTGTTTCTAATAGAGAGAAAGCAATATGAGGCTAGGACTGTTGAACTGTTCCTCCATCTGGTTTTATTTAGCATACATATTTATAAGTATGACATTTTAGAAATATTTATGAAAAATATCCCTGTGACAAGTTTAATAATACTTTTGTGTTTTTAAAAGGACACATTCTAAAATACTTAGGATAGAAATCTAGCCTACTTGCAGGACAGAATTGCAACATACCACTTTCTACCTCCAATAGATTGAGTACCTTTCAAACAAAACTCCAGTGTACAATGTGAACTTTTGTATTTTGTACAATGATTTAAAGGGAAATGTTTGTGATAGTAAGCATCTTTTCCTGTATTAATGCTTACCTCTTTACATTAGTTTTCTTGCTCTACTCAGTGCTTGAATGCCTAGACAATAGGCACCATACGAATACCTAAGAATTTACTCCATCCTCTTTTGATTTGTTGGTTTCATGAAAGACCATGCAAATGTGACAAGAGAAGACAAAAGGATGAGCATTATCTATAAGGGAGGAAGTTCTATGATAGGGAAACAAAGGACTGGATTTAATCTCACAAGGTAAATTCTTATCTGCTTCATTAGGTTAATTGCACTAGTTAAAATCCTAAGTGAGGTTAGAATCTGTTTTTTCGAGCCCATGTTTTCCAAGATATACACTGCTCTGTATTCCCACTGCTGTCAAGTGAATTCAGTCATCTTGGAGCTGGTAAAATATAGGGGCAACTGGGCCACTGAATCTCATTAAATGATGCGGTTTTTATTCACTGGAAGACTGGCAGCAAATGTTTTGTTTCAGAGCCCAGGAGTTTAGGGAGTGGTTGGTATTTAGCAGTCAGGGCTTGGGTAAGCAAGGGATTTCCAACATACTGATATCTTTGGTTCTTTGTCCATGCCAGGGGTAAAGACCCAAGGACCCTGGTCCCTTCTGCTTCCAGTGCTGAGCTGCTTGGTGGGATCTTCTGACCCTAACCCAGAGCTAAATTTTCAGAATCCAGCTCATTCATAGCAGTCTGAAAACCTGCAGTGGAAAGATTTTGCTGTTTGCTAGTAGATTTCCCGTATAGCACTTTCTCTGTGTATGATGTAAGCAGGATACCTCATAAGGGTAAATATTTAGTGGGTTGTGTGTGACTTTGTACAAAAATTTCGAGGAAAAGGAGTACTCAGGACAATTCAGGAAGAACTACTTGAGTTAATTATTGTTAAATATGCTGTTCCTTTTTTTACATTTTTATAACTGACTTTGAACACTTTTCTGCAGCTGTTTGTATTTTAAAATGACAGTATTTGCATTTTTGCAAACTAAGTCACTTTGCATATTCTTGGAAGAGATGTGAAAAGGGAAAAAAGCTGCCTCTAGATGGAGCAGTGGGAAGAGGGGAAGAAAACGTGGAAAATGCTGTCAAGAACTGCCCTTCTCCAGCCGCCTAACAGCAAATCCTGAGTTTTTGCTCTTCCAGAGAGTTCTGTGAGCCTGCACCACCCTTAGCCCAGAGCTTGTCGCTCTCCAGAGAGGAGGGGAAAACACATGCAGGATAACAAGCTTTATCTTGGTGTTGATGCCCCATTCATCAGTTTGACTGCTGGTGGAAAGCATAAGCCTCCTGATCATACCCATGTCAACTGAAAGTGATTTAAAAACTGCTACCTTGGAAAAACACTTGTGCTTCTTTGGGGGGGGATGTTTGTGAGTAAAGGAGGCCAGTTTCTGTTTTCCTTGCTGCGTTGATGGCAGCGGGTAGACAAGGCTGAAATCTGGCTTCAGTGAGTGAGGACATTAAGGAGTGAAACTTGCAAGTGAAGTGAGTGAAGCATTGCCACTGAATTTGGAGAGTCCTGTAGCTCCTTTTTCCAGCAGTGAGAAGACCTGTCCCTTTGGCATCTTTTGTTTCCAGCTCTGACTTGGGGTTGGTTTGTTTTGTAGTTTTGCCTCTGCCACCCATGGTGAGCCAGCCTGTTGTGATGGGAAGGCAACAGTATTTTGGTATGAAAGGCTGCAGCATTCTGCCTACTCTGCATCTGTGCTTAGCACTTACCCTCTGGGAGATTGTGACACTGAGTGCATTTTAAGCTCAGATTTGAATCTGGCCTACTGCATTCCTTGTGTAAGACGATGGGAATTCTCAACATTGAGCTGTGATTTGGGAAGGTCTTGGCTCCATCCATTGCCTCTATCAAGCCTTCACTGGCCTCCTCTACCCAGAGACCATGGGTCATACTGACAACAGATTTAATGTGCAACTGAGGCTCCTATTTTTAAAACTTATTTCAATTGCTGTGTATTTTATTTCTTAGCACTGTAAGGGTCAAAGTGCTGAAGATGATTTGTTATACATGGACACTTGTCTGTTGCTTGTGTGAGGTCTTGGGATATTGCTGTCAGTGTCCAAACTAGCAGCAAACCAAGCAACTACTGTCCAGAACAAAACAGACTAAACAAAAAGAAACAGAATAAGCCTTATTCAGTTACTGCCTCAGTCATTACCCTCCTGCTGCAGCAATTGTTAAAGATGGCCTTGCTCACTTTGGGGACCCATTGTTTCTTGAGTGGCTGGTACAGGGAGATGTTGCAGTGAATTCAAGACTCTTGGTTTGTATTTAAAACAAAATGCTGTTGCATCCAAATACCTTACTCATTTACAAACAAAGCCATCAGTATTTTAGGGGTGCAAAGGCACCTGCCTGGCTGAGGGTGGCAGAGTTACAGAACTGACAGTGATGTCAGGGGCTTCCAGGTGGGATGGTTTAAGGCTGCTCTCAGGCAAAAAGGATTTCTTCATTTTAAGACAATTGTGGCAAAGCTGTTGTGAAGGGAAAAACAGACTTTTGCTTGTATTTTGGAAATGGAATGTTCTTTTCAAATGGCATTTCACTTTCCAGTTAGTTGATGCATTTCCATTAGATATGCATCAGTTCTTATACTAGAAAAGGAGAGCTTTTCCTCTCTTTGGGGTTTTCTCTTGCCAACATCTCCAGGGAAATCTCATTGTCTTTAGAGGATGTATTAACTAGTGCAACAGCATAGAACATGTTGCTCTGAAGAGGAAAAATAGATCCATGCAAGGGAAGGAGGCTTAGGAAGGGAGAGATCCTGGAGATCTGTTTCAGCTTTCCAGAAGAGGCCAGTTTTTGATGTGGTGGCCATTTCAAGAGGCACGATTTCAGCTGTACATACCTTAAGCCATTTACACTAACTATGGTATGCTGAAGTTTGATCATAAAGTGTGTGTACCTCCTCTTAAGTTTTTTGGGTTTCTTTTTTTTTTAACTGTGGGAGTTGCTAGATCCTTAATTATGTAAAGTGATTAGGAAAATGCATATTGCTCTGAAGACATTGCTTTGTATGTAAACATTTAATTGCACCCTGCCACTTTCTGTATATGGGAATATATTTTATATTGTTTTTCTTTGCCCCAGGTTTAAACTGTTTGTATTCCCATTTCTGTTTGACTTCAATTACTTTTGGGAAGTTGTCACCTTTTAGAACATACACAGGTACTAAACCAGCTTTTCTTGCCTAGAAAATTCCTTGGCCCTTAGTTGCTAGAATTTCATTTAGAGCAGGAGCATTTCAAATCCTATTGTGTAGCAAACAAACCAGATGTGCTTTTTCACACTGATCTCCTGCTTGGTACAGCAAAGCAGCGTTGTCCTCTGCGGTTGTCCTTACAAATGTGTTGCACATCTTCTCTGTAGATCAGCACCTTGCCAGAAAGACATAGCTTTAAATTAAAATGTCCCTCTTGTAGCTGGCCTGTTTACACAAGCCTGTGGAGCTGATGGCTGATCAGGCTGGTACAGACTCACTCCCTCCTTCAAGGGTTGGGACTCTGGTGTTCTGCTTGTGCTGCTTTCTCAGCTCTTTGGTTGTGGTGATCCTGGTTCCAGGCTCTGAAGCTGTGGTCAGCCCTTCCACACAGCTGTCAGTCTGTGGCTGCTGGCTCTGAGTCTTTACCAGCACCTAATTTCTATCCAATGTCTTCCTCCAGTGATTTTGTTAGTAGCAAATCAGCTTTGCAGGAGAATAAATCCATCTTGTCCTTGATACATGCAGTCTGAAGTATATAGATACTCTTGACACCAGAGAAATTCCCTCTCTATTGACCAAGTGTTGTGGTTCTCCTCCTGGGAGGGCAACTGAGGGTGGAATTTGCCTTTCTTTAGCCATCCTGTGCTGCACAGAATGCTAACATGTCAGCTACCAAGAGAACATTTTAATTTGAAATAGAAAATATGCTCATCTTTAGGAACTAATCTACAGTAATTATAAATACTTATATATGGAAGAGAGCGTGTGTTCTGTTTTATTTTTCCTTGAAGTTTTAACTAGAGATGATATGAAGTGAAAGGCATCCCTTATATTAGACTTCTGTTTAATATTATTGTGTGGTTAAAATCCTTCCATTATAAATTTGCACACTTTTTTCCTCTTTCCTTGCATGTTCAACTGATTTTTATAGCTGTTCTGTGCAGACAGTATTTTTGTAAAACATTTTTGACACTGAATTGCAATAAATGTTCAAACAATGTGAACCACAGAGTTGGTTGTCTCATTGCTTCCAAGGTGGTGACCTTATCAGCCTTGAGCTCCTGATGACTGTAAGCAAAGACTGTTCTGCAGGAACATCCAGAACTTGGCTCGTTGTCACAGTAAGAGATCCCAGATAGAGCTATTGCTTCATCCTGTCTCAAAGGGAAATGAGCCCTGGCTTCCAACAGAACCCGTGCTCACAGGGAGCCTTGTGCTCATGATTCTGTGCCCACAGCACAGGAGTGATTCCTGCCCCAAAAGAGATCAGCAGTGCTCACACTGATCTGAGACCTTCAGCTCCACCTTATGGCTTATAAAATACTGGGGTTTTTCCAGTCATATCGCTTGAGTGATTATTTTTAAATCTTTTTTGGGGGGTGGGGAAGGATTGCATCTTGTTAGTGTCAGAACTGCAAACAGCCTGGCCCAGGCTCTTGCTCAGAGGGAATGTGAGTAGGAGCCCACTGAAGTGACTCCTAATGAGTTGGGGAAAAGCAGTTGAGAAGGCAAATGAAACGTGCCTCTGGTTGGAACAGAAGTTATGATAAAACAGGATTACTTGTCTCATGAAAGCTCGGCCAGCTATGGAAATAAGCACAAAATGCAGATGTTTTGTTTTCAGTGTCATTTGCACTGTCATATAAGGTATGTTTGAGTGGTTTCCTAAGTCTCTGTAGAGAGGCTGTGGCTCAGATCTGCAGTTAGAGGGTTGCACCCCCCAGACACAAGTCTCTGGAAACATAGTATGGGACAAGATCACAAAGCCTTTTAAACAAGAGAAAGCTCTTGTTAAGACATAGTTCTGATTCAATGTTTTTTTAATAGCCAGCTCTACTTATTTTAATAGACTAAATGTGCAAAGACTAAGTCCTTTAAGAGGAATACTAGACCTTTTTAGGAGTATGTTGGGCCCCATTTTTATGTTATTGCTGCTACCACCTCCACCCTTTTAGGTGCAATCAGGGATAGAGGGAGAGGCATCCTGAAACCTGGATGAGGGTTTGTTACTTGTTACCTTGATCAATGGTAACAAGTCACCCTGTACACTTCCTTGGAGTGCCCTCACTGCCTGTCTTAGAGCCTAATAAAAGAAGTTCAGCCAAAAAACATTTTGAAAACCTCTTATACAATGAATATTAAAATTGTGACTCTGCTTTGCCCCAGCTTTCCCTAATCCTCATTTCTACTTCTTTGCTTTACAGGCATGAACCCCAGTGAGCCATGTAGGGGATCGCTTTATTTTTGACAAAACCTGAGCTTTTCTTGTGATCAAAATTGCAGAACTTTGAAAGAGCTGTTTTCTAAAAGGCTCTATAAATAACTCATGTTGGTTCAAAGGCCTTCCCTAGGCTGGAAGGACACTAGTTCACTCCTCACCATTCTTGATGCACAGCATACTGCACTTTTTAGTTGAAAACAAGCAAATGTCTTTTTAATATGTTTTCCTTGGATAATTTCAGTTCTGGTCAGTATAGACCTTGAACACAGACAGCAGCACACACAGGTTGCAGCTGAGGTGCCAGGTCCAGTCCAGAGGTCCTGATGGTGCTGCTGCTTTCATGCAGAGGCTGGAGATGGGTGGTGGGACAGGAAAGACACCCACTCCCAGCTTCACAGGATAAATAAACAAACCACCCCATGGGACTTGTGTTTGTAGACAGAGAAACGCAGTCAGTGCAGGAAATGCGAGTTCCTCCTTGTCACAACACACCAGGAATTTTGACTTATTTTAGCAAGGCTTTTAAGCATTGAGTTAAACTAATTCTTACCAGCATTTATTTTTATTCTTAAAATTCATAAAATATGATGTCTCTGTGGGTAATCTTTGATGTGAAAGGTGTGTGTAATAAACTGTCAGCCAAGAAGCTGCCTCACTCCCTGTCTGCACCCTGTGCCAAGCTGGGGTGGGCTACAGTTTTGCTTTTTCTTGCTTTCCCTCCACAAGCAAAACTCACTTTTGTGAGGGATTTAGCTCATGCTCCAAGCCAGAAACCTCTTTCTCTCCTTCCTCCCACTCCAGTGTGGCAGCCCAGCTGGTGGGAAGTGTCAGAGGAGGCTGCACACCCACGGGGGCCAATTGCCTGGCTCAGCCTGGGGCCAGCCTCCAGCCCAAACATGATCCAGTCTAAGCTGCTGGAGCCCCTCTGGCCTGGTCGTGGCTGCAGGAATTCCAGTGCTGTGCCAGCCTGGGACCCAGCACTCTGTGGCCTTGCTTTCTCAGTAGGAGCTGTCTCTTGGTACCAGACCCATCACTTTTTCCCCTGGAGTTTGGGGCACATTTTGCCTATGGGTCTCCCACCAGAAGCTGACCAAGGTTTTCAGTATTGGTCCTCTCTTAAATTACTTTCTCCCAATCTTTTTATAGCTCTCCGACTGAAGTGGAATTTATTCTTTCTTTTTTTAATATAGCTGGAGGTGTAAATCCAGACAAATATAACTCCTGAGGGGGAATCAACCTGTCCATGCCACAGCTCAGCAGGGCCTGTGTTACTGCTGGTATATATAAAGCAACCAGGAGCCTTTTTAAACCTCTGAAACTGAAGTAATTTTTTTTTGTTACTTATAGCTAATTAAATGGTTCTCATTCAAAAACATTGTCTCCTGGTGGTAGGTAGAAACCTACAATCTTACTTTTACCACACACTTTTTATATTTAAAGCCTCTATTTTTAACCCAATGGTGGGATTCAGGGTTAATGCTCGTTAGATCTGTGTCTAGACAGTTGTGAAAAACAGGAAATGAATTACATTATAGTAGGAAAGGAGAATTTAACCTTTTCTCTCCTCACTGACACATGTGACTGAGGAAAATATGTTACAGCAGAGTATTTTGGAAAGTTTAAGGAAGTAGAAAAATGAGAAGAAAAAAAAAAAAGCTGGGTTTCCACAGGGCCTTGTGGGAATTATTACACAGAAAATAATGCACCAGACTCTGCCCTCAGCTACACCCGAGCAGTAATTTGTTTCCTCTGGTCCCTGTGGAAAAATTGCATTTTATTATTCCCTGCTTATGCTGAACATTCAGAAGGAAAAGCCAAGTTAGCCCATTTCACACACATGCACCAGCACATGTGCAGCTGCAAGAGAGCAGCCACTACACAACATCCTGCAGCACCCTGAGCCAGGCAGAGAGCTCTGCAACACCCCTGGGTATAACAGCACCTTGCACCCCTTCTCCTCAGGCAGCCCAAGGCCTCATGGTATTTTTGAAGATTTACGAAGTTATTTTTTGTTTTTTTGATTAGACGCCGAAAAAATGCAAAATTCCCTTGCTTGGCCCTTGAGGAAAGTAAGAGCCCAAAGTCTCATTGGCCCCGAGCAGCAGCACAGGGATACTGCAGTGGCTGAGCATGTAAGGGTAAAGCTTTAAAAATTTGCTGTAATGAACCCAGAGCATGAATTATGGCTGAACCAGTGTGGACAGCTGGCCGGGGTGCTCCTTACCCCCTTATTATCCCATTCCCTGCAAATTTGCCACTGTTCAATGCAGAACACACCGCGGTCAAGAGCGGCGCTGCCAGCGTCTTCCAGAGGCTCTGAGCGCTTTCCCCGGCCCCCTCATGTGGTTTCTTAACCCTCCCTGGACCCGGGAGGCTGCAGAAGCATCGAGCAAGTGCCTGCTCTGCTGCAGGAGCGCTGTCCCTCCCCAATGGCATCTCCCTGTGCCCCTGCCTGCTCTGCTGCAGAACTGCTGTCCCTCCCCAGTGGCATCTCCCTGTGCCCCTGCCCGTGCCCACTCTGCTGCAGGAGCGCTGTCTCTCCCCAATGGCATCTCCCTGTGCCCGTGCCTGCTCTGCTGCAGAACTGCTGTCCATCCTGGATGGCATCTCCCTGTGTCCCTGCCTGCTCTGCTGCAGAACTGCTGTCCATCCTGGATGGCATCTCCCTGTGTCCCTGCCTGTGCCTGCTCTGCTGCAGGAGTGCTGTCCCTCTTGGATGGCATCTCCCTGTGTCCCTGCCCGTGCCTGCTCTGCTGCAGGAGTGCTGTCCCTCTTGGATGGCATCTCCCTGTGTCCCTGCCCGTGCCTGCTCTGCTGCAGGAGCACTGTCCCTCCTGGATGGCATCTCCCTGTGCCCCTGCCCGTGCCCGCTCTGCTGCAGGAGCACTGTCCCTCCCCAATGGCATCTCCCTGTGCCCCTGCCTGCTCTGCTGCAGGAGCGCTGTCCCTCCTGGATGGCATCTCCCTGTGCCCCTGCCTGCTCTGCTGCAGAACTGCTGTCCCTCCCCAATGGCATCTCCCTGTGCCCGTGCCTGCTCTGCTGCAGGAGCGCTGTCCCTCCCCAATGGCATCTCCCTGTGTCCGTGCCTGCTCTGCTGCAGGAGCACTGTCCCTCTTGGATGGCATCTCCCTGTGTCCCTGCCCCTGCCCACTCCTCCCTGCGGGCTGTGAGCAGCCGGAGCTGCCGCAGGGACCCTTCTCATGGTGTGCACAGCACAGCTTTGCCTCCCTCGTCCATGGCTCTGCTGGAGCCAGATGTTTACGTTCGCTGATGTGCTGTCAGCTGGCCAGGAACATGAATATCCCTAGAGCAGAGCAACAAAGCCTTCCCAAGGATCCTCTGCGCCGCTCAGCCTGGGCTCTGCCATTCCTGCCCTCCTGGGATCCCGCTGCCTTTGGTGGCTGCTGAGAGCATGGAGGAAAGGGATTAGTCCTCTCCAGACTATTTATTTGCTTAGTTTTATCATGATTCCTTTTAATTTTGAAGGCACATGAACGTGCTGTGTACAAATCATTGGAATAATAGTGTAGTTAATTTTATGGCGTCTTTAGCACCGTCCAAAGTGGAAAAAAAAATACCAACCCAACCAGCAAACAACTGTCCCCGCAATGGAGCAGTCTAAATAAAGTTCTTTAAGCAATACAATATTTCCCTGTATAGCTGTCAATGTTTCCACTGCCAGTTTGTCTTCATAGAGGAACCAAGCTTTGGCACAGCTTATATCAGAAAAAAAATCTTTAAGTGTTTCCAAGGGGGTGTGGGGTAAGGGGGATTATGGAAGTTAAACTCACTAGAAGAGCTGTAGAATGTTGGCCTAAGGGTCTCAGCAAGGAAAGAGCCTCCATTTATGCAGATTTACTTGCCCAGGCTTGTGCCAGGGAGGGAGGGGGTGGAGCAGGAGGCCTTCCAGCACTTGCACCTGACCGGGCAGCAGCAGCCAAGGTGTGGATCCTCCCCAAGAACAGCCAGCTGCTAAGGGGAGTGGTGAGGAAATAATTCAATGTTGCCCATTGCTAATGCCAAAGCAAGCTCAGGAGCCAGCACCCACTGCCAAATGAGCTGCTGTGGAAGGAGCTGTCTGTACCTCTGTGTGCTTGGGGAGGCCCAGGGGCACGTGCATGCAGATGGACACACAGAGTAAAAGCTGCCTTTCAGAAGTCTCGCTCTGCAGGGTAAGGAAGGTCAATAACTTATTGTCAGCAGTAGCTTTGCTTGAAGGAGAGGCTTTAGGACATGGCTCATCCTGGAGTGGGGGCTGGGAGGGAGTTTCTGCATTAATCACTAATGTCTTTTCTGGTTTTTTTCATTAGTATCTTCTGCTTGATGTCAGTGTAACCTGCTTGACAGTCTACTGCTGCCAGAAATGGTGTTTGATTTACAGAAGAGGTGGAAAGCTAAATAGAAGAGGATACAGGTATTCCAAGGATCCTCATTTTGGTGTCTCTCCATGGCCACACCGGTCACCCCTGAGGTCTGCTGGCTCTGGAGACGGATGGACAAACCCCAAAGCTCCTCTTGCTGGCCAGGATGGGTTGCTGTAGTACCCTCTCAGGCATCTAGGAATCCACATTTACCTCAGCCCATCCTCAGGTTACCACATGAACTGCATGCACTGAGATCCTGCATCCCACTTAATATTTAATCACCCTTTGCCCTCATTTTCTTAAGTGGGCAGTGAAACCCTAGCTAGGCTGTGTGCCCCAGCAGCATGGTATTTTATTACAGAAAACTCAAAACAAAGCTTCCACTTGCTAATCCAGCCATGTGCCAGTGGCCATAGCCCTGGAGCTCCCAATGGCATTAAGCAGCAGCAAGGAGCAGCTGTAACAGTATTTGGGAGCAGGCTCTCCTCCAGTGTGCAGGCCAGGCAGATGACCTGACTGTGAGACACAACAATTCCAGCTCAGAGGAGAACCAAGTGAAGTTGGTGACACCTCTGTTGGACCCACACGTGTACTTCTGTCACGTGTCAGGCTTCAGAGCTCCTCAGCACTGGGCAGTCTCCACATGTGATGTTTTGGACTCTGTGCTAAGCCAGGGCATTTACTTTTTGAATGACCACAAATAATCCCCATTTCTGAAGATGTCTGTAAGCCCAGCAAGCATCCTTGCCAGGTTGGATGGGGGTCTGAGCAACCTGGTCTAGTGGAATGTGTCTCTCCCACAGCAGGGGGGTAGGGATTAGATGATTTAAAGTCCCTTCCAACCCAAACCATTCTATGATTCTGTGATCATTAGTAGGGTGGTAATGTCTTGCAACCTCCACTGTCTGCATTGCCCCTGCAGGCAGTGAGCAGAGGGGACCCCGTGGTCCCTGGCAAGGGCTGGGACCTGCACCCATGTGGCCAGGACCAGGCTGAGCCGTTCCACAGCCCTGGATGTCCACAGCAGTTCAAGGCAATAGGGCCACAGAGAACACTGGCAGAAAGGTTCCATCAGGCTCTGTGTCTCGGAAGGGTGCCCCTGCTCACACAGCACCAGCTCAGAGGAGGCTGCAGTTTTGCCTCTGTGTGTGGATCTGACCTCCATGCACCATGAGAGCATGGAAAGGCTGGCAAGCAGGAGAGGCTGGGAATGTGAGCGGGTCTTCCTTGCTGGCAACAGTCCCTCACTTAGTCTTTCAGATCTCAAAAGCACCTAACCTGGGGTGTTTTATTTAATAAGTATCAAATAAGTTAAGTGAGAATGACAAGTAAACAATCTACCCTGCAAAGGATCTCTGACAAATATGGCAGGCAGGGCACTGGAAATCTCAGCCTCCTGCTGGGAGCAAGGCAGGGGGAGCACCCTGCTGGTGACACCAGCAAGGAGAACAGCTGGGCCCCACAGCACTGGTTATTTTGCATCTCAGGACCGAGCATATTGATCTCTGTTTACTTTATGGGAACTCCATGGACAATGCATTTGAAAACAACTCTGGCCAGACTCACACTGTAGCATATTAAAAGGTATTTTTAGTACTTCTGGCAAAGCAGATTGAACTCTGCTTTTAGCTGTACTAACACAACTCCACAGAGTTTGCTGGCAGCCCTGCATATTCGTACCGAGGTAGCAACTGGTAGAGGTTACATGACTAAATAGTTGCATTTCCTTCATTTCCTTCAAGACAAAAACACAAGTGCAGATGGTGTGCTGGTGGGCTCCTGACTTACAGTGGGCTGTATTTTCTTCCCATTTTCTGCCTGAAAGAAGTTTGAATTGCCAAAGAAACATTGTCACACAGCAAGGAAAAATTACTCTAAATGTCGCCGCCTCGATTTGTGACGCCTTTGTTTTTGTACTGGTATAAATATAACTGTGACCATTTCATACAGCAAAGTGCTCTGTGATGAGTACAGTATAAATAGTGGAACTGATTACACTTGCTGTAAACAAGGACTGGCAAGCCTTGCTTCACCCCAGCAGTTAGAATGGTGGAAGCAGCAGGAGCTTTACAGCTTAATGGTTAAAAGCCACAGCAGAACATTTTCTCGGGATGGCTCCAAGCGTGGAGCTGGTGTGCTGCCATTTCAGCAGCCAGGCTGAGACAGGGGGAAGCACGCCACCACAATTGCATACTAAAAAGAAGGGAAGGCTGAGATAACTACCATCTTCTTACTGTGTAGGCTGTTTGAAAAAAAATAACATATAATGATTCCTGCCTTATTGCAGTGTTTGGGTTCCAGATATAGCCTTGCATGGGAAGGCTGGTATGATGCTGAACCAAGCAAAATGAGCATTTCCTGCTTTTAAGTAATATAATGTCAGGAATCCAGCTCACTGGAAACATCCTGCTCATCTTCCAGAGCAGGAAGCAGACATTCGTCACAAGTATCAGGTGAATAATGTCACTTCAGTTGGACATTGTGAGTGGCAGTTCACAGCCCAGGTCCTTAATGCTTATTTTTATGACTATAAAATGAAGCTTGGTACACCTCATGCCTAGGAAGTGGCTTAGCTCGCTCAGAAACTCAGGGACTTGCCAGAGGCCTTAGATAACTAAGTAAGATTTGTTTTAACTGCCCTCAGGATCCAAAGTATTTCCTACTGTAAGCATAAGGAAACGTTGAGGATACTTAAACAACCATATTTGTTTATCTTAGGTCAAACTGAAGAGATTTTCCAGAACTACTGCAGCTGCATTTAACTGGCTGAAAGGCTGCATTTGTATAGAGTGCTTCACTTCTGACTCCATGATCATAAAGAAAAAGAGGTGAGCTCCACGGGGAAGTGCACACAAACCTGGGCAGATGTCTCCAGACATTCCCTCCTCGGGTGTGCTCCATTAACCTTGGCCTCAACTGGGCTAAGTCCTGCATAAGGAGGAAGCCAGAAGGCAGAAGACAATCAC
The DNA here is from genome assembly GCF_051311805.1 of Agelaius phoeniceus. Classification (NCBI taxonomy): domain Eukaryota; kingdom Metazoa; phylum Chordata; class Aves; order Passeriformes; family Icteridae; genus Agelaius; species Agelaius phoeniceus. Next base: position 143,012,843 of record NC_135265.1, on the reverse strand, counting down.
GAGCATTCTCTCCCTCAAATTTCTGAGAAGGTAATTACCTGAAGAGAGACAGATGTCCGGGCAGGTTTCACCTCGAGAGGAGATGAGATTCTCCAAGCCTGAGAATCCAAAGTGTCATAGGAGGGCAAGCCCACCAAAGCTGGACCCATCTGCTCTGCTGGGTGACATGTGAAGTGAAGCTCTGCAGGTCCTCCCCTCCAGCACTGTGGCTCATGCCAGGTGTGGGGGACAGCCACCACCTGGGTCAGGGACAGTATCTCAGTAACGGTTCTGCAAGACACCCAGTGCAAGGTAGCTGGGACTACTGAAGGGACATGGTGGTATTTTCACACCTCATTCTTACTCCCTGGTACAGTTTTCTCAAGTCATTTAGTCTACAATCCTTGTTTCCTAAAAAGGTAGGGGGAAAAAACGTGAAAAATGAGAAAATTTGGATCAAACTTGTTGTAACAAGGAAAACCTGACCAGCCAGAGATGGACATTTTACAGTAGAAGCTTGGAGATCAATGGTGCTTCAGAGCATGCATGAGGCTCTGGCTGGACAATGAGGGTAGGAGGAGAGGAGGCCACACATGTCAAAATGCCCTGACCAAGGCTCTCATCCTGGAATTTGATTCATACAAATGCACCCCATTGCCCCTTTGCTTCCTGAATAGCCCAGGTCAGATTGCAGCATCCCCAGGTATCTAAATATAAACTGATAGCTAATCAATTGATCTGACATCCCAAGGTGTTACAGGCCTGTTTTGGTAGGAAGTGTGACCAGATATATTTGGGGATCTGCTGACCGGGTCCCCCGAACTGGCACATGGTGTGACAATGCTGCCATACAGCCCCTGGTGTGCAGGATGGGCTTGCACTGCCATGACAGGCTCAGGCAGCTGAGGGCAATACCTCAGCCTTCAGCCACAACCTTGCAAGTATAGATCACCTCTGCAATGCTGTCAGAATGATTCATTTCTAACTGTAACAGCTACTGGCAGGGCTGAGTGTGCAGGGACCACCTCTGTCAGTGTCCCAACCTGCACTTCCACTGAAGGCTGACTGCTCTCTCTGCTGGCCAACCAAGAAATGGGATTTTCTCAAGACAGACCTGGTCACATACAAGTTTGCAAGAATGCACTGACCAAAGAAATGCGTGCCAGAAAAAAGTGTCTGTTTTTCTAAAAGCCACAAACAGCTGAATAAAAGAGGTTATTTATCAAATAAACTATATTCTTAGGTAAAAAGCAGCAGCAAAGAACAGAAAAAGGCAGGAAAGATGTGGGTGTTCCATCTTGTGCTGCTGCAATAGCCTGCTGGAGATGGGAGGAACCACCTGGGAGATGGGATATGCCCCCATTACAAGGCTATCAGAGTCTCACCCTATGATGTCTAGAAATAAAAGGCTTAGAGCATTTCCAGTGATCAACAGAATACAGAAGTTGGGAGACCATGGGATTGTGAGTAACTCACCTGAGAGCAGGAGGTTTTCCCCTTGCTTTCTTCAATGCCTTACTCAAGGATCATCCAGTTCAAAAAGCCACCGGTTACGGCTCTAAGCTCATAAAAACTGTAATAACTGGACAAAAGAAAGACATCACTATGGAAAAGGACAAAGCAAAGAAGGCTGAAAGGGAATGGGAAGGTAAGATGCACTAGGAAATCACTGTACTGAAAGTGCATAAGCAGCACATCTTTGTCCTGGACGCAGTGGGAAAGCATCTGGACACAGTAAAGATTCAAAGTCTCAAGGGCTATGGACAGCATGGAGTGTAAGTGAGCACAGGCTGATCCTGTTGTGCCAGTGCACCCCAGACAATCAGCCACCAATGCTTTCCTGTTATTTCCTGTCTCTCAGTGGCACGAGCCCAGTTCCCCTGCATCAAGGAGTGAGGCCCTCCCTCAGCACCACCTCAGCTGGGTGGCTGCACTGGCCAGCCTGGAGCTGCACCTGAGGAGCAGCAGCTGTGCTCTGCCATACAATGTACCCCACACATGAACCTATCACTGCAGCATGAACTGTTTAGATACATCACTGGTCACAGAGCTGACAATTAGTGATGTCTGGCAATGAAGTTGCCTCCTTGCCATCAGATTTACACTGGAAGGTCTTTGCTTGTACTTCTGCAGGTACATGGCAAAGTGGTTCTCAGCAAACTTTGCTTTGCTGTCTGCAACTTACTGTAGTGTTCAGTGGGGAAGCCACACTGGTGGAGCCACCTCATTCATCAAATATGTGTTGAAAGGAGAGGTTAAACACAGCAAATTCCACAAAATAGTCAGAACTATTTGACTAACTCCAGTCAGGGTTACCTGGAGAAAGGACCAAAGAGGGGAGGAAAGTCACTTAGTCCCTCTGATGGGACACTAGGACTAATCAACACCAGAAAAGAGCTGGTTTCTGATAATTACAGTGAAGTGAGAAGATTTTCTTTGTATTTTGGGCTCTAAATGAGCACTTGATATATTCCCAAATTCTTTCCTTCTGATATCATGCCCACCTGCAAGGTGATGAAATGCCCTCAGACTTGAAGGGCTAGAGAGACAGCACCACACTATCACCATCCTCAGCACTGAATTAAATAATTCTCTGGCTTCTACTGATCCCTCTGGAATGACAACTTTTTACAAGAGCCATGGTTAATTATAGAAAAGCTATAATCACACACACCCAGCCTGCTACATGTAAAATTAAGCACCCGTTCAGAATGATTACAGAGAAAAAGGACTAACTCTTCACGTTGGTTTTTTTTAAACTTGCATAGTCTGAATAATGGTTGTGACTGTTCTTCTTTACAGCCTTGATGCTGAAACTAGATTAAACCAGGCAGGCTCTTGTGTCTTGACCCCCACTAAAGGGAGTGTGTCACAGATTTCATGCACCGGAAACCAGCTGAGGTTAAATCAAATGACACACTCAAGTAGGGAGGGATGAGAACCTCATGTTCTGTAACAACTTAAAGGGCCTGTTGAGCAATGCACAGGAACTCTGTGTCTATGAGACTCAACCACTTGAAGGGAAAGAAGTGCTTAACACAACCTGTTCATCTGAAACGAGGATCTTGGCATTCTCACCTCTGCTGTGTCTAACCCAGCAAACTGCTGCTGCTCTGCAGTGGCACAACCAGCCTTAGCATCACTCAGAACCAGTCAGCACCAACATCTGCATTCCCCAGTGTGCCTGCAACATCAGCATCAAGAGCTGCCATTTCATCCAAACATGGATACATCAGACCTTTTACAAAGGAGTATATATAAATCCAGCTGTTCCCTCTTGGGAGGGTTCATGCACCAGTTTATCAGGAATCCCAAGTTTCAACTCAGTTTCTTCTGGTGATGCTGATTCAGAGTGACAGAAACTGCAGATGAACTGTCCCACTCCAGAGGGGAGTGTCACAACAACTGCTAACAACTCCTAACTAGCCCATGTAATACACTATGTATGTAACAATAAACCTAGGTAATGCATACAAGATTCTTACAAGTTTCGATATTTTTCTTTACTTACAAATAAAATGACCCCTTAAAATCTTCATTGTGCTTTTCTTCACAGGAATGAAATATATCACAAATGTTTACTGTAGTCTCAATCCCAGTAGGTTTCCAAGGCCTGACTGGCTAAAGCCCTGAGCAACCTGGTCTGAGCGATTTGAACAGGAGATTGGACCAGGGACTGCCTGACCCTTCTAACCAGTATTCTTCTACCAGTCTGTGAGCCTGTGATGTGCTAGAGTATAAAGTAGAATAGGTCCAAAACTGAGAATTAAAGACCTCATTTTAGCCTGTTTCTGCAATTCCATGTTTAGTGCACTCTTCTAAGAAGTGTGAGAAACCCTCAGTCAGCACGATGGCTTTCCTGGGATGCCTGCAGGGATGCAGCTTGGTATCACCTCTGAGGATATTCAGCAGCAGACAGCCCTGAACAGGGAGGCTTTCTCACTCCCTTCCCCCCAGCCATATGGCCCTGCTGATTTCCTTACACCAGCAGGAGCAGCTGTCTGACCTCAAGGCAGGCCAGCTCAAGGAACCAAGAAGCAAAAAAAAAAACCCTCAACAAAACTTCCTTCTTTCTGTCAGAATTACCCTGAATTACCACAAGGCCAAACAAACACCAAATGCAAGAAAATGGGAGCAGGTGAGAATGCACAGCCAGCAGGACAAGCAAAAAATAGCAACTGCATCTTCCAGGAACTGTCAGCACTGGAACATTTCACTGAAATGGAAGGATTTAATTCTCCTCTGGCACAGCACAGAAACCTGGATACTTACCTGGTTTTACACAGTGCATGGAAGTTCACAACTGAACTACTAAATCAATTTTCCCTTTACACTTCTGCTAAACATGGACTAATCAGTAAAGCTAGTGAGGAAACTGAGCTGCACTGTCTATAATTGACAGCAATCAAAACATGAAGAAAACCATATCTCACTTTTAAAATGTGACAACATGTAGCAATTTAGGCTACAATATTCAGTATTTTATGCACATATTTTTCCAAATATGCAGCTCTTTTCAGTTTCAGCACAGTAGCTGGAAAAGCAATATGCTTATGGTGGCATGTCTGCCTTTGATTTGACATTAAAAACTAAGTGCATTCTTACATAATTAAAATAAAGATTTTTATTCAGTTCATGATATTTCTGTCTGGGTGTTCTATTTTTCCAAATACCTACTGCATGTACAGAAATGTAAACCATAAATACAATGTAAGAGCAGCAAAACAAAACATATCCACTCAGAACCAGAGGAACTTTGCTCACTTTACTGTCCTTCCAAGGAATAGCTGTAATCAGTCTGACTGCCAAATCGATGCACGAAGTCTGAAAGGGAGAACACTGAGCCCCATCCCACTTCGGGATTCATACTGATGAAATCATCCAAGTTCATCTTGGAATCTAAAAAAGGACCAGAAAATGGAAATATTTGAGTTCCAGATGCAGGTTCTGTAGCACAGGTACACATCTTTCAAAAAAACATTCCAAACCCTTCTTCAACAGTTCTGTTCACTCCAGCAAGATTCTGCAAATTGTATGGTGGTACAGAAACATCAATTTCCAGTCTCTGAAACATCACTTTTGCCCCCATTCCCCTCTCTGCCCAAGGCAATAATCACATTACAGGATCAGTAAGCATCCAGTAAGTCACTAGAAACCAGCATGTGTGGGTAAGATTTTTCCCTACAACAGCAGCCGAGAAGGGTCAAGTAGTGTCAGAGAACTGGAGTGCAAACAACAACCAACACAGGGAAGTGCAATGCAGTCTTCCTGCATTCACACAAATGGGTTGACTCAAAAGCAGGGGAGATATTATTCACCCATTTAAGTTCTGAACCAAAGTCAATGGAGTCACTTTTTGCACTGAGCACGGAGCTGACAGCAGCAGTCAGAACTGCAAGTTGCTCATTGTCTCTCAGAAGTGATTGGTCCCTTGGAAAACCTGCAGTTTGTTACTCTCCAGATTACAGCATTTATCTTCCCTCCAGCCCTGAACTTTTTCCTCACTGAACACGGGCCCACTGCAGGGCCAGAATATGCAGAGAGGAGGAGATGTATGACCTAAGCCAGTCCCAGCCTAGAGGGATGCTCAGGTGAAGAGGAGCACAAACTAGGCTGGAAGCAAATATTTATTTTTTGTGAATCCTGAATGACAGAGTTAAGTCAGGGGGAAAAGTTTAACTGGCAGGGTTTCAAGAGAAAAGTAATGATGACTGCTCTTTGCCAGGATTTAATCTGCTCTGTTTCCTGCAGGAGGGGTGGAAACCATTCTGTCCCATTCATGGATCCCAGAGAGCTCACTGGAAAAGTGCTGGTGTGCAGTTTTGGGTTTAGGTGCCTTATACATCCTTTTTCCAGAGTTGGCCTGGTACAAGCTTTGTTGACTCAGAACCATGCTGATCAGAGGTTCAGTTCTGATAACAAACATCTGTGGGCTTGTTGTTTTGACTTCTTACCAATGATGTGCACAAATAATCTTTTAAAATGACCATTAAAGAAAACTGGCTGAGAATGAGTTTAAGGAACAGAATGGTAAAGCCACTGTTACACTTTTACTTTACAGATTTACTATTAACAGCTCTCCCACTGTAATAAGTATTTACTTTACCAGGGATGATTAATGTATGCATTTAAGGATAAAGAATCAAACAAGAGGAGGCTCTAATGAATAGATTATAAAATCCAAAGGATGGAATTTGCTTCAGCTGCAAAATGCTTGTCTAACTAGGCTTACCATTATGGACAGTGTAAGCAAGGAAAGGAAGATGATATTCAGGAACCCCAGACCCAGGAGTGCCAGGCATAATCCAGCCCCTGAAGGCCTCTGTTTGCACCACATCTACACTAAAGCACAGCTTTGTGATTTGCCTAATCCCAGCTTTCACCCTTTCTGAGGTATGGCCCCTAAATCTTTTCTTGCTAACCTGTTTGAACTCTGTATACAGAAAATCCTTATGTCCAGCCAAGCATGCTCCTACTGCTGAAGTGAGTCTGGCAGAACAGGGATCCTTTCTGCCTATGTGGGAATTTAAAATAGCACAAGCTCAGCAATTTGCTGTCATAGCTCAAGAACAAATTAGTAGTGGGTAACAGCTCTTGCTTGCTGGAGCTGTTACCCACTGTTAAATCTGTTAAATCTGTTACCCACTGTTAAATCTGTTTTCCAGTTTCAAACTGCTCTTTTCCCCCCAGATGCTTTTTCAAAATTAATGTGATTCTTCATATATGTTAAGATTAAATAAATAAATAAATAAATAAATAAATAATTCTCTGCTTTATGTGAATTGAGCATACTAAAACAATTCATAAAACTGTTCTGTGAATGGGAAAGCAGTCCAAAGGAGATTGTTCCAGTAGTTACAAACACAGCTGCTGTTCGCAACTTGGAAGTTGCTGCCACAATGCCTGCAGGAAATGAAATTTTCTCTAACTTCGGAAGGATTGTGGCAGATTGTTTTACCAAAGCAAACAAGTCCATTCCTGCGAAAAGCGACGGCCTAAGAACCTGTCGGTAGATGGCACTGGAGCAGCACGGGAGGTGTCCGTAGGGAAAACCTTAGTGAGACCTCTCCCGTTTTATTCGTGTAATAACAGCCCCTCTATGCTGCTCTTTCCTATCTGAACGCCGTGCATGCCGTGTTAGACCTTAGAGCGTTAGGAAACAGCTCGGCAAAAATGCACGAGAATACCACAAAGTCCTCTTCCCGAAGCAGATAAGAATGACAAACATCAGAATTTTAAAAAGATACACCTGGATGCTACAGCTGGCAAACCAAGATGGAGATGGTCTCTCCACAAAAGCACAGAGCATGTATCCTACAACATTTTTACAAGACCAACAGCAACAGAATTATTTTATTTTAAGATTTACATTACCCTTGCAGTCCCCCTCAGGTGCTGTGACTGCTATACTAGCTTGCATTTGTGCAATGTCTACAGCTCCATCTTCCTCTTTGACCAAACTTTGTTACACACAACCCCCCCAAATGAGACCAGTCTGGCCCATTTTGGGATTCCTGCATAACTTTATTTTTGTTTAAATCACGTCTGCCACTTTTACCCCAAGCAAATAAAAGGCCACTCACTATCTCAGGCATTGTTAGCCATGATACTTGTGGCTTCTGCCAACAATAGTTAGAAAGCAGCGTTTAAGCCAAGCCTCAGCTTGGCTCACAGACCTTGGACTAACTCAGTGTAACAACAGCTGCCCAAGGGCTGCTGGAAGCAGGGAAGGGAAGTCTGGAACAAAGCCTCCAAGATCAGTTCTGCTGATGCCTAAAACCTTGGGGGCAACTAAACGAAAGCTGGACTCTTCACACACTTGTGTAGGTGTTTACAGCTCTCTTCAGATCCTCCTCCCTCGTCTGAGCAGGGAGATAAGTCAGAAGGACTCTTCCCACTCTCAGCTGGGGGGCTGCTGTCTCCACCCTTAAGATAAAACTGACTGTGCAAACCATCCTGGCTGTAAAACACAACTTACCACTTTATATTTTGCAGAAAGTGGTGTAACTTCAACAAGCCACTCTGGCAATTTAAATGCTTCTTGCCAGTTGTGTCTTTATTGTATCTATCTTACTTGATTCATTACTTCCACAAAAGCTTACAAAGTAAGGACCTAACTTTAGAGACTGGAGTCTTAGTCTCAAATGAGAGCAGCAGAAGGTTCCATGAAGTGCATAGGAGCTGCTGGTATCCCTATCAGTGCCTTTTCACTTTCACTAGGATCCTGCTGCCATTTCAGAGAGGAGATACAGAAAGCAACTGCAGACAGCTGCTGGGTCTCTGTCTGAGAGATTTCCTGTTACATGTATGTTTGATACACAGCGTCTCCAGAATTTCTCAGCTGTCCTATTCATGCTCTTCAAAATAAATTTAAAAACCAAGTAAAATCTCATCATTATTGACTACCAGGAATTTTATTAATAATAAAAAGAACAAAAAGCTTTTACAAATCAATCCAGCAAGTGTGTTACTGAACACCTTGGGAGAACTGAAATTCAAACCAGTGATTTTCAGTGTTAGAGCTGCTGCTAACATTTGCACATAAGCCACACAACCATCTGTCTGGAGTAATTTTGAAATACACTGTGCAAGCTGCATTTTACACAGGCTTGCAGTAAGGAGGGCTGATCTCATCCTAAGTCATAAACTAAACAGAATCAGAACTCATTAATTTGTGGAAAGAAGATTTAAAAGAAAACCAAAGGTTGGGCTCACCAGCTCTAGAATAATGAATCTGTTCACCAAATCTCGTTTTTTTATTATTTTAACAAAATATCCTGTTTTTTTCAACAGGAGGTCACTGGCAAACAGGTGGGACCAGGGGAATGCTCTGCAGCTCAGGTATGTTTATTCCAGCAGAGCAGCTTTGAGGACAGGGCAGGGTGAGAAAGCTGGTGCAGCCAATTAGGCTGGCCAGCCCCTCCTGCAATCCATGGCAGCAGAGCAGAACAGAGGCCAGAGCAATGCCAGTAAAATACACAGAGGCCTAACTCTGGGAAACAGCTAGAGAAGAGCCAGATCCAAGAGGCTAATGCTTAGCATGTGAGTTCTGAGGAGATACTGAGGAGTCTGAGAGGGTTTGGGGTTTTTTTTAGTGTTGTTTTATTGATTGGACTGGAGCTGTTTGTCTTTTAGAGAAATGCTTTTAAAAATCACCTTATGCCAGCTTCAATTTTTTTAGGCATAGACTGGAATTTATGACTCCGTGTAAGCTTATTTTTGATGATTTATTTTGCAACCCCATGAGCAGGACAAATACAGTTTAAGATTTATTCCCTTTGAGATACTAGTAGGAGAAAAATGCTTCATTTGTTAATGATCAAGATTGCTCAATTCAACTACAAAAGGTTTTGGTAGCAGGGGAGGGCTGTAGGACTGGCTCCTCTAGAAGCTTCCCCCATGTCCAACAGAGCCAGTGCCAGCCAGCTCCAGGATAGACCCACCTCTGGCAAAGGCTGAACCCATCAGTGATTGCTGTAGTACCTCTTCCTTTAAGAAATTTAAAAAAGCTATTGCACAGAAGTAATTGTGGCCAGAGAGGAGTGAGAATACGTGGGAGAAACAACTCTGCAGACACCAAGGTCAGTGAAGGACAAGGGGCAGGAGGTGCTCCAGGCACCAGAGCAGGTATTCCCCTGCAGCCCATGGTGAAGATGATGGTGAGGCAGCTGTGCCCCTGCAGCCCATGGAGGAGCCTCAGGCTGGAGCAGGTGGGTGCCCAAAGGAGGCTGTGACCCCTGTGGGAAGCCCATGCTGGAGGAGGCTGCTGGCAGGAACCTGCAGACCTATGGAGAGAGGTGGCAGGACTTGTGACCCTGTGGGGGACCCATGCAGGAACAGCCTGTTCCTGAAGGACTGCATCCTGGGGAAAGGGAGCCACACTGGAGCAGTTCATGAAGATCTGCAGCCCATGGGATGGACTCACATCGGAGAAGTTCATGAAGAACTGCATGAGAGGAACCCCACACTGGAGCAAGGGAAGGACTTCTGTCCCTGAGCAGCAGTGGCAGAAACAACCTGTGATGAACTGTGACCACCATTCCCCACTGAGGGGGGAGGGAGGAGGTAGAGAATTGGGAATAAAGCTAAGACTGGTAAAGAGGGAGGGGTGAAGGAAAGGTGTTTTTAGGATTTGTTCTGCTCCTCATTATCCTGCTCTGATTTTGACTGGTAATAAATTGAACTAATTTCCCTAAGTCAAGTCTGTTTTGCCCATGACAGTAATTGGTGAGTGATGTCCCCCCATCCTTATCTCAGCTCATGAGTTTTCATTGCATTTTCTCTCCTCTGTACAGCTGTGGGTGAGAGTGACTGAGCAACTTTGGTGGGCACCTGGCATCCAGGCAGGGTCAAACTGCCACGAACATCAAAGAACACAAATAAGAAACAGAAGGAATATAAAAACCTTGCATCTTCTCAAAAGCTTAGGAATTTGGTTATTCTAAATAACAGCAAAAAAAAAAAAAAAAAAAAAACAACCCAAAAAGCAAAACAAACTTGCTCTGACAGAAATTTGTCTCACAAATAAATTGGTATTAAAACAATATGGGGTCAGTTCTGTCAGCCATTATATTGCAGTCACCTCTAACATGAAATATACAAGTAATTTAATCTTACGCAAACACAAATCAACACGGAAAGCAGACTGGTCTATCAAAGTGAAACGGCAGGGAGAAAAAAGTTATCTGCAATGGAATTTGGCATGGACACGAACATTAATACCCCAGGCTCTTTTATGATAACAAAAGGTCTGCCACCCAGTTTCACATCAAGTTAAAAATAAGGCAGCTTTATGCCTGATAAAACTGTGCTGAGACATTACAGTTGGACCCAGACTCCTCACAGACTCACAGCACTGTGCACATTGAAGCACACATCATTACAAAGTATCTCAGTGAATACAAAGGGAAGACAAAGAGTAAAGCTGGAGGAACTGGTACTAAATGAACCAAAACTTGAACTGGACGTCCTAGATCTGAGACAATCTAGTCCTGTTTTGACTCAGAGCTTGAAGCTCCCTAGTGAATGACTTTTTACCTTCAGTGGGTACAAGGTAACAAGTTTCTTTCAGCCAACTGAACAGGAGACCAGAGCACATCAGCACAGTGCTGTGTCCATTTGGAGCTCAGCCCAAAAAAAACCCTCCAAAATATGGACACACTGGAATAGGCCCAGAAGAGGAAAATCAAGTTGTTTGGTGCAGGACAACATTTATTCAAGGAGAGGCTCAGAGAACTGGGTCTCTTCAGTCTTAAAAAGAGAAGACAAAGGGGAGACATTACTACTCCCTACATCTACCTGATCAGAGGTAGGAGAGTGGAGCCAGAGTCTTCTTGGAGGAGCCTGGCAACAGGACAAGAAATGAAAAATGCAAGTTGGAACATCTGAAATTCATATTATATACTAGGATTTTTTATTCATTGGTTGTTTACCAGTGGTCAAACATTGGAACACTGTCCACAAAGTGGTGGAATCACCATCTCAGGAGGTGTTGAAGACCAGACTGGACAGAGCCCTGAGGAATACCTCTTTTGGGCAGATGTTGGACTGGATAGCCAACAGACATTTCATTCAGCATGGCAAAGTATAGAGCAAAGAATGAAAGCATAGGAGGAAGTAAGAGGTACATATCCTTCACTATCTACCAGCACCACTGAGAATCTGGAGGCTGGCTGAGACCCATGGCTGCTGCTCACCAGTGAGGTAAAGCTCAGCCAGACACAACAGGCAAGGGGAGAGTTACAGGGCTTGCAGCTATGGAGTCATGTATTCCAGCTAGAGATACATGGACACATCTGCAACTGAGTCATTATGTAACCCACTACCCACAAGTAATGGTTTTTTTACTCTTTTGATTTGAATAGAATTTTTTGCTTTCCTGGTCTGACCTCATCTATACTTCTCATGCTTTCATTAGCTCTCAGCTATCAAAACAACAAGGTTTCCACAGACAAAAAAGTTCTCAGCACCTACAAGGCTCCAGCTAACAGAGAACCATTCACTGTAGTTCAGGAATCCTACACTCTCTACAATACCTGTGCATAAAACTGCTGAAAATAATAACCAAGAGCTAGAATTCAAGGTGCTTCATAACCTGGATTGTCTAGAAAACACCTAAAGCCTCATAACAAAGACTACATCTGTGTTCCTGCTCACTCCCATAATTCATTTCTACTCTCATGTGAAACACCAAGCTTCCTTAGAAGCCAAAGCAAAGACTGAGAATTAATTTGCCAGCAACTTAAAACCATCTGGACCTAAAGACAGAGCTATGTTTCATTGACCCTCCCTTCTCTAACATAAACACATAGCAGTACTGCATTATTAAAAATCAACAAAACCAAACATGCAGAGCAGTAACATGAAAACTCTTTCAAACTCTTTCAAGGCAAAATGTCACCATGCTTTCCTTGGAAGAAAATGAGAGTATAAACAAACACACACATGGCAAATGTTACTCAGCTTGCAAAACAGATGATTAGAATAAGCTGAAGTGCTGTGTGATAAGAATGCTTTAAGCAGCTCTACAGAATAGGTAGCAAGTCAGCCTCTGGGCCAGGCAGAGAGAGGTAATCACTTACACAAGGCTTAAGGCTTAGGAAGAACTTGCCAATGACTTAAAATATCCTGGGGTCCATTCACCTGGTACAGAAACTTCAAACATTTCATGCAGACAAACCCACCACACTGAGCAGAGTGAAAACTTCCTCCTGCCAACACTACTTTGCCAGAATGGGATCTGTGTGCTAGAGTGTGGTATAATCACTGTGTGAAATCACTAAAAAATTTTGTGATCCCTAAGCAAGTTATTTGGCCTGTCTGCTTCAGTTCCCTGCTGTAATAGTATTACTTACCTCCACCCTCTGCTCAGTTTGTGAATATCAGTAACTAATGTTTGATACCAGTAAAGGCCAGAAGGGATGTTAGACTATGTGTTCAAAAAAGAGAGTGCCAAATGCTTCACAGCCCTATTTTTTTCCCATATGAAGTGATAAACTGGCTGGACAAATGTTATAGAAGTTATTTATTTCCCATGTGCATCCTGGACTACTTCATTCAGCACTGTAAGCAGGAAGGAGTCCTGGGAGCTCACCTGCAGTTTCAATGCAAGGGTATGGAGGAGGAGGTTTCTGCCATTTCCCATTTGCATCCTTCATGTGAGATCTGTCTGAAGCAAATGTCTTCAAGTACAAATCTGCTCGAATCATTCTGATTTTCCTAAAAACACAATGCAAAATTGTATTAAAAGATGCATGTACACAATACTGCAATAATCGCTCAGAATAAGAGTACTTTCCTCTCATCAAGGAACACTAATGTTTTTAAATACACAAACCAGAAACTTTGGGCCAAGTTGTTAACATGAAGCTACAGTAGGAAAGAAAAGGGCTTTTGATGACTAAAGTAAAAAGCTTTAGAAAAGTAACACAGTGCATTTATTTTACTGAAGTATAGTAAAGAAACCTCTGTCACTATGCATACACAAAGAGAACTTCAACTTTGATTTCATGAAATAACATCCATAGTCTTTCTATTTCATGTCATCACCTGTGAAACTCTGGCCGAAGGCTGTCATCCAACCTGAAGGCCTCCACACTGTACACATCAAAAGGACAGGGAAATGGCAACACTGTGTCAAGATCATAAATGAAGTTCTGCTCCCGGCTGGAAAGATGAAGTAGAATAACATGGTAGTCCTGGGAAGAAGGGGAATTGCCATTAGTTCAACAGCAATTAATAAGAAATTGGCAAAGAGAATGAAAAAAAAAAAAAAATCTTTCTAAAAGCATAAGTTCAGATCCAGTTTTTAAAGCCTGCTTGCTGTCCTTGAAAATTAAGCCTGTAACATTTCTGGCAACAGGAGAGAGATTTCCTAATGTCTATCTTGCCCATCTGCTCTTCCAGAAACCTTGCTATTCTCCCCATTTCTTTGCAGCCTCCTTTGATTTAAGCCAAGACAGCAAACTAAAGTTTACACTACTCCTAAGAAAACAGAAAATCTCTCTCATGTTCCACACCAAACCACAAAAGTTGCTCGGTTATCACTTTTTATTAGACTCAGTCATAAATAAACTCACAAGATAAAATGATAGGTTAACATTAAATTTACCTAGTGATCTCTTCTAATAAGAGATTTTGTACCTGTTGCAGTAACACGGTCTGTGAATTTGAGTGTCGAGTGTTCAGCTGCCAGAAGCACCTGAAAAACCAGCACACCACTGAAAAACCAGCAAACAGCTCAGATCAGGAGGACCACAGGAGTGAGACAATTTCCTCTAGCAGCTCTTGAAGCTGGCAAAGATATCTACATCACACTTTTTCAAGGCAACTACTTATTTTATCAAGGGGTTATGCAGTGCAGTTTTACTCCTTACCTTGTAAGAAACACAGGAGGAGATTTGAGGACACTGCAATTACTGACATTATATGTCAGGTATGTGCACTGCTGTTTTCCAAAACTAAATTGAAGGTAGCCCTTAACAAATTACTTAAATTTATATTGAATCCACTCACAAAAAGGGTTGAGCAATGTCTTTTGACACTTTCAATATTAAAACCACAAAGACATTTGTATGAAAAAGATTTGGGCAATCTACTTCACCAGACCAATATACATACACAACTAGATTCAACAATATTTAGAAAAACCTATTAGAGAGCATAAGAAAAATTAGTTTACAAGCTTTATACAGCCTATGATCCATTAAAATGTCAAAGTTAAAAGACCTTTGAATCTATGAATTTTTAGGAGAAATCCACATTCTGCCATGGCCTTTCCTGACTCTGCTATTCCCTTTTAGGTCTTCTCTGTAGCACTTGGATCTCTTTTTAAACCAAACTTTTTTTTTTTTTTTTGCACCATAAAGCTACCAATACTTTGGAAGAAAGTGAATGATTCAGAAATCAGAAAACTTCACAAGTTTGCAGATTACTCTGCAGAATTTCAGAAACAGAAACTGCCACAAGAAATAGTTTTTTCTGTGCCAGATAACTGAAAGGACCCTATAATGATACCAAGGAATTCTGCATCAGCAATTACTGAACTACATTAACTGATCAAATGACATTTCAAAGCCACTGTTTATGGGTCAGTTTAACTGCTGACACCTGAATACACACATAACTAACACTCTTCTATCCTCTGGCATAAATATGTTCATCCATCTACTTCTTACAAGTACAGTCATCTACCTAGAACACTACAGAGCTGGCAGCCTCAATACCCAGATAACAATTTTCACAAATCTATTATGCATTCTTACTGTAATTAAGACTTATCACCTATAGGTTTTACTGACTGTCCTGCTATTAATTTATGAGGGATGGTGCAAATGAGCACTAGATTTAGGCTATTTATAAATGTGTTGTAAAAGAATTATAAATATTAATGCAATACTATGCAATGTGTGGAGTTGGAAGGGACTTTAAAAGGTCATCTGGTCCAACCTGTTGCTCAATAAGACTATCCTAAAGCCAACTGCCCAGGACAGTGTCTGGATAGCTTCTAAAAATCTCCAAGGATGGAGATTCCACAACCCCTCTGAGCAACCTGCTCCAGTGCTCCATCACCCTCAGAGGAGAAAGTGTTCCTTTATGTTCAGATGGAACAGATTGTTACATGTCCATGTGTGATCCTGCAGCTATCAACTACAGAGGCACACACTCAAAATTACTGAGAGTAATGAATGCCTTACCCAGACAACAGGCTCATCTCCATGTCCAGATTTCTGCTTCCAGAGTGGAATCTGAAAGTTAAATATGAACCTGAATTGAATAAAATCTTTCAGATTAATACAGATTAATTGCAGGTAAACTGGTTGGTTTTTTTTGCTAACCTATCCGTTTCCTCAGCTTACATCTGTACTGCAGTAAGAAAGTTTTTTCTAGTTTATCTCTCAGGAGGATGAAATTGGAGATACTATTCTGGGCCACATTAAAAAGAAGTGTGATGGAATCACCATCCCTGGAATGATCCAAAAGACTTGAGGATATGGTTTAGTAGTGAACATAGTGGTGTCAGGTTAGCAGTTGGACTTGATAGTCTTAGAGGTCTTCTCCAGCCTTACAGTATATTACAGTTTACAAAGACAACTATTCTCCTAAATTGACAGATTACAGCCAGAATTACTCCCACAGCTCACAGGGCCACCATGTCTCATTCCACCGTCCTGAATGCAGTGCATAATTAAAAGATCCCACGTGGTGTGGCTGGCACACCTCTGAGCCAAAGCGAGCTACAGGACGGGTTTGGACTGAATCTCACCTACGGGCTGGGCTAAAGGCTCACTCCCCAACACTGGGCTGGGACCATTCTCACCTACACTGGGCTGCGGTCTGAAGGCCCGAGCCCTTCCACAGCTGTCTCTGATCATATCCCATTGACTCACCATCCTCTTATCATTGGATATGAAAACAGCGTAAAATTCTTCTAAAGGGTACCGATCCTGACTCCTGATGTAGTCACAAAGCTTCCAAACATTTTCTTCGCTGCAAAACACAAAATCGGTTATTTATTTTGTTTTCCTCCAACTTCATTTCTCGAGCCCAAGATTGTGACCAGCCCGCAGCCGCACCATTCCCGCGGTGGCCCCGGCTGTCCCGGCGCCTCACGGCGGTGCGAGGAGCACCGGCCCGCCCGTCCCCGTCTCCCTTACCAGTAGCAGCTGGTGTAGGTGCAGGCGGGGCGGGGCGGCACCGCCGCCTCATAACCAGCCTCGGGCCGCGCCATGGCCGGTCTGAGCGGGGCTGAGGGCGGCGCAGGAAGCGCTGGGCCCGGCGGGAGCAGCCGCTATGCCGTCCCCGAGGAAGCCGCGGCCATCCCGGCTGGGCGCGGGCACTGCGCGGGTACGGCCGGGGCGGCGGCGGGCAGCGCAGGGACCCCTCTGGCTGGCGGGCGGGCGGGACAGGACGGGGCGGAGCCGCGAGCGAACCCAGCCCCGCCCCGCGCCGCCGGCGCAGCGCTCCGAGTTTTGGGCGCCAAACGTCTGCGGCGCGCGGAGCCGCAGTGCGCCGCGTGCCCTTCCGCAGCGCGCGCGGGCTGGGAGTAGCGAGTAGCGGCCGCAGGGGCGAGCGGAGCGCGAGGGAGGGAGCGCGGCGGAGGGATCCGGGCGGCGCGCGCGGCCGGCGGGCGCGGGGCCGCGTCCCCCTCGCCATGGTGGTCCTGCGGAGCAGCGCTGCCCGCCCGCCCCGCATGGCTGCCCGCGACAGCCGCTGCCGGCGGCCCCCCTTCGACCTCCTGGACTCCAGCTCCGAGTTCATCTCCCTGGAGTCCCCCGCGCTCAGAAGCCACCGCGTATGGACGCGCTCCGGGTCCGCCAAGGCCGCGGTGTCCAGGGGCGCCAGGAGAGCCGAGGAGGCCGTGAGTGGCGGGTGGGGGTGGGGTGAGCACGGCCTGGCGGGCAGCGCTGGGCTGCGGGCCCGGAGAGGCGGCGGGGGGAGCCGGGGCTGGCCGGGAGCCGCTGGGAGGAGCGCAGAAAGCGCTGCCGAGTGGTGTTCCGTGGAGGAGAAAAAGAGGGGAGAATCGAGGTTTTGGGGCAGGCGGCGGCGGTTGGGGGTGTGTGAGGAAGCAGCCGGTCCGCCCTCCGCTCCCGGCCGCCCCCCGCTAAAGGGGGCTCGGCACAAGCCCTGGTCCTGGAGCCGTGGCAGCGACCTGAGAGCCGGCCTTTGGGAATACAAACCTGCATAGCCTCATGGTTTGGTGTGTTGTATGACATTCGCCATGCCCGTTTATTTTGGTTCAGTTCCTTATCTGAAAAAGTTACCTTGAGGAGGTCTTAGACAGCTCTTTGCTTTAGTTGCAGTAATGCTTATGGAGCGCTCTCTGTTTAGATGACAAAAATGCATCAAAACCGGCGCGACACCAAATATATGGGACCTCTGAGGGCGTTCTGCTTGCTCCGAAGGGCCTGCTAAATACTCCTTAGTCAAGTGTATCCAAATAGTATTTTGCATGCTCTAAAAAAGAAAACGTGTAGAAATCAGGGTTCATTTGTACTTAATTAAAGTGCATAACCTAAACCGGTGAAAATGTAACTTGAGCTTTCTATAATCTTGATCTGCCCTAATAGAAGAGAGAGAACTTGGACGATGGTAAAGGATAAATACCAAGTGGTCTGTGCTCTCTGCATCTCAGCATTGCAGCTGTAATAACTGAATCATTACACTTTCCATTGTTTTTAACATAGCTTTCGAAAAACTAAAACTTTCCTCTGCTATTTCCAAGTCAGGCTCTACTCTGCAGGCTGTCTTGCATTTCTGTGACAAATAAAGGCAGACCAGGTCCCACTCAGAAGTGGTCTGTTCTTCAGGAGCACCCTGCCCTGGAGTGATGCTTCTCAAAGACTCTGTTTCCTTCCAGCAGCAGTCTTTCAGGAGTCTCAGTTGTATGAATTAATTTTATATTTTTATATTTTGTGCTATTATATTCAAGACTACTGAACTGAAAAGGGAAAAGTTCTTGCAGTGGTGGGTTTTTTACCCCCCTTACAAAGAGTCATGGAATCTTCTTAAAGATCACTGCTTTGTTTTTGCAGTCTCCACTAGAAATGGTTGTTGGGGGCTAGTTCAGCCTTTGCTCAGGAGGGAAGGCTGTGAAGCATTAGGCAGATAATCCTGCTGGCATGTGTTCTCCGTGTGGAAAACAGGAATGAGGAAGCTAAATGTAAAGTCGTTCCTGAAACCAAAGCAGAATCATTGCTATGAAACTGGTTGCAAGGTTATTCTTTGGTTTGGGTTTGTTTGTTTTTTGGGGGTTTTTTCCCTTCCTTTTTCCTGTGCATTGAGCATGAGCTCATCACCTCATTTGTAGGATGCTGGGCTCTCCTGGGGGTTTTATCTGTAGAGATAATGTAGAATTGCTCCATCTGACAGAGATCATGAGAACTGGTGCTAGCTTCATGTTCAAGTCCTGATGCCTCTTTCCTGTCTTGTTGATGTGCAAGGACGTGGTGGTGGCAGCTTTTGCTTTTTTTTTCTGATATCAGCATATGGTTTATCTTTAGTTATACAGCTCATTTCATCCATAGACTGTAAGAACCATACAACAGGAGATCTAAGGTAAACAAACATCTGCTTGGTTTATTCTCTTCCAGGTTTCCAGTCCCAGTAAGTTTCATGAGTGAGTGTCCCAGTGAGATCCAATTGGCTGCTGTCCCTTTGGAAGCTGTGTATCTCCAGGTCTATAACCGTAGTTATAGGGTTATAATTCCCAAAGCTGATCAAGTTTCTTCTTGTGACCTGTATTTGAGGGCAGTGTGCTCCAGAGTTCCCTTTTTTGTCTGGGCATTCTGACCTGTATAAGAAACAATGGGGCCAGCAGGACCATGGCAGTGATTGCTGTGCTCAGCAATGGTGAGGCCACACCTTGAATCCTGTGTCTAGTGCTGGCCTCTCATGACAAGAAAGATATTGAGGTGTTAGGATGTGTCCTGATAAAGACAGCAGAGCTGGGAAAGGTCTAGAAAGTAAGTAATGTGAGGAGAAGATGAGGGAGCTGGGGGCGTTTAACTTGGAGAAAAGGAGACTCAGGGAAGACCTTATCACCCTCAACAACTACCTGAAAGGAGGTTGTAGGTGATCATCCTCTTGTCTCAGGTAACCTGTGACAGGCCAAGAGGATGTAGCCTCTGGCTGCACCAGGGAAGGTTCAGGTTGGACATCAGGAAGAAATTTTTCACAAAAAGAGTGGTTAAGTCTTGGAACAGGCTGTGCAGGGAAGTGTGGAGTCACCACCCCTGGAAGTGTTCAAGAAATAACTGGATGTGGCACTTGGTGATAATCATTCAAAGGTTGGACTCGATCTTGGAGTTCTTTTCCAGCCTTAATGGTTCTATGAAAGTGAGTTGGCAAGCTCCTCTGCCAGCTGGGGTCTGTAGAAGTGTGGGTGTCAAGTGGTGTAGCAGGTCACTGGCTGTTTCCTCCTGGCTTATGGGGGCTTCATTCTGCTCTCTGTCCCTGTCTGGGTACCATGAGGACTGCTGGTCTCACTGTTGAAGACTGAGGCAAAGTACTTCTGCCTTTTCCTTATCCATTGTCATATATTTGCCTGTGCATCAAGTGAAGGATGGTGATTCTCTTTAGTCTTCCTTTTCTTGCTGAGATATTTGTAAAAATATTTTGTGTCATCTTTTATGGCAGTAGTCACATTAAATTCTGTTTGGGCTGTAGCCCTTGTAATTTTCTCCCTGCATAACCTCTCGACATCCTTATGGTCCTTCTTCACTCATCATCTCCATCAGTCAGTGGAGTTACCTCTTGGTAACATCAGTGTGAGTAGAGTAATCCAGTCTGGTTTCTGCCCTTCTTAGTATGAGATTTAGTTTGGCATACTTGCAGTGAGACCTTGGGTTGTAAATGGAGCAAGTGCTTCCCGTGGTCATTGCAGCTTTCCTCACACAGTAAAAGTCAATAGCATCCTCCTTGCAGAAACACCAATGTGAACAAGATGAACATCCATGAAGAACTGTATCCTGAGTTCCCTTTGGTTTTCTGTGGATAAATGCTGCCCTCTGGAAGGAAGTCTTTTTATATCCCTCTGAATGTCATTATAAATGGAACAGAGACAGGAGGAAAACTCTTCCAAAAAGATTTTAATCCCAGTACTAGGAATTTTTCTGTTGCATTAAATATATAGAAATCTAGCAGAAAATGAACCCCCTTAGGTTCCAGCTGCTCCTCAGAGATCAGAAGAGCTGGGTGCAGCTGGGCCTAAGTTCTGTCCATAGCCCATTGGACACTGCCTGCCTGGCTGAGTTCTGTAGGAACCTAGAGGATTCAGATTCACAAATAGTGCAGGTAATTGAAGTGAAAGGAAAGTAGATTCTCAATTGCTGGTGGTAAATGCACCAGCTACAGGGTGTTCATATGTGCTGTTACCAAAGGAATAGTGACAGAGATCTATTAGCAATAGATCTGAGTAAATATTCCCAGGTCTGTTCCAAGACAGTTGGGAGGACAGACCTCGCCTAAAGGTGTTCCTTCAGGGACAAGGAGTGACACAGTCCATCAGCTGATCCAAAGCAAGCAGAGGGGCTTTCCTCTCTATTGTTTTGCTTATTTGTTTGGTTGTTGTTGGTTTTTGTCCCAAACCCCCAAAGCAGTGTAATTTTTGGCTCTTCCCAAAGGGGTGGAACAATTGCACATTACAGGTGAGATTTTGGTTATTGGGGTCACTGAACCCATTTTGAAATAAAAGATTTCAGTTTTTTTCTTTGAAGTCTGGTGTGGTTTTTTCATCAGAGCTGCTTCTTAGTGCAGAAGTGGTTCGAGGCTTCCCTGCCATTGGTTGCAACTCTATTGAATCAGGAGTGTAACAGACTAAACTTGATCAAATGAGGGAATAGGTGGTTCAGATAAATACATCCTTCCTTCTTTTCCTAGAAATTTTCCTCTGGCAACATTGAATGTTTCAATGGACACTGTTTAAGATCGATGAGAAAAAACATGCAACGCTGCTCAGAGTCGAGCTTTGACAAAAGCATGGAAATCTTAAGTGAAAATGTCAATCGCCACTTTTCAAGGTATTGTATTTCTAGGTGTTCAATCTCTATTGAAGTCATAGAATGAAAAGCAAAAGTGAAAGCATGCACATTGAGTCACATCATGATAAATGTACAGCTAAAAACCCACAAGGGAATGTGACTGTGTTAATAATGTGCCAGTGTCTTAGAACTAGAAACACTCTTTTTAGTGAAAGTGTTCTGCTTCCACAGAAGGCATGTATCTCCTCCCAGGTCCTTTGAGATATCTCCTTCACTTGGTTACTGAGATATTACCTGCCCTGTTGAGACATCAAGATGAGCATGCTGGGAGATAATCTGTCCTTAGAGAGCTGTGTGCATATGGTACACAGCACACTCAGGATCCAAATCTTCCCTGGAGTCTACAGGCTTTTCTTTGCATGACATGGAGCACCAGATTAAAGTTCCCCAGTGCTGAGGGGGAAATGTGCAATGCAATGTGATTCAATACTATTGTACAATACTTCTAATGTAATTCTGTTCTCCTTTCTTCTCTTCTCTTTCTTAATGTAGACAGTTGCCAAAGCCAAAATCAGGCCCAAAAAAGGAAGACTATAAAGAAGGTAAGTAGTGATAATCCCTTAGGATTCCTTTTTAGCCAGATTTCTGAGAAGGATTGCATTTGTCACTTTGTCCATTTAACTTGGCCCCAAAAAGTTCTGAACTCATCAGCCAAAATCACCTGAAATTGTGAGAATAGATATAACAAAGAAAGGAATTTCCAGTGAGTTTTATGAAAAGAAGTGGGTGCAAATAGGAGGAGATGCTATTCATTCCTTTCAGGCTTGGGAAGAATGCACTGTGAATTCCTGAATTTTTAGGCCTTAAAGAGTCTGTTCCTTAGCTCATGTTTCTTTGTGTCTGATTTTCTGGGATCTGCAGAACTGGTTACCTTTACAGGAGGGGATGTTGCAGTACTGTACACAAGTCAGTTATAAAGTAATTCAGTCATGAGATGCTCACTGGCATGGGGAAGGTGTCCCTGAAGTTGAGCATTTCACCTTTGAACCAGCTTGCCATGTTGAGTACACAAGCAGGCTTGGTGCTGTGAGGCCACTTTGTGGCAGCCAGGAAAATCCTTTAGCTCCAGGCAGTATTGTCCCAGCTACAGGCTGAACGTGGGAAGGGACCCAAAATGCACTTTGTGTGTAGCAACTCAAGTTCCTCTTGGGCAATGTAAATTATTATTTACAGAGCTCAAAATTAGTTTTATAGTTGGTGGTGATGTGATCAAACCAACCTGTGTTTAAAAAGACATGGTGATACATCTGTTACTCTCTCACTGACCTTTTTTAACAGTTATAATGAACTCATAGCAGAGGATGCTATCTGGTCAATATTGGGCAGATCTCTTTCAAAGCAAGCAAAGTTCTTGCTTTAGTTTGTGTGGTTTTGAGTTCTTTATATTTGGGAGTTTATCCTGAGGCATTTCTTGTCTTCTAGGGTTTTTGTGTCATGGTGCAGAAAATGAAAATGATGCATGCTTAGTGTAACAAAACCAGGCATCTTTGGAACAGACCTTAAACATAAGCAATTTTTAGAAAGAAACTATCAGATACAATTTTACATGAATAGAGGGAAAACACCTTGGAGGAAGGCATTTGTTGTTTTCACTTTCCCTGAGAGAGCTAACTGGAATAAATTTGCCTCCTACATGGAACAAAAGCTGGATGTTTGTTTTCATTAGCTTGGCTTTCCAGTCTACTAAAAAGCTGCTCTACAAATCAGACTTCTAAATATGTAGTTTAAGCAGAAGTACTTTAAGTTGAATGCTGTGATCACAAAAATAACTTTCAATTCGGTGTTTAAATGTTTAAAATAAAAGGTGGGGCTTTTATATTTTCCTAGAGCAAGAGTGAAATAAAGGGGCTGACATATTTTCCACCGCAGAAAGTTTTATGTATTATTGCATTTTAGTGTCCAGAACACTGAAGACCAGAGCTGATGCAAAAGCTGCAGAGCAAGTCCACGAGGAGAACGGGGATCTGGAGGTTCGCCGCAGCTGCAGGCTTCGGCAAAGCCGTTACGCCACTACAAATGAATCTGTTCTGTTTGACAAACTTATAACAAAGTAAGGAGGTTTTTCTCACCATCTTGCAAAGCTACTACCATGAGCCTTATTAGCAACCCTTTGTACTATGGCAAAATATTGGCTAGGGACTCTCTCCTAGTGACAGCAGGAAAAGGTATTGTTTTTCCTGGCAGCAAGAGCTATTTGCATTCACTGGTCAGGCTGAGACTTCCTATGAGCTGCTATGTATGTGCTATATCTGAGTGATCAGATGTTAGGAAGAAATTATTTACTGTGAGGGTGCTGAGGCACTTTAATAGGTTGCCTGGAGTAGCTGTGAATGCCCCCTCCCTGGAAGTGTTCAAGGTCAGGCTGGGGCTTTGAGCCACCTGGTCTGATATGTATGGGCTGGGTAGGTTTGTATGTTGTGAACCAAAACAATCAGTTTACATTGTGACTTTTAGTAGATTTAACTTAAGATACTAAGAAAAGTTGGATACTGGCAAAGTGAGGCAATCCAAGTGTTTCTGCCTGTTTGTGGCTTAATTCCCTTGGTGAAGCCCAAACTCAAATTTGTTTTCTGAAAGGTTTGCAAAGTGTAACAGCAGTAAGATGTTGTGTCTAGCATAAGTAGTCATTGAAAATCAATGTGAAATTTAAATAGCAGTGTAGAGAAGCAATCTGTTGTCTGAAGAAGGCTGTGAACTAAGTGACTCAGTGCTATCATGCAGAGCAACCTAAGTGCTATGAAAAACTGCCATAATTTCTTTGTTACTTTACTGTGATATTCAGAATTCTTTTTTCCAACTACTGAAATAATTGGGTTTTTTTACTGTGATCATCAAGAGGGGAAAAATAAGCCTGAAAACAATGTTTGTTTGCATATACTCATACATTTGTTAAGTTTCTCTATAAAAAAGTAAACATTTGACCTAATTTTTAAGTAGCATTGAAAAATTTGGCTAAGTGTCAGTGCCTTGCATTGTGCACACTGTATTAAAATATGATGGTTATGTGTGCAGTTCTAAATGGGCTTTTTCTGTACTTGCCTATTTTTGCTTTCATATGTCAACTTTGTATTTTAGTACTGCAGAAGCAGTCTTGCAAAAAATGGATGACATGGAGAAGATGCGTAGACGGCGAAGGATGGGAGACCTGGAGGAGTTCCACGACACAGAAGAAGTAGATACTAATTTATTTTGCTGGTTTTGTATAAGTAGGGTGTTTAACATAGGGAGATGATTTCCCTTCCCCAAGAGGAACTCATGATTTAATGATAGCGATCATATTTCTTCTCTCTTAGTTTTGCTTTATTAAATTAAGTTAGTCTGCTATCCTTTTGAATGGCAGTCACTTTGTTTTCTAAACGTTGTCATAGCCTGCTTTCATAGATTTTTTTTTTTTTGTTTAGATCTGCATTCCTATTTTGGAGTGGAAACCCCTATTATTAATCTTATTAATCCCGGGTTCCAGAATGATGTTCCTGTTCTCTCTTGCTGTACAACAATTAAATCTTCTGTGTATATGAAATGCCTTGATAATGATACTGTATAGGCACCAAATATGCCCACAGGTTTTGTGCTTATTTGTGATTTGTCTTACATGGTTTTTGGTTTTTTTTTTTTTTTTTTAAGGAAAGCCTTGATATGGAAAGGACTGATGAAGAAATAGCTGATAATCAAGGTAGCATTGTTGGATAAGTCTGTTTTAAGTTTTCTTGACTATGCTCTAGCCAAAAGCTTTGTCTTAAATAATTGAGATGGGATGAACTACTGGGTATTTTTCATCTATTGAAAAGAATTTGTGCTGCTACTGACATTACAAGCCACAGGCACAGACTCTAAGGCTGTACTATAGTGAGCTCAAAATAGGTTTTCAGAGGAAAAGAAAAGTTGTTTGTCCAAAGCTCTTACAGCAGGAAAGGTTGTGGGCATAGTGCATTTTGAATTTAATATAATTTGCAACAGTACTTAAGCAGTGCAATGTCATGTTGATGTGCAGGGGGTTCCTCAGAGGAAAGTGAAGCCAAAGAAGACGATGGTGAAGACAATCGAAAGCGTTACTCCTTTCGGCAGAGGAAAACTGTCGAGCGCTATCAAGCTCCATTGCAAAGTAGGTTATAGGCACAACTTCTCTTAAGAATTAATTTCTTGCATGGAAGTGAGAGTATTATGGGGTTTTTTAAGAATGAAAGTACGTACACACGCTCAACTTCTATTCAAATATCTTACCTGCAATTTTGTTAAATGCATATATCCTCGGCACATTCTATTTCTTTGCTTTTTGGCATCCTTACTGTTATTTTTCAATAAAAATTCTACCTGTGTATCCTTGAAAGAATAGCAAGCAAACAGACTTGATGACCTTACTCTTGTGGTTTTCAGTTCTTAAAACTCAGGTGTGTGTGTTTTTGCTTTTATTGTGCACTGATTTTAAAAAACAACCTCTTCCTCCCCACCCTTGAAACTTCCCTAGAACTTAGAGATGGGTGATACACTTCCCATTCTCTGCCTCTTTTAGTATCCTGCTTTCTCTTAAACTTGTTTGTAACATTGTCCCAATTTTTTTTACTTTGAACAGAACCAAGACCACGTAAGATGTATTTTTCAGACAGGTCTTCACCTGTCAGACAGAGACATTCATGCAAGGGAACTAACAGGTATGAGTTTGGTTAGTGATAATTCTTTCTCAGTAGTGCTGTCAGTCACATGACTGAATACTACTTTCAAGGGTTTTTGGACTCTTGGTAATTAGATATTAACAGTATGGTTATTGCTGTGGTAGTCTGAGGGAATAAAGGAAGCAAATATTGGAGGAAAACCCATCTGTTTCATTGGCCATTAGATTTTATTAGAAAATGAAGTTTTTGTGGTGATGATGAGAGTTATGGCTGAGATTGTATAACTGAATTAATTTGTTCTGGAATTGAAGCCAAAATCTCCCTCTGAAAATCTCAGACTGTTTTATCTTGAAGGTTGCAAATAATTTTCTTAAAACGAAAACCAATTTAATTAGAGAGAAGATGGAAGTTTTAATGAATTTTTTTTAATCACTCAGGTACTGATTCTGGTTTCTCTCTGGAATCAGTTCCAGTTTCTGTATGAAACTATACTTAAAGCAAGAAAAATGATAAGTGAAATTCTAAATTACAAATTTCAATAGTAATGACAAATAGGTTTAGCATCCTGCAAGTGTTGAATGCCATTCCTTGCTAGATAGGAGTGCTTTATTTAGCATCCTTGAAATTAGGCAGTTATGGAAGGAGGGAGTTATGAAACCTGATTTTGAAATTAAGAGGTTGGTGTTTCACAGAGTAGATACAAAGTGCTAAGTGACACTTGATTTGTGGGTGAGAGCATGTGGACAAAAAGAGTAACTTGCTTAAGAAATTTCTTTGCACACTGGTTCAACATTTTACCTTCCTAATAAAAATGAAATTTTGCTGTCACTAGGGAAATCACGTAATGTAGTTTGGAATCAGATTCATAAGAAGTACAATAATCTGGAAATTTACTATATCTCAAAGTAAACAGACAGTGTTCATTTCAATTTTGATATTACTTACTGTTTATTTTAATTTTTTTATTGTTTGTTTGAATGTTTGCAGACGAAGACACACAGTCCCTAGCAGTGATTCCTCTTCCTCATCTGATGATGAAGAGGATTTTGAGAGGCAGAGGAAGAACAGAAATATAAGAAGGTTAATGCAATTGGAGATCTGGGGAGGAAGGAGACTACTTGGGAGGACTTTGTCTTCCTAACTGTGTAGTGTTACCATCTTAATCTTGTTCAGTTTCTGAATTCTGGTGATCCTGTCTGTTGATGCAACTGTAACTGGACTCTGTACAACTGGATTTTTAGAATGGATTTTAATAAGCAATTTGATTTCTAGGTGGGATGGGGAGGTAGCAACACTGATGAAATTTCTTAATGTAAAATTCTGCTGCTCCTGTGGCTTTACAGTAGCTGATTCAGAGAGAAACCCACTATAACAGGGGATGTTATAAATAAAGGAAATGATGGGGATTTGGTTTCTTAAGAAATGCTCTAGAAAAACTATTTTAGTAACAGTCTAACAGCTATGTTTTCAGCCTGATGTCTCAGATGTCTTTCAGAGTAGTCTATTGGCACACAGGTTCCTGGGCCTTGGGAAGGACTGGCAGTGATAGGCAGCCTTTATAATGTTAAAACCAACTGAAATAAGTATCAGCTTGGGCTGTAACTTCTTGAATATAGGAATTAAAAGTATTTGAAAAGTATCAGTGTGTCTGGGGGTCAGGAGGAGCAGTTTTCTTCCTCACATGAATCACTGTCAGCCCAAGGTCTGCAAACAAGGAATATCTTGTTTTAAGCTTGTATTCCTACATAGGATCTGTTGACTGGCATGTGTATTTATAAGTACTGAGAGCTGTTTAAATAATTAACTCAGTTTAATGTCTGGAGTGACCATTTTCCTTTCTTTACTCACAGACATTAAACATAAAACAGCTGAAAGGAATATTTAATAATTCAGAAAGTTTCTACTCATTTATAAGATCTTCTGCATTCACTTGCTATTATTAGAAAATCAAAAATCCACATTGTAAGTTAGAAAGCACCTTTCTTTTTCTCCTTAATTCCAATCAGGTCTCTTCCTGTCAACTTTCGGAAAAGTGACTTAAAGGGAGTTCACAAAGACCGCATGAAAGTTGGAGCGAGTCTGGCTGATGTTGATCCAGTGCAAATAGATTGTTCAGTAAGTGTTCTTACTTCATTGTCTCACTGAGACATCTTCAGTAATTATGAAACCTTATAGACAGCACAGTAATGAGCTGTTTGTAACTTCCTTGGCTTACAGTTTTCTTTCAAGCAGTTTGAAAATTGGCATGAATGTTTCCTTTTTGCTGACATCTAATTTCTGATGGAACTTTATCGAGGTTGCAGCTTTAACATCTAAAATGTGTTCTGTTGTCTCCATCTTTAGGTACGATTTGATGGTGTTGGTGGTCTTGCTGACCACATTTCTGCTTTAAAAGAGATGGTTGTTTTTCCATTGCTGTATCCAGAAGTCTTTGAGAGGTTCAAAATTCAACCTCCAAGGTAAGGGTTGCCATTTAAAACTGTAAATTCTAATTCACCTGTTTTCAGGAAAATATTCAACTCTGAAGTATTGTTATGTTTCCATGCTTCAGAATTTTAAGTGTTGATGCTTTTGGGTTCTTTTAGCAGTAGAAAAAAAAAACTTTTTAAAAAAGGATAGAATCCAGCATACACATAGGTTCAAAGATTTGCAGTGTGGTGAGACTGTCTTAAGAGTGTCTTGCCTTCAAAAAGGGGATGGTGGAGGCGTTTTGAGTTCTACATGTAAGTGGACTTGATCAGCCTGTAAGTGGTAGTCAACTGCAGTTTTGTTTGGGGGAAGTCCAATTGTCTGTCCCACCAACTCTTTTTTCAAGAGTTCCAGTATCAGCTTTACAGTTGTGTGGACTTGTAACTAGAACCTTGCAGTGCTGGCTGTGCTTGGGCTGAAAATACACCTGTCCACTTTTTACACAGCTGAATGGGTTCTGTGTTATGAAATGAAATTATTAGAGATTTAATTGTTAGATTTATTTATTCTAGGCCATCAACACTCAGTCATGTTATATTGAAATAGGACTTAAGGTTCTTTGTCTTCAGTAACTTTAAAAGTTACTGGTATAAAAGTATAACAAACAATGAAGAGAGCTTTGTTTAAGAGAGAACAATTGTGTGCTTCAGGGATGAGGGTGGTCACAGATACTTTTCTATGATATTTTTCTTATGTCAATTTTTTTTTTAATTGCAGAGGCTGTCTTTTCTATGGCCCACCAGGGACTGGAAAGACATTGGTTGCTCGTGCACTTGCTAATGAATGTAGCCAAGGTGACAGGAGAGTAGCCTTTTTTATGAGAAAAGGTGCTGACTGCCTCAGTAAATGGGTTGGGGAATCAGAACGACAGCTTCGTTTGTTATTCGATCAGGTACAGTTGAAACGTACATTATGTTCTGTCTGAGTTGTAACTAATTTTCTGTGGTCTAGCAATTATTTTTTTTTCTCAACTCCTTCCATTGAAGGGGGATTGTCAGTGTTTCATTTTTTAGTAACATTTTTAGAGGCTGGAAGTCTTGAGAGCAATTAGGAAAAGTTAGTTAGTAAAGCAGTCAAGAGAGCCTTGCAAAGAAACACACAACCCCAACTTCTTGCCTCAGGAAAGAAAAATCCAAACAGCTGCAAAAAACGTTTCAAGAAGTGGTGACTTTTAATCAGAAGGAAACAAATGTGGGCTGAAAGCATGGTTATTTTGAAATTGGTAACAAAGGTTGCTTCCAGAGCCTGTAATACAATTAAGTCCAGGCTCTGTTCTTGATGGTTGCCAATTAGCTGTAAAAACCAGTGGTGTGATTTGTTTCCTGTCACCCATCTCAGTGGGTTGACCTATGTTCCTGCCTTCTGTTACTCACAACACTTCACTAATTTAGATCAATGACTAGAAATCCCTGATGCTGGTCTGAAAAATCTGCTTCCAGTGACTTTGCAGCCACAGTGTTGTTTGTGCATTTCTCCTCCAAACAGTGCTGTTTTCCTGATGTCAATATTCCTGTGTTTTCTCTGTAGGCCTACCAGATGCGACCTTCAATTATTTTCTTTGATGAGATTGATGGTCTTGCTCCTGTACGCTCCAGTAAACAAGACCAAGTTCATAGGTAGGGCATGTTTTCTGTCAACATGGAAGCTGCTTGATCTCTGTGAAAAGAACACCACAACCTATTTAACTTGATGTGACACATTCATTTATCCTGAAAATTAGGAATTCAATACTACTTAATTTCAGATAATCTTTAAATAGTAATTAAAAGCAATTCACTAAACTTGGTACCACCACAAGGTCTGTGCTACCTTATCTCTTTTGTTATATTTTAAAATGATTTGTCTTTTTCTAGTCAGCATTTTATCAAAAAGAGCTTGTCCTTTGAGTGAGCATTGGTGATGGTGTGGAACTGAAGAAAATTAACTGCTGAGTAAAAACTGTATTCTTCTCTTAGCTCTGTTGTATCAACACTTCTGGCACTTATGGATGGCTTAGACAGCAGAGGAGAGGTGGTGGTAATTGGAGCCACCAACAGGCTGGATTCTATAGATCCTGCTTTACGAAGACCGGGACGCTTTGATCGAGAGTTTCTCTTCAGCTTGCCAAACAAAGAGGTCAGAACTTCAACTTCACCTCAACCTCAGTGCTTAATGTGGCAGAGTCCATCTTTGTAACAAACCCCTGCAACACAGCAGGATTGTGGAGCAGTGAAAGTCTCCTCAGTATTGTACTGCTTGGACAAAAGAGGGCTCACTGGAGAGACTGTGCTGTACTGTGGAGGGCAGACCTAGCATTGACTATATCATTAAGATGATTGTAATAGGTAGTTAGTCCTCTAATTATTAGTTTTGGTTTCTCTGCAACCACTGAAGAAGATGGGGTGCTGCTACTCACCGAAATGTTTAAAAATTACTTTATGAATTAGTTAAGAAGAACTGCTGTAGCATTGTGAAGTTGAAAGAAATGGTGTGCAGACAAGAATTCTTTTTTAGTAGCAAAAGCTTTTATCCAGGCTGGTGCTGGAACCAATTAAGTATGTTAGGAACTGGTGTTCTTACTCAGTAATAGGGACTCAGTAATAGGGACTTGGACAAAAATGTGAAGTCACTGCGCAGGTGCAGGGCTAGGGAAGCTTCTAGTTCAATGACAAAGGCAATGAAAAAAAATATTGTGGGTGGAGGTAGCAAGCAAAACTGGAATGCATTTTTTGTTTTCTTTCTGGCTGTCACTATTCTTAGCACTTTCTGGAAAGTGCTGAATTGAATGCTGGTAAAAGTGCACTAAACAGTGCATTTAACACAAACATTTTTCTCCAGTTTTTATCTGCTGTTAGGAACAGGAGAGGAGGTGCCATAAAACAGATCTAATACACTCTTCCCCACTGTGGAAGAATTTTAGAAATCTGCCATAGTTAGTCCATGTGCCACAAAATAATTCAATGAAAATCCTGCTAAGATCAGAGATTGGGATAGGCAACATTTTACATTTTCTGAATGAGTGACAGTAATTTCAGTCATAATTATTGTTCTACTTGATAGTAACAGCAGCAACTGGGAATGGAGTGCTAGGACTGTTTTCCTTGCAGGAGCTGTCAGAAGAGCAAATTTGATGAACTAATGAGACTGCAACCATGAAATTTTGCTGAATTTGAGAGAATTTTCTGTAAAAAATCTGTTTAAAGTCAAGTTTGGTGTTTTTTACTACAGTCTTTTCTTCTGGATCTCACACTTGTGAAAACTCACTTTTTGATGGAAGATGTAAATTGCCTTACTTCATTGCAGCCCCCCAGCAAGATTTTAATATAACAAATTTAGAACTAGGAAATTTCCTGCTTGAAAAAACAGCATATTAACTGACCCTTAAAATAGAGTTTAGCAGATAAGAAAAGTATTTGTATTAGTGTGAGAGTTTTGGGGGTTTTGTGTTGTGGTTGTTTTAAGAGAAAATTTAGGGCAAACTGAAATGCAAGTGTTTTGTTTTCAGGCAAGAAAAGAGATTTTCAAAATTCACACACGAGACTGGACCCTGAAGCCATTGGACAAGTTTCTTGAAGAGCTGGCTGAGAAGTGTGTTGGTGAGTTTGAAAACACTGTAGGCTCTGCATGGCTGAGTCCAGAGCTTGTTCCAGGCAGTACTTGACTCTTGTGCCTTGCTGTAGAGCGAGGCAGTGATGCATCTGGCATGTATTGGGAGCAAACCAAGACAGATGCTGCTTTCAGTTTTCTTTTTTCTCAGAATACTGAATGGGTTTAGGCCCTCTTTCCCAGGAGTAAAGTTTTGACTAGGGGGCTGCTTCTTAGTGCAAGCTATCAGGCTGTGAGGCACATATCAAAACTTCTCTGCAGCGCAGTAATTCTTTAAATTATCTCTTACCCTGTTAATTTTTGGCTGCATGCAAAGTCTTTCATTGTTGCACTTTAGTATTCTTGGCCTTGACTTTGGTGTTTCCTGATCATGACAACATTTGATTCTTGTTTTGTTCATAGGGTACTGTGGTGCTGATATTAAAGCCTTATGTGCTGAAGCTGCTCTCTGCGCTTTGCGGCGCCGCTATCCTCAGATCTATGAAAGGAGTGAGAAGCTGCAGTTGGACATTGCTTCCATTAAAATAACAGCAAAGGATTTTGTCATGGCCATGCAGAAGACTGTTCCAGCTTCACAGAGGGCTGTGGCTTCACCTGGACGAGCACTCTCACCTATTTTAAAACCACTGTTAAAAAACACATTGGAAAGAATTTTACAAGCCTTACAGAGAGTATTTCCCCACGCAGAGCTTGCACTGAAGAAACACCAACAGCAAGGTATAACAACATCAACGTGTTTAAAATTCTGCCAATGCAAAAGCTCCCGATACATGCAATAACACACATAAACCCCTTAGCCATAATGACAGTTCACTTTTATAGCCTGGATGTGCAGAGTGCTGGATGGCAGCTGTGAGTGACTTGAAATACACAGTGTTTTAGTTGTATTTTAGGGCTTGTCTTCCATAGAACAGGTGAGCTCATGCTCCTCACTGCATCAGCCTTAATCAGATTTAGTCAGTTGGTGAGAACAAATCAATATTGATACACTCTCTCTTGATTAATGGAGGTCTGTGAATAGTTAGTTAGTGTGCTAATCTCTGGAGAATGTTCTCCCAGTATCACTCCTGGTAGAGTTGGGATTGTTTGTGCTGATGAAACAGAGGCAGAGACCCACCAACACAATGACAGCACTGGGGCTGGGAGATGGATAATTGCACCCCCTCTCTGTTGCCCACCTCCCATTATCGACCTTTTGTGATCTTCAAGAAGCCTTACTTAGAAGTTGTGTGGGTCTTTGTACTCTGACTAGTTCTGGACAAATGGAAGTCTATGGTCATTACATTCACTACATTCCTCACATCTGGTAGGAGAACCTGTTTCAAAAAGCAATGGCCTCATTGGGTTTTTCAGGTGTCTAGGAAGTACAGACATTGCTCCTAATCAAATTTATTCCAAGGGGAAAAAAAACTCCCAAGTTTTTGTCAACAGGGAAACCTGATGCAAACTGTGGGACATAGGACAGCTTTGTAGAAGCTGTGCAATCTCCTTACATCTGTGGTAGAATTAACCCTTCAGAAAATAGCATTCAGTGTATGTTCTCAAACAAAATAGAAGAGAATAATTTCCTGCACTGATTTCAAAGGTGTATTAATGCAAGAGTGAGATTTGAACTATTCAGGAAAGTCAACAAAGTTCTCATCTTTAAATCCTATTTTAGGAAATGATGTGATTGACAGTGAAGAGGAATCACCATCAATCTTTGAAGAGAATCCAACTCAGAAAGTACCTGATCGTGGAAAGGCAGAATTCCTCACTTTAAACAGGTTTTGTTTGTCCCCTTTATGTTTACATTTTTAAGATGGCTGGGTCTGTAAACTGTTTTCTTGTGAGGGGTGCTGGATGAGGGAGTGATGGGTGTGTGGGGGTTGGTCACTATTTGCAAGAAGGAAATGTGAAATCCACCTGGATACAAATGTTCTGACTGAATAAACTGCCCTGGCCCATCAAACTGACTGGCCCTGCCCTATTTGCCTAAGTCAGTGATCCACAGATTATCAGAACATGTTGATTTAATCCAAAGGTTCAAGACCCAAAAAATGTGCTGTCTGCTCTTTTAGCTTAAAAGAACCCTTAGGAATTGTGTAGCCATCTTCTTCCCTCCTGCCTTCCAAGATTGTTAAATGAGAAATCAAATTGAGAAATAACTTGTTAAAACTGAGAAAAATAACATCTGCATTTTGTACCTTTAACCTACAGAGTTTGTTAATCGTTTAACAAGATGTTTTATTGTGGAAGTTGTGTAAATCAACAGCTGAAGCAGTAGATTATTGTTGTCACTGTTGGATCAGTTATTCTTCTAAAATCTTTGACTTCAGCAAGTAAAGGTACAACAGTCTTGAGGTAGAAAAACCCACAAACCTCTTCACAAGTGTTTCATGCTTCATAAAACAAGATGATTAGTAAATTAATAGACAATTCAGAGAGGAAACCATAGAAGTAATTTAACCAATCCAATTGTGTGCTTCTTCAGATACAGCTAATGTGTTTCACTGACCACATTAATTCTTTTTCCTGGAAATGTTGGTATGCTTCTTCCTTACCACCATCTCCAGGCACTACAGCCAAATTTTAGCTAAACTTGGCAGGTGTAGAGATCTCAGTTACCTAAAGTCAAGACCCATTGAAAATAGTAGTGTACATGGAGTGAAGAGACACAGATTGGTTTGTGCTTGGAAAAGAGAGAGTTATTGTTCTGCCTGTATCAGGTCACTGACCAGTTTGGTGTGTATATTTTGCTGGGCAGCTTCCCTGAAGGATTTAAGAGCTCTTACTTAGCCCAGCTAAAGGAATGGCAGACATGCTGGGGCCTGGCAGGATTTCTTAGTGGAGGCATGGTACCAATTCCTGAGAAAATAGGCTTTGATAGTCTTCCTGATCAGTCCAGCTTATTTCATGGAACAGGGAGTGTAATTACAAAAAAAAAAAAAAACCTTCAACATCTGTGTGCCTATTTATCACTTGTTTTTAAACCTGTTTTCTTCTTACTGTTGTAGAAATCCTCGTTGCCAGCCAACATCTTTCAGGCCACGGTTCTTATTAGTTGAAGATCCAGGGTGTGGGCAGGCTTTTCATCTGGCACCTGCAGTAATCCATGCCCTGGAGAAGTTTCCTGTTTATACACTAGACCTGCCTGCTTTGTTTGTTAGTATCACATCCCCAGAAGAAACATGTGCACAGGTATCTTATTTCTCATTAATCTGGTATGACTCATAAACTGAATATAAACTGTATGTAAACTTGTGAAATAAGCAAAATTCATTGTTAATGGAGGAGGATTGGTTGGAATAGGCTTTTATGTTTACTTCTGTCTGGAAATCCACTTTTTTTTTTAGATGGAATGATACTGTATAAGGCTGGTATACATAGTCATGTTTTCCTTTTCAAAGGAAGCAGTGAGAGTGTTGCTAGCAGCTCTGGAAGATGGGAGGTGCTGCTAATAAAGCACTCTCTGTGGCAAAAAATCCTGCTGGTCTGTGTTGGATCCTGGAAATTTTCATTGCTTCTTAAGCCTCTGTGCTCTCAGTAGATGGCTCTGCATCAGCCTGATGGCATCATGCACTTTTCTGAAGCCCTGTTTATTATTATATTCATAGGACAGTCAAGGTTTGGGGGAAAAGGGTTTCTTCTTTTACATATACAGCTTGCAGCACTGCAGTACATGCAGTAAAGAAGTTAAAATTCATATAACACTAAGATTGTTACACTGGTGTGCTTTCCTTTCCTAAGAAAACTAAATATAACCAGGTTAGTGCTGGTTTCCTTCTTCTTTAGTTTTAGGCAGGGAATACATGTTGTTGTTTGGCATTTCTGTATTAAAATATTTTTTCCTTCACAGAATTCACAATTCACAGAATTTAGTAGCAGCATTGGAGAGCTGTAGGAGTAAGGACAGACACATTCCATGGCTTGTTTGTCACACAGGAGGAGCAATTTTCCTTTTGTTATGTGATGGTTGCATCTGTGGATGAGTAACTACCCTGTGTAGTGACTGCCTGGATATAGCATGTGTGCTTCCCCACCTTTTGACAGGAACTCTCTGAATATTGTTAATCTGAGAGGGCACATAGAGAAATTTGTCACTTCCCTCTGGCAGTAGATGCATTTTGTCTCCCGTGATTGAGGTGCCATCTGTAAGCAGTGGCTCGTGCTCTTCCAAAGCATATCATCTGCTCTGATGGATCCTTTGGTAGTAAGAAGTTGTGATTTAGCTCTTCAGGCAGACAAAAGAATGGTCACCTCTTACAAAATGTGCTTGAAATTATGCATTGTAAGCAGGCTTCTCACATAGGTCTTTGAGTCTGTGTGTGTGCTCTGAACTGAAATTGGTGTAGTTGCACTTGTGTGGCAATTTCTCCAGGCTAATACATCTTGCTGAAGGACTGGTTGTGTTTTTTTTGGGTGCACCACCAGATTGGCTGAGTGCTGAGGCTCTTTAGGAGTTCTCTTACACATAAGAAGTTTTGAAATTGGGCAGAGATTCAAGTCTGTTTCTGTCTGTGTAGCCATGTCTATGTTTGAATCAAAGTGAAAATTTTACCTTATTGTAAGGAGTAGTGAATTTATTGATTTATCCTGATGCTTTAGCTTCATGTACTCCTATTTCATAAGACAGTTTGTGTAGTTATTTAGTATCCTGTTCTACAGGATGTTGTTTTCTTACCTGAGCTTTCATTTTGCCAGTTGATGCGAGAAGCTCAAAGAACAGCACCAAGCATCATTTATGTGCCACAAATCCCTTTGTGGTGGGACACTGTTGGACCTACAGTGAAAGCTGTTTTTACAACACTGCTGCAGAACATTCCAACGTTTGCTCCGGTTCTGCTCCTTGCAACAACTGATGTGAAACATGGAGATCTCCCAGAAGAGGTATTTATCAACACTTCTTTTACTCTTCCTTTTTTTTTGTTTAGCTTATAACTCCTTTAAGCATGGGAGTACTGTACCACTCTAAAGCAAATTCATGCTGTTACTATTCAGGCACCCAAACACTCTTAAAAGTATCTTAAAATTTGCTTAGACAAAACAATGGTGTGAAAGCATTTGTCTGAAGTGTTTTCTGATTAAAAAGATTGACTTTAACCCAAACGTTTCACCCTTCTCATACACTGATGCTTATTAGACAGATGTATAAATTTGCTTCAGGCAGTCATTTTGGTGACTGCAAGATGGTGAGGTGTGTGCTTAGTGAAGCATATACAGTGCTTGAGATAGAAAAAGATTGTTTTACTGAAAAGTGCAAGCTATTTTTACTGAAAAAGTACAGTGGTCACACTGTTACTGATGGAATGTAATTTCAAATTTCAATAATTTCATTATTATTTCAGTTTCTTTTTACATCTGGTAGGTGAAAACTTGACATACTGGAAAGATAAAGTCCAACTTCCATTTAAGTAACTTCGAAATCAATTTTTAGTTGTATTCCTTAACAAAATTCAGTACGACTACCTGCTGAGCTTTCTGGACACTTGTGGTGGTAAAATTACCTCCCCAGTCCCCTCAAGCTGCACTGGGATTTCAGAAAAACATCAGAGAGTGTTAAAGGAAGGTGTTCAAAACGCAAATATGATGCTCTGATTATTTTGCCTTGGTAGCAAAACTTACTGTGATGTTGTTAAATGCTTTCTAAAATAAGGAATGAAATTATTTCTATGCCCTTTGGTAATAGAGATGGAAAAACAGAGTACAACCTGGAAATATGCAACTTTAGACACTTCATTTAAATTAATTGAAAAAAGAATTTTAAAAGCCAGCTTAACAAAAAGCTGTCACTTATATGTTGAACCTTGCCCATTCCCTCCATAGCTGCCATAAAGATTTGAGCTAAAGAACAGGAAGGCAGGTAAATACAAAATAACCACCTTGGAAGTGGTGACTGTCCACTCTGTGGTTTATCACGTCTTTTTTTCATGGAGCCTAAACTCTAGATGGTTTTATTCCTCAGAGCAGGTGTTTTAATTTGCCATTCTATGAAAATTAAGCTTTTTAAAGCCAAGAAGACAACTTTACGTAGCTTATCTTACTCAGATGAGTACTCAGTTTAGTTTAGAAAGGTACTCAGCTTTTTGGAATAGAATATTAAAAAATACAAAAAATGTGCGTGGCCTTATCTGAAATATCTTTTCTCCTCATGCTTTAGATAAAAGCTTTATTTAATAATGATTGTGAAGAAGTCTTCAAAATCCAGTGGCCTACCTCTGCTGAAAGAAGAAGTTTTTTTGAGGACTTAGTTATGAAGCAAGCTGCTGAACCTCCTGCATCAAAAAACAACCCAGGTGAGGATATTCAAAACATAAAACTTTGCTAGCAGTAAGTTAACAGCTAATACAATACAGTGTTTCCTTTGGGGTAATTTTCTATCAAATATTTTTGATGTGCTTGTATTTGAGTACCATTAATTGACTCAAGTTTTCCATTTAAGCTCGGCAGCCACTGGAAGTGCTGCCTGTAGCGCCGCCCCCAAAGCCTCGCCAGCTGTCAGAGGAGGAACTGAAACAGCTGGAGGAGCAGGAGGAGGACACGCTGCGGGAACTGAGGATTTACCTGCGGGATGTGACTCACAGACTCGTCATTGACAGACGTTTCAGGGCATTCACAAAGCCTGTTGACCCACAGGAGGTAAATTTAGTGTTGATCTGCAATATCATACCTGTGTGTATTCACAATTTCTCTGTGTGTGTGTTCCTCAGTGTTTGTGTGTTCTTTCTAGGAAGGTTTATCTTTGTCTTTAGGATCATAGTATTATGAATCTCCAGGATATGGGAAGTGAAGTTTTGTTTTGCTTTTACTTTTTTTGACTCTGGGTCACTCAAATATCTGTTATTTGAGTGTTTGCTGAAGTCCCTGTGTTTCTTCTAAAACCTCTTTAAAACTTGAGATTATTTCCATTAGAAGGGTCTTCCGAAAAAGATCATCTAGTCCAAGTGCCAATTATATCAAATGCCAACACAGTTTGCTTGTGAAAAGGCTTTGGTATGTAGGTGTATTACAGCACTAAAAAGGAGAGATCTCTCTTTTTCTCTGTAATTATAAACAGTACTTCCAGGCTTGTTTTAATAAAGTGTAAAGCTCTTTCATTGTCTGTCTATAGTTTCTGCAAGAACAGGAGTAAAAGCAGCAATTTGTCAGATTTTCAGACTCCATTCTCGGGGCTTTCCTTGCTATAAGATCAACCATAAAGGCTGTGTGATTTTTTTTTTTCTTCCTCCCATATGCTTCTCATTTAGTTCATTAAATAAGTGTAGGCTGGGGCACATACTTTCAAGTCTACTGGAAATTTGAGATAGCTTTGCATTTCCACAAGGTCCTGTTTCCCCACATGTCCCCTGACTTCTTTCCTTTCCTTGTAATTTCCAGATCGGAATAATCTAAACAAACATAGATGTCCTCATCTGCACTAGTCATTAGGCTCCTTCTATTGTCAGAATACAGAAATTGGCACCTCTGGGTCCAGCTATCTCATTCTAGGTGCCCAGGACAGGTTCTTCAAAGGTGCAATTCCTACATCCTTTTCCTTGCTGCCAAAACCAAAGAATTTCTGGTCACTTTACAGAGAAATGTTTTTTTGCTGTTATTTTCTGAAAGGAAGTGAAACAAGTTCCACTCTGCATGCTGGTTCCCTTCTCTGCCCCACACATTCTTCTCACCTCCCTGCTTCTTTGTTTTCCCCTCTTCTAGCCTGTCTCTTCAAAACCAGCTGAAATAGCCTTTCTGTTTTCAAGAAGCTAATTGGGTAATTTCCACATCTTTGGATGCATCATATTGGGGTTTTTAAGAAGTCCTTTATTTGACTTTATGAAAATAATTATTTTTGGTGGGTGCTGTGTTAAATGTCTGAGCATGTATATTTCCTTTGTAGGTACCTGATTACAATGCTGTTATTAAACAACCCATGGACCTCTCCACAGTTCTCTCCAAGATTGACATGCACCAGTACCCAACTGCAAGAGACTTTCTAAAAGACATTGATCTAATCTGTAGCAATGCTTTAGAGTACAACCCAGCTAAAGATCCCGGAGGTGAGGATGTGGTTTTATCACTAATTGATAAAAATTTTAAATGTACAAGTTGGTAAGTATCATTTGTGCACAGTAGATGTGGGATTAGATCATTTAAAAGATCCCCAGAGAGCATTTCTGGCCAGGTTGTGAATGTTGCAGTATCAACAATAAACTTATTTGGGCATGAAATTGTGATAGATATGTTGAATGGAAGCTACTGCTTTTGCTTTATAAATTAATTTATCAGTTGTCATGCTGAAAAGATTGGCTGAGATAACCTTTCAGAACCTACCTATGACAAGAGAAAAAACTTTCTAAGTAAACAAAATAAAGGGGTTCATTGGCTGGTAGAAAGCACTCAGTTGTGACTGTAAAATTTCAGATCGCCTCCTCAGGCACAGAGCCTGTGCTTTGAGAGACACTGCCTATTCCATAGTGAGGGAGGAAATGGATGAGGATTTCGAACAACGCTGCCAAGAAATCAAAGAATCTCGTAAGCAGAGAGGTACGTTTTTGGCACTGAGGAATTAAAGACTTAGCTCAGTATTTGTAACCAGCCATGCAAGACACCCTTCTTTGCTCTCTCTTCTTTATTGCAAGGTTCAGACTGTGCTTCTTCTTCCTTCTGTGTAATGCCAAAGGAGGACTCTGTTCCTGGGTGTAAGAAAACAGATCCAAAGTGTAATGAAAAACTGAAGATCCCAGCAGTGCCTGTGGATGTCAGTACCCCCTGCTCTAAAGGCAAGTTGTGTTTTACTCAGGCTTTCTTGGAGAAGGTGCTGAAGCCTCTGTTCTTGTGACTTAACAGGTTCCTGTGATGCCTGGTTCTTCATGCCAGAGGCATTACATTTTTTAATATGCTGCAAAACTCGGGATAAATCCAGAGGTCATTCATTCAGTATGGTTGTAAAGTCCAAGTACAATGGCTGGTTGACATTGTAAGGCACTGCCCTTGGTGGCCCAACTGCTATTTAATGGCTCCTACATTGATACCTCTTAAAGTCAAAAAAGTTGTACATGGCAGTTTCTGAATGCTTACCTAGTTTTTAGTTATATGCAACACTGTTTTCCCCTTCCCTGCCCTCAAACATTAAACTATTCCTGTGATTTCCAATTGAAGGGGAAAGGGTTAAAAAAAAGGGTAGCAATAATCATAGACACATAAGCAATAATCATAGACACGTAAAGGAAAGATCATTATTTTCTTCAGTTTTACCATGAATAGGACATGGGGGAAAAAAGGGCTTAAAACACATGACATGATGTGACATATCCTGGTCTTGCTGGCATATCTGGGAATTTTGCCACTGACTTGACCCATAGGCCTGGTGTGGTGCTCTGTGAGTACAAAGGATGGTGGGGTTTTGTGGAAGGGAAAATGAGAAGTTTGTATTGAACAAGGGTAACTGAATCAGAAAGCTTATAAGCCGTAAATCTCTATGGAGGATTTTTTTCTCCAGCAAATATTCCCTTTAAAGTGCCTCTTCAGCTCTTCCCAATGTGTCTCTAACTTTTGTGAAGGTTACAGATTCTGAAGTTTCATCTCCAAATACGTTTCTATGTTCACATATATTAGATGACTAAGTCACTTAATAATCTTGCTTAGCAGGAAGACTTCTGTCTAAAGTAAGACTTCTGTTTTGATAACTTCTTGAAGCTGTTGGTTTTGTGAATTAAATTCTGTTGCTGGATCTTTTAAAATCTAGTAGCTAACTGACTCTAATAAATACCAATTTTTTTCTCTAGACACATGTCTGGGGAGATGGGCAGTGGTATTTAAGTTCCCTTGGTCATTTTCCTTGTCAGACAAGTAAGATGAGCATGCTTCTTGTTTTGGTATTGTTTTGGATTACTTTTGCTTGTATCTCTTCATAGAGAGGTCAAAAAGAAAACGCAAAAGGAATAGGGAGTCTTCAAGTATTGCAGCAAAGAGGAATGTTCAGTTCAATAAAGAGAATAAAATTCCTGAAGACCAAAATGAAGTGGAGAGCAATGAAGAGTCTGGCACAGATTGCACTGAATTTGCATCCTCTCAGGATACTCCTATCGAAGAGCATGAAAATGTACTTCAAGAACGACAGAAAAATGGGACAGAAAATGAAAGAGAGAGAGTTCCCCTTGTGGGCAAATCTCCTTCTGGAAAAAGGAGAGAACATTCGGACCTAAGAGAGCAGAGTGAGATGCCAGATTGTCAAAAAGCCGGAACTTCTGAAGATGGACGTTCAGATGGTAAGTGAGAGATCAAACAGGTCATTCACCCCCTTATTCCTCCCAGCAGGGTTACACTACCTGCCAGGTTTTAGCCTGCCTGATTTCTGTTCTCAGTTGTCTCTCAAATTGGTGCACAGTGTTTCTTGCATAGTGGTGCTGCCCCTTGAGTTGTGCCAGCCAAACTCGTGTATTTCTGCAGGTGCTGAGTTTCTGATTCTGCAGTTTATTTTTCAAATAGTACCTAACTGAAAAACAAACATAGGCTTTCTTTTATTGCATGAGGATCTTTCCAGCAATAAGAAGCATAAGTTAAAAAGCTGTACTTCAAACAGTGTGCACCCTGGGTCATGTGTGGAATAGGAGAGTTATGTCCTTGTGTTTGCAGTGTAAGATGTGTTTTCTAACTTAACTTATTTTGGAGTTTGACAGCACAGTGCTGTAATGGCAACAGATTTTTTTCCCTGTTTTTTTCCCCTGCCTTTTTGTCTAGTGTTGGGGGTTTTTTGTGTTCAAGTCTCTAGTTTTCATGGAGCAGAGATTTTTGCTAGAAAGGAGGTAAAAGTGTCAAGCATTTATCAGTGGAAAATCGTAAGAGTTGTCTCTGTTGTTGCAGAGAGGTTCCCTTCTCCAAGTACAGGGTACTTCACTCTTACTGTGTTTCAGAGAAATCCTGACTTAAGAAATTTGTGTCGTTCCAGATTTGTGGGTACACCGTATGACTCGTGCAAGATCTTCTCAGGTGGAAGAGAAACAGCTGGGATGTGTTGGGAAGGCAGTGAAAATTGGCACACAGAGAGTGTTTGTGGATTACTGTGAGCTCAAAGTAAGTTTAAATTTTAATTTTGTTAATACCAAAGTAGGACATTTTCTTGCTACATACAGAGTTGTAAATTAAGTCAGTTGTTAACCAGTGCCAATTCAGACAAAGTATGGGAGGGATCTATAGCTGGTGAAATAATTCAGCCCATGATGGACTATGACTGTTGTTTTCACAGCTAGCGTAGGCTGCTGTTCTTGCTTTTGGTGAACTAAAATTTTAGGAGACTGGATTATCTCCTATTGTTAATGTAAGGGCTTGTTAGATTTTAAAATAGCCCACTGACAAACTGGTAGTGCTGTTGGTTATTAGTGTCTTGGCAGTTTTTATGATGGACTAGGGGGTTGTTTTGGCTTGCTGTTTGCATGTTTTCATTTAGTAGGAACTGAAAGAGTACATTGATTTTTAGCAGAGATGACTTTAAGACTTTGAAGTTAGCAGGTTGACTTAAAGGTCATTCTGGATAAAATACTAATATCTTCTCAAACACTTTCAAAATCCAGTGATAGAATTTTACATTCATATGGGTACAGTGTTACAAGGTTTTTCCAGTCCCCTAGAGAAGTTGTTACCCTACAATATAGTTTGTGAAAGGGTCAAAATTGTGCCTAGCTGCAGGGACTCAAAGAAGTTCCTTTGCATGAATTGGAGAGCATAGATGGACCTGGCCTTTTTCTGGAGTTGTTGCAGTGAGGAGAATTCAGGAAATTGCCAGGTTGAGGTCCTGGAGATGGATCAAACCAGAGGGGGCTGCTGTTT
Organism: Agelaius phoeniceus; assembly: GCF_051311805.1. Taxonomy (NCBI): domain Eukaryota; kingdom Metazoa; phylum Chordata; class Aves; order Passeriformes; family Icteridae; genus Agelaius; species Agelaius phoeniceus. Next base: position 142,968,874 of record NC_135265.1, on the reverse strand, counting down.
ACCTGCCATGATAAGAAATGAAATGAGAAGAGAGAAATTAACTTTTCAAGACAGGCTTCCTAAGCAAGCAAATTTTATGGGTTTGTGTTCATAGAATGATAGGATATCCTGAGTTGGAAGGGACCTAGAAAGATAGAATCCAACTCCTGGCCCTGCACAGGGCACCCCCAACAATCCTGCCATGAGCTTGAGAACATTGTCTAAATGTTTCTTGAGATCTGTTAAGCTTGGTGCTGTAGCCACTTTGCTGAGGAGCCTGTCCACCCTCTGGGTGAAGAACTTCTTCCTTATATCCAGCCTAAATTGCCCCTGACCCAGCTCCATGCTGTTCCCTCGGGTCCTGTCAGTGGTCACCAAAGAGCAGAGATGGATCAGTGCCTGCCCCTCCCCTTCCTTGTGAGGAAGGTGTTGCTCATGTCTGTGTAGGCAATGCACATGGGTTTCTCTGGAGTCAGGTTGCCAGCAGTGTGTGCTCTGAAGGTACTGCCCACTGCAGAGATGGTACCACAGAGCCCTTACAGAGGTCTCAGCTGTGAGGACAGAGCTACAGTCATCAAATGCATCTTTTAGAAAACTTGACTCCTTAACAGGGGTGGCACTGGAACTTGCTGCTTGTGTTAGAGAGCCTCTTTGGAATTCACTTGCAGACAATAAGCTGGGTGACCTTCCAAACTGTAGCTGCTTGTTTTTGTTTGGGCTGGTTTTTTTCGTTTGGGGTTTTGAGTTTTTTCATTTATTTGCTTGATATTAGGCCTAGAACTCAATGAACATGTACAAGAGCATGCAGTCACTTCTTTGGCAGCATTTAAAAAGTTTCACATGGGAAGTTGGCCATACACCTGTCCTACCTTTTCTGTTTGCAGCTTATCTTGTGCTATTCTGAACTCTGCTTTCCATTTTTTTCTTCAGCAAGTGCTGCATTCTATTGCCGTGGTAACTGAGAACGTCAGTATATTTCGCATGGAGAAACTGTATGCTGTCCTTAGCCAGTGCATTTACCAGCACCGGGAAGATGGTAACAAAAACGAATTAGTGAAGGTATTTTTTTTGTCTTGTAGCACTTTCTGTCATTATTACAGGTGTGTGTGTTATGCATGTGTACGTGTGCCCTGAATGTCATGGTTATTTAGTATTACTCATTGCTGCTTAGTTGCCTGTGTTACAAGATTTGTTCATTAGAGTCTGGAAGACATTTCTCCATATTGCAAAACTATTGTTGCAGTTGGCTTAGCTGCTGGCAGTTTGAGCAGGAAAAGGTTTGAAGATGATGGGTCCCCCCAGAGCCCTCTCAAGGCAGTTCAGCTCAGTCTGTCACCACTCCTGCTCCAGTACCTTTTCAGTCCTGGGGGGGCTGTGAAAGGAGGGGGCTTTTCTCAGTCTGTCACTTCCTCGTTCTCCTCTTGTGGGCACTCACACATGGTAACACTTGTATAGCAGTTATTCCATTCCTGAAAAGAAACTAAGTATGAGGCATAACAAGAAGAGACTTCCTTTTTAGCTAGAATGGCTCAAGCATCTTTCATTTCATATATGGGAGCTTCCTGCCTATGAAGGTTTAATGCTAACAAGTCAAATTCTGTAATGTCTTCCTCTAAGGAGAGGATTTGCACGTTGTCAGAACTTGGCAGAAATACTCCACAGTAACCCATGGTCCCAGTCTGACATTCCCAATGTTGAGTTGATTTAGATAGGTTGGATATTCATCTTCAAAGTCCTTGAATCCATTTGTCTTCCAGGTGGTCATGCATAAGAATAGCTAAAATTTTTTTATGCGTCTCAGTTTTCCTTAAAAAAGCCAGGAAGCCTCTTCTCTTGGATCCTGGTCATCTTGATCTCTCCTTCCACATCTGATAGAGAGTTAGATGCTCTTGCTCTGATTGTGCAACAGTGAGGGTTACTTGGATGCAGGGATGCCATTCCTGAAAAATGCACCCTTCTCCCATCCATCATAAATTACATGATTTAGCATGATTGTTATCCTGGTGCTTGTGAGCTTTTGTGACAGAACTTGATTTCTTTGTTTTCTGCTTCTTTGACCTTTGACCAAAGAATATTTCCTATTCAGAGAGATTGCACAAGTTGGTCCAGGAGTAAGTTCTACTGTATGAAAATAGAGACTTTACCAATTATTTATTCAGAGTGCAGAAAAGAACAGTTCAGCTTTTAGCTGTGGCTCTTTGGGAACTGTCTCCTCTCTAATTGCTGAAAGCACCATTGATCCATAGTCCCCTGATACAGATCCCTGCAGTTTTCCTAGCCTACTCTCTATTTTGGGTGCATAAGGATGTGCTGGAGCCAGTGAGTACAGAACAGTGATGGTGGTAGCACATGCATTGGCATAGTCATTGCTAACAATTGTGTGCACACATTCTTGCTTCTTTTGATGAATTAGCAAACAAGGGTTCTTAAGTTTGTCTCCTGACTCCTCATTTGTCTTTTTTTCTTCTTAGGCAATGAAGAAAGAAATTACAGCCTTCAGTTATCCATGATACTTGATTTCAGCATACTTGACACACTCTAATGTTTTCTTTTTATTGCATGCTGTTTTTTCTTTGCATTGTTCAATAAATACTAGGTCTACATATATATTTATACAGATATATCTTAAAATTTATTAAGAAAGTTCAAATAAAGTCATTTAATGACTTTGATATTTCCCTTCCAGATATGTATATTTTAATGTGACATACTGCTGTGATTGCCTTTTGAACTCAGCAGATCTGAATAGATAATTTCAGTACCTCTCTTTAAAAGGAAACCTAACTTGAAACAAAGCAAGATTTACTACTGTAACTTTCTAAGGTAAAGTTTAATCATGCTTGTAATAAAGACAATCTTAATACTGGAGAAAATAATTTTAACACAAATTGTTAGTTCATCAGATGTCTTGTAGTTGAATTCAGTTGTAAATAGTTTTCTAGTCACCTGGGAAGAATCATATCTGTTTATTACATAAAAGTGAATATATTGTTGGTGATAAATATATTGAAGTAAAGCAAAGCAGTACCCTGTTTTGAAGAAGTATTTCTCTTCAAACCAGCAGAGAAAATTTATCTGTTAATTTGATAGTTATTTAAAAATTAAGACAAAGTTTAACTATATGAAAATAAAATTTTATATAAATCATGATAAAATATGTGGCATGACCGTTCACTCTTTTCTTCTGTCACCTCATGTACACAATGTGTGGCAATACTGAATGCCAAGCTGTGCAATCCTTCTTTGTGTTTGGTTTCTTACCTCTGTCAGTAGTGGTCTCTTTTTGTGTCCTTCTACTGTGTTTGTTCAAACATTGATGTGCTATGTAGATTTTTTTTCTCTGTATTGTTTGGTGGGTATTAATAAAAAATTCATCTCTTTTTAGTGGTGGGTTGTCTGCTCTGTTTTAATCACAGAACAATTTTGATCATTGATAATCTTGCATTTAAGACACAAGGACAAATATTATGGTTTTAAAATAAGAGCTGCATGTGATCAGCTTCCTCTCCACTCAGTGTATGGATTATACAGCAAAGACAAGATCAGGAGAAGAAAAAAAAAAGAAAATTTACATTTTAATGCAGTTTATGACATTGGCAATGTAATAAATGAACTAATGTCCTTAACTTGATCTCCTTCTTGGCTGCCATTGCCAATTTCAATGTGACTCGGGGCAGGCAGCCTGTTGAGTGCATCTCCTAAGTGCACTGTTTTGAAAACTGACAGTGTGGAATTGAGGAACCAGAAACATTCCTGGGATCAAAACTTCTTCTTTTGAGCATGTCTTCCTGTCACTAGGCGCGACAGGGTCCTGTACCTAGGCAGATTTTTAAAAAGCTTCCTAATTGTGTAAATCTTCCATCTTTTGTGTCCACCTGTGAACAGTTAAGCGTTCCCCATATATTTCTTTTTTCTTTCTCGAGGAAAGTGTCACGTTTTAGCGTCTGACCCAAAATAGCACACAGTGATGAGAAAAATAGTGTAGGGAAACAACATTTTTGAGAACTGGGCAGTGAGAGTTAAACCCAAATATTGATTAAAAGATTTTGTACGTAGTAAAGGGAGAGAGGTCTCCTTTCTCCAAGTTCTTTAACTAACAAAAAAACCCCAACACCCCAAGGTGTGGGAAGTGTCTTTTTCGTTAGAGCCGCTCCTTCTGTCTTCACCTGCGGCCGTGCCCTCCCTCGGCGGCAGCTCCGGGCGGGAGTGGCAGCAAAGCCCTTCCCGGGCTGGGGGCGACGCTGTCCCTCAGCCTGTCCCGGCCGCGGCGGGAGGGCCGAGCGCGGAGCCGAAGTTTGCCAGCGGGGGCGCGGCTGCTGCCCGGAGCTCCCACCCCGCCACCCCCGCTCCTGCCCGGGCCGCCCAGGAGCCGCCGGTGTCCCCGGGCTGCGGCGCTGCGGTGCCGGGGCAGCCCCCGCGCCCGGTGTCCGCCGCCCGACGGGCGGGGCGGCGGGAGCGGCTCCGCCCCCGCTCGCTGCCAGGGCGGCTGAGGCAGTGGCCGCGCCGTCCGCGCTCGCCGCGCTCCCGCCCCGGGGCAGCGTCGCGCCGGGAGGATGCGAGTGGGCGCCGCGGGGCGAGGCGAGGGCGCGGGCGGCCGCGGCGTTGGGAGCTCCCGGCCCATCCGCCGCCCCCCCGCCCCGAAAGAAGTGCAGTAGTTTGTGAAGCGCAAGATGGCGGCGCGGCCGTGAGCGCAGGCGGCGGGCGGGCGGCGGCGCGGGCTGAGGGGGCGAGGCGGAGCGGCGCCGGCAGGTAGGGACTCGCTCGGGGGGGCTCTCGGCGCCGGGAGGCGGGAGGGTGACCCCGCTGCCCGGAGAGGCGCGCCCTGCGCACGCCCCCGCTCCCCCGGGAGCGGGCCGGGCGCTCCTCCGGTAGGGACGGGACAGCGCTGCCGCCCCGGGGCGGGGGCGGCTCCCGGCCGGCGGGGGCGGGCCGGGCCCCGCGGGGACGGAGCCCGCGGGGTGGGCGCGGTGGGGCGGCCGCGCCCTCCCGCCTCCCCATTGTCTGGCGGAGGCGCTACCCCCGCGGCCAGGGGTCATCGCCCGTCGAGGGCGGCGGGCTCCGGGCGGGCTGCGGAGGCAGAGCCCTGGCATCCCGTGCAGGCGGACTGTGCGTGCCCCCCGACCCGACCCGACCCGACCCACAGTGGGGTCAAACCCCGCCGAGGACGAGCTCCTCTCCCCTTTCTTCCTTCCTCCACCCCGTACCGGGAGCCTGCACGGGGCTTTGCTCGCCTCAGGGCGGAGGAAAATCCGTCTGACTCGTTAGTCAGAAAGGAGAATCAAGAAGTTCAATCCCGGTGCGCCCGGAGGAGCCGGCGAGTTCCTGCCCGCTGTCACCGCTGGCGTTCCGGAGGACGGACGGACTGACAGACTGACAGACTGACGGCAGGCAGCGAGCCATGAAGTTCTGGCTCCAGAGTTATCTTGCATCCCGTGGCGTTGCGGTGCGGGGGCGAGCATGAAGGAGCAGTACAGTGTATGTGCAGGCAAAGTTGGGGACGATGTCTGGTTTACTCCTCTGGGGGTGCCTGGGTTTTGGGGTGCGTTCTGATGCTCAGCTCTGCCCTATACCAGGATGTGCAGCACTGGAAACCAACACCAACTTCAATAAACCATGTAATGGAGGCAGTTCTGGATCTCTGAAAGGGGTCTGAGTATCTGCAGTAGAGATTATTATCTGGTAGGTACTTGCACTTCATTTCTGAGCTGCTTGGTAGGTTAAATAGTTAAATAGAAAGATGGGGAAGTTTGCTGTGTAGAAAGTGTCATGTAAAATAGCAAAGTCTGAGATGTCTTGGTCTGCAAGCTGGCATAGGTGCCACTTACTCTTAAAATAAGACATATACAGAGAGTATATTAAGCATTTCAAAGTGCATATAAGCATTGTGTAAATAAAAAGTGGATTTTGTTATGAAACTTGGTACAAGAAAACAAATATTCCCTCAAACATAGGAATGAGAGGGGAATTTTAAAAGCTTTGCTGTTGGTTTTCACCAGCGGTTTGTTTTTTGTTTTGATTCAGAAGGATTTCATGCCAAAAAAAAGAACGCTTGTGAGTACTTACAGAAACCCTGTTTAAAACAACCTGTGTGATGTAGACTAGAGGACTGCCCTAAATTAAGACCTCTTGGAGCCAAAATGCATAATTTAGAAACCCTTTTGTTACTTTCTTTAAACATTGCCAGCAAGGCAGTCAATTCCGCTGGTGCTGTTAAATGAATTCCCCTGAGCGGATTAGAAGTAGATGCCATTTTGTATAACTGAAATTATTTGCTTTTAAATGTAGGCTAGTGGTTCTTGTATCTTGGCTAGACAGAACAGCCCTCTCTCTGCTCTGATATTTGGATAACATTTACTATGATTGTCCCCAAACTTGGCTTGGGGAAACACAGTACTTTGAGGTAGAGGTTTCCTTTGTGAGGCTTACTTTCCTACTTTCCTAATGTTTCTTATGGCTCTGTTCTGGATTATTTCGTCTCTTGCAACACCTTTCTTGATGTGAGTGCTTTAGCTGGATCAGTGTCCTGATATCTAGCCTTAACTGCTGTTTATAACTGTTGTTTATTACAGGAATAGACAATATTTATCACAAAGTTTGTCATGATACTTACCTTTGGAGACGTAGAGCTATGTGCTGAACGGTTCTCCCTTTTGTAGATTCTCCACACTGAAGAATTTCTGTCAAATAATGGACTTTGTAATAGTGCTAGGATTCCTTTTGTTCCTCATGTACCCAGAAGGCTGTTTCTTGTGTCTTGCTTCACTGGGCCCTCTGTAGCATTTCAGTTAAGCTTATTGCTGTGGCTGAGATTTTCCCCTGGGTTTCCCACAATTTGTTTATAAGTAGTCTGAGAGAAAGGTTTAAATTTTGGGTTAACTTTTTCATCTAGTTTTGATTGGTGACCCGTTTGTTTGTATGTAACTTTAGAAGAGTCTTATTTGAAAAACAGTCGTTCATCCTTGAAGTCAGATTCTTTCCTTAAGTCTGAGTTCAGGATTTTTTGCAGCTTTATAAAGCTGGAATTTTTAAAGAACCAAGTACACATTACCTGTGGATTTTTTTTGTTTGTGAATAATAAATACAACTGAGGGACAATCACATGCAGCTAGGCTATGGCTAACCTTTATTTTGGGGATCAGTTTCTCTTTACCATCAAGCTGAGGTCTAGTAAAGATTTCATGGTATCAAATTCAGAATTTTTATGTTTTCTAATTTTTATAAATCCTGAGCTTGCTGTAAATTGTTCAGAATGATCAGTTAAAATCCTGTGTGATAACATTTGTGGAGTCATGGCATGAGGGAGTGTTCTGAATGTTTTTATCTGAGTGCATGGACATGCTGTTCTCTTCTGTATGTAAATGGTCAATATTCCCTCTCCTTGTGCTTTGGATGCAGGGTCATTGATCCATAAATGTCCAAGATGGTTTGCTTCTGAGTTGTCAGGGACTTGTAAACAAGTGATGCAATTTTCAGTTTAGTCCCATTTTCCCTTTTGTTTGCTTCCTATTTCCTAAATAGGCAGCAGTAGTGAGTGTAGTGTTCTACTTGTGTAGCTCCCCACTACCTGTCAGTCCTGTCACCTTTGCTGAATATACACCTCTAAGAATACAATTTTCTGTTATTATTTAAGTTTCTAATATTGTCAAATTAGGCATTAAAGGCATGTGACTACTTATGTTTTCAGCATTATTAGTTCTATTAATTCGAATTTACTGTCTTTTATTCTTTTATTCCAATTCATCTTTTCTCTTTTTTCTCTTGTTTTTTTAATTTTCATGGCTAGTTGAGGACTTTCCCAAATAGTCAAACCATTTTGCTGCATAAACAGTTCTTTATTTTTCTGTGGAGGTGGAAGCCACCAAAATGATACATTTCCTTATCCTGTACCAACCAGATGGCATTTCATAATTCTATGCCTTGCACCACTTTCACTGATGGTTCATTTCCAGTTCTGTGGTCTTTCTGTCAAGGAACTGGATGGCACTTCAGGGGGTCCACTCAGGTCTTTATCATATCCTTCAGAGTTCAGTGAACTGTAATGTATTTCTTAGAACAGTGCTTGTACTACCAGTGGATTCTTTCTAACCAGCTTCAGAGATCAGCCCAAACTGAGCAAAAGTTGGCTATTGTCACTTGTTAGAAGGTGTGTACCACTCTTTTATTCTTAAGAGCTTTGAGATCATAGGAAATGTTAGAGTTCAGTATAATTCACTGTAAAAGAGTATAATCTGAAGGGGCAGAACATAGCCTACACTTATTGTACCGTTAAGATTATTAGACACATTGTCGTGCTAAAGCACAGAAGACAGGAAAATTGCTGATGACTAAAGCGTGATTGGAGAGCCTTCAGGAAAAAATTGTAAAGAACTTTCAATATTGCTGCTGTTTGCACTTCTTAAAAGATCTGAAAGGTAGCAAAGAACTTAATGTTGCAAACTTTCTTTAGTATAATCTCTGCTTGTGCCTGACAGGTCTAAAGGAACTTTCTGTATTCTACTTCAAAAGAACAGCTTCTGCATCGTGTTTGGAGCCACTTAAGAAAGTGACTTTGGTATTCTGGGCTCACTGCATGCACCTTGGTTTTCTCTGGTGGCCTTTTGCAGTGTGCTGCTCACCTTCCTTGTCTAATGGTCTCTCTAGGATTTGGAGGAACTTCACATGCCTTGAGGGGACCCCAGTGTGAAAGCATTGCTCAAGGCTTGAAGGCTGACAGTTGTGTTTAGGGAGGGGGCAGACAGAGCTGTGTAATGAGGAGTGTGTAACGCCAGCCCTGCTGTCAGTCTGCGAGCACCAAATGCACCTCACCAGACACAAGGACACAAATGAGCTTTTGAACTTTCTGATGGTTATGGTAAAAGCTCCACCTTTTTCAACCCATCTTCAAACCATGTTTATTAGATGGAAAATAGCTGTTAGCTCACAGTGAATTCTGTGAATGGGTAGAGATTTTATGGTTTGAATCATTGTTTATAGGTTAGGACTGGGATTATTTTAACATTGTTTTAGCTTAGAAAGGTGCTAAGGACTTCATAGATGGAAGTGCATGTTTGTATAGTCCAAGGCAATCTTGGTAGAGGTCTCTGAGCTTGCCTTTCTTAAAGCTATGAAATAGATTAACGTACACAAAAATGGTACTAATGTGATTACTTTCCTCCCTGAGTTACAATGGAAGAACTTGGTTTATACGTCAAAATACTGTTGATTTTAAAACTCTCTTACTGGCTCTGAGCATGGGTGTAAGGCTCTGTCTTGGTAATTATGTTCGTTGAGATCTAGGAATGTTGTATGTCTGAAAAAGAGTAAAGGGGAAGCAGTGGGGAAGGAGTCAGGAGAGAAGAGTTATTAACTACTGAGTGTAGAAGACTGGAAGTAAAATGTTAGTTACAGCTGTGTGCTTCCTCAAAGACTCCAGATTTCTAGTCAATCTTTAGAATACCTTCAAAGTAGAAAGATACTGCCTTTTTATACATGGATCAGATGCCCTCAGCAAATCAGTGGAAGCTGAGAGTGCTCTGCAAATCCAAGTTGTATGAAGAGGAGTTGGGCACTTGGCAGCAGTTGCCAAGTGAATTAGATGGAGCAGGCATGAAAGCTCAGGAGTTTCTGTTTCTCAGCAGGATTTTCAGCAAGGTAAAATGCATGTGTAGATGCAGTGGAATTTTTGGAGGGTTCAGCACTGCACAATGTTCAGCCTTGTCTGCTCTGTTGAATACTTAATGGTTCTGTGTCCTCCACACTTCTCAGGGGGATCTGGTCTGACAAAAGGCTCACCACACTTAGAGTGTCATGGGAGTTTGGGTTTTTGTTCATGGATCAGTTTGAGGAATTGGTGCCCATACAAGGTCCCTGCTGGTATTTAGGTATCTGCTTAAATATGATGCAAACACACACAGCTTCACTACTTGTACCTTATGAGTGTTTTTCAAATTTGACTTACTAATACATTTTACTTAAATTTTTGGAGGAATTAATTGGTGAATAGAGAACTAATTTTTTATTGCATTAAAAGCAGTAATTTAGCATGAAAGAGACTACTTTTGGTGAGGTTTTTTGTGAGATGCCTACAACTTTGGGTGTTTATCAGTCCAAAATCATTCATTTTAACTCTGATTCTTGACAAGTAGCTTTTTTTTTTTTTTTTAAGCTCTCTGTTTTCTTGGTTCCTCCATAGGAAATATAAGGCCTTGATAATATCAGCTGTTTGTTTCTTCAGGGGGAGAGGAGGGAAGAGATGGGAGAAAAGAGTGGTTTGGAAGAGTAAGTTTACTCTTTCTACACATAGTAAAGAATTAATCACAAGCACACACCCTTAGAAAGATATATTAATCATTGTACATAAAGTCCAGAGAGGGAAAAGTTTTACATTACTCTGTACACTGAAATTCAGATTCCTTTGTGTTGAAAGCTTTCCAGTATTGATACTTGCATGGATGATGACAGTGTGAGCACCATACCCTGATGCCACATTCACTGACAAAGAGTGGGGAATACTTTGGCTGCAGTTTAAGCCAGATGCATATGGGCACAAGGTAGCTCTAGGTTTAGGATTTGCAGCTGTGTGCTGCTTTATATGAGTGACTATCCTATTTCCAGATGTAATGCTCAATTACAGATACTAATTACTGGCTGTGAATTACTGAACAGGAGCCCTCTCCTTCGCCAGGCAATGTTTAAGCCCTGTTGCTGCAGAGAGCAGGCGAGAGACAGAGGCTGAGGGTGAGAGCTCACGGGAGGGTTAGGGCTGAACATTGCTTTGCACCAGAGCAGCTTCTTCAGCACTACTTTGTGTGCAAAGATTCAGTCATTTCCATCCAAAGCAATGAAATAAAAAGCTCAGTCAGCCATTTCATCTTGAGATACCCCGCCCTCCGAAACAAATATTAAAAAGAAAATGTAGGTTTTGGTCCGTGCATATCCCAGTGATTTCCACTGATTTGAGTTGATGCTTGTAATTGGAGTCTAGACAGGCTGTGTTTTGCAAAATATAAGTATATTTTTTACATTTCTATAGAGAGAGTTCCAAGATTTATGTAATCTCTTTGATATTATATTTAACCCAATTACAACTTGAAAAGGAGTCTGATTAGCTTACCTTTGTCCTAGATTCAGTTTTAATATCTAATGTTTAAATGGACGGGGGATTGATCTTTATTCTTAATGATTCGTGCAGCCTCAAAGCACAGTGGTTTCTAGTTGTGTGCTGCCGTTCCCACTGGGGGATGCAAACAAAAGAACAATAATTTCAGACTCCTCCTTCAGTTTCCAAGAGAACCTTAGCTGCTCAGGGATAGCTTTGAATTTTAAAAGCATCTTTCTTCCAAATTATGTATTGATTGCACACAAAATAGCAGTGCTCTAATATGCAATTTAAAACAAATGCATGATGGTGCTCATTTGTTTTTAATGCTGCTTTTCCAGCAGAAAAACAAAAAGAGGGTTCTATTCCCATAAACCAGTCTTGCAAAATCCTTACAAACATTTATTAGTCTAGACACAAAATATTCTCACCCAGCCTCAGCTTGACGATGACAAAAAAAAAAAAAAGCAAGCTAATATTGTACTTGGCTGTCAAAAAAGGAAAATAGGGAAAAAAAGAAAAAGCTTGCCCCAGGCTAGTGAACCAGTAACATTTTTCTGGGGCTGCTTACAACAACAGATGCATCTTATTCCCATGGGGTTTCTGGGCCTGCCTATTTTCTATGCTAAACTTGGACACTCTTATAAACATTCTCTTTGAGTACCACACCCCAGTATCCTGGGCTCTTCTGATTTGGTTGATTTAACAATGATACCAGACATGTTCATCTTACCTCTCCTGGCCTGTCTTTGTATTTCCCTGTCTTACTCAGGTATTATTTAACTAATGCATTAATTCAAAACCAGTTCTAATGTATGGAACCCAGAATAATGGAATAGGTGATTTGATCATACCTTGAATCTGAATGTAGGGAACCCTGATATAAACAATTTCTCCTAATTTTGAGTTGAATTTATGCTTTCGATAACTTTGTAAATGACAAGTGATTCTCATTGTTTGATACTGTGGTTGTGTGCAGAGATTTTTTTGTAAAGGGATAATTTATATCAGGGATTGTTACTTTATCTCAACATACATACACTCAGATTATTAAGTTTTACTTCTGTCCTTTTCCTAGAAAACAGTGAATTATGCATATCTTGTTTTTCAGGTAATGATTAGTTCCTGTTTTTCTAAATTTATGTCTAAAATACATTTGATTTGGAAATTAAAATTATATATTAACTTAATATGCACCTAAATGGCATAACATTGGTATTATTAAACTACTGTAAATATGTAGCATATCTAAGAGTACATTTATTTAAGCATGACCTTTTTTTTTTTAAACCTACTGATTTGTGAGACAAATTATGGTACTTTTTTAGTACTCCCTAGAGTAAATTTATTGTTTCTATGATGGTGTATCCATGTCTGTTAAGACTTTAGCCCTGGCAGAGTTTATCCTTAAGCCTGAATCGGAGATCTTCTACAGAAACAAAAGCTGTCCTGCTTTTTAAAGTTTGAGGCAGGAACTTCTGTCATTCAGGAAATAATTTCTACCTTCACTCAGTGCAGATGTCTACAAAGTGAACTTTTGTGTATAAGGTTAGTTGTTAACTGCCAATAATTCAGTGTTTTCACTGAGAATTTCCACCTTAGTTAAGGAAAAAAGTAATGACATGAACTAAAACTACCCATTATACTACTGGTTTTTTTTATTCCATTAGTAAAAACTTAGCTGTTTGCAATTAGAACAGAACTTCCAGCAGTAACTGGTGCTTTTAATGATTATGTCTGGTTTAATGTCAGTAAATAAGATAGGTGTTTCTCATATGAGGGAATGTGTTCAGTGTGTTCTTGAAACATTAATGTAAATTAACAAAATCTTTCTGTTTAAAACTTACAGTCTAAATAATAGGTGTTTTAAACATAATACTGATTCTTCTCTTCCTTCCCCCCCATCTGTCATGCTGTTTTGTGCTGTGTAATGTTTTTTAGGCTTTTCTGTTACCTCTTACATGTGTTATGAACACATACAGTATTCCTTTAAAAATTTTACTGCTCATTCTCATTTAAATCAGTGAGAGTATGATTTTGACCCTAGGATATTTATGCAGCTTTAAGCTACCTGTATTTTTTAAAACAGAACTAATCTGTTTTTCTTATGGTGTTTAAATCTAATGCAAAAAAGAAAAAAGCAGCTCCACAGCTACTAAAGTACAGTGTTTTAGTTAATTCCATATTTACCACTTAAATCATGTTGTGCTAATTTTCCACCATTATACTGAGAGACACAAAGTGAAAGAGGGCAGTCCATTTGGGGTGACCCTGTCTCGTACCTCCATGCCAGGACTGAACATGGGAGGTTTGTGTTTCTCCTGCAGGGGTGGTTCACATGACAGGCAGCTCCAGCAGAGCAGAAGGTGCAGCCTCCAGCTTTCCTCAGCCAGTGCCTCCCAAACTGGGGATTGTCCTCTCCAGGGCGCTGGGAGTGACGAGAGGGGTCACGTGTCTGGCACAGAGTAAGTCACAGAGGTCAGGTTCACAGTCAGAGTTTAGGAAATTAGCCTGGGAAGCGGTGGAACAGGGAGCCAGGCTGGTGAAAGACTTGTTGATTTCTGCTGCTGCTTTGAAGGCCTTTGTTCAGGTGAGCTGGGAGCAGCGTGGGACTGCCGGGCGCCAGGTCCAGCGGTGCCTGGGAAATGCTGGAACTGCAGACCTCCTGTTCCTGTGCCACAGGCTGAGATCCTTGTTCTGATCTGCTGACTCTTCATTACCCCGTGGTAACCTGAGTACACAGCCACCTCTCAGAGTTCTGCAGGGACTGTACTTCAGATTCATCTTTCCAATCCACATATTGCACTTGAAAGCCTCTGTAGTCCCCTGTCTTTTACCTTTCTTGTCACTGGGCTGATAGGCAGTAAACAATGTTTATAACTCTCTGGATGAATGATAGGGGCATGGGGTGGGGGTGAGGGAATTGGTCTTGTCACACAGAATAAGACATTATCTCCCAGAGAAATCAGCAGGAGTATCTAAGGAGTACAGTACAGTACTCAGCAGGGGCGTGGAGTCACATCAATGTTGCAAATAAAAATGCTTTGCTTTTCATAAAGGTTAACTTGGTACACAGTGGTATTTTGCTAGATAATTGAGTCCTGCCGAGAGTGTTTATGCAGGCAGCTTGGACTATCCTCTTTTTTCTTTGTTATATGCTTGAACACCTCAAAATCCTGAGGAGAAGCATTAGAGTAGAAGGGATTTTTGAAGATTATCTAGTTAGGCATCCTGCTCAAAGCAAAGTTATCTGTGATGGTAGGTAGGGTTGTTCAGGGTCTTGCCAAGTTTTAAAACTTGCAAGGATGGAAATTCCTTAAAAATCCCAAGCAGATTTTTACAAACTCTCCAGACAACTGGTTACAGTTCCTCACCAGTGCTGAAGTGCTGTTGCTCCACCATCACTATGCCTCTAAAGGGATCTGCAGCAGTCACAGAGTGTGTTGGTGTTGCAAGGAAAGACAGGCCTGAGTGAGCTTGATAGTCTCACCCTGGTCCTGGCAGTAATTTAGTGCTGCACTGAGAATACTTGCACTTACACCAGGTACTCTGAATACAGAGACAGGAGCTTACCTGTTGTATTTTGACTTCCGAATGTGTTGTTCCACGACCAGCATTGCTTGGATCAGGTCAGAGGATGGCATCCAGGAGAACTTCTGTAAAATCAGCTGTGCTTGCAAGCATGGACATCAGATTCTTCTGCATTTTTCCACTATGGAGGAGTCTGCCAGTAGGGAGTGGGTCAATTCTTTATTGTGTCTGTTCTTGTGTGATTTGGTTTACAATTGTAAAGCTGTTGTATTATACTGGAAACATTCTGGAGCACCTTAAAAAGAACCTTATAAAATACCAGACCTGAAGTAAAAATTTTTGCATCCAAAGTGGAGATGCAAATCACATGCCATTGAACATAAAGGAGTTTTCATGCACTCTGCACTCCTTGGCCTTCTCACAAAGTGGAAGCAGACCTGCAAGGCTGGGGGGGGCTTTAAGGAGGACACGGGGTAGGAAGCAAGCAGGTGGATCCAAAGCACACAGGAAAGGTTCTGAGCAAGAACATTTGAGCAAAAGCTCATAGTGGACCAAGTGGTAGAGAAGATTCTAAAGAGCAGTTGAAACATTGAAAATGTGCCTTGCAGTCTTCACCTTGACATGGGATTACATAGGTTCATGCAGTAGAGTTGATCTTTTTTGCTTTTCAATTGACACTGCCAAGTCCTTGTTTTTTCCTCATTCATAAAACACTGGTTCATACAAACACTGTGTTTATACATTTGTTTCAAGTATTTTGGGATCCTTTACAAGTTATTTAAATTATGGGTCTGTGTTCTGGTGTATGCATGTGTGGAGCATGTAGCAGTGTGTATTAGTGTCACCTGGTCAGTTCACTCCAGTCCCTGTTTTCAGTTTCTCACAATAGATGGAATGAGAAATTTTCACATTGTTTCTGTCTTGAGGCAGCTTTTATTCCCTGTTCATTGAGTTTTGGGGGAACATTAGCTGGTTCTAGAGTAAAATTAACAGAGTGAGGAGGGAAGCAGGGAGAGGAAGAAAGGCAATCTCCATGTAAAAGCCATATTATCTTTCTTTTTCTGAGCAGCTCTGTGCCTCAGGGATTTGACATAGGAACTTGAAATTTGGCATGGATCTGGCCTTGAGGTCTGAGAAGTGCATTCCACTGTTAAAAAAAAAAAGGCAGAATTATTAGTCATAATGTATCACTACCTTTTTGTATCCAAGGTAGAATTTGCAGGATGTTTTATCACCTGCTCTTGATCATGCTTTTATTCCTGTCCTGCACATCTGCAGGCTGCTTTAAACCACCTATATTTAATGGACCCTCCTTCTCTGTCTATCTAGGTTCTTGTATTGTCATGCATCAGGGTCATCCTTAACCTGCTGCTGCTCCTTGGGCTTCTGCAAATGCCCCTGGCCTAGCAGAAGGTACAAAAGCATTGGGAGCTGTAAGCCCTGAGACCCAGTCCTACTTTTTAAGGGTAGAATACTACTAATACTCCATTTTGAATGGTGACAGCCAAATATTAATGAAAGCAGAAAGCAGCCAGTGTGAAATCTGGTTTCCAGTGTGACGAGGGCTCGTGCAGTTGGTTGGAATCGGTGGAGAGGGGAGAGGAGAGCGAGACAATCTGTGCTGGGCTGTGAAATCACCTCAGAATCGTGGGGGCTCCTGCTCAGCACCAGCCATGACTCAGGAATGAGCTGGGCTGTCTGTGAGGAGACATCTGCAGGGCTGCAGCTTGGGTCTCTGGAGGAGCTGAGGGTGTCAGGGGACACGAACTCCAGGAAGTCGAAGGAAAGGCTTGTACTTGCAGCACTGGACTAGGGCCTGGGAAAAGGAATGGCTCTAAAAATTTTTCATCTGGAAGAAAAAAAAAAAGGCAGAATGAAGTTGAAAGGAGCATTTTGTGAAGTTGTATGTGTGCTAGATTGTTTGATTTTAAAGAAGGAAATCCCATTATAATAAAACCTTTTGTTTTGGTGTTTTAAGGAGAAACTTTTTTGTTAAACAGTTTTTAAAATTAATAATTTCTTACTGTTCTATTTTTTTAAAGCCAACACGAAACATTTGGAGGGTTGAATTAAATGTTTATTCGATGCAGAACACATTAAAATTTGTCTTCATGTCAGTAATTTATTTCTTCGTCCTTTCTGTTTTGTATGTAACAGCACAGCAATTAAAATAAAATAGAGCTGTAACTATGGAAAGAAAAAAAAAATCCCCGACTCTGCTGCCATTTTATTGGGTATGATAAGCATTTACACAAGTCTGATACTCACTTTCAAAAACAGTCATGCAGAGATGTCTGACATTAGAAGTACTGAGTGCTCACAGTTTGAATTGGGCACTTCAGTCAATAAAATCAAGGTCTGCCTGTATGAGTGTAGCTGCCAAGGGGTCTGTGTCACACAGAAAATACCTGTCTGTATCATACAGAAAATACCTGTCTGTGTGACTGAGGAGCAGAGACATGCACCATTCGTGCTAAAGGTGCCTCTTGGTCAGTGTACCCTGGTTTCTGAGATGTTTGGTCATTACCTTTATATAGTCAGACACAGAACCTGGTTATGGCTTTCTGTATCAAAAGCAGGGGCACAGGTTCCTGTGCTCTGTGCAGGGGTACCTGCAGAATGTGCTGCAACAGAGAAGGGGAATGTCGGTCATGGAGCGGTCACTTCTGGCATGGAATTCTGACATTTACTGTGATGGAGCTGTTTGTTACCCATTGAAACCAGCACTGAGAGGAGGTAACTGGGAAAGCCCAGTCACATGTCCTGTGGCAGGCTCCCTTCAGCCTCTCCTGCTTTTGTGTCAGCTTCCCAGTGCTCCATCCCGGCTCTGGCTTTGGCACAGCCTGCAGCTCTGCGTGGGCACTACAGCAGCCTTTGGAACTTGCCTCCCTCATTGCCAGTCTAATGCAGCAAGGACCTAAGTGGGCCTTATCTTTGTAATACGTGAGGACTTCTGCTGAAATCAGTTTGATAAGTTTCACTCCCATGTTGGATTAGTACCAGCCCTTATTTTAAAAGAGGAATTAAATGTAAATATTGCATGATTAACAGAGATCTGGCTTTATTTTGGAGTCATAAGCAGTAAGGCTCTCTGAACTTTGCAGATAAGGAACAAGTGAAGAAAATGGCACTGCAACAAAGTCCTTCACCCTTCTCCCTGAGAGGCAGCACAGATCAGAGTGTATTAGCCTACACTGAGCTCTGCAGAATAGTTTCTTACATAGATTCATCTACTCTGAGTAAAGGGTAGTAGAAGGAGGCTAACAAAAGATCAACAACTGCATATTGTCATGGGTTCTAAGAAGGCAGCATTTTCTGTGTGAAGTGGCAAGCAATTTGTAATCCAGGGATTTAAAAGTTAGAAGCAGGTTCTATTGCTTCATCTTCTGAGCCACTCTCTGCATATCCTTAAAATCACATTACATGGGGCTGGATTTTTTTGGCATGCTTTTCCTGTACACTGGATGGAAGTGTCATACAGCAGACAGGGAGCGATGCCTTTTCAGAAAGCATACACCCTGAACACACAGTGAACATTTTATGTCAACTCATTTCTTTTTCTTGCTGCATCAGGTGCTCCTGTTTGGGGGAGGGAGGGAGAAAGTGAGTACAAATTTTTTTCTGGAAGCAAGTTCTTTCATGTGTGTCTTCTGTGGTCAGTTCTATGTCTTTTCCTTCTCAAACTGTAATCAAATGGGTAGAAGGTTTCTGCCTCCATTTAGAAAATATTTATATAAGTCTTCATACAAATCTGCTATCAAGACAACTTTAAACAACTTCAAATGTTGAATTCCACTCTGGAATGAATCTGTCTTAATATAATTATTCATTAATTGGGATTGCTAACTGTTCATGTTTCTGAAGAACAGTGTCCTGAGGAATTGCCTGCTGAAAGATTAAGTATCAGATTCTGGACTTTCAAAAAGTATGCCTGCACTTGCTGGTTGATGTTCCTAGAAAAACATCTGTTTTGTGGGCTGATTTGCTAGGAATGTCAATTCTGTGAAAATCTGAGGTGAAATTACAGAAGGGGATGCAGTGTAAATAAAGTTTTTCTTCAGATTCCTTCATTAAAAAATGCTGCTTTTGACATAAAATAAACACCTGGATTATTTAATTGCAAACCAAATTACACAATACAATGTCAGTTTTCACAAGGAGGAATAAAAAGATAAAATCTTTTGCAATATTTTGTCATATATTTGACTTTAAGGTATGTAAGGGACAAGCAGAACCTTTCACTGAAGTGATGACCTTCAGGAATCCATGGAACATGAGGGAGGAGGTCTCAGTGGCCTAGAGACAGGCAAGCACAAGACTGGCACAGGACTGCCCAGTCTTAACCAGGGGAAATGCTTGAGCAGAGGAGAACACATAGTGAGTCTCAGGTCAGTTAGAGGGATCTTCATTCCCAGCTCAATACAGGAAGAACTTAATAAAAAACAGTCTGTAAGAGCCTCAAGAATTGTAACAAGGTCCCTAGAAAGGTGGATTTGGCAAGACCACTCTGTTACTTCATTTTGTTGGAGTCGTGCTGCAGAATGTTGCAGACCTTATTGAAGCTGACCTATGTGGCAAGGTCCCACACATTCCTGTAAGCAGAACTGGAGAGGAATTTTAGAGGAAATGAAGAGTCCAAGGATGATGCATAATTGGTTGGATAAACTGCTCAAATGTGAGTTTTCATAATCCCCTGTTAAATTGAGAGAAAACGTCAAGCAGGGTGCTACAGGTGGAATAATCACATATAGCTTCAGGGAGGAGGGAATGGAGGTTTCTGTAAAGTCAGTAGAGGAAAGAAGGTTGGGAAGGGTTGCAGGTATCTCACTTTCTTCAGCATCTCACAGCTCTTCATAGCCATGAGTTAAACAGGGTTTTGACATCACAACATCCTTTAAAAAAAATGACACAGTGTAGTCAGAAGAACAGAGATGGAGCTTTCGTTTTCTGAGACCTGTTTGCATCAAAGAAAAGTGTTGCTATCTTGGTAAACAGAGGAGGGACACAATAATCTCCTTAGGCACCATAAGCAAAACTGCAGCACAGCAGAGATGTGATAGAGATTTAGCTAAAAGCCTGCAGGTGCTGCAGTTGCACAGAGACCCCTTGGCTTACAGGCACTGTGAACACCGTTGGGTACACAAGGAGACTGGAGAAGAACATTTATTGATTTGTTGAATAGGTTTTCCATTTTATTCCTTATCTCCAGCCTTTCCTTCAGCATGCCTCAATATTGCATGTCAGATCAAATGTTGCTTTCACTTGCACTCCAGGCCATCCCAGAATGGGACTCTTGGCAAGCACCTAAGCTCACTCAGACTGCCCTGTGCAGAGATCCTATGTGCTGTGCTAGGGATGAGGTACTACAGAGTACCACAGTCACTCCTCAAAACACAACTTCAGCCAGCAAAAGTAGCTGTTAAGTTGCTTTTTAAAATAGGCATTTCTGGCATTTCTGAAATTTTACTCAAAATTGCAGAAACATTAGGTAATACCACCCAGCTCTTCCCCCAGAGCATTGCTCAACGTTGTCTTGGCAGTTGTCTTCCCTTTTGTCAAGAGCCCTCCAGCCCCACAGAGAAGCAGCACAGTTAATAATGCTCTACCTCCTGTCCCTTGAGACACTGAGACAAATGGATCTGTTCAGCTTTGCTTCATGGTTCTCTCTCTGCAAAGAGAAATGAGGTGGCCTGCAATAGGTACTTTGTACATACATGAAAATAAATATCTTTTGCACTTCTGTGCTCAGTTTTACAGACTGCCACTATTAACTTGTGGAAGAAGGATATCTTTCTACTCCAGTACCATTAAATAATTGTCATCCTGGAATGATGATTACCCAAGATTAATTGAGCATTTTCAGTGTCCTTAATGCCATGTAACCATATCCTTGGCATAAAAAGCATATCATGTGAGGCTCTGCACTTTGGATGTAGTCACAGATGTAGTGCAGAGGGTGGCTGTTAAAAACATTCAAGGAGGATATTTATGAAGCAGTAAGGTGACACACAGTTTCAAAAACAGAGCTTGCAGAGCAGCACTGGGTGAACTGGGATGATCACTTTGGTCTTCTGCCTGAAGAAAAAATGTGAAGCTAAGGCTTCTGCTTGGGATATCAGTCTTTAATGCTTTTTCTCTCTCTGTTACAGCTGACACAATTGGTCACGTCTCTGTTCATGCATAGAGGCATGAAAACAGATTTTAGTTGATTGCCAAGTGCTACTAATCAACTTTTATTGGTTTGGGATTGGTCTTCAATTGGAGAATGACATTTGGGAAACTAGGAAGAAAGGATAGTTGTCTTTTGTCTGTCAGAGTGCCTTAAAAAGGCATTGTTTTGCCTGTTTTCAGACATGGAAGAAAGGTCTTGCACATGATTGTGCTTGCATGTATAATGCAATAGAGAAATACTCTAAACCTGCCTTTTCTGGGACACTTCACAGCCTGTGACATGAAAGACATGACAGAGCCAGTAGTGGATATGTCATATGGGCTCAAGTTTGTGATGGGAAGGACTTGAGCTCACAGAACAGCTGAGAGACATTGTCATAGCTGAGGGAAAGCAGTCCAAGGGCAAGAGTGACCTCAGCACTGTGCCAAATAAAAAGGCTTCTGAAGCAAGGGAAACAATCAGGAAGTTACCTGTTTTATACCACCCTGTTGTTTAGGTCTGTCACTGTATTAACATGAACTGAAACAAATCTCAGTCTGTAATAAGTGGATTGGATTTTCCCTTTCTTATCATAGCTTCAGTTATCTCTTGGAATGGGTCTGCTGGTTTCAGGGGATGAGCAGTGGCACACTAAACCCCAAAGGACTGAATTACATTAAACTGTAATTTGTAGCAAAATAGAAATTATGATTTAAATTAAACTAATTCCACTGTCTCTTCTTTACTACAGGTGGTGGATGTGGACTTTAAAACAGTGTCTCAACATCTCATCCTCAACTATTTTTAATCTGATTGCACTACGAAAGAAAAGCTGCTAATGGGAGAAATGTTGAGACTTTACAAGAACTGACTTGAAGTACCGAAAGCCATTATTATTATTATTTTATTATTACTATTATTAATCAAGAAGAGCTTGAAGCTAATCTGTATCTGACCAGTCGTTATCATTTTCACAGTAACAGTCATGGCAAGTAAACGAAAATCAACAACACCCTGCATGGTCTTAGCCAATGAGCAGGATCCAGATCTAGAAACGGTGTCAGACTTGGAGGAAGGACCACCTGTGCTCACACCAGCAGATAACCCTACAGCAGAGGGTGTGACAAGTGATGAGGATGCTCATGAGTATGTGGATTCAGACAATAAGAAAAATACAAATAAAGTAGAAGGTGGTTATGAGTGTAAATACTGTACTTTTCAGACTCCAGATCTCAATATGTTTACCTTTCATGTGGATTCAGAACACCCCAACGTAGTGTTAAATTCATCCTACGTTTGTTTAGAATGTAATTTCCTTACCAAAAGATATGATGCCCTCTCAGAGCATAATTTGAAGCACCACCCTGGAGAGGAGAATTTTAAATTGACTATGGTGAAACGTAATAACCAGACAATCTTTGAACAGACAGTAAATGATCTCACTTTTGATGGGAGTTTTGTTAGAGAAGAAAATGCTGGACAGGCTGACTCTTCTGAGGTCCCCTCATCAGGGATCTCCATTAGCAAAACTCCTATCATGAAAATGATGAAAAGCAAACCCGAGGCTAAACGTATTGCTGTTTTCCACAATGTAGTTGATGACATTCCTGGTGAAGAAAAGGGAACTGAAAATGAGCCAAACTCTGAAGAAGTAGTAGAAAACCCCCCAGCGGCAGTTTCTGAACCCAAACCAAGCCATTCAGTTGTGTGCAGTGCAGCAGATGTGGCCGGGGCAGTAGTGACCCCAGCACCAGTGCTTCAGCCTGGGGTGGCGCAGGTTATAACAGCTGTCACAGCTCCACAGAACTCCAACCTGATTCCCAAAGTCCTAATACCTGTGAATAGCATTCCAGCCTATAACACTGCTTTGGATAACAATCCTCTTTTGCTTAACACCTACAACAAATTCCCGTATCCAACCATGTCAGAAATCACTGTTCTTTCCTCTCAAGCTAAGTACACAGAAGAGCAGATTAAAATCTGGTTTTCTGCTCAGCGTCTGAAACACGGAGTGAGCTGGACGCCAGAGGAGGTGGAGGAAGCAAGGAGGAAACAATTTAATGGCACAGTGCATACTGTGCCCCAGACCATTACTGTTATTCCAGCACACATTTCGGCCGCTAGCAATGGTTTACCTTCCATTTTACAGACATGCCAAATAGTTGGTCAGCCAGGACTTGTTCTCACTCAAGTTGCAGGTACAAATACATTACCAGTAACAGCCCCAATAGCTTTGACTGTAGCAGGAGTCCCAAACCAAACTCAGTTACAGAAGAGTCAGATTCACAGTGCTCAGCCTATTGCAGAAACCAAACAAGTAGCTGCCATTCCAGCCCCTCAGCTAATCAAAAATGAATCCACGCTGATGAATCCCGACTCCTTTGGCATCCGAGCAAAAAAAACTAAGGAACAACTGGCAGAATTGAAAGTCAGCTACCTTAAAAACCAGTTTCCTCAAGACTCAGAAATTGTTAGACTTATGAAAATAACAGGCCTCACTAAAGGAGAGATCAAAAAGTGGTTCAGTGATACACGCTACAATCAGAGAAACTCAAAGAATAATCATGGGATTCATCTTAACAGTGATTCATGTGCCACCATTGTTATTGATTCAAGTGATGAAATGAATGAATCTCCAACAGGAGTCACTCCACAGAGCAAGCCATCTTGGGGTACTTTTCCTGATTTCACCCCACAGAAATTCAAAGAGAAGACTTCTGAACAGTTGCAAGTCCTCCAAGCAAGTTTTCTTAATAACCCAGTCCTTACTGAAGAAGAGATGAATAGATTAAGAGCCCAAACAAAACTGACCAGGAGAGAGATTGATGCCTGGTTTGCAGAAAAACGGAAATCAAATGTCTTGAAGGAAGAGGGAGCTGACATGAATGAAAGCAATGCTGGCAGCTCAAAAGAGGAATCTGGAGAAACATCTGTGGGAGATGGAGCAGCAGGAACAAAATCAGGGTGTTCTACTTCAAGCAAAATAGGCAAAAAATCACCAGAGCAGTTGCACATGCTCAAAAGTTCCTTTGTCCGTACTCAGTGGCCATCTCCACAAGAATACAACAAGCTGGCAGAAGAAACTGGGCTTCCAAGATCAGAAATTGTGAGCTGGTTTGGAGATACTCGCTATGCCTGGAAAAATGGTGGATTGAAATGGTATTACTATTACCAGAGTGCCAGTGCAAACAGCCTGAATGGCCAAGGCTTTGCAAGGAAGAGAGGGAGAGGAAGACCAAAAGGGAGGGGGAGAGGGAGGCCTCGGGGGAGGCCTCGGGGAAGCAAGAGGTTAAATTGCTGGGACAGAGGTGTCTCTGTCATAAAATTTAAAACTGGAACAGCAATCCTGAAGGACTATTACATGAAGCACAAATTCCTTAATGAGCAAGACCTTGATGAACTGGTAGCCAAATCTCACATGGGATATGAGCAGGTCAGAGAATGGTTTGCAGAAAGGCAAAGAAGATTAGAACTTGGAATAGAGCTGTTTGATGAGAATGAGGAGGAAGATGAAATGCTGGATGATCAGGAGGATGAGGAAGAAACAGATGATAGTGATACTTGGGAACCCCCCAGACATGTTAAACGTAAACTTTCGAAAACAGACTGATGTACAATTTGGAATTTGGGGGCCAAAAACCTATGAATTAGGTTTGATGTTATGGTGAAGAGCCAAATGATTTTTCATGGCCTTCAGTTTAGCAAGCAGCTGCTCAGCATCTTCCTTCCACCTACATGGAAGAGTACATGGGCAAGATGCTACCTGTGCAGGCAAGAACTGTTTGCTTTGTTGCTACAAGAGATGAACATCCTGAGGCCGGGCCTGGGACAGGGGGTTACAAACCAGATCAAGTTCAGCTCCTTTTCCACACTACCGATGGGAAGGTTCATGTTCATCATACACCTGACTGCTTCTCAATATTTAATTGCCTTATGTTGTTTAATTCCAAAAAAAACACAGACACTTTTTTTGTTGTTGTTGTTGCTGTAAGAGAACATTGCCTGCTTGTGAAGGAGGAAAACACAAAAACATTAGATGTCTTTTTGCAAACATCACTTCATCTGAAAGGTTTCAAGGCCTGGGTTTATTTCTTAAGGAAAGCGTTGAAAACAAAAGAGAAGGGGAAAAGTGTGACAAAAGGAACCAATGAACCTAGGGGTGAAGATTGATTGGTTTCAGAACATAAGGTGATATCTGCACCTTTTGCATATCTTTGGAGTGTTTTGGGTTTACAGAACTTGGACTGAAGTGTTCCTTGTTGATAATTGTGAGCTAACTGAATGAGTCTGATGCTAGAAGATGCTTTTTGTCAGTGTAATCAGTGTATCCCCACATCAATCTAATTTAAATGCCTGACAGACTCGATGCAGTTAATAGTAACACTCACTTCTACCTTGTGCATTCTTTCCTTTGTTGGAAATCGTAAAATAAGTACCTATATTTTAAAAAAAAAAAAGAGGAATTTCTTGAAATCTGACACTGAGTCTAAGGTTAACAAAAGACAAAAACTGCCTGAAAGTTGTTCAGAGGTGCCTAGGGGTTTGTAAGAATACACAGATACAGAGATGAAAAACATCTCTTGGTACTATTAAGAAAGGTTTTCAAGTAAGTTGTGGCAATGACATGGTGTTTAATTCACAAACAAAATGAAGCTATATGGCTTTTAGATGCTTAGTAATTACAAACACGTTAGTGTTGAATTGTTCTTCACTGGTAGCCCAGTTGAATGATGTGTGTGCAGGTTTAACTGTAAGACATCCTAATTGAACTCACACTGTGCTGATTGCTCACAGGATTGCTGGGTGAACACACTATTTCTGGATGTGGTTTAATCCATCTGAACTGAACTCCAGAAGCAGTTTAATCTGATATAAAACATTCCCATCTTAAATAAGTGTGTATAAAATAATTTTTTAAAAAAGCTATTTAGTCTCAATACTGTGAAGTTATACTGCAGTTTGAATTAGCAACTTAAAACAATGGGCCAAATTCACGCAGGTTTAGTTTAGGCAGATGTTTGGCATTCTAGAGAACTGTTGCTCTGAGGAAGAGTAGTTTGTATTTTTGCTACTGCCAGCCTGCATTTTTAGGGATAAGTTACTTTATATTTAGATGTCAAAAGATGGTGATGAATTGGTGCTGCTGTCACCAGCATTGTCTGCTTTTACATTGGCACTGATGGATACTAGCAATCTCCTTTTGCACATCTGACAGCATCTTCTCTGTAGGCTTCTGCATCTGATGACTAATGAGGACAGATTAGTGCAGAGAAAATGAGACCTAATGTCTCCCCATCTCCAAGAACCTATGCTAGAATTCTAGAATTAGTCTTTCTTCTGGACTGTTATAACTCAAAAAAACCAAGAAAACCCTTTTAGTCATGATATTGTGAAGCAGAGGAGTCCATGTTGGATCTGGTTTTCATATCTGATTGTGGGTGAAGCCCAGGCTAAAGTAAGAAAGGGAGTAATGTCTGACAAAAAATGTTGTTAACCTCCCAGACCTTCCTCTCTGGGCTCTTGTAGCTGCCCTTCTGCTCACAGATTGAATAAGCTCCCTGAGCTCCAGGAGGATGTTTCATAGGAAAGCTATTTACTGGGTTACCTCTTCTTACTGTTTTAAGATTACTGGGGAGAAAAAGGCAATAGCTTATGATATATGTCATGAATTTGATGATGAAACTATTCCCTGGCTTCCAAGGCTCAGGTTGGTGAGACACAAAGTGGCCAGCCTTGCCAGAGAGGAATAGCCAAGAATCCTCATTTTAACTTTGGAGTGGGGCAGAAGCCACCCCATGTTGTCAGCAGATTTCACAGGAGTGTTTATGACTCTGCTTGTGAGGTGGTACAGGAGAGATCAAGATCTGGCCTTTTCAGCATGGGGTTGGGAGGGACTCTCCCCATTTGTGTGGTAATAGTGTGCATGATGGTAAGAGTGTGCTGTTGTAGATGCCAGCAGATACAAGAAAGACTCATGCTAGCTTCAAGCTCTGTTGGGAATACAGGGTCAAAAATCTGTGCTTGTGAGTAGGAAAGAACAAAGCTAGAAGGAAAAGATGCTATTTTTAAGTTTCCAAAAATATTAAACCAAATCCTTGGGAATATGCCTCTAGCAAGCAAAATCTGGAGTTGCCTTAATCCTTGAAGTTGACCCAGAATTAATTTTCTTTAAAAAAACCTAAAACAACCAAGCAGCTTGTCCAAATAAATATCTCCATTTTTGTTAGCAGAGACTTATTTAGCTTAGCTAGGAATTCTGTATTTAAAAAATGGGGGAAAATACAAAGATCCAAGTTAATTATGTGATTGAACTGGGATATTTTCCACTTTGGCAGTGTTCTATTAAATAACACTCAGCTACAAAGGTAGGCCTTAGCACATCTGGTCTGAAAAACACAGGAAGAGGAAATACATTGTTTATCAGACTAAATATAGTTGGATTGGAGGTCTTCTTTCAGTTGAATGGTCAGAGACAGTGGCTGATGCACACTGGGCCAGATTTTTGGTTGTTGTAAATATTAAAGTTCCATGTATTCCACTGGTTATACCAGTATTTACAGCCCAGTGAGAAAATTATCTCTTTGCAGAACATAAAATGTAAATTAAACCATGTGCTGTGGATCAGCTAATGAGAGATGCAGAGTCTACACATAGCATGTTGGGCTACGTGCACATTTTAAGCCCTTCAGTTGTGCCAAGGATGAGGAAAATCTGGGTGGGTTCAGCCTGAAGACAGAAGTTGTGTGCATTCATTATTGCCCATAGTCTGACAGTTATCTCTGGCTGAAGAGTCCATTAATTACCAGTGTGTTTCATGTTTACAGCATGTGTATATTTGCACAGGCAGAAAGGCAAACTTCTTCCAGAGGCCTCCTGTGTCAGGAATGACAGGGGAAGTGTTGGAAAGTGCTGTGGTCAGCTGTACCTGTGATTTGTGGTCGTGGCTGGTGGGAACTCAAAGCTGCTGGTAACAGTGGTTTAGCCCAGATTCATCTCAGCCACCCTTAGGCTGCTGTGGGCACTGTACAGTCACCAAGAGAAACAGAGATGGCCTGGTGGGTGCAAAGGATGTGGCACCTTCTCATTCTGCCAGTCACACCCAGGAAACTCCCTGAACTTAAACACATCAGCAAGTGTCCTAATTTATTATGATTCTGATCACCTCTGTGCTCATCAGCAGTGCACCCCTGCAAGCCTGGCTCCCTCCTATAGTTTATACACACTTCCAAGGTGTTTTGGAAGCTGTTTGGACTGAGTTATGCTGGCACTGGGAAAGGAAGGGGAAAGAAAGTACATCTGCCCAGGAGTGAGTGTCCACATGACTTTACTCATTTTCCTGCATGGTAAGGACTGTGGCTAGATGAACCTGTGGATTGTTTTCTGTATTTCTGTGGAGCTTCACCTCTTAGGTTTGAGCTCATTATGAGCCAGGCTTCAGTGATTGTCACTGACACTGAGACAGAGGAACTCTGATCTTGCTTAGATCTTACCTTTGGGTGGCTGATTTCTCAGTCTTCATT
This sequence comes from Agelaius phoeniceus, assembly GCF_051311805.1. Classification (NCBI taxonomy): domain Eukaryota; kingdom Metazoa; phylum Chordata; class Aves; order Passeriformes; family Icteridae; genus Agelaius; species Agelaius phoeniceus. Next base: position 142,940,616 of record NC_135265.1, on the reverse strand, counting down.
GGGAACCACTACATCAGAATTCAGTTGTGAACATCAGTTCCTTTAGAGCTAAGCTAGTGCATGTCTCTTCATCTGCTGTTTCTGCCAGGACTGCCTGCTCTCATGATGCCAGTTGTGCTGTCTCTGGAATTCAGCTAAAGAGAGAATACAGATAATTCTGTGCCAGAATGGAGAGGGGAAAGAGCTGAAAGACAGAAAGCAGTGTTACAGCCAGGGAGGACAGCCACCATCACAGTATCATCCTGCTTCATGGCATGTTTCACCCTTCCTTCCTAGTGCACTGAAGGAGCACAGTTCCATCTTAAACAGTGCTCTCTTCCCAGCATCACCTCTCAATGGCCCCAAATTAGTGTTGGAAAAAGGAAAGTCAGGCCTATATTCCCCTGGAGGTTTGAATGAACTAACAGTGCTGGCTTGGAAGAAGTGAACAGAAGGGAAAACACAAAAGCTTGAAGGCTCTGAGTTTTGCTTGCCCTGCAGAATTTACTTTTCTAGAAGTTGATAAGCAAAACAAGTTTAACTCCTTCTGTTCTGACAGGAGTAAATTATTACAGTCACTCCTTTTTAGCACATAGAAATCACTTTGTCTGAAAGCAAAGAAAAGGAAAGATGCCTAGTACCTGATTATTAGAATTTAGTGTATTATCTCTAATACACTGTAGTAAGTGAGGCCATGCCTTTTTTAACCTTGTCTGGTACCATGTTGAAAACTGCTTTTTCATTGCATTATGAACTGTAATTCATAATTCAGAGTTACTGACTGTAACTTTGATTATTGGGAAACTCATACAGTGTCCACACATGACATGAAATAATTTTCTAATGGACGATTTGCTCACCTTGAACAAAAGCAGATTTTATTTTTCTCTCCAAGAAATGCTTGAGGCAGGCAAATGCACTCCCTTCCCCTCTCCAGAGCAAAGGAAGGATTTCTGGATCCTGTACCAAGTGATTCATGGCTGTATACGGTCCCCGTAGGCCAGAAAGCCCAAAGATGCAGACATTCTCCTCCTCCGTTTTCCTCTGAAATGAGAGCACAGCAGTAACTCTGACAACTGATCTCTGGCTGCTGAGTAACCAGGCTGTGGTTTAAGGTGGGGAGTGTTTTCCCTTTTGCACTTAATGGAGTACTGTGTATTCAGGCTGGATGTCAGTATTTGCTTCTGTAAATATGGTCGTACCAATTTGCATCCTCCACCTGAGTCCAATACCTGTCTATATTCATATCTCCCAAGGAGAGAAGATAATCTTTAAGCTTCTGTAGTGTTAAATATCCCTGCCCTAACCTGAAGGCACAAAACTGGAGTGCAATTAAATATAGCTATTTTCTTTAATTTATTTTTTGCTTTGAAAACAATTTTGCTTGCATTTAGTAGTAATAGAGAGATAGTATCAATGACCAGAGAACAGTAGAACTTTAAGAATTGTTTATAATACCTGGAATGATGGTGTAAATTAAAGATGGAAAGGGCTAGTAGAGGATTCAGTTCCCTACACTGAACAGTGCAGGGTTAAATCTGTATTCTCCATCCAGTTTGTGATATCCTAGGATAAGTAGATTTACCAAGAAGCATGACACAAACTTATCAGGTCAAGTAACTTGAGGTTTGCTGATGTGTTAAAATTCTGTAGGAAAATATTTTGAAATAAGAATTTCAACAGAAAGTGAAAAATCCCCTTAATGGCTACTAACACACAATAACTCGAATTTCTGCATTTTTTCCCCACTTCTAAAAAGGGATATTTTGAAGCACAGGTGGGTTATAGCCAGTATTTCCAAGTTTAATGGTTGGAGTTCTTGGGGATTTTTCTCTTTCTGTGGTGAAGAGCATCTGCACCTTTTCAGTGAACAGTTGTTGCAAAACCAACTCACACAACATAGAGGGATATAAAATATAGAGGGATAACTGAGCATTCTGTAGCACTTTTCATGAATTAAGGTGGGATTTGTCTGATGCACGTTGATGTCTGCACTGGGGCAAGACACTGTAGGTAGTCAGCACAGCAAGGAATGCAAACCTGCTCATCCTGCATGCCTGGAGTGGCTCAGAGGAACTGCACCCCAGCTCCACTGACTTACCCTGACTTGCAGGCAGCTGCTGGCACTGCAGACATCTGACATTACAGAGAGGGATCTTCTGACAGGATTGCAGCACTGATCTTTGTGTTGTGCTCAGCAGTGGTACTGACCTCTGCTTCCAACTTGATGCTTGTTGGGAAATGAGGCTTTTTTTTTTTTCTTTTTTTTTAGAGCAGGTAGCACAACAGTGGTGGCTAAAGTAACTGATCCTTGGTTATAATACTGTGGCATAAAAATGCTTTGGGTTTTCTCAAGTATTTTAGAGATAAGGTTACTGTGTGAGCATTGGACTGTGCATAACCTAGAATGTGTTGGGACACATAATATTTGTGTCCCAGATGATGAAAGTATTTCCTTATGTGTATTCAGTACTAGATACCTGTCATGAAACTGTCCCAAAAGAATCTGCTAGAATGACAGAAGAGTCAAGTCCTCATCTATGCTATGAAATGATCAACCACAAGAGCTCTGCTGTGATTTCAGAATGTTCCCCCATCTTCCAGTTTCCGCTTACAAAAGTATTTCCAACCCTGCATAGTTGGCTATCTGCATGTATGCTTACAGTCTGTACAGAAATGCACTAAAATGAGTTGCCCTACCTGGGAAGGCTTTATATTGTACAGAAAATGTGGCACTAGGTACTGCTCTTCATGTGCACAGGAGAGTTAACAGGTGTCAGTCTCGTTTACAGAAATGATGGCGCTTTGCAATTTTCTATAATATATTGCAATATATTTAAATGTCCTGTTTGACATGTGAAATGAAATTAAGTTAATGCATTGTTATGTATTTGAAGTATGAGGAAGATGATTCACTAACGACCAGCAAGGTTTTTAGAAAGGTGTCCAGTATGTAGCTGTCTGTGTGATCTGTCTGGTGTATGTGATATTAAAGGAAGCAACAATACTGTCACTGTTTAGAATGAAGAGTTTCTTTTGAATGATGCAATAGCTTACAATGTCTTTCCTTTGTAGCTGCCCAGTGTGGTGAAGGGGAAGCAATTCTTGAAAAATTTCAAGATAACTGGTTAACTGTGAATGGGCCTAATCTTTCGTGAAACCAAGAAAAATTTTTGGACACACACAGGACTTGAATACTCAAAAGGATTGGAACTTAGTGTTGTGCCAAAGTTAAACTACTGCAGTTGGCAGTTCTGCACTGTAAATAGAAGACTGATTAAAAGACAGCTTGTAATTAAAAAAAAAAATCAAATTTTAATACAGTACGTTTTTATTCTGATACATGATGGAAACATTCTGTTTTAAACCTTTTTTGAAGAGGCTTCAGTGACCACTAGATTTTGTCCTCTTATATTTTGTTTGGCCTAATACTATATGTTTTAGTAAGATGGGCTCTATTGCCTGTGTTCTTTGATATGTGATTAAGCTTATAGCTTTGAGTGACCAAACATTTTACAGAGTAAAAGTTCTTAGAAACAGTATAATGTAACTGATATTTCTGTGTCTTATTTATCAGGCTCTGCACAAACTTGGAAAGTTGTGCTGGACTTGTACAACTCGTATATGGGAACGCAGCATACTTCTGGATATTACAAACCTAAGCCTTTGTGGCTGTATGGATCTTGTCTTTGGATTTATTTTTGTTATTTTTTTGAGGCAAAGAAACGAATGGATGCTGCTGTAAAATATTTGTAATACTGCCATTATTTCTTTCTGTAGCAATTATTGCTTTTGCTTCAACAGATAAAGAAAATAAATCAGAGATAGAAAAATCCTAAAGACGCTGGTAGAAGAAAGGATCATGTGAGAACTTCTGAAAATAAACTTTGTACCAAAAACTTGAAAACAGAAATAATGGAATAAATGTCTCCTTACTGAGTGTGTGTGGTTTTAAGAGGTGGTGTGGAAACCAGGAATCACGTCTGTATGAAAATGTCACAAGCCAGACCTTCTCAAATATCATTTTTCCTGTTACACAAAACGGAATTTCACCAATTCCTCAGATGCACTGAATTTGGAGAACTGGCTTGGCGGAGCAGCCAGTGTGAGGTCAGCTTCAGTGTGAGTCAGTTCAGCTGCTGCTGCTGAGCTGTTCTGCCGTGTCAGCCGCCCAGGGATGTTCACGTGATTTCTCTCATTAGGGCAGATGCTTTTTACTGCGGCATTTTAAATATTCAGGGTGGGAAGAGCTGGGGTGAGTAGGAACCACCTCCTTACTGAAGTCCCTGTCGGTTGGACAGGCTGCTGTAACACTTGTCTTTTCCTGAGATGGGGAAAGAGCTGCTGTTGAGCTCTGTCCTTCTCCCGGGAGCCCAAGGTGCCGTCAGCCACAGCCGCTCCCTGCTGGAGGCAGTGCCACTGTCTCGCTTTGCTGGGATCCATCCATCACACCTCTATTCCAGCTGTTGAGCTGCAGCTGGAGGAACTCGAGCCTGAGATTTTCCTGCAGGACCTGGCATTGTGCTTACACATGTACCCCCAGCAAAGAAAAGGGTGTTTGAAGTGAGAGAGTTGCTCCTGTGCTGTAGCTAACGTTAGTCTGAAAAATGACATCTCCAGCTGAAGTAGTGACCTAAGCACAGGACCAGAGATGATGAGCACGAGTTGTCACCACAGCTTGGTGTTTGGCCAAATAGTTTTACTTGTTTGGGTAAAAAAGAATGCTTTTTCAAGAATCCATCAGCTAATGAGGGAGTTAGAAGAAGCACCAGATTATGCATGCAGTCACCTTTTTCTAAAGGTATTTTTTTTTGTTTACAGTGTTATCAGCAATTCCAAAATGCTGCAATTCAGTAGATACTTTCACAAGAGATCAGCTGGCCTTGTGAGTTGTGTCCCCTTTCCAAGCCCCTTCTTCCCAGCATCTTTCAGCTTACATTTGTTTTCACAATAATACAGTCAACCACTATTTTTTGCAAATTTAAAATACCAAACCACTTAGGGTGCTGCATTTTTTCCTTTGTATGCCAGAAAGTCCCCTCTATAAATTGTTCCCTGTGGGCTTGGTGTTACTTTGAAATTCTGCTGGTGGAGGTCCCTAGTATCAGATAGAGAGTGGTTTATAACATTTTTAGTGGTTAAATGACTTGTTGCACTTCAAATACTCTAAAATGAAATATTTGAATATATGTTTCTACTGCCATTATTGGAACTACTAGCATTGTGACTAATTTCTCCCCCGTGTGTGTTTCTTTACAGGTTCAGTGCTGAGCTGATCTTCATTACCTTAAAATATTTGGTAGAAGAAAGAAAAGATGGAAAAAGGGAATGAAAGTGTGTGTCACACCTAGTTGATTTGTGTCTTTGGGTGAAAATAAAGGTCAGTGTTGGCAGTAATTCTCCTCTTAGTGATCTTCAGTTTTCCTAAATGAGAGCCAAAGAGGAAAAGCCATAACTTCAGCAAAGCCTGTCCTAAGGGACTGACAAGGAAGAGAGCCCACAAAACAGCCTGTAATAATGATGTGTTCTGACCCAGAGATGGTACAAATAGCATTGCAATTGTAACTGCTCTCAGTTCTGGAGTTTCCAGCAGCTGGCCAGAGCTTCTAGGTGAAGTCCAACTGCAAGAATTTCTGTGCCTTTTCTGGGCACCCACAATGTGCAGAACTGGAGCCCCACAGATGCCCTGTTATGGAAGGGGTTCATCATTTTTCCTGGAGATACCACAAAGGGATGTCACAAAGTTAAAAGCTGCATCACTGATGTATATTTTACACTTCTTTGCTCTAAATGCATTTCATGTGCAATTACTGGGGGAGGAGAGCAATTGTGGGCAAAGTCCATCCTGGATTTCTGCATTTTGTTTGCATGTGTTCATTGAGCAGTGCTTTCCCTCTGCTGTGACTCATTTTCTTCAGGCACTGGTACTTGTCTAAGGCAATAAGGAGACATAGAAGCTAAATTTAATAGCAATTTCCACTAGTCCTCTCCAGCAGTGCAACAGCTGTATGGGAAACGAGGCACTGCAGAATCAACAGTTTGGTTGTTTCCCATGTGGAGGCAGCATCCATATGGAAAAACAGAGCAACGCCAGAAAAAACCTGTGAGTTGTGAGGGTCACTGAAGGGCAGGCCTGAAGCCCTGGGTGCCTGGCTGTATCTCCTCAGTATAGCTTTTTTTTTTTTTTCCTAATTCTTTTGATTTGTTTCTCTTTGTTCTTGCTAGGCATCAATATTGTAGTAAGTCAGCTCATTTTATTCAGTGTTGTTACCAAAAAGGTCTTAAATGGTGTCCTAGAGGGGTTGCCACCAGTGTTGCTTGGTCCTGCCCAGTCCTGAAAACTGCACTAGGAAAGTTTTAACCTAGAGAAGTAACAAATCCACTGTGGTCTCTGTGGCCTGGTTTCATAAGTAGCAATTAAGCAACAAGCATAACAGTGGCCAGGGCAAGTTAATGAGTTCTCAGAAAAACTGATAAAACTGAAAAAAGGGTGTAGAAGGAGGCATAGGAACTTTACCATGCCCAGCCTGGGACTCTGCTGGCTGTTTTTCCAGTCAGAGCAGTAGACTGGTGATACCACCCTTTGCCATGGGTTTGTATTCACAGAGCAGCAAGGTCCAACCTCAGTGCTTGTACTCCATGGCTAAGTGAAGCAGTTCAGACACGTGGTCACATCACTACTGGAAACGTGTCAGCTTGCTTGGGAAGTTCACTGCTTTAGGATTCTTTCTAGCACTTGATCCACACTTTCTTCCTTCTATCTTTCCAGAAAGCTTTTTTTCTCTTTTGTTTTCAGCAGCTTTCTGGTCAAACCCAAGGGCGTACTCATTCTGCTCATCATTTATCCTACTAGACAGAAAATAATTGCAAAACCCATTAATAGCTGAACACATCTGTGTGCAGTGCACCCTTTTGGCAATAACAACTTTATTGGGTTTTGTGAGGCCTGAGGGGGATGGATTATGGCCTAGTTAATATGTCTTGCCAGGGGCTTGAAAGGTTGCGCTGTCTTAAGGTAGAGCAGGCAAATGAACTCTCTTTTGGGGGATGCATCTTCTCCTGTCTGTCCTAAGAACCACTAAGAAGCTTTTGACTTCTATTAACAATGAACAGTTCACTCTCTTTGATTTCCACAATGCATCCCTCACCTCCCCACTCAATTTTTGTTGTGTCAAACTAGAATTAGAACTGACTGTCATCATTGTAAGTTATGCTAGAGTTCATCTGAGCTCATCAGAGCTTTTTTTGTTTGCAGTTCATAGTGATAACCTCTGTTGCCCCAAACCATGAAATTCTATTTGTACTACCCTCCCAGTAGTCATGGACAATATCCCCTTGCAGCAATATCCCCTTATGTGTGACATCATGCAAAGAAGATGAAAGATGGTTTCTGCTGAAAGACCTTTTAATCTAAGTAAAAGGTAAGAGACAAGGACACAGTGAGACAATGTCAGCAAATAAAGAGCTGCTCTTCTTCTCCTCTCATGAGTGTGTTTAGAGAAGAGCATATGTTATGACTATCCAACAAGAAAACTAATCTTTCCTCAAGGTATGAATATTTCACAGTGTCTGGAAGAATCCACTTAATTCAGGAGCCACCCCATCCTTTGAGGAATGCTGCCTGTGGGTCTTACTTGGCCTCTTCATTACAGGTGTCTCTTTTGCTTTGAGGAGAGAACTACTCTCTCTTCTGCTTTTTTCCAAAGGCAGCTGCTTTCCAGTACATTTTAATAAAGCCATGTGAGCTGCATCATTCCTGGCCAATGTGTGTGGGTAGTGCCTATCTTGTTAGGGCTGTAGTTGCTGACTGAGGTTTCTTGTTTCTGCTGTGAGTGCTTGATGGTCTCTGAAGCCTTTGTGGTGTGTCTGTGCTGGCATAAGACCCATGTGGCCAGGACCCATGGAGGCTATCACAATACAAATAACATCAGTAATTAAAGAAACACTGGAGGAGGATTCTTCTGAATTAATTTTGCTTCAGAGTAGACAGAGAAATGGGGAGAAGAAGGGCATTAGACAAACTCTGTCTTCCATGCTGCATTTTCTTTTCCTGCCCAGAAGATCCAGGCAATAGGATAGTATGGAAAAACCCTGCCTGTCACTGGAGTTGTGTTCACAGCCTGGGCTGTCTCTGGGCACCCTGACTGCAAGATGAAGCACTGGCCTGCCCAGTGTGCCCCTGCTCACCCAGGGTGAAGCTGGGTCACAGCCCCTCACACTGGCACGCTCGTGTGAGCAGCCACAATGGCTTTGCTGATGCACAGAACTCGCCTGGAGGCCACAACTCACTGGAGGCACTTTCATTGGTGCAGTGTTCATGTGCCGAGCTGCTGGCTGGCAGTGGAGTAAGACCTTGGCTGCCTTTAGGGAGAGATTCATCTAGAGCTTCTTTTTATCCCTGAGGCTGCCTACATAGAGCAGCACAGGCTCTTGTAGGGCTCCTGTACCTGAGCTCCCTCAAAGCTGCCTCTTCCAGGGATGATATTTTCTCCTCTGTAAAGCCAGGGCTAACAGCATCAAGGCAAATCATCCCATGCAAACTCGGCAAACAGCTTTACTTAAGTATGGTGAGAATTTGTATTCTGGCAGCTACACTGATGGCTTGGATTTTGGGGGAGAAATTGAGCAAACCGCCGGTGCTGACAAGGCAGAGGGATTTCTTGAAGTTGCATTTTTTCATTTCTGGAACTAATATATGAGGAGCCTTTTAAATGTCTTGAGGGGAGGTAGGGAAGAGCCAGAGAAAGAAGAAATTAAGAAGAGAGGCAAAACTTTGCCCATGACTTACTGAAAACACAAGTCAGCTGCTAGGCCCCCTGTGTGGCACTCGGGAATTGTGGCTCTCCTATCACTGATTCACCAGACAAAGGCATTGCAACACAGAGCCTTTTGTAGACCACGTTGGTACCCTCAGAAGAAATGATGGTCAAAACCCCCAGCCCTGGAGGACTCTGCAATCCAAGCTGGCAGCCAACCAGCTGCTGTGGGATTTGCCCCTGGGAATGCCTTGCTTTTTGTATTTTCCTTTAAGCTGTGGCCACATTTCACTTTGATTACTCATGTTCCTTTTTTTAGATTTTCTTCTTTTTGATTTGTGCTTATTTGTCTTTCTGGATTATTGTGCCTTGTTCATCAGATGGGTGTGTTCCAGCATGACCTCCAGCCCTGGAGTATGGGGAAAGGGAACGTGTGTGCCCAGTGTATGTGAGGAGCACTACAGGTGCTGAAACTGTTCAGACACTTGTGCCAGCCTCCACAGTGTGACCCCCATGCCTGCCTCTCTGCAGGCAGGAGGAAGTCAGATGGTTTTGATGTGCATATACAAGTGACTGTCTTCACCTACCTTGATACTTTTAACAGAAAGACTGAAGCATGTCAAGTAAACTCCTGATTCTCTCAAGACTTAATTGCTGAACAGTTTCCCCTGTGCTGGAGAGCTTATTTGCCAAACAGCAATCTGCTTTTATTTTTCTGATCAAATCCAACTACCAAAGTTGAGTTTCTACCCTGACATTTATGCCAGGTCATCCAGTCACAGCTGGTATGGAAGAGTATTTTAAGAACATAAAAAGAAAAAAACCCTAACAAAAGCAAACCACATGTTTTACATGTTTTCTAGAAGGAAACCTTTAAAATAATTTATACCAGCACTGCTTTGGCCTCAAGAGGTGTTTTGGTATAGACAAATTCATTAGTCCATTTTGCAGGCTAAGGAAGTACTTTTCAGCTCACCTTCTCCAAACCTGAGTGGTGCTTAAATTGGACAAAATGGACCTTCCTGGATGGACAGACCAGAGAGAGGAAACAGCCCAGCACAGCAGTACCCCTCAAACACAGCACAGCAGCACCCCTCAAACACAGCCCTCTGTGCACAGCAGTACCCCTGAAACACAGCCCAGCACAGCAGTACCCCTGAAACAGCCCTCTGTGCACAGCAGTACCCCTCAAACACAGTACACTGGACAGCACACTGGGACAGCAGCACCAGGAGCAGGGCAGGCAGCCGGGGCACACAGAGCTCTGAGCCGGTGCCTGAGTCTTGACAGCCTGAGGGAGGTCTGGGATCAGTGCTCGCTTTGCTGTGTCCCCGTTTCCCATGGCACAGTGTAGGGTCTTCTGGGAAAGCCTGTCGTAGAAAGCCTGAAATTTCACAGAATCACAGACTTTATAGGGTTGGAAAGGACCTCTGGAGATCATCTAGTCCAACCCCCTGCCAAGGCAGGGTCACCCAGAGTAGGTTCTTCTGTTTTGAGACAGAAGTGAAACTAAATGGGAAAGTTACCAAAGCACATTTCCCTCACTCTATGCACAGCTACCAGGACGAGATGCTGACAGAGTACCGCCACAACACGCGGTTAATGTACCAAGGCGCGGGACTGTAGCTGAGCTCGTTGCTGGAAGCGCTTCCCGTTCGGCGAGCGGTAACCGAGCTCCTCCCCCTGCGCCGAGCGGGGCCGGTGGCAGCGGCGGCGATGGAGCCGGCGCTGGGCCCGGAGTTCGAGGATTCCCTGTTCGCGCCCAGCCGGGAGCGGCGGGAGGGCGGCGGGGACGGGGCTGCGTGCGGGGCCAGGCACTGCGAGCCCTGCGTGAGGAGAACGGGGCGGCGGGAGGGAGGGCCGTGACGGGCGGTTCTGTGTGTGCTCTGCGTGCCTGGGTTCCGCGGCCCCTGATGGGTCTGTGTGTGTGTGCTCTGTGTGCCCGCAGTGGTTCGGTGGCCCCTAACGGGTCCCTGACACCCCCTCAAGGCTCTGTATGTGCTCTCTGTGTGCCCGCAGTGGTTCCGTGGCCCCTCACGGCTCTGTGTGTGTGCTCTGTGTGCCCGCAGTGGTTCGGTGGCCCCTCATGGCTCTGTGTGTGTGCTCTCTGTGTGCCCGCAGTGGTTCGGTGGCCCCTCATGGCTCTGTGTGTGTGCTCTCTGTGTGCCCGCAGTGGTTCGGTGGCCCCTCATGGCTCTGTGTGTGTGCTCTCTGTGTGCCCGCAGCGGTTCCGTGGCCCCTCACGGCTCTGTGTGTGTGCTCTCTGTGTGCCCGCAGCGGTTCCGTGGCCCCTCACAGCTCTCTGTGTGCTCTCTGTGTGCCCGCAGTGGTTCCACAGCGCGGCTGACGCCGGGGAAGGCGCCGGCGGGATCACGAGCAGCAAGTTCCGGGCGGACTGGGCGTTCCGGCAGCGGGACTTCGAGGTATTTCCAGGGCTCGCAGGGGCCGGGGAAGTTGTGGGGACACAGAGTGGGGCGGTCCTGCAGTCCCCGATGCGCTGCGCCAGGGTGAACGTACATTAAGTACCGCGGCCTGCGGGTCTGGCGGCCGTGCCGCGGTTAATCCCGCTCCAGGTTCGTGCTGACCGGGCAGGGCCGGGCCGCCGAGCGAGCGGATCTGCGTTCTGCCACGAGCCATCCGGGAGTCCGCCTGCAGCGAACCGGGCAGGAGCGCGGCGCTGCCCCGGAACTGATCCCAGGCAGGCGGGCGCACCGCAGCAGCTCCGCCGGAGCAGAGCGGGGGTCTGAGGCCGTGCTCGGAGTCCGGCGTGTAGGTGTCTGAGCGCCGGCGATAATGCCGTGTCCCGCGAAGGCGTGGCTGCGGCTCACCTTCCTCAGAGCTCCCCCCGCTGTCAGAGCAAAGCTGCGGTGGCTCTCAGGCTCCTGCCGGTCGCGGAGCTGCCTCTGCGTGCCCTGTGCCAGGTCCCTGCCGCCCCCGCTCCCCCCGGAGGGCCGCTGTACCTCTGCCCGTGTCTGTCCCTTTGCCCGCTCCCCCTGGAGGGCCGCTGTACCTCTGCCCTTGTCCTTACCTCTGCCAGCTCCCCCCGGAGGGCCCCTGTACCTCTACCCGCGTTTGTCCCTTTGCTCGCTCCCCCCCGAGCCGCTCTAGCTCTGCCCGTTCTGTTCCTGCCCGCAGTGGTCCCGGACGTCTCCTCTGTGTACGTCCTGAGCCGCATTCCTCACCAGCGGTGCTCTCCTGCCTTCTGTAGTCCTAGTCTTTCACTACCTTGTTTCCTGGTTGAAATCAGCATCTCCAGGCCTTGTTTCAGGTGTTGTTTCTTTTTCCAGCCTGTGGTTTGCATTCCAGGCTCCCTGATTTCAAAGCCCTTCAGCTGACTTCTGACTCCTTTTGCCCCACCCATTGGATTTGTAGATCTTTTTGTACCTCATTTGGCACTGATCCTGATGTCATTTCAGCACTACTGCAGCCCTGTGTATACCTGACGTGTATTTTCTAGTCTCAGCTGAGATGCCCTAAAGGGATTCATAAAAGGGTGCTGATAGCAGAGCTGCCTCAGGCTGTGGTCAGACTAGCTGCTAAACAGAACAGACCATTGCTTCCTAACTCTTTTCTGCAGTGATTCATGTTAGAAATATTTTCAGTTTTATTGCTAACCTAGATCACTGGTGGAACAAGAACCAGAGCTTGACTACACATAAAATTACTGATTTGGAAGCATTGATCTTAGAAAGGGGGCTGGAAATACGTAAATAGGGATAGTAATCTCTTCTCTCATCATCAGTTTTTTACTTCAGGATCGGCCACTTGATAGGAAATGTCAAGGACAGCAATGATCTAAACTGTGCCCATTTTTAGGACATAGATGACTGTAGAATCTGCTTAGGATTCATAATGCCTGAACCTTAGCAGGTTATATCCCTTTGTCACATAGCAAGGCAAACAGGGCTGCCCTCAGCCCTGTGATCCATTTTCAACAGTGGCTGCTGCATGCACTGGGCAGAGGGGAGCTCCCTCTTTTGCTTAAGAATGAATGTGAGCTCAGCATCAGGAAAGAAAAATATTCCAGCCGTTTTGCTAGGAAGTATTTAGGGTATTTAGAAGCTCTTTCTGTTAGAACCATTAAAGTTTGCAAGGAATAATTAAATACTCATTTTGAGAGATGGGAGAATGAGCACTGCTCTCTAGTCTTCTCTCTAAGCACTTACACAAAGGGAGAGAAATCAAGATTCCAGACTTAGCTTCACTGAATACTTAATTTAATGTATTTAAATGTTAATTGGAGTCCTGGTGAGTGCCCTGAGTATTAAGCTGCAGAAGTACTGCTCATTCTTGCCTTTTTCCTTAGCCCAATTAATATTTATTTCAAGTACATTAAAACCAGCCTACAGGAACAATGGAGATTCACCTTCCTTGTGGTATTCTCGGACTTACTGATTATTTGAGGTGAGCTACTTGCAGGTTCAGACCTTCCCATGGAGAATGTCCTGGTGTTGAAAGAAGGCCCCACAGATTTAGGATGAGCACTCAGATCACTGAGCTGGGGGAAAGCATGCCTTGTGTCACTTATTAGCCAGGGCAGTAGCTGATCCCCTCTGGATCAGGGGTGGTGGGAGAGAGGTGGAAAAGAGGATTCACAGCTGTGTGGTGAATCCTGCCTGGCCTGAGTTAGGATTGAGGCTGCTCATCACCATCTGGGCTTGGCTGTGTGGTGCTGGGGCCTTGTCTCTGGCTCTCACAGGTGGTGGCTGAGTCTGAAGAAATGCAAATGTGGACTTCAGGTTCTGAGTTCCCTTTGTGACTGCAGTCTTAAAGAAAATGTGCTGTCAGGCTTGCTTTTAAATGCAAATCTCTCCCTGTTTTGTTGGCTTTTCTTCCTGTCACGCTCCTAGAAAGCCCTGTGTGAATACTCAGACTGCCTGCTACTCTTACCTGCCAGCAACATTGCAATGAGGCGTGATGTCCAGGAGGGCCAGGCTCGCTGTTTATCTCGCCTGGGGAGGCACAAGGAGGCTCTGGATATTGCAGAAAAAATGGTAAATAGTGCAGTCTTTCTTTTAGGCTTTGAACATGAAAACATTGCCAGTACTTCTTTTATACAGACCATTTTCTGGAAAAATAATTTTCATGTGTATAATCCTTCAGGATGTTCAGTGCTCAGAGTATTTGGTAAACAGAGGGTAACTGTCACTGCAGATATAATCACTCTTTAGAAACTGGAACACCCTGTACCACAATGAGCTCCCTGTGCAGGGAAACTGGTAGTCCTGGAAGGGACTAAATATCATGCTCTGCCAGGCAGAATTAATGCAATGTAATAGGAATTATAAAAAAGGGAATAAATGAGTGCTTAAATCTTTCCACTATACAAGTGACAGTTCAAAACTCCCTTTTATTTCCATATAGTTGCTGCCAAACTGCCACCAAGAAGAGTATCCAACCACAAATTGAGTTTTTCCCATAAAGGAAAAAGTCCAGAGGCTCTGAAGTCTGCTAGAATATTATTGATGATTTTTATTTTATATAAAAGATATTTATGCTGCCAAGAAAGGCAGGCTGTAGAAGACTCTGAAGGCACATAAATGACAGCATTTAGGACCTTGTTGCCTCTCAGACTGGGACAAGGCACCTAGAGGGAATGCTGTCAGCTTGACAGTGCAAGATCTGTATCCCATTGTATCATTATAAATTAAAAGCACCATTTTGTACAGTTTAAAAATTACCTTGTGATATTTGTATGTCATTATTTAGGGAGACATTTTCTTAGGCTCTGAAGCATGATTCTGTTCTACTCCTGGTTTTAATCTGTTATCTTTTGTTTCTAGAGAAACAGTGCCACTAACACAGATCACTTAACGACGGTTCTCAACCTGCAGTTTTCCATTTACCAGGGGCTGGAAAACGTAGAAAAAAAGATAATGTGTCTGCAGCAACTGATCTGCTTACATCCTTTCAATCCCTGGTTCTGGAAGTTACTTGCTGAAGCTTATATGAGCCTTCTGCAGAATTTGTCTCCATTGGTCATTCCAGAAGCAAATCTAAATCAGTCTGAAGAGGTTTGTGTAAGTAATAGCAGTTTCCAGACATCCACTGGCAGAGAGATTAATCTGCAGCCTCACAGATCAGAGGGCCAGAAGGAAGGCCCTTGGTTCAGCCTCGCTGCAGAAACAAAGGGGGAGAATGCAGTGACTCGTCCCAGCAGCCAAGTAGTCAAAGAATTCCTCTGCACTTCAGGAGAACTGGAACGGACAGACAAAGAGAAATGTGCAGGCTCCAAGGCCTGGAAGCAGAGCATGTTAAAGAAAGTTGGGATAAAAGCATGTGCCTCGTTTATCAGAGCAAGGTAACTCAATGTATCCTTAGAATAATATTCTTAGAATAATGATAAGTTCTCTCAGTCAAGAACAATGTAAAGCATCTTTTTCACGGTTTTTGTTTTCAGTTTGCATTTTCAATTTAAGTGTTTGTTTCAACACTAACTTAGAAGCACCCTACTGTTGCTTCAGATCTAAAATGCAAAATCTGCTTAGTGTGGTGGCTGTGAAGAGGCTGAATCTGAGTGGAAAGAGTAAACCAGTGTCATGCACAGCTGACAAATAAAGAGTTTTTTAATGAGCTTATAAATCTTTTCAAGTAATTATATACAAAAGGGTCTGTTCTTCAACAAATGCTCCTGCTAGACCATTGCTGTTCCCTGGTCTGGTGTTAAAGATGCAGAAGCAGAAGTGCCCAAAGGGAAGGCATAGCCAGTCTTCCTTCTGTGAGTGCCACCTGTCTTATTTGCTTGAAGCCTCATGCTTGAGTGAAAATGTATTTTATAATGATACCCCAATCTGCATAATGGATGAGGCTGGAAAATGAACTCTGTGACAACTGATTGACAGGGCTGCATTAAAATGTTCTTTCCTTTTCTTTTCCCTCTTCCTAAAACTCTTGCGTGCAGCAAAAATCCCCAAAACATAATCTTTCAAAGAGATAATTAGGAACTGGTTTTGTTAAAATAATCTTGGATGTTTTTCCCCCCCTCTTGCCTCACAGTAATGTATCAGTCATTGAATGTTTTTAAAGGCATCTTATGAATGTCCAGAAATGTTTACAGAGAACGCTTTATAACCGCCCTGCTGGGGTAAGACTTAAGCAATGAAAAAAGCCCAAATAGCAGCTTTTAACTGTACTCCAGACTGAGAGATGAAGACTTTAATTGCTACTTGGAAGAAGTTCATTGATTTAGTACTGATACTGAATATCGAAGGTACATTTATATTAATAATTTGTGTAGCTTGTTTCAGTGTGTATGGTTCAGAATGAGATAGTTCTAAAGGGTGACATTTCCTTGCTTGGCTGCACAGTTTCACAGAGTGTTACTGTGGTTGATATTTGCAGATACACTTGTCCAGGATAAGCTTCTCCCCTGCCCAAGGCTTATGCAGGTTGTCTAATATTTTCAGGTGTGTTGGATTTTAAGTGGGATCTAGATGTTGTACAAATGCATGTGCAGGATAAATTGCACCTGGAAAAGGGATGTTAGCACTGCTTTTTGTAGGCAATAAGGTTCTCTGTTGATGCATCATGAATAATTGACTCTGTTAGTTTTGAAAAAAGCTGGAGTATTTTTTGTTTAATTTTCATTGAAACTTTTTTTTGATACTATGTTGATGCAAATTTTGAAACAAAATTACTTTATAAATTAAAAATAATTTCCATTTTTGCTTGGAACCAACACACCATCTGAAAATTCAGTGAAGTTTTTAACTGAGAAAATCACATTTGTAAATTTTGATGTTTATAGTGTTCAAATGAAAGTTTTCATCTCAGTTCTTGAGTCTTTTCCTTAAAAATGCACACCATTATTATAATACCAGCTTCACTTAACTTCAGTAAATGGGATAAAAAAGTGTGTTGTTTTTTCTTTTTGCATAAAGCTTGAATTAAACACATTTTCAGCAACAATACTGCTAAGTTCTAACGGTCCTTTGGTTAAGTATTGTAGAATGATGGAATTCCAGGTTGGAAGGAACCTCAAGGGTCATCCTTTCTTGGCAAAAGCATGATCTAGGCAAGATGGCCCAGCACCCAGTCTAGCTGAATCTTAAAAATGTCCAACACAGGGAAATGCACAACTTTCTTGAGGAGATTATTCCAATGACTGATCTCATTGTAAAATACTTTCCTCTTGTGTCCAGTTGGAATCTGCCCAGAATTAACATTTTTACCTACTGTCCTTCATCTTTTCCATGTGGTTCCCTGTATAAAGGGAGTCTCCATCTTTTTTGTAGCTGCCTTTTAAATACTGAAACATGGTGAGGAGGTCTTCCCTAAGCCTTCTTTTCTCAAATCTGGCCAAACCCAGTTCTCTCAGCCTGTTCCAAATGGCAGGCTTCCCAGGCCTTTGATCACCTTTGTGGCCCTTCTCTAGACCCTCATAAATTCTCTAAAACTGATATTTATCTCTGCAATAATGCCCATTGTGAATTTCAGTGAGTTCACAGGAGATAGTGCAATATGTCTCTCAAGTTCCTAGAAGTGTAAAATAAGCATAATACCTTTAATCTGTCTGAGAGTGGATTTGAGACAAATGCAGAGATACCTGGGTATTTCCTCTGCTGCCCAGTTTTGCAGTCCTTGTCTGAGGAGGGCTCTGGAACTGCCACTGTTCTTGCTGGTCCAGCAGTTGGTGACAGGACCCTGTGTGACATCAAACCCTGCTGTGGGCAGAGTGTGTAACCTTCAGCAGGTCATGGTTGTGACTTCTGGGGCACTGCCTGGAACATAAAACTGGTGAATGCTTTTAGAAAGTAATCCAGGATTGGCCTGGGTGGGAGGATGTTTGATATTTGCCCAAACCCTCACATTTGTAGCTTTTCAGGTTCCATAGGCACAAATGTGCTGCTGTCTTGTTAGGCCATAGTAAGGACAAGATGCCTCACAGGTCCCAGGCTCACTTTTGAATGGTGTGATGAATATATGGGGACAGAAATGTTTGCATAGAGCAACCAGAGCTATTGGCACATTGTTTTTCAAAAATACTTCTCAGTAGTTCTATAGCACAGATACACAATATCCATGGTAGATTGATACACATGTATTGACTTCTTTGCAGTAGGCAAAAGTCAGGAAGAAGAGCTGTTTTAAAGTATTTAATTAATTAAAGTATTAACCATTTTGGTTGTTTTTAGGTCTGCTGCCTTACTCTTTTCCAGCTGTGCCAATTTTTAACTGTCTTTCTCATTGCAGGCTTTTACTTCAGCTTACCCAGTCACAACAGTTGTCCTTTGTGCTAGAGAATAACAGAAAATGTCAGAAAGAAATTGATGACAAAGTGGCTCTACTTGGTTTCGATGAAAACTCCTTGCTGTTGATGACCAAAGTAAGAGGATATTTCACTGTGTGCAGGGTCTGAGTTCTCTGTGTGGGCTGGCTGTGCTCAAAGCATGACACTCCCCTGAGCTCACTAAGTGTGCCAGGAAGCACAGGAATGAGCTGGGGCAGCTGCAGGCAGGGTGTTACCTGAACTGACAGAGGTGCCTGTGCTTCCCTGGCCTGTGTCACACAGGTGGATCTCTGATCTGCTGAGAATCTTCTTTCAGGAATGTGCAGTGTTGCTCAGTTTCTCACTGGACTTGTATTTGCAGATGCATCAGCACTGTGCATTTCCTGGGAGTTACATTTTATCTCAGGAGTTTTAGATGCCCCAAAGTGAGTCACTAGTTTGAAATGGCAGTGCAGATTACTTTTGATGGCCACAGCAGTATTAAACACTTGCATAAAAAGTACTGAGTATTTCCAGAAAAATCCAGAGACTTTCTTTTGCATTTCTTT
This sequence comes from Agelaius phoeniceus, assembly GCF_051311805.1. Lineage (NCBI taxonomy): Eukaryota > Metazoa > Chordata > Aves > Passeriformes > Icteridae > Agelaius > Agelaius phoeniceus. Next base: position 142,922,104 of record NC_135265.1, on the reverse strand, counting down.
GTTTAATGTACTAGTTTTAAAAAAATAACAGAGGAGAGAAAGATTGCATTTAATCTCTTCACAGAGATTTAACATTTTTAGTGCTATTTAAAGAGCTTCTGACTTTTATCGTAAGGATCAAAACAAAGCCAGCTAGATTCTACCTTTGCTGTCAGCATTACAGCTTTAAGCTGGTGACAGCCAAGCCACGGCTGGGCTGCAGGCAGTCAGAGGCATGGCATCCATGAGAGGGCAGTAGCACACAGGCTAGCTCAGGGTTGGGGAAGGCTGGAAAAAGAAACTTCTCTCCTTGCTTCCCTTGCTCGGACATGCCCCAGGAACAGTTCAGTGTTGATGCTGATGCAAGGTGAGCACTGAATGCAGAGCTGCTTGAGATTTCTGCTGCTGTTCAGAGTGAAACCCCTCTGTGCAAGTGCAGCCTGAAGCTGGAGGGGTTGTGCAGCGCTGAGCTTTGGTCTCAGCTCTCCCTGAGCACAGAATGCCAAGGCAGGCAACTCCATCATGGCTTGGAAACTTCTCCAGGACGGTGTGTGGTTCATGTGACAAGGGCTTTGCCTGGAAAGATCTGTTATTAATGCCATGTTTGATGGGTTTTTCTCTGCAAGTTATTTTCTTGATTCCCTTCTTTCTTACTCTTTTTGCAGGCTATGGGACAGGATCTTATACCAGAAAAACTAAAAGAGGAGTTTCAGGGTGAGGTAAAATGCATAGGCCCTTCAGCACTATCATCACTGGTAACTGCTTCAGTCATGGAATTTGAAATCAAATGGTTTGGTAATCTCCAAGATGATTTATGTCATTTTGATGGACAATTTTATTCAGACATTTATCTCCCACCTTCGGTAACATAGACATTTGGTTGTATTTATTCTTGTATCTCCAGATTATTATGGCATGATACATGCAATAAAGTTCATTTTACCTTTTTTAAGAATTCTTATTGTATTTCTTTTAAGAGTAGATATAAATCTCTGTATTTAAACTCTTAACCTTGCATCTTTTTCTTTGTTCATTGATTTGTTTGCATTTAAAATTATAAGGAACACAGGGTAAAATCAAGTTTTCAGCTTTCAGAGGTGGCTTTCCATCATAATCCTCACCAATTTGTGCTTGAAGTGTGTGTGATTTTTTGGAGGCCTGCAATGCTGGTGGGATGGAAGCTTCCTTTCTCATGTCCAATTTGAAAGTTTCTTGATATCAAATTTGATGTTGTTGCATTTAGAGCCATGCAATCAGCCATTTTCTTAAGTAATTATTTTAATTTTTTTTATTAATGTTACAGTGATTTCCTGTTCAGAGACAGATTGCTAGAAATCTCAAATATATTTATGCTGGGCAATTGTCAATAACATTAATTCCATATCTTTTAGGAAGGAAATCTAAGTCATAAATATTTAACTTAAAACTAGGAGATTTTCTCCTTTTGAAGCCAAGTGTTTGTTGCAGGCGTCAAACACGCCATAGTCTTGTGTTCAGTGCTTAGAGGAGGAGAAAAACTGACAAGGTTGTTTATATGTACTGAGGAGTGTTTGTCAGATCATATCCTTTGTAAAAGCCTGCAAGGAAGATCTTTGCTGTGAAAACTGGCAGTGTTGTTTCTGCCTCATCCAGCTCCGTCTGTTGTGCTTTCAGTTGTCAGTGACAACACTTTGCTTTGCTTTCTCAAGCACTGGTGCTGTGTGCTTTGGGCATCTAGGAGAGGGCAAAGATCCTCCTGTAGTTTCTTTCACTTGAAACAGTTTACATTTCAGACATACACAGGGTGCTCTTCCTCCATCTTCTCTTAAACTTCTCTTAAACTTAATTTTTCCGTAGTTTTCTGTAAAAGTGTTCTATAATGGATGTAGTTTGAAACTAGGAGTCTCTTAGACATACATTGCTGTCCCTTTGCTTCCTGTGCTTTCTTTCTGGAGTACTAAGGAGTGCCAAAATCTTAAATAATTCACAATTGAATGATGATTCACCATGTGTGAATTCTATCTGCTAGTTTTGGATGAATTTCAAAGCTTTAAGATACTGATTAGGGAACCTATCACGAGCTGTAGAATGGTTTGGATTGGAAGGACATTAAAGATCATCTAGTTCCAACCCCACTGCCACAGGCAGAACACCTTCCACTAGACCTCTCTGGTCATCCTGTTCTAGTGTCTCACCATTCTCACAGCAAAGAATTTCTTTCTAATATCTAAACTAAATCTGCCCTCCTTAAGTTTGAATCCATTCCCCCTTGCCCTGTGACTACAGGCCCTTGTAAAAAGTCCCTCTCCAGCTCTCTTGTATCCTCCTTTAAGTACAGGAAAGCCCCAGTGAGATCTCCCCAGAGCCTCCTCCAGGCTGCAGAGCACCACTTGTCTCAGCCTTTCCTCATAGGAGAGGGGCTCCATCCCTCTGAACATCTTGGTGGCCTCCTGTGGCCTCACTTCAGCAGGGCCATGTCCTTCCTGTGCTGGGGACCCCCGAGCTGGTGCAGCACTGCAGGTGGGGTCTCAGCAGAGCAGAGAGGCAGAATCCCCTCCCTCAGCCTGCTGCCCACAGGGCTTTAGGTGCAGCCCAGGACACGTTTGGCTCTCTGGACTGCAGGGCTGGGTCATGCCCAGCTCTCATGCCCAGCACCCCCAGGTCTCAGCACAGCTGCTCTGGGTCTGTTCCTGCCCAGCCTGGATTGGTACAGGGGTCACCCTGACCCAGGTGCAGCATCTTGCACTTGGTCTGGTTAAACCTCATGAGATTGTTAGGGTTGTGCAGGGCCCTCTGGATGGCATCCCATCCTCCAGGTGTGTCAGCTGCACCACTCAGCTCGGTGTCATCTGCAAGCTTGCTGAGGCTGCACTCCATCCCTTCGTGTGCGTGACTGATGAAGAGATTGAACCCTTGGTGTGGTTTAGCCCTCTGCTAAGCTGACTGAAACTTCTCCAGAAAAATGGACTATTGCCTTCAGCCATGTCAAATTGCACGTGATAGTTTGGTGAGTTAGTGTGACGGAAGCACATCCTGGGCAGCTGGTGACGAAAGAGGGTGGCTTGGAGGTGCCTTGGGTGAGCGCTGCTGCTCTCATCCTGTACCACAGCTGGGTTTAGTCACGCGCGGGCTCCGCTGGGCGGAACGCTGGTGTGCGTCTGTGCAGCGCTGCACTCAGGGCCGGGCAGCCCGCTGGGAGGGCTGGCGATGCTTTCAAGACTCAGAGGTGTCGTAATTCTTCAGAAGAGACTGTCCACAATGTGTTGTAAATTAATTACAATGTTGGCATCAACAGGAGAATCTTACAGCAAAGACAGCAAATGTGGAAAGCTTAATGCTAAATATGTCAGCAAAAAAATGAAACGTGGACATCTCCCACTTTCTTCTTGAACTGGAGGTCATGAGTAGCCACATAAAAAGGCTGTAATTTGTTTTGTCTCAGCTGTTAGGACATCAGAACACAGCTTATATGGGACCAGGTCTGTACAGACATTTAATGGAAACTCACCAAATTATTTGGCTTCACAAACAGCATCGGAACTGTTTTAGCAGCAAATTAAATACTTGCCAAATGTTGTCATTTTGCGACTGAGATGTCCAAAATACACAGAAGCTAGCCAAAGTGATTTGGAAATTTTTTGTTGTCTGTCCAGATTGTTTGACTTGACATTGTCACTTAAGCTGGGAACACAAAGGTTAACTCCCCACTGGTTCCAGGAATTAAAGACAAGTGGTAGCTCTAAAGAGCAGGCAGTATTTTCTAAAACATAATAATAAAGCAAAAATGTTGATTTTAACTACTGCAAAGAAAAGAAGATGAATGCTGTTCTGAGTGTGTCACATAGTTACTGTTCCAAATAACCAGTGTTTATTGCACTGGGGCTATAAAATGTTCCTTTGTCCCATTTTTGCCTGGCTATCTCTCATCTCAGCTACTTCAGTTCTTCCTTTTTTGGCCTGCCTCTCCCTTTTTTGTGCCTCTTCTAACTCCAGTTTTCTGTTTCTGATTGTGTCTCTAGAGGGGCATTGCCTTTCTATTTTGCATTGAATGCTTCATTGTTGCCTCTACCTTCTGCATAATTTTACATCTGCCTGTAATAGATTTCCTCATGATTTGGCTTTTATATTATTGTTGGTATTAGTACATGCATCACTACTCCATTCTGAGTTAAACAGCAAATCTTAGTATTGCAAATTGCAAGTAAGAATCCCCTAACAGTTACTGAGGTTTGATTTTGTTATTTAAACACTTGTTTGTGGTACAGGTGCTTTGGGAAGGACCCTGTGCTGGTTCTGATGCTCCTGGAATGATTGCTGTGTGCAAACACCATTCTGTGTCTTGCTGTTGAGTGTTTGCTGCTGGCTCTGAGGTGAGGGACTGCCTTAGCACTGTAATTAGTAAAGCTAACACAGTTTTCATCACAGAATCACCCAATGATTTGGGTTGGAAGGGAACTTCAGAGTCATCCAGTTCCAACCTTGCAGCCTGGGGGGTTGGCAGGGAACTTGGACCAGGTTGCTCAAAGCCCCATCCAACCTGACCTTGAACACTGCCAGTGATGGGGCATCCATAACTTCTCTGGGCAACCTGTTCCAGTGCCTCACCACACTAATCATAAGAAAATTCTTCCTTGTATCCAGTCTAAATCTACCCTCTTTCAAATTAAAACCTGTCATCCTGTCACTGGGTGAGGGGTTAACCTTGGCCTCCTGTCAGATGCCCACTCCAATGTTCTATCACCCCCTGCCCCCCAGCACCACAGGGAAGGAGAAAATAAGAGGGGTAGAAAAAAGACCTGTGGTTCACAATAAAGGCAGTTTAATAGAGAAAAAATAGGATTGTGACATGGAGCCCTGCTTGTGCTCCCAGCTTAGAGGCACCCTAGCAGTAGCAGAGGGGTTTTAGGTAGTGCCAACTTCTCCTGCCTTCCTTCTGGTACACATACACAAACTAGATGAAAAATGCAAGCAAACCCATTTTGAGAGTAATCTGGGGGCCCAGGTGGGACCCTGTGGGCTCCCCACCTGGTGAGTGAGGTGATGGCATTTGACCCAGGCAGTACTGGGTGAGTTCCCCCGATTGTCCTTGCAGGATCCACACTCCCTGGGAAGGTCCTGAAACTGGGGACAGCATCAGTCATTGGGGGTTCAGTAGGTAGGGTAAAATGGGGTTCACTGGTGACAGAAATTCAGGAAAAACTGAAGAAAATGAACAGTACTTCAGGACTGCCATCAAGCTGGATGGAATTCTGTGTCAGGATGAGTGGCTGGAATGCTGGAGGGGAGACCTTCTGAGCACTGGCCCTGGGGAGGTTCCTCTGATATGACCTTCCTGCCTCCTGTGTGATACATTGAAAGGCAGAATTGCTTCATACCTGCTCACTATTCCCCATCACCTTCTTGTCCATCACAGGACAAACTGGAAATAATTTCCAAGATCTGTTGCTCTATCACCTCCGCAGGAATGGAGGTGCAGTTGGCACCTCATCCTAGTGAGGGTCCTGGAAAAGGAGAAGGAGTGTGGTGTGCAATGGTTGAGGGAGGAGTAACACCTGGATGGTCTTTGTTTTCTAGGAGGAATAACAGGGAAAGACCAGGGAACTGTCTGTGTCACAAAGGAAAAAAAAAAAACAAAAAAGGCAGCCTGTGGAAGAACTGGCAAACTGGTAACAATGGGCATGGAGAAGGCTGAGGTACTCAGTGAATTTTATGCCTCAGTTTTCACTGGCAACCTCTTCTCTTATGCCTCTTGAGTCAATGGCTCTCAAGGCAGGGATTGGGGAAACAAAGTCCCTCCTACTGTGAGAGAAGGTCAGGGTCGAGAGTACCTGAGGAACCTGAACATACCTGAGTCTGTGGTGAGATGTGTCTGAGAGTCCTGAGGGAATGGCTGGTGGAGTTGCCAAGCCATTCTCCATGATACTTGTAGTCATGGAAGTCAGGTGAAGTCCCAGGTGACTGGAAGCAGCCTGTGGAGAAAACAATCAGTGAAATGCTCCCAAGTTCACAGGCAGCAAGCACAGGGAGTGCCCTGGAGCACCGGCTCCTCTGGGTGCCTCCAGTGTGAGCAGCAGTTGCTGGTGGGATCTGGTGGGAGTTGTATGTGTGGGCACCAGGATGCACATTCCAAACCACCTTAATGGGCAGCACTTGCTCACAGGACACCAGCTGAAAGACCTGCAGGGCTAGTTCTGGCTGGGGAAGGGATACAGGGACACTTTGGAAAACCCTGGCCAAGCCCAGCCTATTCATCCAGCTTAGTGCCAGGGTGTGAATGCTGGAGCAGCTCTGGGTTCCTGGTGCCCTGCTAAACCTCCTTTCCTGGTGCATGACAGTCCCTTGGGCAGTGGCACTTGCCAGCTCTCTGCTCCCCATGGTGAGGACATGCACAGAACCAGCCCTGACAGGAGTGTCCTCGTTGCTGTCACCACCAGTGCTGCTCTGACATGGCAGAGTTGCCCTCCAGAAAGCCCTGGGGCTTTTCTCAGGCCCACATGGGGACTTAATTGACCTCCAGACTGCTCTGAGGCCTCACCTGGGCTTTGCTGGGACTCATTGGAGGCCCTTGCTGCCCTCCACAGGTCCTCCCACTTTAAAAAGGTCTAAACATCCCCAAAAAAATCACTTTTAATTAGAAATTAACTTCTGTAGATAATCTGGAGGTTGGTATAGGCTACATTTATTGAAGCTTTTTAGTCCCACCTAGATCATCTTCCTCCAAAATAGGACAAAACAGGACAAAATAGGAGGGCAGCAGGGGAATCCAGTGGGCCTCAGCAAAGCCCAGATGAGATCCTGAGTCACTACAGAGAGTGACCAAAGCAGAGGGGCAGAATCCCCTCCCTGGCCCTGCTGCCCGTGGGGCTTTGGATGCTGCCCAGGGCACGTTTGGCCTTCTGGGCTGTGTGTGCACAGTGACAGCTCATGTCCAATAAACCTTCCACTATTCCCCACTATTCCCAGCTTCTCCTCTAGGCTGCTCTCAATCCATTCACCCCCTGCCCTGCACTGTGGATTGCCCCAGCCCAGGTGCAGGACCTTGCACTTGGCCTTGTTGAACTTCATGGGGTTCACGTGGGCCTCCAGCCTGTCCAGCTCCCCCTGGACAACCTCCCTTCCCTCAAGTGCCTCCCCTGCAGCACTCAGCTTGCTGTCATCCTCAGACCTGGGGAGGGTGCACAGTGTGCACCGAGTTTATCGGAGCCCTTCCCTTTGCACAGATGGACAGGGCAGGTCAGCACCTGCCATGGCCCTCCTGACAGCTCCTGCAGCTGCCCAGGAACCTTGCCCTTTATCACTAACTTGTGGGGGCCTGTTGGGATTTTTAGCATAACTCATTGCTGACATTGTAAGCTCACTGTTTTCCATCAAAACTGAAACTTCATTCACTTGATGTTCAAGTTCAGATGTTGTCTGAACCAACACAAGCTGTGTTCCTGATCCAGCTGAAATTTACTCACAGTGGTCCTTCTGGATTATTAGCCTGACCCTTACCTACTTTTCATTAGCTACGTTCTCCAAAACTTCTTTTGTAGGCAAACTGTCTTGCCCCACAGAGGTGAAAAGAGCTCCTCAGGTCATGGCCTGAGGAAATCAAGGTCTACAAACTTCTACCCACATCCCCCACTGTACCACCCCAGGCCACAACAGGATCAGTGAAATGAACCACTCTTAGAAGGAAAATCCTAATTAGTCTCTTTGGACACCTTAACTCTGTTCCTGTTGATTTCTTCTTCTTTCTGTTTCTTCTTCATCTGAGCTTTGACTGCACGGGACTCATTCAGCTTTTGAAAGAGAGTAGAATAAGGTGTACAGGGCAATAGCATATGAAGAAAAAAGTATTCTCTTTTATTTAAATTGTTGCTCTATTCAGATAATTAAGTAGAATTATCATAGGAATGAAAATCAAATTTCCCTTCTCCCCAAGGAATCCAAAAAATGTTGCTATGTACAGAATTTACATTTGTATGCAATAGTTGATTATTATTATGGACTCCAGAATTTGGTATTACCAGTTAAAACACCCATACTGAAGCTAGAGCAGGATGTGTCCATCCTATACATTTCATAATGTTCTCTAAACTTTATAGGTATGCTTTCAAAATTATTGCTCTTCCAAGGATAAAAAACCTTCTTCACATACAGTTATCATCATCCACAGTCTGCATAATTAAATTGTATTCCTTTTTAAGCAGGTGAGAAGTCAGGAAAAACAGGCCAGAAGTGCAAATGTGTTTAGGGTTCTCTTTTCTGTTGGAGGCATATGAAAAACGATACAAAGCAGGTGTGGAACAAAAAAAATCTGCTGATAAATCAACAGCTGTTAGGCATCTTGGTAACTTTGGATGGAAATCCTTAGTTTCATGAATTTTCTTACTTTTGCTTACAGAAGCTTCCTTAGTTTTCATGGATTATTTGGCAGAAAGTTTTTCAGGTTTGGTTCAAACTGCTGAACCTCTGTAACTCCCTTTGTAACTCTAGTCCATGGGCCCTTCAGACACCCAGTTTATCTTTAAAAATTAGAGGCCATGAAGAACTTGGCAGAATCTCTAACTTCACCTTCAATCAGATGACCACAGAAAGGATTTCAAAGATCCATGTGCAATTAAAAGAACTGGAACTCAGTCTTGGTGTGTTACTAGTAGGACTTTGCTTCTTTAACTCAGCTTCATTTTCCAGTCTGAACCTTCACAGCTGTTCTGCATAAGGAAAGTTGCTCTGAGCTGTTAGGATTGAAGGTTTGTAACCAGGTGTGCTGGGACACACCCGTGTTACTGATGAGTGGAACTGAACACGGGGTGAATGTGTCTTCCACAACCGGAACTGTCAGTCTCAGTCTGTGTCAAGGGTACCAGGCCCCTTCCTAAGAATCCTTGGGAACAGCCATCCCTGCTGTGCAGCTCAAGCAGAGAGCTCTAAGTGCTCTGGCAGGACCTGGGCTTCCCTGCCAGCCCAAAAACAGTCCCCCATAAATCAAGATCAATGTTTGATGAGAGCATAAAGGTATCCTGCTGCTGCCAGCTTTGTCTCTGTATGCCATGGAAATAGCAGCCTTCAGTCTCCTTATCCAAGTGTATAAAATGCATAGTAGTAAACTGTGCATTGCCCCCTTTCAGTTGCCTGGACATAAGAAACAGTTACTGTCCTTCTGGTACACAAATATTCCGCCAGGAGCAGGTGTCAGGCAGCAGCAGTGTGTGAGCAGCACTATTCAGATGTGTTCTTCCTGGGATCCTGATGCACCTGAGGTTCACACATTAGCAGCCTTGGCTTTTTAATCAGGGAAATGAAGCATCCATAAGCAACAAAACAAGAGGCTTGAAATCATCCTCATTTGTATTATACAGAATTTCTATATTCATCAGTACACAAGTGATTGCTAAACAGGTCCTCACTACATTTACTTGGATTTCCAAACAAGGTGGTTATTATGCAAACAGGTTAGCTTTGTGGAGGCATCTCCAGGAGGAGCTTAACCCTGTCCTGTTCGGTTCCTCTTGCCTGAGCCTTATGGGTCTGTAAATGTTCATGTTCATGTTGTTGTAGGGAACGGTGGCGTTTTCGGCCGTGTAGTGCGGCTGGTAGTAGTTAGGCTGGATGGCCTGCTGTGGAGGCGGGGGCGTGAAGGACACATAGCTGTGGAAGGAATTGACTCGCTGCAGAGGGGACTGCGGGCTGAAGTTGCTGTTGAACATGAGCGTTCTGGGGGTCTGCTTGCTCTGGTGGGTGCTGCCGGCGGAGAGGCTGCTGAAGTCGGACAGGGTGTTGGCGCTGCCCTGCTCGCTGTAGGGGAGGCTGCGCGGGGGCGCCCAGCTCCGGCTGAACAGGAAGGGGAGGCTGCGCGGCGGCGTCTTGGGGCCCCGCACGGGCTTGGACAGCGCGTACAGGTGCCGGAACTCCTCGTCAAACAGCTCCACAACCTGGCCCGTGAACTTGGAGAGGAGGTTGCGGTGAACCTGGCCGCAGAGCCACGTGAAGCTGGAAGAAGAGACAAGGTAAGGGTTAGAGTTAACGCCGGCCATCAGGAACTGCAGATCCCCGCAGGGGTGATGCGATAGGCAAATGTGTTTTACTGCTGAAGCTTCTTGTCTAAACACAGGATGAAGATGGTGTCGAAGTTGAATTTCAGGTCAGTTCACATCAGTGCTCTTTAACTTGGATCAATCTTTGTTATTGCAGCTGCCTCTAAAACCTTCAAGAAACCTTGCAACGTTATGCAACCTCGTGAAGGGAGTGGTGATCCAGATCCACTGCACGGATAAATGTCAGATACAATGCCCAAGGTATGGGTGTCTGTTCCATGGAAAGGAGTTTAGACCCCTCTTTTGGGGACCTCTCTTCCATGCACAATGCTTAAATTCAGGTATTGCCATGTCTTATCTGCACACACATAAATTGTACTTTTTACCCTGCAGCATGCCATTCCACTGGGTGACTCTCAGTCACTCCAAGCGACATCATAAAGACTAGGAAAAAAGAACCATCCTTTGTTTCCATTTTTCCATAATCTTTCTGCATTGGTCAAGAGAAACACTTAAAAACCCAACCTTCCTGTCATGTCCATACCACAAAGGAAGCTGCCACACCTGACAAATGCTTGTTTTCTTCACTAGAGAAAATGAAATTACAAATATTTCCTACAGCATTTCCAAAAATAAATGTAATACTTTGCTATAAAGTAAGGGAGAAACACCACAATAGTTTTAATTCTGGTAGTTCAGAGACACACCTTAGGATAACCCACAGCTTTTAAATGATTTTTCTTTTATGTGCTTCCCTAATCCACTCAGCAAATATAAATTTATAAAACCACAAGCCAGCTTGATTGTGTTGTGCAGGCTGCTGTGTCTGAGCAGCAGCAGCACCAATAAAATGAGCATAGTTGAGAGAATGAAATATAATTACTCCCTGGACTGACCAGGGCTTGAGCTGTGCAGCAGAGGATACAGAGCAGCGGTGGATTTCAACCTGAGATTATTCTGTGCTGGCAAAACTCTGCCATGGTTATTCCTGCGTGACTTTATTAGCTATGCTGGATTTGCACAAGGGCTGCTGAGAGCCAGATTTGGCTGTAGGTGTGTGCACTTAAAATCTTGTCATGTTTTGATAAAACTCCTGTGAAGCTCAGTGGGACTGACAGCCTGAGCTGATACTGAGGCAGTAAGACACTCAATTTACATCTGCTTGTCCAGAGCATTCCAAAGGAGGGCTGGGTGAGGTATACAGTGATTTTATACTGTTGCTTCAGGAGCAGGGGGAGGAGTGAAGAAATCAGTAGGTCAATGCCACTGGGCACCCATACAATTTATGCTGTACATTTTATGATTGGACATGAAAACACATAGTAAGTTACTAAAACTCAGGTACTTCTCATCCACTGTGTTCAAATCATTCTAAATATGGACAAACCTTGGGAGCCAAGGTAGAGAAAGAGCAAGCTAACTCCCTGCTGGGTGTGTAACATCTGCTGTGCCACCTCAACATTGCCTTTATTCAATGAGCAGTGCTCTCTAAACCTTGGCATGTCCTTATCTAACTGTTAGAGACACAATAGGTCAGGAATAAATTTAAAAATGCACACAATTTTTCTAGGATATCTATACTGAAGGTTACAAACTCATGAAAAGGCTGAGGTCTAAAATATCATGTTTATACTTTATGTGCTAGAGATAGACCTAGTTTATAAAAGAAAATTTAGACAAAAATCAATTACACTTGTAAATGGCTGTTAAAAGCCCAACAAAATCAGAGAAGAAACCTATTCTGCCCAATTTTGCTAATTTACTCCCACATGTATCTTCCTGGAGTACCTGACAGACAGATACTAGTTTGTGGGTCATTGATTTCACCTGTAATCCTTGTAAACAGAGAAAGATCAAATGAACAACCCAGAGATGCTCCAAGAACCAATGGCAAATGGGTCAGCTCAAAGTTACAAGGTAAGATCTTTGTGATTATAGACAAATGCTTGTGGACTGGTTGTGTAGTGAGTCACAGCAATTTACAGCCTGTGTACTTTGCTGGAGAACAAAACAGAACTTGGCATAAAAGACTTAACAGGTTTTCATTGGCTTAATGCTAAGAGAAGATGCATTGTTTAGGTTTTAGGCCTTGTTTTGCTCCTTAGTTTACAATTGTGAGTGCTCTTTTGGGACAGGCTCAGAGAAGTCTGAGCCATCATGTTATTGTCACCATCCCAGAGGGAGCTCTTTTCTCCCAGGTTTTTTTGGGTGAGGCCCATCAAAACAGGAAAAAGCACAAAGAAATGATGCCTGGCTTGGGGCCAACACAGACAGATACTGCTCAGCCATCTTTCCAGGGCTTTGTCCTATCTCCTGTTACAGACCCTCTCATTTATGGTGTTCTCAATCAAATCCCACCTCTTCTGTTCAGCACTGGACTTGTTTTATACTGAGTGTCCTCTGCACTGCTGGAGCTGCAGTTCAGTAGGGATGTTCTCATCCCTGTGTTCACAGTGCTGCAGCAACATGCAGCACAACACCCATGGAATCTGAAATGGAAGGAAGGATGGACTGGGGTTTTCAGCTGGGCTCAGGTCTGGGTTACCCCAGATGTTTGTGTTGCCTGCTGGTAACAGGATAACCTGTGTGGGACAAACCTGCCCCACCTGAAGTGATGCTCCTGGCAAAGCTTGTCCGTGTGAGCTGTCAGGTGCTGACTCTGAAGAGGCCAGTGGCTTTCAGAGTGGCAGCCAGGGAGATACTCAGCTGCCCCTGGGGATCAAGGTCTGTGCTTTCTGCTGTTTTCATTCTGCCTTCTTTAGGAATGCTAAGTTCATGCACTATCTAATTTCAAAGTCATTAAAAAATGGAGTAACAGTTACCATAGGATGAGGTAGAGTGACAGAGACAGCAAAAAGAAATACTGCATTCTAACCCCTCACCATAGACACTGGCAACAAAAATTGAGAGTATGTCCTGAAGGGCTATTTTATTTCCTCACCCTGTCCCCCCCTCCCACTATTACAACTGTCATGCAGAGCTCAGAAGTTGGGTGAAATTTGGTGTTGTGTTTTAAAATCTTTGTATCAGTTTTAAGATCTACTCCAATGTGATTTCCAACAAATGCATAGCAGAAGAGTTTGAATCTGTTTCACTCAACATCATTCTTGTTTATACCTGAAGAGGTTGGTGGATAAGATTTAGGCATAACAAAAATCTTTCAGGTTAATAAAGTGAGAGCTAGCAAGAAATGCCACATACTGGTAGCCAGCTATAACCCATGTGAATTGCAAACTGGGGCTGAATGTGCAGAAGTTAAACAGTCTTTTATAATTTTAAATACATTTGTTCCTCACCACCCTCTCTGTGTGCTAGATATGGAATTACATAGTTTGACAAGGTACTTGAGATTAGAAGATATTCAACAGCAGTAGAGAAAGACAGAAGTGACTGCACAGGACTTCAGGTGTTTTTAATGTTTTTGTTATTGAAAGAGAACCCAAAAGGAAGCTTCTTGGTCAAAGAAAATAGATCTTGTTCTGTCCTTCTCCCACACATCCTTCACTTCTACTCTATACAAGTCTTCTGTTGGACTTTAATACATCTTTGGCAGTGGATTAAAAAACACCCAAAATAACAAGAAAACAAAAGAACAGTCAATAAAAAAGCCCCAACCCTGAGTGTCCACTGAGTTTTGTCTGGTGGTTCATTTGGAAATGTAATGAAAAGTGGGTGCCTGTGTTAGTGTACATCTGAGCTCCAGCAGCCCATCCCCACAAATTCACTTTTTCCTTTGTTACTGTAGTTCTGTAAACTTCCTGGTGGCAGAGCTTTATCAGACCAGAGGCATTTAAGCTTCCAAACTGTAAACTGGGATTAAGAAAAATAATCACATCCTTTAAATTAAATAATCACCTCTTGTATTTTTGTACCTGGATTTCTAGGATACACTTGGTCATTTGTGAAACATATCTATGTAGCCATGGTGCTCAGAAACTTCATTTATTTGATGCAAGCTCAGTCTCCTGAAATTCCCTGACCAGAGGATCTAGGATCTTACTTAAAAATCCAGTTGTTGAGATGCTATATCCACTACCTGAAATAATTATAGCAGCACAAACAAAACAAACAAACAAAGAAAGAAAAATTTAAAAAAGGGAAAAAACAAAGTTACTGCAGTTATGTAGGTATATACTGCCTACCTGTTAATGAAACACATGGAGAAACAGTAAGTCTCTGAAGTATTTCTGTTTTACCTTTAATCACTAAATTTGTCATATGAAGAACAAATCCTCAGATAAGCTGAGTGACATATGCTAATTAAGGGATCCTGAGGGAGACAGAAATGTATCATGTCTCATGATCACAACACTTGAGAACCCTAACAATGAGGAAAGCATAATATTAAGCTGTACACATTTCTAGCTTTGCCCCAGGGCTGCACTGGCAAAGTTGTTTACATTAGTTTCTGAGCATTTAAATTAACACCCATGCTCCATAAAGAACTAAGAGCACCTTTAAAGCAAGTTAAGTAGATTTTGGAAAAATGGCACAAATTTGAAAACATGAGGTGTTTTTTGTTAAACAAAAGCTTCTTACCTTACAAAGATTTCCATGGCACTTTTTTTGGGAAGAAGTATTAAAAATCATAGAGGAGTACCTAGAGATGAAGTGCAATGGCTTATCTCACCTGTAAGATCCAGAGAGCACATATCTCCAGTCAGAGATAAGAAATTTTTCTTGAATTTTTCCTGAAAATTTCCTGCCTGACTTGGCACAGTAAACCTCTCCAGTAACACTGCGGACTGAAATATTCTGTAAAAAAAATAAAATTGAGTGAATTACATATCTTTTTAATTAAAAATCAGACAGGGAGGACCCCCTTCCCCCACTGCCTTTAGCTCTTCACTGCCCCAAAGTTAGATTTCTTTATGGACTCTCTGATGGGATATTTGAAGGTTTGTGTCAGGAAGAAACCTAGCCAAGGTCTGTCACGTGCCAGTTCATTGGGGTATAAACCTGCAGGAAGCTCATGCAGGTGGAACTGAGCTGTGTGACAGTAACTGACCCTACCCCAGCCAGAAGGAGCACGGATGTGTCCATAGCTGGGAGCAGCCTGTTGCCTTCCCCTGACACCCCAGGCACAATCTGCTGTGGCTGTATACTCCTTTGATTTACACTGCCTGTGCACACGACACAGCAGGGCAAAACCTCTGCTCCTCCAGTCCATGTGGGCCTGCAAGGACACACGTGCAAGGACACACTCTCCTTAGGAGTGAGGGTTTTAATGCATGCAAACACCTATGAACATACATTATTAATTTCAGCTTCTTTATATATTTGGGATGGAATTCAGCTGTTGAAAACCAGGTGTCTGGTGTATGTGTAAGATGCCCTCAGGTCTCCTGTGTGCCCACAGCTGCCATTCCAGAAGTCTGTGGCCTTGCAGTATCATCCATCCCCAGGCAGATGCCATAGGAGCTCTACAGCATCTCAAGCAACAACTGAAATAATCCCTAGGAGGGGTTCTTTTAAAGCCAGCTCCTTCTGACAGAGATGAAGGCAGATTAAACTAACAGCCACCTAAATTTGAGAGCTTTTAACATATTTTATCAGAAATATGTTAAAATTTTAAAGGAGCTTTAACACATTTTATCAGAAACCACACAGTGCAACCAAGCTATGGCTATGCAAAAGAGTTTTGTGCACCTTCTCCCTGTGGCTGCCAGACCACAGCTGCTGCAGAGCTATTAAACAGAAGCAGCTCTAATACCTATGGTTAGATAACTCTACTAGGGAAATCTAAGTCCTGTTTTAAGACTTCAGGGCCAAGATTACTTTCATCTGAGGACCTAATGGAAATGCCTTACCTTTCTATAATATCCATGGGAAAACGTAGGCATCTTCAAAGAGGAATTGGGTGTGCTAACACTACCCCAGGAAATCTCTTGCACCCTTTTAATTAGAAGGTGGATTGACCCCAGCATAACCATGCTTCTAGCTCAGAGTGCCTGCAGTTAGGCAGACACCTCTCAGCCCAGGAGCTTCACAGAGCCACAGTACCTTGAAGAGATCCTCAGAAATCTGCAGCTTGTCGCACATCTCCGAGAAAAGATCTACACTGCTGTGATCCAGCAGCAGGTAAACAAAGACCATGCGCTTGTTAGCTGCCTCCAGGAGGTCACAGAGAATCTCCGTGTCTGTGAACACATCCATCACAATGGCCAACACCTTCAGAAAAAGAGCAGAGCCATTAGCAGAGTCAATTTACATCACTTAAGGTTGCTATGAGGACACTGTGATGTAGTTCATTTGTTTAAAAAACATTCCAATAAACACAAATATTTAGTTATCTGTGGATATTTTTTCTGGTTTTCTCCCTGTGTCTGAATCATTAAATTGATTAAACATATTGTCTCATTGTTTTATTCCTCATATAAAGCCAATATAACACACAACATATGACAAGATGACACATGAATTTTTAGGTGAGATTTCAGCACTAGGAAATATATTGAAATACTTATCAGAGAATGATAAGGATGTGGCTAAATAAAAGACCATGGCCCTTTCCACAAGGCTCACTAGGTGTCATAAGCCACACACATTCAGCAAGAATCCCTGGATGATGCTTTCTCTTTTATGATTTACACCTGGACAGCCCTGCCTTTAAAAACCTCACCCTGTTTTTGTTGGTGGGGTGAGAGACTCCAACAGCTCCATATTTTTTAAAACACTGATTTATAAACTAACTGTTAGAATTTGACCACACATCCATGCTCCCCAATTCACAACTGGCAAAAATACTGTAAAAGTCTCAGGACTGGGCATAAAAGCCCTGACAACTATTTAAATGCACAACCTGCAGCCAGTGTGGTCAAGGGAACTGTAAATGTGATATAAAAACAGCTCCATACTAGAAAGTGCTGGTCTTGTCTGATGTCTGCTGTTGCCCATGGAAAGGGTCAATTCAGCCCAGCTACCTGACATCTTCAGGAGGTTCTTGTTTCTCCACTGAGAAGAGGGAACCTTTGATAACTGCTCATGGGATATCACCTTCAATCAAAACAAACTTTACAGCATCTCTGTAGATCTCTCTTATTAACTGCTTCCAGCTTGCTCTGAATCTCACTCCAAAGCCTATGCCCACACCTAACAGCAAGCTTATTCCTCTTGCCACCATGAGGATATCCTACAAGACCAGGCACATCCTGTGCAGCCTTCATCCTCCTCAGGCAGCCAAACTATTTGAGGAGCAGTGAGGATCCCACACCTTCCTCCTGCTGCCAAAGCCTGGTGCTTCAGAAAGAGCTTTGCCATGGCTAGGTAAGCACAATTATGTCAAATATCTCACACCCACACTTCCTGTTCATGCCCCAGCTCCAGACTATTCTCTCTGGTACCGCTCTTTACCACCTGTTCCCAAGTTATATTTCTGCACCTGACATTCCTCTCTTACTTGCAGTACTCTTCATTTCTTATGCCCAAATTTCGTTTTGTGATTTGCACAATTCCACAAATGTGTTAAAATTGTAGTGTCCCTTGGCAATCCTTTGCAGTTTGAGATCATCCATAAACACAGTATTTATTCTGCTATTTAATTGTGTAATGCACATATCAAATACCAGGCTATCCAGGATGGACCCTTAACAGATGATAGTTAACAACTGCTGCCATTGGAAAACTGTGCTCAAAAAGCAGTTCACAAATTTATGCTGTTAGTGTCACTTCAGCACACTCTCGTCATGTAAATTAGATTATTCAGAAGGTCATGTGAACCATGGGTTTATATGAAATTTGCCAATTTTCCGCCTACAAGTTTTCTCTTCTTGGGACAGAAAATTGGTCTGGGTGATATTTTACCTGATGCCTATTTTATTATTCCAGTTTCTGCATCTTTCTGATGCCTCCAACTTAACAGGATTGATCTATAATTCTGCTGGTGTGGTAAGCACTTGTAGGCTTTGAGAGCAGTAGCCATTGGGGATCCCTCTCCCCTGCCATTACACTCTGTGTTATCAGGACCAGCACCTGCCCTTGCAGGGG
This sequence comes from Agelaius phoeniceus, assembly GCF_051311805.1. Taxonomy (NCBI): domain Eukaryota; kingdom Metazoa; phylum Chordata; class Aves; order Passeriformes; family Icteridae; genus Agelaius; species Agelaius phoeniceus. Next base: position 142,904,138 of record NC_135265.1, on the reverse strand, counting down.
AAAAACAAAGTGGAAGGAATGCAGAGGACTGGGAAGTCTGTGCTGGGCAGCACTACTGCATCCTGGCTTGGCTCCTGACCATGCTGGGTGAAACTGCTGCTGCTCTTTTGAATTTATATAAGGGCAAAACTTCTGCATGATGGTAAACACAGCCCTGAAGTATTTTTTTTTTCCAGGGAAACAAGAGAGCTGCTAGAACACACATGACATCAGTTTTCTGTCCCACTCCAGCTGCTCAGTTCTGGTTTCCCAGAGTGTGGGCAGCCTGGCTTTGGCTTGTGGCTGGCACCTCTGTGGCCTCCACCCACCTGTACGTAGTCAGAGGCATCTGCACCTTTCCCACACGCCAGGTTACACTGCACAGTCTCTGTATGGAGCCCACATGACATTTTAACGGACACAGGCAACATTTTAGGGATGAAAGGTTTATTTTCTGGATAATTTCCTTCCTCTGGGGATGGCTGCTGACATACCAGACATACTTGCCTTTCTTTGGCCTCCCCTTCACCACATCTCCCACAAATCCTCTCGAACAATTCCTAATGGCTGAGAGCTCACTTAGGCTTAATTCTCTTTAATGGTACAGTGGTCTGAACAGATAAAACCATCCTGCTGGGGTGGTGCATGAGAAGGGACAGAGCCAAGTTGCCCTTTCTGCAGCACATTTAACCCACTGGGTGAAGGGGAAGTTACAAGAGAGAAGAGGGAATCTTTTTTTTTAAGCCACCAACATAAAAAAATCTTGGAGTCAAAAAAAGAATTAAAAAGCACTGCCTGTGTTCAACAACAACAAGCTCTTCACAGGCACTTTCTAGAGCAAAGCTACACTGCAATGCACAGGGCTGCCTTGGATTAAACACCATGTTCACCTGAGTTTGTAAGAGCAAGAAAGGAGTGCAGAGGGAAAGACAATTCTCTCCTCATACCTGAGTGGTCTTGTGGATGTACCGGCGTATGATGTCTCTAATGTTGCTGTTCTTCTCTGTTTGGAAATACACAGTGGCTGTAGATTTTTCCTTTAAATAGGGTTTCTCTGCAGTAATCCATGTGTGGAGCAGAGCCGGCTCGCTGCTGTCAGAAATGGTGGGGAAGTAGGTCCCCGAAGGCAGCGACCCGGCGTCGTTCTGCTTTGGCGCGGCTGCCCCGTCGGCACCCGGGCACTCCTGTGCATAGTAAGACTCCCGGGCGTTATCCTTGATGTACTGAGCTTCCACCGAGGAGAGGAAATCCACCTCACCCTCTTTGCTTAGAGTTTCCAGGTAAGAGTCTGTCCCACCATCCAAGAAGGCGTCGGTGGCCAATCTGATGCTTTCGTTGTGGCTGAAGTCCACTTTTGTCAACTTCAGGGACTGGTTCTTGATATCCTCCAGCCTCTTCCTTATCTTGCCCATATGTCTGGGGTGGTTCATGGCTCTTTGTCGCAGCAGCCGATCTGCCGGGCAGGCACCATGCATATGCGTGCCATAGGCAGGGCAATCGTCCTTCTTGTTTGAGGACTGCATTCTGGCATGAAATCGCCTCGGCTGAACGAATTAACTATGAATAAAAATAAAGAGATCTTATTACCACGGGCAAAGTCACACTCCCTGAATTTGTCTCTACAATTATCTTCAAAACGAACCTGAAGCTTCCTTCTCAGGTGCTGGTGTACTCCGGCAATAATCTGTTTCCAGATGGGACACAAATGCAAAGCTGATTAGATTGCTTATCTGAGAGGCACCCACCTCAGCCCCAGGGCATACGAAGAATTCGAGTCAAATTTACCACGGCCGTCGGATTCGATTGTATTTCCCTTCCTGTCGCATCCTGTGAAATATGAGTGAGGAAAGCACTCAAGCAAAAGCAGGTAGGCTCCCAAGCATCATTACACAATCTTCAAAACAGCTTGAGGCTTCCCTGTCTTCCCATAGTATTCGTTAGGGAGAAAAAACAGCTCTGATGGTGAACTGGAACAGAGACAGCAGCCATGTCCATGGCTGCAGAACAGCAAAAAGAGTCATGGGCTCTGTTCTGCACCTACATGCTGCCAGGCAGGCTTAAAAATAGATGTGAACTTCGTCACTGTGCCCCGTCCGGAGTATGGTGCTATTACCATAGACGATTCACTCACTTATTTCTTTAAAGCTTTGTGACTACGCCATCCTATTAAAAGAAAAATACCCCTTCCCAAACATCCTGAATATTACGTGGAGGGAGGGTTGTGAGCTGGCCTCAAAGCATCAGAAATACAAACACTCATCACTTGATTGTGCACATTTAGGGCTTTTTTTTTTTTTTTGGTGGTGGTGGTTGATTTTTTTTTCTTTTTTTTTTTCTTTTTTTTTTTTTCCCAGGCTGCAGCTTCTGGAGTCACGTTGCCCCCGTGGCAGCTCTCTGCTGTGTCATTAGGTGGATGGAGCGCAGGTGACAGGCCAGAGCCCGGGGGCAGCCGGGCCGGCCGGTCTGACCGAGGGAGGCGGGGCGGCAGCACCTGCCCGAGGTGTCCATACCTGCGTGCGTGCCTGGCTGCAGCGCCACGTGTGACACACTTCCCGCTCCCGGGTGGGCTGGCCGCGCCCCTGTGGCAGCCCTGTGGCCGTGCCCTGGCTCCAGAGGGATGCGGGATCCGGGGATGTGCCGGCCCGGGCTCTTGTGAGAGCTGCTGAGGCCGTGCGGGGCAGGGAGAGGGTCCCGCCGCCCTGGCCTCGGGAGCACGGCTGTCTTCGGGGACAGTTTTTCAGGGCAGCTTCACAGATTCTGGGGCTATGTCAGGTGCCCTATGGGGTGGGAAAAAAAAAAATCACACGTAAAGATGAGACAAAGATGTACGAAACACAGAGGGGTATGAAATGGCTCGGATATTAATCCCGGAGCGACCACGTGGGCCGAGGAGGGGCGGTGGCGGGGCCGGCCTGAGCTTCTGGGGTGGTTTTAAAAACTACCCCGACCCTCCCTCCGCCCCCAACATCCGCCCGCAGCTGCCAGACGCGGCCGAAAGTCACTAATTATCTCCTGACCTGTTCTGCGCAATTAGGCCGAAAATGATGCCATCTAATTACCCTGACATGCAGGACTGTGCCCTGCCAACGCCGATCGGGGCCGAGGACGGCCCTCCCCTCCTCGGCCACGATCTCTCCTGGTCACCCCGGTGTCCCTCAGGGTCACCCTGGTCCCCCACATGGGCACGGCGGGGCTCCTCACGGGTTATACTATGGGGCCTCACAATGTCACCCTAGCGCATCCCCGCTGTCACGCTGCGGTCCCACATGATCACCCCGAGCCCCCGCACGGCCAGCACAGGACCCCGCCCGCTGTGGGCGGAGGAGGGGCCGGGCCGGGCCGGGCCGTGTCCTCCCGTGGCCCTGGAGGGAGCGAGGCCGCCGGCAGGAACAAGAGCCCTCACGGAGGAAGCGCTATCAGCCGCCTCGTTAGCGCAGTAGGTAGCGCGTCAGTCTCATAATCTGAAGGTCGTGAGTTCGATCCTCACACGGGGCAAAGGCGGGCAGCTCTTTTGCTCTCTGCCGCCTCCCCCGCGCTTTTAGCGGTGACAAACTCGCTCGACCGGTGGGTGACTCCCAAGCCGTGCTTGTCGTGATTTCCGAAGCGGCGGTTCCAGGTCAAGGGCCTGTCTCTGCCGGTGCTGGGCTCCCGGGAATAACTCCTGCAATTGTTCCAGCTTTTGGCAGCCGCTTTGCAGCCCCTGGGCTGTCTGCGAACCCTGCAGGGCTCTGGGGAGGGGGAATGGCTCCTGCGGTGGGCAGCGGGCACACCCGGGGTCAGGCTGAGGGCAGGGCCCAGCAGCTGTTGTGGGGACAGGGCGGGACACCAGCCCCGCCTGCGAGAAACACTCCAGTTTCATTCATGCACATTTACAGCTTTACCCTTTTACAAACCATAAGTATATACACATATAGCCCATGGTGCAGGCCAAAACCTCAGTGGATTTATTATTTCCTTTTAAATAGAGAAATCATTATATGTAAACTCCAAGACAATCATCAGAAAAAGACAACTTTTCTCATCTACTCCCTCTGTCTCCGAGATGATCCTGGTTTGTTGCATTTTTCTCCCTTTGAAAAGCAATGATGCCTCTTCTCCACACTCTGCTGAGGGCTGCAATGAGATTTCTATGGATCCTGGTTGCTGCTAATGTGACTCTTTCTACTTTCAGAGGACGTTAAGGCAAGGAAAACCAAGTACCTTTGTGGTTTTAGGTTTTCATGTAATTTAACGAGCAGCAGAGAGGCTGTTCCGCGCCCCAGGTGACAAAAAGCTGCAGGTCACAGGTATCATCCTGGGTCTGCCCTGTGCCTCAGCCCCAGGGCCAGCACGAGCATCCTGCTCCCATACTGCTGCCCCAAAGAGCATCAGCAAAACCCCAGGGGAAGCAGAACAAATTAAGATCCCAGTCCTCATATTTTTACAGGGCCAAGTCTACCCCTGTATCAGCACTGTGTGTAGCAATTATGGATGATTCACTTTAATTTACTTTGCCCTATTCCCTTTTACTGTAACACCACATAATGTTCTTGACTTGGGTCAAAAGCATTAGCCATCAGTACCACAAGCACTACGAAGAGCAAGATATTTGTTTAGATCCTCTCTCCCATTCTTTCTCATGAAATGAACTTGCTAATATGTGTAACAACTACATGCATCTCCAGCAGCAGGTGCTCCACACCCTCTCTGGGTCTTGGTTTCAGTGTTTGGCTCTCGCTGGAAAGGATTCTTTTCTCTGATTGCAAATTTCCCTGCTGCAACCTGTAGAATCCACTTCCGCATCACTGACAAAACCAACATTTTTAACAGTGGTTTGCTTCTTCAAGTCAGGGCAGCCATCAAAAAAAAATGAAGTACACAAATACTGCACATTCAGTAACTTAATGGTAAAAAATGAGTTTATTTTAGAAGTAAAAAATAACAAGAAGGTTACAAACAAATACATATTTTCTAGCTAGGATTTTATTCTTATATAAAAATATCTCCAAAAGCCTTTAATAAGTCTATGATCCATCCTGAATCACACTATACATATTTAGCTTTTCACTGATTAATAATTTGAAAGTGCAGCTAAAGGTCCAGTGCAAATCACCTCAAGGTGAGCACGCTGTAGCTGGGGAAGGAGCTGGAGGCAGCCTGGCTCGGGCCCGTGAGGTGATCCTTCGTCTGAGCCGCCGCACCTCGGCCATCAGCTCCCGCTCCCGGCGTGCCAGCTCTGCCCGGCTTCTGTCTAAACACAACCAAGTACAAGAAACTTAACACTGCAACTAGTGGCTTTCCATAAGCACTACAAATACCTGTTGGAAAACAGGTAGAGAAATGCTGGTTTTCAGTACCACTGGATGTGAGGCAGCCCTCAGACTGGTGAGAGCAAGTTCTTTGAAAGCAGTGCCTCTGTTGGCTATCAGGTCAGATGCTAATGGGGGCTGCAGCAGGTCCAGAGGTTCCCATTGCCTGCAGACTTTTGTACATAAGGTGCATTGGAATTGAAACTGCTTTTACTGCCAGAGTAACTAGGACAGACCAGAGGAAATTAGACTAATTCTTGACTATAACTCTGAGTCAGATTTTGATGAAAGACAGCTCTACAGCCTCTCAACATTCCCAAATCATAAACAGCTATGAAGACAGGAAAAGCATGGGCAAGATGATCAGGTCAGAATGCAACTACACTAGGCTGAGGTTTACTAGGATCACTCTCATAACATGACACACTTCAGGCACTTCTTACCTGCGCCATCCCTGGGAGCAAAGACATTTTCTGCAGGTGTGAAAGAGAACATAACAATAAACTGGTTTACTATCCACTAAACACCTACACAACTAATGGCTCAATCACACAGCTGGGTGTTCCAGCAATGCTCTGAAACTAAATGTGAAACAGACTCCTAACTTAAAACACTTACTGTGTAGTGATGATGCTAATGTAGACAGATCATTGAGAGAGATGTTTCCAGACCCTGGCACCTGCTGGACTTCCACCCCTCTCTCTGTACACCTGGCCTTTAAATTGCACAGTCTCTCTGTGGGAAATGGAAAGAAAGGTTCTTTGTAAGTTAAAAATATTGAAGTTTCTAGTGAATTTTTCTAGCTGGAGGTAAAACAGTTTTTCTCCAGGAAGCAAAGCTAGAACAATCACCCACTGCAGTTAATGGCAAGTACAATTTGCTCAGAATTAGAGGTCAATGTTTCTACTCTTTGGGTCAAAGCTATGCATCACAGCATTTCATTTTAAGGAATTACACCTCTGTAATTTCATTAATTTCTTAAAATTCCCTTCAAGAAATTACAGCTCTTTAAGAAATTACATGTGCTGTTTCTTCCTATATAATTAATCTTCTGACAAACAGGCCACTAAGATCATATGGAATATGGCTACTCATGCCTGTAGTTTTAGGAGCCACCCATTTTAATTATGCACAGTTGCAAAATACTCCATACTAAAACATTAGGTAAATAAGGACAAAGGCTGAAAAAGTTTGCCCAAAGCAATACTAATCACCTAACCCTAATATTAATCACTAATTTTATGTAAGCCTTGGAAGCATGGTGGGGGTAGGAGAAATACCTGCAAAAACACACAAATGCAGCACTTGAGAGGGATGTACTGACCAATTCTGGAAGCACATAAATGTGTTGGGGTTTGTTTGGGTTTTTTTTTTAACAAACACTTAGAAAAAGCATTTACTGGTATAACACTGTGTGTCAGTGTTATACCACTTCTTGGTATAATATTGTATGTCATAGGACAACATTATTTGACAGAAAATTTCTAATGGATGTGATTTTACAATTGTTTTAAGATGAGCTAGACGAGTGCTCCTACCAAAAATGCCATTTATATTGCTGCATTTGATAGGTATCAAACTGAGATTTCTTTCTAAGTCTGGCCTAGGAAAACAGATACATCTGCTTCATGAAACAATATTGCCAATAAGCACTTATGGAGTGCTTAGTAAAGGAGTTATGCTTAAGTTTATACCCAATAATGAACAGTTCATTTGTGTTCAGTCGTTGAATCCTTCACGCCGACATCCACACAGAACTGTGTTATCTACATGCTCACCAAAACAGCCATCTTCCCTCTGCAGCTTCTCAGCCAGTTCTAACTCATCATTCATTCTGTCATCTAAGAACTGCTTCCTGTGCCCATCTGCAGCAGCAGCCACCTTCTGCTCTTCCTCCAGTTGGGCTTTACTCTGTACAACATCTTCCTGCTGTGCAACAGAGATATTAAATGTCTTCAACAGATGTGTTGCAAGGAAAAAGCAACAAATAGAACCATCTGGATTATTACAGTTTACACTTCACCCTATAATCAAAATATGGTAATCAGCTGTGTGAAGGTTTCATTTTGAAAAACGTCTCGTTCAAACATCTGGAGAAAGGTAAAAGTCTTGGGTCAGAGAATAAAAATGAGAGGAACTTACAGAAATAGGAATATGCTTTCCTAAGACTAAAACACCCTTACCAATTCACTCTTGTGCTTCCAGAAACTCCCAGTCAAAACAGAAAAGGAGAATTCTAACAAAATATTTCTCTAATACATTTCAGCTTTCTACACTCCCTATTATAGGTATAGGCAGTTATGTTTTTGCCAGGCCCACTTAAAAAAAGAAATTATGCAAATACCTTTTTTTCTTCTGCCTCCCTCATGGCCTTGAGCAGTTCAGCTTCTCTCACCCTGTTGTCATGCAGGAGCGTGGCAATCTCTCTGCAGCACTTCTCCTGGTCCTGCTCATCATGCCTGGGTCTCCAGTCAGTGTCAGTGTGCTTCTGCTCAGCTCTGGCTAAATTTTCTTCAGCCACCTAATAAAACACCTTTCTTAGCAGAAATTCAGTCTATTCCAACTGCACAGCCTTACCTACAGACCAGGCAGGACAAACTGAGGTGTTCTCCAGGATCCCTGTCAGATGTCCCTGCTAGAGCCACTAGCTGCACTAACAGGTGCAGCTGACATAAGATTGATACCTGAATGCCAATACTTTCACCCACATCCATCTGCTTCCAAAAATCAAATGCTGTTTACAAAAATTCAGACCCATATGTTTATTTCTAGACAATACACAAATGCAGATGCCAAGCATATGGGCAGTGGGATAACTGCAACTATTTTTCCAACTGTGCAGTTACAAGTTCTGAGCTTGAAAATCTGAGCAATTCCTAATGTCAAGCTACACACATTCATTACTGAGATCTAGAAGACAGCTTCTACAGCTGAATTTCCTGCCAAGTACTACCAACTGAAATCTCCTTTGAGGCTGTCTTTTATTTTGTTATGGTTACAAACAAAACATGTTCCTTATCAGGAGTATGACTTGTTTTGAAAAGAACTTTTGAGTCTTACATGCTTTCTAAGTTTTGAGAAGTAAAAAAATAAAAAGCTAGTATTTCTGGCAGGTCCAGAGAATTTCAATATTATACAGATGTTTTGACACTTCAGTCAGATTTTTGGAAATCTCAAAACTTTAAACATAGAATCTTAATCTATTAATATAGCTATCTAGAAATTAGATTTCTTTAGAAAATATTTCCATATGAACTTGAACTAGTTAATTACAGTCAAAATGCTATTAACCAGTAACTATGAACTACTTGTTTAAGTCAGCATATTGACTCCCCAGAACACATGTTAAGATCCAATCATCTTACTGTCTGAGCTTTCTGTATTTCTTCTTGATCTATTTCTATCAATCTCTGAACACGTTGGTCTTCCAGATCCATCTTTCTTCGATGAGCTTCCACCTCTTCTTTCATTTCCTTTGTAACTGCCTCTTGGTCTTGGATTAGATGCTGCCAAGCACACAAAACAAAAATTATTGTTGCTAAGCTACTAGCTCACATTGGTAATTCCATCTCTTTAACATTTATTAAAATTTCATTAAACTAGTATTTGAATATATTCACACATCTCATCCCCCTGCATATCATAACTGTCTAAAAAAGTCATAGACCCTGCTGTTTTATCCACTAGGAATTAGATGAAGCATGAGTCATAACAGTGGCCTGAGTCATGACAAGGGATGTAATTCCATTCTCCAGATTACTGTGGAGAATAAAAGCAAAATTCCAACCTAAATGAACTAGATTCATCATGAAAATATTCTGCAATTTATGGCAAATTTTAGCCAAAACCCCAAAATGTTTCATAACTATGAAGTGTGTTTCATGGCACTGGGGTTTGTAATGAACACATCTGCAGCCTGAATGCAGAGATGATTTCCAAAGTAGTACAACCAACAGCAGACCTAGAAACAGCATTTTAGCTTATCACCTTTTCTTCACATTCACCAGGGCACATCTACACAATTTCCTGCAAAAGTTAAAGCCCCTTCCCAGGCCTGTAGGAATCTACTGAGCAACTGAGTCAAAGTCAACATCCTTTGAAGCTGGAGCGGGGACCCTCGCTGACAGCAGTGAAACAGTGCAGGGAAAGCCTGTCTGCACAGACTCTTGTGGGCAAACAGAGATCCTCAGCTGGTTGAATAATTGCTACCTTTCTAGCCTAGAGAGGATGATCACTGTAGAATTAGTTCCTTAGAGAGCTGACTTTACATGTACTGGAATACAAATGAGCCTAGCCTGGTTTGTGTTATGTAGCCACAATACAGTTGGCTGTGTATTGAATAAATAAATGCTAACAGAAATTTAGCCCAGTCATGCTCAGTATGGATTATAACAAGTTTAGGACCAAAAGCTTTAAAAAACCCAAATATAAACTGACATGTTTCAAAATGAGGGTCTGAGAGCTGGATGTCTACTTCTCCTTTATTCCATTGGATCTACACATACTCAAGATGGGTACATGTAGCTTTGACTTCTAAACACTTAACTGAGTATTTTTAATCAAAATTAACATTTTTAAAGGCTTCCATTGGCATTCTTGCTTTGCAGTAATTTATAATAATTATTTATAATAATTAACTAAAATTTAACTTTAAACAGAATTACTGATTAAAGCCATTTATTACTGAATAGCCATATTTCTGAATAAATCAGTCATTTCAGAAAGGAACTGCACATTCCTGATGAACCATCCACTCCTTTTTGCTTAATGATGTTGTTGGCAACTAGACATTTTTTCATCACCTACATCAATCTGCTATACTGTTCTCTCCAGAAAATGCAGATATGTCTGGATATCACAGATGAAAAGGTGGGAGTTTCTGGATGAGGAACACATTGTTAACACTTATTTCTTATTTACATGTTCCTTACTTCCCTCAAGCAGCTGAGCCCATAACTAAACCCTGTAGCAACCAAATCATACCTCAGCAGAGGAAAAGAATAAAATGGGGAGGATATGACTATTTTCACCCAAAACTCCCCAAGATAACAGTGAATTGTGTTAATGCTTTTATCAACAGAGGATTTACTCTAAAAAAAATCATTAAAGAGAAAAAAGAGAAAAATATCAGGCCCCCATTTCTCCTCACAAGGTGTGGTTGCATGAACACAATCAAATCCAAGAACTTCAAATGAACAACCATTAAATATTTGTATTTAGCATAGTTCCCCAATAATTACCTGTTCAAAAAGCTGTTTCTGTGATTCAGGTTCTGTATCTTGGACAGCATTGGTTTCCTGCTGTCTCATAGATGCCTTGTGGAGAAGAGAAACACATGAAAATACAGTAAAGAAATTCTTCTGCTTTAGAAAAACATTATCAAAAAGAATGTCCAAACCCCACGCCCCTAAGTTCTGGTTAGTTTTCTGTCATATGAAGAATGGAAAATACTGCATAACAAAAGCACAGGGCAAGGTGGAGAAGAGGCATAGAAGAGTTTTGCATCCAGCCAAGCTATGTTAGGGAAATACCAGTCTTGAATTAATGTTAAAAACCTACCACATGCAGCTCTGAATTGAGAAAGGAGGCTCTGAAGGCAGAGTGCTGTGGAGGACAGTGGCCAGAAGGGCAAGTGGCTGCTTTGCACCTGGCAGAACCTGAGCTGAGCTGGAGCTGAGGAGTGTTACAGTGCCCTGACTGCAGAAACAGCCACCCAGCTGCACTGTGCTCTGTGAAGTGTGTTGCTGAGACACAAGGAACAGCCCTGCAAAGGCTCAGAAAGTGCCCATGAGCTGCAAACTCTTCCATTCTCAGCACCATTTTCATGGCACAGCTGCATGCCATGGTGCCTGGGTTAGTGATTCAGAGCAGAGCCAGGCCTGGCCAGAGGCCACTGTGGAGCCTCTTCATCAATGGCAGAGTTAATTTGCAATCTGGACATGCAGCCCACAGACAGCTGAGAATTCACTAGTCCTTTAAGGAGCTCATTACATTTTTCAACACTGCCACTAACTGTTAAATAATGCATTTACCACTTGAAGCAGTCTGCTGCCTCATGCTAAATACACCTCTGGGCTCACAAATCATAGTATATCAACTAAAATTTTAGTTATGCCTTTTTTCCTTGTTTAGTTTTCCCTATTAATCCTTGCAGAAAAGAATTACTTGAGCAATACTCAACCTTTCTTGCAATTTCATCATCGAGATGTTTCAGTTCCATTTGAAGCTGATCTTGGTGGTAGTTCAGAAAACGCCTTCTTGAAGCATCTAAAAGTTGCAGTTCCTTTACTTTCAGTTCTCTTTTCACCACAGCAAGCCTTCAAGGCCAAAATAAACAGAAATAAACAAATAACAGAAATGATACTGTAAATGTAGAAGGTCAGTACCAAAGAGCACAAACACACAATGCAGTTAGCCCTTAATTACTATGAGCTCATCTCCAGTTTAACAAAGCTTAGGATGGCTGCTCTCTCTCCTGTAAAATGTCCAGTTTTCATTTAAGAGACAAAATTAAATTCACAGACACACATCTTCTAAGGGCAATATCTCCAGTTAAGCTTTGAAGTCCTGTGCCCTGTTTCTGCTCCACTTTAATAAGTACTAGTTTAATGTTGCAAGGATCCAAAACTAGAAACTACTCCATAGAATAACTGCCAGTGTCCTGGTACCTCTTCCTGCACAAAATTAGTCCCAAGTTTATTTGGTAAATATCAAACTCTTTCAAGGAACAAAACCGCAAACTCAAGGATTAGTTTGTAAATAAAGGCTTGCTGTCCTCTTAAACAAACAAACAAACCAACCAACCAGCTCTATAGATTACAGAGATTTAGGAGATGTGCTCAAAAATGTGGTGGTTAGGGACATGTTTTAGTGGTGAACTTGGCAGTACTGGGTTAACTGTTAGACTTGAAGATCTTAAAGGTAATTTCCAACTTAAATGATTCCATGATTACCTGTAGTTTATCTAAGAAATTATGGAGATGTTGAAATTCTCTTAAACCTTCACAACTGCAAAATGTACAAACTTACAGTTCAGCTTCATTGCTATCACTACTCTTTGCTTATAAACTGATACACAAAGCAGTTGTTTGTCTAGATCCACTAGAATTCCAAGACTGTGCACAGTCACTGATCCTGTAAGTGACTCTTGTATCTGCAGTGTGGCTCTGCCCACAATGCAAGTCTGAAGTCTCAGAGTGCAGACACACAGCAGTTGACTGTTTAAGAGACTTCCCAATCTGAAGGAACCAGAAAAATGGCTGGGAGCTGAGACAAGAATATGAAGTGACTTGACCTCTAATCTGTTGTATTCCCTCCAGGGAGTAAGAGGTGAGGTAGTAATACAACCCAGATCACTTAATTCCCAACCAAAATATGACCCACCAGACCACAGTTATCCCACATTACAATTTATACAAATTAGTGGTTATTTCTCCTTTACTCATGGTTTAAAATGTAATAGCAGGCTATAGTAGCCAGACCCCTAATGCTTCCTATATTCTAATACCTCTGCCTCTGTTCTGCCAACTTCTCTTCTTCCAGTAGGATTTTTTGTCTCTGTTCTTCAGCTTCTTGAAGTAATTTCTGCCTTTGATACCAGGCTTCATCTTCTGCTTTCTGTTCCTGTGCTTTGGCTTCTGATTCATGTGCTAATTGTCTACATGGAAGGAAGTCACGTTAATCATTCAAACCAAATATCAAGAAATTACTTGATTACTTCGAAATTGATGACAGCACTAGCAAAGAACTGCTGAAATGAGATGACATGAAAGAATATGGCATCCCCTCCACAGTGACAAAGTACATGAGGAAGAGCTACCATACTGACTGTTAGAGACAACAGGGCATTACAGATGAGTGCAGGTACTCTCTTCCTCACATTCTTAATAAAACCTGGTTTCTAAGGGTGCCTTGGCATCATGGTACCCACTGATTTCAATAGCAAGCTAAGAACTCCTGGCCCTTCAAAAGTTGGGCCCCACAAGGTCAACAGAGCTTTAGGCTCTAGCTATGAGCTTCCAAGTTCAGTGACTTGTAGCCCAATATCTTCTGCTAATTAGCAGACATTTTTTATTTAAGATAAGACTAATGATGTAATGTAAAAACATGTCAAACCAAGTAACTCTCAAGCTTCAGCAGCTATTTCAAGTCCTTTTCCTGAATTTTCTTATCTCTCAAGACTACACATTACAACATACAAAGGCAATTATGTCCACCTGTCCTTCCCAGACTGAGTCTTCAATTTCTCACTAGTACCTTTCTCGCAAGTATTCAATTTCATCTTGTCTGATCTTCTCCCATTTCTGAGCTTGATAATTCACAATGAACATGGGATACTTATTAAACACAGGATACTGTCCTTTTGTAAGTGGTGTGAAGTCATCAAGCATTTGCTGTGGATGGATATCCAGAGGTGTAGCCTCCATAAGATGATAGGCTTCCTTAATCACAACATTAATGTCCACGTTGTTACGATGATGGAAGAAATACTGTAAGAGACATGCTGCCATTTACATTCTACACAAGATTGTGCACTTTTATGTATTTTTACACAAATATATAATTATTTTTAATACACATATCTGGGAATTATGAAAAATAGCAAGATATATATTTCAACAGTTAATTTAAAAAGTTTTTAAAGTTTTCCCTACCAATTCATAAAACATCACCAGCTCAATTGACTTGAGCCAAACTTCTTCAAGGTGGGAAAGGATGCTGTAGTTCTTTTCCTTCTCTTCAAATGGCAGCTGTGTAAGGGATTTGGGAAGCTGGGTGTCAATTTAGAGTGTCCAACAGTGACTCCTACTACTGGATAAACCTGCCTTGACTTTGAGTGTTCAGCCATGAAGCTCAGAAGTTTCTCCTCTTGCAGGACTATTCTTCCTGTCAAAGATCTTATCTACCAAGAAAATCTCTAAATGGTCATTATTAAACATAGCAGTAATGCTATCTGCTTGATGTCAGTCAAATTGCTCATAAGCACATTTTAGAAGTGGAACCCTTTGTCTGCCTATAGAGATTTTTCATAAGAAAAAGAATCTTCTTCCCATGGAATATTAAACATAAGGAAACATTTTAATTTAGCTTCAGAGAACATCCAATAATACTGACTAATTTTGAAAATCTGACAGGAGGATAATGATACAACATCACAGAATTATTGTGTATCATCTCCAGAGGCAGAAGTCCATACTAGATCCTCAAAAAAGAAACAGAATTATTTCGGGCTTGATGAACTATTGAAATTTTAAAAATGGCCTTTAGGGACATTAGAAAGCCTATGAAAGCTTTTAAAGTTCTCCTTGCATGAAACTGCAGGAAACTGCTCAGTGTTTTACTCATTTATTGTGTATTTGTCAAGTACACAGATATGAATTTGGAAATGGATCTCCTTGTAACCTAACAACAGATACAATGTTTTATACATCTTTTCCACATGATTAACTTAAATATGAAAATGTTTACCTCAAAATCTGCTGCTTGATTACAGTGGAGCAAGGGAGCTCTGGAACATATAACATAGGCAATGACAATCATTAGAAAGTATGAAGGATGGTTGGAGAAAATATTGTCGAAGGCTTTCAGCCATTCTTCTCTTGTTAGAACCTCAGATAATAGTGTTTCTAGGAGAGGCCAAGCATAAACCTAAATTATTTGGGAAAATTGACAAAATAATCCATTAGTACAATTTTACCATTCCTTTTAAAGAAACAATGTGATTTTTCTTGCCTTATACCAAGAATCTACTAATTTATGAAAAAGGAAATAAACAGAACATTTCAAGATAAGTTTCACCACCTACTCTAAACATTCAAAGTTAATCTGGGGTGATTACAAATACATTTCTTATTTCACTGGATGTCTAAATGTTCTGTTTAGATTTGTGAAGCTGAAATTGTCCCTAATGATAAACAGGGATTAGAAAATTAATTAATCACACTTATGTCCATGTTAAAAAAAGGTACATTTATAATTTGATGAGTAGAATTTTAAGCAATGTGGACTAGAAAGCAAAGAACTTCTAAAGAACTAAAGTAGCATACATATGATCATGGACAGGGAAAACAGCAGGAAATCAATTATATATTCTTACACTCCCACATAATTCACTGGTATTTAATGAAAACTCCCCCAAACTAGAAATTCATTGAAATAAAAGAACAGTGCACTACTATTCACTGCAGTACATTTTTGTTTACAAAAGCTGTCCAGACTATTACCTGTGAAGTCACATGGTATTTTATTAAATGCTGAAGTAGTTCTTTGTCATGATGTGCCAAAACATTTTCCATCATAGCAAGGACATTAATTGGAGGATTGGGAAAGTACTCAAACCAGTGTTGGCAAAAATTAACTGAAAGAGAACAAGAAGCTGAACACAATCCACTGTAATCCAGAGCAAAAGACTCATGACAACCTTGAAGTTGGGTTACCAAGCTGATGCATTTAAGGTTTTGTTTCAGGCAGCAAAACCTATTTAAGATACTCCCATCTCTTCTGTTTCCGAGCGTTCCTAAACCATTCCCACAGTACACTGCTCCTCCAGCTGCACTGGCATGGGTTTTTGTGTCAGTACACTGTGAACAAGACAGAAGAACTGATCTGGCTCAAATACAAAGTGAAAAAAAAACTATGAGCTGTGGGACTAAGGCATGGGAGGCAGATGGGAATACTTAAATCAGTGTTTCTGTCTCACAAAACTACAGCCTGGATCAAGTAATTTTTAACGTACTAAGAATAATTTCTGTAAACTTGGATACTTATTCACCAACAGCATGTGGCTGCAAAGTGGGTATGTATGCTTGGCAGCATATACCTTCTGTAGATTTAGTAGCAGCTGCAACAACTAATTTAAGTGTAAAGCACTTTAATTTAGAATGTTTCTTCAGAAGACTGCCACAGCTAGTATTCAGACAAATGTCTAGTTTTGAGTTACCACATGCTAAAGACAACTAAACAGAGTTTAGTTGAGAGAGATTCAAACCTTGAAAAAGATCATTCCCTGTTGGCTGGGAGCAGGTGACAGGTGGGGTGGATGGCTGTGACTACTTTTCCCACGTCTCAGAGACTTAATTATTGTGATATAATTACACTAGATACATATGGGTTTGCAAATGCTAGATACATTTCAATTAGACTTTACAAACACTGTTAAAACTGATAACTTATTGCTAGAAACGCTGCAAAAGGAAGTCTCATATTTTGAGGTTTTTGTTTTAAGCTCCATATTAATTCCTGGTAACACCATGGTGACCTATAAATAAGGAAATAACTTACTCATTTGAGCAGGAAAAGCTCTTTTGCTTTGGAAAGCTTAAACATGTTGAAGCATATCTGAGTTTTTAAAATCATTGCTTACCTACTACTGTAGCAACAACTTCAAAGCAGATCAGCTGGTTGTTCTGGAATAATTTTACAAATGGGAATGCTAGCAAAGGCATGTAAGGTGTCTCAGCAAAGATAGCAGACCAGTGAGCTAGAGCTGACAAGGTCCTGTACACAGAGACAAACAAAAAAATGTTGTAGGAAACATTGATCCAAAACCAAATAAAAATATAGCATGTATTTTACAACCACAACATAGAAATATTGTGAACTTCAAGACAGATGCAGGATTGTAGGAGTTACCAGAACAAAACACCATGGGCACTACCATGTCATTTTAGAAATTTTCTTACAGCTGTTTCCAGCTACTGGATACATTTCGGATGACTATTTGAAAATAAAAATCAGTACTATTTTAAATAAATACAAATATATATTTTACCTCTGTAGAACTCTCAGCAGTTTCCCACTTTTGATAGGATACTCTTTCTGAATATTTACAAATGCACTGTGGATTCCCCTATCTATCAGGCTACTGAATGCCAAGTGGTTTTCAGGAAGTTGTAATAAGGAACGCCAAACAAACATCCTGCAATTAAAATGCAGCCTTAGTCAAGGAAATTCTTTTTCATAGGCCAGTAACCACAAACAATTTTATTTTGTGCAAGAATGAACATGCACATAAAAAACACCTGTACTTAGCTGGATATTCTCCAAATCCTTTCAATAAGGCCTGTAGACGTTTCTTGTTTAATCCACCTGGTAATTCATTCTACAAAACAGGAGATCAACAATAAATGTAACCATTTTCTCTTTCTTTGCACTCTAATCAATGAGAGTGGCTAAATATTGAAGTTTATCACATAGTTTCAAAGAAAAAAATCAAACATGTATTGCTGTCTACTACATAGTCCCAGGAACTTCAACAACAACAAAAAGGTAATAATCATTTATTGTCTCCTGAACTCAAAGAACAGCTGCCATTGATTTCAGTCAGAAGCAGATCAGACCCAAACTGGCTGAACTGTGTACAAATAAATGATGCATATAGCAAACTGTCTACAAATAAATGATGCATATAGCAAACCATAAAGAATACTAACATAAGAAATAGATCATATGGTGACACATAAGCAGGAATATATATATATATATATATATACACACACACACACAAAAGGCACAAGGTAAAGACAGAGAGAGAAAATGGCACTGTGATGACAGAGGGGAATAAATGTAACTCATCTTCTAAATAATTAAGAAAAAAAGGAAATGGATTCTAGGCAGACATTTTAGATGTGCCAGTTGGCTTTCTGCAGGAAAGCAGATGAGATCTAGCAAATACCAAATGTGTCACAAGTTGCTTGAACAACTGCAGAGGTACCCCAGACTGGAGGCAGCTATGACTGTGTCACATACTGTAGGAGTAAAGGCTATGTAGAGAGAGAAAATGGTACTAAAATTTCCTTAATCCCTGCTCTGCTCAAATATCCAAGTGCTTCAGTGCCTGAATTTATTTTTTAAAGCAAATGGCAATGAAATATAAACACTGCAGACTGAAGGACAAAATATTTGCAATTTCTTCCTACCTCTTTATTTTCAAGTGATGTATTTGCTTGCAGTTTCAGCAATCTGCTTTGAATTTTGCTTTGTTTGGATTTCCATGGCCCCTTTGACCTTTCTGAAGTCACTTTTGTGATCAGTTTATTTGCCTCTGATGTGTACTTGGGCCCATCTTCCACAACTTTGAGCGTGAATGGTGGAGGCTAGTATTAGGTGCAAATACCTTGGTTAAAATCTTGTAAAACAGATTACACAGAAATATAATTTGTTGTTTATTTTATATGCTACATTTTTGAGTATGATGACC
This sequence comes from Agelaius phoeniceus, assembly GCF_051311805.1. Classification (NCBI taxonomy): domain Eukaryota; kingdom Metazoa; phylum Chordata; class Aves; order Passeriformes; family Icteridae; genus Agelaius; species Agelaius phoeniceus. The sequence continues at coordinate 142,885,673 of NC_135265.1, read as the reverse complement.
ATAAAAAGAAGACTAGAACCACATTTATACTATAAATAAACAGATATAGATTGTATACTCCTGGAAAAGGATGTCACAAATAAAATTGCTCTAACTATGGGAAGGTTTATGTAGCTTCCAAGCTAACTCAAACATCATGTTATTCCCTTGCTTGACAAACAGTAAAAATATAATTGGGATACTATAGATGTGTATCATGCACTGTTAAGGTTATTTACTTTAGTGTGTTTCTCAATGTCATTAAAATATTTTGCATTTCTATAGTACCAGTTAAAAGAATACAGAACACCTTTACAAACTTTAATTAGTCTTCAGTGTCAGGCAGGTATTAATTAATTCAATGCTGGAGATTGTGAAAGCAAGTGACAAAGTGGATATCCCAGTTCATGTCAAACCATCAGCAAAAGTGCAAATGGAATGCGTGTGACATATTTACACATCCTTCCTCAGCTCCAGCTCCATCATTATCCAGAGCTGCTTACTGTTTACTTCAAAGACATGGTGATTAAAGATATATGGAATTCTGTATTAGAAACCTGACTCCTATTAATAAATTAATGTAACAAAATAAGAACTGGTATGTAGAATGTTTGTTATTTAGGGAGGATTAGGAGTGTATGATTGTGCCATAAATGATGGGTGCTGGTATCCAATAACACAGTAAGAAGAATAAAATCACAGTAACAAAAACACCATTTGTGCCCACAGTTTAAGAGAGCATTAGCTGCAAAGTATTTCCTGTAGGAAATGGAACAGACGAGGCACAATTATTCTGTTTCCATCTCCTCCAAAACACCATTACAAAAAGAAATTGATGCACACAAATTGCTATAGAAAGAAATACCATCTCCCCCTTCCAACACTATATATACCTCAAAAACACCAAGTTACCTGACAGGCTGGAGGAACTATGAAGGAAACTGTACAAATCACTTTTTCTTTATTTGTATTGTTAAATATGACACCTCTGCAAACTACTGCTGCTGCAGTCTGCTTATGCAGCCAAAGATCATCTCTAAGAGGACTTACTATTGTTTTAAGAAATGTAAAATACTCTACCTTATTTCCTTCTTGAGTCAAAGCTTGGACACTGTATAAGTTAAGGCTCCCATTTTCCATTACTGAAGCAATATACCGTCCATTTGGGCTAATCACAGCTGTACTAATTCCCTCTTCAGGACTCCCAATGTCAAAAAGAAGTTTGCATGTTTCTATATTGATAAATCTCATAATATTATCTTGACTTAACACTCCAAGGACCTACAAGTTAAAAGGATTCAACCATTAATACTGCCAATGTAAAACAAAGTGGAATACCTGGAATACCCAATTCAGCAACAACATTCCATGAAGCTAAAGGAGCAAAGATTCAGTACAGTAACTTTCCTTTTGTATCATATATCTCTACAACCCCAGAGCCCCCCAAAAGCCCTCCAAGTACAGGTGTTGAATCCACTATCCAAATACTCCTGTCTTGAGCTTTATGAAAAAACTGACCTGATTGGAGCCCCCATCAAAACTGTCAGGGAGGAATTCCAGGTGACGGACAGCTCGCACCTTCTCTGGCATCTGGATTATTTTTATCAACTGCTTTAATTCCAAACACCATAAGTGAAGATGATTTGATTTCCCACCAGCTACCAAAGTCCGACCATCCCTGCATCACAGGGAAAGCTTCCATCAGCACACTATAATTTCAATTACTGTTAGCTAAAAAGAGAGATTGTTCATTTTGTTCTATGCCCTCAAATCACTTTTGAATTTGCCATTATTCCTGTGATACTCTCCTGAAAGAACAAAATAGCTCCGAAATAATAGAATTTGCTTTAGTAAAGGATAGGATATTATTGTTAAAGGATATTATAAAATAAAGTTTAAACATTATTTTAGTGGTCATTAAAAATCAACCTTATTTATTTCAACTGTTATGGGACTATAATAAAAACTGCTACTGATCTTTGCTGAAAGTATCAGTCACAGCAGAGTTCAAAAGCTTATTATAGTAGATAGCTCAATACTTCCACAAAGTATTACAAATAAAGAAAGAGAATCTGTTTAAAACCATATTTTTAATAGTCTGCCTTTAGAATGTTTAAAATAGCAATTTACCTGGTAACAGCAAACACCTTATAAAATAATACAGAACCTTCTACAGGAGGTGACAACTGGTATTTACAGTGAAGAGTATCAAATTCCCATGCAAAAACAGAATTATCTTTGAAACAGCTGAGAATGGTGTTATTCAGTGGAAGAAAAAAAACCTGGAAGAATATGGAAAAGAAAAAAAAATGGGATGTTGTCAAGAAAGTACATTTAAAATTACCAAAGTGCATGGCAAAATAAAACATGGCAGGTGTGGCTATTACTGTGACAGCCTAGAGAAGAGTAGGGTTGCTCTCCTTGCACTGGCTAAAATGTGTTGTACCCTTTGCTAAGCCAGTTTAACTCACTGAAATAACTGTTAAATTTTATCTGTCTTGTTTTTATGACTGTTAAACTTTATTGTTCCCAATGAGTGCAGCAAGGACGCAATATAAACGCTGGGGACATCAGTGGCTGAGATTAAGTCAGTGCTACAAAGTTCGTAGTTTTGGTGTGAACGATCTCTTGGGGCCTTGAAAATCTGGAAATGTGGATATGTGGGCTGGGTTTCATCTTAGTAACTGAAAATTGGCATTCAGGCCAAATGAGTCACTTGACAGTGAGCAAAAGTAACCTGTGGGGAAGAGTCATTTCAGCTACCAGAGTAATTTATGTTCAGACAGACTGAGCTGTCTGTCCTCCTTCAGGGTCCCTGAGGAAGACCAGACAAAGAATTGAGAGCAGATGAATTTTGGTAAACTGGAATACTGAACAGTTGGTAATTTTCTGCTTTGCCATAGAAAAATACCACAGGATGGTCACAAGCAGCTGTTGAATCAACAGTGATGCTTTGGAAATGATCATTGTAGATGTGCTGTATTCTCATCTGTCTCACCTGCTGTCTGTTCACTCTGCATCTCAGTCTCTACATTTTTAAATTAGCTTTTCCCCATGCCAACCTAACAGAAGGTCTATGTTGGAGTGCAACTGGGCTCAAGAGGCACCAAAAAGCACATAAGATGGGTGTGACACTGCTACAGTGGCTCAGAGAGCAAGCAACAATCCAGCTTTGCACACTGAGTGTCAGGCCTGCAGTCTAATAATAAATCTGAACTTCAGTAAAGCACATATCTACCTGTATGTCTTAGACTATGGGATGAGAACAAATACCATTATTCTAAAGACAGGAAAATGAAATCTAGATCATTTGCATAATGTCCTATAGGAAATGGCAGCACCAAAGAGAGCAGGCTCCTGATTCCCAAATGTGATCTATTAATTCAATCATAATCTCTACTGTTTGGCTGTAAAAGTTTTTCCCATACTGCAACATCCTCATCCTACCAAATTCCAAGAGCCACTTACCAATAAGAAGTCCCCACACACAGCCTACACAAAGAAAGAAAGACACTGAGCACTAGAAAAATCTCCACTAGAGAAATGCATCCATCTTTGGAGGAAAGATGTTATAATTATTTTAGCAACATGTGCTACACAACAGTTTTAATAAAACAAACAAACAAAAATTTATGGATGATCTTTCCCAGTAATTGCTAGGTGACTATTTTAAGCTGACAGAATTTCTGCCTGATCCAGAAGTGGGTGAGGACACTCAAATGAATAGCCTGGTTCTCTGCAAAAGCAGCATGGCTTTTTAGTGGCCAGCCTGACGAGAGGCTTGGTTTGAAGTGGTGTTTGTCAAACTATTCACTGCAGGGCAGCACGTGTGCAAACCATGCTCAGGCACTGGGTCAGGACTTTCTGTAGTACCTAGACCAAAGTGTGACATTTGGTGGCGCAGGCAGACTTGTTTAAAATAGTGTAATGCTAAGGGAGACCTACATAAACCACTCCCTGACACAAACATGTCATCCTTCTCATCCTGTGCTGCTCCAGTGTGTCTGTGCTGCAAACAGAACCAAAGAAACCACTAGGCTGAGAAGCAGTGATTTCTTTTTGCTGAGTTCCTTTGCAGCCTTGTTTGTTCCCACATTCAGAGCTTTGCCTGCACAGACAGAAGAGCTTTGGAATAAGAAGCTGAATGAGGCAGCTGGTGGTGACTGTCTGAAGTTACCATTATGACACCAAAACTTTTTTTTAACAACACCCTTAAATCCTACTACCATGCAGGTCGGAATCAATCTACACAGGTCCTCTGAGCCCACCCTAGGCTGATGCAAGGTCAACCTAGAAGATGGGTCCAACTTCCAAGTTAAACTGGGTTAGTCAAGGTCATGTCCAAACAAATTTTGGGTATCTCTAAATTTGGAAGTTCCTTAAAAGTTCCCAGGAGATCTTTGCAACTACTGAGTCATTATTTCAGTGGTCTGGGTGATGTGATGGGATAAAAGTTGAGATGTCAAAAGATGATAAAAAAGATTCATCTGTATTTTAAAGACTATTTACAAGTAATGTGATTTTAATATGTGATGTTGTACCTCCTGTGGTGTGCTTGTTCACCTTTAGCAGTTGCTCTTTACTCACCTTTTGTATACCCACAGACTGATGAACATTCAGCTTCCTTATTCTTTGAAAGGTGTCCAAGTCCCACAGTTGAGCTGTATCAGTGGAAGTGGTGATGGCATACTTGCCTGAGCCATGGACAGAGATGGAAGACACAGAAGATTCATGGCCTCTCATCCAACTAACTAGCTCCTGGGTTCCTGCAGAAGTTGATGAAAAAGATATGAAAGCCATTCAAAGTGGAACAACTACTACTTTAGTCTTTATTGTCAACACTATGCTGTGAGAGACTTTTAAGCATAACTAGTATATAACCATTTGCCATCACAGCCCAAAACACAAGAAACAAAGGTATCAGTCTTCATATAGGTATTATACCTTAGAGGAACAACCTTCTCCTCATCTCTAAATAACATTTTACAAGTTATGCTCAGTTCTGCACAGAAAGCCAGCTTGCACAGACTTGATTCATTCAGCCTAAAAATCAAACTTAAAAAGCCATGAACAATGTGATCAGTTAATTTCAGCATGCCTCACAGAATATCTGATGTGAACACCCACAGAAGCTGAGACTGAATGTTCTGGTTAGAATTCTGCACTTGTTTTTACTTGTGGACAGAATGTGTGAATGATTACACAACTATTTACAGGTGCAAAGAAAAAAGGTTTAATGACAACAGGCTATGACTACAGAAAGGCAGAGTCAGAAAGCAACAGCTCATTAATTCTTTTAGAACCTTAAACCTTTTTATGCTGTGCACTGCATTCTAAGGAAATGGTTCCTCTGACTACGACGTCTCCCACTTGTGACTGCATGACCACTAATCTTCCCTCAGCAACCAAACTGCACTGGTGGCAATTACACTGTTTACATTGGGTGGTTTGCCTGGCAGCCCATGGAGTGGTTCCAGCCACTGCTGTGGCATCAAAGATAGGAAATGGCTATAAAGCAGCTCATAAAGACCAACAGTCAAACTTTCTGCTGTGCTTACAGACAATGGAGTGCTTAAAGCTGTCATCACCTGAGAGGTGACATGGGATTGGAGAGTGTCTTCTAAAGAAGGGGATGGAGCCCAACAGGTAAGAAGTGTCTAATACCCTAAGGAACTGCACTGATTTGAGTGAGTACCATTCATATTTTAGAACATTCTTCAGTATGACTTGATATCTGGAAACAGCACTACATGAACATGCAGTATTCTCTGGAATAATAAAGATTTCTCTAAGTGCATCCAAATATCTAATTTTGGTCTTGCTGTTGTTGAAAGGAAGAGAAAGAGTGCAGGGGATTTCAGACCTTAACTGTGACTCTTCCTCTATTTTGAGGAACATTGTGCTACATTAAAATCTTTACAGATAATCTCAAGCCCTAAAACTGTAGATGATTCCTACAGCTTTTTAAAAATACTTAAATCCAGAGAATAATTGGATATAATGGAGACATTACAAATGCATTTTCTGATAGGTAAAGAATAATTTATGAAGAATGAATTGTGACTGCCCTTCACCATTTTACTTCTAATCAAGACAGAGACACACAGCTGTAATGTTAATTTTTAATATTGCTTTTCAATAAGGATATAGAATTACTTGAATACTCAAAAGTATTGACATTTCTTTTAGCATACATTGTCACTTTGTTCAAATATTTTACTGTAAATATAGTCAAGAACTTGTTCAGTCACAAACTATCATACTGGTTTTGGCTTTATTTTAATACAGTACCTCATTCTAAGTAAACATATAAAAAACTGCTTAAAAAAAAAAGGTAACATACCTAACTGCAATCCTGTGGTGGACTTCAGTTAAACAAATGCCTGTGTGACTCAGTGAGAATAAAGAACTTTGGCAAAGCAAAGGGTTCATTTAGGTTCATTTACCCAAGGACTACAACCAACACAGGGCCAAACTTTTCAGACAGATGGCATGAAATACATAGTATAATTTCCATAAAACAAATTATTGAAAAATGTAAGATCAAAACTAAAATTATGTAAGTTTTCATGCCAATACAGATAGCATTTAAGCCTTGAAATTTCTCCTTACCTGTATCAAAGCACTTAACAGAAAAATCTGCCAAAGCCACGAGGAACTCTGTCTTTCTGCGAAGATTAAATGCCAAAGCAGTGCAAGCCTGCATTGTTCTCTGAACAAGGTTGAACCTATTTAAAAATACACATTCTCATTGTGTTAGGAAGCTTAGGTTCATTTAATGTCAAGTGAAGTAATAATTGGTTTCAATATATTTTACAGAGAGAAAAAAAATAAACTCAGAAGAAGGGAGTAAGGAAATAATATCCAATTATAATAGATCTAAAAATCAGTGCTAGTATTTTAAAACTCAGTAGTAAAATGCTGAAAGACTGGTTGATGTATTTCTGCAAATGAAAGCACTTGGTCTAGTCTACTGTAATTTGTGGCTCACTCATTGATCTGTACTGGCCCAAGAGTAAATTCTGGTGGTAGCCCTTAGGTTCTATGGCATTGCTGTTCTTTTTCCAATTGCAAGCCTCTGATCTTTTTGAGCAGCTAAACCAATGAAATAACATTTAGGGAGCCTACACGAGACACTGGATTGAAGTTTCAGCCCTGAGCAAATGATTACCTATTTAAAACTATCTAGTTAAAACCTGACCTGTGGGATCCTGACCAGGCAAGTTCCACAGCCCTGAATGCTACAGATGCCTCAGACAATTAAATTCTATTAAATATCTATTTCTATCAATTATTTCTTGATAGAAATATTCTTACCTGTTCCCATTCAAGTCAAAAACATATATATTCCCTTGGCGGTCTCCAGCCAGGAGAGAATCCCCAGAACTGTCAAAAGCCACATTCAGAAAATGTATTGTCTTGGAATGGTACCCTTGGACACTGTGAATGATGTTCACCATAACTCTGTGAAGAAAGCCAGCAAAACAACCATGCTTAGAATCATTTTATTACCATTTATAACTGTAAGACATAGGATTAAAATATTTCTATCTTATGATTTTACAATTCTGATTTTCCATGTTCTATGAAAAATTTCCCATGAAACTCATGTATTTTTTATATAAAAAATATATTACAAAGGAAGTAATTCACTGGGTTGGAAGGTGGGTGGGAGACATGTAAGGCGAATGGGGGAAATTCACCATTCACAATCCTTTTGTGTGGTTCCTGGTTACCTGATTTCCATTATTAATAAATAACACTAATTTATACTGATGTATCTGAAAGCCTAATTCAACACTGAGCAAGGAACCTGGCTCATCATTACCACTGCAAAGAAATGTTCTAGAAAACTGAGAAGCTGTGCACTACTGTAAGAAACCAGTCTGTTTAGATGTGGGGAAAACCAGCTTTAATATCACTTCTTTTCACAGTCTTCAAAAGTACTGGGATTGTTAAGCTTGGAAAAGAGAAGGCTCTGAGGTGACTAATTGTGGCCTTCCAGCACCTGAAAGGAGCCTACACGGTGGAGAGAGACTTTTGACAACGGCCTGGAATGACAGGACAAGGATGAATGGCTTCAAACTGAAAGAGAGTAGGTTTACATTACACATTAGGAAAAAAATCTTTACTGTGAGGGTGGTGAGACAACCAGGCTCCCTAGAGAAGTTCTGGATGCTCCATCCCTGGAAGTGTTCAAGGCCAGGTTGGATGGTGCCCTGAGCAGCCTGGTCCAGTGGAAGGTGTCCAGGCCCATGGCAGGGGGGATGGAACTAGGTGATCTTTGAGGCCCCTTCCATTCCAAACCATTCTGTGATTCTATGAAGAAAGCTTTATTTATTACTATTCATCTGAGCTATTATAAAACAAAAGTTTCCAGTTTGCCCCTTCTATCCTTGTATGGTGCTGTCCACATAAAACAGAGCCAGATGCAGAAATGTGCAGAATAAGCTGTAAGAGGAGGAAGGGTTTTCCAGGAAGCGGGAGATTGAGCTTTGGAAGATCTGCTATTCCTGGATTTATTGCCTAACACTGAACAAGCCAATAATTTTGTATTATCACTTGGATGTGAATTCAGTTAAGCTAAACACCAAAGCTGTGCCAGATATTGGCAGGCTGATTAAAGACTGCAGAGCAGTTGCAGAATGCTCTGACCATGGTTATATGAGATGCTGCTAGCTCTGAGACACAGAATATGCTCCCCAGCACCTTCATGGGGCTGGGGGGTTTGTTACAAAGTCTGAGTGAGCACATACAGCTATGGTGCAGACTAGAGATAAAACTAATTGCACCTGACTGTTAAGCCCATTCTTTTCTTCAATAAAAGGGCCATAAAAATGAAATTAGAAAGATAAAATATTTTAAAGTGTAACTGAAATCTAGTGATGTTTGTGTGGGATTATGACATTAAAGACCCTAACAAATGAAGTATGACTTCTGCTTCTAAAACCACCCTGACACACAAGTACCTATCGCTGCCGCTACAGCACCTCCCAAGACCTTTCCAACGCCACTCTCTGCCTTTCAAGTTTCCCTGCAACTGAACTAAGCCAGGAGAACAGAGTTAGGAGTTCACGGGGCTGCCTCCAGAGTCCCCCAGGACAGAGGCCCCCAAAGCAGCATTTCAGCTGCTGCTCTTCAGCTTAGACCAGGCAGTATTTACACAGCACACCACACTGCGATTAATCTCCTGGAATTCCCCCATGGCATTTTATTCAATACACCTAAAGCAGGGCAAGTGCCCGGCCGAGCTGAGCAGCCTGAGCGCGGGGGTGTCACCACCTCCTTGAGGAGCTGCTCCACCTTCAGGAGCGAATCTCATTAATGCATATAAATATCTCAAGGGCGGGTGCCAAGAGGATCGGTGCCAGACCCTTTTCGGTGGTACCCAGCGAGGAGGGCAGGACGAGGAGCAATGGCCTTGAACTAAAACACGAAAGTTTCACCTCAACGGGAGGAATAACTTCTTCACGTTGAGGATGGCAGGGCACCAAACAGGCTGCCCAAGGAGTGGTGGAGTGTCCCTCTCTGGAGACATTCCAAGCCCACCTGGACCCTGCTCTAGGTGGCCCTGCCTTGGCAGGGCTTGGACTGGATGATCTCCAGAGGCCCCTTCCAACCGCAGCGAGTCTGTGACCCGAGGGGAACGCGCTCCTTGCGTTATTTGACCGGCTATCCCAGGGCTGCCCCTTCAACCACTCTGCAGAGGCTCAGGTGGGCCCGGGCCGGCCCCGCCCCGTCCTCCCGCTCCTCTCGGGCAGCCGCTCTCCCCGGCCCGGCCCCGTTACCCCCGCGGTGCGGCCGCCCCCGCCCTGCGGCTCCAGATGGGCCCGCGCCGCCGCTCGCCCAGATCGCAGCGCTCCATCCCCGCCCGGCGCCGCCGCTCCCGCGCTGCCCTCAGGGCTCCGCCCACGCTCCGCGCCGGGGGGCGCCGCTCGCGTGGTACAGCCCGCTCCCGCTTCCCCAATGGGGAGGAGCCGCAAGGGTGGCGAGCGCTCCCCCCCAGATATCGGGGAATGGAAGCGCTCCAACTGCGGCCTCGCGGGCTGCTGGGAGTTGTAGTTTCCCTCGCGGGTGTCGCGCGGCGACCTGGGTGGGTACGGAGAGCGGAGCGCGGCCAGCGCCGGGCAATGAAGTAAAAACGAGTGAAAACGTCGCGTCCTCATAGGCAAGTGTGTTTATAACGCAGTGCAATAGGTCACTCAGAACGTGGCTTCTGCAGCCTGTCGCAGGCACAGGACTTGCTTCCCTCCTGTTGCCCGCGCCCCCGCATTACAAGCGCCTCTCAGGAAGGCAGACCCTGCCTGACCTGACCGCCCCGTCGCCCAGAGGCGGTGGCTCGCTCCTCGCTCCGCCCCCGGGGCGGGACTCCCGGCGGCCGGGGCGGGGCCGGAAGCAGCGGCGGCGGCTCGGCCGAATTCGGTGGCGCCACGTCTGGCTCGGGGCCCCCTCCGTGACTGGGCGGCGGGAGTGGCTGAGCCCTCGTCTCGTCTCTTCTTCAGTGGCCGGTTCGCGGCGAGGCCTCGGCGGCGGCCAGGCACGGCTGCATCATGTCGGACCTGGGGGACTGGTTCCGAAGCATCCCTCTGATCACGCGCTACTGGTTCGCCGGCTCCATCGCGGTTCCGCTCGTGGGCAAGCTGGGCCTCGTCAGCCCCGTCAACCTTTTCCTCTGGCCTGACGCCTTCATCCACCGCTTCCAGGTACGGGCCGCACTACCGCTCCCGGCGTGCCCCGCGGCGCTTCTACAGTAGCTCACGGTGACTCGCTGCGCGCGCGGCCTTCTGGGAGTTGTAGTGCGCGGGAGCGCTGCGGGGCCTCGCTGGGGCTACGCGCTGGGCCGGTCGCTCCCCTGGCTCCGCGGCCGCGCTGGAGGCGCCGTGCACCGACACAGCGCCCAGGGATGACCGGGGGGAGCAGAGCCCCTCCGGGGGGAGTGGAGCCGCTTTCCCGCTCAACCTGTACAGGGCCTGCGGGCAGAGCACCGCGTAAATCCGGGCCCAGCCCGCAGGCCCAAGGGCCCCCACCGCGGTGACGGGCTGCGCGTCCCTGCCAGGGTGACAGGAGGAGGGCTGTTGCCCCTGGCAGCTCTGTAATTCGTATTGTGCCTCATCCTGGTGTGTTTTTTCCTACATTTTTTTGTGGGAGTTGTTCTGGTGGGCACTGGTTGTTGTGCCAAGGAGCTCTGTGGCTGTGGCTACAGGTGACTTGCCCAGCTCTGTGTCATCGTGTGGCCGTGGCTTTGGGAGCTGTAACTCTGGGCCCAGGCTGCGGCTGGCCCGGGAGCTTTTGAGGCAGAGCTACAAGAGAGACATGGAGGTCCTGGGGTGGGTACAGCGGGGGCAGCAAAGGTGATCAAGGAACTGGAGCATCTCTGATGAGGAATGGCTGAGGGAGCTGGGCCTGCTCAGCCTCGAGGGGAGAGGACTGAGAAGGGAACCTCAGCAGTTTCTATAAGTATCACAAGGGAGGTGATAAAAAAAGATAGACAAATGCAAACGGGTAGAAACTGATGGATGGGAAGTTCCACCTGACCTGGGTGACCATGCACGCTAACAGACTGACCAGGGAGGCTGTGGAATCTCCCTTGCTGGAGTTATCCAAGAACTGTCTGAGTGCAGTCCTGGGTCATGTGCTCTAGAATGACTGAGAATGCTTGAGCAGGGAGGTTGGCCCAGATCACCCAGGTCCCTTTTCATGTGACATATTCTGTGATTCTGTAACGGAGTGCATTTGCACCTTCTGGTTTGGAATTTGAAAAACCTTCTCTTTGGGATTGTCAACTTCTGTGCTTAGATATGCTCCTAGTAAACCAACAGCTGATGCCTTGAGGTGTCAGACATGCAGTGTTTCTGGGTACAATAGCAATATCAAAAGTGGTCTCAAATTGGACATATTTTTCCTTGCACTGTGAGGTTACAGATTCAGTGCTGGGGGGGAGCACTCATTGGAGGAGCTCAAAACTAAGAAAGAGAAGAGATTTCAATTTTTAAATTTTTGTTATCTCGTTATATCTTCACTGAAGAAGATATAATGAGATGACATAACAGAAATTTAAGAAGAAATTGAAGAAAGGAGAAGAAAGAAAAAAAAATTAAAGCCATGACTCTCTCTGTACCTTGATTCATGTATTGTTCACAAAATTTAGTAGCATAAATGACTGTTTTTTCCTCTAGTTCTGTTATTCCTTCTTGAACTGTGATGTTCAGGATTCTAATACTCAGTTTGGAAATGTTAAAGAAATGTTTGGAAGTGTTAAAGCTGCTTAAAGAGCTCATTCATGAATGACCGTTTTCTGTCCTTGCTATGTGCTGCCATGCAGTTGGCTGTGCCCAATATTCATAGCTGGGAGGCTGTCCCAGAGCAGATCCCAAATGCTCAGAGCAGAACGTGCTGGCTGGAGTGGTACACTAAAGGCTGTGGAGTCTTTGGCCTCTGTTCAACAGAGAAGAAGGGTTTTGTATGACTGGTTTTTAAATGGGGTAGCATCCTTGCCCAGTAAATCTCTTTTGCACTGCATTAAAGACTCACTGCTGCAAAGATGTGATGGAAAGCAGTTTGCAAAGTTGTGTGTTATTTCTGGTGTAGTCTTAATAGCTTTGCTTACCAGATTGAAAGAAAACACCACAACTGAAAAGCTGCTGAAGCTGGAACAATCGATACTGGGGCTATTTTTAATCTTCTTCTTGATGTTCCAAGTTTTCATTCATTATCAAGTAATGAATGTAAATAAAAAGCCTGTGCACATGAGTTCATTCTGCAGTTTATAAATAAATCTTTCTCTTTTGATCTGGACAGATCTGGCGGCCAATAACGGCAACTTTCTTCTTCCCAGTGGGACCTGGAACGGGATTTCTCTACTTGGTGAATTTGTATTTCTTGTATCAATATTCCTCACGACTAGAAACAGGTATGTTGTCCATTAAATTGTATGCACCTGCTGAACCCTGCCTGGAGCTGATAAGAGATGGCTTATCTCTGTGCCAGCTTATGTTGGTCAGTGTGAAACCACTCTGAAAACTGATTTTCTGTGGCTGGCTCCTTCCCTTTGTCTATTTAGGATCTGAACTCAATACTTGTTTCAGTAGGAGGGCCTAGTGCTTTTAGATGCTGGATTTAAGGAAATGAGTGAGACAGATTAAAAGGTGATGTTTAACTCTGATTTTTTGTACCTGCTGTTTTTAATCAGAGAAGGATGATAGAGCATAATGTAATAATGGGCTTATCCATTGGGAGAAAATAACATCAATTTTTTCTTGTTTTAATAGGGATGCTTATTGTGTTATTCTGTTGTCTGTGTTGAATTGAGAGATACCTCCTTCAAAGGAAGTCTACCCTTCTGCCTAACAGATATGTAGAAAAGTTAAGAGATTAGAAGGATTTTCAGTTAAGGGGGAAAATTAAGTGAAAAAAGGAGATCAGATAATAGATAATTTCTCTCAAAAAAAGGGATTGTTGGTACAAGGTAGCTTCGAAACTGGTTTCCTTTTGCACTGCCCAGTTCATTAAACCTAGACAAAAATTGGTTCAATTGACATAAATAATTAAAATATTTGCAAAGCCAGACTCTTCCTGAAAGCCTTTGTGAACAAGAGTTTCAGTATCATTCTAATGGAGTCTAGAACTGATGGTGTAAAGGGGAATGCATTGGAAGGTGATGCTGGGAAGTCCCATGGAGAGGAGATCCCTGGTAGACCTGCCCTCCAGAGAGTATTGTGGAATCACATTTAAGACTTAAGAAGAGTGGTAGGGAAAGGCATGAGTGGTGCCAAATTGTATTTGGTTGTTTTCTTAGTGGAAGTTAAATACTGGTTTAATAGCTAGAAATGGTTCCTGCTTCCTTTTGAGCCTGTCTGCAGTGGTTTATGAGCACATGAGAGTGCTCACAGTTCTGACTGGGCAAAGGTCGGTGTAGTAAGAGTTTCTGGTTAATTATGCAAATTAAGAGACCTCACTGCTTGTAGATATACTTACAAAATGCTCTAGTTGTTTGTGCTGTGGCACAGATCTCATGAAAGGGAGTAAATTTCTGCTGTACAACAGATCTGGATTTTGAAACTGGGAAGTCATCTGTGTTGTTTGAACCAATGCATTTCTTTTATATTCCAGTCATTTTTCTGGGTATAAATGAAATCCTTGGTTAGGTTGGCTGTTTCTCTGAAAAAGGCCTGAATCCTTCTGTAGTTGGAAAATAGATAAGTTGCTGATAGTGTTTACAAGTGGAACTTTGCATTGGTCTGTGCCTGCTTTTGTCTGTGAAACTGAGAAAGTGAAACTGCTATTTTCAGCATTGTGCATGGTTTTTGAGCATACACTGCTGCTGCCTGCCAGCTTCAAATTTAGCTGTCAGAAATACCAGTATGGTTTTGTGCTGTGCTTGTGCTTTCCCAACAGCCTGACCTGTGACTTCCAAAGGAAAGGGGGATTGGTGTGGTTTTGTTTTGCTTTGGTTGGAGAAGAGCATAACAAATATCAACCGAGTAAGCAGAATATGCAGAGTTCACCCCCCAGCTGTGTGAATGATGAGATTTATGTAAATTATGAGTCTGCAGCTCTTCCCAGATGACTGCATTATACCCTGGGCCTCATGGAAGGACCTGTGGGGTAGAGCTCACCCCATACCTGTGCTGAGCTCTCTGGCAGTTTGTAGTCCAATTCCCTTAGATGTTCATGGAAAAGTCAAATGGTTTGTCTAATACTCTCATTAGCAATCTTGTAGATAATGAGAAGTGAAAAAATTTAGAATAATAATAATAATAGCTTTGATTTCTTCCAGTTTTGGAAGGATTCCTGAGCTGGCCTTTCTACAGCCTTAGTCAGCTTCTTCTCTTTGTTTGTTTTTATTTGTTGTATGGCAACAGTAAGGAAAAAACCTTCAGTTTCTGTAGTTTTGCAACATTAAAACTTTCTGATATATTTTTCAAAGCATGTTTTTTTCCTTTGCATGGCTGACCTTAAACAATAAAACTGGTATTTTAGTAATTTTGTTTTACATAGGCTATTCTAAAAAGCTAATGCTTAAAAGTAGATTTCCTTCATTTAAGAATACTTCTATGAAGCTGAGCAGTGCTTACATTAAGCAGTGGCATTCTTTCTAGGCATTTTGATGTTTAATTAGGAGCATGTAATTCAGGTCGTCCATGAGGTGCTACGTGTGTCACTGTCATTCCCACTGTCACTGTGTTTCACCCCCAATGGTCTGGGTCTTTTTCAGCAATATTCTCAGGCTCTTTCCTTTCCTGCCTGGGTTTATATGAAAGTTGGTGGAAGTCTTGCATAGATGCTGAGGTCTCTGTCAGCCTTTTGCCACAGTTAGTGGGACTGAGAGCCTCAGCTTTTCATGTTTGCAAAGAATTGCTACAGGGTTGTTTTTTAGTACTTGTCTCTGTCAGGTCTCAAACTCAACTGAGCATCTAAAGATAATTTCATTTTATATGACTTGCAGGGAATGTTATTCTATTATTTTTGTTTCCAGTGTCCTGAAAAAATTTACACATATTTGGAATGGTGAATTAGACAAGCAGCACAGCTTAGAATGAACAGAATGTGCTGCACATGCATACCCTCCTTGTCATTTGTGTGCTGATTTTTTCTGGAGTGTAAAACTCTTGAGTCTGATGAGATGATGCAAAAAGGATGCAATTTGCCTAAGTAAGGGCTGGTTTTCACATGACTCACTCATTAAACTTGGTATTTCTGCTTTTGCTGTGCATGTGTATTTGCTAATTCTGTGCTTCTAACCCACAGTTTCATATGAACGATGGGGTCCAACTCCATTTTTGAAGTCTTATGTAGTTAAAACTACTTATCTCCAGAGTCAGTGTGTTCTTTTTTAAGTATAGACACTGCTTGTGCTCTAATGCAGTAGGCTGAATGTCTTATTTTTCAGCCTGTAGGTTGTTCTATTTTAAGGCTTTTTAAAATTTAAAAAATACTCGTAGACCACAGAGTGCATGCAAAGCAGCTGTTATTAACTGAGCTTTCTTAGACTCTGAAAAATAAAAGTCGTCCTAATTTTTAATCAAAATTGTAGTGCCTTTGATGATTCAAAATTATTCCTTTTATTTTCAGGGGCTTTTGATGGAAGGCCAGCAGATTACATGTTCATGCTCCTGTTTAACTGGATCTGCATTGTTGTATCCTTCTCATCATCAAACTTTGAGAAATATTTTGGTTCTTCTGTTTCCACCTGAAATACGTTCAAAGACCAGGTTTTATCAAGGAACAGTTTTAAAATGTAGCAAATGTTCCCTGGGAAGTTTATAGAGTTTGTAAGTGTGTAACTTTCCTGTAAAGATGGTGAAGAGTGTGCAGTGGGGACTTGAGCTCTGCCTCCACAGAGCTGAGCACATGCTGGGGGAGTGTCCCTGGTGCTGCCTGGGTTGCTTTGCTGAGCTGCTCTTGGGTTAGCACTGAGTTTAGTGTGTTCAAGCTGCCATGTGCAAAAGGGGCCTGATGATCACTGCCATTCCCTGAAATTCTCTCCCTGAAAAGGAGAGATCCTTTACCTGCTGGGTACAAGTCATCTGAGTCTGTGAAAGCAGTGTTGTGGTATCTTCACTGAGACAACTTCCTGAAAAAGCTGGGTTTGTTAGTTTGGGAATGCTGGGAAACATTTCTGTGGGCTGTGCTGTACCAGCTGAATTTTCTTTTAGAGCTTGAATACAAAACTGGGAGGATTTGTTGATGAACCAGAGGGTTGTGCCACCATTCAGAGGGATCTTTAGAGGCTGGATCAATGGGCTGACCAGGAACGAAGCTCAGCAAAGGGTAGTACAGAGTCCTGCTCTTGGCAAGGAACAGCCTCAGGCACCAGGACAGACCAGGGACTGACAAAGCAAAGCATCTTCCAAGAAAGGCCCTGGGTGTCCTG
This sequence comes from Agelaius phoeniceus, assembly GCF_051311805.1. NCBI lineage: Eukaryota > Metazoa > Chordata > Aves > Passeriformes > Icteridae > Agelaius > Agelaius phoeniceus. The sequence continues at coordinate 142,868,821 of NC_135265.1, read as the reverse complement.
CTGGACACAAAGTTGACCACAAACCAGCAATGTGCCATTTTGGCCAAAGTGGCCACCAGCCCCCTGGGCTGCCCGAGGCAGAGGATTGCCTGCAGGTTGAGGCAGGGATTGCTCCTCTCCGCTCAGCCTTTGAGAGATGTGTGAGGGCTGCACCCAGCTCTGGGTTCCCAAGTACAAGGGAGACATGGACATACTGGAGAGAGTCCAGTGAAGGGTCACAGGGATGATTAAAGGATTGAAGCATCTGTCCCATGAGAAGCTGGGATTGTGCAGCCTGGGGTGTTGTCATAGAATCGTACAGTAGTTTGAATTGGGAGGGACCTTGAAAAGTTATCAAGCTCCCTGCAATAAGCAGGGACACCTTCAACTAAATCAGGTTGCTCAGAGCCCCGTTCAGCCTGACCTTGAATGTTTCTAGAGGTGGAGCATCCACCATCTCTCCAGGTAACCTGTGCCAGTGTTTCACCACCCTCATAGTGAAAAATTTCTTTGTTACACCTAGTCTGAATCAACCTTTTTTTTTAGTTTAAACCATTACCACTTCTCCTATTGCAAAAGGCCCTAGTAAACATTTTTGTCCCCCAACTCTTTCAGCCTTTCCCTCAAAGAGAGATGTTCCATTCCTCCAGTAACTTGTGTGGCCTTCCTCTGGTCCCACTCCAACAGCTCCATGTCTTTTCTGTGCTGAGGGGTCTGGAGCTGAACACCCCATTCCACAAAATGAAGCACAGGAAATTCCATTTAAATGTGAGAAAGACTCACTGTAAGGGCAGTGAAGCACTGGCAGATTGGCAGGAGAGGGTGTGGAGCCTCCATCCTTTGGGATGCTCCCTTTCTGTCTGTGCTCTTGCTGCCTCCTTGTAGCAATTTGCAGTGGCACAGCAGGTGGAAAAAAGGGAGGGGTGACATCGGTGTGAACCAGATTCCAGGGGAGCTGGTGTGCAGAAATGCTTTATCAATACATTATCTCTAGTTGCATTCCACTATGTGGAGGGAATTGCTGTTCCTGCCAGTCCTGTGGAGCCACAGCTGTAACAAGGTGCATTTAGTTACATTGTTAGGAAGATGAAGGTTACCTTTATGATTGCAGGCTCCTGGCTGTGAGCATTTAATTAATGTAATTGTGACCTGACTTTCAAACTGGTAATTTAAAAGCTTCTAGTTGCTTGTTCCCTGTGTGATGTAAGGATCAGCCTGGATGCATGATCTGGGAAAATGCTGGGTGTCATTTTATATGTATTTATGATCTGTTAAAAGCATCCTGATCATATTAAAATCATTCAGTGGTTTTTTCTACTCAGCAGTTACTACAACAGTGTCTTTGAGCTCCAAGGTGGGAGAAGAGTATTAAAAGCCTGCATTGATGCACTTAAGAAATTGCTTCTTTTCTGTGACTCATTGGCAATATATTGGTATTTTTTTAATGATCTGGTATTTCTTTAGTTAGAAAACCAAAATGTCAGTGTTAAACTAATGAAAGAATCCATTTGTTAAACTTAAATGTGCCTTTATGCAAGGACTGATGGAGTCTGTAGCTAGCCAGTTTCCTCAGGGAGGAAAAGCCAGTACACCCATCAGCCCTTAGGGTAATGACTTGAGGTGGGCACCTGAAAGGCTGCCAAAAAGCAGTTATTGAAACAAAGTTTGTACATCTCTAGATCATTGGAAATTTTAACCCATAACAGTGTAGTATTAATTCTGAATAATAAAGATCTTTGCACATGTGTTCTGTGTGTCTGAAGCTTTTTATTGCTGTAGTCTGTCAGGTTTTTCTGCATTTTCCTTCATGGTGCAATGACAGATAACTGGCTTGGTAATGGACATGCAGGTAAGTGTGGTGCAGTTTCTTAGATAATAATTTTACACAACTTTATGACTACTTGATGACTTTATAGAGAACATTATTGACTTAACTGCAGGACATAGTTAAGCTAGGCTGTTCAGATTCTATCAGAATGGACTGCTGTGTGTGTATTGTTAATTTTTCAGATTGGGTTAGCCTCAGCTGAAGGCACAAGCTTGGATCTAACCTAGTAAGGGAGCCAAGAAGTAAAAAATGGTGTCTTTGTGCAGTCAGGAAGTGCTTAGACTTCTACTAAAATGGACATAAGATGTCAGCTATGCACTATTTCTTTTAATGAATGTGGATGTTCTTTCTTATTTTTCTATTTAAAAATGATTATTTGGTTTATTAATCTTCTCAAGTTTAGTTCAGTATGCCTTTTACTTGCCAACAGAAGATTTTTTTGGTGAAAAATACAGCTTCAGTTTGAGATCAGAACTGTGAAGTACAAAATCCTCACAGGAATGATTAAGATAGTGGTCTTAAGAACTGGTTTCAGTGAAATAATTCTTTTCTCTCCAATTACTAAAGGTGAAAATTGGGAAGTGTGTTTTGGACACAGCAGAGTGTCAGATAACTGCATGTCTTCAGTCTGCCTCTGCTGTTCTCATCTTTGTCTTTCTCCAGCACCTAAAGACTGCACCAATATCTGTAGTGTTCCATATAGAATTATTATTAGCTTTTATTTGATCACTTCTCTGGCTTCCTGGTAGACAAAACCAGTGATCATACATCTCTGGTCTGGAGTGAATTGTGTCAAGGCCTGTCCATAACTTTATACTTAAACTTTTCTGTGGGGAAAATAACCACAAATTTTGAAAAGGATGCTGGACTTACCCACACATTATACAAATTTTATACTGATTGTGTTGATTTTTATATTTTTTAAGAGGTACTTAATTTTTTTTATCTGCATACAAAGTATTGATTGAAGAAGAACCAGTTTTTTGACTTAAAAGTGTGGTTTTTCTTAAAAATAAGAAGGTTTTTACTTGTTTTGAGTGGCCTTTGTTGAAATTCAGAAGATAGAGTAGGATAGCTAGGCCTCTATTCCTAAGTCAAATGTGTTCAGATATTAGATATTGCTTTCTTTTAAGTAAAATAAAAAGGGTTTTAATATAACCTTTAAATAAAGTTCTCATGTGGGGAGTCAGAGTGCACCGTGGGGCTTGTGAAAGGCTGGATTGATGAATAATAGCAGCACTCCTGAAGGGCTGAGTTTTAACCTCTTTTCCAAACCTAGCAGCTGGTTACAGCATTCAGCCAGTTCCTGGGAATGTTGCTGGTGCAGCCTGCCCTCAGCTCAGAAATCACAGATGGCAAAAGCAGTGCTCTGTGTTTTTTCACTAGAAACAGTCCAGTCAGCTAATGCAGAGTCAGTGTAAAGAAGGGTTTGAAACAACCCCCCCAGCTCCTGGCGTGGAGCACAGGTCACTCCAAGCTCTCCCAAGGCAGTTGATGGCCTGCAGTGGGGATTGAGGGCAGCACCTTCCCTGTGGTGCTCTCAGGAGGATGGGAGCAGAGGTGGCAGCTGGATGGTGACACTGCATCTGGCACATGAGCCTGGCCCCAGATGAGGGTGTTTGGGTTGGTGCCCTGAAAGGATTGTGGCACAGGGCTCACTGCTGGAGGTGTGGGTAGAGCAGAGCTCCCTGCAGCTGCTCTTTCACTTGGCACAGGTTGGAGCCCTTTGCTTTGGCATGGTCCTGCAAAGGAGAATCAGCAAGTAGGTTCTCCTCCTTCACTTTCTCAATAGCTTTTGAACAGATCCAGGGCATGTATTGGATAAGATTGTGGGGCAATCTGAAAGGACTTCAGTGATGTACCATGCTTACAAACCACTTCTGAAACACAGCACCTCCTGCCTGAGTTTCTTGTGCTTCTGTGAAAATAATGGTAACTTTGTCTTTTTTAAACATTGCAGTTGCTGATGATTCCACTCATCATGTCAGTACTTTATGTGTGGGCCCAGCTGAACAGAGACATGATTGTATCATTCTGGTTTGGAACAAGATTTAAGGTATGTCAGACAGTGTATTGGAAAGATTTCCACCCATAAGGCGCTCATGTAGTGAGTGAGAGGCAAAATAGAAACATTTTCTCTTAGAAAAAGTGTCTTGTACTGTCACATAGAATACTCCTTGAGATGCAGCAAAGACAAAGTTCATAGTCTTCCATGTGGTATCACTCAGTGTGTCTCTACTGAAAGATGTCCTGACAATTCATTGTTCTGAAAAAATGAAAAAATTCCTGATAAACTTTACCCTGGATAAAAGCTGAATGTAGTGACAAAATGTTGGTACTTTAAATTGTTTTTTTCTGTGTGCCCTTGGCTGTTTCTGTCAGATCTTGTAGAGAACACTCTTTTGATAATTTCTAAACCTTTTCAAAATCAAAAACTTTAGGACTTTGTTCCAGATGCAAACTTGCTGTGGAACATAGGGTTCAAAAGGCACATTTGCTTATAATGTTTGAATGAGTATGTTTTGTCTAAAAATGTTAGTGGTTGCTCAGTTTGGACCTTTCTAGGTTGACTCTCCTTAAGTTAATAGATCAGGACCTGTGTAATGAGCATTGAGATTATGATCATGCTTATTAGTGCAGTGGGAAGTTGAGAACAGGTTTACATCCTTAACTTGTACTTACCCTCTCCACTGCATTCTTTTCCAGGCCTGTTACCTTCCATGGGTTATTCTGGGATTCAACTACATCATTGGTGGATCGTATGTATTTACTTCTATGGCCAATTTGAAGTTATAAAAGCTTTTACTGCTATTTAACTTGCTGCTGAATTTAGGAGTAATATTAAAATAAGAAGGTTAAAGCTGTGTAATCTGACTGATAATGCTCAGTGTCACATGGTGGTCATTTAACATAAAAGCAAAGAGGAGATGTGCATGTGAGAACTAGAGAATAGAATGGAGGTGAGGGGAGAGCAATGAGAGTTTGGTGTATTTTCTAGTAACTCCATGCATTAGGCCTTCTCCATACTAAGAAAGTAACACACACTAAAGAAAGATGTCATCCCCAGCCATTATTACTGGCTTTAGAAACAAGTTTAGCTTGACTCTGATAGTGCTGTTAATTCTTTCCATCACAGACTTGTCCAACCTGGTCTTTTTTTTTTTTTTCTTCAGTTTCTTAAACAAGGGAAAATAGCAATGAGCCCACAGTGTGCCATATTAGCACTTGTTGAATTTTTTGGTCTCTCTTGTTTGTTTTTTTTTTCTTGACTAAACCCCTTGATGCAGAAATCCCCTCTGTGCACAGTGTGGGCCCCCTCACTGGGGCCCTGCATTGACTGGGGCCTCTTGGTGCCGCTGTAACATAATTAGTGACAACAACAAGTTTGTGGTTGAGTTATAAAAGGAGGAGATAGTACAGCAAAACCAAATTCCCTTTTCTGGCTGTGCCTCCTACTGACTCATCTGTCACTTGTGAAAACTGCCTGCTCTTAGCTACCTGCTGTTTCTATGCATGACAGAAGATACTCAAGGGCCTCCAGTCAGCAGTGCTTTCACAAAACTGGGAACAAAACAGTTCAGTACAGCAGGAGACAGGTTGTCCAGTGAGAGCAGCAGTAACTGCTCTGGCACTGCAGATGATTATTTTGGGCACTAATCGCTATACAGTCCAATTCCCCAATGTAAACAAGTATTTAATTGTGTTTTCAATGCAGAATGTAGAGAAGGCTGGCAAGGGAGGGTGGAACAGACTATTGATGTGTCGGCACAGGAGGTTGGCCCTTCTAAAGAAGTGGCTGCAAAATGCTGAGGGAGGGGAAATTTTCTGTGTGTCACAACCCTGGCAAAGCCTGGTGGCAGGTGAATAGAAGATTGTCACTCATTTATTTTCAGAGAAGACAGCATGTGAAACCGTTCTTTCTTTTGCTTTACAGAGTCATCAATGAGCTGATAGGAAATCTGGTTGGACACCTGTATTTCTTCTTAATGTTTAAATATCCAGTGGATTTGGGAGGAAGGAATTTTCTGTCCACACCTCAGTTCCTGTAAGCTGGCTTGATTCTTTACATCACTATTTGTTTAGTCCAATTTTTTGTATGGTTCATCAGACATCTATATGGTGGGATCATAAAGTGTAAAATACTTTGCCAAGCCAACCTTCTACAGACTCTCATACTGACAGAGCTGGTGAGTCATAAAAAATGTTGAGTTTCTTGTAAAAGGCCCATGTGAGAGTTCTTTGTTGCCCCTTGGGATGGCTTATGCTTTTACCTATTCTTAAGAGTGAGAATAAATGTCATACTTCTGCTGTTGAATTGAGCTGCAGTAAAGAGAACTCCCTAACAATTATCAGATGGTATATAAATGAAGTTTTATCCTGTAAATTATCTGTTTTCTGTATCCCCATGTTATAGTAGCTACCAATTCAGCAATGTTTAACAATAATAGTTGTAGGCTTGTGCAGGGCTATAAATGATTCTGCTTTGCAGTCTGTATCAGTCACCCTCACTGGGACTGCAAGTCTTGGTTTTTGAAGTGCTTTTTCTTGAGATATGTTCATTGTTTTAGCATTGAAATACTATGAGAATGCTATCAGAAGCCAAAGTTCGTAGTTCAGTTGCCTTTGTCCACATAGTTTTGGGCTGCAAATACTCCTCCTCTATCAAACTTTAGTTAGCAACTCAGTTAACCCATTTTGTAGCATAAAGTGTTGAATTACAGTTATACTTTCTGTACAAGTTTCAATGGATAGGGAATCTTTATATTCTAATTCTGTGCTTGCAGGTCCATCTGGTAAACCTAATTTTCCATAAAGATTAGGAGACAAGCTTGTTTTTAAAAATGTCTTTAAAGGTGGTAACAGCTCTGAAACTGCCCTCAATATTGTTGGTTCTGTGCAATTCTCTTGTTACCACACACATCCCAGAAATGGAAGTTTCCCAGTATTTCCATTTGTCAGTGTGCTGAGAGCTTAGATTTGGAAAGAATTCTCTGAAATTCTACTGGGAAAAGCCAGTTTTATTACAAAGTGTATCAGTTAAGAGGAAGTGCATGGAAAAGTAGAAAGCACAGCCTTGGCATTTCCCTGCAAGGTCCTGCTGTTTCTCTCTAACTCCTCCTCCTCCCCTGCTTTGTCCTAGTTACCGCTGGCTGCCAAACAGGAGGGGAGGAGTGTCGGGCTTTGGTGTCCCTCCTGCCAGCATGAGAAGGGCTGCAGAAGATCAGCAGGGTGGTGGAAGACACAACTGGGGCCAAGGTTTCCGGCTGGGGGACCAGTGAAGAGTTCCTGCCCTTGGAAAACAGCAACTCCTCGGTGTCAATTGGACGTGGAACCGACCGCTCCTGGTGCAGAGCATGCTTAAGAACCGAGCTCTCTGCAGTACTCTTGGATTTAACTGATTAGAAAGAATGTTTCTGGTTCAAGAGCAAATTAAAAACTCCAGAAGGAAAAAATGTAGATCTTGCTCCAGGTTAGCCAGTAGTGTCCAGTGTGATTCTGCCATTAAAAATAAGCCTTCTTTATACAGTATTGTCTGTCACAACAGGATCCATTGGCTGTCCTGTTCCATGATGTGATGGAACAAGCTAGTGGTATTCTATCTTGCCTGGTGTGTTAAAAGCTTTGTTGACCACAGTAAAGTAAGAATCTAGTGTGAGGCAGATGTCTCAAGCAAGCCCCCAAGTTTAGGAAGCTGACTTTTTCCATAGCTGTGCTTAAGTCCCAGGGTCTTTGGAAACATTATTTAAGTGATATCTCTCTGATGCATTCACATAAAGCAAATTGCAAATGTTGCATTTCTGTTATTAAGCTGTGTTTTGAGCAGAGCTGTTTCTTACCATGCAGCATTTGTCCTACCTGCTACATCATGGGCTGGGCAAGGCTAAGGATTAGAGGGCTTTTGTTTGAAATGGCAATAACAGATACTCACAGAATTGAAATCTCTGAACTCTTCATGGCATGTTACAAAGCTTCTTCTGGTGAAACTGAAGTCTGGTATGTTTTTTTCCCCCCCAGATCTGTGAATTCTTGGCTTCAAGGTTTTTCTTTTGATTGCCAAATTGGGTAGCATAAATACTGCTTAAACTAGAAAATGTAACATTGTTGTGGTTAAGGGTACTGACTGCAGCATTGTTTAACTGAATCTTCAGCTTTATCCTAAAAGCTTTAAGATGTCTAAGAATCAAAGCTGGAAATAATCTTTTGCAGGGTGAAGATACAATATAACAGGTTACTGCAGGACTCTTTCATTGTCAAATAAGAAATTGCATACACTGTTTATTAGCACCTGTACTATTTTTGGTAAAAATGTTTGACATGGAAAAGGGAAAGATTCTGTACAGTAGTTTTCCTTGCACTGGGTTCCCATGGGCAGAGCATGTGGCTAAGATCCAGGAAGCTGTAATGCCAGCTTGTTACTGACTCACTGCATGCTCTTGAGCAAACTTCTTACTTATCTCAGTTTTCCCAGCTGTAAGGAGGACTCATGCATGTCTCACAGCATTCTTACAAGACAGCTGTCCCTGACTCCCTAGCTGGGAGCTGCTAGTGAGCAAGTAAGGCTTAGGTTTACATAAATAAATCCAAAACTTCAGCTAGGAACAATTACTCTAACCTTAACCAAGACTAAGTCAGAATGTAGTTGCTCACTTTTTGTTTTGTAGTCAGAGAAGGAAGAGCATTGTCCCTAGGATAAGTTTCAAGTCTGATGAATTGTCCTTTAGCATTTGTTGGTTTTTTTTACTGAGTAGGTGGGGCACAGAAAGCTGTTCTACCCCGACTTGGGTATCTCAGGTAACTGTAAGTAAGTGAAGTGAATCTGGGCTGATACATTTTTATTACTACTTTGTTTCTTCACTAAACTTGGGTTCTGAAGGTGTAAAAACTTGTAAATACTAAGTGATGCAAAGCTGAGTGGGAAATAAGCTGTTAGACTGGAAATTTAAAAAAATGCATGTTCCATGTCTTCACTGCAACTCGGTTATATTGATTTGGCTTGTGGAGAAATGTAGACAACTGGTAAGGATTATACTGTGTGCTTAAGTTTTACAGGAACTTGGAGTTTAGAAATCACCTGCCATTTTTGTCTGTTTGGTAATGAGTTTTAAAGATGCTCTGGTCTCTTTTTTGTGTAAAATGGTAGGTAGAAAAGAGGAGTGCAGTGTTGTAAATAGAGATTTATCCTTGACCAACAGCTGTTATTTGATTGGACTTGAATAGTCTGAGAATCATCATTTTGATAGGAGTCATTTTAGTCATAGGAATTTCACAGTCTCCAAAGCATTTGTCATCATTTTGAGTCAGGACCCAACTTTTAAGTGAAGATGCAATAGTTTGTGACTCAGTTAAACCCCTGGCACACTCAAACTGCAGAATATCTCTGTACAGAGGGCCCAAAGGAAGGCTTCAGTGAGAGAAAGCTCAGCAAAAGGCATTGTCCTGGCCCACTGCACTGCATGGGGCTTGCTTTCTAGTATGTCCTCCTTCTCTAAAATAAGAGGAAAAGGTTTGCAAGGAATATGGACTTCTTCTAAACCTTGATTAGCTTCTGAGCTGCTTCAGGTCAATTTACTTTGTTTAGGGAAATTTCACTTCAGAATTCCATATTACAAGTTCAGTTTGTTTGTTTCTCAGTTTGTTACTTGACCTGAACTGCTGTTTGTCCTCCCACATACATTAATAATGGCAGTCTCTTGTTAAAATGAGTACCTCCTTTCTTATTTTGTACAGATAATTTCCCTTTTTGTAATCAATTTTTGTTGGCAAAGTTTTAAATTAAAATTTTAATCTCTGTTACTGTCTTTGTTTTGCTAAATCATATTTCAGCTTAAGACAAGCCTTGTGATCTGCAGGTCTGTGGGTATTGTCTGAGAGCTGCACTGTGACACCATCTCCTGCTGTTGATAAAAGTACTCAAAAATGACCTTCTTTTAGGTGGGAGTCTTGTCTTCTCTGATCAGTAGCAAAATCATAAAGGCATTTTCTTTGTCTCTGTCTACACCATGAGTTTTGACAGACTGTGTCCTTCTGGGCTATTACCATTTCACAGCTGTTTTTTATATACTTGATTATCAATTCTTTGTCATCTGGGAGAAAGCATCCTTCTACATACCCTCAAACTTTGTGGGACTGATACAGATCACTTACTTTTCCAGAGGTAAGCTTGGAATTCTGCAGTACCCTCTCTGTCCAGACCGATGTGCACAGCTGCCAGAACTCCTTTTGAGGCTCTTACTGTAGCTGATTAGGTGATGGACACATTGGGCATCCTCTGACTCTTCAGCCCTCAGCATTCATCTGACTGCACTTTTCCTGTTTGTTACCATAGTGGCTTCAAAGAAAATGATGGACTTGGTACGTAAAGGACTGTAAGAATTAGTTGTGCTCCTTGTACTGGACAGGCTGGGTCCATACTAAGTAGAAGAGCATGACAAGTGTGTGCCTTTTGATTTTGCTCCAGCTGCATAAAGAGTCAGCAGAAGAGCCAAGAATATGAAATCAAATGTTTCATGTGTCATTCCTGTCACTTCATCTTGGCAACAGCTCCTCTCTCAGCACAGCTCAGTGATGTGGTGTTCCAGTGACTTAATAAGAAATTATCTGTTGTCATTCAATGGTTGCACTAGGAAAACTGAGAGCCTTTCATTTTCAGGGGAGCATGTTGTTTGCACTGCAACATGAGATTCTTTCTGTGTTTATGTATTGCTGTGTACCTTACCAGGGAGGAAGATTGCTTTGCCTTGGTTCTTCAGGTTGTGAGCTGGAGAGATACACTCCAGTTTACAGTTTGAAGCTCCTTATACAACAAGTCACTTTGTAATGGCTTTGTTATCCTGTTCTGCATCCATAAATTAAGATGATTCCTACTCGTCCTTGTTCTGTGCTAGACTTAGGATGATGGATCCATCTGTACTTGTATAGTATGACAGAGCACTAATTTTGGTAAAGATGTTCTTAGCATTGCTATTGCCTGCACTAGTAAATGGATTTTCTTGTTCTAAGCATCCCTAGATACTTATTTTGCCATGTTGATAGTAACAGTGTGAAGTTCAGAATTGAGTCTGTTGTCATGATTTGATTAATTAAGCTAAATACTGTAATATGTGCATATTAAGCTGAAGTACTTACATCTAAAAGGTGATGATGTACTGTTCTCTAGAATTGAAAAGATGAGAACACTTCAGCTGCTTGTGTTTTTCAAGCACACTGTTCAGGTGATGAAAGGAATTCCATTTGCAGCCATGGCTCACCCTTTCATCATCTGGAACAGGATCCAGGAGTGATTACACTCCTTGGGAGCACAAGTGCATGAAGGAGCTGTAGCTGTGGTGTGCTGGCAAGGCCTGTGCAGAATCTTGGTGATGTTGGGCCTGGGGGGAGGGGGAAAGTGATGATGAAACCCTAATTCTGGCGCTTCATTTTTTTAAAATTTTGCTCCTTCTCCAAAGAGCAAAGCACTTCCAAAATGCCATTAGAATCAAATCAGATTTTAAGGACACGTTTCTCTGACTGCCAGACTAATCCTAGCCCTTTGTGATGAGGGTCATGGCCACTGGGGGTAATGTTCAACATCAAAACCACTGAAGTTGTCCTCTTGCATCTGAATTTTTAGAAGTATTTCTTGAGAGGATTGTGTGTATTTAGTCCTTGGACTGGGTGTGGATTAAAGGACAGCAGGTGGATCTGTCTATTACTGGTTTCATTGACTTGTCTTTGCCCCCACAGGTGTGAAGATGCCTGTGCCAACCCTTGGGCCTGTCAAGCTGCTTGGCCTCTTCACACTACAGAGTTCAGGTCACCTTGTGGCATTGAGTTAAATGGAGGAAGTTTCTTTGCAGTTTGTTTCCCTTTGGTTTCAAGTTGGTGTACCAGTTAGCCCTCCCCAATGAACCCAGGTTAGTTTGTAGTTAACCCTAACAGACCCCTCAGTCTCTTTTAAAATCAGAGCTCCCTCACCTGCTCTATCTGGAAAGGCTTTTTTAAACTCTTCCCTTCCTTAAGACTGAGTGCCCTGGCTGTGCTCAGTGCTGGTGCTGTGAGAGCTCCCCTGGGCCCTGGGGTGTGGAGAGGGCACGTGAAGGGTTGGGCTGCAGGGCTGCTGCACAGTGTGGTTCCTGTGGAACACAGGGTCTTGGAGCAGTGCAATCCAACTGCTTCAGCTCCTGGTGCTGCTGCAGGGGTGCTCATAGCCCCAGGCTGAGGGGAACAGCTACTGTGATGGAGAAATGCCATTTGGGTCACATGGTGGCTTCTTTTTATTTTTTGGGAAAGTGGTATGAATGAGGTAAAGAAGCCTAAGGTACTGTTTTTCAGGTGAAAAAATATTTTTAATCAGTCAGGAAGGGATCTAAAGTTGCTGAGAAGTTGTGTTTTTAACTGGACTTGAAAATGGGAAAGAAAACATTAATTATGGATTGTATTCATTGATCAAAGAATGTTTTTCAAAGTGCTTTTTTATCTGCCATATGGGCTCAGAAAGTGGCAGTCTCCATTCAGACTGCAAAGAAAAGCAACACCTGTCTCTGTCCTCCTCTACTGCATCCTTAACCCCACAGAAGGAGGAGGGCAAAGGGAGACACTGCTCAGTATTTATTGGTACCCCCAGCTGGTCTCAGGGATGTGCCTTTGGCTGGAAGGGAGCCTTGATCATGTGCCTATTACACCCCTTACCTGTCTTTTTAAGCAGTTGTGCATTGCCTCTGAACTGCCTGTGCAAATAATAAGAATTTAAGCAACTGCAAAGAGGAAATGGCACGTCTGTGCCTTGGGCATTGGCCTTACTTGTTTTAGGGGTTTAAGCTAAGGAGTTAACTTTAACTAATGTTAATGTTTTGGTATTTTCACTCTGGAGCTTTTACATACAGAATAATTTTCTTAAAATCTGATTCAAAGCTCAGCTGCTAGAGGGTTTGGGGTTTTGAATGTATAAATGTCTAGGAAAGTTAATCTTGTCATGTTTTCTGTTCTGTCTCACTTTACTTCCCCAAGGTATGTAAGATCAAAATCCAATTAATGTTGGAAAAGGAAAGCAAAGATTCTGAGGCAGCTTCAAGAAGCCTGAAGACCCCAAAGCTTTATGCAACTTATGGCATAAAGAGCTTTTATTTTTCTTTTGGCCTTTGTGTTGTGGAAATTCAGAAACCAGACTACATCTTTAGGGATTGATGTTCTTTGAAGAACCTGGTTGGGATCTACAAGCAGGAGTGCAAAAGTTTTATAAAAGTTCAAGCCTCTGCTGTAATTAGAAGTGCTTTGATTCATCCAGCACAGCAATATTTGGGGTTTTTTCTACTCTACAGCTCTGCCTTAGCAATATTCAAACTGAAGTGCAGCCCTTGCTCATTCCCAGGGACAATTCCTCTCTAGCTGTATCAACATCTGCTTTGGCTTTGGTAGTCCAAGATGAGCACAGCCGGGGCAGGGGCTCCCCAGGGAGACCAGCACACCTCAGTGTGCCAAAAACATCCATGGGGGCCAAGAGGAAGGGGAAGAGTGGCAGGTGTGAGCTGGCAGCAAGCTTGATTTATTTGACTTTCCTTAACTGGTGGGGCTGTACAACCCAGGAGGGAATAGGACAGACAAGGATGAGGAAATGGCCATATCATTTTGAGGAGGTTCTGGTTTGGCACCTCTTGGGTACAGCCTTTCCCAGGGTATGTCAGGGAAGCCTCTTGAGATGAAAACTGCTGTTCCTGAAGGCTGTGGAAGGGAAGGCTCCTAATGTGAAAATAAAGGGGCAAAGCCTTGGTGTGTGCAGCAGGGAGGTTCTTATCTGGAGATCAGACCTGTGTGTGCCTGCAACATGTACAGGCTTCACTGGAACAGGATTGCAAAGAAATTGGGGGGGGGGGAGGTGGGGTTGCAACATGAATGTATTTTAGATGGGTGATAGTGATGAGAATGAAATGTTTCAGGTTTTTATTTCTAAAATGACATTTCAGTTATAGGAAGTATAGGAAGTATAATGGATTTTTTTTTAAAGTTCAAGTCAACCCTTAAAAGCTGAAATCAGAGCCTGCTTTTTTGATTGGGGCAAAACATTTCTGCAGCCTTTGTTCCCAGAACTGTTATGGTGGTGGTGGCTTTTCACTGCAATAAAATTAAAAAAAAAAAAAAGGCTCTTTTCTGAGATGAGACTTGTATGTTGGAAAAAAGGCCTCACTTGAACCATTGGGTCAGTGGGTTTCTATCTCTTTTGCTCCCTGAGCAGGGAGTACCTGAAGGGGTTTAAGAACCTGGAGCTTCTGGGCAGTTTCTGCATTCATGGTGAAAGCTTCCTAGCATGTCTGTAGCTCTCACTGGCATAGTTACAACCTGATTTTTTGTTTTCCTGTATGTTTTAGTTAGACCAGTATTATTTCATTTAAATCTACATTCTTTCTTTTTCATATGAAACTGCATTCAAAGCATTAGGGCCAATTTTAATGTTTCACAATAGCACAGGAGGAGGGATATTCTCAGCTCTACTGCACTGGACCCACACCCACTGCCTGCATTTTGCAGAGGCAGACAAGACTTAGAGGGGCACCAGATGCACCTGCAGAATGTAAATCCTCATTAGTTTAGAGAGCCTGGGCAGCCTGTAACAGGGATCTTCACCCATTGCCTGCTGTGACTGCCATCATATATAAAGTACTCCAAACCATTTCCAGAAGTTGAGCCTTGCTACTTGAAATCATGTATTTCAAGTGCCCAGTAGCAATACTGGGTTTATAGCAATTTATAATCTTTCTTGCCTCTTCTGCTGTCTGTCATGCAGGCAGGAAATTACCAATCTCTATTTTTTCACCCCTTTAGGTGATAACCAGTCTAATACCTCTTCCCTTGCTTACATCCATCTCTGTTTTCCAGCTATCAGCTACTTGTTCTCTCAGATGATCTGATGAAAGTAACTAGTTTAACTCAAGAATTCTTGTCCTTAAATGCCACTTGAGTTTTTGGAGTTGCTGCTTCAGAGGAAGAGGTTTTTGTGCTGTCTTACCCAGTCTTTTTGTAGCTGTTGTAACTGAGCATCTAGTGCTTTCTCCAACCCTTCTCTTTGTTTCTGTACTTCAGAGCCACCCCATGGGGATGTGTATGGACTGTTTTGGGAGCAGAGGGGAGTGTGCAGTCATTGCTCTGTCACTGCAGACATGTCATTCTTCCCAAACACAAGGGAGGCTATGATTACCCAAATAGTGAGCTCTGCTTGCTTCTCTCCTGGACTGTCTGACACTGGTCAGGTGTAAGTAAGAGGGACACAGGTCTCACCAGGCTGTAGGTCCTTGGATGAACCATTGCCTTCACAAGAGATGGATTCGTGGGGTTCACAGATCCACCCATTTAGAAATTACTTTTCTCATCTCTAAGAAAGCATTTCCCCCCACCTTGCACCCATTATTCTGTCATTTTCAAATAGCAAATTCCTCTGTGTAATGAATCTTTCAAGAAAAGAAGAAAATAGTAAGAGCCATTGATATAAGTTGATGTCATTTAACCTTCTTGGGCAAGGTGGTAGTAGAATTAGAGGAGAAAATCCTGTATTGGAGGTGTAGGTGTGGTGATACTGCCCCTTGAAGGTCTGGTAAATCTCTAGGAACTGTATCAGTCTAATTTCTTGAAAGCAGGCAGATACCAACAGGCCCTAGGGCAGTATTATCTGGTTAAGTAGCTAAGTGGGCAGGGGGATGTTTTAGCTGGATGCAGTTTCTGTGCTGAAGGATCTCAGCTCTGTAGCTGCTGTTAGAGCACAGCTTATCAGGCCCAAATATTTACTGTATAATTTAATACAAACAACACAAGCTAATGTGTCTGCCCTCCTATAGAAAGTCTTTGTCTTCTAAATCTGCTCTTTCCAGTTCCTCAGAGTTCTGCTAGACCTTTCTGTGCCCCCTTGTGCATCTTGAATGAGATCAGAGACTTCCAAGGCTGCCTCTAGTGGGGTGGCTCATTCCACAGAGCTGCCCTCTGAAGCCACAAGGAAACCCTGCTGAGGAAGGAGTTTCTGTTAATGTGTAATCAAGTCATGATATGACCAGCTAATAAAGATAAGGTTCCTAACAAGTGGTGGGACAATGAGCAGGGAAATGGAGTATGGAAAACTGATTAATCATGACCCCTGGCTGCATTGTTTAGAGGAAAATCCCTGCTGAAGAGGATGCATGGGCATGGTGCTGAAGGGGAGGGAAAGCAGGAGGGAAAGGGGAGGGAAAGCAGGAGGAATCCAGGGAAAAGAGTAGGAAGCAGGAAAGTGATTGATTGTTCCTCTGTGCCCATGAAGGCAGCACTCTGACCCTGGGCAGGGCTGTCTCAGAGTAGTTTAGTCCTAATGCCCTCATGGCTGCAAAGCCAGAGGGAATTCAGTCGCTCTCCATGGGGTGAGCTGGTTTTTAATGCATGGGGAAGGGTTCGCTCCTGCTCGCTCTCAGGGGATTTGGTGGCACACCCTGCCCTGGCAGTGCCAGTTGGGCAGCAGGGTGTGGGACACTGGGGCAGGGCTGTGTGTCCCCAGCAGCCCCTCAGCAGCACATGGCATCTCCCTCACATTTGGTGTTCTGCAACTCAGCACTGTTGTCACTGCCAAGATCATTTACACTGGATATGTACCTTGCTGTATCACTGCTTTGCTTTTCTTTGATCTGAGGTGAAAATAATCTATGGGCCAAATCACTCACTCTCTGAACTATGAAAATTTAATCTTTTTCCCTTTCAGAGTAGTATCTTAAAATTGCAAGCTTTGTTAAGTATATGCCAACAGGTGAGCTTGCTCTTAGGTGCTTCTGGGCAGGGAGCAATTGTAAAGCCAATAAACAAGGGCAATTTTGTAGACTTGCATTTTTTTCTGAGTATGCCACTGTGTGTCAGGCTTTGCTATGTGTTTGCCAGAAAAACAGCCACTGACTGGCACTGCAGCCCTGGTAAAGAGCTGGGGAATAAGGGTGGGAAGGGACTTCAAATAAAAGTTATATTGGTGCCTTAGACCTGCACTCCCTCTTTTCAATAGCAGTTACAACAGAGACCATTTGGGCATAACTATGTTTTCCCCACCCCTGTACATCTGTCTTGCAACCTGAATGGTGATGGGTTTAAGAAGCTCTTAGCCTGGGGTCATATTTGAAGGACTGATCTAGTGTTGAACAAGCATGGGTGTCAATTAAGAAATGGTTACCTGCATAAGATAATTCAGGGAGAATGATTGAAAAGAAGTGCTGATTTTTCTTGTCTGTCAGCCTGATTCTTGACTTGCTTAGGTGCTGGTGACTGTGTTTCAGTAGTATCAAATGAATACAAGTTATGCCAGGCATGGAAATCAGGCAGTTCTAGCTGGCATCAAGAAATGGATGATAAAACCTGATAAGCTCCAAGTAGCTTTTTTATGTAGTCTTATCTTTGGCATATTGGATTATTTAAAAAAAATTATTAATGCTGTGGCTGTGAAGATGAGTTAAGAACTTCAGTGTGCAGGATGCAGAGGAGATACCAGTTTTGGCTCTACAGACAACTGGGATGAGGTGTACTGAGTATTGCTGGAAGAGTCTGTTTAAAACAGGCCAGCAGGAGCTCTTCATTTAAAAACTGCCCCATGCCTGTGTCCTGAGGTTCTTTTGCAACTGCTTAGGTAAATCAACAGCTTTTGCCAAAAAGCTGGGATGAGGAGGAGCACTGGGAGTCATGACTCTGGCAAGCTGAAGTTGCAGATGGCCACAAGCAGTGGCTTTGGGAGAGGTGGGAACTGCTCCTTTTCAGAAGGGGTGTCAACACTACAGTGAAAATTTAAACACTGTAATTTTGCCTGATGAAGGTCAGTGCAGCAGCATCTGCAGATGCCCTGAATTAATGGGTTGTGCTTTTACTGAGCAAAACCATTTCTCTCCTGCTAAGGGCCACCTGGAAGTTATTTGTAAGTAAAGCAGGAAATTTTAATCAACCTATATGACTTCAGTTCCCAAGTCACTTGTATAAAAAAAAATCACCTTCTAAATGAATAAGTGGGAGTGGGAGGTATAAGAGACTCAACAAGATAGGCCAAAAGGCCACACACATTATCAATAAGCCTATTCTGCTGCTGCATAGTTGAGGACAAAGTGCTGAAGACTTTGTTCAGTGCCACCCTTGCTCCCTCAGAGAGAGGTGTATTTCACTTTTGTTTAGATGTTGAAATGCCCTTGAAACTCAGGCTCAGGGTGTGATTCTTGGGTATCCCATGCAGGGCCAGGAATTGGACTCAATGATCCTGATGGGTCCCTTCCAGCTCAGCACATGCTGTGATTCTACAAAAGCAGAATCCTCTGACAGGAGGTGATCTGGAGACAAGTTCATGTTTGGCAAAGCCTTGTCTGGGCCGTGGGGCTGTGCTGTGCCAGGGTGGCAGCAGCCCCTCTCTGGGACAGGGCTGAGTACAGTGACACCAGGGCACTTGGTGGCTGCTCAGTCCAGTGTCCCTCCCTGGGATGGCACAAAACTGCTCAATGTGAGTCTGAAAAGAGAATGGTGATGTCCAGGTTCAAGTGCAGGCCAAGTATGAAGAAAACAAAACAAAGCCTCAGCAGCCTCCTGTGATTTAGATGGGCAAAACTCCCACGCTGGAGGACAAAACTGCACTCTTTGGATAAGTGCTTATCATTCTTGAAGCTGGCACAGCAGAGCAGAGCAGTCCATGCTTCAAAAAGCAAAGTAATTAATTCTCCTTGCTCTCAGCCTCAGCAGTCTCCAATGTGCAAGGCTGCACTGCAACCAGGCATGGAGAAACTTTCTTCCCAATCAAAAGAAGTATTCATTTTTTTACTCTGATACAGCAGGGTTGGTCTTCCTTTCAATATTAATGGAGGCAATGTCTTCCTTGCCTTTCCATGACCTTCAGTTTTTGTGCTTTGTGTTAAAATTTCCATTCCCCCTCCCTATTCAAATGCTGGCATTAAAAAGAAAAAAAAAAAGATTAAAATTCCTTTTGTTTAAATCCCTAATAAGGGAGCCTTAGAGCATGCCAGCCATCAGATGCAGGGGTAGGTCTTGGCTTGCACTCCTGGCTCTGGGCTCTTCACCTGGGCCATGCTGGGTCAAACCTCTGGACCCTCACCCCCACCCAAGTGCTCTTTGCCTGCTGTTGGCTCAGTTGTGGTTAAAGTATGGTGATAGCTCAGTCTGGGCTGGAGGAGAGGTTTGGAGCTGTGCTTCTCAACCTGGGGTATTCCTACTCACCTTCTCTATAATGGGGCTGACAGTGCCAAAACCTCTGGCATCCTGTTTCTGTTGCAGATGCTCCAGTGGTGTCCCCTTGCTCTTAGCATGTGCAGTGGCTGTCTCCAAATGTGTCACAAACAATAATGAATAAATATACAAATCAATCAAAAAGAGTGCTGATTTAAATTCCTGCCCTGGCACAGAGATGACAGGGACTGCTGGGGTTATGGGAGGACTTAAAAAGCAAAGTATGTCAAATTGGAACATATAGGTACACATACATGTTATGTGCCTCTGTGTGGCAAAATGCCTTTTGGCATTAAGGATTTGGTGTGAGGGGTTCAGGGAGGCCAAAGAGGCTGAATGGTTCCATGCTTCTTGGTCTGAGGAGATAACAACACTCCTTAAACCATGAGGGGCTCAATTGCAGGTGCTGATGTGTTTATAAAGTTGGCACGCTGTGACCTCCTGCTGTAATGGAAAAGGAAATTCTCTCTGTGTGGGAATAAAACAGCAGCTGCAGCAATGGCCAGAAATGTTACCCAGGCTGGGGGGAGCACCTGGCACCTCCCCTGTGGGTCCCCTGTGCTGGATTTGGTTGTGGTAGAGTTGATTTTCTTTACAGTAGCTGGTTTGGGGGTGTGTTTTGGATTTGTGCTTTATTCAGTTGAATATGGCAAGGTCCCTTCCAGCTCAAACTACTCTGTGATTCTGTAATATCCCAAACCACTGGTCATCCTCAGCAATAACAGCTGGGGAAGAAGGAAGGAGGAATGGGATGTCCAGAGCAATGGTGTTTGTTTTCCCAAGTCACTGTTACACGTGGTGGGGCCCTGTTCTCCTGGAGAAGGCTGAACACCTGCCTGCCATGGATGTTAATGAATTCCTTGTTTGCATTGCTTGTGTACATGGCTTTATCTTTACCTATTAAACTGGCTTTATCTCAACCCACGAATTTTCCCACTTTTACCCTCCCAATTCTCCTCCCCATCCAGCTGAGGGGGAGTCAGTGAGCAGCTGTGTAGGGCAGAGGTGCCAGCTGGGGTTAAACCACAACACTGCCCAAAATGGGTCCCTGGGAAAGGAAGATGGATGGAGGATGTTCAGGAAGAGACTTAAAGGTGGAAGGAATTAAGGCAGGAAGGTGAAAGCTCTACCTGGAGGCCTGGGCAGGAGAAGAACCATGTCCTGGCAGGACTGTGTGGGATGAGGGTCTCTGCAACTCCCCAGTCCCAGGCTGCTCATTTCTGCCCTTGTGCCTTTGCCACTTGTAGAGTGAAAGGCTCAGAAATGCCAATGAAAGAGCAATGACTTGATACCAATATAAAATGAAGCTTCCTTGTTGGGAAGCCAAGACTAGGCCAAGCTGAACTCAGCTCTTACCTTTAACACATTTATTCAGCAGTCTTATGAATACCTGCATACATATCAGTTTCTCTGTCTATAAACTTGGGTTAATGCTTTTATTCCTTTAGCTGTCTTATAGATGTTTGCAAAACATCTATATATTGCAATATATTGCACTGGGCTGATCCAGACTTTTAAAAAAGGTATTTTAAAAAGAGGAAGGTAAGGGTGAGTTTGTGTACTGAGGAAACTACAAAGATGTCCCATTTACTGTGCCTGAGCCAGCTTGCTGGATGTGTTAGGTACATGTAAATGATGAGAATTTTAATATAATTGTAACTACCATTTTAGTGCATCAGTTGGAGGGAAATAAGAAAACCACAGACCCCTCTGCTTTTGCTTGCTGTGTGATTTGCTCTGACAATTACCCGGTCACTCAGCTCTTACCTCTGTCCTAGCCAGAGCTTGCAATAATCTCATTGGGATAATTCAACTGCATAACACCCCAGAAACCCTGCCTGGTGCTTTTTATGCTGCCTTTCCATTCCTTCACTGTGTAGCTGACATTCTCTTGCTTTCACTGAATGCATTCACTTTTCCTGCTGTATTATGAATATTTTTGGAGTTAGGCCCCATTCATAGCTGCTTTCCATTAGTCTAGCAGAAGATTTCCTGCTCAGGTTTCTCTTTTTACCCAGCAGACAGTAAAAAAGTTCCTTTCCATTGCTGGTGTGCTCTCTCCTTGCTAACAAGATGTCAAATGAACTTCCTACAATGTTGTCTTATGTGCTTCTGAAATTTATTCTTTTCCTCCTTCTGTAAACTGGTAAGATTTCAGGATGCATCTTTTTGCTGCCTAAGAATATCTGAGGGCTACAAGATGAAGAAAGTTTAAGTGGTTAAATTTCTGCTGATGGCAAATATAATGCATAAATATTACTTATCTTGGTTGCCATTTTACCTGTTATTACCTAGGTTATCATCACATAATTATCATTATGCTCACAATCACTCAGATTTCTTGTATAACCCAGCACTTTCCTTCCAGTTTTTACTAGTCCACATGGTGCTGGGACACTCCTTCTTCCTAGAATGATCCCTGCAGCTACTGAGTTTCACCCTGCAGGTGCAGGTTTCTTGCCCCAATAACTGGCTGAATTTCAGAGTGACACTTTAAATGAAATTCCCAAAGGTCAGAATTGGAGATTTGAGGTAAGAAATGATGCTACTGCACAATTGTGATTGAAAAGTGAAGAGCTTTTTTTATTTTTCTTCCTTAAAAAAATAGTATTTGAGAAAACTGAACTGAATAATTTGGACTGCAGGGAGTTTATGGTTGCTTGAGTTGCTGCCCCAGAAGTTCCCAAGGCTTGGTTAAATGGGGCTTTGAGCCACCTGATCTATTGAAAGATGTTCCTGCCCAGTGCAGTGGTGAATGAGATGATCTTTACATGTTCCTTGTGATCCAAACCATTCTGTGATGCCCTTCTGTGGTGTCTGAGTGCTCTCTCACTGTTCACATTTAATAAGGCTTCTGACATGTCTAAATTGTGTGTTATGATGTACTTGGAGCCCCCAGATCTCTAACACCAGTACAGAGCTTCCCAGCATCTTATGGACCAAGCAGAAGAATGAAAATCCTTGTCAGTAAAAATCAGACAAAATTTAAAAAGGAGAGGCCACCAAATTCAAGGTGTTACTGACTTCCCAGTGACAGATTTTTCTACAAGCCACATTTTAATCTTGTACAAGTTTGAAAATCTGATTTATTTTTATTTTGTGTTTAACTAGATTTCTTCTGATTAGAAACTTCAACACTTAGGTTAAAATGCCTTGTGGGAGGCATCAATCAGCACCTGAGCCCCAGGGGCTGCTGCAGCTGGGGGAAAGGCTGGAAAGGCTGGAAAGGCTGGAAAGGCTGTCCTGAGCTGGCCCCTCGCTGCAGGGCTCTGCCAGGACAGGCCCTGCTGGCCGTGCTCCTCAGCAGCTCTGGGGCTGCAGGGCTGTGGGAGGAAGGAATTAAGGTGGAAACTCGGTGTCAGCAGCGTTTTCATGGTGTGCAGTGAAACCCCAGGGCCCTGTCCCCAATGGCTGCCATGCACAAACAATGTCCCCTTTGTCCCTTGCTCTGGCACTCTCCTAGGAACGCAGTCACTGTGCTGTGTTAATTAAACACAAAGCCTGCTGCCACTGCCCAGCTCTGCCAGCCACACTCAGGCAGCCTCTGGGGCACCTGGGCTGCTCCAAGCTCAGCCTAAAGGGGTCCCGGGCTTGGCTCTGTGGGCTCTGAAGGTTTGGTACCACACCATGACCTGCCTGCACAGAGCCCCTCAGTGCCACCAGGCTGCCACCCTGGCCAAGATGTGCCAGCCTGCTTGCTGGGGACAGCCTCAGATGTATTATCTGTGTGATGAGAGACTGCAGGGCCACTGCCATTGTTTCATTCGAATTGCAGAGATCTCTGAGAGCCCCAGTCCTGTGCCCTAATCCACTGTATCTGGGATGCACAAATACAGAAAAACCCAGGTGGGTCTTGTTCTTCCTAAGCTCCCCAGGAGCACTGCTAGTTAAGTAGGTCAGTGCTCCAAACACACAGATGTACAACTCATGTCAGACAGGAGAGATGCAAACTGCAAGACTAAGCCATCAAGTGGCTGTTAAAAACTTCACAAGGGCAATTAAACTATTACCATCCTTTCATACAAGCAGTAGAAAGAGAAGTGGCAATTAGTTTCAGTTACAGCTTTGGAGTTCTGGACAAGCATCTCCAGATGCATTTTCTTTTTGGTCACCTGCTCTGTGCACCCATGACTGCACAGGCATCTGCCCCCACCCTGAGGTGAGCAGATGAGCACCTGAGCTGTGTGTGATGGGACATGTGCATGCTCCCTGTCTGGCAGCCTCTGCCCAGGGAGCTGCTGCTGTCACTTCCCCACCTTTTGCACAGCAAACAAAGGGCTGCCCCATCCAGTCACTCCTCTTCAGCAAGGAACCAGACACCTTTACTGCAAGGGAATTCACTTGTTGCCACCCACTGCAAACCTCCCTCTACAGTTATATGTTGTGCTGATTAATAAAAATAACTCCATATGTGTGAATCACAGGGCTGGTTTCATTCATTCGTTCAGTTTGTGAATCTGCAATCAAAATAAAAGGTGTTCCCCAAAGGCTCATTCCCAGGCACTGTCTGCATCCTTCCTGCAGGAAACAGCTCACTGACAGGGGGGATTCAACATTGGTATTCATGGAGTTCACTTTAATACAGTATTTGCCACATTCTGCAAAACCAGTAAAACCCTCATTGCAGCTCTAAAGACATCAAACTCCTGTGCACAAAGTTTGGGCTGAGGGTGGGTGGGGTTTGGTTTTCTTGGGTTTTATTTATTTTAGAGTAAAACAAAAGAGTTGAGAAAAAAGTTTCCAAAATTTTTAGCCTTTGTTTTATTGAGTTACAACAAATGAGCAACAAGTTAGAAAAGTTGGATTTATTCAAACTCCCTACATCCTGTTTGTGCAGCACACTGAAAGGTGGGCAAGTTCTCCAACCCCAGCTCCTCAGAGGAACTCACTGGGCAGCTCTTGCACCCAGGCTCCTGCTCCCCTCTGCTCCCTCCTCACACATGCACAGACAGACATCCCCACACAAATCCAAATTAGCAGTATTTGAAAAAAAGTGCACTCAGGAACCTAAGAGTGATCTAAAAATTTAGTGGCAAGGGTTAATAAGAAACTTCTGTTGTGCGCTACAACGTCTAAAGCTGGAGGGCAGCTGCTGGTTATGGTGTCCATCACTGTACCAGCCAAAGAAACACAAATAAATTTGGATTATGAAGCATCTCCATTTCCTCATTCCAACCCCTCTGGGAGTTGTAATGCATGTTTAAACAAAAAGTGCTAAAAAAACCCCAAAACCAAACCAACGATCAAAAAAAGGCATTCTGGCCAAATCTTCAGAGACCCACAGCTGGGGCTGGCTGGTGAAAAGTGAAGTACAGGAGCTGGAGAAGACTTGCCTTGTAGGAGCATGGAAAAGCAGAGATTTAAATATTTCAATCAGTAGCAGGTGGCCATAGAACAAAACAAAAAAGTCAAAACAACAAGAGAAAAAAACAAAAAAACAAACCCCACTGCTCCAGAACATGTTTAACTGGTCTGAAATGTAAACTGGAGTGGGGATCTGGGCTCAGGTGTTGATCTGCACCAAGACAACTCCAAAAGATTGCAACTCTTTCTTAAAACACTTCAGGAAAAAAAAATCTCCCTCCTCCACAAAAGACACTTCCCTCCCCCCAACCAACCCCAAAATTTCTCAATTGCATTTTATGCAAGAATAACTTGCACCTATTAAAAAAATTAACAAAATTTTTATGTTGTACAAATCTGTTCCAGTAGAGGAAGAGGCAGGGCAGGAAAGTGGGTGGGAGAGAAACTAAGAGAAAACTATGTACAAGGACCCTTTCCTCTTTCTTTCTTCTCTTTTGTAATGCAGTAGTAGGACTTTGGCACTATCAACAATTCCATGGTGATGCTCCATGAGAATATCTCTTCCCACTGTGCCTCCACAAGCGCGGTTTGAGACTTGGAGTCACAGCACACTCTCTCACCCAGGCAGGAAAATAGAGTTGTCTTCTATTTTCAGAGAGCATTTCCCCTTCAACATCAGGACAGTGCAGCTGAGAAGTACCCCTGCAAAAATTACAACAGCAGCATATTATTTTTTAAGGCACTATGAACTGTTTGAGCTGTTAACTATGCTGAGACCTGGTTTACACCCTGCACATGTGGTAACACTGTTTTGTGTTAACTGCACCCTGAGGCCTATCCTTATCACAGCCTCATCTGGTAGGGTGCTGCATTTTTGCTGCATGTAACACCCAGCTAACAACCCCCTGTAGACTTCCAACAGGGATATATGGTCCAGCCTTGGCTCAGGCAGATTCTTACACTGACTCAAAATGATGCCTGCACATGTTTGGGGCAACCACTTTGCAACCACAGGACAGACAGTGCTAAAACCAAGAAGACTTCAGGTCTTTCTCCCCCAGTAAATCCCCTTGTAAGGCTTCCTATTTCACGTGATTTTAGAAAATGATACAAACTAAAAGACAATGGAAAAAGTTGGATGTGCCTGTGCTCTGCAAAGCAGCTTCCTGGTTCTGCTGTCACTCCTGCACCATCATAAAGGCTGCACAATTGGACCAGGGATTAAGAAATGACCCCTCAAAACCCAGCCTTCAAACAGGCACCAATTCACACCTATCCCCAGCTCCCAGCAAAAAGCAAGGGCTCTATGACAGGGATTATGCTCAGTTTTTCCACACTGAGGTGTGAACGTGCAAGAAGTGCAAACATCCTCTGCAGCCACCCTGCAGCAGTGCTCACTGAAACCTGAGCCGATCCTTATTTCACACCTCTCAGGGATGTTGCTGCCTGCTCTGTTATTTCCCACAAAAGCAGTGGGCTCTCTCTATCTGGCATCTGCAATGCAGTCAAGCCCAGGGAAAGGCCACAGGCTTGCACCAATATCAAGGGGAAAAGTCCTCCCCCCACCCTTGAGACCTTCCCACACAGGCCCCTGTTCATCCTGACCCACTGGAGAATTTTAATTGCTGCACTGGGTTTTGCTTCTCCTTCTGAAATCCTTCATTATATTAGAGCTTGAGTCTCTAATGCACCTCACTCATTTCAGGGGAAAAAGCATGTCCTCCCTACTTCAGCCTCATTCCCTGAGAAGTTTTATAGGGTGACCTGAATTCTTCAAAAACCTCAAAAGTTTCAGGATGACCTGAATACTGCACTGGTCAATCCCTTGCTGAGTTACTTCAGGAGGCTGACTTGGAGCCCAGCACCAGTGGCAGACACAACTGAGAGCTTTCTAAATGAAACCCTAAGTCTCAAGAAAAGTGAGAACTTGGGCAGAAAGTGAGAAACCCAGTGATGTTCACTGCTGGTGGTTTTGGACACTAAGGAATGCACTGGGTCCCTGGCAAGCAGGTCATGTGAGCTCCTGCAGCACTGCAGAGGGGGCTGGAGATGCCAGGAGGACCCAGACCAGCTCTGATGCTCAGTCTCATGCATTCAGCAGATGAAATGGATGATTGCCTTCAGGCTTTCTTTTTTTTTTTTTTTTTTTTTTTCCCCTACAGTGCAACCTTCACACGTGGTTTGACTCTGGCAAATCTCCACAGAGCAGTGGTCACAGCCAGCAAGATCTGGGGTGTTCATGTTCCCACCATGAGCCACAGGCTTTGGTGCCTACACCTTGCAGGGGTCATGCTTAAAAAAGGAGGTCATGAAATAACTCCAAAAAGAGACAGTTTACTGTGGAAAGGTGGTGATGGGGGAAAAAACCAGATCATTCTGAGAAAAAACAAAAGCTCTGGTCTTGGGAAAACCCCAGAGGAGACAACACCAAAGAAAGCAGCAGAACTGGCATCCTCTGGTCCTGCTCTCCTGCCTGAGCTGTAGTTTGCTGTGTTTAATTCAGAACCAGTTCCTGTTTGTCAGTTTGTGCACAGGAGGAGGACAAGGGACCCAGTTCTGACCTGTGCTGTGGGAAGGCAGGAACCTCTCTGCTGATGGAAAGGGAGCTACAGCTCTCTCTTGACAGAGCAGCTGGGCCTCACTACAGGAGGGACACAAAGCTTCATGACAGTCTCAGGACACTTCCAGAGAGGGCTTTAGTGCACCCTACAGCAGCCACTCAGCATCTGGAAGGCCTGGTACCCTATGGGGACAGGTCTCCCAGCCTCTGTTCAAGAAAACTGACCTGCTCCATGGAATAAATCCAATTTTGCCAACAGCTTCAGATACAGACTTAGTAACAGAGCCTCTCCTTAGTCCTGGGATGGCATTGCAGAGCCTGGCATGAATCCTGCTCTCACAGAGGCCCAGTCCCTTGTGAAATTCCCTCTAGCTTCAAATCCCTTCTAGATTCCCTCTAGCTGCAGCAGCAGAAGAATCTGCCAAACATGGATCAGTTTGGGAAAAACTCGTTTTTTTTAAGGCACAAGGTCTGTGAAGGCTATGACACAAATGCTCTCTCATAGTTCCAAAATCTCCTAAAGCTACACACTGGAGAAGAGTGACTGAGATGGTCTGGAAGAACTGAGGTTTCACAAAAGCCACACACAAATTCAGTCAAGCAGGGTATGGAGGTCAATCATCAAAACCCATTCATTTTAGAGTATGTAGATCAAGCTGGCAAAACAGCAACACCAGGAATATGCAAGGAGCAGCTCCTGCCTGGTGTGTGGCTCAGCAGTGAGAGACTCACCCAGCAGGTGTGGCCGTGTGAGAGACAAGAGGAATCCCTTGTCAGCTCTCCAGTCCACCTCTTACATGTGGTACCTGAGGAGCATGTTAGGAAAAATCCAGCTTTTATGACAACTGACAGAAACAAGTTCCTTGTTAGGTCATACAGAAGTCTCTGCTTTTGAGTCATACCCTGGACATCACTTGGGATAACACCTTGTTAATTTAACAACAAAATTTTAGCTGAAAATTTCTAAGATTGGCTGTCCAATGAAAACTTAGAAAAAGTAGTTGAGATTATTCCCTGAGTCCCATCAGATTGGGATATCAAGATTCCAAATTTTGTGTCACAATGACTGTGGCAATGCCTCCATGTGTGCACCACAGAGCAGCACTTGCATTCCTCAGCTGAGACTTACAGGCAGAATATAGGAAAATTAAGAGGACTTTTTTAGGTCCCCAGACCAGCACACTGAGAAACTGGCAAGGAGCAGAGGACAAAAGGGCCCTCTGACCATTACTGCACACTCCTTGCAGCAGAAGTCCTGCTCCAGTGCACCTTTTCTCAGCAGGTATTTTACACAGAACCACCTGAAAGCTCCTCGTGAAAATGATCACTCAGCAACAGTTTAACTCAGACCAAAGTTCTTATAAAAATTCCTCTCTGATAACAGTTGAGCACCTCCAGAGCCCTGAAGCTTTATGGCCAACACCTGCACAGAGGCAAGAGGGTCACTCCACACCTGACACTGCTCACAAGCACAAAAACCCAGGCACCAAACCCAGGCTGCTGCAAGGAGCTGGTGCAGATCTTGGTTTCATAATACAAGAGGTTTGTAAGGAACAGGGGTTTCAGGCAGCTCCCCCTGCTCCTGCCTTCTTCTCCACTGCCCCTCTGAGCCCCTGATCTCCCCCTCCTTGGAATCAATATGTGTAGCTGGAAGGGGGAAATGTTCTGGAATAACAACCCGGCGAAAAAGAATCCCACAATGCATTTATTCCTCACACATTTGACTTTAAAAGGCAGATCAGATCCTGGCTCTCCCTTCTTATGTGGCTGCACAACAGTGGCACCCCAGTGTGCCTCTGGCTGATGTTCCCACATCCTTCTTCCTTTAATCCCTGCCTTTGACACACAGGTAACACCTGCTCCTCACATCCCTAATTGCCAACTTTTCCAAGAGTAATGGAAGACAGTGCCTTGCAATGCAGTCTGAGTCTGTAAGATTTTGGTATAAAGGTGCTGTCATAACATTTCTCAAGATTAGCTAAAAGAATTCAAAAATAATACCACTTCAGGGTTGTTTTTTTCCTCAACTCAGAGAATGTCCAGGAGACTTTGGGACAAGTACTGCACATGGAGAAAGTGGTGTGCTAGCCAGCAGGGCTCACTGCCAAAAACTGCACCTCTGCAACAGGTGGTTCAATCCAAGTACTGGTATCTATAATACCAGAAGTCTTAAATACAAGTGTGGAGGCACTTCTATCAGTCCTGGCAATTTTTTTTTAATTTTTAATTTTTAAAGAAATGCTAAAATATATTTTACTTATTAGATGCCAGAAAATTACCAATTTTTCTCAAACAGGTGTTCTGTCACTATGGTTTTTAATGCAGGATGCTGAGTTTTCTGTAGGATAAGCTCTAAAGTTGTGGTTTAAGGAACCTCCAGATTCAGGAATACTGAGCACAAAATGTTACAGGTTCCAGTGAACTCAATTCAACATGCAAGAATTACTGACAGTGCTTGTTCCAGATTTACACCTGTGCAGTTGTGATCAGAAACAGGTTTCAGCTCTCCAAATAACAAGTCCTTTTGCACTGGGAAAGATCATATAACCCCCCACCCCCCTTAAAGCCAGGCCCTGCAGCTTGCTTTTAAATTCAAGATCCTGTGAAGAAGAGCTGCTAAACACCCACACAGCTTAGTCTGGGGCATTTCCTAAGCCTCAAGTGAGAGCAAGCAGAACAAAGCTAGACTGAAGAGAGTTCTCACTTGCAAGAGGAAGAAAACACATTTGCATGAGCCACTTCAGTCCCACTTTTTTCTTTTTTTTTGCTCGCTTTTGCATAAAGAGGCATCTGTGTCCTAGGCCCTTCCCCCAGTGACCTTTTGTTTTCAACATGGCAGGATGCTGCAAAGGAAGGACCTGAGATGCAAAAACAGGCACAGCCTCTAGTCAGTGATCTCTCAGCAAGGGGGATATTATCAGCTAGTATTATTTACTATTTCTTCGTGTGGCTCACCCAGCATGTTTTATGTAAAGTACATATAGGTTGTTTAAAGACAGAAAGTTTTAAGGTTTAATCACTTATTGCAAAAAAAAAAAAAATTATGGAAACCTCCCTTATCCAGGACTTGATCCACAAGGAGACAAAAACCAAGGCAAATGGCACTAACCCCTCCTCTATCATGCAGTTGGCTTTAATTTACAAACAGAATGGGTTCCCTTTTGTTCAGGCATCCAGCAGGCACAAAGCATCCGGCAGGGATGGGCTCCAGGGATTTACACTGAAGGGCTACAGAATGCTGGAAGCACACCCTGCCAAAGGCAGGCTCAGAGAACCAGGGCACCCTCAGCATTACCTGTCTATACGTGGGAATTGTCTCCAGATATACTTTCAGAGTCCAAGTCTGGCAGCTCTGTGTGGCCCTCTGTGGGGGCTGTTTGGCTCCAGCTGTCCGTACAGTCCGAGGCAGCATCGTCCTCGCCCACCGTCACCTCCACCCAGTTCACCTCTGCTGGCTCCTCGTTCTCCTCACTGCCGTGGCCATCGTGGCTGTTGCTGCACTCCAGCCTGTCCACCCCCTCTGCCTGATTCCCCAACAAAGAGTCCTTCAGTGGCTCACAGTCTCTTTTTGCTCTCACCACTGGTTTCCCCCCATTCTCTTCATTCAGTTTTTTATGCTCCTGGTAATGCTGCCGAGACACCTCATTACCATTCTTTGGACTCTCAATGTGCTTTGAGGTCTTTTTCTGGCTTTGCTTGTTATGACCATCACCAGCACACTGCTGCTGGTACTGGTCAATCCATTTAAGTGACCCAGTTCTCAGTGAAGACCGGTTTTCCTTGAACCAGCGAACTATTTCAGTTCTCGTGAGCCCAGTCTGAGATGCCAGCTGGTCATACTCCTGGGGTGACGGCCACTGGGTCCTTGCAAATGTGCTTTTCAACAGATGAATTTGCTCTTGTGTTTTCTTCAGTGTGGTGGAGGACCCAGATAAAGCACCAGGGAGCTGAGAGCCTGTCAGAAGTTCTGCCTGGCTTATTGCACCATTGGGAGTTCCTTGATCCTTAATTTTTCTGTATGATCCCATCGAGTCCAGGACAGCTTGCTCCATGCTGTCCCTTATCTTTCTCCGTTCAGAGAACCATGAGTCTATCTCCCTCCTACTCAGCTTAGTCTCCACTCGAAGCCTGTCCAATTCTCCCTGGGTAGGAAAGGAGCATTTTAGGAAACTCTCCTCAAGGGCCCTAAGCTGCTCTTGAGTTTTCTCTTTGAATCTCTGGGGAGTAAGATCTGTGTATGGGTGAAATGACCGGCCATGTCGACCAGCTGAAGGTGCTATTTGATCTTTCCCTAAAGCATCACCAGGAATTTGCACAATGCCCCTCTGACTTCTGTACCTGTGGTCACTGAACCACTTTTTGATCTCACTCCTGGAAAGACCAGTTGCCTCTATAAGCCGGTAGACTTCTGCATCATCAGGAAACTGGCTTGCCATGAAACTGGCCTTCAGCTCTGCTATCTGCTCCTTGGTCTTTTTCCTCTCACTGGCTGGGGTCACAGGAACAGCAGTCACCTTGGCAGGAATCTCAGGCACCTGGACTACGTGAGGACGCTTGGCCTCTGGGGCACTTGATAAGGTCTGTATTGTCCTCTTTTGGCCCTGGTTTGGGGCAACAGCAAGGGTAATTGGTGAACAGGAAACAGTTGAACCATTTGACACAGGAGTCAAAACCAGGCCAGTCTGGCCCAGGATCTGACAAGGCAAAGCTGTCTGGATGATGGGCTGTGGCATTTTTGCAGTTGCCAAAGGAGCTGGCAGGACGGTGATGGTCTGGGGAACTGCCTGGATAGTACCATTGAACATCTTCTTCCTTGCTTCCTCCACTTCTTCAGGAGACCAACTTATACCATGCTTCAAGCGCTGCGTAGCAAACCAGATTCGGATTTGTTCTTCGGGATGTTTCGATGCTGCCGTCAACCACGACAGCTCTGCTTGCGTTGGGTAAGGAAACTTATTAAAGGAGTTGATCATGGTTGCGTTAGTGTCCAGTGCAGAGTTGTATTTGGTACTGTTCAGAGGGACCGGGACCTTGGGGACAAGGTTGATATTTGGTGGCAGCTGTACAGAGGGCATTACATGGGCTAACACATCATGGAGGAGGTCTCCATTTATACAGGCAATGGCTTCAGTGGCTTCAGTGATGATGCGGGGCAGAGCGCCATCCACGTGGTTTTCTGTAACTCCCTCCTCTGGCTTTTTAGATCCCTTCTTGGCTTCCCCTTTAGGCTTTCCCAGCTTCATCACTGGTGCTTTATTTGCACCCATTGCCCCATGAAGTGAATCGTCACACTCTGGGTTCTCCAGCCCACTGCTAGTGACAGTGACATCGTTAGTGGCAGCCTCGATAGACTGCTCTAGGACAGTCTGATTATTGCGTTTAATTAACTTCAGTTTAAAGTTAGTCTCTCCCGGGTGGTATTTTGTGTTGTGGTCAGATAAAGAATCGTATTTTTTGGTTGTGAAGTTGCATTCAGCACAGACATAGAGGGGGTTGAGAATGACATTTGGATGCTGAGTGTCAACGTGCTCTGTAAATTCATTTAGGTTTTGTGTCGAGTAAGGGCAGTACTTACACTCATAACCACCCTGGGGTTTCTTAGACTGATTTTCACCCGCGGGCTTCGCCTCCACCACCTCGCAGTCTTTGACTGAGTTTTCTGGAGGCCAGGTGTTTTTGGAGTCCTGCTGTGATGCCCCAGGCCCCTTGTCTTTAGGAGTCTCTGCGCCCTCGGCACCTTCCTGCTCCACGACTTCAGAGGTTCGCACCATACAGGGAGTTGTGGACTTTCTCTTGCTGGCCATGGCAGCTGCTGGCAGTGTGCTGCTGTCCCAGATGGTGGCTTCTTTTGACAGGGTGAGCAACCAGCTCAGTAGATCTTGCAAACAGCTCCAAACTTCCCTGATTATTTGCCTCTGTTTCGTTTAAAGACTTTCTGCCCTGGCTGTGACCCTCAGCTTTGCCAGCAGACCCATCAGCTGCATGACACCTGTGAAACAAAGCACACGTTGTTAGCCACTGATCAATAAAACACAGATTTAGCAGAAAGCCACAGCTCAAGGTGTGTGCATTTGCAAGGCACAATATTTTGGATATTGCCAAACTCTTCTTCCTCCACATCATCATTTTAAGAGTCAACAATCTCCCCAAAAAGAAAAACGTCATGGGTAATTTGCAATGAAGTGCACCACAAGAAGAAAATGACTGGAATAAATAAGATGAACAGACAGAGAATTTTAATTTCCACTAGACTCAATGTGTTTAATTAGGAAAAGAAGAAGATAGTACTATAAATACTGCATCTTTTTATAGAAGCTGCAATTCTATTAATTACTATTTTGAAGCCTGCAGA
Organism: Agelaius phoeniceus; assembly: GCF_051311805.1. Classification (NCBI taxonomy): domain Eukaryota; kingdom Metazoa; phylum Chordata; class Aves; order Passeriformes; family Icteridae; genus Agelaius; species Agelaius phoeniceus. The sequence goes on along the minus strand of NC_135265.1, from coordinate 142,835,614 downwards.
TTTGAAATTGAGTGTGATTTATATTAAACTTAATTACTTCCCACTGTCACTTACCTTGTAAATATGACTACTAAATGATTATGGTTACTAATGATGGGTGATTTCTAAATAAAGCTATAGGATCTGCCTTGGTTGTAAAAGTAATGGCAGAAAGAAGAGTTAATGTAAATCAACACTTCCAAAGGTCTGTGTTTTGAGAAAAGGTGGGCTCAAACAAACTGCAGCAGGAAACTCCAGCAGATTTGTGGAGGCCTATCAAGTCTTTTCCAGATGAGAAGTTTCCTTAAAACACTACTTTCTCACTCAGTATTGACAGAAACAGCTACCAAAGGCCACAGAAGCCCTCAGATTCCTTTTAAACAGGGACCCTTTCTGTGACCCCACTGATAATGTCCCAACTTGTGCATGTCACCCCCTGAGGATTAAAAAAAGCCAAACCAAAACATTTCAAAGCTTTATTTTTAATGCTCAAGCACCTTTGAAAGTTCCCAAATGCAGAATTCTGTAACATGTATTTTCTGAAGGATAGGAGGCAAACATCAGTCAGAACAAGCACAAAGAAAAATTACATTAGCTTTTTTAGGATCTACACACACTCATCGGGACTGGATGGAGGGAAAAAGAGCAATTTAGTTGTCAGAAGAGCTTAATTAATAAAAAAGCAAAGATAAAAAAGGTCACTTCCCTATTTGACAAGATGCTTTTTAAAATTTATCACTGATTCAAATTTGTTATTCTTCCTGGTCAGATGATCTCTGGTTTCATAATACTTCTACAGTCTTGATGGAAAACTCAGATTTAACAATCAAGAAGTTCTTGGTATTGAGTGGGAGGCACACTGGTGTTCACAAACTGGAGGAGGATGAAAAGGGGAGATCTGCAGAGTGGGTCAGGCCTGCACTGAGTTCTGCAGAAGTGTTCTAAATGGAGAATTTGAACTAGAGATCCAATGGAAGATACCCTTACCCCTCGCAGGGGGGACAGACTGGATGATCTTTAAAGATAATTTCCAAGCCAAACCATGACCTCATGTCTAATCAAATGCACATTTGCTTATTGTGAATATAGTAAATGATAAATGATCCAGAACTGGAGACATGAAGATCTAACAAAATAAAATATCACTGCAGTCACGTCTGGACACATCCAACATCAGCAGAAACTTTATAACCACCTGAGTGCTGTCCCTGTATCTGCTCCTCTCTCTGGAGCCTTGGCTCCATGAGAGAACCTGTGAAAGCAGCTGCAGCTCCTCGCTCGTGTTTGCAGCTCAGGAACACCCTGCAGGTCTCCAGTGCTGCTGCTCTGCCTGTCACAGAGCATCCCATTCCTGTACACATGGAAACTCAAACCATACACTCCAGCTGGGGATAAGAGCAGGGATGGCAGCTCCCAGCTCTCACACAAAACCCAGCAGGAAGCAATTCCCCATCCATGGAACGCTCCGTGTGCGGATTCACCACGCAGCGCCTTTGGGTAAGGCTCTGGTGACACTCAGGCTGTGAAACACCAAACACACCCTGGAGAAGATCCCATGCATATTTACTATGGTGCAGCTGCCTCTGCATACCTGCCCAGTGCTTTGTGTTCACAGCCACTGCCACCCCTGCACCTCCCAGCCCTGCCACAGCCCAGGCACACTCCTGCAGCCTTGGTGAAGCACCAGAGCAGCTGGCTGACCTTCAAGGGTGCATTTGAGCTCCAGGTGCTTCCCTGGGAAACAGAGCACAGCAGCTGAACTCTGTGAAACAGGCATGGCTCTGCCTTGGTCAGGGTGACCCAGTGCTATTCCCTCTAACCTAGGACCACCAACATTGTCACCACCATTCCTCAAATCATTCGCCTCTGAGCCAACATTTCCTTTTCTGTTTCCTTTTTTTTCCTTCTGCCTTTTAATGATAAACAAACAAGAACAGTGAAAGCAATGATGCCTGGTTTTCTGTACATTTGTGCAGATTTACCATTGAACATTCTCTATTCATTCTCTATCATTTCCACATATTCCTTCAAAATTCCCCTCCTACTTCACCTCACAATTGTCCTTCCACAGATATTTTGGCTGTGATCTGTGACTTGCTGTGTCCCACTGCAGGTGGGATCCCAAGCTAGAGACAAACACACAACTGTCCCAGTTGTGTCTTTGCCTGTCTTCCTGATCACCCATTTTCAACTGTGCTTACAGAAAATTAATTTGCTTTGAGGCTTCTTCCCTTATACCAAATTTGGTTGAAACAGGGCAAAAGATAGGGGCAGAATGGGCTCTGTAAGCCCAGCTGGTGCTGTGAACAGGGTCAAAGTGATCAGGTCATCTCACTCTCCCCTGTAGATCCCACAATATTTGTGATACTGACTTTCTTAGATGAGGGAAGGGAGGTGCAAGGCAGTGTCCTGGCCAGGGTAATGAAGATGGAGCCATGGCTCCTGAGATGCTCCTCTGAGTCTTGCTCTCCCTCCCAGGCCACAGCTGCACCTAATGGTCTGCTCCTGTTTTTATGTATGACCTCGTGCAAAATTCATGTGGCAACATCAGCAAAAGGAAGAAAATTCAAAGGACATCAAAGACAGAGCAAGGCTTATTTATATTTCACTGAACTTCCCCCCATCTCCACAGGAAGAAAAAGCTAGGAACATAAAGGAATGTGATGGAAGAGAAAGAGTGGAGAAGGAGAAACATCTAGGTTACAGCTTGGAATCAATCAAAGGTTTCTTAAAAGTCAGACTAAATGTTTTGAATTCCCCAGTCTCTGGAAGCTCAGCAAGCTCTCTGCTGCACCAAGCTCCCAACTCTCATGAGGACCAGCCTCAAACAAGGATGCTCTGATACAGAGGAAGGGCCAAGGTCCCTTCAAAACATAGCTAAGTGTGTGGAAAGATGAAAAATTCTGTCTGCTACTGTTTTCCCAGAAAATTGTACAGACTGTTTCTTCTCTTCCTTCCTCCTCTCCACAGAGTGGTTTTCTGCATGTCTAATTGCTGGCTTTCTAACCCTACACTTTGAGTAGTTTTTTCTGCCACATGAGAATCATGCTGCACCACAGAAATCAAGCACAAGTCAAAGGCTTCTTTTTAGAGGTCAATAAAAGAAACAAATTACTTTTAGTCTATGATGTGTAGTCTTGGGCACTCATAACTAACTACAGACTGTCTTTGTCCCTTTGACCCACACCCTGAATGATGGGGAGGAGGAGAAGCTCAACACTTTCATGAGCAAGGAGAGTTCATTGGGATCTCCAAGCAGTAGCCCCTGCAGGACCTCAGTCAGGATGTCATTTGGGATAAAGCAAGAGAAAGCTCCAAAAGAGGATTCGACCCCCACACCCCAAAACACATCCAGCTTTTGGGAGGTGCATCATGTACATTTGCAGGGACTGCCACAGCTCATCCCAGAACATTAGAGAAAGCATCAAGAGCATCTCAGAGGTTTCCAACATGAGCCACTTGCCAGAAAATCACAGGCCCAGCAGACAGCTTTAAATATGCAGTGTTGCTCCTGACAAAACTGATAAAGAGAGCCACTTCAGCTCCTCCAATGCAAGACTTAGCCACTGGCCCATCCTGATGGCAACCTGAGCTGCACCTCTCCACCTGAGCCCTGTCCACACGAATGCATTCCTTCCAGGGCCAAACCCACATCTGATATTCAGTGCAGGGCTGCACCATGGCCAGGTCAACCTCCATCCCCAAAGCTGGCCCTGTTCTCCTTATATTTTGTTATGGACAGGACTGTGGACAAATAATCTCTATTTCTGGGCTGCTGCCACTGTGGAGTGCCCACAGGAGTGAGGTGCAGGGTGATGTCAGCAGCTGCCTTGAGAGCTCACTGTGTCCTCACTGGGCATGGGGAGGGAACAGAGCTCTCATCCCTCCAGCTCACCTGCCACATCTCTTGTCTACCCATACTGCAGGGGGTTGAAAGAAAAGAAAATCTCATTTTTTGAATTTCCTTTTTAAATGAACAAATGCACAAAGCAGCAAAAGGCAACCAGGTGAAAAACAGAAGTGCTTGGCTGCAAGCAGAATCTGTCATTGTGAATGAGGTTTAAACCAAACCACAGAGAACATGTGTGCAGGAACAAAAACTTTCAATCTGCTCTGCATCAGCAAAGCCATCCAGGACAGGAGCACACAAGTCAGAAGCAATGCCTTCTTTTAAATTTATCTCTCCACAAGTGTGTCACAGCACTTATGAGTGAGGGCCTAACCTGTCTTCTTTTAATTTCTGAAATTTGTTTAAATAATGAAATAATCCAACCAGTATCCTCTGCTCAATGGAACTCCTGTTAAAACAGCTACAGAGCATCTGACAGGAGAATGAAGTGGGATCTTAATGGCAACTCTGTGCTTGACTGAGGAAATGCCAGATTTCCTATCCTGGCCCCAGACTGGGGAAACTGCAGAGAATCACACAGGAAAAACAAACAGGGTTTTTAGGCCTGGCTGGCACTGGAAAATGCTTGCCTGTGTAGCAATGCCACCTTCCATCAGCATAAGGGAACTGTACACTGCAAGCTAAGGGATGACAAAAACAAATCCAAAAGGTTTCTCTTGCTAAATATTTAAATCTTTTCCCTCTCTTGCATCTTTACCTCGTGCACATAGCTAAATTTTACACCCTACCTCCACCAGAACAAAAGGCAAATATTTGGGTAGAAACTGAACTCCTTTTCTGCACTGCTGTTCCCACAGGCCCCTCCAAGGTGGTGGCAGAGCAGGAATTTTCCATGGCACCTGGACACAGCTCAGTTTCACAAAGCATCATTTAAAACCCTGTGAGCTGGGGAAGTGGTAGGGCAGGGGAGAGATAGTGAAAACAAGCAGCATCTCTCCCTCATGCCACAAAACATGAATGAATCTGGAAAAGGCTGTCTAAAGATAACCAAACTTGAAGGTATGTCTAATTCAAAAGCATGGAAAACTTTAATTTTAGCAGAAAGGAAAAAGTGCATCAGAACTATCACTGCTTTGTGCTGCACCTTGCCTTCAGCCAAGGGCTGGAGTAAAGAAAGAGCTTGAACCTCCCAGGCAATGCAAATGTATCTTTACTTTTCACAGATAAACCTCACTTTTAAGAACAAACAGAAAAAAACCCAAACACTTTAGGGACACTTGTGTCATTTGCCAATCAAATATTTCTTTATTTTTTCATCTTACTGCATTGTTTGCTCTGCCCTGTGCTGGCAGAGAGTTCCCAGCACCTGGCTTCATTTGAAAATGAACAGTGGGGAAACCACCAGCATGAGGATAACTGCAAATAAACCCACAAATATCTAGCAGTGTTCATTTGCAAGGGCTGGCTGATGTTTAAAGAGGGTGGAAACATTTTATTTTACTGCTTAGGAGCTCAGTCTCCACAATCAGCATCCTCTCAGCTGCACAGGACAAGCAATAGCAAATTACACCCTTGTAATTTAACACCCACACCCCCCTTGTCTGAAGATGACATTTAATATCACAAAGGTAAAAACTCCTCCTTGGAGCTTTCCCACGCCCCTTCCCCAGCTTGAGGACACAGCAGCAGTAACAGAGGAGGAGCACAGAGCTCACCAGCAAGGACTTGTTGGGCACAAACTGCTCAGTCCCTGGCTTCTGGAATACCATCCCACTCCATTTCACAGCAAGTGGATCTCAGCAAAGCTCAACAGAGGTGCCAAGCTGTGCCCTGGACAGCAGGCAGTGTCCACCTGCTGATCTCCACCTTGCAAACACTGCAGGTTGCTTTTAAGGCACAGACACCACCTTTTCCCTTGTCCTGAGCTGAAGAATTTGCCACACCTTCCAGGATGTGTGACCAACCACACCATGAGGGACCCCAGTGACTCTGCTCATTCCTGGATACCTTCAGCCATCTCCTCTCACAAGCCTGGGGGTCCCTGGATGCAAATGCTGTGTCCCTCTGTGTCTCAGATTTTAACACAAATGCTGTGTCCCTCTGTGTCTCAGATTTTAACACTGTGTGGCTGCCCACAAGTCATGCTCAAGTTCAGAGCAGAGCAGAAACTCTGCTATCAGAAACTAACTGATATTACCTGACAGCATCATAAACCTGCCTTGACCAGCTGCTCTTTGTCCAGGAAGGCTGCAGCAATGCAAACAGAAGCAGCACAGGGCAGAGCTGTCATCCTGCTCCCCCCCAGAGATGCTGAAGTCATGTTCATTAAAGCTGTGGTAACGTTTTTCTCCTACAAGCACAAGGATGAGAGGGGAGATTCACATTTCACAGTGCAAAAAAAGAAACATGCCTAGGGTGATGTTCCTCCTTCCTTACAACTGCTTTCAGCATGCAGCTGCTACAGTAATATCAAAAAGCACATCAGCAAGCACAGCAAAAAACATGCTGTTGCTCTCCTCTGTGATAAAACACTTAAGAACATTGCTTAATTACATACAGAAGAATAAGTGGAAGCAAACCAGGGCAAATAATTCCTGCATGATTGTGACTGTAATGATTCACAAAGAAACCCAACAAACCCACACAGAAAGAAAGGCAGGTTTTGTGAATTAGGGCAGAGCTTTTAAAACAGCATTTAAGCCAAACCAGCATAGAGCTCCAATACCTCTACAGTTTTTTGTAAGCTGAATAAATCCCCATTAAAGGGGAGGTATACAGACTGTTATAGTAATAATTTTTGCAGACATGAAAAAATAAAATTGAAAGTTTGCATATGTTGGGGTAGACATCTCTAATTATAATAAAAATCCCACATGGATATCTGTGGGATGCTGTGACCACGAATATTTTTCTATAGGAAAGCAACAATTGATAATTTTTGTTTCTTTAAAGGATCAGAGACCCACACCTTCCAAAGGTGATCAGCAAACCCAAGTGCCTCTGGAACTCCTGACTTCCCCAGCAACAAGTCCTGTGAAACTGGATGTCAGCACATGAATGGGGGCAGAGCAAACCCAGTGCACATCCCACCTCTGCCCTGCACCCCCCTACATCACAGTCACTGAAAGACTCTGTAAAAACACAAAGATAAAACAAAAATCAAGTTTTGTTGGGGTGAGGGTGGAATGAAAGGGTTTTTAAAAGGCACCAACAGCTGCAGAAGATCCCAGTGAACTGCATGATGAAGTTAATCACACAAAAGCTGCCTCTTAACATTAACAGCTCAGCTCTGATGTGACCACTGCGTAGAGATAGAAAAACTTACTCTGAAAAACACAGGTATTTTGGGGAAAAAAAACCCCTTTGTAGGCTTCACCAGAATAGGTTGTGTGGCAGCACCAGGCAATAGGCTTATTTCAGAGTACACTGCTAACAGGCTGTTCTTTTGAACTAAAATGTTCTCATTCAAGCTGCTGTTAAGCCAAAGATGTGGGGAAAATGGTGGTATGAAGACCAGAGGCCAACCCCTCCCCAGAAAAGGGGAAGTTGAATATTGCATGCTGTGAATTTTCTATTATAAGTACCAATCTGCAATCACTGGCTTGTACTTTTTTTGCCTTTTTTTAAATGCAGGCTTAATTCAGTTGCTAAAAACTAGATTAGGCCTGACTACTTTTTTGTTTTCTGAAAAAAAATCTACTCATGATTAGAAACTGCACTTTACAAACTGGTTCATGCCCTGAAAAAATACTTATATTGTAGCAACAGTCACTTATTCCACCCAAGACATGGTCATAATCTTGGTGAAGGCAGGAGATGGTCCTTCTCCAGGAGGGCACACACCAGAGCAGGAGGGAGAAGAACACTGAAGTGCCAAGGTAGGGACAAAATCCATGTTTCCTTGCTTCCCAGGCACTGCCTTCTCCTCCAGAAAAAGGGCTGGCAACCCACAGCTTGCTCACAAAAAGGGACATGTGGGTAAGTGTGGTCACTGCAGCTCCCACTGGTTTGTGAAGTTGGTGCAGTCTGGGCAAAGCTTTTTTTCCTTGCAGGGTGAGAGCTCCTGCACCCAGAGGCACCCAGACCTGCAGGACACCTGACTGGGCAAAGCTTTTGTTCTTTGCAGTGTGAGCTCCTGCCAGAGGCTCCCACGTCCTGCTGGACCCCTGACCTGGCTGCTGCCCTGCTCTGGAGCCACAGATGCTCAGGGACACAGAAGGAGCCCAAATCCCAGTGGCACCTGGCTGTGCACTCCAAACCCACAGGGTGATGGTGGCTGCCCTGCTGAGGCCTTGCTCTCTCCTTTGGGAAGGAGGAATACAAACTGAGTTCTTCCAAGCAAGATGATGCACAAACAACCCATGCCAGGTACAGCCAGGTCCATCAGCAAATGTTCTCAACACCCACAGAGGGGCTGGGCTGATCCTCTGTCCAACACCCTCCACTGGTGGCTTCCAGGGGCAGCAAGCACCAAAACAGCAATCACGTACCCTGTCAAAATTCTCTCCTTTAATCAGTGGTGTGTTCAGTGTTCACTCCTAGGGTGGGTACTTGCATGTTCAGAAGAGAGACATAAAGACTAACAGACTTCTAACAAGAGAAACAAAAAAGCTATAAAAACATTCATTCTAATAAGTTTAATTACTTGTCTGTGCAACTCATTGAGTTCTCATCATTGGACTAAATTAAAGTCACTGGATATAAATAATTTTTCATATTGAGTTTTCATCTAGCATGATGTGGTAGGAGGACACAGACTTAAGACACAAAGTAAAAATTATCTCTTCTGCTTAGTGGGCTAATGTATCTGGATGTATCTGTCTTTTATGCAGAAAAAAATAGTTTATCCTGTTAGAATATTCAGCTTAACTTCTTTTCAGATGGACTTGAAAGAGCAGTATTTTTTCTAGGAAATGGTGGATATGTTAAAATAAGTATTCTTTGCTTAGAACAGTTTTTAGTAATAATTTCTTATTAGTTTAGATCAAATATCTAAACAGCAACATCTGGTCCACTTTCTCCTTCATGTCATCTGTCCTTCCATAACACTGCCACCTAGACAAGGAACAGCTGTACACATTTCCAGTGTAACTATATATTTTATATATTATCATGTATTTTTTCTCCTCAGATTTTATTGTTACTATAGAGACATTCTAAGTTAAATTCTTCCAAAGCAGAAAGAACATGAGCTGTGACAGAATCAAGACATTCAATTTTTTTACTTTGCTTACAAAACTTAATCAACAGTGTAGAAGTTTTCCTGCTTTAATACTTCTTACACTACTTGGCTCCCTTCTCAAATTCTTCTGCTCTGGGAACCACAGCACCCTGCCTTTAGTCAGTTGAGTGTCCACTACTTCCAAAATAAAATTATCAAGGCACTCAAACACTTTTGCAGGTGAATTGCAATGGGGAAAACAAAATAAAAATCATATAAACAGCCCTCTTGCAAGGCTGCAAGGTAGAAATGAGCTCTAAATGTCTCAAAAAACCCCCAAGAGCTCTCACTTCTCAAGAAGTAGCCCCTAGAGGCCTGCATGCCTTGGCTCTGACAAGTACATGGCACACACCACAGCAGAAAATGGGAAAAAGCCCCCAGAGGACCTGATGGAGGGAAGGAGAGAAGGCTAAAAGGCCACAAGGCTGTTTTGGTGACCACTCCTAAGAAATGTTTAGATTTGAGGGTAAAAGAGAAGAAACTTCTGCCACCAGCATGTCGCGTCTCAGCGAGACGAGCAGCACACACACCTGTGGGAGGTTTGGGCCAACTCTGTTTGTGCAATGTGGGAAGCAGCCTTTCCATCAGCCTCATTCACCACAACTGCAGCACTGAAATAGTCTATGGAACTCCCAGGACAGAGGAAGGAGCTCAGTAATTAACAGAAAACATTAGTAACCTGTGTGTCTATAGCTGCACAGCTCCCTGTTTGACTCACTCACCCTGTATTAGAAAAGGCAGGTGGTTTGTGATTTGTGCAGCTGATTAATCACTGCACCTCTTTCCTCCCTCCCAGTGGCTTCTCTCTGTATCTTCACATTCCCCAGTGAGACCTACAGATTGGAGGATAACACACTACAAGCAGAGCAGCATAATGTCTCCTGCCACAGGATGGTTTTACCTGTGGCCCACAAGCACTGCTGTTCTCTCCTGTTCCATTTCCCCACCCACTTGCCTACACATGGGTGAACTCAACAGCTACTGCTTGAAGTTGTCTTCAATGACACTGCTTACACAGTCTGAACCTCTGCACTACTGGGAAAAATTTCAGTACATGGTAATTTTGCCTTTTAAAACATCAAGTCTGGCTTATAAACTGTAAAAACCAAAAAAAAAATTTCCTGAATGGAAACTCTTGAGCTACAGTACCAGATGCTATTGAAGGAAGAAGCCCCAAAGCTGGGTTTGGGGTACAAAGATGTGTCTTAAAGCCCACCACACTGAGCACTTGCACAGCAATGAAAGGGAAATGTTTCACCTCAACACTTCCATTAACAGGAGTTTAGACACATTTCTTTCAAAACAGGACCACTCCTGGAAACTGCCACACGACTTTTCACAGGACCTGAGCACCCAGTGACCTCCAAACTCAGCCAGGGGGTACCAAACAAATCTGATGTCCAAGGCACTTCAGGGCAGCTCCAATTTTAAGCACACAGAGTCAGCTGCTGGCCTAACTCACACAGTTCAGTGACCTGCTCTATTAGGAGACTCCTGTGGTACAGATGAACCCCAATGTTTCTAGGAAGACATTTCCTTTCTCAAACCTGACTCAATTTTGTCACAACTATAGCCAGAACCTGAGCTCCTAGCCATGACAGAGACAAAAATCAGCACATGGGAAAGTTGGCTGCTGCTGGTTAAGAGGAGTGAGATGCTTGGGAGAATTCCATAGGCAGTGCTTTGCATCAGTCTGATCTCCTCAGCTTCCTGGTGATGAGCAGATTTGGTTCAAATGAGGGGCACTGCAAATATCTTGCTGTAAGTAATTTTCACTCACTCTCATCTTGTTGTGTACATTACCTTTTGTTGTGCTCTGCTTGCTTAAAGAAAAGGCTATTTTAAAAGTGGCCTGGTGATAAAAGTAAATTCCACATTTAGAGCATCTAAAAGCAGTGAGATGACTTCCACCCACCATGTAAAACAAGTATTTTTTTAGGTCCTTTCCCCTCATGTAGGAGCCTGCGTTAGATAAGTTAATGACCCATGGTGATCAGAGGATCCCACTGGTCCAATATTTGGAGGTTTTACAGCTGTTAAGATACCTATCCTCACAGCAGGACTGTGAGTTAAGGCACTGCTATTATTCCCATTGCTCAAATGGGCAATTAAGGCATGAAGAGAACATGGCAGAGGCTTTGCTAAATGGCCAAGTCAATTTACAGCTTGCTGCCACCCAAACTGGATATCAGAGTGCAAAAATCATGCCTTACCCAAGGTCTTCAGCAGGGCTGGAAACTGCAACAAGGTTTTTGGTTACTGCTCCAATCTCCAGTAAATTCAGTTTACCCTCACAAGTGGAAAACATTTAACAGCCCCTACAAAAGCAGCAGGTACTCTTAGATTTGGTGCTTTTTTGCTGGGACCTAAGTCACAAAACCACCACGACTTTCATCAGGAGGCTCATGGGAGGAAGCAAAAGTCTAAAGATAAAAGGTCTGAACTGTTCTGTTTTCTCTCAGAAATCACTCATGGGGCCAGGTGCACATATACAAGAGAGAAGCTTCTCAGCCAAGGTTGCTAAACCTCCCTGTCCTTACACAAAAGAAAAGCTCCCTTCCTCTGCAGCTGCTGCACAGCAGATCATTAGCAAACCACACCAACTCCTCCTGTCCTTCCTCTGCTTGAATCATGAAGTTCAAGAACTCTTCCCCTTTACACTTTTTGCCAAAATTCTGGAAAAAACAAGTATTTTAGAGAGGGTTCCCATGTAACAGAGATCTTCTTGTGACAATTCCATCTCACACAAAGTCTGTGGGCACCATCAATACACTTGTTCCCTTCTCTCTGGAGGCCCTGCATGGGTTGACCCACACCATTTGCAGTCAAGAGCACACATTTTTTTCTGCTTGTTGGTGATACAAGCTGAGCATTCCTAGCACGAATCATATTATTCTTTGGTCAGTTCCTCAGTCAGCTGTGAGGTCAAATGCTGAAAAAGTGACCATCTAAAAAAAGCTTAGTTACACTGCTTTCTCTCATTTGAATCACATGCTGTGCTTGTGTTTGTTGAAGTTGTTTTACTACATCTGCTGTACTTCATCCCTTGCAATTCCCACTCAGATCACCCCTACACATAATTTCCCCCTTATTACCTTCAAGTTTTATCTCAGCACTTTGTTTTCAAAGTGTATTTCATTATTTCTCCTTCTCTTAGTAAGCACCCAGTCCTCATACACATACAAAGCACTTTGTTTTAGTGTAAGCCTAGTGTAATTGTGTGACAGAGAACCTACCACATGCTCCACAGAAGAGGCTGAGAGACAATAAATTAGGAGTCCAGCAAGATCCTTTTGAAACATTTGCATGCTTTCCTTTCACTGCAGATTACATAACACCTTCCTTACTGGCCATTTGAGGCATCTAAGACAAGACCAAGACACCAACTCCTGTCTGCCATCAGAAACCAGAAACCAGTTGAAGCAGCACTGATGTTCCAGATATTCTACACCCTATGAAACATGAAATCAAAAGCTGTTTAAGTTATTCACCAAGTGACACTATTCTAATTTCTTCAGTCGTCCAAATACGCTCCCAATCAAATATTTATTTTCCTTGGGAAAATCCCTGATTATAAATATAACTTTTAATCAAACCCCCCCAAAAGCCAACAAAACCCCCAGAGTCAGAAAGCCTTTCAAAACTGTGCTTACTTATGGGGAAAAGGCCTGTCTGGCCCCACAGGACGCTGAGGTTTCGGGTGGCTATGAACATTTCAGTGTCCCTGCAGGCACCTGGCAGGCAGGCAGGCAGGCACACAAACGCCATTTTCCCCGGAGATCACGGGGCCAAACGAGCTTCCTCTTCCTCCCTGCACACCCTGGCTGCTGCAGTTTGTCACAGGGCAGAGCCACTGCCCTCTGAGCACAGTAACAGCTCTGCTCCGGCAGGATTTGGCAGGGCCACAAAGGACCTTTGTCCGTGCCAGAAGTTGAGTGCACAATGCAATCCTTGCCCCTTGTCACACAGAGCTGGGCTTCCCTGCCTGGGCTGGAAACACCCCCCCAGAGACTGCACCCCACAGACCCAAACCTGTCCCCCTCCCCAGCATGGGATCCTTCTTCCCCTATCCAGTGCTGCAGGCCAGTGGGGAGCAGTGGCTGCTTTTGGGAGCCTTTAGTTTTGGTGAATTCTACCCAGACCTGCTGCAAGGATGAGTCTGAGTGAGTGCCAGAGCTCTGCCCTCAGTCTCTCTACACAACTTTTTCCACCTAGATACTACAAGACCACCTGAATATAAGGGTCTCCAATTCCCAGGTATATTCTTGTCTTCAAGAGGCCAGAAACTTGGCAGACTGATCTCATTTCACCTAACAGTATGTGATTCCATTGTGCAACATTCCTCTGTTTGTGTTTGATCTGCCAGCCTGTGTGTGCACGTATATACAACTTTTATTTTTTCAATGTAGCAGCTCTAAATTCAGCCTGTCCCACCTCTCCCTCAACTGGCGCTTGAAATGAGGGTCCCTAGGCCAGGACAGGAGCTGCCAGCACCTTGGAGCTCTGGGAAAAGATGCCAACATGGGATGTAGGATGAGCACAGAGGATGAGCACACCCCAACACTATGCTGCTGGAAAAAAGTGGGATTTAGCAGGATGTAAATGTCTCTGCATTTTCATTTCACTCCAGAAATACAAAGAAGAAATGATTACTGAATCATTCACTAACTATTTAATATCCCAATTCAAAAGAACCAGGGATTCTTCTGGAACTATACAGCAAAAGAGAGCAAAAAGAATCTTTGGAAGTAAGACCTGATATGTATTAATAAATAGTGGGAATCGACACAGTTGTAAATACAGTGAGATTAGCACAATCCAAGCCTTTGGAGACTTTTTACACAGCACACGATACAAAGCAGGACATGTTTAGATTCTTCTTCTTTTCATCTGAAGCATCAAGGGATACTGATCAAACCAGTTCCTACTTTCATAACTGAGCTTGACCTGGACTATCCATAGCCTAGATACTGTGGCACAAAACACCCCTTATAATCCCAAACCCAAAAGGAAGCATGTTTCACATGGAGAAATTATTACTATATTGAGGAATAAAATGCCAAGGAAAACAACAAGAGAAGAACTGGCTAAATCTCCCATTCATTTATTTCTAACCAGCATTTGCCATCAGAACACCTAAGTTTGACCAAGCACTTGGCTCCTCCCATCTCCTCCCACAGGTTTCAATCCCAGAGTGCTCACTGTTCCCAGCTCTGGCATCGCCTCTCTGTCTCCCTGGAGCTTGGATTTCCCCGAGGGCCACTTCATACTCCTCCAGATGAAGAAACTGTAACAATGATGCTTGAGCAATACTTGAGAAATGCAGCAAAGGAGGAGAACTGCTCCATAAAACAGTTTCTCACTGAAGAGTATTTGTTTAAACTTTTTTAAAAGAATTTTTTAAAACTCGGTTTCTTTTCCTCCTGTTCCTGGGATGTCAGGACCAGGCCTGCAGCAGCGTGCCCAGGGCTTATGCTCACCCCCACCATCTGTAGCAAACCCTCCTCCTTCCTGCTCTCTCCTCAGAGCTGCAAAACAGGCTCCAACCATCCAGTCACCAAAATCCAGTGTGACACTATTATTCAGTATTTGTTGGCCAAAACACATGTGTGCTCCTTCCAAGGGAAGGAACAAAAACAAATAAACCCCCCCCCTTAATGATATAATTTCAAAAGACACTGATTCTGTGACCAGCTTGTGTTAATTTAGATGGTCACCTGGTTTTATAATGTTTGTGAAAATTCTTCTCTCAAAAAGAAACAGCCACCAAACACTCCAGTACGAACTCTGTGCAACGTGGCAGCTCTTTCCATGGCAACCCACCAGCACCAAGCCTCCTTTTCTCCACAGACTTTGCTGCACAGAAAAGGAGGGCAGGGAAAGAGCTGCTGCAAAGCTCTGGCTGTTGCTGCCACCCTGGCAATCCTGCCACCCCTGGGAACCAAAACTTTGGGGAAAGGCAGCACTTCCACAGCCTCACTGCTGAAACGTGGCTTAGCCCCAGCTGCTAACCAGCTGCTGGGTCATTTGCAGGTTGCTTGGTTTGCTGGGTTTGTAAAGCCCAATCAATTTATTTTGTTTCCTAAACAGCATGAAATATTACCTTGGTAGTTCCCAAATCATTCTCCACACAGAAGGGAGTGGAATTAAGGCAACTAGGCCAAGCTCTCAGATGGTCTCCACATGCAACAGCAGGATGGTCGCTGAGGGCACCTCCTTCTGGAGGACAGACAGACAGACCTGCCACTGCCCTGGGCAGCCTGGCCAGTGTGGAGCCAGGAGCACCCACAAGCTCCCTGATGTTTTGCTGGGACCAACTGGAAAACAGCAAGGCTCCCAAGCTTGTCTCTGCCACTACACATTTTCCTTCTAAACACAGCACCTGCCCAGGCTCTTTGATGAAAACTTGAGCAATTCAGCACCCCCACACATGTGGGAGCTAGGATCTTGTCCTTGGCCAGTCTGAAATTAGCCATGTAGCCAAACCCCTTGTGTCACTACAGGCAACCCAAAACCGAGCCACAAGCTCCCCAGACTTCCTCCCCTGGACCTCCTCTCACAGGCACTCCCTCCCTGCCTCTTCACCTGCAAGGATGCCTCAAGCACTGGGACAGCCCACACTGGAGTGGTCCTGGGTTATTTCTCCTGAAGCTTTATGTGAAGATTTATTTACACAGAAGTTTCTGAAGTTTAGGAAAAGCCATGTTCCACAGCAATAGCTGATGCTATTATTTGAAGTGACCTGACCCCAAAATCCAAATAAGAAGCAGGGATGGGGACAAACAATAGTGCCATCAGTAAGGCTGGAGATGGCACAGACTTGAAACCAGATCTCAGATGATCATTCATCAGCCATGACCTCTCATATCTACTGTGGATTTTAGACATTTTTCCCAACAAAAGCATTGACAAAACAGACACTTATGTGGAGAGCTCATTTCCAGCAGATCAGCTGCCTTCTGGCAGGGAAACACTCACCCATGAACATTTCCTGAAGCAATTCCTACCTCAACACTTCTGTGATATTCAGGGAACTAGGTCAAGACTTACTGCAGGCTTCTCACCTGAAAGAAGAGTCCAAGGAAAAAAAATTACTGAATTACTTTTGTGTTTTCTCCCCAAAGTTCCTTTTCTCTTCATGATTTCTTTGCCTTGTGGAAGTGATCTGCTTCTCCTCCAATACCTTTTGTCTTCTCTACCCTCACCAAAACGTTCACAGAGTGAAGGAAGCTTAGGCAGAAGAAACCAAACAAACTGTTCACACAGTTCCTGGCTTGTGTGGTCTCCAGAAATGCTCCAGAGAGGGAGTCCCTGCAGAGCAGGGCTGCTTTGGGCTTGGAGGGGAATTGGGCTGTATGTGATCCAGTTCATTCTGTTTCCCTGGTATGTCCTGTGGACTCACAGCACTAAATTAAAGGATAAAATCAGAGGGGAGAGAAAGGGAACAAACAAGAAATCCTTAAAATCCCACCCTGCTCATGCAGCTCATGGGCCTCTGCCTTTTTGAAAAAAAATATAATTTCTAAAGCAAAATTATCCCATGTGTGGTACTGCAAGAGGAGGAAAGAGAGCCAGGAAGCAGGAACAGACTGCAGAGCCTGCAATGGAAAATCCTCACTCTGTCCCTGAGCAGTCCTCTTGTAACACTTATTTTAATAAAGTGAATATGATGAAACACAGCCCAGTTGTACACAAAACTGCTGAGAAATTGGATCCGGCTGCTGAAATCAGCTCTGGAACCCCTCCTCTCCCAATCCTGCCAGTTCACATCAGTTAATTCCATCCAAACCACCCCCAGCCAAGAAGAGACAGGAGAAATGAGACAGGATGGGTCAACCCCACATTTGATTCATCTTCAGAGCAGGGCCAGTGTGTAAATCTTTATTGGTCTCTTTTGTCACTCGCCAAGGTTCAACCATGGCATCTCTGGCTGTCCCCTAATGATGAAAGGTGACACTGACTAACAGACTTCAAGGGCAATGTCCATGCAACTTGGCCTTAGCTCTTGCATGAGCAAGTGAGAAAATAGCCTTAATATTAGGTATAAGAAAGCAAATTTTAAAAGGGCCTGTTTTTTTTCTCATCATTTGCTTTTAATTCTA
The DNA here is from genome assembly GCF_051311805.1 of Agelaius phoeniceus. Lineage (NCBI taxonomy): Eukaryota > Metazoa > Chordata > Aves > Passeriformes > Icteridae > Agelaius > Agelaius phoeniceus. Next base: position 142,818,462 of record NC_135265.1, on the reverse strand, counting down.
GGTCTTATTCTTTTAAAACTGAATTCAAACAAGAATAGACAGATTTTCCTGCTTTTGTGGAATAAATCAGCCCAGCTCCTGAGGTCAGTGTTTTCAGACCAACACATGAAAGCAGAAGATGGGTCTGAGGAAATTCAGTGCTGGCTGATTCATCCTTTAGAAAGGATGAAGAACAACCATCCTGGACATCAGGTTTGTTCCTTTGAAGGCAAAACAATTTAGTGCTGGTATCAAGTTGGCAGGAACTGGAGGGAAAAAAAAAGGCAATCCTGTCCAGACTGCCCTGAAATATCTTTTCAGGCTTTAGATGCTGAACAATGAAAGAGCCTCCATGGTCCATCAGGTTTGCACTGAACAGAAGCGAGGTGAAGGGCATCGTTCCTCGTTCACTACGTGTATGGTGGCTGAGCACTGCTGCCCTTCTCATGTCCCCTGCCACAGACATGCACACAGAGACAGGGCAGCAAAGCAAGAGAACCACAAGTTATATGACCCACTGAAATGTTCCCAGATGGAATCCACACTTCATGTTTCACAGGAAACAAAGCATAGCCTGAAACTTGTGAAAACAAAACTGCACAGCAAAAATTCACCAAAAGCACAGTATGAGAGAAAGAGTGAAGACAAAAAGTGCACTCTTTAATTTAGGGATTCACTTTAATTTAGATTTAATTCAGATTTGGAGAAATCAAGAGTGTTGGTGGAGGAAAAAAAAAGTCTTTTCTCCTTGGACAGCCCCATTTCAAGATGCAGGTACACACTCACACAATGTGTATCCAGCTATATAAAACCAGCACATGCCATCACTGTTTGCTTAGAGTGTAAATAGCATCAGGAAAGAAACACTTTTCAACCTGTCCCTCTGCTTGCTTTCAGTCCCAAGTGACTTGTAAGAAGGGCTGTCTGAAGATGCTCAGTAGCAGGTCAATCTTTCCCAGCAGGTAGAAGAGCAATAAATCAATTGCTTTAAAAGAAAAAAAAAGGAAAAAAAAACCCCAAAAAAAAACCCCAAACCAAAAAACCCCTGAGGCTTGCTGGGAAGAAGTAAAATTGGGGGAAAAAAGAGGTAAGATGAAAAGAACCTGTAATCCCTTTAATGCAGCACTGAACTTCTTCTGAAGAGAAAGCACAGTAATGATAAGAAAAGGAAAGGAAAGTGAAAGAAGAAAGCAGCCCATTGACACTAGGTACAGATATTATTTTTAATGGGCATTAGGTCAGCAGGGCATTTTCCATCTGCCCTGCTTAAACCAGAGCTTGATGATGTTACATATGTGATTTTAATACAGCATTTATCCTGGTGGGACTGTAAGTTTGTTGTGTGTGTGCATGTGTGTGTGTGCACATGGGTATTTTGATGGGTTTTCCTGAGGGGAAGGGCAAATTTGTAAGCAGATGATGAAAACAGCAGATGTTGGGCTGCACTTCTACTGATTTTGGGGTTGCTTAGAAGGGAGAAAGAAAGAAATCATCAGCGACAAAGGGCTGTGAGAACTTGGAGAGGAAGGGAAGAGGAGAATGAAGGAGAAACAGCTTTTCTCTCAGCCTCCTGCAGTCCTTCTGGATTCAGCTCAAATGGCCAAAGGGCAGCCCTGCTGCTCTGGAATCCCACTGGGCAGGGGCAGCTCCCCTTTACCAGCAGGGCCCTGGACAGGACTCCAGGCTCTTCTCCCCTGCCAAATGCACAGGAACTGCCATGACCCTCACTCCTGCCCAGTTCTTAGCCCAACCTCCAGGCCTGCCCATCTCAGCTCAGAATCCTGGACAAGGCAGCAATGATAAAATACATTTTTCCTGTATTTTTGTTAGTCATCTGATGATTCACATAGACAAAGAGATCACAGTCTTCCTCCTTCAAAAAGTCTACATAAAAAGGAAAGATCACGATTCCACATTCTGCTTTTTTTTTCAAATTCCACAGTGCTTTTCCAATCTAATTCAATAAGAACTATGCAAACTAACTGGAGCCTGCCAGAGTTCCCAGTTAGCTGCTTGACTAACACAGAGCAAGCTAAGGAAGATTAGTTGGAAGCTGAAGTCAATGTTTAAAACACAGATTAGAGACAGGTTTGGAAGTTAACTCAGAAAACCATACCCTACAACCTCAGCAATCTCTTCAGTTTAATTACCACAGCTTTAGGATACTCTGCCATAATTAGACCATACATCTCTAAAGGTGTAAAAGATCCCTGGAGAACATCACCATTAGTGCCAGCACCAGTTCCTTACATCCTTAACTACAGGCAGTGCCTTCTAGTTGAACATAACCTAAATAAACCCAAAACAAGCCCAGACTCTTTTTCTGCCCATTGATAGGCAGCAGTGGTAGAACCCAAAATGGTCACTGTTTCAGGAAACTTGAAGACTTGAAAACATCAGTTAGACCTGAAGAACAAAGCAGAAAACATCCACATCTCTATGGGGAACCTCCATCACGTGCACTACAAGTGTGTGCTGCCATGGATGGTGCAGGGATTCACTTTCTCCTTGGCATGTGAAACTGGAGTAGGAAAAAGAGACCCAACAAGAAGTTTAATATTCACAAGCTGCTGTAAGAACCACCAAGGAGTTAACAATTTCCACTGGTTTTACTTTACAAGGGGCAAGATAGAAATAGGGATACATTTTTAAATTTAATTTTACAATCCCTGAGGATTATATTCCAGGAAATTACTCTCTTATGTGACTGTGGTTACTGCATGACATTTTGGTCACATTATCTCAGACTCCTTTTTGGCACATCTGTCAGATGGGATTCACCATATATTTAATGGCATGCAACACTGGTTCAAATATAATTTACTAGAAATATAATTTACTACAGCAAGTTAAGAAAACCTTTTTCTTATGCTTCAGGTTACAGCTTAACTCAGAAATGCCTTCACACAATACTCATCCAATTTTAAGATCTCCCATGTAGATTTCTGGAACTTTAAACAAGAAAAGAACACACACACCCCCCAAACAGATAAAACTGCTTTACATAAATTAGAGAAATACAAGATACAGTTTGACTGCACTGAATTATCTCAATCCTAATACCTTCTCCAGCATTTTTGAGTTATTCATGTAAAGTCATTTCTCTGTATGATTCCTAGGCAGGATTTCTATGGCAAGAAGGTTTACCCAGATCAACAGTTTTTCTCCAATCACAATGTCACTGCTACAAACTCAAACAAGCCCCACTCCTTGTCCCAAAGAGTTTACACACTATGTCCCTGCTAATATGGGAGTCAGGAGGACTATTAGATGTAAATTGCTTTGAAGGTAAAATAAAAAGGGTGTTAAATATTGCTGTCTTCACCAGTCAATATACTTCAAAACTCTCTGCTAACACTATGGTAAAAATAGCAATTTTGAGCAACAAGCTACATGTTCCACAATTGGTGGCTCAGGAGCAACAAGCTACACCAAGCATTACTGTCTCTGACAATAGCCCCACACAGGCAAATTTGTTTTAGGGATAAACTGAACAAATTTCAACACATGCAGCCAGACAGATTTTGCTCAAACCCTTCAGGCAATGAGCTGGGTGTGCTTGTACCCTGCAGAGGGCAAGGAGCAAGAGGGATCCAGCAGAATGACACCAACCTTGCAAAGGAAGGAGCACCCCCTGGGAAAGGGTGGCTCACTTGGGGTCAACTGCTGCTGTGCTGAAGGTGCACAGAGCAATGTGACACCCAGCCATGATGAGGAGGGTCTTGGAGAAGGGGATAAGGAGCAGCAGAGGAGCACCAGGCACCTCCAGTAACCCATCCAGGGAGGGATGCACAGACTGGCAGCATGCGTGGATCTAGCTATGCTGTCAGCCCCCTTTTGATCAAGTAAAAAAACCCAACAAATCAACAAAAAACCAATTCACCAGATTCATCCACAGGAATACAAAGCTCTCCCACCCCCACCTTCCAGTTGTCTGGAATAAAATCTAGCCTTTGTAGAGCAGACACAACCTAATTTTCCTTTGTGTTCCGTACTCGAATCTCCAACGTTCTGGGTCTGTGTTGCCATCCCAGCTGAGGCTCCCACCAGCAGGAAGCACCAGGGAAAGCCCCAGGACACACAATGAGATCTTTGCAGAATGCTCTGGCCAGCAAACAGGACAGCTGGCTCCTTGGCTCAAGCAGATTTGGGAGTATCTAAGAAGGAAAGTGCAGCTAATTACATGAACTCCTTGAACATCTCAGTTTCCTGTGAGGTGACCCAGGGCTGTCCCACCTTTCAGAGCTCTCAAGGCTGAGTGTTTGAGGACGAGCAGAGGCCCAGAGTGCTGCCAAGGTTAATCCTCTGAGAGTTCTCTGGAAAGCAAACCAACAGCAACCAAGGAGGCTGCACAGAAGAAGGTGGCTCCTCCTGGACAGAGACCTGGTGTTCCACAGTTGTGGAGGTGACACAAAATGTGAGCAACTCAGTAAACAGCCCAGGAGCCTCCACCTCAGCAGGCACTACACCAGGACCAGCTGAGGCCACAAACCTGCACTGCATGGGGCAAGAGCTGATGCATTTGAAATTTCATTTCTTGCAAAATTCCTAGCATTAGAAAGCAACACAAAAGCAGCACATGTTAAAGGAGAGGTTCAGTCAGCAGCCAGTTTGTGTAAAGTCACCTCAGTGCTCAGGGTGTTGAGAAGGGGTCCTGTAAGGAACAACCTGTGGAAAGTTGCAGAGTTGTGCTGTTGATGCTCATTATGATGATGTTGCCACTACTAAATTTACTGGTGTGTTTCAGTAGCCAGGGAAGAGCACAGAACACCTGAGCCCAGTGCTCCATTCCCCTGACACATCCCAGAGCACAGCACACAGACTGAGCAGGAGAAGCCACAGGTAACAGGTATCTACCCATGACCAGCCTCAGACACCTGATGGGCACAGCTCTGTTTGCTGGCAGGCAAGTGATGTGTGGCAGAAGCAGGGACTGTGATTTGCAGGGGTAATGCACCAGCTATACCTTCCAGTTGCTTTGTTGCATGTTATTTTAATTTTTTCTTTTATATTTGCCAAGTGGGAAGCCCCAGTCACTGGCAGTGGCACAATAAGGCTCCTCTCACAGACCCAGCACTTTTGAGCAAGGAGAGCATGGATGCACAAGAAGAGGGAGGTGCTAGACAGGTATGAAACCAAGCCTGCATGAGTCTGAAGCAAACTAAGATGCTGGAATGATCACATGGTTCTCCCAACCCTGGGATGCTGCTGAGAGATGCAGCCTTGAAACTATCAACCCTTATAAATGAGATTTTTTCAAGTTTATTACTTTTGCAACCAGCTTATGAAACCCTCTAAATACCTTCGACTTGTTTTGCTATTTAAATGCTCTCTGGAGTCCCTTACTCTTCTACCAAGAGGAGCTAAATCACTGCTTCCTTCCCCCTCTGCCACCACTGCAGCTTTTTGGAGGTCACCATCTCCCTTCTCTCCATTTATCCTGTCCCTGAGTGCACAGCTTGGTGTGTACCAGATATATCACAAGTGCACAGGGGCTGAGCACAGGGCTGGCTTGTTTCTTTCCTGGTTAGCTTCATGCTTAAAGGACACACTGAAGCTGTTCTCTGCTGGGAAAGGAGATGAGCACCATCATCCCCTGGTGCTTGCCAATGCCCCCACCATGGTGGCATATCAGATCACATGCCAGGGGATGCAAACCTGACCCCCAGCCTACCCTATCTCCTTCCTATGCTCAAACCCACTCTTAGGAATCCCCAAAGGTGATGGAGGTTATGGCAGGCTCTGGAAGCTTTACACTGCTTTTAACACACAGGGTGTACCTCTGATTTCACTGCCACCTCTGGCAGTCAGGGCTAGCATGAGCCTAATGTATGCATCAGGAGTTTGTCCAAATGACACCATTACTCATCCAGACTCAGCTGGAAAGAGATTCTCAGAGATCCTCATGACATGCACAAAATGCACCCTTCAGATTTTCACACACAGCAAAGGAAGGTGCTTCTGGATCTTCTCTTACAAAAAACAGGCAGAATTTGTACAGTAACAGATAAAAACCTACTGCTGCCACAGCCAGCCCTACATGTTACACTACCACTGGAAAGATTTCTTTCTTTATGAAACATTCATAAAGAAGCAACACTTACTAATAAGGGTGTGCTCCCTTCCACCCCATAGGCACATAAGGGCTGCTTCTCACCTACTCACAAGTGCTTTCCCCAGTGCCTTGGGAGTATTTTTAGAGGGCTGATCCTGGCTCATTGAAGTCCTCTGAAATTTTGCTACTGACTCCAGCAGTAGCAAGATCAAAGAAGAAAGCTGCTTCTTCTCTGCACTCCTCCAGTATCAGAGGGATGGCCTGTCCATGGCCACTCAGAGGGCTCTTTTTTACTGAAGGTAAAACCACTGGAGGTGTTGAGGAATACATTCAGTGGAGCTGCAGATTTGAGCTCCGGGTGGAGGGAGCCTGAGGCAAGAGCTGGCAGCGACCCTTTGCACAACAAAAGGCACAGAGGACCCCTGTGCAGGAGCCAAAAACTCAGCAGGAAGAGCCCAGACTTTCATGCACATAGATTGTGGGGATGTAAAAGCCCAAGGATTCCTTTGTTTGATGTCCCACCTCCAGAGGCACCAGTTCAAGCTGTTATTCTGTTATTGCACCATGATTATTTTAAGAATCCAGACATCTGAGACTCTGCTGTGGGAAATCCTGGGTTGAGCTGGTAAGGAAGCCTGGTGTGACTGTCTGAGTGTGGGGAGGCAAGGGGGGCACCCTCTGCCACTGGAACCACCTGTGGTGAAAGGGTTTCGGTGCTGTGGGTGCAGCTGCCAAAGCAAATCCTGCATGGTCAGACAGGAAAACTTCCTCAACAGGACAGCAAGGTCACATCAAGTTGGGAATCTACTGAATGCTTTATGGAAGAGCTAAAAAAACCCCAACCAGCTCCTCTTTGCATTCACATAGTCTATAATAGCTAATACACACTTACTAGATAAAATTACATACGTAATGTAAGTAACATAAACCACATTTTAATCCTATATTAATAAGAAAGACAATAAATGCAAGGCCATTCCCTGTCCGGCTAGAGCTCGAGTCTCCTCCTGTAGCAGGTGCTCTTTCCAAGCATTGCACCCCCTTGTCCTTCCCTACACACACTCAGAGCAGCATCTGAAATGCAGCTGCCCCAAGCACAGCAGGGTTTGATTCATCTGCTGCAAGCCTGGCTGGGTTTCAGAGCGTGGCAAACACAGATATCTGGTTTGAGGCATGCAAGGAAGAGTGTACTTGGAGAATGCAGACAGGAAACGTGCCAGATTGTTTATACCTGAGTCATAACTAATGCTGACAATGAAAACTGAGTCAACTCAGAGACCACCACTGTGCTCAGTGCCTATGGGATGCTCCAGCCTAATGCCACTAACAGGGAAATTGGGACTAAGCACAAATTACCCATATAAACATCACAGTTGTTTCTGTGAAAGTGTTGGTGATGTGATACCCCCACTGTATTGGCTGTGTTAGGAGACAGGAGCACATTCTCCAAACCACAGCAGACTCACAGGTCCAAGTGCTGCTGCTATCAAGACCTTGGGCTCCTGATTTCCAAGAAACATCTCCATGAGTGAGCAGCCACTAAGAAAACAACACTACCAAAAACTACTGATGGTAGCAAAAAGAAGGAAATGTCTGGAACAGGTGGAGATGGAAAGCTCCAGGAAAGTTCATTGCAATTTTTGTCACTTCCAATCTCTCTCCTTTCAATTCACTGAACTCTATTCTATCCCTTGATATTCTTGCTTATCAGGCAGACATGGAAACAGCAGTGCACCTTTGAAATCCACTGGGAGCAGTGAAGAGGAAAGCTAGCAAAGCCTGGTTTAGCTTTAAGGGGAGGGGATGAGGGTTTAAGTGAGGGGAGCAGATCCCAGGCTTGGTTAGATGGGGATTTGTGACAGACCACAGACTTGCAATGCAAGGTGTGTACATGGATCCCAAATCACAAAAAAAAAAAAAAAAACAAACCCAAAACAAAAACCCCACAAGCCTTGGGCTTCATTTTGGTGGAGTCCTTGTTACTGCAGTATCTATGAGCACTCACTTGGGCAAGATGTGCCCTTTGCTCCCACACAGGGCTTTCTGCCACCTTGGATCCACCTTTATCCTCAAGGGAGGGAAAGTCAGACATGCCTTAGTGCCTTTCACACCTCTCCAGACTACGTGCAAGTCCCAAATTACTGTAAATTGAAAATCTGTATAGCACATTGCACCTATAGAGGGAGGCTGAGTAGATGATGCTGAGCTGAGGACCTGACAGGTAAACTCTCTCACAGCAGTCTGTGTTCACTGTAGAGCATTTATTTCCCCTCATAAATCACATTTCAGCTTTTCCAATCCAACTCCTTTGCACATCTACCCAGACAGAAATACAGGCTCCCACCTTCTACTTTTTTCCCCTCCTGATTTCCCTCCTGGGGAGCAGCTTTCCAGACCTGCCACCCATCCCAGCACTTGAGAGCATTATCCACCAAGGACTCCCCCAAATCTCTCAGCACCAGTCCTGCTCCACCACACAGACTCCTGGCAGAGCCATCCCTCCCCAACAGCCCACAGCTCCCCTCTGCTCAGGGACAGGGACAGCAGAGCTGGCCTGACCTTCCTGGCTCCCCCATCTGCTGCCCTGTCAGTATTTTCACTATCAGCCACACATAACCTGGGGCCATTTCTCTTAGCACGTAGCCCAAGCAGGATTGCTATTCTGCAGCACTTGTCTCTGTATCCTTTGCAAAATTGGGCCATTTGATGAAAATTTCAGGTAGAAATGTTATTTCTGTACCTTCTTACAACAATTCCTATTTCAGCTACTTACCCCACTGCCTTTTGACATTTATAAGCATCACTGCTCAGACCTCTACCCTTGCCAGTCACCTTCAACCAAACCCTTCCCACCTCCTCCCAAGGAATAGCTCCACAAGTTCCCTTTGGTCAGGGCGTTTGGTTCAAAGCTCTCAGCCCCCTTGTCCCCCTGAGGTAGCCTGATCACATCTGCTAACAGAGCAGTACTCACCTCCTCCACTCCCCTGGTAATGCCAGCTTCATCCATCTGCTTGTCAGCTTCCCCCACAACAGCCACTGCCTGTCCCCACCCATGCGGCCCCTCCAGCATGGCAGGAGCTCCCACCATCCCACTGCAAGCCCAATGGAGACCCACACTTGCTATGAAAACATGAAAATTTGGGTTTTGCAGTGTGTCAGGTGCTTGGTGGTAGAAAATAAAAAGGATTTCTTCCCAGACCTCTCAGAAAGCAGCAGCTGAAACAGGTGGCTGCAAGCATGTGCTGCTCTGTGGCTGTCACCATCCACCAGAGACCCTGCCTCCATCACAGCTCCTGCCATTTCCTGGGATCACCTTTGGATTAGATGAGGTTGCCATCAGTTAGCAGAGGGATTCAAAAAGACATGCAAGAACTTAGCAAGAAGTATGGGATGCAACTCAAGAAGGATTTTTTAAAGAACTGCCTAACACACCCATAGTACTTGCTGTATTACTGCAGCAATAATATAATCACTCTAGTTTTGGTCATGACAACACACCTTCAGTGTAAACAGCAAGGAAAGCCTTAATTCTGTTCCTGGCTTGCTGGAACAGTTTAGACAAGTCTTTAGCACCTTAGTTTACATGCCTGGGGACTGGTTTTGTATATCCTTCTGAGCTGTTAAATCCCAGATGCCCAGCTGTGAGCAATGTGTAGCAGAGATTTGCTGTGCTGCTTTGGAAGGGCCACCTGACACTGTGTGACCAGAGCAGTGTGATGAGCAAGGACCTTCTGCAGCCTGGAACACTGTTATGGACCACTACAGAAATTGTACAGGTCATCTTTGGTCAGGGTGGCATTCCCCTTGTCCACTTTTCCCCCATCTAGTTTATGGCTCAGAGTCAAATGGGAGAGACAGACAATTCTGAGGGCTATGCTTGTGATCTGCCTCAAACATCTGTCCAAAAGCAGGGTGAAACATCTCTGCAAATGGTGCAGTCTTCCAACTGATGCTGGAAGTGGTTAGACAGCTACTGTAGAATAAACACTTAACTTATAGGCAGCTGGGGTGAAACACATCCTAATCCATCTCTCCAGGTTTACTTGCACTCATTTATAAAATGGGGTAACAGCAGCATCCCAGAATCTCAGAGTGAGAGGCTGAGCTCATGGATCCCTGGGTCTGGGCCAGCCACCACATATGGTACATGATGGAGGTACAAACAGCCTCAGACCCACCTGCACAAGTCACAACCCTCAACACCCTGCCCTTGCCCTCAGGAAATAAAGGTGTTACCTTCCAAATAAGGTTTCAGTACAATATTAAGGAATGTGATGTGAATAGAGACGAAGTGTGCAATACTGAAGTTAATTCCTATTTCACAGGAAATAGGGGCTGGAAGGGAATCCCATGAGAGCAACACATTTATTTCATTATTATATCACAGACGACATTAAGCATCCACTGAGTCCCTCAAGGCAGAATTCTTGCATAAAAAGCATCCTCATTTACCAAGTATGATAGAACCTGCAACTGTTCTATAAATAAAGGTTATTTACAAAGAGCTGTTAAATATTTATTTTTCTCTGGAGACTGAGTTCTCTGTTCATTTGTCTCCGCTGAAGAATCATTTGGTATCAGGGAGCAGAGGAGCTCACCTAAAAAAAGACTAGGAATCTGTCCAGAGCCTGATCCGGACACAGCACCAGCCTCCTCCACAAGCTGGCAAGGAAAAGCATCCAACCTGACACAGAGGGAACACGAAGCAAACAAAACAGGAATGAGCTCATTGGGGAGGCAGAGGTAGAAGAAGGAACACCAGTGATACAGCAGTGATTAATAAATGCTATCACACTGCTTCGTCCTTACAGGGCTGCCTTGGCACTGCACATTGAAAGAAGTGACAACCTTCAATTGTGAAGAGTAACTGCAGATTTGCATTACATTTGCTTTGTGTCTTAGGAACAAGAATACATCTCTCACAACCAATAAATTAGTGATTTTTTACTTGGGTGTTTTTATTTTTTTAATTTTCTGAAGCTGACAGATCAGGGTGGGGGACACATGACACAGGCTCAACCAAAAAAACCCATGGCTCTGGAATAGACTTCACTGCTAACCCTTTGTAGTAGTAACTGTAATAGTTCTTACTCCAGCTTGCCAAAAGCTGTTTTAATTAAATATTAAAAAGCTATTTGTTAAAATAACGTTTCCATAGCAACTAGAGAAAGCTAAAATACCCTGGTGCTTCTGACTCACAGCATATTAATCAACCAGCAGCTATTATATAATGAGCACCTCCCTGCAAGCACCAGCAGGAGCCACGGCACCGAGTGCCTGAATGCAGAGCTGGACTCTGCTCTGTGTTTGCTGCCTGCTCCCAGCACAGACCTGGGGAGTTACCTGGGCTCAGCCCAGCAATCACATGCCCAAACATTCTGGGGAAGCCATGCTGGAGTCCCCAGGGTCAGTATGTCCCTGTGGGGCACAGAGGGGGTGGCACTGGGCAAGGGGAAGCTCTGGTGAGGGTCACACAGACAGTGGCCCCCACGGGCCTGCAGCAGTGAGGGGCTGAGGTGGCTCCTTCCCAGCAAGCCCCAACCACCTACCTCCAGTGCTTGTCTTGCAAATGCAGTGCTCATACCACATCTATTTCTCTAATTTATTTAATTTTTTTAACATGATTTGAATTATTTTTTTGTAGCAAGCACCTTCCTACTATTAGGCCAACTGTGCAAAACTGAGTAAGTGATTAAATCTTGCAGGGACAAACAAGCTCTGCTGCTCAACCAGAAAAGCTTATTTCACAGATTCAAGAAACAAAACAAAACAAAGAACAGCAAACAACCACTCCCCCCTCACATCTAATGCCCCCAAAAGATGAAAAAACCCTTCTATTCTCTATCCATGTAGCACAACAATGGCAGCCTCAGCCACCCAGCAGGTAAAGCTGCCTGACCTGGCTGCTGCTGGCCCTTGCTGCCAGCCTTTGGGAGGCTTTGCCCCAGGACACAGCTTGTGTTAGAGCAGGGCAGTGTCCCCCAGTGCCTTGTCCATAGGAGCATCACCACATGGTCTGAAGGGATGGGAACAACTGCAAAGGGAGTTGAGCAGTTGAGGCCAGAGCAATATTACCTCAGGGGAAGAGTACTGGGATGGAGAAGTGCAGGTACACTGATCAGATGGAGCTGGAAACCACTTTTCTCCTCCTCAGTGACTCAATTTTTGCTTTTAAGCCCCCTTCCTCTTTTCTTTCCAATGGAAGAGAAATATCTAACCACGCAGTTATTAGCCAAAAGGAATGTAATGAATATTACAGCATCTGTATGCCAGCTTTGGTTTCCTGCTGCTTTGTTTGGGTGTCACAGACTGTGGCTATGACAACCACAAGCAGTTATTGGACTGATGTCATTTGTGACATCATACTTAATGGAAAAGAAAAGGAAGAAGAGACAGTATCAAAAATAAGAAGAATGGAGCAAGATCCCAAAGGACCACCACACTGGGGCTGCTGGAGAGCCAGGGAGAAGCAATCCCATCCTTACCAAAGCCCAGGCAGCACTCAGCTCTGGGGAAAACCTGCCCTGGGCTGTGATAGGAACTGCAGATTTGCAGTTACATGAATGAAATCCTCTCACCCCTTCTCATCTTGGAGCTGTAATGGAGGCTTTTGGCTGAGCCTCATCTCCCCTGACTAAATTTCTCCTGCTCTCCAACCAACTTCTCCTCCACATCTTCCTCCTTCAGTTACAACAGTATTCCTCTCCTTTTAAAAAATAAAACAATCTGTCCAAAATTTCCAGACAGTTGCCTGATCAAGCACTGGGAGAATGAGCGTTGGTTTTGTGAGGAGTGCACTGTCTGGAGAGGTGGCTTTGCTGGTGACAAGTACAAGTGACAAAAATTTCAGGGCTGCCACACCTACAGCCCCATCTCTTGCCCCCTGTAAGAGCAAGGAGGTAGCACCACTGTTGGATTTGGCAAAGCAGTTTCTGTACACAGTTCTGGCATCCCTAACACACTGTTGTCATTTTATCTGCAGAAAATGCTTCCAAATTCACTGTTCAAGCTCCAAGAAACAAAAATAACCCCAAATTAATCTAAATCTCATCTGATAAGAGAACAGTTTACTGCAACAAGTATATTTTTTTGAAGTCACACATCCAGAAGCCTTGACATTAAGTGAGTTAATTTTTCCAAGCTACTACTGCCCAAAGGACACTTTCTCTGTCCTCCTGCTCCCCCACCAGACCTGCTGTGCCTTTGTAGTCCAACACTGCGGCCTGCCCTGGGCATCCTGTGACCTGCAGGATCTCACCAACCTGTCCTGACACAGGGCATCCTGGGGAGGGAGAGCAGCCACAGAACCACCTGAGGATGCTTCTCCCCAAGCACCTACAGCCTGGAGGGACCCTCCCCTGCATCCTCCCAGGGCTTGGTTCCCCACCAAGAGATGGCTCTGCCATCTCTGCAGAGAACAAAAGTTCATCAGCTGAATTCTGCCCATAATAAAGTGGGTATTGCTTTTAAACAGCAGGACAGAGATGCTGCCTTACAAAGGGATGGTGAATTAAAGCCTCATGGGTGAAGCAACCACCACTCACAGCTTGCTCCTAACTGTCCCCAGGCACACTGGAAGTGTCAGGAGCTTCCCAAACCTTACCTAACAGCTCATAACACATCTCTTGGTCAAGGCCCCTCTGCAAGGATGTCAGTCAGAGCCACCCCAAGCCCCTGTTGACACCCACACTGCCACCCCTCACCGGGCACAGGCACCTCTGGGAGCAGCCACTGACAAGATTCAGCTCCAGCTGCTGGCAGTCAAACAGAGAAAGGGAAATGACAAGAAAGCCTCTTTTTCCTTCTCTCCATCAGTTCTCTCATAGAACAACTGAAAGATTTTGCAGGGCAATACTGCAAGAGGACAGAGAGAGCAGACACAGAAGAGCCAAATTCTTCTAGCCCTGGGTTTTCCTGAGCTTCTGAGCAGGAGGGAAGTTTCTCAGTCAGCACTGTCCCACTGCAGCTACCTCATGCTCCCCAGCTCCTGTCATGCAGCCACAAGAGAAGACAGGCAAATGGGAACTTCCAGTCTCCTTTCACTGCTGAGCTGTGACTGGGTCTTGCTGCAGTAATTTCACAGCCATCTGAGATCCTACACCAGCTGCCTGGGGAGCTTCCAAGGAGGCCACTCTTGGCTTTATCTCTCATCCTCTTAACACAGCTATCATGTATCAGAGGCACCTGTGGATTACATGCCTGTATCAGCACTGCTGTTTTACTTTGATTTAATGACACAGACAACATCTATGTGGCACCAGCAAGTCCTTCTCTGAGGAACAGGTCCCCATGCTCAAGCCCTTTGTGGAACCAACCACCACAGGGGTGCATTGGGATGAAGATTCATTAGGAACTGAGAAAACGATTCCCAGATTTCAACACTGCTTACCTAACAGAAAAACAATTGAGCTTTGGTTCTGAGATGAGCAAAGGGCTTTTCTAAGCTGTGGATATACTTTGGATATATACAAAGCACACTTCTGCTGATTTTTTTTTCACTTAAATTAGTATCTATTCATCACTATGAAGCCAACACAGCTGTAAAGAAACAGAGGCCAGAGCCCACCCTGTGCAATGCTTTGTACGTGACTCACAAAAAATAAGCCCCACAGCTCAATTAGCAGGTCTTGTGTGGCAGTCTAAACACCAAGGAGTTAGAAGAAAACATTTGTGATTCAAAGAAAGAATATGAACCGTGGACCTTACTGAGGGAGATCAATACAAAACACTGTCATCATTTCACAGCCCTTTTTTCTCCAGTTACTGCACTCATTGACAGTAACCTTGATAAAGGGCTGAAAGAAGGATTAAATTTTTTTGCTTACCAGTCTCTGAATGCTTGATAGGTGTTTATTAGGGAATTTTCACCACATCTTTACCAAACAGAGATGGACTCAGTTTTTCTCCTTTAACAAAACTAGCCCTTTCTTTTTCAAACTGATTTCAATTTGGGGTTTTATTCTGCTCTAGCCCAAATAGATTTTTGTTGTTGTAACAGAAAACAGGCTTAAGCCAGTGAAATTAAAATAGAAACAAAACTCTGCTGATGTCCAAGTAACCACAGATTGCCATCACCACAGAACAGGGTAAAAACAGGAGTTGAGCTGATTATAAAAGCCTCAAAAAAACCCCTAAAAAACCCCTTATTCTACCCTCTGCTAATAAAATTTACTTACAGAAAGCAAAGAAGTCCAGAACAACAGCATCCAAATTTCAGCCCTGTTATCAAACCTCAGAGCAGCTGCCTCAGGAGCCCACACTGTGCCAGGCACACAGCCAAAGGCTCCAACCAGGCTTTCCTGAGGTTCCTTTAGAACAGCACTGGCTGGCCCACCTGGAGAGCTGCAGAGTAGCCACAGCTGCTGGAAATCCCAGCCCACACCCTCCAGCAATGCATAGGGAAGGGTTGTAGGGCAGCTGCTCTTCAAATATACATTTTCAATTGTTTTTTTTTTTTTTTTTAAATATATATATAGAAGCTCCTGGCTAAGGTGCTTTGAAGCAAGTGTGCAGGTGTCTCTTGTGATATAAAACCTCCTTCAAAGCTATTTTATCACATCAGGGAACACCCAAATATTGGATAGTTTCCTGTTGTGATGACAAGGCTGTGGTGCTGTCCATACACACAAAAACATCACAGCCAATCTGTGCTCTTTTTCCATTGCAAATGATGCAAGCTCACTTCCCAAGGAATGCCTCAACTCTTCAGCAAGATTCTGTCTTTCCATAGTTGGTAAAGCTTGAAAACAACAAACAAGCTTCAGATGGTGCTAATGGTCCATTCTGCTAACCATATTCTGAATTAAATGCATTCATGTGGTTTATATCTGTAGTGAGATAATTATTCAGCCTATGTGGTAATGCAATGCTGACTTTATTTTGTGGGCTGCAAAGAGGTGCCAAAGGCACTCAACTAGTTCCAAAAGACTGGATTTGCTTGCTGTAAACATTTCTTGAAATGTCTTTAAAAGAAAAAAAATTAGAAGATTCTCCTTCTCTTTGGGCAAGCTTGGATTTCTCATGTAAAGGAAAATAAACCTACTTACTCACAGCACTTGATTTCTTACATCCTGGGAATCCCTCTGAAGATGAACAGTACTTCTGATACCTACAAAAGTAGAAAAAAACATGTAAGTCAGGGAGAAAAAGAAAAGAGAATAGCAGCCATCCCTTCTCCTTTACAACTGGTAATTTAATTTTTTCACCACACCAGGAATGCCATCAGGAATTCCAGCAATTCCCTTTTTCACTGACCACCACTGACAAGCAATTTGAAAGATTTGGTCCTCCAGCCCCTTTACAGTAACATAATGAACCTTGGGAGCCTGTCAGGAGAAAAAAAAATCTACATTTCTTAGGCCAAGCAGACAGTGGAGAGTGCTCACACTGATATCCTGAGATACCACCACTGTGGTTTGCACTGGAAATACCCACAAAACATCTGCTGCAGCTGCCATGCTCCAAACAAACTCTTTGGCTACTGGGAACTTCTACAAAATGCCATCAAAATTGTCCTTCTCCTCCTTAAAGGGACTCACCTGCTGTCTCCCAAAGCTAAAGTAGGCTTTCCTCATTTTTGCTTTATTTTTTTTCCTCCTAAGAAAACAGGAAAGGAAGGTTTCGCTTCAGCAGCTGCAAGAGCAGAACTGAATAGAAAAATATTCCCCTTTGGCAGTGGCTGTACACACACCTAAGAAACACAGTGCCTGCAGGTCTGCAAGAATGGTTAAAGAGATAATAAACAGCCAAGGGACTGCTCTGAGTAAAAGAAATACAAACAGAAAACCACCTCACAAGCCCCCCAGGAAAAGAGGCAGAAGCTTATTGATTGCCTCAGTAGGACTGTGAGCACAAGCTGCACTTTCAGCTCAAGCTGAAATATTTGGGTTTGAAACTCCAGCCTCCTGTTATCTGGCCCGAGGAAGGTCGGCTGACAAACCCAAAAGAAACCACCTGGAGTCTTTTGCTGCTTCCCAGCAGGTTAGGTTGGTATTTTTTTGGATCTTTTCAAAGGAAGATATGACTTGATTTCCTGAAAGAGCACGCTGGCTACTGGAGGAGCTGGGAAGCCAGAAGCTATTACACAACCATAACCATATTTTAGGAGCTTAGGCTAGAAAAAGCTGCATGTTTATTCACAGATAAAAGGGAAACTGCTTCCCGCTTCGCTCCATCTAGGAGTAAGGCAAAAACTGCTAGTTTCACTGAATTGTAAAAGAGAAATAAAACACATGGGATAGCTGCAGATTTTGTGCAGCTATTTATACCTCCAACACTTTGGGACCCAGCAGGCCACCTTCTGCTGCTCTTCCTCCCTCTTTTGGGTCAAATTCTCCATTCTCACGTGGTAGGCTTACGATGAAGATGTTTCTGTATTTAATGGGTTTAGTCCAGTCATATTTTACTAAAACTGCTATCTAAAATTCTGCCTTTTCAGTGCTCTGTCCAACACACAAAAGTGACCCTACAGCTTCCCAACAGAACTAAATCCAAACCTGTGAATAAAACACTTCTAAAGAACAAGGAAATCACCTAGAGTCCAACACAGCCCTGTCCTTCCCCGATCTCAAACCTCTGCCTAGAATGTTAAGTAAGATAAATATGTCTGTGTATGGTGCTGTTGCTTGTTGGGACTGTATATTGACCCTCACAATTTTTGGTACTTCTCCTAAAGACCCTGCTGGTGAAGCTTCTGCAAGGATCTTCTCCACTTTTGGAAGCATAAAGCAGAAAGAAATCTTCATCCAATCCCTTGCTGTTGTAATCATCCTGCACAATCCTCTTCAGAAAGTATACAAAAAGTTTCTGCCCCTTGTGGCTATGAGAATATGATTTGGGTTTAATATAACAGCCCAGAAACAAGTTGGTAATATGTGTGTGTATATATATACACACACACATACATATTTCAGATCTAACTATTTCACACTTCTGGGAGATCTGCTACTGCTTTTGAATGTTTGGAGTTAGGCAACAGTGAAATGAAGGAGTCACAAACATGTTTGATATAGAAACACCAACTTTTTCAACAGGTAGGTAATTACTATTGAAAACTCTTGCCTGAGTTTGCTTGTCTTGAGCATCCCTGCTGTGGGCAGCTCTTGAGCAGCCTCCCTTGGGGACATGCTTACTCCAAGGCAGCACAAGGCAGGAGAAGCAGCTTTCCTTGCCATGAAAACACCACTTTGCTGGAATGCATCACAATGCTGGGATCAGGCAAAATCAGACCAGACCTCCCCACTGCACAGGAGGCATTCATACAGCCATCACCATTTCACCCACATGAGCTGTGCCACACCAACACCCACAGAGCAATGGACAAGAGCTGGGGAGATCTGTATCTGCTGGCTCCCATGTGCTGTCATGGTGAGTACATGTACAGAACAGTCAATGGTGCTTTCTGAGTTACCACACACACTCCTGGTTGACAGGAATTGCCTGTTTGTGTGTTTACGTGGCCCACAGCATGCAGTGAGTAACTCCAGCTATCCCAGCCAATCTTCATTCTCTGCACACTGAGCAAGAGACTCAGCCACCAGCTGCTTCATCATTCTAGACTCTTTCCAAAAAAACATCTCATGGCAAAACAAAAGAAAATAAAC
Source organism: Agelaius phoeniceus (assembly GCF_051311805.1). NCBI lineage: Eukaryota > Metazoa > Chordata > Aves > Passeriformes > Icteridae > Agelaius > Agelaius phoeniceus. The sequence continues at coordinate 142,799,826 of NC_135265.1, read as the reverse complement.
AAAACAGCTTTTACGTACTTTATAAACAGCAGCACTCCACATGGTTTCTGCAACCCAAACACTACAGCACAAACCACCTGAAAATGGGATTATTTTGCTTTATTCACCATGGAGTTTTTTACAAAAAAAAAGAGATTGTCGAGATATCTTCAGAGAGCTAAAAGGCAAATCTTGAGCTGCTGTTAGACAGGGAAGAGAAATAATGGTACTTTTTAGATGCTTGACAGAAAAGTTCCTTTGAGACTCTCTCAACCTACAGAAACTATCAATTTTGCAAAAGCGTATTTTACAGAGAGAAACTGAATTGGGAGCCCTGAAAGCACCTGCTTTCCCAAGCTGTTCTTGAGATGAAGGAAAATAAACCCCACATTCCTCTCGATTTCTGTTCCTGAAGATGCAATTGGGTGCTTTAAATCCTGGGGTCAGCCCAAAGCATCCCCATGGAACAGGTCGTGCCAACTCTCCACAGCTCCACCAGCTCAGGTGTTCCCCCACAGCACTGCTGATCCATCAAATGCCCTGACTGCCCCAAAGCCCCAAACTGGTGGTACAGGCAATAGGTCAGGAAAAACCTTCACTAAGCTAAGTGCCCAGGATGCTGCTTTCCTTTGCTGCTGGCTCAGCAAGGCAGGAATACAGCAAGGATGCATTCCCAGGATGCAGGGTGGGGCACTGGCAGCCACCCACCACGTCCCTGCTCCTCACTCCCTGGTGTTTGTATCATACTAGGCATTTATTAACTTTTCAGTGTAGCTTACACCTCTATTTCCCTAAAAAACACCATGATCAAAATTACCACCTTAGCAATGTGAATTACTCCTAACAGCAGACTAGCAATGCTGCTATGGAATTAAGCATGCACAGCTGTGCTGGAAATGGGGGGTTTGCAGCCTCTCGACTGCAGACTGTTATTACAGCATGATTAGCAGATACAAATGTTCTTGAAAGTCATCTCTCTCCACACACTGAAAATCAGAGTTATCCCAGCAGATCCCAAGAGCCCCAACAGCTCCTGGCTGCTGGTTCAGTCCTTGTTAAGCATTCACCAAACCTGGCAGAGTGCAGCACCATGGACTAACATGCTCATGAGCCTCCTTGCCTTCAACACCTTTTCCTAAAGCTACTAAAATAAACCCATCCCTGCCCCCATCCCTACAACAGACAAAATACAACTAGAAGTCTACATCAAAACCTTAAATATGCAGTGAAAAAACCACTAAAAAACCCCCAAAGTGCTCTGAGGTCTCTGAGTAAGTGCACACACAGTGCAGACAGTGATGCTTGGACAAACCACAGGGTATCTCCCACAGCACTCCATCCCCAGAGGTCCTGTTCCTGTCCCACTTGGCACTCAGCTGTCCTTCTCCAGCCTTTGGAATAAAGTTTAAGAAGAGAGGGGTATTTCCACCCCACACCAGCTGCCGCTGGCAGCCCCTGAGCTTCCCTGGAAAACCACCAGAGCTGACCTGGAAAACACAGAGCAGGAGGCCCCTCCCAGGAGTCATGTTCTGCACCTCATTGGTGTGATGACCACTCACACAAAGTCCTTATCCACGCTGCACAATTTTCAGGGATCTGTGAGCAGAAGCTGTCCCAGTTAGTCAATCCAAGGCTGCACCATGCTGCAGCTCTCCAGCCTTAGGTTCCCCAGGTGAATTTCTATAAGCTACAGGAACAGACCAAACTCCTCTTTGTAATGCCTTCTGATATTACTAGCTGCTTTTGAAAAGATTACAAAGCATAAAAATAAGCAAAGAGAAAACAACAGCAAAATAAAGAGTAAATAAGATCAAAAACCAAATTAGCTGTCTTAAAAAAAAAAAAGGGAAAATTTCATAGTTTTAGGCACATTTTCACTGTGCAGCACTGTCCCAGAAACTATTCCTCCCCTCTGAGAGATTTAGTAGATTTCAGAAAACATGTTCCTCTCTGCCAGGTTGAAACTGATCTCACATTCCTCTAGGGAGAAGCAGATGGCTGAGCCAGGCAGCCTGGGCAGCCACGGAGGCCACCTTTGCCTGAGTGCCACCCCAGGGGACTGCCCAGTCCCTGGGATCCAGGCTGCTCGGGGCCAGGCTGTGCCATGCACAGTTCTGCTGAAGCTGGTGGCAAGTGCTGTGCTGCTGGCACCAGCTGCAGCTGGCCTTGGCTACAAGGTGAGACAGGGGCTGGCAAGGGTCCTGGCCTGGCTTCCCTGGCACTGAACGGACAGACAGACAGACAGTCATCCTGCCACTTCTCATCTCAGTGCCCTCTTGAAAAATTTGCACATGAACAACAACATTAACCCCACAGCCCCAGCATGGGCAGGTGACCACACACTTCCTCCCCAAGCTCCTACAGCCTTTCTGCACCTCCCTTTCCAATGCTAAGGCTGGTTCATGGGGAACCAGGCCCTGAACCAGAATGAAAGAGAATGGGAAAGCACTGCTCAAAGCTGATTATATTTGCTTTAAAACACATCCCCCAGTTGCAGATGTCAGCACAGAGAAAGGTAGAAAGAAAGAAGGGCTTTCTTTCCTATCTCCTTAACTGTTCCTAACTTCCTTCAACAAATCAAAGTGTTTTCTTGAAGGGTGAGAAATTTCAGTCTCATACTATTTTAAATTGGCAGCAAGGGGTTTAGAGCAAGGAGAAGAATGTTTGATTGCATAAGAAAATTCAGCCAGAGAGAGAAAGTGATGTCCTGTAGGGTTCTGGCTATGAAAAAGTTCATTATTGGTTTATTTGGCTTTTAGTAAGGCTAAACTATTTCACATTATTCCTCTTAACCCTTGCATTTCAGACTGTCACCCTCTGGTTAGTTACCTGCATGCCCATAGTAATGAAGGTATTGGAATGTTGCAAATCAGTTGTCAGACCCCTCCTCTGCCAGGGCCATGACTGAGAACTGTTTTCCAACACAGTGGTTGCTGGACTGTTGTTGGACACTTTTTCTGCCCAACATATGTACAGCAATAACTTTTTATTTTTAAACAACCAAGCTGTGGACTGTTAACCTGCTAATTAATTTTCAACACCATGGGATGTCCCCTTATATAGTCACAGAATCGTTTATGTTGGAAAGAACCTTTATGCCAAGTCAACCACTAAACCACGTCCCTAAGTACCCATCTACATGTCTTTTAAATACCTCCAGGCATGGTGACTTCCCTGGACAGCCTCTTTCAGTGCCTGACCACCCTTTCTGTGAAAAACTGTTTTTTAATATCCAATCTAAATCTCCCCTAGTGCAGCTTGAGGCCACTTCCTCTCATCCTGTCACTGTTACCTGGGAGAAGAGACCAACCCCAGCTGGCTGCAGCCTCCTTTCAGGGAGTTGTAGGCAGTGACAAGGTCTCCCTGAGCCTCCTTTTCTCCAGGCTAAACACCCCCAGCTCCCTCAGCTGCTCCTCACCTGACTTGGGCTCCAGACCCTTCCCCAGCCCCATTGTCCTTCTCTGGACAATCTCCAGCACCCTCAATGTCTTTCTTCAAGCTGAGGGGCTCAGAACTGGACACAGCACTCGAGGTGTGGCCTCACCAGTGCTGAGTACAAGGGGACAATCCCTGCCCTGGTCCTGCTGGCCACACTATCTGATCCAGGCCAGGATGCCATTGGCCTTTTTGGCCACCTGGGAACACACTGGCTCATGTTCAGCCACTGTCACCCTGCACCCCCAGGTCCTTTTCCTCTGGGCAACCTTCCAGCCACTCTTCCCCATGCCTGCAATGTTGCAGTCCCTGTGTTCAGATCCATCCAGGTGCCATACATGGAGATATTTCCATTTGATGGAGATACATGGTGTAAGTTGTACACTGGGGACAGAGCCAAAAATCACAGACTCCTTTCACTACCCACCAAATACCCAAGCTCATAACAACAGCAGTGTTCAGAGCAGGAAAAACCAAAGAGAGAACTGAAGCAAACACAACAGACAAACATGCTACCCCACATCAGTTCCCATGATCTAAATGGATGTGCCACTTTGGGAAAGACAGGGGTCATCATCTGAGGCTGCCTGGAAGAGCAGGCAGGTGGGGAAAGGGTTGTGAGCAGCAAAACATCAGCACAACTTCACATATGGCTAATGCTAGACTGCAGCCAGAAACATCACCAGCTATTGTCACTGCTCAGATCCACTGTCAGAGTGACACAATTCAAGGCCTCCCAGTATGACTGTTAGGTCTGGCCTGGTCTCTCCAGTTTCAGCCTGATTTCCTCACCACATGACAGAGCCCAGCAGCAATCAGTCTTTTCCCTTGCTCTTTATTCATTCCCTCTTTTGTTTCACTCAACCCTCAAGCTGAAAAGAAAAAAAAAAGGGGAAAAACCAAGACTGATCAAGACCAGACAGTGACTAGATTTTGTTGCCATAAAAATAAATGCAAGAGGAAGGGGTTTCCCTTTTTCCAGCTGTTTAGACCATTCCTACTTTTGGCTGTAAAGCACCGATGTATTTGCAAATTCCTGCCAAACATAGCACTCATTGGTGCAAAAGTGGTGCAAGAAACTAGATGAGCACAGGATATAAACATAAAGCAAAATATCACTTTGCTCCTCTCAAATAATTGTGTTTGTGCTTCATTTGCTCATGAAGACCAGCACTGTTAGGTGTTATTGAGTATCTTCTTCTCAGTAAGAGCATCCATGTCCCTCTACCTGGAAAGCTCAGTGAGAGGTACCTGGGTCAGCTACAAGTAATCACAGAGCCACAAACAGACCACAGGAAAGGTTGCCCAGGGTCCCTTATATTCCTTCTAGGAATAGAGGTTCCTGCTAGGTCCTGAGCTTCAGCTGCTCTCCTCTGCAAACTCCTGGAGGTCCTGTTTGATGGGAGCATCTCCCAGGGCATGTTCCTGCCTGCTGCACTTCTCCCAGCTGCACAGCCCCAGCCCTGTCTCTTCAGTATCCCCATGCTCCAGTAAATAAAGCCACAAGGGAAAAGTCTGCATACACTGACACATTAAAAAAAGTGACTGATCCCAAGGACTGGGAAGGATTGTGGAAATCCCCACAAAGCAGCTGCTTTTGTGGCCTTTTCTCCCTATCCTGGGGATAGGCAACACAGCCTGGGCAATGTGTCTGCTTATTCTGTTAAGAATCAGTAACTCTGGGCCCATCCTTCCCCTCCAGCTAGACTTTAACTTTTAAGGCCAAGAATACAAAGGGATAGAATGAAAGTCTCCTACAGCCTGTCAGTCTTGCTGTCCCACAAATTTATCCTATCAATTTATCACCTTCACTGCTCTGATGTCTGTATTGAACATTAATTTGTTATGTGTCTGGGTAAACAGCCCTGAACAGCCTGGGATGTTTTTGGAAACCAAAGCAACAGAGGTTCACTGAACGTGTGATTCCTCCAGATCTGTGCTTCATTGGAGTAAAATGAAGGTCTAGATATGCCTTTGTTTGAGGACTGGTCCCATGGGAATCTCATGAGGTTTAACCAGACCAAGTGCAAGATGCTGCACCTGGGTCAGGGTGACCCTGGTACCAATCCAGGCTGGGGAGGAACAGACCCAGAGCAGCTGTGCTGAGACCTGGGGGTGCTGGGCATGACCCAGCAATGTAGCCCAGAAAGACAAATACCCTGGGTTGCATCAAAACCTCATGGGCAGCAGGTTGAGGGGAGGGATTCTGCCACTCTGCTCTGCTCTGGTGAGACCCCACCTGCAGGGCTGTGTCCAGCTCTGGGGCCCTCAACACAAGAAGGACATTAGCTTGTTGGAGCAAGTCCAGAGGATGTCACAAAGATGATTAGAAGGATGGAGCACCTCCCCTATGAGGAAAGGATGAGTGAATTGGGATTGTTCAGCCTGGAGAAGAGAAGGCTTCAGGGTGACCTAATTGCAGCCTTCCAGTTCCTGAAGAGAACTTACAGGAAAGATGGGTCAAGAATATTTACAAGGGCATACAGTGCCATGACAAGGGATAACGGGTTCAAATTGAAGGAGAATAGGTTTAGGTTAGATATAATGAAGAAATTCTTTACTGTGAGGGTGGTGAGACACTGTCACAGGTTGCTGTGGTTGCCCTGTCCTGGGAAGTGTTCAAGGTCAGGCTGCACAGGGCTCCCTGCTCTACTGGGAGCTGACCCTGCCCATGGCAGGGGAGCTGGAATGAGACAAGTCCCTTCCAACCCAAAGCATTCTCTGATTCTGCTGGAAGACATCTGGAGCACCAGATATTTTTTACAGCTTTCTACCCCACTCAGGATAGAGGATATATTCACATTTCTGAGAGGGAACCCTGCTACTACTTGGATACAACTTCCCCACTCACTCCAGCAGAAGCAGGTTTGAACCAAGGAGATAAAGTGCAATTCACATCCTGCTGTGAAGACTGTTCAGGAAAAATGCACTTTCATCTTTAAAAAATCAGACAAAATCAGATTTAATACAAAATGTATCTTATCCTTCCACATAACCAGCAACATGACATTAAATTTCTTCTGTCTCATGATATATTTAATGAGGGGGAGAAAACCAGACAAGTGCACTCCCCTTTCTCCAGTACTCCTTGTTATTCTTCCAGAACAATTCTTCAAAGGTACTGAGATCACTGTATGTTACCTCCTTTTTGAAGGATCAGATACATTGCATCAAAAAGCATGCAGGAAAAGTTCTAGGGCATGAAACCAATTTTTGCACACTTTTATCTGGGTCAGCTTTTCTATTGATTCTGCAAATACTGTATCATTTTTTTAAAGTTAAGGGTTTTTTTAGTTTAAAAAGAAGAAAAAGAGAACATCAGAACTCAAGTCAAACATCCATCTCAGCCAAGGACTGGTTTTGTTGGGTGACTCCAAATCAAAAAGGTAGATTTTTTAATAATAAAATCCATCTAACAGTGAAAGGGACCTGGATCAACTTCTAAATTCAGTAAATGCCCTCTTCCCATACTGGGTCTATTTTCATTAATATCATTAATACCATCTTTGCTGTTAGGTGTACAAAACTTAGCAACAGCTGACAACATCTAAGAAAGCTAACATGAAACAAACACATCAAAACCACTCAGACACATGTTTTAGCATTAATTCCTCCCTTCCTTTCTCTGCTCCTCTGCCAAGTTTTCCTCCATGGTTACGAACCATTTGGCTCAGCCTCCAGCTTTGCTTTATGTTGTTTCATCAACCAATGTGTGTCTTGAGGTGCTCTGAAATAGAAATAATAAGTAAGAACTGGCCTCAGGTGATATTCTGTATTAGGAGGAGATGAACTTACTGCAGACACCCTGAAGATCTGTACCAACTTCATCTGTACACACACATGGTAGATGGAGGAAGGACCCTTCCCAGAGGACTCCTACTAATAGGTGACAGTTCCTAGTATGGACAACTCAGAAAATTTGCTTACAATTTCAGTTGACAGCAGAATATAATAAAGTAGTGGGGAATTTCAATTAGGTTGGTGAAAATAAAGAGCTAATAAACTGTCTCTCAAGTGCTTTTCCAGAATGGAGTGCTTTTACTTCTGAGAGATACTTTTTGCATATTTTCATGGTGGTGTGATGCTGGGAACTCCACCACACTGTCCAAGGGCCTGATTATCAAATGTGCTTCTGCTGAAATTTGGGTGCCTGCTTTGACAAAACTTTGTTTCACAGGGATCTGGGCACATGGGAAGAGAGCCTGTACACTTTCAAGTCAGAGCTCAAGAGGGGTCTGACTAAGATAAGCATTTATTCCCTGGCTCTGGGACTCTTGTCTGGCATGCTCAAGATCCAGAGGATTGTCTGAACAGATACATCAACTTTTTTATACTCACTTTTCCCATTCTGGAGAGCTCAGATGGAAAGATGAGTAATCATTTCCATCACACCCACAGTGTGACCCATACAAAACCCCCAGCCTAACTGACACACAAATTATTAAACCCCAACACTTTCTTGCCATGATTTTACCCCATTAAGCCTTGTCCTCATTAGGAATCTTGCCAGTCCTGCATGGGCTGCTGGATGCTGCCTCCAGCACTGCACATCAACAACCAAAGAGCTGCAGACAAGTGAGCTGCCCTCTCTGCAGCAGGGCTGGAGGTGCCTTTGCCCAAGGATGGCCCTGCTTCCAGAACCCCACCCTGCTGTACTCCATCCACAGCCCAAGTGCAGTTATTAATATACTTCTAATTGCAGGAATTATTGCTCTGTTACACTATGTCTTCTCTCTTCCCCCATGCATTGACTGGTTGCTTGGAGCTTTGCAATCCTTCAAAGAAAATGCTTTGAAAAATAAGACTGAGGAGGCTCACGTTAAATTGGGAAATGAGCACGCCTTGCTGGCTACCCTGAGAAACTAGGACAGGCTTCTCTCCACCAAATCTCCAGGTATCTCTGAGGCAGCAACAGTCGGCACAATTCTTAAAATACGCACAGGCTGATTAAAGGCTGGCTTGCAGCACTCACCAGACCTGCAGCATTAGTGCAGGCTTTTAAAATCAGACAGGACAATTTATCAAAGAAACCTTCTCCAAATGCAGGACTGCTTGATGGACCCCCTCCCTTGCTCTCCCACCTCACAACACACCTAAAGCTCCTCTTGGGAAAGCCTGAGGTACCAAAGTGGGCACGAGCAGAGGTACCCACACCTGGGATGCCAGTCCAATTCAAACCAGCAGCTGCTTCAGTGTTAAAGTTGGGTTGTAATCCACACTTTTCCAGGGTTCCTGACAACCAGCCTCCATCCTGCTTCATCCCTTGCTGGGAGATGCAGTGCAGACATCTGAGGGGAAAGCGGAGGGCTGAGCCAGGGCAGCTGGCCAATGGATCTCCAAAATATCAGAGGAATCAGCTGCAGAGCAGACTTTAAAACAAATATCCCTTCCAACAGGCCCCTTTCCCTGGGGGAAAGGTTTCCCCCTGTGTGTCACACCCCAGGCCCTCTCATTCATGTGCTTGCCTCGCACTGCAGAGGCTTCATTAGCGGAGAGGAGCCGAGCGCTGCCGGGCCCCGCGCTCCCCTCAGGGATGGATGAAAGCCAGACTGAGTAGCCAGCAACATCCCCCCCTCTCACAACAGGGGGAACAAGGGCTGCTGCCCTTCCACTGCCTTCCCCACCTTCCTCTCACGTAGCAGAGCACCCCCAGGCCAAAATGAATTTCATATGGTGTTGTCATCCTGTCACTATGGATGAAGCAAAGCAATACTAATAGTTTGGATTTATTTATGTCAGTTTAAATTCAGGCAAGGTTGCAAATTTGGCTTTGACTGAGCCCAGCACACCCCAGCAGTGGCAGAAGCGGCCCTGGCAGGTGTCACCCTGGCCATCATTGCTGGCTGCCATTCTGTGCCAGGCTCAGGCTGTGGCACTGCAACGCCCATGGGAGGGGGTGGGCTCCAGCTTCCCTCAACAGCCTCACCCTGCACTGACACTCACCCCACAACCTCAACCATGCAATCCAGCCAGCTCAGCTTACTAGCACCTCCTCATTTAAACATTTAGGGCACTTTGCCACAAATGCAGATGCTTTTGTTCCTCTGCTCTTTCACGTGGACTTCAATAAAGAGCTTTTGGCCACCTGTCCCACAGGGGACAGTTTAGCATCTTGAACAGAGCTATCAGGCACACAGGTTAATGGATGAATGTTAATGTACAAATATGCTGAACCTAAATGGACTCTCTCAAATGAGAGTCAAAATATAGTCAGAGGTCACCAGAGAAACCTACTAGTAATGCTCAAATTTATACAGAATCATAGAATAGTTTGGGTTGAAAAGGACCTTTAATTATGTATTAATTACAATTAAAATGGATTTTACTCCAATCCTCTGCATATACACAACCTCTCAGTGAAGGAAACATTGGTTCTAAAGGATCTCCTACAAAGCAAATTAAGTAAACACCTTTAAACAAAGCTCAGCAACTCTCCAAATCCAGGCAAGGTAGTTACAGCTCTCTTTAGCCTGTACTTCATGGATCTTCACAGCAATCTGTGGAATCAGTCATAACTTTCCCATTTTGTCCTTTGCAACATTATGACAACTTCTGAATAACTGTGAAGCAGCACAGCTTCCTCAGCTGGAACATCCTCCACTGTCCCAAGGCAAACTGCACTGTTTGGATTTAATTTCTATTTATATGGCTGTGTTTTCCAGATGAAATGTGTGGTCTAAGCAAAAAACACACCCAGAGTCTTCACTGCCTTCATCCAAACTCAGGCATATGCTCTCACATGTTCCACTGAAACAACCAGGGCCCCACCTGGTACCTCAAAATCCCTTAGAGCACTCTGCCCTTCAGGAAGCTCTGTAGTGCTCTGTTGAAAGATGAACAGCGCTCAAAAATTTTATTCTTCATGGAGGCTGTATTTAAAAAGATTTTCTACTGTTCTCACTGGAGTTTCACATTTTGGATATGTGACAAAGCAGACATTGTGTGCAAGGAAATAAAAATTCTGACTGCACAAAACTACCCTAAAGCTAGAACTTCAGGATTGGATACAGACTGAATTCGAACCCTTGAATCAAATTGCTCAGATCTTCTCTGCTGCTAAAATAAAGGCAGAATTTTGTCCTGAAAGATTCCTGTCGCTCCTCAGTTTAAAGCAGAGTTTAACTAGAGACTTGTCAAGTTTCTAGTCCCCACCTCAAATAGCCTTGTCAAGTCACACAAGCAGCAAGAAGCAGCCAGGGCAGGGTTTTATTGTCAGGGAATGTAAACAAGTAACAGGCAGTGCTGTTCGTCTATCTCAGGTTGGCGCATATAATTTTAATTAAAGCATTTATGTAAATACAGATGCAAATCAGGTTCAGCATAGCATCTGACAAATTACTATCAAAGACCTGAGGCTACTGGCAAATTATCAGCATGAGCTCTCATGATGCGAAGGTATGAAATCCAATCTTGGTCCAGACACTGTATATTTTATTTGGCTTAAATTGGCAGTAAAACACCATACTGAGGCATATGAAAGAAGTTAAATAGTCTTCAATTTGAAAAAAGAGCACTGAGGAGGTAAACCAACATCCTTGTAATTTCTACTTTAGACAGCTTGTGTCTAGCAAGAAAAAACCCTTTCTGCAACACCTACCAAAGAAACTCAAAGCATCTCTGAAATGTTAATTAATCCATACTCTCCCCAAGGGATATCTATTTTAAAGATGGTTATATGGAGCCTGCATTCATCTCTCATTTGCCAAGGGCTCCCAGGGGAAAAGCCACAGAGATCAAATCTGGACCTTGGCTGTGCTCCTCCACATTCTCATCACAAGACTTCCCCTTCACAAAAATCACAAGAACTCACTCACACCACTGAGGTGTGAACCTCTCTGGCCTAGATATCACTGCCTCAAAGTAGTGTTAACTTCAAAACCTTGTTTAACTTGCAAAGATGATTACAAGACAAGAAAAATAAAGGAAAACAAATCACAAGAGCAAAAACACCCACTCCCAACATTTGAAAATTGAAGGAATCTTTAGATCATACTGAAAGAATCTTATCTTTGGAAAATGAGAAGGTATGACCAAGGTAATCTCCACAGCAATATCAGCAGCAACTTCTGCTATTTCTTCCCTCCAGGTTCAATTCCATCCTTATGGCCTTGCAAGGGAAGAGCAATTCTCCTTCATTCAGAACCACCCAGGAAGACAATGCTTGGAAAGAGGCAATAGCTCCTAAGGTTTTAAAGCAGACTTAACCTGATCAACATAAATGAAGTTTAAGTGCATGCTTAACATTTTGCCTGCAATACCCTCACACATTTCCCAGGGTATGAAATTCTCACTGGCACTGACAGAAATGAAATCACATTTCCAATTTATTTGGAATAGATGCAACAAGTTCCTTGGAAACAATTGTTATTACTGGTGATAAAGAAGGAGAAGGAAACGCAGTAAGGTTTGGAGTTACAAAGGTACATTCACAGCATGACAAAATGTGACATATACATGTCATAGCATTACTATGACAACAGTGTTTGGAAGATGTGTAACCAGCATTTTGTAAGCATATGGTCATATACTGGCCCCTTCCTGTGCTCAAAATGAAAAACAAAACAGAGGGACAGGAGCTAAAGGCATGAAGCCACAGACTGGCCAGTTTGCATTCCTTTGTCCTGATATCAGTTACAACGACTGCACAGTCATTCAAATGCTTTGCTTATACATGTGCTTATTTGTCTTCAGCATCTTACTTCCAAAACACCTAAAAAACCTCCAAGAAACATATAGAAATAGCGAGTGCTGGTTTTGAACATTGGGACACCAGTGTGAATTCCTACAGTAACTGTGATTTCGTGGCTGCAGGGAGTGTGTGGAAGAGGGGAACAAGAGATGCTGATGTAATTAAGGAAATGATACTGAGGTTGCACCTCCTGTTATCTGTTGGAACAGGCTAAATGTGAGAGCTTTATGCTCCTGGAAATTTGGCATCCCTGCTTTCCATGGCTATTAGGAGAACTGGTGCACACACATATATATATATGTACATATATATATATATATTTGTGTGTGTGTATGTATATGAAACTTGCTGGAGAGCATTTAACATTGCAAGCTCTGCTTCTCCATAGCACATCTGCATCTTTAATGGAGTACCTGCTCCAGCAAAATCATTTTCTGGGTCCCCTTTTCAAGAAGAAAAAGTGGCAAGTTTCACTGAAGGGGGAGGAGGGGGTAAAGACTGTTACAAAGGATGAGACACTCCCCCTACTTATTTTGGGAGAAAGCCAAGCCAAAACCACAGCCTTACCACATACTGGTTCCAAGTAAGAGCCCAAACACCTAAAAGAGGCCAAGTTTGCCATCTTGATGATTTCTTGTTGATAATCACATCTCAGTAGACTTTTTCTTATCTGATGACTTAATCAGACAATTTCAACAGATTGAATGATTGCACTAGTTTTGCCAAAAGCAGTAAGTGACTTGCAACATACAAGCAAACAGATAAATAAGAGACTTGCAGGTCTGATGCGGCCCCAGCTGGCACATCCTTAGGGAATTGTTTGGAAATCAGTGGTCCTATACTATACTGAGAAGCTGAGCCACTCAGGCAGCAACTCATTACCAAGGGACATGGATGCACCAGAGGAAAAGGAGAGGACAGAAGGATATAACTCCAGCCAGGCTGTGGGAGAGATTTTAATTCCCTGCCTCACCTTGTGTAAACCATTTTTACTCTCCAGAGCTTCTTCACTTAATTCTTTTAACAAAACTTTTCCATATCACAAATACTGGTATGGTAAATACCCAAGAGGATACAAGGTGCTTGTATTTTAAAAATATGAGATCAAATAAGCACCAATAAACCACTCTCTCATCTGCTTCTCCAGTGAGGCTTGGAATAACCCTGAAGGCCTGAATAACCCTGTTCTTCTTGAGCAAAGAAATGTGTAACTCTAAAATGCTGGGGAGGAAGAGAAGAGCAGTATTTCACCAAAGGACCTGTACTAGCAGTCTAACAACATAATCTCTTGAAGGGAGCCAAGGATTAAAAGTTTGTGTGGAAAGACACAGTAGGTAGTAAAAATACAACAGTATCCATCTTTCAAAACTCAAGGGGTCTTGAAAAAGGGTGCTAGGAAGCGGGAAGGGAATTACTCTGCCCAAGAGGTAAAGTTGTGCCTTGTTTCCTCTGTCTGCATATTTTTCCACCTTTTATTTTTGGATCTCACAACACTATTCAGCACTACATGGCACATAGCTGGAATAACAGCCACTGTACTCTGCTCCAGAGCACAGCAGCAACACTGGAACCACCTTGCAAAGAAGGTAAGAGAGAACATGGAACATTCAAACATGGAGCATCTCTCACCTCTGTTTTACTTGAACACACCTTTAGGAATTTACAGGAACTGATTTCCCAGAAGTGCTGCAGCAGCAGAGGAGCCCCTGTGTGACCCCAAAGGCTGTGCAATGGGCAGGGCAGTGGTGCAGAGCCCAGCTGTGCAGGAGCCCAGCACGAATCCCTGGCAGGCTGCAGAGGGCAGCTTCCCCAGCACAGGCACGCCTGCCTCACTCAGGAGTCCCACCTCTCTGGGCTTGGCCAGGACAGCTCTGCTGGCAGGAGTCTGTAGTGTAGGCACGGCTTAACCCCGAGCTATTTTCAGCAGGAGGAGGGATGGGATGCGAGATAACTTCCCAATATACAGTACAGCCTGTGTCATAATACAAAATCCAGCCTTTGTGCCTTGCAACACAGAGCTGCTCAGGGCACTGCAGGTGGGGACCATCAGATGCTGTCAAGTAAGAGCCAAGATGCTGATGCCATGAAATAAATGGTTTTTAAACCCCCCAACAGGACAGTTTTCGTTGATACACAAACTCTAGATTAGCGCTGTTGTGGGCTCCACCACATCAGGTCAGTGCAGAAAGACACAGCTATACAAGCAGGGAAGTCAAAAGGCCAATTTAGAGTCCTTAAGCCCAGGCAAGCACAATGCATAAACAGCATCACTGGAAAAAATGTGGAACTAACACATCTCAAAAGATTTTAAACTCTTCTGAAAAGGCCAGGTTTAGCAGATGTCCCAGGACAGCCTTATCAGACTCAACCAGGAGCCATTTTATTTGGCTGGCTGACCTGTTCCCCTATTTCTGCCTATGAACTGGTTTTGCCCTTTTGTCTCTTGATTTTAGGCCTGGATAATATTTTCCTGTGTCAGAATTTACTGTGACCCAAAGCAGCTACTGACTGGAGTAGCCACCAATCTAAACACACATGAAAACTTCAAGTAACACTTCCAACCCTGTGTATCACCCCCGAGGAAACAGGCAAACACCGTTACAGCTAATCAACAGCTGGTTTCTGCTAAAAATGCTACAGACCTGCAAGTCCCAATGAACTCCCAGTACCCCATGGACCACTTAGATGCCATGATATCACTTCAAAGGCTAGACTTGAGAAACCACTTCTCATAAATCTGTACAATCATTTTTAGCTCAACATGACCACATTGCCAGAAACAGAAAAGGAATTATGATTTGTAGCATCTTCTAAAGCACAGTCCAGTTCTCAGTCTGAAAGTGCTGAAATGAGGAATTTGCCCAAGACTGAAATACATGCTTTCTCCTTGGAAACATAGCTCACAGGCAGAAGATACATCTGGAATTCCTCTGCTGCCAGCCACTGGTTTAGTTCATGTTATGATACCAAGAACTGAAAGTTGTTTCTGCTGAGAACCCCTCCTTCTTCCAGTTGTTTCATAGGACAGAGTGAGTTTCTATGTTAATGGAGTGTTAATTATCACTGTGTTTTCCCACATAATTGATACCTGATAACCGATGCCTATGGCAGTGGTAAGACATGGTCCCCAACATTTTGAATTACACTGATCTTTCCTCTCCTCAGGAAAAGAGATTTTATATCTCTTACCTGTGATTCAGCCTCAAACTCAGAGTTGGAGGAATCGCGTCTGTTTTGGATGGCAGACTCCTCCTAATTACCAAGGAAAAGGTGAGGAAAAGGCTCCCAAAACTCAGGTTAATAAAACCTTTAACCTTTGTGCTCATGCTGAGAGTCATGCCTTTGTTGAGGAGAGATAATGGCACCCACTGGTAACTAAAAACCAACAATGATCTGCTCTGCAGTCTCCACTGCAGCTTTCTCTAGAAGAGCTGCACCAGCCAACAGCCAGGGACTCAATTCTCGCATCCACCCATTTTCCAGCTTTTGCAGGAATTACCTCAGTAAAGAGTCACAAAAGAAGCTTAAGATCTGGGTGTTATTCTTGTAGCAGGAGGATCCCAGAAGTCTTCCCCAAAGACATTTATGCTACTTTTGAGGGCAAAAGCAGATGGCATTCAGTATGCTGCTGGAATATCCTGGAGATCAGCGTGACAAGGGAGTCCCACCAGTGCCTACTGAAATCATACAGGGCACAGCACCATCACCAAGTTGTGTCCATCACGTTCACCTTGCCAGAGCTGTGTGAAATAAACATTAACTTAAACATTGTTTCAGTGAAGGGCTTCGAATTTCTACCCAGGGTCTGCCCTAACTTTGCTCCAGCAATTGAAAGGAATGGCTCCAGGAGAGAAACCAAGCATCTGTTGAAACTTGATATGATGTGGGATGAAATATTCACACTCTGTAAGAAATAACAAGAAAGTTGTACCAGAGAATATTTCTGATATGGATTTATTTTGTCACCTGGTTCCACTTCAGCACTACCTGCAACCCCAGAAGCTCAAGGAGTATTAAAGGTCATTCCTGACACAGTCTGCATCTTCCAGACACAGAGGATCTTTCTCACTCTGAAGGCCAGCTGCATGTGGGAAAGATGTTAAACTGTAGAAACTGGTCCTCATTCCTGGAGTCATACCTGTTCTCTTTAAAGCATATCTCCCTACTTTACCAAAAAATGCCTCCCACATGTATTTACAGCAGTGTTCACTTTGCAGATGGCTGTGGGAAAGAAATAGAGATTTTAATCTGTCTGGTGCACCACCAGCTGCAGTTGGATTCAGTGGACAGATTCTTTATTGCTGGTAGACTTATGTGATGAGATGAACACAGTTTTATCTCCAAGATCTGGATGGAGGGGTAAAATAGCTTCCCTGCTGTTTCTTGGTACCAGAGAACTAAAACAACTGGCTCCTTCCCAGGGAATTCACTACTCACTGCTCATCTCTGTGATGATGCAGGAGCTCTGTTTGGAAGGGACAGGAATGACTTGTAGGAATGGCTTCAGATGAGGCTCAGTGAGTGTCCCCCTCTTCCACACTAACCAAACTTCAATTCAAGTATCATTACAGTCTTGGAAAAAACGTTTCCATCCTCTGCTGGCTTTTTACTGCTTGGCTCCAGGCAAAATGTTCAACTTTTGTGCCTCAGTTTCCCCACCACTTAAGAGTAATAAAACCTCCCGTGGAGGTGTCAATTACACCTTGGTGTTTGTATAGGAGGAAGGTGCAAAGGAAAGCACAAGAACCAGAGATCATCAATAAAGCATCCAACACTGCCACTGATGCTTCAGCAAACCACGAGCCCACTCGACTCCTAGAGCCAGATGTGCAGCACTAGCTCAGAAAGCCAAAACACAGGAAGAAGCTGCCAGGTTCTTCATATTCATAAGCTTTTTAATAAACCTCAACAAAACTTGGAGGCATGTTCTCTGCTGCTGCTCTTGCCCTTTTGCACAGTGAGCAAGTCATAAATATTTCAGGGGAAGAGTCCAGAAAATTTGCAAGACTGGTCCTAGCCTTTTACAGCATTAATGAGCAGACCATTAATAGTTAATGAAGCAGCTGCTGGTGATCTCAGAGGTAAAGGCAAGACGAGAACAGTAGCATTTGCCCATTCACTACAATGTGATCATGTGAAGGAATGGCTTGATCCTTCTATCAAATTCTCCCCATCACAGCAAGACCCAGAAGCTGATCACAGGACTTCCAGCAGAACCACACACAACCCTCTGCCCCACTGCTGTCACCCAGCACGGATGGGGGCTGCTGGAAGTGGTCTGAACCAAGTGTCCTGATGCTCTGTGCACACTGGAGGGACTGCAAAGGCTTCAATGCTGTGTCTTAAATACAAGACTAATGTTCCAAACAATCAGGTAGGACCATGCAATGCCTATGTGCAGGTGTGTGTGTGCACCCCATAGCCAAACATACGTAAAAATGCCAATAAAGAGTGGGTGTTGAGGCCTTTTAAAAGTCTCAACTGTTTGTTCAAAGCTGCATTTTGAAAACCAAACTCACAATACAACTGGGCAGCCAATTTCAAAGAACAATTTCTGTGATTTCAGCCTCAGATTCAGCAGCGAGGACTTTGGTGAAAAGGTATTCTTGCTGTACTTACTCTTTTGTATATCTGAACTGACATCCCCTGGCTGTATCTCTGCAGACAGGAAAGCACCTTGCAGACAAGAAGTCACCTTCTGGCAACTCTGCTTGCCAGGAGCTTTACCAAGGAAGGGCACCACTGGCCAGGCTCCTGGGTGCAACTGCAGCCCTGCAGCCCTTTTGTTTTGAGAAGAATTGGGTAAAAGTTTGGACACTGCCAAACTCAAATTTTCTTCGTTTTATCCCTGCGAGTATCACTGATTTTTAAAGGATTCTTGAGGTTTGTTTCCATCTTCCTCCACATTCATGTGTATGTGGGTCCATCAATCCCAGCACAGTCATTTCCTACTGGTCTAATGAAAACAGGGAAGCTGTGGAGAGACCCCCCACCACCTGTGCTCTGGAGAGTGGCCAGTGTGACCCAGTGCACACAGGAATTCAGCACCACAAATCAAACGCACTAAAAGCGGTTTGCGTCAGTCCTTGGCCCCAGGAATAATCAGTCTCCTGGATTTCAGCTCACATCACATCTAGCTTGTCACAGATTAAGCCTTTTCTGGGGTTTTCTAATAGGGGTCTGCACAGAAAGCAAGGATTGATAGCAGAGAGGCTCCCTGAAGACCCCCAGATGGATAGGGACAGCCAGACCCACCTCCTTCGACAGCAAGCTGAGCTGGGTTTGGATGCAATCTGAGTATCTCCCTTTTATGTAAGTGTCCTTAGCACAGAGTGCAAAAGTTCATCTGTTCCAGCCGTTCAGGACTGGCAGTCAAGAGCTTTGCATTCAAAGGGAAGAGAAAAAGGAAAAGAAAAGCTTAATCTCAAAGTTACAGTCTTAATTCCACCCTCCAAACCAGAGATATTTTAGTAGTGCAGGAGTCAAAGGCAACTGCAGCACTGGGCCCTTTGTTAAATAATTAACTACGATTTGCCTAATCCATCCATCCCAGGTTCTCAATGAAGAGACACAAAACATCCCCATCAACACCCCACTCTTGCCTAAGCAATGAGCTTCCTACAGCACCTCCTGGATAATCCTCTAGTTTTTAACAAAACTGCTCCTTGACTTTTCTCACCTTCAAACATGATTCTGCCTGCTGCTCTCAATGCAGATCAAAGGTGACCTTAGTAGATCGTTACTGTGCTAAGACATAAATTTATTAAGTTAAATTTCAAGTAATTATGTTATTCTGTAATTTTATTAAAAACTATCATTTGCTAAACATGCTCTGGAAAATAATTACTACTCAGACTTAATAATAAAGTACATAATTAGCAATGAATGTATACTGCCTCTTTTTAAAATCCATAGCATGTAATGCTCCCTCATGCTTTGAGTGGAGAGTGTCTTAAAGTGATCATAAACATTGGTTTAAAGACTTCAATACCTTAAACTAATTTAAATCACATTAAGGATGAAACGTTACATAGGAAGAACCCTGCCAGATTCAGATGTGTGTTGGGCTGTTCGTCACTCACTACATCTATTTTGCATAATTTAAGAACAAATATTTTAAAATAGCAGAC
This sequence comes from Agelaius phoeniceus, assembly GCF_051311805.1. Classification (NCBI taxonomy): domain Eukaryota; kingdom Metazoa; phylum Chordata; class Aves; order Passeriformes; family Icteridae; genus Agelaius; species Agelaius phoeniceus. The sequence continues at coordinate 142,780,593 of NC_135265.1, read as the reverse complement.
AAGTAAAAAAGATCTTTAATGACCAGAAAAACCTACCCAACCTCATGTTTCTTAATCAACTTCCTACTAGCTGCCTCTTTCATTTAAGAAAGAAGGAAAAAAAAGTTGACATTTTACCTTCTCCTCCAGCAAAACTTTGATGCTAAGTGTGTGTCACATTTTCTGTTTCCAACTCTTTGAGAATTATTTTTTACTGATTTTACAAGACAGCAAAGGCACATGGGCCATTCATGCACTAGCCAAAAATTTATCAAGCTGCAACCCCAAACAAACCAAGTGGCCACAGCAGAAGCTGAAGAATGTTCCAATATGAGTATCTGTCAGCTGCAAAGACCAATACTAAAGGGTTGCAAATCACAGTCCCTTTCCACTGCTGTGCAGAGCAGCAATCAGGAATTTGAGCAGGAGAAGGGTGTCTCAGCCAATCTGTGCCAGAAGCTCAGCATGGAACGCATCTGGGAGATGCTGCAGCAGGGCCCAGATGCACAAACCAAGCAGTGACCTTGCAACACACAGTAGCAGCCTCCACCCTGAGACTCAGTAAAAGGATCAGGACAAGAGAGAAGGAACAAATAAAACCCCTACTTACACAGGGATGAACAAAATATAGGCAGATTAAAAAAAATAAAATAACTAAAGCATGTTAGATGAAAACATGAACCAGTGTAAGTGGTCCTACTGCTTGTGCCAGTGAGAGGCAAATAGGAAAGGATGCCTTGAGTGCAAGGCAGGTAACTGAAAAATACAATCAAATTTCTACCTTGGCTGCAGAAATCAATACAGAGAGGAAACTCAGGTATGAATTCAGGTTTTTTCCTGTGCAAATACACCATTCAAAATGCATCAAACTACAACTCACACCACTCCACACAACATATCTCAAAGCTAAAAGCATGGCAGAGCTGAGGTGATAATTCCCATCCCTCTTGCTGTCTGCTACCATCTGTAAGTAAAGCAGCCACAACTCCTTTGCCACACAGTACTGCATACCATTTACACCACCACCAATTTGGGGATGCAGCTTGTGTTAAATACCCAGAATCTCCTCACACACTTTTCCCATTCAACAGCACAGTTCAAAGCAGATCCCTGTCTCCATCAAGCACCACAACAGGCTTTGCCCACCAATGGAAAGGTGGTCTCCTTGTCTTGTGAGCACCCTGCCACAGCAAGCTCCTGGTTGGGATGTAAATTGAGCCCTCCAAAAAAATGTCAGGGTGGGAACAGACTGGTAGGGGAAGAGGTGAAGGAAGAGGATACCACAAAGAAAATAAAAATGCAAACCATGTGCTCAACAATGATCTTCCTCCTGAACTGAGCACAGGGTGCAGACAGGGATTTGTGTACATTTTTTTATTTAGAAGAACCTTATATTTAAATCCCCCAGAATTTTTGTGGGAGAGTGGCAGAGGGCTCAGCACAGAACTGGAGCCAGCTGGCAAAGGGTGTCTGGTGCCTGCTCACCCCTTGCACCCGAGGGCAGTAAACCCTGAAGTTGAAAGCACTCACCCTTGAGAAATTTGTGGTGAGAACAAGACCATTCACTACTCACCAAGAGGCAAGAACAGAATAAGGAAAAAGCAGTTCATGTTTCAAGAGATTAAGTCCACCAACTCAGTGCTCTGATTTGCTTCTGGAGAAGAGATGGGGCTGGAGCTAAGATCATTCCTATGTACAAGCTCTTTTCAGCATAAATAATATATTGTGACACTCCTCTCCTGACTTGGACACGTACCGAGTGCTCGCACGCTCTCCTGGACCATCACACAGAGGGTAAACACATAAAAAGAAGGTTGATAAGGCTAAGATCCAGGATAACAGGATAAACAACAGAATCTAAGGCACTCAAATATATTTATGGTTGAAAGCAAAATCCTTCAGAGAGCTAAGATTTTTTTTTCCTTTATCTGATTAAGTGTGGATCTTGAAACTTGTGTTTGCCTTGAGCAGTATTTCCCAAACCACATTACCCCCCTGACATCACCAAGGTACATAGACAAGATGCCAAGAGATACACAGAGGAAGGATATCCTGTGAAAACTATTTTAGCAATAGTGAAATTATAAGGATGCTTTCAAGAGATGCCAATTTAAAAGTAGTAAAGAAAACAGTTCACTCCAAACACATCATTCTTTCTTGTCACTCCAATTGTTTTAAAACACATGTAGAGCCAACTCCTCTCTTATGCTGAAGAATCCCAGACAGGCAGAGAGAAGTAGAGTCTTCTTTAGGCAGCAATTTACTCTGAATTTATTCATCACCATTTACACCTTGAAGCTTCCTACCTGCTGTAGTTGGGCAAAGTCCTGCAGGTCCTCAGTGGCCACCAGCCCCTGTCCTTGGCAGCCTGGCACGGGCACCATTCATCTGCCAGCTCTTCCATACAGCAATCCCTGGCACTCTCTCTGGTTTGAAAACCCCACGTGAAGATTTTCAACATCATCAGCCAGCTTTTTCAGCTGGTTTCTCAAAGAAAACTAAACCTAGTTCTCAAAAAGGTCCCACAGTGGAGCTGGTAGCTTCCTGGCAAGATACTTTACCTGAGCACAGGTTGGAAGGACCTGTGCCTTAGGTTAAAGTCCAGGTAAAAGGCCTACTGTCTCTCTCTCAAAAAAAAAACAAAACCAAACAACAAAAGGATGTAAAGCCCTGAGATATGAGAAAGATGTCCCAAAAATCTGCAACTGCAAGGTCATGACTCCTGGTACTGAATATCACTTGATGGTGATGAAAAGCAGCATCATAATGGTGACAGGCTGGAAGAAAGGACATGGGGATGTCAGATAGTAAATGTATGAGTGATAAAGGACTCTGTAACTACCTTTGGCTGAGCAAAAGGAGAGCACTGGAGTACTGGTCCCAGGGGTGGGAGCAGTGACAGTCATGTGCACTCCCAGCCAGGCAGCCAAGTGCTCTCCCTGGGAGGGAGCTGAGCACTCAAACACTTCCTCGCCTTTCAATCACATGGAAATGAACAACACTCTTCACAGAGGGCTAGGAAGGGGAATCTCTTTGGAAAAATGCAGAAAAAAACAGCTTCGGGGGAAACTAGGATTCTTTGGGATAGCCCCATCTTCCACAATTTTCAAGAAAGCTGTACCAAAGCCTGGAAGACAACAAGCACCAGAGCCTTTAACAGCAGTGTGCTCCCAGCATATCATTTAAATAAATCAGTTTCTGGAGAGACAAAAGACAAGGAAAAACTCCCTGTGGTGCCTGACAGTTTGTGCTCAAGAGGATGCTGAAAAAAAAAAACCCACAACAAGACATATTTGCTTTTGAGGTGGGTGGTAGGAGGAGGGGAGGGGAAGGAATATCCCCAGAAACACTTGAGGCCAGAACCATCAGGACTTTCCTTCATTTTGTGTGAAAGTGAATCAGCAGTGCTCTGCCAGCCTGGCAGCAAAGCTTGGAGATGCTGCTGCTGTCTGCTTCATACTGGCTTTCACTGGCATGAGAGGAGGCAAAAACCTCCCTGCACCAATTCCCAGGCCACCACCCAGCACACTTTGAAACCCTACAAAACTTAACTGCTTCCAACTGGTCTATCCTCTTGGATTTTTGTCTTGCTAGTAGGATTTTAGAAAAAGAACAAGTATTTTCCCACTTCTGCTGTCTAAGTGAAGTGCAACATAAAGTAACTTAAACTAATAAGCATGAAATTAGGTTGAGAAATGTAAAAAATAAAATAAACTTAAGAGTGAGAAAAGTGAACATACACAAGAAAGGCAGCAGGAGGGGTACAGAGACCTTGAGACATACTGATATTTTATTAAATTTCTCTGAGAGTGCCTTCAGCAGCAGTAGCAGCAGCTCAGAACCTGCTTTTTTTTTGTTGGTATTAAAAAAAAAACCAAACAAACAAACCAAAAAACCAAACCAAACAAACCACAAATAACAAGATTCTGCTTAAAAAGAAAGGAACCACATTCTTCCCTATACAGTTTTGCTCACAGGACTTCTTCCTCCACTTCCTCCATCAAACTGGACAAGAGGTTAAGTAACACTCAATCTGAGCCTTCCTTAGTTATGGTCACTGACTCAAAAGAAGCAAGAAAACATCTCTATTTCTTTGTTGGTGGAGGGTTTTTTGTTTGTTTTAAGCTCCAGTGAATAAAATATGCAGTTTTAACACTTATTAAAAATTGTGGGAACAACATACAATCAACTACAAAAGAGAAGTCAAAATAAACAGATAATTTGAGGTAGCAATTTAAAAAAAATATTTAGTATTTAAGAGGGGAAATAAGGTCAGGACAGGATGAATAGGGATGGGGGGAAGAGAAGGAAAATCCAAGATTTCAGGCCTCTCATAGGCTCAATAAATAAATGAAAAGCAGTGCAAGACATTCCCATCCTACCCAACCCACTGCTCACATGAAATTAATCGTCCCCTCCATCAGTGTCAACTGAGACCACACTGCAGATCACAGCATCAAAATGCTACAGATTAAAAGCTAACACTAAAGATTTATATCTCTACATGTCACTTCATAAAGGAGGGAGAGAAGCAGAGGGCTGGTTTCTCTGCAAAGCCAAAGCTACGAGTTTTCTAAGTGGCAAGGCAAGTAGCTTTGCTTTTCATCTTGCAACATTTTTCCAGGAAAGAAGATGAATTTCAAGCTGTGGAAGAATTTACCAAGTGAACTGAAAGCCACAGTGGGCAGGTAGTATTGCTCTTGAGGAAACTCTGTGACTTGCACAGAGCTATTTGCATTTACCAGGATGTGCCCATCCCTGTGGTCCAGAGCCTCCACTGCCTGCAGCTGCAGGAGGGGCTGCACTCTGGCAGTGAGGCTGGAGGTTTCCCCTTTCCCAGAGCAGAGGGTGGATGTGCAGACAGACACCAAGAGCTGAACAAGCCCATGACAGCAGGCATGTCTGCATGGGCACATCTCACACCAGGTCTGTACCACCAACACTTGCCATGCACTGTACCAGCCCAGGGCAGGACACGCCACTGCAGCAGCTGTGCTGGCAAACCCAGGAGTGAAAGGGCTGCCACACCAGCAAAGTGACATTACTGCCAATGTCACCTACTGGGACAGGGCTGGGGTGAAAAACCCACTATCAGCACATTCACCCAAGGAGAAAGTCCTCAATGTGCTTGTGGGATGCTGACCAGACCAGAGCACCTGGTACCCTGCCTAATGAGATATTCAACATACACAGTCTCACTGTGTACCAAAGCCTGTAGAGATGGGACAAGGAGCAATGGTTTTGAACTGTAAGAGTGTAGGTTTAGATTGGACATCAGGAAACAATGTAAAGATCCCTTTCAACCCTCAGGCTGGACAATCCATGGCAAAGGCAGCAGGAGGCAGAGGCCTACAGGACTTCAGAGCTTTTGAACCATGCAGACAGAAAAAGTGCATCCAAAGCTGAGCCTGGACCATGGTACTGTTTACCCTGTAGTCTGTGTGGGTGGGAGCTGTGGAGATCTGCAAATTCCTCCCAGTGAGCCTGTAATAGTTAGTTTGAGAGGCAGGCAAGCGCTGAGCAGGCTCCAGTTTGCTACATCAGGTCCCCACTGGACAACAGTGTGGAGAAGACACAAACTGCAGCTGGTGCTGGGGAGGCTTGTTCTCAGAGCAAAGCTGAATTCCCTGCCCCTGCCCTGCTTTCAGCACCCAGCATGTGCCCTTGCCCCCAGCCAATTTGCCAAAGGTTGTCAAAACTCACTGCAAGCTCACACCCTCCACTCCTGATGTGTGATTTCTAACCATGCAGGTGTTCTAGATCCCCTTCTTTCCCATTTGCTTCCCAACCTTCCTCCCCTGTCTCCCCTCCAGATGGCAAATGCTCCCCTCTGTCCAGCACTGACATGAGCCTTCCCACCAGAGCCCCACTGGGGCACTGCCCACTGGAGGCCATGTGCAGGCTCATCCAAGAATTCAAGGAGATGTTGCACCATAATCCACCTCCTCAGCTAGCAGAATCTCCCAGGATGACTTTTTTGAAGTCCCCTTCTAGCTGCCAACACCTAAACCTTCTCTCCTTGCCTGTGTTGTTCTCTCTCTGCTCACTAACAAAACCAAGCCATCTGAGCCTTCTGCAGTGCTAAATACACAAAATCATTTCCCACCTCTCCCTCAGTTTCACCAGCAGACTCACAATACTGGTCATTCTACATAAACTCAGCTTATGGAAATTCAGTTTTCACTGTAGGAACTGGTTTGGGGTCCCATGACTCCAAAAAGAGCTTGCAAATGCACTGTCTTATTTTCAAACTCACAATATTTTTACAACAATTCCAAGTGCTAATTTTTAAAACCAAAACAACCAACCAAACAACCCCTCTGCCTTGTAAAGGCATGGTGGTTTTGGGGAGAGGCCTGGCTTGGTGATTTCTGAACTGTCTCTGGAAGGCAAGGCTGGAATTGAACACTGTTCCCTTCATCTTCCAAGCAGCCAATTTATTTTATTTCTATTTTGCTACACCTTCACAAACCAAACTCTCAAATATTACTCCATATGAAAAGTATTTGAATCCTTCTGGAAATCAACAGCTCTTTCAGCTTTTCAGAAAAAAACCAACTGCTACCCTGGGACTGAACTGTATCATTACATCCCATAAACTTCAGATCTATTTTTGCAGGGTTGATAAAATAAACTAACCACAAATATTAGTTCTAGCTGATGTGACACATGTAAATACACCCTGACAGAAGACCAGCAGTAATCATAATGGCTTTAAGTTAAAGCCTTTATAGATTATTTTAGTGCCAACTTTTGTTTATTACTTACTCTCAGTATGAACAAATAGCATCATGTAGATGTGCAGTAACCTTTAGGGAAAGAACACACTTGCTGAATTACCCTCACACCTGAAAGAAAGTCAAACTACAATTACACTCCATGCGAAATGTAAATGCAGCTTTACCTGACAGCCATGCTGAAATCTCAGGGAATTCAGCTGAGACACTGCATGTTTCTGAACAAATTCTAATTAAAATACTTTTTCTATTTATTTTCAGTGGATGTTTCCATTCCTTAAGTGGACACAAAGAAAAATAATTTAGACATGGATCAAAACATCCCAAACAGAAGACACTCCAAATAGCATTTCTGAGAACCATCCAAGTTAGGGCAAAACAAAAAGAAATAAAACCTGAAGATGTCACACATGCAAATACAGTGATGTCACGTCTGGTATTAAAATCTTTGTCTTTTATGAGGATCAGCAAAAACCTGCTGTGTTCTCATTCCAACCTGGAGCAGTTTGAAACTGATTTGAAAATGCAAAAAGAAGCCAGTAACTTTACTGTATTTAATGTTGGCTCTTTTTGACTTTTAATAAAAGCACAATAAAACTTTCCCCTCCCCACAAGAAAAAACACTACAAACTTGAGCTGTTTCATATAATGGATTATTCACTTTACAGATATTGACTAGAAATTGATGATTGTAACTAGAGTAAAAAGGAAAAAAAGCGAGTAGAATTCTGAGGGAAAGCGATTGGAAGGAGTGTGCTACTTTCAGACACTGACAGCAGGAAATGTCCTGTGTGACAAAACTCTGACAGCTGAACTCTTGGGGTGGACAGGCAGAAAAAAGTCATTTTACAAAGGAGAGCAATCAAAAGGTCTTTGGGCTGATGACTGAGCTATAAACACCTATCCATGCTTTTTGGCACTGAGTTTATCACGGATACAAGAGAGGACAAACATGGGACAGCTCTTGGCCATTGCTTTCTGTAGAAGTTTGAGGGGATAAACATGCTTATGGGGCAAAGTAAAGTAAGGACCAGCCAATTCTTAGCATTTATATTCTTCCCAATTGCTGGCCAGTACCTTGCTTTTCCTGATCCAGAAATCAGTCTACAATTCTGTTTCGAAGAGCTGCTGAGTTCATACAACATACTGAAGCCACATCTACATTAGAAAGGCTTCACAGCTACAGAAATGTATTACCCTGGCAAAGCACTCTGGTCACAGACACCTCTTAAACAATAATATTGCTCGTCTACTGCTCTAATAAAACCACGGCAGCACACACCACTCCTAATGCACATGCCATTTCCCAGTAAGGCTGCATGAATGAGACTTCTGCTAGAGACATCAGACCTCCTCTAGTTACATCCGTGCCTCCACGACCCAGCCGCGGCCAGGAGGGAGAAACCGCGCACGAAGTTTCATCTGTAGTTTAAAAATAAAAGGCACCTCACTGACAGCCTTGTGCTGTGACCCTGCGCTGTCAGACGTGCAGCTTCTCAGGGCAATGCCCACTGTGCCTCTCTGCCCGCTGCTCCCCGCGCTGCTGCCGCGGGACCCGCAGGCAGGAGCGGCTGATGCCCGGCGATCCCCATCACCCTTCCCACCCAGCCAGGAGTCCTACTCTTCCCTCCCATTCCTACTTCTGCGATGTTTTCTCCCCTTTTGCTCTCCACCTTCCAATCCAAAACTTTTGCTGTGTTCCCCTGCGCGGCAGGACGCTCGCAAGTTCACAGGGTTTCCAAGGAGCACCGGCCCCAAGAAAGGATGGGGAGCCGCCAGCGGAGAGAGGTGCTCGGGCAGCCAAGGGGGAGGAAATCAGAGCCATGCCCCGCCTCCCCTGCCGTCTCCCTCAGGAGGGATTCCCAGGCTCTGAACTAACCAGAGTGCTCAGAAAAGAGCTGGGTATAGGGATCCCCCAAAGTCAGACGGGTACTTCCCTGGGTCGTTTCCAAGTTATACTCCTAGCAAAGAGGGGGGAAAATCAGTATCCTTCCCTGTCGCCTTCATCGCAGAGGGAGAGAGAGAAGGGGGGAAAAAAGAAAAGAAGACGGTTCTGTGATGTCTTTGGAAACCGGCTAAAACAAACGGGAAAGTCACCTCTCGTTTAAAAAAAAAAAAAAAGTGGATATAACGTGCCAAAGCCTGCATTTCCCCAAATCTCCCCATTCCGGAGAAAATAAAATGCCACGGGAAGGCAGAGCCTTTCGCTGGGTGGAGGAGGGATGGAGCGGGGCGCCCGGCTCTGCCCCGCCGCGGTCCCGGCTCGGTGCCGCCGCTCCCCGCAGTTACCGGCAGCGAGACCCGCGCCACGACCACGGCGTCACGGGTGGGAGGGGGGCTGCCAAAGAGGGGAGGGAGGGCAGGAGGAAGGAAAAACATCAAAAATTAAACCAGAAGAAATCGCTGCCAAGTGCGGCCGCGGGCGCGGAGCCACGCGCGGCGGCGGCGGCGCCGGGCCCCTCCCGCGCCCCGGGGCCGCTCTGCCCCCCCGGCCCGGGAGCCCGCGGCTCCTCGTCAGGGACCGCGCTGACAAAATCCCCTGCTCGCCTCTACGTAACGCCCTGTCGAAAGCGGACGCCATATTTTGTGTTGCTGATGTCGACATAGACAAACGTAGACATGTTTCCCCCCCACTCCTGCTTTTCCCCCTTCGCCCAAACTTGCGATCGGGAGGCGGCGGGGAGCGGAAAAAGGGCGAGGGGAGGGAGGCTGCACGGCCGAAAATGAAAAACGTAGCTAAAATAATTAACAGCCCACCCCGAACAGCCCTCCCGGCTCCCACCCCCGGCGGTCTCCCCCGCCCTTCCCCCCACCTCCCGGCCCCCGCCGAAGTCCAGGGAACCGGACAGTTTCTTGCAGGAGGAAAAGTTGGGTGCGAGCGGTCGGGGCGGGAGCGCCGGCGAGCGTCCGTGCGCAGGGAGGGGGCGGCTGGGGAGCGCCGCGCACCGGGGGAGGGGGCCCCGCCTGGGAAGTTTCCTACCTGTGCCCAGGGCGGCGGCACCGACTGTCCCGGGCGGAGCGGCACCGGGGCTCCGCTCCGCGCCGCTCCGCTCCGTGCGCCGCCCGCGGCCGCGGGACCCCGCGCCCCCCGCCCCCGCCGCGCCGGCCCGCGGGGAACACGCGCGCCCCGCCACGCGCGCACGCACCGGCCCTGCCCCGCCGCGGAAAAAAAAAAAAAAAAAAAAAAAAAAGGGGGAGAAAAAAAAAAGGAAAAAAAAAAAGGAGAAAAAAAAAAGAGCCCTCGATCGGCGGGGATCTACGCCAAACCCCACATGATCTCTGACGTCAGCCTGCGTATTTGCATACGATACCACCGCCGGCGCGGCCGCCGGGGTCCCTCGGCGCGGCGGAAAGTTGCGCGCGGGGCCGCGCCCCCCCCATGGCCCGCCCGGCCCGGCCGCGCCTCCCGCGGCTCAGCCCCACCAACCCTGCACGCACCCCCTGCCCGAGCGGGGGCTCCGCCGGGCGCTCCGGTCCCCGCGGTGACACCGCCGGCCCGTGCCCGGCCCGTGCCCGGCCCGGACGGTGGCATCGCCGGTCCCCGCCGCGCTCCCCTGCCCGCTCCGCGGACGGAACCACGCGGACCCTCACGTCCAGGTGGAGCCGGGGTCGCAGCGGGGGACCCCGGCCCCGGGTTGTTCGAGCGGTGGTGACGCCGAGGGGGATATGGACCCTTGGTAGAAGGGCTGGGAGTGAGGAGCCTGGGACCAGCATCCCGTGGGCTGGAGCTCCCCGTGTGGGGAGGGCAGCGGCTGGACGCTCGTTCTAGGACGTGGGGACGGGACCAGCATCTCTGCAGCGCATCCCTGCTGTAGAGGCGGCGGGGGCTGACCCCGCGGTGGGCACGGCGACGGCATCCCCAGGGTCTGGACGAGGCTGTGCCGTTGCCGTGGGACTGCCCCTCGGAAGCGGGGCAGGTTACCTGGGGAGGTGGGAGGCACTTCATCTTCGGCTTGTGATACAGGCTTTCCAAGCCACGGTCTTTTGGGTGGGCTTCAGGCGGTGGTGGTTTTTTTGTTGCTTTGAAAAAGGTGGTGTGTATTTCCAAGGGATGCTACCGCAATCTCTGCTCCTCTGCTGCAACGCAGGAATCCTTTCCCCAATTTAAAACTGCCGTTGAACTCTTTGCCTTTCTTCCAAAGAGATGCAGACAGATATGATTCAGGCTATTTTCTGTTTACTTCGATGAATTAATTAAAAGAAATAATTTACCGATTGTATCTTGCTACTAGTTAGCAGATCTTCCAACAAGTCCTGGCTAATAAGACTTAAGAGTAGCATAATCTCGCTGTAACTTCAGGGATGTGCTATCTAGACGTGGTATCTTTGATTAGATCGCATTAGATTAATCTTTTAATTCTATTCTTTGTGCTCTACAGGCTTTAAATCTCGGCTTGCTTTGGCTCTCACCCTGCCCCATGTCACCAGCAGGTCGGCCAGGCTGCAGCCCTTAGCCCAGCTGAGGGACTTCGCTGGGCATGGTTTTGTTTCCCTTCCCCGTGTCGGGCTGGGGACTGGCTCGTGTTCGAGTGTCAGACGAGGAGCTCTAAGTTATTGCAACTGAATAATCGCAGAAGAACGTAAATATGTCAAAGCAGTGTCAAGAGATTTCTTTGCAGGGATACCCTTATCTGAGTAGGCGTGTTTCTGACTGCCTGACTGAGTATAGTCTCTCTCTGTAAGTATTTGATAACAGGATGGATTCCTTCCTTGCTGCCACCAGCCCCGAGATTCCTGCTAACTTGGCTTTCCAGAGGGAGGCTGTTAGGCAGGGACAAGCTTGGGTATAATCTCTGCACTTGGGGGCATGGAAGATGCCCCTTAAATCTTGCTGATGCTCATCAAACTCTGGTGTTCGTCCCAAAAGCTGTCGGTGGTTTTGATATTTTTTAATGGAAATTTCTTTCTCTTTTAAATATTTCTGAATATACTGTGTTTAATTCTTCAGTAGCTGTCCACCCCTGAAAATGTTTCTGAATTTTGAATACTCGGGTGCAAAAAAAAAAAAAGTTATTTTAGGGCACAAAGATTTTCCTCCAGGATACACAGTTTTTTTACTGTCTTAAATTACTTTTCTATGATCTAGAAAAGAGACAAGCCTAAGTGTTTTAGTAAAACTACTATACTTTTGATTATAAAATATTCTTGAAAGGGTAGATCAATAGAAAAGCAGGTGAAAAATCATCTGCTTGCTGTTGTCCTAATTGACACGTACTTTAAGGCCTGTTTAGCTTTTCTTGCATTTCCAAATGCAGCAGGTTCTTTCACCGATTAGGTGATATGGCAGCTAATGCTGCTTTTCAAGTGCAAAAAAGGGCTGTCAGTGGGAGCCAGATGTGGGATTTCAGACCTTGAGCCCGGGTTGTAACAAAGGCAGTTTTAACCTGTGGCCAAAGAGATCCCTGCACCAAGTAAGGCCTGCAGTGAGGCTTAGCCACCTTCCCCAAAATCGTGGATGGTGCCACACAAATTAGGAACTGGAAGATCATTAAAAATGAGGCATAATTCACTGTATTTAAGATGAAGAGGATGTGGGTTTAAAATTGGAGCAGTTGTTATTACTACCCTATATGAATAAACTACTGACAACTATTTGAGCAGGTGTGTGTTCAATGCTCCTGCTAGAGGAGCTGCTCACACTGTGTCATCTAACTCCAAGAATACCTGCTTGTGTCTGACTTGGCATTTCCCACACGGAGGCACAAAATACAGTGCACAGACATTGGTTTTGTGAATGTTTTTGACTTGGTCATCACATTCCTCCTCTGAATCTTGAGCAGTGGGGCAAGCAGGCTGTGTGGCATCTCCACCTGGATGCTGTCCTTCAGGAGCCTTGTAGTTGGTCGGTTAGCTCTGATTCTGTCAAATTTATTTGAAGTTAAGAGAAATGATCGAAGATTTACTGAGAGATGGCAGAACGGTGTTTAAGATTAGAGTTTATAATTACAAAAGCCTTGATTCCTTGGGAAGTCATGCAATTAAAAAAGTATCAGTGATGAATGCAATTGGAATACTCTTACAAAGTCTCAGTATTCATTTATAAAAACCTAACATTAACGTGACGCGGGGTAACATAGCAAAATGGAAATTGCTTTGCAGAATATGCAAAAGGAAATTTGCAATTTTAAATTTCTTTTGCATAAGGCTTCTCTTTTTAATTAATAGCACAATGAAAGCCACACTGATTACAAAGCACAGTGAACATGCATGCACAATTTCCCAGCAATGTGAGAGCAGAGTACTTGCTTGCTTTAAATCTAGTGCCTCTCTGTTCCTTCTGTGCACCGTCTCTGGGTTTAAAGTGACATCTGCTCCACAAAGCCCTCAGATGAAGTTGCAGTCTTGTCTGTGAAATAATGCCTTGGTCAGACAAAATGAACTGTGTACTGATGTGTAGTTTTCTTACAGTGTGGATATGAGTGTCTGACATATGTATTGTCACATACATTTCAGTATTTTTCTGTTTAATGTTTTTTTTCTGACTGTTTAATGCTTAATCCTGTGAAATTGCAGGTTGAGTCAGCATTACAGATCTAATTCCTTGTCTTGGAGGTACAGCTCTGACTTTTGCTCTGAAGGTACTGCATAAATACCCTAAAAAGGAATATACATCCTCTAAGAGACACAACAGAGGCATGCAAATAAAAGAAGTCTTTTCTGTTGAGTGCATAGCTACATGTTTCTCATTTTTATGCTGGCCTAACTCTGTGAAATAAGTGGAGTTTTGCCTACAAGATGTAGCAGCAAACAGGTAGGCTGTGAGCTTTGGAATGGATGTGTTTGCTTCTCCCAGGGCAGGTGAACCAGCCCTTGGCTGCTGGGCCAAGCTACTGCCTTGGAGCTGGTTTTGGGAAGAACCAAACTCAGCTTCTGTTGCTAATTTTACACCTTGCCCCCATCTCCTCTTCCACCCCGTTCTTCTAACCCTGCATGGGCATAGAGATTTGCTGGCTCTGTTTTTAATGCCAGCTCAGTAAAGGAATCAGGCTTCTTATACAATCAGAAGGAGAAATTAAGGTAAAAACAAATAAAAAAGAAATCAGCAGACGAACACTGCTACCGTTTTTCCCTCTCTTGTGGAGACCTTGATCCTGCTGAGGGCAGGAAGTGGTGCTTGACTGGTGGTGTGCACATCAATGGCTGAGAAACAAAGCTCTTTAGCTTGGTGGGGTTTTTTCACCACCCCAGCAAAACAGCTTCCCAAAGCAAGCTTTCTCCTTTGCTAAAATGCTTTGTCGCTCCTATCAGTGCTCTCAATCACCGGCGTGTGCAAATGCAAGCTGAAGTAGTAAGCACCGATCAGATGTGCTGTCTGCAAAATGAGATGTTAATATGAATGCACAGAAAAGGAAAACAATATCAAGGTCTGATCCAATTATAAGGGCTGCTCTTATGATTTGTAGTGCCCTTAAGCTGAGGGAAGCTGTCACAAGGCAAGATGCCTCCCCTCCTGGAAGAAGGGCTGATGGGGAAGATTAGTTGCTAAGCCTGGATGGAGAGAATCCCCTGAACACAACCTCCCTAAGCATTTGCACTCATTGCCTGAGCTTAAGATGGGTCCTGGCAAGAGGCACACAGGCATCTGTCTTTTTCTGTTTCAAAAACTCCAGGAGAGCTGATCACTTATCACGGGAACCATCTGGCTTATTCTTACAGAGATCAACAGTTAGTCACTGAATGAACAAGGAACAAGCTGCATTGAAGTCTGCTCTCCCCATTAAATATGAGGACTCAGCCCAAGGTCTCTGAAGCACCACGTGCTTTGCCTGCTGCAGGCAGAAGGGAGAGAGATTTAATTTTGCCTTGAGGTTGCTGAGCTGCTGTCATGTGGAAGAGAGCTAGAGAGCTTCTGTGGCGAGCTGGGGACGCCAGCGTCTCTGCAGTGAGCTCTGGTGGCCGTGGGGATGGGACCTGAGGCTTTGCTGCCTCAAGGTCACCTCTGCCAGGGATGGAGAAGCCCGAGGAGGGAGCAGGGCTGCACCATGGCTGTCTGGAAAGCTTGACACCATCTGCTCTGCCTCCCATGTTCACTGTTGATCTCAGTTCCCAAGTGCCAGGGCAAGAGTGGGAATGGGTTATTGTTGTGGGACAGTTGCTGAGGATGCAGGACCAAGCCAGCGTAGGCTGCTGTGGGTCAGTGCTGCTGGGCTGTGAAACTTAGGGAGCCAAGGTGTTTCACTCTTACCTTTGAGGAGTAAAACTCCACCTTGTCCCTGAAAGGGTGCAAGCACATCTGTGTGCTCTTTGTGCTTCATTAAGAAGGTCCATAGAAATAACAGAGGCAGCTCCTTGCTAAAAACTTCTGAAGTCAGGCTCTCTCTGCACTGACTTGTGTTGGGCAGTCAGTGTTTTCATAGAGCCTTTGGCAGCCTCTGCCTGCCCTCTGCCATTCCTGTCAGGTCCCTGTGAGGGGTGGCTGCCTTTGATATGCACTGATGCACCAGGGGGGCTTTGCTCACTCACCGCTCCTCTGGGCCTCCTGTAGCCAAGCAGGCTCCAGACTTTTTTGGATTTATCAGTGACCTGACAAGCTCAGTGAACTTGGAGCAGCAGCTTGGCCTTTCTTGTGGATGGCCTGCAGATCTCACGTGAATGCTATAACCTTTGCTGAGAGTGACAGTTTGGGGATTTTTCTTCTCTTTTCAATGTTTTTTAATTTTTTTCTATTGCTCTTGCTAATTACTAAAGCAATTTTTAAAATTTAAATGAGGGCTTCCTCCCTCACAGCCCATCTGCTGTGAAATCACAGCGCACATCCTTTGTGACAGTTCAAGCATTGCCATGGCAACGTGCTGTGATGTGATCAGCCCTGAGTTATGACCTCACTGCGGGACTAGGCAGGCCAGGTTGCTTTGGCAGAAGGAATAAAAACCAACTTCTGTATTACCAAAAGTGATATCTCAGCTACAAGCTGGTGGGATTTGTCCTGGACTAAAAGCCAGGCTAAATCCCTTTCTGGAGCTTTTTACAGGACTTCAGTGCTAGGGCTTGGCAGGGGCATCCACTTGAGAAATCATCTATTTGTTTCCATAGAGAAAGTTACTTTCTTTGAGAAGTCTTTCCCACCAGTTTATGGCACTATTTCAGTAGAAATTCTTTGAATTTTTAAGACTTTTTAGTATTTTTTTTTCCTCCCTGTTTATCCATAGTGCTGGAGACCAAACTCTCTTTTTCCTATTTGGAGGCAGGTGCTGCCACGGCCAGTGGCAATGCATACTTCACCTGTGCTCCCATGTGGCTTTGCCCTGACCCCATCCAGAAGATAACAGGGCTGGGGTGAGTATTTTGACTTTGTGAGGCATTCATCTCTCACCTCCCTGCTGAGCCTGGCGTGAAGGGTGACAAGGCTGCAAGCCTTTGTGGACAACTGGAGTGGATTAGTGACCAAAGACTGCCCAGCAGGTGTCATATCCAGTGTTATCCATTTCCAATTAACCAAAGACCTGGTTCAGAGCCCCTGGTTCAAAGTAGGGGATTATTTAAATTTTTTTTTCTTGTGTGACTCCTGCTGATTTTGGATCAGATTTTAACCGTCAAACTGAGCCTGCTCTTCAGGAAGCTATTTACACATGTAACTAATTCACCAAGACAGCTTGTATATTTATCTCTACTGTAGAATGTGTTTCAGAATGTGTCTTTATCTGTCCATTATATAGAATACAGCATCTTTAGACCGGTGGTGCAAACAGAATTGATGGGGTTCTTTGGCAATTCTAGAGGGACTGGTGATACAATTTGCCACCTCTCTGGAGACCTGGATGCTTTGCAGGCAGCCTAGTTTCTCTATTTTATTTCATGCTGTTTATGAGGATTTAAACAATACATGGCTATTAAATTACATGTATTAGCTGAGGAAAGGGAGGGAGGGACTCTGGGGGAAACGATGTAGTTCCAAGTGGCACACTCTGCAGAGAAGTATTTCACAGTATTAGACTTTCAAGTGTTAAGACTTTGTGGGCAATTTTTCTGATGGTATTAGCTTGGGGCCCACAGTGGGTCTGCCATGCCAAGGTCTGTGGGGTGATGGAAGAGCACACAGCCCTTGGTTGCTGTAGGTCCCCTGTCCCTTAGGGCAGAGCTGGTACATAAGGCTTGCAGTCCTCACACATCTGTTCCTCCCCTGGCCCTTTCTGAACATATGCAATCAATATAGCCCCAGTGCATTATTGATCAGGCCATTTAACTTTGCACTGATGACTCTGCTTTACCTGTTGAGTCAGAGAGCTGGCAAATTGTTGCTGTAGTTTTGTCTTTAAGCCATTTTGGAAAGACAGCCTTGAAGATCTCCATAATTTTTAGGCTCACAACCGAACGGGGAACAGAGGGGGAAGGCCTCAAGTGTAATAATTGTCTCCCTCCAAAATTGTCTTTAAAAATACTCCCTGGTTTAGCCTCTTTATGCCATTTTACAGCCTCCAGCAAGTTTTTACAGCTGAGCTACTTTCCAGCCCCAGAAATTGTGGTACAGTCCCTGAACTATTGAAGTGCAAATGACTTGACCGTAATCTAGGAAGATTCAAGAGAAACAGGTCAGATGTGACACTAAACACTTATGGCAACATATTTCAACAGCAGGAGGACAGAAGCAAGTTTTACCCTGGTCAGGTTTAATGTGAGAAGATAAAAATCTATTTTCTGAAGGTGAATTTCATCAGGTCTTAGGCTGTGCAGGCTCAAAAATAACAATCCTTCTGTAACTCTGTGTAAACCAGAGCCTTAAGGTACTTATAATATTAACTTCATAAGCTTCACAGCACACTCATAGTATCAGCCCCTATGGTTATCCCAATTTATTGGTGGGAAAGCAGAGCTTGAGAAAACTGGAGACAAGGTCTCCAGCAGCTTTGGCTGTGGCCAAGCATTCATAAAAATCAGTGCCAGCACTGGGGCTCCTGGGACTTTTGGCAACCCCATGCAAGGGACTCATGGCACAGCCAGATCCCTGGAGGCTAAACCCACTGGCTTGGCTGTGCTGCACATTGTTCACCCCATGGCTGACACCAGGAGGAAGGCTTAGCTGGGCTTGCTGCAGGTTGAGGTAAATATTTATGAGATTGACCTGGATCTCAGCAGTGGCAGCAGGAATTTTCCTGCTTTCACAGAAAAGTGCATCTATACCACTCAGAAATATAAAAGCAGTATCACAGTGCTACAGAAACAATTTGGAGTCTTTATCCTACTGGGGCTCAGCCAAGAGTTTATATCATTTTCTTAGTTAGACACCTGCCCTTAGGTCCTCAGCACACAGATTTTCCCTGCATGCTGGGTTAGCTCCAGGATTTTGTTTTGCTGCAAGGCCATGCTAGTAAAAGCTTCTCAAAGTTTTGGAAAGCTGGATTTGCAAAGCTCCTGGATAACATGGTAAATTGCAGGTTAGGCTATGTGTATTTACTGCAACTAAAGGGAAATGGTTTTTTCTGATCTTGAAAATCCCAAAAAGGCAGCTTTCTCAGTGAAAAATATTTTGTCACAGTAGCCACCTTAAATGTCACCCTAGACCAGTGACAAATTTATGGTGACATTTTTCAACAGAGATGGTTAACTCATCTGCTCCCTGTAAAATACTGATTTTCCTGCACTTTGAGAGTGTCTGGAGGCAAAAAGATACTGTATGTAAAACCTGATTTATAAAAACAATGTGTCTATTGCTTCAGTCTCTGGGTGCATTTACATTAAAATTTAAGACAAATTAAATTTAACATGATGCTGCCAACAACTGTGTTTTATCCAGGACTGAGCAGACAGGACAGGATTTAGCTTTTCAATAAATGGGTGGCATTTTAGGGGGAAGCTTGGAAAAGGTTGGGGGGACACACTAACAGAGTAAGAGATAAATGTGTATATCTTTATGAAGGCATGGACATGCATTTTGCTGCCTATGAACTGTAAATTACTGTCTGGTTTCAGAAAGAATATTTCCAATATTCTTTCCAATATTAGGAGACGAAGATAAGAGAACTCTTTGTTCCAATACAGTGAATTTATTTGCAGGAGTTTTTGTAATTCAGTAATAGAAGGAAAAATAAATGTAGATTTTCTAAATGTTTTCCTTAATGCTCTAATATTGGTACAGATGTTTTAGAGAAATGCTGGGATCTGTTGTCTGAAGGGGAGGTGGGAGAGGGATTAATTCCTGTCCAGGTCCTATTCACTGCTTTTACTTTTGTCTTAACACATTAATGAAATACATTTAAAAATAATTAGTATCCTAAGGATGGCGTGATGGATACCAAATTTGATGCATAGTGGTACAAATGAAGATTAATATTAGTCATATCTGTATCATTTAATGAAGGATATAATGCCACCTGCTGTGTGGTGGAATCAAATTACTGTTTTTTTGGTTGTTTTTGACTAGTTCTGGAAAGAAAATTAATTTGAACGAAGCTAATTTCCCTTTAATATCTTAGATTTGTAATTAAAGATTCACGTGTTGCAGTTAAGCATGAATAGTGTGTAAAATCACACATAGGAGAGGGCTATGATGTTGACCCCCACCATTCCCCAGAGGTTACAGCACCCAGCATCTTCTAGCTGAGATTAGTAGTAGCTTCATTTTCTTCTTCCCTGCAGACTTGCAAGACATCCCCATGCATTTCTGTGATTTTTTACAGGTACAAAAGAGCATCACTTGGAGGCCAAGTCTTGGGCTGTTACTCACAGAGCAGTGCCAGAAGGAGCTGTACATTCATACATTTAGTGTGTGGCCCGTGCTGGAGCCACTGCAGGGCCAGGCTGGGCTGGGGCTCCTCTTTGGTGGCTGCTGCCCCAGCACCTCTCAAGCCAGGGGTGGCATGTGAATCCCAAGAGGAGCAATGATGCTTGGAGAGGAGTCCCTGCTGGAAGCAGACCACAAGTAGCATTAATAGAAGCCATTAAACCCCAAGCTGTGGCTTGGATCTGTTGCCCCTGTGGACCTGTCTGAGGACCTGGAGTTTTTGGCTGAGGGGTTGCTTTGCAGCTCAGGATGGCCAGTGTAGCCAGAGCTGCTGTGCTGGAGTGTGCTCTGCCTCCTTGCTGTGTCTAAAAGCTGCATGGCCTAACTGCTGGATGGCATATTGTACATGGCAGACTGGCAAGCAGTGGTAACAACATGATTTTGTCCCCCAACAAAGTTAATTGAATGAGATTTAGTGTTGCTAAGAGATTTGGACTGCATCCCTCGAACTTCAGGAGATTAGGCTGCCAAGCAGGAGGCACTGCAGAGGGGCTGGCCCCATGCCAGTAAACAAAGCTTTATCAGGATGATATGTTAATATTTGTGTGTACTGTAAAATTAAAAAAAAAAATTAAAAAAGGGAGGGGCAGAGTGGTGGACTGCCTCATCTGCTACTCTGGCATAGAAATTCCCATTGAAGCTGATGGTAACACGCTAATGCTTCTGCAAAAAATGTGATTTCAAAACAGCTTGGTTGCAATGGAAAACAGATGCCTAATGCAGTCCACCTTCATCTGTGGTTCAGCAGATCTTACATGGGAAAATATTTGTCTTGTGAGAAGGCCCAGAGGCCCCAGTTGACATCAGAGTTGAGTTTGGTGAGGGGCTTCTTTGGGATGCAGCAATGCTGGCTCAGCAGGGTGTGGATGGATACAGCATTTCACTGCCTGGGCACCAAGCTGGCCAGGCCTGGGTTCAACATTGGAAAACTGTGTGACCATGTGAGTGTAAGACTGCACTTGAGGTGGCAAACCATAATGAAAAGCTCAGCCTACAGGAAAAAATTGTGAACAAACTGATAAGAAATGCAGGCAGTGGTGAGACTCTTGGTTTCTTTCACCTGACACAATATGGACAGGGAAAATGCCAGGAGCACCGCAGTGGATCTTGCAGGCTGAGAAGGTGCTCCTGAATTTCACCTGAACTTTGGACAATTAAAACATCAAAGCTGGTGCCAAAATGTATTTTTCTGAATTAATTGCTGGAAAGAAATTAATGGGAGAAGACAATGGAGTAGATGCTGAAAGTAAGAAACAGCAGGATGGTCAGGAGGGAGTTCCCTGTTGGCTTAGCTAGTGATGTGTGCCATGGTTAGAAGAAATGTTTTCTGGATGTGTGTGAGATGTGTGAGATGTTTGAGAAGGCCCCTGGCAGTACTCCTGCCTAGTTCTGACTTGCTTACTGCTAACAGGTTTTCACCCTGGGGATTTGGGGGAAATGGATCTGAGTGTGCTGGGTGCTGGAAGCACACATGGATGGGTGTGGAGTGTCACCACTTCAGTGACAGCTGACCTGAGTCTTACCAGAATCTGTAGTGATATTTTCATCTGAGGACCACTGCAAATGTGGTACATCTGGTGACCACAGCATCAAAGTGTAGCATGGACTTCTTTCACCATATGAATCTGCAGGACCTGCACAGATGTTGGGAGAAAGGGGAAGACCTTGTGGTTTGATGAGATAAAGGACAGCACAGCCCACAGAGTTTAACAGTTTTAGCTGCAGCTGTGACACAGGAGCTGCAGCTTTCCTTTTTTGCCAATAGACAGGTAAAGCCTGGGCTGTCCAGATCACACTTTTCCTTCTCTTCCAACTTACTGCCTGCTTTCTTAAGCACTTTGCCTAAAATCCTGGTCCCAGTGAGGCAGAATGGCAAATATCCCATTGGCTCCAGTGGGACAGGTGCTATTTCTCAGCTACAATGACACACTTGCCCTTTTCACTGGCTAAAGTCTGAACCTACACATCCACAAGTCACATAAAGACAACACTGAGGTCACAGGAAATCCTCATTTTTGGTATAAAGAACAATCTATAGGCTGACTCAGCTAATCTTTAGATCACTGGCAGGAAGAGTAAGACTTGGGAGCCTCAGCCCAGAGACAAGTTCAAGTCCAGCCTGAT
The DNA here is from genome assembly GCF_051311805.1 of Agelaius phoeniceus. Taxonomy (NCBI): domain Eukaryota; kingdom Metazoa; phylum Chordata; class Aves; order Passeriformes; family Icteridae; genus Agelaius; species Agelaius phoeniceus. The sequence continues at coordinate 142,759,035 of NC_135265.1, read as the reverse complement.
TAAATGCTGTCCTCTGTCTCTACAACACAGATCAGGTGTGTCTGCATGGGTTTTAGTAGACAAGTTTTACACCTACAAGATGTTTCCTCTTTGCCACCCCCCACCTGCCAGCACTGGGGTGAGGTACAAGTGTGACATCTGTGCTGTTTCTATAGCCTGCAAGCCTGCCCAGTCCCTGAAAGACTCAGCCTCCAGGAGAGGGGATGAGGAATGCATCAAGCATTTATTGGCTTGGCAGCTGATAGCTGGGTGAAGATAGGTACTTGTGTATGTCCCATTATCTGGCTCTGGGAAAAAGGTGATGATTCACTCCAAGTGCTTTATCATAGCTCCACATCAGAAGGGAACTATAGAGAAAACGTAGAACTGTCTTGACTTTTTCAGATTTGAATAATTATGTGAATCTAATTAGTATTAAGTTTTACATTCCTTTAATGAGGCTTTTCCATCTCAATAGTCAGTTGTTTGCACAGAAAAACTCCCACTTCATATTATTTTTTATTGCCCTAGGCTGTGTGTGTCTAATTTTTCCTGTATCCCAGAAACACTCCAGCATTTTGGGAGGATTCAGCTTGAGTGCTGCCCTGCCTTCTTGAGTGCTCAGGAAACACAGAGCCTTGCACAGAGCAGCACTCTGTGCTGGCATACAACAACAGGAGCTAGGAAGCCTAAAGCTAAACTCAAATTCATCCTGGTGGAAACTTTATTTTAGTGGATGAACTATATCACTGAAGAAAAGTTGGATTTATCTCCAAACACCACATCTCCCAACTCCATAGGAGTTCAAATGAGCTAATCCTAGCAACTTTAAATGATGTAAGGCGACTTTCAGTCCAAAAGCCTTTTCTCCTGTCAATTTTCTCCTGTGACTTTTCTCCATTTGTGTGTCTTTCCATGCTCAACTGGCATCAGCAGCAGAGAGGGAGGAAAATAATAACTACAGCAGTCACTGCCAGAGCAAAGAGGGAAGTGTGCAACTTTTTTTGTAATGTCCAGAGAGGAAAAAACCATGAGCACAAAACTTGTCTGCTGAGTTTAATCTTAACATTCCTTCTAGTAAGGACTGATGTTGTATTTAAAAAGTTAATTGTTGAAAACAGACCTTATATTAAAAGTATTAAAATAATATTGAAATTAGTTTCTCTGGCTTAAGAAACACCAGCAGAAGGTTCTTTGTTCATATTTTTCTTTTTTCTCTGGGTTGCAAGGACTAATTTATCTGTTCCAGTAAAATGCTGGTACTGAGACCATCACCAGGGCTGGCCCCTTGAAATAACAGCTCTTCATTTCTCTCCTCTGTATTCAGCTGGAAAGGGGCTCCTTGGCTGCACAGGGAGCTCCTCACTGACAGCCTCCTTCTGCTGGGGCTTCAGGAGCTGATGGAATGAGGGGGAATGGAGAAGTTAAACCTCCTTCTCCTCTGGTTTTAATGTCATTTACCAAGAAAGTATCGGAAGTTCTTAGTTTCACATTTTGATCTCATTTCCCATTCGGCAGCTCAGTACAGATGTGGATTTTCCAAGCCATCTGATATGTTTGGATAATAAAAGCCTGTTAGGTCTTTTGGGAAAAAGCTGATATACATTTGCCAACATTTTTGTAGATGTTTTCCAAGCACAGTTTTCCAGCTGAACCCCAGAGGATGGGCAGGCTGGGAGCTGCTGGAGGGCTGTGTGCTTATTTTCATCCATTTGTAATGTGCTTAAAAAAAGAAAGAAAACAATGCCCTTTCTTTGTGACCAACATCTCTAAAATGATACAGTTCTGGGTGTTTTTGTACTGAAGACTTTCTAATAAAATCTTAATTCATGTATTTTAAACTAGTTTTCTGTTTTTCTGCCAAAACATTGAAAAAGTTGCACTCTCTTCCCCATGCATTAAATGATTTTCACATGCTCTGAATCAGGAAAAGCAAATTAAAATCCTATGTTGTGTTTTTTGGAAAGCCCTTAGAGCTGTCAGTTCCCATGGGGAACACCCAGGACATGAACTACAGTGCATTTTGGGCCACCTTGCAGACCTATTGTGAGATGGGTATTTCTCCAAGGAGATGTACCCTGGTCCTCTGTGCTGCATGTTTGCTTCCCACCCCCTTCTGCCATTCTACTCTTTCTCAGAGAAATATCCTTTCCCTCTGAAATTGATCCTTGTCCTTTCAAGTTTCTTCTCTTCCTTTGTTGTCAGTAGTTCTACAGAATAAAATAGAGGAATGTAAATTCCTCCTTCATCTTTTCTACCTTCTTTCTTATGGTATGTTCTCCCAATGAAAGAGGAAACACAGTTTTTAGAACGGTTCTTCATGAGCTGGAGAACTTGCACTCCAGGCTTTGCATGGATCCAGTGCATGTGGATCTAGAAATCAGCGTGTCCAAGTGAATCCAGGGCTCAGCACACACTGATTTTTCAAGACTGAAGACACCATTTCTTTATAAAGGTGTGTGCAGTGAAACCCTCTGGAAGACTCTCCTTGGCCTCAGATGTCAAATGTAAACTTCAGCCTCATCACAGTAGAGAAAATGACATAAAAGAAGTTATCTGTTCCCAAAAAGTGGCTTTGTTTTGCTGTTATGTGTGAGCTGAAAAGCCTCCTGTGCCTACAGGAGGAAGGAAGATTTTTTTTTAGAACTCTTATATCATTAGAAGATTATTCTCTTAGAACCTAAAAACAACAAAGAAAGTTCAAACACTAGGCAAGAAGACTGTTACAGGTGACATAGCTGTAATTTGCTGACATTTTAATCAGCACAATAACACTGAAGATCATGATGCTCTGGCCCGTTTATTCTTTCTTCAGCTGTTCAGTTAATGGATGGATTAATTGGTAGCTGTCAAGCTTGAGCTGAATGTACTGAAGGTTTTTGCAACACAGCTCTGTCCACTTGAAGGCAAGTAGTATGGTTCAGAAAAATGTCAATTAGAAAGCAATTTCCATGTATTCACAGCTTACTCAAAGTGTTATAATTCCACCCAATGCTTTCTATGCTGCTTGCTCTTTCAATGCTCATCTATTTATTTCTGTTATCTACTTTATTGTAAAGTCCCAGAGATCAGACTGTCTCCTTTATTGTATCCATGCAAAGTGCCCACTGCAGTCTGGCTTTCCTTCTTGCAGGAGCTCACTGCAAGGTGCTGCTGCGATTAATGTGAGCGTGGAAAGTTGGAATAACCTCCTTGTAGCTGCTCTGAGGGATGAATGTGTGTGAGGAAGTCTCTGAGGATTTTTCCTATAATAAAGTATTATTTTTCACATTAACAATTCTAAAATAACTGAACTTTGACTTGGACTTTTCAGTCCATGTTTCCCAGCGTTTGTGTTCACTAAGCTGCTCTGCTGCAGAGAGTGAAAATCTGGCCCCTGTGAGCCTTGCACAGTCCCAGGAAACAGTGGCCAACCCAAGCTGGCTTTTGCTGCTAGATTTTGAGGAGCAGATTTTTTTTTGTTTGCACCTCTATAAACTTCCAGATCACACTATAGCTTGAGCACATCTCTTCAGAAAGCATGTAAAAATATTTCAAATAAATGAAGATGCATTTTACAAATAGATATTTTTAGCTGGTCAAGGAAAAACTGCTTATTAAAGGACAATACTCCTTTTACAGGTGTATCACAGTGGTGGGGGTAGGCATGGATGTGGCAAAGGTTAGTGGCTTTTTTGCTTAATTTGCAGTCTAACACTTAAGATAAAGTGTTGGGACAGGACCTCTGAGAATTGGACTCTGAAAAGAATAACCCTACTCCATATTGGTTTTGGTAATTCACTCATAGTCTCTTGCTACATGAGAACCTTGTCTGTGAAGTGAGGACTGCAGGCAGGAGTGGGAGAGGTCTGTGCCATCCTGACTGCCACGGCTGCTTCTGGAACTGCTGTGCCACCCTGCCCTGGGTGCTCCCTGTCAGGAGGAGGGAGAGCTTCTGAACATCTCTCAGGCAGTTTCTAAGGCTGAGCTCCTTATCTGGTGGGCAGGGCTATGTCCTGTATCTGACAAGGTCTCTGCTAACTCTCTTGTTTTGCAACTTACGTTACCTGCACAGTGAAGCAGCTGATTTCAGCAGGTTTTGATGCTTCATTAAAACATTAACAGTGCAGTGTCACCATGCAATATGTTGGATGACTCTTGCAATGATTATTCTCTCAGAACTTCTCTCTGAAAGCATTCAGCAAGGGCTGAAGAGCTTGGTGGAAAAGCAGTGACATTTGAGAGCTGTGGTTGTCTGTAGGATTTGGTCTTGGCACCCCTTTAATGTCCCTAAACTGTGCCTGGATCATTCTATATGACCATTGTAAATTATTGGTGATATTTCTACCCAGTGTCCAGGAGGAATGATGCATCTGACTCCATGGATATCAGAAGGCTAATTAATTACTTTATTATACTATATTATTCTACATTATATTACACTATATTACATTCCATCTAAACTGAATCTCCCCAAGCACCCAACTCAACTCAGCTGCCCAAAATCTCGTGGCTGTCTGCTGACAGACAGTTTGGACACGTGCTTGGCCCTGATAGGCCAAGGAAACAAAACACCATCACTTTGGGTAAACAATCTCCATATTGCATTCTTCTTTGGCACAACATAGGAGCAGCAAATGAGATAAGAATTGTTTTGATCATTCTTTCTTTTCACTGCTTCTCTCAGGTTCAGAGAATGTGAATCCCACAGTAAGGGATGCAGCTAATCTGCAGAACCACATCACTTTTAGCCATTTCTCATTGAAAGGCTGAGACAAGCTGAGATGAGAAAGCCCATGGTGGTGCAAGCAGTGGGTGTGGTTGAGTGAAGCCGACTTGGATGTCCAGTAGTGCAGAAAGTTTGAGAAACTTTGGCTTAGGCCATCACAAGGATATGGCCTAAATCACCAGATGTGAGGAATCCCAAGTGATATGTTATGAGTGCTTCCTTGGTGTTTGACTTACCCCACAGAATTTCAGAGCTGGGGATGGTCATGCAAACTGTATGTGTAGCAGAGAAGACAAATCTGAGTTACTGGAGAAAGGGATTAGCTGTTCCTGGGGCCTGGGGCCAGGGCTCTTCATCCAGATTAGCTCAGAGAGGTTTTTTTTTTGGGGTCTAGAATAAAGATTATACTATAAAAAATCCAACAGATGCTTAACTGTCATGTTGTGAATGGCATCACTGTAATTAAATGCCTCAGCACTTGCCTTAAACAAGTAGTTTCTATGAGAGTTCATCATTGAAAAAAAAAATTTAAAAACCCAAATGGTGTGATATGGAAAGGGCAAAAAGGAAGACTGTGCTTTTCTTCCTCCTAATCTTGATTTAGCACCTAAAACTCCCCCTAGCAGGACCTGCTGCCTCATATGTGGGGATGATGTAGGCAGCTTTCCCTGGTCTCAAGCCCCAAGTTCTCTCAGGAGCTTTATGGTGGGGTGTGAATTCCTTAGCATGGCTTTGCAGATGGATGCATCAAGGCAGAAACCTTAAACTTCAATGCCATGACTCAAGTGCTGCATCACTGTGTACCTGTGAGCCTTGTGTTTAGGTGACCTGCTGTCCTGTGAACTCAGACCTCCCTTGGGAATTCACAGTAGGGGTGGGAGCCTAAGGCTGGGATTTGCAGGTGTCTGCCCAGGCAGAGGGAAATGCCCAGGTGTCAAGTCATGTTCTTGTGTGAAGCCTCTTTCTTCTAGTAGTTCCTAGCTTTGAGTGGGGAAAGGCTCAGCTCTTTCTTCTGACATGCATAAGGTGCTCTTTGAAGGCACAAAGACTCTGGTCCCTGTTTATTCTTGTCTGCCCAAGCACATGTCCAAGGCAGGCACTGATCCGTGGGTCTTCAGGGCAGCCTTGGTTTCCCTGCTGAAGCTGGATGTCCCCAAGCCCTCCATCTGCTTGCACATGGTGTTTTGTCTCTTGCTTAAACACACCTTGAAAGTACAAAAAGTGTGGACAACTTCTGGTCTGAAAGTCCATTTTGGGACAATAAAAGGGCTGAGTGTTACAGTTGAGGCAAAATATAAGTGCCAGGAATACCTGGATGTTAGATACTGCTGTTAGAAAAAGTAGGTTAGAAGCTCTCATTTCCTGCAAATCTGTATCTAAAATGACTTTCCAAGGTGAGGAACAAAACCAATCAGGCTCAGTTTCTTGTAGGCACAGAACAGCCTCTTGATTTCCTTCTTCACAGTGTTTTTTTTCTCTCTTTTCTTTCTGTCACTATTCAATCAGATCCAAATCCTTCCAGCTTCCCCAGAGAGGCTATCCCAGGTCTAACACTCATGCCTCCCATGGTTCAGTTAAAACCAAAGGGCCTCAGGCCAAGCATCTCAGCTTGAGACCCTCAAAGTTGTTTGGGTTCCCAGTGTCCAAGATGAAGGATGGCTTCCTATCAGTGACACCTTCCTATCAGTGACACCTTCCTATCAGTGCTTAGGAGGGAAGGGCTTTGGCACACAAAACAGTTAAAACGTTGGGTGAGAGGTGTTTAAACACTTGGGCAGGATCTTTGGGATCACATGCAAACTTGCAAACTGGGGAAAGGCCCCTGACCTGTAAATCCCAAACTTCAGCCCAATTTCCAGCCTCTCCTTGTCTTTCTGAACAGCAGCCTGCCCTCCAGTGCATCACTATGCTGGTTTGGTGACTGCATCCTTGCAGAGAATGCCCCCAGTCCCATCAGTCAACCCTTTAGAGGAGACAAGAAGCAATACTGGTCCCACCACTGGTCTGAGGGATGTGTCCAGTTCCTGGCTGCCAGCTGGACTTTGCAGTGCTGCTTACACCTCCCTCAGCCTGGTGGCACAGCCCATTTTCCACCCACCTTATTGTTCTCTTATCCAACCCACATTCCACCACTCTGATGATGAAGACACAATGGGAGACTGTGTCAAAAGTTCAGGGGTGCAGCAACACTGCCTTCTCCTTCTCCTTCTCCTTCTCCTTCTCCTTCTCCTTCTCCTTCTCCTTCTCCTTCTCCTTCTCCTTCTCCTTCTCCTTCTCCTTCTCCTTCTCCTTCTCCTTCTCTTCTCCTTCTCCTTCTCCTTCTCCAACTGCTGGTTGCCTCATCACAGAAAGCAGATCTCTACTAGCTTAGGCATGGTTTGGCTTGCACCTGGATTCAGTCAGCTTTGCACCACACTCCCTCCACCTTCCAGGATGTGGTTCCATCTCCTTGCCTCCCCTGGAGCTGACATCCCTCCAACATCTCCTCATGCTGCTGTAAAAGTAATTTAACCTGGTACTGAGCAACTGACTCTGAGACATTCCCTACAATTATCCAAACCACTTGTATTCTGGAGAAATACAGATGATGACATTCAAGATGGAATAATTACGTAGTGGAGTCTTGCAATATTTATGTGAAAGGTTATTACAGCAGAGCTCCAAATGTTACCAAAATCACCTCAGGAAAACAGCATGCAGGGTTTGCATGTTGGTCTCCTGCTCTCATAATGCTCACTGATGTTTATGTGCAGACTTATATGGGTTTTTATTGCTAATATCCTTCTCATTATTAGCCCTTTTGAGTTTTATGGTATATCTTTTTGGCACAGAATCAATTGAGAGTCTCCAATTATGTTTGCAGAGAGAAGATGCTGTTTACATGTTGCTGTGTAAATACTGGACAGAGAGATCTATGTGGGAGCATCAGGCATGGTGCTGGGTCAGAGACACCAGAGGGTTATTTGCAGGACTCCTATGGCCAAGAGGACAGAGTTTGCTGCCAGTTACATCATCTTCTCTCAACTGGATGCAATAGCAGGATTGTAGCTGTGGGAGGGACAGGAACTTCAAACACAGTTTTCCCTGAGGCACTGCAGGCTGGGAGATGCAGGAACTCATATTCAATATGTAGCTGAAGAAGGGCAGGAGCAGAACAGGCAGTGCTGTGGGTCTGGCCCTTGGTGAGGTGGGACCTGCCTTGTGCAGAGCTCTCCATGTGCACTGGTGAGACCTCGTAAGGGCACACAGTGCAGTGTTAGGCAACGTGCCACATGAATCACTGTGCAGAGGCTGGAAAAATGTAACAACATATGGAGCTGAGTTTGAGGAAGGAATTGAAAACAAACGTCATAACTTGAGCATTTTCCTCCCATTACAGCTATTCACATGTGCCACTGATGTTTGATATGGGCCTCCCTGCTCACTGGGGAGATATCTGGAAGTTGTCACTGGAGCACTTGCTCTCCAGAAGCCTTTCACCAACTCTGTCTGCAGCTGCTTTGGATGAGGAGTGAATTCTGTGCTGACCTGAGTAAAACACAGTATCTGCTTCCCTTCACAAGCTTCATGAACTTCTCTCACATCTCCATAGCCTCTGAGCTGATTACATCTAATCCCAGCAGCTGTTAAATAATCTTCACTGAGGGTGTTCAGCATGACTTGACAAAGGACCTTATAACCAGGCACAGACCCTCTAGAAACCAGGTTCTGATGGGCACAACATAGACACGTGCACATCTGGTTAAAACACCCTCATGACTCCAATGTACTCCAAGCAGGCAACACAGCTCCAACCAGGAGATTCCATTCTTTCCCCCAGGAAGCACAAAACCTTGCAAGCCAAGCAGAAACCAAGTGGGTGGCAGTACTTGCTCTGGTTGGGATACTAGAGGACACAGCTCAGGGGGAGTATGTTGTGCCTGCTGGTACAGACTTCACATGTGGCACTGGCACTGGTCTCTTTGGGCCCTGGGTCTCCAGCTGCAAGAGGAGGGAGGAATAGTGCCCTCTGCCTTAGCTGTTTGCACTTTGACTTCCGCAGTGGGCATGTTACTGTACCTGAGGAGATTCAAGACTTAGTCTGGGAACAGAAGCTGCAAGCAAATTAAAACATCTTAGAAAAAACTAACTTCAATACAGAAAGGTAAACCACAAGAGTTAGAATAGAATAAATTCACCTGAAAGCAGGAACTCAGCAAGATGTTGGATGGACAAAACCCACAGCATTGTCAGCATTACAGGTATGTCTGTCAAACAATTCCTGTTGGGGTGTCTCCATTGGTCAAGCTGCCACCCAAGCTGTGAACAGGCACATCTGGCTCTCTTGTCTCCAGCCTGGAGCCCTGGCAATCACAGAAGCAATCATTGTGATGTAGGAAGACCATGGCTAAACTCTTCATTTCCTGGCTGTTTTTTGCATCCTCTCTCAGGGCATTCATTGCATTCAGCATTGCATTCCACTAATGAATGGGGCTGGCAGGAAGGGGGTGGGTTCATTGACCTCTTTCAGGGGTTGGTTTTAGGTGTGGGACTCCTTGGGAGTAACTCACTAATTTCATCATTAAAATTGTGCTCAGCGCTCTTGTGATGGCCATTCTCTGTCTCCTGAATGTGAAGTTGGTTATACAAAGCCAGCCAAGCACCTTCTCAGGATGTGAACCTCAAAATGCAGCTCTGTGCCACATGGTGACACCATTTAATAAGTGTCTGTCAGATGGGACTGGTGGAGACACTTTCTGGGACTGCCACGGGGCCCAGGGCTGGGGAAGGAAGCGGGAGGGGATTGCCAGCTTGGCACTGGGTGGGCAGTGCAGGGGCAGAGGTGTTTCCCAGGCTCTGCTGGTGCCTGGGGCCCTCTTGTGGAGCTGTTGCCTCGCTCATCCAGGGTCAGGATTAGCTCCTATTTGGAATAGGGCTCACTGGCTTCTTATGAGTTTCAGAGTGGCTTTTTTTGAGAGACAGAGATTTTCGCCTAGGTTGCTCCCCAGAAGATGGTGTGGCAGCTCCAGTTTTACTGGGTCAGGCCAGGTTTCCTCACTGACCCTCACACCTGGGCTGGGTCTCAGCTCCTCTGAAGGACCTGGGGGGATGGACAGTCCCTGCCTTTTTGCAGATAGGTGGAAGGATTCATTCTCTAAAGAGAACTTATCTATCTGAAGCTGGCCCTTTTATAAATGCTACTCAACAGGTGTAAGGTGAATCCCCCAGAGAGATCCTACAGTGATCAGATGAAGAACAAGAACACATTATTTCTCTCCACTTCTTATAATAGGAGTTGGAGGTGATGAGGTGATGTCAACACCTATGTTGGAACTATCTGCCATTGGGTGAACTGAATCCCACCATTGTGCCTGAAAGCTTGGTGGGATCTGAGCAAACTCTGCACCTCATCTCACTCTGAAGAAGAGCCCTTCATGCTGGAGGCCCTGCTGCAAAGAATTAGGTGTTGTTCTTTCAACTACTGCTGTATCCATGAGTATTCTTACTTACTATGGGCTCTGAGCCAGCATAACTTGAGTGTTAGTTTAATGCCTAAATGGGAGTGGGATGTACTTAAAGTTATTTAGTAAATGCTCTGATGGAGCAAGAGGTGCACAAGAATTAGCTGCAAAGTTGGTTGCAGTAAATAGAAGCCAAGGTGGAATCTGGCCAGGGATTCTCTCACTCATTTCCTTATCCCAGAGCACTTCACTGAGCTTAATGGGCAAAATGTGGCCAAGATTATTCTTTCCATAGTCTAAGTTTTCAACTAAAAATATCTGTAATCCAAGCTCATTTTCCTTTAACACAGATAGGCTTTTGCTTCTGCCATCTGGGACATGTACAGACCTGGTAACTCTGATCATGGTTGTTGCATATTTTCCTTTGTTTCCCAATATAAATCTCTGATTTTTTTCCCCCCCAATCACCTTCTGTGTCACCTTGTGCAGGGAGACGTATCACCTTGGCTTTTTGGAATAGGGCAATATTGACTCTTCTGGTGTCCAGCTTATTTTCAAACAGTTGGAAAGACTCCCAACACTTTTTGCAGAGATGGCTCAGCCATCCGTGCAGCAGCAGCTGAACTGCCATGAATTATAGACTGATATACTAAAGATTCCTGAAACTGAAGCCATTTTACTCCAGTACCCTGTGTTGCAAACGATGGTAATTCATGCTCAACATCTTGCGAAGCAGCTGCTGGAGTTTGACGTTTGGGCTGTGGTTTGCCAGCAGGAGAGGTGGTCCTGCTTCTTCCCCACCTCCCCAGTGCAGCTGCCTGCACGTGCCATAGCTGCAGGAGGGAAAAAGCTGGCTGGCACAGAGAGCCCTGGCCCACCAGAGCTGCAGGGATCATTTTCCTGATGAGTGGGCAAACATCTCCTATGGAACAGAGGGATCCTGTCTGATAAACGGAGGGCTCTGGTTTAATTCTTGTGAGAGCAAACCTGGCTTTCACAGAGCTGTCTCTGCTCCTTGCAGGGCTATGCTGGCCTCAGGTGTCAAGGCTCTGCTGGTATAAAATGAATGGTTATTGCACCAGAGGCCTTCAATCTGCAAGTGCAAATGTGACATAAATGGGTCTAATGAGCATGGGGCTTGTAATGGGTGACAGCTTAAGAGCTGCACTATGAAAATATGGTCCTCTGTGTCCCATTTTCTTTACTTGGCTTTCATTTACTTTCTCATACATGTGGGGGAGATTAAGAACAGAGCACTTACTACTCTCCAGCATTTGTGCATGGCTGATGCCTTCCCTTTCTACACTATAAAAGAAGCAGGGGCTACCTCAGAGCTCCACTGTGGATTAGCCAGTAGGCTGCAAGAATAGCAAGGAGATTATTCCTGGTTTTCTGCAGTGCTGCAAATCAGATCAGATGATTTTTATCATCATCTGAAGTCTCAAATCTGTGCATCTGCAAAATAACCAGGGCAGACTGTGAACAGTTTTGAATGGTACTCTGTATATACAGTGTGTCTCCCTTCCCAATGGCTTGTGAGCATCAATGAAGAGAGCACTGACTCAAAAGGGCCAAGTACCAAAATGTAAGATTTTCTGAATTCTGGAAACAGTCTTTGCTCTCTGCTCCACATCTTGCATCAGGCACATGAGAATGTTGTGCTTTAATGTGCATCTGGAGACATTTCACATAGGGAAGGAGAAAGAGAGAAATGTATTTCACTGAGCACTTTGCAGGTGTGAATGAGGCAAGAACACTGTTTAATTGCTCTCATGCCACATACTTGCAGTTACTTTTCCCTTTCAAAGACATAATTTCAAGCTGCCACTAGGTACTCTTTCCTAGAAGGGCTAAATTGGTGAAAAGAGTGAAGCTATGTGGTGCCTTCCCACCAATGCCAGAGCAGCTGTTCCTCTGATTGCCAGTCATTCCTTGCCTTTTCTTCCAGAGAAACACTAATACAAATATTACAAGCTCATATTACTTGCAACTGTTCAGACAAATGCCTTAAGAGGAGTGGTATTGCTTTTACCTCTGTGTATGCTAGTTTAGGGAGGCTGTTGATGCAAAAAGTTGCTACCATCTTTTCCAATGATGAGGGAAACCTGGATCTATCCATGGAGGTTTTTCTTTCAGATACTAGCCCTGCTCCCATCCATCCCTGTGGGCCCCAGTCAGCCTGTGAGCTGGGCAGAGGATCAGACTGGAAAAATGGTGTGGCTGTGCAGGGCATCCCAGCAAATGTGATGGCATGAAATTCTGGAAGTCTGAAGCCCAAGCTCCAGCTCAAATCAGGACAACTTTAGTCCAGGTCTGCTGTGATTTTGCCTGTCTGAGTATTGAAAACATCCAAGTACAAAACCTTTCTGGGCAGTATTCTCCACTCTGCCCACACAGTCCAGCCTGAGCCTCCCATAGCTGTCCCCCTTGTAACTCCTCAGTCATGCTGACCTCTGTTAGATCGTCCCTTAGACTCCTTTTGATCAAACTGAACAAGCTCATCTCTTCCTGGAGTTTTCTTTACCATTATAAGTCTTCATCTTTCTGGTTTAGAAGTTTGTAAAAAATCCCTCTCTCTGTATTTTGTTGCTATTCTGCTCATTAATGTTAATGTTATTAATTAAGTTTAAACAATGGTTAACTTGTCATTCCTGTTGGTAATTTTGGTAATTATGTCATGACCCCTAGTAGTACATTAAAATACACACTTGCAGTATATAAAGGCCCTTGCCAAATTTACAAGGCAAGCAAGAGAAGCATAGTATGAACTGCTTTTGTGATCCCCTTAATGACCTCAAGACTTTTCCTCTTGAAACACCTCCCACTTGCAAAAACATTAAAAGTGGGGTTTCCAATAGGCGTTAGATATTTATGTTGAATTCACCTCCGGGAATGTAGAACTTGTTAAAATGTCTTAAATTTTTTCTTTACAGATTTCAGTTCAACATTGAGATGCCCATTTTAATGACTTAGTAATGAGATGTCATTAGTTGATCCACTGCCAACCTTCCATTCAATAATTAGCCCCCCCCCCCCCCCATAACATTTTTGCTTGATCCTATCAAGCTTGTATTCACTTTGATTGGATAGAATGTTCATTGGCAGACGCTAAGAGGAGGCCCATAATTCTATTTATGTTCATCCCTTAAACTATTTTTGCCATTTAAGGGATCTAATAATTTCAGTTCTCTTTCACCCATGATTCTAGCTTAATTTAGTAAATTCTTGTGCTGTATTTTTTGAAAAAATTGAAGACCTTCACTCCTGAAATGAGCTGCTCTATTTTTACTGGTAAGAAAACATTCTGCAGATTGAAAGGTATTCACAACTTTTTTATGATTAAGAATATTAAAGTTTGAACCAGCCATGCAAAAATAACCATTTTTTGTTTTATAGAGTAAGAACAAAATCTCCCAGGAAACCCCTGCAATATGAGGAACTGTACTTCTTGAAGTGCTTCTCATCTAATCAGGTGAAGATGTACATTGCAGTAATATCTGTATCTGAGCTCATCAGACCCTCTTCATACCCAACAAATAGCAACATACATGTCCGTGATGCAATTCTTGTCATCACAAAGAACCTGTCTAAAGTAGCTGGTGTGAGCTGTTATCTTCTCTCCAGTGACATAAAGGGATATCATTTGTCCCCATACCTGCACCAAGTGCCATTTGAGATGCTGTGCTGCATTTGACAACACCTGCAGGGGTCGGCAGATATGGTGTAGGACCCAAAGGAAACCTGCAGACTTCTGGAACAGCAGCTGGAGATTGGCACCAGGTTCCTGTGTTAGGGGACTGGATCAGCACAGCCTGCATCCATCAGTGTGGTCCACAGTGCTCTGGGGTATCAGCCTTGGAGATCATGCTTGACCTCTGACACTGCTCCTGGAGGAACTGGACATCTCATGGGTGCAGTGTCATGTCATCCAGCCCTGTGCAGATCTCCTGGGTGTCCTGGAGCACATCAAACATGGCACAGTTACATTTGCTCAATAAAATCAAGTCCTGGAGCAGACTGCTAGGTGAGTGCAGTACTAGTGGACAGCTAAACTTCTGCAAATGAATCTGGAGGTGAATTCCACTCAAAAAGTCAGATACCTCTAATTTCCAATCTTTGTCACTGATGGTTATTATTTAGGGTCAGGTAGGATTGACATCCTCACACTGGTCTTGCTTCAGAAGGTGTCTGTTTGCTGGTGGAGCTCAGTGCAATGCAGCAGTGCTGACATATCCATTCCACTGGAGAGATGCCTGCAGTCATTCTTGGGTGGTGACTCACTGAAAAACTCCCACAGTCGAGACTATTTGTCCGTTCTAAATTAAACATCTTCCAGTAAGAGCAGAAATCCTCCCTAGTACCTGCTGGAGGCTCTTACATGGAAAGGTATGTATGACTAGTCAGCCTCATACCTGGGAAGGGCTCTCAGTGAAGACAGAGGGACTATTTGTAGCCCTGGTTGAGAGGAGTGTTGGACTGATGACCCTTCCAACCTCAGCTGTCCTGTGATTCTGGGATCCAGTTGTTATACAGAACTGGATTCTGCCAGCCTGCAGTGGGGTCAGTACAGCTGAGGTTTAAAATTGGGTACCCACATGAATAGTCTCTGAATCACAATTCATAAAAGCCCAAGTGGAACATAAGGCTTCCAGGAACTGGTATAGAAGGAGCAAGACTGTGCTGGCTTCCACTTGGGTACTGAGATCCTGCTGATTTCACTGAGTCTTCCATCTCTACAGAGCAGTTAATAATGCAAATGCTTGTTTGGATCTGGATCTGAAATCAGAAAAGATGACAGCTGGAGCCTACCTATCTCTTGCTAATACTGTTTTATCCATTGCTACTAAATTAGTTTCTACATTAAAGCTGTTTTTACCTTTTTTTCTCTCTCAGATTTTAGCGGTTTATTACTAAATCTTGCTCTTTTGGGATAATCCAGTCATTAAAATTAGGTTTAAAACTGAGATTTAGCACAGAGCTTAGTGCAATCCATGTCTGACTATTGTGTGATATTTAAAAAGGTTTCTTCTGAAGTGCATGGGACTTGCTGTGCTAATAAAGCCAGGAGAGTGAGTGTAGAAGCCTAGAAGATAAGGGAGCTAATGTGCATGTCTCACACACTGATAGCTGAATGGCTGTGGGCCCAGCCAAGGGCTGCTGGTATTAACAAGCAGGGGGTGTAGGTAATACCACACTGTGAGAAAGAACAGGATGTGGCTGGAGATAGGGCAGCACTTTTCTGGGACAAAAGTCCTTGATCTGGCTCCTGGAGAGAAGCACAACACAGTAGAGCACAAGTGCAGGAATGAGGCTGAGAAGAGGGCATGGACTGTAGGGGGATGGAGACCACCAAAGACTCCAAAGCCTGCCAACCCATTTCCAGAAAGGTCTGGAAAAACAGACTGCACATGGTAACTATTTTGCATAGAGAGTGAAAAACTTATTTCCAGGGTGGGGAAAACTTGTGTCTACAAGGGTACTCCCAGAAAGCCCAGTGCACTTGCTCCATGTGTGTGCCCCAGGACCATGGACACCCCAGCTGGATCGAGCTGGAGCCACATCTGGTGATTTCTTTTCCCTCTTTCTTTTCTTAATCTCTCCCCCTTTTAAATCCCCCTTTTTTCTCTCTCTCTCTTTCTCTCTTTTCCCTTTCACCTTACCCCATTTTTCAAAACCTACTGCTGTGTGCTTAGATAGGAGATCACAGACTAACACATCCATGCCAAGTGTGTCATCTACTAATGGAACTTCGTAAATTTATGTGGATCCTCTGAGTTTTGTTGCTTCTTTTGACCACATATGAGCATCTATGAATCTTGCATGCTCCCTTCCCCTTAGAAGTGGGATGTCACAGTGAGCAAAAGGACCACTGCTCTGAGCCAGGATAGCAGTCCTAGGACAATTTTTGACCAGCTCACTGAGATCCTTTGTATATACAATTATAGCTTAATATAAAAATGGGATTTGTGTGTGGCCCTATAGTCTGTTTGCCACTTTGGCTTGCACACTGCAGACAGAAAAGACCAATATCATCTGCATTTGATCCACAGCAGATTGCCTGGGCTCTGACATGGTCTGGAACCCTGGAAGTAAGGTGTGGTTTAGTGGAGAGACTCCAATGAAACAGACACTGCAGACACAGAAGTAACAAAGCAAGTTAATAAATTAATTCTGATAAATTAATAAATTAATTCTCTCCAGACAAACATTCGAAATTAACAGGTACCAGTATTAATACACAAATAAACAATGACTTCTTAAATAAAAGGATGTGGAAAACAAAACAAATACAATTGGAATATTGACACAATTTCACCTGATAAGTTTTTCATGTTAACTTTTATAACATTAATAATAAAATCTCTAGCCAAAATTCATGTTTAACCAAGTCATGACACACTGCAACTGATGTGGGGTGCTGCAAAGCTGCAGTATCAGTTGGTTTGGATGAAACACCCCTGCATGAGCAGTGAAACTGTCTGTCTGGGGAGCTTCCTTCATTGGGGAATTTCACAAATAGGTCAGAGAAAGATGAGCTGGGAGGCTTCTTATGCAGGATTGCTTCTACTTCAGTGTTGAATCTCCTGGGTTCCTGAAGCCTCTCTGGGAAAGTCACTCTCTGCAGTCTGCAAGAGTTTTTGAGCTGTGGTATTTCTTTGAATTGAGGTATTCAGTGGTGCTGGAGCCCCTAGACTGATAACCCAGTGAAGGCCAACACAGTTGGTTTCTAAGTCTTGTCACAGTCTTGATATGTAAGGAATAATAATTGAGTTAAACATTAAATTTTCTTTCATTTTACTGCCATTAGATCTGAAGATTTACAGTAGCATGCTGTTTTCATCATTTTTTCCAGTAGTTGCTTTTATACTTCAGTACACTTTTCCAGATCTCCTTTCTTACACCACTTTCTCCATATTATAGTTCTGTAATCATAATACCACACTGATGAGATTGGTTTTGATTAGCCAGATTAGGATGTGAGCATGCAACATGCAGGAGAGCTGTGAGCAAGGGTACAAATGTGAGCAGTGCAATGGAATTCAGCAGGGCTCTTTAACATTAAGTACCCTGGAAGCTGTCAGGAGTCTAATGCTGAGCCTGAAAACACTTTGACCCCATGGTCTGAGCTTTTCCTAAGGATTCTACAGCCTCAGGGGTCACACTGGATTCAGGGACCTGCCTGGACATGGGGATCTCCAGGCAGTGGCAGTGGGCTCTCCTGAAGAGGAGGAACTGAGGAAGGAGTGTAATTCTCCTCTCAGACAGGGCTACTTCTAAGTAACATGCAAAATCCATTTTGTCTGAGCTTGGTGTGCTTATGGCAAGGGGGTTGCAGCTAGATGATCCTTAAGGTTCCTTCCAAGCCATTCTATGGTTCATTCTGATTCATTTTATGATTCTGTGATTCGATGACAAGCATCTCTGACTTGTTCTGCAAGCTGTGTACCCTTTCCCTGGCACTTCTGCTTTCTCTTTTACCTTGTCATGCTGGTGATGTTTTTTCAAGTTGCATCCATTGCATTTCTGTTTCCTTTGATCTCTCTTTTTGTTGCTTAAATATGCACATTTACAGAAGAATAGCAAGTAAAACTCTTTTGCCTTTTGTATGTGCTTCTCTGTTGGGTGATGGCATGTGCTTTTATTGGGCTGGCAGTGGCTATTATTTCAGCTATCCTGCCATATAGAAGAGTCTAGCTTTTTTCTTACAACTCCTAGAAGATCACAAAATTGTTTCCACAGACTTTTCATCTAACACATAATACCAAGGTTAAAATAATCAATATTGGCTGTTTTATTGAAATATATAACAATATAAGAATTTATTAAGTTCTTCCTTTTGTAAATTCTTTACTGGATTACAGCTCTTATGGAAGTTAATATACCTAACAGGCCTATTACAGCTTATAAATTCTAAAGCTTGTATAAGTAGTATAATAAAATGTAATAATACTGATAATATCTTGGAATTTGCAAAAAAACCCCTTCAACACATTCAGTTTAAGAAGTGGTCACAATTCTTAGATTTATTGTAGGTGTTTATACCTCTTTGTGAATTTCTGTGGAGGGAAGGATGGTTATTCCTGCTTTGCTGATAATACAAAATGCAAAAGTTTCTTGGGGTTTTTTAGAGGTTCCACTTAACTTTTTTTACATAATTCCCAATTTGTGCTTGATGTAAAGCTGAATATTTTGTTTTATTTCATTATTGCTTGGGACTCTCAGTTTGCTCTGATTGATATTGCTGGAATTTCTAAAGTCCAAATTACAGAGTAGAGAGAAATATTTGTAGTGTTGAAGGGATGATGGATTTTGCTCTGACTCATTTGAAACAATTTTCTTTGCCCTGAAATCTTAGATAGATTAAAAATGGTGATCCAGCTAATTCTCCTAAGGAACTGAAATCAGTGAGTTGTCCTGATTTATGCTTGTGAAAGGGCTTCCTTGAGCCCTTGCAATGAGCAAGAGGAAAGTCCCACCATCCAGGATTAGTTCAAAAGCAGACTGCAGTAGTGAGGGGATTTGTCATCATGTAGTTCCAGAGACCTTTTGCAGGTCTTCCCAGGTACAATAATTTTAATCTATTAAAGTTCTGGGATAGGGAAATTATTCTTGAAATTATCCAGAGAGAAAGTCACTGTCCCTCCAGTCTAATAAGAGAAATCACCAACTGCAGAGGGAGGATCCAGCAGTCAGTGATAGCACAGATAGATCCAAGAGAAATCCTAGAGAGATCTTCCACCTTTTCCTCATAGCATGACTGATTTTCTTGCCCTGGACTTACCATGTGGTGGTTTCTGTCTTGTGTTGCCTCCTGTCCCCATGAACTGCAGGAAAGGAGAGAGCTGGAGGCTGCTGCTCCTGGTTCCTTTCTGGACCCAATTCGAGTGATGGAGTCCAGAGAAACTGGAAGAGAACTTTGATGTGGCAGTTTTCTGCTGCTTGGTAGTTTGTCTGCTGCTGGAAAAGATTAATGAAGGCAAAGCAGATTTGAACTGAGTGCAGCACTACCTGGGCTGTGCATGTGGAAACAGAACAGCTCAGCTGGGCATGGCAGCACCCAGTCTGCCATCAGCTGGGACAGATTTTGCAGTCTGGGGAAGGTGAAGATCTGTCCCCAGGGGACCTCAGGAGGCTGTGTCTGCATCATGGCTTGGCAGTGGGACAGCAGGTCCTGGCTTAGTGCTACCCTGCATGGTCTGGGTGGCCTAAACCCCTCTGGCAATGACAGGCTGCAACAGGAGCTGCTGGGATGGGGTCTTGAGGTCTTGTCTCTGAGGGATTCCCAACCCAGCTCCATTTCACCCACCAGGGAGCTGAAGGATGTCAGATGATTTGTGTGAGCTAAAAAATGAGTGTCAGCTTACTGCATGGCCAGTGGTTAAGTTTTCACATGTCCCTGCAGAGAAAGAGCTGTTAAGTAGTTGAAAGGAGACTCTTTCATGGGATGTCTGTGTATCCATCTACATTGCTTCTCTCTGGTTTTGTTGGCAAACTGCTTTCTTTTCAGTGCTAGTTCTACTCCTCCATTTATAATTTTATGCTTGACTCAATATATATTGTTCTTTCAGAATGAACACTATCTTTTTCTTCCTCATTTTTCTTTCAAAATGCAGTTGGAGGCCTGAGGGAAAGTCACGGAGTGCTTGTAAAGCTCTGGAGTAGAAACAGTCCCAAGCCAAGGAAATGGCTGCTGCAGAGACCCCTCAAGTCCTTGTGGGAATAGAAACTGCTCCATCTTACTGGAGCTACCAAGGGAGAATTACTGTGCTCCTGCTTCAGTGAAAAGCTGGCACACTTCAGTATTTCTATGTACATCAAGTCACAAGTGGTTCTGTTTGGTCTGTATTTTTAATTGCTGGAGTAGAAGTAAGCTTCCCTCTGATTTAGGAGGATCCCCAGCTGGATAGAAGCCCCACTCTCCCAGGAAAAGAAGCCACCAAAGGCCTTTCCTCACTGAGCCACTCTACCAGGGTTGGGAGCAGGCATAAGTCTGCAAAAAGCTCCTTTTATCCAGGCTGCTGTTTAGTTTTGTTAGTCCCAGGCTTGGCTGTCTGCAGTAATGCATTATCGATCTTCCCCATGCATGCAGTTTGAATTTATTATTGCAACTGCTACCTTGCTGACTTGTCCATTTGTAGTGTCACACATGACAAGGATTTTGAAGGACAGCAACAGCCCAGCTGGGAACACATGAGAGCTGCATTCACAGCAGTACAGCTGACATAGCAGGAGTGACACAGCCAAAATTAAATCACCACTCCAGGAATACTTGGCAGCCCAAGCCCAGATTGGAAATACCCAACAAGTTTGCTGACATCACAGGTACCTTTTTGTTGTCCTAAAAAAACTCCAGAATGATGTAGTACCTCATGTCATAAAATGTGACATTCTTCAAAGTGTTGTTCCGTGATTCATTTGTTTTGGATGTGGTAGCATCCCTCTCAGTACACTACACACTCATTAATTTTCTCCCAGTGCAGAATTTCTATCTTCTTTGTCATTATTTGGGGATGGAAAAAAGAATTCCAGTTATGTCATTTAGTAGGGCAACTATTAGGGAGGACAGAGACCACAGGGTTTTAGCACTGTGTGATTTGAAGGCCATAAGTGTCAGTGAGTTCATTGGCTTATTTGTGCAACAATTCAACCTTCTGTCCTATTTAGTTTTAGAAGTGATATCACTAATAAATATACTTCCAGGACTATGGTAAAAGTGACTTTCAGAAGTGTGTCCTTCTGAGACAGGTTAAAGTTTCATCACATAAAAGCTCCCTATTTGCAAAAGCTGCTACCCAGCCAGTGCTGGGTGTGATCAATCTTTCCATGCCTAACTCTCTGAAAGCTGGGTGTTACTTTCTGACATGTTGCTTAACCTTGGAGTCTTCTAATGGGCCAAGGCACCAGGAGAGAGCTGGCACTGGGATCCACGTGCTCCTCTGTGGGACTCTGCCTATCACAGTGACCACAGCGCTGTTTCCTCTGTGTAACACAAGTGAACTTCTGAGCGTTTGACGTTGGTTTTTGTAATTTGAAAATCCTTTCCCAGCATTTATAAGCATATTTGATGGCAAGTAGTATGGGTGGAGATTAGGTCTTGTGTTACAAGGAAACTCTGATTTTCCTTTCTGAACTGGGAAGGAAAAACTACCCTTCCCAGGTGAAATTCCAGGAAAGCAGATAAATGAGAAAAAGTGGTTGGTCTGAATTTAAATATTTTGTAACTGATTTTTGTTCAAAAGTCCATTTCAGGAGAAAGAAAATAAAAACTGCCATTCCAAAAGGACCAAATAGAATAAATGAACTTCACAATGTGTTCAATTTCTTTCTAGAGCAACTGCTATCAGAATAAACAGATTTTTGAAAATGCATAAATTATGAAAAACCTTGATTTTTTTGGCCCCCAAAATTATTTAATTTTTAATTACAGCTAGTAGTGTCAGTGTACCTTGGGCTGAATATCCTGGCAGATCTTCTGGAATGTGGTGATGTGCTGGCCAAATGCACCTGTAGAGCCTAATCCTGAAGTCAAAGCAAGAAAACAGTAGCAGAGTTATATCAGACTGGGACACTTTGGAAAAAAACCCTGTTTACTGTTTTAAAGGAGGGTTTAAAGCTGTTTTCAGCTGCTATGAAGGCTGGATCCTCCTTTTCAATTTTTTTTGGGGACTGTTATTCTCCAGTTCCCTCTTTTAACTTCCTGAACCAACTTAAATGGCTGCAGTAGAGCAGGGATTCTATAACAATTTCATTTTTATTGAAGAACAGAGATGGAAAATTTAAGTCAGAGAATGAATAATTCCATTTCTAGTGGAGTATGCTGTGTCTGTTATTGTGGTGTTGCATGTGATACATGATGACCTCTGTGTAACTTCTTATTGGGATTTTAGTACATGTACCTCAGCCTGCCTGTCAGAAGCCAGTATGAGTCTGAGAGACAGGAAAATGGGGTTTAAGTCAGCTGGAGAAACATGGTCAGGACTCTGTCATGTCTGCTGCTTTGGGTAGGTTGAAGTTGTGGGATGGAAACTGCAACTTGACTGCTTCTTTTTGTGAACAGACTGGATCTCTACTGCAAGTATGAACATAGCCTTAGGAGTATGTAAAATTCAACAGTATTTAATTCTGAAATCCCATTTGTGTCTTAGGGTTCGGTGTTTGTATCTTAGTGTCAAACTTTTCCTACTTTTCTTAATGTTTGTGCATGTGTGTGTATGTGAACTACAAGTAGAATGTCAGCAGCAGCAAGCCCACATTTTAGCTTTGGTAATCAATTTTGAAAATGATTATTTATTTTGTAGCACCTGAAAATAAATTAGGTTCTTGAAAAGAAATTGTATGGAAAAGGAGATTACAGTGCAATGAAGGATTTGACAGTTCAGCGAGAAGAGAGGGGAAGAAAATGGGTTATGGAAATTGGAATATGTGGTTACTGAAGCTAGTGTGGGTGGCTAGAAATAATTTTGCATGTGAAGTGTATGTACAACCCTTTTCTGAAAAGCATGTGAAAAGAGTGAATTTTTATTTTAAGTGTAAATGCTTCTCTCAGAAATGGTATTTGAGATCTGTAGATGAACAAGAATCAGAATTATTTACTGAGGAAAAGATTTTTGGAAAAAAACTGAAGCAAAATGCACTCTTCATGATCAGTCCTCTTGGTCTGACTCTGGAGGTTTTGTGTCTTGAAGTGACATTTCTCCTTTTCTTTATTGGACAAATATGTGAGTTGCTGAAGCCAGTTGGAATATTCCTTTGGAAATACTGCTTGAAAAGAAATCACTTCATTTTCAAAATAAAAAATGAGGAGAAAAATTTCTGGTTTTAGTCAAACAAATAAACAAACAAACCCATGTAAAGGCCAAATAATTATTTCTCTTTGGTTTATGATAAGTGTAGGCCTGAATGCTTTTGTCTGTGAATTGGGTTGAGAGCCAAAGATTTCTCTTGCTTCAGTGGATGAAACCTGGATCTTATTGTGTAAAACAGCAACAACAAAAAAATCTTTCTCTGGACTATTTTTGAGAGTACAAATATTTGGATTTCCTGATAATGCAAATTCTTATGTATTCTCTTCAGAAATGGGTGGACATGGTCATGCAAACAACCTAGCAACAACTGTGAGTTCAGAGTTTGCCTGACATCATTAATTGCTAATCAGACAAATTCCTTTACTTTACTGCAAGATGTGACTTGGATGCCATAAAGACCATAAAACCTGGTGCAAAACCTCTCAGCTGTTTCTTTTTCTTTTTGGACATGTTGAGATGGGTTTTGAATGTCAGTGGGCTGAAGTAAAGGAGAATTTTATGTGCAGAGCTCTTGGGTGTCTCTGGTCTGCCTAAGCCAGGCAATATTAATTGTATGGGAAGAAATTGAGATTCTTTGCCCATTTAGAGATCATCCATCATTTTCAGAATTAAGCATCCCAGCAGTTCTCACATGAAAGTTAAGCAAGGGAAGGAGACTCATCTTAATAGTATGTGATTGCAAGATAATGAAAGGTGCTGGGGCTTACTTAATTACCAGAGGTTTATCTGCCTGCCTGGGAAGGAGATGCCTGCAAAGCAAAGTGCTGAGATGGATGGTCTTGTCTCTGAGGTGCCATTCCCATGGGAATGCTGGGCTGATGGAGCTCACTAATGCAAGGAGCAGGGCTGTGTGTGCCTGGGGGTGGGCTTGGCAGGTCTGGGCAGGGGTTTAGCTGTGCATGTCCTTGGAAGAGATGGAGCTCCTGAGCCCTGGGAGCAGGCTGTAGCTCTCCCTGTGTGCATTCCAGTGCATCCAGAGCAGGAGGCAGGAGCAGATGCAGGCTCACCAGCCCCACTGTGGGGCTGAGGTGCAGATAGCCAGGCTGTCTCAGCTTGCAGAGGTGCACCTCACTTATTGGGTACCCCTCTGCTCAGACTGAGGGGTCAGTCCAAGGCTGAGCTCACCCCACGCCCTTGGGGCAGTGCCTGTGATTCAGATGCCCTGGAAGAATAAAAATTTTATTTCTATGACTATTGTACCTCAACACATATATAGCTGAAAGGTTGAAGCTTCTGTTTCAGATGTTTGTTCTTCTCTTGGTTAATTATACAGCCTTGTAATGACTGATTAAGCAAAAGAGCCATTTGAACATCTGGCCAAACTTGCTGAGGTGCAGCTCTTAGCTGTGTCCCAGTACAGCTGTCCCATGTTTGAAGGTGCAAGGGCCACATTTCCTCTTAGGAGACTTCCAGAACTTTGGGACCAGACTTCACCTGTGTGCTCTGGGCATGCAGAGCAGCCAGCCTACTCCAGGAGTGGAGGCTGTGGTCAAAGTGCCTTTCCAGGGTCTTCTGTTTTGAGCTCTCCTGCTCGACAGCGTGAGCTCTGCATTGTTCCTTACAATCAGGCTCGTACCCATTAAATTTTGGTGGCAATCAGTGTCCTTTCTATCACTTAGTAAATGTTGTTTTGAGGATGGGTGCAAGGAATCTGTACACAGAGTCCAAAATAGTGTGCTGAGTGTTGCACTTTGGGAAAGGGCAATGCCAAGATGAAACCAAATCAGAACCTTTTTTGTCATTGTTATCCACAGTGAAGAGGTTTTTGCTACTTCTTGATGCATGTTGCTGACAATGGTTTACCAGGTGTGATCCACCCCCATTTGGCTGGATTTGAAAAGTGCACATTGGCATTGCAGGTAGTGGGGTGTAAATCTTAGATGGTGATGGTCCC
This sequence comes from Agelaius phoeniceus, assembly GCF_051311805.1. NCBI lineage: Eukaryota > Metazoa > Chordata > Aves > Passeriformes > Icteridae > Agelaius > Agelaius phoeniceus. Next base: position 142,734,207 of record NC_135265.1, on the reverse strand, counting down.
TGTATTGCAGAGCTGGGTCAGACTCTGGAAAGAACTAGTGACCAATTTTATAGCTTTTTAATCTCTATCAACACACAACTGGCTAGCTCTTGGGGGAAAAAGATTTTGAATTATAGAAAAAAGTGTGTTAAACTTCATAATATCTAGACATAAAGGATCTTGATCAGTGCTGAAACCTCCCAGTAACTGTAAAAGGCACTACTGCTCCCCATGTTGGCTATAACTGAGGTATCTGAAGAAATAAAATTACAATGAACAGCAATTACTGAAAGATAATAAGAATCACAGCTGCTGCCATTCAAGAGCTGTGTGGTTCTTGAAAGTTACAGTCTCTCCCCACCACCTCATCTGGAGATTCACAGCTCATATCAGGGTGAATCCTCCTAGCCCTTTGCAATATGCAAAACACAGATTTCTACAGCCAGCTGCTGGAAGGAACAGAAAGGTGCACCCCACATCTGGGTGAGGTAAGGCCTCTGTTCTGGAGCCTGGGAACTGCTTTTCTTCCTGACTGATGCTTCAATAACCAGGACATCCCATCTGTTAAAACATCTTGATGGATGCAAAGGGACTAAATTAAGTATTTCAAATTTTCAGGCCTAGACGAGTGAAATTATTTCTGCAGGCAATGTAGAACTAACAGGGGCAAGTAAGAAGTCCTGAGTTCTTAAATTTTTACACTGTGCTTAATCAAATATGACAAGCCCATCCATTCTTTTTAATCTAAACAAGAACAAATTTTATAAACAGGTAGCCATGAACCTAATCTCTGTGTTGGAAACAAGTTGTGCCTATTCACTGTGCCTGTTCATTGTGAGCCACAGTTTTATTACTGACTTGGGACTGATATTACTGGCATTTGACATGACCACATAGCAATACTGGGTGCCAGGCCCTCTTCTGATTGGCTTTTGCAGCACATATTCAGCTTCACTCTGGTTATCTCAGGCCCAGTTTGTGGCAGTTTCCAGTCCTGTGGTCCTGTCAAGGTATTAAAACATCACTGCAAGAAACAGCTTCTCACTGGTGCTTAGCAGCGGAGCACATGCCCGAGATCCATGTGAATCGTGAGGAAATGGTTCCCACTACTGAGTATATTAAGTTAAAGGAGAAAGTGATTTCCATAGTAACCACATATGGTAGGTCAGATGGTGACTTTCCAGATTTACCACCAGTGGTTTTGATCCTGAATTATTTATACAGTGAATTTAGCTTCTTCAGTCTTCTTGGCACGTTGCCTGTGGATCTCCATGTTAACATGTGGGAGAAAATGCAACTGTTGTATGTGGTGCCAGAAAGGCTTAGACTTGATGTTTTTATTCACAGATGAAACATTGCTATTCTCATGGTAAGCATCAATGCAAATAATAGTGGAAAGTCTCTAATCTACTTTTTACTAGGAACTCTGCAGTACACACTAATTTGAACATGTTATAGGTGGAGCTGGTAGCAGTTGTATGCCTATATTGCCAAACAGTTTTCCACCCTAGGGCCTGCTTTTCTTACTGAAACTCCTTGAAACTCAAAACCTTTTGGCTGAAATTCATCAGTTCTCCTGTTTCTGTGGACTCTGATTTTTGGAAGGAAGTTTCATTCAGTTGCAGTCTAAATTTGGGGGTTAAATATTGCTTTATTCACATCAAAGTTTTTGTAAAATTGTTTTCCTGAAACTTGGCAACTTCTAACATGGGGAACAAGCACCCAAAAGCACAATAAAGTGATTTTAGGATCATGATTTACCTAATTTGTTCTCAGAAATTATAGCCAAATTTAGTGAAACGGTAATTTTTTTTTCTTAATTTAATTATTTATTGCTTTACCAGCCCTCTGAGGTTGTTATGTAGCCCAGCCTTTCAACTTTTACTGAAAGCAGACCTGTAGTAATGAGGGATATATATTTTATAACCTTGTGGACACCCCTTGTAGAACCTGGTTTAAGACACTCCTGAAGCCCTTATTGTCAGTAATTATTTCCAAAACTCAGTAGACAGCTCTGCATGGAACAGTTTCCTGCTAATATGGTTGAAGTCCCAGCCAACCTAAGGCGTTTCTACAGCTCCCCAGTGTGGCATTTTGGTTTTTACTGGCTGGGAGGTGGTGTTTTGGTCAGTAAGGGGTAGCTGAGAGCAGGTCAAGTGTCGGGTCCGGCTGTCTGTCTCTGCCCCGACACGGGTAGGGTGGTTCTTGGGTGGCACGCGTTTCAAAGGACGAGTCTGGACTCTTCAGCTTTTCGATCTTCAGATTGTTTATTATTTCTTATCTACAAAATTTTCTGTCTGCCCAACAGAGGTCTGATCTGCAAGGCAGCCAAGGGCACTCGTGACCACCCACGAGGCGGTCGTGTCTTTTTATACTAAAATCTACGTACATGATATTTACTTTTATTTTCCAATACTTTTCACCCATGTTGACAAGTGCACCTTCACCATAAACCAATCCTCAAGTGCCAACATCACCACAGGAGATGGAAGACAAGAAGAAGAAAGAAGAAGGACGAGACATGCCCCGATCCCTCCATCTTGTCTCCATAACCCCCCTGTACCAAAAACCTTAAAGTTTATATTTCACTCTCTAAATGTGTCCCTTTTACACCTTTTACTCTAAAGTGATTCTCATGTCCTCAAACTGCTGTCACTTCTGTGGATGGATCAAAATCAAGCCACCAAACACTCTTGGCAACATTCCAGGATTTCCGAGCCCCCCAAGGGTGCTCCTGGCAACTCTGGACATCGGGAACGATGTGCTGAGTTCCCACAGTCAAGGTGCTTAGCACAGCATCAGCACCCTGGCCTGAGAGTTCCTTTGGCAGAATTTGGCACTGTTAATTGTGAATATCCTTTATCATATTTATTTATCATACTTTGTCATATCAGATCCCATCCCTGGGCCACAAGGACTCGCTGCACAGCTCCAGCATGCCAGTTGTCTCATTCGCCCAGAATTTTTCTGCCAGGGACACTCCCAGCCAGGCTCTTGTACCCAGGGAAGAGTGGGTAAGTAATTCCCTCGAAGGAGAAGAGGCTGCTGAGCTTTTCTGGACCACTCACCACCACAGGAAAAAGCAGTGCCACCATGGAGATTCCACAGGGATGGGCAGTGACAGAGGTTGAGGGATGGACTGGTTCCTGCCAGACAGCAAAGCCTTGGGCTGGGGAATCCTGCCAAGGAAGGTTCCCAGGATGAGAATGCAAAGTTGTCCTGACCACTGTGAGCCTGATTCATGTCAGCTGTGGGCTGGAGGTAAGCAAGAGGACAGCCACTGTTGAGCAGGTGTGCTGGGACCCTGTTGGAACCCAGGACATTCCTCTGGCTGCCCTGGAGGACTCGAGACCCTGGCAGGGCTCAGAGACCTTGGCACAGAGTCAAAGACACCTGTGCCTTCAACTTTAACCCATGGAAACAATTACCAACTTTGTGCGAAGATTTACAAGCCACAAGGGTTTGAATGGAATGATAGTGAATTTATCACAGGGTGAAAAAGTAGAATTTTGGGGTTTTTAGCATGGGAGTTCAAGAGGTAAGATGGAGGAATCTGAGCATGTCCTATCTTTCTCCTTCTTTTTCTTGTCCTCCATCTTCTGTTGTGATGGTGGCACTTTTGGATTGGCTTAGAGTAGAGACAGACTGTCTAACATAGGTGATAGGTATTGGAAAATTATTGTAAGTAAGTACACGTAGTTCTTAGTATTAAAAGACAACACTGCCCTTAGGGTGGTCAGTGTGCCTCAACATGACCTGCTGGATAGATCTCAGCAGACCTGAAAAAGGATATATTAGATAAGAGAAAATTACCAGAGCAGAGGAATCCTGACTTCTTCAAGTGCGGGGCTGGGAAAAAAGACTTTTAATACCTCAGGAGCCATTCCAACAACAACAAACCCGAGAGGACCCAGCTGTGGGGAACTATCACAAGGGCAAACAGCTGCTGAGAAATCAGGGATGGACACCATCTAATTGTGTTTCTCTCCTTAACTGAGGTTCACAACAATGTTTGAAGCCAATAACCATATTGGAACCAAAAACCAGCAAAGTCCATATGCTGCCTTCCACCCCTTACCATGAAGCTGAAGGAATCAGAGCCACATGACAAGTTTTCAGTGTGCAGAATTAGCTTAAAACACAAATTAGATGATCTTTAAGGTTTCTCCATATCCAATCCATTCTATGTATCTGTAGAGTGGTGTGCTTTGATTTGAAGCACATAAGAATTGTTCTCCAGAGCTGCTGAATTGCTGATGAAAATGTGTCACTGAATTCTTCTGTGCTTCAGCTTCTTTCTTCAGTGATGGACAGATAGAAGGTTGATCCAGAATGGGTTGAGAGAGGATGACCATACTCCTAATGAGGTATCTGAAGCTAGGCAGGATGGATGCAGACTGACACTTGTTTATCAGATACCCTTTCTGCTCCACACTCTCATGTGTTGGGTTACTCTATTTGGCTATTTTCTCTTATAATCACTACTCCTTTTCAAAATTATCTCCACCAAAGCCAGGGTCCAGATGAGTTGTTCAGTGGGAGGAATACAAACCAGAATAATTTGGATTGGGAGAAACCTGTAGATTTCACCTGGCCCAATCTCTTCTTCCAAGCAGAGTTGAATTTGAAATCAGAGCATGTTGCTCAGGGCCTTGTCCAACCAAGTCTTGAATATCCCCAGTGCTGGAGATTCCCCACCCTCTCTGGATACTTTCTCCACTGCTGAACTGGGCTCACAGTGAAATATTTTTCCCTTGTGTCTCTTTAGAATTTCCCTTGTTCTGGCTCAAGCCTTGTGTCTCTTGCCTTGTGTCTTTTCACTGTCCACCTCTGTGGAGAGATGGACTTCACCTTCTGTCCATCAGACAGCTGTGGACAGCAGTGACATCTTCCCTGAGCTGCTGCTTCTGGCTGAGCAGGGCTGTCTCAGTTTCTCCTCCTGTGAGGAGGGGCAGTGTGCCACAGTCCCCAACCATCTTGGTGACCCACTGTGGGACTTCACCTGCTCTGTCAACATCTGCATTGTGTTTGGAAGCCCAAAGCTGGCCACTGTTTTCCAGCTGTGGCTCCAGCAGGGCTGAAGAGAGGGGAAGGATCTGCCTTAGCCTGCAGGCTCCAGCCTTGCAGCAGCTCTGGATGAAGCTGGGGAGGTGCCCTGCTGACTCAGGGTCACCTGGTGTTCACCTGCTCCTGCGTCCTTTCCTCCAGAGCTGCTCCCGAGCCAGCTGTGCCCCAGCCTGCACAGCTGCGTGTGCTGCTCCTGCACACCTGAATGCTCCAAGAGAAGTGGAATAAATATCCTGCCATGTCCTGGAGGCTGGGAGCAGAAACGCCCCCGTCCCGAGCATGGAGGGCGGATATTTGGCTTCTGCCACCACAACAGCTCAATGTGCACGAAGGCTCGGTGTGACCTTGTGTTAAATGCTGAAGCAAAAGTGCAGAATCGCTGCTGGGGAGGTTCTGTAATGCAGCACGTCCCGTCCAAGTTCTGCAGCCGTCCTCGGGCTTCTTCCTTTTTCCACTAGAGGGACCCAAATGCAAATAAAAGCTCCAATTTATCAGCTGGGGAAAAGTGTCTGGGGTCAAGGATACCAGCATTGAATGAAAAACAGTGTTTTCTCCTTTCTAGTATTTGTATTAAGGACTTGAGTAACCATTCATTCATTCTCATAGAGAATTCCATCTAACACCTGGGATCCCATTCCAAAACCGGTTTTTTAGGCTTGAATATGTCAAAAATAATAGCTAAAGTAGCTGCAGGCCAAAGAAAAACCTTGGCCATTGCTCAGTGTGTCCTTTTCTGGGCAGTGCATATTTCATTTTCCAGGTGCATTTTATCAGTGACCTCTCTGCTGTGGCTCCCTGACACTGATGACACAGCCTCTCTGATGTGGCTCATCCTTTCTGCCAGATGACAGCAGAACATGGTTTCTGATTCAGCTGACTGAGGGGATGGGAATGAAAAATCATTGTTCTTCACTGAGTGTTTGCAACCTATTAGAAAAACGCTCAGAGGGATGGGATGTGGATATTCTATCCCAGACCTTTGCAAAAAAGGCAAAAGGGAAAAAAAAAGCTGAAAGGAAAAAGACAGTATCTGATGTTTTTTGGTCTCATAATGGAAAAAGCATAGGATTAACTCTTCCTCCCCCCCAAACAAGACTGACTAACAAAAGCTGCTTTAACTTCAAAACACTGCTGATTAGCTTCAAGTCAACTGAATAAATTTTCTTCCTGGGGAACTGCATACTAAGGAAGGATGAGATAAAACCTATATTAAAAAGCTGAGTTTCTCTTTTTTCCCCCGTAACTTAGGGGAAAAAAAATGCTAAGCATGTGAGTGTGGTTTAACTTTATGCACCACTGGCTCTACAAAAGCCCAGTCTTGAACATCTTCTAACTACACATGTATTTAGTAGAGGATCAAAGTTTTATCACTGCCTGGGCTGCACAACCAGTTTGGCTGCAGAAAGCTGTGACCATTTGTCCTGGTCCTGCAGGACTGCTCAGGGCTTTCCCTTAGCACATGGTGGTGTTTGGAAACAGTTTCACTGAAGGAGGCTCGGAACAAAACACTCTGGGTTTAATGAGCGTCCACCTGAGCAAGCAGGATGGGAGGGGAGCAGGCAGCTGGACTTTAAAGCAGCAGCTGTTTGTGCTGGTGTTTGTTGTGTCCCTCTTGACGTGCTTTTCTGAATTGCCAGGCTCATATCTGTCCCTTTGTCACTCTTCTGTCACTGGCAAGTCTCCTCCTGCACTCCTCCAGCAAAGGCTTCTCTGCACAGCCACTTACTCCTCTTGTTCTCCCTCTTACCCAGGTTAAAAGGGGAAGGTGTCAAAGGTTGCCAGAAATGCATCCTCTGGGCAATGTCCTTCCTGTCTGCCACGGTATTGAAACCAAACCTCCTTTCTGTCCATCCTGGCAAGTCAGAGAAATGATCTCAGCTGGGAACTACAACCAAAGAAGAGGAGGGTGCCCTGGGCAGTGGCCCAGAGGCTGTGAAGGGGCAGAGGGAGGGAGGCTCCAACACATCCACCCTGTGCTCAGGCACAGATCCACCACAGCCATTCTCACCTGCCAGGCCCTCAGCCACAGACAAACCCAGACTGAAAATGCTGGAGCATTCTGAGGGGAGGACTTCGGGCAGTGCCTTCACACAGATCCTGCTCTCCTCCCTGCTGGCATTCAGACCCCATCACTGCAGCAGGGAAGGACTGGTGGGGTGGCTGATTTAGTACACTCTGGATTTAGAGGCAAATTCAATCAACAAAACAGGCATTTAGGGTTTGTGCAGTTTTTCTAAGTTTCTGGAGCACATAAAAATATATTTTGATGCCGGTGAGATCATTTTTGCCAAAAGAAAAGTGCTGTAAAAGTGTGATATGCAGTTATGTGATTAAGCTGGCAAAAATGCCAGGCCTCAGTACCCAGGCTCACTGCTTCTTCTTTTGTTTTCCTGCAGGTCTTTGTATTTCTCTTCTGCCTTATCATTACCTGTCCCACACACTTCTCTCATAATCTGCTGCTGACAGTTTTCTATTAGACATAATTTCCTGACCATCTTGTGTATAACTTAGACATGCTGTAAATTTTGAGATTTATGTGGAGTTGTATGAACTGTGCTCTTGAGACACTTGAAAGGAAAACATTGAAACGAACAAACTTGGCAGAAGAAGTGCAGTTGGAGAGCTGTGAGGTCAATCCATACGAGGTAGTTAAAGCCAGTCACTGTGAGTTGGTTAAGATGAAACAGGCCCTGAGCTCTGTCACTGCTTGGGACTGAGCCATTAGTGACTGTAAGTGCTATGAGGTGGATTTGGGTGGATGCTTGATAAGAAAACTCCCTGATTTGCAGCATTCTTGCTTGAAATTCACCAGTGTCTGGAGGCCAGGTGAGCTTGGAGAATCTTTAGCAGCCAGTACTTTGCAAAAAAACTGGCAGAGCTAAAACATTTTCAAGCAACAAGAATAAACTCTCCTTTGGAGGCATGCCTGCCCTCAAACTGGTTCCTGTCTCTGTTCAGTTTTGGTTTTTTGGGGGATTTTTTGGCCTTCCTTCCTTCCTTCCTTCCTTCCTTCCTTCCTTCCTTCCTTCCTTCCTTCCTTCCTTCCTTCCTTCCTTCCTTCCTTCCTTCCTTCCTTCCTTCCTTCCTTCCTTCCTTCCTTCCGCCACTTCCGCCACTTCCGCCACTTCCGCCACTTCCGCCACTTCCGCCACTTCCTTCCGCCACTTCCTTCCGCCACTTCCTTCCGCCACTTCCTTCCTTCCGCCACTTCCTTCCTTCCGCCACTTCCTTCCGCCACTTCCTTCCTTCCGCCACTTCCTTCCTTCCGCCACTTCCTTCCGCCACTTCCTTCCTTCCTTCCTTCCTTCCTTCCTTCCTTCCTTCCTTCCTTCCTTCCTTCCTTCCTTCCTTCCTTCCTTCCTTCCTTCCTTCCTTCCTTCCTTCCTTCCTTCCTTCCTTCCTTCCTTCCTTCCTTCCTTCCTTCCTTCTGCCACTTCCTTCCTTCCGCCACTTCCTTCCGCCACTTCCTTCCACCACTTCCTTCCTTCCGCCACTTCCTTCCGCCACTTCCTTCCTTCCGCCACTTCCTTCCTTCCTTCCTTCCTTCCGCCACTTCCTTCCTTCCTTCCTTCCTTCCTTCCTTCCTTCCTTCCTTCCTTCCTTCCTTCCTTCCTTCCTTCCTTCCTTCCTTCCTTCCTTCCTTCCTTCCGCCACTTCCGCCACTTCCGCCACTTCCGCCACTTCCGCCACTTCCGCCACTTCCTTCCGCCACTTCCTTCCTTCCTTCCGCCACTTCCTTCCGCCACTTCCTTCCTTCCTTCCGCCACGTCCTTCCTTCCTTCCTTCCTTCCTTCCTTCCTTCCTTCCTTCCTTCCTTCCTTCCTTCCTTCCTTCCTTCCTTCCTTCCTTCCTTCCTTCCTTCCTTCCTTCCTTCCTTCCTTCCTTCCTTCCTTCCTTCCTTCCTTCCTTCCGCCACTTCCGCCACTTCCGCCACTTCCGCCACTTCCGCCACTTCCATCCGCCACTTCCTTCCTCCCTCCCTCCCTCCCTCCCTCCCTCCCTTTCCTTCCTTTCCTTCCTTTCCTTCCTTTCGTTTCTGGAATTGTGCTGAGTTTAGGACTTAGCAGTCACAGATGTACGGACAGACTGATTCTTCACCAGTAAAAACAAGCAAGTCATTCATGGTTTTGGGATGGGGCTCGTAATCCCAAAGCCCCCCAGACCTGCAGAGGCTCTTGGCATTGGTCCAGGTTGGTACTGACACAGTCCTAGCTCGTGTGCTAGGACTGGTCTTGCTTACAGCAAAACACTTCCCTTGCAGTTGGACTGTCTCAGTTCTCTCCTCACTGATAGGTCCCTGCTGCTGACTTTGCTGACCTGGGCAGGAGAGAGTGAAAGAATTGATGGTGCTGGTGACTGTCTTTGTCTGTGGAGCCTTTTTAGATGCTAAAATGGGAGGGGTTTTAGTCTCTAAAACGGAAGGGTTAAAAATCATCCATTTTAAAAGAAGAAAAATTGTTAAAATCAGGGTTTCTCAAGAGCCATGGCCATGCAGAAGCCTTGGTTTCAGGTAGATGAACTTGTGTTCATGTACATCTCTGTGCATCTCTGCCCTTGCTGGGTCAGCAGAAGCTCAGGGAGATTGTGGAAAGAGTCTGCACTTAAATGATTGATCATCCATCACAGATCCTTGCTAAAACAGCTGACAGACCTGCAAGAAAGACAATGTGAAGAACTCTCTTGGTGTGTCCTGTGGGTCAGTTCTTATACATGCAAGTGTGGTTGGAGGCTGATGGAGGCACTGGGTGTAGGGTGAAAGCTGAGGCTGTGGCCTTCTGTGCAATGCAGTGTAATTTGACAAGGCAGGGCTCTCTCTCACTTTCCTGGGGCCTACCCACCACCCTGCACATAATATCTGAGGCACTAAATTTCTTGTCTTCTGTAGCATCTCAGAAGTGGAGCTGAAAATATTTATCACTGATCCATTCAAAGGTTTCTGCTGAAAGAAGAATGTATTGAGATGTTTAAAGACTTGGAAGGCTTGAGATGAGTTATTCCTGCTTAGGTTCCATGCCATGAGTTAAATCTTTGGAGCAATTTGCATGGTGGAATAGTCATGCTGCTTTTTCATTTGCAGGCTGCAGTGTGAGGTTTTCCAAGATTTTAGGGTAGTTTGCCTTTGTCTCAAAACTCTAGATCTGTGAAGGTTTAGTACAGAAACTTCAACATACCTGTGACTGGTTTATCACTATGAAGTGCTTTTGTCATGGCCAGGGGTTTAGCTGCTTTTTTTGGAAAAAATTTAGCATGCATCAGACATCTCCTTATGTCAGGAAAGATTCAAAACAATCAGACCATGGAAAGAGCAGCAACTCAAGACACTCTCATGACAAAGACTTCAACACTAAAACGGCCAGTTTAGAAACACAAGGTCTGTTGTCAAGTGGTTTTATTTCTAAAACTGTATATCCAGTGATAAATATCACTATTTCACAATAGATGATATCTCAGAGAGAACAGCTAGATTGCTTCTTGGGGGGAGACAGACAAACTCAAAGGAAGGAAGCAAGCAAGAATCATTCTGTTTAGATTTTCTAATGTTCATCAAAATGAAACATATTTATCATGTTGTTGATTGCCAAGTAGTTATGTTTGCTTTCATTTAATGTGGTTACTAGGATTGTCTCCTTTTCGAGGGTCAGCAAATGAGAAAGGAATCTTTAATTTCTCCTTTGCTGTAATCAATTTAGAGCTTTCTCTTGATCTTACTGAGAATAGGGTGAGGCCAATATTAATTCCATGTGATAAATAAGTAAAAGAAGAGTTATTTGAAAATGGATTTTGAGCTGGCATTGTTCTGAAGCTCTGATAGAAAATAGTCACCGGTGACTGATGTGCTGAGGCCAGAACCATTGTATGTGCTGTCCATTATATTCCTTCTTGCCAGGTGAAAGCACAATAGTATTCCTGGTTTTGAGATCCTTTTTACCTACTGCTATTCACAGACAAAGGAAAATCATTGCAGCTTCTCATAACTGAATGCCAGGAGAGATATCAAAAATGTTCATTTTGTTGCTGCTTTAGATTACAGAATGTAATTAGTTGCATATGTAATAAGGCTACTGGTGCCATGAGAAAATGATTTGTGATTCATGAGAAAACTTCTTAGCCAAAAATATACAAAGATAATTGGGAAATGATTTTTTCCCCCTATGTGGCAAGACATGTCAGCCATATATTTCTCACCACATAATTGGCAGGAAAATAAAGCAGTTTTATAATCTTGTATTGTGCTAGAATATGTTGGTTACTGTAAACCTTTGCAATCACTCAATTACAAGGTTCCAAAAAGAAATGAGATTCAACAATAATAGTTCAGAACTTTACTCAGCTCCTAAGTACCTCCAAAGTTCTGAAAGTATCCCAGTTTTCATATCCACTCATCTATTACTTTTCCCCTGGTAATGGTGAGGCTAAAAGCAGTTGGCTCAACCCAAATGTTTAGGTCTGTGTGCTTAGATCAATTAAGCATTATACATGCATTGCCTGTTTGTCCAGAAATTTCCACAGATTAAACCATGGTCATTAAATAATTTTAAAAGTACTAATCTTCCAACTCAGACACTGCCAGAAGCATTTCCCATATTTTAGTTGAGTAAGAACAGTCTAATCTCTTTGACAGAGCCAGCCCCTTAATGTGTAGGAAGTTCCAGCTCAGTGCTAATATTGCCAGCCTTTGGATGATGCAGGAGGCATTCTCCTAGGAAGGATGTTTGGACTGATAGAATTTTGTTTGGCATTGCAATGCTTTGTTACCTGGAATAATAGCATGTGCCTTCATCAGGAGGACATTCTCATGATTAGCCCATAGAAATGTGATTAACAAGTAAATAAGATCTGTACAATGCATGTGGCACAGGGAAAGCTCAGAACTTAATGAGATTTTAGTAATTTAGATTTATAATAAAACTAGTCAGCTTGAGAATTATGGCCAACTGCAGCAACATAGGCTTGAAGTCCACAAGATCATCTGTTACAAAATAGAAATCATACTTTCCCTTACTAGGATAGACATACATAGTTATTTAAACTCACAGTAATACAGCAATCATTTGCTGGGCTGGCTGACAAGGGACCAATAATAAAGGAGAACTAATCCATCTTGGGATAGGGATAGTTAGCAGAAAAAGATTATACCCTGTTGTATATTATTTCTTTCACAGAGTGCTTGGTCTATGCAGTGTGTAGCTTGAAAAATATTAATTGAAATAGTGAGGGACTAAGATTATCTTGTGTAGGGTCCCAGCCTCATTAGCTGCTAAATTTGGAAGGTGTGGAGGGAGAAAATAAAGGGATTTCAGAGGCAGAAAGTGTTCAATGCACTCAAGTAGCACCCTGAGGATTTGGACCCTTGCCCAGCATCCCGCCCATGCAGCACCGAGCTGAGCCCTCTGCAGGGGAGGGATGGGCCCTGCTGCTGGAGCCCATTGTTTGCCAGGGGCTGGGATCCTGGGGATCAGATCTTCCTGCTGCTGGAGAAAACTGAAAACTCTGCTTCCCTGAGCCAGGACTGGGATGCAGGAGGGAAGAAGGGAGCACTGGGGCCACTTTCTGGTGTTATCCAAAGTGTCAGAGCAGTGTCCAAGCCTGCCTGGATCAGTGCCATGGGTCCAGAGAGCATCCATGCTGCTGGCCCTGCATCAGGCAAGGACTAAAACATCCAGAGCAGTGTTTAGATAGGGCTAATGTTTCCTGATGCCCAAATCTGGCCAAATTTTTCTAGGCACTTTAGCCTATGAACATGTGCAGGTGAAGATGAGGTGAGTTGATTTGCTGGAAAATTTATGAACAGCAGCTCAATCCCACGTGGTGGATCAGAGCTGGGAATAGAAACCAGGTTCCCAGATTCTTCTATGCCTATGCTTGGACAGTGAATCCATAATTTAAAAAAAAAAAAAAAGTTTTATGTCTGTGTCCATGCAGCATCTTGCAATGGACCCAGAAGTGCTGGTACTTTACCTCCTCCATTAACTACTGATAGATGAGCAATCTCTCACCTGAGATAGCAGGACTTGCACATTTGAAGATCCATCTCTGAATAAATAAGAAAAGCCCTCTTTTCTCTGATTTCTGCTTCATTTTTTTTTGAGTAGGTGGAAAGCGAACTCCTCAGATTGAATATTAATTAGGCCAAATAAAGGCAAACCAGAAGGGGGAAAAAAAAAGAACTGCTAGTAAGGATCATCTACCAGTCAGTGGTTGGATACTACATTTGGAGATTGTTTCTGTCTCAAAAGAGTTAAGGAAAGATACCAAGACACCACTAATGACTGTGGATGTGTACTGAGCAGTCGGCAAGCCCTGACTCTGATTTACTGAGGAAAATCCATGGGAGTCTTGGAGAAAGGGAAAAAGAACAACTTAAATTTCTGCTGTCAGAGCTTTTATGCCTTTATATGAGCTCCAGGAGATTTTTGGTTGCCACTGGTAAAATTTTTTTGATATCTCCTGATGTTTCTTCCCCCTCATCTCAGCATCATAGGTGTTGCACCCACTGGTTTTACCATGTCCTACTTCTGCCTTCATGCTGCCTCTCTTCTGACCTCCACCCATGTCTGTTATATATCAGGCCTCCTTAAATGGAACGACCATGCATTTTCCTTTGCTAAACACCTTTTCCTGTGCTTGTTCAGCTGTGCTCAGGTGTCACCACATTCTGGCTCCCAGGGGTCATTCCTTCTCCAAGAACCAATGATTCTGTATACTTTAAATTAGGCACTCTGTTCAACTGAGTCACTCAACTGAGTATGCTGCCAGGATCTCCCTTCAGAAGCCCATTCACAGCTCCTGAGAGGCACCTGGTACTGCAGGGAATTGCTCCTGGTCTTCATCTGCCTTTTCACTCTTGGTCCTTTATCACATCCACTAGCAGTTTGCAGATGTCTCATGTGTTCCATGGCAGCTCCCTTATCCAAGATCCTGTGTGTAGGCAGCTGAACTGAGGTCCAGACAGGGACTGGTCCTACCTCAATGCTGGAGGATGCTGATCTGCACCTCTGCAACAGCCCTGCCCTACCCTGCCCAGCCATGGACCCCATTCCCAAACTGTTGGATTTGGGGGGTTCCCAGAGGAAGGAAGGAACGATGAACTTGACTCCATGTCCTTAGAAGGCTAATTTATTATTTTAAGATATTATATTACATAAAAGAATACGATACTAACCTATACTAAAGAATACAGAAAGGATACTTACAGAAGGCTAGAAGACACTAATGAAAACTCGTGACTCTTTCCAGAGCCCTGACACAGCCTGGCCCTGATTGGCCATTAAGTAAAAACAATTCACATGAAACCAATGAAACAATCACCTGTTGGTAAACAATGTCTAAACACATTCTAAAGCAGCAAAACACAGAAGAAGCAAATCAGATAATTATTGTTTTCCTTTTTCTCTGAGGTTTCTCAGCTTCCCAGGAGAAAATCCTGGGCAAAGAGATTTTTCAGAAAATATGACAGTGACACCTGTGAAACCCTGGTTTGCCTCACTGGTCCTGCTTCTGTCCTCATCCCAGGCTGTGCCCTGAAATCCCAACATGGCCTGGACCCACCCTGCTCCCCCAGTCAGTCTTTGCTGTTTGGTTTAAGCCAGCGTTGGGTTCCATGTGTCAGTGAAAATAAGCTGTACTGGAAATGGCCACACCAGAAGTGTTGGCCTGCAGACAAGTACCACAAGAAGCTTTAATCACAAATCACACTCAATGGGGCAGCACAGCAGCCAAAATGGAGATAAACTGAGCAACTTTGGAAAAACATTTGGGCAGATACAGCAGCTGATTTATTATTACTCATTTTCTATGCACTTCATTGAACAGATTTTTCTGTTTATGAATTCTGTCTTTAATATTTGTATAATACTGGGAAACAGGCCTGGCCCAATCCTTGTATCCCAACATTCCCACAATTTTAGCTGTATTATGAATCTACATCTAATTTCTGGTTTTCCAAAAGACCCCATCTTTCAATGGAGTGAGGCAGCATTCCAGAGCCATACAGACTTCAGTCTTGAAGAGTTCCAAATGTTGAGTCAGCTCTGAATGTGACCAGCTTACAGCATAAGCTTCTTCCTTTTTTTTCCTTCTCTCTCTCTCTCTCATGTGTGTGCATGTATATGAGCACAATCCTGTGAGGTTTAATGAATCTGACACTTTGCTGCAAGGAAAATGGGCATTGCCAGGTGCAGTTTGGATTCATTCTCTTGCTGAAAAGCTCTGATCCTCTGTGCTTCTGCATGGGATTAAGTCAAGGTGAAGGGCAAGGCTTGGTTTCATAACACCTGAGGCACTTTCAAATACTCAGGTGTTTGGGTGGATCTGCAAAACATGGTCCTAGGAGAGAGGTGGTGCCTGAAAGTCATGTGGGATCTCCTAGAGTATTTCTGATGGCAACAAAGTCAGCCCTAGATCATTCCTGACTGGAGATGCCTAGTGTACATGTAGCCACAAGGGGACATTTATCTTTAGGTGTTCCAGTTTGGAGCTGAATCTCCTCCTTTGTGCTAGATGAAGCGGATTTGCAGGGCACAGGCTGGATCACCCTGGGGTGATGCTGCACAGGGATGTCCAAGGGAACAGCCCAGCTGTGGAGGGGAGGGTGTGGGAGTACCATGCTTGGCACGAGAGACTTGGCAGGCCTGTAATTCATTGTCATCTGGTACAAAACTCTGTTTCAATATGGGCTCTTGAAACTACTTAGGGAAACTGTAATGTGAGTGCAGGCCAAGCAGAAAAGTCAAGTGATGTTCAGATTAAATTGAGAAGCCATTGAGTTGTCTCTTCCTGCATCTTGAATGAATGGAGCTTAACAAATAATTTCTTAATGGGAAACAAATCCATGCATTGCATACAGTTCTGAAAATTGTCAGGCTGGAAGCCAAACAAAATAAGTTTTAGGATTTTCTCAGTTTCACAATTGTGTTATTACATTGTATGATAGAAATTGGGCTGTGGCATTAATTCTGCTCTCCAGCATTAAAAAGAAGAGGAAGTATTTCTTCCTTAATTGACAGATAACATTTCATTCATGGGGCATTAGCAGAATTAGCTTTTTGCCTACTGAAATCTTTTTTCTGTGTTCCTGATTTTATATGATTTAACTTTGGTAATAAGGAACTCTTTTATTTGTGAAACACTAATCTGTATCAAGCAGAGAAGAAAAAAAAATCACTTATAGGAGACAGGGAAGAACTGCAAACTTTTAAACTGAAGATTCAAATCTGATATTTAAATGCACAGCAATGAATATTTGGAATCACCCCTAAATGTCCTTTTAAAGGCTACTCACATTTTATGGTCTCCTTGCCACTGGGTTCAGCTCTTTGCAGGTTGTTTTCAGGTTCACAAGTCTGGGATGCTTCCCTGAAAGCAGGGAGCTTCCCTGAAATCCTTGTCTGGACATCACTGCTGGATTGGTGCATTAGTCTTATCAGCAAGAAACACTTTCCCTTCTGTGCTCAGTACAGTGTATCCATTTACTATTATTATAATTACTCTTTTCACCTGGACACAAAAGTCTGTGTTTGCTGTTTTGCTTTTTTCAAGGAGGGGGAAAAAGCCAAATGGCTGCTATGTATGAGAGTAAGGTGGAGTTTCTGGCAGACACCACATGGATCTTTGTTCTTTAGGAATGTGGATAATTTTGGCAAAGATTTTTGTGAACATTTCACACCACTTCAGTCGTGGCAGGAGGGTCAAAGCATCTTGAATAAGCATGGGTAGGTCTCATCTCCCAGGCACAAGAGTTTTGGGGGGACCTGACTTTTGCATCACTCTGTTGCTTTAATCAATGGCCCAGCCTTCTGAGGGTTGGCCAGAGCATTCCTCTGGCCATGGAGCATGGAGATTCTCTCTCACAGTCAATGTGGTGTGAGTTTGGTGGGGAAAATGGCTTCACTCTTGAAAGATATTGGCAATGTGCTGACATTATTGCATTATTTAGTAAGTGCTGCAAATTGCTCTGAAGACAAAATTGTCTCTTCCACCCTTGGGGAGAAATTAACCTGAAATGTCAAAGCACAATCATTGAAGCCTCTCTGCTCATCCTGTCACCAGGCTAATTCTCTGTGCTATTTATGTATGTTCATTGTTTCAATTTCTTGCTCTGCCTCATTGTGATAAATTGTCCATAAAATCAAAAAAACCCACCCAAATCTGTTACACTGATTTCCTCTTCCAGCACACTGTCTAGGGATGGTAGAGAAAGGTACTGATGAGTTGTAGAACATTTTTTCTTGTCTAAGTGCTTAACAGCAGCTGAATACCTTGCCAGAAAATATGAGCTATAATCTGTGGAATTGAACAGTCCTAGGGGGGGAAAAAATATCTTCTTTGTTGTTGTAACTTACCCAGACAATGTGAATGTGAAACAGAGTTTGAGGTTTGTTTACCATTTGCTGGACCTGTTCTTTTCCTTTAGCAGAGGCTGAGATAACTTAGCAAGCACTGGAAAGTCATGTTTGCAAGACAAGAATTTGAACACCCTCTGGAGCAGAGAACAACACTTGCTGCTGATGGGTCATTAGCAGGTTAAAACATTTTAGCTCTGACCATGTCCAGGGAGTGTGACTGCTTTTGAAGTGGTGCAGGGCTGTGTTCTTCATCACTCCTGGCCAATGAAGATATCCTGAGATATATTGCAAGGGACATTGTGTCAGACCCCAATTCAAGAAGCAGGCTGTGCTTCACTGTATTTTGATTTGTCATGTAGCCCCTGTTTAGTTTAGTGAAGTGATGTGTCAAAGATCAGAACTTTAAATAGAATAAAGACATTTTTTTAATTACAGGAACTATCTATGAGGTCTCTAAATGCAGATTTCATCAACTAAAAGCCATTTTTCTGCTTTCCAATCACATTGAGAAACCAAGACTTTCTAGTAGCATCACTTGAAGTTGCTGAGCTGTGCTATTTATGTGTACTGGAATGAATTAGGAGTTTCTTTCCAGGCAACCTTTTCTGACAAAGACGCTGATGATGACTCTTCTGAGTGGAATATCAATGCAGAAGAAAAGCCACATTCCTGCAGTGCTTCCCATGTCTTATCCTGAACTGCTTTTCCATTATTTTCTGTTTGTGCTTCAACAGCTGCCAGGCTTCACCAAAGAAACAACCACTGGTTAGTGCAGGGTTATTTGATATATGTTCAAGTGTGTGAGGGATCTATTCTGCTGTAAGGAACATTTAAATGCAAGATATCATATCTGGTTATAGAATAGCTCTGAATGTATGTTAGTTGTTCCCCAAGACATTAAACAAGCAACAGCTGGTGTACTTTTAAGATGAGCTAACAGATTTATCTACCCTTTAAGTTTTGAGGGCAAAGCTAAGTGAAAAGCCCTGCATTGTTATGTAATATTAATACTTAAAAATAGCACATATATATTTTTTGATTAAATAAACTCTGAAGTTGAGACACTGAGGTTCTGACTTGAATAAGACAAAAATATTTTCATTATGAAGCCAATTGGACATGGGAGGGAGCAGTCTCCCAGAGAGGCTGTGCCATCTCCAAACTGGATAAAACACTGAGCAACCTGGTCTGGTCTCATGAGTGTCCCCCCTTTGAGCAGGAATTTGGGCTATAAACCTGCTAAAGTGCCTTCCAACATGAATTCTCCTAGGAGTCTGAGATTCTATATACTTTGATGGTGCATTAAGATTTCAGTTAAGCAAGTTTATTTGTGCTGGTGTTGTAAAATGCTCTCCACAGAGGTTTTCCCAGATAAAAGATGACTTGCAAAAGCTGGATCAAGAAGATTATCTGGCCTGGGGTTTGGGACACAAATAATTAGGTAAGTATGAAAGGATGCACAGAACTCTCACTGCTTTAATAGGAGTTTTGTTCCACAGCTCTGCTCACCTGCTTGCCTGGTTAAAGGCTGCTGGGTGCTTGTTGGAGGGGTGGTTGGGGGTTACATTGCACATTTTTATAGCAAGCTTTCCCTGCTTGTTAATGGCAGGGTGGGAGGGTATGCAAGACAGGGAGTTTGTGGCCCAAGTGGCCACAGAGTTATTTTAATGCCCTGCACAGAAACAGCACCATTAGGGGTAGTGGTTCTGAACATCTCAGTGTACTGGTGCACTAAAGGGCTTCCTGGAGAAAATGGGATGGGGCTGTTGCAACTGGCAAGCCTGGATTTTAGCTGATCTTGTGGTAATGGACTTGGCTCATAGGACAGGACAGTGCTCTGGAGGACTTTCAGAGCAAGGAGACAAAAATAGAACAAATCTCCACAGGTAGATGTGGAGGGAACAAGGAATACCCATGGAGATTTCTACTAGAACAATAGGATGAACAAGAGAAATGCCTATTGTTTTAAATGGACTCAGAGAAATAAACAAATGTAGCAGAATATTACTGGACTCCTTTTAACTTATGCAGCTTGTATTTTTACTGCTCATCCTGAGTGACTCTTTGGTAAAGTCAGTGAGGGTACCAGCATTGATCTCACAAGAAATCCCATTCAAATTAAAAAAAATCTTAGTTTTGAAATATTTCAGACCACTCTCCAATAACAATTTTCATATTTCAAGTTCCCATCCCAGCTTTGGGATGGCTCATGGGAAAGCTGGGTGAAATGGCTGGCTCCAAAAGGATGCCTAAGCTCCCTTGAAGAGACCCAGATGGTTGTAACAGTGGATTTGCTTCCGACCCTACTTTAATATTCATTTATTTTAGCAGTTTTGACCACTTGCTTGGGAAGTTTCACCTCTGAAGTGCTTAGGCTGCTTTCAGACCCACCATCATCCCAGTCAGGAACATTCCAGGAATGGAATGTCTTACCAGGAATGGCTCACACTGCCTGTGATAAAAATACAAATGCAGTAAGGGAATGCTGCTACAGTGGACTTTTTTTTTTTTTGGTGAGGGTGTCATTTAGGGGGTGATTTGATGCCCAAAGTGTCTGAGTTGAATTGGCTCAGCAGCTGCACAGTCTTTGTGCAGTTAATGCTGCTCTTAAGTACCTGCTGACAATACTGAATTGATTTTCTTCATTTGCTTCTGCAGAATATGTTAAACCTTAAAAATACATTCCTAAATGAGACTATTCCTTTTCTCCAGCTACCCTACCCTTGTTTGAATTCACTACTGCTCTTGGACACAAGTAATGCATACAGTTCTTAGATTTCATTCCAGATTCTGGTCATTTACATGGACCAACTTCAGAAGAAGTTCCTGCTTAAAATGAAGGTCACCAAATCAAAACCACGTCTGTGCACATGAAAATCCCTCAAGCACAGTGTTGAGTGCCAGGCTGGGGGAGCAGCACTGCTCCATGCAGTTCACTGGACAGCTTCTTTTCAAGGAGGGTATTGGCACAATGGAATGTGTGTTGCTGAAATACATAAACACCGAGCTCCAGATGCAACGAGGTTGCCTGATTTTTCTCTTCCCCAATGTGCCCTGATGAGTTTGGGGTGGGATCCAGTAATTTAATTTGTGATATCTTTTAGATCACTACAACTACTCAAAAGCTGCAGACAGAGGCATATAACATTTTGTAATATATTTATTGAATGGTAATGTAAACCAGAGAAATCTATAAAGAAGGGAGGAAATCATATTCCCTGTCTGGGAGGTACTGAATTGAATTTTAAACCAGAGAACCAGACATGGCTGAGGCTGAGAAGGGAAGAGTTCAGCTAACTTTCCCCATAAGAACTAAATTACTGGTGAGACCATATGATATTTTTCTCATTTTCTGTACTTCTGACCTCCCTTTACAAATAGACATGCTCACATTTTGACAGTCTGCCCTGTTTTTGGAAGTATTTCCCTTGATAATGAGTTGTTCTTGCAGCTGGAGTCCCTTGCCAGAAAGTTCTACCATCTGATTGCTCCTCATGTGTGAAGAGCAATAGGGCATGGAGACAGTGAAGCTGTTTTAACTGTGTAAGGCAGCAGTTTCCCTTTTCATCCCACCATGGCAGCTGAACAGCATGGGATGAGAAAAGGCTCAGTCTCTGTAATGAAGTCAATATCTCCTCATCTCTGAAGAGTAAGAGGAATTTCAACCAAGAAAGCAGACTGGATTACTTTATCTTAATTTCTCATTTTGGTTTCTACTTTGTGTTTCTCACCATGTACAGTACCTGCCTTTTTTTGCAGTCACTGGGGGATAAATTAGCTCAAGATCCTACTTACTACTTCTACTTCAGCATTTATACAATTTCTGATCAACCTATACTTGACATGTAACCTACACTCCTTCTGAATTTGTTGTAAAGATTTCCATGGGACTTGTGTTCTCCAGACCAGATCCTGTTCTGTTATTTCAGTTTAAACCACAGCACTTGCACTGAAACCTTAACATTTTATAACTCCATCCACATCTATGAAATTTGTGATTCACTTGGAGTATTTTGGATTTGCACTGGATAAGTTGAATATGACTGTAAAGAAATTTATTGTGTAGATTTACTCCACCAAATAACCACAGTGGTTATAAATCTTTCAAAACTCAGATTAAATGAATTTATAGCCTGATGCTGATATTTTAAGGCACAAATTCTGGAAGCTGTTTTCTAATAGACCTCAGGGTTACTATTATGTAGATTTTGCTCATTTTTCCTTGACTGTAATAGGCAGACTTAATTTGTGTCTTCTGAATTTTATGTCATAAATGTAATTGTATAGAAACTTTACAATTGAACAGAGTGGGACCTTTGACTAAGAGGAAGCATAGGTTACATGCAGTGAAAGACAAGGGCATTCAGATAGTTCCTACCACTGTCATTCCTCAAAAGATAAAATTATCTGATCAAATATTTAAACCTTCCTGAAATGTCCAACAAAACTCTATTAGAGAAAATGGCAGTTGACTTCTGATTAACTTTGTAATTTTATAAAAGTTTTCCCCATTAATTCTTCACATAAAAACACTTAGCAAAAGGCTAAGTTAGACTAATTCAGGCAGGCATATTTTAAGGTAACACCTGTAATTTAAAAGTTTATAATTTTCTCAACAATGTGAAAAAAGCCTTTCGACAACATAATAAACACTCTAAGTCTGATTAACAGTCTAAGACACCACAAATGATTTCTGCTAAAGATGATGGGCTGACAGCCCTCTTTGATGCCAGCCCTCTGTGAGGAGCATGGTTTCAGTGTCCCTTGGTCTTATTCTGGAGACTTTGTCCCCAGGTTTTGACCTTGATCCTGCCATCATGCTGTGCTCTCTGTTTTTTGCTGTAAGGTATGTCTGTAGCTTTGGGAACAAGGCTGTGCTATGTAAAACCTGATCCTCCAAAGCACAAACACCCTGCCCTTGGTGAGGTACATGCACAACATTTAACTTGCACAACAGTTTTTGTCCCATAAAGTCTACATGAATAAAATGTATACATGCTTTTTACCACTCTCCTGGATCCTGCCCACAATGCTCAGACTTAGAAAGTCTGAACCCATGTTCTATCATTAATGAATCACCATGCATATGGTTGATACCACTTTAGCTGTGATGAACCTCAGCTTCTGGCATGAGTCACTCAGGACAGGTCAGAGAGGATGATGTGGACTTTGGAAAGGACAGACCCACTTCACCCCTCCACCTGTACCACACTGATAATTTTGAGATCACACATGGGTTTTACACAGGCTGCAGAAGAGTCAGAAAAATGCAGTGGTCAGGGCTGAAATTCACCCATCTGTGCCCTGATGTTGTGTTGAATGGTGTGGTGTCCTGCTGCCATTCCCAGAGCTGCCCAGAGGAACAGGCAGTTAATCTCAATCCACAGTGTGGAGACAGCCCTTCACTTGGCATTGGATCTCTTGGGAATGGAGTGTTCTTACTGAGGAGAAAAGGTCTGGATGATCCTGAGACTGACATGAGATAAATATTTGAAACATCTTGGTATTTATTTGCCTGTTATTTTATGGTAGAAAGGCCAAAGATCTAAGAATACATTTTTTTCAAGTCCAGACATAATCTGCAAATACAACTGAAAAGATTTGGGCAACCTCGACTTCCCTGCACCTACCAACAATAACTCCTTCCACTTGCACTAGGAAATATCCCTGATTGTAGTAAGGTGGCTGGAACTCAAAATCTTTTCCTAAAGCTTCCCATCCCTTACAGCTTCTGATTCTCAGTTGCAGATGGAATATTCTGGTCACACCAAACCCAGGCCATGTAAGCATGACATTTAAATCCTCATGTCCTGCTTGATTTCTCTATGGTGTTAGAGGTTCCTGTGCTAAACTGAAGGAGTTACATTACTTTGACATATAGGCTAAAACCACCAGTACACAGGCTATGATGGGATTTATATCCAAACTTCCGTTTTTGAATATCTGTGTATTCCAGGACAAAATGGGCCCTGATATGAATGAAGGCAATAAGCACCATAACTGAATTAAAACCCTTTGAAAACTGTCAAGGAGATGTCCTAGAAAACTGTCAAGGAAGTTCAAAGTTTACCATTTGCTTGTTAGCAGAAGTTTCTTGAGAGCACAATGTAAGTACAGTTCCCAAAGTAGTTAAACTGCTTTTTGAAGCTCCCACCTCTGGCATAGCTCAGAAAGAGCAGTAAAACTGCACTCCTGGAAAAGAGGAGGTGACCTGTGTTAAGCTTGCTTTGATAATAAGGCGCAATAGGAGTTCAGTTCCTGAGAATATATTTCAAACAGATCCTATCCCTAAAATTTTGTTTCCTGATAGAAAATGCTGTCAGAATTGATTCAGATTTATAGTGAAGTTGTCTGTTTATATGGTTGCAGTGCCTGAGGGCAAAATTATCTTTGTATGTGCTGTTCTGTAGAAACAACTTTTTAGTGCTTTATTGTTATCATTAAAGTGTGCTTGCCCTTTATGTGGTTAAAAATGTTTCAAGAAGGTACAATAACCGTGGAGATTAGCAGACAAGAAAGAAATAGTTGTATGTTTGCTTGTGCATGAAAATGCTCCTTTCCAAAAACCTTGTAACAAATCTTTTTAGCCATGGCAGGAATAGGCAGAACTGTAGCCTTGAATCAATACCTGTGGGAGATGATGACTAACAGACCCAACAGAGTTTTTTGTTTGGAGGGGAGTGCTTAAACTTCTGGAGTTGGTACCAGCTGTTCCTTTGAACAATGCTGTACTTATGATTCAGACCAGGGCAATTGTGTTGTAAGCAAGCAAAACTGATTATTTCCCTTCATATGCTTTCTAAAAAAACATTTTTAAAAATGGAAAGAAACTTTAGGTGGGTCTGAAAGATAGAGGAGCCTCTAAAGTACTTGTGAATCAGTTTTCTGGTGTAACTGCATCCACATGTGAAGTTATTGAAAACACATGTGACTTGGATAAAAGATTACATTTAAAGAAGGGACTAGAACTGAGCTACAGACAACAGAGTCCTGTGTTTCATCAAACACTGAGCTACACATTTTCAAATGTTTCATGTTAAGAGAAAATGTTTAGATGATTTTAAACAGGGCACTTCTCCATTTCCATTCACTTGCTTATCACAGACCCCTTATGAGTGTTTCTGTTACAGAATAATCCACCAAGGCCATTCATCTGGTTGCTTGCTTGGGGGAAGAAAATCGAGTTACAGTATGTTTACTCTAAGGAATGGTATTATGTATTTGTAAGGTTTTGAGCCGGGTGAGCCAGCTGGGGAGAAGAAACAGCAAACACAAAAACTTGCCTGAGATTCATTATCATCATTATCTTGTGCTCTGCATTTTCAGTTTACACGCTGATAATAACGAGTATGTGGTGCAAATCACATTAACCAAATCTCTAAGAGAAGCTGATATGAATTCAGACAATTAGGTATTTAAAAAAGGCTGAGATACTTTAAAGTAATTAACAGGCAATGCAGAACATGATCCAGTTCCATCTGAAAAAAGATGTTTCATATATACAAAACTCAGATCATGGTAACTGCACTGTAAATTGTTCATTAGGATACAAGCTGCACTGTATTTTAAACAAAAGTATTTTGGGGCTGGATTCATCTTTCCCTGTGTATAGGAAGTGCTTTTAGCATATTATATATAGTTAGATTCTTCATGAAGTGGATCCTCTGTGAATTTCTAGTCTCTCTCCAGCTATTCTAAGTTTCCTAATGAAGCATAAAGACAAAGACTACCAAAGAAATTTGGTATATTATTGGTCCAGACAGGCCTGGTTCTGTAAGTAATAGCTACAGGAATAAAGCTTGAAATGCATCTTTGCCTTTCACTTCTGCATCCCAGTCATGAAGTGTTTTTTGCAGGAGGCAGTGGTGTTACATAGCCTGAAACAAGGCCTGCACTCCTGACTTTAGTAATGAAGTTTTTCTACTGAGCCCTACTGGTAGAGATGTGTAACATACTGGTCCAGAATTACCAAATTATTTTAGATTCATGATGAACAGTGAATATGCATCAAGATCAATAGGAAATATAATTATTTTCACTACTGTGTTTGGCAATTTATTCTGTCTCAAGCAACTAATAACAATCTCAAAAAGCTCCAGTGATTGTAGGATGCAGCAGTAGCACCTCAGTGTCTCAGCCAGCCTGCTCCTGTTTAATAGATATGAACAGTCTTCCAAAGGTCCCTAAATACAGAAGTGACATTTGAGACATGAAAAGCTAGAATATGACTGAACCTTTTTTTAATTGTATTTTGTATTTTATAAGGAGACAAAACCTGACCAAGCTATTTTTCAAAATGAAGGAGATAAGCAGTGAGGACCAGCTGTGTCCTTACAGATTTGGAAGAAATCAAATCCAGCTGTGAAAGTATCATGCCAGCCTCTCAGCTGAGCTCTGGACTGCCAGGGAGCCAAGCTGATCTCATTCAACTCCTCTTGTGTTTTCACAGAGTTGCTCTCCTACCTTGTGAAGAAGGCTGAGGTGCAATGAACACCAATGGGAATTTTAAAGGAGACAGCAAATGTTCAAAGGGAATTCACAGGATGGGGACATGGCCTGCTATACAACAGACTGTAAAAGAGATAAATCTCATCCATTGCTCTAACCCCCACAGTCAAACACCTATTTATGTCACCTGACACAGTAATATCAAGCACAGGCTGCTCCCTGTGGTTATCTGGTGGCAGTGGGACAAGTGACACCAGTGTGGGGGCATGCCTGTCTAGTCACACAAATATTGTAGGAATTGAACAGTTTTGAGATTTCTTTCCTTTTGTACAATTTGGCTTTTAGACTCAAAAGTTATGAAGGAGAATAGATAATACCATGGTATAAATCAGTCTAAAATAGCCATTGCCTAAATTAGATGAAATACAATGAACAATGAACAATATTGCAATGCACTGATAGCCAATTTGTGAAGGTTTGGTTTCCAATGAGAGCTATGACACAAATGTAGACAGAGTTGCAACAAGAAGAAAGTAAACTTCAAGTTCTGAATTTCAGCTTTCCTCTGAACTGGAGGAAGAAACCATCCACGTATGCAGCACTTGATAAATTACTCCCTTCTGTTTATTATTAGCATTATTTAAAAAAAATCTGGTTTATGATTATTTGTTTTGGATAGCACAGTAATCCCTGATTCTTGAAGGCCTCCAAAGTGTCTATCATTAGCAAACATAACATTCATTAGAGGTCATTCTTCAAATCCAGAATGAATATTGCTGTTTTCCTTTGCCAAATGAAGATTCAGCTGTCAGAGCCCCAGTTTCTGCCACAGTCTTCTTCCTTAGTCTGGCAGGGCTGGGGGAGTTAATTTTTATACCTAAATAAATAATGTATGTATAATAACAGGTATTCCTAAAAGGAATAGGAACAATTAAAGCTTTATTAAACATTATCCACCCATCCTTCTTCATAAAGCATGGAAACAAAGGAAGGACTTGCATGTCCCTTACATTATCCTTGTCTGTACTGTCATAATGTTCTCTAGTCCTGATTTCTGCCAAATATCAGGTCTCACATATCTCTTCTGCCCAACAGAGGAGCTTTCTACTGGCAGTGGTGCTGTCCCAGGGGTACTTTTTGATGTTGAGTGTCCCATTAACATCACTCAGTGTTTGCATGTTAGACACCATGAGATGCAGCTGTGCAGCATCCAGCATAGCCATGGCCACACTGAATTGTTGCATATGTGGGGACATGTTTGTTTGGCCAGGACAGAGTGGAAAAAAAAGAAACATCACACTTTTGTGTGGTCTCTGAGGAGTCCCAGGGGTGCTCTTCAGAGGCTGACAGGGCTGTTGTGCCTGCCTGGAGCTCATGGTGTGGAGGGCATTGACTGCAGGGCTGGGCAGCTCTGGACAGGTAGGAGCAGGGCAGAGAGATGTGCTCTGTCATTGCCTGCTTTCTCCCTGCCAGGACATGCTGCTCTGCTACTTCTGAGTTTCAACCAGTCCTCCCAGTGTCTGTTGCTAGGGGATGTTAAAGATCCTGTAAATAATGTGGTCTACAAACAAAGGCTGAGTTGAATTTTTCAGCTTTTGAGTTTAGGGAAAATCATTGCCTTATATTCTGGCCATTTGGTCTGTGTCTATACCAGTAACTAAACTACACAAGGCTGGGGCATGGGGTGAGGACTGTCCTTCAATAGCCTATATTGTGTATTTGTTGGCATGCTTGTTTGTATGGTGTTGGCCCATGCAAGCTAATATTCTCCCAGACAGAACCCTGGTGTGGTTCAGAACAGGTCAGGCACTGTTTGTAATAGGAAATTTAGATTAATTTCTCTCTCTCTTTTTTTTTTCCTTTGGGAGGGGGAACACTGTAGCCATATGGATGCAAACTGTGTTATGCTACTGCATGCAATGCCAGAAAACAGCCCTTGTGCATTGTTTTAATCTGTTTAGATGTAGCTTTTGATGCCTAAGAAGCAGAAAGTTGCAATCTGTGGAGCATGGATCGGGGTCTTTTTTGACTTCCTCAGTCCCAGTGTTCTGTGGTACTAAATTAAATTAGGTGGAATACCACATTTTTTTGTCAAACAAACCTGGAACAGTTTCTGTTGCTGGGAGTTTCCCACATGTAATGAACAGTCTGGTATTACCAAACTTGTACCTAAAGCAGAACTCCATCACTAATTGCACATGATCTGTGTTTTACTAACAGATCAGCATAATTAGAATTGTGCTGCCCATGTGTCTTATGATGGTTAGGAATAAGTAAACTATCACTGTAATACCCTTTCACATTGCTCTCCTGAGGAGGTAAATGGAATAGGAGAGTTATCTGATTTGCATCAATCCAACAAGTGTAAAAAGTCACAGGTTAATGAAGATGCAAGCTAGAATGACAATTTCCAGTACTTTTGCATAGGGGAATAAGATAAATCTCATGTAAATTGGGTCACCTAAGTGGTAGGTGATAGGCAACTTTCCAGACCAGTTACCACCTCTAGAGGGTGATTCATGCCATGCCCAGAGAGGCAGGAGAAATGTATTGTGCTCTGCTGAACCCAGATTTTTGGGTTGCTGTTATCCAGGCCTCATTTATTCATCATTTATTTGCTCTTTTCTCAGCACTTTATATATTTCCTCTTCTGTCACAACCCTGGGTATTTCCTTCTCATCTTTCATTCTACTTACCTTGCATGGCTTTGTCTTACTCTCTGACAGCTCCAGAATTTGTTTCAGGACTCATCAGTCAATAGACAGTGCCTGAGCCTCCCCCAGCAGGGAGCTCCTCTTTCCAAGGAACCATCATTTTGTCCTCCTAGTCTTGCCTGGTTTAGGGTTAGGTGGATTGGGTCCTTCTGCTGGTTCACCTCCCCCTAAACTTTGACAAGCAAAAGAAATGCAGATAGATTGGTGGCTGCTGTCTGGATCCCACACCACTGTTAAGCCATTTTCTTGTTAAAGGCTTTTCCCTGCCTTCTATTCTGCTACAAACAGCTGTGGGGTGTGAGACAATATAATGAAAATAAAAGCTTATTTTAGAGCCAGCATTAAAAAGTCTTTCTCAATTAGAGAGGTCTTTCTCAATTAGTCCTTGGATTTAGAGATTACTGTTGATTAAAAATATCATTCCATAGGCAGAGCTGTGCTAAGAAATGGGTGTAAAAGAAAAGGCAGTATTTTCATTCATGAGCTTCCATGGAGAAGATAGGATAACAGGAACCTTCCAGCACATGGAAAAAATCAGTCTGAAATCTTGAAATTAAAACAGAAGCATCTAAGCCATTGGTAGAAATAAAATCCATCAGAGAAAATGAGCACTGTAAACCAGAGTAAAGGAAAAAAACCCCATATTATAATCCAATTTTTCCATAGTAATGAGGCAGGACAGTGAATGAGAAAAGGCCATAGGACAGTTGAATAAATGGCTAGGACAAGTGCTACAGCAAATTCATAAGGGAACTCTGCAAAGTGAAACTAAAGAGGGTCCCACCTTGGCCTTTTGTTTGCTGGTTGCCTGCATTTGTTGTTAATTTTAAAATACTCTTTGAAGAGAAATCAAGAAAAAATCCAAACAAACAAAGCAAACACTGCTTTTTATTCCAGCTAATATATAGAAACTCAGCAGAAGATTTAGGAACATTATGAATGCCAAGTAAGACATTATATTTGTAGTTTAGTTGGCTTTAGTGTTTTGAAGATGACATTTAAATGGCATATTGCTTCAGTTCAGGAGTGGGAGCATATATTTACAAGAAGACCTTAAACTGAGCATTCATTTTAGGTTTGTTTAAATTTCTTGCTCTCTATTTTTTGAAGGAAACAAAACAAAGCAAAGCACAGACTATAAATTTCCATTGAATATGTTCTGTTATTTTGTATTGCTAATGCTCACTTCAAATACTGCTTATTTCTACAGCTGTTTTTGGAAAGGAAAAAATAAAAGGCAAAGATTTAATTCCTCAAAAGGCAATGGCTTTAATTCCATCTTTCTTACCAGAGCAGAATGTTTGAAGCAAAAGGCTGCTGACAGTCCTCAAGTTTATGGTCTCCTTCTGAAGCCCTGGGAGACATTGCTTTATTTTGTTTTGCTTACTCAGGTGAGTAAACTCTTGCCATGAGCTCTTGGCAAGACCCAGCAGTGACAAGCAAAGGGTTAAGGTGTTGTGAGAAATGGTATGGCTGAAGTCCCAGCACACTGAAATCCACCCCCCTAATGGCAGGCTTTTGCTTGCATGTTAGCTTTACCTTAAAATCATTATCTAAAGGGTGAGAAAACCCCTTCAGCCTGTAAAGCAAAAGGATTGGCTGGAAATGAAATCCAAGCCACTTCGGTAGG
The DNA here is from genome assembly GCF_051311805.1 of Agelaius phoeniceus. Taxonomy (NCBI): domain Eukaryota; kingdom Metazoa; phylum Chordata; class Aves; order Passeriformes; family Icteridae; genus Agelaius; species Agelaius phoeniceus. The sequence goes on along the minus strand of NC_135265.1, from coordinate 142,704,025 downwards.
CCTGATTCCTGGCTCTGATTCATCAAGTGCAAACAAGCCATTTGCCATCTGGTAATTACCTTGGGGATAGAGGTGTAAATCCCAGTTCCCTAATCTTCCCCTCTTTAAGAAAACATTTTCTTCTAGGTGGTCCAGATGGCCAGGGGCCTTCAGACAATGCAGAGAGGTGACCAGTGATGGGCTGCTCCAGCAGCAGGAGGTCCTGGGGCTGGGAAGGCAGAGGAGGGAGAGAGGGAGGGAGGGAGGGAGGGAGGGAGGGAGAGCTCTCCTTTGCAAATGGATTGTCAGATGGCTCACAAGTGCCACACAAATCTGTGTGAGAAAGCTCCTCGTGGGATCCCACACAGCCCCGCATGAAGCACCCCCATCCCTAGGCTGGTGGAGACAGTTGTCAAGGATGAGTCTAGGTGCAGGCAGAACCAGCCAGCATGGTTGCTTTTTCTCTCTCTCTGTTTATTTATGCATCTAAACTACAGCTGGAATGTCTCTTTCCAGTCATACTGATCAAATGGCAGCTGTGTCGATCCTTACCTTCTTGGTTCAAAGAGATTGCCTTGTTTTCTTTAGAAATCTAAGCTGAAGGGAAGAGAACTCAACCAGGCATCTGAGCTGGCCCTCACAAGAAAGAAGAAACAACATTATTTTGGAGGCTGTTTAGTAATGATATCTGCTTCCTTTTGAGAGGGAGACTTCTCCCCCATCTGTGACTTTTAAAGTAGCCAGAAGCTAAATTAGGCCACTTGAAGATGAAGGCTTCTGCTCCTCAGATTCTGACCTGGTTGCTCACTTAGTCCTTGGCAGATGTCAAAGAGCTCAGTGTAGGTTTTAAGAGTCCTTTTAATGACAGCTTACTCTGGGGTGCAGGGCTGCACCAAGGGCTGCCTCCTGCCCTACCACTGCCCTGGCTAGTGGAGTATTCATTGGCTCTGGAAAAGAACCAAGGAAGCAGTGGAGCAGGGACCGCTTTTTTTATCCCCCTATGCTCATATCCCTTGTAAAGTCCCTTGGCTTTAATTCCAAAATCCCATGTTTTCCCACCTGGAAGCAGTCACTGGGCATGCATCAAAGATGCATCATTGGCATGAACTAAACTGAACTACCAGGGAGGCAGATAAAAGTGGAGCTGCAGCTGTCAGATAGGAAACCAAAGGTCCTTCACTTCACCAGGGTGTGGATCAGAAATTGCAAATGACCCAGCTTTCAGATTATTCCTCCTCTTCTAAAGGGCCTGCAATTGTAAAGAGGTGATCACATAACCTGCACCCACAGACAACCTTTGGAGAACCTCCACACCTCCAGAGCTGCTGCACAAAATCACAGGTGGAAGCAGCAAAGCACCCCTGGGCCAGGAGTGCTCCATGGGAGCTACAAGCAGAACCTGGGAAAAAGATACTGAGTTTAGAATGATCTAAAAACAAAAGCTATTTTATTAGATGTAGCACTGGGAGGCAAATTTAAAACTATTTAAAACTGTGCTTTCAGCTTCCTGATTCTGTAATGTTTCCCTTTTTCCTTTCAATTTCAGCAATTTGATGTAATGGGTGAGGGGTTTTGATGCGTTTTGGGTTCATTTTGTTTTGTTTCCTGTTTTTGTTGATTTTGATTTTTGTTTTTGGGTTTTTTGGTTTTTTTTCCTCTGCTGTGATGTACCTGGAAGGAGTGGAATATTCCCAACCTGTATTAATTGAAATGGATTGTACCTTTGATAAAATCTGTACTTAAAAGCACCAAAGGAACTCAATTTTCTAAACCTAATTATACTTTCTAAATATTTTGTCTTTTAAAGAAAAATTCTTCACTATGTGTATAATGCTAAAGATTGAGTAATCCCAATTAAAATTACTTAGCACCACTGCTATGCTTCTGGTTAGGCATTAACATCAGAGTTGGGATGAACTAAGCCCCTAAGTGATAATCTTGCTATTGACTGAAATGTGTAAATTTTGACTATATTTTTAAAATCTTGTTGCTATGCCCATATCTTTTTAGATTAAAAAAAAAAAAATGGAATATGGCAAATATGAAGTATGTGAGAAAACCTCCTGGTTCTCCCCTTCTTCAAAAACCTGTGAAAAAATTTAGGCTATTGCTGGAATTAGAACAATATTCAGCAGTAAAGGGTTAAGAAAGACTAATCAGAAAATGCTGAAAGAAACTGTTAGAATTACTCAGAATTTTTTCCAATTGTTTTTGCCAAAAAAATTATATCTTGAGTTTAGCTGCAAAACCCTATGCTTCAATACTTGGCAAGTATGTTAGATGTCTTTAAAATTTGCCATAAATTCACTGTTGACATGACAGCCTATTACAATAGCACATGCCAAAATGGATTTTCCCCAAGGAAAATCAGCCACTAATTTGGTTTCAACACTAGGTATTGTTCTTCTCTCACAGTATCTTTGGTTTTTACCTCTTCCAACACGATTATTGGTGTAACAATGGGTACTTGGTGGGTTTACAGAAGGTGAATTTTAAACCATGGCATCAGGAGATGTTTCAACTTTACAGAACTCCAGTTTTGCCAGTGGGAAGAGGTTATTTCCCCACTCTAGGCTGTAAAGCTCTGATATACTATATTGTTATTTTCTGCTCAATTCAACCCAGTTTCCACATGCTGTTTGAGGACACAACTTTCTCTTTTGCAGTTTTTTACAGAATTCACATATATGAATTTTAGGTCAAATATATTCTCCCTAACCTCACCATCTAGAATGTGATAATTACTAACAAAGCTAATGGATTTTCATGAGAACTTTCAAACTTCAAGTACAAAAACTTTCCATTTATATTTTACCAACCCTACAACCCAGTTTCCAGCAGTCAGCTATGAACTCAGTGGTTCATAGGTCATGGTTCTAGACTTCTTCTTCCCATTCAGTTTAATACTTTACAAAGCCCTTGCCTTTGGAAGTCCACGAAGGCACATTTGCATTTAGGAAACAATGAATATGCATTACAGACAGTTAGTAATGCCATGATTATCACTTGGTTTGTGAACAATCTTAATTTCTCTACATGATTTTTGCAACTCATTTACCCCTCTCAGAAGGATCACACAGTCTGAACTGAAAGGAGGGAACATGATCTTAACCTGCAGGCTTGTTAAACTGCACTGGGGTTATATATTTTGTGGAATTCCTTTGTATTTACAGTAACTGTCAAAACAGATTTAATCCTTTAAGGCTTCAAGATGTACATTTCTTGGCCTGTGTGCTGGGACATTTTAATACTGGAAAATTATGTATATTTTCCATATACGCCGAGGACTTCTTAAAAGTGGGTAAAATCTTAATGGGCAAAACTCTACTTATTTGGGGGATACCGTAAAGACTGAGAAGGCAGGAAAGAGAATGGGAATTCAGTGGTATGACAGATTCATGGCCCAGACATTGGGATATGGATTGAAATAAATATGGACACTGAGAGTTAACAACTGAGTGTATTTGAGGCTTTCCCTGAGCTCAGAAGATTTTCTACTTTCCCTACATGTAGCAAGAGCAGACTAACAGAATCAGTGTGGGGATGACTGCATGGCTTCCAGAATGCTCATACCTGTCCAGATTAGTTTGGGACTTGCTTGTGATAGCAAATGCCAAGGCATCTTCTAGAGCACAGAAGAAGTGAAACAAGCCTCATGCAGAAATTGAAATGCAGAAGGAAAATGTTATTGTGGTAAAAGGAAATCTGTGGTTTTTTAACATTGGTACTATTTGTGGATTAAGAACTATAGGATTTATTATACATTAAAAATCTTTTACTTTGCAAGGAAACATAGAAAGGATTTACAAGTTTTCACTTAAATGAAAAGAAACACAAATGTGTAACTATTTTTGTTGATTTCATTCTGAAGATGATGCTGGATCTTGTGGGAGTCAGTGGGACTTTTGCCATTGACTCACACAATGTAGGTTCAGGATATACAGTACATTTGCATTATAAGTCCAGGCTGTTATAATTAGAAGTGAGTTTAAAAGCTGGTATTTAACTCTGCATTGCAAATTTCCAAAAGTCTCATGTTGTCTGAAGCTGAGATTTTGGTTTGGGCCCACCTCCAGGGCAGGGAGAGTCTGATTAGCTGTAGAGTCTCTCTGAGATCTTGGTCAGCGATATTTTCATATTTTTGTGGTTTAGATGATGTATGATGTAGTATGAAAGCAATACTTTTCACTCATTAATCATATTTCAGAAAATGGGAATCACATGACAAGTAGAAAACCAAAGTATGAAAATGAAGACAGGAATTATGGTAAGTGAGCCAGTGCAAAAACTTTTATTGGATCAAGAAATGCAATCAGAAAAAAAAAAACTTGTGATGAAAATTTTCACAGATGTTTTTGTTCCTGTTTGATATTATTTTTTAAATCAGAGATTTATATAAGTTATTAGTCTAATAAACTAAGTAAAGTATTAGGTAATACTAAGAACATTTTTGTTCTAAAATCTTTGCAGAAAAACTATATGCATACATAAATAAATTTCTTAAACTGGTGTTGATAAATTTTTCTCTTGAAGATTACTATTATGTGGGATTTTTTATAGGGAATTGAGAACTGAAGTAAAATACATTCTACTGAAGAACTTTAAAGCTAAGTAACTGAAACTGTGCCTCTACTTACCAGGCATAACTTGATTTTAAAGTTTTGGGATTTTGCTGGAAATGAAAGGATTAAAAATAACACCCCACCACCACTGATGACAGAAGCAGCTGCTAGTGAAATTAAGTTCTTGACTATTCTTTTATGTGTCTATTTCTGCAGTTTATCCTCCCCACTTCTCATGAGTAGGAGTTCAGAGATTCCCCCATGCAGGAAAGGATGGATTTTAGCAGCCATAGATAGATTGAGGAAGTTTGAAGGGTTTCTCTTGGGGGTCCAGTCGATGCTTTTAGGCTCCACAGTGCTCCTTGGTAGTAATCCCACACTCTGCTTGTGCTCAAGGTAAAACTTGCTTTCTTTGGGTTTGTTTTAAGCCTGGTGCTTGCTGGGTTCCTTAGGCACCCTGAAGTGATTGCACTGTGACAAATGAGCAGTATTTTCTTCCACTTGGACATTATAAACCCTTACTGATAGTCTAGTCTGCTGTCAGACAAGTGTTAGCTCAGAATCCAGCACTTCTGTGATGCTTGGGAAGGGAAAATCTCCACAGATCTGCAGGGAGATGGGGCTGTGACTGGGGCTGTGATGCTCAAGTTTCACAGCCTGTGTGGAAAGAAACCTGCAGGTATGTGTGGGGATTTACTTTGGGAAACTTGGGAGCTTATTGTCATTTTTCTAGGTAAAATATGCAGCTTTGGAAGAGCCAAGTTTAGGAAAATGGGCCTAAACTGACATGTTAAATATGAGCATAATGACAGGTTTTGTGTTGTTTTGTAATGACAGCAAAAGCTGTGTTTTTCAATGGTGGATGTTGCCTTTCTTCAATTTTCTTCTCATTACTTGTCTTTGGTTGTGAACAATAAAAGCCCCACTAAACCTACTAGGAAATAACAGAAGGAGTCATTGTTTATGAGGCTCCTGAAGGCTGAGAGAAAACAACTTCTGGTGATGTAGTGGCTGGAAAGCCTGGGTAGGAACTGAAATACTGCACTCCCTGAGAAATGATGGAGGACAAAGAAAGCCTGAGATGGAAGGAGGAACTGTGGGTGTATGCAAAGCAAAGCTCTGAGCTCCAGGGTGATTTATTTATTTGCAAATACTGCTCATTAGGAGAGCCTCCTGAGATGCCCATCTCATCTTCTTGGGTGTCTCCACCCTGCTTGTAAAATGAAGAATGATGCATAAAGGCTGTAAAATGAGGAAATAAATTTCTTTGCAAAAGAAAGCCTAGCCAGGGTGCCTCATTGCAAGACATGCTCCTGGCACAATCACAAGGCCTGTAGTCACCAGGAGTGTGGACAACTTGTTAGGAAATAGAAGGAATCTTGAAGTGCTAGCATGCAATGGTACATGACATTTGCTTAATAAGCACTGGAGGTGTAACAATTATGACTTTCCTACAGAAAATTAAGTCTTAAATTCTGTGTGTTTGTCACTTGATGGATCAATGGTCAAAGTGAATTTAAGTTTCAGGGATGCACATATTAACACACATGTACAGCTGTGCTCAAGCTAAAAACTTGTATGTTAATCTTTGCTGTATTGTAGCAGTGGAGCATTGTTGTTGTGAGTTCCATGAGAGAAATCAATTAATTTTAGAATTTGATTTTACTGATACAAACATCTGGGTAGAGTGATCAATCATCAGATTTCATCATAACATTTCTGTTTTTAAAATATAATTGCCAAACTCACTTTTACAATGATTGCATGCTGGGCAGTTTTGCCTTGCAAAATTAAGGCTGTCTTCATCCCTTAGGATAGGCAAGCACTTACAACACTTCATAAAGCTGTGCCATGAAATACTGCCAAACATCAAAATTGGGCCCCAATTTTTTTTTCTTGCAAGGGAAACTGCATTCAAGTATCATTTGGCTAGCTATGAAAAAAAAAAAAAAAAAAAAATTGCAGCGCATATCCTTTGGATTTTATGAGTCTGAAATCCCATTATTCCACAAGGTAGGCTATTGCAGTGATGTGTTTATATAAAAACATGCAGTTATTCTTTTACAAGGATGCTTACTGCATTTTTTTCAGTGATTCCTTTCCAAAATAATTTCAACAGTTATGAATATCTGGCCTGAAGTTGTCTTCATGTAACAGCTGTATTTTGCACTACTACAGACTGGCTCCAGGGAAACCACTGTGGTCTCTCATTCCCAAGGCTTTAAGGCTCAGTTGATATGATAGACCACAATGATTTGGAATGAGGATTATGGTCTGTCAGTAAATAGCATGGTATTATGCATGTACCATAATACAGTTACTATGATTTTGAAAGACATATTCCTGGAAGCCTCAGTCATTTGTGTAATAACAACTCACCCCATGATAATTTATGGGTACAAAAGAGTAGGATTATGCTTTGGGAATGCAAACAGGAATTGCAGGTTGGAGATACAGAACATCAGGAAGCAGAGACTGCATGAATCTTAATGGTTCCCTATGCATTTTATTCTGAGCCTGCCTCTGTGTTCTTAACAGCACACTTCTGTAGCCCCCCAGATATTCAGGTTATGTATAAATAAGGGCAGGGTGCATGCAAAAATGAATTGCCAGAGCTTCTTTTCCTCTCAATTTTCCTTTCCCCTTGAGAAAAAGGTGACTAAAGGACTTTTAATCTTATCTTACTCATAGTTCTATTGCTTTTCTTTGGCTTTTATGCTTTTATGCTGAACATAAGAAGGAACTTCTATATTTCCAGGTGATTTTTTCCCAAATTTCCACTTAGAGAAGTCAGAAACAAAACTGTATGTGGCAGATGGTGGCTTAGTAAGATTTAACCATAGTAGAGGGAAGGTTAAGATTCTTAGAACAAGCAGAAGCTCTAGGGCATTATGTTTCATTTGTAACATCCATATATATTGCTGATATATTTTTGAGAGTGATCTCATGGCTCATTGACACCAGTAATTTTCTAACTTTAGTTTTTAAGGATGCTTTCCTCCATAAGATGGGAAATGTCTATTGATGTACCACAAGGGTGCTTTACAGAGAGGATATAAGGCAATAGAAGAAATATTAGGAAAAAGGAAGCTTCAGCCATTCTTTTCTCTGTTCAAAGAAGGAATGAACAGGAGGTCTGACTTGTTTACGGGAAAAAAAAGAAAAGAAGGAAGGAGAATTCAAAATAGAAAATAATTGTGGTTGTGGATGAAAGCAGGATTTTGGCTGGAGCCATAATCAGAAGGCAAGTTCACTACCAAGCCCTAGCAAGGGAACCTTTCTTACTTTCTTAAGCACACTGGCTCTTACTTCCTTCTATGGTTGGAAAGCAACAGTGTTTGCAGAGTCTTGGTGCTGAGTTTCCATAAACAGAAAGAAGAAATAATTATTTTCAACCTACATAAATTTTTGTGTAGGAAGAAACAAATCTAGAAAATAGGGCATGATGTGCAAATGAGAGCTGAGCATTTAACTGTGTCTTGTCTGCAACCCTCTGCCCAGCACTGGGTGAAAATATGGCTGTTTCTGCCCTCAGTAGAGATCTGTATAGAAAAGAGGTCAACCTCACATCTCAGCTCTTAACAGGCTCTTAGGCATGCAAACAGTCTTAAGGACTAGAAAGCTAAACTCACTGCACTCAGCTACAGTTCAGCCAGAGAGAATGGTGCTCCACGTGATTTATGAGACATTGTGTGTGGTAAGTGAGTGTGCTAATGTATTTTTTCACTCCATATTTATTGCCTGGCTAGGCTTCCCTTGTTCTGACCATGTGCTCGTTTCTGACAGATCAGGAAAGTCATAATAAGCAACTGCTCCTTTTCTACAAACACTCTTGCATTTGGAGCCTTGCAAGGTCAATCTTCCCTCTATTTCTCTTCCCATGGTACAATGCCATGGAAGAGGCGAGGCTGAGACAGGCAGAAATTGTGGCCCATTTTAGAGATGATGGAGCATAGAGTGAAATGTTCACCCTCTTTGATAGAAAACTCTTATTTGTTTTCCACAGCAGAAAATGGATGTAAAACAAAAGCTAGTGCTGTGTTAGGCTAAATTGTTTCTCTGGAGAAGCAGCTAATGGAAGCAGAGAAGTGCAAAAAAATATCAGAACAGCTGAGCCTTCAGTGACACAGCCACAGTCAATGCAATCAACAGAAAAGAACAAGGCTGTAAAGAATGACAATCTTTGCTAAACCAATCATCCTCTGAAATACTTCTTATGGTAAAGGCTGGGCCTTGGGTTGTGTATTATGGATTTAGGCTTGATCTCCTATGATAGATTGTGGCACTAAATCTTCTTCTGAGGTTATCTTGAAATATTTGGCTGTGCCTAAATTGTGTTTAACCTGAGACCAGAGCTGCTGTGCAGTGGTCCCTTACTGCCATAGCATCAGCACAGTCAAAAATAAAGATGCAGTAAACTCAATGCAATCAGTCAGACTGATCAAACTCTAATGATAAATATGCACCCATTCTTCTATATGCATGGAGATCTGCTCACATGTAGGTGTTATTTCCTCCCCAAAGCCCCAGTGCCCCATCTCATCAATCATTTGATGCTACCAATGTAAGGTGCCTTTGTGAGATGCAGGCAGTGTTTCTTGCCTGTAATCACCACACTTAAAATATATTGTGAGGACACATGTTCCATTTGGGAGCAGCAGAGGTGAGCTCATCAAGGCTTGTGGGTCACAGTTGCTGTTTCTTTGGCTGTACATTCTTCACCAAGAAAGAGCTCTGAGGGCAGGTTTCTTCTCAGTATGAAAGTATATAGACTTTGGTGTGTCTTTGCAAGTGAAGTGTCCAACTACTGTTATAGGGGACTGAAATCAGGAGTCAGATGCTTCTTCTAGGGGCTCTTAGCATACCTGAGATGTCCAGGGTACTCTTGGTGTATGGCTGGTGCTCTGGATAGACAGTTATCTGTTCATCAGCCCTGTGTGGATGTCTCAGACACTCTGGACAACTCCAGTGGCACCAGAAACTTCTGCTTGGGCAACTGAATCACCAACTGACTCAATTCTGTCATTAAACTTCCAGGCACCCTTCAGCTATCAGCCAGCAGCTGTCTCTTACTGCTAAGGTGAGCTGTTCTCTAAACTGACTCAGTTGTTTCAGGCATTCAGTACCATTGAATGTGACCTCAGGCATCCTGAATTTTTCTGGCTGTACCTGTTGCTTCAAACAAGTAGGGGTTTCCTATAAACTTTGTGTTGACTCTCCAAGCCCACATGGGCCCAGATTTAGGTGCCTTTGATGGCAGAAACCCCCAGTGTTTAGGCAACTGAACTGATTATTTCTCTCTGCAATGGAATTGCTGGCTCACAAGTAAGTGTCTGTACTCAGATATCTGGGGTCTTATTCTTGAACTGCAACTTGCCTAGGGGTCAGTTTCTGAGTCTCATTCTCCCAGGATATGCTGTTTTTCAATCTGAGGCACATGATAATCTGTAGATTGTTCCTGACAGGTGTGCAAAAGATGACTTAATAAAACAGGTACATGAATGCCAGAAAGCTGAGCAGGTATGTGAAATTTTGAAATTCTCTGCATCAACACTGGAGATTCAGTAGGGCTCCACATGTTGAAGTGCTTGCAAAACTTGTATTGAAATTTTAGACACCAGAGAGTGTGGGTGTGCATGCTGTAGCCCTTCCCTTAACAAACTCTTGAAGACAGAGGTTTTGGCAGCATGGAACTGTTTTGCTAGGCTTAACTAACCACAAATAGTTATAAATGATAACATCAGAAACACCATACTGCACCATACTGTTTAGGCCAATGGTCATTCTAGTCTAGTGTTTAATCACCGGCAGTGGCAAAGAAGATGGTTTATGAGGAGAGCATTTAAGTCTAGACCTTTTAATGTCCTGTTTGGTTTTTTTAGCTTCATTTTATGGACCTGATTTCTATAAATTTGTCTAATGCCTTTGTGAAGTTTGTGTATTACAGTCTGTACCAAAATGAATGAAATCCATTTATTAGCAGACTGTAGTCAGCTGGCACCTTAACAACCATGTGTGTGGGTATTATTTACTAGTATTAATACTATTACTAGTATTTAAAATTCATATTTCAAGTGTGTCTTCTGACCTCTAGATGGTCACAGACTTAGGGTGCCAGGCTCTGTAAGAAGCTGAACTGCCCATAATCTATCTGTTGGGCAAGGGTTTGCTGTTTTTCATGTTCCAGGAAAAGAATAACATTGAAAGGGAATGTTATCTTTGTGATTTGGAATAGCTTTTTTCACATGATAAAAGGAAAAACATGAATGCTTTTATTTTAAAAATGTTTGAGTGGAACCTTTGTTAATGTTGTGAAACAGTGGTAACTCTGAGTCACAAAGCACTTAGTTGAGATACTATACACTTGCAATTTGTATCAAGTCCCTCCTTCTGTTTTCTTTTTTGTCTGCCCCCATTTTTCATGTTGACTTGACAGGGTCAGGATGTAGTCTCAGAAATGGAGCATTTATCTTGCAGTGATAAACTTTATGCCTTTAATGTTACCTTTCAAATGTAACAGAAGTTGGACAAATTGTCTGGGTTGTTTCAGGGTTTATTTGTTGTAGTGCTTGCTGGTTATGAGCATTCCCTGTTTATTTCACACAGCTACTGAATTCCAATTCCTTAAAGCTATTTAGTCAGCTATTTATTTCAACAGGACCAGACACCTGCTGAGAATTATGCACATGCTCAGATGTTCTTCTGAATCAGTCTTTGCTTGGAGACCTGTCAGGAGCAACCTTTATTGGTTGGACAACCTTTATTTAGGGGGTAACTGAAAATGACTTATGATTATATCTAAGTCAGATCCCTATGTATTTATGTACTACACTGTGTAAGGCAATTTGTCCTAACTCTGGCTGTCTGCATCCTTGGTATTTGGCCATAAAAACATATTCAAAGCAGAGTCCTCTCTACCCTTATCTTTTTAAGTTACCCCTACCTGCTGCATTTTTTGAGTTTTCTTTTCTTGGTCTTGGAGGCTAGCAAAATCTCACAACATCCAGCCAAAACCCATGGTAAATTTTGGGAACAAACTGATGTGTTTTCCTTTTTCTCATTTCAGCTTAATAAAATCTTCTCTTGTGCAGATTCTCAGTGAACAAGAATTTGACATTTTCCGGATGATGCAGGGATAAAAACTGGGGATCTGTTCCTTCTTTTTAAGTCAAAAAACTCATTTAAAGCCAGCTTGAAATTTTGCCAGCAGGAGCTGGACTCACACAGATTTGTCTGAGTGAAATGGGCAGTGGGAGGAGAAATGGAACCATGCTCCAGAGAGGCAACCTGAAGGGGCAAATTTGAAAGAAGAGCCTGTTCCTCTAGTCAAAACTCAGATGTGGTGAGTGTGGTTTCACAAACTCTGCATGCAGCAGAGCATCTGAAGGGCCTGCTCAGGTATCTTGCTGAACTGGTACCTGCACTGATGTCTTTGAAGGAAGAGCTGGTGATCAACAAAATTCTATGGTGTTGAAATATGACTCTTCAGGAGGCAGGAGTCAATGTGCCTCCTGCCTCCACGTGTCCATGTGGATCTGTACACAAGGCTCATGGGGTGGTAACTCCCAGACGAAGCTGCTGTATCAGTCTTAACTTGAACACAGCCTTTTCTCTCCTTTTTCTTGCAGAGGATAGAGGATGTGGCCTTATCTTGGGCACTCCCTGACTCCTGTCAGTTGGTGTCACAGTTGGAATGTTATTTCAATCCAATTTCATTTATCTGAAAGTATTTATGTGAGCAGATAAAGCATTAAGCGTTTATCCTAAAGTGCCCTGCTCCACTTTAGTGCTCCAGATAACATTGCCTTGTGCTGGAGCTGCCACTCAGTGGACAGGAAATCAATTCTCTCCCCCATTCTCTGCTTGATCTTTCATGGTGGATAATGGGGATGTGTGTGTGATGCTACTGACAGACCTCAGGATGCACTCCATTAAGAGGTTAAAGGGAATCTCATCTTAAAACTGTAGGAATCTGCTTTTTTCCCCCTGCTATAGCTGTATTTATTTGAGGTGGGGAGAAGAGTGGGACAGTTCAGACCTGTGTTTACTGTTTTTCTCTGACTTGAAGTCTGAGTTTAAAAGCCAGCAGGTCTCCTCTCACTCTTCTCACCTCTCATGAAGAGGTTACTCAAACAGGCCTGTCAACGTAGCTAAGAGAAAGTACTGTTCAGCAGGTTCTATCAAGACACTTCTATCAAGAACTGTCTTGGAGTGGAATACATGAGATTTATGGATTTGAAAAGCAAAAACCATGAACTGAAATGCAGTCAAGTGCTTTCTAATACTGACAGAACCATTTTTAGGAGGAAGCAGAAGAGCTGGAAATGAAGGAATGAAGCTGAGGCTGGAAGAAGGGGAGCAAGGAGAAAGATGTTTTTAGTTTTGCTTTTGTTTCTCACTATCCTACCCTATTTTTAAATTGACAGTGTATCAAACTATTTTTTCCCCAAATTGAGCCAGGTTTGTTTTCTTTTTTAAATTTTATTTTTTTTAATGTGACAATAATTAGTAAATTATCTCCTTGTTCTTATCTCAAGCCATGGGATTTCTAATCTTTAAATCTTCCCCTGTCCTGCTGAGGAGGGGGAGTGAGACAGAGCTGGGGGCTGGGTGGCCCCTGGAAGTCAGCTGTAGCTAAACCACCACAGCCATCCATGCACTCCCTGAGGTTTGTGCTAGCAATCTCCATAAGAAGTTCAGGAAAGTTAATTCAGATTTGTGGACTGAGAGATGGGAGATTAAATTAGATTAAATTGTCATATGCAATAAAACTTCTGGACACAGAGGTTCTTATGGCTGCACTTCGTTTTATGTCCCTGATACAGGAAGAAGGACATGACTCATGTAAGCTCTGGTGGAAACACAAAGAGGAAAACATGCCTCCCTACATAGGTCTGTACATATATATGTAGGAATCTTTGGCTTTGAGTTATAACTAGTGATTAAAGAAAAACAATTAAAAATATTGTTGTATGCAATCACAAGCTTAAGAAATATCTTTAAGAAGTGAACACTGATTCACCTTCCTCAATCATCTGAATGATGCCTGTAAGTGCCCTTTCGGGTCAGTGGAGAGAAAGGAATAATTCCAGCATTTAATAAATCTGATCTACCTCTTGGAAAAAAAAATAGGGAGGCAAATTTTATATGCTGCCATTGGAGGGCACACAGTGTCTGCAAGCAGAGTAAAGGCTTAAATGAATTTATGGACAAAAATGTTGGGGTGGTCTCTTCCATTGTCCCTAATCCAGAGACCTCGGACACTGGAGAGTACAAGGGCAGTGGCCTGCAGAAAATGCCCAGAGCTTTTCCTAGCAGCATCCTCTGATGCTGCTGCTGCAATCAAAGAGCTGCACTCTAAAGGATGTCTCCTGCCTGTGTCCCCAGGCATTACTCCTCCATTTCCAGCTGGCTCTGGGTACTGTTCCCTCTCTGGCTCACCCTCCCAGGTCCAACTCTCCTGTACATGTCACAGGGAAAACATGGAGACTGGGACATGAAGACAGGTGAGAACTGAAGAACAGACCTTACTAAAGAATAGACACTGTATTTTTTTTTTGTCTTTTACTCCTAGGATACTCTCTCGGGTTGCTGTGCCTGGAGAAACATCTAGATGTTGTTTTAATCAGTTATAAGGAACGATATTTTGTCGTACTGACAACTGGGAAAGTTTCCTACTTGCCAGCCTTGAATATTATACTCAGTCTTGAATATCTCAGCCTTGAATTTTTCTTCCAAAGAGTTAATAAGCACAGCTCTTATTACTAATGCTGTGTAAAGAACAAAGAGCCACTTAAGGGACACTCCTGCTTTATGGCCAAAACTAGAATAACTAGAGCTGAACTAAAGAGGTTTATTCAGTTGGAGTGGAAATAAATCTGGAATCATCCAGACCACAAAGGCCATACATGTCAGCCATTGCTCAAAGGTGCTGCAGTGCAGCTGGGGAAATCCTCTTGGTACAGAAACACAAATTCTGTAGTAAGGGCAGTTAGAGGGGTGGTATTTAGCTCACCTGCCTTGAAACCCTGGTATGTTGGAAGGAGCCATCTGAGCTAGTTGCTTAGAGGCCTTTTATAGTCAGTGGGAGAAATAGGTGCTTCTGAGGTGTAATTTGTCCAAGGTACTTCTCACTTTTCTGCTGGGTTGAGCCTTGTGGAGATGGAGGAGTCTGCCTGAGGGGTGTCTATGGTTTGGCCAGAGAAATCCCTACTCTGAGGACTGAGTCAACAGTGTGCACTGGATACAGCAAAAGTAGGGGGAGATAAGATAAAATGGTCATGGAAAATGGCACCAAGATTCCTTTCCACGTGTTGAAAAATTAATTTTTGGGCTTGCCATTTTAGGCAGTATTTCTGTTTCAAAATAAACATGTATAGAAAGAGGTTCATAAAAGGAGTAAAATAGCCTGAAAAAAAAATAAGGTTCTAATTAAAGCTGAGCAATTCTTTCTATTTGGCCCAAAGCTCAATTTTCTAATTTTATTTCTCCTAATAACAATAAAATAGTACTTGGGCTGAGCCCCACTGAGGTGATTGTTTGGGCTTAATCACCCCACCAAATAGAAAGAAATGTCCCAAACTTTTACTTGCTTTTAGACATTAATTTTCCTGCTGCAGTGGGAAATAGCTGTTATTAAAATGGTAATATCTTCTTTTCTGCTCTTGCTTCTCATGGTAAATAGATTGCCATATTGGGGACTCAATCTTCATGCAATATCCTTGATGCTTCCTTTTTGCCCTAGTTCTTTTGTAGATGTTTTAATTGTTACACAGGAGCCCCTAAAAGTGCACAATTGAGAGAAAAGGGTGAAGCTCTGGAAGGATTTTTAAGAGTTGAGATCATGACAGCAACTTTTGCCTGGATTTTCCTATGGCATGGAAATAGAGATGTCGTGTGAACAGTTGTCCTTGACATATTTTGAATCCTGCTGGCTTTTAATACAAAAAGCAGTATTTTGGTGGTATAAGTAAAATAAAATTTGCCCAAAATTTGTTTTGCTGATGTCTTATGAAATTGAACTGAAGAAACCTTCATCTAGAATTTTTAGAGTCAAGAAATTAAGCGCTGATATGAAGATGGGGTTTCTCTTTGGATTTTTTTAATACGGTTTTTTAGAGTTGTGTTTCCTGAAAAACATTTTTTTTCATAAATTCCACTTCCTGGAGTAAAAAAAAAATAATTTTGGGTTATTTCTGAACCCAGAAGTACATGGATTTAGGAATGCTGCTTTGTTGTCTTGTCAGATTTTGTAGCTGAAATGTAGCTGTAGTTTTTCCTTTCCTTTTTGAGCTGAGCTCCCCTGCCGGGCTCTCTTTGCTCACCACTCCCTGAAAGGTCTGTGGCATTGCCTCCCTGAATCTGAAGAAGGGAGGGGAGGAAGCAGATCACTGTGAGTGATGGAGGCTGTTGTGCATGTAGAAAAATGTGTTATTAGAAGAAATTCATTGGATGAGGATCAAGCTGCATCAAGATTGCTTATGTAAATAAATATTTGTTCTTCACCAAAGTATTTACTTTTTTAATCACTATGTCAGAAGTACATATTTTTCCCTTTTTCTCTAGCTCCATTTTTAGGTCATCATTCATAACAGGGACTTTTACACTTTCAGTAGTGGGGAAGGCAGCACAGCTCTCTCTGGGGCTGAGCAGGAGCCTGTGTAAAATATTATTCCTGTCACACCTCAACAATGGCTCCTTCTGCAGTAATGAAGTGGTGAACCTCCTTCCTTTTTCTGTGAAGAAATGTGGAATAACAGCAGTTCTTAAAACTCCACAGACCTTTTGAGGTTTCTATTGGACTCTGGTGAGTCAGTCAGGGCAGCTTTATCTGCATCAATCATTGATATCTCTCAGAAACATATTTTGTAGGAAACAGGCCAGGGCCAATCCAGTGCAGTTTGTGATGGCCAGCCAGAATTCATCTCAACACTGAGAAGCCCAAGGAGCATCTTAGTGCCAGATCTTAGTTCCTTAGAAACACCAGATGTTTTGCATTGACATGGAACAAATTCTATGATTCAGAAAACTCACTTTTAAAATCCAAGTCTCTTTGTGAATTAGTTAAAACTGTGAATTTATCTGCACTTCATTTTTGTTAATTTAGGAAGTCTTTGGGAGAGAAGGATAGTTGTCTTCAAGTCCTTCTGACTCCTAAATCCAGGTAGAGGGATCAAGAATCAGCTCCTTATCACAGTCCCAGTTGTTCTACAATTAATAAATGTCCTTAGCAAACACTATAATTTTTTCATTGGGAAACTAGTTATATTTGTTGATAACCAAAGAGGTTTGCCAAGAACTTCTATGCTTTGCTCTTCTCTAATTAAGAAAATTAGGGTGTGCTGTTTCTACATGACTGAAATCAAGACCATTCAATACATTATGTACCGACTTTCCTGTTTCTCACTAGAAGGATTCTTATAGATGCTTTTGACTGTATTATTCTTTATCTACCAGTTGCTTTTCCAGCATTTTACTACAGTTTGACAGACTAAACAGCTGTTTAAGTACAAGTATATGTTTTTCTTGGTCTTTGTTCAGAGTTGCTTTAGCTCTTGTGAAGAACTGATTTCCAGCTGGGAGCCAAAGCAGTTTGAAATGTCTGCAGCAGACAGCTGAGGATACAGTTTAATTAGCCTACTTTGATCTCCTCTATGGTGGCTGATGATTTACTACAGCTTGCAGCATGGTGAGCCAATTATATTCATGGTCATTATGACAGCATCCTTCGAGCCAGAGCTATTGTAGAAGTAAAATTAATTATAATGGGATTTTGTGGGGCCCAGAAGCCAAGATAAAGTAATGTTATATTCAGAATACTGCAATAAAGGAGGACTTCATAATCAAAACATTGGGTAAAACTTTGGCCGGGATGAGGTTAATAGCAAATCTCTTTGTTACTTTAGAGAGGAATTCACTTGGAGGCTGTGCCAGACATGGAGTAACTTGGGCAATTTTTTGGAAGATTTTAACTATGTTCTCTTGCTTGGGCTGACACCACTTTCAGCCCAGGATATGGTAGCAGTGCTGCTCTTCATTGCCTTCAGAATTATATTCTTTCTTATGGAAACACAGAGGCAAATTTTACAGAACATGGGTACATTGATAACTTGAGCATTTGTCTTTCTTTGATCCTTGTTTTTTACTGACAGCACTTCTAAATTATTGTCACCTCGTGCTGTACCAGACTTTAGGGGAGGACCTTTCCTGACAGCTGTTGTCCCACCCCACCTGCCAGGGACCACCTCTCCATGATCTGGTGCAGTCTCACTGTTTCACAGGCATTTTGGGTACATGAATCCCAGCAGTGTTCAGTTTACAGGTGGCAGCAAGTTCAGGGGAAGCCAATGTCAAACTGCAAGACATCAAGCAAATTTCAGATGCTGAAGTGCTGAAAAAGTGCAAACTTATCCTCTAAAGTCCAGCTTTGGGGAAATTACTGAAATGAATGGGTTAGATAAGCCCATAAAGAGGACCAATACAGTAATTTTTCTCTGGATGTTTATATATATTCATATAAAAACAATATTATTTTTGCAAGTTATCAAATACTATGCCTTCTGTGGGGAAGGAGAAATGAGCAAGGGAGGCTGAAGTAGGAGCTGGCTCTGCAGCTCACATGTAGGTGAGTACTCACCTTTGCCACCCAAGGAAAACAAGAGGATGTGATTTAGTGCAATTCCTGGCTTTGGTTTGTTTCTTGTTTCATTCAGCCTTTCTACAGCTTTCCCCACTAAAAGAGGTTGTTTCTGGTGAGTGCAGACCTTGCCTTGGTGGCTGTGGTTTGGCCTGGTGTGTGCTCTCTGCCTGGGCATTGGTGTGCTAACACAACCCTCAGTGTCCTGCAGCCTTTGCTGCAGCTGCACATGGCTATTTCTGTCCCTGTCCCCACAAGCTCTGCCAGCACCTCTCAGCAGAAGTGTTGGGCATGGAGGGGGGGTTTGCTCTCCTCCCTGCCTCCCACCTGCTGCTTATCAGCTGTCAGCTGCCCAAGATGAACCATTGCCTCTTCCGCTTCGGAAGGGAGCTGCCCTCACTGACCACCCTGTTTTCCCAGGAGCTGCTCTGTTTTATTGTTTCTCATGCTACTCTCTCCTCTTAGTTGCTGATAGCAGGTGGCTTAGCAGGGTTTAAGGCCAAAGATGAAAGGGCCATAAGGACAGAAATGCAGGAGTCTCCCTGACTCACTGCTCAGGCAGTGGGGTGGCAAGTTTTCCTCTCCCACTGTCCGGGCTGGACAGCTATATTGCAATTTTTTTGGCTTTGCCCATTCATACTGCTTCATTCAGAACAAGTGAAAATATCAAAGCTTCTGCCTTTGACTGCTTTCAATTAAATGCCTGAGAGGAATCCTTTGTCTTCAGCATTTCAGAGCACATGAGCAGTCATGGGTTAAAAGCTCCCTGGGCAGACAGGAGCTCTGAGCGCCGCCCCAGTCAGTGACCCTCGGATAATGGGGTCACTGGGAGATTTCAGAGCCATATGTTTGTCTCTGCCCAGGTGCTTTGAGGATGTGTAGACATGTGTCAAGGATATGTCAAAGCTCATGGACACTTCTACAAAGCTCAAGCCTTTCCAAAGTGATCCACTTACGGGACACTGCCCTCCCATCTGTGTGAGCGGGGCTCAGTGTGGCAGCTCAGACCAGGCTCCTGAAATGATTTTATTTACAGCTTGTATCTTTCTTGATGAGTGTTAAAGAGAAATATTACTGCATCCTTCCATGGCTCTTGTCCTTTAAAGGATTTAATTAAAAATTATTTTTATTACTATTGTTGTTGTTATTGGAGTTTTTTTACTGTTTTTCTTTTCTTGTCGTTTCTGGCAACCCTTGATGTCTGTGGCCAACATTTATCTTTTTTCCTATCAGCTGTTGGTACAGATGAGTTGCTGTTGCAGCACAGCTATACTGCATTGCTTTGTGGGATTGCCCTCTTGTTTTCTTTGGGTTTTACTTTTGCCAGACTTCAAGATAAGAGGAGTCCTCTGTGCACAAGGGCTGGCATTCCTGTTTTGAGGGTACTAGATACAATTTAAATGAATCTTCTGATGTGATAAAAGGAGCTCAGTGCACTCTGCAAAAGTTGCTGCCTGCAAGTGTCAGATTCACCTAAATGTCTCCATCACTTTGGGCTGAGCACCTAAATAGACAGGATTTCCAAATGTACCCAAAACCTGACTCCTACTGCTTATAACACATCTTGTGAAACCAGATCTATGGTGCTTCAGTTCTTAGGCAGGATTCAAGTCCCGTGCTCCATATAGGAGTGGAGCATTGCCCTTCATTTAATGCCTCCTATCAGCTTTTGACATGCCCAGATATCCAGCCTTGTAGGGGCTGCCTGAGTGCTCAGCACTGATTCTGGGTGTCACTCTGGGGATTGTCCTCTGGCAGTGTGGCAAAAGGACAAGACAGCTTGCCCAGCCTGGACTCAGGATCAGTGGTTCTTAACTGGGTTTGAAGCCCTTCCTCTTTACAAACAGAAAAATCTGATGGAGTTTTAGCAGGATGTAACTGCAGTTTTACAAAGTTAGCAAGTATTTTGCCAGCCTTGCCTGGAGGAGGAATAAGGACTATCACCATTTCCATAAACACCCCCTGCTCCTGCCCTGCTCCAGTGACAACTCTCATTTTTCATGTTCCTTGGAGACAGGGTGTCCCTCAATGTCCTCCACATACTATGTGAAAGCCAGAGATCTCCCTCCTTCTGCTCTGTCTCTTTAGCAGCTGGTAACTTTTGCAAGACCCTTGCAGATCCCCACCTCTGAACCTACTGCCAAATGTTGGTTGGAGGCTGAAACTCTTCATGCTGGTCCCAGTGAGGGAACACGGTCTCACAATATAATGATAATAATTATTCTTCAAATTAGACTTTGCACTCTGCAGATTTCCTCATTGCTTTTCCTCCTCTCTGTTGGCTGAGTGCCTGAAATAACAAAGCCAGAGACTGTCTGGAAGACAGTACTACATCTTATTTTAATCACCATAACTCATTTCTTTCTTCCTTTTTTCTTTTTCTTTCTATTTTTTTTTTTTTCAGAGAAAACTTCTGAAGAACCCCCTGGTTTTGACCATATTTTGTAGACCTATTGGATTGTAAAAGAACAAATGAAAAACATTCACAGGAAGGTGTTGTGAGAATGGGTAACTATTACATGCCTGCAAGGTGACAAATTCTGGCTACTGTGTGCACATGAAAGGAGTAGGAAAAGGAGTCTGGAGAGCTGTCCAAGAGCTTGAACTGGTATGGAGCCAGGTGGTTTTGCTTGCTGCTTGGGTAGCTCTGCAATGGGAAGAAAATTGTTCCTTTTGGCCTCTGCTTGGTGATTTGAATTAGTTTGATATTTTCAGGTGCCAATCCCTGCTGGAGGGGGCACCATTGTAAATGTAGAAGGGATGGGGAGAGAGGTACTCCATAAAATGCTTTCAGTCAGGAATACCTGGTTTTGTGGGATGAATGTACTATCCATTAGGACAGCGGTGCCAGTGGTTTTTGATTTTATTTCATTGGTATTTTTTATTTCATGGGGGTCAGTGTTGAAGCAGAACTAGCTCTAAGCAGTACCTTGTATGCACCTGAATGCTGTAGGCCCCACATTTCTCTTCAGACAGCATTAATGCTATGGCTGAAGCATCAAGCAGCCTTTTGGGTACAACATCTTGAAATCTCCCACAGTTAGGCACAGTTTACAGAAAATTTGCTAAATCGCCAAAATCTTTGTAGATCTAGCATGCAATCACCTTTATGCCAGATCCTTGCATCGTTTCCATCCACACACAATTTGGGAGTAAGCTACAGGCTGTCTGATTATCCCAGGGGATTTTTTGAGATCAAAGGTTATTTTTGTTTTGTTAAAGTGTTCTGTGCAAGTTGTTATTATCATTTCCAACAAGGAAAAGGCTGTGTAATTATACTGTCTGTCTGTAATTCCTGAAGTCACCAGCTGATTTGTTCCAGATAAAATCTGAGGGCCTCAGTCATGGTCTTTTTGCTTGGCAGCACCTGGGTAGCAAAGTGGCAGGTATGGACTGGAGGGTGTCAGAGCACTGGCAGCAGATGCTGCTTCTGCCTGAAGAGTTGTTGCAGAACAAAAGGACTTGGATTTAGGGTGGAAATACAGTCAGTAAGCTCTTTAGCACATCAGTGAATGTGAACAGGTGAAGTACCTTAAGGCCACTTTTACTCAAAATAAATGTAGAAATACCAGAAAGGACATGATAAGGGCAAGATAAGATATGGAGAATAACTAATTATTCTCTTTTTATTTTCTCTCTTCCTTGTGTTATATCATAGCATCTCTTCCATAATAGGATAAATATTTTCCTGTATCTGGTACAGAGATTCTGTTTTTTTCCAAGATATTATAAAACCAATATCATATAATGACTTTTGCAGTCTGGGCTATTTCAGACAATGAACACTTGTCAGTTTAATGGAGGTGCCAGGGCTGTAACAATCAGTGAGTGAATTCCAGCAATGTTTTGGACAGGTTCCTGCTTCCAGTTGGCATTCTCTCTCCTGTCTAATTCTCTGCTTGAACTCTTGCATAGGAGTAAGGCATCAAGCCATTACTGATTTTTAAAGCTGGTTCCCTTTGGCACCAGTTGCACTTCAGCTGACTTCTACAAACAAGACATTTTTCAAAGTTTTGTGGAAATTTGGAAGGAGTGCCCCATTCCTCCCTGCCTGTACTTTGAAAATTAATGCACTGCTGTATTTTCCTCTACCTGAACATGCAAAGTCTTTGCCTGTTCTGGAGCTGACAGTGGCTTCCTACACATGATCCTGGGTGCAGGTTTCCTTTCAAACTGTTTTTCCCTGTTACCTGATGGTATCCCAATTCTGAAACAAGCAGAAACTTGAGTTGTCCGACTGATTTATTTCTTTGTGGAGATAATAATGAAATGAAACACGCACAAGCCAAAAGTTTCCATAATTAGGAAATTAATATTTGTCTCTGACATTTTTATTTAGGCTAATAAATAACTAGGTATGAAAAAATGCTGAATGGCTCCCAGCAGCTGTGTTTAGGGTTGATGGTTTTGAGTGCCTAAAAAAAGAGAGAATTTTACCTACATGTGTAGGTCTAAAGCAAGATGTGTGTGTGCTGAGTGTCTATATTTAAAATCCTGGCCATTGTTTTATTTCACACATCTAATAGGTAGGCATATTCCAGCTGCCAGTGTAATGAATCTGATGCTAAGATCATGCTAAAATCATGGCCTAGAACTGATTAATTCCAGTTCTGTTCCAATAAGGAAATCAGAAGGTTGAGGTCACTTTCAGATCTTCGTCTTTCTGCTTGGTTTTGCATATCACCTTCTTTCAGCTGCCCAAGTGCTTTACATTTTCCTGTAACCATCATCATAACAATTTTCATCAGGGTGAAAAAAGGCACAATATGTCTGCAGCACAAACTAGAAACCTGTTTTACCCCACTTAGCAGACAATCCAAATCTACCCAAAACTTTATGGGCTGCCTCAATTGCTTCATGGACAGAGCTAATGGGGGGATTGGTGTAGCTGGAAAGGGTTGTGCCATGGTGCAAATGGGATGCATGTGGTAAAGTTTTTGAAATCATATAAAAAATTTTAATAAGATTTCTCTGGAAAATATTTGATAGAAGAAAGCTAGAGCATTGATTCAGAAAGGCTGAGATTGTAAGGTGCCAGAACAATCCGCAGCGCTGTGAGATTTCCATGGAAGACTTCCAAAACCTATGATCCAATCAGTAACATGTGACTGCCTCCTGCCTGAAGACAGAAACTACTGATTTGGGGTCCAGCTTTTCTTCCTGATTTCCAATAAGCCAGGAAGTGATGTGGGCCAAATGGTCAAGGGCTGAGGAGCTATTTTAATGAGGATCACAAGCTGATGCCAAGCCAGCATAGGGATTCCCAAGAAGTGGTGTGTCAGATGGAAATGTGCATATCCTGAAAGAGTTACTGCAAATATGTGGTGGCTTTGGAAGGTGTAGGTTCTGGAGAAACTCTGGGTTTTCCATCCTCTGGAGATAATCAGAACTTGACTGGAGAGTTCTCTGAATCCAAATTTGAATTTAACCCTGTTTTTCTGCCAGGTATGGGACTAAATGATCTGCAGATGTCCCTTCCAAAATTTATTATATTAATCTTCTTTTATTTTGTGTGTGTGTGTGTATGTGCAATTTCCTGGGTTGTCTAAGTTGTAGCCTTGTCATTGTGGTCAGTAGCAAAGTGCCACAAAGCCACCTATAAGAAAGTCACAAAAATATTTCTCCATAGTGGGTTTCAGATAAAAATATGTTAAAATGGGAAGGGGAAGATTACAAAAGGTTTTGTAAGTAGTCAGTTTGACAGTTGGGTGAAGGAGAAAAGGTAACTGAAGGGGGACATTGGGAGTTAGGTCACCATGTTCAGTCTCTGAATTTTCCCTATCACATCTCTACTGTAGTCACCTTTATACAGAGCACACATGATGTAATCCAACCAGGGCCTTGGGAGAATGGATGAGCTCAGTGCTTTTCCAGTTGTATTTTCTCTGGCATTGGTCAGAGTGGGGCATTTCTACAGCTGATATCTCCACTGGACCTCCACAGAGCAAAACAAAACAGCTTCAGGTCACCAGGGCTCTTTGTTGCACAAACAAATAACAGCTTAATGAACATTTCCAGGGCAGAAAGGAACAACTGGATCTGTTTGTTTGGAAATGTTGATAACTATGTTTTTCAGAAAGTCAGTGATTGTTGAGAGTGTCTTGTCTTTTTAAACTTTTTCCTTGAGATTCATAGGTTACAAGTTTGGAAGGCAAAATAATGCTGATCTAGAACAATGCCCCATGTAACACAGCTTGCAGGACTTCCCTGAATTCATTCTCATTTTCCCTCATCTCTTTTGGGAAAGACAAATCATGATGAAAAAATCCAGTGAACTGTGTTTTGTTTTTCAATAGCTACTTGCTTTTCTGAAAAATCTGTATATTTGTTTTCTAGCTTGTCTAGTAAGCTTTAAGCTATCAGAACTTTGTTAAACATCTGAGGAAGTTTCATCATATGCTCTTGTTCCTCATGGAAGTTGTTATTAATGGAATTAAATTATCACTTTGATGAACTGAAGAACTGAACTCTATCCTGCATGATCCCAGGACTACTTCAAAATTGCACCTGGTAGGGGTAGATGTCTACATTTTATGACTTTGGGTATATTAGATAGTGCAAGGTTCCTGCATCACTCAGATAATATTCACTCTGTACCAAAAGATTCTCCTACCCACCTCCTTTTTTTTTTCCCCCAAACTTGTGTGCTTGGTACATGTTTTTTAAGGTGTTTCCTTGATTGATTAAGATGCTTGTAACCACCAGAGCTTACAGAAATGGGCACATGCTGTGGCTGCTCTTATTCTCACTGGATTTGGCAGTTGTGGCCTATAAAGAAGGGCAAGGGGGCTGACAGGAGTGAACCCCTGCACTAATTTCAGGGCTGTCTTTGAAGGTGAAAGTCTTGCCAAATTTCTTAAACATTCAGGCCTTGTTGAAGATCTACTCAGACCTCATGACCAAAAATGGCCATTGTTCCAGGGCAGGAAGTCCAAAACCTTTGGGAATCGCTGTTGTAGCTCAGGGTGCTCATACAAAGGTGTCTGGGAACAGGAAGCTGTGTGAGCTTCTCTCTTACCCAGGTCTGTGTCTGAAGAGTTTTTTCCAATGCTTCAGCCAGTTTCCCAGATCTATTCTTGGAGATGTTATCCCAGTAGTAAGAATAACACATTTACAATTCTTTTAATTTATTTTTTCAGAAGAATTATTGCAGCTGTACTTTATTATTTCCATGCAATTCCTTAAAGTTTGCCTTCGGGTCTTGCTTAGATTTGCTTCTCAGCTTGTAGGAGATGAAGGGCACTTACCTTTGCTCTAGAGAGAAACACATGGAAGGAGGAAAACTCAGGCAGGGTGAGGAGCTCTTCCTTCTTGGCCAGAGGAACATCTCCTTTGGGATGCCAAGGGCAGGGCTGGTGGGTGGCTGTTGTTGGGGTTCATTCCTGCCTGAGCAAATCTGGGTGAGAGGTAGGAAGGTGCCCAGCAGCAGAAAGAGCAGAGCCTGGAGGCACAGGCAGCTTCTGGGGAAATGGGCACCCTCCAAAGCACTGCTTATAACTTCTGGGTTACCTCTAGGGCTATGGAAATAATGAAGTTTAGATGAGAAACCTTTCCTACAGGGAAAATTATAGAAGACAATGAAAAAAAAAAGTAAAGTATCGTTGCTTGAGAAATCTTAGAGTTCTCTATACTGGTGTCTCCCACTCCCCATTCTTTTTTAATTTGAGTTTTTTCACATAAGAGTTGATTAAAAAACCATAGCCAGATGGTGAAATCAGCATTGTGAAGAGGTGTCAATTGAAGAAAAATGAAAGAAGGAGGGGAGATTCGATGTTAATTTACCCAGGGAATATGACTGAGATTATTTCTGTGTCTTTAAAAATATGATGTAATTCTCATATGTTTTCCTTTTTTTTTTTTCAGTTCCTCATGTTCTCAGCTGCAGCTATAGGAATTGAAGGATGAAACTATTGTTCTGATCAAAATTACTCTGGTAACTTTGGAATTGGGCTGCTTTGTTGAGAATTTAGTAAAAATACAGTGGCAGTTCGTGTATTGGAGAAGGGTTTCTTGTTTTGGGAAGAGTAATTGGCATATTATGGAAATTACATTTCTCATATGAGTTTAGGCTTGTGTTCCATAGTGACAATATTTTTTTGTTGTCTCAGTGAAATAACCATGTTTTAAATTTGCTTTGTTACAGAATTAAAATACTGTCTTATTATTTCTTTAGATGATATAATGGAATGGAAAAATGATGAGAAAGCCTGGCATATGGTCATTCAAAATCAAATCCCCGTTTCCAGAGAGGATTCTGTTCATGTGCATGTGAATGCTGTGCCTAAGTGTGCTGAGCATTGTCAGATGTTCCTGAATTTCCTATATTGGAGTAGCACAGGAAAGGCTGCAGGGAAAGGAAGTGAAACAACTGCAGAGACAATACAGAAGATGTATGGACAACACAGAAAAAAAAGAAGTGTCAGAGGAGGGAGGTACCAGAGCAAGTACTAAACTGGAGCAAAAGCAAACAGAGAACAAACCCTGCCTTTGAAAGCAGCTTGACTTTAGGGTTCCTAAATATCAATAATGATTGACAGGGATCTTTAATTAGCCTTACCCCTGGGCCTTAAGGGTGAGAGAAGGGTATCAGGCACAGCAAGAGGTATGTGTAGATATTGGAACAGTGTTCAGGAGATGCAGATTACTGGGGATTGTGTTGAGCATTATGAGATACCCTAATTCATCTGGAGTAGACTGAAGGACAAGTGGTACTGATGACAGCAGCACCCAGGTATTCCAGGGTGTGAGTGGCCACAAATTCTTCTGTTGAAGTGACAGAATTCTCCATTCCAACCACGAGGAAAATCTTACAGAGAAACTCTCCAGGTTCAGGAAAATAAATAACTGCCTTAAATAGAGGAGAGAGGGATTTCAAAGTGTGGAAAAAGGGCCATCAGGAGCCATAGAGGTCAAAAGGGGGTGGGATGAAGTGCAAACTGCCAAACACACCTAACTGAGACACACCAGAAAAGGATGTTAAAAAAATACAGAAATTTCTTTAGTGGTATAGGAAGAGAAATGACTCTGCTATGCAGGTGGAATTTTACAATTGTTAAGTATATAAAATGTAACACCAAAATTAAATGATTACTTGGATTAAGTTTTCAATAGCAGCTACGGCACTGATGAGGAGGCAAAGTATAACAGCCAATGGGAAAGAAAACAGGAGAAGTTTTACTGCTAAAAACCTACAGCTCTGATAATACAGAGGATGGGAGAAAATGCAGTAGCAGCTGTGTAAGTGGATTTGCCAGGGTGTGTAGATGTGTGAATGGATAGGCTCCTGTTTTAAAAACAAGAAATGCAGTATGTCCCAGATTTCAGGTTTCTTAGGGATCTATGTGAGAAACACAGGCATGCTGCAGGATGGAGGGATGAACAGAGAGTTTTTGGGGTGGGTGAGCACTCAGGCAGGCAAGAGAGGAGGAGCACTCACAGAAAGGGCAGTGTCCAGGCAGTGACACTGTGCACTGTATTTGTATTAATGACAAGAGGATAAAAAGTAAGGAAGTGCTGGTGACATTTTGTAGTTTCTTGAAGCTGAGAGATTTGTCCAGTGCTGCAGGGCACATTGTTACCTTTGAGAAGAGCTGGGTGCCCTGGCAGACTGGAGTTACAGAAAAAGTGACACTCAACTACTCAACTAGGCAAAATTCAAACCTTTGTCCTTGCAAACTAAGTGAAACTTCTGCTAATAAACTGGGAATTTGTTACAGGTGTGGGCTCATATATCACTTATAGGATGCTCACATAGAGATAATCTGCTAAACTAAACAAACAAACAAAATGGAAACTTGTCCTAAAAGGCATTAGGGGAAATATTTTCAACTGACTTGTTATACACACAGAATCACAACGTAAGATGATAAAGAGACCTTTAGGTGGGATGCTCACTTCTGGCTGTGGACACTCAAAGCTGAGCTGTAGAGGAGGATTGCTAAAAATAATTGGGTAAAGGGGAATCTGATTCAAAAAAAATCTAAAAGAAATTGTCCTGTTTATTATAAAACATTGAAAGATTGGGAGAGGCCAATCCATAAGAGAGATTGAAAAAAACCCTAAACAGCTTTGCTATGAAAATGGGGGTCAAGTAAGTATAATGAGTATCTTTTTCCTGGAAAATGGGAATGAATTCCTAACCCTAAGAGATGCTGAACTCTGAGAAATCATTAAAAACCCATATGACTCTTAGGATGGAGCTGGCAGTTTCTGAAATGGTTTATACAATGCTGCTACCTACACCAGCAAAGGGTTGGATAAAGGACTGTCAGATGAAAATACAAACATAAGAAAAGTCGAGAACATTTTTTTATTATATCTCTGAAAGCTGCCAAATCAATCAGAACAATAATGAACACAATTAATTCCTACGGTTTGAGGCATTTATGAAGACTGTGTCAACAGTTATGGCAATTCAATTTTCAACAATTTAGTTGAAAAGTGAACTGTGTGACACAAGGAAAGAATGATGGATAACATTTCCTTTATCCAAAAATAAAAACCAAAATAATCTGCAATACTGCTGGCCATCATTACCAGCAATAAATCTCTACTTGTGCTTAATTATGCACTGACATTAGATGGCATCTTGTACACACCCTGCCAGCATAGGATTGCTTTTCACTTGGCTCCTGCCCCTGACAGTGCTCTCACCATGAGTGGGAATGAGTGCTGTGTATCAATTGCAACATTGTACACTGGCTTCTCCTCCTCATAGAAAAAAACCTGATGGGATAAATTTGTGTACTGAATGTGAACCTCATCTGATGTAAAAAATAGAAATCCTCACAATTGTAGGTGAAAAACAAAATTAATGAAGGAAGTATCAACATGTATCCACAAGCAGAATTCTTCAGGCAACTGAAATGCTGCTCTGCAGATTTGCTATCTACTTAAACAAGATTTCTCTATAACTTGTAGTTTCCAAAAAGGCTAATCTGTCCATAACATATTACATCTTATAAACACTTTGTATAGCATTAACAAGTGGAGCATTCTCTACTTATATTTTTTCCCCTTTCTAACAATGCTCAGTGCACATTTTGTGTTCATAATGTCTAGGTCTTGTTAAAGCCAGGAAAAAAGAGAAGTTTTTTCCCCTTCTTTGACTCCTGTGATATGACTTGCTCATAGCTTTTCCTTCTTCACAAAGTTCAGCATGGATTCCTCCCTTTTGAATTGATAAAACACAGCTGGTTATACTGCAAATATCAATTCAAGCTGGCTAATGGGTGAACTTTAAACTGAAAAAGGAAGACATTCAGAGAAATGTACATTTCAAAATGTAGATTATACCTGGACATTCTCTTTGTATTCTTTGTTCAGAACTTCAGCTTTTACATTTTTGTTCCTTCCTATATGCAGGATCATAAACACACACAGATTCTGTCTGCATGCAGCAGGTAGAGAGACATGTGCTTATATTTTCATTAATACCTCATCTCCTTTTGGGACTGCTCTCTTGTCATGTGCTTTCTGTTATGCACTTTCCCCCTCATCTGAAGACTTGTGTAACCTTTCCTGCTGCTGCTCTCAGGCTCTTCTGTTCTCTCTTTAGTCCAGCCATCCTGGCTCTGATCTTTCTTCAAGGCAAAATTTCTTTCCCCTCAATCAAAGTCACATTTTACCTGACTCTTCTCTTGTAAATTTGTGTTTTGGCATCAGGTACTGCTCACCAGGGTTGTCTCCAGGACATTGGCTGCCTTCTGCTTCTTCAAACATGCTGCCTCACAAGCAGTTGAGTCTTAGAAGCTGCTGTTCATTCTGTCCTGAGTTTCTAAAATTTCTTCTTTCCCTTTTCTTTTATTTTTTCTTCCTGACTCTTTTTTGGCATATTCCTTGCATTCTCTTCTGTGGTTTCACTTGGACAAAAAAAAGAAAGGATGCATGTTACTGACTGCAAAGATGTCATTATTGACAAAGTTAATTGCACTTTCAATGTCTCATCCAATTTCAAAGGTCTAAAAGGTAGCTGTCTTTTCTAAGGTGAGATGAATCCACCCTGGTTGTGAAAAAGCTATACTAGAAGGAGAAAAAACTGTTCACAACATTATGTTCCTTCTTTTCTTGTACAGAATTGCTATAATTCAGGTCATAAGGATTATGTTATTTAAAAATATATTAATGAATTTATCCCAGAAACTCTGGGATTTCCAGCAGCTCTTGGTAAAGCTCAGGACACATAATTGTTTAATGGGCTGTCCCAACTGTAAGATAAGCTCTGTGAGCACAGATGACCATCAAATCCCTTACCAGGCCATGTTCCAAGCATAAAGTTCTACAGTTTTGCCTTTCCTGTATATAAAAGGAAAAACATGCATTTGGAAAATGAGCAAACCATTTTAAACTATTTAATTAATGATAAAATGTAATATAAAATTAAGTACCTCCCTTTTGCATACTTCTTTGCTTTAGCTCAGTTGTATAAACTTCTTTCCTAATATTTTTGTCCATAATCTGCCTGCTACTATTCAAAAATTTCTGTTGGAAGAGGAATTTCCACACAAAATTATTTTAAATTCAGATACTTCATTCTCTTCCCTTTTGTTGCAAGTTAGGCTTTGCTGCATGCCTCAGATGAATTTTTACTTATTTTTATCTGCCAGATGATTTTGTAGTAATTTTTCTATGTCAAGAAAGATTATTTTACCTCTGCTCATATTTTTTTTTCCAGACAGCTGTGATGGAAAGGCTGAGATTGGTGTGGATGCAGAATGCCTGGGTGTGCTGCCCCTCAGCTGAGAGGGCCTC
Organism: Agelaius phoeniceus; assembly: GCF_051311805.1. Taxonomy (NCBI): domain Eukaryota; kingdom Metazoa; phylum Chordata; class Aves; order Passeriformes; family Icteridae; genus Agelaius; species Agelaius phoeniceus. Next base: position 142,673,098 of record NC_135265.1, on the reverse strand, counting down.
CCAGAGTGGTGTTAATGGCATCCAGATCAGTAGTTCCTCAAGACCCCGTGACATCCACCTGCAGTTTCATGATGTGCTTGGAAAATCCAGCTTGTAGAAAGGAGCTCAGTGCTATGCAGTTCTGGGATGTTATGTTTAGCCATTGTTTCCTTTGCTTTCTAGACCTGATGAGATAGTTCTGGGAGCAGTTCCAAAACGAAAGCTTTGTTGGGGTTCAGCAAGAAAGGCTCTGTGTTTCACAAGGCGGTTTTGTTCCCTTGTAAAATCCTAAGAAACTCACAGTAACAGCCTCAGGTCATGCTGCACACTGCATGATTTTCAGAGCTCCCTCTGGGAAGACCTGTGCATCATTTTCCTGTGGCAGCCAGGTATCAGTGAAGAGCCCATGCAGTGAGTGCTTCTGCAGACTGACACCACTCACAAGAGCAGATCTGTCTGCTTACCTGTGAAAGTTGCACAGAGGCTGGAAAACCTTCAAGCAACACAGTGTGATAAGTCTTTGCTGTAAAATACCCAGGTGAGAAAGTTAATATTAGTGAATACACAGTGAAAACCTGCCTTTTAAAAAAAGCGAATTTTGCAAAATTTTGTTTCAACACAGGCCTCTCAGGATGGTTAATAAGCCTTACAAATAGTTGGGAGGTAAGTCAAGTGAGACTCAAGTGGGTGCTTTTTTCATACTTACAGGCTAAAATGAGTCCTGGCTGACATTCAGCTATCCAGAAATACCAGTGGCCCTGCTGGCTTTCCTTCTCTGGGAACAGGTGAGCTCACTTGGAGCTGGCAAGAACCAGGTGTCCACCAGAGGAAAACAGGGCAGTTGTATAAAGAACTTGGCTGACACTGAGAGGAAAAGGGTGAACAAGGAGCTCTGGAGCCTGTTCTGTACTCCTTGGAGAAGATTTAATTCATGCCACCAATGACAGCATTTCCAGGCAGCAGCAAGCCTGAAATCAGTACAACCTTTACTTTATCTCACCACCAGTGGTGGTCTCAAATGCCTCTAGTGTGAGATAACCAAAGGTTCTGGGAAGGCAGCTGTTGGGAGGTCAGGCAGTAAAATATGAGTAATACAGGTTGAAAACTGTCTGCACATAGCCCAGAGACAGCAGCAACTGGCTGTAGGATTCTGAATCTAGCAATGCATTTCTAATTGTCACTTAGAGAAAATCATGCTGCTTCTCTTTTGGGGGGATTTCATCACGTTTTCTGTGTCATGACATGCAAACATTTGGTTTGCATGGCCTGTTTGGGTTCTTTTTGGGGAGGGGGGCACACAGAGATAGTTTTTGTGAGAAAGCACCTTGTCCAGCAGAGCCAATCCCTGATGGCTCCAAAGGTGGATGTGCCACTGGCCAAGGCTGGTCCAACCAGAAATGGTGCTAATGCCTCTGTGACAGGTAATGCCTCTTGATTGGTATCTAGGCCAATTACCTGTCTATCCTCACTACTGGTAAAAACAAAAAGAAGAAATGATTGTTGTTGGACTCCTCTGGGACACCTAGTTTGGCTGTGACACTGTGATAGTCAAACATTTTTTTTTTATTTTTGCATGTTCTCTTGCAGAGTCCTACAGACATTTGTCCTGACTGACACTTTCCTACAGAAAACAACCAGAACCACCATTTGGGCAGAGCTGGGGAACACTGGCAGCATCTGGGGAACACACTGACATCTGGGGAAGGCTCTTTCCTGCATTGTGTTATCAGCCTGGCACTGGGTCACTGATGCCAAATTATTTTAATTTAAAAAGGTAATTTTTCATACCAGTATCAACCATCAAGAGGGTAAACTCTCTGCTTGTCATTTTGTGCTGAGTGAGCCAATAGAAACATCACCAGTTTTCTGTTGCCCTTGTGGTGCCCTCCCCTTCAGCAAACAGCAGAGCAATGTCCAAACACAAGTCAGTGTTGTGAAGAAAAAGGAAAGCTGATTTGAGTGTAATGGTCTGTGATTTTTTTTTCTGGAGAGTTGCAATCCCTGGAAAGATTAAAAATGATTATGTCTCTACTACAGGACTGCAGAAGGGTTTAAGGGAATTACAAACCAATTTTTTTTTAAAGTAGGCCCTTTTACAAAAGATTTAACAAGCCTGTGATTTTTCTATTATTTTATTCTTATCATATGGTGAAATACTTTTCTGTTAGAGTGGAAATAAGATCTTCTTGTTACCATTTTTGTACTAACTCTCAAGTGGGCTGTGAGTTCAAACAGCAGGGCAAACAAAAGCACAGTGCTGCCTCTGGGAGGTCCCTCATCTGAGAGATATCTGAGGGATTATGGATCAAGTGAGCAGATTTACAGAACAAATCAAATTATTTCTCTCAGGAAAATTTCTGTCATAATCTTTAAAGTCTCTTTCACACAGTGGGAGATCAGGTAGGATTGTAAGAATTGTACATTCTCTCAGTTTTGGCATCTCTTTTTAACACTAATTTCATTTCATGTTAGAAGAACTTTTCTTTGCACAGCTGATCTCAAATATCAACAAAGTCTCCTCTGCTGACAGCTCTGTGCTGCCATAAATCACATGGTTATTGCACTTTGGGGATGTTTGAAGCTCAGTGCCCATGAAGACACATTTCTATATGAAAAACTCCACTATTTTCACAGGTAATCTGACAGATGGATTCTGTCTCCATAGGTATCAAGTAACCACTCCACCACTTAATCATTTACTATAACAATATACACCATGAAAATTTCCCAAAGGGAGGCTTCGATTTTTCACTTCTGAAGCCACACCAGAGGAATTGAATCTGGTTTTAGTATTCATGTCTTCTCATGAACTGTTCTCTGTATCTTTGTGCTCACAGATAGGCATGAATGAAAATTAAATGAATGAGTACTTCTAGAAAACAGACTGTAATAATGTACTGGAGGAGGAGGAAAGGGAATTAAATGAGGGAAAACTCTGAGTGACTTCTGGTGGCCTGGGAAAGAACTGTGGGATTCATCACTGAATGCATTTTCATTGTACCTAGGTTATTTATCTGAAGAGAGATCATGCAGAAAATGTTTTCTTGGTTTTAATATTTCATATCTGTGAGCTTCTACTACTGTCCAGACATGTGCAATGCAATGTTGACCAACAAAGACAATCTGGACTGGGCAGTTACCTGCAGGTCACAAGTTAATGTGGTGCCATTTGCTGGTCCAGGTATTATTTGACATGATTTTACATGCCTGTGCATGTTGTGAGTGCCCAGCATGGGATGCAGGGTGCTTGGGGACCCACAGTTTGGCTCAGAATTGTGACACCTCATGATGGTCCTGGGCCCCTCCACAGCTGCTGCCTTTGGGAGTTCTGGTCCATGTGAGCACAGGGAATGCTCAGCCACTGACTGCAGAAGGGTGAGGGTTCCTCCCTCCCTGATCCCACAGGTCAGTGGAGTCACCTGCAGGGTCCACAAGTCCTGTGGGAAGTGCTCTTGGCCCTGGGAAATTTCTCTTTCTCATGTGGAAGGTAAGCAGCCAGACCCTTAAATAAATTGTCTGGGTTTTTTAAAATTCTTTTATAATACCTGGATATTAATTTAATATTTTTAGTATCTATGATGTGTCAAGGCCACCTAACTATCATGGGGTGAGTTCAATGTCCTTTGTCATTGCAGAGAAAGACAAGTGTTCTGAATTTGATCTTTTTGCTTTGGTGACTCATGTCCTCTAGGACTAACTGCCTTTTTTGGTTTTTGAAAGCTTGTTTGTGTGAGCAGAAGGTACAAAGTCTCATTCTCTTGACTCATTTATTCTCACCTGGATGGTGGCTGTGGGAGAGATCCAGTGCTGGTTCCTGGTGCTGTCCACTGTGTTTTAGCCTTCAGGGGTTCACACCTTGTCACTTCTCACTGGAACCAGATTTGTGCCCAGTCATTTAAATTGTAAAATACTTGGCTTCAGCAGGAGCACATTTCAACAATTTGTTTGAGAACAGATTACAAGAATACCTTTCTCCCTTTCCCTTGCTTCCCTTGTGTGTCATCTGATTCACAAGACATCAGCAAAACCCCTACCTTACCTGCACATGTAGAGCTCATTTCCTGAGAATTTAAAAGCCACTAAAGAACAGTCACACACTGTTATTTTATTTTTGTGTTTTGTGCAGTAGACATTGAAATGCTTGGCTTTTCCCCCAGAAGTTTATTATTCCATTGTAAAAGTAGAGTGAACAGAGCTATTAGTTCAAAATGAGGGGCAAAGATTTCAACAATGAAATCAGAAAATTGCTCAACTGAAGGGAGATAAAGCCAGCTCTCCCTGGAAGCCAGCTGGAAGCCAGTTTTGCTCTGTAATGGAGTGGTGGGTCTCTGACAGGATCCTGCCTGTCACCTCCTCCAAGAGGTTTGACTTCTGCCAGGCTGTGTATGGTTCTTTGTGCCTGATGGCTTGGAGCCATATGGAGCTGCTGTTGTGTAGCCTGTGGGAGCAGGGGGATTGGCTCTTCTCAGTCTCTGTGCTGCCAACTCCCTCCTCTCTGTGCAATGCAAAAGATGTTTCCTAGCTTTACTCAAACCAAGACAATCTCAGTGGATGCAACTTGATATAGTGAAAAAGGCATCAGTTTTCACCATGCTCTTATCTTTAAATCATTTCAATTCTGGGCTTATGGAACTTATAGTAATTTTGACTAAAATGAATAGTATCACATTACTAAAATTTGTTTTTTGCACCACCTGAAAGAAGATTTGCAGAGAGAATGGAACAGAGGGAAAACAGGATCTACCTGTTTCCAGCTGGGAAAATGGACTGTTGGATGGGTGAAAAACATGATGGATCACCAGGCTCACTGGGTCTTAGTCAAAGTCCATTTGGTTAATAAGGCATGAAGCATAGACATGATTAATAAGACATGAAGCACTTCACACAAGCAAATTGGGGATTCACACTGACCCTGATGCTGGTCATATTTTCTGAGCTCAGCATGAGGAAAAGAGTGCAATTTTAGAAAGTATGGAGGAAGCACAAAGGTAGAAGGAGGGATTGATTTGCTTAATGGAAAAGATTCAAGAAGAATGGAAATTATTGCGATGTTTAAAAAAGTTCACCAGAAGGGTAGAACCTCTGCACATGATGATCCCCTGCACCAGTTGACCTGACTGTCTGAAAGCCACCCTGTGAGAAAGGACACAGGGCTGTGATGGACACCACATGGAATATACCAGGCAAAATGACACACAGGAACAAGGCAAGCTGCCCACTTGGCTCCATCAGTGGTAGTGTGGCCAGAAGATCAAGGAGAATCCCTGTTCCCATTTGTTTAGCCCTGGACAAGAGCTGTGGGCTCCCCTGCTCAAGACGAATTTGGATGAACTGGAGAGGCTCCAGAGCAGAGCTCCCAGGGTGGTCAGAAGCTTTGAGGAGAGGCTGGGACCTATGGACTGAGTTTATTTGATGCAGTGGTGGCTTAGGGTGACCAGCCAGCAGACCACAGCTGCTCCAGGAAGAGTTACAGGCATGACAGAGCCAAACTGCTCTCTGATACAGCATGAGGAATGCCCCACACAGCCTTTGTGGGAATTCACAGTGGTCATGAGCCAAGCACTGGTTCAGCAGTGCAGCAGAGACCCAGGGAGGGAGCACCACCCTTGGGGGCTTTGCAGCTGTAGCACACCTGACCTGGCATTAGCAGTAGCTGTGCTTTGACAGGAAAGCTGGGTTAGGAACCTGCTTTGGAGCTGGGTTTTGATCTTGCACTTACTGAAGCCAGCAGTAAGGCCCTGCTAATGGAAGGACTGGAAACTTTTCCAGCTTCACCTTTTAGCCCAACTGAAGTTTTTGCTGTTCCTTTTGCTCATGAGTAAAATGACTCTAAAATTATTTTATTGTGGTTGGACAGAGTGGTACCTCTCTTAAACTTTGCAAATCATGGCAACAGATTGTCAGGTTGGGAGACTAAGGTTTACCAAGTGCTAATGGCTTTGGAAGCAGAGAGAAGAGCCTGCATAAGGTGGGAGAGGCAATGAGGTGGAGGGGGTAAGACCTAGCCAGGGGAAGAGATTGAGAGGTATATAAAAGAGGCATAACTATAAAGAGGTGAGGTGTGCATAAAGCATAAATTGGAAAACCATTACTCTGAAACAATCATGTGAGAAAATTGAAGGGTTTAAGGTGTGTGTAAAAGGCTTTCCAACCTCACACTAGTATTTATGGCAATTGGGAAGAAGGACTTTTGTTCTTTTACATATCAGTTTTTTAGTAATTATAGATGTTCCTCTAAATTTGCCAGAACTATTCATATGTAATGACACGTTGCAGAGTTTCACAGGGATCTTGTGAAATATGTTATATTATCAGATTATACACATTACAAGTCAGTGTTTAATGCTGGCTCGAGGAACTTATCCTAGAAATTTGCTTGTGGTTACTGAACACGAGACTGGTTGAGGTTTCTGAGTGCTGTGGCTCTGCTCTGGAAGAGCCAATGAACTCTGGGAGCTCTGCAAGGCCGTCAGATGGGGAGAGACAGAAGGGCTGAGGCTGCCTGGGAAAGGCAGTGGCCCAGGGCTGTGCCCATGGCTGGAGCTGGCACGGCTGTGGCTGTGGCTATTGTGTGCCATGAATGGCTGCTTCATGCTAACCACTCTGCAATGGCTATTTTTAATCCCAAATTCTGACATGTGGGTTTTAGAACAGTGCTTGTCTTAAATGTGAAAGAAACCACAGAGCAAGGGACTAAAGGGCTGTTTTGAAAATGTCTGGAAGGGAAGCCACGCAGACTGGAAAGCTGCCCTGATAAAACCCAGCTTTAAAGAAAAAAAAAAAGAGGGACATCTCCCAAAGAAAAGGGAATAATCCTTTTTAAGGCTGCCGGCCAAAGTCATGGATTCAAGGCTGGGTCAGATGCTGGGGTTGACTTTAATTATGTATAATGATGTTACAATTTTAATTATAAAGTTGTTAATCCAACACTGCCTTGACCTAGATGAATAAGGAATATAGCTTAAAGAGTATTAATATGAAGTTAGGGATAGCTAACCAACACTTTCAGAGCTGAGAGAGGGAGCTGCAGCCTGTGTGTAACTTGTGAGTAAGAGCCATTCTGGAGTAGGTATGTAAATGACTGTGGTGCTGTCTAAGTTGCATTTTGGAAGGGAATCCCTTACTCCATCCTGCTGGCTGAGAAGCAGGCTGCAGGCACCTCCCTCTCATTACAATTTGTTAAAAATTAGTGACTTCTTCACACCCTTGCAGAAGTCTTTGTGAAATTCCAGCCCTGACTGAAAGGACCAGGACTGCAGCAAAATGAATCTGAACAGAGAAGTGTGGTGGTAGCATCGAGTACTGCTCAATTAAAAATTCAGTATCTCATTTCCAAATTCAAGGACATATGTCCTAATGTTGTGGGGTTTTCTTTCTCACACATTTATGCACCTCATTCCTTTTAGAAATGGTGTTCACAAAAAGAGATTTTTTTAATGTATAGGCTGTCTGAAAAGTTATATTTGTCTATTCAAGTAGCTTAGCTGAGGCATATCTGAAAAATATCTGTGGGACATCTTGGACTGCTGCACAACTTTCCTATTTACAGTAAGGGAAGCTTTGCCCCCAAGTGCTTACTAACAGCTTTAACAATGGGTATAAACAACAATTACTTGGATAACTCAGTGGGACCTGACTGTACTCTTGAGCCTTTAATGTTTCTTTTTTTAATTCTGTGGGATTTTTTTTTTTGTTATGTGACATCCCAAAAGAAGGTAAAAATGTCCTATGCTTAATAATATGCGAACATTACTGATTGGAAGAGAATTTTGTCATTAAGATAAAGACTCTTCCTTACAGGCCTTGGGTAATCTTTACCTCCCACAGATTTGGATCTGATTTTTTTCCCTAAGACCCCTTGGTGATGCTAGTACAGCATTTTGAAGCCCAGAGTTAAGATATTACTGCATTTTACATTAAGACGAAAGTAGGAATCAATCATTTTTTATTTTTTTGCTTCTTGCTCTAAAGTACACTGTGGCAAATGGGACTGCTTCAAAGAGAGGTGAACATAAGTGCTATAAAGAAAAGATCTTTCCTCACTGCTAAATGGAAAGGTCTCTTGAAGAAAAACTGAAGGCAGCATGATTGAAAGTGTGTGTGTAAGCCACAGAACTCCTTCCATTGCCTTCACTGGGTTTTGATTTAGGCTCACCAGAGTGTCCATTACATTTTATTACCCTTTCTGGGCACATAAAATGTTACTTTTGTTGTTTAAGAAAAAGAAATCATGAATGACTTCAGCATTCACTGGAGTGATTCATTGACTTGAGCCAACTGTAGCGTGACTCAGGGGTTCAAAGGGAACCCCCACGGGCCTGTGCTCCACTCCACTTTATGGAGCCTCCTGAGCAATTGCTGTGCCAGTCCTGGTTCACAAGCAGAGACCTGCAGCACAGGCAGAATTGCCTCTTGCTGTGTGCTCACACTGGGGTGTGATGTGGATGAGACAATGCTTTCCTGAAAATCATTTCTGTTGGTGGCACACAAAGCCTTTTCTCTGGTCACTTCAGCAATCATGACTGCATCTCACAGCAAGCACACAGAACCAGGAGTGAAATGCTGTCCCAGCCAAGTGGCTGCTGCTGGATGATGTGAGCATGGGATTTTCTCTTGGACTGGACTTGCTGGAGTCAGACAATTGAGCCCAGAACCAGAGCAGGTGTACAAGGGTCTTGCCACGTGCATTGCCAGTGGGCACTCTTGGTCCTCACCACATCATCTGCTGACTCTTACTTGGCCATGCTCCTTGATAGAGGTTTGCTGGACTCAGCAAAACTGATGGGGCTGACCTGAAAGAGTCATTCCAAGTTGTCCCTGCCCCAGAAAATGAGAAGAGCTAAAGGAATCAGTCCTCTCAAATGCCTACTTTCTCATGGCAGTGCACATATTTGATGTGCTGTGCCTTGGGATAGGGCAGCAGTATGGGGAGATCTGAGAGCTGTGGGATCTGTGCCCACCACAAAAAGCTGTTGATTGCCCTTTACCTTCCACAGAAGGCACAGCCAGATCTGTGAGTTACCACGGTGCTCTAGGGTTTAGCACATTTTCCCCTTGCCCCAGTAAAGGGATGCTTCAGTCAGGGTTTGATGGAAAGCCAATGCACACCTTGTAAAAAGCCCCATTCTGCTTCATGAAACACCATAAAACTACCTCTGGTGACAGATGGGACAGGAATGACCTTAAACTAAATACCCTACCAATAAACCTTCCAGGTTACTGCTGGTGGGTTGTGTCTTTGGGTGTGACAATAACCAAAAGCAGAATGCTTTTGACAAAGCATTTTGAAAAAGAAAAACTCAAGGAGAAACTGAAATTAGTGGACAAATCTGCCCCTGGATGCACAGACCCTAATGGGTAGAAATTGTCATAGCAACTTGTGGGGCAGAGTAGAATCATTGCTGTTATAAGTCCCTCTTTCTTCAAATGGTAGAGTTTTCTTTAAGTTGTCAGTGCTTTCTTGTAAAGCATTGCATCTACACAACTTGGTATTCTGGGGATATTTAGTGTCTGAGTGGTGCTCACCCATCTTTTTACTTGGAACCTATTCTTATTCACTTTATTTTTGGTCAGTAATTCTAGATAGCCTCAGGAAATAGTGGCTAATTCTGGCCTGTGGAGAAATCCTGAGGTTATGTGCTGGAAATAAGCATTCTCTTGAAAGGTATTAATTTCCTTTGAAAAAGAGAGAGAGGTGAAGGAAAGTCACTGTGCTGTGTGCATAGCTGACTCTGGGATTCATTCTAGAGTGTTTCCATTGTAGTGCACCCTCCCTGTCACTGCTGCCTGGGTTTGTCACATCCCTTCCTGTGCCATGTTTGGCTACCAGTTTCTCATGATATTTTTTATATTTTTTCACCTAGTGTCCACTCTGTGCTTTGTCTATCAAAGCCACTCTCTTAAAGTCCTAAACTCCTGCTCTTATCTGAAGAAAGAGTAACTAGATAAGAAGCTGTTCACAGGATGGCTATGGCTGGTTGCCAGTACACAAAAATGCACTGTAAAAACACATAATTGATTTTTGCTGTGGTAGAAGTACATCACAACATAGTATGCACCGGAGTAAACACTGCTGTGGTGGCTGTTGTCCCCACTCCTGATCAGCAGGCCTTGTTGTGGTTTCTGTGATGTATGATGGCATCTTGGATCCCTCCCTGTCATGGTCATACCCGCTCCTGCACATGCCCAAGGGAATGTTGGGCTGGAGTTTGGTAAACCAGGGTCTTGTGGCAGCCTCAGGCTTTGATCCATCCTGCAGAGTCTCACTGCCAGCCCAGCTTTGCTTCCATTGGGCAGGTTGGCTCAGCTGTTGCAGAGTGATTTATGATCATGGGAGAGACCTGCAGTGTCACAAGCCCTGATGCATCCTCATGCATAAGGTCCCTTAAATAAGTGCCTCTTACCTATCACCCTTATACAAATATGTGTTTACATTGACATTTATGATTTCAGTCTGGAAGTGCTGCCAGACCACTGTGCTTATTTTTGGAAAATGACCATACGATTCCAAAGATTCATTGGTGCAATAGTGCAAGTAAATCAAACATTGTCATCTTGTTTTGTTTGTCTGGTGGACAGTGCCTGGAAGCATTAAGGTGGTGTCTCTAACAGCTGCATTTTTGAATTAAGAAATGCTTTTGCTTTTACTCCCTCACTCTATTTTTTACAGTTATACAAGTGTTTGTTGAGTTTTTCTAAAGAGTTAGCTGGATTGTACATTTGTTTTATGTGGTCTTTTTTTTTTTTCCCTCCCTATTTTAGAGTTTTAGATATTTATCATATTTACAAGTGTCTCAGTGAGCCTGGTGCACGTGTTCAGTTGACTATGCATGGGGCTTTGCTGACCCATTGATGTGCTTTTTGAACATATAGGTCCAGGCTTTGTTGTGCTTCTTTTCAAAACTTTTGGCATTTTCATTCCCAGTCTGTTCCCCATCTGGGGGCCAGTGCTTGTAGTGTGGAGGAGCCAGAGCATGGTGGAAAGCTTTACATGTGGATAGAGTTGTGAAATAATGAGCACACGGATTATGCAAACGCAGACAAAGGCCCTTTAATAGTCCCGTCATACTTCATTTGGACAAACTGAACTGGAGCTAGTACTGATTCTGGCTCTGAATGAACATTTGAGGGGCTTGCAGGTAGCTTTGCCTCAAGTCCTCTGCAAGGGGCAGTCTGTAATTGCCCAGCTCTGAGAGCAGGATTTTTCATGGTGTGATCAAAGCAGTCTCCTAATCATGCAGTTCCCCAACACTTTGACTGAAAATAACAAACCTATTCAACCTGGGAGGAGTGAATGCGTGAGAGATTTTCACCTGCTTATGCAGGCTTGGAAAAAAGCACTTGGTTGTATGCATTATGGTTCAAAGCTGGCTTAGAGTTTTGTCCTTTGTTTGGGTGGTGGAGGTGCCTCATCCTGCCTTTTGATGGCTTTTGTGTTCAGCTCTTCCCATTATTTCACTAAGACATATGAGCTTGGTTGCCCTGCTTTTATCTGTGCTAAATATAAATGGAAAAACAAACTGAACACAGCAAGGTAAATAAAGAACAGGAAGTGTAAGACAGACCTCTTGAGACCTTCAGTATTCCCACATGTTCTACGTTATAAACCAGCGGGTGAGCGCTGGTCTGCCACACAGGTGGAAATGTGTGTGTGGAGGCCACTGAACACAGAATATTTACCCTGTATCAAATGACAGGAAAGGGTGAGTGAAATAGCATTGTGTTGAACTGCTGTGAAAGGCTGTGACTTTTCCAATACTCCCCAAATTTCTCTAGGGTGGGCTGGTGTTTGCATAGTTGCTTGCAGTATAAAAACATAGGGGCAGTGACTCAACCTACCAAGAAAAAGATGTTCTTTACATTGCTGGTAATTAGATGTGCTGCTGAAATCTTGTGAACTTTTATTGCTGGGTAAGAAATTCAAGTAAAAGTCTGGAGCCAATTATTAAAATTAATTCTATTTTATGATGAATAGCTCTCTTTCAACTGCAAGGACAGGCAATATCTGATATTAGACCAACTGATGCAACTGGATGAGGAAAAAAAGAGTACTCTTCATTTTGTGGAAAGGGCTATCCAAATTGTGTCAGTAGCTGACTAGTAAATTTTTAAGGGCTGTCTGCTAAAGCCAGACACAGCCCACAGAAAATTGGTTACTCTGCTAGGAGCAGAGGAAGGTTATTGGGGGCTGACCAACGATGCAGGTGTTGAAAAGATGCAAGGGTGAGGCAGTGGGGGGGTATTTCATGGTACCACTGTAAGTTTTAGCCATTTCTCAAAGTATGACCTGCTGTCAGTGAGATGTGAAGGCCATCAGCATTTGGCAGGTTTGGGCCTTTAGTGAAGATTTCTGTCTTTTCACAATGGCAAGATATGATGATGACAACTTGATGCTGGAGTATTTTTATAAGCCTGCCTTTTCTAGAAGAGGTCTGGAAGTGGGATGGTGTGCTAGGGTAGAGGTAGCAGTTTTCCTATTTTCATAAATGGAGAGTGAAGATGTAAAATACTTCAAGACTTTATCAGATGTCTCTGGCTGTTGTTATCAGCTCCGATGTAATTAATGAATTAATCAGTGAATTAATGGAGGATATTTAGTGTCCACAAGTTAGCATCTACAAATACAAAGCTCAGGCTTTGTCAAACCTATAACTTACATGACACTTGCAAGTTCACTCATGCTAACCAGCTGCATTGAAGGGCTGTGACTAAAGCCTGAAAGTTAAGAGCAAGCCCATGGTTATTAATTTTCTGACTATGGTATATGTCCACCCCATCTCTGTGGGTGCCTCTCTATCTGTGTGTGTGCTGAAGACCTTTCTGTCTGCCACTAAGTTTATAATCAGCTAGAAAAGATAAAAGGAGGATGATTCTTCACCCAGGAGAGATGCAGAATGGATGTGTAAGGTGATATTCACCTCACCCTTTTGTAGATAGCCACAAACGGGGTGGCCTGCCATATGATCATAGAATCATAAAATAGTTTGGGTTGGAGGGGAGCTTTAAAGGCCATCTAGTCCAACCTCCCTCCAATAAGCAGGATGTCTTTAGCCAGATAATGTTGCTCAGAGTCCTATCCAGCCTGACACTGGATATTTTCAGGGATGAGGCACTCATCACCTTCTTGGGCAATCTCTTCCAATGTTTTACGACCTTCACAAAAAACAACTTTCTTCCTGATATCTAATCTAAATTGACCCTTTTTATTTTAAAATTACCTCTTGTCCTATTGCAACAGGTCCTGCTAAAAAGTCTGTCCCTGTCTTACTTACAAACCATGCAGTAAGGTCCTTTAGGAGCCTTCTCTTCTCCAGGCTGAGCAGCCCTAACTCAGCCTTTCCTCGCAGGAGAGGTTTTCCATCCTTCAATCCTCTTCAATCCTGGCTGTGTGGGTTGTCCCATCAGCCAGTGGTGAGAAGAGGCAGGTTCACTTTGTACACCACCATGGGCATCACCATTTCAGCTTTGAGCCTACCAGGAAGATGTGTGGCTCTCCTCCACAAGGGCAGAAAAATGCCATCCTCAGTGACTTGTTCAGCTTAATGCACTTGTAGGAGAGCTGGGGGCTGAGCTGTCCCTTCAGGAGCAAAGGCAGAATCTCCAGCAGCTGTCCTCTGTTGTGTTAGCCGTCCTCTCTGACCATCAGTTGTGGTAGAAAGTTCCAGCAACAGGTTTCTGTGAACCTTAGCAAGTTCTGCTACGGATCTGAACTCCCTGAATGTGGCAGGAAGCAAAGTCTATGGCTTCAGAGTTCAGTCTGCACACACAGCTTGGGAGAAGGGGAAGGACACATCACTGCACAGACAGCCAATTGTTAGACTAGTAGATAAAAATTATCATATTAGATATCTTGGTATTGACATAAAATTCTTCACATCAGACAGCTGAAACTGTACATGCCACTTCACATCTGGCTTGTTCCCCCTGGATCAGTGGTAGGAACACGAAGGGAGAGTTTCAGGAAATGTCCATAAGGATTTTCTCTTTTGTTTGTCATTGCTCATCTTTCTCTGTGGTGCATTTTCCCCTGCTCTCTCAGGAACTGTGTGGAGTACAAACCAATCACCTTATGTTAAACATAGTTTGCTGGGATCATAGCTGGCTGAAATGTTCCTAGGGAGGTGACTACATACTGTGGGTAGCTGTCAATGCTCCTGTTATATGTTGCTGAGGAGCTCACACAGAGCACTAAGCTGTGCCTCAGAGATTATTTTCCACAAATGGATTGTCTGCAAAGAGCATCTATTGCCTTGCACTTACAGTGACTGGAAAAAGATGGAATTATGCCAATTTTCTGTGAAATTCAGGGAAAGGCCTGAATATTTTGAATGGTTGTTCGCTCCTTTTCATAGTTTTGAGGTTTGTGTTTCTGTTTGTGTTTCTTTTATGGGAAAATGTCTGTAGTTTATTGCAAAGTTTCTTACTTTGACAGCTATGTCAAGGGTGTGAACCTGAGCTGACAAGGCAAGCTCATTCTTTGTATGCTGGAGTGTGTGAGGGCTGTTCTCCATTCCACCCTGCATGCAGGCAGGTGGCTGTCCTTGGGTTAGAGAGTGACTTTGCACCCAGACAGGGCCAGCAGAGGGGCAGGAGGCTGGTGGGGATGTTGCTGGGTATGTGTGTGTGCCCCACATAGCTGGCTGCATTCATACTCATGCCGGGAATGTGCAGGGACACGGTGCCAGAAGGTGGCACTCCAGGTCCTCTAACGTGTGTCCAGGGCTCTGTTGATCCCCCCAACACATCCCAAAGGTGCCAGAGCTGCTGGATGTGCTGGTGCAGACACGCCTGGGCGGGCTGGGAGCTCCTGATCTGCACAGGCTTAGAGCACTGCCCTGGTTTGTTCCTCTTGCTGGGAAGCAAAGGTGCACCCCAGAGCCCAGGAGTGCATCTCTGTGCCTCTCCTAGGCTGGGGTGTGAGCTCTCATTGGGGTCATCCTTTCTGCCTGCTCACATTCCCCCCAGGAGAGCTCTAGCTGGTGCCTTTAGCATTGCCCAAGCAATGCCCAAGAAGGGTTGGAGGCAGTGCCCTGTCCAGACACTCTCCTTATGCAGGCCTTAAGGATGAGGCTGCCTTGGTTTAGGAAGGGAGTTTTCCACTGTAGGAGGAAGTCATGCTGTGATGCTTGTCCTCTGAGCCAATGAACCAGCCTTGCTCTTTTTAAATTCTGTCTCACAGAGGGAACTGATAAAACTGCTGATCTTGTTTGTGTGCTGGGGAGAGTGGCCCTGGCAGGTTGGTCTTGCTCTAATAGGCAGAGAAGCATAGAGATTTTAAAAGTAATTACAAAGCAGGCTGCAGACTCAAAAGAATTAGTGAGCTATTAAAGATTTGAACTTAATAACAAGCTTGACTACATCCCTACCAAAACACTGTTCCCATCCTCATGGCCAATTAGTGCTGCCACCTTTACACTCAAGGGCAATGGCCCCTGTCTTTCCCTCCCATGCTCTTCCTGACAGTGCTTTCTCAGCTAACACAGACATCGTATTTCATCATCCTGCAGCCTTCCAGCACGTGGAATGACTGGCCAGTTGGTGTAACTTATCCCTCATCTGTTGGTCTGGTGTGTCAGTGCAAGGATCTCCTCTGCCATGCAGAGAGCTTTGCTGCTTGAGGTTACAGAGTGTCCCTGACTTTCTTACTCAGTGTGGTTATTTGCCAGGTCATTGGACTGACTGTGATACAGAAGAGAATATTTTTACAGCTGAAGTTCAGCAGTTCCCAGTTATGCATGTTCCTTGAGAACTAGAATGAGTTGTACCTATTCAGCACTTTGTTGTCTCTGAATTTTTCAATTGGTCTAGGACTTACAAGGTGCACATAAAGCTCATATAAATATTTTCATAATTTCCTGTTAGGGGTATCATGCAGGTTACTTCATTGTCAAAAAGTCTTTAACAGCAGCCTGATAATGGTTTAAATTATAATTTAACCCACACCCTTCCACTTGTCAAAGATGAATGACTGAGCCTGGCTTACTGGAATGTGATTAAATGAGGTATCTCTGATAAATCTCTACACGTTTCCCTGGAAAGCAATTTTCACTTTGTTATATTACAGTAGCCGGTGCCTTATGAAGTAAAGGAAAATATTTGTCCAGTAGGACATCATAAATTTTATGACAGACTTTAAATTTTCTTGGATGAAATGTTTAAAGTGGAGCAGACTGATCTGAAAACACACTGGCCTTTCCTGAGCTCAGGAGAAGCTGCTTTGTCTCCTCCATTCAAAAGCACATGAAATTCCCTCTGCAGAGGAAGCCTGGTGGTAGACGGAAGCAATATAGGTGTTGGCTGGGTTTCAAACCCCAGGAAAACCAACACCATCTGAAAGCCAGTATTATAAATAATTAGTTAGGATCATTTTTGATAAGTTGATTGTGCCCCATAAAAGAGTGATTGTGGAACCCACCATAGCCCCAGCAACTTGGACGTAATCCAATTTTTACAGTGGAGCAAGATTAAGTTAAATCACTTTTCCAAATAACCATCATTTGTTTGATTTGCTTTCATGAGGGCTTTTGGTTGTGTCAGTAGTTGTCAGATGCAGACTGACGCTTGTGACGTCTCAGACCTTTCAAGTTGAGAAAGTCACATAAACTCTGCTGCCCTCCAGTTAGATGGAGCAATGTTCTTTTAAAAATGAATGAAATCCTTTAGCCCTCAGCCCTGAAATGTGATGCTTGGGTCAACCTTCAGTGTTGCAGGAAGTCTGTATGGTGATGTTTTATGCTGTAAACCTACCTTCCTTCTATTAAAGGCATACTGAGAGTGGTGCTTAAATAAAGAATGACTGAGAGCCTTTATGTGCAGCTGCTGACTTGCTGAGGAAAACTTTTATAAAAGACAGGTTTATATACAAACATCTTCTAGTGGTACTGGGAAGCACAAAAGTTGGCTTTTGGTGCTAAAAGGTGAGAGGGTTTTGGTTTGAGAGCTACAAGCTAAATCTCCTCGTCAAATTTTAGTCATAGGTTTCAGTGCATGAGCATTTTCTCTGCACAAATTACCATGGTCCAAAGATTTTTCTTATAAAGGATGAGTACTGTGGCATGCCATAAGGTGCATACTACCTTGGAGGAATGTGACTAAAATAAAAATAAAAAAGAAAGAAAAATAAAAACTCATATGAAATGAAAAGTTGAAATCTCAACAGCATCAACAAAATAAAGCCACCACTTCACATTAAATAGAAACCAGAATAAAACACAGTCTTCCTCATAAAAAAATCTTTCACTTCAGGACAATACATTTTATTTTTAATAAATTAAAGGAAATTGGGAGATTTTATGAAGAATAATTTTCAGTAAAGGAGCAAGGATTTTTATTTATTTTTCAGCAGCCGACAGCTAATGCAGGCCCCTGATCCCACCTGGGTCCTTTTGCCACTACTGAAAAACAACTAATCCTTCATTATGATAAAAAGGTACAGAGTATATGCTGTAAAATTTCAGATTAATCAAAGTGTCCAAGATTTGTCCAGTTTTGCTTGAGCTTAAGCAAAACCAGTAAGTTTTTCCTTATAGCCCTTCTGTCAGAACTGCCTTTTTATTTTAAAAAATGAAATTGAAAAAGAAGAAAAAAAAGAGAAAAAGAAAAACAAAGAACCAGATTTTTTTTTCTGCAGAGGAGCACTGAGATTTCCAAATCAGCAAATTTGTGTCTTGAGGCTCTTGAAATGTGGGAGTTCCAAGTAAAATTTTACTCCAAATGCTGTCTGGGGACTGTACATGGATGACTGCAACACATTCGTTTTGCCTTTATTATTCTTGCACTGTAACCTGACTTTGGTTCAGGAAGAGGAAATCCATGGCCTTAATTGAAGCCAATCAGTGAAAGGTCATGGGGTAATACTTAACAGACTGGGATGGGGGAAAGGAAAAACAAGGAAAAGGTAAGGTCTCCGCTTGCTTCAAAGACTTGGTTGGATCCTGGAGACAGAGCACACCTGGAAGGAGAATAAGCTTGAACTCCAAATATACACATCCACTGGGAGTCATAAAATTAAATGGAGTTTGTTTATGTTATTTGCTTCCTGTTTCTCCAGTGACCTGTGCAGCAGGAACCCCTGGGTGGGAGGCATGGGTGCCTACTGCAAATGTTGAGGTGTTTATTACCATGGTGTGGCCAGAGGAGCCTCAGAGTGACTGCTAAGGACCAGATGTGGGGTTCTGTGGTTTCAGGTAGCCCAGAGGTTGGATTTAATGAAATATTGACAGACACTATTTCAGAGTGTGATCAGTTGCCTGTGGAGCTGTATTTTTGTTGTTGCTGTTTTCAGTGAGGTCTGCTAATATCACAACTTGTCCTGCATTGTATAGTTGAGCCTCTAGCTTATTCTAGGACTTGAGTAGCCCTGAAGTCAGAACATACTTTGTGATACCTAGACTATATTTCCTTGTATTTTTGAAGTCTACTGTTCCTTATGTTAGCTACAGTGGACACAGAAAAAAAATAGTTTTATGTTTTACATTTTGGAGCTGGTCTAAGGCTAAGCAAGTCATGGTCACAAGTTTTTCTCATCTAAGATGTACATGGTCATGATCCTTTTTGGTTTAAAATGGACATGGTCATGGTCTCTAAGGTATTCATGGTCTAAGGTTGCTGTCTGTGTAGTCCAGCATTAACTTTTTCAAGCTCCAGGTTTATTTAAAAACATTCAAGTCAATTAGGTGCTTGCTTAGGTTAGAAAGAAGTACATGCTTGATTTAGCACAAATTCACAGGCTGAAGCAGTTAAGCCAGATTGATTCTTCATAATCTACTGAGCTGTTTATTTTGCGTTAAGCATTTCATGACATCACTCATGACATCTTTTTATGATCTGAAGTGGGTTCTGATCATCTGCTGATCTACGTGTACCTAATTGAGATGTTGCATCTGCCCAGGCCAGGAGAATAATGAAAGGTCCTGACCAACCTTTGTCCAGAGCCAAACTTTGCTTCAGGACTTGCCTCACCCAGGCCTGCAGGGAGCAGTGCAGGCATGCTTCACGACAAATAAAAGCTGAAAGCCATTTTTGGGGAACATGTATTTTTTGGTACAAATATCTGTGATTCAAATCCTTAGACCTGACTAGAATGTTGTATTCATGGTGTGAAAGAAAAATCTTTTACAAACTGCTCTGGAGGATAAGTCTTCATCCTGGCTAAACCATGAACACCCAGTCATAAACAGTGTTGGGGAAAGAATTTCTGCCTTTGTGCAGACAGATACTTTTAGAGAGAAAGTCGAAGTACAATGATTTTCATAAATAGGTCTTGCTTCAGTCTGTGTAAAGAAGCATCTGTTTTAAAACAGCAAACATGGAGAGATTCTGTGAGTCTTAGAAAGCTACTTTTAAATGGTTGCGATGGATAAAAAAAGCAAATGTACCACAGCAAGAATAACTAACTTCATTTTAAGTCCAAGCCCACATCCCCAGTATGGCAAAGTTCATGTATTTCCCCACATATTCTGGAGTTCGCCCCATGTGATGCAACCTCTGTGGCCTCCTTAGCTAAACTGCACAGCAGGATTAAGAGTACAATGTGTGGGTAGAACTAGGAGATCATCCAAACGAAAAAAAATTGAGGAACATTTTTCTGGTTCAGACACCTACAGAAAATAATTTTGCCTTTCTAAACTATTTGGCATTTGGGATACCACAGAAAACCCTGCTTTCAGAGCTAGGCTGTGAGACTACCCTTGATTTTTGCAAATTTAAGTATTTTGCAAAGTTACATTTTCTTTTCCAGGCATACAAAGGTACATCTATAATTGCTATAGTCCTTATTACTGCTGTTCTTTATACAATCTTTGTGCATGGAGAAAATTCTCCATGTTGACTGTAAGTTTTGTCATATTACAGGATTTATACTACATGTGACAGAATTCTTTGTGCATGGGATCATGCACAAAAGATTCTTTGTGTATGTGATCTCATTATGTATCTGGTGTGTGTATCAGATATTTTAAGCACAAATGTATCATTGAGAATGCATCTTTAGACTTTAATGTCTGATTTGTGAAATTAAGAGAATAGCTATTCTCTCTCTTCTGAAAGAGAGTCTAGGGAAAAAGCTTGGTACAAATTTGTATCTGCTCTTGCTCCATATCATGGTAAACTCAAACCATGCCTATTTAGGATAAAAAGCAGCGCTTTGATCTGCTCTTGTTTCCTCTGCTGCCACACCACTGCACTCACAGAGCCTTAGCAGAGAAGTCTTGAATCACACTTGTGTAAGTAGATAAAAAGTTTGATGCATAGTCTTCCTTTTTGAGGATTATTTTTTGTGACTTCCAGTGCATATGTGACTTCTATATGAAACCTGTTTAAAAAATTTGGAGATAGGTCCATCTGAGATAGTTTTTGGTTCTTTGATTACAGATTTATTGGATTTTTTGTTCCTAGACATGTTATTTGCAGATATTCCTTCAGGTCTCACAAGTTTCACATAATGTTTAAACTTCTAGCCTATCTTTCCTTGTATTCAATTGATATCAATGGATGTAATTTTGAAAAACAACATTCTCAATGTTTAAATAACTGACTAGCCTTTTATTTCTCTGTATGAGCCATTACATGCTGCTATTCCCAAATGTGAAGGAGAGCTGAAATGTTATCCCCCTGAGGTGTTATGGCTTTTTGCTGCAAATTTTCTACAACTCTTAATGTTGCTGCTACAGATGGTAAAAAATTAAGATGGTCAATAAGTTCCATTTCAAAGCCATAAGAATTCATTACCCAGGTATCACTGGAAGAAAAAAGAGTGGAAAATGCTTTTGCAAATCCTACACAACTAGAAACACTCTTCTGCAAAATGCCTGTGCTCTAACAGGAATGAACCCTAATGCTGCTCCCATATTACAGTGTGCAGTGTACCTATGCCTTAGACATCCCCTTAAGTTGTGCAGTGGATAGATGTGTTCACAGGGCTTTAGTGAATCACAGGGATTTAGTGAAGAAGTATATAGAAGTGGAAAAACTCAAAATAACTGAAACATTAAGTAATGACAACAGTAGCCTCTAGGGATATATTAAGTGTGGAAAGTGCTTACCACAGAAAATTTGTATGGACATTTGCTTTCCTGGCATTGGCTGGGCCTTATGGTTGTCATTTTGAATATTTATTAGAACAATGACACATGTTGATTGCTTACAGCCTTTGAATTGATTCTCACCCAATGTAATGAGATGAAGCTCTGAGTCTTTTCAACAGTTATGTATCATGGTTTCACTTACCACTGGCATGATTACGGGATACTGCACTTTGGTGATAAATTGTCTGGCCATGAGACCCTCATATACCCACGGAGTGATTCCCAGGAGGGAAAGCAGAATAAGCTGGTTGTTTGGAGTAGAGTCTGCTAATGCAATGCAGAGCATGAGCTGGAAATCACAGAGCAATGTTTTAGCAAACCTGCTGAAACCAGAGCAAGTAGGGCTCTGTGTGAGCTGCACAGGGGGAGCTGGAGGAGGTGACAATCCATGCCTGCAGCCCAGAAAGGCAACTGCACCCTGGGCTGCACAGGAAGATTAATAGTCAGCAATCATGGTTGAAGGAGGTGGTTCTCCCCCTCTACTCTGCTCTTGTGATATCCCACCTGTAATACTGTGTCCAACCCTGAAACCCCAACACAAGAGAGATGTGGAGAGTCCATGTTGATGACCAACTTGCAGGTGAGATGTGGAAGACCAAACTTGTTTTCCTTGCTCTGAAGGCAGTGGAAGCTGTGATCTCCATCAGCATATGGAGATCACCATACATCCTCTTGATGGGCCCAAAGTCCAAAAGAGTTGCACATTCTGTAGCTGTGGTTCCTATGTGATATCCGCCACAAGTGATCGGTTTTGGAGAGTTGTAGTGGGTTGACACTGGTTTAACTATGATGGCAGGTTCCTAATGAAATGGTCATGAATATTTCTTCACTTGGACAGCTATTTAGCACCTTTCAGTGGTCTAAGGACAGTTCTTACAGTTCTTTCTTCTGAATTCATCATCTTAAGTGTCTACAGTAGCCTACCTGGCCCTCCTGTTCTGCTTTTGGCCATCTAACTTGAAATATCTGTTGTAATGCCCCAGTAAACATACTAAATTGACATATAAGTAAAGGGAGAATGACAATAGTCTTTGGTGATTGCTATTATATGATTTCCCTTCTGAAGGTGCCTCATTTCCTGTAACTACAGAGGGAATCTACCACAGAATCTAAAAATTGTTGTGGGTTGGAAGGGACCACAAAGATCTTCTAGTTCTAAGCCCTCTGCCACCATCAGAGACACCTTCCAGTATACCAGGTTTTTCAGAACCCCATCCAATCTGGCTTTGAAAACTTCCAGGGATAGGGCATCCACAGCTACTCTGGGTGATGCGTTCCAGTGCCTCACAGTTCTAAGGGTGAAGATATTTCTTCCTAATATCTAACCTAAGCCTACTCTATTCCAGAGTAAAGTCATTCCCTGCTGTCCTGTGACTGCATGCCCTTACAAACAGTCTCTCTCCATGTTTTTTGTAAGTACTGGAAGGTTGCAATTAGGTCACCCCAGAGCCTTCTCTTTTCCAGGCTGACATAAACACTACAGTTGTGTGCCTAATGTTCATTACAGGAACGTGGGCTCCATGATACATGGATAAGCATGGAAATGGCCCCAAAAGGCTCTTGCTGAGTTACTATGTTGTGCTGCCTCTGTTGTAATCTGCTGTGTCTGTGTGACACAGAAGTTTCAACCCATGGTATTGATGCTCCTTACCAAGATTTCCTGTTCCCACAGGAAAGTTTGTCACATGTGTTCAAAGTTTATAATCTGCTTTTTATTTTAAATTTGGTATTCTCCCAAAAAACAAATTTCCCCATATTCTTTCATTTCCTGCAATGTTCATTAGGGACACTGATGGGGACTCTGCTCATTGGGTGGAATGACATCCTTTCTGGGTCAGGCCAGAGTAACCAGATATTGGGTTTTAGTGCTGCTAGACAACTCAGCCCCACAGAGTTTCTTGCTCACTCTTCCCTCAGTGCACTGGGGGAGAGAATTGAGAGGGTAAAAGTAAGAAGATTCATGCATTAAGATAAAGAAATTTAATAAGTAAAGCAAAAGCTGTGCACCTAAGTAAGGAATGCAAAGTAAACCAAGGAATTCTTTTGCCCCTTCCCACCTGAAGAAGGATGTTTAGCCATTTCCAGGAATGCAGGTCTTCATCATGTGCAATGGTTACTTGGGAAGACAAAATACCATACCTTTAAGCATTGCCTTTTTCCTCCCTCTTTCCCCAGGTTTATATGCTGAGCACTGTGTAGTAGGGAATATCCTTTGGTCAGTTGGGTCAGCTGTGCTCCCTCCCAGCTCCTGGTGCTCCCTTCCAGCTCCTGTTCTACCCTCAGCCTCCTCACTGTCAGGGCAGCATGAGAAGCAGAAAAGGCCTTGATGCTGTGTAAGCCCTGCTCAGCAATAACAAAAACGTCAGGGTGTATCAACACTGCTTTCAAGCACAAATCTAAAACACAGAACCATATGAGCTACTATGAAGAAAAATAACTATTCCATCCTCTACCAGTGCACCAGCAATGGGGAATATGCTGCTAGGGTGCCAGAGTTGGCTTGAGATGGGCTGGAAAAGGTTGTGAGGCTTCAGTGTGCCAGCATGGCACCTTAGCTAATGAGTCAATGGTGTGTGCACTGAATAAATAGTGGGAAAATAAGGGAACTGCAGGGCTTCTCAGAGCCCACCCCTCTAAGCAGCAGCAAAGGGGCAGCAGCAGATTGTCACCTCTGTGCTCTAAGGTGGTGTGCAGGGAAGGCAAATTCTTGAAACTGGCCTCCAAAATTAGAGGTGACAACAGTCCTTGGAGAAGATGTGTGTTTCTCTTGAGGGACCATCTGGGAGATGGGTTATATATAAATAACCAGATCACAAAAGTTGTAAAGCACCCCTTCAGACCACTTACTCCATTGAGAAGACTGTTTGCAGCATATTGGCAAATTTCTTGTCTAATCTGGTTCTTAATACTTAGGGACATTTTTCTCTCTAGTTTAGGGAGGATATTTAACAGTCTGACACATACTATTTCATGTTTTGATTTTTTGTTTTCCTCAGAGATTTAGTCTAAATTTTTTTTACTTTGGTTTTACCCTGTTGCATCTTGCTATATCAATGGAACAGCCATAAGCAACATTTTTTTATTCCTCAAAGCTTCAACCTTGGTAATGTTTCTCATCCTTGCTAGTAAGAAAACTGTGAAGATGTAATTTATGGGGCACATACAGAGCAGAGCTCACTACACAAAGGAGCACCAGTTCAGAGTGGAGCCACAGGCCTTTGTTTCTGGATGATGACTGTCAGCTTTGGATCAGACCCATGGGGAGCCACAGTTAAAATAATCACTTAAATAGCAGAGTTAATGTATCATTCTTTCAAATCCCAACAGTTTTTAGAAGCTAGCTTACTACTGTCTTGGCTGTTTTATTCATTGCTGGTTGTTTTCTCTCCATTTGGAGATGATCTGATATTCTGAAGATCTCATTTTAAAAAGGCTGAGCGCAATTAATCAATGCTGTTGAGCTGGTTTTCTGGAGTGCTCATTACATTTCAGCTGTGCTTAGTGCCTTTCTATAATGCTGCCTAAATGCATTCCAGATTTAACTTTGTCTCCTCTGTGGGCTCTGTTTCACTTCACAGACTAGGCCAGATGAGGTAAGTTCATGGAGCACCACTGGGGTGAGTGCTGCCATGGAGGACATCACCAGGTGGGTATTGGGATTCTATTTTTCTTTACTGGACAGATCAAATGTGTGCTGTTTGTGGAGAGGAAATCTCCTCTCCTTGGTCCTCCACTGGTTTCAAGAATAGAAATACTGAAATAATTTGAACCTAGGAGCACGTAGGCACTCCCCCCTCTCACGTGCAAGGCACCATACAGAAAGAGAAGAAAATGGACAATATATTAAATAACTTAGCATTTCTCAAAATGGTCAATTTCAGATAAACAAAAGCAGTAGCAAATGGAAATTCAGAGGCAGGACCAGTCAGTCTGACTTGCAACAACTTTCTCATATCACCTGACCTGGCTGTTGTCAAGATACTTTTTGGGAATTCACCATTCTTCTAGTGTGGAAAACTCCATATATTCTTCTTACATCTGCAATCCTTCTGGATGAAGAGAAAATTCAAACTCCTGACCCAAGGTTTGTAGCTTGGCTATGTATTCATCACTGTTTTAATAAGCAAGTCAGGATTTTCATGAGACAAAGTTTCCTCAAAGGGAAGGAGCCACGGTTAGCATAACATCTGGCAGTGTTGACGTAATCTACTGTTTAATTCACATCATCTGTTGCCAGTCAGAGACACTCAGAGATGCAGCATTGTGAAATGCAATTATTCTAAACTCTGGGCACAAAACTTCACACTGAAGATTTGGGGAAAGTTCCTTTTCCTGCTGTGCACATGTGACACATCATCCTTCTGGCTCCAACTGAATGTCAGTGTTGTATGGTTTGGCTGAACATCATATCATGTTCCCAGATAGACATCTGTGACTTTTCACCCAGGGAGATAAATGGAAAAAGGTGAAAGTATCTTGACTGATTTTAGCAGGTCATTAAAACACTCATGAGATGTAGAAGCCTTTCCATTGATGCCTTGGAGTGGATACCTAGAAAAGAGTCTAGACAAAGTTAAGAGAATAAAGTGAGTATTTATTAAAAGCCTTCAATAGATACACCTTGGGCAGTCAAAAGCCTCCCAGAGGCTACATCCAAGATAGACAATAGTTACAAATTTTTCAGACAGATGTAAGTTTGGTCTACTTGTATATCAGGGGTTAATTCTCCAATTACAGGTTCAGGTTGTGAAGCCATATTCCCCCAGTTCGCTCCCCCATAATTCACTTTTTTTTTATACTTTTTGGAGCCTGAGGCTGTAGGGTGTCCTTGGTTTCTAGGCCCAGAGGAATTGTTTTGTCTGACCAAAGTGTGAAGACAGTAGTTAACACTTTATATGAAGTTTAGAGTTATGCACTAATGCAGCACAGGATTTGAAAAATATAAAGGCTAAAATCTTAAGGCATCATCATGAGTTGTTTTCCTGCATTCACCAGCCTTCTGATTTGCATACATGTGGTGTCACAAATTTGTTCTTCCACCATGTTTAGGGAGACAGAAGGAATCACTGTCTTGGGGGGAACTGACATAGCACATTATGTGTTTCTGAAACATTTTGTGTTCCCTTCATTATGAAAACCAGGGTTTTAAGATCATATGCACTTAGGGAAGATTTGAAAGCAGTAAAATACTGAGAGAAGGCTCAATGAGACAAACTATATGCAAGGAAACATGATGCTCATGTGGAGGAATGGTCTGTGAATAGAGATAGTAGGGAGGTGCTGAATCCTAACCTTTCAATCAACCTCATGTCCAACACTGAACACTGCTTAATTTAATGAGAATTATTTAATCTTTAGTGAAGGTTAGCTCACAAATACCAAATATTTTTGAGAACACAGCATTACACTGTCTCTCTTTGAAATTGAATCCTCCAATCTTTCTCAGTGCTTCATTTTCCTTTGTGCTCAGTTTGGAGTCATAAATCTTGTTTTTCCAGGAAGGAGTAGATAAAGGGTATCTAGACTGAGGGGCTCTATCTTATTTTTTCTTGAAAATCTTCAGTGTTTAGTGTAATAAAAGGTTGTGGGCATTGTGTAGCTTCAGCCTCAGAAAGACAGCTTTTGCATTGGAGTCTGCTTTTAAAATCCTGCCATGGCAGACTTTTAAATAACTGATGGTCTTGCAATTGTAACTTCTAAAGAGAGCAGATAGAGTACATCTGAAGAGAGGAAGAGAAATATTACCTAGACTGGAGATCAAAGTACACTTCCACTGGGACCAAATCCAGTTAATGCTATATTTACTTTAATAACCTCCAAGGAAGGGTACCTATCCATTTCAGTCTCACTATCATTTATGAAAGCTACCAAGGAGGAAATTAGAGATTCGAAAAGTCAGCTGCAGGAATTCATCTCATGCCTATTCAAATAATGACTTGCTGATTACTGAAGCTTTCATTTCTGAAGCAGAAAAGATAATCTGCATTTTGAATGCCACACGGAGGCGTATGAGATACAGAAGAGCACTCATGTGTTCAACACTGATTTAGCAGACTTTAAATGGGCAAGAGCTACTTCCCCCTCCTTGTCAGCTTCTCAGTGGACCCCTGACTGCAACATCCAAGTGTCCCAGCTGTGGCTGCTAGTGGGGCACTGTGAGTTCACCTGTGGTGTTGGTGGACATACAGTGTGCTGGGGAGTGCCTGGGCTCTCAAGGGAACAAAGGATGCCAATGCAGCAACTGAATCTGACTGTCCAGGGCTCCTGCAAAAAGCTTTTAATCTCAAATACACTTCCAGAATGGATTTGAAGGCAATTTAGTTTAATGTGTTTTTATGGTGTGCTCTGTGAAGAACAAGAGATGCAGTAATTTAAATACATTTTAGATGCAGGCTACAAGAAAAATAGAGATAGGAATGCAGTGTTCTCACCCTTTGGCCACACCTATGCTACTAAAGACAATAAGTCAGGACTGTTCTCTGACCTGGGCATATCCTCACAATATGACTCATGAGTGTATGTCTAAACCCTTCCCTTTAAATACGGTGGCTCAAAGATGCATACTGGGATGAATTCTCCATTGTGGCCAGCACTGTTATCTTGAGTTGATGGTAGAGGTGGTCACAAGATACCACTCAAGCCTGTTCCCTGCCTGGTTTAAGTTTACTACTGCACGTGCAGCCATAAGGCCAGGGATAGGCTTCACCAACTAGTGTTGGTTGGAAGGAATTTGACTCTGCTGACTGGATTCTCCCCTCTCCTTGCTTATCCTTGGCTTTTCCTGTCTCTCTGCACTGTTGACAATTAGGGTGATGACTTCTGTCCAGCTCTGAGACACCCCCGTGCACCATCCCACAAGGAGAGTGAGCTGCCAACACCTTAATGTGGAGTAGACACTTTCCATTTGAAGACACAGTGGAGAGGCTTCAAGGGCCACAGGAGGCCAGTGGGATGTAGTCAGAGGGTTGCAAAACCTGTTGCCCAGGTCGTGTGGAGGACTCTGGGTCTGGCAGAAACTGAAGTCTTGTGTGGGGTACCAGCTCCTCACTCCTCACTTCTGGTGATGGGAGCAGTAGGTGGCTGCTATATAGCTTTTGGACTTCTAGCATAACTGACCAAATATTCCACTGAAATGGTGTCTGTTTGTTATAGTTTCCTCCCTTCCTTGGAACTGTCAAGGCACAGAAGAAGGGAGAATTCTGAAACAGAGCAGATTTTAAATATGTTTGTCATGAAGTGCACAAAGCCCATACTGAGGGTTGAACTCAGGTCTCAAGCTGTTCATCACAGGCAAGGGAACCTTATTAAGGACTCACTGACCTGGACAATTGAAATCAAACATTTGATTAAATGAGAACTCTTGATATTTTCTCTTTTCCTTTCCTAGTAATAAAAAAGTAAGTATATAAAAATACTTCTATCAGTAATCTTCTCCAATTAGTGGTGTGAGTTAAAATCATACAGCTGTGTGCAGAAGAGAAATAGGGCAAAAGGTATTATATATACATATGGAGAGACAATGAGTGAAGTTACACACAAAGCATTTGTGGAAATAGACAAAAATGTTGAGTTCTTACATGTTTTAACTTTATTGTGTGGTCCCAGCTGGAACACGTGCACAAAAAGGGTCACTCTTCTATAAACAGCTGGTTCTTCACTCCATTCTCACACACTAACAAAACGTTGTCATGCAGATTTGGTGAGGAATACCTGCTGTTCTTGCCACTGCAATTAATCATGCTACTTATGGCTGGAGATTAGAGAGAATCCAGCAATACTTTAGGATACATGGGTTATGGGAACTGAAATATTTGCTATTTTTACTCCTCCCTGTCAAGAAGGAGTTGGCAAGTATCCCACTTAAAAATCTTTGAGTGGATTAATTTTCTTATGCCAAGCTGAGGGGTCTCAAATCTCGTTCTCAGGTCAGGAAGTGATAAGAGGACATACTTCACTTCAAGTGGCATTGACTATTGCTCTGGGTGCTAGCAACAGAAAAGAAAAACCAGCCCTTTTCCAGAAATTCACACTAAGGCTGGGCTTTAGAATTTAAAAAGCAGTAAACAGCAAGACCCTAGTGGAAGGTGGAAAAGCCTTTAGTATGGAACTTGGAAGATCTATATTTTATTCTTGGCTCTTGGGAAGATGACTACAACTACTGAGTTGTTTTTCCTTTCTCACTCCTTATTCTGCCTGTCCTGTTCATGGGAGCTTTGCAGTGTGTTTGCATGTCTGGAGCTTTGCTGGGGTTTGCTATGATAGTATTTGCAGCAGCTCTTCCCATAACTACACCTGTAGCCACCCATGTGACATGTCTGGGAATGGAGGCTTTCCCCAGTGCTGATTAGCTGCCATCTGACAGTTTATTGTTCCATTGTTATTTATTCAGAGTCTGATAATTATAAGCCTATTTGGAACAGCATTTTTCTCTTTGGCACTGGCTTCAAATTTTGACACTTAGAGTGTGTATCTAGTCATAAGTAAAAATTTACCCTGGTTATTTTATCTGGGAAAAGGTTTTTGCTTCCTTTCAGCATTTGAACATGAGTAACAGTGATCAGGGTAGAACCAAGAGAACATTACCTGAGAAACAATGAATTCCAATTTTTCAAACATCACTGAGCTTTTAGCCAATTGTGTGATTGTGGAGTGACTCAACATTGAAGTCTGTCACTCAAATAATTGACAGAGTTTAATTTGAAGACCATGCTGTTCAGCACAGGCTTTAGGTCTAGTCTGCTGCCTGCTCAGAATCTGGGAAAGGAAGTTTGTAGGGCAAAAAACCTCTGGTTGATAATGGTATGGATGTGGGTGAACAGAAAAATGGCCATCAAAGCTAGGATGCATTTAAATGCAATCCCAGGAATGAAGTTGGTGTGCATAATATTTGAAGTATTTCCCCTTATTCATATGACAAACCAGGAACAGTGGTTTGTTTGCTTAAGTGGTACTTAAAAAAATCTACTTAGGAAAGAGTATAGACTAGGAGTTCATCTGCTGGCAGGGATTCTTCTGATGCTCCCACTAATCACAGTGCTGCTTGTGGTGAGCAGAAACTGCTTGTTTCCCATGGAATATTATCTGTCTGCTCAGTGGTGCTCTGTGGTGTGTGGTGGGAGGGTTTGTGTGTGTGGGATGCTGGCAGTGCTGGCTGGTCTTAGCTCCCCTCACTTTCTTTGATCACTAAGGATGATGCCGTTGCAGTGTGATGCCATTTCCTGTTTCACCCATCCCAATCCCAGGTGTGCCAACCTCTCCTTTCCCCTCTCCCTGTCCCCAGGCTTAAAAGGAGATGGGACCATGTGGTCTGGATTCTGTTGGGAGCTGCTACAAGATTCAGAGGTCTGTCATCCTGGAATAAAACTCTGGATTAAAACTCTACGATAGAATCCTCTCCTTTTCTCTTCACCATCACCTGAACCTTTTCCACCAGAGGTAAACTGAGTTTCTACTATGCCTGGATTTGTTCTGAGTGCCCAGCTGCAGCACCCAGCCGGCCAAAGGTATCTCTGAGGTGAAACACCACAGCTGCCGCCTTTGGCTCAGCAGCGAGGGTCAGACAAGGCCAGGCACATCCCACCTGGAAATATTTGGATTAATATTCCATGTGATGCAATGTGCTGAACTCCTCGAGGGTGATTCAGCAGCACTTACACTGATTCAGCACCAGTTCTTCACTTTCTCAGCATGTTCACAGACTGCAGTTTTGTGTCACTGGTCATAAGTATCTCAGCCATACTAGAGTAATGAGTTAATATGCTGGGACATGTTTATCCATCTAACTTTGTATTCTATTGTGTTTACTGATCTGTCACAATCAAGATTTCAAGAAAAATTACTTGAATCTTACACTTGGAGGATGGTGTAGCTGAGTGACTTGCACAAGCACTGTGCAACATTGTGTGAAAGCCACTTTCAAGCCTCTTACCTGCAGTCTAACCGGGCATTGGGATAACAGAAAAGGCTCAGAAAAAAAATTCGTAAGTCTCTGAGACTGGGAAAAATTACTAAGAGTGCACTTTGAAGCAATATGTCCTATTGTTGCTGGGCTAGAAGACCTTTTGGTCTGCCTTCATGGGAAATGTCTTAAATTCTGAATTAAAAGATGCTTGCTGAAGAAGATTGGGAAGGGAAATTTGGGAAGATGACTAGAGAGGATGACTGAGAGGGAGCTCACATGACCCAGCCTTGCTGAATGTCCTGGATAAAAATCCTTGCTAAGCCTTTAAGTGCACACAATGTGTGCATTGATCAAGTACAGAAATCTGTGACGGATTGCCCAAATATGTTAACACTAAAGACAATAAATGTCAGCTAGATTAAACAGTAGCTGGGCAATTACAAGGACTTTGATTACTTTTTGAACAAAGAGGGAATCAGCTTGAAAATAAAGAAAGGAGAAAAAACATTAGTGATGTGGGGAAGGAGCCCGAAGAGGAAAGTGCTGTAGCACCAGCAGCAGCCTGATTGTACTGCCATGGGTCACCCTGTGGGTGGTGACTTGCTGCCCCTGCCAGACCCAGCACTCTGCTTTGTCCTTTAGTTGGTAGGGAGGCAGATGGGCTCCTTAACATCTCCTTGAGGAGCAGCAGCTGAAAGTTTAGTCCCTAGTTTACAACAAATCATTCTATAGGCAAAAACACCAAATGTGTTTCCCTGGAGATGTGGGGTGAGAAAAAGCCCTTTTCCAGCAGTCCTGCTTAGATCAGTTTTAGGGTAGGATGAACAGTCCCCTGAGAGTGTCAAAATCTCCCTGCTGGGATATAGCACTCTTTTTTAAACTAGTGGCAATCTAGAGCAAACCTGGGGTTCCCCTCTCACCCCTCTGCCCACTACAGGCTGCTTTCTCTCCATGTCAGGGTTTACTCAGTGCACCAGGTAGGCACAGTTTGCTGACCTGGGTCTCTGAAAGAGTTTCACAAACAGCCTCTCTCTGTGTGGTTCCTGTGTTAAACAAAAAGGCATGAAAAGGCACAGTGTAAAACTTTCTTCCTTTCTCTGCTTTATCTGTACTATAGCATGTGAGACAGATTAATTTAGCTGAAAGTAAGGTTATAAATGCCTAGAAATTTTCACCTTGACTATATTTTACTTTAAATGAACTGCAGAAAATGGTTTAGTGTTTACATCTCATACTGAACATTTATCTATTTCTGATACTTATCTATGTAAGATCTGATGGTACTTAATAGTAAAATGTAATTCCACACATGATTTTAGGGGATAGAAAAATATGCATGTTATAGTGTGTTTTTGTATGTATGCAGGGAAGCAAAATAGAAAACCCCAGAAACCTTAAATCATTGAGTATCTGGAGACCATATGGAACTGATTGTTAGCATATTACACAGTAAAACACACAGACACAAAAAAAATCAACCCCACAAGTAATGTTTTTCAGACAAATTATTTAGCTATAAAATTATTGTTTCAAGAAAATACATTTGAGGCAAAACATCTTATACCAGGGATTTATTTAAAATCTTTCTCCCACCACAGATTTGTAGCTAGGGGATCTTGTTTAGAAATAGATTATTTTTTCCCCAATGGAAGAACCACTTCTATGTTAGTGTGGTGGGTTTCCCAGCACAGAAGTGGATTAAACTTCTGCATTTATGCATCCATAAATTCTTTCCCAACTATAGTGTAACTATAGAGTTGCACTAGTTCTAGAGTGCTTTGATTTTTTAGAATTAATACAAACCATCTTGAATCTGTGTGTCCTAAACTTAGATGCCCATGTATATTATTTATTTGTTTATTGTTTTAAAATTATACTTGATATATTAATCTAATTAAAAAAAGATAACTTCAGTCTCTCTAGAACAATTCCTCTGACAAAAAAATGCAGGATTGTTGCTATATAATTACCTCAGGGCTGGGTGCAATCTGGAGAAGGTGTGAGAAGCACTGAAACAGTTCCACCCCAGGGAAGGGAAAGAGGAGGGCTTAGGCCATTGGGTCCCCTCGTGTCATTGGACCACAGTGACACGTGGGGACACCATTTAATGAAGTTCTAAGAGATAATTTCTATGATGAAAAGAATGTGATGTTCAACAGAGGCATCCTGAGAAGCAGCAGGAAGGAAGGGGGAAGGGAGGCAAGCAAAGTTTAAATACTCTTAATCTGCTGCATGTACTTTATCCTTGGATATACCAAATGTATCAGAATTACCACTGCCATATAGCCAGCAGTGTTGGGTTACTGAATTGATATTGGTGATATGCAGGAAGCCTGACAAAAACTGGTCCAGGTAAAGGGGA
Source organism: Agelaius phoeniceus (assembly GCF_051311805.1). NCBI lineage: Eukaryota > Metazoa > Chordata > Aves > Passeriformes > Icteridae > Agelaius > Agelaius phoeniceus. Next base: position 142,639,773 of record NC_135265.1, on the reverse strand, counting down.
AGAAGTTGTCAGAAAGGCAAAGAACTTCCCATGACTCAACTCCTACATGTGACAGAAATGTGCAGAAAGAAATAGCAACTCAAGCGAGCCAGATCTAGCTTAGATCGTGTTCTCTTGTCCTGGCAAAGGCTCAGGGGTGATGACAATAATACCATCACTTGTAAGCTCTGTTTTATACTGGGATGATACAGCTGTGATGGTAAGACATGGCAAAACAGTAATTCCCTGCCAATTTTGTACTAAGTTGTGTCAGAGGAGCTACATGCTGTGTCACTGAATCTCTGTTTCATAGTGGATAAAAGAGGATTAGGCATCTGTGCCAGTTCTTGTTTTAACCCTAATATTGTTTTAATAATACTCTTATTATCAGGGGATTTTATTGGATGCAATTTATTAGGAAACATAGTTCATATTATGGTTTTAATAACACTGACATGTAATACCTCTGTGTTAGTGGATGTTTGTTGTCTTGTTTAACATGATCCTAATGGGCATAAATAACAATCAGGATTTTATGATCATGTGTTTTAATATTGTGATTAGATATTTTCACTAATCATGCAAGCATATTTGACTCAATTATAGATGTTACTCCAAGTATTCATATTACAACACAACCTTTATTTCAATGCTAAGTCAAGAAGTGTTGCTATGTTATGCAGCTGAGATGGGCCTAAAATATTGGTTCTAAATAGGATTGTTTCAAAAATTTTGGTACCTGATGCTCATTGACACTGAGTCAAAGAGAAACTAATAAATCTTAATTCTGTTGTCAGAGCTTTCAAAAGATGATAGAGCTTCCACCCAAGATTTTGTGGGTTTTTTACCTCTGTAATATTCTGAGGCTTAGAAGGAATAGATGCTAAGATGCTGAAAATTTAAGCTGTTATGGAAACATAGAGCAGACAGCCCTTCTCATGCATACCTTGTTTTCTCTAAAGCCAGCTCACTCATGATTTTAGATAAAAACTACAGAGAGTAATGAACTGCTGTTCTGTGAAAACTTGGCCAGGTGACAATGATAATATTCTTGCTGCCCTAGAGGTCCTTGTTAGACTGAGCCTTTGCCACCACAGTCTACAGGCACTTTTGTCCACACATGTTATTTGATAGTAAAATCACTGCAATACCTCTTGTAACATATATCAATCTTCTGTCACAGGGAGCCCAAGACAATGAACAAAAAGGGCTCCTGCGAGGACTGGAGCTGACTGGCTAACTTAGAATGTATCAACTTTTACTTGTATTTGGCTTGGAAATAATTTACTTGTAAGCCTGCTAATAGCTTCTTCAATGTCTGTATTGTATGAGTTTTTTTGCTTGTAGATATTCACACTGCAATTTGGGTTGTCAGCTATTTTGACTGTTCTTCCTGATACTCTGTATGATCTGGCAAAATGCTCTATTTTTGATTCACAAGGGATTTGTAATATAGTTATTTTTATGCAGCTAAGAGGAACTGAAGAAACTTAAGGGATTCATTAAAAATATTGTTTGTTTCAATATCCGGACCTTGCAAATTATGGACAAGATTTTCTTTAATTTGATTTAATAAATCAGAATGGTTATAGCTCCCCAGCCAGGAAAAGGAGTGATGGGGAGGAAGGGTGGAAATCTCTTGAGTCATTTTGAGAGTCTATATGTGGAGAGGCTGTGTAATCTATACACCATCTCCCACTCTTTGTGGCTCATACACTGGGTGAAAGCAGAGGAGCCTTGCAGCTCAAAGAGCCTGACTGGAAAGGAACAGCTGATAAACAGCCTTTAATAACAAACCCAGATCCCATTCAAGGCCAAAGTTTTGCTTCTTATAAGTACCACACAGCATCCAGCAGCAGTTGGACCCTTAATGGAGACCATGGCAGCCTGGATAGGGAGGCAGAGTTGCTTTTTTTCCTACTGACTTGTCACAAGAAAAGATAGAGTCTATTCCACCTATTTTTTTCCATGTAGAGCTACTTAGTTGTGTCAGATTTAGTACAAGTGTGTGTACATATACATATCTATTCAGCACAGCTCATATATTGCATATATACTGAAAACTACACTTCTAATCACATTATATATTTGCATAATGTGGTAAGAATGGCTGCTTTAGCTGCCTCTCAAAACCTAATTTTTGCTTCAAGAAGCAAAGTTTCATGATGGAGCTGCATTTGCCAAAATGCCAGTGAAACCATCTCTTTCTTTTTCCTGTGACACCACAGAGCTTTGTTCCTAAAAGTGTCATTATACCTTTAAACCACTGCATTCTTTACCTGCTGTTAGTTGCCAAATCTCTGTTTAGAACACAGTGAGGTCAAGAGTTGTTCCTTCAGATGGGTAATTGGCTGTTCAATGCCAATACACACACCTAAAGAGAATAGGTCTTATGAGGAGTGGCTGAATGTCCTGAAGTTGTTTAGCCTGAAGAAAAGGAGGCTCAGGGGACACCTTATTGCTTCCTACAGCTACTTGAAGGGAGGTTGTAGCAAGGTTTAGGGCTGGATAGAAATAAAAATTTCTTCAGTGTAAGGATGTGTAGGTGTCGCACCTAGGGACTTGGTTTCGTGATGAACTTGGCAGTGTTGGGTTAAAGGTGGGACTCAAAAATCTTAAGGCTTTTTTCCAACCTAAATCATTCTGTGATTCTAAAAAGAAATGTCATCAAAGAAAGGCGTGTTGACACTCTGATGTGGAAATCTGAATTTAAAAGCCTTATTTCACATGCTTGTTTTGAAAAGTTTGGCCTGTTGATTCTATAATACCCTTTTACATACTGTATGTCTGCCTTCAGGAACCTGCCTCCTTCATTGAACATTTTTTTAATGTCTGTAGCATTCAATTAAAAACAAAATATCTGATGAGCAAATCCTGAGTATTTCAAATTATGTGATCTCCAGCATTAGAAATGAATAAAAGGCTGAATCAGCAGACCTTAAAGAGTCCCTGGAATGAATCTGTTCAGTAATACTTTTTTTTGTTGTGTATGGGTATTTGAAAGGGGATAGGAGTGAATTAAGTCCTTCCTGGTCTTTTGTTATGCCCCAAAGACTGTCAGGTCTACTTCATGGATTGAAAGCCCAGTGAGAAACATTTTTGGGGAGGCTGTAAAGATTTGTTATAGCTCCTTTTCATCCAATTAGTAGTTTATTATTGTGAAGAGTAGAACAATTTCAGGCACTGAGAACAAATATAGCATATGGGAGCCATCCTGGGGTAAAGGATGGAGATGCCCTTGGGCAGTACAAGGGAGATGTTTCTTATTCTGTGTTTTGTACTGAGGCTGGAGCCCTCATCTTCTTAGGGCTAGCCTTGAATATTTGATGCCCTGAAGGTACTGTGAGAAAACCAACACTGAGTGCTGGATGCACAACTGGGAGGGGAATGTCAGCTCTGTAGATGTGGGAATAATTCAGGCTCAGCAGGCAAGCCAAGATGCTCAGTGCTGCCAAGACAGAGATGCTTTCAGTCTTGGAAACCTCAGTGCCTAGATACTAAAGATGTATCTATGAAGAGAGGGCTCCTGAGTGACATTTTTGATGCTCTGACAGGACTAAATATCTAACCTTGTGTCAGGGACAGTGGAGAGAAACAGATGCTTGTAGTCTAAACACAGGTGCTGCTCTCCAGCAGTGAATTTTCTTGCCATGGACTACAGAGGAAATGCTAGTGCTGAGTCAGGTGTGAGACCCACGCTGTCAATAGTTACAGATGGACCCTGTGCCTTCTTTCCTTCTTTGCTTGACAAGACTGAAATCAAGATTCTGAACATCACCTTGAGGGATCCCACCTGATTTATCCTGTTTACATTGCTTGATTTATTTCTTCAATTTCTCCTTTTTTTGGCCTTGGGATCCATTTCTTTTATGGAAGGAAAATCTGAGTGCTCATGCACTTATGGTAGCAGGTTCTCTGGAAATACCCATAAAGGAAGAGATCAACAGATGACTTTTACCAACCTTTCAGAAAACTGCCAGCATGAAAGGGAGGCACAAGCCGCCATTGTATTAATTTTCATAGGTCAGTACTGCTGTGAATTCTTGAGGTGTTTGCATTTTTTCACTCTCATTTACAAAGAAGTGTTAACTTGCAATCTCAGAGGAACATAGGCAATTTCCTTAATCCCAGAAGAGAAGTGTGCTAACTACAGTAATATATGGGAAGTTCAACAACAGATCCTCCTGCTTGATGAAAACTGACTGACAGCAAAACGATTTCTATGGATCATCTCCAGAAACTGCTGAAGTAAGAAAAGCAGGGCAAATGTAGTGGCACAAAAGTACTTCAGGGTGAAACTGGAAACCCCAAAGCACATTTAAACACTTTTGTCCAGCTTGTTCAGTTATATACTGCTGCTACTGATTCAATTTTTTTGGAAGTCAGTGTTGTTACCCCTGGGTACTTCAGTAGAAAGCACTGAGCTCGTGGAGTCAGGGAATTGACTGTCTAACCCAATTTTAAGTTCCTCAAAGCTCCAAGTCACTCATGAATCACACTGCTATTATTTCAGAAACCACACAGGACAAGCTGTTTTCAGTTTCCTTTCACCTTCAATTCAGTAATGAAAAATAATACTAAAAGAGCTAGAATCTGGCTATTTTCCTTATCTGTGTAAAGGATCTGGCAAACCACAGGGTCTCAGGGCAGGTTTCAGGGTCTACTCAATTGAAAGAGGAGCCCATATCAGGAGCCCTCATGAATATTTGAAGTCTGTTTCTGCAGACAACATCTTTTTTATTTTTACCTGCTTCCTGCCCCATTCCTTACTTAGTGAGGCTGAATATGGCTCCCTAAAGCAGTGCTGATTTAAGTCCAAAAGGAATCTGGTTTGACACATCTCACTTGTTCAGTGGACTAGGCAGGTGAGTGAATGGCACTTTATAAGACTGAATGTTGGGGTTGAGCAGGATGAAGGCTTTGGCTTAAGGCTGAGGGAGAAATCCCCAAAGTTATAGTGAGCAAAAACTGACCCCCCCCCACTCCCTGGGAGTTCTTATGTTAATGATTGCCAGAAAGTTCTTTGTTCCCCATTCCATTATTGGCCCAATTCAATAAGCTGAATTTAATATTCCTAACCCCAGTTTATGACTGGATCCCTTCCCTCAGACTCTGCCCCTTTCCAGCTCTATATAAATTACTGTTTCTACCCCAGCCCTCCCCTTTTCTAGTGCACCCTATACACGGTCAGCTTCTGCTGTTTTATTTTTTTGACTATGAAAGCCTCTTTTGTTTTGGGTCACTCACTTGTGCCCATCTCTTTATTTAGTGGCCACACAGACTTTGTGCTGATAGCCCTGAGGTGACTGCCAGGTACCATCCAGGCCAGTGCCACAGGGTTCAGTGGGAAGCACATGGTGTGGGAAGGAATCAGATCTCACCAGCTGAGCTGGCTTTGCCTGGGGCAGTAACTGGGATGGAGACACACAGGAAGCATTCTGTGCTCCAAAAAGCATTCTGTGCTCCAAGACAGGCAGGGCTGTGAGGCAGTGGCTGACCCAAGGTGTGCTCGGCACTGCCCACAAGGTGACTCGGTGTCATCAAAGTAGTTATTTAACAGCTCAAGTTAAATAAAAAGGCAATAATTGCTAGGAACCTTTCTGACTGTGTAAGAGTTGTGTGCTTGCAGAGGATCTGAATGGAGAAATAGTGTGTAACAAAGGACTGTACCATAGTGATCGCATAATTTGCCGCTTAATGTGACAACGTCTCAGTGGCAATGATACAAAGTCAGCTCCATATTTTCAGTGCACGTTCAGCTGCAACCTTGCTGAGCATTTAATTTCCTTTGATTTTGGCAAAACAAATTGTAAGGTTCTACTCTTCTGCATAGAGCTGGACTGTAAAATTCAGGGAGTAATTTAGAAGACTTGCATTGATGTGCTTGGTTTCAGCAATATTTATGTGAAATAAAAAAATTGTAAAAGAGTTTACAGAAGTTAAATGGCTGCCTTCTAATGAACTTGAATGGTATCTTGGGCCAGTGGTCCTTAGACTGTTTTCACAACTTCAGTGTCAGCATTTCAGAGAGGATGAAATCCAGGATTCTTCGCCTTGCTGCTTGGGCAGCACTGAAAGACCAATGTAGGACCAGTTGTTCTTGTAAGAGAAACTGAAACACTGATATTACTTTGGAAAGTATTGTAATACAGAACGAATTACAAGAAAAGCACAGAGTCTCATGACTTAATATTGTGAAGCACTAGCTTAACATGTTAAATGAAAAAGAACCTTTAAAAGCCAAGTTCATAAAACAAAAAAGAAAAAATACTTCCTTTAAAAAGAAGAGCTATCAAAGAAATTAGTTGTCTAGGGACCAAGAAGGAGTTTGGGAAACAGATGTTCTTACATTTAGGACAGATGTTTTATGATAACAGCGCTTTGATAGCAGTTGCAACAAGAACCTACTCTAATTGAAAAATGTTGTGGTATTTCACAAGAGGAAAGGAGGAAAAAAAAAATCAGCAAGTTTCAAACAGACATAGGAAGACAGATTTTCACACTATTGTGTTGCAGTGATTATGTCTCCAAAAGGGCAGAGAACAGGGAAAGTCCTGTAACTGTGCTGAAGAGTGGAAAGATAAAGTAAGCGCTGGTAAAGTAGGAGAATGAGCTAGGCTCCCAGAAAGGGACTTCAAAGGGTTAGGTGAGAGTTGAGAAAGTAGATTGAGACTTATGGTGATAGTAATTATTGACCATGTTGTCAAAAGATTGACAACAGTGATAGGCACGTGGTGCCTATAAAATACTTTAAGGGTTATGAGGATAAGGAGTGAGTGCTGCTCCAAGTGAGGCAGACAGCATCCCTTCCATCCCAGACATTTGAAGTGGAGAGACTGTTGGCTTTGAATCTGGCTCAGCTGCTTAAAAGTTTGAGCTTGTGAATGTGATCAAACAGAGAGATGTCATTATCATTGATTAATCTTTACTTGATCTTCCTACCTGTTTAACATTCATAAAGGCAGATTTAACATTCATTAAAGTCTAAGTGTGTAGGGGGTGGTCCTTATCTCTCCTTTAGCTCCTTGAAAGCTAACGCAACATAAAAGAGAGACCTTTGACTGGCTGCAGTTTCACTGGGAAAGCCCATACAGCCCCTGGAGAAAACTGACATTTTAACAAGTGGATCCCTAGATCACCTACAAAGTCAAACAGGAGATTGGTTTCTTCTCAGACAATGTGTCTTGGAGAAGAGCTTTTATTATAGGAAAGCAGGACAAATAGATTGCCAGACTCTGTTACTAGGTCAACATCTCTGCTCTCTTCAATCAGCAAGAGAGATTTCATGGTTTGGGTGCAACCGAAAATGAAGACTCACAAAATTTTGAAGTAATTTTATACAAAATCTGGGGGTTTGTTTGCGTATGTTAGAATGTACAATTCTTTTTATTCCAGGCTATCATGTTAGAACTCTGTCAAATAAAGACAGAGTTAGTTTTGTTTTTCTGGAAGCAAAAACAACAGCCATGAGTGCAGCAGTGCAGATGACTTTTAAAACTTCCTTTGCAGGTGTTTATTTTTTTTAGTGTCCATTCCTGTAACCAGACACCCTGTAAATGCAGTCTAGGGACACTTTAAGTTCAAGTGGCAAGGCTCAGTTAGGGATTATTTCTCAATTTTTGGAGAGATATCTCTTTTGGACTTGTCTGCCAATTACTAGGCAAAATGCCTGCAACTATCAATTCCAGGCAGTTCATTTTTTCTGAGGAAAATAGAATATTTCCGGCACTAGCCAACAGCATCCATCCCTAAATGGAGAAATCCCCTCTTACTTTTCTTCCTCAAAGCCTGGCATGTCATAGTGAAAATTGACCTGGACTGAACCTCATTCACAGGATGTAACTGCATAGAATCTATTCACTGTTTTCTCTGCATGGTTGGTACCAAAGTCTCAGAATCTCTTATTTCTCATATGACATTTTTGCTATTGTATATTTCAGTTTTGTCATCCACAACATCCACTTTTTTCCAACGTGCTGGCTAGTGAAGATTTGTCATTGAAAGCTTTCCTCATGTTTGGGGAGGTGTGAACACAGAGTGCAGGAATTAGCTTTGCTCCACACAGTGATCAAGACCCACAGCACCAAACTGGCCAAAGATTTTAAGGCACCTGTATAGTATAGTAATAGTAATTTACTGCTAGAATAGTCCAGCAGCAGGTGACAGCTACCATGGGGTTATCATGGGCTTTCTGATGAGCTTTAAGGTACTCCAAGCATTTATCTTGCTTGACTTTGACAATTGGGTCTGCTTTTCAGAAAGAAGCCCTCTAGATTTACACCTAGCACAAGGCAGAATAAGGCATCTTAATTTTACAATATACATTTAATTGGATGAGCTATAAAAGCATTGATAAAAAACTAATGATGCAAAGAAATTGTCTACTAAATGAAATACCTTTTCTCACTGAAGCATTAGATTAAATGTACATTTTAGAAGAGCTTTATATTCCTTGGCTGTCACAATATGGTGAACCATTTAACAGAGTAATGGAGCAGGGGGCTATTGTAAAGCAGAGTCTTTAGAAATTTAGAGACATTAATAAACCTGGATTCTGAAGACATAACCTTTTAATTTTTTTTTTTTTTTTTTTTTTTTGTATGTAGCTCTTTATAATAATTTCCAGGATCTCCCTGTTAGACTATTCTTGTTAGTGACTAATTTTTGTATGCTCTTTGGCCAAAATGTAATGGGACTATGGGATTGGAGACAGAAAGTTATTGATTCAAACTTGTCCACATTTAGCTCTAAATTAATTACTTTCTCTCCTTACCTGGACTGATTTTCTGTAGGCAAAACAGAAGACTATGGGAACATGAAGGCCAATTCAGATTTACTAACACAAACATACATCTCCTAATTGATTCACATTTACTGTAAAATGTCCCCATTAGCAAAGAGTAACTAAAACTAAATGAAAGAGTTGAAGTAGTCAGTGTTTTGCAACATGTTGAGGTCTTTAGAACATGGGTTACATTATTTTAATAGTCAAGAACCTACTTTTTGATTCTAGAGAATGCTTTTGCATTTTTTTTCTTCTTAAGAAAAATAAAAGGAAAAGGAAAAGAAAAATGAAAGATGCCTGTCTGGACTGAGAAAGAGCTTATCCAAACCAAAGTTCCCTTAAGCAAAGCAGCAATATGTGGAGGTGCATGCTAATCTCCAAGCTCTTGTTTATTGTGATGTGAATCTACAGTAATCTTTTGGGTCAAGTAGAAATGAGAAAAACTTGGCTTATATATAAGAAAATGTTGTCATGCCTCTGGATTACTAACTCACAGATTCTGATCTGTGTCCGTGAACAGGAGGGGTGACATCCTGCACCACTGAAGTCAGTGGCAAAATTCCCACAAATTAATTGGGTCAGGATTTCTCTTCAAAAGCCTGGAACAAAGTCCATTAAATAAGTGGAAACACTCCCCAAAGGAAAGACTCTACATTTCTCTGTGTTTCTCTCTCTGATCTTGTTTCTTTGTCTTTCCCAGCAATAGAATTATTCCTAGATTATTAAGAAGTACTCATGGACTTCTTTGAAGGGCAGGGACTTCAATAAAATTGCCAGCATGGGTTCCAGGTACTGCAAAGGCATTGATGAGTTGTAAGAAGGCACAGACTTGAGTATTTACATACTTCAATCCATTTGCAAACTATCAAGCCATTGTGTGGAATCGTTATTTTATCTCTATTGTTCTCTTCTGCAGCTGGGTTTGAAAATTAAATTGATCCAATTTGTTTTATCCTGTTACTGTTTTATCCTGTACTTTGTTTTATCCTGTTACTGCTAAACACTGCTAATAACCACATAATTTAAACAAAATATTAATATTTTTAATTCAAAGAGTTCTTTTCACCATGGAAATGTTTCCTTTAATAAAAGGCGGATGAAAAATGACTAAGAAACAAGCTGGGGGTGATTTATGTGTTTAATTGAGGAAGAGAAGTATTTATGAAAAAATAAGCTGAGTTTTCCTCTGCCAATCAGGAAGAATGGGGCAGATTCTAAAGTAATAAATCCAAGGTATGCATCCACCAAGGGGACTACATAACAAGGTGGTGTAATAAACAATTTCTGACAGAGGTTAGAAAGGTTACCAAGAGTTTGTGTGACTTGAGAATTTGGATAACAAGATTTAGTTTTTACAGGAGAAACTATATATTGTCTGAGAAGAGGTAAGCACGTGCACAGGATTGGAAGATAATGCAAAATCAGTAAGATCAGCAAAAGGGTTGCTTTGGATCTTATGGTGTAGAAAGAAAAGTTGTGGAGGTGTAACAGACCATGAAAAAAAGACTGAAGGTATCCCCAATCAGTAGGTTGTAGAGGAAAGAAGTAAATCTAAGGTTATGTCAGTGACTGAATTACAGTGAATATTATAGTAGTACTAATGGACAATGACAGAAAGGTCATATCCTATTATTCTGGTGAAAGAGCTTGAGAGGCTAGCAGGTATAACAGATGTCCTTAATTCAGAATAAATGTAAGAAATAAGTATACTCTTTGGGGAATTAGATAGCTGCAATGATGGGCAGCATCCAAAACTAAGGTTTCTGCAAGACTAGTGAGTTATCCAACCTGGGTGGAGGGTTTTACTCGTCCCCACGTGGGAAAGGGCGCTTCTCCTCTCCTACTTGGTCTATGCAGTCCCTGGGGGCTAAGGGCTCGAGCTAGCTGGACTTATATAAAGCCCAGAGAGCCATGGATTTCTGCAGGCTTTCAGTCTGAATTGAATTCAGACACAGAGGACAGGCTTTTTCTTCCATGAATCGATGAAGATGTGAGTAGACAAGGCAAAAATACAATGATGTTTACAAAAAACTTACCTGAATGCTAAGAACATAAGAAGACTGGGTACTGGGATTATAAACATGAGAAGAACTATACTTGTTTCCTTGTAGTAGCTGAAAAGTGCTTGAAACTGGCTCCCCACAGTGTTGCAGAATCATCTCAGGGCTCCAGGTGGAGACCTTGGCTGCTGGTGGACACAGCCCTCTGTCCTGGAGGCACCAGTGTGGAGCAGCCTGCACATCCCCTGCTCTGGAGCTCCTCTGTGAGCTGTGGGCACTGCTGGGCTGCTTAGCTGTCCCTCTGTGCTCTGCTCTCCCTCCAGTGCCCTCTCAGCCCATTTTGAGCTCTCAGCTCCTACAAAGCTTTCCTTTCTTTGTGCTTTGTCACCTGTCAGCTGTACTTTTCTGTGGAGAGCTTTGTGGATAATTGGTTAGCTGAGAAAGGCCACTTCAATGTGATACCGTTGGATAAGGATAGGGGAAACAAGCTGGGGATTGTGCAACCAGTGTCCAATCACTGACAAAGGTCATGGTGACCTTCGCTGAAACAGGAAGATGGGGGAGAAAATCGCTTGCCAGAAAATGTAGATATCCTAGGTAGAGAAGCTATAAGAATGTAAACATAGAAACAAAATAATCATTAGAGCATAGAAGTAGGTGTGGTTGACCTAAGTGTGCTTTAACCAATAATGAGCTCAGCTTTTGCAATATGTATAAGCTTCATTAACACCAATATAAATATGTGTGAGCTATCAATAAACTTTGGGATTTGCTGTTCATGCATATTGTGTGAGGCATTTCTTCTGCTGTTCACGACACTTTTCCCTCTGTATTCTCTTCCAGGTTCATCCCAGTCTGGCAGTTTGGTTTGGACTTGGCCAGTGCCTGGTCCTTGAGGAAGGTGTCAGAATACATCACCTGGCCTGTAGGGAGCACTGCTCCTGGGCCAGATGTCACATGCCTCTTAGAGACAGCCTTATGAAACTTACTGCCTTTGTTCCATTGTTTTGTAACTTGGAACACATTATTTGTATTTTGTCTGATGTGTTCAGGAGAAATTTTGGATAATTTTTGGTAAAAATTTCCTGCTGTAAGATTTCAATTCTTGACATTGATACTGTATTCCTCCTTGGGTAGGAGAAATTGGCTCCTCTGGAGTTCCACCAGGGTTGTAACAAAACAGAAAAGACCCAGCATCTTGCTGGTCTGTAAAATGAACAGGGAAAGTGTCTTTCCCTAAATTAGTAAAGAAATATGACCTAAAGAACACACTGTTTCCCTAGACCCTGAACAACCTTGGCCCTGTGGGTGATTAGGTCAGTGAACTTTTACAAACCAAGCTTATACAAAATCCTGGGCTAGTTTGTGAAACTGGAGGCTTGCAAACACTCCAGTGCACTGAGGGGTGTATTTGGCACACAGTTGTTTTCCTGTGTTTCAGTTTCCCTGTTCAGAGAATCACGGCTCTGTAACAAATTGTTGAACAGCTTGTATAACCTTTAATTTAAGACTGGTTATATGTTTATATATTTTAAAAGTCAGAAGTCACCGGGTATGGAGAATGGCCAGAGAGCCACACTTCAATTTATGTATCAATTCTTTGTATATCTTACTAAAAACCATGGAAAATTTCTGCTGAAAGTGTTCAGATGTGCCCAAGAATTTACTAGGAATCTTGTTTTAATTATACACCCTCAAATGTCTATGATTTTAATTCAGCTCCCAGACATAAACCTTTTCTCCAAGTCTGTGGGTGCAATGCCAGCTAACAGAGAATGCTATTGCTTTCTTGATCATGTGAGGCTGTGCTGATATAAATTGGTCAAGAATTTAACATATTAATCACTAGAATATGTGTCTTTGTTGTAAAACTTCAAAACTACTGTGAACAAACGAGGAATCAATACCATGGGAATGCTGGTGGCTGCATGCTTGAGATTTTGGTGAGTACTTCTTGAAAAATACTGTTAGAGAAAGGACTAGAAAGCCTGCAACTAAGATAGTATTACAGAAAATCCCACAAAGTGAATACAGTGAAAGGGAAACCACAGTAAAAGTGGGAGTATGTGGCTGCAATTCAATAAATAGGAAGAGAATCTTGTTTAAAGCATTTTGTTTATAATCATGAAGTCTTTGGGCAATTCCATCATGTTGAGAACAGACACTCACTGTCTATCAAATTCAGCCTAAATTCAGTTTGTAGAATAAACACAAAATGGCAGAGTAAGTGAGCCAACAAGACCTTTTACGTGTTGGAGAGAGGCCGTAGAAGACCACACACAAAATCTGCAAGTGCAGTCCTTTCAAAAGAGTTTCCAGGCCTTTTTCTATGGCTCTTACTCCTGAAATAATTAAAATTTGGAAGAGATGAAGATGATCAGTATCATTATATATGCTATTTCAGAGAAAAATATCTTGTGATGACTTAATTTCCTGGTCCCTTTCAGTGGTCCTCACTGTAGTCTTCATAGATTTTTTTTCCCCTATCATCTTGACTTCATGAATGTGGCCCTTCAAATTTGGCAAAATCAAAGTTGCAGCTCTACCGCAGTTATTTTGTAAGTGACAGCAAAACTTTTCCAGCTGGTAAAAATGTGTTGTATATTGCCTAAGGCTGAGAAAATAGCATCCTCTCACACTGTATCCTTTTTCTTTCATCCATGGTAAATCCATTTTCACTTTCCCAAGAGGATTTCTCCCTGAGTCTCAGTGCAGGAGGATGTGGTATTCCCTCTGCCTTACTTCAGTGTTTATTATTGCTGGGACATGCCATTTTTATTTCTATGGAATATAGTATTTAATAGTGTTTAGTAAAATCTGTTTAAAGAACCTAGTTATTAGTAGATTCTACTCACAGAGTTTCTCCAAAATGTTCATCTGGAGTAAATTAACCACAGGAGGAAAATGGTTTGCAATGTAAAAGTAGCAACAGGCATTTTGTCATCACTGCTAACAAACAGAATACTGTCTGGACAACCACTGGAATTTGAAATGCAGGTCATCCCAGCTTCCTTTCCATACTTACTGCTGTGAGAACTGTTGCATTTCAAATGTAATATCACCAGTAATGTACGTCAGCAATGCTGCTAAAAAATATCTTCTTTACTCTTTCATTAGAACTAGATCTGGTGAAGGAAATTGCTGTAGACTTTCACAAACTGGTAAACTACTAAAACTTCATCTAAATAGAGGATAATGCAATGCAAACAACTGTAAATAGAAGTGAACAGGAAATTCTTTTCCAGATATTAAAAATGCATCTGCCTCTTGCTAACATTAGGTTCTGCCAAAATAAAATTAATAGAAGTGTTTGAATTTGGGGCTGGAAGTAAAATGTTGCTAATCGTAGACCAGTGGCTCTAAATTAAGCTGGCTGAAAAGGCCAGGAGCTGCTTAGGAAAGGTACTTTATTTCTTTCTTTGCCATCACTGATGTTTTTTTCAATGAAGTCATCATATCACAGCATTCCTGCATCTGTTCTTTCATCTGGAATGTTTTCCCAGTGTGATCCTCAGGGAAAGTGTGCTGATACACTTAGTGGCATCTATGTGTACATTTTCTGAATAATAGTTTGTATAAGATCAATGCCTGTGTAGGCAACTACAGAAAAAGAAAAGGCATAATTGATGCTTAAGACTCAAAACTAAAATAAAATTCATTTTTTTATTTTTAACAGAGCCAGGATTTTGTTTTCCTTTGTGCAGCACAAACTGTCTGGTTAAATTCAATTGCCTATTATGTATAAAAGGATACTGCTGAATCCTGGAAGCTCAGTTTGGAACCATTCTGTGACAACACCACAATTTCCAGGCAGTGATTACTCAACAGTAATAGTTTCCCCCTCCTTCTAGCAGAATACTGTTAATGCTCAGGATCAAGAAATGCTTCACAGTATTCTATTAAGAAACAGTAAGGAACATTAGTTTCATTTCATCTTGTAGTAGTGCAAATCAACACATCCTTAAGGACATCACAGATGTGTGTCCTTGTGTATCCATCCACAGATGTTTGCATGGCTGCAGTTTCTATGGATTTCATACATTCCCAGTCCCAAGTATCTGTCCATTTGCAAAACCTTAAGAACAAATATATATCCAGCAATGAAAGCACACACATTTATATCCAGTACCAGCCAGACTAGCTCTCTGCACTTTTGGTATTAAATACACAAACCATCTCATGAGTATGTGAGAATGGAGACCTTGTTTCTCTGGGTCTCTGTGCTGCTTCTTGCACAGTCTGCACTCAGAACACAGTATATTCCCTCAGATTATTTTATATTGTGAATAGTTTTAGCTTACCTATTTATAGAAGCAGCTGGATCTTTACTACTCCCCAGGCTGGAAGCCACAGTAAGAGCTGACTCTCCACATTTGAAGGACCCACTCAGCCTGGAACATCACGTGGAGATGTGATTTTTGTAGAATTACACATGGTTTGAAGTGAAAGCTGTGGACAAAGGCAAATCTCAAATCCTATGACAAATAGTAGGGTCTATTACCCTTAACTGAGTAGATTGGCACTGCCCATCCTGAGCAGTTATGAGCAGAGCAGAGCAGAGATGTTCACAGCTTTGCTGGCTGAATCAGAGAATGTAAAGCCCACTGTATTTGTGAAAAGCCAGCAAGGAATAAAAAGGCCACAAGCAGTGAAAGCCTTTTTTTTTTTCCCAACTGGACTGTTTTTATGGCATTTTTTAAAAAGTGACAAGCTCTGTCTCTGGGTACCTAAAAGGAAAAGCTTTTGACTCCTGGGAATGGGAAACAAAGCTGACAGTCAGCCAAGCTGGCTGGCTGCACAGATAGCAGGGCCAGTCACAGAAGCACTGAATTGTGGAGTGGTTTGGGCTGGAAGGGACCTTAAATATCACCCAGCTCCAACCCCTGGCCTTGGGCAGGGGTGCCACCCATTGGACCAGGTTGTTCAGGGGCCCATCCAACCTGTTCTTCAACACTTCCAGGAATGCACTGTTCACAGCTTTTCTGGGTAACCCTTTTCAGTGCCTCACTATCCTCACAGTGAAGAATTTCTTCCTAATAACTGATATAAAACTCCCCTTTTTCACTTTGGAGCCATTCCCCCTTGTTCTGTCATTACATACCCTTGTCAAAAGTCCCTCTCCAGGTCTCTTGTGGGTCCTCTTTAGGTACAGAAAGCCTGATATTAGGTTTCTCCAGAGCCACCTTATCTTCAGGCTGAGCCATCCCAACTTTCTCAACCTGTCTTAATGGCAGAGATGCTCCTGCCATCCCCTCCCTCTCCCTGAGATGTTTGCCTTCAAGGCTGGCTTGCTGCAATGGAAGTTTTTGATGGTGGAACTGGGCTAGCAGCACAGCAGCCTTGCTGGCTCCCAAGGGGGAAACAGTAATGCATATGTTACAAACTGGAGACCAGCTATGGTTTCAAAGTAGCCCTAGCCCATATGAGCAGAAAATCTGGTAGTCCCTGTGAGCCAGCAAAATGGTTGTGGATCAGCCTGCTACTTTATAACAAAGAAATGGAGAAAATCACTGAAAATCCCTCCAAACTTGCATGTGGCCTGAGATCTGAAATTATATGTCCTAGCTCAGACTTTAGAACAAATAATCTCACTGGTTTTTTTCTTTTTAATTTAATGAGTTTTTCCCACTATGCTAACATGATTTAATTTTATTTTACTTGGCAGTAAGTAGACAGTCCTTACTATGTTAATGTTATTAATAATATTTGGCACACAGCTAATTCCTTCCATCAGACTCTCATGGCCCTTGGTGAATGAAAGTCTAAAATACTTCCCTGTAAAGGCAGGCTTTAGCTCACTGCTGCACAGAGATGCTCTGTGGGTTCTGGGAACATAGCTCTTATCACTGATTCCCATAACTTACAGCTAGACTGCAAATTGGATTAATGCTCATGCAAAAGAGAAGTAGGAATGCCCTCTGTGTCTCTGTCTGCACAATGGTCACTGCATGGTGGGTAATGATTTACTGCTTTTTTGGGACTTTAGTAAATTAATATCCTTCATCTGGCATGAGAGGGGAGAAGCAGAAAAGTGGTGAGAAGCTTGTAAACTGGCATACAATACAATTTCTGGCCTGAAAATCAGACTCTGACTCTGAAACCATGGCCCTCCCAATTCACAGCTCTGCCATGCATTTAATAATGCATATATTATCCACAGTATATAAATAAAGTAATAAATATATAGAATGGAATCTAATAATAAAACCCAAATGCTATTTAAATCCTTCTGACTAGGCCAGGAGGACACACAGACACATGGACAATTACCACATGCCACCTGATCCACAGCAACTCTGTGCCTGTGTCTCCCAGCCATGCTGACTCAGATTCTGTAGCTCAGTGCTGAAGTGAGCAAGCCTGGGTCAAGTTGCATCTTTGGGTTTCCAGAAGCTGCACCCAGGTCACTGAGGCAAGTGGCTTCATGAACTGAACTGGAACATAAGACTAATGCTGCTCCTGGTAGTCTGAGGAAAATGTAAATGATTTTTATTATAAGACTACTTTTTCATGAAACCTGTAATTGTATCTCACATTTTCACCAAATGAACTTATTCCAAACAAGAGTTAGAATGATCTTTTTATCTGTGTGGGTAAGGTTTGACACTATCAAAAACTGGGTCAGAGCCACAAGTACATCTACATCCATAGCTTGTGCAGCCTCATGGCTATAACCATGTCTCTCATGACTTGTTTAAAATCAGACAGTTGTCTCAATCTATTTCTAAAGGAACAAGTGTCTACCCTGAGTAAATAAATAGCAGTGTAATTACAACTGACAGATGCATTTTGCTTTGCTGTCGTCAGAGCATTTCCTCTCTAGGGCTTTGATACAGGAGCTTTTGAGCCAGACAAACTCTTGATCACACCCTCTGCAAATAGGTCAGCACAGCACAGAACGGCTGTGTGTGCATGTGGTTCAGGAATTAAATTTAGTCTCTACATTTACCCAGTGATTTGACAATAGCCTGTTTTTTCTAGGAATCAAATCTGGTTAATTAATGTATAATTTAGAAAGAAGACTAGAGAGATTCATACCACAAGGTGGCTTCAAGATAGACATTGTATATACCTAGAGTCTAAATAAAATTGTATGTTTTTTAATGAAGACATAAAAAGGCATAACTATTTTAAATACCCATTCTAGGAACTAGAGGACGTTTCAGTCCTTTTCATATAAGCACCTTTATTTTATGTTGCATCTCCAAAACAGCATCTTTAACCAGAAATCTTCTGTGTGAGGTCCTCAGACTCCTACCTCTGTGAAATGGACAAATGGCTGCAGTGAATGCAGTGAATGGCATTTTAGCATACATATAACACATCATCCTCCTTATATCTTGTGAGCTGAGAACAAAAAAGAATATCACAAATCTTCAGAATTCATCACAAGTCAGGAATAAGGTAGAGATACCTTTAAGTTTAGGTGTCTTTGGTGTGGGTATTGCAGCCCTGTAAGATCTGTAGATCTGCAGTGGGTGCAGAATCAGTCAGCTGAGCTGACAGAGTTCTGGCTGTGATTCATGTCCATCAAATATTGAACACTAATTTAAGATAAGAAGAATTCCTCCAAAACCACCACTGACTTCCCTGTCTGGCTCTGCACTGACAGCAGTGGAGAGTAGGGTGACCTGTTCATGCACAGGTGTCTGGATAAAGTCAGAAGGATCCCACTACTACAGGCTAGGAGATTTAGTTTTGAGGCCACTCTTTCTTGAGTTATTGTTAGACACCAGGACTACTGCTCTAAATTATTCATTGTGAAAATACAGAAATCAGGCTTTTAAGGTTTCTAAAGTTTTCATGCATATACATGCTTAAGTCTGTTTAGACTCATTGAAGGAAATGCTTTACACTCTTATGGTTTACTGGAAATGTAAAATTATTTGCTGTTACAAATATTATCCCACCATAAAATCCAAACTGAAAAAACCCACGAAAAAGCAAATTAAAAACCCACAGCAAAGCCCCCTTAAAACAACAACAACCTCCCCTTCCACTCCCAACCAAACAAAACTAAACAAAATTCCCCAAAACCAACAAAAAAAGAACTGGTAATTTTTCTATAGATCTGTCCTGTCCTTCTAGGGTTTGCTCTGTGACATTCAAGTCACAGAGGTTGCATTACAGTAATCACTGATGAAACATGACTGACTGAGGATCTCAGTTTCTTATTTCTGAGCTTGTGTTTCAGATTTCATCCAAGGTTTCTCTGTGTGGTCTATTTATTCATAAAATATAAGGAGAGTTTGTGGGAAAACATCTCGAAGTGGAAAAAAGATATTTAAAACATAAGAGTGTATGATGATGTCTGAAAATATCTCTTTTCCCTTATGGTCAGTATTTTCTTATTCATCTCAGAGACCAAGCTCTCAAAGAGCCCTGTGTGCCTGTGTCAGTGGAGTATGTGGGGACCAGCACAGTCACCTGGCTTTGTTCCAGCAAGACCCTGCCTTGATGGAAACCCCCAAAAACAATGCTGGGCTTGGTTTTTCTATTTAATTTTTATTTCAGAGATAACAGATCACAACCTTTGCTCACATAAATGCAAAATGATGTATCTGAATAGACTTAAAGACAATGAAGAAAATGCAAAGTTAAACAAAAATGTTATATCTTTCATTTGTTTAGAGAAGACACAGTCATGGACTTGTTATTTCTATGAGATGGTTATAAAATGCAGCTGGTGCCTCAGTATTTTATAAGGCTTCTCATTACTTTCCACTGACCCCATCTAAAAAGCTAGTTTTCACAGAGTTTTGATATCCATTTGACACAAATGTTTGTTATTATCACATAATTTTTATGTGAACTCTTTTCTTTTTATTTGAAATTAACAATGCAGTGTTTTGGCATATATGGTCTGAAATCACATAATTAAAATGACAGTAAAATTTCTGTGATGGGGTATATTACTGTTCAATAACCATATTGATGTCACAGTTCAGGAGAATCACATATACACATCCTCAGCAATCAAATACCTGTAACACAACACTCCCAAGGGCACAGTGAGCTTCATTAGTAATGCCCGTGCCTTACACAGGGGTAATGAGACACTGCAGAACTTCCCCATTATTAGAGAAGAAAACAATACCATAATTCACTGGAAACAATGCAAAAATAATGGCTTTGATTTGTTAATTCTAGTCTGCAAACTTGCTCTGATGAGTACAATGAGGTAGCCAGCTGTTGCTAATAAGGCTGGAATGTTTAATGTAAAGATAGAGGTGATATGTTAATGTGTGTTGTCATTCTGGCTCACCTTATCTGATGATTTTGACATTGTCTGGAAAAAGCAGCAGAGGTAATTTACTTTCCCAAACTGGCAAGGATTATTCAGTACAGAGGCTGAATATCATCACCATTTCTACATGGGCTTGTCTTGGGTCTGATCCAATGTATTGAAATCTGCAGATTTTTAAAAAATGTTTTAATGGGATCTGAATGAGGCTTCTCATTTAGGGAAAAATCAGGCAACCTATTTAAATCTTACAGAATGACTCTTGTAACTCAGATGGTATTAAAAAATGAGAAATGGGTTTCTGGTGTCTATACTGGTGCCTAAATAGAAGAATCCAGAAAATTAATTCTTATATTTGTATAAGGCAATGTTTAGGCAAGGATTAGGAAAATTCTCAACTCATATCATAGCTTCACAATAAAGTTTTTATGGAATGGGAGGTGAATGGCTTGCTCGACCAAAGCATCTTAAACATATGATTAAATTTTAGGTACATTCATGGTTTTACTGACATCAGTGAAGCATGGCTTCAATTTCAGTAGAAGGAAAGAAAGACAAATATACAGTCTTTGGGCTAAATGTAGCAACTATTTATTTGCTTGTTCTTGGTGGCCACTGATTGTCTTAATACCATCACTGCATAATTGTATTGTGTGTGCTTGTGTATGGCTTGTCAAGGGTGGAAGGAAGATTTTAATGCTCCTTGTCAGAGAGACAGAGTCTCCCCAGATGATGTGTTAGGTGACTTTCTTTGAGGACATGGATAGCAAGTAGATTTCTACACTAGGGATGCTCTTTCTGCATTGAAAGACTGACCTAGTCTTTATGCACATGATGAGAGGCTAAAAGCAATTATCAAAATGCTGATATGTGAAAGGACAAAGTACAAGGTCTGTGCCTTGTCCCCCGTTCAAATCACACAAAGTGCTCTGGAACTGCCAGAAAACCCCATGCTGATAGCTTTATATTATTGCCTGAGTGTGACTGAATAAAATGACATAGTTAGAAGGTCTATAAACTGGCTTAGCTGCATGTTTTGTCACTAGATGGCAGAAAAAGATGAGTTATCTTGTATGATTAAACTAGTATTTTAACAAATGATCTGGATGAACTTAATCTGTTTATTGTAGAAACAATGTAAAACCCACTCACTAAACCCTGACTTCCCACTGCCATATTTAAAAAATACATTCTAACATCATGTTGGTAATTTGGGATTATGGTGCCCTCTTCTAAACATGCTTCCCAGATATGATCATTAATGCTAAACCAAAACTATGGAGATCCTTTAATGTAAAAAGTGGCAGAGAATAGAAGAAGAATATTTAATTACTAAGTGTGGGAAAGCCCATTGCCTGTATTTACTTTGGTGGTTAATATTGACACTGAGTAACTGAAGGACCAGCAGCTCCTTCCTTGCACATCCAGACACCCTGCTGAGTTCAATGGGAATGTGAAGTGTGGAAGATTGTGTCTCTACCCAAAGCATCCTTGAGTCAAGGGGAAGATTCCCATTGGCTTCCTCAGGGCTGGGATTAGCCCTAGCAAGGAGCCATCCTTTGAATAATAAGCATTCAGCACTGAGTGGCCAGCCCAGGGTGCTGGGGGTCTGCAAAGAACTAAACAAATAAATGACACACATTCCAATTCTTATTTGCCCCAGAGTTACACACATGTGCTGTACTAGGAAAAGATCAGAGCTTTTCCCTGGGAGGCCAGCCACACAGATTGAGGGAGCCACACTAGATAATCTCTGCTTGCCCTTCCATCAAAAGAGCTCAGCTGTAAAAGCTTCTTCACATGTGCAATAGATGAAACAACATTGTGGGGACAGGCTTTGTTTGTGCCCATCATCAGACATGTTTGATCCTCCACATCAGCCTGCCAAGGTCAGCTCCCAGCAGACTGTCTGATACAGTAAAGCTCACCCTGACTGGCACACACACAAACCAGCACGAGGCACTGTGGTGTTGTGTGCCTGCTTCAGTCATCCAAAGAGATGTATTTCCCACATATTCCTAGAAGACTTTTGTGGGACCAAGGGTTCATAGAAGCTCTCTTACTCCATGGACTGGTCTGTTCTGTCTGGCTTCAGTTGCAAGCATCATTCAGATAATTTTGTTAGTTTAGCTCCTAACAAGCTTTCAGTCATGTTCAAAGGATCTGGCAGGATAGCCTGATTTGGTGGATGGCAAGTTGTGCAGAGAAAAAGGAGAGTGACATCCCATGAAACTTCAGGTGCAACAAAAGTACAGGATTTTTTCCCTGTATTGGCTGAGAAACGGCTGGCCCTAACTAGATTCACAACAAAGCCAAGAATATAATGCACCTAGCTTTTTAAAATTATTGTTATTGTTATTGTATATCAGAAGAAATGAGCTTGTAATAAATGAGGAAGTTCACAATGTTAGTCAGCACATGCTATGACTATTTTTTTCTTTTGCTATGGTACTTGGGACATTTGGGTTCAGGTTAGTACAAAACCAAACAAAAAGCTTGCTTATAATCTTTGACTACAATAAGGATGAAATTAGTACTTCAGGGAATGTGATGAACTTCCAGCTGTGGAGCCCTACAAAAAGAGCCTGTTTGTAATGCCAAGCAATCCAACTCAGTCCCTGGTTTTAGTGCAGTGTTTTATAAAGGACTTTAAAAACATTGAATACAATTCTCTGAAAGAAAGAACCGAAAAGTGGTAATGAAGGGAAGACAAATCAAATTTTAGACAAGAATTTAGCATTTCTGGTCTACAGTTAGGGTAAACACAGTTTTCTGGTTTCATACTTAAACTCTATTGCTTTATTACATTTTTGCCATCTGGTTCAGCAGCTGCAATAATCAAGCAAATGAAACAAAAAAAGCAGACAGTTCCCAGGGCTTAGATGTGGAAGGGCACAAGAGAAGCTCATGGCTGGTAGTGACTTCTGGTTGCTGCTGGGAATCACAGTTTCTGAAAAGCTGCACTGTCATTAGGTAGGGATGCTGTAGGTGTCTTAGAACTGGTATTACTGCATCTCATTGGAAAAAGAGAACTATTTCATTGTTTATAATTCCTGTGGTGCTTAAACCTGGCAAATGCTAGTACAGAGAAAAATCAAAGTCCTACTACTGTTTGCATCCATTGTGTCCTAAAACACTCAAACAGTTCAAAATTGACTGAATTCTATCCTTTAAATGTCTCCTCTGTAGAAGTGTTTTAGAAGAGTGGTTAGAAACAATTTGCTGATGCAGACAACCTGATATGTTGCCCACAAATTAATGCTGGTGTAGTTTTATAAACTTAAAGAAAGATTTGGTGGAGATGCTTTTGCCTGCCATGGAAAAGAAAAAAAAAAGTTTAATTTAACAGGGTGGCTACACTGTTCTTTAGAAACTGAGGAGGATCCAACTGGAGGTGCTGGATGCTGGCATGGTTCTGTGAAGGGAACAGAAGCTGAAACTCCTGTGGTGCATCTGCAGTGCACACTGCCTGTTGTCTCCATTCACGAGTTTCTTTGCTCTTTCCCAGTGTGGATTCATTTTGGAAATGACAGTCACAAACCACTTAAGTACCTTCTCCTAACTGCAAGGACACCTTTTGGAGCTTTTCCAAGCAGAATGGGACATACCTTACAAATAATGGATTTAAGGAAAACCTCTAGTCCTCCTCCAAGGCAGATCCTTCTTTTTAGTGCTGTTCTGCCATTGTCCTAAGCAGAGAGCAGTCACAGTGTGTGACAGGCTGGCAGCTTTGAGCTTTTTGAAGCATCCCTAGAGCAAAACACAGATGGGAGAGGTGACACTGCTCAGGTGATCACAGCAATGAATATCACACTTGTGAAATTTGCCATTGTGAAAAATGAGAAATAGATCACTGTCCACCAGCTTAGTGAGTTTTGGTAACAATATGGTCTTCCAGGCAGTGATTGGAAATCACTAATCCCTGGGTCACTGCTAAAGACAATTTTTTGACCTGTCATTTTGGTGAGGGTAGATATACATAACTGAGATGAAGCTAAAAAGCCTTTTTTAATACTTGCTAAAGGTCTGTTAAGATGGAGTAATAAGAAGCAGTAGTGAAAAATCTTGTTTTGTTTCTGGATTCAAGTGTTATTCTGGTCTGCTCTCTCAAGGTGTTTGAAGCTGAAGTAGAGATTTCTCCTCTGAAAGGGTGGGAGAGCAAATGCAGCTTTACTGCTCTCAACACAGATGTTAACAATTAATTTATTCTTATTGGCATTAATTGCTGTTGTAGATGCAAGGAGAGGGTACATTATCTGCTTTATGGGATCCTGTATAAAGATTTTGCAATTGCTTTAGTCATACTCAAGCTGCTCTGTCCAAAGGCCTGGAATCCCTGGTGGAAGGCAACTTCTCCTCTGTCAGTGTTCAGAAGCATGTTACAGGGCAATGCACATTATGTCTCTTCAGCTAGTTAAAAAAAGATGACTTTTACTCAGATTATTACACTTGATAGAAATCATGTGATTTTACTCTTGCTTGTTAGAAAGACATGCACGTAAAGGAGTATTCTGCTTTCTTATGGGCTATTATGCTTCTGATTGTCACATGCTGGCAGTTCAAAGTGATATCTTCTCTAAATAATTTATTGATTTATAAAGCAGGAGGAAATTTCACCACGAATTGCTCCAGAGGGTGTAGAAATAATGGGAAGGTCAGACTATAGTCACAACAGTAATTTAGATAAATAACTTTTGTTTTAAAACAAACTCCAATTACTGAGAGACAAACTCAGAGCCAGACAAAAGAAATAATAAGTTTTGCAGACATTTCATGAAAGGACTTGCTTATGTCAGGCTTCATAAGGGTTGAACGTTGACTCTGTTTGTAGTGAGACTTCCTAAGAAACATATACATGACCAAAAGCATTGCTATTGATTTAGAAAATTATGTTTTTCTTATTGAATCCTAGTATATCCCCAGCTTGAGCCTGGTAAGCTGTGAGAAGGGCATCTGCTCAGTGATGAAATCAGAGTACTTCTGGATGTGTAAAGCTCTGCAGTCCCTTTGTCACATTCCTGTCTTCTTTGGCCACATACTGTCACAGGCAGTTTACTGACTCCCTCTTCTTTCCTCCAGACTTTTGCTTTCAAGCTTCTGTGCCATCTCTCATTGTGTACAATCTTTTTTCCTGAGAAGTCATCTCTTGTGTATGGCAAAGCCAGGGTATACACTCAGCCAGCAGGTCCAGATAATTTTATTTTCAAATACATCTGTTCTCTGCTTTTGTCTTTGGTTTTCTTTAGTTTTGGTTTCCCTAGTGGGATATTTCCAAATAATGACATAACTGATTATTTACCATGTTTCTAATTCTTTTTTACATATGGTGATTAGAAAATGCAGCTATGAGTCGACTGTTGGTGGCTCTCACACTGCCTGACACTGCCCATGGTTTCTTCACACCCTCCAAACTCTTTTATCTGAATTTAGGATAAATCTGTTAACACTTTAAAGTAGGCTCTAACTTTCAGTTCTTTATTTTTATTTGCAATAAGGCAGGAAGGTTTCCCATCCTTGAACTAGATATTGGAAGAAATTCACAAACCTAATTAACTGAATGCCAACCCACAAGAATGAAAATGTTTTATACAAGAAATAGGATTTAAATGGCCCATGCATCTACTTAAATATGAAATGGAAAGAAGTTCTTACAATTTGAGCAGATAGACTCTGGAAGAGCTTTCAGTTCAGGAAATGAGTTAAAAGAGGAAGATGTATATTTTTACAATGGTGATTCTGATGCTTGCAATGAAAGTGTCTGATCTCAGCAGTCTCTTCTGGATATATCTTCCTACTCCTTGACTAGCACATGTCTTAGAAACCTACATATATATATATATATATATATATATATATATATAAACACACACACAAATATATATATATACATATATATAAAATCACATCTGCTCATTTTCTTTCTCTTGCTTGCAGGCAGTGGATGTGTCTGAAGGCAGACCTGAGCTCCTGCACTGATGTGAGAGTTGTGTAGCTGGAGCTGCATGTGAGCTAGAAAGCCTGAGAGGCAGGATACACTGCACAGAGAAGAGATTCCATAGGAAATCTTCTATAAAGCTTCTAGGCTGGCTTTGGTTTCCATCTGACCACTTGGGTCAGGGGCAGGGTAGCTCATGTCTGCCTGTCTTCACTCGTTCCCATATTTAAATTGCAAATACACACACAGCATCCCTTTCTGCTGTGCTGCCAACAGGGCACCTGCCTTTGTGAATACTAGCATAGATCAGGTCCAATCTCTCTTTTCCATCAGTTCATGTTACAGTGCTTGGCCACCAACCAGATCTTGCTTTATTGTCTCACTGAGGCCCTGTGTATAAACAAACTGCATTAGGAGAGGGACTCGCTGCAGGATTTTATTTTCTGCCTATTGGAAACCATCAAAGCAAAAATGCTCATAAGCTTATTTCTGTTCAAAAGAACAAATTGCTCTTAATGTTTTTCAGCTTTTGATCAATTTATGAGACGTTCAAATTAACCCCTGGTAGATATTCAGAGCAGATCTCTTGCTCTCTGGTGTGTTTTCTGAGTGCAGCTGACATGGGACAGTCAGGAGTCACAGGTGGACTGCACTGAGGCTTTCCAGATGTTTTAGAATGACTTCCCTCCTGAGAAATGAAGAAGCAACATAAGTTCACAGCTTAGCAGAGGATCATTAGAATGAGACCTACATATATGGGATACCTTATGAACTCTTCATGTGACAGAGCAGAAGAGGGTAATCCAGCACACAATTATTTCTAGTTCTTCAGTGGTTCTGAAAAAGACCATTAAGCCTTTTCAATGACTTTGTTTAATTAGGACAGTTTTCTTTTGCCTGGCAGGTAAATAACTTCAAACAGAAGATCATCTTAGGACAAACTATAATGATTAGTGTCTTCTTTCTGTAGAAGAAAATGTTTACTAAACCAATGAAGTAGAGAAAGTCTACACCACAGAGGCATTATAAGGAAATACTTCTCTCGGTCAAAAGCATTTGTTCCCAATCTACTTTGGCCAATAAGGAAAAGCTTGTTTTTCATTCTCTTGTGAAAGATCAATGTAGTATGTCTGAAATAAAAGAAAAAAAGTATGAACTTGGAATGAATGCAGAACAAGGAAACCACCGACTTAACAGTCTCACCAGGGTCTGCCTTTGCACCACAGCATCTGTTGCTCTTGTGTGGGTTGTTCTGGAGACAGTGATTTTCCTATAAAATGCCTGCAGAACAACACATGGAATTTCCTCTGTGGGTTCACCTGTTTGCCAACTTGCTGGAGATGACTTTGGTTGCACAAGTGCCATGTACCTTGGCTGAAATGGAAATCACCATGTGTAAAATGTGTAAGGAGCAGGTCAGAAAGAAGTCCTCCATGCTTGTATTCAGGAATGCATCCATGCCTGTTGATACCCTCACTCCAAGTCCTGGGCTATGTCCTAACTTCCTTTGCAGGAATTGCTGCACTGCAAACAGGAGGCAAAATTGTGTCATAGTTCTAATAGCTTACACATGCTGGACTCCTTCACACATACAGAGCCTTTTTTTGAGCCTCATGTAAGGAAATGTGAGAAGGCAAGAGTTGACAAAAGCACCAGATCTACGAGGCTTAAATTACTTGTACTTCCTCTGAAACTGTCTCTTAGCTCATTTAAATAAGGCTTCAGAGAGATCTCATTGAGATGTGTGATTAGCCAGGTTTATTTTAATTTCTATTTTTAACACTATATCAACCTTTAATTATGACTTTTCCTAGGTGTGTAATATTTTAGTTCAGAAATATCTGGAATACTGTTCTCTTATATTGCTATTTTCTTTGAACAACAGTGTATTCATTACTAATTTATAAATGTCTCATTCTCTCTGTGCATGCATCTAGAAAAGAGGATTACTCTGCATTATTACATACACAACCCATGACAAAATAGCCTCAAGCTTTTAAAAAAGTATCAGAGCATTTAGTACCAGCAATTATATTGCACAATTTTGCTGAGAGGATATAAAGGACTCAGATGACCTCTCTGGATTTGCAAAGACTCCAACCAGCCAATGAAGAGGAAAATTAATTCCTCCTTATTAAGCAGAGTCATAGGAACATCACAATTTCCAAGAAAGAGTACTTGTAACTGAGGAAGCTAAAATGCTCAAATTGTATTGAACGGAATAGGAATTTATTCCATGTTATTCCAGGAAATTAAAAGTGGTTTTTGATTTTTGTAAGTTTCAGTCATTGTACTTCAAAGAAGGACATGGCAACCTGGTAATCATTGACATCAGTGTTTATGGGTTAAACTTGATCATTCAGTTATGGATCATTACATTTTTTTTCCATATGGTGTCTAAGCTAATATAATGCTTGAGAGTCAACAATGACGTGATAGGAAGAGATTTTGATTAGACAAAGAATTGGATATTATCCAGCTCTGAAGCTATATGATCAATAAGCTAACTGATGAATGAAGCTTATGAACTCTAGAAATGGTAATGAGTATTTACACTTGATAAATGCTGTAAGATACAAACAGCTTTACTACAGAGTTGGTCTTATTATGTAGTGCCACTGCATTAAAAATTTCGTACCGGTATTGTCACAATTACCTGCGAGCATGCACTGATCATTCCTGAAGTGCTGGCAGAGCACAGGAAGCTCCAGAGTACTCTTTGTGAAGAGCAGTTTGTGGAGGAGAGAATGTGAACTGTGGTACTGCCACAAAAACCACATTATGAAGTGAAGAGCATTATGAGCTCATGATAAGCCTGCAAATGAAAGAAATAATGCAAGAAAAAGAAGAAATGGGAAGATTGTCTCTCTCAGAATAAAAAGGAGTTCTCAGTGCAGTTCTTAGTCAACTAGATCTTATCCAGAAAAGTTAATCTCTTTGTTTTTCTTACCCACTCTGTTTTTCCAGTGGGGTCAGAACCTCACCCTCTGAGTAAATAGTACCGCATGTCTGCTGATTATCAGCCTTCAGTGCTCTTGGGTTCAGTGTATCTCAGGCTGCAACATTCACCTTTGCCTTTGTGACCCAGTACTGTGCTTGAGATGTCCTAAAAGGAAAGAGAAGGTGTGTGTTTGTCCAGAGTTTTAACACATCCAAGACAGAAGCCCACCATGCCATACCTCACTCTGCATGGCAGCAAGGTGATGATTGGAGCACAGTGGCTTTCACAGGCAGTGAATGCATTGCATGTAAACAGAGAAAGGGAAGTTAAATTTGTAGTGGCCCCCTTGTAGAAGCTTTTACAATCTTTGCTCTTTACAACAGAAATAGCCCCTCCATAGGATGGTGTACAATTTTCTCTTCTGGGAAACATTAGAAATTAATTTTACCTCAGCAAAAGTGAAGTCTGAGAAGCTCTGGAGATGCAACCAGCCAAGAGCTGATGGAGACTCCAGAGTCAATACCGTAATTCCTCTGATTTCTGGCTGATTAGATTTACCCACTCTTCATCTTAGCTTACTAACTCTGCAGTGCCATGAAAGCAAAAAGCTAATTTCCAAACTTTCTGTGGATCTGTGTGACTTTCTTTTGCTGAATGAGAAACCAACTCAAAGTTCAATCAATATCCAGTCATTATCCTAGGGTAAGGTGCTGCTCAGTCTTTATACCAGGTTACAACCACTCAAAGACCAAACTTTATTTCCATCTGAAGTTTTTAGTTGCTGCCAAAGCCTGTTTAGATCAAGTTAGGGCCGACATGGCACATCACTCTCAGTTTCTTTTGAATTCTCAGCATACATCCTGCTGTTCTTATCCTTAAGATTTCATTTTTATTTTTAATCAAGACAGAGAACATAGTATATTAAGACAAGGTAAAAATCTTCCAGAAGAAATGTTAGATAGATGTTGGAAGATCTGAATAAAGCCTCAGGCAGCCACAGGGTTTACTTTGACCCAGGAACCTCTATGAAAGCTATAAACTACTTTGTCTTCATTAGGGCTAAACAGTGTGGTAGCTAAATGAAGTTAAAAATATATCTTTTTTCCTAGGGAAGATACAACCTTTACATTGCTGACTTGATGTTGATTTATAACTCCTCTGCCATCCAAGACTCTGCTCCTTGCCTGCCTGCAGGGGATCACCATTAATATAGTGCTCAGTGAGGATTAGGAATAAAAGATTGCAACTGTGCACACTTCAAATAACTTGTTTTTTCTGTGTTATTAATTGTTTGAAGCCACAGTTTGGATCTCAGCATAGCTGAGTTCCTGGGTTTTGTTTCAGTCCCTTTGTGTCTGCAGGTTTTCTGTTTGCATCTCAGTGGTAGATGCAACAGAACACACAGAGGAAAATTAAATAGAGATTTTGGCAAGAGTGAAGGAATAATGTATTTTTAATAAGAATTTAAGAATTTGTGTTTTTAATCACTGGACAATAGACAATCCAAACCCTTTAGCAATCTGTCTTCCTTATCACATGTTTTGGGGTTTTTAATGTTTGATGTCCTCTAAAGCCAACATTTGCTACACTGAAAGAGAGATGTATAACACACCAAAAAACAATGGATTTTTTAAATATAAGTTTTAAATTCAAGTAATTATGATGAATTCTAGTAAAGAAGTCATTGACCAGTTGCTAACACAGAAAGGGTATAACTTAATATGCAGCCTTCCCCAAAATACAGTAGCAAAAATGCCTTCAAGGAAGAAAGTGAGCATAAATCTTATGTATAATTTAAATCTTGGGTATAATTTAAATCTCAGTTTAGCCCAAATTCAACCATTTAAAAGAGATTAAGTAAGCCACTGGCAGTTGGCTATCCATTTGCCAGGGATGAGCATTGTGTCCTGCCAGGCGCAAGGTGAACATGTAACATTTCTTTTTCATAACTTATCAAATCCTGTTTATTGCCTCTAATTTTGCATCAGAAACATCCAGCAGCCTGGCAGCCCACTAATTCTAATAACAGGTGAAGCTGGTATTAGTCAGAGGTCATGAGGTCTGTATCAGAGGTTTTCTTCTCTTGGACCATTTAGGAAGCAACCCATTCAGTATTGTGTATTATTATAATTTATCAGATTTTCTATTTTTTCTGTTTCTCCACAGTGGCATTTCACAACTCAATTACAGCTCAGTTGTTAGAGTCACCAATAGAACATTGCCTTGTGTTTATATATCCAGGGAAAAACTGTAGTCCAGGATTAGAAGGAAGCAGAGATGGTTGTGTGACCTTTCAACTCCTTCGTTGCTTTTAAGCAGAGAAGTTAAATAAGTGGATTTATTAAAAGAATTCCTCACTCCCCCAAAAAAAGTGTGAGGCTGGGAACATGAGTCAAGAGTGTTTGGCTGTTTATTTGTCAGAGACCTGCCTGTTCATAAATCCAGTGACCACCCGGAACTCCTCTTGCGCCATGTGTGCAGCTTTCCCACAGGATGCAGAACTTCCCCCTGTGCTTCTGAGGGGTGAGGTGAACACTCAAGTGGCAGCAGGCTGGCTACAAACTCACTTCTCCTCTAGTGGGACATGTGTAGGTTGTAGATTTCTTTATGATAAACTTTTGTGTCATCTATATACATAGCTTTATTTGAAATGCCTACAATAAAGAGGAAAGGAACTTTGATAGGCTGTCTTGTAGCTGGTGATGATTTAGGGCTCTGGTCCATGACATCCTGGCAAATGGGAGCATAAATTACTTTTATGTGGCCTGTGAAAGGCCAGATGGCATCATTCTCATTGGGCCTAAACTTGCTCTATATGAGGTACAATTCTTTGGTCGTTTGTTCACAAATCTGTTAACACATAAAAGTGGAAAACAGGTTCTTTAGTCCTTTCTCCTGCTCTGAGGTAGGTTAGGCTCTATAAGAATAATTCCTGACAGATTTATCAAATTCAGAACAAGCTTGTTGTACACATGAACAGTCACATGTTTAGGGATGCACCGTGTCTTTTTATTTCTTACTGGGTCATAAAGGTAGACAGGAACTGTTTTCAAAATGTTAATTTCATGTAGTAAGAAATTCTGGCACTGACAAATATAAGAAAAATGAGTATAAACTGTACCAACAATAAACTTGACATGCCTGTACTTGTATTTGCACAGGAAGGGCAGTGTGACTGCATGGAGTGAAGCTGGAGTATTTGCCTTGTCCCATGGACCAGGAACTCAGAGCAGGGACTCACTGAGATGTGCCTGTGGGGGCCTGGAGCAAAGCCCAGCCTTATGGAAGTTTTTGTTTAGGCAGCAATCAGAGTCATTAATTAACATGGCAAGACACAGGATAAGGGCAAAACACATCTCCTTATCTCAGGGGCTCCTGTATTTGCTGCGGCTTCTCTGAACAAATAGATTTCTTCTTTCCATTGTGTCAGCCGAGGCTGGAGACTCCTGGCTGCAATCAGTGCATGGTTCTTGTCTGATGCTGGAGCTTGTATGGTCTAATATTAATTAGAGAGCTGTGCACAAGAGACCTGACAATTATTTCCAGCTTGTGGAGTAACTTTGTGGCATCTATTTTACCTCTCCCTGTATCAGCTGAAGGGAAAACCACTCTTGTTACAAAGCGTTTTTTTTAATCTACTCTAAATTGCAGCTAGAACTCAATGTCATCACATACAGACTCTCACTTATAGTAAGCAGGATTTTTGCTGATTGAACCCTTGTTCAACAATAATTTTCAACTTGTGTCTGAAAAATATGCTTCATTTCTTTCTCACTGTTTAGAGAAGGGTAAACCTTCCTGTTCCCTAGCACAGGAAAACAAACAAAACTTCCAGTGTGATTGATTAGAGAAACACAATTGGCTGTCATGGCTATAATTACAACATAAACACAGTCCTGGGGTAGAGAACAAGTGTGCTGGAGATCCCTTCATGAGATCCCAGTAAACTGAGGTAACCTCTACAGCCTACTCAGTGAGTGATAAATGGTGAAGTGGTAATGCATGGGTGCCCCTTTCTGTGAGGTCTCCAGGCCCTGTTACACAGTGTGAATTTCTTAACAGAGGTTTTGATTCACTGCTTGAAAAATCCCAAAGGGCAAAATGTAAAAATGGTTGTAATAATTTCTTCAATCAGTTCTTACTTTTTCCCCCTGAAAAAATCCCTCCATCCTTTGGATCTCAGCCCTCTTCTTGAAGCAGACTTTTTTTTCCTCAGCATATTAGAAAGCACAGGTTAGGCTTCCAAGTACAAATTCGACATTTGAAGGGAGCTGGTTGCTTTTGTAGTGTTCAATACTAAGTATAAACCACAGTTTTGGAAACTTCCTCCCTCCCTCCCTTCCTTCCTTCCTTCCTTCCTTCCTTCCTTCCTTCCTTCCTTCCTTCCTTCCTTCCTTCCTTCCTTCCTTCCTTCCTTCCTTCCTTCCTTCCTTCCTTCCGCCACTTCCGCCACTTCCGCCACTTCCGCCACTTCCGCCACTTCCGCCACTTCCGCCACTTCCGCCACTTCCGCCACTTCCTGAAGCCCCTCTCTTCTGAGTGCTACCCCTTCCCTGAATTTAGCAGCCTTAGAGCAGGCCCTAAATAGCATGAGGCACCTAAAAGCAATTGTAAGATGCACGGCAGAGAGTCTCAACTCTATTTCAGGAACATATTGTCCAGTAGGATACAATTAGCAGGGTGCTGGCACACGTTAAGGGGGGTGGGCTGTGCTAGGGCACGCCTGTGGCAGAGGGGCTGCAGCCCAGGTTTGCAGGTAGCACCCAGTGAAGAGCCTGCTGAGGTCAGAGTGGTGTGACCCACAATTGCCCTGCAAGCATTTGCAGGACACAGCCATCAGCATTTGATGCTGAGGTTGTGGAATTTCTCAGGTTGGCAGCTCTGAGATGCACCACAAATAACAAGCATTCATTGCCCTGAGTGATCTAACAGAGGGCTGACTTACCTGTAACTGATTGTAGTGTATCAGAAAGCATTGAAAGTAAAGCACAGCTGCTCTCAAGACAACTTTTTCCAAGGTTACATGAAACCACTGTTGATTTTGTTTATTTTTCAGTTCAGACGCTCCAAATGCAGGTTAGCTTTGAATTTCCAGATGTGTAATGTGGAAAAAATGCCACATGTTTTCACCTAGCATGCAGCTGTGAAGTGAGCACAGACATGATGTTAGAAATGTTGGTCACTGATGTGATCACTGATGACAAAAGACACCATTTAAGTATTTGACCATCAACTAGTCTGTTCACTGGTGAGTTCACCAGCTAAAGGCTCATCATCCTTTGTGATTCAGAAAGCTAGAATGAGTCACAACATATCCAAACTGAACTCTGGACTCCAAATCTCATTAACCCTGAAAAAGCCCTGCTTTAGCTCTGTACCTGGACAATATAACTTTTTAATGTCAATATGCTTGAAGAACCCTGGGAAGATCTGTAGCAGCACAACAGTCATGTGTGATCTGCTCAGCATGTCTGCTTTGTGGGTTGTTTTAGGATGCAGGAATGGTGCCTGACTCCCTCTAGGCTTCCCAGGGGGTCAGGGTGCACCTGAGGCCACAGGAACTGGGCAGCCCATCCAGGAGCTACAGCTGAACTCAAGTTAGATAAAGACAGTCTGCAGGGCTTTTTGTGGCTGGTGCCTCACTTTTCCCAGTGAGCACTTTGCAACTTGAATTTTAAGATGTTATGGATATACTGAACAGTAGACTGACTGTCATGGTAGCGGTCCCTTCTTGGGTCACTGCATTCTTTATGTGGCTCAAATAAAATCACCCACTGTTTTAATATTGCACTGATTTATAATCAGGCATTTTGTCCCAAAGGGCAGACTCCCATCTCCTTCCCCTCCTGAAGATACTCTTTGCACTCCAGAATCCTCCCTAAATTTTCCACTTCAGATTTCACATTTGGGAACTGTACAGTCACACTACATTTAAGCAGAGAAATCATCACAACAGTTGAGAGTTATTAACACAGGGAATTCACAACCTCTTGCAAATGCTGAGGGCAG
The DNA here is from genome assembly GCF_051311805.1 of Agelaius phoeniceus. NCBI lineage: Eukaryota > Metazoa > Chordata > Aves > Passeriformes > Icteridae > Agelaius > Agelaius phoeniceus. The sequence goes on along the minus strand of NC_135265.1, from coordinate 142,604,880 downwards.
GAGGGAATAAACACAGCCTTTCCAGCTTTCATAAAGAACAAACAGCTCACATGTGCAAAAAACTGTGTCTCTACGGCTGTGTTGGCTGAACTAATCACATATATTCCTTTCTTTGCCATCCCTGAGAATATTACAGTTGTTTAGGTGATGTCAGAAAGACTATTTGTTTTTGCTGCTTATTTAGTTTATTTGCACTATGGTCACCAGTTAAAGTAAACTGAAACAGGAAAGGGAGGGGAGTTTCTCTTTCCTATTTCTTTTTTTAAGTCTCCAACTTATTAACATACTTTTTGCTTTTTTAACTTGTTACAGTTTCTTGGTATCAAGAGTTTAAGGCAGAAGATGAAGGTTTGATTCTTCTTCCACCACAACTGATATGACTAATCACTTTGGATGAGACATTTAGTAGTGTGAACTGGAGTCTGCTGAAAAAGAATCAGTCATTAGGGTCACTGTTTTCAAAAATGTCTAGTAATTTTAGGTGGTGCCATTTTTCATGCTCAACTCATAACACTTGAAAGTGTCCAGACTTCGGGTATGTGCTGTATCCTCTGTTTCTGATGTCTGCATTTGAGCATTGATGCTGCAAAATTGGACAAGATTCCTGTGAAGAGTTTAATATGGAAAGCAAACTCATGCATACAAGCAAAGCAAAACAAGGAATTCATTAATCCCTTCCCATTGGCATGTAGGTTGTCATACATGTCCAGTAAAACAGGGGTCTGTGACGTTTATTGGTGATTTGGGAAGACAAACACCATCACTCTGAAGGCCCTCCACTTCTCTTCCTCTTTCCCCATATTTATGGGCTGAGCATGATGCCATATGGTGTGGGATATTCCTTGGATCAGTTCAGGTCAGCTGTTATGGCTGTGTCCCCTCCCAAGTCCTTCTGCATCCTCAAACTCCTCACTGGTGGGGTGGTGTGAGGAAGGCTTTGACTCTGTGTCAGCACTGCTCAGCAATGACTAAGAAGTCGTTGAATTATCAGCACTGTTTCCAGAAAAAAATGCAAAACACAGCTCCATACCACCTACTATGAAGAAAATGAAATTTATCCCAGCCCAGAGCAGGACAGTTCAAGGGGACTCTACTTTTGGGAATCAAGTCAAAACTACTGGAAAAACTCAGCAGGGTGAAGTGTGTTTTAAATAACCAGAGCTATGTGGTGTTTTAAATAACCAGAGCTATCTGGTGTTTCTCTATGGGATACACATTAGTACATTTATACCTGTGGGATCTGAAGTGGATTAGGAAAGGTACTCAAGAGGTGAGACAAAGCACATAGCATTGCAAGCTCATATCCTTCTTTTCTCATCATAACTGGTTCATTATTTTTCTTATCTTTTTGAGCTTAGAAGCTGAAGAATGTCATTCAGTTGAATTAGAATTTTAATAACATCAGTGAGAAGGTAACTACTCTGGGATTTGGCTGTGGTTTATTATTTACATAGGTAAAAGTCTTCAAGTGCTGAATTTCTGAAATGACAATTCTGAATGGCAAAACCACATAAAAGCACTAGGAGTAGTTTGTGACTTGAAGGGAAAGATGTAATCAGCAATTTTCCAGGCTGGATTCCCCCAGTGGAATTGCTAATGTTGCAAACGAGCATTTATCCAAATCCAACTAAAACACCTTGGCAGTTGCAGAGGGTAAACAAAATTTTTATCACCCTTAGAAAAATGGATGTTATTTAAGTAATTATTAGCAAATTTTTTATGATTTGTAGTGGGACAGCAGGAAACAGAAAAGAGCTAAGTTAACTTTGCATGAATGATCAGAATGAAGAACACTGTGTGACTTTGTAAGCCCAGCAGGGAGGCTTCACTAGATTCTTCATCTTTGGCTAGTAAAAAAAATTGAGCATTTTTTTACTAGCAGGTGTCCTTGACCTCAGTGAGCCCTAATTTGTAAACATCCTTTCTACAGCTGTGTGAGCTTTGAAGTATCCAACTTCTCATCACTATCCAAGATTTGACTTCAGAGCTTTCTCCTGTTCATCTTTGGACTCATCCAGGAGCCCCAAAGTGCCAGTCAAATTCTGTGTTCTTGACTTGACATCTTCATCATTAGATTTGTGTTACAAATATGAGTGATTTTTCAGGGATTTCAGATTCCAGAAGGCAGAGATGATATGAGATTCTTAGATTTGCTGCAGTATGTAATGTGAAAGTGGTTTCCAAATTGTTGTGTTTAGTGTGTGCCATTCAGACCAATGATTGCCTTCACTTCTATGATCTAATTCATGTCTATCTCTCTTTCATGCCTTTTATACCACAGAGAGCAGCACCAATGCATTCCAAATTCTTCTGCTTGCTCTGAGCCACTTTTATTCTCAAATTCCATTATGAATTAAGAGTGAGGAGTGCCTGATGAGGAAGATATATTCAATGCCAGCAACTAGATAGCTGAAAGAGTACTACATTAATATCTGCTTCATAGGTGCACTTCCTTGAGTTTGGGAACAAAGATTTTCTTCTGTAATGCAGGTATTGTGTTGAGAGTCATGCATAGCCAGATCAGGAAGATATTGAGTCCATTTTTCCTGCACCAGTCTTTTCTTTTCCACTTTCTTCAGGATTGGTGATATAGAGAAAACAATGTGAGCCTCATCACTGTTTGTGTCACCAGTGTATTCTTCCATGAGGTGAAATGTATTTTCAGGAACATATTTTTCTATACAATGTTTTTTGGCTGTTCAAGACTGGTTTAGCACTAGTGCAATCAAGGTCAAAGAAGTAAAAATGGATCTGCCAATGCAATGGACTGCTACAACTATAGGTTAATTTCTCAGCAAGAACATATTGTAGCAGGTCCAAAAGTGACTACTGAAGCAAAAACAGAGTTTTAGTTTATACAGTTGTATTTTTGTCCAGCTTTATGAACAGCAGAACTTATTGTGCATCCAGAAGCCAGCTGCTGTAGAGCTAGTAGTTCCTCTCGTTCCTACAGAACACAAAGTAGCTTTTGAGCCCCTTTGGGGGTTTGAATAGCTGTTGATTTTGAAATGTGATGGCCCTCCAATCTCACTTCTATTTGCCAATCTAAAGTGAGAGCCATGGAAGTTGAAACATGGAGTCATTGGGATTGCTTTTATCACCTGTGTCAGATCCTGCTGTCCCACTATTCTCCACATTGTCTTTAAGAAGCATAATCTCAGTGGAAATCATATTGCATAGGATATAGTAAATTTGCAGCTTTTCCATGTGCTAATTTTCCCACTCTTTTCTTTTTAACCTGTCTTGGTAATAGATAATAAAATCCTCATTTTTTGGTTTGCCAGCTGATCAGCAAGAAAACAGTACAGGATCACAGAGTCATTCAGATTAGAAGAGGCATTCAAGATCATCCAGTCCAATGTCAACCCAGCACCACCATAATCACCCCAAACCACATCCCCAGGTGCCACATCCAGATGCCTTTTGAACACTTCAAGAGATGGTGACTCCACCACTTCCCTGGTACCTAATTAGTCTTGTCGTGAGAATGCCTAACTCACCAATGCCAAAACAGTCTGAAGTGAAAAGATTTTTCATAATATCTAATCTGAACCTCTGTGGCTGGACTGTCCAGCTTGGTTCAGATAGTTTGGAATGCCTAAGTGTGTCAGATTAGATAATACCTATAGGATATCAGTTTATGTCATATCACAACTGGAAGAGATTTGGCCTGTATCAGCAGAATTGCCTCATAAAATCATGAGCAATTATGAAATCACTTGGTGGAAACTGCTGCCAGAAAATTCATCTATTACCAGTGCTGGACCACAACCACATGTCCCCTGGCAGAGGTTTCTTCTTTCTCCCTCCCTCTCTGCCTAGTCACAGATCGAGAGGCCTGGGCTGTGATCAGGAAATCCCTGTATGTGCTGATCCTGTTCTGAGATTGTGTTTTCTGGCCTCTGATCCCAGGCCTGGTTGACATCTGCTGGACTGCACAGCTCTGAATTTGATTGAGATTATTCTGATGGAAAACAAAGAAATCTATTGAGGGGTTTCATACCTGGAGCTCTTGGGAAGGAAATTTTAGAATTAAAATTTGTGGGATGAGTTTTTGAAAAGGATAATTTAATCTTACTTTTTTTCCCAGTTATGTTATTTCACATTCTTGCTAATTCAACATACAATAAATCAAACTGGTGGACACTCACTTATATTTCAAATCAGTTAAATTTGTAAAATGTCTATAGACATATATTTCTGTGCAGCAAGTCAAGTGTGAATCTAAATGATACAATATATTTTGCATTATGAACTTCATAAAGAAATCTATGTGAATCACTCCTGTGGGACTGTCTGGTATTGCAGCAGGATGCTCCACCTGGAATGTGGTTGTGCAACTCAGGTAATGCCCTATTTCCAAGGCTGTAAGTGGTAGACTGAGGGGGTGTCCTATGCTGTTTTGGTGCTGAATTATGCTAAAACCAATCTGGTTCTTTAATTGTGGCAGGTATGGCAAAGTACCCTTGTGTAAAAATGCTGAGCTGTCTGGAGATATATGACTGCCAGTCAACCACTTTATACAATAGAAGTCCAGTTCCACTTTCAAATGGACTGTTATATCTCTTGGAGTGTGTGTAAGGATCCTCCCTTGAGTGGGGATGCCTCAAAGTTACACCCTGAGTTTGGATGAAAGAGATTTTGCTCATAGTCATTGATAATGGTGACTTGCATCAATCTCTAATAATTGTTTCTCTTTGCTAGCTTTAATATAATTGCTTTGGCCTATCCTGTCTTATACTATGCTATACTTGTAGTTTTAGCTTCTGTACTCTAGCAAATAATTCTGATAAAGATTTTCTGTCTAATAATTTATCATAATAAACCATCCATTTTTATGTAAATATATCTGGTTTGCTATCCTTAAACCTGCTGGGGAAAGTTGTACAAGGCTCAATCACACCTCTGTAATTCCTTAAACCAGTCTGGGTCTAAGATTGGATCCAGCTGCCCCCATGCTCCCCTCTGAACAGGAGTTTAGAAAGCAAGGGATTCCCTTCTGCACCTTGTGACTCAACAGGAGGGCTTCCCTAATAAACTTTGTCTGAAGCTCCCACCTCACCCTTGAAAGGTGTGTAGATGTGAGGTTGTAGTAGTCTGTTAAACGTTTGAGATAAAAAATGTTTAAATGTAATTGCTCTGTTGATTTGTCTATCCAAATTTTGAGTAATTCTTTAATGCATTTCAGATGTAATGTCAGAAAATACAGAGAATATTAACATGGAGATTTGAGAGGTTTTAACAATACTGTGAAATAAAGAAAAGCTGTAGGCTACTACAGTGGAATGAGGGTTCATCCTTCAGTTCATGAAGTTCTGTGGGAAAATGAGTCTGTGAGTACAAAGACCATGTATCTCTAAGTCCATGTTTCAGAAAACACATATTGGTATTAGCAATTCTGAGAGAAATCATTCTTGCAGGGCAAAGCGATATTTGTAAACTCTTCATACAGACTCTCCTTGGAGATTCAATTTTCTTCATTGTTTAATTTCAACAAAATACATTATAATTAACATGATTTTCCACTATAATATCTTTATTGAAACTGAGTACTCTGTTTCATGATATTCATCTTTCAGCTGGGTTGAATTTTGCATTCACTTTCTACTGAACAAGAATCACTGAAGTTTTGTCTGTACTATAGCCCCATCTGCCCCTGGTTCTGCATGACTGGAAATTTGGAAATGCTGGTAACAAGTTTTCCCAGTGGATACAACTCATTATGTATTTCATCCTGACTAATTTCATCCATATAAAAAGTTTGTTATCTAATTGAAGTTTCTGCTACAATCAGTGAAGGCTCTGAGGTTCCTTTAGAGAACAATTTAACCTATCATAATGTTGAAATGTCTGAAATAAGCTGGGTGCTGACTGTATTTCTCTACATTTGCTCAGTGTGAAGGACATCCAAAGGGCTGGTTTTATCTGAGTATCCCCATTTAAATGACTGAAATTAAGTCGGGAGTTCTGAGGGTTTGAAGGCCAGACTGCACGACTTCCTCAGTCCATGACTAAATACCAATATTATATATTTGCTAAGACACATTCATTACTTCTACCTATTTAAGCCACCTTCTGTTCTGTGGTTCCTGTTTGTAACTGATTTCCCCCAAATGAGTTGAAGACAAGCTGCTAGGAATGCTCTGTCTCTCTGTCCGTCCGTCTGTCCCACAGGATCCCTGCTCTCTCCCTGATCCTCCTCACATTTTCTCCTCTGTCTGTCAGTGCAGATGTGGCCAGGATGGGAGCACAGCGAGGTGCCATCCTTTGCCATCCTCTGCCATCCTTTGATGGTGGTACAGGAACCCTGCACGTGCAGCCCAGCTTGCCCCACGGCTGACCAAGGGCACCATGCTGTTTTATTGTGTGGGCTCTGACATGTGCAGCAATGCAGGGTATAAATGTAAAAGTGCACTCAGCTTCCAGGCAAACCCTTAGATGGTGCATCACGGCTGATTAGTGTGAGCCTTGCCTTTACATCTTCTTGACAACATGTTCTTGCTTACTACCCTGGAATGAAAGGGTAGACCCAGCCTTCACATATGGGGTGCATATGCTGTAAAAAGGGCAACTTTGCTGAATCGGCTCAGTTGAGTAAATTGCAAAGGCATGACGCTGATTATCTAAATGGGAACACTGGCCTGAAAATTAATAATGTAACTTTACAGGCTCATTTGCTGCCCAGGTGAATTTCACTAGAGGGGCTTCAAGCAGTGAAAGTGCACGTGCATGTGATATATAAAATGCACCTGTTCAAATAATGTTTCTTTTTCTAGATGTTATATTACTGGGGCATGGAATAATTTCACTTTTAAAAAATCCTACCCCAATTTAAATGCCTCCCCCCTGCCCCCTGCTCTCCTGTTGATCTTAATAAAAATGTCTTCATCGAAGGAACAGGTTATTAGGGAAACAAATAAACTGCCCATAGTCAGGAGTACATATAAAGCATTTTTCATCCATACATCTCAAAGCAATTTGCAGTAAGAGGGCATGTATCATATTTTGCACATGGTGAAACTAGAAATTTGGAGACTCAAGAAGAAAGTCATCACAGAAAACTTAAAGTGCTGCATCTTTCCCCTAGCATTTATTTTCCATAGTGCATATAATGTCTGTGAACAAATGCAATTGTGTAAAGAGTCTCTTTAATGTGTACAGCCAATACTGGGAGGGATAAGTAACACAGGAAAGGGGGAATGGTTTTTGTTCAAGTTTTGATTACTGTGAGTTCAGTGACACAATCTGTCCCTTCCTCCTTCAATTCCTCCTTATGATCCTCACACAAAATTAGTAAGAACAAATATATTGCTGTAAGCAGCCCATAGGAATGAAAGAGAAGGAGAACAAATTATTATTTCTCTTGATCTTCAAAAAGAATGAATGCTAAAATTTTATTGCTGTATTTGTTCTTGTATCAATCTTTTTTTGGAAATTGGAATATATCACATACAGTGTGAATGACAGATGCTCATCTATTGCATTAACATTTTTATTGTTTTCCTTCTCAAGGATGACACCTCACATTTCTGAAAGTTGAAGGATCATCTCTGCATGCTGAAAAGGCCCTATCTTATTGCCTATCCCAGGCTGGTAAAGCAGCAGGCATATGTTAGTGAATCTATCTGTGGGAGGACAGGTGGAGCAAAATGGGAAGTCTCTGCTTATTCTTGTACAATGATTTGTTTCAGTTGCCAAGCTCTGTTGAATAAACTTCCAGCTTACCAAGCAGGAATTTCACTTGTACAAGAAGGCTTTTCTTTGAACCTTTCCAGGTGGGAATGTTTTCTAGTACAAGGCTCTTATTTAATGTTCACATTGCCCAAAGGCCTCAGTCAGCACCTCTGTACAAACTTCATAAGGCTTAAACACCTCATGGTCCAAACACACAGCAGTGCTGGACATGGAGTGAGCCAATGGATGTCACCCAGGTGACAGGTGCCTGTCTTAATAGGTCCAGTCACTTTTTTCATAAATTCAGTGATCTTATGTGCTTAGTTTTGGTCTCTGGTGTCTGGCAAGGAAAGGGCAGGAGGCTGGAAATATCAAGAATGAGGACATGGAACAGGAGACCACTGCCAGTGGGAGGCAGAAAATGAGGAACAACACGGGAGAGAACAGAAGCCATTCTGCCAGGAAAATAAAATCCCTGTTAATTTTCAGGTTTCCACCACTTGTTTTCAGAGGCAACAACATCCACTGGAATAGAGAACAAAGGAGGCAGATATCTTGTCTTGAGTTCTCACTGGTTATAATTTTTCTGTTTCCTTCTTATGGATGGCCTGAGGTCTAAAATGTCTTATGGGAAAGTTGTGAAGAGCTGAGAGAATCCAGAAGGGCAAAATGGTTATAGTCTTGTAATACTACAGGAACCAGAATATCTTCAGAGACCTTATGACCTAGAGCTAGTGAGGTTAATTTTAAGCTTAGGGTCTCTGGGACATGCAAACAACTTTATATTTACTCATTAAAGCACATTATCATCCCTTGCTTTACTACCTCATCAGAAATTTTTTCTTCTGGCTGTAATGCCACCTCTCTCTTGCACATCTTCCATGAGGAATGCCATTGAGAGGTTTGGCCACATGATAGAACAAAGAGAGATAAAGAGAGCTGAGATGGTGACATAATTCACACCAACCTGAACCTGGAGGCCACTGCCCAGCCCTGATTCCTCTGCTGAAGAGACAACACACCTGTAGATATTGTCTCCAGAGCTGTCTGGGGCACACATATGCAGCTGGTTAGGGAACAGGCACAGACATCTGGATGGAGGGGAGGCTGCCAGGCCAGGCCAGCCCAGCCCAGGTCAGCCCAGCCCAGCCCAGCTCAACCCAGCCCAGCCCAGCCCAGCTCAGCTCAGCCCAGCCCAGCCCAGCCCAGCTCAGCCCAGCTCAGCCCAGCTCAGCATTAGCTCTCAGCTTTACACTGAGACCAGTTAAGATGGCCCATGCCAATGTTCCCAGATGATGTTCATGCCTTGAGGGTGATCTTTGCCTGCCTCTGCACTTCTACTGCACAGCAGAGCACAGCTTGGAATCATCTGCTTCAGTCCCTAATGGGAAGCCAGATTAAGTGGGATTTGGCCTGGGAAAAGAGTTCCCCTCTTGGCTTTCTCTTTTTTTCCCTTTTTCGCTCTCCCTAGGCAGGGATTTTATTGGAGGCAAGTAAGGGGTGAAGGAAAATAGTGAGGGCAGTGCAGTGGCTCACATAAGGAGCTCCTTCATTATGGTATTGCTGAAAAATGTTACTGAAGTGGTGCACTCCAGGGGATATACAAGGATAAGGATCTTAGCTGGAAGTCTGCTTCCTTACTGCTTCCCAGAAATTAACAGAATTTATGCAGCAATCAAGTACATTCAGTACCATATGTCAGAGCCTATCGTAGCACACAGAAAAGGGGGCCTTGTTATCCTCATGCTGCAGTGGCTGAGGCATTTCAGTTCAACACCTTTCTTTGCTTATTCACATCACAAAATGCTACGGTCAGCCTGGGGCCAAAAGTTACTGGCATTGCTTTCTGTACAGCTCTTTCATGTGGGGAGGGTGTGGAAACACCCTGACAAACCTTGAAGAAATGAGTTCAGCCTTGGGCACAGATTCCATTTCTCCCTCCCCTTTCCCCTGTGCATGACTCAAGGGTGAAAGAGTACCTGGACACTGAGGGGTAAGGTGGTGGCTGCCTCTGAACTTTCCCTGTACAGTGCAGGCTTCTGAAACTGCCTTGGGCTCCCTGACAGTCTGTCTGGGCTCTGTTAAACCTTTGACTGTCATGTTGTGCAGCACATTTTTTAGAAAGTGCTTTGTAGTCTCCAACAGCCAGGAGTGCCTTTAGCTTCTCTGATATTTTTATAGTTATTAGAGGAGTTGCTTTGTCAGGAAACTCCAAACATCCAATGCAAAAGGAACTATAATTAGGCTCTTCTTTGCTGGAAGCAGTTCTGGATGTTAGGGTCATATCTGGGTTATGCCATAGTGAGACACTGTAAGCTGGTTTTATGGGGTTTATATGCTGTTAATCTGTAAGAGCATATCTCTGTGCTACACAACCCACAAACCACCAGAGAATCTGTGCAGAACTGGTTTATGCTACATCACAGAGACTGAGCTCATTGTGGCCAGGAAGAAGAGGCTGAAGGTAATGATGATCAAAAGATCATCCAGCTTCTGAATGATCCTTCTACTTCATTTGGCATATAATTTTTTGAAGTGAAAAAAATTATTTGTGTCTTTGTTGGAAATAAGGACTATCTACTTAAATTCTGCTAAATAGTTCCCCTCTGTGATATTATCTGTGGTCCTCAGGCCAAGTTGTTTGTGCTGATACTGCTCTGGCCATTTGATTCTTCCAGAGCACTTTCCCCTCTGCTTTGCATTTGACACTGCATCTCCTGTGGGCTGCATGTGGTGTCCTGAAGGACAAAATCATGATTTTGCTTTCTTCTTTTTTTTATTTTCCTGCTCCCTGTGTGAAGTTTCCATGACAGTAAGACATGTGCTGCAGCTTACCAGAAATGTGTTATGGGATGCAAATGAGAGGCTGCAGTGCATGCCCCAGGATGTGACATGAAGGTGCCCAGCCAACTGAAGAGCTCTGCAGGACCTTGTAAGGCACAGAGAAATGAACCTGCTGCAACCTCATCCACTGCAGGGCCAGGATTCCAAGGGATCCTCAGTTTCAACTGTGTCTGTATCTACAAGCTCCATGCTTGTTTCCCTGGCTGGTTAATTGTGAAAGAGTAATCCAGCATTTAGGCATTTTGTATGATTGGCAGTTTGAAATCCAAAAAGGAACTGAGGAGTTCTTAGTTACTTGAAGAGCAATGTAGGGTGATATGGGTACATCTATCCTGTTCAAGGTCTCACATATTCTACAGGCTGGCCTGAGCTGCTGCATCCCCAGTGCAGCAATGCCTGGAAATCCCCTTGAAAGTCACATGTGAGTGGCAGGATCCCTTAGCTCAGCCCCTGGTTTCTGCACTCAGTGGCAGCTCTGGGTTCACATTGTCACAGGTGTTCCCTGTGGATGGTACCCAGCATAACTTGGGTGTTCAGGCTCAAGATAAAGATATGAAACCAAATATATTGGGCCAGAGCAAATAGCATTCTAGCCTGGTATTTTGTCTTGAATTTTGCGAAATGGATACACCTAGGAAACTACAAAATATGACTGAAATTGAGAGATAATTTCTCAAATGTCATTCCAGTCTTCTGCAATTTGCTCACTATCTCTATAATTAATTGCCCCGAGAGATTTCTTTTCTGTAAGTCTCTGCAGCCTTCTTTTAAAAAGCTGAGGTGTTCTGGCTCCTGTGAGGAGGATGGTGAGGAGCTCCACAGGGTAAACAGATTTTGCTGTGAGTAAAAATATCTTTTGCTTGGTCTGAACCTGCTTCCAGCCAATTGCATTTTTTTTTAGATCCTATGTGTCTTGTCTGTGTTCAACAGTGGATGTATATTCAACCTGCCTTCATCCTCTCCCTGATTTCGTAGAGCCCCATCAAATCCCCTTCTGACTATTTCCAGAATGAGGACTATTGCCTCCTAGGCATTGCTTGTACAGAAACTCTCCTGTACAGCTTGAATGCCTTTTATTATCCTTTTAATCCTTTTCTGAACATTCCCCAGTCTATTATACCTTTCTGTGACTGGAGACCACATGACACAACTTTCAAAAAACTGATGCATAAATACATATGGTGCCAGATTGATGATGTACTTTCCTTTTCCTTAATAATTCTGAAAACTTGATTTTCTTTACAACAGACCATGGCACTGAGTACTTCCATGGAACTATCCAGTTATAAAGCAAGCTGCTGTTTGCTCCTAAGAATTGTGGATTTCTGCCGCCAATTCTAATTATTTTAAAGTGTTAATTAAAAAAAAAATAGACATAGGAAATATGAGGTAGTTCTCTAATAAATTCACATTTCTTGTAGAGTAGAACAAGGTAATTCAGGTAGAAAAGAAAATGACCAAGTCTGATCAGCCACCAGTGAAAAACTACAAATTGCTGGAGTGCAGATACCTCAACCAAGGTTAATCAGGCAGCAGCTAATCAAAATGGATTTTCTTAATCACAATTCTGTCTTCTTTTTCTAGGAATATAAACTTTTGAAATTATTTGACTTGAAAAGGGGTGGTCTCCATGGTGTTAAGATGTCAACTTATGACACATGGTTTTCCAACAAAGGCTCTTTATTTTAAACAGATGTACAGAAAGTAGAAAAAAATAAACTCCCAGACACTGGTCATAGAAATGGGTAAAATATCTCTTCAGAGCTGTTTGTCAGAAATCCTGAACTCACAAGTCTTACTTCTGCTATTACTGCCTTTCCTACTCCAGCCACGTTAGGCCATATGAGGATACTTGATGGTGGGCTATGTTTCCCTGGATTTTAAAGAAACTTTCATTTCATGGTGATGGGAATATCTACCCTGCATATTTTATAACAAGAAACTTGTCTTCAAGGGTGGCTGTGCTGCCCTATTTGTCACGAGTGACAACAGAAATTGTTTTGGACCAAACCACGATCCAGCAGCGATTATTTGTGCTCAGAGGGACAGAAGTACCAGAGCTAGATTTCACTCAGTGAGCTGAAGGCCACTTAAAAGCCTCTGGAGGTTCAAGATTCCCTGGGAGCTGCACAAGATAGTTCAGGTGTTTCTCAGGATGAAGTTTGCTGGAGTTGCTTGGGGTGTCAGGGGCTAGGTGCTGCCTGCAGTCCTCAGGTCTGCCGTGGGGACACCCTGGTACCCTCTGGAGCAAATCCATCCTCTTCTGCAGGCTCAGCCTGCTCTGCCCCTGCTCTCTGCCAGCTGGGGACAGTGCAGGAAGCTGAGCAGCCACATTAACAGGATGCTGAACCTGGAGCAATGACGCCCTGCTGAGAAATGAAGTATAATAACCATGAGCCAGCACCAAGATAATGCAGCCATGGGGCCTCGGGTGCAGCTGGCTCACAGCACGCACGGGCAGACACAGCTGCTGCCATTCTTTGCACGTCACTTGTATGAAAGGATCTCCAAAGAGCTCAAAATTAGCTAAAGCTCATTGTGAGTGCTCTAATCACAGCTAGTTATGGTCTGGCTTTGAAAGACCCCTGCTAGTTTTAGCTCAGAATCTCTGGACACTGGGACTCCATCTGTTCTGACAATTTCAACCTTTACTAGGGATACAGGGTCCTGTTATCTTTTACTCACTGGACAAAGCTCTACTGAGGAGTTATGGGTCAGGTCTGTATGTAGTTTAAGTCCATAGGTATGTGTTTCACAGCATCAGTTTGTGCCATAAGAGCTTTGCTCTCTTCCCTGTTAGACACTATTTCCAGTGCAAGAACAGGTAAACTGAGGCAGGAAAAAGTAGCTGGAATAGGGAATTATTCTGACAAAAGGTGAATTTATCTTGGATAACCCTGACTTTTCTCTTATTTTTCAAGGCTGTTAAATGGAGTACTTGAAAGTCTACTTTGGTAGATACAGTATTATTAATATTGCTGTTAATGCACAATAGTATCCCAGGGGTCCTCTCAGTATCTCAGGATCTGTTTATTGTGAAAAGCCAAGTCCCTTGAAAAACATCTCACAATCTCAGCCCCAGTTCTGCCTGAGAATCTGCACAGAGGCAGGCAGTGCAGTAAATGCAGCCTAAGCAGCTGCATTTACCTGGGAACTGGGCACACGTGGGCTCAGAGAAGAACTGGTTGATGGTTTCAGCCCCATCAGGAAGATCTTGGAAGACAGGAGCTGAGAAGAGGCCAATACTGTCTGTGAATAGAAATAAGTAGGAAATGTGTGGGCAAGTGAGGAGCATCTGCACATCAAATACAGCTACAGCAGCCTGCTCTGTTGCTCCTCAGTGCTCTTTGTGCAGCATTTTCTGAGCAGTTTGGAACCTCCCTAGGTGCCAAATTTGTCAACTGATGTTCCACAGATAAGCATGCAATCTATAAAGTGTTGTGTGGTTACTGGGTTTTTTGAAAAAGGAATTGGTATGTTTAAATACTTATAAAAAGTTCTTTGATTCAAGATATGGTGGCTTTCTAGTGGCTTTCTACAGAGAACTCAGGTTGAGAGCCCAAAAATGGCTATGGTAGTACCCAAAATTATCACCATATTTGAAATGATGGCTTAGGAAGTTCTGGTTATGGTTACATAGCAAGTCAGTGGCCAGGGATGGAACCTGTCTTTGGTGTAAGTGGCAAACTGACTTTGGATATGGGACATATTCTGCAAAGAGCAATTGCCATTTTGCTTCCCTACTTGGAAGCTGGATTCTTAGGGGAAAAGGGACTGTTTCTTCTGCCCTTTTTTTTACCCAAGTATCAACCAGCCCCAAGTGCCTCTTCTCATTTTTGTGATGTGATGTGATGTGATTGCATTGGCCAACTTCTCCCCACTCCTGAGGGGAGGGTCACATCACACCACTGCTCTTTGCACACCTGAGGGACCTTTATCCCAGCTGCTGAGACTTGAGGCCAGGCTTTTGTGCATGTGGGTCCAGCCTCATATCTCTCACCTTTGAGATCGTATCTCTCCCTGTATGTCTCTCTCTTTGTGCAAAACTTTGATGAGGCAGAGAAATGAGAAATGTGGCACACAGGAGACAGGAAGAGTGAGGATGACATGCCCAGGATGTGACCCTCCTGCTAGCAAGTCCCAGCCAGGTGTGTCACACCTTCCTGGAGATAAGGAAAAGTCCAGCTGGAGTCTAGGTTGGTCAGATTGTCCCCAAGCAAATGTGTATGACTGAGAGGGATCATGTAGACCAGATTTGTAATTGGTTCAGTACTGTTGTGTGACAAAACACAATAGCTTTGTATGAGGCTTTAATATAAATCTCTTGCACTAGCAGTGCCTAGTAATTGAATCAATATACAAGCCAGGCTGGAGAAGCATGATGAAAAAGTTTGGTTCCAGGTTAAATGTGAAACAGATGTTCCTCAGCCCTCTCCCCTTCCCTCCCTGCTGCCTCCCCTTTGTCGCTGCCAACTGCAGGCATGAAGTTCTCTTAGTTTAAAATGAGAAAGAAGTAGAAAAAAAGAAAATCCAGAAAGATTGCATGATACTTTGGCAGTGTTAGCAACAAGTTGTTGGTTTTGAGACCAAGGCATTGCATTTATCAGGGGAAATGGCAGTGATTTAAAAAGTATTGGGATATTGTAGCGCGTTTTTATACTTTGTAGTACTTTGAAGTAGTTTTGTTTTGTATCCCCATATTTTTCCCAAATGGTTTATCCCAGACTGTACTCCCCTCCCTTTACCTGTGTTATCCCTCACCTGGGATGAGATCATCCCCAAACCCCCACCCTGGCTCTCTGTCAATCACTCAGCATCCCATCCCCTCCATCCAGAAGTTTCGGTCCAGGTCGTTGAGTGATCAGCCAGAGGCCAGGGGTCAGCCCCCCAAGCCTTGCCCCATACGCTGTCCTATGTGTCTGTCCCCCAGCATCCATCCCTTAGGGTCACTCATTGGTTGGTAAAATGTTCTCTACTTTTGGTTTCCACCTCCCTTTAAATGTGACCTTGGCACATCTCCCGGGGCTCTTTGCAGGAGGCCCCCTGAGGTGCAGGAGCTCCTTTGGGACTCCTAATAAAACCTTGGATTAACCCCTGCTAAGAGTCGGCCCTTTCTCTTCTACCGATGTCTCTGGTGTCTCTTGTGCTGCACAGGTGCCCAGCCCAGGTGCCCTCAGTACCCTCGGGGCACACACAGACAGTGTCTCCCCCCAGCCCAGGTGCCCTCAGCACCCTCGGGGCACACACAGACAGTGTCTCCCTGTCAGCCCAGGTGCCCTCAGCACCCTCGGGGCACACACAGACAGTGTCTCCCTGCTGTCAGCCCAGGTGCCCTCAGCACCCTCGGGGCACACACAGAGAGTGTCTCCCCCCAGCCCAGGTGCCCTCAGCACCCTCGGGGCACACACAGACAGTGTCTCCCTGTCAGCCCAGGTGCCCTCAGCACCCTCGGGGCACACACAGAGAGTGTCTCCCCTCCAGCCCAGGTGCCCTCAGCACCCTCGGGGCACACACAGACAGTGTCTCCCTGCTGTCAGCCCAGGTGCCCTCAGTACCCTCGGGGCACACACAGAGAGTGTCTCCCCCCAGCCCAGGTGCCCTCAGCACCCTCGGGGCACACACAGAGAGTGTCTCCCTGCCAGCCCAGGTGCCCTCAGCACCCTCGGGGCACAGAGAGTGTCTCCCTGCCAGCCCAGGTACCCTCAGCACCCTCAGGGCACACACAGAGAGTGTCTCCCCCCAGCCCAGGTGCCCTCAGTACCCTCAGGGCACACACAGAGAGTGTCTCCCTGCTGTCAGCCCAGGTGCCCTCAGTACCCTCAGGGCACACACAGAGAGTGTCTCCCCGCTGTCAGCCCAGGTGCCCTCAGCACCCTCGGGGCACACACAGACAGTGTCTCCCCGCTGTGGCCGTGTTGGGGCTGCCCCCCGGTCTCTGCCGACTCGGGACTGGCCCAGGGCTCCTGAGAGGCTCCCAGAGGGACTGAGACAGTGGGAGGAGGTGGGAGGAGGTGGGTGTCCCTGAATGTGAGGTGATGAAGGAGGCAGGCCCAGCTCCCCAGGAGTTGTTCCCTCTACCCAAATTTTCAGAAGGGGCTTGAGGAACCAGTGATGGCTGTGTCCTGCATCACAGCAGCAACATGAAGAGACGAGGCTCTACAGGTCCTGCAGACCTCCCCAGGAGTTCAGGATAGCACCAGCTCATGGAAGAGGAGCAAAATGGAGTCTTCTGGCATGAAGATCTCCTGTTCTACTGGTGTGAACCAGTTAACAGGAGACTTGAAGTCATGAACCACAGTTTCTAAAAGCCAAGAACACAGAAAAATCCAATTCGAAGTATTTCAGATACAATTTGAAAACCATAGCACATCTCAAATTGGAGTTCATAATAATCCCATGAAAATAACACATGTACTTCAAGTATATACTGCAATAGCTTCACAGTTGCAGCATGTCTAAACAGAGTGTTTCCCCATATGATCAATGAATGTTGATTTTATAACCCAAATAAATCCATAAATAATCCTTTTTATCCTTAGGGATATTTAGATGAACATCAAGTCTCTAATTCAAAATATATATTTCCCTTTTCTGCCTTGTTTTCTAGGGGAGAGCAGAATTTGCTGCCACCAGAGGTGGTCTTGAGTTAGAGAAATATTTCATTTGAACTGTCTTGAATTATTTCTAATGATTTTCTCTATACCATAATGCAATTACAGATGGGCCATGTACTCTGTGAGAATCAGTGATTACATAGGGCTCAGTATGTGCATTTTGTGAACAAACACTCTCCAGAAAGCTTCATTAATGTAATGTAATATAATTTTGAAAGCCATGAAAATTAGAAGTCTATCATGACAGGACCAGCAGCTCCAGGCCATCAGTATGTACAGTTTGATAACAAGCTCCAACTCTGCCTTAATAGGTGCAACAAGATCTGTTTGAATAACTTTTCAAGTGTCTTCCCTTTGCTTGTGCTGACAGAATGGACTCACTGTTTGTAAAATGACTGTATAATCAAAAAAACTGTGGTCTTTTCTGCCTCCTGGAGAAAAGTTCAGTATCAGCTTTCAATCAATCAAATGGCCAATACTAAACCAAATTACCTACCAAAAGGCATCCTGCAACAGTTGGTTGCCATCATGGAGAAGGTCTCAGCAGATGTGTCATTTTAGAAAGACCTGGAAATAAGGAACTCTAATACCATATTCCTTCTGAACCTCCATTAGAGTCAACATGTTCCAATGTAATGAAACTCAAAATTATTTTACTTTTCCATTATTTACTTCCCAGCTGGCTTTAAAACATCTGCACATTCTATCCAGGGCTTGCTTATCTATAAACATGAAAGCACTGTCCCTTTATCCTATAAGATTTGTTGATATACACATGTATTCATACACACATACAGAACCATTGAATCAGAGATGTTAGGTTGGAAAATACCCTTAAGATCCCTGAGCCCAACCATAAAAACAGCATTGCCAAGTCCACCACTAAACCACGTCCCCAGGTGCCACATCCACATGGCTTTTGAAAGTTCAGGGATGGTGGTCCAATCACTTCCCTGGGAAGCCTGTTCAGCTTGACAACCTTTTCCAAGAAGAAATTTTTACTAATATCCAATCTAAACTTCTCTTGGCACAATTTGAGGCCATTTTCACTCGTTCTGTTACTTGGAAGAAAAGGCCAACCCCACCTGGCTACAGCCTCCTCTCAGGGAGTGTAGAGAGTGACAAGGTCTCCCCTGAGCCTCCTTTTCTCCAGAATAAACACTCCCAGCTCCCTCAGCTGCTCCTCATCAGACTTGTGCTCCAGACCCTTCCTAATCTCCACTGCCTTTTTCTGGACACACTCCAGCCTCTCAATGTCCTTCTTGTAGTGAGAGGCCCAGAACTGGACGCAGCACTCGAGATGTGGCCTCACCAGTGCTGAGTACAGGGACAATCCCTGCCCTGGTCCTGCTGGCCACACTGTTTCTGATAACAGTTAGGATGCCTGCTTAGCCACCAAGTTCCTCCCCTTGTTATTAGCTTCAAACAAAACCTCTTTCATTTAGATGTCTAAAATTTAAACCCTAAAATTCTGATCAGTACCTGCTACGACTTTTCAGATATCTTCAGAGAATATAACATAATTTCTTAGTAAACAGATATTTAACATGTACAAAATCTGATGCAAACACCATTGATATATGTGACATTTGAAATACTCTGAGTAACTTTCAGGCAAAAGCTGTTAATTAGAAACCCAGCTGCTGTTCCTAATATGATCTCATGAGGTTCCTTATAACAACTACATGGCTCTGCTTTAGCACAGAGTACTGCATTTTTTTTTTCTCAGAGATGAATTTTTAGACTGAACCATGCTGCCCTAATATTTTCTGACAGTCTGGGCTCTACAGAGCTAAGGAAAATGACATCTCTCCAAAACATTTGCATTTCCATCAGTGATCAAGGGATATGGAGGACCCTTCATCCAGTCCCTTTCCAGCCTTTGTCTGGCATCAGGCACATTGTCAGCAGTTGTGGAGGTAGAAATCTCTACCCCATATCAAGACTAACTTGTTCTTCCCAACAAGCACGTCTTGCTCTCGTGTGTGGTGTGTTTAGCCTCCACATTCTTTTAACATCCTCTGTCCCATCCTCTGACCCTTACTCTAGTTTTTGTGCTTGTGGGAGGGCAGGCACTTCAGTATCACGTGTGTGTGTTGCAAGCAACAGGCAAAGGTTTCATATTTCCAGGTTGTTACTGGAAAACACTCTAGGAATTGACCCAGATTGCCAAATAAATGGAGGAGGTTTCTCATGGTGCCACTTCTGGAGGACCCTTAGTTCTCACTTACGTCCTGAGAAAGGCACATTACTGGGTATATTCTCCATCTCAACACAACCTCTTTACTTGGCTTTACTTTCAGCCTGGCTAACAGAGCACAGCAAATGAGCTTTATATGATTCACACAGTGCTTTTCTAAGCATAAGCATCTGCTGTATATTACTTACCTGAGAGTCTGAGACATGGCTCAAAGAGATAAGATGGCAGTCAGAATTACATTTCACTAATTAATTGGCTCAAAGCTCAGGGGCGGATGTGAAGTCATTCACGTGCAGCATTTTCCAGAGCTTTTATGTCTGAGTGTTCTCCAGACTTGACCTAAAAGGACCAACAGGAAAAGCAAATGCAGCAAACACCACCCTCAGCACAACCCCACCCAGCTGTCCATGGTGGTACTGACCCAGAGAGAGAATCTCTGCTGGACACTGAGTTGTCCTGAGCTATTGGAAAAGAAGATCATTGTCAAGAGATGTGGAAAACAGCAGTTTTTTGTCACGTCCAAGCAGGCATGGAGTAGGAACAACTGAGAAATCTTTGTACCTAGTGTTTCCCAAGTAAAGCTGGTATTCCTGTTTCAGATTGTTAACTTTGCCACCAAACTGGGACAAGGAAACCCCCTTGGTATCAGCCTCAGAACTGACCTATCAACCACAGGAATCCCAGGACCTCTGGTCTTCTTTCCCTTGATCTGTCACCACTGCAGCACTAGGATTCTTCATAACCATTAAGGAAACTTTCAGAGCTTTTTCCTGTGAAATGTTTCATTGTTGTAATCTCTAGAACTCAAGCTAGATAGCAACTGAAGTGCCTTCCTATACATGTAGTCTGAAAACTTCCACCAGATGACCATAAGGATTTTCAAAATCTTATGTTACATGTGTGGATTCAAGTAAAGACGATAAATATATTTATTTTCAATGGCATGATACAGCAACTGGGAAAAATATTTAAATTAATAGTGTTTGTATAATTTTAAAACCTCTGCTCCTCTTTCAGGAAATGAGAGCACCTGTATAAACATTTGATCTAGAGAAGTTAAAGGTCACATTACCACTACGTAGTCCATGGCCTCTGAAGGTTAAAATATCCTTTTACAAAAAAAATATCCTTGCCTTGAAGAGATTGGGCAGGTATTCCCTTGGCTGCTGTTTCAACCTTTGGCCTCAGTCCTACAGGCACTTACACACATGCTCAATTATGAGCATGCAAGTGTCTCTACTGTACAGCTCAGGGGGGTGTTATGAGGTTCCACTTACTGGTGTTGTGGGGTGGTCTGATGTCATGTTGGACACTTGATGCTTCCCTGTTTTATTGGAATAACAATTTATTGGGATTGCTGTAGACCCAGAACCAGCCAACACAATCCACAGACTCCCTGTAACCCAAAGAACCCCCAGCTGGTTCTGAGATGGTGCTTCAATGCAATTGACTCTTTCAGCACCTAGTTCCCATAGGAGATTTTTTTCCTAATGCTTATCAAAGGTATCAGCTCTTTAAATGAAACATAAAGTACTATAAAATTGTCATTTTGTGATTAGGTAATAAATACTCCCTTTTCTCATTTTTGTTTGATATTTTTATGTTCTTTCTTACTATGTTAATCTTGAGGTGTTGATTTTAGCTTCTAGCTGAATAGAAGCACCTTTGCAATGGTTTTCCTCCTAGGAGTGATACATTACAAATGCCAGAGTGATTTTAGGAGTCCAGCTTCCAAGTGGCTTGGGTGCTACTGCACCCAAGATCCTTGGGTGTGAACTTTCAAACCTTATTTGAAATCAAATGATTAAGAATATCTTCAGATCTGATCTACAGTTTATTGTATAGTGTTTTCCTCTAAAACCATCATATTTAACCCTTCTGGATACATTTCAGATACCTTATACAATCTAATACCTTCTCTTACAACTTTTATTTCCTCTTACACATAGCAATAATAGAACATTGCTGAGTTCCTAGAATCTAAGTGTTTGTGATACCTACACTGAAGTTCATATCATTGCACTCAGCATGAGTTGAGCTTTCTAACCTTAGCAGTCAAGTTTATCTCCTGGCACACAGTGGCTCTGTGGTTCTAGCCAAGCTGTGTGGTCTAATATAGGCCAGAAAAAAATGTGCTTCAATTTCATGGAGAGAAAAAACTCACAGATGAGGTCATTCCCCCAATATTTGGAAGAGCCTGCTTTGATGCCTGAGAACTCACCACTGACGTATTTTCTGTCTTTGAAAAGGGGATATCAGCCATCTGCAATAGGTTCCAGGTGGGTGCCTACATTGGTGCTATCTCCAGTAAAGTTATGTGCCATCAAAAGATTCCAGCTTTGACAAACAAGAATATAACAAAATAAACATTCCTTGTAAAATTCCTGAGTATTGTTTGTCAGATTTAGTCACACAGGTGAAATGAACTAGGTCCTGTTGGCAGATTATAATGTTGCTGGCTTGGCTGGAGTGTCTCCATACAGCAGTTGCTGAAGCAGCAGGGCTATCAAGAGCTGGATGCTGCAGTTTTTGGGCTGTCAGTGCTGAATGCTGCAGTTGCACTGTTGGAGTGTGGAAGTGAAGTGACAGTCGTAAATGTGTAATGAAATGCTTCTGTGTGGGAAGGAGACAAAAGGCAGCTGCTCTTAGCTCTGCTGGTAGTCTGCTCCTGGCTATTGCTCTCCCTGCTCCTTCTGCCATTAACATCTGCATAATTTCTAAAGGATTCATATATCTGCAGTATAAAATGTACTGGTGGTGTGAATTCACCTTGTGCTGGGACTCTTTGCACCCATTACTCACTTCAGGAATGATCTTGCTATCTCTTTTGTGGTGTCTCTGCCACCTCATATTCCTTGCCAAAAAAGTAATTAAAAAGTAATTGCTGGCTGCAAACATCTGCCTATTCAGTGTTTCATTGAGGCAGTTGACCTTTACAGCTTCCCATTCAGTGTATTGCTGCAGCAAGAATCATGCTGGTTTCTTCTTTGATATCTGGAAGGGGTAAAATCAATTTTTTTACCCTTTGGTTATAGTTACAATATTTGCATGGTGATTTCCTTCAGCAAGTGGAACAGTATGTCCCCAAAGAAGTCATCAGTTACAGTATGAGCTGAGTTTTCTGGTTTGTAGGAATCTGGCAATGAAGATTTCCTGTAATGCTACAATCTTCATCTCAGATGATGTCAGATTTAACTGCTATGTGCATATCTGAGTTTGGAAGGCACAGGCATTCCACAATGTGTAACATAGAGAAGTATGATTTTTAGTCATCAGTATACATATTTCTCACATTTTTCTGAGTTTCAGACGTGAACTAATAAGATTCACATTCTTAGAAGACAACTGTCCTCCCCTGGATATGATGGTTTAGAAAGGATCCTCAAATATCTATTTTATGTCTTGAAAACCCTCAGTTGTTTGATTTGTTAGCGTTTTAACTGTCTTACAGAGATTTTTGCTTTCTTTTAGATGGGCAGAATTAAAGAATGGAATTAAGCTGATCATTTCATGAGAGTATGAGTCATTTTTAAAAATATGTATAAGAAAATATTAAGGGGAAAAAGGCAATTTTTAAACCTTTAGGTTTAGTACAACCAGCAAAAAATACATGAACTTCTGAATCTTAAAAAACCTTGGTCAGACTTCAGAAGTTCAGTATTAGCAGATCTACTGGTGTTTTTCATCCTCTGCAGAATTTAACCAGTGTATTTGTCATTGTGGAACCACTGAACCATTGAGCATCAGTTTTCAACAGTACTGAGACAAAAAAAGGAGAAAATAAGTACAAGATTGTACTTGCAACTTTCTGTCTGTTAACATTTATCTCAGTGGTGACAGATCTTCTCTTCCTTTTGTGAGGGATTGATAACAATCTTGGGGTTGATTATAATCAGACAGATCAGGCTGTTAAGCATTATGGAAACCTGCTGGGTTTTTTTTATTCACAGTAGTCTCTCATTTGGCGACTGTCATTTGGTGGACAGGACCACAGGGAGTAATTTCTGTCACATAGTAATTGAGGAGAAAAACCTGCTCTTCATTAAAGTGATGTGGAATGAATTTTGTGGGCAATAATATTTTTTTTTTTGGTAGCTTCAGCAGCTTTTCTGCCATGTAATAACAGTAGTGCCTTGAATAGTTCTCTGAGCCACAAAGCCCTTGATTCAACCCACAGCAGCACCTGCTGCTCCAGAGCATCTTTCCAGGTACACTGAATCCCTCTCGCTAATAGCTGGGCACTGCAGCACTTTATTTTCCTAATTATGTTGTCTGTGTATTATTTTCTCACAGAGGTCAGGGTAAATTTTTTTCCATGTTGTTGAAGCACAGTCACTGAGCTTGAAATGCTGGTTAAGAAGGGATGGTGTACTTGGTTTTCATGGGCTTTCTGCTTTTGCAAAAGGGAGCAAGTTTTCACAAATGCTAAGCATAAATTGTCTTGTAAACTGAGCCTTTCAGAAGGCCCTTGCTCTTGAAACTCTCAACTCATTCCTGTTTTTGAAAATCAAAATCCACCTTTGGCTCTGTGCTTTTGAATCTTGGACATCTGCTATCAAAAATTAGGTGCCTGATGCCAACTATCATGTGAGATTACCATGACCTGGAAACCCAGGTAACTTCAGGCACTCCAGAACTAAAGACCATCCAGTTGGCCAAATGTCACACCTGTGCAGAGGACAAGCTCTCACACATTCATGGATAATGCACAGGACCAGGCACACAATTCCATGGCTCACAAAGCTTCACTTTGAGATTCAGTGTGGTAGCAGATCTGGGCTTGCACATGAGACTGCCCCAAAGGGTACAAATAAAGTGGAAACTGGATTTAAAACAAACACTTCCAAATGATGCATTTGTCATATCCCAGATGGCTGGAACCATGCATTTGTCTCAGTAGCATATTGGAACCTATCTAGCAAAGGACAATGACAGACTAACAAAACTAATGAAAAGCACATGCCCTAAGAGGTGACAATAGATTAAAGATAATTTTGCAGATGTCTGAGCAAGTAAAAACTTTAACTCAGTTTTAGCGTAAGAAAGGAGTAATTCTTCCAGTTACATGATTCCACATGAATGCATCTGGAGAAATATTTCTTGATGTCCAGAAGAGCAGATTCTTTGGTGCATCTCCAGCCCAGCTCCATTCAAGGGAGATAAGCCAATTCACAGCACACTTGCAGTGCTGAGCAGGCAGTCAGAAGTTAACAGCAGATAAATCACTGCTGGTAATTATCAGTTTGTATTCTCAATTGCTGGCTGCAGGTGGTTTGCCTAACCCCACTTCCATTCACATCAGGGAGAACAGATTTGATCCTTTTACTTCCAGTAGAACTGCAATTTACTGGGGCTGGAGGGCACTCAGCACTTCTCAGCAGGGCCTCCCTCCTTCATCACAGCAGTACCTTTGTCTGCATCCTCTCTTCCAGGAAGCATAAAAGGCTCAGCTAACCTTGCTGGCAGCACTGGCAGGATGAACTGTGTGGCTCTAGGGTTTGTCAGACATGTACTGAAATGTTGCAAAATGTGGAGCTTTGAAAAATGTTTTCCTAAATATGCAGTTGTAGTGGTGACAGCTTCCTAGAGACATATTTTACAATGTTATGATGTCTTAGTGCTTTGTACCCATTTTTTATGTGTAGCTAAGCAAATTGTGATGAAAGAGGTTTAAATATTCATTGGAGAATAAGCCGTTTTAAGTACATCCATATTTATGATCAAGATGTATAGAACTGCATTGTTTCTGACTGCATAGCTATTATTTGTCTATAATTGCCAAAATACAGCCTGATAGTTTTTCATTTCAGTTATAAACTTTAATGGAGCAACTAGTCTGATTTACCTTTTAACAGCTAAGAACTCAGGATTAAATGCTTTCTGTTGAATGCTTTTCTATTGGAAAAGCATTCAACAGAATTGTTTTTTCAAGACAGTGACTTTTCTGTAGATCTCTGACAGAATATGAAACTTGAACAGTTTTTTCAAATACTAAATTATGCTCACTTCTGGAGTTCTTTATTAAAATTTGATTGAATGCATAAATAAATGGCCTATATGAACAGAAAAAAATCTCTAATTATGTGTAGCCTGAAAACCTGTATATTATTCAAAATGCTTCAGTAGTTAAGCTACAAATAAAGTACAAATAGAAATATTATTTTAATTCCCTAATTCATAATCTACTTCTGTTTGGTCCAGGTGTGTAGTACATGTAGCCTTAGACTGTGCTGTTTCTGAGTCCTGGAGAGATCTATCAAGCCAAGCTAGAGGATGTTTAGCAGCTAATTTTGACATTAGGAGGATGTACTCTCAACTAGTTTGGAACAGACAAGTTGGTGTTTTATGAGGATTCAAACTGATTGAACTTTCTATTTTAAATGTCAGATATAAATCTGAAGGGAACTGATAAATGTAATATAAAAGCCTTATCTTTATGATCAACCCTTTCCTTCACATTAAATTATTAGATATAACAGAGCCATGTGCCTCTTAGAGCCACCCACTGCTGTTCATCCAGAAAGCTGCAGAACCTGGGCCGCATATGACATATCTGCTGCTTATTTTATGTGCCATGTACCACAGGAGGGGTGAAATAAATGACATGCTTCCATAGATATTTACATATATAGGCTATTTATATATGTGTGTGTGTGTATTGATATTAATTGTCATTAAACTTAAATAGTATTTCAGCTGTTAGTAATTGCTAATGTTAACTAAAGGCCACCTTTATGACACTGGGCTGTAGATCATGTGGTGCTTTTTAAAATCCATGAGTGCAACCAATCACAGTATGTGCATGTGGTGCATGTGCTGTTAAATCTGTGGAGGTGAGAAAAGCTAAACTTGCAAGGACAGTGTTGAAAACTTCCACATTTAGTGGGTGGAGTAATCAATTTCTAGTTAAGAGATTATGACACTTCCCAACAGACTAGAAACATCCAAATATTTAATTTGGAAGTGCTGTAAAATAGAGCAGAGGGTTTTTCTATATTGGCTGCTTTGTGGCTACTAATCTTTTAGGCAAGATATTGAACCTTTGAAATCATCTAATGTAGACAGTGGGATTGAGAGGAAATTACAAGCAGCTCCCCAAAGCCTATCATCTTAGGTTAAATTTCATCTGCCATCCACTTAATGAAGAATTTCTTTGGGCTACTGAGCTTGTGAAATAAGCACTGACACTTGGAATCAGTCAGGAAATGTCAGCAGTATCCTAGAAGACGTGGGAGATGACTGGTTTCAAGTGGTATCAAACCACTCTGAACCCCTTTTGAAATCTTGCAAGATACACTTGCAAAACTGTTCTGTTTAGGAGTAACTGTGCTGTACCATGAATAAAATCCAGAAAAAAAGGGAAATCACAGCAGTCTCATATTCCCTCTGAGACACAAATTCCTAGGAGAGGGACTTCTGTAACTCATACAAAAGAAATTTCCATAGAAAGAGGGAA
Organism: Agelaius phoeniceus; assembly: GCF_051311805.1. Lineage (NCBI taxonomy): Eukaryota > Metazoa > Chordata > Aves > Passeriformes > Icteridae > Agelaius > Agelaius phoeniceus. The sequence continues at coordinate 142,578,092 of NC_135265.1, read as the reverse complement.
AATCTAAAAATTGTCTTCAAGTTTGAGCAACACTGTTTGGAAGCTCCCACAGGGTGTGCAATAAAGAACCCTGAGAAAAAGACCCTTAAGGCTAGAGCCAGAGGAATTCCTCATTTTGGAAAAAAATTGCATGGAAAGTCCCTTCAGTGATGGGACAGGAATGACAAATCTTTAGTGGAGAACTGTGACTGAATTTCACTGCAATTGTAAAATCCTTCCCTTTTATTCAAATTCAAACAAGTTTCCAGCTGGAGTCCATCAAAGTGGAAAATGGATACAGTTCAGAAGAAGGTGAGGAATTATGGGACTTATAATTTTCTTTCCTGAAACTTCTAAAAACTTTTTTTTCCCCCCGAGAACTCATTTGCTTCCTTTTGTTAGATGATAAAGTTTGAAACAAGAAATACATAAGAGAAAAATAAAGGGAGAAGGGTAAATTGGAAAAAAGTAATCTCAAGTTAAACTACATCTGCTGTTTTCCATTTATTTTCAGGTTTCCAGACTGGTATTGGGAAATTTTGAATTTTCTCATTCTGCCAAAGGGATCACTTGCATATCTTTGAAAAGAGATTTACACATGTACTTAGAGGAGACATTTCGCAAAAGAGGAATGAAATGGAATTGTTGTTGCGTGCGCGTGCAGACACAGCACACAGCTCCTGAGTCATTTGCAGTGTCCATCTGTTTGGGAGATGATTATCTGCCACTTTGCTACTCTCTACTTGTGTACTTTGCTCTGTGTTTGTGCTTATGGAAAATGCACAGTATTGACAAACATATTGTTCTGTTTATCTGCACGACATAACACAAGATAAGAGGATGGGATTCCTCATTGTGTCCTGGTAAAACAGAGGAAAAACTAGGAAAAACTGACCTAATATAGAGATTAATTCTCAAGTAGATGAGCAGTCTGGAAGCTCCTATAATGGCTCAGGGCAGTGCCAGCTGCAGTGGAGTGTGCACACTGTTATAAAAGGGGTGTGGGTGTCTGTGTGTGCAAACAGAAGTGGTGTGTGTAACCATTCATTTACTACTAGGGATTATATTTTGGATACCAGGATTGAGGTTTGCCTTAGCAAACCTTTATGCCTTAGCATAGGCATTTGTTCTAATCTGAAATACTCCACAATGTCCTGACATCTGGATGTGATTGGCAGAACGAAAAGTGTCCTCTGACACTCAACTTCCTTCTGGGCCAGCAGGTGGAAGTCAGATTGGAAACCTGTGGCCATATAAGCCAACATGTTTGGCTGACTGAATTATTCAGAATATGATTGTAAAAAAGATACAGATCTGATTTTGACATTACTGTGTTAACCTGCTAAAATCAGTGATGCTTCTCTAGCAAGTACAGATTATTGTCTTCCACCTTCCACTTCATGGTATTACATTCTCTGTCACTCAATTGTACGTTTGATAGAACAAATGCATGAACTTTTATTTAAATACTATTTCTGCCAAAATCCCTATTGAGGACTGAGAGGAAAAATGTAGGCTTATCCCAGTTCCAAACAAGAGAAAAGGAAAGAGAATAATACTAGGAGAAATTCCTTAGGACAAAAGTTTTTAATAATTTGCCAACAATAAAATGCACAGGTAAAGAAATGCAAGAATTTAGACCAAAGTATTTTCAAATAAGTATTCAGTGTCAGACCTGCACATTACTGGTAAGTTACCATATCCATGAACATTGGGGTAGCTTGGAGACTTCTAATTTTACAATTGTGCCTTGGAAGCCCATCAGACTGAGGGAAATGTGTTTGCTGCTACTGAGTATGAAGGGCCAATGTGATATCTCAGACCTGGTAGCTGCCAGCTTTGCTCCTGCAAGGCAGCTATTGAGAATTCTTTCTGACTGTGCTATGTGAAGCTGAGGAACTCCCTCTGTGACTTATCCACTTACCAATTATTACTTTGCAAATTCTAATCAAGGCTTTGTGACCTGAGATTTACTCAGAAGTGCCTAGCTAAGGAAATAAGACCCCAGTGAAGATGAGAGTTGAGCTATGACTGTGGTGACAGCTGTGTAACTCAAGAAGTTCTTTATTCTGTCATTGATGTGCAGACACTTCTATTCACACAGCTACTGTCATTGTAAGTCAATAGAAGGTGAAAAAGCAAATGGAGCTTTAAAGGTGTTTCAAAGTCTGAAGAATTGCCCAGGAGAACTGAGTTGTAATTCTGTATTTCTGAGAAGAATTTGCCTCCCTCTATTTTTTTCAGAGTGGTTGCAGGAGCCACAGCATCTGCCACTCCAAAATCTGCAGTGTTCGTGGAGTCCAAATGTCTGCTCAAAACTTTCATAGGCTTGTGTTGGTGATAGCAGGGAAGTGGGCAGTGCTGATCAGTGACTCCAGATGAACACCCACAGGTTTTGTTATCTCTCATGCAAATTGTGGCATTGGGGAGTGAGGAGGGGATACCAAGCGTGGTCTTATGATACTGCTCATATCTTTGAAAGTTATTGTAGCTGTGATGGGAAACCCTGGAAGAAGTACAACATGTCATCAGAGAGGAGGAGTCACTGTAAGTGCTGCATGCCAGACAATTTGACATTTCCTCTCCAGCTGTTCAAGCCATGGATGTTTCCATGCAGAATAGCAAGATTTACTGGCAGTCTGTGGTCACATCACCCAAGAATTTAATCTCTGAAAAAATCCCCTGTGTAAGTTCTAGGCAATCTCAATTCTCAGATCTTTTTTTTTTTTTTCCTGGAGCATTATAAAAGTATATCTGAAGATTTATGACTTTGCAGACAGAAGATAAAAGGGGATTCCAGCAAGAACTTCAACTTCATTGGTTTAAACCCAGGAGCAGTGGACTCAAATAGATTAACCATGATAGTAACTCCAGAACCTCCCATGAGGGTAACATATTTTCAGAATTCCCAAACATTAACTCTGATGGAATTCTAAGAGAAATTTATTTTTTCTTTATTGAAATATCTTTACATTTAACCTTCATTTAAGGCCAAGTGTAACAGGACTTGGTGCTGAGTGATGCCAGGAGCTGACCACCTGCTCCCCAGCTCTCTGTGTGGGAACTGGAGTAAAAAACATTGACTCTGTCTGCCAGACCTGTAGAGTTGAGGATATGATAAACTGGACACATCAAGGAGTAGTGCTTCTGCTTTCAGCTCTGAATAACAAAAAGATGCTTAAAATTAAGATTCAAAGCCTGTACTTAAGGCCTACAGAGATTGTGAGATTGCAGAACTAGGTGCTACTGCATCTTTACAGTGTATGAAGATCAAAGGCAAATACTTCAGCAACCTAACAGGGATTTAGAAATCCTCCTTTTAGCATGTACTTCTGAAAATCTTGGCCTGTGTTAAGTATAACTGAAAGGAATGCAGCTTTGCAAAACAGAAGTCCTTGTACATGGGAATATTGCTTTCCACATGCAAACAATGTGTGTACACAGACTGGTGTGTAGTCACTTTATCAATGCAGGGCTTTTTTTGGTTGGTTGGTTGGTTGGTTGGTTGGTTTGTTGGGTTTTTTTGGTCAGAGCACCAGTAAATTTCATCATGTATTATCCTACATATTGTGTCTTAGACACCAGGGGTAACTATTTTTCACTCTTTTTGCCTTTAGTCATCTCTCAATTGAAGTTCTACATCTAGTTTCCAAGCCCACATTTCTATGAAGTGGACAAGTTTTAGATAGTCCAGATAAGGGGAGCAAGAATGACAAGAGTCTTGAAAAACATGACCTTTGAAGGAAGGTTTAAGGGACCCAGTTTGTTTAGTCTAGAGAAGCAGAGCCTACATGATAAAAGCTCTCTGATATATTTAAAGCTATTAGGAAGAGGCCAGTGAGAAATTGTTCTATGAAATTTGGAAGCTGAACAAGAAACAATTCAACTTTCAGCAAAGATGATTCAGGTGATATTTTAGGAGAAAAAAATTTATAAGCACAATTAAGCATTGCAACATGCTACTGAAAGAGGCAGTGAAATCTGTAGATTTCATGACAAACATCTGTCAGAAATGGTCTTGGCAAGTGGGAGATTTGGCATCCAAGTGAGGGGATTTCTAAAGCCCCTTTGAAGTCCTGTTCCGGTTTACTTTCCTGTGCCTATAAATTTTCTTTGTGCATGTCTTTTGCTTGCACACTGAAAGAAATATGATGGTCTAAAAGCTGGTAATTGGTGCCTTTGGATAGCTTCAATATTCATGTGTTGAACTCCTGATGCGTTTCCTCATCTGGTATTGAAGTCCTCAGTGGACGAGGTGACGGGGCAAGAGCCTCCTGGTATCTTAACAAGCCCTGGACCATTTTGTGTAACCCCTGAGCCACCAGAGCCCTTAAGGCTGGGTGCCAACAGGTCCCTTAAGGCAGTTTAAAACAGTTTTTAAAAACCATCCTGCTTTCATGTGTGCTTCCCACAGCCCAGTGTAACAGAATGAGTCTCTGGAGTATGAGAAACAGAGCTACTGCAGATTTTACTGTACTGAAAGAAAGCCAAAAGGTTTCATTTCTTCTTGTAGGAGAGTGTGATTTGAGAAGATGGAGATGGAGGGGACTCAGATATATAATGCTAAAGATGTGTGGGGCTTTTTTACCTCCATTCAGTTTCAGTGGCTCTGTGACTTGCTAACAACAAAATGCCAATGCAAACTGCTTTTTTGCTTGCTGTGGGGTGGGAATAATAGGGGAAGATCAGTACTTATGTTGCTTTGACACTCCAGATGATTCTTTGAGGCTCTGAAAAGGTCAATGACAAACAAATGCAGCTGGTTTGGTTTCACTTGAAGCTTCTGCACAATTTGAACACTGTAAGTCAACAAAACAACATATGTTTTACATGAAAAATCTGTTCTCATAATAGTTTCTTTTTAATAAGGAAAATGACCCATTCAGGAAAAATTTCTGACATTGTCATGTCTTCTAAAATTTTACTTAAAAACATTCTAATTTTTTAAATTTAGTTTTTAATGAATATTAGTGTATCATTCCCTCCCCCAGCTTCCCTTTTCCTTCATATTGTATCTCTGAAAAGCAGGGGCTTTTCAGACCCTGCAGTACCCTGGCAATGGTTGGTGTGAAAGCACATGTGCACATAGATGGTGCTTATAGGGATGCCACCTAATCCCCTTGGTCCTTTAACTGGTGGGGTTTGGACAGGTTTTTAACTTTTCAACTCCTCTCTTATATCTTGTTTCTGTTATTATTCCTGATGTAGAGCCAGATCAAATGCTTTTTTTTTTTCTGTTTTTGTTCTGTTGGAGGATGACTGGCCAAGGAAAATGTATGTTTTGCTCCAGTGGATTTTATTTTCTTTGATGACAACACCTCTGTGTCATTTGGTCGGATCAGCCTGAAGAGGAGGAGCCTGAGAGGAGATCTCATTGCAGTGTGCAGTTGCTTCATGAGAGAAAGAGGAGGGGCAGGCACAGATCTCTTCTTTGTGCTTACCAGGGCCAGGGCCAGAGGCAATGGCCTGAAGCTGTGTCAGGAGAGGTTTAGGTTGAATATTAGGAAAAGGTTCCTCACCCAGAGCATGTTTGGGCATTAGAACAGACTTCTCAGGAAGTGGCAAGGGACACCAAACCTACCAGAGCTCAAGCTGGAAAATGTTGTCAGGCACACGGTGTCCCTCTTAGGAATGGCATTGTGCAGGGCAGGGAGTTGGACTTGAGGACCCTTTTGGTGCCTTCCAGCTCAGCTTATTCTGTGAGTCTTTGATCCTGTGATTCTGTCTCAGTCCTCCTGGATCTGATCCTGGCTTTGTCTTTCTCTGGTTCTTCAAGAGATGTGTCCAGATTTACCTCTGTTAAAAGGGCAGTGACCCATGACAGTGGCACCTCACCATTTCTCTGTAGCTGTATGAGACAGGATTCAGAAGCACAGCCTGTGTGTTGGCCTCACACCTGAGTCACCTACATCATCCCATCATCCCAAATTTCGATATGTACTGTCAGCCATGGTGCTTTAAAACCTCACTGTCAGGTACTTGGGGAACTACACAGCAAAACAAAACAGTTCTGTGGAGTTTTTTTGTTTGTTTTGTTTTTGGAGTTTTTTCTGTATTTTGTCTTTGCAGTCAGATTTTTTTAACTATGCCTTCTTCTTTCTAATAGCTTTGTTAGCCTTGTTTTGTGCTAAAATTCCCATTTGGCAGTAGTGGGTTTGGTTTTTCTGTGTTCTGTGGCCTCTTGCTGTTACAAAATAAGGTTACAAAACTTGCTCTCAGTTTCCTGGCCATAGCTGATTTCTGCAGGCTGCCAGCAGACCACTTTTCCCAACCAGAGCTGTAATTTGCTGCAGCAGAATTGCTTCCTAACACACAGAGATAGTATTCCAATTCTGATATTTTCTCACAATATCTGAGATTTCAGAAATCTGTCAAATCTTTGCTTTTACTGCAAAACCTCTTTGTTAATGCATGACGTGTGTGTGGTTTGCTTTAAGCTGAGTATTCAGGACTACTGAGTACACACATTCCTCTATTTTATGATGCTAAATCTTAAATTTGGTGAGATTACTGCTAAGCCACCAAGGAATGAAATCCTGTCTTGCACATACATCCTGGCACCATTTACATGAGGTAAAATATAATGCCTTAGAGTAGGTTTTCTTGTAAGATGGCCAGGCTTAGACTTTGAATTGTTTCAGTTTGTAGAACCTTGTTCTGGACAGAGCCTTATTGGTTGCCCTAAAGCTCTCAGCAGCAGCAGCTCTCAAAGGCACAAACCTCAGTTCCTCTCTTGGCCCCATGTAAAATGTGTTTGCATAAAATGTGTTTGCCTGAACATGCTTGTGGTTGACTTTTATACAGTATTTTATAAAACCTACGCCATTCACCCAAGGTGAGCAGAAGGAATCCCTCCATTCTAAATATGACCATGGATATCCTTATCCCAATATGTCTCTGAGTGTACTTCCTTTAGCTCTTGGTGGATGCCACAGCCTGACTTTCTTTAGCCCCTTATCCTACACTTCATGTTCATTCAAGCTGTTCTGTAAGGCTGTGATGTTTTATGTGGTGTTTTATGCTTTCCTTTTGCTCAGTTTTACTCTTCCAAGTATCTGTTCTGTGGTCTATGACTTCCCCCATATTTCTTCACTTTGCTTTAGCTGTGTGAAGGCACCTGCACTTTTGGTAATTGTATGGTGCACACAGTCCATACAATCACCAGCTGCTCCTGCTGGTTGCCTGACTTGTTTCACAGTTTCTCATCCAGGTACTTCCCAATTGCTTGTATCTTTCAGAATTTCCTCAATCTTGAGCATTGATGACCTCAGTCCTTGGTGACCTTAGTCCTGGTGGACTCTGGGTCCTTGGTCTTTATCCTGCCATTTGCCCTCTGGCAGCTGGTGTGGGTTTGCCAGCCTGGTCTCTCCTTGCCACATCATTCATCACAGGCCAGCTGCAAAGTCTGACTGACTCCCACAACCTGTGCAATGTTTTCTCATTCTTTCACTCTTCTTCTGGAACAGCCCTTGATGGAATCTGGGTTTCCAGTGTCACTCTCTTTCAATGGGGATTGCTTGCCTGGAGTCTGTGCCTGACCCTTTACTGTCAATGTTAAGTCCCTTGGTTTATTTTGGATTACAGGACCTTACAGCCTAGTTCTGCTTGCTTTCCCAGTCTCTCCAGTAAAATAGATTGTGTCCTGTCTCTTTAAAGTGAGAGGCTTAAAACTAATTTTTGTAACATTTCACTAGGTATGACCATAGCAAATATTTCCTCTTTTAAGCAAAAATAAGTCTCTAATTCTGTTCTGCTCTGTCTCAGGGCCAAAGTTTAACAATGAGCTTTACTTACTGAAGTGCTGCAGCCTTGATGGGCTTTGTTCCCATATGCACACAGAATCCCAGTGTTTCTCCACACTCCCTCCAACACCTACACCTTTTCCCAGTTTCCATGCAGGGGCCTAACCTGTCCTGTTCACTTTCTGCCTATGACTTCTATGGTGGATGTAAATGAAACCTTTCCTAAAGAATACTCTGTGTTCGTTTCATGGAAAATAAAATTCGTAATAACCTATTGCACCAGGAATACAGGAGCCTCCTGTGGGAACTGAAGAATCAAAGTTGCACTGAGCTCTGAATTGTCACTTCATTTGAACATGATAATGCCCAGCTTCTCAACCTTTCCTTCTGAATTCAGTGTATCCTCCCACACATTCTCTTGTCCCTCAAAAGATGTCCCTGTGCCATTTATTTCTTCTTTCTTTTTATTTCCCTTTCAAATGTCAGTGGTGAGAATGAAAACAAAGGCTTTTTAAAAAAAATAGAATGTATTCCAACAGTTGCACTTGGGCTTGAGTTTGTTTCATTTAATTTGCATTTCAAGCCCAGAAAACTCCTGTGACTTCAGATGTCACTTGTGATTTTGCTTAAATCTGAGCACATATTTAAGTGCCTTCTCAGAAAATCCAGTTTTAAATGAGACATGTGTGCATTGACTGCATAGAAGAGACACAAGTTCAAGAAAAATACTCAGGGATGCAGACATGCCTCTGAAAGGACTTTTTGCAGCAGGTCTCAGAGCCCAAGTGAGGAACTCTTGTAGTCAGTAGGACACTGCTTAAGTGGGGGGTTTTCCCACAAAACATTTTATGCAGGATTAGGGCCTACATAAACAGCAGAATTTTTTTTTCTGCATTTATGTTTCATGATAATGTGTTCTCAGCAACGGTTTCAGAGAGTCAACAGAGCCAAAGAATGAGACAAAGTATGCACTTGATGCCTCTTTGCTGATTGGAGACATAGGAATGGATGTTGATGTCTGGGAGATTGTCAAGCATGCTTCCAACCTGAGGTGCTCCCTGATTCCTGTGTGAGCAGAAACAACTGTGAGATCTTTGCTGGTGCTCCAGTTGCACTTAAATTACTGAAACTGCACAGGATGGTTTAAATTATCTCTGAACAATAGAGCCTATTCAGGCTTTTGGTGAATCCCCTAAATCCTCTTAGTCTGGTTATAAGGAGGCTATATTTGTAAATGAGTTGATTTTCCTGCTGTTTTCGAAATGTTAATAACTGAAAATACTTTATAAGTCTTTATTTTACTACAGGATTGTGAGGGGTTTGTTCCAATTACTAACTCTCCATTAAATATTTTTCCAGAAATTGCTTGCCTAATTTTGCATTCATGCTAATGAAATAAAATCTCAGAAGTACCATCTGCTAAAGCAGCTGGATGTACATCAGTGGAACAAAGTCTGACATTATGCTGGACAGAATATAAATTCCTGGCTGGACTCTGTGCACTTCTGTTGCTCTGTAGGCTGCAGAGTGAGTGACTGCCTGTTCTGACTTAGTGGTATGAAAGGTGAGAAGCCTCTCTTCTAGCTGAAGTGTAGGGAAATGTATCCATGTTAGAAGAAAGTGGGATCCTGTTGTTCAGCACGAGTACTGTCACACTGATAATGCCAACATCTTATTGAAGAAAACTGACCAGTGAAAGGCAGTGGCTGTGTGACCATGTAACACAGGGAGTCTTAGAAGTCAAGAACACACAGAGAAGTGAAGGATACTTACATACAATGGATAATTCCTCATGCAAATTGCCAGTTTGTCATTTGAATAATTGCTTTTATGTGTAATTATTTGAGTAATTTTAGCTGAATTGAAAATAAAATGTTTTTAAAGATATTTTTTCCCAGATCTTTTTGTCCTGTGCTTAAAAATGTGGACAGCTGTTCAGTTGTCCTTTGCCCCAAAGTTGACTGTATTTCTGCTATTGTTGTTTATATTTGGATAATGCAGAACCTGAAGGATATCAGATTTGTACTTTGGACAGATAGTTGGTAAAGCAGTGAAAAAGACTAACAACAATTGTCCTCCTTTTAAGTCTTTTTTTAGAGAAACTTATTGTGTCTGGTGTGAGCAGGAAAATGAAGGAAATGGAGGTTGCAGTGGATATGAAATAGAGGCCCAGAAGATTTGGGAGAGCCAACCATATGTCAAAGGCTTTTTATATCACTTGTAATTTCACTGAGTGAAATACAGAAATATATTTTAGACCACTAGAGCACCCATTGCTTTCTGCCATGCTTTGAGCATGACCTGAAAATCATTACCTACAATGTGAGGGACTCAGATGCTTCTGAGGAAGTTCCACTTTCTCTTTTACCCTTCCTTCATTTGCTGTTGCTGCTCTGAGAGGACAATCTTTCAAACTGCGGGTTTCATCACTCCTATTGTAACCACAGTGGGAGATTGCCAGTGGTTGATGCTGCTGAAATCTTCAGTCTCTTTGAGAAGACCTTGGAGCTCTTTGCAGCTGTGACCAAAGGCACAGCAGAGAGTGGGGATGAGATGCTCCTGCCCAGCAGCAGCTGATACTGCTGTAAATTCTTACTCTGCCAGCAAAACCTTCTTCTGGAGACATGGCTTGTGTTAGCAAAATTTGTTCTGAGATGTGCTTGTCACCTCCATAAATACATTTGCTATGCTACTATAATGACATAGATTTGGGAAGAGGGAGGGATTATATTTACAGGTGAGGGTTTGCTGGTGTAAATATATTGGGTTGAAGTGGTGAATGTCTTTGCACTAAGTGAGGGAATTAAGCTGACAAAAGCACAATGTCATTGTCAGAAGCAGAAGGCAGAGGTAGCGCAGGAGCTTTGATTTCAGGACTGGAAATAAATATACATACATGTATATTTATGTACACATTATGTACACAGTATTATAAAACATATCTACATGTATGTATCTATGTGTACATACATATACATACATGTATATGTATGTACACATAGATACATACATGTAGATATGTTTTATAATACTGATATGTGTATAAACATTTTATGTAACATATATATATATATGTATGTGTTCTAAACAATATCTACACCAAAGTTCATCTTTTGCTGTGACTTCCTTGAAACTATCCAGAAATACCAACCTATCATGAAGCAGAGAAATGGCATACAACATTAATTTAAATTACATATACATGTACAGCTTCACATTGTGTCTAAATCCTGCAGTTAAGCACTGTGGTCATGCTCTGCAGGTCAAGCAGAAACACAAGACTGTTGTGTGCAAGAGCAAATGCTGAACCTAGCCCCATTCTTGATAGAAGGGATATGTAACAAGGACAGTTAAGTTTTTTTCTTAGTTAGAGAACTGGGTCAATTCATATTCAGATACCAAAGAAAGGGAAAACAAATCAGAATAGTTTGGGAAACCTATTTATATACACTATAGTTGGAGTCTGGCTTGGAGCTTTTGGGACTCTATCCTTAATTTAGGTTGACTTTCTACATAGTGTGGTCTTCTGGGATTCTGAATGACCATGAGAAATATGTATTTTCTAGTGACCCCTTATGATCCAAAAGACCATGTCATGTCACATTTTGACATGACAAGCCTTGTTAAAGAGCCCAGGAATGAAGGGGATTTTTGCCTTAGAGAGGATGGGGTGAGATTTTAAATGCTGCTGCAATTAGTTCTTGTTTGTTGCGTGCTCTGGCTGGGAACATTTACAGTTGTGCTGAGCTGCAGTGTCACTCAGTGAGACTATGAGATGTTTTATCTTCCCACCATCCCCAGTTCTTTGACATTGACTGACATCCTGAAACAAGGAGCAGAATGGCCAGACAAGAAAGTTGCTTATTGAAACAATGAGTTTCCTGAAATAAACAGAGCAGTTTTGAATCAGCAGGCCTGTTCCCTCCCTGGAACAATGCTGGGCATTTGCATCAGCTAAATGAGGTTTGTGTTTTGCAAAGTCTTATGGAAGTCTGTGTGTCACTATGGGCACTGGCAGATAAAGCCAACATGATAATAACTGAGGTCATGGAGAAGAAAGGGGAAGGAAAGGGAGATCTGAACCAGATATTTAAACTGCTGAGATAGTTATTAAAATGATGTAATTGCTCCAATATTAATTTCCCTTTCCTTTGCCCTGATATTTACCTCAAAACAACTTTTTGTTATCTAGTGCTTTTTCTCACTTTCTCATACCAACAGAGCAGCTGCACTAACATCCTGAAGCTGCTCCAAGTGTCCTCAGAGTGGAGACAAATATATTCAGTTTTTGAAATGAAACCCAAAGGCATGGCAGGGAGAAAAAGGGACAAACTGAGAGAACCTTGTTGGGTTCCTTCCAAAGATAATCCCCAAACTGAAATTGTTTTATGAAACAGAGTGTGGCAGAGACCTGATAAAGCTTTTTAATTTTGTTTCATGGCTGAGTTGCTCCTTGATGACTTCTGGGAGACAGCCTTGAGTTACTTTCAAGAAAGAATAAATTCAATTTAATTTTCTTCATTTGTCAAATAATAATGAGATTTGGTCTGCCTTTTCTTCCATTGTCTTTATTGTTGATGGCTGCTGAACAGTGGTACCTGTGCATGTGAAAAAGTATATATGTACTCTTTGCAATTGGTCACAGATATCCCAGACTAATGGTGCTCCAGCAGAGTCCTTTGGTGGCACAAGTTTCCATTCATGCCCTGCTCCTCCTGGCCTGTGGACACAAGCACAGACAGCAACATCTTGATGCAAACTGGTGCTCCTCTGAACAATCACACAAGCCAAGGCATTCTCCCCTCATACATTTGAGCAGGAAAAGTAAGAAAAAGCCCTGTGACATATCTCCCCAAAGCTGAGAAGGGATTGTTGGCAGGTTTGTTTTTTGAACACTTCTATCTCACTCATTTCCATGATGTGAGCAAACCTATCAGATGACAGGTTTGGTGTTTGGGCTCTGGCCTGTCTTTTCCAAAGGCCAAGCCCCTCTGGCATTGCATCCTCAGCTGCAATGTCCCTCCACCGTGCCAAAGCTGGGAAGCTGGTGGCATTGGGTAACGTGTAAACTGCATTAGCCTAGAGAAATCAGCACATACAGTATATACAAACACAGTTTAAATAGTTTGGTAAATCTCTGGGAATTTTTGTTTGTTGGTTTGTTTTTTAATGTAAAAGCTGGATGTGAGAGTTGAGAAAGTGCAACAGTGTCAGGAATTAATTTGCTGTCTTCAAGAGACAATTGGCATTAATTACCAGATCCAAAGAAATGAAGTTAATGTGATGCAACAAGGAAATGCCATGCTCCATTAGCAAAAGATGTTTTCAGTTAAATCAATGTTGTGGTGGCACAGTTGCGTGGGCTTACATGAATAAGCCCTGCTCTGGAAGAAAAACCTGGTTAAAAAAAATCTCAGTCCTGAAATCCTTGCTGGAATAAATGATGTTACACTGGTCTAAACTGTTCCTAAGGGCAACTGTTCCTCTTTGTGCAAGTATCTGTGACTCAGAGGTGGAATTTGGGTAGTCTGATGGAGTTCAGGTAGTGAGTGGAGTTCAGGTGACAACTTTTAGCCCTGATTTTGTACTTCATCATTTTTAAGCAGAGCATTTTGGCAAATGGTTCTCTTCACATACACATGTAGAATATCTTGAAGTGATTGCATGAGAAAACACAAAGCTCTTGTGTTTCATAACATAAACTCTCTTGCAGGCTGGATAAGTATTGTTCAAAGTATACTTAAATGCTTTTTAATAAATAAATAAATAAATAAATAGTGGTAATTAATATTTTATATATTATATAAGAGTGGACATAATCATGTATACTTTTATATAAGTAAATATAAATATTATTGATACTTATATAAATATTTTAAAATGTGGGAAGTTCATATTTCTTTTTTGATGGAAATACCAATGAGTGATATAAATGAATCATGTTTTTCCAAGCCATTGAGTTATGTAAATGATTCCAATTTATTTATCTTAATCTTTTGTTCTGAGACACAGGAAGTTAATAAACACAAAATAATGGCCATCAGCAGGCTATGAATTAGAGTAGGCAATATATTCTATTAATTGGGTATCTTTTCTTCCTATTTAGCTGTACAGCATATGTGATTGCAAAACTGGTGCCTTCCAAACATATTGGAGTAGTCTGTAAAAAGGATATGGAGAACTTTAGGCCAGTCAGCTTCACCTCTTTCCCTTGGAAAGTGATGGAGCAAATAATTCTGGAAACCATTTCTAAATGTATGAAAAGCAAGATGGCTGGGAGTGGTCACTGGGGGTTACTGACTAGGAGGAGGAATCCTGCTTGATAGATCTGATAACCTATGTGAGATCACTCTTCCACTGGGTGAGGGGAGAGCAGGGGATGTTGTTTAAATTGAGATTATCCAGACTTTTCATGTCTCCCATAACATCCTCCTAGGCAAGCTGATGAGGCACAGGGTAGGTAGCTGCACAGTGAGGTGCTTGAAAAACCAGCTGAGTTTCCAGGATCAAAGGGTTGTGATCAGCAGCCAAGTCCAGATGGAGGCCAGACACAGAGAGGTACCCCAGGGGCCAGCACTGCCAGTGCTCTGTAACTTTTTCACGAATGGCCTGGGTGATAGGACAGTGCACACCCTCAGCAAAATCACACATAACACAAAAGGGCTCTCCCTTTTGAGGCTGCCACACCAGAGACCTGTGCTGCAATTCAAAGGGTGCTCAGCATTCTACAGTAATGGGCTGTCAGGAAACACAGGAGGTTCAATAAAGGAAAAAACCATGTCGTGTCCCTGGAGAGGAAAAAGCCTCCTCAGACCAGCTGGAAAGCAGCTCTGCAGAGTAGGTCTGAGGATCTTGGTGCACAACAAATTGAGCAGTAATGTGTCCTTGTGCCTAAAGTTGCCAACAGCCATAGATGGCCTGGAGTGGCTATGGATTCCCCATTTGGGATTCTCCAATGGATTCTCACTGGAGATATTTAAAACCTGACTGGACACAGCCCTGAGCAGTGAGCTCTAGCTGACTCTGCTTTGAGCAGAGGGTTGGACTGGTTGATGTGCAGAGGTGCCTTCCAATCTCAGAGATCCTGTGATTTTTAATGTGGGAAGAAAAGCTGTGAAGTTGAACACTGAAAATACACAAAAATGCTCCATAATTGTGGTGGAACAGTGAGGATAGGAAACCTCACTTTTCATTTGACCACTAAGAAAATTCCCCTTCAAGGTGGGTATTGAGCAGAATCCTTGAGCTGATTTGACAGCATTGTGCAGGATAGATTTTATGTCTCTTAAAGCATGGGCATTACAAACTTTGTTGGAGTCCAAACCACCTGAACCTCTACATGTGGAGAGAAGCAGTTAATGTGCAGCTTCTGTATTTGTCCTTCCTTTTCTTGCATAAGCTGTATAGAAAATAGGTGTATGTCCAGGCTTTCACTGGGATAGAGTTAATTTTCTTTTTAGTGGCTGGTACAGTGCTGTGGTTTAGATAATGTAAGAATAATGTTGATAGCACTCTGATGTTTACCTGCTGCTGAGCAGTTCTTACACTGCAAAGGTTCTCACACCACCTCACCAGAGAGGAGACTGAGGGTGCATGAGAAGCTGGGGGGATTACAGCCAGGACAGCTGACCCCAGCTGACCAATGGGATATTCCATACCATGCTGTAGAATAAAATGGGGAAATTGGCTGGAGAGTGGTGATCTGCTGCTTGGGGATTGGCTGGGCACTAGTCAGGGATGGTAAACAATTGTGCTGTGTTTCACTTGTTTTGTATATTTATTATTATTATTATTATTATTATTATTATTATTATTATTATTATTATTATTATTCCCCATTTATTTTCTGTCCTATTAAATTGTAAAAACCCAAGAGTTTTACTGTTTTTTTATTCACTCCCCCATCTCACTGGGGGAGTGAGCAAAGGGCTGTGGGGTGTTTAGTTGCCTGCCAGGTTAAACCACAACAGCATCATCCCTCATGTTCCAGTCTGGTCTTTAAGAAAGAAGGGTTTATCATACTAAGGTATAAATATACTGCCCTGAGTGTACAGTCTATACACAGAAGCTGGTGTTGTAATATAAAAACCACAGAGTTTACCTTTCCTCTAAGGACCTACTCTGCTCAACTGTCTGGTCACACCAGAGTAATGTTCACTGTTTACTTCATTGCTTGCCTAATGCATCAGGTCAAGTAGAAGCCTGAGAAGGTAATAGGTTAAATTCCCCTTTCCAATGAAAGCAATGAGACCTTTCATAGCCACTTCAGTAAAGGCAAGATTTTATTCTGTCTATAGCATAACAATCTACAGGACCTTTAAAAGGATTCTCTCTAAAACAGCAGTGATATCAACAGGACTCCAAATATTAGAAGAGATTCAGAGTCTAATTTATGCAAACAGTATTTTACTATAATTCTATAATGCCAGTGACAGAGCTCTTTCATAACCACAATAACTTGGTCATCTCATTTTTTCCCCTTTGCTTATTTTGTGCATGTTTATAGATGTGGGCAGTTAGGGAAAAAAAAATTTAGACTATAACAAAGCTGTTTTCAGTTAATGAAACAGCAAAAAGTTACACTTCTGAAAAGGGCACTGTAGTGTCTTATTTATTTTTTCCCTGGCTAAAATGTGGCCCCATCACTCTTTTTTTTCTGGTGGGATTTTTTTTTTTTTTTGGTATCCATTTTGTGAAATAAAGTTGGTTGCATGCTGAGAATACACACATTAATTTTAAACCAAAGTGAATTTTTTCTGGCTATCTATAAACCTGTCAGGATCAAAAACTATAGAGAAAAAGTTATTTATCTGATTCTACGTTATTGTATAGCTTTAGGCAAAACAGAACCTGTAGGATTGGTTTGGGGAGGAGGTGTGCTGTGTCCTTGGATTTCCTTCTTCCCATTGAACTTCCCTGCAAGTAGATATTTATCCTTTTTAAAGAGAGTCCCTGCCACAATCTGCAGCTTAGCTGTAACTCTATCTCTTTGTAGACTCTTCAAGGGTCTCAAAGGAGCCTTGGGTTTTTGGCTGCCAGTTCTTCCCTGCAGCTTTCTTCCTTCAGACCTGTTTCTTAGGCTGTCTCCTTTGACCAATTGGAATTGCTGCAGAGGATTTAAATTTATCTTAACAGCTGCAGCTCTCTTGTCCAAGATCAAATGAGGGCTAACCAATTTGTTTTAGATTGGGAATCATGAACGCAGAAGGAAAGCATTTGAGAGAAAACATGGATCAAAGAGCAGGCGATAAGCACAGTTGGCTCCCCCAGGTACTTGCCCAGCTCTGTCCAAACAAGCAACCATGTGCAGCCAAGTGTTTGCCAGCAATCCTCCAGAATTTCTGGGATCAGCAGCATTTGGGGTAATTTATGCCTGTGTGAAAAAATACAGTTCCCTATGCTTTGGGGAAGTGTTCAGTGGCAGGTAAAGAACCCTGTAGCAGAAATGAGTTAAGAGTTTCCACGCTCTTTGTTCCGTGCTCTCAGCCTCGGTGCAGGTTCTGCCTTCACGGGACACCTTTATCTTGTGTCACCACTCGGTTCCGGCCCGAGCTGGCCCCTGGTGGCACAGGGAGGAGGGAGCCTGATGTGTCACAGTGATCCCTCATCTCCATATCACTGAGCACTCTGTCTCCAGCTTTGCTCTCGCCAGCCTAGAGATATCATTACATGTTTCCATTCATTCCTGCTCCCACTCACTTTTGTAGCACTGCTGAGCACTTCAGTTTCTGTAATGCATCCTCTTGAGAGGACACAAAGGGTCTTTTCCTAGACATGTTTTGCTACATTTTGTCAAAGAACATATAAAATGTAACATCACAAACAGGAAATACTGGGCATGTAAAAGTAATGTATCTGTGCAATACCAAGTTAAATGTTTTCACTACAAATGCAAGTTCTGTCGCTTAGTTTTTGCTTATTTCACATGACACAGGGTTTCTTTGCATGTTGGAATCTTTCGCAGTGCAGCATTGCAGAAGCAGAGGCTTCTGCAATTGTTCAGTTGCCATTGGCACTTCTGCCCTGGCTTTGCTGCAGATTTTCCAGGCAGGTTCACATGGATGATGCTGAACACTCACATGAGTAACACCCTTGGGTTTTTGTCAGGGCTTTTTAGACCCTATTGATCAAATGGGGGCTCTGTTGGACTTAGGTTTGGAGCTAGGTTTCCTTTTGGATTGGAGAATCCAAATATCCCTAAACTTGTTCAATCTGGAAAGTCAACACATTCTCCGTCATCATTAAGATAGAGACAGCATTTATTTTCCATTACATTAGGACTATACTGGAATATATAATTATATATTTTTATATGTTTAAAGCACTTAAAATTTTGTGTGAAGTCCTTGAGAGGTGCCAGACGGCGCATGATACCGGAGAATAATTATTGTGCCAAAATCCAGGATTGTTGTGTTGCAGTCAGGAAATTGGTGTTTCTCCTATTTTTGGGTGGCCTCAGAGGGGGTCTCCTGGAGAACTGGGAGCACGAGGAAGTTGGCAGCATCCCTGACCAGCATGAGCTGCAGCACTGCCCCTGCAGTGCTCAGCAGTTTGAGAGCAGTGGGGATGTGTGAGCTGCCAGAAGCTCCATTCCAAAGGGACTCTTACAGCTGTAAGAGAGTTACCAGGGGTACCCTTGGTCACCCCCTGACCCTAATTTTTGGGATTTTAGAAAAGGTGCTGTCAAGGACAATAGAGCCTCTGCAAGATATCTAGGGATTTTCCTGAAACTGAACCTGTGAGAGATCCATCAGCTGGTTTGTTCCTGCTTTGTGCATATGTGGAGGACACCCCAGCAGCAGCAGGAGCAGCCACCTGCTGCTGAAAGTATTTGCAGAATGCCATGCTGGTAGTTCAACCCTGAGATTCCGTCAGGATGCACAGGAATTTTCCCCAGATGAGAACTGCTGAATGGAGATCTCTGAGGTGTCATGTGATCCAGACACTTTAAATTTCTTCCACTTTGCATCATTATTACCCTTCCCACAAAATGTTTGATTCTGTGATATTGGAGACATCATGCATTAATCATTTGGGCCTGTTCATATTTCATTTATGTGATTACCAGTAGGATCTTCTTACCTGAAGCATGGATAATTGAATATTCCAGATACAGAAAATTGGGAAAATTAAGATTTTGTGGAGTGTTTACCTGAGTGTCATTAGTTTGTTGTGATGTGTTTTGATTACAAGAAGCACAGCTGTGATACTTCTTTCTGCATAAATGCATAAATCTGTATATATTGGTAGCTGTCTGGCATGTTGAAAAGTTTTTTTAATGACAAGGTTTTAAAGACATGTATAAACAGAATTTTTAAACATGTTTGTTTTTCCTTCTACAGTTGCCTCATGACAGTGTTTGCATTGGCTTAACTGGTTCTGTTCATACAGTCTGTGTAAGGTAATACCACTAAAATACTCCTGTGAGCAGGCAGCTGGGAAATGGCCCCACATAGCTAGAGGAGCAGTAAAATGCATCCTTTAAAAGTACCAGAGTTTGCAGGTTGTTTGTGGGATATGTGAACAATGACATAAAGAAACTGCTTGAAACCTGTGAGTTCAGATATCAGACTGGAGTCAGATCTAAGAATTTCCAGTCTGCTGATCCAGTCTTTGAATCTGTTTTGCTTCCCTGTGGCTGGGAAGCAGATGCAGAGGGCATGTTCACACTATCAGATCACAGTCTCTGCCTGCTTTACACCTGGTCTCCTGCCTAAATGTTAATGCATTCCTGAGCTTCCTTTTCCTGTCAACCAGCCTTCTTCAAAACAGAATATAGATTTGCTTCCGGGGACTTTCTCCTGGTTTATCCTATTTTCAACAGATTCTGCAGGTCATGCTTGGGCTCCCTTGGCATGGCACAAACCTCCAGCACTCCCCACAGGTTTTGTACCCAAATCTGCTCCTCTGAGCTTCCATCAGGGTACTCTCACATTACTGTCCCACACTGTTTTAGCCACTTTGAGATGATTTCTTCTCCTACTCCATTGTGACTTGGTGTCCAAAGGAGATGCTCAGAAAGCCAGATTTAATGTAATGTATATGCTTGACAGGCTAAAATTGTTCTCAGGGATGGGGTATATAAAGAAGTGTAGACACAGCCAATTACCTGTGTCCACAAGTGTTATTGAGGGTTATTTCAATCATATTCACATCTGAGCAGTGCTGTCCTAAACATCATCCATCTTGAAAAATATGGCAGAAAATATCCACAATATTTCTTGGAGGGTGAACAGTGTGGATCAGCTGGACTGAGAATTGGCAGTGAATTTCAAAGTTTTGTGGCAGCACTCTGCAGTCTGCATAAGTAACTAGATAGAAGCTGGAGGGGAGGCTGTTACTCAGACTGGATTCAAATCAGACAGACACTGTATCCCAAGCTTTTTTCTCTTTGCAGTCTCTCTTTGCAAGCTTTTCCTTTCTGTTTTCTGACAACACCTCCATTCTTACTCTGGCCCTCCTCTCAGTGCTGCTCTGCTCATTCCTGTGTCTCCCTGATTGCTGGCAGCAAAGTGAGGCTCAGTGGAATGGCAGGCTTGGTGCTGCCTGTGTGGTCAGGATCACCCCTCTGGTACTCTCTGCTTTCCCTAGAAGCACACGGATCACCCCTCTGGTACTCTCTGCTTTCCCTAGAAGCACACTCCTCTCCACCACGGGTTGAGCTGCAGGGGTGCAGGAAGGGAATGTGGAAACAGCAAATCACCCTAGCAGATGGCAGAGCACCACTCAGCTGACAGAGAGACTCTGAACTATTGAGGATTATAACTTTCTTCATTGTTAATTACCATATTTGTGCTGCTCCTATTTTTTTTGGTCAAAAATGCAGAGTTTGTGATTTAACTACCCCAAACACTGGTTGGACATTCAGATATGGCTGTTGTTCATTTGTTCACTGGTTGCTTTATCATACACGCAACACAAAGTACACACATGCAGAGATGGCAAAATGTTGTGTGTACGCCTGTACACGTGTAGATAGACACAGCTAAGGATATATCTGTATTTATGTGCATATATACATAAAGATATAAAAGGAGAAAAACAAGAAAGAGAAATAAGATGACCATAAATATTTCTTGCTTTGATTCTGAAGTATTAATGTTTTCACTTCTTGTTTCATGATTTGAGACTGTTATACAACTTGGGCTGTATCTTTTGGCAACATTTTTCCCAATGAAGACCAGGCTGAAAAAATAAAGTAAAAGATAATTCTGCCTAACAGGAAGCAATAATTCACACTGATGTGAAGTTAAAGAAACTTCAGCCAAACTTGCTTCTACAAAATCTTACTTTCAACTTTATTCCTGGCAATCAAAGAGATTTGGCTAGCAAGTATATCTTGCAATATCTTGTTAAATGTTTAGTGCTTAACTTCTGAAAGCAACAAATGTGAATTTCCTGTCGGTAAAAAGATAGATGAAGAGCTGTCCCATGAACCCAGTTATACTGACACGGGCATGTGTTGTAAGATTCTGTGCAATGATTTTCCAGGGGATTTCCCTAATCTTTTCTACAGTTAATCCCATGAGAACTCTCTTCAACATATTTAGAATAAGACAAAACCTGCATAATTAAGATTGCGAAGTCAAAAACTGAGAATAAGACAGAATTTATGTTGCTGTCACTAATTAAGTTCTGTTCCATTGAATTGGGCAATTATTTTTTTTTTTTTTCACTTTTGGGAAGTCTTCCATCCATGAAAGACTCAGCTTTGCAGAGGCTGGAAGGCTTGAGAATTCACCCAAGCTGAGTAATTCCATGTCTGAAGCAACATCTGAAGGAAAAAAATCAACACACTTCATTAAAGCATTTGGGAAAGGCTTGTTGGGGCAGGAGGGGTTCCAAGTAGGCACCACTTCCTAAATCAGGCACAGAAATGATGGTTTCCTCTTCTGTTTTTCATTCTGGTGTTCTGGTGTGTAGGAAAACCATAGTGCAAAATGCTGTTAGGGCCCAGGAATGAAGAACTAGCCACACCAGGAGCCTGGGGAAGCCAAAGAGTGAGGTGACTTTCTGGTGGTTTTATAGCTCCCCTCAGGAAGACAGGAGCTCCTTTCCCACTTGGAGAATTGTGTAGGAGTCTCCTTGCAAAGGTAGACCTGAATATTGTGATTCACCTTACAGCAAGGAAAATGCCTGGAAACAAATAATATAACCTCTGATTTAGGAAAAAATATTTCAAATAGTCTAAACTTTTCTTAACTCTTCTTATTAAATACCCAATTCTTTCCTAATTAATTTTTGAGTATTCCAGAATGTATTTAAACTGAAGCTTTCAGGACTTGGGCTGTTGTGTTTGTTTTTGTTTTTGTTTTGTTTGGTTTTGTTTTGTTTTTGTTTTGGGTTTGTTTATTTGTAGAATC
Source organism: Agelaius phoeniceus (assembly GCF_051311805.1). Lineage (NCBI taxonomy): Eukaryota > Metazoa > Chordata > Aves > Passeriformes > Icteridae > Agelaius > Agelaius phoeniceus. Next base: position 142,556,008 of record NC_135265.1, on the reverse strand, counting down.
TTTCCCTCATTGCTAGGAAAATGTGGTGGATAGCCAAACAAGAGAATGTGAATCCTCATGGGATAAGGAACAAATATCTCCCCAGTCTAAGCAGACAGAAAGCCCAACTGAGGAGAATCTGCAAGGGTTTGTCCTTAAATGTCTCTTTTGAATAGAGCCAAGCTCCCTGGAAACATCCCAAGAGAATGTAAAAAATTATAAATGTGCTAAAGACAGGACATAGAGGTGTGGGCTAAATCCTCAGCCTGACCTTGGTGATGTAAGGATGTCCAGTGCTGCCCTTTTGACAGTAGGTAGAGTTGTACAGTGACCTTGTTTGGTTCCCATAGGAACAGCAAACTGTAAGCAAAAGCAGCTCTATTGTTTGCTTGAGCTTTATGTTTGTTACCCCTTCCCATAATGAAAGTCTCCCAGCTTAGGAAAAACCTTCCTCTCCTATGCAGAAGCCTTGGTACTTTTCCATCTTCATGGCTCTGGCCAGTGTGCTCTGTGCTCATCTCCTGTGCACACAGAGCCCGTTCAGGAGACAGCTGTGCTCCAGATAACCACTGTGCTCTGGATGCTCAGCTCCTCCTCCCTCTGCACTGCTCTGTGAGGGGAGATGGGCCCCTTGCAGAGCCTGGATTTTCCCTTTAATTCCTCCTGTCTGTGGAGGGAAGGGACATGGACTTCTAGGGACATATTCCCTATTGCCAGAAATGACCTGACAGAGTGTGTGTGTGTGTTATCTTCTTGTAACCATGGAAACAGGCAAAAATTAGTCACTTGGCTACAGCCAGATTGTTTCAAGTTTCTGGAAAGGCAAAAGGCTCCCTTTAATCCTTGGTCTGGAATTGGTAATCCTGCCACTGGCACTAGAGTCTAAAGTTCACCTAACTTCAGTAAAGTTTGCCACTCTTGCCTTGGGAATTTCCTTTTTTTGTTTTTTACAACACCACATATTTAGCCCTTCTGAGTAATGTATCAGCCTTTTTAAAATCACAAACTGGCTATGACATCATTGTAGCATGGATATGGGAGCATTTTGAATATACTCCAGGAAGCCTGGAGTGCAATACACTGGAATCACTTTGTAATTTTTTGCATTTTATATTAATTTTATATTAATTTTATATTGTTGTAAATAAACATATTTAACATAAATGATAAGCCTTGTGCAAATTGTGCTAGTGACTTATAAATGTATTTGCTTGTAAGTGTATTCATTAAGAGTTAAGATCATGAATCAGTCTGTACTGTACAGCTGACAATGTGAGTTCTGACAACTGAAATTTCCATCCACATAACTGGGTATGCTTTATGGTATATGTACAACTTTTCTTTTTGAGTTCTGATCTTGGGATAATGCTACTTTAAAAAGTACAGAGAAATCAATGTCCATCACAGCAAGGTTCTGATCTGTTGTGTAATGTCAAAAATTCCATAAAATCATTTTGAAACCCCCACTGGGTGATGCATCCAAGCAGATGTAAGATTCAAGGAAATTTACTCTTTTCCTGCAAGAGTTTCAGAGCTGCAGATAAGCCTCAGCTGTATCACAGCCAAACTGAAACGAACTTCAGTTTCTGTAATTCATGGATTTAAAACCAGGACTTCCTGTGGCCTCCATTTCAGCCCATGGATAAAAAGCTAAACTCTGCATCCCTGTGCACTTGATAACACGCTGGGACAGGACAGACACTGAGCCCTCTTTGCTTTGGTTTTGGACACTGATCTTTGTTCAAACACGAGGTCTACAAGGGACCTTGCATTCATCATTCATTTATTAATTTATTTATCCATCAACTAACTTTGTGACAATTATTCCTGAGCAGGGACTGTCTTAGATATTGAAAGGTTTTTGAAATTCCCCAGAATAGTTAACACTGCAATACTGTGTGGCTTCTGCCTTTTTAACAACCATCCAACATGTTTCAGGCTTAGTATATAGTGAATTATTTTTGTAAGAAAAATGTGATTCTAATACATTTTAACTGAAGCTAGAAGAATACTGGCTGAGGTACATTGAAAAATAGCATTACATGACATCAAATGAAGTGGGAATAAAAATTTGTCTGCTTTTTATGCTTAAATGACTTCTGAAATAACTGAAAACTGTGACTTGTTAAAAGGCAAGGGCCATGTGCCATAGTGACTCTTGATCACTTGAATTTAACAGTCAGGTGGAAAATCTTTCCTCTTTCCATATTAAATTTTATTAGGAGTATTAGAGTTAATAATACTTACTGCAGGTTTTGCCCCTCATGACAAGAATCACTTCCAAATCCAATTTGACTGTGAAGAGTGCAGTATCATAGAAATGGATGGGAATACAGGTAAATCTGGCTATATGTTGTTAAGTCATAAATATTTAACCAGGAAAAAGCCTGATGATTCTGAATAAGGTATCTGGAATCACCACAGAATCAGCTAGGAAGAATCTACTACAAAATACAGAAATACAAAGTTTGAATCTATTCAGAACACATCCAGATAGTGCTCTAACTCTCTGAGCTAGAGAAATTAATCTATTAGGTCAATATGAACAATTTTTTACCTTATTTGATAGAAATATTTTCTGTCTACAGTCAAATCTGTAATTTTAAGTGTTATCCAGGGTATTTTCAACGTAGTGCTAGTGCTGTGAGAATGGAAATATGCTTACTTTGAGGCCTTTTAGTGGTGTGGAAATCTGATGATGTATTTCTTCAAATAAAAGTCTACATTTACAGTCACCTTCTCTAGGTGAGGTTGTTTTAGCGCGGGGCTTGGACTTGGTGATCTTCAGATGTCCCTGCCAACCCCAACCATTCTGTGATTCTGTGGGATTCTGGCACCACTTACAGCTAATCAAGGGCCTTGGGTTATTTGCTCTGGGTATGGCTGATATTAGAGCTCATCCTGTCCAATATATTCAGTAAGGACCTGAAAAGTGACAAGTTGTTGATAAAGGCAGCTACAGAGTTACAGAAGGACCTCATGGTGCTAAATTACTGGATGATGAAATGACAGATGAAATTCCATGTAATGTAAAATGATGCACAAGAGAAAAACAATTTTGTATTTATGCATCCAGTGATGAACTTTGAACTGCTATTGCCGTGCAAAAATAAGATTCTGGAGTTATTACCACCAATTTTATATACTCTTAGCAGAAATAAAACAAGAAAATCAAGTCTAAGGATTATTTTGCATGGATAAAGAAGCAAAGCCCACATTGTTATGTTCTCTGTATGAATCCATGATGTGCGCTCATCTTGTAAACAAAGTATAATTTCTTATTCCTTCACCCTATTTCACTGGATGAAACAAAAGGGTACAAAAAGGGTGTCAGAAAGCATCAAAGATAGTCAAAGACAGGAATATTCTGCTCTAAAAGAAACAAATAAGCAGACTAAGATTCATCAGCCTGGAAACTTCCCAGAGGAATCTATAGAATCATGAAATGTGAAGAACGGCAATATGAAATAACCTCCCATGAGACAACCAATAGAAGGTATCAAATGAAACTTGTAGAAGTCTGGTAGAAAACAAGGTGTTCAAAAACTATGGAAGTGTCCCCAAAACATGCAGATAATGGCACCTGAAGACATGTTTTAATGGTGAGCACAGGGGTGGTACTCACTGTGTTGATGGATAGACTTGATGATCTTAAAGGTCTTTCCTGACCTTAATGATTCTATGATTGATAAAAAAAAGAAATGTATTTCTCTAAATAATGTGATGTTAAGACTGTGCTGCAGAACAGGAGAAAAAATACATGTGTTCAAAAGGTGGGTGAAAAAACTCATGGCAGAAAAATCCAAGGCAGTACAGAGATGCTGCCTTTGACTCAGAGAGTTCATGAACCATAAATAATTGAAGTCTGATGGATATTTTGGGGTGATATCATTATATCCTTACACTCTCTTTCTAATGTGTGCAAGATATCCAATACTGGCAACTGATGGAGACACATGCTGGGCCTTCATGTCTTTTCTTGGCTGTTGAAAAGCCTTTATGATTTATCAAGACCTGTAAGGTGACCATGAGGATGAGAAGCCAGAAATATTTGTTAACAGCTGTGCCAGCATCTGGGCTTCATCCATGTGTCATTCAGTACCTGCCTCACCTCTAATACTGATCTAAATGTGTGTGAACAGTCATATGAGTCAGGTGAAGAGAACGAGCATCAGGTACCCAGCACTGCTTCTTTACAGTTTGTGTGAACAAACTTGCCTGGATTTCCCCAGACAACAGGGTGTTTCAGCATACTCCCTCACCCCCTGATTCAGTCTGGTTTCAGCCTTCCATACCTCTTCACCAAGCTTTTTAAATATCTTAGTATTTTTTTTTTCACCTTTTACTCTTTCCACAGTGATATTGGTGACAACCAAGACCTGCATAGTCCCATGGGAAAAATGTTTTTCATGTGAATTCTCATTTCCATTCAGAAAGATCCCTCAGGACCTTCATGGCCAAGTGAAGACCTTAACATGTGTCTCTTGAGATCTAGGATTTGAAACCAGGTCTGCCATATCTCAGCCAAGTACAGAAAAATGGGCTGAAATCTACCTTCTACTGGGAACTGTTCTTTTGTGTAACCCTACAGCCAGTGATTACCCTACTCATGTAAATGGATCTTTCTGTTATCATCTGGCCAGCAACGTTGTTAAAGCTGACTCATCCACATGAAAGGTTATGTGATATCTTTATGTTCAGTCTTTTGTTTAATTCATATTTATATTGTTCCATATCCTACTCTTGCAGAAGAAAAACATCTGTGCTTTTCCAGTCCTTCTCTTCATACAGCTTACTCATTCAGGACTATATTTTACTATCAGGTCTTCAAGAAGGGATTTTAACAAGGCTTTATCATAGGGCCCTTATTTTGGTTCCAATGCTTGTAGTCTGTGATAACCAGCCAAAACCATGATTGAATCACACTGTGAAGGCATTTATCCTTTGGTATATATGACTTTATTCTTTCCTTTTCAACTTACACCTCATTGTTAGATGTGATCTCTCACTGTGCTCTGTATAAGCTTGAATTTTAAACTCTTTGAAGTAGGGACTGCTTACAAAATTTCCCTCTTTCCAGACACAAAGGAACAGTTCTGGGAACAAATAAACAAGACTTTAAAAGTGTAAGTCACAGTAGGAATGTCCCTAGGAATAGAAAAGAGAGGAATGTTGCCCTTTTTTGGCAGTGCTCCTACAGGTAAAGTAATGATGAGTAAAAAGAAGGCTTCAGTATCCAGAGCAGTCATTTTACCTGCTCAGCAGAAGCCATTCACTTAACATGTAAATTGCCTTTTTAAACCAGGAATTCCTTGTCCCTGTGTGGCTGCTTTTTTTAGCGGTATCTCCTTTTCCTGCTGCCTAACAGCAGCTAATGGAGCTGCAAATTGTTATCAGCTTGATATTACCATAGAGCCAGCTTACACAAATACCTGATAAGCACTGTAACACATTTCAGTGGATAAAAATTCGTTGTACAGGATTGTTTCCTTTTACTTTAATGTGTTCCAGACCACTTGGACAGCCCACTTAATGAATCCCATTTTGCAGAGGACAGCCACGTTTGAGGGACTGCCAGCCTGAGATGCTGGTGCCTGCATATTGAAGACTCAACTGATATCCTTTGGCATCTGACATGTCTGTGCTGACTGCCTTGTAATGAAAGGAAAACAGACACTGGAGGGATGATGGTTTTGACAGGGATGAAGCATTTCAGAGTTGTCTCTTGACTATGTTTTGTCAGGCTCCTGTGCACGTTGTGGTCAGCAGCAACATTGCAGAAAATGTTTCTGCAGCAGCTGCAGGGGCTGCTGATCTTCTGTTTGGACCATTATTTGTATGTCTGACCCTGCATCAGCCCAGTCACGTAGCAACATAGCTTCCACTATATTATTTTATGTGCTGCAGCATTGCATTATATGAACAGAGTTTTCTTCACATATCCCATATCCTATCTACCCATCCCTGGATAGAAGGTTATCTCTATTTTACTGGTGGGGAGCTGAGATGGAGGCACCTTAATTGGATCCAGACACCTGAAAATCAGTCTTCAAAGCTTAGCACTTTTTCCAGCTTATTCATGGAAGTTCACAGGCTTTTCTTCATGATAATGTAAATATTCATGATAATGTAAATACTTGGATGGGATGTTGTCTTCTAGCTGTGCTTCTCTCCCTATTGATTAGAGCTGAAGTCAGTTGGGGTGAGCACAGGGACACTTAGAGATCTAATTACTTTCTGAAGGCATTTAGCTATCCAGACATGCAGACCAGGTGCTTAAAAGTGTCTTCTGCAAGTCCAACTTCCAGGAAAATGCATGCTCCAGGAAGGCCCAGAGGAGCTGTAGACTCCTCTGCTCTGGGATGAGTCCAGGATGCCCTTCCTCTGTCACCCATGGAAATGGCCTGAGGGACTTAGGAAAACATTGCTGCCCTGCTGGATCCTGTGCACATTTGTCCTAATTTCATGAAATGGTCTCTGAGGAAAAAGGGTGAGGCATCTCCCTCCTACGAAAGAAGGCAAGTCCACAAGACTTTTCTCCAAAGATGGGAAGACATTCTTGAGATTGAGGCAGACATTGTTAAAGGATGTAGGAAGCAATCCTAAAATTTGTGGTAATCTTGAGCAGGTTTTAGGGTTTCTGAAAAGAACTAAAAGTTCTGATAATTTAGAGCTCTTGAAAGTAGCCTGGACAAATTGCTGTGTAAATAAAATTTGGGAAAACAGCCAGCATTGGCAGAGAAAAGAAGTGCTGTTTCCAACATGTGACTCTAAGTTTAATTCTTTTCTGCCAATTTAAATCTTTTTGTAGTTTTAATTGCCTTCTATTGCTAACTTTTTGTTCATGCATAATGTGTATGATGGCTCAAGTGCTAAATGGTATCAACATTTCACTTCAGATGTGGCAGTTCTCCTGGGGAAGCAGAGTAACTCCTGGAGAGCTGTGGGGGAAAATTTTTGAAGATAAGAAAGAAATTTGGCACATGACTTACATAAGCTTTCCTCCATGGCAGGGTTTCTACCTGACCTTTTTGCCTTTGAAACTATTCCTTCACTGTTGCTGAAATTAGTCTGTAAATAACTAAAATAGATATGCATGGTTCTACTGTTAGAATAATATTATTAGTTTATTTTCTCTTTTTAGGAACTGTACAGAACGTCAGATTCTCATGCCATTCCTGAGCTGTAGGCTCTTCCTTGGACCACCCTTCACTTTTATTTGTACAGGACCTAGCACTAAAAGGACTCACTTTCCCTTTAGCCCTCATACCATATAAATACATGTAAACAGTAATAACTGGCCACCAATGCACTTCAAAGTGGACCACAGAGATCAACAGAGGTCAGATCCTCTTTACCTCCATGAAAACAGCAGCAATACCCTTGAAAATTAGTAATGGTGGAAAGAGATAGATATTTATTCCTGAGAACCAACTGTCTGTTTCCAGACTAGAAATCAACTCATACTTTGTAAGAGAAATACACTACCTCTCTAAACTTAGATTTAAAAGTGTCAGCCTCTCTACTCATGAAAGTGTGCATTCATTGCTAAGGTACACAGTGGCCATGTGAAAATTTTCCTACCCTTAAATTGGTATTTAATTTACCTCTCTCTTGCAAGTCACTTGAAATTAACATTCAGTAAATTGTTTTTAGGCGAGATGCGGTAGGGACAAACTGAGTATCGAAGTAAACCCTGCTTGTCCCTTGCCTGAATAAATTAGAACTATTAAAAAATACAGTGTCCTGTGATGGTGGATGTGTAATAAAAATAATAAATAGTATCTAGCATTTTAAACATTTCACCCATTTGCTCTTCATGGAATATCAACATGCTATTCACTTGCTGAGATTTGACTCAAGTGTTTTTTTAATAACCTTTGTGTCTAGAGCTGGAAGCACACAGGATCAAAAGGGAGACAGATAGGAGAGACCTCACTACAGTTTATCATTGGAGAAGAACTGTGGATTGATTGCCTGCTGCTCAGTCCATTAGATAAAATTATAATGTCATAGGAAGTTAGTTCTAGAAAGTTCACAGCTGTTCAAGACCTGTTTAACAGTATGGCTGTTTAGTCAGTGGAGTTGATGAAGTTTTTCTAAAAGAATGAGCTGTATCACCAGGTGAAGGAGCGACAGGAGGAAGTGAACAGAAAATTCAAGAAAATTAGCATGAGATTGACAGTTGTTCTCAGACACTCTACAGACTCCAGAGTCCCAAACTTGCACTGCAGTGGAGAGCAAGGTGGACCTGGGATCCTGTCAAGTAGCTGGTCAAGGGTCTGTTGAACAGGGCTTGGAAGCTGGTCACCATCTCTACCAGGAGAAAGCCAGGCTGACCAGTGGATAGACCTACCCACTGCAGATCACCTAGCCACAATAATGGCACTGATTAATTATTTGAGGAGCTAAGGGACACCTCCAAATCAACTGCCCATGCTCTTATGGGACACTTCAACTTGCCAGATGTTAACTGGGAACCCCATACTGCTGGCACAAACAGGGCCAGAAGATTCCTAAAACACCTGATGAATTCTTCATGATACAGGTAATATGAGTGCCAGCTAGGAAAGCTGGGTTCCTTGATTTGCTGCTTGTTAACAGAGAGGGTCTAGTGAATAAAAGAGGAGGTTGGTGGCCATCATGGCCATGGTGACCACAAAGCAATTGAGTTTAAATTTTAGTTGACAGGAGGAAAAATGCCAACAAAACTTCCATCCTGAACATGAGGAGAGCAGACTTCAGGCTTCTCAGGAAACAAGTGAGTGAGGTCCCCTGGGAAAATACTTTTGAAGAGGTATGAGGTCCATCAGTGCTGGTCACTTTTTAAATAATGCCTCCTAAAGGCCTAGGAACAGGCAATTCCTAAATGTTGGAATTCAAGAGGATGAGACAGAAGAACAGCTTGGCTAAACAGGAATTTTCTCTTGGAAATAATACAAAAACCGCTTCTATAAATAACACAAAAATACACTTCTTCTGTGTATGTCCAGAAGAAGCAAGGTCAGGTGACATGGGAGGAACATAGAGATGCTCCTGGTATTGGTACAAGACTGAACTTTTAGTACTGTTTCATTTTCTTTTCTCTTCTCTTCTCTTCTCTTTCCTAGCTTTCCACTAAATTGTTCTTCCCACATGTGCTCTCTCCCCCACGTTCACTGACTTTGGGAAAGATTTATGGGTAGAAATGCCCTTCTTTCACGTATTGGGAAAATCTACTCTTCCTGTCCCACTTATCTATATAGAGGTTGTGTGAAAGCACAAAACAGGTGTTAGGTTTTCTAGTAGTCTAAAGCTAGAAGTGCACTAGAAGTGCAGCTGTGCTTGAATTAATTAATGGTGTATTTCACAGTGATTGCAATTAAATTTGAATGAAGCATTTCATAAATCACTGGTTTTTACTTTTTTAGATCATAAGTGTTAGACAAGTTAATCTGTTGTAAATTCTTCCAGAATTAGGCATGGGACATGGCCAAATATGCACCACCTGTGACAGACTGGATCAGTGTCATGGCTTTTGTAAAATCATGTGTAATGTAAGATGACTAACATGCACAACTCAGCTACACTATCCAGCAAGCACAATTTAAACAGGAAATCTTTCAATTCAGAGGTGAAGATGGCAGCATTTTGTTTGAAGACTCTTTTGTATGATAATGTGTGGATGCCATGGGACAGAGAGAGAGAAATGGCAAGCATTTCTCACAGTGGCTTGTGAGAACTTTTAGGGAGCTGGAAAGATGTGATAACTTGATTATAAATAATTTGAAGATGGTGTTTTTCTACTTTATTTTTCTGTTCCTCTCAAGGACAGTGTGTGAGAAAGATGTTTCTGTTAGTTAGCCAGTAGAATAGAATCTATCATACCATTCTATAAAAACTGGGCAGTTCTTTTGAATAAAGCCTTCTTTGCCTTTTCTATGATTCTGCCTCTCACCTGTTCCTGCCCCGACCCCAGTGCAAGAGTGACAATAATGATCTTCTATTCCATCTTCAGACTGTATCAGGAGCAGGGAGGAGATCACTCTTTATTAGAGATTCTGATACCCAGATGTAAGCCATGAGCTCAAAATGTGCAGCTCCCCACCATACCCTGCTGCTGAGATCTGAGCCTCTATCAAAGCTGCACCCTAATCTTTGCAGCTGGCAGCTAACTCATCTCATCTAGTGTGTACCATGCTTACACATATCAGGATTTGACTTTTTGGTTGTGTTTTCAGAAACACCAGGGCTGTAAATCCAGTGTCTTGACATTTAACATAATTGACACTATGACATGCTCAGTGATCGATTCACAATTTGCTCAGGCTCAAAGGATTGTTATTTTCCAGGCCTCTGAGCATATGCAGTTGTTAAACATGCTATGTTTGTGTATGCATGGACATGAATAAAAAAGTGTATCTATAGAATTAATCTATCTGATCCTGGAGTAGCTGTTAAGCTAGTTATATAATAGAAGCTACTCTCTATACCCTCTTGAAGGAAAGAAGTGATTTCTGTTCACTCTAAATCAGACACCATTGACGTGATTTCTGTATTTCTAGAATTGGGACCTCAATGTCTCTTATAACACTAGATTAACTAACTGAAATAATTAGGAAGCATGTTTATGTGTGTAGAAATTAATATGGAAAGTTAATACTGTTACTATTTGAATCAAACAAATACTATTACAAACCTTGACCTTATCAGCAATTTTTTAGCATTTTCTTGTCCTTGACTTGTCAGGTAAGATGACAAGCAGATGTGGAAGGTACTACCTTAAGGCACTACAAAAAATATTTCCTTGAACTGATAACACAGATATTCATTTATGTATTTGTGTACAACTAATTTGTGTAGGACCATTATAATCCACAGAACATGGGAGACATCATATTTCATTGGCAAAATGTCAATAAATTTGCCCTCAGCCATCACCCTGAATGTCTCACATGCCTTGTAACCACCCTCAGAAGGATTCTGTCTCACAAAGTGCCTCATTGAAATGTCCTCATCATCCACTGTACCCACATCAGTCTAACCTAGTAAATAACTATTCTATCCCTTCTGTCTCAGTAAGAAATTGTTACACAGATTTTCTGACCTCTGTATTTGGGCTCTGTTTCAGGGTTGTACTTTTCTCTCTTTACATTACTGCAGTTTGTTGCAGGGGTTAATGCAGTAGTTTTCATAAGCTTTGTAGAAACAAAGAAATCAGAGATGAAAAAGCCCTCCTAAGTTATTTGTCTAACTCTCTCTCTTATTTTGTGACAGGTAATTTATTCCCTACCACATTGTCTTGTCTTGTAAATGACTTGAAAGAAACCTTCCATCAATTTACGTAGGAGACTGCTCCTCATTGCTAGCTTGCAGATATTTCTCCTGCTTTTACAAAAGGAATCTAAGGAATTTTTTGTTTCATGACTTTCTTTTAAAATAGAATGGGTCAAATCCTTACATTCTTTTTGAGATGATTCAGTGTCTTTTAGAGGTGTGAGTTAAAACTGGCCCCATTTTGTGGGTTTGATTTTTTCTTTTTCAACCCTAGCAAAGCCCTGCAGGCATTTTCCACTTAGTGCCTCATTGTGCCTGTAGAGTTTCTGCAAACTCACCCTGCTATGGATGGTCTCATCTATGGACTCAGATGTCCTTTCCAAAAGACAGATTATACAATTCTCCCCCTAGACTGTTTTGATTCCCCCTGCTATACACTCTGGGCTTACCTAGGATATGTAACTGCTTTGCTAAAATTTCATTCTTCCCTTCAATCATACAAACTTGTAATTCATCTGCAGGCCCACACATTAGGAATTTCTCATCTGGAAGATGGGATTCTCCCAACTACCTGAGTTAATTGAGGGTTTTGTCCTTTGATTGTTCACTGTCAAATGTTAAGAGTTTTGGCAGCAGTGTCATGTCTGGGAGGACAGCGTTCCTCTCTTTTCGAAGTGAACATTCTCACCACAGATCCACATGGTGTGAAACCTTCCCCTTCCTTTCCCTGAATCTTCTGCATGCTACTTTTGTCTGAAAAGTGATATTGCTTTGGTGGGAACACTACACATGGGTGTCAGATATCTGAATACACTGAGCATAGCCTGGCTCCACAGGCTGAATACATGATCTACATGTGTATGTACACACACACAGACACACAGACACACAGACACACAGACACACAGACACAGACACACACACACACACACACACACACATCTAGAGATTTAGGACTTTAAATCCAATGTTTTGTAGGAATAAAAATCAGACGGAAAAGGGATCAGTCTGGAACTGTCACAGTGTTCTGCGTTCACACTACCAGTGTTCTTGCAAATAAGTGAGTTTCTGAGGCTCTCCTTTTTATCTGACTGATGTAAGCTCGTTTGAAATGGAAGTAAGTGCAGTACACCCTGTGGAAATCTAAATTGTGGTTATACAGTTAAGGAGACACAGTCTAGAAACAAGTGTGTTCCATTAACTATGTGCCATGCCTTTGCCAGCTGGTCCTGTGAGGCTCTTACACACATACCATGCCAACCAAGTTTGTATTGAAGCAAAAAGTCAATCAGCCACACAGGTCCTTGCTTATATTGTATAATATCTCATATGTAATATAATTATAGAATTGCTAAGGTTGGAAAAGACCTTTGAAGTCATCAAATCCAACCATCCACCCAGCATCACCACCATGTTCACTGTTAAACCATCAGATGACAAAATTTTTTAAGTAGGAGCAGATTTGTCTGAAGTTGGCCTTAGTGAAATGTAAGAAGTTACACAGTTGGTGCAGTGGCCACAGCCATACATGGCTCTGCCATATGCACACTATACACTGCAGGATGAAGGTTCCTTCTCTGGGATGCTTTTGAAAAAGCTTGTCTAAACTTTCTGCCTGTCTGTGGAGTTGTATCCACCCAGGCTGAGCGCTGGTCTGCTTTGAGTGGAAGTAGCCATTCACAAAGGATGCCTCTGGGTCCCTGAGGTCTAACTCAGCATTATGAGTTCTTGCAGGTGGGTACTGGAAAATCAGGAGTGGCAGTGTTAAGAGCCATTGCACCCAAATGTGCAGTTTGCTTTCAGTCTGGCCTTCAGTGCTACGTGATGCAGCCAAGGAGATGTGAGGCAGAACCAGCACCACCAGGTTCTGCTGCACAGCATTCCAAATTGCTGCTGTAACCACTGGAGTATCCTTCTTCTTTACACCAGAACTCTGGGAAATGCAGTCTGCTGGATGAGGTGCCTGACCACTTACTCATTACCTTGGTACAGATTCCACACTCAATCTGAAGCAAAGACAACCTCTTTTGTACTTTGATATACAGAGAATGGGAATGGAGAAACTGAGCTTTGAATTGTAATGCCTGCTTGACATCTTGTTTCCCTAATACTTGGAACTAGAATTGTTAAGTAAAAAACAAATCATGTTTATAGTGTGAGTAGAATTCACATTCCAGCTCACAGCAATCCCTTCTGATATTATGACTTTATCACATGAAATGAAAATTTTCAACCAACAGAGGCTAGAGCAATTGCAACACACTTGTTTAATATTTGACTTACTTTTGGAGTTTTCCAGAGCTCAATCTCTGAGTTTGTTTTTTCTAGGAAGAGCTTGGATTACTTGCTATTATCATAATTTGATATAATCTTGACTGGAGTCAAGAATAAAATGCTGTACAGCTCATCTAATTACTTGTTTCAAAAATGATGCCTGTATCTGTGGTGAGTATAATAAAGCCTGTGTGTGTAGTTGCAAAATGTATAATATGTTTTCATCCACCTATTGCTTTGGCTATGTGTTATCAACTTTGTCAGACTATTCACAGCAAACAAATACTACCACTGACATACTGAATTTGAAGTAGTTTACCCATCATTCACAGGGGTGGATTAAATGGAAATATCAGTGTCTCACCATCCTGCCACAGATACAGCAAATCTTTAGATAAAAACAAAAGAAGCACAGAAGCATTTTTATGCTAAGTAGAAAACAGAAAACATGACATTGACTGTAAGAAGCTGGCTGCAAAATTAATTTAATCAGATTTTTTTAATATATAGAGGTAAAGGGTTACACTGGATCTGATTAAAACAAACACTACAGTTTTTGAAACATTCCTAGTGTGAAAAAAATAATGTTGATTGCTTATATCCAACCTGATTTGCTCCCAGAATGACCTGATTTTGGGTTGGTATCAAATTGTGCAGTTCTCATGGAAACTATTACAAGCTCCAGCATTTTATGATGGGTGGGTTAAGATTTCCATCTCATCCAACAGAAGCCTTGCCTCTTTAAAAGTTTATGCTCTCAGCTAGAGGAATTTTATGTTGAGAAAAACTTTAATGATGGAACAAATAAAATATTTTATCTTAATATAGCTTTAATTTTCATGGTTTGCCATCTTCTGGGCCTTTCTGATATTTTCTGCAGCAAGTGTTCAGAAGTAGCACAAAAGCTTGAATATGCAAACACATCTCCCAGCTTCATGTCCTTTCCTGCTTCTCTTTCTTGTAGTTGAAAATCAACCTGAAAGGAAAGAAAAAATGGGTTCCTTAGAAGGCCCTGAGTAAAGAACAAGGGCTCCAGCATAAGTGAGCTGGTTTTAGAATCCATTTCTAAACTCAGACACCTTCCATGGCTTGTGCAGGATGATTCTCAAAGTCCAAATTAAGGTACATGATTTTCTGAGCTCCTCTCTGAGTGCAACGTAGACATCACTGCAGAGTTCAGCTTGAATGAGAAGACAGAGAATGGGGGGTGCTATAAGACAGCAAAGATAACATCCAGTGATAGGAATGTAGGAATTTGTAATAGAATTTCCAGAGTTCAAAATTTCGATTAGTGATGAATAAAGTTTGAGTTTTTATAAAGAATTATTTTAGGAATGTTTTATGGGACTACAGATAGACTTCTTCTATTCTTTTGTAATCAACATCTATGTCACCAAGAGAAAGCTGACATTATACACCTGTAATGAAATCTATTCCATAATTTATATGTGGTGAAAATTTCATCTTTTCAATTTCCAGTGCTGAGCTATCTTTAAGTTGGTGAATTTGGATATTTAATGGAAAGAGATGCTGACTAACATTTCACAGTACTTGCATTTTGAATGGCTCAGTATTCCCAAAACCTCCTTGTTTTTATTTCAAATATGACTGCCACCATGAAGCTTAGAAACTGTGACACATGTTTAATGAGAGTTAAATATTCCTTGAGAGCTTTTAGAGTAAAATGGAAACTCCTTATTTAGTCTAAGCAAACCTTAAAGATCAATCCTGACCACATATGGTTTGAGAATCCCTGTGACAGAGCTTAACTAACATCTTATTTCTTTATTTTTGGCATCTTCTTGTTCATGTTCTGGAGATTGTTGCAGTACCTATAACACAAGGGGTGTTTTATGGGGAAATTTTGCAGTGTGACATGCCTTGTGCCTCTGCATATGGTAGGTTTTTTTTTCAAGGGACAAGTTCAGTCTTTCCTCAAGCATGAGAAATTCTTTGTGAAAGTTGCCAAAAAATCCTCTCTAACCAACACTTTATTACATTTCATGAGCCTCATTAGTCTTTGTTTGACCATCCCTTTATGCATTAACATCTGGTATCAATAAATAATACAAGTGTTCACAGTTCATGCCATCCTGTGAAGCACACACAAAAGGATGTAAATTATATTGAGATAAAACTGCATGAATTATCTGTATGGATAACCAGAATCATCATCATTTAACCAGCTGCTGACAGTTTTCAAGTCTAAATGAGTTTTGACTGCGTTTGGTGCTATTCAGCTGGGGACAAGGACATGTATTCAATCACAAAGGTTTTTGGGTTGACCTGTGGCAGTTAAAGGCACTTCAGTCTTAGCCTGCTACTATTTTGTGGCTGTATAAGACTCTGGCTAAGTCATTATTTTTTATTTTCATATAAAACATTCAAATCACAGTGCTGAGGCAGTGTTTAATCTTGGGGTGCTGCTGATACCACATGTGGATGTTACCTCACCAATTGAGTTCTGAGTTAGGTTAGCACTGTCAAAAAGACAACCTTGAACTGGCAGGGCATTTGGATCTTGAGGTCTGCTGGAGGTGGGCAGAAAATCTCCATCCAGCAGTGAGCAGAGAAAACAAGGGGCTCTTGCTTGGCCTGTGTGAGCTGTTGGTTCTTAAAGAAGCTGAAGACTGAATGAAACTCAAAGTGAAAATCAACCATTGTATCATGTCTGTCCCCTTGTCCAAATGTGTAATATATCATCAGGACAGCTTGGGGAAGAGGAAATAAATGACCAGGCTGTGTCCATTCTGTACAGCTTTAGATTACACCCTGAACCACTCAGGCTTGCCCATACTAATGTTACTGACTTCAGTGCAGAAACAACAACCTACCTCAAAACTGATGCTGGTACTGCCTTTCATGAAGTAGTTTGGAGCAATCAGATCAATGATGGCAGGAACTTGGATATGTCTGTCAGGTGAGTGCCCAAGTCAGTATGTTATTGCACAGGACATTCAGACCAACATAAAGGAAGTAGGCAACTAATTTTTTGAGAAGGTTTTAGGTTATTAGTCCACATTTTACTTAGACCCTGTATTTCAAAGATGTAAGAAATAAGACTTGGAGAAATATTACCTTTCATCTAGTAAAAGTATCAGGAATGTTCTTTAGTATAAATTATCAATTTTCATAATGAAAATAGTCTCTTCAGAGGAAAACTGACTGCCTCTTATTTCAAAAGTAGTACTATTCAGCATTTCTGATGGCTGTATGCCTTGTATATGCCTTTTTTATCTTTGCTTTTTTGGGAGAGGGAGGACATTAAATGCGAAGTCATGGAGACTCAAGCAGTTACCCAAGTGACATTTTTCTGCAAGTACTTGATTTTACCCTCTACTTCCTCTACTAGGCTGCTCTACTAGAACTCAAACTTTATTACAAATTAGTATGTCTTTAGATAAGAAGATGTTATGGGACTAATGATAAAGGTAGCCAGTGCTACACTAAGCTTTATGGATAGGTTTTTCCTGAGGTAAATACAAGGGTCAGCAAAAGTGTGTTTTGGGGAGGTGGCCAGAATATGTTCCACATTTCTCACAAAAACTCTTAAGAAAACAATATTTTACTTTTTTTTACTTATCCTCATTACAATTTGAGCAGTCTTTAGACAAGAGGTAGGAAACTTCCCTCAGTATTTATGAACAGATTGCAAGATTTTACAAACTGCTGGGGCCTCACCAGAGCAGCATAAATGAGCTGCAATAAAGTGACCAAAGGCTTAACCGTTCTTGCATGCAGCTTTTCTTTGCCTAGTTTCATTTCTTGGACAAATTTTCTATGGATATTCATGTTTTGAATATCCAAACTTTGAACTTTGGCCAAAATAATCCAACCTGTTAGGATATTCCAGTAAGATTCAAAGGGTGCTTAAAGCACTGCAGTGTTGGAGCATTGGGGTCTGATGTCTCAAGTGTATATTCTTGTGTCATGTGCAGTGAACCAAGAGCTACAGGCTTCCAAGAATGGGATTTACAACAGGCAGGGAGCTAAAGGGATATAGCTTTTCCAGTTGGTAGGAAATGATGCAGAAATTGCCCTGCAATTGCTCTGCCTGCCTGAAATAGGGGTGAAGGAGACAGAAACGCTCTTCTGGCCTTTGTATAAAATTCATGGAATTTAGAAGGTGTATAAAGCTGCAGCTAGTGTGCATGAGAAAGGAGAAAATTAATTTCTGAGCATTCCTTATTCCTCCTGGGCTGTTTATGCTTTTTTGTTTGGTTTTTTTTTGTTGGGGTTTTTTTTTTAATTTTGTGGGTTTTTTGGTGTTTATGTTTTGTTTTGATTTATTTTTTACATAAAGATTCATACAATTAAAAAAAAAAGGAGTAGAAGCATTTCAAAGATAAAAACTCATATACTTCATTGACCTCTCTGACCAAAAAAAAAAAAAAAAAAAAATTAAAAAATCAGATTCATCCCTATCTTCAAGTTGTGTCTTGTGTCCTTATTTTAGCCTAGTTTGGGAGCAAGCTTTCAACACTTTGATTCACAATGCAAAGCAGTCTTTGAGACCACAGCCCAGACACTTTTAACTGAAGTGGCACCGAGCAGGTTTAGAGCAGTCAGGACAGGAGATACTTGAGTAGAGAGGGGGTTGCTGCTGGTGCAAGACTGACAGTGTTATTGCTGGTTCTTGAGTGCAATGGTAGTGGCAAATGATTGCTGCTTTCTGTAAGAGTTTTTATCATGCTCTCAGCCTAACAGCCACCAGAGGAGGAAAGGCCATCTTGGCCCAATCCAGTCGGTCACAGTAAAACCATATGAGAGAATTTGAAAAAGTCATCAAAACTGAAGGTCAGGAACAAAAAGCCAGACAGAGTTTAGGTTTTTTACACAGACCTAATATCCTCAAAAACAAACAAACAAACAAAAACAAAGAAACAAAACAAAAACTACCAGTTCATGTTACAAGAATATTTCAATCCACTCTGATCTACTGAGCTAATATTAGATTCCAGGAGAGAAGCGTAAGAAGGACAGAGAAATTCAAGTATCTAATGTATCCAGAGAAAGGAACAAGTCACTGGTGAGAAGTGAGAAGGGATGGATCACCCTGCAGAGGTGCCTCTCTCTCCTGACTGTGATGGGAACAAAGTGCGAATGGATTCCTGCCTTTGGAACTTCAGTGCAGTAAATAAAATTCAGAAAAAGCTGGTTCAGACATACACTCATTTCCAGGCAATGAAGGAGGTAAGAAACAGAATTAGCACAAACAGTGCAAGATAAGATTATTGCACTTACCTTACAAAGATGTGTTGATATATTCTTTATCCTGTCTTAAGGTAGAGGGGCAGCTTTAAAAAGGTGCCTTCCTGGCTCACAAACTGAATTCTACATGGTCCAAGTTTTCTTGGAGGCCCCAGTGTTCTTGCAGGTCTAGGCTGGAGAGGAAGGGGACTGCTGGTGTACCCATAGTGCCAGGTCAGATATTGGTTTAGAGCATTTTCTTTGTGGGGAGCAGTTCCTGTATAACTCACACCATGTGCCCAAGTGCTCCTCTCTGACCATGCCAAAACCAGGAATCCAAGGAGCAATGTAAGAACTGGAGAATGTATGCTGTTCTCTTCTCATGGTGCTTTCTCAATTTCAGGCTTTGACAATTTCAGGCTCAGGGACTTTCTGAGCCTGACATCATATTTAATATTGTTCAAAATATCTTTGTTCTATTTAATTATCTAGATCCATGCAAACTTGCAGCACCCACAGTGTCTTGTTTCAAGTCTTTAACTGGCTGGTTTGATGTGAGGTCATCTAGTCCATGTATTCGGATGAAAAGAAAATAGCTGTTCTCTACTGATTAATCTCTCAAAAGATAAAAGTCATGGATATTTTTTAGGGATTTCGATACTGGAAAAGGCAATATTGGCATCACGATGTTATTAGATTTTGACCTTTGAAATTATCCAGTATATCCCCAAACCTGAGAAATTAAAGCAGAGTGGTTATGGTACCTAATATGCCTTCAGTAGAATATGAAAATTTAATTTTAGATTTTTCAAGGACTTAAAAGTTAACTTACATTTAATTTTACACACTGAATTTCTGAAAACTTTTCAGCTTAGCTCTTTTAACCAGGCTGTACAAAGAGGGGAAATGGTTAAATTGTTTACTCCAGATGTCAAAGGGTACATTTTATATGATCAAAAAAAGGAAGACATTTGTAAAATATACTACATCTGGTAATATGAAAAAAAATTCGTAATTTTTTTGGTGTAATTTTTCTGTAAAGTTGTGGACTTTGTGTTTAAGTCATAGAAAGCTTTGATGTGTTTGGGGTCTTACTGTCATACAGTATGAGTTTAAGAAAGAGTGGTTCCATTTCAGTGACAATGAAGGGAGTTCATATATGAAAGCAGTTGCTACTCCAATGGATTTTGACTGACACATTCTCTCAAATCACTTCCAGATACATACATCTTTCTGAAGTTAAATAGCTTAGCATCTCATGGTCAGATTTACTACACTTTGCAGATTCTGGACTGGATCCTAAACAAGGATGACATTGGCTGGGTTCAGGAACTCAGGGGGCCAAGCTTTCTTTTTTTTCATTTAGAAAATAGGCACAGTGGAAAAGGGGAAGAAAACTCCCCTGAGGTAAAATATAAGAACACTCTGTCACAGAATTTGTATATGCAAACAAATTTACTGTTATAGGTTCCTTAAAAGGTGATGTCAGGCAGAGACATTAAAATAAGATTTAATGTAAATTTTTGGCCTTGGTTTCTAAGCTTTCTTTCATTTTATTATCAAACAGAATATCCTGCTGTATACTGTGAGCCTGGAAAACATTTCAGATTTAAAGTGTTGCAAGGACAACTTTTTTTGGAGACTTGCATTCTCATGAAAAGATCCCTATTTTATCCTGGCTTCATAAAAAAGAAAAGTTTCTTCCAAATATGTATATTTGGGTTTTGAATAAAAGCCATTACTCTCCATAGGGAACATTTTGTGTGGCGTGGAGTAAAACTTATCCAAAGTTTGAATAAGTGATAATGGTGGTTTTGTGACTGCTGTGCATTGTCTGCTCCTGTCCATTTTGGTAACATTTCAAGTTGTCAATGGCAGAGAAAGAATTCAAATTCTTACCCAATGCAAGCTATGACTGCTCAGTCTGGGTGTTAATCTGTCAGTGCTACAAGATTTTACTTTGACTGAAGTAAAATCTTGTGTCTTGAGGTCTATTATGCAACTGTTTGGATGTTGGGGATCTGGATATGCACACATGGACAGTGAAGGGAGGAGATAAATACTGGATACCCATTGGAGGAAATTACTCTATGAACACTTTTTTGTCAGGTTATGCTGAAGCACTAAAATAAGAAAAATAAAGATTTAACATTTCTCATATTACAAAATACCAGGAAAGGCTGACATTAGGCCATTAGACACATTAATTTGAGCTGCATGACCATAGTAGTGCATATAAACTTATCTTCCTTTCTATCTTTATTTAAAAAATGGGTTCAGGGTTACAGAAGGAGTGAATGAACAATATAAGAAAAAGAGACACCTCTCTAAGCCCTGTAAACTTTAATTCTCATTTGAAAATGAGGTCTTTTTTGCAAAAGCTTAAACTTTTTTTTAGCTACCAGAAGAATGACTGCTAAAATATTCCAATAAGGCTGATTTCAATGGCATTTCTTCATTTGTGGAACAAATCAATTATAAATTTGTAGCCTCAAAACAAAAAAAAAAAACCTGTTTTGAATCAGTATTTTTATCAAGTCTAACACCCAAAATAATTGTAACTTTATTCAGCATGATTTTGCTAAAACATACTGATTAGTGATTATTTTTGATTTATCTCATGTCATAACAATTTAATATTTCATCAAAGAGTAGATGTTTGATGGTATGTTTAAACCAGAGAGCTGAAGTGAACAGTGTCAAAGGTATCTGACTACAGCTGAAGTTGATGGTTATTTCCATCTCAGAAGCAATATTTCAGGGAGACCTTTAAATCTGCAAATTTCTGTGGTCTCAAAGTTTATGGAGTATTTTTCTATTCAATGAGAATGTAAATGAAGGAGGATAAGAGGGATTAAGGAAAATGCAACTCAAACATTGATGTGGCCAGGACAGATATTGCACAGAGTTAAAAATGACCTTGGAGATGAATGAGATTATATGGAAATCATATGTGAAATTACAATGAGATTTTCCTGAAAAATAGCAGATGTTTTTTATTTTACTTTTTTTTTTTTTAATCTCAAACCCTAGTGAAGAAAAAGAATAATGGTGAAATAATTTGGTAAGCATTACCCAACAAAGATGTGGGTAAAACAAAACTTGAGAGAATATATACTTGCAAAAGCATAGGTTTCTGAGCTCAAATAAAGTAAGTCAAAAGTGATGGTTCATAATGAAATTCTGCAAAGAAAATGCTCCTTCAGGAGCTGCTGATTTTCTCTTTACTACCTTCAATATGTTTATTCAAATAAAATCAATTCCACCTTCTGGGCTCTTGATTAGGGGATTTATCCAACTGCCATTATGCAAAACTCTAACTACTAGTACTACTTTAACTCAGTAAAAGCTGTAAGAGTTAGACATGATCTGAATATATTCATTAAATCATGCTCTTTCAAAGATTTTCATAGAAAAATATCCAATTCTAAATAGCTTTTATCAGGAGAGTGGAGTAGTCATTTCAGAAAAGACCAGGATTTCATGACATATTATTAATATATCTCTATTAAACCTTTAACTACCTGAGGAATGTTTTGCCTAAAATGTTATACATATAATTTCAGGAATATAAACCTGTACTTTCCTATATTTTAGTTCCTAATTTTGTCTTGCATAATAATGATAATCTGGCTATCCAAATGGTTTCTTGGAAAGCCTGTTCATTCAGTCAGCATGAATACAATCTATTCACTGATTTTACATGGAATCAGGCATTTTTAGAGCACCATTTTCAATCACCTCTCTCAGGACAGAATGTTCTTGAGATTCCCACTGGTGGATCTTGGGGAACTCTGAATCCATGGGCTGTAGCAGCTGCCCTTGGCTTGCTCGTGGCTGCTGCTCTTGGAAGGTAACGTGCTGGCCAGGGTCAGGGGGATGCTTGCAGTCCCAGGGCTGTCAACACAGCTCACTTTACTGTTTGGTAGCACATTTTGGGGAATGGTTTTATTTCAGAATCTGTAATTTCCATTTAAAAAAAATGTATAAAGCAATTAAAGAAATTATACTTCTCTTGAATGTGAAAAACTTTCACTATTTCATATCTTCAAATAATAGACTTTTTGATTTAATTCTTCTTTTGATATTTATGAGAGACTGATGATGAATATACAAGAATGTAACTGTTAGATTTTGTTATTTCCTCTCTCCTTTTTTTTCTTTTTCTTTTTTTAAAATAATTTTTGTGTCTCATTGTTCTAATGACAAGGTAATGGTGAGTTCTAGGTGTTTTATCTCAGAAGGGTTTTGTGTTTTGTGATTTAATCTTTTTCTGAACTGGGAATAAAGAAGATAAGGATTTTTTTTTTATGTGTAGAGGTTTATTGAAGTCTTTAGAAACAAAACTAGAAATTGAGCCTTTCTCAGACCTTTTTCAAGTGCACTTAGACATGCTGAAGATATCAAATGAAATACCTGATATCCATCCAGGTATTTTGGATTTGTATTGACAGAAGTTAACTATAAGACAAAATCTGTTTATCCTAAATAGAGGGAGTGTAGCAAAGCATCAGGCACACATAGAGAGACTCAAATTGCATTTCTAAGTAAATAAAATTTTCTAGCTTTATAAATTGTTCAGATAAAATTCCCAAATACAATGTCCCCACAAAAGTTAGCTGTTCTTGCCAAGAAGAACATGATTTTTTTCACACAATATTTCTTGTTAGTATGAATATGTTGCAACCTGTCCTGTCTTATATACATGTCCTAACCAATTTTTAATGTTCTATTGGTTATCCAGAAGAAAACACTTATTTTTAGAAAATGACATGGAGATCTGTAATTTAAAAACTATCATTATGAAGAATGTGTGTGCTCTATACAGGCCTGGCATATAAGGCATTAGAGAAGTCATCAGAATTCACTATTCAGATAGGTAGGGTGAAATTTTCTAGAAAAATAAAAAGAAAAAAGGGAAAAAAATCCAAGAACTTCAAATTGCAAATATGTACAAATATGAGCAAAATAATAATGTTTTTAACATACATTCTACTGCCTGTATTGCTGCCAAAATAATTTGTAATTCTAATTAATTTCACATAACAAAGTTTCTAGTCTTCAATTGGAACTATACTGGGCTTTCCTTGGAGTGAGACAGATTTTAGCTGTGTTTCCATGTTGCTTATAGGTAATTATCATATTTATAATTATCAAGACTCATTAGTTGACCACACTTTCCCAAAACACAGAATTTACTTACATCAATTAAAACAGAAGCTCTTGCCAAAGTATAACACTCAAAAAGGTACATGAAAGCAGATAGGATGTTGTGCAACTTCCAGAATTTTGGTTCCTACCCAAGAGAACTTTACAAGGACTTTGTGATTTTTTATTGTCTAGTCCAAGAACTGAGTCCAGAAAGACTTTGAACTGACTGATGAAGTCTCCTATAGTAAGGTCTGCACCAGATGTAGAGCAGCTGAAGGGGCCTTAAGAGACTGAGAATTTTGGAGAGACAGTGAGAACTCAGAGTTGAAATAATTTGGAAGGAAAAATGCTTTTGCAATGGATGAGCTTCTGAAAAGCTCAAGTTGCAATTGTGTAAAAGTGTAAGATTTACATGATTACTGTGTAGACCAGTAATCCCTGTTGGCTGTCAAATGGACAGAGGAAGCAAAAGCTGTGCTGATTTTCAATGGAAGTGTCCCAAAAGGTGCTTTTAGAAGGGTGGGCATTCACAAAAAGACCGGGATAATATGGACCCTCCCTCAGCTTAGTCTTGTCACTATGTTTCCTTGTAAATCCTCTTCAATTTAAATAATTTCCCGTTGTTCTGAATAAAATGATTTTCAAATACTAGTGCTCATGGATTCATTTGTGTGAGTTTCATTGCATTTTATATTTGTACCCATTTTATTTGCTTAAATCTAAATAGACTTGCTGCCCAATAAGTTACTTGCTGTAAATCCATGAATCTTTCCTGTAATTAATACTGTTTGCAGTTGTTTCACAGCCCTATGTGCTTTGAGCTGATTTTCCTCTTTTATCACATGTAATACATTTTATTTTACTTCCAGGTAAGATATAAGTAAGGTAATTCCATCAGTGTCATAACTTACTTTGCCTACACATAGCTCTTTCTGTGTAACTCACATCATTTCAGCTCATTCAATCCACATTTTTGGCCTTTTTACCATATTCTTGTCTTATCTCAACCATGCTCTAAGCTCTTTCTCAGCATCCCTCCAGAAACATCTCCTCCACCCTGACATACACCTGCCCAGAAGGTGAGGCCCATTTCTCCTTTCTCCTTCCCAGTAAATCTGTGGCTGGAAATGTCCCTTTCTAGCCCACCTTCCTGCTGTTTCTCTTTTCTACTGCTCCAAGGGCAACTGTCTGTAGTGGTCTCCTAGGTAAATTGCATGTAGAATAATCTGCTTTTATTTGCAAGCAGGGCAGCTTGTAATGTCTCCAACAGTGCCCCTGGTTTGAGTGCAGAGAGGGTGGGAGCCTTCACTGAGCAGAGCAGGAAAGCTCCCAGCAAGAGCTCAACAAGAAGGAGCCTCTTCCAAGGCTCAGACCTGGGAAGGAAAAGAGTTCACAAATAAATAACAATTGCTAAAAGAAGGCTAATGAGGGTTAGGTTGAAAACATGTAAAAAGAAAAGTGTTCAGCGTTCAGTTGTTCTGCTTCTGTTTAGGCCTTCCCAAAGTTACCATCTCATTTCCAAAGTGTAGCTGAGTTCTGCCAGATAAATTTTTCAAGCCTCAAACCCCTTTCCATCTGGCACTGGCCTCAAAATAAATCCTAAGTAAAATTATTAGCCAAGCTGAAAAGTTCCAGCCCAACCCCTCTCCTAGTTTTCTGTAGCCTGCAGGCACTGAGGGATATCCAAGATCTGGGTTTTCTTCCCTTTTGCACATAAAATAAATTAGCTCTTTTTACTAGATTTGATTGAAATATTACTGAATTAGTATTAATTTAATATATGAAATTAAAAATGAATTAAAAAAAAGAAAAAAAGAAAGGGGTGTGTAGATTTTTAAATGCTGGGTTTTTTTTCCAACCTGGCTTGAAAACGAACCGATCCAACAATAAATTACAAAGTGTGAAGAATGGATTTTGCCTTCTCTCTTTCTTTGTTGACTTTTTCCTGCTTTGTCCTCACAACCCTTATTTGCTTGCACTAAAAAGGGAGTGGGGTATTCAAGCAGGTAGATTTTAAAAGTCCCATGCAGAACCAAGAGTTGGACCCAATGATCCTTTTGGGTCCCTTCCAACTCAGCTTGTTCTGTAATTCTGTGACTCTTCCCTCTGGAGGATAAAAAGTTTTCTGATTGATAACCAGCACAGGTTGATGTAGGGCACATTAGATGATCCAGACTGGAAATAGAGATATTTAGATTTTATTGAAGCTTTCTGGATGCTTGTAAACTTAGTACCATGAAAACCTGTATTTTAGCTCTGATTTTTGCAGTAGACTCTAGTTCTCACAGTCATTCCTAGCTGCAATAGTAATAGCAGGGGTTTAAGAATTTACGATTCTTAGTTAAGATTCTTAGTTAAGATCTTAATTAAGATGACATCCTTAAGTTGAAAAGAAAAGGAGGCACTTCAATGTCTTCTTTCTGTATTCTTTGTAATTTCACACTCCTCCTTCCTGTCCGAACTACTTTCACATCATCAGTGAAAAGGTTGTTTAGCCAGTATTACAAGTAAATTACCAAAACAGGCAGTAAAAAGTTTCAGGTGAGCTGGTAAATGACACAACAAGGTGCTGGACAGAGTTTTAGGTATTTAAACTAAAGCATTTTCCTGAAGGTATTTTAATAATACCAAGGTTTGTCAGTAATGTACATAAAGACTCATTTCAGCCTGAGAGACTGTCTCTGTTAAGTAGCCATTTAATACCCTTCCAATCACAGTTCAGGATCACAAAGAGCTTGAAGTTATTACCAACTGGAAAGTGGTTATTGAGTGCCCGTGGGTCAGATGTGTTGGTGGTCTCCTGCTCCTCCCAGAGAAGAGTTCACATCACACATGTGTTCTCTGGGTCACACACACACCCCACCCCCTCTGCTACCTCTGACTATCACAGCAGACACTAAACAGCTTCTTCCTGATGGCCTTACAGCAGAGACAGGGATTGAGGTTTATCAGGGAGCTCTTGCAAGAAAACTGCAGCTCTGAATACGAGGGTGTTACAAAAGAAATGTCCCTTGTGCAAAGGAAGGAAAGAGTATATTCTTTGTTCCTGTGTCAGCTGCCCTACTTGGTCATTGCTAGCATTTCACTTGCACCCTGAAGAGCAGCTAATTGTTTATGAAATGGCCTTGTTATTCCTGCCCTAGTAACCTTGTCTGGAAGGCCACCACATGCCTTTATTATTCTCCAAAGAAAAATGTACTTTCTGACATCTGTTCTGCATTTGTTTTCCTTTAATTTCCTCTAGTTTCCATCACCCCCTCCCCAGATTGCTCATCTGTGCTACTCTGCACAAGGTGGCATGAGCTCTGCTAGTCCTACAACCCTGCCTGTCCTCAGCTTAATCTTTCTGTGGTTCTTCAGTCCTGCACAGTAATCAGGCACAAAAGGATAGGGAAGGACACTGGGAAATTTCCTTCCCCCTAATCCCCCTCCTGAGACTTTACCTCCAGGCTTTTACATGAGGCTTTACATCCCCTAAATTATGTATTCCAGTTTAAGTTTGTAAGGGTTAATAATGAGAGCAATTTGAGGACAAAGGCTCCTTCTCTCCTAACCTACCCTGGGGATTCATTCTCCTCTTACACCTAGTGCCAGAGAGTGCAAAAGCCCTGGCAAACCACTGCCTCTTTCCATGTCATTTTTTCAGCCAGCAATAATGAGCATCTACAGCATCATTTACTGAGGTTCTAAAAGCATAAAAAGGTTTTGCAAGAAGTGTAAGTGACCCAAATGTCCTTCTCAGTAAAGGAACTTAAATGTTGGTCATGATCTTTTCCAGCCCTTTCATGTTTCATCTAATAAGCAATCTAAGAGAATGGCCTGGCTGTTCCCCAAGGAGGATTTGGACATCTATTAAGTGACATTTCTTCAGCAATACTGGTTAAGTGCCTGACACCATTGCCTGCCCTCTCCCAGCAGTGTGAGCTTGAGCCCTGGCCATCCCCTGCCCTGAGCTAGTGTACGTGTTTGATATCATATTCATATCATGAATCTGATTTTGGAGGGTTTTTTGGGACAGGAAGAAGAGGCAGGAGAAAGGTTTTACAAAAGGTCTGTGTCAATAAGTGGTGACACAAACTCCCATGCTGACATTTGGAAGAGGGTGGTGGGTAAATGGGAACACACACCACAGCGTGACAACAGTTTCTACCAGTGTGAGCAGGACTTTCTAGCACTACAGGCTTAATTCTGGGTTTATCTGGGCATAAAAACAAAGGTAGAGATTTAAGATGAAAGGAAATGTACCTTTATTTCTCAGTCTTGCTACAAGAGAGAAATAATGGTGGGTAAAAGAGGAGAGGAAGATTTATACACATTGTGTCTGTCTAGTTCACGAGATTGCCCACAGCCTCATGAATCCAGGTTATTGCCATCAGACTGTGGTCACACCTACAGAAATCTTGACTCTTGACTCTAGCCTGTAAGTCTGCCTAACCTTCCAAACATGTCTTTTGGGTTCAGCCAACCCAAGGTCACTCAAGGTGCATATCCATGAAGCTGAGGGAAGGTGACCATTTCTCCTGCCTAACTCACACCTTGTCTGGTGATGGGAGCTGTTTTGGGCTCTTAAATTAGCCTGTCTGTGCCTCTGTTCTCATAGGCTTTGGCAACAAAGGTTTTATCATCAAAGACCATGTTCTCAAGAAGTGGATAGCCTTTCTTCTTTGACACAGTCAATGAGGCAGGTTAAAGTCAAGAGTTTTACTTCAGAACATGTGCACTCAAAATCTGCCTGCCCTTAGGCAATAACGCAGAATTTTCCAAATGGTTTCAGAATTGTTTCATAATCTTTTATTAATGAAAGAACTATACATCTGGCCTTTCATGGGGATAGTTGTAAAAATGCTACTGCACTTTTGTGATGGTTTAAGCTGGTAGCTTGGTACAGTTGTATACAATGGCAATAATTTTTCTTTTCTTGTTTGTTTTGGCCAAGATCTATTGTTGGTTTCTGTGGAACAGCTACAGGACTTGGCAATGCAGGGTCAATTGATGTCCCAAATATATTAAATAATAAGATACAGCATGAATTGATTTTATGCTTTTTTATGGTGCTCTGTTGACAAATAAAGGGGGTGACATGGAGAGAAATATATCATTCCAGCTTTCCAGACAGGTTCCTTACTGGCAGGATACACAAAGATTCAAAGAAAAAGTTCTCTGCATACATCACAATTTTTTTTTGAGACAAATCCTGTATCTTCCTGAGATCCCCTCCAAGTTCTTTGGCTTTTTCTTGTTTTGCTTCATTTCACCTTCTGGGCACTTTGCTGCTGCATATCACATGTCTTCAATTATGTTTGTCAATGCTGAATTTTATTTACTTCATAGCAGTCTGATTTCAGTGGAAACCCAGTTCCTTTTTCTGCTCACCCACTTGATATAATCAGTGAATTCATCTTGTACAGTGTTTTCCATCTGTCTCTGTCTTTTATATAGATTAAAACCAGCAGAGGTCCAACTAATGGCTTTGTGGGGAGGATTCTCCACAGTAGGGTGGCTTGCTTTACAAGCTCTTGGATTTCACTTGGTTTGTTTACTCTTTCTGGTCTGTACACTCACCGCTTGCATTGCATGTTAATAGTTTTGAAGAAGATTCCTCTCCAGCATCCTCACAGCCTCATCTGAAACATCAGACAGTGCTGTTTGCTTATTCTCTTTTAAAACTCAGCAATTTGTGTTTCATGGAAAACCATTATTCTTAGTTCTTTTCTTAGAGAGAAATTTTCTTATAGGATTATAATAAATTGATCTCAATGAATTCCTAATGCACACCTCTAAAGTTATTTTGCTGTTATAATATTTGGAGATTATGAGTATTACTGTTAAAATCTCATAAACATTTAACCTCTTTCAAAGCATTGCAGATGTACAATTGTCATTTTAGGAACAATTCCATCACATCAGTGAATACACTTGGCAATGTCATTTCTTCAAGTTCTTGGTGTCAGAGGCTTTGGGCTGTATTTTCACATATTTGCCTAGCCTTTATGTTTCAAGTGTCTACCTTACCATTTTGTATTAAATATTATATAAAAATTGATTTGAAAGAGCAGGTGAATTATTAATCCAAGTCTTTTCACTATCAGAGGTACTCCTCTCTCCATTAGCTCGTCAATAAGAAGAAATGGCTTAATCTAAATTAAAATTGAACATTTTGTCCCATTCCTAAACTGGCAAAACTGTGTATGATTTCAGAAAATCATGTCATGAAAATGACAGATTTCAGAAAACTTGTTACAAAAGAATAATACTATGTCCTACCTCTGTGGCAAATGCTTACAATAGCTAGAAGTGTAGGTATTCAGATTGAAGAATCTGCCTTTGATCTGATGATCATTCTTCTCTTTTTCACTATTTCATTTTTATTAAATTGAAAGTGTTAACACATTTTTCATGTGAAACTTAAATATAGTTGTGGCCCTTAAGGCAGTAAGGTGACAATATTTGATGGTTGACAAATACTGGCAAGCTGAGTAGTGCCTGGAACCACAGAGTTGTGAAGAAAGAGAGAAATTAGATTTTAGCAAGTTGGATGGTGGTGGGGTTGTGTGTGTGTAAGAAACTTTAGTTCCCAGAACAGCAGTGAAGATGAAGAGGAGCAGTGAGCTCCTCTATAGCTCCTCCACTGCAGAGGAGAAATATTTCCATTCATAGTCCCTTTTTTGCTTTGCCCAAACAAATGTTTGGGGCAAATGTTCAGAACAGGGCCAGAAGATGTCTGAAACATACTTGGGATAAAATGAGGCTAAATATCAAAATTATAACCTTACCACATGAACTAGCTAGGTCTGTCTCCATTCAAGACCTAAAATCATCGATTCTTTAAGGCTGGAAAACACCTTCAAGACCCAGCTGTCAATCCAGCACCGACAAGTCCACCACTAAACTATGTCCCAGAGTGTCACATCTACTCATCTTCTAAATACCTCCTGGGAGGGTCACTCCCCAGCTTTCCTGGGAATTCTCTTTCAGTGCTTAATAATCCTTTAAGCAAAGAAATTACTCCTAATGTCCAATCAAAACCTCCCCTGGTGCAACCTAGGGCCATTTCCTCTGATCCTGTCACTGTTACCTGGGAGAAGAGACCAACCCCACCTGGCTACACTCTCTACAGGAGTTGGAGAGAGTGACAAAGGTCTCCCCTGAGCCTCCTTTTCTCCTGGCTAAACACCCCCAGCCCCTCAGCTGCTCCTCACCTGAGCTGTGCTCCAGACCCTTCCCCAGCTCTGTTGCCCTTCTCTGGACACACTCCAGCCCCTCAATGTCCTTCTTGTAGTGAGAGGCCCAGAACTGGACACAGCACTCGAGGTGTGGCCTCACCAGTGCTGAGTACAGGGGGCAATCCCTGCCCTGGTCCTGCTGGCCACACTGTTTCTGATCCAGCCCAGGATGCCATTGGCCTTCTTGGCCACCTGGGCACACACTGGCTCTTCCAAGCTTCTCTTCCAAGGGCAACTTTCCAGCCACTGTTCCCCCAGCCTGTAGTATTGCATGGGAGTATTGTGACCCAAGCTCAGGACCTGACACTTCACCTTGTTGAACCTCATACAATTGTCCTCAGCCCATTGATCCAGCCTGTCCAGATCCCTCTGCAGAGCCTTCCTACCCTCCAGCAGATCAGCTCTCCCACACAGCCTGGTGTTGGCAGTGAACTTGCTGAATGCACCTCAGGCATCCTAGTCCTTGGACAGTAAAAAAGGCATTAAAACAGGGCAGCTTCAGACACTTGCTGGCTTTGGTAGAATATTTCTGGAATTCACATGTGTGTAAATTTGACTACAGCTTCAAGGTTTACAACTGGAACTAAATATTGTGGCAAAAGCCACAACAAAAAGAAGGAATTTCATGTGTATTATGGAGGTATTATTATTATTCTCTTATTCATGTGTATTATAGAGGTATTATTCCAAAAGATGGAATAATACCTCTATAATACACATAAATAAGAGGTTCTACATTTGTTGTTGCCTTAGGAGTTTCCCAAGGCCCTTTACAAAAGGAAAACACCAGCTTTTGACCATTTCCCGGCTATCTGGCTTCCAACAGGAGTTACTACAAAGTAAAAATTGCTTTTAGCATGTGAAAAACCTGGTAGTGTCTGCTCTGAAACAGATCATCCTAATTTATTGCTCTTGGTTAGATCAACCCTTAAAGCATTTCAGTAGATCAAGGAAAGGTCTTTCAGTCAATTATCAGTCTTTGAAGGCCTGTTACAGTGTCTATAAATCTGTTTCTTAGTTGCTCAGTTAGAGCTGGAATCAGTTACCATGGCAGATGAACTCTGAAATCAGATCAATTGCACATTCCCAAGAGGATTTTTTCTGCCTTATCTTTTCTATTTCTCTGAAAGACATATAAGATTTCACATATTCCAAACTTATATTAATCTCAGCACCTACTGTATCAAATGAAAAAGCTAGGGAAGATAATAAAGCATAGTTTGGTTTATACTTATCAATCTGGCTTTTCCATGCCTGAAATCAACTCTCTGTGGAAAAAAAGCCTTGTTTCTCTTCAGTAAAGAGATTTTTACTATTATGGGCAATGTGTTTTGTCCCAGAGATTACCAGGAAATGCTGCCATATCAGTGTGTTTCATTCATTCTCCATTGCAATGAATCTCATTCAGAAGTATTAACCTGCAGAAGCAGCATAAAAATAGTGTGAAGGACTCTTGAGCACAAAAGAGATATCAAGGAGTGTGTGGATAATATGTAATAACCTAAAAACCTATGTTTCATGATTTTTAACAAGAACATTGCTGAAACTGTCAATGCAACTACGGCACCATTCTACTAATTCTGTCTGGCCTTGTGTGTAAGTGGAGGATAACCTTATAAAGACACAAACCAATGACCACCTAAGAATTTCCATAATCTCTTCAAAGAATTGAAATAAATGCCTAGATTGTGCAATGTTAGCTTCACAAGATCCAACAATTCAAATAACAAACAAGGAATAATCACAATACTTTCAACAGAATGATATTGCTGAAATATTAAGGAATTGCAGCTCCTTGTAGCTTAGACACCAGATCCTGTCAAAGCCCCTCAGCATGTTTCAGATGACACCAGTGAGAGGAAGGCAGCTGACATGCAGGAGGGCAGATCTGCTCCTCAGATGGATCTAGGGAGGCTGGAGAAATGGGCTAATGGAAAACTCATGAAGTTCATCAAAGACATGAAGGAAGGCCTGCAAATGGTAGGGAATAAAGCCATGTGATAAAACAGCCTAGGACAGAAGCTTTGCAAGAAAGGATCCGGGGATTCTGATGGACAGTGACTTGAACTTGAACTGAATAAGTGGACAGTGGGGTGGACTGAGAACTGACTGAATGGCAGATCCCAGAGGGCTGTAATCAGGTTTGAGTTGGAGGCCTATCATTAGTGATGTCCTTGAAGCTTCAATACTGGGCCCGTCATTGTTTAACTTACTCAGTGACTTGGATGAAGGGGCAGATGCCTCCTCAGCAAGATTCCTGAGGAGTCAAAGATGGGATTAGTGGTTGCTACTCCAGAGTGCTGTGAAGCCCTTCAGAAGGGCCTCAGCAGATTGGAAAAATGACCAGAGAAAGAACTGTGTGAAATTTGAGAAGGCAAATGCAGAGTCTTGTCGTCTTGAACCTGGGGAAGAATGTGCAGCAAAGTTGGTGGGGGCCAACCAGCCAGAAAGCAGCTCTGTGGAGAAGGACCTGGGAGACCTGGGAACAGCAAACTGCCCACGAGCCAGCAATGTGCTCAAGAAGGCCAATGCTATCCTGGGGTGCATTAGGGAAAGCATTGCCAGCAGGTCAATCCTGCCTCTCTACTCTGCCCTGGTGAGGCACTTCTGGAGTGCTGTGTCCAGTTTTGGGCACCTCAGTACAAGAGAGACATGGAGCTCCTGGAGTGGGTCCAGTGGAGGGCAACAAAAATGATTAAAGGACTGAAGCATCCCTCTTATGAGGAAAGACTGAGGGAGCCTCACATAGAGACAACTGAGAGGTGACCTCATCAATGTCTGTCAGTTCCAAAAAGGTGGATCAGGCTCTTCCCAGTGATTGCAAGCAATAGGACAAAAGGCAAATGGCAGAAACTGATGCACAAAAAGTTACACCTTTACCCAAGGGAGAACTTCTTTACTGTGTAGGTGACCATGCACTAGAACAGATTGACCAGAGAGGCTGTGGAATCTCTCTTACTTGGAATATTCAAGAACTGTCTGGGCACAATCCTGTGCAATGTGCTCTGTGCCTGAGCAGGGAGGTTGGATCAGATGACCCAGTGCGGTCTCTTTCAATCTGACCTGTTCTGTGATTCTGTGAGATTGAAGCAGCAGTGCACCCCTGCTGCAGGGATGAACAGCCACAAGAAAGAATGCAGCCAGCAAGTCAGGTTAATGTTCCCTAGCTTGGCACATGTGAGACTACACCTCTAGTACTGCATCCAGTTTTGGGTTCTTCAGGACAAGAATGACAATGATGAGCTGGATTGGATCCCATGGACAGCCCCCAAGAGCATCATGAAGCCAGAATGCAAGATGTATGAAGGAAAGCTGAAAGAACTGGATTAGCTTAGGCTGGAGGACACACAGCTGAGGTGGATCTTAGTGCTGTCTGCAACTCCCTAATGGGAGACTATAGGGAAGATGGAGTTTTTCTCTTCTCAGAGGCAAACAGTGAAAAGATACGAAGCAAGGGAACTCAAGTTGAAGTGAAGAATATTGTGACTGCATATTAGAAACAACATTCTTCACAACAAGGGCAACAAAACATTGGAACAGGTGCCAAGAGGGGCTGTGGCATCCCCATCCTTAGGTATACTCAGGCTGAACTATGCCTCTGAACAGTGCACCCCATGGTTTTCTTTGAAGCTTATCCCTTCTGTGATTTTGTGTTTCTCAGAAGAGCTGTACTGGCCTCACTTGTGAGAGAGGCCTTCCATTATTGCATGTACTTGTAACCTCTCTTGGAGGTGGAGTCCTTGAAGGATTGCCCAGATTGTTGTATTACTATTGGGTAGGTGTCATACAAAAGAAACATTTTTGGATTTGTTTAATTTTATGTTCCTAGTCAGTCTTTGGAAATCTACACTCTGGGCAAAATACAGAGAAGAGACCTTCATAATCCTGGGGTACAAGACAATCTTACTTCTAATTCAGACTGCTTGTGTGATGCTGGGATAGTTAATGTGACTTTCAAGTGATGAGTAATTTTAGGCTACTTTTATGGAAAAATAATGATCAGTCCTGATTTTTAACTAACTGAAACATTTGGATTCTCTCAGCTGTTAAAAGCTGGGCTCCCCAAAATCCCAAACCTTCCAAAAAAACATTGGTCAGTTTGAAAAATCCTTCTTTAATCTCCTCTTGGCTTCTTCTGCATAATATAAAAGATGGAGAGGGATTTTTTTGTTGTTTTCATTCTTTTTTTTTCCTTGTGTTATCCTTTTGTTATCCTTTGTAAGCCATAAAATCTTGGATTTCTACACTAGGTTCCAATTGCAAATTTGGACTACATCAGTAGTGGATCAAGTCCAGAGAGGCAATGAGAGAAAAATCAGCATGGGAAAATCTCTTCTCCTTTCCATTCTCCAGGGATAGGTTCCAAAAGCACATGGCTTCTGGCTGTCAGCTCTCTTTTGGCATCTGTATTCCAGCTGAGAGCTTGTTTGGCCTTGCATGCTTTGATGCAGTAACAGCACAGCCCACATTTCTGCTGGTTAATCATTTGGTCATTCTGTATTTTAACCAGCTGTGATCATGAGCTGTTTTACTCTGCAAAGATTAGAGATGTCACTGTTCATCATCTTCATATTCTTTGTATAAGGGTAAGGGTTCCCATCCTAGCAGGTGCTGAGGGTCCACATCCCCACTGAAGACAGGGAGGGGTGCAGATGTCTGGCTACACTCAAAATCAAATATTATCCCCTCACCCTTTCAAAGATCATAATAAGCATTTTTTAAAATTCAGTTCATGAGGAATTATGCTCTCAATCCAATTTTATCTTAGGAGTAGGAATCCCCTTGTCTCTAATTGTGCTTCAGTTTTGGCATTTGGGGGCTGTACCCCACTGCAGGCAGATGGCAAATGTCAGCCAAATGGCATTCCCTGTGTGACTCATGCACTCCCTGGAGCATGTCACCAGTAAACCCTCTGGATAAACTGTGCTGATAAATTGCTGCAGCTTTTTTGATTTCTTCAGAACTGTCTCAGCAATTCTCACTACTTGTTTTAGTCACTAGGGTGGAAGCTGCTGGCAGTGTTATGTTAAAACAGAGAAGTTCAAGCTTCCTCTATGGAAATACCAGTATGGTCTTCAAGCAACTCCCCCTGCAGCCAAATGAATGTTGAATGCAAGATGAAGTTCTTCTAATCTAATATCTCATTCAGCTGAAATGGCCTAATAATGAGTGAATTCTGATGTAAGCAATAGTATTTTTCTCAATAAAAACACATATTAAGTGTCATCTTGTTGATTCTTTATTCACAACAACAATAATCTTTTCTCTTCAGGAGTACACAGGTTAATTTTTTATCTTCTATTTTTTTCAAAGTGACTGGTTTAGCTCTTGAAAACTGAGCTAATTAAATTATTTTTCTAAAGAGAAACAGAGCCTGTAAATCTGTAAATAATATAAAAAGCCACTTAGTATATTCTGTGTGCAAAGTAGAAAAGCATGTATGAAAATACTCTGTCTCTCCCAGAGCATCTATAAAGAATCATCTGTCATGAGAACAAGATTTTCCCCTTGAGAAGAACAAAAAATGTCCATCATGAAATGTCATTCACTTGGAGCTTTTGTTGAATACTTTGGCTAGTTTTAGCTGCAATAAAAATCACTTCTTTGGACTATGTTTCTTTTTCTTTCAATTTTTTTTTTTTTTCACAATCAGACCTCCTTTCTAAACTGAAGGAGCAATGATAGAGGGGGATAGCTGTAAATGTAATCTAAGCCATCTGAAGAGCTTGATGAAACCGTATTGTCAGGTTGGTAGGTAAGGAAGGAGTGAACATGGCCTGGAGAGGAGATGCAGGGGAGGATGTTGAGAACTGCAGATTCCATCCTCTTTGCACGTGCATTTACACAGGATTTATGCTTTGCAACAATCAGTCATCATGCCACAAGGGATGGCAATTGCTGGCCACCTGTTCAAGAGCCAACTTGATGGTGCCTCAACTCTGATGAACAAAACACCTCCAAGAGGGCTGCTGAGTATTGACACTGCCAATTTCTCTAAATCAGAGGTATTTCTGGGCTGAGCAGGAAGCACTTCTTGCCTGCTAAACCCGTGGTAGGAGAAGGTGCTTGAGGAGACACACCATGTTGCCCTCTCTAAGAATGAGCAATAAAAAGCTAAATTATGAGCCTTGCCTCTTCAGTCATTCTTTAGTGATTTGTAAGAAACCCAAACCATTTTGGAAGGCATAGCCATGGCTATAAAGACCTTGGCAATGGTTTGGAAAGATATTTAGTCCTTTCATCTCCCTGAGAGAAAATAAATCTGCCAGGGACAATAAAGCACCAGCTTTGATTTTTAGTCAATATTCTCATGTTTTCTGTCCATCATATCAGTGAAACAGCAGGGAAAAGAATGTTTTTTACATAGATGTTTTTGGAGAACCTCCCTCAGAGAGCTCCTAAGAGATCAAAGTCAGCATTTTGGGATTTTGTTGTACCATGGACCAAAATAAAGAAGCTGAACAACAGGCCTGCCTGGACAGGCTGAGGGCAGGAGAGGAGGAGAACAGACTGTTACTCATCTTGAGACATCCTTCTTTTGCCTCCCATGATGTCTTTGCTGTTATTTTTGAAGAAAGGAAGGGGCAAAAAAGTAGCACAAGAGAAGGCACCTAAAGGAGCCTGCAAAAGGAAAGATCAGTGAGCAATGTACACCTTAAAATAATAATGAACTTCATTACTTGTCAAAGAAGCTTGTATTTGCCTCTAATAGTATTCAGAAGTGTTTCTTCTCTCCATTTCAAAGAAGCAGTACATCATTATACATATTTAAAACACTGATTTCAACACTTGTGGTTTATATATTTTGATTGATTTGTAAGCACTGGTCTGCCTATTTAGCTGTTTATGGCAATGTTGAGAGTGCATATTCTAAGTCAGGGTAACAATATCTAGAATTAACTACTCTCTTTAAAAAATAAAGGGGTGTTGAAGAAGGCTTTGAGTATACTTTTGACAAAGATCAATATAAACTTCTATATTATTTGAATGATTTTATACATTTTACTTTGATATAATGGTGTCACGTTCCTGTTCAATCTATCTGGAATGTAGATCAGTAAAACAACATTTTATATACATATAAATTATTTTTATTGGTGAACAGAATATAGTTTGGAAGCAAAGGACTAGTTCTGGAACATTATGATGAAAACTGGACCTTCTCAGATCTAGTGTATGAGTTCACAACATTTACCTGGAAAATCTGGTGGATGTGTATGCTGCTAGCTTTAAACAAAGGCATTGCTCCAGTCTAATGTATCAAGAAACCAAACTAATGATTTGAGCCCACTGCACTTGATAAAAAGAGACAGAGCCTGAGTTTATCATTGCAGTAGCTTCTAGGGATGTACAGCAGCTGCTACTCTAACTGGAATTACTTAACAATTTGAAGTAATTGCAGGTGATTATGACATAAGAAGCAGTGAACAATCTAAACCACCTCACCTGAGCTGTGCCTCAGCCTGCTGTCTCCTTGCACACCCTGAGACTAGAGTGCAGGTAGGGATAGGAATGTTTTTTCATTTCTCTTCATAGGAATTTTTAATGACTGAGAAGTTTGTTTCCATAAAATAGACTGGTTTACTGTGATTTCCTCTGACATAAAAGATAATCCAAAAAGTCCAAAACTATTTAGTTTTGATATTTGCAAAATAACACCTGTCTTTCTTTGCTTCAAGGCCAAGGCTCTGTGAGTATCCTTCAGTGCTCTGAGTCCTGCATTCACTGTGCTGTGGTGCCAAGACACTGCATTAAACCAGCTGATCTCATTGCATTAAACCAATGGCTTGCTGATCTCTCAATTACCTTCTGAAAGAGAGGTTGTGCGTAGGTTGAGGAATAACAAAAATGGCCCAGGACAGTAGTGCCTGGGTGAAGGCCTGCTTGCAAAGGAGAAGATGGGACTTGTTTTCTTATGACTGAATACACCTGGTTCTGTCAGCCACATCTCATACATTCTGTCTCCACTGATGACTCTGCAATGACCTTGCTCTAGTGTGTCATTATCTGTCTTGTGCAGGGGACCCCAGAATTGGATGCACTCCTCTGGATTTGATAAGTTTTTCCATGGAGGACAATGCCTCTTAGATGCACATGGCTCTCACCAAGCCAGCTTGAAGTGCAGAGAGGTTGAACTCATGTCAGCTCAAATTCACTTTGCCCTCTCCTGAATACCCCTAAGAGTTTTTCTTTTTTCTCCTCTGCATGAATGCAGATAATCCAACCATTGTTATATGTCTGTAGAGGGTTGGTTTTTCACTTAAACACATAAGGTGATTCTACTCTGCTGGTAACAGCAAGCCCTGGCTGCAGAACTCTTGCAACTCTGGGCATGGAAGGTGCAGGGGGAAGAAAGACTAAAACAGAGCTTCCATTAATAAAGTTTTGAGAAGAAAAATAGGCAGATCTGAGCTAGTTTGTTTTGGAATAGAGGAGATGGAAGAAGGATGTGCAACAGCTTTGCAATATGTATAAGACTTCTGTAAAATGAACTATGATCATTTGCTTTCCTTCTCTCTGCAGGGAAGACCAAGAAGTCAGTGCCTGTGATTTTTAGCCGATAATATTTCTGGAAACATGGTACTGAAAAAATATAATATTAAAAAAAGTAATGCATAGGAACATGTTTCTCAGGAAATCTTTAGATATTTCTTTCATGGAAAAAAATTAAGAGCAATCTGGAGTACTGCTGCTCAGTGGTGCTCCAGAAACCACACATGGACTTTCAGATCCAGGCTGGTTTTACCTTGCAAAGATTCACTGAAGGAAGATATTTATCTCAGCATAGAAACATGGAGTTGATTTTTTATTTTTTATTTTTTTTTGCCTAATAGCAAGTTATGGAACTGTGCTTTGAAATATATCCTAGAGTGTACATGTGCTTTTACTTTATCAGAAACATTTTTTTTCCTAGCCCTAGGGAAAGCATCTACTTTGTTGTTGTGAAAGTCTGTGGTGGCTTGGAGGAGAGATGGAAAATCATCCTCCACTTTAGAGGAGCATGTGAAGTCTCCACAGTATTTTCAGCTACAGACTATGACAGAATTAATTGTTGGGGATTTTTATATTATTTCATACTCTAGGTAGAGTAAACAATATAAATCTTCATTGTAATACTATATGACTTTGTGGGTCTTTCCTACTCATTTCATGATAACTTTTCCAATCATAACTTCAGTATCGCATTAGAGAGTAAATAAAGATTAATGAAATGGGAAGGGAATTATAAAAACAAGCAGAAAATAGATAATACTATAAAGAAAAAAGATACTCCTATTGGACTCTCATAAGGAATGAAAAACAAAAAGCCTTCCCTGAGGGGAAACTTTATTTTCCCAGTTCAATCCCAGTCAATAATCATTATGTGTAGGATTCAAAGATCACAGACTTGGCTGTGGTTAGTTCTATGTCCTCCTCTTCTACCATCAGGGGACACCTGTGTTCCTATAAGAACTAAAAGCTTTCTCTGCAAGAAGCTGATGTGACTTCAGCACTTTGGCACTTTGTTCTCTGCTTCTCGTTATTTGTTATTTCTTTTTTGAAATTATCTCACTGTTTTGCTTGACAGGGAAAGTCCTCCAATTAAGGACAAAAACTAAGCAGTCAGAAGCATCCTCAAGAGGACCTTGAGAGGATTAGCTTTAAAACACCACAAAGATTGCCCAGTTTGGAAGCATACATCCCTAGATTGTCAGTAAAATTTTCAGTGTTTTATTGGAAGTAAGAGGGCTGAAAAGGAGTAAGTATTTTACAGATTTCACAGAAGTGAAACAGAGTGAGAAACTTATAGCAGGTAGCCAGAGCATTTTAACATCTCTATCCAGTCAATAGTTCTCAGGGATTTGGCAGTATCCTTGAATTGCTGCTAACAGCCCATACATATCCAAAGTAAACAGAGCTTAGGAGAAGCACAGGAACCGAACAGAGAGAAGACAATGTAGTAACTACTGGGATATTGCTAGAATTTACAAACTCTCAAAGAGGCCCAGTTAAAAGTGGCTTTTCTATTGTGTCATGAACCATGCAGTTGTCTAGATCAAGGGCAGCAAAATAATCTAATACAATGGGTGTGATTTTATTGAGATTTCTTTGTATGTGTATTTACAAAGACCTCTGTTTTTCTTTAGGAACTGAGGCCCATGAGGTCTCTGCAGTTAGCTTATTATAAAATGTACAAGGAATTGTGTTTATTAAGGCAACCTCACAGTCAAAAGTTGTTTTAGCAATTCCACAACAATCCTCCGTTTTCACAAGTAGTCTGAGTACTTGAAGCATAGCCAAACTGCTTCTATGTCTTAGTTTTTCTGATGATTTGTGTGTGTTAACAGTGTGTACTTCCACTGTTACAAAGTGTGAATACCCCAAGCTTTACTCACTGAGTTGAAGAGCCATTTTTAATTACATAGCTGGGTCTAGGCACCAGTTCATGGCATGTGGATTTCTTCCTCCTCATTCATATGATCCTCTACTAGTGTCCAAACATACTCTCTGTTGGTGAGATAGCTTCAATATGAATGCTGGTCTTACCAAAAGTGCTTAATTCCATATGATCTCCTGGACCTGGGAATACAGCTTGCCTCTGTCCCCCTGAAGGATTCATTATTCACCATCCATTGTAACTGTGGCTGCAAAATTTAGAGGTCATGCATCTCTTAAAGGAGGACCCTAGATATAGCTGTAGATGCTGGGGTTTTTTGAGTGGTGAATGAAATTTTCCAGGGTACAACGTTGTTAAGAATGAACTCTTGACAATTACTTTCAGGAGTTCTTACATCTTGATTGAAATATCTTCTTCATCTCTTTATAATGATGAATAGACACTCAAGCAAATTAAGGAGATTTGCTAAAATTTCCACTAGGAGGAAACAAAGACAGAAATGGTAAGTGCATACAGCCTTTGTTTTAGGGTAGAAGAGATGAGTCTGCTCACCTTTATAAGCTCCTTCAGTTAGATGAGCAGTCTGAGCTCTCCATCCAGGATCTCATCATACTTACTAGAGGACATAAATGCTTTCAGGAGGTGAAGCATCTTATTCTAAGGAAAATGTTTGTTGGGGAAGATGAAACAGGAAAGCCTTACAAATATAATTGCCAGGCAAAAGATTTTGAGAATATAGAAACTATAAGTGAGATTGAAATGAAAGCAAGCTTTGAGATCCTTTAGTTACTGAACAATGGGAAAACAATGGTGTAGCCGGCTGAAGGTAATCCTCTCTTGATGAAACAAGACCCTCTGCTTGCAGGCAGGTCCAAGGGTCCAAGCAGACCCTGCCAGCTTAACAGAAGGGGTCCAAAGACTAGTTTTTAGGGTTTAAAATGTAGCACAGTATGGTAATGTAGTGATTCTTATAGGCTGTATGGAAATGCTATAGGATTTGTATATTGTACTAGATTGGTTAATGAGAATCAGAATATTCAACACAGAAGATGATCTATTGCATTGTAACGGGAACTTCACTCTCTTAGCTCTTGCCCCTCTTACTCTCTTACCCCTTTTACTCCCTTATGCTCTTGCTCTCTTACCCTCCAATCCTCTCTACCCCCCTCTTCTCTCGGGCCTGCCCCAAGCTGCAGCTGGCAGTTCCAAGCAGGGCCCTGCACCCAGGCCCTTTGCAATAAACCCCAAGTTCCACGACCTGGCTTCAGAGATCTCTTGTCTCCGTCTGTCCCGACCGTGGAAGCCCCTGATGCTCCGACAAATGTTTAAGTTGGTAGACACAATGTAAAATAAAAAAATGATTTTACAAGATATGTCAACTCTTGTTACAACACCTTGTTGTTACCTTGATACAACATCAGAAAATCTCCCAAGTCATTGTCTTGGAGCAGGAACAAAAGTATGCCAAATACATCAATTTTAAAGAACATTGATTAATAATATTTTCCTGGAAAGAAGACATACCTGAAATCAATTTTCACATAGTCCAGGGATACTATTTATGTGCTCATGTGTTCTTCATTCATTAAAGCTATCCTGAGATTGAATAGACAAGAATGGTCTTAATGCAAGATAATCTTTGTTCACTGAATGTGCAGGGCTTTGATATATTCAGCTTATCTTATGCACACAGAATATGTAACATACAGTGATTTCTCCATGCCAAGACTTTTTGTCTATTAAAGGTGATGGCTGGACTTTAAATCCTTAATAGTGATCGAAACAGTTTGTGACTGTTTCAAGATGTCTTGCACCTTGAGCCCATCCTGCGTGCTAATGAGTTGGAGGTCTCACTCCAGAGTGAAAAACACATCTGGAAATATTGGTCTGATTATCTGGATGACTAGACAGTTCTCACCATCATGTCATCTCTTCCTTTACAATGGCAATATCATCCTTCTTCCTACCTCATCATTTTATCACAGGATTTGAATATAGAGCTTTTAAAGCCTGTTTGTCTTGGGAAAGGAAATGAATGCTTTCATGAGGTCTCTTTGTGTGCTTCTTAGTCAATTCTCTCTCCAAAGTATGCTTGGGCCTGTTGGGCACTTCAATCCTCGTTGAAAGGTGGTTAGAAGTCAAAGAACTTAATCACCTGTATTTTGTGAGAAAATATGTCTGGCTAGAGGGAAATAAACACTCAAATAGAAGCTTAATTTGGTTCTAGCAAGGACAAATTTAAGGTACTACAGGCCAAATTGTGAGATGCCCTTTAGTAGCAGTTACAGGCCATCTCATTGAAACAGTAGGAAAGGTCACAGACTTTCCTCCTTGCAGCAGATAGTTTCCTGTTTTCCTTTAGCATAGGTCACACAGCCTGTTATTGTTGGCTGTGATCCCTCACTGACTGCCTGATACACACTGAAAGCTGCCTTTTAGCCCACAATGCTCAGCCACTAAGCAATTGTCTGAGCAGAAACTTAGACCAACACAGCATCGTATTACAGGAGCTGTGCAGTACACTTGGCATCATCAGGGCTGTACTGTTGAGGCAATGTAGACAAAAGTCAATTCAAATCTCAGTTTTGCATTCAGATGTTTCTCCTTTTGACCCACATCCTAATTTTGTGCTTTCATATTTGACTCAAAAGATGACACGTTGTTTTGGCAGGCTGCCCACAGAATAAGTAACAGAGACCTCTTTGAATATCTGCACATTCTCCCTGAGCTCGTTTTAGTTAATATGGGAATTACCAGAAAATG
Organism: Agelaius phoeniceus; assembly: GCF_051311805.1. NCBI lineage: Eukaryota > Metazoa > Chordata > Aves > Passeriformes > Icteridae > Agelaius > Agelaius phoeniceus. The sequence continues at coordinate 142,511,794 of NC_135265.1, read as the reverse complement.
CTATTTTGAAATAAAAACATTCATAAATGCAGAGGCAATTTGTAAATAGCTTTGAGAAGAAATAAAATGTAAAAGGGAGAAAAATTTAAGAAATATTTTGTAATTTTCAAAATGGAACATTTAAATTCTCATGATGAAAAGATGTTTTCTTTTATGGAATTACCTTAAGAAAAAATGGTAATTTTAGATATGCAGAAAGCAAAGCAGGCATTTATTTTTCAGCTAAACATTTTGCTTTAGAATAATTTTTGTATTAGTGTATCTCCATAGTTTTACACAGAAATGGAGCTTAAAATTTCACTATGCCCATGGCTCTACTATTCTGCTTAGAGGTATTTACTCAAGGTAGAAGCCAATTTAGAAAATCTGTATGGACATTTTTTAATGAATAAAGAACAACATGCACGAAATAGAAATGGGATGATGAAATTTTCACATCCTAACAAATCAGTCTCTTCAAGGAAAAACTTGCTAGAGTAAACAGAAAACATTAAGTACTAGTATACATATTTTAAAATCCCTTGTGCCCCTCAGAATGTAGTGGTTAGCAGCACGTTAATGCCAGTGGCCACATTGCCTGGCTGACTACAGATGTGAAGTATTTTAATTAAGCTGTTACAAGGTAAACAGCTTAGTTATGCATTTAACAATCTGTAGTTGGATTTTTGTTTTATTGCATGAGGTACATGCAACTGAAATTAATACATTACTTTTGAAGGAAAACACATGAAGTAGGTAGGGACTGTTTGCAGTGAATTAATGAAGGTGAACTTATAACTTCTGCAAGCAGCATACCAAATATGGGTGAAGGTGAAGGGAAGAAAATAACCTTTCTTAAATGAAGGGTACATATTAATCATATTAAATCATATACTGATGTACTCATCTTCTAGGGATGAAATAATGCAGCTTGACTACAAGACATTCTAACAATTACTGACTGCATTTTTCATTTTAAATGCTCTCATTGGAATTAGGTTCAAGCTGTGAAGTGTTGAGCAAAGTTGTCACCCACTGGGGATTGTAGTGAGAGGGTAATGCCTCCTTTAAGCTTACACACATAGGGGCAAACTGCATCCTGAGAGTTTTGAAAGGGGAAATAAGAGGCTTGGGGATGGCTGCAGAGCTTGAGTACATCATCTCATGTGCTGTTCCACACACCAGTGTGGTGGCTGGATGCCTTCTACTGCTCTGTCATAGCATTATACCAATCTCTTCTGCTAAGGAATGAAATGGTGCCAAAGCGGGAGCACTGGCACTGGAGCCAGCCCAGTTAGAAGGATCCCTGGCACTGGAACAGGTTTGATCAGATTTGGCCTGCGCTAGTCAGCACTCACCTTGTGGGCAGGAATTAGCAAGAAACAGGGACCATTCCCAACAGATATTCTGGATGTAGTTCACCTGTTTTGAAGGACAGCAGACTAATAATATAAGGAACTTTTGTGTAAGCTGGCCTCATTTCTAGAGAAGTGTTTTGAAAATGTTTGCTTTATCTGCATGGGTGTATCCAGACTGAGGAGATCTTTTTCATGAGTAATACGTGACAGAAAACTTCAAGTGTTGTGAGAATAATATCTACAATGTTTCACAGATCATGATTACTCATATAAACATATCCCAGATAGCCCTCCAGGGAGATTATCTTCTGTATTGAAGCAATATGGATGGCTTTTCCAAACCCCTTAATTTTTTTTAGTAGATTAATAAACTCTTTAGTACCATGATTCTGGTTAAACTCATAATCCACATAAGTGTCCCCTTCTGCTTTGGCCTTTCCAAATTTGTTGCCTTGATGTAATAGCAGAATGCCTTAATCCTGTGGCAATGATTTTCAAACTGATCATGAAAATGGTTGACAGTGTCAGACAATTTAGGAGATACAGGAACAAAAACATTTGCTTGTAAAGGTTTTACCTTCCATATCAGAATGGAAGTAGTCTTTTGTCTTCACTTTTTTAGCATTTTTATTTTATCCTTCTATTGCTGTCATGCATTTGCTTCTCCCTTGGAATTAAAAGAAACCTACCCATGAACATAACTGTTTCCTAAAGTGCATTGTCCTCCCAGTCTCGTTATTTACCCTGCAATATTGCTTTTTAGTTCTCACTGGTTGGCTGTGAGAAACTTCAGTTATCTCCAGGGCAGTAAATAAACAAAGCCAGTTCAGTGTGAAAACTCTCTGCTTCTCTGAGTGGTAAAAAAAAAAATAAAATTCAGGGGCAGGGGGAGATGCAAATATTTTTTGCAACAGCTGCCAGCAAACAGCTGGGTTTGCAATGTAATGTTCCACTGCAGATCTCAAATTATTTTTGTGTCACTGTGTGGTTCTACACCATGGTTTTATATTACAGGTTTTCATCTCTGTTTTCAGTTTCAAGAGATTTTGATTCTGAGTGTCAGAGGAGTCCTGCTCTTGGAGAGGGGCTGTCCTGCAGTTGTGTCTGATGGAAGAGCAGTGATTTGCCCATGGATGTAACATGTAAGGTGTCTTTGCCACTCTTCCTCAGAAAAGTGACAAAGACACCTTGCAACTCCAAGCCTACTACACATGACTGTGCTGAATCCTTTGCTATCATTAAAGCAGGTGGCAGGTTGTGCCAGGTGCCATAGATTGACTTGGGATTCTGCACATCCTGAGTGCTGCCTGGGAGGATTGGGGTTTTTTTTCTGAAATAAACATTTCAAAACCCAAAAAACATTTCTACCTTTTCTTAACGTGGCTCTGGTTATCACAATAAATAACCAGTTTTGGAGTTCTTAGCAAGAAAGATTCTTCAGTTAATAAATTAAAAGTCAGCTGAGTGTCAACACCATGAAAGTTAAAAACAGTAGATGAAAATGAAATTTCCTATAAAAATAGTAATGTTTCTAGGAAAACTGCTCTTCTTGTTGACTTTGTTATTTGAAATACTTCTTTCTGAGAGTATGTAAGCACCTCCCTGTCTCCTCTCTCTCTGTTTCATGCTTGACTCATCTATGAAATATATTTAGAGTTTAAACCTAGGGAAAAAAAAAAGGAAAAAAAAAGGTTAAAAATTAGGAAAGAAGCAGATGGAAAGAGGAAACTCTCTACTTGAAGATCTTATCCTCCTGGTGAAGGATTTCAGGTGCTGACTCCTCTCTGCAACATCCCACTACAGCCAACATCAGTGTGAAACCCCTTGCCCTAGCACACAGAGAAACAGAAGGGAAAGTTTAGCTGCAGGAAAAGTTGTGCTCTAATCAGCTGACTTCAGATTCCCAGGGTTTATTTAGGGTTGATTTTTATTTTTTTGTATGTAATTATGTTCAAAGTAAGTCACAGAAATCTGAGTAGAGAGGTTGCTTGCATCAAAATCACATAAGTGCCTAGTGGCTATCTTGATCTCCTGTGATTAAATGAAAGGAAAGCCAAACAAACAACCAGCAGACATCTTGGCTTTGTTTGTGTGAAGAAGAGATAACAAATCTTAGACAAATATATTGCCTATTATTACCAATAATGAAGGGTGTCATATTATACACTAAACAGACTTAGTGCTGATTTAAAATCCAATATTCTTAAGAAATTCTGCTCCAGTGACTATGGTGACAGCTGAATGTAAATTACTCATTTATGGATGGTGTGTATAAAGAAAATGGACAACAACTATATCTCTGATTTTATAGTTATAGGTGAATGAAAGAAAAAGAGAAAACAGTTTGTAGCTTTCTTATTGTGTCAAGTCATCTGTGTATTTGATATGATAAAAGGCAGATAAGAACAGCACACCTTTGTGTTTGCATTGTTTGAACATGAGGTCTGAGTGCTATTTGAGACTTAAAATCACCACAGAATCATAGAATACTCTGAGCTGGAAGTAACCCACAAGGATCATCAAACCCAGCTTCTGGATCTGTAAGGGCCAACCCCTTCTCGTCTGTCGTGATGGTAGAAACAATATTTACCCTGTGCCAGTCCTCAGGAACCTCCCCAGCTGCCATGACCTTGCAAAGATAAAGGACAGTGGCCTTGCAATATCATTAGCCAGCTTCCTCAGCACTGTTCAGCAGCATGCCCACTTTTTCTCTTGTCTCTCTTCTGCTGCTAAGGTACCAGTAGAAACCCTTCTTGTTGCCCGACATGTTCTTCACCAGATTGAACTCCAGGTGAGCTTGAAACTCCTTATCCCATCCCTGCATGTTCAGACAGTGTCCTGGATTCCTCCTTAGCAACATGATTCTCCTTCTGCCTTCTGTAGGCTTCCTTTTCAATGTCCAAATTTTGTCATGGGCTCCTTTTTCATCCTTGCTGGCATCCTGCCACCTTTGCCAGACTTCCTGTAGAACCACATGGACTTTTGCTGAGCTCAGAGGAGGTAATCCCTGAAAATCAAACTGGTTTCCTCTATCCCTAAGATTCTGCTAAGCAGGGTCACAAATGAGTTTAAATTCTCTCTTCAGAGTCATGGTCCTTTCTTTTTTCTTGCTTTGCTCCCTTCTTCTGGGATTCTTAGCTCTGCCATTACAATGTCACTGTAGCCTACCTCTAGTCTTTGTTTTGAAAAGCAAAACCCACTAGTAAGTAAAATGCCTCATAGTGTGATAAGGATACTGGAAGGCAATTTCTTGTCACAAAAATAATCTTTGTGGTTGTGACCATTCCTTTGTCAAAATGTTGCACAAATCAGCATTTTTGAGGCTATGCTTGTAAAAGGAAAAACATTACACTAAAAGCTGGCTGGTGGGTGTTTTGCTTAGCCAGAGACAAGATAATGACTAACATTTCAAACAGATATGAAATACTGCTTTTCATTTTTCTGCTGAGTAGTTAGTTCATCCCAACGAGTGCTATGAAGCCATCAAAAGGCTCTTAGAAGTCATGTAGCAGTGCTTGAACCAGAGTAGAAATTTCAACAATCTTGTTGGTAAACTCTTATATCATGGAGTGAAACTACATCTGATAGTTACATTAAGAAAGATATACAAGGCTGTCATTCTTTTTTACTTTTTTTCCTACTCAGTATATAAATAAAATATGGAAGCATGAATAGGATGTTGGAGACAAATAATGTTGGAGACAAAAGGAGACATTAGTTTAAAAGCAGTCCTTGAGGCCATTAGCATTAATAGCCTGATTGAAATATTTGGCTTAGGGTGCCCAAAAGCCTCTAATTTCTGGGAGCTGAAAGAGTCTTCCAAAAGATTTGTGATTTTTTAACTTGTACTGTCCCTTTTGTTTTGGCCACTGTAGGGAACAAGATAACAATCTAGGAGGACCTTTGGTATGGCACAGTTGGACTATTACATTAATGTTTGGTGTTGCAAGCAGACCTTTTCTAACAGACCATCAAGTCCTCCAAATACTGGCAGAACCACTAATAACAGGGCAAAAGTGTTCTTCAGTGTGTAATTCTCACCAGCACTCCAACAGCAGAGTACTGAATAGTGCTATTGTAAAAAAGAGTCTAACTGTAAAATCTTCACTAGGAACTGTGGCTCTGTCCCACGTGCTTCTCTCCCCTCCTCTCCCTGGAGTAATTGGAAAGAAAACATTGCAAATGATACGTGAGAAGTGCTCCTGGCACAGTCACCAGCTGTGGCTGAAGTGATGAGATATTGTGAAATCCAAATACATGTTTTATTATAAGGAAAAACTTTGTTCAACTATTATGCAGTGCTGAGGAATCCACACTTCATTTGCAGGGGAAGAAAATGTTCTATTTCAATTCCTTGAAGAGAGGTTACCCACTTCTTGTGGGCAATCACTGCAGAGTTACAGCTTGCTTCTAGGTTCCAGCTATGTAAAAAATGTTGCCCATATCAAATTTGCTGACTGCTGCACTACATGGGCAAATGTTCTCTACAAGGACGAGAATTCTGAGGAACAGTTAAGGATCTCTGGATCTCCTTCTCTAATTACCCAAGACTTGTTATATCTGAACATTCTGTTACTGCAAACATGCATCAAAAAAGTGGTAAATCTCTTTAGTAAGGGCATTGTTGTGAGAAATGTGTAGTTGCCATAAACTACCTATTGTCATTTTCCTTGGAGTAGAAATTGAGAGTTGAGCAGTTCCTTTTCCAGGGCCTGAGCTGTCCAGACTAATAGCTGAGTCTAACTCTTGTCTTTCTATTAGGTAACCTGTATCCAAAGAGGTTACAGAAGTATAACTTTTCCCACAAGGAAAGTAAAATATGCAGAACTAGTACACAGTATTAAAGTACAGTGTAATGGATCTATGGTACTTTTCCAAATGGCTCAGTTATGGATTGGCTTTGTCTCACTTACCATTGATTACTTCTGGACTGTTTAAACCAGAGCAAACTCCTAGTGTAACTCAACCCAGCCTGAGATTGCTTTCTGGGACAGCATTGAGTTTACCTCTAGAGCTGCCTTACTCTGTTCATTGACCATGGGATGATCTGGAAATGGGATCTATCCAATTGGTGTTAAAGTTAATCATCAGCATATGACAAAGTTGTTAAAACTTATACCTCATATCTCCTGAAAATAGGTACTTTTTTCTGGGGAGCAACCAGCTTGAACAGGAAATGCAGATGTCAAAAAACTGAGAAAGAAATTAAAGAAATTAAGCCATGATTTGCCACTGACTGTAGTGGGGTCAAAACTGTGCCTCTGATGTGCAAATTATGCCAAAATCTACATTTAGTCTTTTTCACCTGGAACATGATATAAAGGATGTTGATTAAGCAACAATTCTATAACAAATATTCAGACTGGACAGCTGTATATGAGTGATACCAGAAGTTACTCAAATTACTGTGATGGACTCTGCTGTGGCTGTGTTGGGAATGTTTGTGGATAGTCTCTGATGAAGTCACCAGCAGGTTTGGAAAGGTAGCTGGTAAAAGCAGTGCTGCATTCCCACTGAATTCACACCTCCTGAGCTCAGACAGACCTCATGTCATTCCTCTACTGCACTGAATTATTGATGACCTTCAGCCATAAGCTTCACACAGACATGCTCATTTTGATCTCCCCCTATATAATTTGCTAGGCAGTGTGTTATTAAAAGAAAAAGGGATAAAATTTATATTTTTCCTCTATCCTCAGATGAATCTCAGCCCAAAACTCAGAGGCTCTGTCCCCTTTGTCACACATCTCTTTTGACCCATATCCTTTCTCCAGACACCATATTTCAATTTCTACAGTCTCCATTGGGCTTCAAACTTGTGAACGTTTTGTTGCCTATATATCTAATCTAATGCCTATGTTGTGTCATGTTTAACAATTCATCCCTTGAAGATCACTGGGCTACATTTCTCACTGTGCAGAGGCTGGAAAAGGTTCTCTTGAAAAAAGGAAGTACCAGAAGGAGGCAACTAGGAGTGAAAAGACCTTGCTACACCTGGGATCTTGGGGAAGATTTCATATGCCTTCAAACTTTAGAGTTCAAGTCCATTGACACAGACCAGTCTAATAAGCTTTTGTATTTTTTCTGTTTCTCTGTAAACTGACAGCAGTTTTCACTCTAAAGATATACAAAGATAGCAGTGAAAAAAACTTCTATTTTTCAGTCAGATCAACTCCAATAGGTAAATATTTGACATCTATTATAATAAAATTAAATATAGCTGAATTTTCAGAGGCAAAAGGAATATGCTATTATTGAATGTAGCTTATAACCCTTAGTTTTGCAAACATTTTTGTTTGTAATTATGATAAACATTGTTAAATTCATAATTAGTCCATTTTATCCTAGGGGAAAATAAAAGATAGAACAATATATGTATTTAAGTGTGGCTGGTTTAAATGAAAATTTTTTTCTTCTTAGTTCCTTACTTCTAATGTTTATATCCCCAGGACAGGACAGCTCAAGATGCAATCTGTGGTACTTGCAAGAGTCAATGAATATAAAAGCCTATTATTTTAAGGGGCTCTTCAGGGTTTTAACACTCTTAACTAGCCTCTCAGGGCTAACATTTAACACGTGTGCCCTGTACAAGCCTTTAATTTACCACGTGCCATCAATTTCATATAGTCCAATACATGGCTGTCAACCAGGTGCAGCTCTGCCTGCTCCCTAAGAGTTCAAGTGCTCTAGTGCAGCCCATGATGGCTTAAGTGTGCTGAATAGCTGGCTGCTCTCCTGCTTTGTTATGGTTACATGCTGAGACCAAAGCTGGTAATGCCTGAAAATGATTTCTCACAATTTTCACTCCCTCTTTCCTTGGACATGCAAAACAATGCTGACACAAAAGCTAGCAGTCCTGCATGCTGAAAAGAACATGTGGCTGCCATTATTATTGTTAATATTATTGTTATTGTCATTGTTATTGTTATTATTGTTGTTATTGTTATGTGGAGTCCAACATATTACTGAAATCTCCTCATCTAAAATCCCACCTTTAAAATTTGTTGAGCATAAGAAATCTGGACTCTATGGATTGGGCTTTTTGAAAATTATTGCATTGGAGAATATTTTCATGATAAGCAGATAGCAGAAGTCTAGAGCAGCCACCACATTAGGATGACAAATGAGCAGTAGCACAAGCTTGTTTAAGTTGTGAGAAGAAAATATGCCTGAAAGTGTCCATGCTCTTGTATTTGGCATCCTTAAAGAAAGCGAACAAGTTTTGGGGTGTTTGTGTCCTAAAAATGTTTTGTGTAATAATATTCAGCTTCTTCATTCTCTAATGAAAAATTGGGAATTAAATTGGCTGAAGTTGAAGAGGGAGGAAAACCACAACTGGCAGAGATTATAGACTTAATTAGCTTTTCTTTGAGTGAATAGTGAAAACATGGAGGCTTTATAAAGAGAAAAATAACTAGCCAAGGCATTAACATTTTTTAGACAAGAGAGTGATAGAGAAAAGAACAGCTGGTCTTCACCTCTGTTATGTTTTCAAGGGCACTTTGAAATCCTGTTAGTGTTGTATATATCTTAAGTTGCCTTTTATGATCCTCTTGGTGTTGTACAGACATCTTATACAGTTTATTTTTGGGAAACATTCCATGTTAGTTTACATAAAGCACACCCTGATTACTGTTGTATTCACTAGTTGTTTATATATAAAATTGCCTCTGAGCCTTAGTGGTTTGATTTGGGTATTTAATTGCTTTGATTTGTTTATTGTATATGATGAACTAGTGTTTATTGGTTTAAACTCAACCAGGGTGCACTTTATGAAAATGCTGGTTTAATTTCTAAAATACAAAGAGATTTAATTTGTTTTAGATGCTAAGATGGCATACAGTGAGTTGGTACATATGGGTGCTGTTCTTTCTGAGACACTGCATGACTCAGTGGACTCCTAAGGTCTCTTCTGAAGCCATTTAAAGAATTACCAGGGGATTTCTTGCTTGAGTCTACTTGGCCCAAGTAGAACTATATATTGTATATGATGAAATCATTTAAATATTTTAAGTGGCTAAATAGAGCACATTTGGATTGGTTGAGAAGAGTTGTCAGTTCCTGCTGAGTCAAACAGATAACTTTGTCAAAGGCGAAATGGTCAAAGAAAACAAGTTATGAGAAAAAATATAATGAAACTTTCCTGGCTAACCTTTTTGGCCTTTTTTAAAGTTTTGAATCATATTTTTTCTTTTTATAGCTCTAAAAAGTAAAAGGATCTATCCAAAATGTGATGAAAATATTAATTCTAATACTGATATTGTAGGTCAAATAATGTAGGGTTACATATAAATGGAGCTCCTTTCAACCAAGAAGCATTCAATTTGGTTTGATCAAAATTGGCTTTCTCTAATCGATAGGTGACTTCAAAGCTATTTAATATAAAATCAACTTTCTTTATAATTGTCAGTCTTTGGCTTACTTTTTAGAGGGAACTCTGCAAGTGCCCTTTAAGTCATTGATGACCACCCCAATCTTAGGGGTAACATGAATGCTGTATTGCAATCCCTAATATGGGATATATTCTACCTTTAAAAGTAGAATTTCACCCAGTGTGCTACGAAGTAGCACGTGTGATGTCATATCACTGTGATCAAACCTGATTTTTTAAAAAGCAAAAAGGGATTGGACAAAGTAGAAATTAGTGAGATAATAAAACTGCATTTAGCCTGCAATTGCTGTATATTTTCACTGCACTTTTGTTTAGCTAGTATGAAATATGGGTCTGTACATAGTACCAAAAGTCTTGACCACAGATGTATTGTTTCACAAATAAAGGCTTGTACGTGGAGGGAAATGTATTGTGCTGAAACTGATGTGAAGCTCATATACATAATTTATTTTCCTGACTTGATGTGTAATTCAGATGTTGGATCATTGGGGCTTTTTTCCCAGAAATCACTGGTGGGAACTAAAAGTGGATTGAGGACATGCTAGCAGCTTTATAATGTTTGATAGAAATGTAAGTTTGTCAAGTCTTCTCATACAAAATGTGATTCACCTTTTTTGCCTGAAACAGCTGTTTTTCCAGAAAAAAAAAATATAGTGTTTTTGTCCCAGGAAAAGCATATTGTGTTAATTTTTCTTCAAAGTTGTTCACATTGTGTTTAGGAAAACTTGATGTACAGCTGCTTACCCTGGAAAAGAGGGTGGAGAAGGTCTCTGTGTACATTTCTGGTTAAATGAAGATTTCTCAGAATGCTCTTTCTTCAAATGACAGATCTATAAATAATGGCTGACCATGAAAATGCTGAATTGTTACAACAGTGATATTTTTGTAGAGTCCTTCTGGCTTCTGTTTCACTTAAAACATTCATATCCTCTAAAAATCACAAAAGGAAAAAACCATAATTTATGAGAAAGCAAAAAATCATTGGCCAATTCATATTAGGAATATGAGATAAAAGAAAATTATGTGGTATAACATTAACTATTGATTGAACACTTTTCTAACACAGTTGTCTTCCTTTGGACTCATCCTGTAGAAGAGTTGCAATGAAGCTGAAATGTTAATTCTTCCTCATGACAGCTCAAGGGTAGCTAAGTGTTAGCTTTATAGGTGGACACAAGCAAATTATGTTGATTGCATGAGTTGAATTTGGGTTCCTTATTATGCATATTTATTTTTAATTGAGTTTGTTTAGCAGAAAAATGAAGGAAGCGTTCATTCCAGAATGTTGAATGAAATTCCATTATGTACTGGGATATATTGTGAAGACTTGTTACCTGTACATCTCCTCCTGGTGTGTGCTAGAAGGAGATCTCCTTTTAGGTAGGACAGACTGGAATGGTAAGAGACTGCAAGAATGCAGTAACTTTTAGCACTTTACAGTCTTTCTCATGGCTTTAGGAGGAGGTATTCTTTAGAAAAGAGCTCATCTGAGGGCCCTCTGAGATTTAAAGTGCAAAGTACATTTCCTACCCCAGTGACTGTAGTTCTTCACAATTCCCCAGGGATTTGCCTGATTTGTATTTCCTTCATACTCAGGAATAATAAAAAGGAATAAATCATTATGTGCTATTTATTATTCATTACAAGTATTTTAACACTGATGAGATAATCAGGGAGTTAGGCTGAGAACTTTGCACCTTTGAAAATCTAATCAATAGAATGCCTAGGGAAAGAAGACAGCTATTTGAAAACTACTTTAGAATAGCTCATTTTTTACAGCAACGTTTTGAAGCCATTGTTAAAGTCTGTCACCACCTTATGATTATCTTTTATATTTGCAAGATTTCTTTTAGTTTAGACTTGTAGTTGGGGTGTTTTGCACAAAAACCCCATCTTGAACTGGACAAATTAACTGGTCCACTACTGGGTGCAGCAACACAGAATGTGTGAGGCATCTAGGTATTTAAAAACAAAGAGGATGTTTAAGTTTGGCAACAGAGAACAACTGAATCCACTTAATTATACAGAAAAAAATATTGCTAAAATGTTCCTTGGAAAAGAAATGGAGGTTGAAGGCTCTAGACTAAAAGTCTTATGAGGAGCAGCTGAGGGAGCTGGGGATGTTTAGCCCGGAGAGAAGAAGGCTGAAGGGAGACCTTATCGCCCTCTACAAGCCCCTGAAAGGATGTTGTAACCAGGTGGGGATCAGCTTTTCTCCCAGCTAACAGGAGATAAAACAAGAAGCAATGGCCCCACATTGTGCTAGGGGAGGTTTAGAGTTAACACCAGGAACAATTTCTTTACTGAGACAAAGCTTTGGAAAAAGCTTCCCAGAGAAGTGGTGGAGTCACCATCCCTGGAGGTATTAAGAAAACATGGGCATGTGGCACTTGGGAATAGGGTTTAGTGAGGAACATGTCAGTGCTAGTTAATGGCTTGATCAGTGATTTTAGAGGTTTTTCTCAGCCTTAATGATTCTATGTTTTTGTGACATATTGGTATTAGTTGCTCCACTTTGGTGTAGGGACTCTGACCCCCACTCCTGAATAGGCAAAGCTATTTCCTATCAGCTACCATTACGTGGACATTCCTCTTGGCCACATCCACCTCCTCAGGACTTCCTACTAAGTGGGCCAGATTTATCCCAGGTTAGTGTCTTCATTTTCCTGGGTCCTGTACTCAGTTTCCTTTTTTCCAAGTTCTGCCTGAGAAGTCATACCTCCTGATTTAGGATTGCAAATCCATCAAGCCACAGGGTGCCATTCATACCAGCACTCTGGCATTGCACTTGCAAGTAATTCTTACCCTGAACTTTGTCAGGAAGGCCCATTTCACTTTTGAAATACCAGAAAATGCTATCAGATATAATCAAGAATAAAATACTTGACATATACAAGCCTTTTAAATCTGCTAAAAATTTTCTTGTTATGGGCTCTGTCATTGCTAAACATAGGAAAATTGTCTTGTGTGATGGAGCAGTTTAGAATGAAGCAAAAATTTCTCTATTCTGGGCATCATCATCCAAAATACCTGGCCTTGACCATCATGGAAGCTGGAATTTCAAGGGAAAATGGCCACAAGATGTTGTGGCTAGTTTATGCTTCTGGAGTGCTGTGGTCATTTCCAGGTAATCTGGGTACCATTTTATCCCTCAGAGATGGAAGAAATTGGATGGAATTAATTTTGCCTCAGAAATTAAAAACTCCCTTTACAAGCCCTGAACTTGTTGTTGACTCTGCTGGGTCTTGCATTTAGACAGCTACCATACCAATTTATCTGATATTTTTCAGTCAATTTGGCAGTCATGTTTTGAGTGCTGGTAAAATAAAGATAACTCTGTCTCATACTGTGCAAGTGCTGCAGGATTCCTCAGAACAATCACAACCCAGATTATTTTTATAGTGTGGTTTTTATAGTGATATGCTTCACCATTCTACAAGGCTGAGTAAACATCCACTCATGCTAGACAATGTTTTTCTGTTTGTTTATGTCAATTAAAGAGCTTGAATATACAGACAGGGAATCCTACATTGCTTTCCTTAAACCAATAGAATATGAAATCAGCTGGGCTCAATGCCGAGGAGCTGATTTCTGGTGATAAACTGAAGAAAAATAAAATCTGCTCCATATGGTTCAATTGTAAACTTTGAAACTACAAACAAAAACTGTGCTGTGTGACTAAATATTGCAGTACAAAAGCAGCCATAATGTGCTATCCCTTAAGGCATACCCAGAGTCAGCCTGGCCACTTTCAAATGTACTCTTGAATTAAAAGGGAGTGTGGGAGACCAGGTGATGCTTGGTGTGTGTATTGCTGGGGGAAGGGTGTGGTGGTTCAGGTTTCTGAGCCCAGGTCATGAGCTGGGACATACCTTGCATCTGGAAACAGCTGCCCCTGCCTTTCTGCAGGAGCTAACCTGCAGAACTCACACAAAGGTAACCAAACTCATGTCAGGAATGAAACTCCCTCTATTTCTATCTACTGCATGATTGCATTGTATGCTTTTATTCTCAAAGGGCATGCAAATGGAGCAAGGCTAAATGTATGATTCTTTAACTTCCTGAAATCCTGCATAATTTCTACATACCATAAATCCTATGTATGTCTATTTGTTTCCAAGGAGGGTGAGCAAGAAGGCAGGTTGAGGTGTTCAGCAGACACAAAGACACATAAATGATCCCCACATGCACTAACCAACCATTTCCAGACTTGCTCCAAGCCAGTGCCTGATCTTGTCTTAGAAAGGCAAAAAGTAAATAGGAGTTTGAAGAGGTCCCTGGTCTATCAAAGGGAATGTGTTTTGTTCAAACCTGCCAACCAAGGCCTGGTTTAGAACACACTGCTGATAGATCTCTGAGCATCTGCTGCTCAAATACAGCATTTTTGGATTACACATCACAGCAGAAACCAGATACCCCCATGAGAAAGTTTTGAATGTTTCACCTGACTTTTAGAAGATTTTGATAGGAGCACATTCAGAACACTTTGGTGCAGAAACACAAAAACGTTCCTGAAGCTCAGATAGTTTAGCTGTGTCACAGATTGGAGGGGATTAAACCACTTTTCTCTGCACCATGTTCAATGGTCTCTTGGGTTTAGAATTGTGGAAGAAAAAAAGGGAAACACTTTGCCATTCTGAATTAACAGCAGACCCTGTAAACAGTCTTGCTAAAGGAAGGAGCAGCATGCAACCTTTTTGCAATGTTTGAAAGAAATTATGGGAAAGAGGCCAAAAAAACATTACCCCCAGCTTCAAACTGTAAAAGTGTTTAAAGTTGTTTAAGGACCCCATGCACTCTCCTTGTGCTGTAAAACCAGAACCTTCAGGGAACAGAACATAAGGAACTGGAAAGAAAGAACTGAAGATTTATTGGTGTTTTCAGCATAAACACTCATCAGTCCCATTTGCAGAAAAGGAAACAAGCTTGCTTTTCTCTTTCAGCTAAATGGAGGTTTTCTAAACTGTCTCCTTGCTATGTAAGTACGAAATAACACACTCAAGGAAAACTATATCATATTACTAACTGCAATATGTATAGACAAATTTTTTTTAAACTAAAAACAAATAGAAAGTGCCCCACTGTTTGATTTCAACAGGACAGCCATGCCTTTGGGTTTAGATCAGAAAGTGCTCCCAACTCTATTGTTGCAGGCATGCCTGAAGCATCAGAAAATGAAAGCTTCCAATTTTTAATAGAAATTCTCAATAAGGCAGAGATTTTTAAAAAATTTATTTATTTTGCTTTTGTTTTGATCATTCCAATAGCCATGTAACGTTTGGAGGTGGCCTGGGGTAAAGCTGTAGCTGAACAGACTTTGCTATTGGTTTCCAAAATGTAACAAAACTTCAGTTCTCTTCTGAAAGGGGATGTGTGTGCTGACTGCCTTGTTCAGGGTTAGGAGTTGAGCTTTCCTGGTCCCCTTGAGCCTCATTTGACATCTGTTTCTGCTTACTTATCCAACAAGAAGCAAAGGTACTTGGCAGCACTGAAAAAGGGAGGAGGAGGAGAAGGTAAACGAACCAGGACAAACTGAAAAATACAAAGAATCTGAAAGCTTTAATAGAAAGTGCAGCTATTTCTAGTAATCCTGGGAAAGGTACCAACAATAAAGTTTCCTCTTTAGAAAGTCCTGTAAAACTGAATCAGAGTGCAGAACACATGAGCAAAGTTCAGACCCAAACCTGACAAAGGGATGGCCACAGCAGCACTCATGGCTGGCTTCCCCTGTGGGGGTGGCCAGCAGCCAGTCTGCAGTGCCACTGCCAGAAGCATTTAACACAGTTATTCACAAGGCTATAGATGCAGGAGTAGGTGGAGGTTTCTTTTTGAGTGAACAGAGAGGGGGAATTGTGGGAATCCATAAAATTAGAGGATTTTGGGAAAGCTGCAAAAGGCAGGCCTCAGATACAGCAGAATTATGAGTAGAGCTAAAGCAAAAGTCATGAGACAAGTCAGCAGAAAAATTATTTAAACTGTAGAAAAAGCAAGGGCAAATAGAACAATAGCCTATGTATTAATGCTTGTCTCAATAGCTCTCTAAGCTGCAAAAAATTTATCTAGCAAGATATTAGGAAGGTTAAAGCTTAATAATGAACCTCTGTGCATTGTGTTTTAAGGCTTACAAGTAGGTATTGTATTCCAAATAAGCAAGCATTGTTTTAACCAAAGGTACATGTGCTTATGGTGATTGGATAGAACTACTGTCAATATGCTTTTGCTTGTGTGATTGGTCAAGAAGCTTATAAAGTATGTTGTAACATTAAGTTTTTTGGCCTGCTGCCTGGATTGTGAGCTGTTAACATCTTCCCATTGTCATAATAATGTAATGAGACAGATGCTGAAAAATAAACAGCTCAAAGCACTTTCCCTGCAGCCCCGTCTCGTTCGTAGTCTGTAAAAAGCCCCCTTGCCAGCGTCAGAGTAGCAGCCTTTGGATGGTGAAATGGATACAGAAAGATCTGATGGTGTCTTCTGTCCACCCTTAGTGTTAAGGTCTTGCTGACTGTGCCCTTCCCTCTCTGTTCTGTTGGGTCTCACTCCACTCTCACTCCTATCTATGTAGGACATCCAAGTTGCTCCTGGATTTCAGAAGACCTTTGTTCAGTTTACCTCCCAAAGCAGGTTTTGCCTTCTTGAATGTAAGACTGCCATCCTTGGCCCTGAAACCTGTTTGTTCCCCAAATTTAAATGCCTTTAATTTAAACTTCCACTTTTGAAATTCACCCATAAGGTGATTTCTATCCTTAAAGCATCAGCCTTCCTGATTGCAGTGCATAATTGAAACATAAAGCACACATAGATGTCTGTCCTGAGAAGTTTTAATCACACAGAACTGAGGGGCATGCATTTCTCTGAGCTGGTTTCTTCATCACTCTGAAACATTCTTTGGTTGGAGTCTGGTCCTCTGGCATTGCTTTTCTGCCCCATGGTATGTTCTGTCTCTTCCCTTGCTTCAGACTTTTCATCCCTCATAAGCAATTTCTGCTTTCTCTGAACCCTGCAGTTGCAGATGGATAAGAAAAAGAGCTCCTTTCATTCTTCCCATTTCAAGTATTCAAATAGAAGCATTGAAGTTAAGTACTATTCACTGCACTTTGATTATACACATGCAGGAGCAACTACATGCTGGTCACCACAATTTCTAGACTGTAAATACAGACATTCTCCAGAGCCTTGATCTTTGTTATGTTCCATTATGTGAAAAACTACTTCTGTGCTCATGACTCACTGAAACAGCCATGTGTTTCTACAGTGCTTCTGTAAACAAGGCCCACAACATCTGTCAGATTATGTATTAATTCATTACAATTAGGAGTATTTTGAACTGACCTCCTATAAATCCTTATGGCAACAATCTTCCTTGAAAAAATCAAGTTGACTTGAAAAGCCCTCGCTAAAAACACTCCACCAAAACTCATGAAAAAATAATTATCCTTTTTCATTTACTTGGAAACTTTCATAAAGAACATGAGAGTTAAATGCTAACACCTGAATTACAAATGACCTGATCAATGCACTCAGACTGCTATTGCATATTGCAACATATTCTTTTCCTAGAAAAATAGCAGTACAGTCTTCTGAGCAGCACACGATGCAAGTGGAGAAGCAATTTAGGTTAGTCAATAACTTCCATCTGTTCTGAAGCAGTGAGCATGAGAAGAATTTCTTTATTCTGGCATTTATTCATGGCAACGCCTCCTCAGTTTTATTTGTGCCAAGGTATGCCATTAGTGTATTCTGCAACTATTGCTTGTCCTGTACATTTTTCTGAGTGACAGCCATACAAAGAGGTGGACTATTAAATGGGATGCTCTATCAATTCTTGTAAGATGTGTTTATTTCTTTTCTGAGACCTGACTGAATAACATGAATCTCCTTCAGCTTCCCTATGAGTTCCTTGAAAAGTATATGTTCCCCTGTTTTATCATAATTTTAGAGTTTACTATCTTCAATTAATGTATCTTCATGAGAAAAACATGAAAATACTTTCTTAAAGTGTTTCCTGATCTTTACTCTGTCTTATATTTGAATGAAACTGTTTTTCTCCCTTGATTACTTAAAAACATACACTATTTGTTTTTAAACTTTTATTCAACCAAGGGCTGTAACATACTTGCTGAAAGAGGTTGGGATTTTTAAAACATAGAAATTGTGACCCTTAGGCCAAATGTTTGGAGAAGTACCTATTAATTCAGGGTTCTCAACTTTAATGTGAAATATTTTGGATGCCAATTTTGAGACATCAAATAGTGTCTCAGTCTGAGCTTTCATTGGAGACAATAACCTCAGCAGGTGTTCATTATGTCCAGAAAAATAAGTTTCACTTCACAATGACAAGATGAGGCAAGAGAGGGACATTTTTGAATCCTGCACATTTCAGAGCTCCAGATTTTGTTGCCCAGTTCTGCCCTTGCAGCCTGGAACAAATGAAGAGGTAACAGGTCACAGGACCTAAGAGGTCACATTGTCATGTGAGTGCTTTGAAATGGGCCTTAAGGATTTCATTTTCTTGGCTCCCTTTCTGCCTGAGAAGCTATACACTTTTGGTCATTATAGCTACACAAAAAATTAAGATTTCTGGGCTCTTTTCTCTTTTGCAGAGGGACGAGGCATTTGACCTCCTCAGACAATCCAACCCTTTTGCTATACCACCATCAAGAAGCCCATTTGTCTGATCACAGATGCTGAAATCTTAGTCTCAATTTAGCTATTAGACACAGATTTTTTTCCACATGCAAATGGTACATGTTGTTTGGAATGATCTTAGGGCATTGCTTTCATAGAAACTTCCCAGTTTTTCTGTCTAAATATATAAACACCCAAAATGTATTTCTTTCTTCCCATTTGGTTATTTCGCATATTCTCTGCTTTAAAAAGTGAGATGTAAAGTCTGCTATCTTACGCATGGTGAAGGATTTCAAATAATTTTGCCTATTGCAGGATCCTGCCTGTTCATCCCCACTGGAACTGCATATGAAGAAAACTCCTTATTCCCTGTCAAGTCCATCTAGAGCATTCCTTAGGGCTGCAGCCATCTGGAGGGAGCCATATCAGGTGGCTCCACACATGATGGAACAATCTGGGACGGGGAAGGAAGAAATGTACCTCACTTGTTTTTAGTTTCAATTCCTCTGAGGCTCTAAACTCTGTGTTGAACCTCTTACAGTCACAGCACAAAAACACAAATTAAGCGAAACAAAAATTTAATTAATTGATTACAGGAAGTTCACAAGTTTGGGAAATGACTATATAAACATACAAGAACAATGAGCTTATATGTTGCCCATACAAACACAATGAGCTAAATCATTATCCCAGAGATGTCTCGGGTGACAGGAGCCCTGGGAGTCCCAGGCCAAGGCAGGGTTGTGTCTGGCTCTGGGCTGGCTGCCTTGAGCTGCAGAAGAACAGAGGACTCCGGGCTAAGTCACGAATGTGCAACTACAGTCCCAGGAGGAAGCATCTGCCTCCAGGATTTACCAGGTTGTGACCACAATACAGACACACTTCTTTGTGTCTGGGAAGATTTTTTACCCAGTTTCTTGAAAGAGAACAAAACTATTGAGCTACTCGAGTAATTGTTGCATGCTGCCAACTACCCTTTTATGGAAACAGTTAGGAGAACTGGTTAAAATGTCAATGCTAGAGATATTTTGAACATCCCTGTTTAAGAAGTGAAATTAAGTTTGAAGAATAAATCCTGGCAACCATAAAGTATTTGTTCCTAGATATGACTTGCCCCCAGGGTAATTAGCTTGTGGACTAACCTTGAGTTGTAGACTCCTGAAAGGGTTGGTCTTGCAGATGCAGACCCAAGTCTTACAGATGGTCTTGCATATTCAGAGCAACAGCAAGTAGACAGAGATAGGCTCAGAGCTGGGCTTTTTGTACACAAAAGACTGGGAAATAAACTATACTCAGTCCTTTTAAACTGTTAAGAAGGTAGAAATAAGAGCTGCAGTTCTTAATGGCTGCAAAATGAACATGAGAACTTTTTTACAGAGGTCCTATGTTTGCAGAGAGTCTTTCATGTATCTGAGTATTTGTCTTCCTTCATGACAATGGCATCATTCCTAAATTTTCTGCTTTCCTGTTCTTAAATTTTGTGTCATTCTGTTGTGGGCAGTCTAAAAGCAGATTTTGAAATGTGTCCCTGAATTTGTGCAGATGCACTTAACCACAGAGGAAGTCTCAGTATATTGAAAAAAAAAAGGTGGAAAAGAGTTGTCCAAAATCATATGC
This sequence comes from Agelaius phoeniceus, assembly GCF_051311805.1. Taxonomy (NCBI): domain Eukaryota; kingdom Metazoa; phylum Chordata; class Aves; order Passeriformes; family Icteridae; genus Agelaius; species Agelaius phoeniceus. The sequence goes on along the minus strand of NC_135265.1, from coordinate 142,491,820 downwards.
AACTTACAGCTTTTCTTTTCTATTTTGCAGTTATTCACTGGACAGTTGAAAAGTAAACAAAATCAATTTTTCCACTTTTCCCTCACTCCAGTTTTCTGCTCTTTTCCTTGACTCCTTGTTATTATATTTTGTTGGCTCCAATAGCACTCAAGGTGTACATTTTGTTTAGTATGTGTAAGAGGATTGGCAGGCATGGAGGAACTTTCCCTTCAGCAGCCCATGTAGTGCTCTGCTTTGTAGCTGTAGCCAGACTGGTGTTGAGAACACACAAGTGCTTTAGTTCCTGCTCAGCATTGGTCCCACAGCATCCAGGCTTTCTCCACCCCCATCCCATTCCCAAAGGAGAGTAGGCTCAGTGTGGGCCAAAGGCTGGAAGGAGAAACAGCCATGAGAGCTGAGCCAAACTGACCAAAGGGATATTCCATACCATATGATGTCATGGTCAGCAAGAAAAAAAATCTAAGAGAAAGGAGGAGGTGAGAACATTCATTATTTATGTGATTGTCTTCCAAGACAATCACTATAAGTACTGAAGCCCTACTCCCCAGGAAATGGATGACCGTCTCCTGCTGATGACAAGTAAAAAATAAAACTTTTTCCTTTGTCTTGCTTCTGTGCACAACACTTGCTTTTATTTCTCAAACTGCACTTATCTCAACCCATGAGTTTTTAATCATATTTTATCCACCTGCCCTCCACAGGAGGAGGAGTGAGAATGGCTTGGTGGGTCCTGGTATCCAGCCAAAGCCAACCCACCATTGTGTGATCTAATGGACAAAGATTTTACAATGAATCTTGGGATTTATTTGCAGCTTCCAAGAGATGTTGGATAAGTCACCTATCTCCTGTGCTTCTGTTTCATCTTTACCTTTTATTTGTTTGTGTATTTACTTTAAAAAAACTGTCATCTCCCATTTGAGCAAAGGACTATGATCATATATCTATGGAGCACTTATCCCCATTCAGTGGGGAGGACAAAGCACAGGAGCTCATCATAACAATGAAATGAACTTGTGGCTCAATTGTTGTTGCTGTTCTTTAGGAACCTCCTTGACATATTGAGAGATTAAGTTGCAAGACTGAAAAACTCTGCTAATTCCTTATTTTCTCCAGCCTTCTTTCTTGAAGGGCTCTGCAGCTGTTCAGGGTGTGACATAACACCCATATCTGGTGCATGGTGTTCTCTCACTGCCACTGAAGGGGTAAAACCTGGGACTTATGGCCATATGATAAATAAAAGGTGATGAGGGAAGGATATCTAAAGAAAGCTGTCCAGTGCATTCATAAATATTAAACACTCCCAGTTTTGAGGGTTAGGATTTTCCTTACTTTTTTTTCCCTTGATAACAGCTTTCAGTTCTGGTCAGCCAATGGGATTTGTAACTCTTTTTCATTACAATGGTCTTGCCAACTCATTTCCAGCAGTCAGATGAGTGCAGAATTTATGAATACAGCATGCAAATAAATATTTAAAATAAAACCACAGATAAGTAAAAGCAACGTAAATATTATGAAATAATATTTATGAATATATATTAAATATATATGAAAATATTTTCTTAAATGTTACAAAAATCAGTTACATTTGGCCTATCATGTTAAGTGATATTGTTAGTTCAATAACTGATATTGCTAGTTCAGTTTTCTAGTAAGTACAGTCAAGGGAAAATGCAGGCCTTGGTCTTTCCTACTGAGCAGCCCTACTGAACTACTCCTCTTCAATGTTCAGTTACAAAGGAACTGTTAATTTATTTTATATTTGTGCCTGGAAATAGAAATAGAGCTTGACAGAGAGAAAGGTTTTATGCATGATTTTTTCTGCATCTATCTTCCTGACAATAAATCTACTAAAGTAATTGGAATGAAATGCAAGACATGATAACCAGCAGGGACTGTTGAAATCTCTGCCTTCAATCTTCCCATTAGGGATAAAGATTTAACATAAAGAAGCTTTAACCAATAAGAGCACCAAATTTAATAACAAACCAAACAACTGTGAATATTCTTCTAAAGGAAGAAGCCCTCATTTTCCAAAGTATACACATCCAGTAGATTAATTTGCTCATCACTGTTATTCTCAGACGTGAATTGAATCTATTTATAAGTATCTTAAAGCAAAAAAAATCAAGAGAGAAAATATTTTTCCAGTGAAACTTAGTTTTCCTGCAATAGAATACCCTCTCCCTGAAGACTGCTAGCCTGCTTTACAATTGTCATTGAGAGACAGAGATGGATATATATTCAAATGTTATGATTTTATCAGCTTGTTTTTATTTTTGTGCATGAAATCTGGTGAGAGAAGCTACTCTTTGTTAGCAACACCCTTTTAAGTACCTAACAATCTACTTTAAAGCAGAATAGGGCTATGTGTTTACTGCTGTTTCCCCTGTTCTGCCTGTTTTCAGAATTTTTGATATCCTCATATTCCCCTGGGAGAAAGAAGCCAAGAATCCGTCTGGTTGAAATATAAAGTACATTTTGCACACAATTACCTCCTACAGTTGAATAAAACATCAACTCAGTCTTTTCCCAGTACTCATAAAGCATCATTTCTACTCAGAACATCTTCTGGCACAATCCAGTTTACTAACCAGTCCTATTATGTGTCAGGCCAGATGTTGGCTGTCAAAGTAATCTTCAGCTGAGTACAGATATTCTTGAAAGACTTTGACTGACACATTTATCTCCCTGCCAGTTGGTGAGCCCACCTCAAAAACTAATGAAGAAGCAGGTCCTGATTCATGAACTGGAGAACTTAACATAACTTAAGCATTTAGGATCCATAGTAGGCTTTTTTTCACTTCTGTCCTTTTTCATTTTAGGGTCTGTAGTCTTCCAAGGCACTAAGCATCTCTGTGTATCACAAGTGGAAAAGGTGTTTAAATCTCAGTAACACCCTCAGTGTCTGAATAGAAACTGGTAAAGATGCTCCTCTCCCTGAACATACTGGTATTCTCTTGGGAAAATATAGGTTCAAATATGGCTGGTGGCTGTAGTGAGGGTTGATCCCATATCCCATATCCCATATCCCATATCCCATATCCCGTATCCCATATCCCATATCCCACCATTTTTCATAGCTGAAAAACGCTTTTATGAAATAATCAGGTGCATGAGAGATAATGCCTGTTTGGGTTCCCCAGACCTTTCACAAGATAAGGATAGTCAATCTTTCAATGGTTCAGGATGTCTCAGAATTTCTTTAGTTTCATTTTTGTTGGAAGATTGATGAATTCTTTTCCCCAAAAAACTAAAAAGATTACATAGAAAATTCAACACCTACTTGTATGACCTAGAAATGTGTGAAGAATTTGGCAGAGAATAAGAACAGAAAGTTAAATTGTTTTTCGTATAAGTTTCAGCATGTTTTCCTAGTAATACTTGAGTAAAGCTGTAGGATGAAATCCAGCAAATAGAAAGTATGTTGAGTGGGTTTCAAAACATGACATTATATCTGAAATAATCACACAGTGGCTACTTGTTTGCTGCGCTTACGCAATATTGCAAAATGAAAGGGTAAGTGCTCACACAGTGACAGTGTATGATACACTGTCTTCTTCGATAGCAGACTTTCCTACTAGTCCCTCAGGAATCTGAGTGATTTGTTACTGTAAGGCATTTTTTCCAGTGGCAAATGCTGTTTTCTGGTAGCGTATTACTGAATGGAGCGTGAAGAGACAGCTCATTCCTGCCATTCCCCATGGTCACACAGCGTTCCTGGCAGGGGAGCGATGCACGCTCGCATGAGTGAGGCTGTGGGTGTGAACTGCGTCGAGGAAACCGGGAATCAAAGGCAGGATCCACCCAGCAGTACACCCAGCTACAGACACTGAATTTCCACCTCACTTCCCAGTAAAGTCCTTCTAGGGTTTTTTTGTAGGAAACAAATTTGGAAAATGTGAACCTGAATGACTAGTGCTTCACCCATTCCTTCAACACCAATAATAATAATAGAAATAAAAGTGTATTTATTAAGAGGTGCTTGCAGTAGATGTCATTGGAAGCATGATTCAAATATCAAATTTTAGTAACTCTGCGCTAAGTATTATATAAAATAATGATATAAAATAATGACACTGCCTAAAAATGAAACCTGTTTTATTATGCAATTACTCTCCAAGGGAAGCAAAGAAAGTGTTTGGGGTTTTCATCAATGACCTGGTGAAACATTGCAAGTACCAATCCTGTGCAACAGAGATATAAATGCACTGTATATTTTTCATTTTAAAACTCTGTGCTTGAAGTTCACAGTGTGGCAGCTCACAACAGCTGTTCATAAAAAATCCTTTGACTCAAGGTGAGGAAGAAGCAGCTGCCCTTGGCCTTGGAGTTAGACACAGTAGATTAAATGAGGTTCTTGATCTCTCAGAGTAAGATATTTCAAAACAAGGGTTCTCATTTTTCAATGAGAAGTGCCTTTATTTCCCAGACTATAATTAGACTCCCAGTCTAGGGGGCAATTCCCCTCTTACTTCAGACAGGACATGTGCATCCAAGAATATCAGGTTTACGTCCACGAAGAGGAGAGGCAAGAGTATATCCTGGACACTGCAAAGGTGAGGATGTGGGTGGAAGAGGGGTTTAGGAACCTACTGTGGTTTACACATTTTATTTGGTGATTTTTTTCACTCTTTCTGAAGGTATATAGGTGAAAAAGGTGAAATGAAGCAGCACACAGTGGGACTGGGGGTAAACTGGTGGTGTGATTAAGGGTGGGACAAAGCACAGGAGTATTCCCTGCTGTTGACTCCAAGTCTTTTCAAGTTTTTTCAACATTTCTTCTTTTCCCCAATTATACTGCTTGTTTTCAGTCTTGGGACACCGTGTCTGCCTGCAGGGAAATGTTTTTTATCCTCACGCATCCGGAGAACATAACTTATTGTTCTGTACTGCCAGATAAGAGCACAAGCTGGAGTAACTTCAGTTTTCAGTAGGAACCCCAAAACCTGAACTTGTTACATTTCACTGTAAAATAGAGCACAATATCAGGACTATGGAACTTCTGTGTGACTTCCTTTGTTTGTTTTCCTTTCCTTGTGGTGCCTCATTTTAATGAGTTTGTGTTTTGCTGCTTCTCAGTTTTCGCAGTGCAATATGGGGGATTCTAACACGTTTGGCCCAGCTGAAGAAAATGAAGCTGAGCTCTTCGTCAGCCCAAAGCCAGCAGTTCCTCACATTCTTTAACTGCATAGTCTAACACTTGAGCACCTCTATTTTATGGCCCTAGCCATTACCTGCTTAGCATCCCCAAACTGTCATACTCAACTGTTCCACCTTTAATTTTGCTTCAGTTCTCATTTCTCATTATCTTTAGAAACATGTATTGTTCTCCATGGTAGTGTCTGTATGTGAAGTAAAAGCAGATAATCAAATACACATATGGAAGAAGTGTTGCATGAAAGTATTGGATTGCATTAATCTCTTGGAGACCAAAAGGCTAACAAAAATTGGTAAACAGCCACAGTAGACATACAGAAAACAAGAGCTGTCTAACTTAAACTCACCAATATTTGTCAGCTACCTAAAAATTACAGCAGATTTTTCTTCACTTATCCTCAGCCCATGTGGAATGCTTACAAAAAACAGAGGTCCCATGGACAAATGATATTTAGTCAATAAAAATAACTTTGCAGTCAATTAATTGCAGACATTATCACTTTCAGCTAGGACGTCAAAGCCTACAGCTGTCATTACATCTTTTATATTCTTTGAATTTGCTTCTGTGCCAGTGGATTCATTTCTAGCTTCTGCAGTCCCACACAGCAAATCCCAGCTATCCTGGCACAGTCTCATCCAAGAGTATTCACCTTTAGTTCTTCAGAGATTTCCACCACAGCATCCCCTTGTCCTCATTCTAACAAAAGTTCACTGTAATAAAATCTTGTAACTATAATGCCTGTGAGTTGTTTTCCACATCCAGAGTGGTCATGGTGCGACTCAGGGCTCTGTAGGGGTAAGTAGATGGAGTAGAACACTCTGTTTCAGTTGGAAGGAACCAACAACTATCATCTAGGCCAACTGCCTGACCAATTTATGGTGGACCAAGTTAAAACACTTTATTAAGTGCATTGTCCAAATGTCTCTTAAATACTGACAGACTTGGGACACCAACTGGCTCACTAGGAAGCCTGTTCCAGTATTTATCCATCCTCTTGGAAAATAAATCCTTCCAAGTATCCAGTCTGAGCCTCCTCTGGCTCATATCCATGCTTCCTGTCAGTGGATACCAGGGAGAAGAGCTTAGCACTTTCCCCTCTGCTTTCCCTCCACTTCTGCAATGCAATGAGGATCAGACAAATGCAATTGGTTCCTTTTTAATGACAATAATTACAGAAAAGGATAAGGTACTAGGCTGTCCACATAGTTAAACACTGGACTTCTGTTATATTTTGGCATCCTGAAGTTTCTTTACTTCTTCTGGACTATTTTGCACAAAAAATATAGACCCCAAATTGGCCATGGACCTTTTCAGAGTTATGCAAGCTGATTTGCCTGTGCTAGCTGTTTCATTTTGGAGTGACCCATCTCCATTTCCTTTCCATAAAACAGTCACACCATCAGTTGCATCTATGCATCTTCTATGTACCTATCACCCACATTCAGCCCTCACCCCTCCCTGGAAAAGCATTCCCTCAGATATTTGTTCTGCAGCAGAAATGTGTGTCCTGTACATGTGTGTCAGTGGTTAGAGGGGCTCTGTTGTGCTCCTCTAGTTTTCTGGGATAAAAGGCTGTAAGTCCTAGGGCCAAACCAATGTATTGGGAATAACCATGTAACAGAGCTTCAAACTCTTAAACCCAGGCAATAAGGGATGTTACTGTGAACATCCTCTGGCTCAGTCTTGCACTAATATAGCATAGGCACATTCTTAGTTTTATTAGAATCTTCTGTTAACTTCAGATGAGGATATTTGGTTGGCTTGAGGGCTAGCTGGAGGGAGATGATGAGAGGAAGTGGGTATAGTTGCAACATAATGTTTAGATGTGGTAAACTGAGCTTATTTCACCCCAAGTCCTAACGGAATACAGACGTGCATTTCGTGCATTTGGCAGAATTGTTTCACAGAAATGATACTCAAAAATTCACTCTGTAGATACCATGGGTAACTTACACTGCCTGAATCCAGCTAAGTAAACAAAGAGTTATTGTTTAGTTGAATGACAATGAAACCCATACTTCAAGGTAAACAATTCAACATGATCCACCAAAGGCTGATATTTGCTAGAAAACAACTGCCAGGATTAATCTATAGACCAAAGAATAATCTAATGCAGGCAGCCTTTGTTATATATCACAGGATAGGCATTAGGATATTCTATATTTCATCACTTTAAGTGGTTCCCTTATAAAGCAATTCTTGCAAAGCAAAGCCAAAACCTGGAACATAAGGGCTAAACAGAAGGCATTAAGTACATATTGTCCTTATAGCCACTGGATTTCACTCACAAATTAGAATTGTCATAAAAAGTGAAATTCCTTATTTTTTGGCATGTTCTAATGTTTTTTGGAGTAGGTTTTTCTTCTCTGGATTACTGCTTTTTCTCTTACATATCCTTATTTCATCAGTTACACTGAATGTGATTCCAGTTTTTTTCTCCCATGTTTGTTGGAGCAGTGAACCACGGTAAATGAAGGCACATGGCCAACCATATGGTAACAATAACATGAGTGCTGCAGTAGAGGAAGATCAAGAGTTGCATATACATAAGGTAATATGGAATATATTTATACAGTTTTGAAGAACAGCGCTAGTCTGTTTTCTTCAGTAATATTTATGTTCTTTGGAGTGACAGAATGAGGTCAAATCCAAGATGCACTACAATGAAAGCAGCAGTCAAAAAGAACTTGTCTCTTTCATCTGTTCTAGAATTTGATCTTTCATATAACTTTGTGGAAATTGTAATATATCAAGCACTATTGGAATTTGCTTAGAAAAGATGCAATTTTCTTTTCAGAAAATTGATGTAATTAAAAAAATTATAACAGAATGACTTCTGTTTCAAACAGTAGAGCTAAAATTTACATCCTGTACCACTTCCCATTATTTTCAGAATGCCCTGTTTATTGGAACTATTTCTTACATCAACTGGGATAACTGAAATGCCCAGAAAAGTGGAGTGCAAACACCTAAGCCTAGTTAAAATTATTAATTAAAATTTTCAGCTTAACTATAAAATGGTGTGAAAAGTCATTCATAAAAACCTTATCATCATTTAAACAAATCTAATCTCAGTCAATCACCAGCAGCAGCTCTGAAAGTTGCTCATTTATGCTTAACCATCAATCTCAGTTTAGTTTTTGATCTGCCTAATCTGAAATTGGTTTATTGCTTCTCAGTCATGTTAATAGGTGAACAGGAAAGATGGCCAAAAGTAATAAATGGAATTTATCTTACCAGAATTGGGTGGGATTTCAGTGCTTTAAAATGCTTTTTTGATGAAGTAGAAGCCCCTGAGCTTTCATGAGAAATGGGAGACAGCATTGCTTGAAACTGTACTAACTTCAGTAAAGAAGGAATAGGTTAATTCCTTTTAAATATTTGCTGAGTCTGTTTTAGATACTAAGCTAAAATATAAGTTATGTTCAAACTCAAGTAAACAGAGACTTCTGTTCAAATAATGGGCAGTATTTTTCACTTTCCCATGCCATTATAGCTGTCATTAACAACTTGATTATGTACAAAACTGTTCATCAGAATATATCTTAATGGCGATTACAATATATAATCTCAGATTATCTGATAATAGGTGGGTGTGTATTCATAAAGGTCGGTACCTAATGTTAAATTAGGAGCATTTACCTTTTCCAGAAATTTTACTTTTTGTCCTGGATTTCTTGAGAGATTTATAAGAAAAGAGTCTTTTGAAGTTGGATTACAATGAAGTATTAGTTTAAATACAGATCTATAAATATTCTGTGATGTTCTTAAAGGCCACATTCAGGCTGAACAGCTCTGTGTTACCTGAGCTGTTACAAAACACAGATCTGGATAGCAGAGTCAGCATGAATCTGTAGGGTAAAAAGCTCCTGGAGCCTGGCTTAGTTTCTTTAGGGCTTCAGGTCACTCTGCAGGGTGATCTAGCATGCTATTTGCTTTAAGTATTTCCTTGTGTGAAATATTCTCCTCTCTTCTTTGGTGAGATATTTTACGTCATACCAAGATTTGCAGACTCGTATATTCAGATTTACTTCTTGAGATTGAATGATATCTCTTTTCTTTCTGTTTTTTAAATCCAGGCAAAATTTCCACCATACTGTGGTACCAGTAGAGCTCAGTGAAACCATCATAGCAAAAATAAAAGACTATGGGAATGACTTTTGGATAGTTTAGGGTAACTCATTTCATTCCATGCTTATCACATAAAGTACCATAGTTTCACCAAAATGTTGTCACAGAATCTTAGACAGCAAATAAAGATCAGATACATTCTTATGATTGAGCAAAGATTTGACAGAAGTTTAAAATTGTACAGGATATACATGTAGAGTCTCAAATACAAACTTCCACTCAGTCTGCACCTGTTTCTGTGGGTAAAGCACTGATACTAAACCATAATTTCTATGTGATTGTTCAGGAAGAGAAAATTCTTCTGGACTAACTCTGATTTAAGAAATTAGTTTTCAGTTTACTGGATGGGGATACAATCAGCTGCAACTTAATGTGCTGATTTGGCAGAGCAGCAGAGCCACCATAGCTGGCTGCACATATGTTCTTAGCTCACCTAGACATAAGGTTAAATTGTGCTGTTTTAAGGTAACACATTTATTTTGCTGTTAGGACAGGTGGTAGACATACAAATAATGTTACTCATTAAATTAATGCCTGTTTAAATAGTTCCAATGTTATGTGTAGCAGGAGTTAACCTCAAGAAGAGATTTGATACCAAGGTTGAAGACAGTCCTTGCCTTTGAACATGACACTGAGGCATAGGAGGTATACTTCCCATGAAGGTAAGAAGACTTCCTGGATATGGGAGGGACTGAGAAATAAAAAAGAAAAGCAGTAGAGAAATATTAAGATATCAGGCATGGAAGGTATGACCTTCCTTTCCAAATAGATTTTGCTCCCTTAGTAGAGATGGCCAATAAGTAAATCTTTCCTTTTTTCACTCCCAAATGAAAAGCATGTTTCTTGCAGCTATTTTTTTTCTTTTGCTGCCACAGTGAGTCTTGATACATTGAAAAGAAGTTATTTTATAGGGCTTTTTGCTTGCCAGGTGACCCTGGGGTTATATAAAAATGTCAGCCATGGAGTTTCTGAGGAATACATCTCCTGATTTCAGGCCCATAGATATACATATTACTTCAAGGAAAATTGATGTAGCATTCTGTCTTAATAGACCGGTTCATGAAACACACATGAAACCAAAATTTTCAAAAGTTTTTGTGGTAAGCCTCCTGTATCATGTGCTGTACACAGTATGAGCCATCTCTCAACCTCACTAAGAGACACAATTTTCCACACCAGAGTTGGCAGTGTGACCTCTGTGGGCTGCTTTCAACAGGCTGAAGCTCAAGTTACTGCTCTGTGCTGAAAAAAAAGGTATATTGAAGTTCTAACCTCATGGTCTGCAGTCACCAGACCCCATGTCAGTGTCAAACACTGCACAGACAGACAGCAATACCACTGAACCTATGTGAACTTCCACTGCTGTGACCTCCTGCTAAGTGTGAAAAACACTCTGAAGTTTTCAACCTCTTAAAGAGCTCATCTGTCATTTAGAATAAAAAATATTCCTTGTTTGACTTCTCTCCTGCCACATGAGGGGCTGGGTGATTTTCAGGGACAGCAGCAGCAATAAACTCGTGGGATTTTCCTGGTTTGTGCAGGAGCAGGGCACCTTCGCTTTACAGCAGCAGCTGACAATCTCCAGGAAAAGAGGGCACTCAAGCAGTAGCTGCTTTCTCCTCTCCCATTCCCAGAGAGTGCTGCAAACTGGTGAGAGTGGAGTATCCCTCTGCAGTCCCAAAAGTCGTGACATTCCTCCATTACACAAAATCCATGGCTGGTGACTACACTGCGCACGGCACAGCACAGTGTCCAACTGCAGGGGCTGGGGAAGAAAGGAAGAGCACTGCAATTCACACTCCCTCTGGAACAGGACAATCTGTCTTTCCAAGCTGAAACGTTTTCAGGATGAGGTTTGCAAACTCTGGACACTTTTCAGCTTCAGGAGAATCCTATCAACTAATATTAGAAAGTAATAGTCAACTTTTGAAATTACTTCTATTTGTTAAACAGTCTCTAGTTTGCTGAAACTGTTGAGGTAAATCCTTGTCCTTCTAGGGAAAAAAATTGCACAAATTGCACAAATTTCAGTGTTTTATTTATTTTCAAAGCATTTTATTGATAGTAAAATGCCTTCAAACCACTTTTAGAGAGTAGGTAAGTGATGCCAGTTTCACAGATGGGGTGGTGGGGAAACAAGCTGAGCACAGCTTAGCCTTGGAATGTGCTGTTACAGAGAGGTTTCAAGAGCTAAAGGAACTTCATGAGTCTCCAGCCCTAGCCATGAGTAGTATGAACAAACTGCTGTCAACTCACTAATGTGTGAAATATAGTGGGCTAGATTTTATGAGTTTGGGTTGACTGATTTAAACAGCAGTAGCTGGGAGAACACTTTAATATTAGCTCTTCTGTATAGGATTTAGGTAGTATTCTGCAGGCTGCCCTAGGTAGTCATTGGCTGAATACATAACTATGAAATGAACCTTTTACACACTAAATTCTTGTCATGCTGGCTCATGCAGGAGTCATCGCTTGCTGCTGCACAAAAAAACTGGCGTAAGAAAGTGATGAATCAAGGAGGGGATTTTCCCTTCCCTCCCTAGAAGGCTCTCTGGATTCTGTGGGAGTCTTCCTCTCTGCTTACAGATCATGAACCACTCAGTGCTGCCGGGAAACCACAGAAAGGCAGCAGAGTCATGCAAAACTTTTTTATGCAATCCCAGTGTCTATCCTTTAATGACCCAGTGCAGCAGAAGTCATTCCAAACCACCGGAACTGCTTTTGTATTGCACATGGGGAGGCTCCCAGCTTCAGATCCCCAGAGAATCTGCACATGACTGTAAGAGATACGTCCAATGTACGTGGCACAGAACTTCTCATCATTTGTCCTATGAAGATAAGTTCTTGGAGATAATCTTTTTCTTGTCTCTTGCACATTTTACCCTTAATTTAAACTGAAAAAGAGGCCAGAAATCAAGCTTTCTTCCATTTAAAAAAATATTTTTCCTTTATTTTATGTTTTTCCAAAGAATTTCAAATTTCTCTTCCTAGAAAATAACTTGGCATCTCCTTGTATAAAATAAGTTCTCCTATAGCTACATTGCATGATAAAGGAAAATTAATATGGTAAATCCTGCTTTTATAAGAAAAGCACAGGAACTGTAAAAGTAAAGTCACTTCCAAAGTGCTACACAGAAAGAAGTTGATAATATGGGTAGGGTTGCAAAGCCCTTAATAATTGTCAGAAGACTGGAACATCAAGCTTTTTATGTACATCATCTGTTGTGCATCATGAAAAATGCCAGTCAAAATGCTGATGAAAGATCTGCAGCTGATGGAAATGCAGCCTTGGGGTTTGTGAGTTCCTGCTCAGCCAGAGAGTTTGCTGATGAGGGTGATGTGGTGTCTCACATCACAGTCCTTGGTAAATTTTGCCCTGACTGCCTGGCTCACAATGTTTTCTCTCCTAGACTAGGAAGGGGTGAGTGTCAATAGGGATCTTCCACCACCACAGACAGCAGAGCTTCCCACCCCACACTTTGTACAGGAACAGGAGTGAGGAAGCAGCTTCAGAAACTGTGGGGACACAGTCACAATTGATTTTGTGTTTCAGTCTTACATTACATGCCAGCACAAAGTACTGGACTTCAGATATAAATAACTGCCTTGAGTCATGTTTCACACTGGCTGCAGGCAACACAGTGATGCATCTCACTTTCTACCTGACCTGTGGATGTGTAGGCTACACAAAGACTGACTCAGTCATTAAATCATGTGTGGAATCTACAGCCCCACCATGGGCTCAAAAATACATTCAAGCCACCTGTGAGGGATATATTTAGAGGAAGGAGGGTAGAGATGGCTTTTGGCACAAACTCAAAACCTATCTTTTCAGCTAACATTTGGCTTACTGGATTTCATTGTATGGCTATATTAAGCTTCCCTGTAATGCTTTTTATTTCTCATTTGTAACTTGCAGGGCCTTTCACAAAAGATCATGTGTTCCTCACCTTTTGCAGTTGTATAATTTGGGGGTTATATCAAGGCCAGGGCAATCTGGTTTCCAGCCAAGTCAACTTCTTGAGGCCTGAGCAAAAGTTTATTTTAATAAAATTACATAAATCATGTCAGTCATTCTCTTGCCTGGTTTGGGAATAATTTTCTTGCACTTATGAAATACACTTATGCAGCTTCCGTCAGCTTTGGTTGTTCCTGTAGCAGGGAAGTTTGGCTGGTGGGTTGCCTGTTGCCCTGAATGCAGTCTCTATGCTATTGGTTATTTCACTCTCAATTTCCTATTTGGTGACAGATCAAATAGTCTGCATAAAGGGCAGAAGGAATGGCAGAGACTTACTTTCTTCAGGTAGAAAACAATGTCCCATATGTGACCTCAGCAATACCACTCCATGTGGCACTTTACTAGTTTGCCTTAAAGAACTGGATTGTGTCCAGGCCCTGGTGTGGTGCTAATTATCATAGCTTTTGGCTAAGAATGAACTATAAATCTTTAAACACCAACAAGTCTGATTAGGCTTGATTTTCTTTGGCACTGTTGTGGTACCTCTGAACAGAAAAATGTTTTTGCAGAACAGGTTCAGTACATGTGATACTTCCTTGCACACAACACTTATCACACTCAGGTTTATTGATGCAGGAAGTTAGTTCCCAGTTCTATTCTTTAAAAAATTGAGGTAAGGCCAGATCTTCAATTGATATAAATCAGCATAACACTGTTGTCCTTAGTAATGTTTTCAATAGTTCAGGATACAGATCTTGGATTTCAGTCCTCTAGTCTAGTGATAGAAAAGGTCTATCAGGTCATGCTGTCTATGTCCTTATCTGTGAAAAATTGTTCCCTTGTGTACAGAAATAGGAAGCAGCCCAACATTGTTTTTAAACATTTCATTTCCACAAATGGTGTCTTTACCACTTTCCCTTGGGAGTCTGCTCCATTCAGATGGGGATTTTCCTGGCTCTAAGCTCTACAGTTTTCATTTCATATTCAGATCCATAACTTCTGTACCCAGGTAATAATTTTCCCTCTGGCTATTTACATTCTTCAAATATCTGTAGACCATTATCATGCTCCAGCCTTTTGATTTTTAGACAATTTGCAAATACCTAACTCTTAAAACTTAACTGGTTAAATTAAAACTTAACTCTTAACTGGTTAAAACCAGTTCACTTTAAAACCGTAATTGTTCCTAAAGTGTCTCTTTCTGTCTTTTTCTTTCTCTTAAGTGTCTCCTGTTTGTCAGGAACCACCTGCTGTCCAGCAATGAATGCAGCCTGCAGTTGCAGACCACTATAATGGAGCAGAGACAGACTTTGTCTGGGGTGAGGGGGGAAGGTGATGCAGCCTCCACATGGATGGAGATGCTCGACCGAGCAGCGGGTGCCGAGCAAGTTTCTACATGGTAGCACTCAAAGTTCCTGTTTGCCTTCCAGAGCAGAGCAGGGGAAACACATTTCAGGTCTTAAAGCATGCAATTTAGAGTAAAACCCCAAATCCTACTCAAGATTGCAGCCCTGCAGGGGTCAGTTGAAATGATCATGCCAAGGAAAGTGACCAGGGTGTTATCCTGTATCTGGGATTTTCAGTAATTTCTAGATGTTTTTCAGTGACTGTGATTACTCCCGTGTAGTGAATGTATGCCTAGCAACACAGATGCTGAGACTCTCTAAAACCCAGAAGGAGGAAGGACTGTCAGGAAGAATGCAAGTGTCACAGGGTTCCTCTTGCATTCCACATGTGACACGTGTGGCTGACAGTGCTTGTGTCTACCCAGTTCATGACGAGAGTTGTTTGACCAAAAGGAGATTTAAAGAAGTTTGCCCCAATGTGAGTAGCCTAAGCTTGTGATCAGAAACCATCACAAAGGATTTGCAGTCTTTCTTTCATAAACTGAAGGAAGAAATACCTCCCTTTCTAGCCTTTAGCTGTGTCTTTCCTAGAAATACCTTTTCTTTTAAGACTAGAAGATGATTTTGTCCTTTCTTTTAAGGAAAGAAGTGCTACTGTTGTATTCCTTCCACACTGATGCAAACTAATAGATCACATACATATTTCTTACCTAACCTTTTGCTATTTGATACTATCTGAATGTGCCTGCTGTGAGTGCATAGCTACAGAAGGGGCAATAGCTGAAGGATTTCTGTGAGGCAGGGTGTCATGGTTTGACACTGGCACAATGCCAGTGCCCCCATGAGAATACCCTCTCCCTGGTTTCTGCTGTGAGATGTGACCAGGAATAAGCAAAGCAGGCTCCCACTTAGGAAAAAAAAAATTATTAACTAAACTGCAAAAGAAAGGGAGAAAAAAAAATAGAAACACATAAGGAAAATGAAAACTTCACAAATACATCTCCTCCTCCTCCCCACCAAACTCCCAACACAATACATCCCCCAAATCATCGACTCTCGGTCCGGCACCACCCTTCAGAATACTCAATCCTCAGTTCATCAAGAGGAGGAGTCCTTCTTGTGCCAATGGTGACCTCTTCCTTTCATGTCCAGTGCTCTCACCACTGAACACGGACCAGAGCTGCTTCTAGGGTCGACTTTTAAGGATGCTTCGTCCCACTCCAAAAAGGCACAGTCTCAACTTTGGGACATCTGTTCCACCCCCATATTTTTCACCCCCTGGGGCCAAGGGGTACCCACACCGAACCCTCTTGGTTCTGAGCCATTGCCTCCCCCTAGAATGCAGTCTCTGTATCACAAGGAACAGGGTTCTGTCCATGGCTACACAAAAAGAGTCCAGCATAAGCTACTCCATCATCTCTTCCACCTGAGTTCTTCTCTATTTCTCTCGTGGCCCATTTCCTCTTATCTCATCTCTATCTCTCTTCTCATTCAGCTCCAGGAGGATTAGCATTTGTAAGGTTTCCATCATCCAAGAAAAGGGTTAAAAATCTGAGGCTCCGTCTGTCCAGAACTCTCATGGCTGCCCTGCCAGGCACCTTCTCGCCATCCCCACTTCTTCTCGGCTGGCCACTATTAAATTTCAAGGTGGCACAAGCCCAGGCACAGGCTCTCTCTCTCTGTCTCTCCTGGGGTGGGGGGTGGCTGCCCGGTGCCTCTCAGTGCTCCTCCACCCTTCCATCCTGCAGGGGCCTTCCCCTCCCTTCTGTCCAGGGCCCGGCCTACCTCACCCGGCCCCATGGCTGCCCCTGGGCCTACCTCACCCGGCCCCATGGCTGCCCCTGGGCCTACCTCACCCGGCCCCATGGCTGCCCCTGGGCCTACCTCACCCGGCCCCATGGCTGCCCCTGGGCCTACCTCACCCGGCCGCATGGCTGCCCCTGGGCCTACCTCACCCGGCCCCATGGCTGCCCCTGGGCCTACCTCACCCTGCCGCATGGCTGCCCCTGGGCCTACCTCACCCGGCCCCATGGCTGCCCCTGCCCCGCCCAGCCCGCAGCCGGGCAGGGCAGCTCTGAACCTTTCACAGAACAGAACCCAAGAGAGCCTCCCAGGGGAGAGCCCTGCTTTAACCCCGTGTTCTCAGAGGCAGATCCAATGTACCAATGGCCACATTAGGTGCCAATATTAAAATCTGAACATCCATTGGCCTGACCACAGCATCCCAGAAAACGTATTTCCTGTCAAACCACCACACAAGGTTAGCCATGGGCATCTCCACAGGACGGTAAGGAGTGCCCTCATGCCCCTTGGAGGTCTGCCTCACACTTTACAGTGAAAATGCTGAACCTGGAAGCTCCCTGTTAGGGAATGATAGCAAAACTAACAATTCTGTTAGAATGTGTGACTGCCACAGGCAGAATGTGTGAAGGCCAATTTGGTACCAGCCTCCAGTTCTTACAGCACCACTTCATGAGGCACTCAGAAAGATGAAGGTGTTGTAGTAGATCTCTTACTTTAAGAGTGAAATACAGAGACAGAAACATTCCCATCACCACTATTGATGTGGCCACAACCTGGTAAAGTACTTTCATATTGAAACAAATGAATAATACAATCAGTCCACAGGAATGTTCTGATAATAGTTTGCAGACTAAAACAGTGCCATTGAATATTCTATACCTTTCTTGCATATTTATGCTGACATGGATAACAGATAATTTTTTCCTCATTTTGCATGAGGAAATAATATTAGTTTATTACAAATAAATTAGAAAAGTGGACCTGGGGACTGGTAGATCATTTAAAATTTGAAAAAAAATATACCATGAAATTATAGGAAACAGCTTTCCATACTGTCTTTTATCAGTAATATTGGGTAAATGTGACATTATATGGTTTATCCCAAATGATTACTATTATTTCTACATTGATTTGGCTGGAAACAGCCTTGGAAAATATGAAATTACTTGTAAACCCATTAACTACCAGATGGTTGGGAAAGGTCATGAATGAGATGGGAAAAAAGTGGCCTGTTACACGATCCAAACCATAAATATGGGACCTCTCAACAGACACCCTCATAAGTAGTTGAAAAGAGGAGAAGACAGTATTATGGAGCTAAAGAAAAAAAACTTTATTAATGTTGAAATAATTCCTGAATATGTATCCATATCTTTCATTCTAAAATAAAAGAAAATACTGCCACAAAACTGTAGCTAGATCTTTGTTTTATACTTATCCAAGCTTATATAAACAAAATGTTCCCACATTTTCTATATTAATGTCTCTTTTGAATAAATTCACAGAGGCAATATTTTAAGTAATTATAGCAATAATTTTTTTCATTCTTTGTTTCCAGGGTACTCAGGCACAACACACAACTTGAGCTCTTTGTTTTGTTTAAACTCAGTCTCTGCATTCACTTTGTTACTGTTAAAACACTGATAAAAAAGACAATAGATTTGTTCAATGAGACCAGGTGGTGTTTCAGATCAGACACAATCCTGTGCCCCAGAAATGTCCTCATTCCACTGAAGCCTTGCTGGACAGACTTGTAATTCCTTAATTGGTAAAATGGACAACAGCCCTCATGAGTCATGCAGGGCAATAACCTCTAAGCACTGTATTTGAATCTGAGGGAAGCACTGCAGGGTTTTCCAGCTGCTGGAAAACGTGTGAACATAAATGTGTGTAAGCTGATGGCAATAATGTGATGTATTTGGTCACATATATATAGGCTGAAAGGTCAGTTCCTAAGTGTTGTGAGATTTAATGTCCTGTTAAAATGGAAGTGATGGGGCCCACTCCTTTGTTTGAAAAATCCTTATGGGATTTTTGGTCCACAGCATGGATGTGCTTTTTGAAGAGTAGACAGTCAAAAAATACCACAGGGCTGATGGATCCTTCAGCCTCTTCTTATTCAGACATTGATTCTGTTCTCCAAGATTTCCTCCAGCCCTGGGAGTGCCAGAGTACTACTTCCATTCAATAATAATTGTGTAAGAACTTATCTATATGCAGAAGTCTTTTCTACAACATTGACCCAAATATTCTGTGTTGCTGCTGCTATGTTCCATTGCTTGTTCTTTCTCTCTAGCAGTAAAGAAAAGTCAAATCACAGTCTGATACCTGTGTGCTTTAGGAATCACATTTGCTAAAAAATCCCCAAAATATTAGAAGAGAAAAAAAAATCAAAACATGAGGAAATGAGTATTTCTTACAAGTCTCTGAATTGTCTGCAAATGTTAAGTTGTGGGTCTTCTGTAAAAGCATCTGTGACTGATTAGAGGAAAGGGCTCTTCACACAAATGCTGGAAGACTACAATGTCTAGTTTTGAGTCTCCTGTGTTGTGTCCATACTCAAAGAAAGTAGAAGTTTCTTGAAGTTGTGATTTGCCATTTTTTATGTTGCATCCCACTGCTTGATATCCCAGATAAGAAGTGGGCCCAACTGGAAGTAAAAATCAAAGCTATCTAAACAGTTCTGACAATTTGCCCAGCATTCATCATTCATATCTACACAGAAATTTGAAAGAAGCTTGAATATCTAAAGGCTTTGTGTTTAATAAAACTGTGGATTAAAGGCTGCAGCACTACCAGAGGCTGCAGCCTCTTGCCTGTTTCCAGCAGGCAGTGTGCCATAATGTTTGAAAATGCTATGGAGGCATATTACATTATCACAGTGATGTTGCAAGATTCTGTATTATTTCTCTGGCAGTAAGAGAGCTACTATGAGCTGATAACACAAAATCCAGCACTCTAAGCCAACTGTGTGGCTATGTACAAACCAACTTTTGGTTTGTACATAGCCACACAGCTAGCTACAGATTCAGCTAACATTGCAGCCTGGCATTCTAAGTGTGGCATACACACTGTACCACTGTCAGGAGATAATCTCAGAAATTACCTCAGCTTTTCTGTGCTCTGGGCACAAAGGTGGTTTGATAAAACCACAAATCTGAGCTGAAAACCACTTTTGTACTTTACAAATGCATGGCTAATCTCACTTGAGATTCTCCTGGAGTCCTGTCAGCTGGTCTGGCCTACAGAGACAGAGGTGGTTTGCAATTCTTTATGGACAAGGGCAATGGCATATTCACCCATTCACCTCCATGGGTGAATTCCAGCTCTGTATTTGTACCACCCCCCTGACTCTTCACCTGAGCATCACATTATTACCTGCCATGAGTGAGTGGGGTTTCTCCAACAGCTGTGACATCAGGGCAGAAATGTTACCTGTATCTTATGTATGGGCACTGGGGACACTGTTTTGCACCATGTCTAACTCAGATGTTTTGCCATCTGTGTGTTGATCACAGGAATATTCTTTCAGATATTAAGAAATATAAATGAGCAGTGCCTACATCTAAAAAGCCACTTAAACTGCTCAGCTTTTTTTAATAAATTCAGATGATTTATTGTAGCAAACAGTACCATATCTCCTTCCACTGTCTCTCTCAGTTGTTTATTTCACAGGAAAAATAATACCATGGCTATTTTGTGTTAACTGGGGAACATTTTTTGGGAGAAGCACATTCACATCACCAGTAATGTCAGTGGTGATTAAACAGAGCACTACACTATATCCTTTAATGACAATTAGCTGCCTATTCCTAGATTAGTAAGCTTTTCTTTAAAGAGATTATTCTTCTTTATGAGAAAGCATTGCAAGATGCACCTTACCTTGCAGATTACCATCCCTTGAATCAAAGTTTTTTCAATACTGTTTCATTTGGACTGCAGATATAGCCATTGAGTATTCACTCTGTCTTGGCATATCACACTATATGAAGGAAAAAACAAAATGTGAAACTGAAAAATTAATGAAAATTAAAGGTAAGCTCTCTATAGAGGGTAAAACTCTTGTGACTTAAAAGAATAAAGATAAAATGTATTTAGCAGCATATTTCCACTCCTTTTTACAATCCACTGAGCAGAGTAGATATGCTTCATGCACCAAGAAAGCACTGCAAATAATAATAAAAACCCCACCATTTCCTTATGCTCGTAAATGTTCCCTCTGAAGTGTAATAATATGTGTTGTTAATATATGTTGTAATTCCTTGCCTGTAGTTTTTCCTAATGATGATCTTAATGAAAACTGAGTAGTTTATTTAGCAGACAAACATCAAATATTAGTTCAGAAGAATTCTCTAGGCCCTGTGTGTACACCAGCATGGACTTAATCTTTGTCTTCAAACAATATTTTTCTGTGTGTTTGGCTCAGTTAATCAGGTTTCTGTCTTAGTGTGCATTAGGGTTACCAATCTCAATTTAATGAGAAAATGCTAAAAAAGTGCTCTGGTGTAGCAAACTGAAATTATTAGAAAATTAGAAAAAAACAAGTTGGCCTATCTTACTTTTTGTCCCTGTTTTGCTTACTCCAAGAAACAGGACACATTTGGTAACTGTTTCAGTGCCTGGAGGGCTCTTTCATCTTGTGGTTCAGGTGAAGGCAGTGTTTTTTACCTCCAGGTCTACACCTAATGGGAAACAAATGAGGGTGCCCATTAGGCCCTGCAATTGAGGCTAGAAGCTCAGGAAAACTTTATAGGCAAAGATAATCTCCCTCATCGTTCTCTGCCATGTACCTAATCCTGTGCCAACTATTTCACCTTTCCTGGATCATGGGACAAAGGTGTAAGTGACCTCCTAAGTGACCTGTTCTTCTGCGGATGGACAAGCACTTCTTGCTGTGCACAAGGTTTGGACTTAAGTGGAGCTTTGAGGCTTCCTATAAAACTTTTTCCTGATGCCCTATACCTCTTTCCTACAGTATAACTGATGAAATAACTTGAAAACATGTAAATGGAAATTGCAGACTCCTGTCTCTGCAACCTTCTGCATTTCTGCATACTAATTCATTATTTTTTATCATTCTTTTTCCATTTTTTCCAAATCAGACATCCCTGTATGACTCCTCTGAAGTCAGACCCTACTGTAGAAGTTTATACAGCCTCACAGTGAGGAATGTTCCAGCAGTATAAAGGGGAGTCTTCCCCTGCTACTTGCAACAGAAAAGAAGTGGGAACAAAGAAATAGGGCCCCTAGTAAGCCCCTTGATAATGACAGATGAGTGTAGGAAAGTTGTCAGAACATGCTGAGGGTGAATATATACATATAAATATAAATATATGTGTTTATCCAGTCTACAAGACACTCCAGGCAGATTCCTGTTTCATCATAAAACTATTTTCATAACCCTAACTGTTGACAGTTACAGTCTTCATAACTTAAAATCCATAACTCTGCTTAGGCTTCAACACCTGTGACACTACCAAGCAATTCAGATTTCCAGAAATTTCCAGAGTTATTTGGAGTTTTCTGGAATTTTCATGAGTTATGTGATGCTGATTACCTTCCTGTTGGAAAACATTTTCCTGGATTACAGCTTAAAATCCACTATCAAGGATCTAAAGGTTTTCCTTCATCATGTCTTGTGCAGATATGAGAGACTTGTCATTGGGGAGATTTGCTGATCAGATGTACATTACAGCTCTGAGGCACTGCTTCCCTTAGCATTTTTATTACAGAGTGGGCTTACAATACAGCTGGGGTAAAATGGATATTTAAAAACAATCTTAGCTCCTAGCTGCAATTTTTGTGATTTCAAGACCTCACTCAAAATGTCATGAGAAAACTCCAGCAAAAGGGTCAGAAATGCCAAGCAGTAGCAACAGAGAGATGTGAAATCAGAACTGTGGAGAAAGGACTCAAGCACCCTTTAATAGGAATGCAGAGCCCCAATATCCTGTGCCGCTTTTAATCATGTTCAGTTGTGCTTCCACTGCCTCAGTTTGTGGTGCTGTTGCAGTTTCCTTGAAGTGTGCTGTTCAGATGGACCTTAGAGTTCAGCTCAAAAATGAAATGAAAAATGAAGGAGGCAATGGCAGAAAGCAGCTGAGCACCATGTCTGTGCATGAGACAAACAGGAGATAGGAGAGACGATACATTTCTGACCATTGAACTCTACAGTTACATTTCTCACCATTTCTCAGCCTTTGAACATTATCAGAAACCTCAGCAAAAGTCATCTGCCCAACTTTTAAATGTTTATTTCTTCCCTATTAAAGCTGGCCAAATGCCTTAAGAAAGGATTTGCAGATAGGTTAGAAATTTACCACTATTCACAGGTCTGTTTGATACTCAAACCCATCTGACATTGACACTGTGGAGGCATTCATATGTATAAACTCTTCTTGAAGTTTACTGTGAGTGATTGTAATGAGAATTCATAGTGGACAACTTCAGTTTGAGGAGTAGAAATACCATCATGATTCCCATGTGAACAATTGCACAGCATGCAAAAAGAGTGTCCCATAAATAAAAGGAAAAGTTTTCAACTATTTGGTCAGTACTTTTAAATCCCATATTGGGTTCAAACATGAGGATGAAATAAGCAAAATGAAATCACTTTCAAAAAGAAAATAAATATTTCCAAAATTTCAAGGAATTTCCTTATTATATTATAGTTCCCAGAATGATATTTTAGACCAACACTGCAAGTAAAAGGAATGTAACAAATACAAGTTTTTGTTCCATTTTTAAAGAAAAGTTTCATGGACTTTCTATTTTATTCCACATCTAGGTCTGACATGACATTATTTTCAAAAATGACATTATTTTCAAAAATGACATTATTTTCAGAGATACAGAGCATTGCAAAACTCATGAGAGATCAATTCACTTCAATTTGGTCAGAATGCAATCCCCACTGTCTTTTTCTCATTCATTCTCCAATTCTTAACTAGCTGAGTTGATGTTTTTATACCAGTATGAGATGCTAGAAATAATTTCAGATGGAAATATCTATGGAGAGAATAGACTGGAGTCATAATCAAAATCTGCAGGAAAACAGGAACTAAATACTTCTTTAAAAATACTTGAACAAGATCTTAAGTTTTCATCTATGTGAGTTTACATGTACTGAATGTTGTGAATCAGTTTAAAAACATTTTCCCCTTGGTTCTGACCCTAAGGCTGAATGATTCTGCCTACAGTAATTTACATTTCACTGTCAAAGGCAGAAAAACTGAAGATGGCTCTTCCTTTCCTTGTTAACTCACATTTTACATATTTTGGTTTGCCTTTGAAGTAACTATTCTTGGAGACCATTCATTCCTCTGTCCTTTTTCATACCAGAGTTGTCAGAAGGACTGTAAAATAATTCACATAATGAACCCAGTTAAAATAACTCGTGGTTACGAAGTGCTGCTGGAGAGAAAGCCTTCACTTTCTGACTCCTGGTCCTCACTGTGGAGGTTTTCTCTCACCACCCCTTCTCTGTGCTCCTGCTCAGGGTCGTTATTGGAAATCTTTTGCTGGGGTCCATGCCTCACCCATTGCCACAGCTCTGCAAGGCAAGCCTGGTGGCCCCTCTCTCTGCCTGCTGTGGAGAGCAGGTGTTGGCAGCTCAGCCCCCAAACCTCTGCAGAGACCTTGCTTCATTTTCTGATTTTATATGAGAAGAGTTTAGACTAACAAGCCACTTTACAGGGGCCTGGACAAATCCTTTTTCTAAAGGCTCACTAATGTCTGGTTCATAAACACTAATCTATACCAGTCCTACTCTTTATTCATTGTTATAAAGGAGAAATGGGGAAAAAACCCAACCCTTTTTCAGTCATTGCCCTCCCTCTATGGTCCCACTGGCTTGTCCCACCCATGTTATTCGTCAGCTTTGGACTGTTGGCAATGGAGATCTGAGGCACTGGCAACATCCTCATCACACAGTGGCTGCTATTTGAACACTGCTTGCAATTTTCAGCCCAAATCCTTTCTCCTCTGTCCTTTAATCCTTTCTTCTGTGTCCTTTACTAACATGAAGTGATAAATTTTCACATGGGAGCAAGTGGAAGTGTTTCTGAGCATGATGGGATGAGCAGTGCCATTGCTGCAGAAAGAGAAATGCAAACCCCTTCTTGAACCTGTCCAGCCACAGCCAACAGTGACAGGCTATTGACTGTAGCTGCAATTTCATGTGTTTGTAAGACTGGGTCAATAGTTAAGGCTCCAGCCTACAGACTGAAGCAAACACAGAGCCCAGCTGGCAGACCCTTCTAATGGTCTCACTAGGAGGCTGAAGGTGGGATCATAGAGTCACCTTCCATAGAGGTTGTGCCCCAGGATGGATGAAATCCAAGTGCTGTCAGGAGCTTCAGCTGGATAAATCACAGCAGCTGCTTCCCCACGATGTTACAGCTCATGTGCCAGCTCCTTTGCAGTGCTTTTTGAAAGGGTTAAATGAACCCTATTCTTTGCAGCAAAGCAGCTGATAGATATAGATATGGATATACATATACCTGTTCTCTGTGATCTGTGACAAAAACCTGTGTTCCCTATGGAGCATAAGGAGCCCCTTTTCCTTCTCCTGGAGCTGTGTGCCCAGGGCACCAGGAGAGCCGAGGATTTCGGTCTGGGCCCCTTTTGCTCTCTGCTGGCAGCCTGCGGGAACAGCAGCATCTCAGCGAAAAAGACCTTCCCACTGATGAGAAACAATGACAGTTTGTATTCCTGACACAGTTAAGGAACATGCTAACACGTTTTATGTATTCTTTGTCTCTGTGTATGAACTCATGCTGGTAGGCTACATTTACAGAAAAATAAAAGTTAATGTGTGCTGAAAAAGGACCATCTTTGAGTGGCTATGCACATGCGTGTCTGCCTTGTAATTGAATGAAAAATTTAGGTTAATGAATTGCAAGGGAAGAAAGTACTTTGGAAAATGCTGCCTGCATTAGAAATAGTCAGTTAGGAATGATCTTGAAATCAGGTGTATCTCTTAACTTATGACCACCCAAATGCAAAGATTAAAAAGGAAAAATTCCTTTTAATCATGAAAGTAAAAGCCTAAATTTTTGTTGATGGATGAACAGGACCAGATGAAGCAATTACCTTTCCCACAGCAGTGGTTGAACACCTGGTAATGGGGTGTGTGAACACAGCTACAACCTCCACCCCACAGTCCAGCTGCAGCTTCTGTGCAGGGCTGTAACTCCCAAACACCAGGCAAGCATAAGGGGTGATTGAGTTTAACTTGGAAAGAAAATTGCAAGCAGAGGCATTTAGTCATAAAGGAAATGAATCCTTGGGGTAAGGGGGAAAAAAAAAGATGGGTCTTAGGAAGGGATATAGCCACATAAAAAACATTTGCTTGGCAGAAAAACCCTAACCATACTAGACCTTCAAACAAGAAGGGTAAAGAGGTATTTCCCTGAATTCACCTGGAGGCTGTCCTCTATCTTCAACAGCTTCACTGGGTGCCACACACTGGCTCCTGGTCAGATGATGCATCCAACGCTGTGTGGCTTCTTGGTCACCTCCACCCTGTGTCAGCCTCTGTTGGCTGCCAGGAGGGGATGGGTCTGTGGTATTTGAAGTGGCTTTATTACCCAAAGTGAAACATTGCTGGACATCAAAGTGGGTGGCAGGACAAAATTAGTTTCCAGTGGATTCCTAATTTCGAATTCTGGAAGACAGCATTAGACAGGACATGTAGAGCACACGGTATTGACTGTCACCTCCCTGTAACGCAGACACCCCTGCCATATATCAGGGACAGAGACAGCTGATAAAATCTTTTCTCCCTTCCATATGAAAATACATGTATCAATTTTCTTCAGCAGAAAGTCATACATTTGTGCCTCTCTTCTTGCTGATAAAATATTTCAGTTAGCCGACATGAAATCAGCTACACCACAGTAAAACAAGGAAATGGGGAAAGAGAAAAGGGCTGGCTGCTGGGGTGGGGAAGATTGCTTTTTCCCCAGTAAGGCAGGAAAAGACTCAGTAGAGAACTTTGATTGGTCTCACCCTCCTCTACTTTTCAACATGCTGAGTTGCAACACAGGACATAGACACTAGGCAAGCAAATCCAGTGCTCAGTGGTAGTTTTCTAGTGGGATTTCAGAGGGTCTTGTATATCTTACCCAATCTCTGGCTGCTAGTCCCAAAGTCCCTGGAGATGCTGTGTCAGAGTGGACAGCTTCCAAGCAAATGTTCTGGGTACCTAACAGTCATAGTCATGCTCATATCTGGACATCTGGCTTTCAACTTAGGCATGAACCAGAGTTTTTGTGTCCAGAATCAAACATCCGGAGGTAGTTGGTATTGTGCTGAAGATCTTGCTTAGGCCAAAGGTATCATGGATCATTGCACACAAAATCTGATTTAGTGAGAACTTCTAAGGACAGGGAAACTGAACTTTTGGGCGAAGTAGATGCTGAACATGGGTGTTTTCTGTGTGCAGAGACATCAACACACTATTACCCATCATGTCCTCACCTGTGGTCATGTTTTTAACATCTGTGGCTTGTTTGAACATCTGAACATCATTGTACAGCAAACTCGATACCTCAAAATTGAGGGAATTTTCTTCCTCTGCGGTTCCTAACATCCTCCTTTCATTTAATTTCACTGCTTCCCTGAAGTGATTAAAATAAGCTTCAAGGAAAACTGTAGTAAAGTTTTCCATTTATAGCACCTGATTAACGAGAAAACAGGTAACTTTCTCCTTCAAACACAGAAGCATGGGCTTGTTCTTGAAAAGCAGACAGGATTTTTTGCAGTCCTGCCTGGCACACTGTGAAAGGCTTGTGCTTTCTGACAGTGAGTGCACACAATATTGTGAATAGTAGT
The DNA here is from genome assembly GCF_051311805.1 of Agelaius phoeniceus. NCBI lineage: Eukaryota > Metazoa > Chordata > Aves > Passeriformes > Icteridae > Agelaius > Agelaius phoeniceus. The sequence continues at coordinate 142,464,588 of NC_135265.1, read as the reverse complement.
GACTGGGCATCATCCAGGAAAAGCCCTGAAAATACTTTTATATATGTCCCCACTATTGCTGTAACAAAACTCCATGAAAGTAAACCTGAAAGCAAATAAAACAGACATCAACTTCCAGAATAAGCTGAAAACCACACACTGAACATGCTAATTGATACAAGTTTTTGACAATATTTCTGTATTTTTAGTATGTGGGAACTATCTTCTTAAGGATGTGTTGGTCAAAGATTGGGAAACATCAGAAAACAGAGTCAATGCTGGAGCACATGCAGAAAGCTGGCACCATCAGTACTGTTAGATATATTCTTTAGGGCAAATTAGATTAATATTCCCCATTCTAGTAAGTAGGTGAATTTGACAATGTGTCTCCAGTTATTTTCTATGGGTGCCTTTCCCTGTCTTTAAGATGGTGAACTAAGTTGTCTGTGCCTATTTCTTCTTTCACTTCCATTGGAGTTAAATCCTTCATGACAGTGTGAAGTATCATAACTTTCCTCTGCTTCTTAGCCCAAGACACCCCTGGGGTACCATTAAGGTGCCAGCTCCAACTGAAGGAGTTGTTGGCATCCTTTATTGAATAAAAGCACTGAAATAGCAATAGGAATGGAGAAAAGGGAAATGGGCACAGTTATCACAGTAATATTTTTGGGGGAGGACCTGAATCTCATGTTATTCTGCTATACACTAGAATAACAAGCCCTTCGATAAGGAAAATGGGGGAACTCTGACATGAGCATAGGGCTGAACCTCTCACTCATGCAAGGAATTGCTGCAATTTCCTACAGCTGAAGTATTTGCCAGTAGCACACTCATTACAGCACGTTGTTTGAAAAGAGTCTTTTCACTGGAAAATTCAGCCTTAAGTTGTCAAATAGGTCTCACTTGAAAAGAAAGAGGAGAAGCAAAGAGGAAAGAACCAAGCAATCGCAAACCCCTTTGTGTCAGAAGTGCTGAATTTTTGCATTTTACACTTCATCTCAGCAAAACTGAGCCAATTTGATACTTCATCTAAGCAACATTAAACCAATCTTTAAAAAAGCCCACAAAAACAAACATACAAAAAACCTCAACCAAAATTAAGCAAAAGAGTTAAACAATCTGACAATGAGAAAAAACTTAACATTCCAGATTACAAGAAACTCTAAAGCTTGAGCCAAAACATATTTTTTCACTTTGTTCATTTCCTTAAAAATCTTGGACAAATTTAGTTTTGGTTTGTCCAAAACCAAATATCTTTTGTCTCTAAAAAACCCATTACTTATTGACCTAACTAATCACATTAGTTTCCTTTTAACAGAAGGGCCAAATCTTATATTTTTGGGTCAGTTCCCAAATGATAGTAGGTGATGGCAGAGAGAGAAGGAGAGGGTCCTGCAGGAGATTTTGAACCAATTCATCTATGTTTGTAATATAATCCAAGGTGCCATTAGGCCACCCACAAGCAGATAAAAGCAATATTTTAGAGGAACAATTGAACAGGACTTTATATTGAATAACATGGTTATATCGCACACAGCTTTCTTTGATTAAATTAGTTTTAAATTTCTGGTTTTTTCTGTTACTAAATATTTCATTGTTGGTTCTTTCAATAATAATGATAATAGTAATAATAATAATAATAATAATAATAATGACAGTCCCTACAGAAGAGATTACTCTGTACGTATTTTGGGGGAAGATATGCTTTCAGCCACCTAAATATGGTTGTTCATGTCTAAAGCTTAAAGTTCCTCTCCCTGCCAGTCTTCAACTCTGTAACAAAGAAAAAGTTTCTGTAGTTGACTCTTTGAATTCCTACTGGCAAATGTGCAACTGAGAGAATGACGATTTCATTAGAGGTCCAGGGGCCTGACACTTTCTGTTCAAGTTGGAATGATAATGGAAACTGCCATAATCATCCTGGAGATCGATGGAAATTTGGATACAGATTGAACAAAAAGCTGTTTTCAGTGCACCAAATAGGTGTAAAATTTGTGTGAAATGTTGGGATGCTTCCTGTCTTACTGGACTCTCTTAGCCCCTTGCCACTGCAGAGCAAGTAGAAATCTAACAAATCTTTACACTGTGGCTGACTTACAGAATGCAGAAAGGACTGTGCCAGGGCAGCTTGGTAATACTTAATTAAAAGAAGATGTGGCAGCATTTTAACATGCATAATTATTTCTACATCTGATCTCCCCTCTTCAGGTAAGCATTTAATTTTCACAATCAGTATTTTCTGAAAAATGGTCCAAAGCCTTTGTTAATATCCATGAAGCAGGGTTGAAACCTCTCTTTATCTAAACTATGCATCATGTAGAGGCATTGTTTTAACCTGCCTATTATTATGTTAACACCATAAGCATCTTGGGGTACCTTACAGCTTTTTTACTTTGGTTTTGTAGAAAAAAAAAACCAAAGGAAGAAATCAGGAAATTCTACAAAATGCTTAGAAGCAAGTGTGTGATGGGCATAGCAGGGGCCCCTCTGAGGCTGCCTTGGGAGCTTTCTGTATTCATAATCACTTCCTACTGTGCCTGCGGCCACTCTGTCAGCCAGCACTGGGCAGCTGGTGGGCGAGCAGGCCGTGACTCCACTTCCTCTGGCATCCCCCTGGGATGGAGGGGTGTTCCTGGGATGCTCCAGGGCAGAGCAGAGGGTGGGGCACCCGCCCTGCACAAACCACTGCTTGCCTCATTCGCTCGTGTCTCGTCAGCAGCAGCCTTTCCTTTCGTCACTCCTGCTTTTTCAGCCTCCTGCAACCAATTTGTGGATGGTGCTCAGGGTAACGGGAGATGGAGAGGTTTTCTGCTTCAAAACAGAGTGCTCGATGGTGCTCTCTAGCTGACACTCTATCTCTTTGATCTCCTGGAGAGGATCTGCCCAGTGGAGTGGCTTATCTTATTTACAGAATGAGTGGTCTTTAAATGCCAGTTTCCACACAAGTATCTAAGTGAGCTCAGACTCGCAGGCACACTGCAAAAAGTATCAGTATCAGAAGCAATTTTAAATGGGGTACTCAGCTGATACCTATGCAGATGATAACCAGCACCTCTTTCTTACTGGTGTCTTGCCTATCTGATTTTAAAATATCTCATCAAAACTGCACTTCATTGACTTTGTATTCTTGGTCTACCAGCACTCTCGCTACCATTAACTGGGCACCACTCTTCTGTAGTTTTGTAGCTTTCCATTTGTGTTATAAACCACTCATGTATGGAAGCATTTACAATATCGTGGTCCATAACTTATAGGAATGCATTTGTTTGCAACAAACATCAACCATGTATCCATGAAAAGCAATGAGTTTTCCAGACATTGGCCAGTTCCTTCCAGAGGACTTTGTTTTCTGAGGAGAAAAAAAGTGGAGGAAATTCATCTAAATTGTGGATGCTGTTAGTGATGGTCTTTATTTCTGATTTAACAACCTCAGATTCCCATTGTATCCAGTGGAAATCATCAATACAGTCACCATAATTTGTGCTCAGGAGGTTCATCTGGTCCTGAAACGACCATCAGCCTTTGCAAAGTTCTTCAGGCTGGATTGATGGACCACAACCAATAAAACAAGGTTCAACAAAGCCAAGTGTCAGGTCGTGCACTTGAGCCACAACAATCCCCTGCAGTGCTATGGGCTGGGGGAAAGCTGCTCACTGGCAAAGGACCTGGGGGTCATTTTCCTGTTCAGTCAACAGCTGCTGAACATGAGCCAGTGTGTGCCCAGGTGGGCAAGAAGACCAATGGCATCCTGGGCTGGATCAGAAACAGTGTGGCCAGCAGGACCAGGGCTGGGATTGTCCCCCTGTACTCAGCACTGGTGAGGCCACACCTCAAGTGCTGTGTCCAGTTCTGGGCCTCTCACTACAAGAAGGACATTGAGGGGCTGGAGTGTGTCCAGAGAAGGGCAACAGAGCTGGGGAAGGGTCTGGAGCACAACTCAGGTGAGGAGATGCTGAGAGAGCTGGGGGTGTTTAGCCAGGAGAAAAGGAGGTTAGCTCAGGGATGATATTATTGCTGTCTGCAACTCCCTGGAAGGAGGTTGTAGCCAGGTGGGGATCAGTTCTCTCAGGCTACCAGTGATAGGACAACGAGGAAGTGGCCCATGGATGTGCCATGGGAGGTTCATTTTAGACATCAGGAGGAATTTCGTTACTGAAAGAATTATCACGTACTGGAATGGACTGCCCAGGGATGTGATGGAGTCACCATTCCTGGAGGTGCTCACGAAATGACTGGACAGGGCATTTAGTGGTCTGATCTAGCTGACAAGTTGGTGATTGTTCAAATGTTGGCTTCAGTCTTGGAGGCCTTTTCCAACCTAAATGCTTCCATGCTTCTGTGATTCTGTGATCTTACTGGGTGGACCTATATTGTCTGGACAGTGAGTCATGACAACTAGTTCATGAGCAGACACCCAAAATTGAGCAACATGGTTCCCATTTCTAATTCCTGCCTAAAAGCTTACTTAGCATTGAGATCAGCATAATTAAACATGAGGTACTTGCTGTACTGTTCTATGCATGTCTGAGGGGCTGAACTTTTATTTTTGACTTCAGTCACAGGATGGGCTCCACCATGAGACTGACACACACATGCATATAAAGGTGAGGCATATGTGTAAAAGCAGGTACAGGGTAAAATTCTTCCTAAACAATGATTGCCTTTTGGTTTTGAGACAACCAGTATGAATGGGTGAAGGCTGAGATTTTTAGATCATGTAACTGTATCAGCTCTGTCTTATGCACTACAAATCTTGGTTAAGAAATGAGAAGAGTGGCTTTATTCTGCTAATTTCTCAAGCATTTGTTACAAGGTTGTCAAAATCATTAAACACCATCATAGCTGGAGAAGGGAATCAGTTTTCACTCCATATTATCACTATAAAAATGCTAGAGGGCTTGTTCTCTTCTTCCTGCATACTCAGAAGGAGTAATCTATTGGTTTTGATTAGAATATCCAAATGAAGACAATATTAAGGAAAGCAAGAAAAAACATGAAATAAACTGCAGCTGGTACCAATTCAAGAAACAGAGAAAATGTATATCTGAACTTTGGGGAGCAATTCATCTTGAAACAAAACTTGCCCCATAACTTTTCTAACCTTCTTCTAAATATCTTGCAATCCTTATAGAAATGTTTTATTTACCTGCTGAACAAACTGCAATATATATTTCATTTTTACCTGTGCCTGGTATGGTCTGTCCTGTCTTACAGCTTGGGGATGATCAAGAGATGTAAAACACTCCTTTGAGGCTCAGTATCTTGAGATAGAGCTTCAAATTGGACAACTTTGACTTCTTAATGAACTTTTCAATTTACCTTACAAATGTCAGGGTGTATACTGTTCCTTTGTTTTGAGAGCATTAGAGTAGGTGCAAGGTATTTCTTTGGCATCTGATCCTTGCTTCTTCTTATTTCTATAGCTGTTGTTTTTCTCCTGACCTTTGTGATATGCAAATATCACACATGCACCAGAGAAAATAAGAGCAGCAAGACTGGGATGTAGTGGAGTCCTTGTGGATGCTCCTATCCAGAGATTGAGCAGTTTTCACCTCTCCCAGGTTAGCAGCAGTTGGATTTGAGTGGCAGCCTTGCTCTCAGATCCTGACTCTCCCGTGGCTGGGAAGCTAACTCTCTCCATATGTTCAGGCATTTCCTGAGATGGAGCTAGTCAGTGCTTGATCATGGATGAGAGTCTGGCATCCAGCTCAATGAAGCTCTTTGTTTAAACCCTATTTATTGACAGAGAACACCAAGCACCCCTTCCTCCTTATCAATGGAGTGATTTAAATACTCCAAACATTGAGCATGAGGTATTGCCTTCCCCTACCCCCTTTGGCATTAAATGGCTGTTAAAGTACAAAATGGGAAAGCAACAGAAGTTATTGGTCTCAATAGTGTTAAGGCAAGATATGGTTCCCCGCACAGGAAATGTCACATTTAATACAAAACAAGTTTCAGACTCACAGAGTTGCCAAATTATTTGAAATTATTTGTGTTTCACATATTCAACTACTACCCTAAATCAGTGCCAGACAGATAAAGGAGGCATAATTCTAAATGCAGATGAGCTGTAAACAGACACCAAGTCTGAAAGGAGTGTTACGCTGAGCTGCGATAACTTTGACAGTTTCCTACATGTTACCAGAATTCAATATTAAAGAAGACATAAAAATAGTAACCTTGCTTACTCCCCTTGGACAGAGTTATGGGGTAGAGAGAGACATCCATTGATCCACCCTACTGTAACGTCTGACACAGTATAGGCTAGAAATAATTTGTATCCCACCCATAAGACTAATAAAAAAAAGAAGGAAATCTGACTCAGAGATGTGTCACTGTGTCAACAAACCTCAGTAGTAATGTATCTCATGTATGTCCTGTTTGTGACTTGAGCTGCAACCCCATCCAAAGACATCCTTAAGGTGATTTGGAAGGTTTGGGAAATTTACAGAAGTTGCTGTAAGCCAGTAAAGATTGAAAATTCACAATCACAGTGATAGAAGGGCCATGTGGTTCAAATAATAAAAGCAAAAAATTGGCAGTTCACTTCAAAAATGAATATTTAAAATTATTCTTACAGTAAATTATTTTCATTCTTTCTTTCTGGTTAACTATTCTCCCTTTCTGAGGTACAGGAAAGGTATGAAGGGACTTCTGGTTAACACAGGAATAAAATAGCTTTCTTTCATGACTATGGCAGATATGAAGTAATATTGCAGTTTGAAATGCTATCAGTCGCTAGAATCACAGAATCACAGAATGGTTGAGGCTGGAAGTGACCTCTGAAAATCTTCTGGCTCAGCACCCCTGTTCCAGAAGAGCCACCTGGAGCCAGTCATTCAGCATCATGTCTACACAGCTTTTGAGTATCTCCAAGGATGGAAACTCCTGAAATTGTCTGGGCAATGTGCTCCAGTGCTCCATCACCCTCACAATGAAAGTCATATATTTTGATTTGAGAAGAAATACACTTAAAGGAGCTAAGAAGAGTTAGAAGGAGTTATCCAGGAACCGTACCAGTCCCCCCCAACCCCCAAAATTAAAAAATGATCTCACATCTATAAAGAATATGTTGCAATGCAAGAAAACCATTGTGACCCGTGGACTCACATTTCAATGGTTATACAAGTCACACTTCAACAATTTATACCAGTTTCCCTGCCTGTGAAAACTCAAATGAACAAACAAACAAACATTTTCAAGTTCCCTCAAGAGTCTCAACGCAATATTTTAAGAAAGACTTTTTGTCAGACTTTGACAGTTTGAATGGAGACCTGGTATGGCATGATTTTTATCATTAAGGCACAAGGCAGGAAAGACAATCATGCAGAAACTGTGTGAACTGAAGCTTGCAGAAGCTGATAACAAGACCTTTTCACCAAGCCAGCTAGCTGGTGTCAAGTCTCATTGGCTCACATTCAAGCAATCACAGTTGGAGTTGCTTCCCCCCATTTGTAGTTTGCAAAATGTGTCTCTTAATACTGGCAACTCTGTTCTTGCATATGGGAGGATAAAATTTTTATCCTAGATTCAGCTGCTATAATTGTTTTGGATAGAAATCATAGGACTCCTCTGAAGGCTCAAATGGATCTTTCCAAATTATTGTGCACAAGGAGAGCTGTCAGGATTTCCAACAGTTGCTTGGGAATTTGCTCAGAGCCACTCCAGTGCTGAGACAGTACAGCACAGGTCCTGTCAACTGCAGGAGTTACAGCAGCACAGGTCTGGCCTCAGGTCCCCATTTCAGGAGAACAGAAAATCCTTAGCAGCAGGACATAGTGGAAGCAAGATGGGCACAGGTCCAGTTTTCCTTGACAGCTGGGCAGCAGCTCTCTCACAAAGGCAGTGACACGCCCCAGGGTCCAGCATGAAGGAGATGGACAATGCATCAACCTTAACCTTTAGTCCATGTCAAGATGAAAATGTTTTCAGCCATGATTCAATTTGCAGGTTTGCATCCTCTGAGTGCTCAGACTTTAGCCTGTGGGAACCTTCCAGGCAAAGGATATTTCACTCATTTTTCTGGCACCACTGTTAAGGCAAATTTAACCAATATTATACAAGTCATATAGTATCAAAAGGATCTGCCTTCAAAAAATGGCCCCAGCTCCCCTGTGATTGATATGACAGGAGGGAAACAGGGTAATTAACAGTGTGGGGATTATGAAGGTCTTTCACTGACAAACAGATGCTGTGGGTGATGTTAAGGAAAATGAATTATTTAGGATTAGGAAACTGGGAAAACATGAACAGATCCTGTATCAAATTCAGCTTTCATAAAGTGGCTTTTGTGGTTAAATGTAGTTACTCCATTTGTCTTTTTGACCAGAAGCTGCTTGGGCTCTAAATTTTCTAGTTTCTGTGCTCACACAATGCCAGTCACTCTCTACATCTACCATGGGGGCCAGGAGTACTTTGCCTCTGGGCTGCTGCTCTGTGGGGTGATGACACACTATCTCTCCTCACAGCTTGGTTTTTGGTAGCTATGGTGACTTGGGCAGGAGGCAGCTGCAGTGAGTTCTCATGTCAGCAGTAGAGCAGGGAGGCCCATCTGTGCAGGATGCACACCCAAGTGCATCTGATACTGGTTTTGAGACTCAGTCCAAACTGGGACCTTTAGGCAATACCAAAACATAAACAGAAAACAAGAACTGAGCTCTGATGTGATGCACCCTGGCTATAACTACCCTGGGTGATTTGTTAGCTATTTCTGAGATTTTCCTGGAGTTTGTTCTTTCAGACTGAAGCTTCAAACTTGTAAACCCCCACCAGCTTCACTTTACACTCCTGAGCCTGCCCACTGCTCTCAGCAGACCATCTTACTGTACAATGCCAAACACCAGGACAGCAGTCCACAGGATCATGGTAAAAGTAAGAATGCAAGCAGATCTTCTGAACCCAGCACCTTGCGTATGGATGAAAAAGGAATTTGACTAAACCCTCACTGGTTCTTTGCCTTTTGCTTGAACTGCTCCTGTGCAAAAACTTTCCTCTTCTGCCTGAAAAAATATTTCATTAAAGGTGTCAAGTCCAAGTGAAGAAAAGATGCATTCTGAAAGCAAAGGACTTAAGGATGAATTTTGTGAACATTTCTTTTTTCTTTTTCTGCGTGAAGAGTTTAAGGGAAAGAAAAGCTCCTTCCTTCCTTCCTTCCTTCCTTCCGCCACTTCCTTCCTTCCTTCCTTCCTTCCTTCCTTCCTTCCTTCCTTCCTTCCTTCCTTCCTTCCTTCCTTCCTTCCTTCCTTCCTTCCTTCCTTCCTTCCTTCCTTCCTTCCTTCCTTCCTTCCTTCCTTCCTTCCTTCCTTCCTTCCTTCCTTCCTTCCTTCCTTCCTTCCTTCCGCCACTTCCTTCCGCCACTTCCTTCCTTCCGCCACTTCCTTCCTTCCTTCCGCCACTTCCTTCCTTCCTTCCGCCACTTCCTTCCTTCCTTCCGCCACTTCCTTCCTTCCTTCCGCCACTTCCTTCCTTCCTTCCGCCACTTCCTTCCTTCCTTCCTTCCTTCCTTCCTTCCTTCCTTCCTTCCGCCACTTCCTTCCTTCCTTCCTTCCGCCACTTCCTTCCTTCCTTCCTTCCGCCACTTCCTTCCTTCCTTCCTTCCTTCCGCCACTTCCTTCCGCCACTTCCTTCCGCCACTTCCTTCCGCCACTTCCTTCCGCCACTTCCTTCCTTCCTTCCGCCACTTCCTTCCGCCACTTCCTTCCTTCCGCCACTTCCTTCCTTCCGCCACTTCCTTCCGCCACTTCCTTCCGCCACTTCCTTCCTTCCTTCCGCCACTTCCTTCCTTCCGCCACTTCCTTCCTTCCTTCCCACTCCCCCTTTATCACCCCATTCCCACCCTTCTCCCCAAATTTGCACTTTCTAGAGGGAATCTGAAAATTTAAGTTTTCCAAAAGGGGAGAACTAAGAAAACCAGCGTGTCATGTTTCTCTGATAGCTGGAATGTCTTGGTTTACATCTGTTTCCTGTACAAGGAAGCCCAAGGAGCAATGAACTCACCAGGAATAGAAATATATGTGCTTTCTTTTTATCTTTAAACAGAAACAGCATGGTTACGCCTGCAATCTGAGTCCACGCAACCAGTAATTTCTCATTAAAAATACAATTGGAAAATAATTAAAATGTTCTTGTGAGCATGATTGCATCTGTGTTAAATAGGAAGAGTTTAAATCACATCGCTACTGAATCAAGATATGGGTGGGAGTTTTTTTTTGGAGTTCCCAGAAACTAAATGTCATAAGGCATGTCTGCTGGCTAGTCCATCCCTGGGACCACATGGCTCTCATGAACTCACATGAATCAGAGTCTACATATGTTGCTGAGGGTGACAAAGCATCTGAAATTACCAAAGCAACTGAGAAAGTTGCAAATTACTTAGAATAAAATATTTTCCCCCACTCTAAAGCAAATAATTAATTCATTGGAGGATTGCTATAGCAGAGTAGTGAAATAGCTTTCAGGAAGTTCACCTTGCTGAAGAAAATGTTCTTTTTGTACAAGTAAAAAGATAATAGGAATAGCAAGACCTCCTGATTAACATGATCTCTAGCATTAGGGGAAATCAGTGAAGTGCTTTATTAGTGGAACAAGAATGGTTTTGTTTTCTCTTTGTTCTGAGCTCTGGTATAGATAAATGAATGAAATGGGTACAATCTGTAAAGGGTCTTTTTCTCTGTACTTTTTATTCTATCCCGTCACCATGGAACCGACATACACATTTGTCAGTGCAGCACTGAGCCCTAACATCAAAACACCTTGTGTTTTTGACATCTGGCAAGACTCTTTATAAGCTAATGGAGAAACTTTCTCTTTTTTCCCTGTTTACAATGTATGTAGAGACAGCAATCACAATGAACATAGTGGCATTTTTTGCCTAAACTATCCATGGGGAATAATGTGGTTATGGGTTGTTTTTATTCTGCCACATGAGACAAAAACACACTACTATAAAATGGATGCCTTAGTTTTAGCAGATAAAGAGAGTGGTCAAGTTGTTCACAAGCAGCTACAAATTTTCAATGGTCTGAACTGAAATACTTTGTAAATGCCCAGTTTGCAGAAGGCATGTGCTCTACCCTGTCCCAGCTTGGGCTGTTTCAAAAAGTTACAGACATATATTCAACTGCATTTGAAAATCTCATCCGAACACGTCTCAGAGTCTGAGGGTATCCGCTGAAGAGCAGCAGGAAGCATCTATGCGTAACCATGTTAATTTTATCTGCCAGTATGTATAAAGTGGTTACATTGAAGCTGCCCACACTCTGCTGTGTCACTGCTCAGTCTGAGCTTGGTGTAGCAGAGGGCAAGTACCAGACTTTTCTGAGGATGCTGACATTGTGTAGCAAACCCAAGGTAGAAAGGGAAACCTTTTCTTCTCCTTTTGCTTAAAGTGCAGCTGCTGGTGGCAGAACTGTCCTTATCCAGTCTCCTAGGGGTGATCGCAACAACGGTTTCATTTTTGTGAGAGATTTACTTTTCGCCTCTCACCAAGACAAGAACACTAGAATGGCTCAGAATACAGCTACAAACACTGGTTAAACTTTGATAGAAATGCCTTGTAATATTTGTAATTATTTGGGATTTATTTTAACAGTATGAACATTGTTTATTCAGCACTATCTAATGTGTAGAATTAAGGCACTTAAGGCTTCAGAGAAGAGAAATTTATCTCTAACCTAAGTGGTTAAAATTGTTCTGTTGTGTCTCTGCTGACTTGTTTCAGCAGCAAATTCAGCACACCCTATGTATGAAGTGCAGCGGCTGAACATCAAATCCAGTCCAGGCTTCTCCTGTGTTCATCATACTCCAGGGTTCACTTTGATGTCCTGTCATTAGAATGCTGGAGTGATAGCTCAAGTGCCATTACCTTCAGCTCACCTTTGTTCTGCAGGATAACTTGTATTCTCAGTTAAATCCCTTCCTGTACCAATCTTTATGATAATATATGCAGGACTGCAATGTCATCTGGTTAAGTAGATGCACTGCCTTTTGGGATCACACATATCCTGTTACAAGGGTCACTTGTTCCTCAAATGTTTCTGTCTGAACAGAGAGCTTCACAGCTTCTATGTATACAAAATATTGGACAGCTTTTCCCTGCCCCAAAATTGCTACATGGGAAATTTCTATGAACAAAGGGCTGGAAGACATGGGTTGTTTAAGGCCATGTGCAAGTTAGATTGGACACTTTGCAAGCTTTTGTCTTAGGTCCTGAGACTGCTTAACCTGCTTAGAGAGTTCGCATTGCTTAGTTTTTTCCCAGAAGTAAAATACATCCACTGAATGTTGGCGTTGTCTTTCATTTTCAATGAAGACCAAAAGCAGTTGGCAAAGAGATTCCTTAACTGGCAGGAGGATGCCAGCAGCAATAGTGGAAAGACAAGGCTGGGAATAAGAAGACCACTATCACAGACATGCTAAGAACAGCACCCTGGTAGGTAGACAAAGCAGCTCTCTGTTTCAGGCCCATGACTGAGGATTTCACTGCAATAATCTGTGTGTTCACAAACACCCTCGCAATCTCACCAGTCTGTTTGCAAGCTGGAATTTTCAGATAGCTTTCTGCAGGAGGAGGCATCAAAAGTACAAATCATGCATGGTATTTCCTCTCGAACACAGGAGAGGAAATAAAGTGAAGGCAGCCAACATTTTTGAAAGGATGACTAGAGAGAGTACATACATTTCAAAGTAAATAGTGAAGATACTATAGGTGAGATTGTTGCACATATAAAGTGCAAATTTTAAGAGAAACAAGAAAAAGGAGAGAGAGCAAACCAGAAGTACCCTTGGAGATATACGATCAAGAAAACCAAAGTGGAGGTTTTTAATACAAAACACACTTCCAGTAAGGAAACAAGTCTGTTCCTCAAAAATACCAAGCTTGTGCTGCTCATAAGCACAGATGAGAAGATGAATCTGGTGGTAATTAGAGTTTCTAAGATGACAACAAAGCATGTTATTAGGACTGTAAATGGGTTAGGAATTGTCAAAAATCGAAAAGGTGTAAAAGGAAAAAAAATAGTCACGTTGGTATGTGAAACTTTGTGTTTTCAGGTATTGAAAAAGTATTATGATATCAAACATGCTCCATTTTCAGGGTTTGTCTTTGACCATCCTGTTATGATTGTTAGGCTTTTAAAAATGGAAGAAGATGCAAAAAGATCATATCTTATTTGCCAGCTGGTGAGAACTATATTGAACCTGAAAATGGCTGGCCAGAACAGCCAGGTAAAGAAGGTCATCTTTCAAGTGATTTGCTTAACCACATGTCCTCCAGCACACTGATTTAATCTGTGTATCTCTGTGAACATGTATAGAGCCACTGAAGTATCTAGCCTTGGTAAAGCTAGATGAAAGAATCTAAAGCAGCTACAAATCCTGTCTGGATTCCAGACTTCATTTTTTCCTTTCCTGATATCTGACATGCTGCCTCAGAAACCAAATAATTAATGGACATAGCCAAATTTGGCAGCAACCCCTGCCAATAACTCAAATTCCAAGAAACTTTTCTTCTTCTAATAGTAAGTGTAATATAATAAACCCTTATGCTGCATCCATAATCACAGCACCTGACATTTTTCTTCAGTAATTTAAGTCAGTACAGGCTAATAACATGCCTGTTTAGGTTTTTGTTTAAGACAACGAATCCTGAAGAAAACATAGAGAAGTGCAAATTTTAGCTCTATGACAAAAGAACAATTGCTGCTGAACAGTGATTTGGAAGTCATAAAAATGCAATATTCAGAATCTCTGCATCCATTAGTTTGACAGATGTTCTTAAAAACATTCCCCTGGTTCTCAAATTGGTATAATTACACTGTCAGTGCTGTGTGTCCCTGACAAACATTCAGAAACTCTTATGACTTTTTTGATTGCCCTTATGTTTTCTGAATCCAATAGTCATATGTTTATTGCTTGCTCAATTTTAGCCAATATGTGTAATTCTCACCACAGATTAGCCTGGGTGTAGCTGGAGATGCAGACTTGCTTTGGTACCCATTACTCGTCCATTTGTGCTCTGTGACTCTTTCTCCTGGCAAAAACCCAAAGGGATTCTGAGAGTTACACCCTGGGCAAGATGGTAGGTCATGTTCTTGGGTCCCAGTGAAGACACTCCTTAAACAGAGACATGCTGGGTGAAGATGTCTGGGCTGTATTGTGCCTGTGTATGATGGAGACAGCCTGCACCGAGCGTCCCTTCAGCCTGTCAGGGGTTTCTCACCTTTTGGCAGCTACCCAGAAGTTGCAAGCTGGACTAGCTGGTGGCTTTGTGAAGCATCCTCTGTAGGGAGAGCACCAGGTCTGAAGGCAGGATGCCTGATGGATTTTGCATTTGCCCATGGCAGAAAGCAATCACCCCTTGGTGGCAGGGCACCTAAAGACTTCATCCAGGCAAGCTGCAGGTTGGAAAGAAGAGAAAAAAACCTTTAAGGCTTTTTATGTTAGGAGCTTTATTGAGCTAGCACAATCTGGACTAGTTATTGTCCAAACAAGTAATTCTATCCTAAGAATGCCTGGATCTTCTCTGTCTGTGTGTTCATGCAGGAGCACACCCTTGTGTACGAGAGAGAAAGACACAACCGCCATAACAATCATAACCCAAGAAGCCGCAGGATTGGCACAAAAGGGACTTTTTTGACAATGAATCCATTTTTGTTAAATATTGTGGATTATCTCCTGGGTTCTTTTGGGAATATACAGAAGATTCCTGTGCAGACCTGAGGGAAAATCATCGTACTGATCTGTTAGCACCTCTGCAGTTAATATAAATATTGGCAAGAGTTATATAAATACTGGTGGATTCTGGAGGGGCTGTGAGCAATTTAACAGCAAGAAGCTCCCTTTTAAATACAGGAAAATAAAATGCTTAATGTGTCCCAGGATATGCTTTTTGTATGTGAGTGATTACATACAAATGCCATATAATGAGCAACCTGAGAAGATGCTAGTTGCAAATTAATTATTCCTCAATTAAAGCCACAGTAGTGTGCTTGCTCTGGGTGGGATTAAAGTTCCTGCTCTGACATTATTCACCTGCTGCTATGGAAACAAACACATTTAACATTAGAATCAGTAAGCCTGTTTTTCTAAAGTTATTGTTTTCTTGGGTAAATTAGGCCCAGATCCTCCATTTAGCTCTCCTGTGGCAGCTCTGTGAGCTCAGTGGAATTGATTGTGGGTCACTTCACAGCAGACCAGCAGCCAGGAGGATGATACACGTCACCTTCTTCACTACGCATATTTTCTGGTTTTTACTGAATCTACTAAAGCTTGCCAAGAGCATGTAGAGTCTATCCCAGGCCTCCCCACCCCTGTTATCCCTCTGTCTGTGTTTATCATTTACACGGCATGGAGATTCCTCATCTTAATTTAGAACTGCCTGTGCTTTTTTAAGCAGTTCCTTAATAAGGAAAGTGGGTCACACCGTGAACTTAGGGAGGTGAAAATCCCCTGTCCTCTGGGGCTCTCAGAGGTGGGGATTTGGGGTGATGTGCAAGAGCCCTTTTCAGAAATGAAATGTGCAGGTGAGCCACTGTTCTCACCTAGTGCTGTGGCCATTGGGTGGGGCACAGGGAGCCCTGACCCTGCCACCTCACTTCTCAGGGAGCAATGTCATGGCAGCTGCCTGGACTGGACACACATTGGCCTTGCTTTTTTCTAGTTGGTTGGTTGGTGTTTGGTGGGTTTTGTTTGGTTGGTTGGTTGTTTTTTTTTTGTGGCATTTTTGGTTTTTTTTCAGTGATAGGCTGCCCAAACTCTTGACAAAACAAGAGTTTACATCTACCAAGTCCAGTACTTTGTCCTCCATGGAGGTGGGTCAGGTCCTGGGATTGCTTTTGTTGGGCCACATGGAGGAAAGGAGGAGCTGAAATTCTCCTGGTGGACCACCTGGTTACTGCAGTATGCAGTGTGAAAATCAGAACTGAGAGGTGTAACCCTGGTAAGCCAATTTCACAGATACCTGAGCTAAAGAGAGGTTCTGAATATTTGCTGACTATCACCCTCTTCACTCTGTCTCAAAACCTTCCACTTGAATCACCCCTGATTTTGCAGTGGACATTTGCCCTGTGTGTGGTTGATCTAATGTTCCCTCAGGCTCTATTTTACAATGGGTGGGACTGCAGAGGAAGGGGCAAAGCCTGTGTTATTTTCCTCTTTGGTTCCTCTTCTGGTAAAATATTACAGGACCTTACCTTACTGTTCCTGTTATGCTTTCTATTTTGTTAAAATGCCCAGAGTCTTTTGGCATTTTCTGCCAAAAAATATCTCTATTAGTCTCCTTCCATTTCCTCTCCCACACTCCTCCAGGGTCAAAACCCTTCATTTACCAGGGGCTTCCCACTCTCTTCATTGCCCAAAAAAAGTAAAGAGTGGAGAAAAGAACTATTGTTATTTAACAACTTTGAACAAGAGAAATAAATCACAGCTACTTTAAAAACAGGCAATTAGAGCAATGTTTTCTCTGAAAAGAATAATCTGAAAACACAGACATTGTATCACCAGAAGGCTTGGAAATGCAAAGAAATTAAATACCAGTATACTTTCTGCAATAGTGTCAGCTGCAAGACAGCTTTTGCAAAACCTTTTGTTAATATAACTGCCACAGGATTGCTTTCCTGGGCCTACAGACAGCCTCAAAGGCTAGTTTGGGATTAATTTAGTTTAATTAGACATCAATTTTAACAGCATAACACCATCTAAAATTATGGGACTTAAAGTAGAATGGTGAAATACCAACCTAGCTAAACCAAAGGGTTAGTGGAGGGTGAGCTCTGTGTGTGTAGAAACTATGCCAAGTTGAAATTCAGTTTACTGGTTAATCCTGCATGAATAGCTTTAATATAAAAACAGCTCTTATCTCAAGGATGGAGTAATGAAGTATTTCTTTGGTTCATGGTGGGAACTGGTAGCTATTACAGAGAAGGAAATACAGAAAGAGGAAGAGATAAGTGGGAGGAAGGAGAGAAGAGAACAGGGATGGAGGAGATGAGGGGCAGAGCACAAAGATCTGGAAGCGGAGCACGTCTTACTCAGCAACACTGACCGTAAGAAGGCTTTAAGCAGATAAACATCAATTTACTACTTAAAAGTGACATTCTACCCTTGAAGTATGTGCAGACCTCCCCATGAGGTCAGTGGGTGTGCCAGTCTGAGCTGTCAAAAAATACGTTGTCTGAAATTTATATCCTGGCCTTGTGGGAGCAGCTGGATGCAGGATTTGGCGCTGGCTGTGGAACAAGTTTGATGTTACTGTTCAGAGTCACTGACGCTGCTGGACGCCTGTCTGAGGTGTGATGGTGCAAGGACACGTTTTTCACCCTCAGCTCACTGGAAAGCTGCTTAGCATGAATAGGTTGAAGTTGTCTATTCATTCATGGCCATGGACTATTTCTGTGATTCCTGTGTACTCATTCTCACACTTTCCTGAAGGTGATAATTCCTCCTTGAAGTAACGAAGGAATTTACCTCTTGCAACAGGTGCAGTGACTTGAATGTCCTGGTAGACTAATGGGGGCTCTTTCTGGTGATGCAGAGAGTTCACGGGGAAAAAGGAATGATCCCTGGCGGAGGATTGCCCCTTTCTTTGGTGTAGCTGTTTACATGGACTTCAGTAGGCACAAAATTCACTTCTGTCCAATGTTTTGACACAGTGTTACTTAATTACTAATAAAAAAATTCTGATAATTAAATACCAAACAGAGTTAATGTTTAGGTTACTAGGTAGTTCTTAGCACTGGTTTTGGTCCTGTGGCAGCAATGTGTTCCAAATGGGAGAGCTTGTACACAACAGGAAAACGAAGGAGGCAGCTATCCATTGAGCAGCACTCTTTGGGGTCAGGGGATATTTCCAGGCTTGGTGCTGGCAACTGCTGGAATTGTCAGAAATGGAATGGAATAGGACAAGTTTAATTTTTTGTATGCTTGGAATCTAGGTTAACACAAGCCTCTTTCAGAAAGGTTGACAGGAGGTGAACTTAAGAGCAATATAAAGTTCCTGAAAGCCTGGTAGTCAGTGGTTCTCTCTGAGAATGATCAAGACCAGTTTTATCTGATAAGTTATCAACATTCCCCTTTAGATATCATCTGAAACCTACAAAATCTCCCAATCCTGAAGAGAAATTAGATAAAATCTTGAGCCCCAGGGTTTCTGTTCTTCCCAAAATATTCCTGTCATTAACTTTCAACATCTGCATATTCATGTCTTCTTCCAAATATATTGCCAAGTCTAACCCTGTTTTAAATCTTTCCTTAGTCTCAGTTTTCTTGATGCTGTGTCAAGGTCTGTATCACTATAGGTGCCAACATATGAAGAAATATTTTCTTGTTTCCATTTCGGACCTGCTATCTTTGACTTTCTTTTACTGTCTCCTCCTTCTTATGCTACAGGACAGAAGAATTAACAAACAGAACAGAAACAAACAGATCAGCCCTCTGACCTGCTCCACTTTGGGTAATTGAGATATAGGAGAAGAAAGTCACCATCTTCTAAACTGTTGCAACAAACATGAGAATGGCCACTAGCAAGCTGTGCTGGAAGATATGTGCTAGGTAGAAGCCCAAAGAAAATCTGGCATGTAGGCAACAACTGCAAGTCGAGCCTTTACAGGTCTAAGCATCCCATAACTCCCTTTTTCTGCAGTACAGATGCTGTCTTGCAAGCATCAAACTTCTCTCCACAAAAGATGATAGCTGTCCTCATCTGGTGTATATATTAAATATGTTTTAGAAGCTGGCTGGGCTGGAATTTTTTCACTCCCTTCATTCTGAATTTACATCCCAGGGGGGCATTTAAACTGGAGGTGACAGTGTGTCTGTCTCTACCCCAGCCCTGTCAATCCTATTCCTGACAAGGAGAAAAAGCAAATTAGAGAGTCATGCTGCTTCAGTTCAGCTTCTCTCTCAAAAATAGATATCAATGTGAAGTAGCCATGAAAGGACTTTTTGTGTGTGGCTTTATCCTGTCATAGCAGGGGTTGCTGTAATGAACTGAGGAAATGTGAGATGAAGTGGGAATACAGGCATAGATGAAAAAACTGACAAAATGTCAGGAATCCTTTTTTTTAAATCTATATGTAGCACTGAAACCAGAGCTGAAATGTATTAAATAACTGTCAAGTGGGGAATTACAGGGAGCTGCCTTCCAATCTGTGTAGAAGATGCTTTACAAAGTACTAAGTAGCATCATCTTCATCTGATGTTTCACACAACGGTATAGAGTAATGCCAAATTGGGATTAGATGCACAGCCTGGGTAGAATGACTACTACAGGCTTTGGTGAACAGCACTGATTAACACCCAGTGGAAACCTGCCTCCTGCATAGAAGAGCTGTGGAGATGCAGAAATGTTCAATACCTCCTCTGTTATGGCCTTGCACTGGGACCTTGTGAAAGGGAAAATCCTGATAAAAGCTGTCAAGATCTCGGCATGCAGGGAGACCTTCTTTGACATTTCAGGTGCTATCACAAAAGAAAGAAGGAACTATGCACAAAAGGAGATGACTGAGTAATGGAAAACATTGGGAGACCAGGCCAGTCAGACATTTTGTCAATGACCTCATGGATTGTCATCACCAGCTGGTTTGTTTTATCATCCTCTCTGCCCTGCCACCAACAGTGAGAGCTCCCCACCATGAGTTCTACAGACAAAATGTAAGATTGGAGGTGGAAGTCTGCAGCTCTGCTGTGCCTGGGTCACAGGTTTTGGTGTGTTGTGCTCAAAGACAGTCACACCTGGGTCATGGTGGGGGCCACAGGAGGAACTGACATTGGGAAAGGAAAGATGTGAGGAAACTTTGATACCGTATACGTATTCTTACAGAAATCTGTAGCAAAAGGTAGAGGACACCAGAGAAATCAAGGAAAATGTTTGAATTTTCTGCTCCACCTTCCCTGGTGAATAGCTGAAGTGAAGGTGTGTCTCTTGCACAGGTGTGTCTCTTTCTTCTCGGTCAATCACCCAGCCTGTGAGGGCACTGCACTCTGAGGCAGGTGCCTGTGAATGTCAATCTGACTTTGCACTGCATGAAAGTGCTTCATAAATAATTAATTTATGCCTCCAAACAAGTTTTAATGGCACTATCATACACCCTCCCTACCCACTGATGCCAAGTGGACTCCTCCATTCAGCAGGGGAACACCACTGGTGCTTGGCTTTTCTGAGCTTGGTTAGATCAGCAAAGTCTAAAAACTGTGCCAGACCTTGCTGATGGTGTTGTCCTGTGCTGACCCAAGGTGGGACAAATTGCAAAAACCTCTCTCCCTCATTTTGACAAGGCATCTCTCAAATGCCCAAGCTCATTAAGCTTATTACTCTACTTGAAGTAAGAGATACAAAAACTTTCTGTTACACCAACTAATCCCCCTGATAAACGTGAGCCAGGCTCCAGCTTTGGCTCTCTCAGAGTGTGACATTGAATTGCAAAGCTCTGTCTCCTCACAGGGAGCTCAGCTGTTGTGCTGCTGGAATCTGGCTGCAGGGATCGCGTTCAGACGCGGTGCTTGCGAACCAGACGTGTGGCACCACTCACCCCAAGGCATGTGCTTCAGAACGCCCATCCTTGTCTCTAGACCACTCTAGGGCTGTGGGATGATTTCTGAAACAAATCAAGGGCAGAGCAGTGAATGCTAACTGTGTTTGCATAAAGGCAGTGGTTCCAGCCACCATCCCCATGCACCAAGCCTAGGAAGGATGCTGAAAAGCTCCAAGCTGGCTGTGGGACACATCCTATCTTCTGGGCATTGCATAATTAAGCTATCTTTTACTTAATTTTGTTTTGTTGCACTTTGTCTAAAATGCAAAAACTAAGAAAAGAAGTGGGAGGGTGAAGACAGACTGAGACAATCTTGCAAGCACTCTGATTTCACCTTTGATGGTAGGCATTGTTTCATTTAGCCTACATTATGGCTTTGACTACCATTTGATCTCAGACTCACTACTTGAACAGATTTGCTATTAAAAAAATACTGCTTTTAAATGATGTTTGCTTTAAGTAAGTCTGAGTGTGATTATTGTGACTGGATAAAATAACAGACTGTTTGTTTTCTTTTAACAGAATTCATAACATATGTTTGTAATAAATGGACTTGGGCAGTTGTTCTGATGATAAATGGGCCAAAATTTGAAATTAGTGCAGCCTCGATGAAATTTCATCGCTGCAAAATCCAAAAAAGAAGGGAAAAAATCATGTAAGAAAATTAACAACTGAGCAGAGTGGGGGACCTTGGGGGGCAGGATTTATGGCTGCACAGTATACTGGGGGACAGGGAGCAGTGGAAATGTGTGCTCAGAGGGAAGAAGGAGTTTCTGAGGCCCCCAGCAAGTCTGTGCCCGTTGCTGTTTGCAGGGCTGCAGACCGAGCTCAGCCGTCAGCCACCTGTACTTCTCCTCGGGAGCAGCAGCTCCCCCTCAGACCACCTACTTTGAAAGCAAAGCCAGTCAAGGCAGCATTTAACTGCTCTGGTTCAAGACAGTGATGCAAGCTGCCTGTTACCCAGAGAGCCTGAGCTGAAGGACTTTGGCTGGCTGTGCCCCCAGCTTTGTCTGGAAAGTTCACAGAGTGCCCCTAAATGCAGTGTGCTGGTTATGGGCTGAGCTGCTGGGCTGAATTTCACTGGGCAAGTTTCATCTCTCAGCTTCCACCACC
Source organism: Agelaius phoeniceus (assembly GCF_051311805.1). Classification (NCBI taxonomy): domain Eukaryota; kingdom Metazoa; phylum Chordata; class Aves; order Passeriformes; family Icteridae; genus Agelaius; species Agelaius phoeniceus. The sequence continues at coordinate 142,442,965 of NC_135265.1, read as the reverse complement.
TCCTCATTTGATGACAGAAAGTCTAGGATGGACAGTGAGAGCAGTGACCTCTCACTACAGAAACTGGTTTTTTGCAATGGATTTCTTAAAGCCAAAGACAAGTTTGTTTATTACACTTGCTTTACAGTGCATGTGCTCTGCTTCTGCCTCCTTTGACTTAAAAAATAAGAGAAATTATCACCCTGTTCTCTTCACATTTGGAGCGTATACAGAGTCTCTAAGTCCTGTGGATTCCCCAGGTTGATCTCCCTGGCTCAGCAGCCATCACAGCTGAAATGGGACAGTTGTCTCCATTTCTTTATTGTGAGTTCCTTAAAAAACTAGACTAAGCCTTGGACTTAAATCCCAGTGCAGTAAGCAGTGATTGAAGGAGTCAACAAAACCTTGAGGGATAATCCCACAAGAAAGTTTCAGAATCAAAACTTCTAAAAGAAACTAAAATTATAAAATAAAGTCAACAACAAAGGGGCCTCACCCTTCAGCTTCTTTTTGGAAGTTTGCTTGCAAAGTGCATCCTTGGAATTACTGCTTTGTTTCTTCCTTTGTGAAAAAGGACTTTTAGTATTTTAACTCTCTTCTGATCTCTTTATTTGAGGGATATGCATGGACAAAACAACTCTAGTGTTTCAGCCTGTGGTCAGGAAATATGCAGCTGTTCTGAAATTACTCTCTGATTCAATGTAATGAAGTTTTTCCCATTGATACATTACATTACTTCCCAGATTGTTTTTCCAACTAAGCAAGTGAAAACATTTGTACAGAGAATAATTCTTTATTTTACAGAAAATGATTTTTCTGTCAGTTCAAGTCCAGTTTTTGGTGCTGTTACACACAATGAGCCAGGTACAGTCTTGGGGATGGGGAGCAGGGGCCAGGAGAGGCGAGGGGTGAGTTAATGTGACCAGCCACAGTCCCACTTGCACATGTAGCAGCTCTGTGAACACCTCATTTAATCTGTGAGAGGTTGTCACTGCTTGGGCTGTTGGCCATGGCCTGCTAAACCCCTCCATACCTACCACACTGATAGGACAAAGACAAAATCTCTCAGGAAATTTATTTATTGGGTTGGACACATGAGGTCTGCCAGCATTTGAAACTGCAGACAGGGGTAATGGGTTTTTTCTTGCACTCACTTCTGGGTAGCACATCAGACTCTATTCCTGCTGCATGACAAGGATGTCCCAAGCCTTTAATTTACATTCCTATTGACTACTGTGCAAAGAAATTATGCAACTGTTCTTATAGACCAATATTAGGAAGACCTTTCCAGCTTCAGCCTAAAGTGTCATTACTGGTACTGCTTCCCATCTTTACAGTTTTGCTTAGAAATGGCATTATTTTAATATATTTTTACTCTCTTCTATTTATGAGTCTCTTACAAAGAAGTCATGATGCAACTACAGACAACTATTATGTTGCAGTGGGAAGAGCTGTACTTTTCCATACATCACAACCCAAATGGGGTCAGGTTATACTTCTAACATATGCCACAGGATGCAGTACTATTGGGAGGATATCTTCAAGAGAAAACACAGAAGATCTTAGTAACTGCACATGGAAGAGGCTGCAAAAAGAATAGGAAAAGGATTGCCCATCCTAAGGCTGTTACCTGTACTGAGTTGAAGGTTATGGGGGCAGACTGGATGCTGCAATGCTGTGCTGTGCTCAGCCAGGAGCAGAGCTTTGCTGTGTGCTGTTCTCAGGATACACTGTAAGGAAGGCAGCACAGACTGTGTGCTGGGTGGGCAGAGGATTTATCCTTCATTGTTACCACACCAGCACATCAGAGCCAGGTACTATATCTTAAGGCAAACTCCTTTGATGACTTCCAGTTACATTTCCAGTTGACAGTTCTTTTGAAACATGATTGTAACAAAAATCCTCTAAAGGCCTATGGAAAAGGTAAACCCTTTCTGCAGTATCTGAGGGCCCTGAAGTTGCACAACATACTGAGAGACTATGCAGCCTTTGTTTGATTATACAAGTAATTAAATTTAAAATTTTATTAAACTTGTTAATAAAGACATAAAAGATACAGCTTCATACTTTACTTTGATTTGTTACAAGTTTTCACTAAATCCACAATATCCTGGTACATGTATACACTGTGTTTAAGGCTTCTCTGGTTTAACCAAGTAAATGCAAAGTAGTGCTGAGAGAGCTGTGAAGATCATTTCTGGAGACTATTATGATCTGTTTCAAAGTTGAAAGGGAGTAAGAAAGGGGAATAGCTATGAGAGACAAACTTCTCAAAGACAATCCAGAGGGGTCTCTCAGTCCTTTGACTCCTGGGAAATATTGAGGATCCAGCCCACCATTACTTCTTATTGCCTCATTCCTTCAGGTTTTAAGTCTCAGAGGGTACTCCCTGAAATGTAGGCTCAGGTCCTTATTTTAAACTTATTTCAGTTTTTATAACAACATGAAAAATAGAATTCAACTTAAAGTCTCCTCTTGTGAGCTTCCCTGTCTATTTAGAGGAAAGATGGGTTTCAAATACTGAGCTCTTTCTCTCTTTCTTTCTCCAGGAGCAAGAGTCAAAGACCCACAATCAATATGGCAACTGGAACATTGCTGTGATGCCAGCAGTAAAAAAAATGTGCAAAAAGGTCAGTGATGCTCACCTTACAAATGAGGCCTTACAACTTTTCTCTATAATGACATCCTTCACATGATTGGCTTCAGAGAGGTTAACTTGCAGAGGTCTGCTGTGATCACACATTTCAGGAAAGACATGCAGAAAATTTTATTCTCCTTTCAAATAAGAACTATAATACACTCACACTTGTGCTGTTAAAAGCACAGATCATAAAACACAAGCACTACAAGGTGGCCTCCCTGGCTCTGCTATTCTATAGCTTACTCATTTTTAAACATTTACATTTGTTCCTCAGACATTAACATACCTTTTGCTCTGCCATGCACTGTGAATAAATTTGTGTTCCTAGAACAGGCCAATGAAGTAAAACTTCATAAAACTACTCAGATTCACAGCTGTAACTTGAAGAAATTTTGACCTTTCACAGGAGGAAAGAAAACAGAGAGGAAGAAGGGTATGTGTATATTCATTACAGGCCCTAAAGTTTACAGAAACACAGGTTCCCAAGAGGCTTCTCAATAATGGTTTTAGTCAAATATTTATATTTCTATAACTTTATATGTTTAATGATTTTCCCCATTAAGGTTTTTGTGGTTTACCAAGGAAAATCCAAATATTCTTGATGATGATTGGTGAGTTAAAGTTCTTGTAGCAAGACAGTGTATAAAAACCTCTCCAAATAACTGCCTTTTTCACACATCTGGAAAGACTCCATTTTTTTATCTGTTAGAGCCTTACAAGGGCAGCTTATTACAAAAATAAACAGAAGAATACATGCAGTCACAGAATGACTGAATTGAGTATAATCTTACCAAAACAAACCCTGTCTCAATACTCCTTTGTTTGTTGCTTTTTGGCAGTATTATTTACTCTCCTGTGTGTATTGTATAATCATTACTGCCCCCACTTTCTCCCTGATGTGAAACATGTCCAGGTGGTCAGCAACAGCAAGGCCAAGGCTTGCCTAGCACTGAAACCTCCCGGAGCTGAGTGCATCCTGAGAATGGGATCTCTGATTCTCACCCGCTCTCCAAGTGGGTAAGAGCACCATCACTCTTCAAGGACTCATCGAGGACGTATAGAACAAATCTGACCTGCTGGACCACAAGTTATTTCTCCTGAGACACTCTACAATGCAGGTAAGGGATCTGAATCATGGAATCATAGAATCCTTTTGGTTTGAAAGGACCTTTAAGGTCATTGAGCCTGGCCATGGCCACAAATGTCCCAAAAAGTTCTTTCTACTGGAGCACTAATTCTGTCAGATGAAAGGAGAAAAGTTATGAACTATCATAGGGAAGAGAATATTCCCAGAAACCAGAGGGAATTCACTCTAGTGGGAATTAAAACCATTTTCCAGTCTTTTACAGATCCATCTATGTTTGGCTTTGGCCACTGAGAGAAAATGCTGTCACATCCAGCAGGCATCCTGTGGCTAATTACCTCCTGCTCAGTCCTTTGATGGGAAGGGAACCATGGTGCTGCAGCACTCCAAGACCAGCTATAAATGTCTGTTTCATACACTGGTGGGTGAAACCCCACCCTGCTGGGCAAGGACTGCATTGCAAAGTCTGGCACCTTCTGGCACTGAAAAGATTGGAGCACTCTGAAAGCATGGGATGTACTTCCATCTGTAGAGGGTACATGGCATTATAACTATGGCAGCAGAGATACTTTTGTTTCTGTGTATATTTGTAATTTCAACAATTATATTTAGTAGAGCAAAAGAGAAAATAAAAGGTATTAAATGTATTTTCTTATTGCTATCTGTCTTATCTGTCTGGTCCTAGAAGCAATAAAAAAGCACGTAAAAAACTGAGTAGCCTAATCAGATGACATGTACTGAAAACATATTTTCATTTCCATCTGTAAAGATGTATTTTATTTTTTGAGTCATGATTTCTGTGATACAGCCCTACCTATTCACCCTGTTGCAACAAATACCAACTACACAGATAAAGGCTTATCTACTGCATTTCTTGAAGCTTGCAAAAGCAAGGAAGTTACTTGCCAGTAATGCCTTTGGCAAAGAGCTCATAATTCAGGAACATTTCTATGATTCTATGTTTTATTCTATGATTCATATTTCTATGATTTCTATGTTCACTTAAAGTGAACATAAGGCAGGAAGTGTGTGCCTGAAGTTCAGTCTTGTCTACAAGTATTCATGTGTTGGCTGAAGGAATTAAGTTCCAATATGTAACTAAAGTTCAGCCCAAACACTGAAAACACAAAGTGATTTTTTTTTTTAAGTAATTTTTCAGCTTGGCATTATCTTACCTGTGGGGTCTGTGCTCCCCCAGGCACAGCAATTTGGAAATGAGAAACCTCAAGCTGTGATTGCTGAAAGCTTAGGGCTCCACACATGGGATGATGTGATTCTCCCTGGCTCTGACAAAGGAGAGAGGCTGTGGTAGGAGGCTGCATCTGGGGCATCACACATTCAGCTGCCTGCACAGCTCCATGGCTGCTCTGGTACCCTGGGGCTCAGCAGCTCAGAGTGGCCAGCATAGGGCAGGGATACTCAGCATGTGCAACACAGTGAGGGAAAGCAGGAGAGAAGCCATGTTGCTCCACAGGAGACCTGAGCTACTCCCACAGTCAACTAGAATTGTAGGAAGCAGATGGAAGGATCACGAAATCAAACAGTGCTGGGACAAAGACACAAGATTGTGAAGGAGGAGGACCTAGACTTGTGCAACTGCAATTGCCATCTTTCATGGCCAGCCACCAATCCATGTCCAGCCAGAAATAGACCCATAGACCTCAGGGACCAGAACAGGAGCAGAGTGCCTGGCACTGCTCATGAACACCAGCTGGGGGGCACAGGCCATAAAAACCCAGAAGAGTAACACATTGTTTTGCTTGTCATTAGAAAGTTAATCCAGTTCCAAAACGGCAAACACCCACATGCATTGAACTCAGCTTTCCACATTTATGGAGCTGAGTACTAAAAAGTACTCATTCAGGGGAGAAGACAATGAGCTATTTTGCTAGGATCTTCCAGATGCCATGGTTTAAAGGCATTCACCCTGTTAACCCAGCTCTGCCTCTCTGAGCTGTGTGCTGCAAACACTCCTTCCACACACAGATGCTGATCAACCTTGTCACTACAATTTGCCACATGTCTCATTTGGTGTTTGGTGTTCTATAATGTTATGTCCTCCACATATTGCTGTAGGCTGCAGCAAAGCATGACTGGGGGTGGGAATGGGAAGCAGGAATGGGAGAAGGACAGAAAAGAAGGAAATAGCAGACATTAGCAGCTACCAAATTTCCTCCGGAGGTTTGACATTTCCAGTAGAAATGTCAGTGCCCTGACAGTGAGATATACTCAAGCTAACTTTAAAGGTACCCTCAGCATCCTCAAACCCATGGAAAGTGGAGCTGGTTACAAAATCACCAGAGCAGCATAGTGAATGCTCAGCTCTGAACCACTATGGAGAGACAGCTGTCAACATCTGGATCTGCCAGTCTAATGCTAGCATGGCCACATCACTCTGCAACATAACCAAATGGAGCATGTGGACATATCCAAAATGAAAGATTCATCTTTGATGCATTTTCTTTTGAATCCTAACCTGCTACCTGTCACCTGTCACATGCTTGTACATTCTCTTTAGGACAATAAGTCCAAAGCATACAACAAAGGAGATGTAGTTTGGTTTTTTGAAATTATTATTATTTTGTTAGGTTTTTTCCATACCTGGATGTCAACTCATTCCTTCAAAAGGTGAAAAAAAATCTGCAAAGTAAAAATTTCCATGTCTTTGCAAAAAAATTAGCAAAGTGTATACTCAAATAATACTCAAATTTATGTAATATGTGCTACTGGTTCCAGTCCTAGGGCATCCATGCAAACCTTTTTTTGTATTTTTACTGATCTAATTCCATTTAGTTTTGCCTTGGAAAAAAAGTCAGTCATGAAAAACTAAAGTAACAAAAACAGAACAGAGAAAGGAGATAATTTCTATTCCACAAGTGATATTGCTATTTGATATCACTTTGCCTGAAATCAGAAGACAGCTAATTTTCAACCAAAGCTGGAATATTTTAAAAATATCAATTATACATTTTGGGTCACAGAAAGAGCTTGACTCAGAGATAATGAAAACAGTTCAGTACAGACTAAATGTTTTCTCTTTAATTAATATTTCCTTCAGCTCTATTGCATTTCTAAAGTGAATTCTAGAAAAATAATAAAATGAAAAATAGAATGCCAAGTTAAGTATCTGATTTCCCCTCATTTCTCAAGAAAAATGTACTGAAATACTTTTCCAACACATTAAAAAAACCTTAAGGCACAATTTACATCCATAATGCAAAAGGCAAAAATAAAGAACCACTGTCACGTAAATATAGGGCTTGAGACAATTATCCAGACTGTGGAAAGGTTGCTAAAATCAGGAAAGTGTTCTGGTGTGAACTGCTGTGGCAGAATCACAGAATCATAGATTGGCTTAGGTTGGAAAATGCCTTTAAGAATATTGAGTCCAACTGTAAACCTCACACTGCCAGGTCCACTCATCTTTTAGTAACATTCTTAGGATAATCCTCCTCCCCTAACATTCACTTTGACCGAGAGAAAGAAGAGCAGGATTTTTCCCAGAGAAAAACGTGAGCTTTTGTTAAATTGTCTGTGTATGGAACACTTAAAACTCTCTCAGTGCAAGCCTTGCTTACAGCAAAGTGCCTGTAGTTTTTGTCAGCAAAACACGCAAGCAAAAGAAAAGTCATCCTAGATAACTCTACCTAATGGTCTCTCCTGATTTTGTTACCCAAACAAAAACCAAAACAAATCCCTCCTCCATCCTCCACCCGTTCCCTCCTACGTTAAAAGAGAGGCAGCAGCCTACTCAGGCTATAAAAATTCCCAGTCTTTTCACAGCCCCAGTCCCCAAGGACAGGTTGAGCAGCCAGCTCCCCACCAGCCTCCTTCCAAAAAACGCCCCCACCCCTTGTGAGTCAGTCATTCTCATAGGGCTCGCCAGGGTGTTCCAGGCTGCTTTTGCCCAGAAATTCTGCTCCTCTGCTCTGGGCTTTCCACCTGTGATGAGGTGGCCTGCAGGAGACTCTGGCAGATTTTGGTTACCTCCCCACCTACCAGATGCAGGGTGGGTTCTCTCACATTCCTACATTGCATGATGTCAAAGCTATTTTATTTTTTCTTTTCAACTTAAAAATAAAAATTAAAAAATCCTCTGCATTTGCATTTCAGGAATTTTTAATTCTCCTTCCCAGGCTTTGCACGTTTTATTGAACTGGTGAACCTTTCTCATTTACTGAGGCTGACTAGAACATCTTTGATACTACTTGCTTTGGTTTTTTTCAATTGGAAAACACAGTCCTTTTTAAATCAAAATGCCATTTGTGAAATCATTGCAGTTATGTTTGAATCTCCTTTTGAAAGTGAACCAGGACTAAGTGGTCTGACTCAGCTGAAATCTGAGTCTGTCCCACTGACTCTGTCCCACTTCAGCATTTTTTGTAATGAGTCTCTTTCCCATTTTGGCATTTTTTATGATGAGTCTCTTGAGTATTCCATTCAAAATAACCTTGAGTTTATTATATTTTTCTGTTTCATATGTTATATGCCTCTATCAAAATGTCCCAAATCAAAATGAAACACTTTGTCCAGTCCAAAAATATTCATATTCAATTTCTTTTAAACCGTTTCAAAACTTGATGGCTTTGTTCTGAATTGAAAGAAAAGTTATATTACAGAGATAAAAAGTATGTATTATGACCATATGACTGTGTGAGGAAAGTGCTTGTGAAATGCCTAATTTTTAAATTTCCACTTGTGGAAAACCACCTGTGATTGTCTGGCTGTGGCTGTAATTATCTGACCAATACAGGAATTTGTAACACACAACCTGCAGCATTTGCTTTACATCCCTTCCCCATCAATGCTGATGTCCAAGATTTATTGCTTTCCAACTCTCAGCATTACATCACTGAATTTTCAGGCCTGGACCATGTATCCACAAGCCTGGGAGAGATGTTTGTGCCCTCAGTAAGGAGGCTGGAGTTGATATGTGTGAACAAAGGAGCAGAATGCTGGCCAAATGCAGTGCTTTGAGGAAATAAATCCTCTAGGAACATCAGAGAACAAGGGGATTTTTTAAGTCCCTCTGCACTCCACAGTAGCCTTGGATAGTAACTTTGCCCACTAGATGATGTTACTTTCCTTGGAGGATTCATGCCTTGAACTCTGCTGAGAAAGGGGGAAACTATGCCATTGAAAGTACAATGTTATCAGCAACATTACACTTGCTAGATTTATTTTCTATTCGTATTGCTCTGATTTTATTCAGGTCAGGATACAACCAGACACAAACTGACAACATGCACTTGCAGTCCAGAAAGCCTGGGCTGCATCAAGAGCCCCATGGGCAGCAGGTCAAGAGAGGGGATTCTCCCCCTCTACTCCACTCTCATGAGACCCTACCCTGAGTTCTGCATCCATTTCTGGGGTCCTCAGCACAGGAAGGACATGGACCAGTCAAAATGAGTTGGCCACAAAGATGATCAGAGGGCTGGATCACTGCTCCTATGGGGAGAGGCTGAGAGAGTTGTGATTGTTCAACCTGGAGAAGGGAAGGAGACCTTATGATACCTTTCAGTACCTCATGGGTGCCTACAAGACAGCTGGAGAAAGACTTGTTAGAAGAGCATATAGTGACAGAAAAAGGGATAAGAGCTTCACAGTGAAAGAGGGTAGTTTCAGAATGGATATTAGAAAGAGATTCTTGACTGTGAGGATGGTGAGGCACTGGCACAGGTTGTCCAGAGGAGCTCTGGATGCCCATCCCTGGAAGTGTTTAAGGCCAGACTGGAGCCCTGAGGTGTCCCTGACCACGGCAGGAAGGTTGGAACTGGATGGTATTTAAAGGACTTTTCCAACCCAAACTATTCTATGATTCTAATATTGGCCTGTTCTCCTGGTGTAGGCATGAAATTCATCAAAAATCTGGGAAGTGCTCACATGCTGAGACTGATCTGGATTCATGGAGCTGGGGAGTACTGTGCTGTGCAGCTCCCGTGGTAATGATGGGGAAGTCACAAATGCCAGTAAATTTTTAACTAAGTTCTCTTTTTTATCAAGTCTCTGACGCACAAGTGTGTCTGTCCCCACAGACCTTACCAAGCCCAGCTTTCACAGGATCACAAGAATCAAATAACTTGGAAAGCTCCTTCAAGATCATGAAGTCAAACATATGACTTAACACCACCACCACCACTTTGCACAGTGCACAGAAAAAGGGTGGGAAGTTCATTATAAACTTGGAGTTCTTTTCAGAGGATGAGAATTAAAAAGGATTAAAATCTAAATTGTTTTCGTGCAAAGATATGTTTGGGAGATTTTGAATGGCCACAGAATTTTATTTCAGAGCAGTTTTACACTACTGGAGAAATTACATCTCTGACTCCACAGCAGAACTAAATAACCAATTTTGCTTCACAAAGCTGCTTTTTATTGTGTAAAGACAGCAGGGAAAACCCTCAAAGAGCTCTCCAAGCAGGAAGTGTCCTGTGAGAGAGAGATGTTGTGACTCATCTCCGTGGCAACTGGGGTTGATGACGTGAATGGACACTCTGGCTTATTCGTGTTTAGCAACAAGCATACAATTCATAAATACATGTTTGGTGACTAGAATGTTACAAAGAAAATGATCAATTGTCTGCAGATCCTTATCTATTGAACCAGCCAGAAAACCTGTGAGTGATAGAGGTTATGGGAAACCAACAGGGTTAATAACAGGCGCTGCTGCTCTGCTGGTTTAGTTTTCTTTTTAATATGAAGATAAACAGAAGGAAGTTATAGTATCCCTAAAGATACTATCTGGAAGAATTAAGAAGTTACTTCAATTGTTATTTATTTTTTAGGACCCTACACTGACAGGTGTTAAAATCTCTGCCCATGTGATAACCCTCTCCTGGGCTGTGACAGAGGTGTGATGTGAGAGTCCAGAGCTGCCAACTGTCCACCACCATCTGTCAGCAAAAGGCAACGACTGCTGGGTTTGAAGCACTGGGATGTTTTTTCACATCTGCACGAACTGTACAGACACAGTTGCAGCCCTAGTGTGCACTCAGGCAAGAACAGGCTTTTCAAAAACTACTCTAGCCAAGCCATTGAATTCCTTTACTTAGTATGGAAAATGCATCTTGTGATAATGATGCTTTTATTATAGACCCTTTCTAAGTAAAGATGAAGAAATGCTCCTGCCATATAGCAATTCAGTGTCTTTTTTTTTATTTTCTCCTGGCAAAAAGACATTATTTCCTGTTTTAAAAGGACACACAGCTCTACCTTATGAATCTCACCTGTATTTCTATAATATCTCCCCATTTAATCTGCAGCACTTTTCCATGTGTCCAAGGAGTATCACTTTTCTTCAGAGTGCCCTTGCCAAGCTATGTGCACATCTCCACCTGGGTGGCAAATCAGACTCCTTGGGGAAGCTCTGCTCTGTGACTGAGTCACAGCAGACAGTAAGGCTGCAATGGGGAGGATGTCCTTTCCCTCAAGCAGCTGTCACTGTCTAACTCACACCTCTGACCAGACTGGAAGTCTGTGAGATCAGACTGAGAAGTCTGAGATGAAGTATCTAAACTGACTGTGATTCTAGAGGCAGGAAGTGCAGCTAGATGAACCATCACTATGACATGTTCTTTATTGCTGTGACCTGTAAGCCTTTATCTAATAAGAAAAGCACTTTCCAAACTATTTTTCCATACTTTTTGCAGTCAGGCAGACATTTTCCCTTCCACTTCAAGGGGGAAGCCCCCTCCCTCAATTAGTAAAGTGGCTTCCAGGTACTAACACAATATAGTTGCATCCATTTTGGAAGCATATCATCTGAAGCAGCAACTCAGGATGGGGAAATCAATTCTTGTTGCTGAATTGTGAGTCAATTAGAAAATGCATCTTCACCAATATTAAAACAGAACTATGATAAGGAGAGAGTGAGCAACAGCAATCTACCACGCTATGTACCAGCTTCACATAAACAAAGCCCTACTGAAAGGTACACAATGCTAAATCCTCCACCACAGCCAGAGGGAAAAAAAGTCACTTCCATGCTGAAGGAGGCTGTTTCCAAATGAAAATGGTCTGGCAGCTCTCCTGGAGTGAGCAAGTATCTGGCTGCACAGCAATTTGGACAGCTTATCTCCCTGTTTGCCTGGCAGTTGGAGATGCAAGACATGCTTCATTAAGAAGGATCACTAGATAGGGATGGGCTTGTTTTGTAAAGCAGAAAGTAAGCAACATTCCTGTTACTTTAAAGTATCGGTTTTCTTTGGAAATTTAGCAGAGGCCTGGTAACAATTACCATATTTTAATGGTTATCAAGAACGGGAATATCTAAGTCACAGCAACATTTTAGAAAATAGTTGGTGGTTCTGAAAACACAGTTTTGGTGCATGACTGGCATCAGTTCTCCAATGCCTGATTTTCAAAGGTCCAAATGTTCAGTACTTTCAGAAAATGAGATGCATTTATAACTTGCATCAAAAACCAGAAGGCATCAAATGCATAAATCTGAAAATCTTGGCATTGTGTCAGCTATTTGTGCCTGCTTACCCAATGAATTTCTGTGCATGTGTATGCTACCAAATGGACTATCAGAACCTGTCTCTGTGCTCCTGACACTGTCTCCTCTTGCCAATCCAGGGAGTTCAAGTATCAGAGAACAGCTTCTTCTCTGCACAAAAAAAAAAAAAAAAAAAAAAAAAAAAATTCTAAACTATAGATGTTTTTTCTCCTAAAAGTTTGAGTTGGTCTAGTTGATATCTACAACACCTAATAAGATACCTTCCAATTCAAACTATTTTCTGATTGTCTCATCCTAATTACCTGTGAGTTTTGTCCTTTCTTTTCCATTTCGTACTATTTACCATTCCCAGCAGGAATAGGAAGGAATTCCAGCTTTCTCCTGAGCATGCTGATGTAAAGTTGAGCTTACCAAGGCCCCACAGGCTCCAGTTGGCTCTCAAAGCTTGTATCAATCTGAACTACTTTCTGTGTGTTGAAGCAATTTTCAGCTCTTATGCAGATAAAAAAGTTGGCATCAGTTGGCATCAGCTGCCCATCCCTTCCAATGCCATCCTCATCTATTGCTGGAACTAATTTCATGCCTGAGTGTCTCAGCTGATAACACTGATCTGAGCCTTGGACAAGCAATGACCAGGCAGCAATCCCTCCTCAAGCAATTGTAAACTAAGTGTAAGACTAGGATAATAAATACATATAAACAACCAGAAAAAAAGAGTGAGACAACACTGATGAGAGAAAAAGGCAGAATATCCATGATTTTAGCAATCTAGCAGCTTTCATAGAGGAACAAGGACTTATGAGTTTTACCTGCAGGAGTTAACAAATCTTCCTGAGACTAGAAGGAAGTTTGGGGGAAAAATGCTGAAAGTTCTACTTGAAATTTCACACATAAAAGATGTGTTGTTCAGAGTTGGAAATGGCTCTTCCTACAGTGAGCAACAGATGATAAACAAACCAGTTGAAGATAATGAAGGCCCCTGAAAGCACAGATATCAGTGTGGTGGATGAGTTAGTGAAGGTTGGTTTGGAAAAAGGAGAAATGGGAATGCTGACTATTCACACCCACTTCAGCTCCCAGCTAATTTCTACAAATTTTCATTTATTTATCCCACACTTGCTGTTCACAATGAGTGCTGTCCTCAGTCTGCCCATACCTGTCTTCTGTCCCCAGCTTCACTCCTGTGCCTCCAGTGTCTTCCATCATAACTTCTTTTCAGCCCTTGAGCATCTGGTGTCAGGACTGTTCCTTTCCCTGGCCACAGCTCATTTCAGTTTCCCCTCTGCACTCTATAAGATTAGCACAATCTTTTTCTGTATGTCTAAAAAAAAAGTCAAACCAGATAAACAAAACTGATATCCTTCCACAGTGCTCAAGTACATTTGCCCACTGGTGGAATGGACTGACCTCTTTGTAAGTGTGTGATATAATATGGACATTTCCAACTTCAACTATAGCAAATAATTATTATTATCAGAAAATCTAAGTAAAAGCTTAACACTTTCCAAGCTCATAAGAAACAACCTCAAACATTTTTTTCATTTTTCATTATGAGGAACTCAAATCCCTTTGGCCAAAGCAGGAAGATGTTGAGATGATTACTTTGAGGATCAGATGGCAGCAGTCAGAGAGACAAGATGTATAGGCAGAGGTCATAGACTGGTATTAAACCTGTAAGTACAGCTGCAAAATAGCAGACAAGCTTTTATTGTTCTCAGGTCTGAAGTGAGAATGGTGATCTCCCAACTCAATAAGAGGTTGGTAATAACTGCACTGGTCTTGACCATCAGAAAAACAGGGGGACAAAAACTCGTGGGCAAAGATGGGTAAGGGATTTTCAAGCAAAGTGAATAAGAATTTTGAACAGCATATGACAGATACAAACACGCAATCATTAACGAGACCAGTGGTATCATCTAATTAAAAAAAAAAAAAAAAAAAAAAGCCTGAACAGCAAATTATGTTATTGTGCATTTTAATTTTCTCCAGAAAGAGATTGGAGAGAAAGATTGTGGTGGGGGGAGGTAACCAAAGCAAATCTTCACTATTTTAAGAAAGTGAGGGAAACTAATATCCCTGTTTCCACTAGAGCTCTCTCATATCCCAGATTTGTCAGATGTATTTAATTCCTGACAATGAAATAAATGTATCTCAGATAGAACACAGTTAAGAAAGGAAAGATCACTGAATTTTTGTTTTTGCAAGATTTTTTTCATTTTTTTAGAAGAATTTTACATCTTTTACAAAAATAGTCTTTGAAAATCATGTTATAGAATTTTAAATAGTATTTGTATCCAGCAACTAAGGAATCCAAATTCTTTCTGAGCATAGGTCTGCATTTATCACTATATCCACTTTGGAAAACTGGTCTGGGTGGGTAGCTGACCCCTGCCATTTTATGGCTCACTGATTCTTTGACAGGTACTTCTGGGTGGCTGTAGGTTATGGCACAAATGTTTCTTTACCTGCTCCCTTGTGCATTTCCCTTCCTTAAGCTCTCCCTGGCTCCACATGAAGGACTGGAAAGTCAGCCTGTGTGAGTTCATAAAATTGTGGGGCAAAGGGAAGTGGCTGACTAACAAAAGATGGCAAACAACTTCTAATTCAGCTCTTTCTGAAAGGTCACATACATGGAGTTTGTTTCTGGAACTTCTTTAAAAGGAGAGAAAACCCCAATGTGCTCATGTTGCCTATCTCATCTTTCTTCCTGGATTTTGCACGCAAATACAATGCTGAGTGGGAAAAAGAAACATTAGAACTTTTAATTCTTATTAGGCTTTTCAGTGCAAACTGAAAAGTAATTTGTCATGCTCAGTGCCTTTGCTCTGTTTAATCAGAATCAGATGAAACATTTGTTGAGAGATTTCTGCAGAAACATTGGGAAATGTGTTCACTGACAATTTGTGAAAAAAATTCCACATTTCAAAAATTAAGGAAGCCAAGAAGGCTCATTTATTATTTCATTCTATATTTCCCATAAAAGCTAATGTAGCAATTCTCAAAAATATATTGCACATAAATGATATGTTATTTATTTGGGATATTATCCATTTTTACAACTGTAGGAACTGTTTTGACACATCAGAAAGAAGGAATTCTGACCTGAATCAATATCTCTGAATTGCTGATAGGTGAAAATTGCTGCTTCTAAAAGCTGTGCAGTGGTCCAAAACACAGCATTTGATTGAGCATTTTGCACCAAATTAATTCAAATAATGTTACATTATGGAGAAGAAACTGAGCAATGTCTGCTTTAAAAGGCTTTGTGCACTGCTTTGTTAAAGAAAACTCATGTAACAGACACAGGCCCCCAACCCACAGCCTCTCCCTCAAGGCTGTTGCCCAGATTTATGTGCTGCAGCAGTGATCTCAGTGATCTCAGCTGGACTTTGCACAGCTTTAGCATCTCTAGGAAGCTGCATTTGCAGAAAAGGGGTTAATTTTAAAACTACTGATAATTTGCCATTTTTGTGCACTTTTTACTTTCCCCCTAACATCTCCTTTCTGCTATTGTGTTTGCAGAACTAATAATTTATACTGTCACAAAATTACATCTGAAAAGGAGTAGGTCTCTTATTTTTTTCTTTTTGCATTTCTTTCATAAAATACAATTCCTTAATCAAGACAAGGAGGAAAAGTACAGACACTATCCCACATCCAGGTCAATGTCTAGTGTTACTGACAATGTGGCCACTGGTATACTGGCTAGTCCATTGGGAGAGGGATTTTTTCCCAATGGAAATGTGTCCATAACAGGTCCATAGGTGGGAAAAGTCAGATTTGGGTGAATCATTTTTTTTTCCCCGGGAAAACTTTCAACTGAAGAAATTCTGATCAAGCCTCAAACTGTAGCCATAATATCATTTCGGAAAAAGGTTTTAGGTAATTTGGTTCTTATTCCTTTGTCTCACTCTCTCTGATTGATCAAAAATATACAGCTCAGACCAGAAAAGCCCTTCCAGTAAAAATGCTGTCAATATCAAGATTGTTTTAACATTCTGTGTCTTAGTTCTTTGACAAAGAGCATTAAAACCTTTTTTTATTCAACCATGCTTTAACTAGAACATTTTTTTCCTTTAGGGAGTGGAAAGATACATTTTCACTTGGTCAATAAATCAGCAAAATTGCCATATTGGTTACTGTTCTTGCAACAAAGAAATTACATGATATCAAACATACACACAGTTGTGCCAGCACGCTCTCATTTTAGGATACAAGATTCATGGGCTTTCATCCAATCAAAAATCCAGAGAGAAAATGAAAATGTGTGTCTTGGACACTTTATTGTTAATTATAAAGAGGCCTAGAAATACTAACTTAATAAACAGCCTTTGTAAGGAATGGATGCTATTAAAATATACTTGTCACTGCCCAGCTCTAATGATGAATGAATAACACTTCTGTGATATACGAGGTGATGGCACAAGGGAATGATAAGAAGGATATCATAGCTAAAGGATTAAATTAAGTTGTTTGAGGAGGGCTACACCACCCAGTCTCCCAAGATGCCCTGGCTGCAAAAGAGGACAGCTATCATCATTCATACCTACTTTTCCAGGCTCTGCTCCCATGCAGGTCCTTTCACATGTCTAGGATCACTTCCAAAGGCCCTTCCCAAATTTTTCAAGCATCTAAGTATGGTCTTTATTTTGCACAAAGCTCACCAAAATGTTCTGAGATTTAACTTCACTTGTAAATTATGTGTGGCAGTAAGGCAGGGGAGTTGGAAAACCTCACTTTTTTTTTTTCTGAGCAATTTATGTCTTTGGTGTACATGATTTAATTTCAGGTGGATAACTAGAAGTTCTACCCATCATCATCATGTTGCCTTTGGAAAAAAAAGAAATTATCTGAAAAAAACCCCATAGTAACATGTGTTCTGGCAGAATCATACATGATCATAATATCAAAGCCTTTAAAACTATTTATTGTCTTGTCAATGAATATACAAAAGACTCAGTTACAATGTATTGTGTACCTCCAATGATTCTAAGAGAAGCAATATTTTCTTCTTGTTCAAGGCTGTCTCTGATTCTCTTCAAGCTCCTTCTTTTATGTCATAAATATCAGAAAGACTAGGTTAGGACTAAATTACTAGATAATATCCCAAAACATTTCTTGGCAAATCTTTCCAGTAAACTAAGAAATAAGAAGTGTAGAAAGTATAATATGGGAAGAAAGTATAACTTTCAATATTTAAAAATAAAGACAGTCAGATTTTCTGATGGTGATGGTGCAGTATCAACCCACCCATCTGGCCGGGTCCTTGCTTTCCCCTCCCTTCCCCCTTGGCCCTCACCTTCTGAGTGTTGGTCCCACTGCCTCTGGGGCCAGGCTGGGCTTTGAATTAATGAAATGTTCTGGGTACAATTATTGAGGTTTTTTTGTTTAGTCTGAATAATTTAACTGAAATAGTTTTCACTACATGCTTTGTTCCAACAGAAGATGACAAGGAGATGGGACTGGGATTCAGTGCCTGGGAACAGGGAGCCAGCACGCGGCTTTGCCATTGACTGAGCAATTTGAGCACATCTTCATGCAGCACCTATGGTCACCAGATCTTCGGGGAAAATGCTTCAATCTCATTTCATTAAAAGAGTAAATGATGTAATCTGAAGTAAATGAAGTAATCTGAGGTGCATTGGCTACTTAAAATACAAATTTCTTGGTTTGACGCTAAGTCACAGAACTTTCGGCTGCAAGACACTCTTGCAGTATTTAAATATCATTGCTGTGTTTCTGGCTGGCCCAATTAAAAAATCTTGTCTTGAGAAGATAAAGGACCCAAATGGTCTACAAAGACCAGAAATGATCTGCCAGTGTTTTGTACTGCATACAGCACATTCTTTGTGAACATGATTAGGCACTATCATTAGGTCCAACTGAAGTGATTCAAATGTACAGTAAATATTCTAAGGACTAAGGCTTTAGAGCCACTTTAAAATAGCCACCATCAAAACTCACAAAGAACACAAATATAACTCCCTAAGAAATATTATTACCACAGCATCTATGAAACCAGAAACTACATTTCTTACCTTGTTACTGCAAAGCCAGAGGGATCTTTTCCTTCTCTAAACTAAAAGCAAAAAATACTAAAAAAAAAAAAACTTTAAAAAATTTTAAAAAAGAAAATAACCCCAAAACAACAACAACAAAAAACACCCCCAAACAAACAAAACCCCAACCAATCACAGGAAAAAACCCAACAATATAAAACCAAACCAAAAACCCAAACCCCAAATATTATGAATTAGAAAAACAGCTGTGGAGACATGAATGAGAGGGAGAAGGCTCAATGAATAGCTAAACAGGAGAGTGGCTTGATTACACCTTCCTGGACATTCCCAAGGTAGTATGACAGTGCTGGTACAGCTAATGAGCCACTTGGATTATTAAGACCCAGCTATCAACATGAATGGATCCACATCAAGGCACATAAGTATATTTTTTTCAGTTTGTACAATTGTTCAACCTAATGCTCATCCTTCTGTGAAGAATTTTTTTTCTAAGATCCCTTATTTTCCCTTCACTTTCTGTTTGTAGGATTACAGTGGCAACCTTGCCACAGAGTCCATCACCACCACTACAGGACGGAGAGTGTTACGATGCACTGCCTTGAAATATAGCATTTGTAGGAATGGGAAAACATTTTCCTTTAGACAAAGGCATAAATGGTTTACACTGCAGCACACTAATAGATGGTTTAAAGGTGTATTTGATTTTTTGTGGCTTTGTTTTATATACATCACATATGCACAAGCCCTGGGTGTTGTAAGCTAAATGAATGTGTATGTGTATGTATGTTTCAATAAAACAGATTTGTCTAACATAGGAAAAAAACGTATGCACAAATGAAACATAAGTTGTCCCTCTTTTTCAGTAATCTATGTTAAATATTGAACACTACCATCTGTTCTGGAAAGAGCAAAAGAAGTGGTTCAGAGAAATAACTTGAACTAGAAGAAAATCACCTGCTGACGCAGTATTCATTAGAGGCTGGTTTGTGTACAAAAGCCTGAGGGTTTCTAACCTTTCCAAAAGTCTTGGATGTGTTGGTTTTATAAACAGTTCTCATTAAAAAAAAAGAAAAATCAGTTTTGTTCATATGGTTTACCTTAATAGTTAGCTTATTTGCTGAAATTATATTGCTAAAATGGTCTGGAAAAATCATATATAGTGACTTCTATTTTACATTGTTGGAAAGGCAGCTTCTTTGCTTGGGTCCAGCCCCATCAGGGTGGTCAGTGACTCCATCTCCACCAGACACTAAAGCAGCAGCAAACAACCTCTGGAAATGGGAGCTCAGTGGTCTGTACTCATAGGCTGTTCAGGTGGTCCATGGCACTCTGTTGGGTTCAATTCCCATAAAATCCCCAGGCAGTGCTTAGAGATTAGAGCAGGCCAAGGACATTTCCTTTTGGTGGAGGCAATGTGTCCAATGTTTGCCTGGTGGTCATAGACCCACTGACTGGTCCTGGGCACTACAATTAACCACTGCAAATACTGTCATATCAGCTCACGGATCCCCTGTGTTTGCCTGTGTCTTTATCAGTTGTTTCCGAGTTTATACAGTGCAGCATTTTGCAGCAAGGACTTTGTTCTCTTTGATCATGCAGCACACTAGGATTCTAGTTCATGATTGTATGGCCCTCTGCAATCCAAATAATAATTCTAAATTTAATTCAGAATAATGCTTCAGACAAGGGTATAGTAAAGAACAGTGAAGGACAGAGTTAAAAAAAGGCAAAGAAGAAAGCAAATTGCTACCTTATTCATGGTGGAAAACATTTAATTACTTACCTTTGTTATCTGTGGACATTTTTGTTGTTCACAAAACAAGCAACTAAAGGAAGGTGAGAATATATTTTTTAGCTATTGCTAGTGTTGAAATGATGTGCAGCTGCTGTCATGTAAGACACTTGATGCAGTCATGAAGAAGTCCCTCCTTACACCGTGTGTTTGGAGGTTGGAATGAGGGGCTGACTGCCATGAGATTTCCTATCATAATTTTCCTTTTTCCTCCTGACATTTCTGAGCACAAACAATTGTAATCACTTCTAGAAGGAAACCCTGTGTTCATGCAAAGCAACAAGGGATTCCAGCAGCAAGACAGATACATCTGGACAATTTGGTAACCTCCCAAGCTTTGATTTAACTATTAAATTGTTGACTATATTTCTTTCCAGTCCATGTGGAAATCTTCAGTCTGGAGCTTTTGAGGGCTGGTGTTGACATTTTTTTTGATGCATTCAGGGCACTCCCAAACACTGCAGATGTTCTGATGCAGTCGGAGTTCTGACATTAATGAAAATGTAAACATATTACAAACAATCTGAGTTTAAAACTCAGAGATAGCACAAATTAATTTAGGAAGTGTTTCCTTACTAAAGGCAAAGATATTACACCCCAGAAGTAATCTGGCATGAAAAAGTGTCTTGAAGCACACTAGAGTGTGTCTGAGGAAACACAATAGTTTTTGAAAGTTTACTGGGAAAAAACTCAACCATCTTGCCTGAGGGATGAAATGCATTGGCCAGGTCAACACATGACGAAAGCTCCTTAAGTCATGCATTATGTCAGTGAGGGCCCTCTGCCTCAAACATGCAACCCATTAACTTCAATAGAGAGGAAGGCAAAACTTTCCATGGGATTTGAGTTAATGAAAACAAATACAGTATTGGGGTTTTCTAATTCAGCTGAAACACCACTCCTAATTAATTAATTATGTTATTTCAATGTTTTTCATAGTGTGTTAGTCAAACAACTGTGTCTTTTGCCATAAGGCAACTCTAAAATCTAGCTTGGAGATTTTTCCTTTTCCTCTTTAAATCAGTCTTAGCTGGTTACAACCCAGAACAGTGCCTTTGGGAACAGTTGGTCAAAAATAAAGAGAAAAAAACTCAGAAGAAAAATTTCAGGCTGCATTTTTAGCCTTTTTATGTTTGGACACTTTCATTGACTTCATTTGTATTTGATACCTGTATCTGGCTCACAATTTTTAAGCTTCTAAGACTGGGCTTCCCAGTATTACCTTAAGTATTGAACATAATTTCTATGGCAGAGACTGCTCCAAGCTTTCACTTTGGTATTGTGCCCTGGATCTAATAAACCTTCTCTGCTCTTTGTGGGCTTCTAGAGCTAAGAGGCTGGGCTTTCCTGAAAGTCAGCCTAACTTCAAACACAAGTTACAGATCTGAAGGAGGGATTACTAAGTGTCATTGTATGCAGCAAATCCAATTATAATAGCAATTCCATTTATAAAAGAGATATCAGCTCCCTGTCTTTGATTGTGTTCTGAAGTTTTAATGAATATTTCTAGGCACCAAAAATAAAAGGTATAAAAATTGCTTTAAAAGGCATGTGTATCCTACATCTCATCAAATTTGCAAACTCCAAGATCTACTACCCTGGAAAACTTCAACAAAATTACTCCATGAAAGACAGGTGAGTGTGTCCAATAAAGATAACAGAGATTTTTGGCCTCCACATTCAACCACAAAGATACTTCAGAAGGATCACAGCATGGGAAATACCCCAATATGTTCATGAGACTCCACAGAAAAGTATTCAAGGACTGTTATTATCCCACATATGAAGTGACTTATTCAAATTTTGTCTAAGATTTTAGACTGCTACAAAACTTTTGAGTAAGTTGCATAAATTTGAATGAGACTTGGCCTCCTGAGAGCCTGAAAAGAAAGTTTAATTGCTGAAATTATGGATATTCAGCAGTTTTAAACTTTTTTCCCGGTGCAAAATTTTTGTGAATGTAGTTTCAAAAAAATATATAAAAGGAAAATTATTTTTAAAGAATTTGGGAACAATCAATATTTATCCTGATCTTCTTCCCCATAATCTCTTAAATTCTAGTCTCCTATGAAAATTAGGAAAATTGAAATGTGATTGTCTATCTTGTAAAAATACTGTGGCTCCTTTTTCATTTTCTGCAACAGCAAGAGTCATAGATGATGTGTCAAGTACAGCAGATTTTCTTGGCTATATTTTAGATATGCTTCTTCTTGTAGTAAACTGGAAATTAGTATTTAAGGTGCTGAATTTTCCTCCCTGTCACTAGTAAAGGGCTATTGGAAAAAGCGTTGGTTTGCTTCTGTCTGTTGTTGCCTGCACCTGCTGATTGTGTTGGCCTGCTGTCCTTGTCAGCCCAATGGCTCTGCTGCTGAGGAAGGGAAGTTCATTTTCTCCATAACAAGCATAATAACATTCTCAAACAGTATATTTTGAAAGAAAACAGGCCATTGTGAGATCAGAGTCAAACAAGTGGGCTGTTTGGAACAAGTATTTGCCTTTTTGGTCATAATGCTATGCCAACATCTAAACTGGAAAACACATGTGAGCCCACAACAATGGGAGGACAAACAGCTGCCTTGCTCTGCCCTGCAGGCAAAAAAAATAGCACAGGAAGTTTAATTTTGAGTTTTCATCCACTTATTGGAAAATGCAGTAAAACAAGCTGAATTACAAATGATACACTTTGGCTGAAGTTTTCACATCTGCCTAGGAGATTTGGTTGTTAAGTTCCTAAGCTTTAACACAGACAATGGTCCAACATCTTTGCACAACTTTGGAAATCTCGGTCAGAACGGGTAAGATAGACACACAAAACTCACAGATATTAAAAGACCCTCTTTTTCTATCATATCCTCAGAGTCTCATGTGCTGACTAAGAGATCATCCTTTCCCTTCTTTTTCCTCTCTGTGTTCTGCATGATTGACACAATTACTGAGTTCATCATGCACTTTTCTCACATTGCATGGAGAAAAGGAGAAACTCACACAGTTTGAATTATCCCAGGAAATCTCCTGAGTACCTCTTGGAGGTAAAGTGTCCATGTTCCTGGTAAAGTTGGCAGATAAAAGGATGTCCCTGATCTGGCTGAGCTGCAGGAATTGACAGTGTGGACGCCCCAAATCCAAAGTACCTTTGGCTACCTTAAGCATGAGTTAGTTCAGTGTGAGAATTTTGGTTGCATCAGAAAGGTTGTAAAATCAGGTGTGTATGGTCTGTGAGACACAGACCATTCCTTAAAGTGCTCTGCCTAACGATATGTCTGTTTTTGAGGAGCTGCTGTAAAGGTCTCCACAGCCCCACGTGGGTTTGTGCAACCCACACCAATCCTAGAGCTGCCATAGCCATGGTGGTTCATCTGTGGGATGAAGGATGGGTACAAGTAGCCACACCTTTCTTCACAGTGCAGATGGCTGTTGGTGAAGAAAGAGGCCATTTTAAGAGACCTAACTCACTGATTTGGGCAATAAGAAAGGAATAACTGGCCTTTCTCCACATCAGAAATGGGTAAGAGCTGTCTCTAGCTCTACTGACATGAGGCTCTTGCCCCAGGCTAAGTTAGTAAGGCCTTGGCCAGTGTCCACTTGTTTCCTTCTTGCCTGAGCTCTTGCATTGCTCCTTGTGAAACCAGCCCAAAAGGGTGGAGGGCTGGGACACACTTAGGTCATTTCCCTGCAGGGCTCAGAGGCTGGTGGAGGCACACAGCCAGGGTCCATCATCTTACATGGGCCTTCTGTTCACCAGGGCTCACCCGTAATGGCATCATGGCATTGGGAAGGGCTTGGCCACCCTGCCTCAGGGCCAGCCTGCCCTTCCACAAGGACTCTGTGGCAAGTCCTGCAGCTGAAGCATGTCCAGAGTAGCCAGAGCCATGAGCCCAAGCACACCTGGATGTTTAGAGCCAAATTTGTGCCCAGAGATTGCCCAGCAGTTTCCAGAGGGGTGTCAATAAATCAGCCAAGAGTACCGAAGGCAGATGGAGACAATCCACACTATATTCACTACTTTGGGTGACAAAACAGGAAATTACAGGCAAAACAGGAGGACAGATTTGGTAAGGAGGGGAAGTCTGTCCTTCCAGGCAATCCTTCCTTAAAAACAAAAAAAAACTCACTTACAGGACAGTCTGTCAGGAAACCTGTAACTGTCTTAGCTGTTCTATAGAACTTGCAGCTGAGTCCAACTCCACGTTTTGCAGCCACTCTCATTTCAGCAGGCCAAGGACTCTGGACTTGCTGTAGCATATGGATCCACAAGGAAAAACTCGTTTCCAGTTTTTCTGTACTTCCCTGTAAGGTTCATATAATTACTTGAAAATGTTGTGTTAGACAGATAGAGAACATGGCACTACTCTTCTCCAAAACAGCCATACCTCAAGGAGACTTACTTAAAAAGTCATACAAGACCACTTGAAAACATAAAGTCTTAAAAGTAAGAAAAGTGCAACATTAAATGCCAGGGGAAAATTTATGTAAGAGATTAGAATTGTGGCTTTCTTCAGGAACTTGTTCTTGGATCTAGTCAAAGGTTATTTTTTCACAGTTTTGGAAGGTTTTGGGTTTTTTTCCACTTGAAGGATTGGATGAGAAGTGGTGATACTTTGACAGAAGGGTAGACTGATGCCAAAATGGTGCTGCTGTGTATTTCTTTTTGATCAACCTTGGTAAAACATGTTTAATGCTAACAGATTTAAGGACCTGACTGAAGCCCAGTTTGTTGGCTAGGCTTGACTGCAGAGTGACAGTCTCAGTGTTTTATTCTTACCAATAGGTTGATATTGACATGGCTTGATAAAGAAGCAACTATAAGAAAAACATCACATGCAGTCTTTTATTCTTTGGTTCAGTCTTTTTCTATGTTGTGTCCTGTGAGTTTGTTTCTCTCATTTTTGTTCCCTTTTGCTGCTAGAAAAGAGAATGGTGATCCTCTGTTCTCAGCAATGTTTTTCTTGTTTGTGTTTCAAGTCTTATGAAGTCTTGAGACATGCCTGGAAACAGAGTACCAGCTGGGGTAAATCAGTAGCAGAAACACTCCAGAGACTTCCCTTTGAGATGTGTCATTGTTGGGTGTTCTCCCTTGATTTGGGTCAAAGTGATCACCAAGTAAGAGGGTAAGAACACATTTTCCCTTAGTACTCATTGCCTCCCTTGGCAGTGTGTGGCTTTGGGCCAGCAGTGGCAAGGTGGATCTGAAGTGCTGTTCACACCAGTTCATGGCTATAAACATTTTTTACATGTTTTTACCTTCTCTCTGCTTTGGGCAGACCCACTGGAGTTCTGAATGGATGGTAAGAGATAAACAGCTTTAAAGTAATGCTATTGTATATGTTCTAAATCTTATTAATGTTTGACTAGACTTCTGTGGTGAGATGTGTTGTGTACAATTACCACTTTTTTTTTTCCTGAGGCAAATTAATAGTAGCTGGTTTTGCACTGAGAGGCAAACATTTCAGTCAGACAACTGCTAAGTATACTTGAGATTGCTATTATATGTATGCATCTGGACACCCCATGTGGAAGAGCAAAAACCACTAATACTTTCTAAAGTTGACAGATACATTTTAATTCTCAAAGAATTAAATGTGAAACATGAAACATTTCCTGGATTGTTTAGCAGCATTCATCAAGATGAAAACATCACTAAAATTCTGGTCAAGTAGATGACTACCTGCATTTAATATGAAGCCATAAACAAAGCCCAGGTGAAGGCAACATATATTTAATCTTGCTTTCAATTTCAAGGTACTTAGAATCATAGAATGACATGGGTTGGAAGGGTCCTTAAAGATCATCTGGTTCCAATCCCCCTGCCATGGACAGGGACATCTTCCATGAGACCAGACTGATCAAAGACCCATCCAGCCCAGCCTTGGACACTTCCAGGGATGGGGCATCCACAGCTTCTCTGGGCAACCTGTGCCACTGCCTCTCCACATTCACAGTAAAGACTTTTTTCATAATATCTAAACTAAGTCTACTCTCTTTCAGTTGGAAACCCCCTTGTCCTGTCACATGCTCTTGTAACTTATGGACAAGATATCTGGATTTGCCTAGAATGCAAAAGAAACTCTTTTGTACCACATATCAAATGTTTTTTCTAAGTCAGAGAAGATTTATAGCACACAACTGTACAAATAGGTAGCATAAAAGGCCAGAATCTCTGTGAAGAATCTTAGATAAATGTCAAATGTTAGAGAGTACCTTCAATAGTCTGACTCCATGTCATCATCTCAGCAGAGACCAGAGTAATTGAAATAGAGGGAGGAGGTGTTGCCCCGTTTCTGTACCAGCAGAGGTGGTACTTTTTGCCTGCAGAAGGATAAGAAAGAAGTGGGATTTGGCACCCTTTCAGCCATGTCATGAGAAAACTCCCTCCTTTTCTTTTAACCTCTCCAGATCCTACTAGCACACCTACAACAGTGAAATCTTCAAACTACCTCTAAGAAATACAAAAGCTGTGTACCAGTAAGGTATTAAAATGTCATCCAACCTTAAAAGGCAGAAGACCCCCTGCTAAGAGGAGTTTTCACACCTACAGCTACACCAAGACAAGGAGAATGCTGCAGACGCCATGATGCACAATAAGAGTGCAGCCTGAAGTTTCATGTGGAAGGTATTTGTGTGACATGGTGATGGGCAACAGTGAGAAACATCTTGGAGACATGAATAGGCAGTGACTTATAGAGACAGAGTACAGCATGGGAGCTACAAAATGCAGCCCAAAATGGATTTATGATGTTTCAACTGAGTGCAGAATTACTGGCGTAACTCACCTGCATCTCCGGACAAACACGTGGAACTGTTGGTGTTGAAAGGGTCTCTGAACTAATAAGCACTTAAAACATTTTTCCAAAATGTTTCTGATATCTGTGAATGACCCTTTCTTGTTCCCTCATGTTATCCCACACCACCGTTAACCCCACGATGGTGCCCAAACACGAGGCATGTCTGGTGGCTCCAGGGGAGCGACTTGCCACCACATTTATCCCCAGACTTTTCCATCTCTCAGGCTTTTGTGATCCTGACAGTTGTTTGGGCTTAGTTTCCACCAGCCGGTTGCGATGAATCTGAGCCTGCCCTTCAGCTGAAAAACCCAGTGGCTGGGTGGGCCGGAGGAATGGCCCTTCTCTCCCCTCCCTGTTTAAGCCTCTTGTGAGTAACTCCCTGCAGCTGTCTGTAAACATCACTTTCTGAATGGAGTGAGAGATGTCTGGGACAGGCCGGGCTCTCGCTGCTTTTCCAGTGAAAATAAATAGTGCTGTCAGCCAGTGCTGCACAGAGCACTGCTCCTGCCCCAGGGCTTTTCTGCTTCCAGCATTTACTCTCTGAACCCGAGTGTCCTAGAAAATGATGAATTTACAAGTAAACACACACACCACACAAGACAGGAGAGAGCCAAACCCCATCACCCTTATCACCTCTGGTAAATCACACAATTAATGGCAATTATCAGTTAATGGCTTACTAAAAGTGTAAAGCAGAAGCCTGTGTGTATGTGGGGCAGAAGGTATGTCTCTGCAGCCAGTGTGAATTTTACCTCCTAGCAAACTGCTGTTAACTTGAAGCTCTGCCTAGGCACCCATCCTTCACACACCTTTGCCAGCTGAGGAAGCCACCTCCTCTGACTTCTCTGTCCTGCTGAGGACCGTGTTCTTCCTGGGGCATGGGGGTTGTTTATGTCTCCCAAGTTGCTTCACATTCCCTTGGCCAGGTTTGTCTGAAAAGTTGACAAGCTGCTAATGCACCACCTGCTACCTCTGGGCATGGGGAGATCCAGCCCCTTTTCCTGCCCTGGCCACTGGTGTTCTGTCTCTTCCCTGCCACCAGTGGTCATTAAATCTCCAGGGCCTTGGTCCCAGAATTCAACATGGTGTTTCTTCATCCAGTGTGGTCACATAGCCCGATGAATCTAAGGTATATAGATGCTAATCCCTTTCTTACACAGTTTATTTTGACAAAAAAGTCTGGCTTTAGCCTGTTGTCTGTCTCATTCAGAGGATCTGAGGAGGCAGCAGCCTCCCTCAAGGGCTAACAAGATGTCAGGAGTGGGGTGGGAATGGCAGTGTCCTCAGCTGGCACCTCCAGGGCTGGCCAGGCATGTCTAGCCACAGCCATATTTTTCAGACCCAAATGTAGACTGTTAAAGCAAAGTCCACTTTTTTTTTTTTTAACCACTGTTTTTGCTTTCTTTTTGATCTTTCCAGCTCTGTCCCTTCTAGTCATTTCAGTTTGCTTGCATTTTTGAAAACAGGATGAACTGGTTTAAGAATTGGAGATTTATTTTTACTTACTTTTTCTCTGTATGAATTCTGTAGAACTGAAACTTCATTCCTATAATTTTAATTTGTTTTTCAATATTCTGGACTGCTGAAAAATTTTCAGAATGGATCTGAGATCTTTATTTGCTATGACACAGGAACATAAACACTGGTCTAGGCACCCAGGGTCTATCAGGCCTGCACTCACTGTCTACAAGCAACCCAATCAATAAAGCAACAACCGGTGTGAAAGTAGGGGATTAAAGTGGGATGGCTTTGTTCAGAATTTACAGGGATTTCAAACTGGGGCAGAAAAATTCAGAAATCTTTCAATTGAATCCTTCCAGGATGCTGTAATTATCTCACCATTTTGAACATTGCTTAATTGTAATTTTGAGAGTGGAGTGTTTGATTTCCTCAGCTCAGTAATGTTATTATCAATATTACTTCCTTTTATTTTGGCCTGCATAACTACCAAAGATTTTTCAGATGTCCAGCTCACAACACCAAACTAAACAACCACAAAACTGTATTGTTTGTCATCATGTGTCACATGGACAGGGTGGGAAAAAGGTTGAAACTGTTGGATCCCAGCCAAAAATGATGCCCAAAAACCTGATACCAGTAACAGACAATGTAAAAGTAACAGACCCTGTAACCTCAAGGTGACCCTGCAGTGTGGGTACCTTCATTATTTGGTATCTATGCCTAAATTCTTGATTCAGCTGCTTGTTCTTGGAAATTATAGGAAATTTTTCCTTGGCTCTTGTATTTATCTAACTTTACTGCAGAGATCTCCAGGAAATTAAACAGAGAAACTTTTGTTAATTCTGCTGTTATCGTAATCAGAATGTAACAAATATGCTGCATGGGAAAAATAAGCAATTTTTGCCAAAGATTTAGCAAAGTATACCTGTCCTTTCCCTTATCTTTTTGCTGGATGTCAGGGCATATGAAGCTATGATTAGATAGATGACTTTAAGGCTTTGATAATTTCTTGTTTTCTAAAGAGAGCAAAGAATTATCTTTGAATAAAAGCAAGTCAGTGTCCAATGAGCATCTCCTTGTGGCTGTCTTTGTTCTCAGTGTGTGACAATCACTTTGAAGACTCATTTTACTACAAGGGCACTTGTGTGAAGAGTAGCCCACAGGACCCTGCAATGGTGATTAGTCTTTGTAAACTCCCGGATCCTTTGTGCCAGACCTTCAGCATGACAGTTCAAATGGGTTAGGAGTTCACTCTCACTTAATTAATCCCAGATTTTGTTCGTATGGCACACATCGTTGGTGGCAGGATTGCAAGCAGGACTGCATAGGTATGAAATCAGCAAACAATGGCTTCATTTTGCTTTGTGGTTCTCTGTGAAGTAGGCCTCAATCTAGCAAGAAAACCCTAACCAAATGAGCTAAAATAACCCCAAATATACAGATATTGTTTTCCAGAAACACTATCTAGATAAAAGCTTCAAATGTATATTTTAAGTGTTATTTCCAAGACTCAGAGTCACAGATTGTCAGAAAAAAAATCTAAAAGTGTTTGATTTTCCTTTAATATTACAGCCTTTCAGCACAGGATTTTAGGGAATCCACCTCCTTTACTGCAGCAGAAACCTAGAAAAAAAGGGTCACCTTATAGGCCTGCAGCAGTGAAATGTCATTAAGGTCCTGGAGGTGACTCCTTAAGTTATTATGTTTATGAGATGTGGTTGCTGAGACAATGCCCAGAGCTGGCAGAAGGAGCACTGAGAGATGAGTGTTTGAACACCATCCATGTGCAGAGGACACATTACCTTCCTGCAGCTTTTCCACTGGTGTTGTCCAGATCTTGGATAAATCAGTTTTTGGTCAAAAAGAGTTTACCAAGATTTAACCCAAGCCAGCAGTGGGAAGGCAGCTAGGCAAGCAATAATGAAAGATTCTGCAGGTTTAGTACAAAATGCATTTAGATTAAGGATATGGAAAGAAAACTCCTTAATTTAGGGATTAATTTAAGAATTCTCATTTATTTCTTGATGTTGTTAATGCCATACTGCACAGCAGTTTCAGGGTCTGTCTAATTCTGGTGGACAAAGAAGTGACTGAACTTGTACAAGCCTTTGCTGTCTGGCCTATATGTATTATTGCACCCAGAATAGCTGAAAATTAATGTATTAGGACATAGGCAAATTCTGCAAGCTCTGACTATTGGAGGCCATCTCTGTGTGAATGCAGACTTTAATAAAAGAAGTGTCTAAATTACATATCAGCATACCCTAAATATCTATAAAAATTTCAAAGGCACATGGTTGATGACCCTTTTCCTTCAACACAAAGGGTCTTTCTCTCTGTAGTACAATGCCTTACACTCTGGCCTAGGCTAAACTTTTGTCTAAGAGCCAGGAACGAGCCCCTCAAAGAAGGAAAGTTCTTCCTAGGGCTCACTGCATTTCCTCAATCTGCATTCTGGAAAGGAACAATACACGTGGAAGGGCAATTCTGCCAGGTCTGCTGAAGGCAGAGGCTGCTGTTCTCCTGAAGAATTAATGCAGCTATGGATCATAACATCAGTTGTGCCACTTAACATGCAACTATTGGGTGCTTAGATGCTAAGGCTACCTCTGTAATAAAAATTAAGTGCAGTCAGGACTCTTGTCTGGCACTGAGGACACCTGGTATGGAGCACTGCCAAAATCCATACTGCTAAATGCTATTAAATACTAAATCAGTATATTAAAATCTCTTGCTCTGCAAAACAGGGCAACTGCCTGTTGGGAATTTCTCCTGCCATGCACTAATCTCAGAATCATGCCTGGGAACAATTTGAGAAACTGCTGAAGCAGGCCAAAAATATGCAGAAACTTCTCTGATCATTTAAAACTGCAGAAAATTGACCTGCAGATCCTGGGAATATCCCTGAACCCTGCTAAATTTATAGTGTAAGTGTAGCCTGTAGAGATTAGGGCAGCCTAAGAACCTATTGAAAATAGGGTTTCAGGAAATATGGACCACTTGATACAGTGACTCAATTGACCCAATTGTCTGCAACCCTGCATTAAGTCTATGTCTAATTAAGTGTGTTGCCCTAGAAAACATTTTATATCATGAAGAGTTAATTTCTTATTATTCCACTGTTAATTTTAAAGTACGAATTCATCAGACTTAAGGAGAAGAAATGCAGGTCCAGGGATTGGCAGGTAACACAGAATATATCAGATCATTGGGACCAGGGATTAGCTTCACAGAAGCTAGATGCAATTAAAAGGGTTAGGATCAATGAGCTGAGACTTTCTTTCATTTAGGTGTCTGACCTATGTTTGAAAGTTTAGTTTTTCCTTTAAAGTCTTTTAATAAACTTCTTTATAGCAGCCTCAGTTTGTCTGTATAAGTTTTTTAACTGCTCTTTGAGGATGAAGATACACAATAATTAGTATTCTGACAGGCTCATATTTTTATTTAAACTATGCATTATTGAGCATAGCAGGCAGTGTGTGTGCAATGGCATGAAATCATTTGTTCCATCAGGATACCCTTTGCATGACAATATGCACCTTGTTCTCTTTACTATGAGATGTAAAAATTCTTTATGAGCTTACTATATTTAAAGGCAAAAGGAAAAAAGCACTAAATCAGGCTAATACTGAATTTCATCTGGCCATGTATTGCAGATTAAAAAACCGAACTGAGTTAAACCCCACAAAGTTAAATCTTTACATGTTCAAAGAAAAATTGAATTTTTCTTCTGAGGCTATTACATCTTTTGCTATGTAATAATATCACTAATAAAGATTGCATGTGAGCAAGAGAAGCCCTGGGTAGGTTCAATCAATAGACAGTTTTGTGGTTTCTGCTGTTAACAATCTGTCAAAGTCAGGCTTCCAAAACTGTGTAAAGGAAGAAATGGAAAGGGACAGAAAGAGAGAAAGGAAGGAAGAAGAGAAAGAAGGAAGGAAGGCTGGTTGACTTAATACAGGGGCACAAATTAAAAGCAGGGGAGAAAAGAGTGAAAAGAGAGCAGGGCTCAGAGAGGAGAGATGAAAGTAAAAGAAAAGACAAACATACACAGCTAAGGCCAGAGTGCAAGTCCTTTCAAGTCCTCATTAACCCCACAGTAAAGAGTTTCCTTGTGAACATTTAGCCTTTTCATTGAGCTCTTCTTTTTCATTGTCAAATGTCAGCTGTGAAACGTGTTTGGACGCAGCAGTAACCCTTTAAAAACCTCTTTCACAGAGTGCAAGCCAAATCCACCACTATGTTTTAGCTCCATGAGCAGACACAATGATGTGAATTGTATATTAACCCAATGTGTGGGTATGAAAATCACACCCAGGTCTGTGTGAGCACTGGGAGGCTAAAATTTCCCTGGCTACAACCAGAGCACCAAAGTCACCAGGGCAGCATAATTGTGAGGAAGGGATGAATGCTCACTCAGGGCTGATTCCTTCCTTCCCCCCAAGAGACCATGACTGCCTTATTCATCTTTGAGGGCCTCAGGAGCAGCTGCCACAGAGGGATGATGGCATGGGATGGCTCCTTTCTTGCAAAGCACAAGGTCAACATCCAGTCTCTCTCAGTGAGAGCTTAAACATGCACTTAACTCTTCAGTTCAGGAGTAAACCCATTAACTTCAGTGTGGCTTTTCACAGAGGTGAAGCTCAGCTGAGGACTGGGATTTTTTTAAAGCCTTGAAGTACAGATCCTTAACAGAGCCTGAAGTATTTTGAATCTAGAAAGTTCCTTCCCAGGGCAGATTTTCAACAACTCTGTAAATAGGTTTGATATAGGGTGTTATATTATTTAGAAGGGGCCAAACCAGAGTGATATGTACAAAAAACTCATAAGAGATTTTTGTTTACTAGAAGTTCTTTCCTTGCCAAAGGTAGTTAGTTTGCTCTTTCTTCATTTATTGATGCCAAGGAGAAAAGGGGGGAAAAAGCCAATTATTTAAGAAGGTCAAATGTGTCCCAGCCTAAATTGTGAATTACTTAAATAACAGGACATGTCACAAAACTGACATCAGTGTTTCTCTTCAGTCCCACCCAATGATAATGAGAGGCCACTTGAAAAATTTCAGCTGAACAAAATAAACAAAGATTTTGTGCAGACCCTGTTAATAGCTTGATCCAACAAACCTGTATCCAGCCAAATAACTCTTTGTAAAACTAGAAATCTCTCTAATATTTCCTTATTCAACAAGTAGGGTATGTTTGGATTACTGCAATAATGAGCATGTACAGAATCAGGTATAAGAAATTAGTCCATATTTCTCTTCTTTATATCAATTGACATCCCATAGAAGACAGCTGTCCTCTTTAAATCTTATTTTGGAGGGAATGAGATACCACTTATGTGGGAGGGGAGGAGAAAAGGCAAGAATGTAAGAGGGAGAAATTCTGCACAGTTTAGCTACTAAGAATAGTTACCAATTATTTTATTACCAAAGGGTACAGACTGAGAACAACAGGGAACAATGAAAACATTCCTGTGAGAAAGAATAGGAAAATATTATTTGTAATGAGAAAAACGTAGGCAGCACACTTGGAAGAATGGTTTTCAAGGAAACCCCTTTTTACTGAGATGAGAAGCAAATGGAACAAGGCTCTGAAGTGGAAGCTCATGTGCTCACTGAGGGGAGCTGATGTAATTGTTTAAGTGGATCTTGGCCTCCTCTAGAAAAGCACTTCTTTGTGGAGGATGACAGAAGGGTGTGTGGCAGCAAGGGAGGGGGTGACAGGGAGCTCTCCTACAGGTGACATCAGCAGCCTTGCTACTGCTGCCTTTGGAGTCCACACCAACACCTCCCAATACCTTTGTCTGCAAGAACAAGCTGCAGCCTCCTCTCAGCTGTGGGAAATGCTGGTTGTAATTATTCCATGGCTTAACCTGGGTATTTGTCACACTTTGTCACCAGTCTGGCCAGAAACACCTTCAAAATGGCTCGTGGTTGTCTGAGCCCTGAATCCGTAGGGCTGAACCAGGACAAAACCCAGACAAAGAGAGAGTGTCCAGGTGATAGATACAAGGTGGCTTTTGCCTTGGCAACAGCTCCTTGGGGCAAATCTCTCCTTCCAGTTACTGCTCATGCCTGCCTGTACATCTCAGCTCAGGTACCAGGCAGCCCCTTGGAGGGCTCCTGTCCTCAGCTGCTCACACTCAGTAATATCCTTCCACTCTGTACATACAAGGTTTGGTATTGTACAAGTTTCTGGCACGTGAATTTGTCCTTACTACTTATTTCGTTTGGCCTTCCCAGATCTGAACCCTTAAAATAAACAACTTTGCTGTCCTTTAGGCATTCCCTGAGAAGTGTTGGAGTTACAGAGGTTTCCACTGCCATAAAGACAAAAGCAGAGGCTCAATGCAATGAAAAGGTTAATTGATGTCAGTATGTTTTGGAGAGGGATGCTAGGAAGGAGGAGTATGCAGTTACAGCAATAACCAAGACAAAGGATCCAAGCTGTTTCCCCATCTGGGCAGCAGTCCTCTTGCATGACTTAGGGGGAGCCACTTCTTCTGATGTTGCTGCTATTTTGCAGTGTATCTCAGGGTGCCCACCTGATTGCAGCCATGAGCAGCAGGAAAGCATGTGAAATTATTGCTCAGTCTGGCTGAGAAGGAAGGAGAAGTGGTGGACACATAAGGCAGAGCAGAAGGACAGAGATATTACTTGGGACCAAATGAGCCAGCAGAGAACACAGATCATCAGCTGCTACCAAGTGTTCCAGCAGAGGTGAATTTTGAAGAGACAGCATTACAGACTTGGGGATGGGGGAGCCCTTCCTGTGCATGGGATGAGCAGGGGATACCACCCAAACTTTTTAACAGAAAATTACGGTAACAGGTAATAAAAAATAGAATAGCAGGCAAGGGAATTAACAGCAGCATGCTAATAATGTCATTGGCATATATACTTTCCAAGTTCCAGATGTAATGGGTGAAGCAGATACATCTTGAAGCATCCCCTCCCACCTAATCCAGGGCATCATCTCCTCTGATACAGGGACTGAATAGCTCTTGGAGTG
The DNA here is from genome assembly GCF_051311805.1 of Agelaius phoeniceus. Classification (NCBI taxonomy): domain Eukaryota; kingdom Metazoa; phylum Chordata; class Aves; order Passeriformes; family Icteridae; genus Agelaius; species Agelaius phoeniceus. Next base: position 142,407,738 of record NC_135265.1, on the reverse strand, counting down.
TCTCCTTCTGTTATTCTAGTCAAAGCAATTTTGCAGAGTAAATGCCTATTATTTAAAACCTACTCTAAATAGGCTGTCTTCATTTTCAGAAAACAGAATAGAGCATGAAAAAGGAGCCAGTTAAATGGTATTTAGGAGAAAGTGTTACTTTTTGCTGATGAGGTAGTTGTGAGTATTTGGAGCTTGTAAACCTTTTCCTTATACACCTAGAGAGCATGGGTTTATGACTTAAGAGGGGGCAGGCAGGTAGGGATATAACATTTATAACCTACAGGAGGGTAACCAGGTAAGACAGAAAACATTTAAGTAGTGGCACTAAAATTATTAAGGCTTTATTGTACTTCTCTAGCTAGAAAGCAGTAAATTATTACAAAGCATTATTATCTCATCTTAAGAGCTCACTCAACATATAAGGAAAAATAAATAGCTCACTTTGTACATTTAATTCAGCCATTTGCCTGTTTACATTGAAACTGGCTGCTTTAACTCCCCAAATGTTTAATATCAAGTAGGTTCAAAGAAAAGTATAACTCCTCAGCAATGAATTTCCTGACTTTGCTCTTTCTGTTTAGAAAAGATGATAAAATGGATTGCAATGTTTTACAGAATTTCAGTATTTATTACATATCAAAGCTATTGGCCTAGCATTTTAGAAAGATTTACAGGTTTTTGTCTTCAGATGTCACATAACAACTTTAAGACTAATCTCAACCAAAGATGCTAAATTGCCAAAGTAGTTTCACAACTGTCTGGAGTCTTAAACCTTTCACACCGGAATTTTGCTCTGCAGGATCCATGAAGTATGTGAATAAAGAAAAAAAGGAAATAAGTGAGCCAGCTAAATCATTTGTACAGTGATTAAGTGAAAAGTCTGCAGTGACCCTTAAGCTGATGAAATGAAACCCTGCAGGAAGCAGAGAAGCAATAAACAAAATGGCAGAGGTTGTTGAAGACTATGGACAAGGTGGTGTTACCAAATACCAAGCCCTGGGGCAGACTCTGCCCTGCAGGAGAGGCACTGTTTCCCTCATCCTCCTCTAATGCAGAAACACTATACCCTGCTAGGGTTTCCCAAACATTTACAAAGCATGTTTCCCTTTTGGTTCATCTTCTAGGGAGTGTATCTTTCCCAGATCCACTGCTGCTCCATTCTTTCAGGGTGAGAGAGCAAGAGTGGGGGTTAAATGCTTGTCCTCTCCTCCCTGTTCCTGCCAGGACTAAGTGCTGATAGCAATTAAAGTTGTGTAATTAGCAATTCCCTTGCTATGGCAAGCACTGACAGCCAATACTTACAGCCTGATTCTCACTTTGCCTCTCTGGAGGAGCTGAGCTGCTGCTGCTTTCTGCTGTCTAAAATTTCATGACCCTTTTGAATGCTCTTGTGACCTTCAAGGGGTTCATGACCCTCACTGAGGAACATTGGGCCATTTCTATAAAACACTACTATTTTTTCATGGGTAAATATTCCTGTGCTCCACATGCACTCACAGCTTGCCATGGGCCCCTGCAGCTGTCAGACACAGGGGACAGACTTGCATGACCCTGGCAGCCCAGACAGCATCATGTGCCACCTCTGGAGCTGCTCATCGCTGGTGCTGTGCAACATCCTGCCTGTCCAAAGGGCAGAGGCAGCCCCAGGCTGAGAGGGGAATGAAGGAGAGTCATGTGCTGTGACCACAGAGCAAGACAGGTAAGTGCACAGAGAACATCATCTCATGTCAGCTGGAAAGCCACAGCCAGGCCCCAGGCCCTGCTGACACCTGCACACAGTGGACCTGGGTGGCTCCAGGAGCAACAGCAGGAGTTTTAATCATGATGCAACTGAAACCAGCACTCTGTTGTGAGGTGAATGGCTCCAGTGCTGGTGTGATCCACAGTGGAATGCTCTAGTGTGGTGTTTGGGGAGGTTTCCCAAACTGGAAGGACCTCAGAGGGAGCTGAGAGAGCCCCCAGAAGCCTGCAGCTCACACAACAGCAGATGTTGGGACCTGGGTGGGGTTGGAAGCCAAGGCAGCCAAATGCCCTCACACCTATAAAAGAACCACTTAGGCAGCCCTGGTGATCCACAGTGATGCCAGCAGGGAGACAATCTGCACAGAAGGTGTGCAGCAAAGGCACTGAAGACCTGACAGCTTGTCCTGGGAGCAATAGTAATCCCCCACAGAAAGTCATAGACTTGTTAAACTCTGCACCCTCTGTGAAGCCCATGGGCCCCATCACAAGGTGACTCAGTTTGTGGATAAAGGAAAGGGATGCATGTTGCTTACCTGGACTTCAGTCACCAAAGCCTTTGACATCATTTCCCACAACATTTTCCTGAGAAGCTGGCAGCCCTTTTCTTGGATGGATGCACTCTTGACCAGATAAAAAACTGGCAGGATGGCCAGGCCTGGAGAGTGAACAGAGTTAAATCCAGATGGCAGCCAGTCACAAGGGGTGCTCCCCATGGCTCAGCTCTGGGGCCAGCCCCATTTAATATTTCTGTCAGTAATCTGGATGAGGAGATTGAGGGCACCCTCACTAAGTTTGCAGATGATGCCAAGTTGGTTGGGAGTGTTGATCTGCTGGAGGGTAGGAGAGCTCTGCAGAGGGATCTGGGCAGGCTGGATCAGTGGCCCAAGGCCAGTGGTGTGAGGTTCAACAAGGCCAAGTGCTGGGTCACAACAACCCCATGCAGCCCTGCAGGCTGGGAACAGTGGCTGGAGAGCTGCCCTTGGGAAAGGACCTGGGGGTGCTGGTCAGCAGTGACTGAACATGAGCCAGTGTGGGCCCAGGTGGCCAAGAAGGCCAATGGCATCCTGGGCTGGATCAGAAACAGTGTGGCCAGCAGGACTAGGGCAGGGATTGTCTCCCTGCACTTGGCACCCTGAGTGCTGTGTCCATTTCTGGGCCCTCACAGCATAAAGGACCCTGAGGTGGTGATCCAGAGAAGGGCCACAAAGCTGTGCTCAGGGTCTGGAGCACAAGTATGATGAGAAGCAGCTGAGGCAGCTAAGGGTGCTTAGTCTGGGGAAAAGGAGGCTCAGGGGAGATTTTATCACTCTGCAATTCCCTCAGAGGCAGCTGTAAGTCAGGTGGGGATTGATTCTTCTCTCAGGTAAAAATCAATGGAACAAGAGGAAACGGCCTCAAGTTGCACCAAATTCTGAATACCAGTCCAAAAGCCATGCACATGAAGTTTACTTCTTCCAACTTATAGACTCCTAAATTTCTTTATTTATAGAGCAATAGTGAGAAAGCAAGCCAGAGTCTCCTCCAGAGAGCAATTCAGCACAGAAAATGAATGGTAGCAGGAGCAAGCATTCACATGAAAATCTTTGGTTTGATTCATAGATTCCAGCATAACTGGGGAACCCCTGTACTGCAGTATCAGGCTTTGGAATCAGTTTTGCACCACTCAAGCACGGAACAGTGTTGAGCTCTAGGAATATATTCACACAAGGCAGGCAAGCAGGGTTAGGCAGCCTTGGATTTGGTCCCAGCTTGACCTCCCTGCTTGATTTTAAGCAGCCTGTGAACAAACATTTACTACAGTAGCTGCTAACAAATGAGTCTCTGTAAGGTGTAAAGCTGGGATGCAAATTACAAACATATGTAAATTGAAATAGTTTAAGTTAATTTCTTGGTGCTGAATTCAGTGACTAAGTGCTTATTTCAGAATGCTCATTCCATGCCTTGAGCTACTGCTTTGTCCATTTCTTCAGTGGCAGAAAGCAATTTAGCATAATCCTTCTACTGTAATGTCCAGTTTTTCCATAAAGATTACAGATGAAACCAAAAGACCTCATTCTAAAGAAGGCTTATTTCTTTGCAAAGCTGGCCACTGTGTGTTTAACAGCACCAGAATGGTCCATTGGAGAACAGAGGGAAATCTCACATTTGGGAGGATGCAATGAAGGAGTCCCAGACAACCTAAACAATCCTTGTTTGCCAAACAATGTGTGTGAGGCTTAAAAAATGATGAATTCGAAACACATTTCCCTGCTTCACAACAACTGGAAAATACCTTTCAATCAAATGAATAATAAAACTCATTGAAACCAGTGAGGCTGATTATCATCTAGCTTTAATCACTGTAATGCTACTGGCATGAATGTGACTGCACCCAGCAGCTGATATCATCTGAGGATCTGCTCCAGGGATCTGTGTAAGAGAGGCTGCAAGATAACGATGGGAGACCTTTCAGTTTTTGGCACACAGGCCTGGCTGTTAATCTCAAAGTCAGTTCCCTTACCTCCCTTATTGGAATACTATGGATTTACTTTTTTCTCACAGTGTTTTTGCGTCTATCTTTGACTTTCTTTGACTTCCAGCTGAAATATGGATGTTAAAGGAAGAACACAAATTATTTTAAATGTGATTCAGAAATGTTGCTGCATTGTGGGGGATGAAAATTCAAGTAGTTTTTAATCTTACTCCAAATATTCAAACAAAAATTATGAGACTCTACCTTTCTTTAGAAAATATAAAATTCTGAGGTCTGTTTATCTAGAAGGATATTCAACATTATAGACTTGGCTTCATGAGATATGGTCCATGCAAGTGGGACATTCAGCCTTTAATTGAACTATTCTTGCTAATTATATAAAAGAAGTTTTAATCAAAGATTTCTGGTTTTTTGTAAATGACTTTAAGTTATTGGAAAGTCAGTCTCAGAAAGTAAGTTAGCAGATAAGAGGTTGATGTTTACAGTCAAAATTTTAATAAAACATTTTAAAAGTACATGCAAACCATCAAAATAACTTTAAAACCTGAAAAAATTAATACTATTTTTTGGGGGCAGAGTTCAGTCTGTTTCACTGTCCTTTCAATTGTGGATGATGAAATTATTTAAACATCTTTCAATCCCCATTCCCAAAATCTGCAACTTCCTAGCATGAAGATGGAAGAAGTGGATTTACTGTAATGGGGTGAGTTTTTCCCTGGAAAAGCTGAGCTAATTCAGAACCAGTTCCTCTGGCCCTTTGAGCTTGTGCAAGTAGGAAAGGCTGTAATTTAAGTGTAGGGGAAATGGCTCTTTGAAGCATAAGATATATGTACTGCAGACAGGCCACCCAAATCTCTCGGGAGTTCACCACCTCTGTGGTTCCCAGCATACTAGCAAAGGGTTTTTCAGCACTTTTTTTTAAATCATTGCTGCTACCATGTTTGTGCACTTTCCCTGGAGAAGATGTTATGTGATTTAGGCCATTTTAAAAAAAGATTTTACTGGTTTGGCCCTCTCCAGCTGGCTCCAACATTTCACTAGGACTCAATAGAATGCATTTGCATCCAGATGTAAGATCTGACAAGACTGCAAGAATTTAAGTGTTGGGATCAAGTCAAGCTGTTGTGGGGTGAGCTTGGAAAAATGGCTGAGGTTATATTCTGCCTGTACTTTAACTTAGATCCCTAAAAATACAACTTCTGCTTTCACAGCACATTTACCCTAAAGGAAATGTTTAAGGATAGTGACTTACAAGCACAGTAGGATACAGCCCATCCTGCAGGAGTAGATCTCACTCCCAGCTGTGGCAGCTTCCCCCCTCTCCCACTGCCACTGCAACCTGCAAGCCTGAACTCTACATCAAGCTGCTCCTTAAGGATGTGAGCATGGTGTGCTGGCCCAGCCCACTTGCAGATTCTATTTGACTTTCTAGTTCAGTGAACTACAGGCATTTATTTCTACCTGTGATTTGCCTGCTCTTGCCACAGAAGATGGCAACAGACAAGAGTGAGGCACTCAGGGAGGCTGCTGGAGACTCAACCACCTCCACTACTGGGGTTTCATCTGCAGTGTCTGCATGTCAACACCTGAAACCCAATCTGGGCTCAGCCAGCTCGAGGTAGTGCAGTCCATCCTAAATTTCCAGCTCTGCCTAGCTACTCCTAATGAATGCTGATGGGCAGATTGCAGGGTTTTGCAAGAGAGGAAGGTCCTGCAGCTGAGCCAGCAGCACAGCCAGTGTGTCACCACAGCTGGGCACATTGGCATAATTGTCCCTTGGGTATGTATTAGAGCTGCAGCTCCTGGGTGGGTGAAAGTAAACACCCTTCCTGTCCTTCTGCCTGGTGGCTGTTGGCAGAAAAAAAGAGAAATTGGCAGCAATGGCAAAAATATCTCCTAGCACCCCACTGAATTTACAAAGAACTTGTAATCAATCTTCAGGCACTTCCCCTAACCTAGGCAAAACCTGAGCTGTGCATTTTAATGTCCAGCTCTCAGCTGGATTCTCCATGACCTACCACTGTCAGACAATGTTATTACCATTGCCATTGCTTGATAATTGCATAAACCTTTATTTTTCAAAGATTGGGCACTCAGAATTAGCATGGAGTTTACTCCTAGATTTACTGGCATCATTTTGAAGTCATGTACAGGAGGACCAGGAAAATGAGGCAGCAAAACACCCTCTTGCCTTAACCTGTTAGGACAGTCACAGTCCTTAGACTAAATTTTCTCCTCTTATTTCCTCTCTGATTATGTATTGAATATATGCAATAGAAAAAGAAACAAGAGAATGAAAGTGAAAGAAAGAAAGAAAGAAAGAAAGAAAGAAAGAAAGAAAGAAAGAAAGAAAGAAAGAAAGAAAGAAAGAAAGAAAGAAAGAAAGAAAGAAAGGAAGAAAGATAAAGAAAGATAAAGAAAGACACTGTCTTTTAGTTCAAAACAAGCAGCTACTTTAATGATAGTGCTTATAAAAACAATATTATGTTAAATTATTTAGTATGTTTTATTTAATAAAAAGGAAAAAGGAAGATGAAATAGGGCATTGAGGAAATTCCTCTGTTTATTTTTGTGTCTGTGGTGGTTCATTTTACCCACCAGTGTTTTTTTCTTCACTGCAAATCCCCCTTCCCTCTTGATTAAAAACAGACTCTCTAATAAAAGTGGTTTAAGATCATACTGATAACTTCAATTCAAGAACATGAATAAAGATCACCCTTGGAGGAAAGACCCCATCTGCTCATATATGATATTAGGAAGGGAGTGCATAATGCAGAGCAGTGATTGCTACCATGTGTAAAATTATTCAGGTCTTCCACGTGCGGCTTCTAACCTATATGGCCACTTAAAAAAAGAGGGATTCAAGTATCCTATAAAACAGGTCCTATGTTTTACATTTGACCTTTTCCTGAATATCAACCTTATTAAAAGCAAATAAAAAAACATCCTGAATGGAAGCTGTAGTTTGATCTGGAGCTTATGGAGGCTGACAGCAGCCCTGCTATTGCTTTGAGCAGGGCAGGAGCTGGCCTCTGCTCCATTCAGAAAGAAACCCATATCAAGCTGCCCTGTGATGATCACTCTACAACTGGTTTTTATTTCATTTTATTCTAATAACCTTACAGAAATACATTTTTCACCAAATTGAAAGCTTGTCTTCCCTGAAGCCATGGAAAGGATTGGATAGCATTACATCAGACATTTCAAACAGTAAATTCTGAACTTGGAAGAAGCACTTCAAAGCAGGGTTATGTGAAGCCTCAAGTGCCCAAGCAGAACAGCAAAGGTGAAACAATCATAATCTCCACCATGGAAAGCAGTGACTGAGTGAGTGTAAGCCATGGATCCCATTATTTTAATCTAAAATATGTATTATCATGAGGTTTGAAATCCATGTTTGATATGCTGTGCTAGTTGCTGTAATAATGGATAATACAGGGCCTGGACTCCAAGACAAAATTTAATCAAGATAAAAGCAGGTTACGAGCAGAGATTGGAAAGACTTTTGCACATCATTTTTTGCAATTTCTAATAAAAATGCAGCAGCTGGAATTGGTGAAGGTACTTTTTTTTTTTTTTTTGCCAAAATGGTTAAATAAGAAAACTCAACCAATATAGAAGCAAATGAACATATAAAGAGAAACCTTTTTCATGTAAAGCTTGCTCATCTGAATTTACAATGATACATTAAATTGGAATTACTCTTCTATCTATGTAAAGCCAGAGATAAGGGCTTGCACTGCCTTAATTATACTGGTCTAAGCTGGCTAAGAGCCTCTGCCTATTCACAGAAAACAGGTGCCACTTTACCAGCAATGGAGATGCCTCTTTTGTTCCCCAAACAAGGAATCAGTGAGTTGGTAGCAGTGGCCACATTTCACTGGTGGCCAAGTCATTATTAGGAGGCAGAAATATATGCACTGAAGGAAAAACTTGCTTTGGAGATGGTTTGAAGTGAGAGGAAGAGGCAGCTTATCAGGTTTTAACAAATATTGTTTCAGCAAAATGTCTTGTTAGGAAAAAAAAATATACATTTGGTGGGTTTTTTTTAGTTTTTAAATTTTTTCTTGTGGTTTTTTTTTTTTGTGGGGTTTAGGGATTTTTGGTTTTTTTTTGTTCTTCATTGGTTTTGTTTGCTTTTTTACATTAAACACAAATATTTAATTTAATATTTAACTTACTGTGGAGATTGATTTTTGCCAGCTTTTTCAGTACTCTTTGTTCATCATAGAATTCAAACCACAGTTTGTAAGGACACCATCTTTCTGAAGAACAGGAGCTACTCAGTGATCAAGGAGCCCTGTTTTTGTTAAGCAGCAAAAGCACAACCAAGGCATACTGAAAAAGCTGATATGAACTGGACATTTTGGCATTAAGCTGAAAGGAATCAATGAAATATTCTGCCTTGGACTGAAGCTTGTTTCTAGTCACAGAAAGTCCAGATAGTCTCTTTCCTAGATGTTCTGCATCCACAGAAAATAGTTATGACAACTTCTCCTAAAAATACTTTTCTTTATATATCTGGAAGTACATGTGTAGTATTTTAGTTTTTTCCCATTGCTATATGCTTCATAACAATCCTGGCTTATGTTCTTTGCTAAACTTGGACCAGAAATGCTACATTGTTTGCCCACAGTCATACCAGAATGTCTGAAAATTACATTTGGATTGTCTCCAAGTTATTGGGATGAATATACTGCTTTGCTACAAAAAAAAAAAAAAAAAAAAAAAAAAAAAAAAAAAAAAAAAAAAAAAAAATCTTCCTTGGCTTTAAAGTTCCCGTACTTACCTCTCCTACCCCATACTCCATAGCTGTGTTTCTGCAGCCCTGTGACCCTGGTCTCATAAGCACCTCTGGAAAGGTGTTGCAGGCAGGATATTGAGGGCTGTGAGGAATTAAAGCACTTGCCACAGATGTGTGCATGGGAGTGACTGTTCTGCTCATGGTGGGAGGCAAAACCTTCATGTCCAGTGCAGCCACAGGCACTGGTCTCAGCAGCTGCTGGGTTGATGTTGCAGCCACTGTGACAAAGTGATCAGCCCACACACTTAATTGAGTTCAGATGTATGAGGAGCAGATAATCTTACATGGACTGACACCCTTACACTTCTCACACCTTATAGCTCCTACTTGCCTTCCATCACAGGATATCCACAATAATCCCAATCTTCTCCCATACCCAGTACTTCAGTCTTACATTCCCTCCTCTTACAATACCCTTTTCCTCTTTCAGGCTTCTGTCTCCTGCAAAACCTACCTCTCAAATCCAATATTCCCTGAATTTTATGTTGGCCACTCCCACCTCCAGCCTCAAGCCCATATCCCTCTCTGTTGCTTTTTGGCACCTCCTGAGATATCTCAGATGCATCCAGCCCAACAGCATCACCTGGAGCCATCCAGCATCAAAAGCCTGGATGTGAGAGGCAGCAACACGGACAGACCTGCCCCCACAGGGACCCTCAGAGCAAGTCAGAGCAAGGGAGCAAGCTTTAACTGGCTCCTGGTGACAGCCAACTATATTGTGTGCTGGAGGAAGCCTAGTGCCTAAGTGCAAAGCAGATTTATTGTGGACAATGCTGCCTCCTTGGATTTGGGCAATTAAATATTGTGTATCTCATACCTCTGTTTATGAAACAACTTGAGGAGCTTACTCAGCATGAAAATGAAGCAATCAGAAGGGCTATGGAAATGCTAAGTTATCGTTACAACCACTGAGTAGGTGGACCAGAGTTATGTGCTTAAGGCGGTGTATTCACTGATTTATAACTTAGAAACAGGCAGCCTTTTTATTTTCAATTAAATATACATCTGTCCCTTATCTGGCTTCTTTCACAATTAACCTTACTCCTAGCTGTATTGTAAATGCCTTTGGAACAGAAGATGGAGAACACAGGTGGTTTCTAGGATGGGAGGATGAATAAAAGAGACAGATCATGTGAATTATCTCAGCTGAAGCAATAAATGTGAGTGACCTGGGAATGTCCTGTGTGTCTGGTTTTGGACCATAAAGTCTGCCCAGAAAGGATGCCATTTATCTGCATTAGTCCCTGAAGCAGGCTTAGCAGTCTTTTTGCAGGCCTGAAACTGCATCCATCTATCACTGCTACTGTAATCTTGAAAGCAGAAGGCTTAATGGCAAAAGCATCTTAAAGATACAAACATGGGAGGAAATAAAACACCCCACTTGTACAGAGGGGGAATTCCCAATCAGTAGCTGTGCTGTTGTTGCAAAACCATTTCAGTTGTGTTTCCACATTAAATATTCACAGTCCTACACCAGCTCTTTGGCTCACAGTAAGGTCACTTGGGCTGTCTGCAGCTCCCATACATGTAGGTCTGGGCTAGGAGCCCAACTTGTAATTGCTTTAGTACCAAGAGCTCAGCAAAAGCACTGCAGGAAAGGGCCTCTGTCCCTCACAGCTGTGATTCTCAATGACACCTTTAAAATTCCCTTGCAAATAACTGATTGGATGGATTAACTCTGGCTCTTTGCTCCATATACCCAAAGGCAAATTTATTCCTTTGTAGGCAATAATGTCTTCTAAAATAAATAAACAAAACTACAGATGGTGGTTTACATGTTCAATTAATATTTTGTTGTTAAGTATTTGTAACAAACTCTCAGAACTATTTCTCATTACAATAGATAAAGTCTTACCATGGATCAAGAGCTGATGTTTGCTGTGGGACCAGCGTTTACCAAGGAGAGTATAACAAGTCCAAAAAACAATCACAAAATAGTCACAACATATATGACATAGATTTATAAAGGCTAAAGAGATGAAACTGAGAGGAGTGGATGGAGAAGGAAAATGTAGCCAGTCAAAAATTAATTAAAATCTGTAGGGAAAATGCCATAGATGTTATAAAGCAATTTAAAGCAAGTGAAATGGAAATTATAATTAAGACACTTGTAGATACACTCCTAAACAAAGCTAAGAAAGAGAAAAGGCTATTATAGAGAAATCTATGCTTGGTAGGATTAGGGACAATAAGTATGTTTAATATGTTGGCAATAAAACAAATCCCTAAGACAACATAAGCCTATTACCACACAGAGATGGTAACTTTATCAATACTGCTGCAGACAAGCTGTGCTCAGTAAATATCTGTGCTGTACCTAGAAAGCATGAGATGAGGAAAAAGATGACAGATTTTCCAGGACATTTGTAGCTGAAGACACATTAGGCAGCATTTTCTAGAGATCAATATCTTAAAGCAGAAGCTGAAATAAGAATCACCCCAGGGTTCCATGAGAACTGACTAAAGTAGTCTCTGCCATGCAAATGTTCATTTTTAACACACTTTGGAATACCAGGGAAATACCAGGGAAGACAGCTAATATTGTGTCTGCATGGAAAAAAGGGAGTGGTGTGACAAGAATAGGCTGGTGAGCGCGACATCAACACCAGGCAAAAATATTTATTGCTTTCTCTCCTCCTTTTTCACTCCTGACCTTGTTTCTTTTTGAACACCAGCCCAGTGACCTTGAAGCAACCATCTAGTTGCTTAGTTTTCCTATGCACCAGGAGTTGAGACTGATTCCCACTGAGTTCTCTGCAAGCCTGACTGGAATTCCAGTACCCTCCCTGCTAAATACAACCACACATGGTCCCCAAAAAGGCTTGGGAAGCAGCTGGCCTGTGACAACAGCACACAGAGCTGGGAACCAGCCAAAGAGTGAGTACCAGCTGATGGATTTAAATAAGGACTGAGCTCCAGGGTTCAGGGAGAAGAAGAGGAGCATTTTGGAGGAGGGGCAGTTCAGAGTGACACAGGCTGCAGGGGCTCTTCCCTGGTTTCTCTCCTGAGAACTAAAGTGGGAATGCCTGACCCATGGAAAATGGGTTCTCTTGTGCCTTTTTCTTTCTGGTTCATTTGTAGGATAGAAGTTTGGGCCAGGCTTCTCTGGTTTTAACAGTGTGTAGCCAGAAACAAGAATTGTCAATAGTCCCTAAACCTCATGTTTTCTGCTATTATTCTATTCCCAATTTTTCTGCCTTTCCTGCTTACTCTTTTTTTACTTAAAATATATATTTTTCCAGATATTCCTGATAATTCACTCAGCCAGACACTTTGCCAAAAACACCACTTGCAAAGTGCCATCCTATAGAAATAATAGGAATGGAACAGGGTTTGCACAGGTAATGGAGGACATACCACAGAGTCTCAGAAACCTGCTGAGGGGTTTAAGTATATCATGTCTCTGTCACAGAGGAGAGACTTGTGGAAAGATTAACTGACCTCTGCTTGCACATATCCCAGGAACTTGGGCTTAGATACTGTTTGTTGCACAGGCCAGCCTGAGGGAAGTGTTTGATGGTACAAAGGTCTGGGGTGTGCCATTTCTGGTTTTCACCCAAAAGTAACGAAAACCTGCAGGGACATTTAGGGAGCTGAGAACAAACACAAAAGGTAGTATAACGTCTGGAATTCACAGTTTCTCTTCCTTTACTAATCTTATTTTACAAGCATTTTGCAATAGACATGAGAATTGAGGGGCAAAAAACTGAGAGCACTGTTCCAAGACAAGTTAACTGGAAGAACAAGTTGAACCAGAGACTATCCTCAACAAAGAATACTTCAGTAAAAGAAAGAAAGTATAAAAACTGGAGACAAGAAAGGATAATACCACATTGTATACAACACCATCTTATTTTCCTAGGCACAAAAATAGGATTACTTATTATTCCTATACTCATAAAAGTTGGATATTCTGCAGTTAGTAAAGCAAGGTATGACCACTACAATCACCAGTTTCCAAGGTCTGAGATGGCTGTAGGATACTTCTGAAGCTTTTATTGTTATTATTTTAATAATCCTGGATACAGATTCCAGAGGATAAACAGAATGTTATTTTTCATGAAAGGGGCCAAGGAGAAGGAACAATAACTTCATTTGCTTCAAAAAGTGAAGGGAAACTCCCTGCCCTGATTACAGCTACATATGGGTTAAGAGAGGAGCAAAGGCAAGTAGTATCAGCCAATGTCATTGCACATGTGTCCCACCATAGATCAAAAGATGCAAAAGGACAGAGAAAAGGACCTTCTACCACCTCCTCCCAGGAGCTATCAGTGGGACCATGTGCATCATCTAGTTGAGACAATGTGGGTGCCTGAGTGAGAGTTCTGACCGGTCTTTTCAAGGCAAAGGGATCCTGATCTGCTGGCCAATATAAAAGATGGAAACCAGTCCAGTATCACAAACACTTTTCACCCTTACATGGAAAAAGTCATCAATGCCTCTCTTATTGTTTCTCTTGGAGGATCAGTGATGATGCTGTGAACTTGAAAGTAGCATCACTTAAACAAGTAATTTGTCCAAGTAAAATTCATTAGAGAGGTAATTTCCTCATACTTTTAGTCATAAATAGCTGCTCAGCAGTGCAGAGGCATTTAAAAAAACTTTATGAAATAACACATTTCCTGGTTTATTGCCTGAGGACATGTTAGCTAGACAGGCTTCCTTGTCTAAATAAAATCAATTGATGTCAGCTAGACAGGCTTTCTCATCTTAGTGGATGCAATTGTTGTTAGCTAGACATACTCCTAACTTTAATAATAGGAGTTGCAGTTGTTGACTATTGTTTGTGGCAGGCTTGTCAACAAATGTCTGTTCAATTTATGAAAGAGAATTGTGTCAACAATGGGAATTTATTGTTTTCTACATTTCATGCCTTCTGGAGTCCTTGGTATATGACATGTTATGGGAAAGGACTTGTGCAAAATGCAAAGCTCTGAGTGAATGTGGGGTCACACATTTGCAACCACAAGCATTAAATGTCTTGAGCTGCAATACCCCTGGAGATGTTCAAGAGCTGGATGGGGCTCTGAACATCCCAGTCTAGTGGAAGGTGTCCCTCCCCATGGCAGGGGGTTTGGAACTAGATGACCTTTAAGGTCCCTTCTCACCCAAAGCATTCTGTGACTCTGTGAATTCAAAAGGCTCCTTGCAAGGCATTAGGTAGTGCTCTTCCTTGCTCACTTTTTTTTTAATTGAGTTATAATGTGGGTATTGAACGCAAACATTTTTCTTTGAGCATTCCAGGATCACTATAAAAGAGCTGAAAGTTGCAGCATTTCACTCAGAAAATACTATTAGAAAACTACATTTTTCCCTATGTTGTCTTGCTGAATTCACAAATAATTTCAGGAACCCTAAAACTGCATCTCTCAATGAAATTGCTGATGGCTGAAGGTATTTTTAGTAAATTCTTCATAGGCTGAGTCTTTCAGCTCACTACTCAGGCTGTGATCACACTTCTTTGTTTCTGCTGGAGCTCTCTGGCATTTTGTCCCCTGATTGCCCAAATGTGGCAAAGGAACCATTGCATAAAGCATAAAGCAGAAAATAAGGAACAAGAATAAAAGTGTGTCTCCTAATCTTTTCCTGTTTGTCAGTAATCTATCCTGGACCTAAAAAGATGGAAGTGTTCTGGAGTTTTGTGGTCTAGATAAATAATCTGTGTCTAATTCCAGCTCTGTCTCAAAGGAAAAATCTATCTCTAACTTAAATTTTCATGAGGAAACATCTCTAAATGTGACACACCCTGTTTTCTTATGAGACAGCCTGTATAGAAATGTCCCTGCTGGGCTACTCAACTCTGCAAAAATCATTACTAATTCCAAAATGTAGGTCATTAACGTGACAGAATCTTCTACTGAATAGATGTTTCTCTGCAGAATTTCATTACTTCTCTTTTGGCTATGAAAAATTAACTCCTTTTAAAATCTAGATATAATGATAGGTATTAAAGGAGAGGACCAGTTATGGTAATTTTGATAAGTAATAAAATATCATACCTTGTGTATATATATATTGATTAGCTTTCCTCTGTTGTGGTACATATAGATCATGTCCAATATGTCCTGTAAGACTCTTAACAAAGCAACAGATGAATGTTTTAAATCCTCTAATACATTGAACTTCACAGCCACTTGACAGGTAGGGAAATATTATAATGCCCAAGACCTATGTAGCTCTTCCTACCTGGCTGAAACAGCTGCATAAATCCAGCCACCTTAGGCTCCTCACCTGGCCAGTGAAACACAGGCATTGTTGGAGTCAAAGTCACCCCGCACCCTGAGTGAGTTCTTAATTTTCCAGTCAGGCCACCTCATCAGGTACTGAAGAAGGATGGTGAAGGTCACCATTTAAAGGACAAGACCTCACAATTCACAGTAGGTGCAATGAATTTGGGCCTGACCTCATGAGCATGGAGAGGTTGAAAAGAAAGTCTCTGCCACACTGTCCTTGCAAAGTCATTGTGATGCCAAGATGTGCTGACTGCACAGACATTCAGCCTACTTCCCACCCACAGACTTACCACCTTGTCAAAAAATCCCTCTGAAGTCTGAGACTAACAGAGACAGGCCCTGAAAGCAGACCTAGCTTCCAGCAATCCATCACCATCCAAGTCAGAGTTGTTGGCTCCTCTGGAAGGGGTTAGTGTTTGTGTTTTGCATCCCCATGTTACAACTGGTAGCAAATGCTGATTAGAGCTGGTCTGTAGCACCAGGAAGGGAACAGTTCTTAGTGAAAACAATGGGTTTGTCATGGCAACCTATGACAGGAAAAAATCCAGGATTGTTTTTCAAGAAACATTTCTTGAGAAAATTTATTTTATTTTAAAATATGTTTGTGAGTGTTGAAGGGAGTTCTGGTTCTTTTCAAGGATTGTCTGATGCAGTAGAAATTTACAGAAAGAGAGAGGCAAGGAAAAAGAGTCACACAGAAAGGGATAGATAGACACAGTTGTAAGTAGTAATGTGATAATATTCTTGTATATGGCACAATCATTTCTCACAGCAAGACTGTCTGACCAGATGTGGGTGGAAACAGAAGGAAGGAGGCAGAGAACATGTGGTGGGTGAGGGAATCCAGGTCTTTGAGGACAGTCTGTTAAGTGCTGGTACATGTATTTCTGCGGGAGTGGGAGGAGCTCCTATTATATTTCAAGCTGAGAAAAGAAACCTTATACCAAATTATCACTTGCAGTAAGTGCAAGTTCAGCCACTTCTGAGAAGGCAGTAAAACATTCCCAGGGAAAGATTCTTTGCACTCCTGCTTGATTTCAAGAGCTTTCTGAAATTTTGAAAATTATTAATAGTGTCAGGCATAACTAGGTGCCTGGGAAGAAAAAGAGTTTTCCAAGGAAAATATATGTAAAAATGATCCAACCTCCTTTTTGCGGTTTTGCCCAGACAAGGAGAAGACCCCATTTCTACAGGCAGGAGTGCAAGGAGGGTTTCCCTGCACAGCATCTGTTTCAGGCTGCATTTTCATGCCGGTATTGCTTTCTCTTCTGGCAGTAAACCACTCAGCTCAAATGAACATACACCCCTGTGCTGAGGGACTTGAATGAATAAGAAGAAAAAAGCTCTTCATGAAGCTTTGAAATGGCAAGAGGGATCAAATGAATGTTTTCATTGGCATCAGCTGGTCCCCCTTTGTTCAGAGCAGGAGCTTTGAGAGTCCAGTGCCTGGAGCATCACAAAGTCATAGACCAGCACTTGGAGATCACCAAGGTGAGGGAGAATATTGGAGAATATTCCCTCTTTGCATTCCCAGGCACTCTTTTAAAGAAATAAGGAATATAAACCACAATATTTTTTAATACAAAAAGCTGCCCCATTCAAAGGCTTAAGGCAGATAAAGCCCCTCACCTGATGGGAATAGTTTGTACAAATCCAATCTTTGAAACTAAGAATCATTTTGAACAAAATTCTTGTTAGGAAACATGTAACAACACCACAGCTGAGTCCCTTGCAGAGTGAGAGCTGAAGTCTTTGGATCTCTTCCTCTGCCCACCAAACCCCATGTGAAAAGTGAGATGAGGTTCCCACAAGCAACTCCAATTTCAATCCTTTTCAGACTTTATTTCTTCTATTCTGTGGCCTCCTGTGGTAGCAAACTATGCAGGCTGGCTACCAGCTGTGTGAAGGCCTGATTGTTATACATTTTAAATTTACCTGCTGGCAGCTACATTTACACTCAAGTGCCAGAAGAATGGAAAAAATAATGTAATGCATCTCAGTTGTTACACAGAGTTGCTATGGAGACTGGATGGGCCTGGAAAAGAGTATCAGAGAAGGGTCCTGCTAAAAACCAGTATCATGTCTCAGGAAGGCTCCCCAGGGGAGTGTTTAAATCTCAGTCTGGGAATCTCTCAGTGTGGAAGTGGAGCAGGAAAGGAGCAGATGGATCTGCAAGGATCCAGAAAGGAATGGTCTGACTCTCACCTGCCCCTGCCACGCAGGATGCATGGGAAGAGCAGGAGGACTGAAGGAGCAAAGAGACAGTTGGATGTGGGTAGCTGTGGAAAAAGGAGTCTAGGAGCTTTTCACCAGTTTCACTAGCTGATGCTTCTGAGGAGTTTAGTACTAAGCACTTTGGGTTTCACTCAAAGCCTGCTAAGTCAATGGGAATCACTCAGGTTTTCTCTGTGTTTTGGACTGAGTCCTTTCAAAACAAGCAGTGAATAGAAACATAGGCTTTCTTCTTCCCTGTGGCCAGGATTTTCAGCATACCTCAACTTTTAGGATCATGAGTGAGTTTTCCAAAACAATTTCCCTGGGAATGAAGAAATGATCACAAATGACTGAAATACCCAGGCTCTCTTCAGGTGGTTCCCTGGCCAAGCCAGAGAGACTCCCTGCAGCCTCACACTTTGCCTGGAGATCACGAGACAGGAGCAGACAGGCTGGCAGCCAGCACTGTGCTTCTCCAGCACTACCAGGAGCACGCACAGCATTACAGGAGCTGAACTTTGCTCACCCACTGGCAGCTGCCTGACAGTGCACTTCACCTGCATTTAGGAAGCTCAATAAATTTCTGAGAATCTGGACTTACCCAGCTTGTTTTGTTTGTTTGTAATTATGTCCAGTAAGAGCTCTAGGTAGCTGAATTCCTTCAAAGGTCTTGCCCTGGTTGTGAGTACTCTGAATTTTGCCAGCTCTGCCCCAGTACCCGGGCAGCATTGCCTATTTTCTGTAGTAGTGGAACACTAAAGGGTTGAGATTTTCACCACAGGCTGGAGCTGGAGCCTTGAGCACGTAAGCTGGCCAGAAGTGGTGTTGATCCTACTGAACTTATACATGTGCAGTTGTCTTTTAAATAAATTATTTACTTATTAAAATTTAAGATGAGATTTATTACACAGGACATTAGTCAGAAAAGATCCTGAAAAAAAAAGGTTTTTTTGCTTTCACTAAATCTTGGACTGTTGAGGTCTTCTTGTGTGTGGTATCTCAAAAACAGCTTGGTTAGCTTTTGATTTTAAAATAAATACATTTAGAGAGGCAGAAAGTGTTGCAAATGTTTATATTTTGCTTGCCTTTTATTTGAGTTCCTCTAATTCTGAAACAGGAAATAACTTTTTGTCCTTAAGTGGAACAATCTTTTTATGGCATTTGTGTTTTCTAAGAGCTAATTTTCTATTACTTGTTATCAGTTATATTTTCCAGCTCACAAAGTGTAGATAATTCATTTCCCTTTTCCAAAGGACCTCCATAGGTGTTTTTTAACATCTGTAGGAAAATAGGCCCAATCATTTCTGCATCATGGGGAATAAGGTAAAATAAAAGAGTATCCAGTCTGCTTGGAACCTCTTATATAAAACATTTTTGCAATGAAAATTGACAAATTGTCAAAAACATTTGTGGAGGGGACCATTAGGTTCTTTTAATTACTTGAATTTTTTTATTCATTAAAAATAAAATTCGATTTTATTTTCCACAGTCAAATTTTAAGCTGAGTTTCCAGCTGCAAATGATTTTTGCAAAACTTATAATGGAAGATAATTAGAAAAATAACAGTCAGATAAAAACAATATATCCCAAAGGCATTTAAACAAAGCATAGGGATTGTCACAACTTCTATTTTGCTTATCCCTTTGTAACAAACAAGTTGTCAGAATGTCTTTGCATTATGACACAGGATGAGAAAAAAATGTCAAAAATCGCTCAAATTTTTCTGAGATGGAGGAATTGTCCCCCACCTGACCAAACCTTCCACCCAAGACTTGCAAATCACATCCCTTCCTCTGACCTCCACATTCCATTGGCACAGGGTGTGCTTCTCTCCCTGATTCTGCGCCACAAAACCCAAAAAAGCCACACCCACATGGGGAAGGACCCTCAGCTTGGTGAGAGCTGCAGGGGCACAGCTTAGGAACTGCTGTACAGAGGGAAAAGGCTGCCAGGCTGCAGCTCTGACCAGCATCAGTGACTAAACCTACAAAAAGAGGCTCTTTCCCACACCAGCCAGCCCAAGTGGCCACCCTCACAATGAAAATGTTTTTTCTAATATCTGATCTGCATCTGCCCTATCTCAGCTTAAGGCCATCTCCTCTTGTCCTCTCCCTGCAGGCACAGAAGAAGAGACCAGCCCCAGCTCCCTACACCCTCCTTTCGGGCAGCTGTGGAGAGTGATGGGGTCCCCCCCAAGCCTCCTCTTCTCAAGACTGAACAAATGCAGCTCCTTCAGTTGTTCCTCGTGTTTTCTAGTCCTTTTGTGAGACTTGTTACCCTTCACTGGATGTGCTGCAGCACTTCAAAGTCCTTTTTGAAATGAAGGCTCCAGAACTGAACACAGCACTCCAGGCACAGCCTCCACAGTATCAAGTGAAGGGGGACAATCACCACCCTGGTTCTGCTGGTCACACTATTCCTGGTACAGGACCAGATGCTTTGGCCTTCTTGTCTACCTGGGCACGTGCTGGCTCATGTCCAGCTACCATCAACCAGCACCTCCCAGTCCCCTTCTGCCAAACAGCTCTTGAACCAGTGCCCCCCAGGCATGCAGAGCTCCATGGGTTTGTGGTAACTCAATGCAGGACCCGGCACTTGGCCATATTAAACCATGAGCAAGGCTGCTCTGCCTGTCCATCTTCAAGATTTTGTTCTCTGCTGCTGTGATTTAACCCCATCCAGCAACTATCTACCACACAGCACTCACACACTCACTCACTCACCACTCACTCACTTACTCTCACTCCCACACTCATTCATTCTCTCACTCCCCTCTGCCTCACCCTGTGGGATGAGGAAATCAGAAAAAAAAGTAAAACCCATGAGCTGAGATAAGAACAGTGTAAGAATTGAAATATACTACTACTACTACTACTACTACTACTACTACTACTACTACTACTACTACTACTACTAATGTAAGGAAAGGAGAGAGAAATGGATTAAAATGCAAGAGAAATAAGTGATTCCCAGTACAAGAGCTCATCACTGTCCCCCATCAGTGGTCAGCCCCTTGGCCAACTCTCCTCAGTTTATATATCAGGGCTGATGCTCCATGGAATATCCCTCTGGCTAGCTCAGGTCAGCAGTCCCAGTCATGCTCCCTCCCATCTTCTTGTGCACCTCCTCAAAGGCAGAGCATGAGACACTGAAATGTCCTTGACCCAGGGTAAGCACTACTTAGCAACAACCAAAACATCAGTGTGTTGTCAACATCATCCTGCGGAATCCAAAACACAGCCCTGCACCAGTGCAGTGTGAAAAAATGAATTCTGCTCCAGCTGGGACCAGGGCATCCATGTTAATGGCTGAGGATTCCACAAGAAGATTGGGGTCTGTTTTGATTTCCTCAAATGGGAAATAAAGAGATTTCACATTCAGACTTTTGAGTTTGCATAGGCAGAAGAGGCAGATTCAACCCCCCTTTACCAAAGGTGTACTAGTGCAGCAATAGAGGTGAGAATTTTAAGAACTACAGTGAGCATTTGTTAGGACTGCTCACCCAAAGGAGACAGGAACTCTTCACAGGGAGCTGATAGAGCCTCACCCAGTTCTCAGGTCCAGCCACAACAGGGTGAGCACAATGGGTGGGTTGCAGGGAAATGGAACTGTTTATCTGAAAGAAAGGGATGCAGAGGACAGCTCAACCATAGCTTTCTTGTGAAACCCTGTATCCTTCTTTGGAGATGTTGAAAAGCAAACTGAACAGGGCCCTGAGGAAGCTACCAGAGCTGCCATGCTCTTAACACAGTCAGTCAGTCAGTCAGTCAGTCAGTCAGTCAGTCAGAGGCTGGACCTCCAAATATCTCTTTCAATCTGATTTTTTGTCTGATTCTGTGCAGGTACTCAACACCAGACACAGGTGTCACACCAGACACAAAGAAATAGTGAAAGTCAGGAGCACTGAGAGAGAAAAGAATGACCTATGGAAGTCATGTATCCAGTCATATTCTTAAGCATCATAGCATGGCCTGTGTGACCAGTGATAATTCTGAATACTTATAGATAAGCCCAGACAAACAATAGTTCACAATAAAGGACAATTTTTTTAGTTAAAAAAAATGAAACCAAAACAAAAAAAGCCCCTGAAGCTTGATCCAATCTCCTGGAAACGGAATTTGCTTCCTTGACTTCACTGGTTGTCTGCAAGATTTTGAATCTCCCATCAAACTGACAACCTGAGAGACATATTCATATATTTCAGGACCTAAAGAAACTGCAATGATCAAATTTGGCTCCTTTTTAACGTATGCCATAACACTGCCCTTCAATCACTTTTGTAGTGACAAAGGTGTATCTTCTGGAAAAAGCTCTGAGATTTAATGGAAGGAACACAAAATGTTCCTTAGAGCAGAGGTAACTGAGACAACTGAAGTCCCTGCCAAAGGTACCAATCATTACAGCAGTGGCTGAGAGCAGCTAAGCTACACAGGATGAAAGGATTTCTGTTGGACCAACCACGACTCTGGAAGCAGAGGGCTGTGAGAGAGAAGGCCAGAAAAAAGCCAGAGATGCAAAATACTGAATTTTGAAAAAATCAGGCAAAAAGCTTCTGGCACATTTGGATTTCTCAGCGAGGAAACCACCTCCTGCTTGCTTGTATTTTTTAGTTATTTTGTGAAGCAAGGAGACCTGGCTCACATTTCTGGCAAATAAATCAGATTGCACAAAGACTCTGCATGACTCTATCAGCTCCTCCTCCCAAAAGAAACATGACACAGAAAAACCCTGAATAGCTGCTAAACATTCAAGCCAAAGGAGCATGGGATTTCCTGCAGGAGAATTTTATGGTTTCTTTGCAGCATTGAGAGAATACTTGGTGTGAGCTGTTCTGCCAGAGGGGCCCATGTGACACAGAACTGCGCCTCAGAGCACACAGAAATTATAGAGAACACGACTTTCTGCCTGTAGGTAGCTATGGTCACAGTGAAGAACACAAGCCAGGCACATGGAACTACCACATGTGCCACCACCAGTGAGTTGAGGTTGCTGGTAAGTGGCACTGTCAGTGTGCAACAGGGATGAGAAAGCAGTGCAGGAGCTTGCAAAGAAATTACCTACAATCCTTAATGCTTGATTTATTATTAACATGTTCAGGAAATATGGGGATGAGCTTCAGATACTTTATGACTAATGTCCCATGTAGTGGCTCCTTCACAGTGCTGGGAAGAGAGAGAGACAAGTGAGCAACTGGGCCCAGGGTGAACAGGGATATTAATTAAGGAGATTGTGCCAGTCCCTTGAGCCCTGTAGATCCCACCCTGGCAAGTGGTTCAGAGTTAAAAAAATTCACATACTGCTCTTGGTTTATGTCAATAATGTAAAGTGTGTAATGTAACATCATATTCTCCATAACATGCATCTAGCAGAAAGACAAGAGAGCAGCTGGAGCAGGAGGTGCCTGGAGTACCTCACCAGAATTTCCCCAGCTAATTACAGAAAACATCTCTCTTGAGAAAGAAGGCATCATTTATTCATAATTACAGTAGGATATCTTATAGCACTTAAGTCTACCACATTTCATCTTTTTTAGCTATTCACATCCTTACTACTTTTTTGCATTGCATTGATATCTGACAGGGACAGGGAGGTTCTAGAGAGACAACATCCTAACTGTTCAGCAGGCCCTGTAAATTTGATGGATGGACATCAACACCATGGGCTCTGGTTCCAAGCCAAATTCAACTACATCACACAGCTGGTTCGGATTGGTTAAGTGCAGTTAAAATTCAGATGCTTGCCATACATCTACAGGTCATGGCTGAGAGTGAGATCTATAATAAAAACCAGGAGAGTCAAGTCACTAAAGTACTGAAACAAGTCTACTGATTTCAATGGGACCTAAATAAAGTACCTAAATATTTCTGCTTCTAAGCCTTCCTCCCTTTTTCATCCCTGTCCCACCATAGATAGTCAAAAAAACAGAAACAGAACCTACATCCATTTCATTGTGCAGTCTCTAGTTCCACTGATCACTTTGTCTCCTAAGCTGCCTGCAGTCACCTGTAACCTACTGCATCTGCATGTCTGTGGTGCCTTGGGCCTCCAAGGAAGAGGAGGAATCATTCCAAGCAGATGTTTGCTTAGACGGTTTTAAACCCAGAATGGAGGAATTCAGTTGGCTAAAGATACATACAGTGTCATCCAAGGCCTTGGCATATCAAGGCAAATGTGACAAAAACCCATGGGAAGCTTGCACCCTCACAGGACAGCATCTGGTTGGGGAAAAGTCATGAATTCACTAAAATGGTACCTGGTGCCTATAATTCAGGCCATTGAGCCAGGCTCTAAATGTCATCTTCAGAAGTAAAGGTTAGTCCAGACAAAGGCATTTGTCTGGAAATGTTAGATAACTTCCATCTTTACATTATGAGGTTATCAAGACACCATAAATTTTGAAGATGAAGGCAAAAGACCTTTCTTAAACTATATCCAAGCTTCAGGTGCATCTTCTATGATTCAAGACTCACCAAGCAATTTAGTCACAAGTGCTGGAGGCAGTGTGGAGCTGGGCCAAGCAGTGGGGCCCTGTGGGGCAGCAGGATGCCTGGGGGCTCAGCAGCAGCAGGGGGCTGTGTTGTAGGTGCAGGCAGTACCTGCAGCAATCCCTCCTGAGGCTCCCTGGCACACTCCATTGATGAAGGCTGTGTTCAAGGGACACATGGGCCAGAAAATTGCACTGGTTATCTGAGGGTCCATCAGCAGGGCTCCCTGATGGAGACATCATCCTGCAGTTATGTGGGAGCACACATCTGGCTGCAGGAGGAGTGGAAGGGGTAGCCATTTGGGAGTGTATTTTTTAACAAAAGAAACTCGAAAATTTTTGCGTCTGGAGAAATCAGTCATCTGTCAGATGTTGGGCCATTTTCTTCAGAAATGAGCCTCCTCCCAGACAGGGGAAGGAGAGAGATGTTCCCTGTGTCATGAGCAGGGTGGGGACTCACAGCTCATTGGTGTTTGTCCTAGTTTCCCTAACACATCTGAGTCAGGGAAGATCTGCTGTCAGAGAAAGTGCTGGCTGTAAGGTGAAAAGTCCTCTGCTTGCATCATTGCAATTTATTTCCTCATTTCTAGCAAATAAAAGCTGTTATGAAATTCTGTTTTTCCTTTCACCATCTGATGAGTTAATAGGGAGCCCAATTAAATGCAGCACAAGACAAACCAGTTAATGCATTTCCCACTGTCTGACTCCCTTTCAGAGCTCTTACATCACTTTGAAGTCATTTCCTCCCCCAGATGAGGCAGCTTCACTTACACCAAAGAGCTTGTTCAAACAGTCATACAATAAACCAGACAGTCTCATTTTTGATATCATTGGCCTTTAGCATCAGAGGGGCTTCTTACAAAATGTCAAAAAATTTTCATAATCAAAACCTCAGGTGACAACTTGGGGCTAAGTACCATGAGCTTTGTGATCATATTTTAAATTACAGAGAATTTTATTTGCTGTAGCAGTGCCCAGGGTGGCAGATGGAAAGAAAAAAGAAAGTATTTCAATAACCATGTCACAACAGATTCTAAGTACTCTCAACTTGATGATTTAGCCGTTGGATTTCTCCATAAACTGCCAATCTGTGGTATGATGAAGCAGAAGTTGTGGGTTTATGGAGGAAAGCATAAGTGCCTCGCATATTATACTGCAACAGTGAATAATGAACATGTGACTCTACTCAGATATTATTCAGGAAGGAAATTTTCAGCAATTGCAGCCCAGGTATAATGGATATAAAACATCCATTGTTTTATATCTCAGACAGGGTGGACCACATGAGATGGCTTTACTTTGAGCAGAGGAGTGACTTAGAAGAAGCAAATGTAATTCTCCTTACTTTCTTTATGAAGCTTTATATATTACAGGAATCAATAAACCCACAAAAGTAAAAACTGCTATCATAGAAAAATTTAGCTGTTTTTTTACCTGTTGTCTTGAAAGGAGTTGAAAATAACCCAAAGGAAAACCTGGATCAGGAACTGTATCTTAGCAAGGTATATCTTCCCCTGATTGTATCCCTGGAACACAGTAATCTGTATTAGCAACTCTTATCAGAGCCATCATGTAGCCTTCCACACCAATTCATGACCTAAGCCTCAGACAGCTCTGTGAAAAATCTTGCTCCTTTAAGAGAGTTATCCCTTGGTTTCTTTCAAGACAATGCCAGAACTCATGGATTTATTCTGTATAAATGAGAAAGTCCACCCCTCATTAAACAGACATGGTCTGTAGAAGATAATTAACCACTTCTTACAGTTTATCCAACCCACAAAATTTGGGTCAGATATTGCTCGCCACCCACATTAATTGCCCAGGACAGACTGACTGGTTTTGGACCAAATAGTGTCTCACAAGCACTTAATATCCCTGGCAGGGCATAAAAGAAAACAGAAACCTGAGAAGAAGAGAAAATTAGAAGAGTGGGAAGAAAAACAGTTTTTAAACTGTGCAATGGACTTTGTCTGTCTAATGAATCCCCTTTGAAAACCATCCATAGAAATAAATTAGGATGTAATATATTGCAGATGGGTCAACAGGGGCACACACATAGTCTTAAGTATCTGCCACAGGTGTTTGATTTTACATTTGACAGAAGGTCAAGGAGTGAACATGCAAGGACAATTGTGCTATAGCTTGCACGGCTAAAAACTTCTAGATTGGAAGGAAAACTAGCTTCTTGGTCCTTCTGTGGAGTAGAATCAGTTGATATAATTGGCTTTTGATTGAAAACATTATTAAAAATTTAGATCTGGACTGGTTTTCTGCATATCATATTTAGAAGACTTCTTCTAAATAGAAACATCATTGTGATTCAGTAACTTTAACATAATGTTTTACTTTCACAGAACAACCCATGCTGACAATATTACATTAAAAATATGTCTGGACCTGACCAGCTTCTGTGAGGTCCTTCATGCATAGTCTGTTCCATTGGCTTAAATGTTGGATAGTCTCTAGAAACAAACCTCAGATCATACAGTCTTTAATTGCATGAAACTTTCGGGGGTCTTCACCAGAAATTGTGAAGGTCTACTCAGTATTTTTTTCACACGTAGATCAACCAAACCAAACAAAAAAGTATACACCGGAAAATATCCTGTTCTTCCAAAATATATTAAAAATCTACACAGAAATAAAGAAAGAAACCACAACCCACATGTAAGGATGTTAGAGACATTTTCATTGAACCTTCTACCATTTGTCTAGATTCCTGCTGTTGTCAGTGTTCCAGTTTTCTACAGCCTCTCAAAGAAGTCTGGAATGATTAGCCATTTCCTGAGTTCCAGTCATGCTTCCTATCCATGTAAACAGTAAACTTCCTATCCATGTCTCAAGTAATTTAGCTTTATTGTTTCTCTCATCCATGTTTCTGTTTCTCAAAAAAAAAACCCAGGCAAAGAAGAAAACCCCAAAGCCAACTGCAGTAGTTTTGGGAATCTCCCAGTTCTTGCCTATAAATGATGTAGCAAAGGATATCTGTGCACCAGTCACCCCAGGGCAGGGTACACTGAAACAGAAAGGCAGCCCCTGGAACCTGAATGGTTTAAACTCCAATGTGTTATGCAATGTAAAAGGGTTTATTTACCCTCTAGTCCAAACAGCTGCTAAGAGCCACCATTGGAGCTGGGGCTCTTACCCAGCTGGACCTGTGGTTTGACTTTTTCATTCTTAGTGCTTATTCCTGAGTTTCTCTAGATGCTATTTACTGTGGTCTTGGAATAATAAATGTGCAGGACAGTCTTTGCTTGGCACCAGATATGAGTCTTATTTATTTAAATTATTCCCTCCTAGTTTGCAGCTGATGCTGCAGGTGGGGTCACACTGGAGCTGTTGTGGTCTCTAACATTTTGCTGTGTCTGGGACAGGTATTCTGCAGACAGAATACTGTGGAATATCAGTGCACTTCTGTTACTGACTCTGGTCAAATGTCATATTTTTAATTGAATTTCAACAGCTGTGGTCTTGTGACAAATGTCTATGCTCTGCTTTAGGCCTGCTCATGACCTAAAACTGTGAGAGCTACAGCAGAATCTCTGCTAATAATAAACAGTATTAAATGTCAGCCAGACAAAACTGAAGATCGGAAAAAAGAATAGTACAATGCAGGGAGGTTCTCTTTCCACTTACTTTTATTTTTACAGTATTCAGAGGACTTTCACAGTTTCTCTGCCTTGAGTAATACTTTTGAACATAGAAATTCACTTCAATGGGGTGAAGTTCACAAGTCTTGCTACTGACTTGAGGAGAAGTAGGATCAGGACCAATGATTTAGTTTCTCCTCCTTAGCAACTTTCCCTGCCTTTGTAGTGTTCTTCTGCTCAGACATGTTTCTATTTTTGAGTCTTTTCTTCTCCACAGATCCCCACAACATGCTGAGGATAGTCTTCAACTGCATCCAACATTTTGCCATGAGAGGCAATTTGTTCTGCAAGCAAGGAAGAATTATGAAGAATTATGTTTTATTGTTCTGGCACTTTGTCTCTTTGGATATGGTTTAGAAATCAAATAATATGTTGAAAACATGCTTCAACAGAAACAAAGCCCAAGAATCCTCATTTTTGTTTATTTTATTCAGTTATTGTGAGACTTCTAGCAAAGCTAACACCTCATAGCTTTAATGGAAGAACTTAGATAAAAATGAAGATAGACAAACAGTATCCAGGACTGTCACTACAGGCCAGAGCTTGTCGTAAGAATCAGCTTGTACTGATTCGGTGGAGGACTTTCACTCTTTTAACTCTTTCTGTCCTTTGAAATGACAAAACACTCTTTGGTATTTCTATGCTAAAAGTTAAGACCCATGAAAATCAGAAACTGGCTCAGTAGGTACAAGTAGTTATGAAAGCAGCTTACCTCCAAAAATTTTGCCTGCAGTTGCCCATGGCTAACAAATTTGCTGTCAAAAGTTACACCCCCAAACTCTGCCCTTTTTTCATGGTATGGAACAGAAAAATAGAATCTGCCCCTCAAAGCTGTAGGTTAGTAGTTCCCAGAAAGTCTGTGGGGTTTTTGTAAAAGGGCAAAAGTAAAAAAGATAAAAATTTCTACGAGTGAAGAACATTGTAAACTGCTGTTAATTTCAAACTTCAATTTTTGAAGCTATTTAACCCTACTGTAACTATTTTAGGGAAGGTTAACAGCTCTTTCTGGTATTTTTCTGGCTATTTCTGGAAATAAACTGTCTGGCTGCTCTGTCAACATGGGCCTCATTTTCACAGATACCAAATTGAGGCAATTATTTTTGTGTGTTCAAAATAATCGAGAGGATTACACTGACAACTAACATCACCTCAGAATCCACAGGATCCATCATCATGAGCTTTATAACTAAAGCCTTGTCTAAATGGAAAGAACGTCCTCTGCAAAACTTTTCTTAGCTCACACAATTTTAGGAAAATAAATGTACTAAAATACCCAGATTTTGTGTAAGGACATCTTGAAAAGTAAATGGCACTGGAAAATTAATTCCAAGACTTGAGCACAAAAATTCTCAAGAAACACTTTCTGGTGTTAGGATGACTATCATTAATTCAAGTCACAAAAACATTAGTGTATCAACAACTGCACAAAGATGAGGTCTATCATTACTGGAGACAAAATAAACCCTTGATTTTTGCATTCCTCAGTTCCTTCCCATGCACACAGGGCAAAATTAATTACAGGTAAAATGACATGCAGTGGTGACCTTAGTGACAGTTTCCACAGAAATATTGCCTGGTTTCTTCCTTCACAGATTTCTTACCATTATTCTTTCAGATAACATGCTATAAAATCATAGGTAGTTGGAGGAAATAAAGAACACAATCTTCCATAACTAGAAGAAAAAAAGGATAGCTTGGAGTTTTTAACAGTCTGAATGGACAAAAGTTTTAATGAGGATGCAGAATGGGAACCAAAATAAAGCCAGTTCTGCTGTTTTACCTGTAAGGAGAGGGAACAGTTAGAAATAAAGTCACAGCCAAAAGAAGGTCAAGAAACCAAATGTGAAATGCTACCGGTCAGCAACACTTACCATCCATGATTTTCGGTTTTACAGGTTAAAAATCTGACTTAGTGAAATCAATGGCAAAATTTCTGCGGCTGTAGAGCAAGAGTTCATACAAAACTCTGAAGATCATGAGTATATGTCAACAAGCAAATCGCATTTTCATATTCTAAACTCAGATTAAAAAATTGATGCCAGCAAGTGATAGCTGCTTTCTTGAGTGATGCATTAACTGAACTGTTGGTGTTCACATCACACTTTATACAATAACCTGTGTTTGTGAGAGATGGCAGATAGAAAAAACACTTTCTCTTTCTATAGAAGGCCATTGTCTGGTTTAGAAAACTCTAAAGTTGGATACAAGTCAAAACTTGTGGTTTCAGTCCATCTCTGGTGTATTTTGCCCTACCATTTCAATTCCCTTTCAGCTAAGTACCTTATATACAAGGAAACACTGTCTAAATCCAGAAGCCTATTTTGGAGGAGTTATTCAACTCAAACCTCCTACAAAGTGAAATTCATGGCACTAAGCCAAATGGTGGTTTATTCATGCCTTTCTATCAGCAATCTATTTGAACTGCTTGAGACTGCTTGAATAAATTGTTGGCCCCTGCTGTTTGCCAGGGATCTCAGCCTTCCCTGCTGGCAGCACTCAGGAGAACCCCGCCGTGTTTGCTCCTGTGCCCGCCGAGCTCTTCCTGCGCTGCGGTCACACCTGGAGCTCCTGGCCCCTCTGCACTCCACCTATGAGCTATGTGCCCTCCTTGAACTGCTGTCCTGTACCTTGACCTGTGCTGCTGGGGCACCTGGCTTCATTCACCTACCAAACTTTGTGATTACCCCACAAAAAATATCACATTCTTCCTCAAAATGTGACAGTGCTGCACCATTTTTAGCCATAAGCACTGAGGAGAAAAATACTTGGTAATTCAACAGGCAAAATGTCTCAGACCTTCCCAGATTCTGGGACTACCACCTCATCACAACTCAGTAAATTCTTCTGACTCTCCTTATCTTTATTTTATTCACCTTTTGTAGGCTATTTCTGATTTACTTCTCTGATGATTGCTTGTTCCATACAATTTTCCAGTGGCCGCTTGGCTCCAAGCACACCATCGCTTTCTCAGACCAACCCTGGCAAATAAAAATATATGTTTGTATTCTATAACATCATATTATGTTTAAAGTATCCATTTCAAATATCTTTAAATAATGTGTAGATTTCAGACCATTGTATTTACTCTCCATTTTATTTCTTCCACTCTCTAGGCAGTTAGAGTCTTGCTGGTTCTGTCTTTTTATCAGTAGAGTTACTGCTGGTATTTGTTGCAACTCTACTTATTAACTTTGGAAAAAACCCACTCAGTTTAAGTGCTTTTGCAAGACTTGCCTGTTCTACACCAACAGTTGAGGTTGCCAGGTGCTTTTGTTTATTTAATTCCCTCCTCCTTTCTGTTTTCCCAACAGAAACTGTGGTGATTCAGGCTTTTAGAAAATACTTGGAAACATGATATTTTGCATTAAAAAACTAGGCCATGCTCATATTGCCAGCAATGCATGTTTGAAGTATTAACAAAAAACACCTAAAAAAAGCATAATATTAATAAAAACCTCTGCATTAAAACACTCTTTCAAGACAAGCCAACTGTCTTTCTTATCCTGAAAAAAAGCCAGGGAACCCAGATGTGTAGCTAATCAAATTGTTCATTATAAATGAGCTACCTGGCAATATTAGCTATTTTTTCCCCTAATGATTCAGAAAAAAACCCATGTTTTTTACGTATTTATTTATTATTTGAGTTCATCCAATACCTTGTACAGGCAACTGCTTTGATTCATTGTCTAGGCATTAGTCATTAGCGGTCTGACTTAGAGCAATGTCAGGACTGAGAAGCTGTTGTAATACAGGATTTTCCACTGTGCTTCTCTGTTATCTGAAGACAGATAAGAGGCAGATTATCATTTAGGAAAAGCTTTTCCATGGGGAAATTTACTCATGTGGCCAGTAGCTCCTCATTTCTTTGGTACCTTGCAGCAGGTACCTAGCACAAGATGGCTGCTGAAGCTGGGAGAAGGAGCAATGCTCCCAGCTTCCAGGGCTGACTGGCCGTACCCTGGCTCCCCAGATACTCAGTGAACATACACAGAACTTAGTTTTTCTTTAATCTGCCTGATTTGCACATACAACATTTTCACTGCATTCCTTGAGAGGAAAAGACCCGTGGCCATTGTGTTCTCCATTGTGGAGACCAATCTGCCAAACCACTCCTATGAGTCTTGCCCATCAAAATGATACCCAAGGCATGAATACAGCTTAATAACTTCAGGATCATAATGGTCAATTATTAGTCAATCAATTAATTGACAGCTGAAACTAATATTTTGCAGCTCATCCTAAAGACTTGAGGGTAATCCTGAGACCATCTCCATCTACCATACCTAGGAGGGAGAGGGAATATCAGGTGGCTCAGTGCATTAGGGGGACAGAAACCACTCTGAGGAGACAGACAGAGTATCTCACTAAACATGGAGTTTTTGAAGCCTGAAAGCAAAGGTCTGGAAATGTCATTTGCAGATACCATTGTTTCTTTTCCTGCCCATGTTTATTGCACTGTACTTTAGCTTCATCACAGCTGTACCACACTTATTTCATGGCTACACTATTCTTACATTCAAAAGAGTGCTACAAAAAAAGGCAGTCTTATTACACATGAGTGTTGCACACACATTTGGTCTGACAAGGTATCCAGCATGAGGATAATTCTATTTAAGCCATGTATATGGCCACAACTGAAGATTCAGCTGGGACTAGGCTGAGCTGCTGCCTGAAAAGTTCTAACATGAAAACTGAAGGTAATTTTTTTTCTTCTGAGTGCTGTCAGCTCTTCCAGTGCTTTTTTATTTTTAAAGCACTGGCCACTTTACCACTTATGGCTAAAGTATAACCAGTCCTATTTTTGGCAGAAACACCATGCCTGGAGGTGTTTAAGGGGTGTCTGGATTTGGTGCTGGGTGATGTGGTTTAATGGATGAGGTTTAATGGTTACAGCGGTAGTGCTGGGCTGATGGTTGGACTGACTGATCTTAAAGCTCTCCCAACCTTGATGATTCCATGAAACATGAGTAATTTAACTGTGTTTTTGACAATACTTTTACAGACCAGGAACTCTGCAATAGGTAAAATCCCTTTCCATTTAAGGCCAATTTTTTAAATGCTCTAAAATTCACTGGTTTCTCATTTCCTAGAAACTACCTGGTATTTCATTAACAGAGAGCAACACTAACCTACCTGGAGTCATTTGAACATAGAAATCATGTGACACAGTTTCTTTTACCTTCTCTTTCCCCTCTATCTTTACCCCTTGCCAGAGTTGGGAATTAATCTATCTCATCTATCTCTCTCTCTCTCTCTCTCGCTCAGATTTTCCTCACAGTTGACCAGCCAGGCTACTTGTGGCTTCCACTGTCCCAGGCTACTCGTGGCTTCCACTGCTTCCACTGTTTCACACAGAAGGAAAGGAAGCACAGTAGTAACAATAAAACAATGAGCTGGCAATTGTAAGTAGCTGTGAACCACATTCACAATCCAAAAGTCATATTGTGTGTGAACAGTGGGAATGCATGAGGGTCTGTAGATTGGCAGCTTTCACTGTAATTGGAGCGTTTCTGAGGATATCCAATATTCAGCCAACATCCTTTCAGATCCAAGTAGGACAGACAGGAAGGGAGCAAAGCGTCTTGCTAAAGTCTGCCTCTATCACAACACTTTTAATTGGAGTGGGGGAGTAATTTGAAAACAGCCTGAAAGTTGGAAAACAATCAGAATTTCCAAAAGGAAAAC
Organism: Agelaius phoeniceus; assembly: GCF_051311805.1. Lineage (NCBI taxonomy): Eukaryota > Metazoa > Chordata > Aves > Passeriformes > Icteridae > Agelaius > Agelaius phoeniceus. The sequence continues at coordinate 142,374,461 of NC_135265.1, read as the reverse complement.
AAATGTCGCATGTGGATACTTATAGGCCTGGGATCATGGAAAAGGGAGAAGGTTTGAAGCCTTGGTGACTAGAATACAGGAGTGAGTGGAGAGGGAAGGTGATGTTGGAAGAGGCTGAGGAATGGAGATTCGAATGCACCAAGCATAAGAGCAGAAAATGGTCACTGACTGCTATGAGCAGATAATGGTCACACTGCCAGCTCCTGAAGGGCAAAACTCAGCAGCCACTCACTACAATTACTCCTTCCAAGGATCTTTTTTTTTTTTTTCTTTGGATACTTGAACTCTGATGAATAGGCTCTGTTCCAAAGGCAGAGAATAACCTGAGCTCTGCATTAATCAGGATCATCAGGGAAATTTTGGAAGGATTTTTTTGCTTGGAAGATATATTGACATTTATTCAGATTTTTTTTTCCTACTGAGTTCAATCGAGAAGTTCTTATATACACTAGAGACAGGCCTGATATCACTTGCTGAGGATCTACCTCAGATGTAGTCTCTTAGATGGCATCTATCTACCTTGCAAAACAGAATGGCAGTCTCTGGCAAGGTTCCTAAATAAAATTTTAGGATAGCTGTGTGATGCCCAAAATGATTTTTCCTTTTGCTATCTGAATAATCCAAGTTCAACCACTGGCTGGTCTCCTTCTAGACAACCAGCCAGAAACAGCCCAAGCTTCTTATGTGTCATCATGAATGAGGAAAAAAAAAAGCCAGCAGCAGGCTAGGAAGTTATTCACAAACCTTGAGTGCTGGTCTCTTCCTCTCTGCTAAACCAGAGAATTATGAACTCAGGGACCTTCTGCTTGCTGAGGATTGTACAGGGAATGTTGGTATGCTGTGTCTGGCTTGGTGGGATCCTTTGGAGATCAGACACTGTGGATTTAAGAAGAATCTTTGATTCACACTTCACTGGTGGTCACAAGTCAGTCTCCTAACTTGATATAAATGGTCTCTATAATTCCAGGTTATTAAGCCTATCAGGAAATAATGTTTTTTGGTTGGTTTCTTTTGTGTATGTGGTTTGGGTTTTTTTAAAGGATTTGCTTTGATCATTAACCAGATGCTGGAACGTATTTGATTTAAAGTCTTCGTGATAGCAAGGATTGATAATCTGAGCTTTCTTGCTTCTGTCAAGAATATTTCCAAGTCAGCAAGTTGTGTCTGCAAGCTGTTACCAGCTGGTGATAGCTCTCAGTTTGCTATGTGAGGAACAGGACTTTGGCAGGCTTCCTCACAACATGGAAATGTAGTTATGTGGCAACAAGGATATCAAGTAGTGTCTGCCCCTCTGCACTTGGTGTTGAGGACATCAGCCACTGTGGAGAGGAAGTGGAGTGGCAGGAAGAGCCAGGAACCCTGGGGAAAGGGGAGAGGAGACTGGGGATGGGATGAGAAGGGAAATCAGGGAGGATGAGGAGGATTCAAGTGCAGAGATAAATAGGAATTGATCATGGGAGAGAGTCAGGGTGGCAGGAAGAAAGGAGAGCTCATTACCAGGATGGCAGAGGAGTTTGCCATCCTGCAGGTTCCATGAAGGGCTGAGTCTCAGCTGAAGAGCACCTCCTAGAAAAGGAACAGATCCTCTGCTCTTACCTTCTGACATGAATAGGGTTCCCAAAAGTCCACAGGTTATTTTACTTACTGGTAAAATAATGAGGGCAGATTCTGGCTCTGACTCCTCCACACAGCAACACAGAGAGCTGGCTCCAGGCCACCCACAAAGCTACATCAATGGTGAGCCATGAAATTATGGCAACTCAAGAGGCAGGCTCCACATCTCCCTCTCAAGGTGATACACCATTGTGAACATTTGCAAAAAATTTATTTGGTGGCTGCAGAATTAGCTGTGCATGCTGAGATCACACATACTGGTCACTGAGGTAAAAGTAGTGGAAGGAACAATGAGAAGCCATGATTTCTTTGAGTCTATTGTGCAGAATGAATGTCCCTCAACATCAAGAAGCAATACAAATTCTTCAGTTTTAAGTGGGGAACCCTAATATTTCATAGCAGCAGCTTTTCTTTGGTGCTACAATAGTAAAATGTTGTAAGAGAGTCAATACCCCTGGCAGTTAAAAAGAAAAAAAAAAGGATCTCTTAATAGAAGTTTTCTTTGGTGACTCTGAATGATGTTATAGCTCTGGCCTCACTGTCAGTGGCAAAACACCTTCCCAGTGCTCTGTAAAGGGCAGATCTTTATTAGTAGTAAACTATTTAATAGTATCCAAAAGGATACTATTGGATAATACTGGATACTATTAGAGAACAGATTTACCTTTTCCTAAATTGCAGATTTGTCTGCGCAGCTTTGCCCATGTTTTCCAAACCAATTCCAATCTAATCCTCCCTTGTTGATATTTCATAAAACTCTTAGTCTGATCATGCCCTACTATCCAATTCACTTTGGGAGATGATGATTTTCAGACTTCCCCTACATTACAAAATGTTTTAAACATTATGTTTGGAAAACATTTAAAAGCATTTCTCCTCTCCTACCAAATAACTTCATAATTAATTCAGTTTTTGTTTTCTTTGAAATCAACAATATGGTTTCTGCAGGTAAAATACCACTGGTGGAATGAAAACCATCTCATGCTACGGGCAGAGAAAATTTTAAGAATAATTTATTACTTGGTGCACTTGTGTGGTGCACAGAAGATAAAGACAAGAAAACCCCCAAACTTGCTGTTTTAGGTTTAATCTGGTATGTGACCACAGTTATCTAAGGGGGAAGAGTAAGGAGCTGTAGAAAGAATGAATGGAAGTGGAGAAAAAAGGAGAAAAGGAGCTATAAAACCTTTTGCAATCTACAGAAAGAAATGCTGGCTAAAAGCATACAGGAGGCCTTTCAGGCCAGCTCCCAAATTCCTCCTCCTTTGAACACTTTGTAAACAGATGTGGAATCTTCATCACAGCACAGGGTGATGGATGAGAAGCACTGAAGACCATAAGTGGTTCAGGAGCCAACAGGCCTTTTAAAGAAGGGATCTAGGCATCCAGAAGATGGCAAGACTGAAATTTTAAGAGATTTAGATATCACCTGGTAGAACACAACAATGTATGAACCCAATGAGCCAATGCCTAGGGGAATTTCCAGCGCTGTGTGCCTTGGCTCCACTCTATCTGACTCTCTGGGGAGTGCACAGGGAGAATTATATACCTGTAGAGGGATCTGTTGGGGCCTGGCCAGCTGTGCTGGGAACTCCTGAACTATCCACAAGCTAAACATGGTGAGCCAAGGGCTTCATTTTACACCCAGCCCAAAGCGCTACTGAGGGAGCCTGGGTGGAAGCTGCAGCAGCCAGCCTGGGGTCCTTTTGTAGCCTGATGCCTGCAAACCTGTGTATGCCACTGTCATCCCTCCCCTTGCTGCCAGCTTGTCTCTCCAACCCCTCAGGAATATGTCAGGGCTTCAGGAAGTGACAGAAACACTGAGGCAGGCTCATTCACTGCATGTCAGAAATCCAGGCCACAAATATCTTATGCTTGAGATGCCTGTTATTTCTGTTTCTTTGACATCCTCTAGTTATTCCAGACATTTGACCAGTCAAGCACATGAAAACAAACAAAAAATAATCAAAGCAACCCAAAGACCTGTTCAAAGTAGTTTGCAGGCGAAGGTTTGGGTAAAACAGTTGCTGTTGCTAATTCTTTATTTTCCCCTCATCAAAAGCAACAGCATGTTCTTTATCTTCCCAATGCCATCAAAGCAACTGAGATAAGAAGGAAGAGCCACTCCTTGCCTTCATACACATCACACTGAGCTCACAGCATTGCTTACAGTCTGTGGAGTAAAGGGATCTATGAAAAAAGATCTCTACCCCAAGCAGGTCTCAACAGAGGGTTTAGACTTGCCAGGCATGGAGATTTTGGGGTAGGAGGAGAGAATATTATTCACTTTGGAACTCCATTAAATTTGAAAACATTTATATTATACCAGCATGCCTAAATCTGTTAGAAAGAGGACTTGAGGCCAAGGAATATACATGGATAAAATCCTTGCTTAGAGTAATATGTTGACAGAAACTGACGGAAAACTTCATCATTTTGGTATAGCTCATTTTGTTCTGTAATATGCTAGGCCAATATAAACAATTTGCCACCAGTATAATTGCCTGTTCCCTTGAGGATTTTCTGTGTTGCTGTTTCAATTATACCACTGTAGTTAAAGTGGCAAAATTATCAAAGACAGACAAGCCTTTTTAGAGGGAACTCGAACTGCCTGCCAAATAGGGATTTGTATTGCTCAAATAAACTCCACACAAACAAAATATTCAAAGGCTTCCAGTCAATAAACGTCAATGATATTAGTTCATAGACTGCCAGCCAGTGTAGGCCAGCTGTGCAGGGGCAGTCAGGGGCTCAAATAAGGACTCCAGCAAGTGGAGTCTGCAAAACTGCCTAACCGGTGCAGGAGGCAAAGTGCCACCAGATTTCCCCAAGTGGGTGTTGTTACACACCTGACTACCTTGGTACCCCTGCCCTTAGAGCATGAATTTCAACAACAGACTATGCTAATGCTCTGGTAAAAGCAATTTGCCCACCTAATCCTCACAACTGAAAATATTCTGAAGTAAAATACAAACATCCTTTGAAGGTATCTGAGGCTATCCATTTAAAATTCCTTTCCATTTAAAATTTCTATCCATTTAAATTTACTCATCCATTTAAAATTTCCCATCAACAAAAATGTTTGGATATCAATGGAAGGTCTGTACCCAGCCAGGGAACTTAGGTCAGGTCACAGGGATACGCTGGAGACTGTCCTGCCCAGCTGCCACCCACTGCTCCCACCTCCAGCCCTTGCATGTCTTCCTCTCTTCCACACAGAACTGCCTGCAAGGCAACCTTGGAGTCCTTGTCAGGACACAGAATCCGTGCCACCACCTCAGCTGCAGGTTGGGAAGGGCTGAGTAAAACAAAGAGTGATCTTTCATCAGCAGGAGTAGGAGCCAGGCTTAAATGAACACAGAGCTGCAGCCTGCTTTCCTGCGGCAAAGGCTGCACAGAAGGGCATGTCCTGGTGTTTGAAACAGCTGAAGTGAATGAAGCAATAAAGCATTAGGTTTTGTGTGGGAAAGAAAGAGAGGTATGGACGAGGTATGGACTAGGTATCTATGGAATATGAATCCCAATATTTCCAGGTGGGATGTGCCTGGCCTCGTCTGGCCCTCAGTGCTGGGCCAAAGGCGGCAGCTGTGGTGTTTCACCTCAGAGATACCTTTGGCCGGCTGGATGCTGCAGCTGGGCACTCAGAACAAATCCAGGCATAGTAGAAACTCAGTTTACCTCTGGTGGAAAAGGTTCAGGCGATGGTGAAGAGAAAAGGAGAGGATTCTATTGTAGAGTTTTAATCTAGAGTTTTATTCCAGGATGACAGACCTCTGAATCTTGTAACAGCTCCCAACAGAATCTCGACTGCATGGTCCCATCTCCTTTTAAGCCTGGGGACAGGGGGAGGGGAAGGGACAGGTGAGCCACCAACCAGGTGGGAGGAGGGGAAGGCTCAAGGGACAAAGACACTTGGACAGGCCAATGAGCCCGGACCTGAGGGGCATCTTTTGAACTTCTGCCAACCACACGACGCCCCTGCTGGAACGTTAAGATTGATGGACAGCTCTTAGCAGGAGGGCAAAAGGGAAAGGAGAGGTTGGCACACCTGAGGGGTTGGGATAGGTGAAACAGGAAATGGCATCACACTGCAACATCTCCCCCTAGTTTTGTTTAAAAAGAAGAGGACTGGGTTTGTGGTGCAGAGTGCTTGCCAAACCATGGTTGGTAAATCGGCATCACACTGCAACAGGTATCCTCTCAGGGTCCGTTCCAATCCTGCTCAAGGATTCTCCACTGTGAGAAGTAAATGCTGGCACACACAAGAACAAACCTTGTGCTGCATTTGCTGGCAGAGTTTGAACAACCCTGTTCCCTTCTCTGTAACAGCTCATGTAGTACTGACAGCAGGGCTGTGGTTCTCATGTCCCAGCTGTATCCCAGCATTAGAGGTCACAGTAAGCTTTAAACATTGAAGGATAAAAACAAAACCTTGACTTGAGGTTTATTGGTTTTTAAGAGGTGTTCTCACTGGAGAGGTGAATCCCAAGGGCAATGCTTTCTCATCTATTACATTGTGCATTTTCTTGGGGAAGGGGACACAGACTAAGATGGTTCCAAAAAGAAGCTCTCCTTTTTATCCTCATGTGATGTTTTTTATTTACAAATTCCCCAGAAAATTCTGTGGTCTGAGGAAAATCCCATCCTCTCTTAAGTAATGGATTTGGAATTACTGAAGATCCGCTGGGAGATTTTCGAAGTACACTGATTTAAGTGTTCTTTGTGGTAATGGTTTAGAAAGAGTGCAGCTTTACCATTGCTGCATAGCTCTGAAATAGAACAGACTCATTCTTCTGCTACAATATCCTCATAAAGCTGGCATCAGGCTCTTGAGATAAAACACAGAAATTTCCTTTTCATAAAATCATTCTAGGTTGCAGGCCTGCATGTCACATTAGTCACATTAATATTTCACGTTGTAACAGATTTATACATTTGATGCAAATCTCATCATTGCCTTGTACAGCAACCTCAGGTGGAGTGACCCAAATTCTGTTCACTTAGGGCTGGGCTGGAAGGAATTGTTCTGGAATGATCTGCTCTGCTCGATCTGTGTGCTGTACAGACAAACTATAGCCAATGTTAAAAAACTTTCCTAAATGCAACCAAATGGAGATATCAGACCCTCAACACCACCTATTTCACCCTGTTTCACCCATTTCTGTTCCAAGTGGACTCCATGCTAAAATGGACATTGCACTTCTGGGGCTCCACTGTGTCTCTCCTCCTTTTCCCACTCTTTCCATTTCTGTTTGTCATACTGTCTTTACCCATCATTCATTTAGAAACCTGTCAAACAGATTTGACTTAAGCAAGCTTTGTGGGGTGATAATTACCCAACATTTTCTCTGTGGGTTTTTTTGGTGCTAATATTTAGTATTTTGCTTTGCTTTAAAATATATTTTTCATATTATTACTTTTTCATCTTTTCACTATACTTTTTAGGCACATATTTGTGTCTGAATAACTCCAAGTCTTCTACTAACATAATTGCACGTCTGGTTTTAAATAATTTGCAGTATTCAGCAGCTAAGGACATCAGTTATATGGGAAAGGGAGATACTCAGGGGACTCAAATGACATTTCTTGAAAGAAGATTTGGGGCTAAATTAGAACACTTCTGCATCCCACATATCAGTCATATTTGATGACCCACAATTTTAATCAGGTTAGGGAGAACATGGGGTTTATCTATGTGTGACAGAGAATATTGTCCTCAGACACACCAGTGACAAATTTTAGACTATACTCAGTAACACAGAAGACCTTTTAATACATAATTTTAAGTGGAGATTTCACCTTATTTACCCTTTGGCAATTAAATTAGGAGTTTGAGAATTCTATGGAGAAAAGGAAGCCATGTCTCCAGGCAGCACTTTTGCCATTTAAATACCAAATCACCCACTGGAGGTGCTCATATTTCTTAGTGGGACACTCTGCTGCTTACAATGGCCTGTCCACTTGGAAATAAGCACTGAATGATAGACTTGCATCAACAAGATTTTAAATAGCTTTCTGTTTTGATACAACATTCTCCTCTTTTTGTATAGTAGTAAGGACAAGAAAGTAATTTTGTCATATATGTATTGTGTTTGCTTCAGGCTTGAGAATGCATATTATCAAAACAAATATTTGTGAGAGCTTTAGAAGTTTGGGGTTCTTTTTCTTCAGGGATTTCCAGGGATTTCTCAATGAAATTTTTACATTAATTACTTCTAAACAGAAGTCAATGCTGTACCTTTGGGAATGTTCTTCATGACAGAATGGGAAAATACCTAATAAAAAGATATAGCCTTCTGGAAACACCATGGTACTAATGGAAAAGTGCTTTCATCCAGGAAGCCAGAGTCTGGTGTGCCAGGGTTCTGTTCCCCAGTCTACCAGAAAAACTTGTGTGACCATCTGTGCTTAATATATTCAATCTTTGAAACACACAGATAGCTGACCGTTACTGAAGGCTTTGACTCGAACCTATGATGCTTCCACTACGCTTGTGTAAAGTGTAAGTAACAAAGCTTCTCTACATCTGAAGGGTGATTTAAGTAGTTCCATTCCTAAGGAGAAAGGGCAGTAATACTTAAGTCAAGGAATCACTCATTGCATTGTGATTGTGATATTATGACTCCATAGCTGACAGACATAATAAAGATCTGCAAGAAACTTGACTGTGCCTGCCAACATTCATTCGAGTTGAAAGTGAGTTGCAGTAGCATTATCTGAAAAATCAAATACTTATTCTTTGGCATTAAAACCCACTGTGATTTAAAAATATATGTTTTTCCCAAGACCACCAAGACAGCAGGATCTGCATGGGGGCTAATTACTGATCTCTGACATACACGATTGTGCAACAGCATCTCGGCAAGGTTAGCCAAACCTCATGCTTTTATATATTTCAAACAGTGCCAGAGATTCCTCTTCCAAGTCCAAGTTTGGCCTCCTCTTTATTTTACAATAATTCTGTGCTTGGGAATCTGAACAAAGGCCACCAGAAACTTGAAATCCAGAAATGAAGTCCAGAGTAAACAACAGACCAGAGTCAAGCTCACTCACACTGGCCTGTTGCTGGCACAGATGCGTCACAGCATTTGCAAGAGTCCAGACCCCTGCAGATGCTCTTACTTTATCTCAGTTGTTAGATAAAGGTATGCCTTTCAGGATTGTTTTAGAGCCAAGATCATACTCATGATTATTGAAGGAGTTCTAAGACATTGCAAATTGAACATTTTCTCCCCATAGATAAGACTTGTTTTCTGTGAAATGCAACCTGCAGAAAAGCTGTCTTATGATATTACAAAAGTCAGTGTAATGTCCTCTGTCCATTATCAGAGTCTCTACCTACCTACTCCCTTTCCTTTTCTTTATCCTCTCTCAAAAATTACATCATTTAAATTACTGATCCTTTCTGGAAAGTGTCAAAATTTTTTGTCAGATAAGTCAGGCATTCATATCACTACAGACTGACACCGAGGGATCCTCTGCTTTACAAATGAACCAAGACAATTCTGTGCAAGATCTTGTCAGGGCAAAGTATGTTATACTTGCATTGAACACTCCTCCTCACAGGCACTTCCAAATCTCCCACCATTCCCATCACACCAGGTACATTTAGCATCTCCTCCCTAGAAGCTATTTGCTAAAAAAATACGTATTTTCATTTTTTTCCAGACTGTTTTAAATGGCCTTGTCCTGCTCCATGCATAGCAATGGTCACACTACTAGAAGAATAAAAGTTACTTCGTTTTGCACTTCAACATCTCATAGCTTATGATCTTATGATCTGATGATGAGAAGGGCATCTCTTTCCTCTGCCTGAGGCAGCCATGGGATTTATTTTCAGCCTACAAACAGAAATGGCTGTAAGGAGCTTGACATGGCCATGAGGTTATTTGCATCTGGGTTTTTTGCTGCTTGTTTGTACAGGGTGAGCATGTGAATCTACCACCTTTGTGTCACAAATCCTGAAAGAACATTTCCCTTCACCTTTCTCTTCTTTCTCAAAGGAAAAAGTGGTTGTAACAATTAACTTATGTAAAATAATGACTGTATTTGTAGACAGATCACATTTTCATCAATGCAAAGTGCTTTGAGGTTGACATGAGAAGGCCCTAACTGAATGCACAACACTATTGCTGTGTATTAATACATCACCTTTGCTGAGTAAAACTTTTATTCCTGGCCTGCACCAATGCTACCAGCGAGGAAACAAACTGAATGGCATATGTTTTCCAACACCAGTTCCAAGGTAATATGCATCCACCTATCTTTGCAGAACATTTTGGGCAACTCAATATGGTGGCAGTAGAAGAAAAAACACCAACATGTTACTGATAGGCCGAGCTGAGACTGAAAAAGAAAAACTCCAAAGCTCTGCCAAAGGCAGAGTGTAAAGGCTGCAGTTCACAAAATATTGCCAGTTGTTCTACAACTATTGCATTTTGACACAACTGAAAAATATCATGGAGTTGAACTCAAATTAGGACTGGTATTCCTTCGTGTTTGCTCAAGGAATAAAAATGGAAGCTGTTCAAAACATTTGTGTCAAATCAGCGTGCCAGAAAATTGAGTTTGGCTAAGAGAAATGGCCACAAATGTCATTGCTGACAGCAGATACTTTTGTACTTTTCTATATACTTTTTTTCAAACTGTGCTCCTAAAGAGTGGACATTTTTCTATTTGTCTGAAAAATCCCTTCCTTTTGGTTAAATATCCCAGCAAATTAAGATACACCATTATTGCATCAGCTCATTGCATCAGCTTCCACCTACTTCTCTTACTAACTATCATCAGGATGTTCTTTGTAGAAACATTAATGCACTTTCTACCTCTGATACTCCTCCCACTGTAGTGAGCTGAACTGATTCTGTACACATTTGGCTCTCACTAAAGTTTGGTGGGGTTTAGCAGCCAATTAGTACCAGTTAGCCCCAACCTGAATTCTGAAACGCTCATCCACAACCTCCAAGTACCTCTATAAGGAGATGCCAGGTCTTTCTTTGTTCTTCCCCATCAGGGGCCCTTTGCTTTCTCAGTCGGGTCCAGGAACCACATGCTTGGGTGATGTCTGCACATTTTTGGACAACCTTAGCACTAAGTCTGGCATTCTCTCAGGACACCTGGACAATACCTGGACTGGCTGCCCAGAAACTTCTGATTTCACAGTGTTTCACATAATCTGGCAGGACTCTCTATAGATGTAGGAGTCTGTCCTAAAACTATCATGATGATTAACAGAGAATATGAGAAAGAAGTCTCATCTTTCAACTTTGTAAATACTTTTGTAACTACTAAGAGGAGCTTCAAATGTAGAAGCTGCTCTGCCTTCAGCTCTGCCAGGGCAGTGTAACACTGCTGTCACTGTTTCCTAGCACAGCTCAGGTGCTGCAGCACTGCACCAGTGAACCAGACACCTCGAATACAGTACCCAGAACCAAATTGAGGGAAAACAGGGTAGACCACCAGTGGCAGCCACTGCAAATGTACCATTGTGTTGTCAAGATTTACCTGGGTCAGGTGAGCACTGGGCTGCTTGATTGCATGCCACTGGAAGGGATGGGACACCTGAGGTGGGGAAAAGCTGGTACAGGTGCAGCATCAGGCTGCTCTCCCAAAGACTCTGGAGAGCAGCACTACAAATGGTGGTGAATATATGACTAGTTACTTACTGAAGCTATGGGAAATACTTTCCAGGCTGGTCCTACAAAACCAGATGGGAATATACCATGATGGGAAAGATACTAATTTCATTGGGTTCATTTATTTCACTGAAACAGAAAGATCCCATGAGGAAAGACTGCAGAAGCAGCTTGTGCCATCCTGCAGGCTCCTTAGCACAGGTCCACAATCGGAGGTTGAACTCTTTAACTCTTCTCTCTGATCTCTATGCAGTAAATGAAGCTCATCAAAAGATGAAAGCATCCAGAGGTCTGTGACAAGGACAGAGCTGAAAAGAGGCCACAGCAGGTTCATGAACCCTGTTTGTGTCTGCATGGTAGCATAAAGAGGAAATCAACTGTGTCACATTGAGACAAATAAAAACCCTTATTTCACTCTGGCTTTCCATTTCTACAACATGGGTAGTACTGTCCATAACAACTCTCCCTTAGCTTTGCCCTGGATTAAGCCAGACAGCTGCATACATTACATCACTATCCACTGAGAAGCAAGATTCTCCATGTTCTAATAATATATTTTTAATAAATCCACCAATCCCTCACCAAAGGACCTAAGCAAAGATCTGACGAGTAAGACTTATTTCCACAAGACTGACTCACATGGTGTTATGCCTCTTCAGAGAGGGCAAAATGTTCAGACATGAACTAATCAAGCAATTCCTGAAATTAGTGGGACATGCTTACGTGGTCCTGGGTTCCTGAGAACACTGGATATGGGTGGAGATCAGCAACAAATCAGGGCTGAAGGGACAGGAGAAGGTGGGTAAAGGAGAAATGTCTCCGTGGCAAGGCAGGAGATGGGACTCTGTTGCAGAAAGACAAAAGAAGGAGCAGGGCCCTTGAGAGGGGTAGAGGCTGTGAAGAGGGGACAACCAATGAGCTGGATCAAAAATGGCAAAGAGCCTTGCCTCTCCATTTCATCATGCTTCCTACATTTCTGATATTTAGCACTGAAATATCTGGCTGACATTATGCCAGGAAAATCCATCCAGTTAACTCATGGTTGTCTGTGACTTATCACCCAAGGGTTATGTCTACACTTTTAGAAGGTATCACTTTAGTTCCTGATGCCAAGCCCCAGAGCCTCTGCCAGCATCTTCAACACCTCCAAGTAGATGGGGGCTATAAAAGCTGCTGCTTGGGAGCTCAGCTGACTGTGCCTGGCGAGGTGAAACCTGCAAGGTTCAGGAACAGTAGGGATCTTGCTTTATCCCAGCTGTACCTGGTTGGAGAAAATGTATCTCTTTCCTTTGTGGTTCTATAAAACACATGTGGACAACTGGACACACTCTCTAATTTTCCCCTCTCACGTCCAAATTCAGACTCACCCCACTTCACAGCTTGGGGCTGAAAAACCTCAGGGTTTTTCTCACTACTAATCAGCCCCAGAAATGGCACAAACTGTCTCGAGGAAGATCCCACATATATTTCCTGCACAGCTGGTCAGTTAAGCCAGAACAGTTCCCCAAATGTATCGACAGATGTGTCCTTGCAGGCGTACACATAACATCTTGGACATAACTGTTTTGTCTTCAAGGAAGTAAATCTTCTTTTAACAGTTTTAAGTTGGATAAAAATGACTTTAAACTGGACTAAAATGTATTTTCCCTAGCAGTCATTCTCATCAGAGCTGTAAGCAGTTAACTCATTCACTTCTGTGATGCCTTTTGGGCTAAGGTTTGTTATTTCTGTGCTGTTAATTAGCTGATAACAGTGGCAAGGAGTTGTAGGTGCCTAGGACTGCATTTCTCACGTGTTTGTGAGAGATAAACTTTGCACAGCTCTGCTGAGGCAGAACAATAGAGCGAGCCCCTGAGCAATTAAGGAAATCCGATCAGTCCCACAAATATAAGGTGCAAGACCTCCTTTTGTCCAGGGATCTGGTAAGGGTTTCATGCCTTTATTCAAGAGAATCCAATGGGGAAGCTGTCTGCCTCAAGAAAATGTTTATTGTTGAGCTACTGAAGTTATGCCTGAGTAAGATCCCTACTATTCTCCCCCAAAGCCAAGGGGAGCTCATAACACCCTTTGCTGAGTTAGATCTCCTGACTGGACTGCCAGCTCCTGGCAAGCACTGGGCAGCACCCGGGTTCCTCAGGCAGCACAGACTGGCTGCTTGCACGAGTTGCAAGGCTGTTTCCATGAGCTGAGAAAGGCGAGCTTCACTTTTCCCAATATCATAATCATATTTAAACAAATGCCTTGGGAGTGTTGAGATTCTAGCAGCTGCTGTCTTCTCCCTCTCTGTTACAAAATGTCTCAAGCTCTCAGGACAGAGTTCAACACCTTCCCGCAATCCACTCCTGGAAACCACCAGCCTGTGGAATATCAAAAGGCGGTAGCCCAAAGTTTATTTGATCTCATCCAGTTCTTCAGGTGAAGGACTCATACTTCACAGCCACTTTCTTGTGGTATTTAGTCATTAGAAGCAGAAAATCTTAAAATCTTAGAGGATTTCCTCTTAAGTGTCTCCAATTCCCTCAGCAAGTTATCTCTGACGTTCAAATTTGAAAACTTAGACAACTGTCTCACTCACTCTAGTTCTTGGAAGTAAACCCTTGTGCATCACAGCTTTTGTGCAATATATACATGCTAAAGTAAAATTAATATCCTCTGTTTAGTCTGAATTCATTGGCTCAATGCCTAGAGTGACTAAGGAAAGAGACTAGCATTTATAGAACAAGGCTGGAATTAATTCTGCAAGGGAAATGGACTGTTGAGAAAAAGACTGTGAGAGGTGGAAAACAATGGGACTCTCACTATCCAGAAGTCAAGAGTTGTCACATATGAACTGGAGTCTGGGAAGAAGAGACAATATTACATGCAATAGCTCAGAGAATAAAGGATCTGATCCAAACTCCTTGGCTGTCACTGAAGTTTACATGCTTCTGAGAGTGAGGCTCAGATGACATCTGTATACATTGAATTTTTTATAGTTACAGGGCCAAATTCCATTTCCATTCATCCTGGTACTCAAACAGAATTAATCCATCAGAATACAGACAGATGCACACTTTTTACCATGGGGCAGTCAAAGAGTGGCTCCCCTGTAATCTGTGTAGCTGTTCATACCTGAAGAGGATGTTCCACCCCACCCATTCAGAGCAACAGAGAAGAAAAAATTGCTTGGCTTATCCATTAAGCCCCCAGTATAAATTTATTAAACATTTTGGTCATGATTTTGAAGCATATGAATGTAGTTTGGGGATTTTCATGGCAGACATTGTAATTCTGTAGTGAAGATGTCTCACTGTAAACTAGGTCCATGCTGGTGAATAGCTTTTTGCTATAACTTCAGCAGCATAAAAAATTCACATTCCCAGAACTGGAAAAAGGCTTGAAAGAGATGGACTAATTAAGTGCTGCTAATACGTAAGCAGTTTAGGGTTGAAATACTTTTAGGGTTTAATAATGAAAGAGAATAATGAATATTCTGATTGAACTTAGAAACAGTTTATCTTGAAGGAAAATGGTGTAGATTAGAGGGTGCTTATACCTGTCTTGGAACCCAAACTTAATCACTGTTCCTATAATAAATATTTCCATGAGCTAATCACTTCAAAGTGGTGAGCTGTGCTTCTTCTGAGTAAAGGAATGGTATATGAAAACAGCAACAATACAGAACAGCCCACCTACTGAGGGCAAATTGTTTTACACACTACAGGCTACAAGATGATCTGTGTTGATGTTTGCATTTAGACAGATTGACTCAAGAGAATGTCATAATTATTTATTAACAAACTCCAGAGAATAAAGGGCTTTCTGCAGGAATTAATATAACTCACATAGTTAACTCACTGACAAAAATGGACTGCTTGATTGCTCTTTTTTATTTGGTGAAGTTATCCACTAATCAAACATGTTTAAATGTTACTTTCTTGTGTGGTCATATCTTGTTGGAATCAGTGCTTTTAAGATAAATAACAGTCAGCAATGATAGCATGGGAATTTATAATTGAAAGAGTTAAGAAATCTCATGAAAATCGGTTAAACACATCCCTCAACCCTTGACAGAGTTGACAAACAAGACCACAGGTAATTTTATGGCTCAAAAAGGAAAGCAAAATTTGAAGGAAAGGTTTAACCATTCATAACCAGATTGAGAAGCCATAAAATTTCACCCATCATTAAGCTTTGATACTGCAATTTACAAAACTGTTTGGCACCAGATCTCAGTGTCAGTAAAACACTCTATGGATGCTGTTATTGGAAAACTGTTTATAGATCCTAAAATTATGATTTTCAGGTACTTTGCCATTTGCTAATCAGTAGTTTAAAATTATATTTTATTATATTTGATAATATGTGAGGCCTAATTCTTTTCAACACTATTTCACAAGTCTGTAATTACTGATTTATGTATTTGTTTCCTCCTTCTTCCCCCCCCAAAAAGTGCTGGTATTAAATATTAATAAGCATTAATAAATCTAATTGCATTGATTTTCAGTTATCAATATAGTGTTAACACTGATGAAACAAAGCTCTGTATAAAGGTAGATTTCCTTGGCAATTCAATATGTCCCATTCTTTTTTTAATGCCTTGGGAGGAGGCTTTAAGAGAAAAAATACTGGTATATGAGGCATATGAGCCCAAGGGAAAACTGAAAGGTGAAAGGTGGTAACTCAACAGCATCACTGAGCCTGCTGTACCCCTGGGAGGTAACTGCCAGGCCACCATCAGGTGTCTTCTAGGTGGCAATGAGCACATTTGTGGATGTTTGCTACTTTTGCTTACCTGGCATGCATTACACAATACTTTGTACTCCTGAATTGTGTAGATGCTGCTTGCAGAGTCTCTTGACACAGAGTGAAAGTGGTTTGGACAGACATGACCCAACAAGCAGAGAGAGATGCCTTCTCTATACCCTGAAGTAAATTTACTCAGTTAACAGAATATTATGGGCATGATGTGGTTTTTCTCTTTATTCACATGCATATGACTTGCTTCCTTGCATTTTACCAAACAATTTACTATTGACTGGCAACTTTGGGCAATTAATTTTTTTTAAGAAACAGTATGGGTAGTTTTGCCAGCCTCCTGACATCCTTCTTCTAATGCCTTATGCTATAAAGCAATATATTTCTCATTTACTTGCTGAGCTTGTTCTAAAATGCAGTCAGTCTGTCTTCTCATGAGTGGTTTGCTGCCCTACCTGTTTCTGTTCTGCTGCATTCATCTTGGCATAGCTTGTTTCTTCAGTCTTTGCTTTCAGCACAAAAACCTGCTTGCATGTGAGGCTCATGGTCATTAATTGTCATAGTGTTAACTTTTGCCTTGAGCTCCTGCACAAAGTCTGAGATCCATTTTCCTTTGCTTTCCTTGTACTGCTTTGACAGAACAGTCTGTTTATTGCCATAACTGCAGTTTGCATAGGGAATTCACTCCTAAAAGATTTACTATAATCTCCAGATATACTTTATGCACTTGTTTTAAACATAAATTGAGTTTACATAAGTAAAGTCTGTCCAATCCATTTCTTGAAACTACCTAGTTTCATTTAGCACCTTCAGACAGTCACACTCTATTGATTTAGATTGTTCTTCAAGAACGACTGTAGAACTGTCATTTTTTTTCAGACATATTTTTTATTATGATGGTCATTATTATATGAATTGGTGAGAGTGTTTTGCAACCACAGTCTCACTTCAAATTCATTTTGTTCATCTCTATGAAAGAATAAAAAAGAAAAAGTTATAATATCTTAATAGCAGAAGCTAGATTAACTGAAAGGATTTTTGATCCAGCCATGACAGTTTAAGATATTGTGTGCATCATCAGAGCAATGGGAACTGCCTGTGTGTGGATTGAGTTACAGCAAAAGAAAGGTGAATTAGGAACGAATTATCATTTGTTCATGGGAATGAATAACATTAGCACATTGCTGTCAGCCCACTGTGTCTTAGCTACAAGTGTGTGCACAAACATTTACTGCCAATAAGCTCATCTGCAGGAACCCATTAAACTGATATAACAAGATGTCTCAGGCTCATCTGCCTGCTCTGATGTGACATATCAATCTTGAGATAAGTCTCAGTAGTAAATATCATTATTTGTAAGTATTCAAATGCATTGCAGAGATCATCAGCATATAAATGGAGCTCAGAAGAATTCTTTACTAGCTCTCGAGTCAAATAAAGTTTTGAGTTAATGGAGTTTGCAATTTGAGCACACAACATATATCCAACATTTTTTATATCCACATTAAAATATTAAAAGGAAATGCTGTGATGTGAACATGCACACAAATCTCAAGGGCCATATTTTACCAGTGGTGTCATTTCAGTGGTGTCTGAAGCATTTAGAAATGCTTCCCAGACTGAGCCAACTTTTAAAGTAGGCCCAAAACCAAGAAGGAGACTGCCTGCCCTAACTCAAGAAAGGAGAAGTAGGACTGTATTTGCTAATTAAAGATGACAGCCATAGGTGGATACTAGAGATAACTGTGACCTTAATGAGGGTCACTAACAGCCAGGGCACCCAACCTCCTTGTATGGGACTGAAAAGGAAAATTCGGAGGCAAAACTGGGAAAAGGGAGTCAGAGTAGGGTTGCACTGCCTGCACAAGCAGTCTGAACTTGAGATGGGAGACAAGGGTAAGGTAACAGCAGTCCTGGGTTTTGTTATGGCCCAAAACCAAAAAAGCAGACTTCTACAGGAAGTGGCAAGGTTTGGGGAGCAAGGACATAACCTTTCTAACAGAGATGTGTTTAGACTTGGAGGTGGTCCTAATGCTGCTTTTGGAGTCATTTTGGTCAAGCAGTTTGTTTTTCCCAGGCCTCCCTCTTTCTCTGGACTGGTTTTTTTGAAGACAATGCAAAGCAAAAACAAACTGCAATTAAGTTCAGGTAACACTAAATGTCTGACCTGAATCCACAAACACAAGGGGTCTTTCAAGCTGAAGCTGGAAACTTCATCCCTATGTCAATGGTCTCAGTATTACTTCAAATGCCAGCTGAGATCATCTGACAAACTGAGACCACAGGTAATTGTGTAAAGAAAACAAGGTACTCTCAGGATGGAGTCAGACTTTAACTCTGTGTGATCTGGTTTCTGTTGACTTACAAAAATCCAGTGTTTCCTATGCCTATTGCAGGGCCCTGAAAGGATGGGTTATAACACAATCCTTTCCTAGTTTGACAAACAAACTGTAATACCCAGCTTTGAAAACTGAAAAACCTCCACCTTCAGGTGTTAACAGTTCAAACAAAAAGTTAGACCTTAAAAGGTGAGTTTATACTGTTCTATTTGCTGTAATTTGCATAGATACAATGCAGGGGAGACTTTTCTTTATGCTACAGGAAACAAGGAGTTTGCATCAAAGAGCACTGAAAGGTGTTCTGTAAGTTCACAGAGCAAGAAACCCCTTTGGTCTACATATCTGGATGGAAATCTCATGAAAACAGACTATTCCATAGCATTTCCAGTAATTTCTAATCCTAGCTGTCTCAGAAACAGAGTGATAACATTTCTCAAGTTATTTCAGTAGCCCTGGTTTTGGTCAGGCACGGGAAGCATGTAAACCTCACAAACAAACACAAGTCTGACAGACAGAGGAAGCCTCAGAAGAAAGGCTTACTTCAGATTTGCTTCATCTATGGGTAATTTTTTTTATAATATTAATAAAGATGCTTTGTACTTTCATCCCAGAATCATGGGATACCCCAAGGCCTAGTCTGTGCTTCAATTTTTAAACTATTCTTTCTGTAAACCCAGAGCTCATTACTGCCATGGCTAAATCTACTTCTTCAGCTGTTCTACCTATGTGAGACATTTTGTACTAACATAGATTATCTTGTTTTACTGAACTAAATTAAAACTCTATCTGGGCTAGTCTGCTGTAGCTGGAGGAGAGAAATATTTCAACATACACAAAACAGAATGAAAATAATGAAAAGAAATAGCATGTGCTCCTCTCATCCTGGGTGGCTGCATATTTATTCTATTTTATTTTATTTTATTTTATTTTATTTTATTTTATTTTATTTTATTTTATTTATTTTTTCCTTTCTCTTCAGCAGTGCTATGGGAGGTGGTGATGCTTTGCATGCCCATCTCTCCTCTTTGCACATACTCTTTCAATAACAGACCCCAAAGACTTCAGCTCTGCTTATTGTTGTTAGATTTCATACTTTTTGCATGCTAAATTTGGAGTTTAGAGTGCAGTTCTCTTTTTGTTATTTCCTAACTTACTTTTACTCATTTTAAACTTTTGAATATTTGCAATCAATCCAGTTGCTTCACAGTGGAGCCCATGAAGCCCTAAGACCTGAAAACACTGGCACAGTACTAAATGATCAATGAATTATCTTTTCCAGAGAGTGGAGGTCAATATGGCAGATGCTGTGACATTCAGTAGCAGTCACATTGAAACATTAATAAAACCTTTTCTGCATTTTTCCCCACCAGTTTGTGACTTCATTTAGCAATTAGATGATTACAAAGGAAAACTGTGTCCAGCCCACATCAGTCCAGTCAAGATAGAAGATAATTGCTTATACCAAATAATCTTGACAGCTTGTGCTTCATAGCAGTTTTCCTGAACATTTTAAGAGAACAAATAGCAGTCTGCAGCTCAGCATTGAATTTGCCAATAATATTAGCAGTCTAAAGAAAGCTGTTTGCCACTGCTCAGCAGTACTGCTTGCCTGGCTCCTGGGCTTGTTCAGTCTTAAATAAATGCAAGGAAACATTGCCAGAAGGAAGAATGCCATGCAGGCCTTCAGACACCAAGATTCCAAAACCAAGGAGGTTTGTTTGAAGTCCCTTTTTGGAAATATAGAGAGACAGTGCTACAAAAGAGAAATGCTGCTGGTTGTGAGCAGAGACTGGGCCTATGACTGAAGAAAAACTTCTCCTGAAAAACCCCTTTGATTCCTCTTGGCTCCAGCAGAAATGGATGGATCTGATCTCTCAGCAGGGCACTGCCTTCCAGCCCATCATGTCACTTCTCAATCTTTCATTCTCCAAGATCATCAAATACATTTACACTTTTACAAGTTATATACTTGGTACAAGAATATTCCCCACTTTCATGAGTGAAAACATTTTTTTTTTAGTTTTGGGCTTCCTATTTAAGATTGCATCAGAGTCATTTGACTCTTGAATGGCTGAGGATTCCTCATAAGGAAGAAAGAGAAGCCAGATTTTGGGAACTACCAGCTGTAGGTAAACCAAGTGCAAATAAAGGGATCTGAACCTATTAACAGTAAATAAATTTCCAGCATAGTTTGCTGTTAAAGTACAAACCATGAGCCTAGTAGTGCTTCTACAGCAGACACTTCAGCTCCAGGCATCCTATCCACCTAGAAAATGCAAGCAAGAGAAGGAAACATGATCCCATTCCCCCTTGAGGTACCTGCTCACTCCAGAGAGGCCAAAAGAGACCTCTGAAAGATCAGTGCATTAGTGTCAGCCACAGATATCCTCTTCTTGTTGCATCTCACTCCAGTTTCGATCCAGACTCAGGCAGATTTCAGTAGTAGGATGGTCATTCTCAGCAGAATCATGCCTGAGCTCTACCCATGAGGCAGAGGCAGCCCTGGGCATTGCCAGCAGCCAGTGCTCCTGCTCTCAGAGCTTGCAGCCAGGCACAGCCCCATGTGCAAGCAGCCCTTCCCTCGCTGTCCCTGCTGGAGGTGCCTGCTGCTGGCCCTGTTTGTGGCTGGCTCTTCCCCCTGGCCAGGGCTGGTGCTGGCTGCCCTGCTAATTGCTCTTAGCTAGTTGTTCCAACAAGGTTTGTTCCCAAGTAATCTTTCCCATCACCTATTTGCTGCTTTCCTTGTTGATTTCCTGGCTGCTGCCCTGCTTTGCAGAGAGGCTCTCACAACAACCCCTGCAGTGATGCAACATGCAAAACCTACGGACTCCTCACTTCAAAACCAGAGGAAAACCCTGCAGGCTTTCATGCTCTGAAACTTAAACACTGTCCAGCACCTTCTTTCCCCAGTGTGAAAAATAGTACCATGTTTTCTATCTCTTTAAAATCTGATCGTTCAGAAAAGAAATGGTCCCTAATACAGAAAAAAAAAAAATCAAATTATATTCTCACTTCATCCTACTCCATTAACCTCTTCCAGACACATTCCTTTAACTTTTGAACACATACAAGCCAAGAGTACCTCTCTCATGGTAATCAGGGTGTCTCCTCTACAATCAAATCAGCAGATTTGCACTGACAGTGTCATTGCTAGCATTACTCTTGGTGACTTAGCTTTGATCAGTATTTTTGTATTGTTATGCTCTTCTCCTAATGATGTAATATTTTTCAGCACTGCAACATCCTTAAATAAAGACCATTATATGTGTGCAAACATTACCAGAATGACACATCTCTCATTCAGGTAACAGTTGAAGACTTTCTTCTAAGTGAGAGCTAAATTTCTTTTGCAGATCCAAAACCAGAGGCTTCCAATGTGTAACTAAACCTTTCTTTCTTTCAAAGTTTTCAACTTTTTTCCAAACAGTAGACTCTCCAGCTACTTCAGCTGAGTACCAAAACTTGTAAAGAGAGTGTCTTCTTTTATCTGTGAGAGAAAGAGGAAAATGGGCAGAATTCTACATGGAATTTCACAATAGGTCTTAAAAAGCTAAACTTTATGTCCAGACCACAAAAGGCAACAGAATGAATTACAGCAAAACCCTGGTAAGAGGCTAACAGTTTGCAGAAAACATGTACATCACTAAACACTAACTAATCTGTCAGGCGTATCAAGGAAAATCAAAGCTTATTACAACATGTGCAAATAAGGAGTTGATAAAAGTGTTGAACAGTGTTAGACACAGAACAGCCCACTGGGGAATTTCCATGAGAAACACATCCATTTGGTAACAATTCCCCATCAACAAATACTTTTTGAAATCTGCCAGCTGGCCAGCTCTTAATCCATTTAGTGTGTGCTATACTCACGTTAACTGCCATGGTGCTAAACCAAGTGACTTTGCAGGAATATACCTATGCTAAATCAGAATGTTTATTAACCTATATGTGATTTCCTGAAAAACCAAAACAGTAGAAAATCTTTTTTCCACAAAATCATTTATGGTGTGTTGACCCAGACTGGATGCCACATGCCCACCAAAGCTGCTTCACTCCCCTCCACAAGCAAACAGGAGAAAATACAACAAATGTTACTGAGTTGAGATAAGGACCAGGAGAGATCACTCACCAAATACCATCACAGACAAAACAGACCTGAATGGGGGAAAAAAGCTGAATTTATTGCTAATCAAAATCAAAGCAGAATAATGAGAAATAAAACAAATCTTGAAAAAGATCATCCCCCCATCCCTCCCTCCTTCTAAGCTCTACCTCCTCCCCTCAGAGGTGCAGGGAGACAGAGAATGAGGGTTACACAGTTTATCACAGGTTGTTTCTGCTGCTGCTCAGGGACAGGAGTCCTTCCCTTGCTGTGGAGAGGAGATTCTCCTGCGGGAGACAATTCTTCATGAACTTCTCCAATGTGAGTCCATCCCATGGGCTGCAGATCTTCATGAACTGCTCCAGTGTGGCTCCCTTTCCCCAGGATGCAGTCCTTCAGGAGCAGGCTGTTCCTGCATGGATCCCCCACGGGGTCACAAGTCCTGGCACCAAACCTGCTCCAGCATGGACCCTTCTCTCCAAGGGCTCCTGTCAGGAGCCTTTTTCCCACAGGATCACAACCTTCTATCAGGCATCCACCTCTTCTGGCATGGATGGATCCTCCAAGGGCTGCAGGTGGATCTCTGCATCCCTGTGATCCTCCATGGGCTGCAGGTGGATCTCTGCATCCCTGAGATCCTCCATGGGCTGCAGGTGGATCTCTGCATCCCTGAGATCCTCCATGGGCTGCAGGTGGATCTCTGCATCCCTGTGATCCTCCATGGGCTGCAGGTGGATCTCTGCATCCCTGTGATCCTCCATGGGCTGCAGGGGCACAGCTGCCTCCCCATGGGCTGCTCCATGGGCTGCAGGGGAATCTCTGTTACAGCCCCTGGAGCACCTCCTGTCCCTCCTTCCTCACTGACCAGGGTGTCTGCAGGGCTGTTTCTCTCACATATTCTCACTCCAATCTTTGGTTGCAATTACTTCTGTACAATAAGTTAATTTGCCTTCTAAAATATGTTATCACAGAGGCAGTGCTACCACAGCTGATGGGCTCAGCCTTGGCCAGCAGCAGATCCATCCTGGAGCTGGCTGGGATCAGCTCTGCTGGACATTGGGGAAGCTTCTGGCAGCTTCTTAGACAAACCAGCCCATGGAGACCCAGCTACCAAACCCAGCCATGCAAAAGCAATACACATGTGGATTGGCATCAGTGTATTGCATAATTCTTCACTTATTGATCCTGTTTCTGCTTTATTTTTGTTTTGCTTGGCAGTGGAAGTTTCCTGGGTTAAATTTCAAATGGAAACACCAGAAGAAAATAAAAAGTCTTTTAAAAATGACAGAGGAGAAAAAAAAGCATTTGGCAGAATCTGTATATTAATCCTTACAAAGGATGCTCAATACCAACACCACTCTTTGTTCAAGATGGTTTAACAGTAAGAAAATTAAGTAATACTGCAGTCAGAGGGCAAATTTTTTCACAGAAAGGGCAGGACAATCATGTGTCATCAGAGAAGTAATTTGTGTTACTCTTTTGCTGGAGACAGTTCCATCATTCATAATCTGGCTGAGGTTTTTTTTAATATAAATTGAACCTTTTTATAATATGATTCTGCTTTTTAGATGTAAATTAAGATTGTTTTTAACCTGTCCAAAAAGGTGAATTTTTCCATATGCAAAGCAAACATCTTTAGCACTGACTGAGCTTTAATTGTGAGACTCTGAGGGTATGAAAAGAGTTTATTTATCACAAAACCATTGAATGTCCTGGGTTGAAAGGAACCTTAGAGACCAGCAAGTTCCATCCCCTCTGCCATGGGCAGGGATGCCAACTGCTAGGTCAGGTTGCTCAGGGCCCCATTCAAACTTGTCTTGAACACTTCCAGATATGGGATAATCCCAGCTTCTGTGGGCAACTTGTTCCAGTGCTTCATCACCCTCTGAGGAAATGATTTCTTCCTAATACTTAATTTAACCCTGCTCTCTCTGTTTAAAATAATTGCCTCTTGTCCTGTCACTGTCTTCCCCAAAAAAAGAAAAAAAAAAAAAACAAAAAAAAACCCTCTTGCTTCTTTTTCTAAGTCCCCTTTAGGTCCTGCAATGAGGTGTCCCCAAAGCCTTCTTTTCTTCAGGCTGAAAAATCCCAGCCCCCTCAGCCTATCTCTGTAGGAGAGGAGCTCCATTTCTCCCATACTGAGCTCCTGGGAAGTGCTGGTGTTGCTCTGGGAACAGTTTCTAAGGAGTTTGATGCAATACAAAGCCAGAAAGGTGTAAATATTGATGTAGACATTTTCCTGTGCAACATTCAATATTTAATTGAATTGAATTTCAATATTTGGCTTGAATATTAAATATTTAAATTAAGCAATTAAATAGTCACTCTAGATTTCAAGTATTGTGGCCTTGACTTAGTGACTTCTATGGGAAAAATCAACATTAAAATTATTTACAGCTTTTTACAAAGTTACAGAAAAAAAGAGTGGTAGAGACAATACTAGAAACTTTGCTATGTACAATCCCAAAAGACTTTGACTGAAAATTTGAGCAGTTCAGATCATAATTCCTGCCCATATCATTATTTGCCTTTTCTCCCCAGGATATGATAGCATTCTTACAACCAAATAAGAAACTGCATAATGAAGCAAGAGTTAATTGTGTTCTTACACAAATTTAGAAAATAAATATATTGTCTCTTTATATCATTTTGGGAGGGAGGGACATTTGTTGTTTGTTTTGGTTTCTTTTCTCAGGGCTCTTCAGTTACTGGATGTCTTGTGTCCAGTTCCCATTTCTGTTTTGGCAATCTCCCAGAAGGGCAAAAAAGAGATGCTGGTATATTCAAGCAGACCACAGCCATTCCAGGTGAGCAGTTAGTGCAGAAAGGTGAAGTGTCTTTTCCAAGGGCAAAACAGAATTCAGCTCTGGTCTGTTGTATGGTTGTGATCACCAAAGATACTTTACCCATCAAGCAAAAATGAGAAGTACTGGACAGATAGTTGTGGATCACTGATAAAATTAATAAAAATTTAGGTCTATGGATAATATAATATAAATCAAATAGATTCCTTACTACATGTAGGAACATAGACAAACTTTCCTTAAAAGGAAAGCCTTTTAAAGCAAACTATTTTTTCCTTTCTGGATATGACACTGATGCTTCTCTTACGAACAATTAACATGAGATATTTGAAAAACAAAGATTTCTAAAAATGTGGTAGGAGTGGGAAACTTAAAAGCCCTTAGAGTCCATGTGATTTGATGTCTGAGTAGTGAGTATATATTTCTAGTATATATTTCTAGTGAGTATATATTTCTAGTACAGTTACAGATAACTGTAATTATCAGGGGAAAATAGCCTGGCTTGTTAACACCTGATCAGAGGGATTCACATCAGACTGATAAAATAAAAAAGGGGGATCTTGTTAAAGTGTTGGAAGTTGATGGAGTGTTTTGTTACTGATTGTCTCATTCTCAGCAAGACTAACAGTGTTTGTGCATATAATTATAGGGGAAATTGGATACAAAATGTTGTCGTATCTTTAATGGGGGACTCAGGATGAGTTAGTGGAAGTTTAAGCAGGCAGGGCAGGAAAATGTTGATTAGTAGCACTCAAGTGACTTGGAAGGTTTGAGCTCTTACATTCAGGAAATAAAAACTTTAAAAATAGTTTTACAAAGGTGTGGGGCTCAGTGGAGCTGTTATTGCTGCCTTTTCTTACAGAAAGTACTTAGAGGAGCACTGAGCGAGAATGGGCAAAGGAAGAGGAGTGAGCAGACCCAGGGAGCAGCCCAAAGCATTGCCAGCTCTGCCTCCCACCCAGACCTTGGAAAGACACCATGCCTGCCTTGCTCTTGGAGCCTCACTGGGACCCCAGGAACCATCCTGGATGTCAGAGTTGGGAAGCTCAGTGGTGACAATGATCACTCCCATAATGAACACCCAGCTAAAGAACAGCACCCACAGAAACCCAGACACTTGGTGATACCTCAGCCACCTGGGCAGTTCAAGGAGTCATGTTTGATGATGATGGTGATACTTCACTAAGAGGAAGGGAAAACCAGACAAAAAAGCCTGCTCAAACTCCAAGTGGTACTGCCTCATTTATAGCACTGTGTCCTTTCTGGGAGCTTCTGTGTCCCATCCACCTGGGGCACACTGAACACCTGCACAGTTGGTGCAGGTGTTGGTCAGGGTGTGTGGGAGCTGGGAGTAGGATGGAGTGCCATACTGATGCCAGGGGGAGGGAGGCCTCCTTGGAGGGAGAGCTGCCTGCATGCTGCCCAGGCCTGACCTTGTCACAAACTTCAGAGATTTCCCACAGTCAAGCAGAGGAATCCTTGTAATCTGGACAGCAGAAATCTGAGAGGTGTGAGGAAGAACAGAAGATCCAGCACTGGGCTTGGAAGGTAACTTTGGGGGCTCCACATTCTCCTGGAAAATGCTGTCTCTGCACCAGAGAGGGGCAGGGCTGCCTCCTCTTGTCTCTGGTGGTGTGGTTCATGAATTCCAACATCTGGACCCATCTCATGAGCCCCATCCAGCCAGGGAGAACCTTTCAATGTTCCAGTGCAGCAGACTTCTAGGTCTGGCCAGTCTGCTTGACATCTGGATCCATGGCAATGGACTCTGCATGTTTCACTGGGCAAACTCTCCTCTAGGTGTGTTTAATCAGCCCCTCAGTCATCCTGCAGCAGGAATGATAATGTTATTGTTGACTCACCACAGGAACTGTAATTGCTGTGTCAATCTAACACTTTGTAGATAAGATCAAGATAAGATCAAGATATTAAAATCACTTGAGGTTGTGGAAGGGTATATATATATATATATATATGTATATATTTATATATAAATATAAATATATATTTATATATTTATATATATTTATATTTTTATATATCCTTCCATAAATATACATATATTTATATTTATATTTATATGTATATATAGAGAGAGAGATAGAGAGAGAGATGTATGTTGATTTCAAAGACAATCTAAATCAGTGGGGAGTTTCCTATTTATCACCATTAGTTTTAGTTTAAACCCTGTGGGACTGACATTTCAGGGAGCAAGCAACTGGGCAGGGACTCCAGAGGCCCATTGACCAGTTTGCACAACAGTTTTTCCATTTGCTTCTTAATGACCTCAGACACCTCTCCCTATGACTCAGTTTCCCCATCTGCAAAGGGGGTAAAACCTGACCTTCTTGGGAGAAGAATGAAAATCTACAGGCAGAAAAGGTGAGATGAGCTGGGTATTCTTATTTTGCACATAGTAATAAGAGAAGAAATTAAAAATAAAATATGAGAAACTTAATCCATTTGAGTAAATGTGTTTCCTTTTGGTGAGGAAGCTGACCAGAAGATTTCTCAGCAGCAGCTGCAGAGATTAGTAATCTGCAGCTACCCAGAACTCAAATCTATACTGTCTGTATTCAGTGTGCCACTATCAAATTCCTGTTAATCACTCAGTTGGTGCTATGGTGGTAGCTAAGGCTGATTCCCAGCCTCAGACCCTGCCCTTGGTGAACATAAAAAGCAAAACTCTCCTTGCCACTCCTTCAGGAAACAGATTGAGACAGGGCTCAGCTAGAAATCAAGCTGGAAAAAGAAGTCTGGGCTCTAATCTAATCAATGGAAACTCTCCTCACCTCTACAAAGTCAGGGCTTAGCCCTGTATCCAAAAATAAATATCAAGGATTTTCCAGTGGATATCTGTGACTTTTTAAGCAGGAGCCTGGATGGGCTCTCTCCAAGCAGCAGCAGCAGCAGCAGCAGCCTCGGCAGCCGCGTTCCTGAGCCTTGCACGAAATGTGCTCACCCAGGCCTGCAGCAATTGCACTCCCCAGTCCTATCACAGAGCTACTGACCTCAGAGGAGTATTTTAGAACATTGTTTAGCTATGGCCAAGCTAAGGGCTGCTTGGCTGGAGGGTGTTTTGGAAGATAGTGCAGCCACATGCTTTGAATAACTGAATTAACTGAATCTCACATGTTCAATTATATTTCCATTGGTCTCTACAGCTACTGGGACAGAGCAGGGGAGGGCATGAGCTCCAGTCACAAGGCTGGAAATGCAGAGGAAGACAAGACACAGGATTCAATAACACCTCAGCTCTGCACTGTCCAGTAACAGGAGTCCTTTGGCACATGAATCTTCCATTAAGCACATTTTTGGAATCAGGCTGACGGTTAGGGAGGGGTTTGTGTTTGCTTGACAGATTTACAATAGGATCTCACTGGCCTTCTGCTCTGTGTTTATCTGGCTCTTGCTTCTAGTTAAGCATTCAAAGCAATACCCCTGGGCTTTGACTGCATGAGAACCAAACCTGCTAAAGTCAAATGGCTAAAATTTGAACATCTTTCCTAGGAGCCTATGAATCCTTGGAGATAAGTAAGGAATTCTTGTCACTGAGATAATATGGACACTCAGGCTGGCCAAAGCATCAAAGTGAGTCTCCATGTGCTGCCACTAAATGCTGGAATTTGGGGTGATTTTTTCTGTTGAAAGAGATGCAAAATACAGCTGTTTGTGTAAATCAGGATACACCTAAAAATTCCCACAGTCCTCTGTTACCAGCAGAGACAAGGTCCACTGAAGGACACCTGTCACTAAAGGTCACTGGGCAGAAAAATGCAAATGGAAATTAAAAGCATCAGAAGGAAGGTGACAGTAGGGTTCAGGGAATTTCAGAGGAAGGGTGGGCATCCACAGGGCAAGTCACCAAGGCTGACCTCAGACCATGAAAGGAAAGATCATCACAGATGCCAGTAATGAAAGCAGATGAGGATGTGACATAACATTGGCTTCCCAATACATCATTGACTAATTAAATGACCAATACCATAAAGATGATTTTTACCACAAAAATCTACAAGTGTCTAAAGACTTCAAAGGCAGTAAACTCATTTTGTAGATGACAAATATTAACAAATAACTCAATTAAGAGCCCCATAAGCCTCCACTCAAATTTAAAGCTGCTTGCACCAAGTTACACAATTAATTGCCATGGTGTGTTGTGAAACTTTCTCCTTATTTCAATCAGGAGATATTTTCTTCTCCAGTTTCAGTAGTAATAATCATGGCTTTGCTCTCTTTATGACAGTGTTAATCACAAACAGTGGAGCACAAAGAAAATATATCCAATATGTGTCAGCAGAAATAATGGTGAGATCTAGCCATTTTGTATTTGTTCTTGAAACAAATTAACACAATTGTAAAGATAAGTGGTTTGGGTTTTTGTTTTTGGTGGTTTTTTTTTTTTTTTTTGTTTTTTGTTTTTTGGTTTTTTTTAACTTAAGGCTGTTACATTCCTTTTTATCTTAAAAAAAAAAAACAACAACCAGTGCCTATTAAATTAGTTTTTCCTGCCTTCTGGCCACAGATATAAACCACATTACACATTGCAAAATTGTCTAATGTTGATGCAATTGCTGATCATAGTTGTGTTGGTCATTTTAAGGAACCAGACCCATAACTTTGATTAGGAGTCACTGAATCTGTCATTTCTAAACACAAATTCAGCCTTTGTCATGTTATGCTGGAAGTGTGTCTCAGGAAGCCACATCAATAACCTGGCCTATTCATTCATTCAACTTTTATGAATGGAAACCAGAAATCTGGGGTAGGGGTTATAGTGGGGTGGTTTGGTTGTGGTTTGATTTTATTCTAAAAAGAATACTGCTTTTTCTACTGTGGATATTGATGTGATTTTATATAGCCTGAGTTCCTTCAGATTAGGTCAGGGCATCCTGAATTTTTCTGTAAACTGACCAACATAAAATTACGGAGATATTCAAGAACTACACTTCGGTGTCCTTCCATGCATATTTTGTGCAGATAAACATCACCTAAGAGAAGGAACCAGCTTCCACAGAATTGCAATATCTGTTACTAAATGCAGAATCTGTGATTCTAACAGCCTGGCCTAATTTACAGAAAATTATTAATTTCCATGTAATTGTTATTTATTTTTGTTGTCAAGCATTTTATTTTTTTATTGTTGACATCTGAAATTGAACCCACATCTGTTTAGCAAAAGACAGCTACTTTCTTTGAACTGTCTGTTTATGAGACTTTCATCCCATTGTGCAAGTTATGGTGTATTTCACACAAAAAGACAAGCTTTATCCATTTGCCAGAAAAAAAAGTTATTCAGCTATATGAAGGGGCTTATCTAAAAAATACAAATACTAATCCCTAACTAGACTGCTGCAAAATTTGCTCTTCTTCAGAATACAAGATTTCTTGTGTATTTGAATCTTCTTGTGTATTTGAATACACATTTACACAGAGGGAGGCATCTCTCAGGTGATCTTCTCTTCCCTCCTTGCTGCTCTGATTCAAAACCAGCTGTGTTCAGCCTGACCATTTTCACATGGGAAGCAGGAAACAAGACAGAGACTTATCAGCTATGCCCCACTGGCATTTGGGAATATCAGATAGTTTATGCAATAATTATGCAGCATTTTAGCTAAACATCAGTTCTTAATGAAGCAGATTTGGTTGCTGTGAAAGCCAATGCTGAGGGTTTGAAGGATAAGTTTCTTCTCATTTAGCTGCTTAAGAATTAGGCACTTTAAAAGTTATCACTCCAGATTCCTCATGAAATAGTTATCCAAGCAACCTTAGGAAGGGATGAACAGCCATTGTCAGTGCCTATGTTTCTCTGTTGAAAACAAGAGAATCTAAGTGACCATTTTGAGCTCAATATCTAATACTTAGATACACAAAGTTAGCAGAGATGAACTCAAACATGAGAAGTATATGCAAAAACTCCTTAGCCACTTTTAGAATGTTAATTATATAAGCAGCACAAAAAAGATTTGACCAGATATAGATTAAAAGAAATGATCACTCTTCTGTAAATATGTATATAAAAATTGTGGGAACCAAAAATCGAAGACAAGATGTTAAAAATAAGTGTGACAGGTGTATATTTAGATATCTAAAGAAAGGGTAAGGATTTTTCAAGTGTGTCTGCTGAGCAGAGCCATATGGGCTTTAAGGGGAGCTACTAGCATTTGGTGTTTTTGAAATGACACCATGTGTTGAAAGCCCTAAACTCACAGGGAAATCTACTTTATGTCATTACTTTTCTTATTATTGATTTTTTTCTGAAGTTTTTTTTATTATCCACAACAAAAGTGTCCTTTTCTTTAAACATTTTAATAGTAGAATTAAAGGGCAGTGTTCAGATGTCCTGACATCTTGTTTCAGATGAGACACACAGGGCAGGTGTTCACACTTACGATTGGACAGGCATTTCCTCAGCATCACTACACTGCCAAGGAGCCAAAATTCACCATGCAAACACTTGCATGTGCTCAAAAACACCCCAGCTTGCAGTGACCATAACTTAATTTTGCCTTTATTTATCTGCAGACTGAAGTTTGCAAGAATCTGCAGGAGCACCTTGAACAAGTATGTGTGCCCTGAGCAGACCTAATAAATTCTGACAGCAAGGCTGGACATTAGCTGGAGGAAGTGGGAATAGGCCCTGTCTCACCAACCCCATGAGTAACAGTGGACCTTTCACTTGAAAACCTCAGAAATGGATGATTTTTATCTGCTTCAAGTCGCTGATGCAGAACAGCTCTCACAAGGAAGAACACAAAACATTTTAATGTGTGTATCAGAGAATCGTATCATGAATGACCTTGAAAAGAAAAAGACTGCTGAGATCATCGTGTCCTACTTGCTATGTGTGGGCACATAGCTGTGTGTCAGTGGCAGCATTTATGGTCTGTGTGGAAATGGACTGATGTTTAGAGATGTTTTGCTGGGCTTCTTCAGAGCAAAGAGGGCAAGAAGAGGATGAAGAAACACATTCAGTGCTCTTTATCTGCCAAGAGATTAAAAATGGTAGATCTATCCCAGTAGATGGTAGATGCCTGTCCCAAGAAGCACCACTCATACCAGAGCTGCTTCTGAAAGCATGAATCTGGAAATACCTTGGAAGATGGAGGCTCTTGGGGAGCCTTTTGGTCTTATCCTGCATACAGATAATTGTCTGCAATTACAGAGAGGAAAATGTGTCTGTTCTTGATACTGCTAAAGGCTTAGATCTCTTAAACCATAGCCAGTGACAGAAACCAGCCTAACTTGGGTGATAAAACTCTGCACTACAAGAAAAATGCCAAAACAACAAGAACCACCTTCTTAAAACTAAAAATTAAAAATAAAATATAAAAGGGTAGACAGGGAGAGATATTTGCCACCTCCTAAGAAGATTTTTAAATCAAAGAGGGACACTGTGATTAGATTATGGCCCCAGAATGACAACAACTCAACTTTCTCTTTGAACTCAGAGAGGCTCCCAGGATGAAGTGGTGTTCAAAGACAATTCCTTTGCATGAATAATATGGGGGAGGGTTTAATTACCACCTCCTCTCATTCTTCATCTTCTCTAGCCAGAAAGCTCAGGTTTCAGCAGTTTTGTTTCTCACTGACACTGTGGCAGACTGGGGGAAGGGAGAGGAGGGTGGAAATACTACAAGGCTGGGAAAAAAGGGAAGCAGCCAGTGAGCTGTAGCAAAAAGAACAGAAAATAAAAGAAAAGGGCACTGCCTCATTCATATATAAATCAGTTTAAAAAAAGAAAGAAAAAAAAAAGAAAAGAAAGAAACACCATCCCACTGATATTATAAATCTCTGGAAAGGGTAGTGTCAGAAATCACAACTCTGGTGCAAAAAAATCCTGTATCTCAAAACTCATCTCACTCAAAACTGTTACATTATAGCTGTAAGGCAACCGTGGTGCACTGAAACCTGGTTTCACTCTGGCAGCTTAAGGAGGGCTACAACAAATGCAGACCAAGAATGAGTAAATCCTAATGTTCGCCTGTGTAAATAAAGACTGAATTCATGTTGTTCTTGCCTTTATGTTGTCACTTTTACCCTTTTTAAAGGGATACAATATTAAGCACTGGTAATGTTATTAGCCACTAGCACCAGACAAAGAGACAAGTGTGAGTCTGTTTTTAACAGATTTCAAATATTCTCAAATACAGTTGATTTGAGGTCATATCATATTCACAGCTTAGATCAAAAGCAAGAAATGCTCTTAGTTAATATTAGTAATAGTTTACAATCAGCCATGCTATCGCTTGCCTCTGCAGATCTCCTAAAATATCTGCAATCAGAGTGCCCTCTCTGGCCAGAGGAGCGAGCCCTCCACACAGTGCAGAGAAAGGGATCTGCTGAGTTTCCCTCACAGAACAGTGAGGGTCTGGCTGTTTCTCACTCAGGGCTCTCCCTGTGACAGACTCGGTGCAGAATCCGCTCTCACTGCTCTCTGCCCAGCTCCTTTGCCATCTCTGCTGTCGTGTCCCCGACGCAGGAGCCGCACGCCCTTCCTGACGTGAGCTTTCCTCACCAGCTCTGCTGTGAGTCACTTGGAAGCAATTACTGAGTTGTGCAAAGCTCATGTTAGGCAATAGCAGCTGTGTGAGGAGCAGATTCCTCCCAGGTTGCTCCGTTTCCAGTGGTTTCTGACTAACTATCCCTGGCCATGCCAGGTGTTGATGGGACACCCCACCACAGGGAAAGGCTTTTCTTGCTCCCCTCCAGCCTGTCTTGAGTGGAGGTGAAAGGGAGCAGAGCAGGCAGTGAAGGGTCCACCCAACCCAAGGGCACCCAAGGACACCTGGGACCAGGAGGAAAGGATCATCCCATGCCTGATGTCTAAATTACCAAATAGATTCAGCCCAGAGTGTGAAAACCACTCTCAGGACCTTGGTCTAAGCTCAGGTTTTCACATTCCATCTTCTCCTGTGCTGAACAGCAATGGGCTTTCCTAGAAAAGTGCTCCAGCAGCTTGGCCTGCTGAGCAAAGGTCATATGAAGACTCAGCCTATGGACATAGAAGGTTTTGGCCAGGCATAAAGTGCTGGAGCCCATCCACCCTGTAGGAAGTGTTCCCCCAGACCTCCAGGACTTACCTGGAAACCTACATGGGCCAAGTCAGAGGCAGCCCCACAGGTGCTCATATTGTCAAGAAATACAAGCAGAAAGAGAACTGACACTTAAGCATGGCCTCAGGGCTATTTATACCCTGTAGAGATGCCTATGAGCCCCTTTTGTGGCATGTACAGTGAGACAAGCCTAACTGCACCATACAAGGTGCTGCTTGGGTGATTATCCCCCATCAAGAAGGTGAGAGGGAAATGGGGAAATAAATATCAGTGGAGCCCCTGGTTTCTGAAGGAACAGAGGAAGACAGAAAGTAAGAAAAAGAATATTTAAAAAAACCCTTTTAGATTTTGCTTCAATGAGCTGCTCCTCTCTGTTTCTGAGAAAGAGCTAGAGATGAGCAAGTGTAACATGTCACCATGAATGAGCTCTGCCTACCTCCACACCTTGGGGAATTTGGTTCCCGACTCAATTTACCGAAACAATGCCCCATTGGGGAGGGGTTTGATCAGCCACCCAGAAGATGACGAAACAAATGACACCAGATGAGACGGGGGTTCCCTGCAGCTGACACATGATAAGGATTCAGAGCACTGCGCAGCCCTGCCCTCCCTGCTGCAGCCAGCTCAAGCAGCACACACAACTGCTGAGCTGCTTTGGGGAAGACCAGCTCCTGGAAGAGAGAAGATAAAGAAAGAGATGTGGACAGATCATCCAAGATTAATGATGGAAAAAAGTGAAAATACTTGTAAGAGGAAGCTTTCACTATGCCAGAATCATTATTAATCGCCTGCAACTCCCTGTGACTAAGAGTTGTTAAACTTCATTGGCATTTAAAAATATAGATATTCCATTACACAGGCAAAAACCAGCTAAGATATTGGAATTTGAAAGGGGGATTAACTGCAATGGGCACTTCTAATTAATTTTTTAAGAGTATTTTTTCAAAACTGTTTTTTAGCTTGTCTGTTTAACTTCTGGCAAGTTGTTTTAACTTTTTTTTTCTGATTTGTCAGTGCTTTTTAACTCCCATGCCAGTTTCTATGAAATTAATAAGAGTGATAGAAAAATTTCCAAAATATTAAGGTATTTCAAGTACTGGCTGAAATGGTGTCCAAAAGATGACTGAGTTTCCTAACTGAGATCAGCAGAGCCACAACCCTTAGTAGACAGCACAGAAGCAAAATTTGACAGGAAGCAAGTCTTGATGGTCAGAGCATCATTTGCTTTGCTACAAAATTGCTTTTATAGAATTATCTTTTTCAGTTTTTCTGATCTTTTCTCTTCAGGGTCTTTTTCAAAGGTAAATCTAATGTAGCATCTTTGTCTTTCATTGCTTTGCACAGAACACCATCTTTTGAATGAGACTGAAATATTTGTGAAAAGAAAGTCTGGCATTCAGGTTTCCCACCTGTTCAGCTATAAATGGAGACCATGGAGACAAGTCTTCTGCCTAGGAGGGATGATATCACAATAGGCACTACCAGGCTGCTAACACACCCCACATTCAAAACTCAGGTATTCCAACAGATCTCAGCTGAAAGACCACTCTGCTTTTGAGAGCAGAACTGGCACTGGAGCTGTAGAGGGCTGACAAGGCACCAGCACATGGAAAACCATTTGCAACCCTTTGTTGGGTTGGCAATGGACAGAAAGCTGAGAGGGGCAAAGGGCTGAAAGCTCCCTCTGAGGCCACAGACACCCACACATGAGTTACCATCACTCTGAGCCTCCTCAGTTGTCATGTGCACCTGTAAACTCCCTGTGAACATGCAGGTGGGGGTTTCTGATGTCTTTGGTAGCTCTGATAGGGAACATGTGATTCTGCCTCCTGAATCTTCAAGCTTGCCTTAGCAAGCGCTGTTGGTCTGAGTAAAGGGGGTAAAGGGGCATAAATTCACTTCTTATGAGGCAAACAGTGACAGTTCATTGAAACACATGGCCCTGTACTTCCTCTGCAAGAGAAAGGCTGGAGCAGCTCAGCAAATTCAAAGGCAGGATGCAAGATAAAGGCAGCTTTGGGAAGGAGTTGAGGTTTTGGTTCATTCTAAAAATTGCTCCATTCTAAAAATAACAATCAAACCTCAGGAAGGGGTGAGGTGGTAGGTACCCTGTTTTTACAGACTGTTAGTGTTGGTGCACAGATGCTATGGAAGTATCCCTAGCTGAGGCCTGGACTTGGGCTTGAATCCCTTGGGAATGGCTTTGTAGTTTTGAGGAAGCACTAAAAATGTTACAGGTCTCTTCAATGACTGGACTTACCTGCCTTCACAAATCACCTCAATACTTTCACCCACATTTCTTGAATAAAAGAAACTATTAATATCCCTATCTTTTCCTTGGTTATGAGGAATTGTAACTAAAGGATAGATACAAATTCCTGCTGTCCTGGGTACCAGGAGAGAGAAAGCCTTGGTACATCCATCAGCATCAGCTGGGGACACCAGAGGGTGAATCTAGGAAAAAGCCACCAGCTGCTAATCCAGAGCACTAGGAGGAGGCAGGCTGTAGGTTCAAAGGATCCAGCAGATGTGTCTGGAAGGGAAGTGGAGAAAGAAGTGTCTCTTAGCTGTCACCACCATTGAACCAGAATGCAAAGGGCATTGGCAATTTTTTGTCTTGTTCTTTAGAGGACAGAGATTTATGAGAAGGTGTTCCCTAATTTAGTTCTGCTTTTCCCAAGATTTCTCTGTCTCCACGCAGGATGGGTCTCCTTCCAGCAAGGAGTACAACTTACAACAGTGAAGAAAACCCCTGATCTTCAAAGGGCTGCAGCATATTGCCATAATGCTGTCATAGCAAGGACATAGCCCCATCTATACAGGCAAGATCAAACAGCATCCTGCAGAGTCAAGATGCTATTGCATTACAACATGATTCTTCCCCATGACAGATTTGGCCAAAAGCCAGGCAATTAAATGGGTCTGCTAGAGTGAATGGACTTGGGGTCTTAGACAGCAGTTGGAGATTTATGCTGCTGCTGGTGCAGAAATCAAATCAAGACACTGCTCCCCAGCAGTACAGGCTCACCCAGCCATCTCCATCTGCAGACCAATGGTGGGAAATCTGTGCCTTGTGTCATTGCTGTAGCTAAACATCTTGTGCTTTTCTTTCAAAAAGTGTGTTCATTAAGTTCATCATTAAGAATCATTGATATCACTTAATACTAATCTTCAGAAAATGAGAAGGAAAATCCTTTGAGAATATCCCTAGGTGAGCCCATCAAGGGATCATGCTGTGCTTTCATTTTCCAATGTAACTGCCCATTCAATGATAGCTTGATAGGAAGTGGCATAGATCTTTTTAGTGGCACTTTGCTGCCAGGGTGTTTTAATGAAAGGCAATCAGCAGGACATAGCAACCTGAAGAACTGAGCAATCTACAAAATCCAGAGATTTTTGTGAAGAGATTTTATTTGTCCTTCTTCATACATCTATACCCTTGATTTTAGTCTTGAAGTCATGGATATACTTAATATTCCTTGCAATATGCAGGACAAATCCATCAGTACTGTGGATTAGAGAGCAGAGAATGAGAGAAATGAGCCTGTTAAGGCTTGGTGACTTGCAGGACTAGCAGAGGGACTGAGACCCTTAATGCATCTACGTTAAAGAGGCTCGTGTCTGCTGTAATCTGTTTTCATGCTTCAAGCATGTAGGATTGTGCATGATTGAATTTATGGTGCATACTCATCTGAGTCACAGAATATTATAAGCTCAAACCCATTGCAAAAAAAAACCAAAAAAAACCCCACACCAAAATTGCTAAGGCATTTGCACAAAAATAGATTAGCATGGCCTGAATTAATGTCAAGTGATAGGTTGTAAGATCTTAAGCTGCTGTAACATAATTCCCAGCAATCATATGCTTAATATGTTATCATGTCTGTGTTTATTCTAGTAAATGAAATTAATTA
Organism: Agelaius phoeniceus; assembly: GCF_051311805.1. Classification (NCBI taxonomy): domain Eukaryota; kingdom Metazoa; phylum Chordata; class Aves; order Passeriformes; family Icteridae; genus Agelaius; species Agelaius phoeniceus. The sequence goes on along the minus strand of NC_135265.1, from coordinate 142,336,260 downwards.
GAGTCTATCCACTGGTTCTGAAGGGTCATGTTAAGGTTTGTGTTCTCAAGACCAGACTAGAGCCTGAAGCTCATCCTCCCTGGCTTGGGACAGTCTGACCTGCTGTCAGATGAGCATATTAAAAGAAGAAAAACAAAACAAAACACAACAACAAAAATCTTTCTTGACCTCAGAAAGCTAAAACCCCTGCAGGTGACATTAAATGTTATGGGAGGACATGGGCCTCTCCAGAAGGTACTTTCACACAAGAGACTTTTTGAGTATCAAGCCCAGAGGACCCAGAGTTTCAGACAGATAGCTGATAGACAATGGCATGTTTTACCACTGGTCACAGAATATGAGGGTTTGCAAAATCACTGTTTAAATAATGATTTAATGGTGGACTTGGTAGTGCTGGGTTAACAGTTGGGCTTAGAGATCTTTTCCAACCTAAATGATTTTATTTATTTATTATGCTAAATTGTGTGTTTGCCTGCACAATCCATTGTGTAATAAAATCAGTAGTGTAAGCTATGTTTAACATCTAGAAAGAGGCACATGACAGGAGCACCAGAGTCACTTTAATAGCCAGATCACTGTGTGTCCTCCAGCCACAGTGAGGAAAATCCACTTAATGGAACACAGGAAGATGCAATGGGAGGATGTCTGTTTAGCTTCTCAATTCCTTTAAGAGTCATTCCACATCATAACACAACAGCTCTTAATTACTTCAGGAAGGTGCTGACTTTCTAGAAAGATCTTGGAAAAACCATTCAGTCTTTACACCACTCTGCTCCTGCCGGGGTGCTGTTCCCTGCCTGGGGGTCAGAGGCACAGTGGCTGCCTGCAGGCTGCAGTGGGGACAGTGGCTAGCAAGGGTCACAGCTCTCCCTGACAGATGCACATGGAAGTTCACCTCTTCTCATGGCATTGCTTCCACCCTGGTATCTACCCAGACAGTTTCCACTTCCCAGCAGCAGAAATACTTCCCCCCACAAAGGCCAGAGAGCTGATGTCACTTCAGAGCACAGCAAGCAGCAGCAGCAGCAGGAAAAGCTGAACTCTACATCAGGGCACATTAATACTCCCAGATAGATCTCTGTCAATTCACTGGTAGCTCTGATGTGTCACCTAGTCCTGTGGCTTTGGTCAGGGAAAGACCTCATCATCAAGGCTTCAGTCTGACAACAGGCATAAAGCTGTCTTTGAAATCTGCCCTCATAATCAGAAGAGAAAACATTTTCAGTGAAAGATCAGAAGAGCCAGGAATCAGCAGGGTCTGCAGACTGTCACTGCTCACATGTTTGCTTTGTTATCAGCACATACATTCAAAAGTAGGTTTGTCAAAGGGCTGTTGCCTGTGCAAATCAAATCATAGTGGAAAGCAAGAAAAGTGTTTGCCTGTGATGAGATCTCACCTGCTTTGTGTGCAAGCTGCTGGAGATCATTAGTACTCTCTGATACTTGTTATTTGTAAGCAGCCCTGCTCTTTTCAGGTTCATTTCCTGCTCCACAAAGCAACACTGCCAGACATTTTCACACATTCTGGATGCTTTGGGTAACATGGAGCAAAAATCTTCAGCTACTGAGTGCCTGACCATCTAATAACCCAAATAGCTCAGCTGTTGTATGCTGCAAGCCAGTCTTCAACCCAGACCACATGCCAAGAAAATCCATGAAGGACAGAGAGCTCCACACAATGGAACCCACACTCTTCCTAAAGCCCAAGTGTATACGCCAGGCAAGAAAGAATTTGGACTGGAAAAAAAAATCCAGATTCCTAGGGCAGGAATTGATTGCCAGTGTTGTCATAAAATTGCTGGGTCCCATCTTGAGATCCTTGGTAAACTGTATGCCACAGCCAAATTTCCACACAACCACGCTGCTCAGCAGCCAGCTTGGAGGTGCACAGCACCACACAAGTGTTAGTTTCACTCTTGATTTTTAGCTACTTTTTGATGAAAAATGTGTCATTAACTGAGAGCTGATGCTCTGATGTGGGATTTCCAGAAAAAGGAATAAGAGATACATATGTCCTCTGATTTCTGGTGAATTCTCATAGAACATGGACAAAAAGTGGGCCTCTAACTTGTGTGAGTGCAGCTGCAATCCTTGAGGTCTCCTGGGGCAGTGTACTCAGATGCCTGCAGGATGTGACCCATCTCTCATGGTGCTGGTGATGGTAGGGAGGGCCTATCAATTTAGTCATATTCACCTTCCTAACTCTCATCTGCAATATGTGTTTGTGGGAAGTAACCAAGAGACCATGTAATTATTTAGGTTAAGTGGCAACTTTGATTGAACTGTTTGGTAAGCACCAGCAAAAGATAAAAGAGCATCAGAGCATCCTAAAAATGAATAAAAGGGGTGTCCTACCCCATTGCCTAAATCTCACACACTCTAGGAGAGCCTCACTCACTCTTTTTTTATTTCAGCTAATGAAAATTTCATTCCAAAGGAAATTTAAAGCCAATGAAAATTTGTATTTAATGTCAGTTATTTTTAAATTTTATTATTGTTATTGTTGTTGTCATTATAAAAAATAAGCCCGTTAGAGGTCCCTGTGTCTTTGTTCCCATGTGGTGGCTGGGAATTGCACTGCCTCTGTTGGCATCACTGCTGGGAGGACAACTGCAGCCACCAGGCTGTGAGAGAGCAGGGCAATGCTGCCAGCAGGCTGTGGCTGGCTGCACCACTCCAGTGCTCTGCCCAGGGAGAAGGGAGATTCAGAAAGGCAACTACCTCCAACCAGTCGTGGAGGCTTCTAAAAACCACTATGCTGGCATGTGTTAAACTCATTCCAGTTTCTCCATCTGAAGGTGTCTGGGAATGCAGAGGAGTGCTTCCCCATCCTGTGAGCAGCCCACTGGAGATGAGAGCCCAGCCATTCTCCAGACTGGTCAAAGTCAGCCCTGCCAGGAGCCTGGCAGCAGTGAAATTGTGTGGATGAACATGTGCCAAGCTAGAGCTGCCTGGCTCTGGTCAGTCTAATTCACCAGCAGAGTCATTGTGCATAGATCTGCCTTTATCTGCATGTGCTCTTTGTTCCATGTGGTGTTATCTGTGCATCCTACAGAATACAATGTTTCTACTTTAACATTGAGACATTCTAAACTGGACTCTCACTACTGTCACGTTAGACTATAGGCATGTGATTAAGTAATTTCTCTTAAATTAGACTTCACAAAAGAAACCTCTAACTGACCTGCTTTTCCTTCTGCTCCATGCTGGTTGCACATTAAAACCCATTACTTCAAACCATCCTGACAGGCATTTTTGCTAACAGTCACAGTCCATTCTAGCCAAGAGTTCTGGACACATCCAAATGTGCATGACTTGTTTCTAGTCTGAACCTGCCTGCTATTAACTTCTAACTTGCTTCAAGTCATGGTTTTCACTGTTATATTAAAAAGAAATTGTTGGAAAGTTTCAATTTTGCAAGAGCTATTTAATTTTAAAGACTAATGGTTTTTGCTGGACCCTGTAAATCTTTGCATATAAATAACCCTGGATTTAAATTCCCAGAACACTGAAAGCCTCTAAAATGGCTCTATATATGGTGAAAACAACCACAGAATGTTTGGTCTGTCTATACCCAGTCTTCATAAGCCTTAAAGTGCCCATGATATTTATATTAAAATCTGCAAGTGGATTCTCAGTTACCATAAAATCATAATTTAGGGCATGATTCTGCTTTCACTTACACCCATATGGGAAGTGGGTTTCTGTAACTCTCCCACTTCCAGCAGAATTTGCTACATGTGAAAAGAGGTGTGGAACACACCTGACATGTCAGTCTGGTTGTCAATAGCTCCATGGAGTTTAGAGGTGGAAGGAACTGCTAGATCACTTTGTCTGAGCTGCCTGTTATGGAATTCCATTCAGTTATTCTTGTACTGGGCCCAATAAATTTCACTGAACCAAAATGTAGCTTCCAAAAAAGCATCCAGAGGATTTTAAAACACAGGAATCCACCACTCCCCTTGATCGTTCAGATAACTGTTTAAAGAAAGATTGCTGTAAAATGTGCCTTCTGTCTAGCATGAATACATCTACCTTCCAGTTTTAGCTTTTCACTGTTACATGACAAAGATCCTTATTTTCTCTAATTTTCTTACTTGAAGACAACTATGCATTGCAAAGAGTCTGCTTCTTGCTTTTCTTTTTGATAAGCCCTACACAATAGCTGATCTGCAGTAAAAGGGTGTGTGTAAATCCTTACCTTAGAGACAATGCAAGATAAGAGCCTTCAAGCCCAGTGGGCTCAGCCACCCCGGCAGCCACTGCTGGGGGACCACACCTGTCCCTGTGTTCCTGGCAGCTCCTGAAGAGGCTGCTTAGGGCAGTCCTGCTGTCTGCTAGCACTGCCTGCTCGTTCCCGCTGGAGAGCAGCCCCGCTCCCTCCATGGCCAGCTCACCCAGGCACGTAGGAAATGGCCATCGCACTCTGCAGCTGCCTCCAGCACAGGTCACTGGAGGGGTGAGAGATGCACTGCAAACTCTGCCGGCCCAAGCATGTGTGTGTGCTGGGGGTGAACATTCACATATTTAAAGGAAAGAAGAGAGAGGAAAAATGCACATGGAGCCATTCCCTCAGGGTAAAAGTGAGTACTCAATAGTTCCTGAAGAGTGGCTTACATGCCATCAATTCATCCACTAATTTACTCTGCAGTAACCAATTTATTCAACCATGGTCTGTGTTAATCTCCCCCAAAACATATTTTGTCTGACCTCTCTCAAACAAACCCATTGCCTCATTAGAAGATTAAGTCAGATTAGTCCATTATTATTACTCTTTATGGCTGGTGACAATCTATGCCTGTGGACAGTGACAGCCAAGAACTCCCTTCTCCTCACTGCTTGTGACTGTAAATCACAATTAGGAGCCAGGATTGTTTGATAATGGTAACCATGTAGACATAACATAACATATATACATAGATGTGATATATTTCTAATGAAACACATCTACATCTGGTTTCTATAGCACTGTGTGGATTGGCATTAATCATATCCTCCTACTTTTAATTCCTTCCTGGTAGGCAAAGCTAACTTCCCGACCTACGTTATCCCCTTGCCCTGACAGTGTGATCACGCAACATGAGCTATGGCTGAGAAGGAAACAGCTATAGACATGACAAACTCACCATTCCCATTATGTCATTTTCTAAAGCAAAGTTTTGGTGTGATTTAAGTGCTGCCTATTGCTGCACCAAGATTTCTGCCTCATCTACTGTCTCTTGATCCCCATTCAAAGCTAAGGAGCATGGGATTAAGCCAGTGGGATATTGTGTACTTCCGGAGTAATGTGCATTCTAACTATTAAAAGGTGAAATACAGAAAAAAAACCCCAACAAAACCCACAAAAACAAAACAAAAACAAAACAAAAAACCCCAAAAAACCTCAAAAAACCCAACCAACCAACCAACCAACCAACCAACAAAGCTATTTCATTTATAACAAATGCTCACTTGAAAAAATCAATCTGCAACATTTAGTTATTAACCAAATCAAACAAACCCATCCTCCCCCTGAAACCTCCTTTCAGAAATTATCCTAGACATGAAATCCCCTGTTCAGGACATCCATCTCCCTGAATCATGACAAGGCCACCAAGTGCCCAAGGAACACAAACAAGGCTGGCAGCATGAGTTCCCCAAGGCACAGTGTTGAGAGTAGCCATGGGTGGATGGACTAGGGACCCCTGTGCTAATCCTCTCTTACCTCTGACAGTGCCAGAGAAAGTCTGATGCCAGGAAATCACACCTTAGGACTCACACAGACATCAAGACTTGGTTATGTGTACAACAGCAGCAGAGCTTGCTGAGGTGACAAAATGACAAACATTCATCATTCATTGGGACCTGGAGTGATAGGACAGGGAGCAATGGGTACAAATTAAAAGAGGGAAAATTTAGGTTACATATTAGGAAGAAATTTTTCACTGTGAGGGTGGTGAGGCACTGGAACAGGTTGCCCATGGAGATTGTGGATGCTACAACCCTGTCAGTGTTCAGAGCCAGGCTGGATGGGGCTCTGAGCAACCTGGTCTAGTAGTAGGTGTCCCTGGTCATGGCAGGGCAGGCTGGGACTAGATGATCTTTAAGGTCCATTCCAGCCCTGAACATTCTGTGATTCTGTGACAGTGTTATAAGCCTGGCTTACACCAGATACTTGGCTATTAGGGTGGCTCCTGTGGAGAGGGGGATCAAGCAGCCCTCTTGACACCTTTCTGCCCTCTGTCCTTGTTTGCAGCAGACAGTGCCATATGTCCCTTGCCTGATGACAGAGGTGTGCAGGGCTCTGTATCTAAAGCGTTTGTGACACAGATTTGGAGGTGGTGGCACTGTGGGAATGGAGCTGCCATGGGGGGAAGGTCTGAGAGGAAGAAATACCTGAAAGCCCCGATAGAGTCTATGCTTGTTAAGTCATGGTGTACTTTCAAGGACACTCTAAACCATCAAAAGCCAGATTGTTGCCAAAGCAGTTGTTTTGTCGTCATCCAGCCCAAATTATTTCTTACTTTATTGCTGCTCCCTCTCCCCAAACAACTAACTTCTAACCTAGGACAGTTCTCCTGACATAAGAAAAGGGACAGTGAGGAGGAGGGTGAAACAGTTGCTTTCCCTGGCAATGCCAAGTTAAAACTGCCCACAAAGTTCTGCCTTAAACTAGCATCAGATTTGTTATTTGAGACAGATTGATGGTTCAAGAAGCTCGGCTTCAATGCACATCCTAAAGCCACTCCCCCGTGGCAGTGACTGAACACCTGTAAATGTAACCACTTCCCCGTAGTAGGTACTCAAAGTAGGTACAAGCAGGTACTAGGTAACCACCGGCTTTAAACCATTTATAGTACACGAGAAGCCCCCAGAGCGCTCTGGAGTTTTCCCACACCAGAAGGTAACGAGGGGCGATAACTCGGCGAAGAGTCATCTCCGGATTTCCCAACGGTGTCTGGATACGGCTCCCTTTGTGGGCTCGACGCCCCAAAGCGGCGACCTCTGCGGTCCCTGAGCAAACAGCGCGGGGGAAGGGGAAGCCGCTCGCCGCCGCCTCCCCCGCGGGTCCCCGCCGGGGCACGGCCAGCGCGGCTCCGCGGGCTCCGCCGCCCCAACAGCGCCACCCAGCGCCGCGCTCGGGGCACTCGCCGGGAAGCGCGGCTGGAAAGCGGGAAAGCCGCCCTGGAAGCAGAGCGGAGCCGCAGGGAGCGAGTGAAAGCGGCCGGCAAGCGGCAATGGGGTGTGCTGTGAGCTGCTGGTGCCCAGGGATAACCGGGGACCGTCGACAGAATTGGCACTTCTGATTTAGAACAAAACAAGACCAAAAAAATCACCCCCAGACCAAAAGTAAACCAATCCAAAACACCAAAACAAAGCCCACAGCACAATTTTCCAGTTTTTAAATGGCCTAACATGTTTCCCGGCTTGTTTTAATACAAGAGGCATGGGTATGAATATCAGTGGGAGCTTCCTTGGGTATTTACTACAACAAATCTTCCCGAGAGTGAACGGGTAAAGCAGGATTCAAAGCTGCGAAGTTCATCCATTCATAGACGCAATTCCTTTATTAATAAAAACCAGCAGCAGCAAAAAACTGTCCCAGCCGAATAGTGGCTGTGGGAGGGACAAATCCCACACCCCAAGCCCAAGGATGCAGGGAGTGGGGAAGGTGGGGGGTTCCCCCAACTGCGGGGCATGAAGAGGAAACCAGTTGGTGGCAACATATGTGTATTGTATTTCTTTGAAAAAATTTGCAACTTGGCTAATTAAATTCCTGGCGCTGAACTGGTCCTTGGCTGAGATCATGGCAATTGGGAGGGTTGGGTTTTTTTTTTTTCCTCCTTACAGGAGTTCCCTCCTTCTTCCCATCCTCCGCCTATTAAAACAAGTCAAGTCTCCCTTGTTAAAAGACCCCATAACGTGGAAGAGGCAGAAAAGCAGCAGCAGCAGCAGGAAAGAAAAAGACGTCTGGAAAATATTACCCGTTTGCTGCTGCTGCTGCTGAGAAACCTCATTGAAACAGTTACTCGGGCAGCAGCAAGGTATCACCAAAGAGACTTTATCTGATGCTGATCTCTCAAACTTTCAGACACTGCCTTGCAACTTCTCCAGGCTCCTGGCTAGCCGGGTTTGAAATAAGATCTTCAGCTTCGACCACGAGAAACTAACTCCTAATTTATTATTTCTAACTTTTTAATTATTATTATTATTATTATAACTATTATTTGGGGAAAAATCCCACAACTTTGAGCTAGAAACTGAAGCAGAGAAAGACAAATACATGATAATTGTGAAAACACGTGGGAGAAAATGAGTAGGACTGAATAGCCTTACACGATTTTTTTTATTATTTTCATTTTTAATTATTTTTTTATTTCTGAGCGTCTTATTAAGTCCCTGAAAAGTGCGATTTGTTCTTTTACCTCAAACTTGGAAACTATTCAGCGGGAGCAACGGTACGTGAGACCACACAGTTGGCTGGAGCCCCTCTATGACCAAAGGACAGAAGGACAAACAAGGTAGGTGATTTATGATTATGCTTCTGTCAGCTCAAGAGCAGAAGACCCCCTCCTCCCATCCCCACTATTCCAGGGAGGAAAGCTGGAACAAATCCCCAAAAATACGAGTGGGGCTGGGGGAGGATCTTACCGGCTCCTACGCTACACCTATTTCAGCAATGAATAGAACCGCCGTGAGGATGAATGAGGTTTTCAGCTTCAACCCCTCCTCCGTGTAATCCGTTTAAGACATTGCTGAGCTTCAAGATCTGGGGGAAAAAAAACCCGAACTCAAAAAGCCAAAAAAATCCAACCGCCCCATAAACCCTCTGAAATTAGAATAAAATCGAGCACAGGCTGGGCAGCCTCTCCGCTGATCGCAGCGGGGAAGGCGAGACCTGCTCAGAGCCCGATCCCGATTCCCTCCGGCCGCCCCTCGCCTTTGCATCCAGGGCCGGGCGGGGACGCGCCAGGAGCGGAGGGAGGGCTGGCACTGAGGGGAGGCAGGCGAGGCGGCGGACGTGGGGCTGACGTCCCGCCTCGGACAGCGCTGCCGAGCCGCCCGGGCGCCGCGCAGCGCGGGGAGGGAGGGGATGGAAGGAGGGAGGGCGGCTTCCCGCGGGAGGGCCGGGAGCCGAGGGCTGCGGGGCGGGGGCTGCCCGGAGCTCCCCGCGCCGGGCCCGCCCCGGCCGAGGGAGGGCCGCCCCGGGGCCGCGGCAGCAGCGGGGGGCGATGGCAGCGCCAGCGCGGCCGGGCCCGGTCGCTCCCGCGGGCGGGGCCCGTGACGCGGCCGCGCGGGGATCCCCGGCCCCGCCCGGTGACGCCGCCGCTCCGCCCCGTTGGATCAGGGCCGCGGCGCCGGGCCGGGGTTCCCCCGCTCCGTGTGCAGCCCGCGGCCAGCGCGGGGCCCGGCGCCTCCTGCCCGGCTGCAGAGCCCTCTGTCCCCAGCGGCCCCGCCCGGCTCCTCTGGGAGCCGCGGTGCGTGTCTGTCGGACACAGAGAGAGCCAGCTGGTCACAGCCTCGCCACACAGCATCCATAGCGATGCTGGCAGAAGGGGGCATTGGCCCTTGAGGGAGAATTTACCCCATTTCCTTGCCCCGAGAGGATCCCCTTGTAGTACAACACTCCTGATGGGCGTTGTCTTAGTCTAGAGAAGACGGAGAGGGGATCTCATTAATGTTGCATATAAATATCTCAAGGGCAGGTGCCCAGAGGATCGGTGCCAGACTCTTTTCGGTGTGCCCAGTGACAGGACAAGGAGCAATGGCCTTAAACTAAAACACAAAAGTTTCACCTGAACAGGAGGAATAACTTCTTCACATTGAGGATGTCAGGGCACCAAACAGGCTGCCCAGGGAGTGGTGGAGTGTCCCTCTCTGGAGACATTCCAAGCCCACCTGGCCACGTTCTTCTGTCACCTGCTCTAGGTGACCATACCTGGGCAGGGGGGTTGGACTCCACGATCTTCACAAGTCCCTTCTAACCCGAAGGGTTCTGTGATTCTGCAGGGCTGCAGTGACCCCACATCTCTTAGGGCACAGCTGCTTCTCCATGTTTCACTCTGTTTCATAGTCTTCTGCCTTTGGGATCATTTTTCCATTGGCACCCATGCACTTTTTTGAAAGCACACATTGTGTATAACATGGGTGCCTTGAGGATTCTTCTGAGGACTAGATAAGGGTAATAAATCTTTTTTACCCTGCATCCAAGCATAGAAAAACTCGCGTCAAGGTTTTCCCAATAGGAAGAGCTGCTCTACGGAATTCAGTGGAGTTTTTCAGGCAAGTTCACTAGGAAAAACTCAAGTCTTCATATTTGTGACATGAAAGCACATTTGCTCCATTTTGCTATTCAAGATTAGTGTATAGAGCAGCAAAGTATTCTAACCAGCAACCAGAAAACATTTCTAAACTAGATTTTTGTTTAACCAAAATCCAAAATATCTGAGTAGAAATATAATTTACTTCTGGTTTCGTTTCTTGTAGCATGTGTCTGGGGATTCTTTTGGTTGGTTTTCTTTCTATTTTTTTTTTTGTTCATTTAACAACTAGCGTTTTATTGTGTACATGAGGGTCAAATCCAACCTGCAGCCATAGAATTCTTTCCACATTGGTTACTCAAACCCGTAGGAGATTAAATTTGAGCAGTTCCCTGGGAAACATACACTGAACAAATAGGAGATTCTTGATTTGCTGATCAAAGCTTGTGCATATAGATAGAGCTTGCCATCATCAGTAATCCTGTTCTTTACTTTTAATTTAACCTCAGAGTTAATTTTAGTCTTATGTGAGCCTTTCCAGAAGATCAATAGCATAACAAAATCTGGAAGTTATAAATAACCAAAAGTTCCAGGTACGGTAATTGTGTTGTAATAAAGGTGTACAGATGGAGCATAACTTTTCACTTTCCTCTCTGCAAGTTGTAGAATAGAAGAGGGGGTCTGGACAGCTATCTTATGCATGTGATTAATATCTACCTAGAAAAATTTGTACTCCAATGATATATGATTTAATTTGCCACCAAAATAAGCCTAATAATGAATCTAAATATTGTCTGAGGAACTGTAAGCCTCAAACACCATGTACTCCCAGAGAGTGTATACAGGCCCAGACGCAGTGTGCTCAGGCACTCACACGTGCACTCTGACACACTCATGTCATTGAAGCAGCAGCTCTGTGGCAGCCAGGGCTGTCACTCTCATTAGTAAGGAAGTGGGTATTAAGGATTATAAAGATTTCATTTTTCCTTTGTTTTTGTGCAAAACAGCCCTTGGTGTCTGTATGCACTTAAAGCTGTGTGTGCTGGCTTTTATGGTGCCCGCCTCACTGATCTCAGGCCTCCTGCTGAGTTAGAGTTGCTTGTTTGTTACAGACAGATCCCCACGGACTACACCTTCAGGTGAATACAGGCAAGGAAAATAGCAAGGGGTGTGTTGGTTTTTGTTGGAGTTTTTTGACTAAAACCAGTTATATGGAACTAGAGAACAGGTGGATCTCATATAGCACTAAAAAGAGTAACCTAAACCTTATGAAGAGTTTTACAGACCTCCAAAAATTTCTTGCATGATCATGATCCCCATTTTACAGGTGAGGAAGCTGTGAGGTGAATTCACTTATCTAAGGTCACCCAACAGGTGAATGACAACACTAGGAGGCAAATTGAAATTGTCAAGGCCCTGATCCACTCTTAAATTCCCTAATGTAAGAAATGCAATGGTAATGCATTGACAAATTGAACAACCTTCATAAGGGAGGTTTATCTCTACAATAAATTTGTCAAAAATATACTTGCATTTTTACCTCGAGTGTCCCACAAATAGCATCTGTTCAGAGAAAGATTTTTTTATGCCTTGTTATCTTGCAGTTACTACAGAATTGCAAGATAAAGTATCCACTGATTTCCCTCTTCAGCATAATATCTAAGTGCACACTTATCTTTAATGACACACTTACATGCTTTGCTGAATTCAAAGCCTCAGCACTAGGGTTGAATAGATATTTAAGAATGCAGCTTCCATACCGGCATGTAAAAATGAGATGTTTTCAAAGGTTTTCTGTGCTCAGCACTTCTGGTTTCCACAAAGGTTCCAGACAAATCTGATCTGCAGATCTCATATGTGAGGTTGATTTGTATTATCAATTTGTTTTCAATGAGGAGGTGCTATCGAAGCTGCTGCTACAAGTGTCCCCCTTCAACGAAATTGTTTGAGTTTCTATTGCATATATAACTGGACACCCAAATTGGATTCCTCCTGAATGAAACTAATTGCAAGGTGTACCTCTGGAGGACACTTTTCAGGTTTTTAGTCCATTGGGTCTGAGTATACTTAGTTCAGAGTAAAGCACAAAAATGTATGGAGGGTGGAGTTAGGTCCTCAGCACCAGGTGTTCCTCTTTGCAGATCTGTTGGTGTGGTATTGCACTATTTGCTGATGTGACCACAGCCCTCGATGTGTAGACAGAGGCACAACTCTTTGTAACTTTTAAAAGTGAAGGGGACTGTGGTGGGTTGACCCTGGCCTGCTGCATGGTGCCCTCCCAACTGCTCTATCACTGTCCTCCTCAGCAGGATGTAGATGCAGAAAATAAGAGGGCAAAACACCTGGTATGTTGAGATAAAGGCAGCTTATAAAGCAAAGGCTGTGCATGACGCAAGAAAAACAAAAGATTTATCTTTTACTTCTCATCAGCAGATGATGTTCAGCCACTTCCCAGGAAGTAGGGCTTCAGAACTGAAAAACAAATGTCATAACAAATGCTTCCCCCTCCTCCTTTAAGCTTTTTAATCTAAGCAGATGTTACATGGTGTGGAATATCCCTTTAGTCAGTTTGGATCAGCTGTCCTGGTTATGTTCCCTCCCAGGACCTTGCCCACTCATAGTATATTGGTGTGGGAGAAAAAGTTGGAGACATCCTGGATGCTGGGAGCACTGCTCAGCACTAGTCAAAACCCTGCTGCATTAGCAACACCTTCCCAGCCACCAATACAAAGCAGAGCACTTGGATGGCTATGGGAAAAAATAATTCCACCTCAGCCAGGCCCAGTACAGGGACAGAATGAGCACATTTGTGATCAAACCTTTATTACTGCCTCCTGGATAGATATTGGCTTTTGCAACTTATGGTGAGGGTTTTTCTAAATGTCTTCAGATGTTTGGAATTACTAAATGCTAATTCTGTCAAACAACCTTCCAAACCATTCAATTGTGTTAGGTGCAAACTTTCCGTGTCTCCCTCTCTTGCTTTTTAATCTTCTGAGGAAAAGCTACCCAGAATTACTATGTGCCAATGTTTGAGTGTTGCATGAGAGGGGATTTCTGAGAGAGATGATGTAGTGAGATGCCTCATCCCATGTGTTATAAGCAAACCATGACTTCAGTTTGACCTCCATCTGTTTGACCCCCGTCACTGGTTCCATGTCCTGTATCAATAGATGCCAGGCACCACCTGATTGCTTCCTTTGTCCTCATAGCAGCCACACAACAGAGGGTGCAGAATTGAACAGGCTGCAGATAATATTGGTATCTTCTGGCACCAGTACCACGTTGGTTTTCTGGATATCTATTTGCCCCTATTCAGTATTAGTAACAAATAAGCTTTTTCTGTCTCTGCCTCCTGACTTCATAAAGGGATGAACTATCTTCAGGCCCTGTTACTCTCAGAGATGCATGAAAGCTGATTAATAGCCATGTGGATGAACTCTGCCACAGGATTTTGGAGGAAGAAAAATTGGTACTTTAGCATGGAGGTCACCAGTGTTCTTTGCTGAGTAAAAGCCCAGTTCAAAACAAAACATAAGAACCTGCTGACTTTCAGTCAAGTGTCTAGATCTTAGATCTTAAAAGTTAGATCTAGGTACCATAACTACAGTAAATGCTAGTCTAAATATTTTCAGAATAGAGAAAACTGAAGCATATTTTGCCATGTTGTTCTAATTTGAGATCTAAGGCATTATTCAGTCTGAGAAAGGAGTGTGATCTCTAGTGCTGCAGTTAATACCCCAATCATTAGATGTACTGTGTATCAGTCATTCATTAACCTGATGTTTTTCATGAAAGCATTGGTAGAATACTACAACTTTTAGTTATGCCAGTTGTTCATAATAATGTAAATTCACCTTCATCACAAAGGAGAAATATTCTTTTTGTATATATAGCTGGCTTTATCAGGATGCCAAGAGACACAATACCAAACAGTTCACCAGGTGGACTCTGATGTCAAGTACATGCAAGGGTTCATTTCTTGGTCATGCTTTTCCATAGCAGCCTCCAAAGAAAGGCACTCCTTGCCTGCTACTGTACAGTCACTACAAGGCACATTTATACTTGGCACTGCTTTGTGAATCAAAATGTGTGACTGAATCAGCAGCAGCCTGCACAGCATCAGGATTTAGCATATGGCTTTCACATTTCAGTTCTACAGGATGGGCTGGTGAGCACTGCTCAGTTCATCCCTGAAAGGAAAGAGCTGAAATATCACAACAACAAATTGCTCAGCAGTAGACTTTGGAGGCTCTTTACATACACTCACCTTGTGCATGCAAACCTTGGGTCTGCTTGCTGGGGGCTGTGTAAAACTCATACTGGGTTCAGCTCCACGGGGTTAGGTGAAGGTGCCTGTAAGGGATTTAGGTGCCCAAATTGCAGGATAGAATTATTATATTTCACTGCGTCAGGCCAGGCTAGATACTCATAACAGCACTGTCTGATCTGAAAGTCCCTGAAGCAGCTGCTGCCTAGCCTCAGTATCAGTATTTGATTCAGCAGTTCATTTTTGGTCCCAGACTTGTACAAGCATCATTTCCTTTTTAACTTCTTGGCTTAATTCTTGGAGATGGGTGGAGAGTTTTTGGCTTCTTTGCCATTGTTTGGGCATGTTAAATTTGATAAAGATCATTTCTGCTGGGCAAGCTATCAATACCTCATGTTAAATCTTGAGACTATTGAGCAACTTTTCCAGTTCCCCTGAGATTCAGTCAATTAAAAGACTATACATAAAACCCTCAATTGCACATACAAAGGGAAAAATTTCTTTGATGAAAGCCAGGAATTTAGATCAAAACACTTTTTATTTTCCTAAGGTTGACAGAGAAAAGGAAAAAGAAATGTTGTTTTATTAACACCAGAAATTAATTTATTGGTCTTAAAAGACTGGATTTTTGCAGAGAGAGAGGATCTGTGCTGTAATGATAAAGTCAGAGAATTTGTTTTTGTTTCTTTTCCTTTTGTGCAGAGGCATTTCATAGGTAGAGCAAAACAATAGCAAATTAATGTAAAAGATACCTGCTACAGTATATGGTCATTCAAATGTAGCCACTCCAGATCTTAATGTAAATCCTGTTTATTTTAGCCATATAATTCTTCATGTAAGCAGACTTTAGGACCCCAAATGGGAAAGCAGAGTATAAGTGCACCATTAATGAGACATTTACCTTGATGTTTGTAACATTTTGCATGCTTGAGGGATTAGTAAACAGACAGACTATTTTACTTCGAGGTAATCTAGAGGGGATCCATTACTTAATCTGTTTTCTAAAGCAAGTCTATTTTGGGCACTGAGTTTCAATTCACCTATAGTGGTGGTAAGCATAAGCTGTCTTTTATTAGGCATCTTTATGACCCCTGCTGTGAAAGATTTTCAGACAGGCCAGAACAGGGAGGGTCCCTTTTGCTGGTGGATGATTACAACACCTGTCAGAGCCCAGCCTTAAGTATTCAAGGAAGTCCTAGAGCTAGGGTCTGATTTCTTTAACAGTGCCTCCAAATATACATTTAAGAGGCTTCCTCCTGTCTTGAAATTTAAGACCCTAAATAGCCAATGGAAAAAGACAAAGTCTTTGTAACCTCAAACTTCATGCTTGCCTAGTTTATTTTTATGTTTTAAGTGATTCTGTGTTGACTTTTTTGTTCCGAGCCTGTAGCTTTTCAGACATATACATAGCTGATGACAGCTATGCTGCTGTGTCTTGGAAGTCATTTTTCAAGGAAGAGTTAAAAACATATATGATGTAAGGAAGTCCTGTTCCAACTTCAACTTTTGCCAACAGATGGTGAAACAAACATGAGCAGCAGATGAGTGAGATGATAACAGCAGGGAAAATATGAATAATAGCAAGAAAACACAAATATTAAATCTATTACTCTGAGAGGACCTAATTTAGCAAAATATTCAAGCATGAGCTTTATTGACTTGCAACACACTTGCTGGATTAGCCTTAAACAGACATCACCTGTTTTATGTCCTTCACATAAAATGCATCTATTGACAGAAAATATTGTCATTAACTTCTTACAATTCTGAGAAAGCTGTTGCATAAAATGGGTGATGTGATTGTCAGAAAAGGTATTTAGGTTGCAATAGAGTCCACCTGCCTGCCTGCCCATACTGTTTATTTGTTTCAAGAATGCCAGAGCACCCTCCATGCCAGCCACTTGCTCCATAGCTCAGAGTTTAGCTTAGAAGATTTTACAGCCAGGTAAGCTAAATATGTAGAAGTGATCAGAATCAGTTATGTCCTAGAGAATTTCTGAGTCCAGGGTGGAGTGTTGGCTCTGTTAAATTTATGCATATTTTTGCCACAGACTTAATCTCAGTTAAGCTTTAGCCCCGATACACTCGTGCTTACATGTGCATGTATCTATGTACACAACTATATGAATAATGCATTTTTGCAATGGTATTGAGAAGGCCTTTTAAAGCAGATGTCTGATTATATAAATATAAATTATATATATAGTCAGACATCTGTTTAAAAAAATTATAAATACATTCAGGCATCTGTTTTAAGAATGTCTTTCCAATATTTTTGCAAACATAACTAAGAGACAGAAACAATTCAGGGTGGGATACAGTCGTGACATGGATGGGGGATGAGGAGGGGCTGCCCAGACATTCAGCTGTTCCTGTCCCCTGTGACCATACAAAGTGAGTGGTGGCCCAAAAGCCCCTTCTCCAACCTCCTCAGGATAATATGACAGAGTGTCTTATCCAACCAGTCCAGGCTGCCAAAATAAGATCCTGACACAAATAGCACCTTCTGTGAGGGCACTGTGAACAGCAGAAATCATCTCTGCTCCATTAAGTCTGTTTGGATTGTACTTTACATGGGGGAAGTCCTGCAAAGAGCTGTTCAGTTGAGCAAGGGGATGCAGTGAGTCTGTGAGCCAGAAGCTCAGGGTGTATCTGTTGATGCTGAGATCTGTGTTGCAGCCATGTGACCCCTTATGATGTCTTATACCAGCAAGTGGTGGCTCTGCTAATGGGTTTCCCTACTTCTTTGCAGATGTATTGTGAGAGGTTTATATGTATCCTGAGAATACTTGGAACCACACTCTTCGGGGTGTCCCTCCTGCTGGGAATCACCGCTGCTTACATTGTGGGCTACCAGTTCATCCAAACAGACAACTACTACTTCTCCTTTGGACTCTATGGTGCTATCCTGGCATCACATCTCATCATCCAAAGCCTGTTTGCCTACTTAGAGCACAGGAAAATGAAACGGTCGCTAGAGACTCCAATCAAACTGAACAAAACAGTTGCCCTCTGTATTGCTGCCTATCAAGAAGATCCTGACTACTTAAGAAAATGTTTACTCTCTGTAAAAAGATTGACCTACCCTGGAATTAAAGTTGTTATGGTCATTGATGGGAACTCAGAAGACGACGTTTACATGATGGACATTTTCACTGAAATCATGGGTAGGGACAGTTGTGCCACTTATATCTGGAGTAATAACTTCCATGACAAAGGTCCTGGTGAGACAGAGGAGTCTCACAGAGAGAGCATGCAACACGTATCTCAGCTGGTCCTGTCCAACAAAAGTGTTTGCATCATGCAGAAATGGGGTGGAAAAAGAGAAGTAATGTACACAGCATTCAAAGCACTGGGGAGAAGTGTGGATTATGTACAGGTAGGTATTAGAGCACCAGGTCAGTGCCAATTCAAACACACTTTGAAAGAAAGCAGCTTTTGTATATTTTGTGCAGCATGTTAGAGGCCATCCTAGTCCCTGATGAACACAGTGCTCCTTTCAGTCTGTTTGGAAACAGCTTGACCGTTAAAAGGGTATTTTGCTACCTTTTAAAATGGCCAGTCTATCTGTGACAGTTTTAAATTTGTGCACCAGCTATGGGAGAAGTCTGAAATCCTTCCCCTGCCTTCAGTACTGCCCCCTCATTCAAATGGTTTTGCTTCAGACAAAGCCAATGACCTCCTGGAAGCCCCATCTCCTGTGGGGGAAGGTCTCGGGTAAGGCTTTATTTTGTGAGTTTGTTAGTGGCCCCATATATGAGTAGACAGACAGGTATTTGGTCTCACTAGGGAATATCTTGGAGAAGTGGTGAAGTCTGTAAAAAAGATGGGGATATATTTTAAAGGCTTTGAAGGCCATGTGGAGTATTCAATAAAAGGGTCAATGTGTAGATTTGAAAGAAAATTTCTTCAGCTAAAGCCTGAAGGAGCTTTTGCTTCATCACTTACAGCTGCATTACCTCACTCACTGCAACTTGGCCTTTAAGGCCCTTATGACACACTACTCACTTAAAAATGAATTAGGCTGGGTCCTCTCTCCCTGTTTCCAAAGCAGCAGAGGCACATTTCTTTCCAGCTGCCTTGGATCCCCTGAAACATTGTCTATGTTTTTGCCTTACTTGCATGGATTCCTCGCTCCTGCAAACAGCCCTGCTGACTGTGGGAAGGGGAAAGGGTCATGTGTGGAGGAAGGCGGGTGGGATCAGATACTCTGGCTGGACACTGAGGACCCTTTCTTAGAAATCTAGGCCAAGAAGGCTCATTTCACTAATCCCACTGAATAGGAGATGATTTTCCTAAAGAACCACCCTCAGTTCTTCCAAGCTTCTCCCACAGTCAGAGCATCCAGCAGTCTCCTGCAGTGGAGCAGCAGCTCCCCGCAAGGTGCTCTCTGCTGGCTCAGGGCAGCTGCATGGCTGAGCCACTTGTGTTTCTGGGGCCTGTGCCCAGCCTTGTGTGGGTGTGTGTGCATGCTCTGCACAGCACAGCATCCACGTGCAGTGTCCCAGGGACCTGGAGAGGCTGCCAGGAGCTGGGCTGAGAGCAGCGAGTCTTCAGTGCACAGGAGGGGCAGAAACTGAAGAGTGCCAGGAACTGCTCTGTTATTGGAGCTAGGAGAGTAAAGCCAAGATTTAAAACCCATCCTCCACCACTTCCCAAACTGAAACTGATTTATTCTTTCAAAACAATGGGCTTAAGCTCTCCATTGTCTGTGCTTTGGTTTTGTGCTGTGAGGAACTATGATGGGATAAAAATGCTGATTTTCTTTATTAGCATGGGTTTATAAACACACAGACATACTGGATTGCAGAGAAAGAAGGCAGAGAGAAAGCATATTCATTGCAAGTTTCCTCCCTCAGTTCAGCTCTTGTATTTTTCAGGGAACCTGGAAAAAGTATTTCTATTTCAATAGTCATAGCATAAATTCAGAAAATAGAAGAGATATTTCAGTTAACACTCCAGACCTGGCTCAGAAGGTCTAATGAATTTTTCAGACAGAGACTGTAGTGCTGCTGTAAGCACAGTCTGCAGTAGTGACTGATGCCACAGTCACATCTACAGTCACATCTGTAGTAGAAATGCAGCCCCTTGGTGGCCCTGGCTACTGCAGAGTCATAAAAGTGCAGCTAAAATGTGGCTCTGTTTTATGAATAAATAAAGGTTGAGATATTTCAAATGGTCCTTTGGGGAGACCCAGGGTAAATTACTTTAAACAAGCCCTATATTTCAAGGGCTAAGCAGTCTGCATCAATGATTAAGCACTTTTTAAAATGGCCAGTCAGCACCACTGCCCACCCTCAAAATTGTAGGCCTTACAGACACCCTGGAATTATGAACAGGCAATCATAAACAGTCAGACCAGTGCAGATAACAAGCTGTTACTCAGTAGTGGTGTTTCATTAAGTACTGCAAACTGCTATGAAGGCTTGTTTCCATCCTAGAAGAGTTTATGAGTGTGCAAGTAATCAGGTGGAGGAGTTAAACTGGCAGGTATTATCAGTGCAGAGTTGTGAGGTAACAGGGTGCAATTCATCTTGGCTTGATGGAGGTACCTGTGTGGACAGTCCAGTGCAGGCTGAACTCAGAGCAGCTTGGATAAACTGTCACTGCCTATAGCAAGTAAAAGAACAGCTCCCTTAAGGTCAGTTGTTCCTCTTATGTAACTCTGTGACCCAAAGCAGGGATGTTTGGGTCACTCAGCCCTTATGTGGAAAGAAGGCAAATTGTCTCTTGGGCTGTCCTGTGCACACCCTGGCTAGGCAGGTGTCCGTGTTTATTTGGGCTTCTAAGTGTCTGTTTCTCTGGGTGGTCCTCTGTTCACCTGCAAAAACCTCATCCAGACGGAAAATGATGGCTTGTTAGATTTGTCCCAGAAACTCAGACATACCCACTGTGCTGGCATGCCCAGGATGTGTGATGGTGTTTTGTTAAAAAAAACCCCAGTGTTTTCAGGATTCCTCATCCCTATATTAGTGATGTGGCTCATGGGCAGGCCTTTCTGCTGCAGGTAAATACATCTAATGGGGTGGGAGTGCTCAAGTGGCAGGTGCTGGAGGGAAAGCAGAGGGGCTGGGAGGCAGCTGATCCCAGCCCACCACTCATGGTCACAAGAAATGACATGCCTGTCACTGCCTGAGGACCCTGGGAATTCAGTAAACTACAGATTCCCTGTGCAAAGCACTCAGCAACAG
The DNA here is from genome assembly GCF_051311805.1 of Agelaius phoeniceus. NCBI lineage: Eukaryota > Metazoa > Chordata > Aves > Passeriformes > Icteridae > Agelaius > Agelaius phoeniceus. The sequence goes on along the minus strand of NC_135265.1, from coordinate 142,315,558 downwards.
GTTTGTCCAGGAAGACCCAAGTAAAAGTATAGGCATTGTTTTCCCTCATTGTTTTGCTCCCTTTCTATTACCCAGTGCTGCCACTGATGACAGCTTTCCACTAAAGCTGGAGTCAGGCCTTGGCCAGGTTACAAAGATGCTGTGGGATGAGGCCATTGAGGAGGGGAGATGGATGCATCAAGTTAGTGGGAGCTGGAGATGCTTGTGGCTTTTCTCCTGACAGAGATATGAAAGCTTTCATCACCTTTCTCCTCTTGGCCCACTCTGAGTGAGCGTGGAGGGGAGCATGTTGGCAGAGTCCCAGCTCATCCCAAACTGTGCAGTCCAACTATCCTGGGTAACCTCTCCTCTTGAGTCTGGTCCAGAGCAAAGCCCCAGTGCTCTCCTCTCACTTCATAGAGCAGATGTAAAGGTTACCTCTCCCCTGGAGTGACAGGGCTTAGAAAGTTTGCATGAAAGGACACCAAAATTAGGATACCCATTACAAAGCCTCAGCAGAATCTGTCTTAATATGCTGTTTAGGCAGAGCTACTGACTTGCTCCTACTGACCCTGTCTGAAGTCACGGGAATGCAACATGGGGACAAACTGGAGGCAGTATGAGAATTTGTAGGGTGGGATTCAGCCAGTCAGAGGGGTGTTTCTGGGACAGTCTCTGCTCCAGTTCCTGGGTGTCTGTGAAATGAGTTCACACACGATGTGGCCAGTTCTTTCAGCTGCAGCAACAGCAGCAAGGAAACACCCTCTTGTATTAGACAGGCTGCAGCCCGAGTCATTCTCCTCAGAGTGAACGAGAGCAATGCCAGCTATCTCACAGACCAGCCAGCCTGTCTGAGCCCTCCTCCTACTCTCCAGGGGAAAGCCAATTTCCTAATGTACACAGTGTTTAGTTGACTAGGAGTGTTTGTGTAGCTGAAATGCCTTGTGTGTCATTTACTTCTGCCTTGGTCTTTTGGAGTACTGAACTTCGAGACTCATGCCTTCTGGCCTTATATAACTTTTTAAAAGAATGCTAGAGAAAAATAGCAAATAATTTCTCTTTTCAAATGTCAAATCCCTGCACTACTAATAACACATCATGCATCTAAAATTAAAAATTAGTTTGTTCTGAAATATAAGATACATATTTTACATGAATTGCTAAACCCTTCTGTGAGTGAAAAAACAATTAGGTTTCTTCCCAGACTCCTACTTGGCTTTTTTTCTTTTTAATAACAAGTGCCTGGGATTTAACTCCTTGCTCTTTCCCTCATATGACAGTGGGAAACATTTGACCAGAGTGCTCCAACTGTGCAGCTGATGCAGAGAAATTCAATGTTAGAGCACAACAGGAATCTGCTGCACACCCACAGACACCATCTTATTCTGCAGTGCCCGTATCTTATTCAAATAAGTCTGTCCAGTGTGCCAGTAAAACAAATGGAGCTGATACAGAGGATTGTTTGTGTGCACAGCCTTAACCAGCTCTGTGTTTTGTGCAGCACTGTGCCTTGCTGCCTGGTACAAGTGACCTTTAACAGAAGTATCAGTGCAGACTTCAAAGTCAGATTTAATTGCATTCAGGAGAATATGCATTTAGAGTCATTATAATCACTTGCATGATTTTTATTTTCTTCTGTAGTGAACTCCTTAACCCATTTTTGTTCTTGTTTTTTCGTACTTGTAGGTCTGTGATTCAGATACAATGCTTGATCCAGCCTCATCAGTGGAGATGGTAAAAGTTTTAGAAGAAGATCCAATGGTTGGAGGAGTTGGAGGTGATGTGCAGGTGAGTACAACAATTTTCAGATTAACAGAGGTATTTCAGCAACTATTTGCATTGCAACAGATTCCTCTGCCTGAAATAGCATTAAATATAATTTATGTGTATATACTATATGCATATATATAACATGTGATGCCATTATAGATGCTCTTATCATAGCTTAACCTTTTTGTCCATTGAATGGAAACTCTTCTTGGATGTGAGCACTGTATGGTTTTACATCCATAGCAAGCAAAAAAAAAAATATTCTGCCCCTATATGTGAAAAGGGGGGCATTGGCATTGTCAGGATTGTTGTGGCATCTTTGAGTCTCTGGGTATAGCTACTTGCTCAAGGTACCAAAGAAAAGATATAGGGGGGCAGGAAATTGAGAACAGAACATAGCCATGTCCAGCAACCTCAAGCACTTCAATTATATTACTACTGGCAGCCAAGATTGCTAGAAATAAAAAATACCTTTGAAACGCTCTGCACTGTGCACTCTGTGTGTTACTGGGTCTCCCATCTCTGTCAAGCAGGGCAATAGAAAACTTCCAAGTCAGACCAGCTCCATGTGTCTTAGGACTTTCAGCATTACTGAGTTTGGCTGATTGCTACAGCAAAAGGCTGGTGGTACCTTTTGACACAACTCCTTCTGCTGCAGTTTATAAAGAGAAATGTGTATGAATATTTCTGTTTGCCTTGAGATGAATCCCCTGTACTCAGTTGGGCTTTTTATGTGAGACAGAGGAAAAAGAGCTATATAAATGAACAAGAACTTGCTAATGAACGCCCAAGTAGTCAGAAGTATTTCAGGCATGTGGCTCATAACTGCAGAAATTAGGATTCCCACAGAAACCTGAATAGCTTTGGAGCTCTAGACTGACCACAAACCAGGCGACACAGCCCATGCATGTGAAATTCCAGGCATGTGTGAGTACAAGTGAAGGGAGGCAGGACAGGTTCAGCTGTGACAGTGAAGGTTCATAAGCATCTGCATTGGGAAGGACGTGTGTCCTCTTTGAGGAAAGGTGACAGAATGAAGGCTTTGGCCTTTTTTTTTTCCCCAGTTCATTTTCCAGCATACACCAGCAAGCCCTGCTGCTTCTAATATGTTCTGGAATTAAAACTGACAGAAATTAGGACCATCAGAGCAAAAGAATATTTTTCTAGTTGCAGGGCAATGTTTTATAGTTGTAGGAGGCCAAAGATCCACACGCTTCCTTGTCACATCCTTTGGCACAAGGTGTGTGTTGAGAACCTGTATGTGAAGCCATGGACTTGTGCATCTGCACGCGCTCATGCATCCGCTGGGTGCTCGGACTCGATGTGCAGCTGGGCTGTGCAGAAGAGAAAGACTGAGATGTTTGTGTGGGCCTGAGGAAGGCTGTACTGGAGTATTGCCATATGTCGTGGGACAAGGTAACAGGCTGGTACTGCAGAGACAGAACAGGTTGCTCCTCAAAGGAATGCTAGACATGGGGACACAGTTCAAGGTTAAGCCTCTAAGGCCAGGCTTTGCCCTACAAAAATGTAGTGCAAAGACCATGTGTTCTGCTTTTCTCATTCTCCAGCATAGTTTTAGGAGGGCTGGAAGGAGTCCTGTGAGCCCCAAAGATGTGTATGGGCAGGAAAGCAGCAGGAGGCCATGAACTCACCAGCTCTTCTTGGTAAAATCTAAATCCAGAAGGTCTAAATGGGGCCAAAAGGGAAGGAAAAATGAGACAGAAAGTAAGGAAATTTCATTGTGGAGAATAGGAAAGGTTGCAAGGAAAAAAAGAACCTCTTGGTGAAACAGAAATTTAAAGGTTTCATCTCACCCTTCCTGTCAATGTCCTGGCTGAAATGTTTGTGGAGCTCCTAGGTTTGCCTTGAGTTGAACACAGGAGTGAGGTTCCCACCACAATTCATCTAATGGTGCTCTAATCTCAGCAAACTCCTTATTGATCCAATGTGTACATTTTCTGTTTTAAGAGCTCATCTAAAAGGAAAACTGTTTTTTTATTTTGCAGATTTTGAACAAATATGATTCCTGGATCTCCTTTCTGAGCAGCGTGAGATACTGGATGGCATTTAACATCGAAAGAGCCTGTCAGTCCTACTTTGGCTGTGTACAGTGCATCAGTGGACCTCTGGGAATGTACAGAAACTCTTTACTCCATGAATTTGTGGAAGATTGGTACAATCAAGAGTTTATGGGCTCCCAGTGCAGCTTTGGAGATGACAGGCATCTAACTAACAGAGTGCTAAGTCTGGGCTATGCAACAAAATACACAGCTAGATCCAAGTGCCTTACGGAAACACCGATAGAGTATCTCAGGTGGCTGAATCAGCAGACCCGCTGGAGTAAATCCTACTTTAGGGAGTGGCTTTATAATGCCATGTGGTTCCACAAGCACCATTTGTGGATGACCTATGAAGCTGTAATCACTGGATTCTTTCCTTTCTTCCTTATTGCCACAGTCATTCAGCTCTTCTACAGGGGAAAAATCTGGAACATTCTGCTCTTCCTGTTGACAGTTCAGTTAGTTGGCCTGATAAAGTCTTCCTTTGCCAGCTTCCTTAGGGGCAACATTGTCATGGTTTTCATGTCACTCTACTCAGTGTTGTACATGTCAAGTTTACTGCCAGCAAAGATGTTTGCAATTGCCACGATAAACAAAGCAGGGTGGGGCACGTCAGGAAGGAAAACCATTGTAGTTAATTTTATAGGACTCATTCCAGTCTCCATTTGGTTTACAATCCTCCTAGGTGGCGTAATTTTCACTATTTACAAGGAATCAAAAAAGCCATTTTCTGAGTCAAAACAGACAGTTCTCATCATTGGCACAATACTCTATGCATGTTACTGGGTTTTGCTTTTGACTTTGTACATGGTTCTTATCAACAAATGTGGCAGGCGGAAGAAAGAGCAACAACACTACGACATGGTGCTAGACGTATGATGTTTCCGTGGGAAGTTACCCAGAGTTGTAAAGCAACCCAACGACCTTGTAGTATCTGTGGCATCAGACATATGTTGCCAAGGGAAATGGATCACTGCTGCTGGGAATAGGACACTTTTATTCCTCTGGGTTCATTTTCATCCTGCCAAAGTAAGGAAAAAAAAAAGAAAAAAAAAAAGAAAAAAAAAAGTTTCTTTGTTTCCAAGGGGGGGAAGGACGCAAACCACACAGTTACGACCTGTTCACAAGAAAAGGGGAGAACTTCTGTGTTTATGCACTTTTTTTTATTGTGCATATGCCTGACAGTGTTACGTTCTATATACCTCACTGGTCATGCTTATGTGTGTGGACAGAAAGAAAGGGAGTTTGGAGAATCAAGAAAAGGACTGTACAACCCCTTGCAACCTAATTTATGAACTTCTCATTTTTATAGTTCTGTTTATAGGAAGGGTCTTTTGTTTTAGGCTGCCAAATGTAATGCCAAAGGTAAAATTTAAGAGGCCATTGGCTGAGCTGTATTTTTATATTATTGTATTATTTGTGTGTGTGTATTTTTAAGCCAACTTTTTTTTTAAATCACATATTTTATATTTTACTATCTGCCAAAAAAAGCTGCCTCCCCAACATTTTGTTCTTTAGCCTTTTTTAATATATTTGGGGACAAAAAAATCATACATTCTCCCCCCCAAATTTCTGCTGAAATAATATTGTTCATAACAGAAAGAATAAAAAGTCTCTCTACATTTTTGCAACTAATGAATGGTTATTTCTGTGAAAAAGCATTTAAATGTGCTCTTTTAAGACATTTATTAGGAAAGGCGCAAAATTTTCAGGTTTTGCATACAAACACATTTGTGCATAAAAAAAGGCCAAAGGGGTAGATATGTGCAATTTGAGGGTTTTGTTTTGATAACATTGTAAAAGGGAAATTTGCTTCTCTGCTGAGAACTTAATATCCCTGGCATGCAAAATAAACCATAAAGCAAGGCAGGCCTCCATGCCACGGGAAAAGACATTGCTATGGAAAGCATCCCACTGATTTTATATGGGACCTGAGCAGTCAAAAACTTCTGACTTAGAAAAATCTTGGGCACATGAAACTGCTATTGAATTCACTGATGGTCCTAGCTATCCATAATCTACTACTACCAAGCAAAGAGTTCAGGTTTTTATTAAAAAAAAAATAAACAGGGAAGGAAAAACTTATCAACACTTTCAAAATGTGTGTGTTGTACTATAAAACTTCTGCAGAGTCCTTCATACAGTTTACAGAAAATAAACACATCCCCTTCTCTGGCATCCAGTGTAATACAGACCCCAGTACTGAGCCCAATAATTTGTTTTTGACTACAGCATATCTACCAGAAAAGAAGCCAATTTTTTTATCAGAAAACATCAAGCCTTAGCAAATGCATCACTTCCTTGGTGCCTAATAATCAGTCCTGGACATTTATTTTGGACCATAGTTTTGAGAAATAATATTCAGGACTAAATTCTGCAGTCCTTCACCAGCCAAAGGAATGTGGCATTGAGCCCTAATATACTTTATAAAGAGCAACAGAAAGACCAGCTGCCCTTCTTAGATTCTGGTATTAAAAGCACTGTGGTAAAGCAGAAATCGGCATATGATGCTTAAAGAACTTAGAAGCATTTTCAGCTTCTCTTTTTTATGCAGACATGAATAGATTCTGCTGTAGAATGAACTGCACACACACTACCTTGTTGTCTGATTATCTTGAGGTACATGATTGCTTGAAAGTCATACTAATGTTATGTTAATGATTGGAGAGTTGATTCATGTTGATTACAAAATAGAACAGTATTAAAAAAAGCAAGAGAAACGGTAAAAATCAAAAAAACTTGACTATGCCTTTTAACTATTTATGATGTAAGTTAAAGCTTGGGTTAACATTCAAATGTCAAATAAATCTTCTCATTCTATAAAAAGATTGAATTAATTGCCTGTATTTATTCTAGCAATTATTCAATGTATTTCCAATATAGGTTGTATAGTATAATTGTTACTTTCATAAATAAAATATTTTTGATAAGATTATGACTAATTTATGGTATTTCTCACCAGCACTTTTACTTTGAAGCCATAAATCTGCACAGTTTGAAGGCTGTTGTTCTAATGTCACCAGCCTGATTTCCAAGAGGGAGTTTACCATGGAGCACCTGTGGAGTGCAGGTGGCTGGGGCTGGTCCCTGCTCTGAGAGGCAGCACGGGGCATAGGCAGCACTCAGAGTCTGTGCCAGCAGCTGCTAGATCAATTCAGTCAAAACACTTCCTTCCCTTTTTCCTCAGCTTCCTGATTTACAAAACAGGAATAGCAATCCAGCTTCCTTTTGGGAAGCACTTTGAAGTTTATGGCCAAAGTACTTTAGTACATTACATAGGAGCTGATGTTTTCCAGCCCTCCTGTCCACTGGAAATCATCACCCTCCACAGCTTGGGAAGCAGAGGAGGACAGGTCCATGGCCTTCTCCTGCTCCTCATCAGTGCTGTTTCCCTTTGCCCTGGCACAGGTGAAGGGCAGCTGTATGTTTTCTGTCACTGAAGGTTATGGGCAGCAGCCACTGCTGCAGGGACACGGGGCAAAGTGAAATCTCACACAGGCTTGCCACAGGTCAGTGACTTAGGAGAGAGCCTTCTCAGCCCTCAGTGCTTGTTCCCCTGTGTCTGTACTGTGCCCAGTATTGAGCTCCCCAGGACAGGGACATCACTGATAAACTGCAGTAAGTTCAGTCCAGGTTGGTTTGGGTTGAAGTGGTTCTGAGACACCTGGGCTGGTTGGGAGGGACAAGGAAGGGCTTTGGCAGGAGGACCTAAAGGTCACATCCAATACCTTTGGGGAGGTTTCTAAGAAAATGGTTTCAGGCTCTTCACAGTGCTGCTTGGTTTGATGATGAAAGATTCTAAGTTGAAAGGGGAGAGGTTCAAGGTTCAGGGTTTGTATATGGATAGGGACTTCTTCCCCATGAAGACATCTAAGCAGGTTGCCAGGACAGTGCATCCTCCCTCCATCCTGAGGGAGTTTCAAGACTAAACTGGGTGAAGTCCTGAGATGCCTGGTCTTGACCTTGGAGATGCCCCTACTTTAAGCAAGGGGTTGTGGCAGAGATATAAACTCTCCTGTCATCCTTTCTGAAGCAGGTGCTGACAGCTCCACCTGCACAGAAACTCATTCTGTCTCTGTTCCAAACACATCCATCCTGACCCCAGGCACAAATAGCTCAGCAGCAGCTGGTACTGAGTACCCAAAACATCAGAGCCCTTCCTGTGACTGGGTCACTCTCCTCAACGTGTTTGTGGCCACTTAGGAAAAAGGTTTCAGCAGAAAAATAGAGTATGAAACATATTCTACTTCATACTTCATATTGAAAGTGTTCTCAAACAAATTAAGATTTTTAATAACATTTCCTGCTTTTCATTAATAGTAAATATATTTTTGAGATCTCTGTCAAAAGAAGAAAACATGTTAAAAGAAATATTCTTGGTCTGTTTTGAACATTTTTAAAAACACAGATTTTTTTTTTAGTCACCTCTGATAGACAGATGGTGCTGAAAAAGTCCCACAAATGATGAATTCTAAATAAATGTAAAAAAGAAAAACATTTCAAAAAATGCCATGAATTGGCAATATCTCAAGTTATAAATCATTTCCATATAGACTAATTTGGGTTTGAGAGCATCTGTTTGCAGAGACCAGGTGTGATGCAAAACCTACAATAATCAGAGGTGCAGCAGGGAGGAAGGACCCCTCCTCTTCTGTCTGCTAATAAGCTTCATTTTGGCCAAGAATCAGGTTTCTTTCAATGGGAAATGCATGAATATTTAGCAGAACTTTTCTAGGAGGCAGAAAAATTCTTGTCAGACACATGCTGCCAAACATGTCCGGATGCACAAGCTGTTGTGAATCTGTCTATTAAAAATTAGGTCTGAATTTGTTTCTTAGCAAGAGTTAGGATGGTAAAGAGGAGACAAAGCTACTGAAAGTTGTTGGTGAGATATGGTATTACTGAGGCTTTGTTGCAAATGCCACTTTTCTCTGGAGTAACACAAGTATTTTAAATAAAGTACATTTTTCCCCCAACTTTTATTTATCCTAAATTTGCTGTTTCAGCTTTGTTATGGAAGGATGGATGGATGGATGGATGGATGGATGGATGGATGGATGGATGGTGTGCCACAAATTGTTTCTGCTTCTTCTAGCTATGGAAGAAGCATGTTATACTTTTTAGAATAAATATTATACTTTCTATAATATTTGTCTTGGCCAAATAAATCCAATTTATTCTCCTAAAATAGCACTCAAATTTCTATAACTTACCAAACTGCCTAGAGGCAGTTACATTGACATTGTAGTTACATTGTCACTAAATAAAGGAGAGATCCAGGCCATCTTTCTGTGCTTTGGTACATAATACTCTACTGTTCAAGTGTAAATACAACCTGTGGCATGTTTTTGTCATAGGCCAGAGAGTCCTGCCCCAGAAAATGCTGGACACAGGTGACATTGATACATGGAGCAGGAACTAGCCGGGTCTCGGAGATTGTAGAATTTAGGTATGATCCCCATCATCAGAAGGTGACCAGATTGAAAAGAGTCCTGGCATTTGTTTTTTACTAGTCTAAATAGAAACTATCACTACCCCACTCAGAAGCAAAAGGCAAGTCAGCTCACGCATTTGCCTGACATCATGTGGGATCTTATTCTCTAAAGAGATCCTTAGATGTCATTCAGTTCTTCAGTTTTCACACCTTTCTTTTTTCCACATGTTTTCTAAGTCCTTTGGTCATGTGCAGGAAGCAAGAAAAAACACTACCTGGGGTCTAGGACCCATTGGATTAATATTGCATTGCTTCTTTTACAGCATCCCTGCTGGGCTGACTGTCTTCTAGTACTTCAGTTTGTTCCAGTTGGATACACTCTGTAGAAATTATATGGTTATAACAGGACCTTCTTTTGGCTACTTCTCACAAATATCAGTGAGAACAGGAAGCATCAAGAGCTTGCTCATGATCTGTGCTGCTTTATGTAACCCAAGGGAGTGAAGTCTGGAATCTGACATTATCAGACACATTATTAGAAATTACAAAAACCACAGAAAGAGCATGTGAAAGAGTGACAGCTAGCAAGTGAATCACAGGAAATTATATTTTATAAGTTCTTCTGCCCATATAATTATTTATTTCATAGTCTTTATGAGTAAAAGTAGCACTTCTTTCTATGTCTTGACCCTACAGCACGTTAGGGACATACTGCTACATGGAACACTTAGTCATGAAGAAATTAGATGAATGTGGCTAAAAATAGATAAGTGGGCAGCTTGGTCTAAATTAATTATCAGGTTGTGGCCTGTATCTGCTCCTTAAAATTGTTCTTAAGTTTTCCATAGTGATTCTTTCTAATGAATGTAGCTTATAGGCTGAACCCATCCAGTGAGATGATGCTGCAGATACCAGTGAATTCTGTCTGAGCCCAGTCTTCACTGCCTTCCTAAGAGCTGGTTCTGAGCTGGATTCTGCCACCATCTATAATACCTGGATAATCATGACAGCACTGTGAGATGTATTAGGAGAGAGCTCAGCATTGAAAGAGAAAGTCTGTGAAGATCACAGAAGAGGGCTCCTCCTTCAGGAAAGCAAACATTTGATAACAGAGATATAAAAGAATTGCACAGTACACAAATGCTTATTTCATGCTTATACTGTAAGAGAAATAGACCTTTTTCCCTAAAAATGACTGCTGCTGTTCACTGCCTATGGAGGGATGCTCAGTGGCCAGTTCAGATCATGGTTATTAGTTTAATTCAGGTTGGAGAGGTCTCAGGAGATCATCTAGTCCAACATTTTGCTCAAAGTAGGGACAGCTCTGAAATAGCAGCAACCCAACAGAAGAGTCTATCCCACAGCTAGCACAGCCCTTCCCTAAATGCTGACGTTTGTAGATGCTCAGATTTGGTCAAATGTGTAAAAACATATGCACCCTGAAAGCCCTGTCTACACAAGAAAGTGTGATGTAACCAAAATCTTTGTGATTTTACTTGTTGCAATCTAAGTGTTATTATATTTGGTTTGGTTTTATTTATGTTTCTTGGGAAATTATGCTAACTACTGTAAAACTGAAACTTCTGTTTACTAGCCTGTACAAAGAAAACTTTATTTAAATTGTGGTAATAAATTGATTTAATCAAACTGGCAGAAAAACATGACACTTCTATGTCGGCCTATGCCAGATCAGTGTCACATGATTTACCATAAAATAAGCCAAGTGAATTTACAGCACTCTTTTTCCATGAGGTCTGCCCTGGGCAAATCCTTGCTTTGCAGTAAGCTTGAGGTAGCTTAAGCCTGCAGTGTCAGAGTCATTAGTTATATTGCATTGGCCACAGGGCATGAGAGGAAACCTGGACAGATAATGTAGGATAATTAAGGCAGTGTAAACTCATGCCCTAGGCTATTCAAAGCTTTTAGATGTATATGTACCTTAAACTGCACAGGACTGCTTTCTAGGTAAGCCAGGGGCCTGTACTGTGTCCACACAAAGACACCCGGGACTTGTGAAGTGAATGACCAAAATTTCAGCCTGATTATTTAAACTGTTGGAAAACTCCATTAAGAATGTGTTTTCAGAATAAGGGCAATTCCAATTTGATTTAGTAACACCTCCTCTTCTCCATATTTTTTTTTTTAGGTAGGACTTTCAGACAGTTTACCTTTTGCACACTGAAAGTGCAACAAAATGTGCTCACATGATCACAAGTGTAAGATATAGGGTTGCTCTCCTGCAGGCACTGGAGAAGATGCTGAAGATATCACCTGCTGCAAAGCAAATCAAGCTGAGGTAGTGCAGGTGTGCCTCTGGACATGCACAGTCTCTGCACGGGACTTTGCACAGGCCAGAACTGAAATACCTGCCTCCCACTGCCAGCACCCACTTAGCTCAGGCTGAGCAAGCAGCAGGCTGCTGACTGCATTATGCTCCTCTGAGGCACCTCCAGCATGACAGATGCATAGGCTGCATGTATATTGTACCCATGGTAGAACAGAACATGCTGGACGTGCAGCAAACCCATCTTAGCCAGGAACCACAGAAGTCGGGTGTGCATGTAAAACATCTGGTCCTGGCAGCAGAGGAGGGAGAAGAGGGATTTCATCATGGAAAGAAGCATAAATAAGCTGTAAATAAGCTAACTCACTGCACAGCACATCCCTTTGTGGCCACATGAGTATTACTGAGGCTGCTCTGCCACAGTGTTCTGGCATTGGCATGTAAGTGTGTTACCATAGGGGGAAAAGAATGTGAACCTACAGTGCCTTGTGCTGGGTGCAGCTGTCACAGTGCATGGTCCTCTTGGCCCACTGGAAGCAGTTTACTCTTTTCCTGACAGACTGTTTTATACATACTGCAAGATGACAGCATGATCACAGGCAGCTGCCAGATCCATTAATTTCAATTTTTATAATTTTTAGTCTTTAATTCCAGTAATTAATTATTTGACGGTCATTTGGCTTAACACAATTCCAGTTCTAAAACACATGCTGTAATCAATTGGATTCATCCCATGGAGAATGAATCACCTGCCCACTCCCAGCAGGGGCTACTCCCCCAGGCAGCCTGGCAGATCTCATATGGATGTCTTTACCTGTTGGGGAGCCTGTGTTGTCCTCAGCTGCCAGCTCGATCCCTCTCTTGCTTTGTCACTGCTCTGATTGCCACTTATGTTCTTAATTAAATTAAAGGAGTGTGAGGTTCTGGCCAAATTAATCATGGCTGGGAATCAACACTCGCATTTCTCTTGCAGCTTTGAAGTCTGTCTAATCTCTCCCATTCTCACTATAATATCTGAGATGTGATGAGGGCTTTGTAAGTACACAGACAGATTGCAAAGTTAATGGGCACATATGGGTGTTTTTTTCTCAGCCATTATTCTCTCTGTAATTGTGGTGGAAAGAATCTGTCAGCAGAAATGCACTCCTCAGTAATACATTGCTGTAGCATGTTGGTAAATGTTGGGGAGAGTGCTGGTCTTTGCAAGTGTGTTCTGCACACGTGATAGATCACTCCATACCCTTTGTTTGTTTTTTAAAACAACTAACCAGTGAAACAGTAATTTGGAAATATATCTGACATTGACTTCAGCTTGCCAAGAACTATGGAAAGTCTTCTGATCAACCCAGTGTTAAAACAAAACAAAAACTTATTATCCTTGTGGGTTTCTTCCTGTGAATTTTGGGTCATATCCTATGCACTAACAAGGAAAGCCCTGGAAAACTCAGCATCATTGCATGGGACACCTGTATCCCTTTGTTTTCCAGCCACTTCCTCAAATCTAATTTGTTACTTCTCTATTTCAATCAGCACAGCCAGGCAGGTATAAAGCTGAAGTCTTAACCACCCATAGAAATTACACATGTTTCATAAGATTAGGCAGGAAACACTTCATAAATTCCAGTAGTTAACACTTGTTTTAATTGAATTGCTCCTGAAGCTTGAATGGAACTGGTATTTCTCTGCTCTGAAGGTTCCTTTTCCCAAAACACAGCTGCATAACAACAAACAGATGTTTTCCAAGGGAGATAAGGCCACATTTCCAGTGTTGGTTAAGTGTTGCCTCTTTTTTGTACATTTATCATGTACTTCTGCATCTAAAATAGTTGGAAAAAACCTTTGGTTTGATTCACCTACATTGAATCCCTTGGCATTAACAGAAGTTTAAAAAGATCATGCAATTAGCTCGAGTTCAATGCATATGAAATGATTTGCTCTTGATTTGTCATCTTGACTACAGGCAGAACAAGTCATGATGCAGGGACACATGTTTTTCTAAGAAAACAGAAAAGGAGTAATGGATCATTCCTTAGATCCATTTAGGCTACAAAGCATGCTATGCTGGAGGACTGTATCCTAGCAGAGCAGCTTTTACCTGTCTGTGTGAGGTAAACTACCAAAATAACTTGCCCAGGAATATTGTGCTTTAAAAGACTTGCATCTAGACTGATGATAAATAGTTGATTTAGAAATTGATTTAGAAATAGTGAGGCATTGCAAGATGCTCCCACCTTAATACTTGTCGCCATAGAAATTTTATGTTTTGCTTTCTCACCTGCTTCAGCACCAGGTCAGCCAGGTTAATGCTAACCATGCTCAGCAATGCTTATTCAGGTAAAATACTTGAATAGCATTATCCAGGCAAATATCAATCTCAGTCCCTTTTATGATCCCAGCTGTGGAGGCAACAGCAGCAGCCAACAGCCAGGGTTATTTACTTCTTTGAGGGTTACAGCTCCATCAGAAAGCACTGTCTGTCTTTGCCCTGATACAAGTAGACTGTAATCCAGCTGGCATCATCCTGTGCTGCTGTTGCCAAACTTCTGAGAGGGAGGGGCTGCATATTTTAAAAACCTTGTCTGCACATGTCAGTTTATTTAGTATATGTTAAGTCATTTATTTTAATCAAATAGATCAATGAAACTCTTGAGAGTTTATTCAGGCACACCTGTTTTGTTTTTTCTTTTAAGCTTATGTTATTTGGAATCAAAGCCAAAAAAAACCATTCTTAGACCACAGTAAGTCTGTTCAAGAGTAGAAGAGGCCTCCTCCACAGATTGTCCTATTATTATATTCATGCAGTAAAATTCAGACAAGCCACAACTCATTGCAAAGAGGAACACACAAATGCTAAAAGGCTAGAAGCAGTCTTGTGTTACTTTCATAGGAGCAGAATACTCTGGAAAAGTATGTTCCAAACTCCCAACTCTGACAGTCCTCAAAAACTAGTTGTTTTTAGAGAAGATGAGTTAAAAGAAGAGACCGGCAACAGAGCTGAGATTGTGACTTCTGCAGTTTTGTTTGTAACTTCCACCCATGAGTTAACTGCAAACTGAAGAGAACTGAAGAGAGTTTTTTCCCAACTCTAATGGCTATAAGGTCACTGTTGAATTTCTTTCTGTTAAATTCAACACTAATTTTGTTTTAGTATTTAGCAGAAAGGTAAGAAATTCTCCATTTAAGGAACTCTGAAGCCCAGTGAAATGCATTCTCATTTAACATACCTTTGTTAAAAATGTGAGTCCTCAGAAATTGTTTTCCACTTAAAGTTCTGAGTATGTTTGTTAATTCTGTACAGATTCTGTACATATAAATGCTCAATTAACCAGATTTCCTCCAATGGAATTCTAAGATTTCAAGACCATTTTATAAAACTGTGTGAAATGTTTCAAGGATGCATCAACTAGCATCATTCAATGCTGAATAATGGCCAGTTAGATAGGTTAGGTTGTAGCACCATTACCACTTCCTAGAGTTTGAATAAAATTTCAATCACCATTTGACTGATCCCCAAATGCCACAAATAAAATATGGATTTTAGGCAGATCTTGATTGTACTGCTGAAACATCCTCTTTGAAATGCAATCTCTTTTTTCAACCAAGAGTCATATATTGGTTATCTATATATTTTCACCAACTATGTAACTTAGAGTGGTTCCTTTGGATCATAGGTCCTTGCTCAAGACATGGTCCTGTGAAATGTCTTGAAAGCTTCATCAAAATGAGAAATTGATGTGTTACAGCTTCCCTCTCTTATGCTCTCTCTGCTGTTGCAGTTGACTGTATTTGTTCCCAAAAAAAAAGACAGGTTAGCTAACTTTATTACTTATTGTTTTCTATCCTCCTTGCTTTTCTCCTGCCTTCCTTTTCATGATGCCAGCCTCCAATCCACCACCATGTCCCAGAGAGTTCCTGCTGGTCCATAAAAGGTTTTATGTTAACTCAGTGAATGCTCAAGGCCATGCTCACTTGCATAAATAGCTTTTTCAGCACAGTCTTTCCTTTCAGGCCAGACTGTAGATATTGAGTAGGAGTCAACAGAAGGCACATGAGGCTGGACTGACTCCAGTCCTATCAACTGTGCCCTCTGCTCCTTGCCCTGCGGTAGTTCCCAAACTGTAGTCCAGAGCCACCACCAATATTCAGGCAAACACAAGCACTACAACCATGTCAAAAAATATGGATGTGAATAATG
Source organism: Agelaius phoeniceus (assembly GCF_051311805.1). Classification (NCBI taxonomy): domain Eukaryota; kingdom Metazoa; phylum Chordata; class Aves; order Passeriformes; family Icteridae; genus Agelaius; species Agelaius phoeniceus. Next base: position 142,299,836 of record NC_135265.1, on the reverse strand, counting down.
AGTTTGAGGCTTTCTCCATCTGTTCTTTCAAACCCCAACCAAACTTAATCTTCTCTTCCACATTTAATGTGGCAATCAAATCTTTAGTTTCACTTCTTCTCCCTGACAAGTCTATCTTACTCCAATTGCTTGAGCTACCAGAACTGAAAGCAGGTGGTTGCTACAACATGTTTTGGAGTGGTTCAGAGCACTTTACATCCTCTATCTAAATGTACTGTGCAATGATGAAAATTTGAGTCTATGCTATTCTTAAGCCTTTAATCAGTTCTATCTGTAAGCTAGAGGAGGTCTCCCTTCATTTTCTTTCCTAGACCAACACAGGACTTAATGAATTCAAGATGTGTATATTCTAAGTCAGTAGGGACACTAGGATAATGGGAATTACCTAATTGACACATACCACCACCCACACACTTCATAAAATCCAGTCTCAAATTTACTGGTATTCAACTCAGAAGCAGGCTTTTCCCAGTGCAGCTTCATGTAAAACTGCTACACGTTTCTGGTCCAGTGTTGCATAGCTACGGGTCCAGTCTTGTGAGGTACTAAGCCCATACATATAGTGGAGGAGGCAGTGATCTCTGCCTGCATCTACAGGTCTAAATTCAATGTGCATTTTGCCTGAGGAAAGACTATTATATTTTATTTTACTTGTCTTAATAAAAATTCTTTGAAGTGCTAATTATCCTTCTGCTGCCACTTGTTGCTATATGCTGCATGTACTGCTCTGTGATATTTCTATCTTATCTGTTTACTATTTTCTAGTGAGTGCCTTACTATGAGCAATTCATTCCTTCATTTGCTCTTTTACCTCCTTGTAACAACATTTGAGTTCAGGGTGGAAACTTCCACTTCTCTGCTGGAAGAGATCAGACAGTTGACAGAATTTTTGCCAAGGTACACAGAATTTCTACACAGGCTTTTTCTACCTACTTGGCTATTTGTAGCCCATTTGGTCCTCTCATACTTTTGTCAAGGTATGATTGGTGCCTTCAGAAATGTTGCTTTTTTTTAGATTTGGGGTTGAGACCGGGTTTCAACCCCCACCCCCCCCCCCAAAATTCTGTTAGCTGAGCTACATGCCAGAGTACAGCATATTTTAGCAACTGTCTTTTATGCACTTCATTAAGTATAAATGTAACAAGCATCTCAGTGTTCTCCATAATGAAAGGATTCTTTGAGTGTTAAATACTCCTTTGGTTGTTTTTAATCAAGCTTAATATGTGTGAAATTTGTGGGAACGACAGTCCCATAGACTAACAGCAACAACAGGTACAGCCAGAAATCCCAACATGCATAACATATGCATAACATAGCACCACCTTCCTTACCCCTTGGCCTACTCAGAAAACCTTGTTGATCAATTTTGTTCTCATGGACATTCAATTGGAGTACTCCCTGATGTCCTTCAGCAATGATATCCACAGGTGGCTTTCTGATATCAGAACTTAAGGAGAAGGTGTAAATACCACTTGGTTCCTTATGCAATTTAATTCACTGTGGAACTTTATGCAATTTAATCCACTGTGCCTTCACAGCTAGAAAAATAGGCAAGACCTTTTCACAGTCGGACAGCACCATGTTAGCCATCTGCAAGTATTGTGGAGGGCTAACTTGTCACTTAGATAATCAGATTTTAGCAAAAATCTCCCAGCTAGAGTTATCTTGAAGCAAAGACCCAGAGCAAGTGGGACAGGTTTACAGGTTTGTTTCAACTTCATTTAAAACAATAGGCTTGAGGTGTTATTTGCCTGTTCATTTCAAAGGGTTGTTAAGTAGATGGCCAGTGCTGATAAATGTCATCACATTATGTCCTTTTTACAGTATGTTCCAGATCAAAAACCTGGACTGAGCACATGTACCCTTCTTGTGTTGCCTGCTTACAGAGCAATTACGTCCTGGGCACATTTTAGCCACTGCAGAGCAAGGCAAACCCATCTTAAGTTGCCTGTCCCAGAGGAATTTTTTTCAGGTTGACTTGGGAGCACTCAAAAAGCATGGCAAAGGTGAAGAAAAGGAGAGATGGAGAATCCTAGGGAAATCCAGCAGAGAGGAATAGAGGCAGGAACATCCAGCAATGGATGTCACAGTTTTCCTACGACGTGACCCAGGCTGTGTTCACCTCCCCAAGGGCTGCACTCAGCTGTGCAGTAGAAAGAGTATTAAGCAAGTTATATTTACAGCCCATTCAATGCTGTAGCTGGTCTCATAAAACTGCCTAGAGATATAATGGGGTGATAAATATATTTCAAAGACTGTACAACAAAATAGCTTAAAATGAATCATGACTGCCATGTAAATCAAATGCAAAATCCATTTTAATGCTCTGAATTGTATTTCCCCCCTTCTTTTTCTTAATTCTTTCCCATTTCTTCTTCACTTTTTACTCTTTGCACACCTTGCCAGAACAGTCTCCTGGACACAGGGACATCTTTGGTTGTTTACTCACTCAGTAGCAGAGAAACATTTTTAAATATCTCCTTCCCTGGTGATAAATCTATTAATCTACAAATCTCCATATCTTTATATCTATATATCTATATACGTATTTAGATATATGTATATATATAAATAAATAAATATATATTTTGTATAGAGTTTGTATATACATTTGAACTGAAGAGGAAGGAAAGGTACCACTTTTCCAGACATAATTCAATCACTAACTAAACATCAACAGCTTTTAAAACTTGAACTAAAATCCACAAATTTCTTTTTTTCTGGTCATGCCCTATCTCATCCATCCCAGTGTTTTCCAGTCTTTCCCATCTATGCTGTCCCTCCCCTGACAGCTCCAGGTCTGTCCATTGCCCCTCTCACCACACAGATGCTTTAGTAAAACTCGTGTTTTTTCCACACACCTGGCAAACTTTTGCTTAGGTTTTAAAAACAGGAGGAAAAAAAAGCTCAGGAAGTTGTTTTCACTCCCAAATTCTCTGAATTCAAGGAGTGGGAAAGAGATATGCTCTTAGAACAAAACACTCATCCTGAAGGACAAGGCCAGGACCCCTGAAACAGCTTTTTTTGCACTGACATGATGGATCTACTCTTCCATGTCTACTGCACTGTGAAAGAGAAGTGGAAGTGAATTTGCCCTGTACCAGTGCAAAAGCAAAGTGAAGCAGCAATGCCCCACATATTCTGATTTCCAACCCATTTGAGCAAAATCTACATCGACCCTCACTAAGTCAGAGCCCTTCTCTTTTGTTCCTTAGCTCCAGTTTGAACGATCCCAGATTTTCCCCAGATCTTCAAACACATCCCCCAACTCTCCCTGGCCTTCCCAGAGAAGGGAAAGCTGTAACTTGAAGAGCAGCGGCCGCTGCTCCGCGCATGGAGGCCGCGGCACGTCCCGCTTTGATGTGGCCGAGCTCCCGGAGCCCGAGCGGGCTGCGGCTCCTGGGCTCGCATTCCCGGGGCCATGGCTGATCCCGGCTCCTGGGCTCGCATTCCCAGGGCCATGGCTGATCCCGGCTCCTGGGCTGGCATTCCCGGGGCCATGGGTGATCCCGGCTCCTGGGCTCGCATTCCCGGGGCCATGGCTGATCCCGGCTCCTGGGCTCGCATTCCCGGGGCCATGGCTGATCCCGGCTCCTGGGCTCGCATTCCCAGGGCCATGGCTGATCCTGGCTCCTGGGCTGGCATTCCCGGGGCCATGGCTGATCCCGGCTCCTGGGCTGGCATTCCCGGGGCCATGGCTGATCCCGGCTCCTGGGCTCGCATTCCCGGGGCCATGGGTGATCCCGGCTCCTGGGCTGGTGTTCCCGGGGCCATGGCTGATCCTGGCTCCTGGGCTCGCATTCCCGGGGCCATGGGTGATCCCGGCTCCTGGGCTGGTGTTCCCGGGGCCATGGCTGATCCTGGCTCCTGGGCTCGCATTCCCGGGGCCATGGCTGATCCCGACACCTGACTCTGACAGTGACACCTCCCCGAGGGCTCTGTCCTGCTTGGAAACCGGCCCGGCGGGCAGCCTTCAGTGACAGCCCGGCCTGGAAGTGGGGCACTTGTGCTGAATGAATGTTTCCATTTTGTGAGAGACAACCTCGGGCCTGAGGGCCTGAGCGGGAGCCTGAAGGACTGAAAGTGTTTCGATGTGGGGATTCAGCTGGTCCCGGGACAAAACAGAAGCCAATTGTGAAATGCAGAGACATTTCCAGATTTCCCCAGTTTCTAAATGAGCATTAAGATCCACTCAGTGTATAACTTCAACAGGAAGCCGCCATGGGTCATTGGTTTGTGACTCCCTTTACTTCTTCTTTTGTGACATCCTTCCCCTGCACGTATCCTCCACCTTCCACTTTAAAGAAATAAGAATTTATGAAATTATTTTTCTTCTTTACCCAACTCTGTCCACCAAAGAATTTCAGAAATGAAAAGTCTAAACAAGCAGTGGCCACAGTTATTTATAAAATAACTCTTTTTAATATCTATATTTTTGTCCTGGGAAATAAAAAAATCAAACTGCATAACAAAAATTGGATTTTTTTTTTAATTGACATGCTAAATCCACTCACATTCTGTCCCAGCTGCAAACTTGCAAACTTACACATGGACAACATTGTAACACATTCAAAAGATCATTCATAATATGTGATTTAGGGCTGGGCCATTCTATGAATTAGGGTTTTAGGTAAAGAGCCTTTTATTTTTTTGTTCTGATGTATTATACTAGGAAACATACAACTGACAAAACCCATTTGGATTAGTAATTGTAGCCCATAATCATAAGTAAGTCTGTATAGTGCCAGTGACTTGACAGATCAATCAACTCACCCCAGCCTTAAATAGTTCCTCTAGGAAGAAAAGGAGAATAAAAAGACATCACTGCTGTCCTGTATTAGTTTGGTTAAAAGCACAAGGTGTTCTTTAAAATTTGAGCACTAATACATAAAACCAAAATATCTCCTTATTTGCCAGCATGGCCTGGGACATGCTCCTTCTAGCCTGGGCTCAGTAGCAAGTCTTATCTTGAGCAGATGAAGAAGAACAAAAGACCTGAGAGTAGAACTATTTTGGAAAGCCTTTGGGAACAGCCTATGTATCAGGTGTACTGGGACTAATTCTCCAACCTCAGACATTTTTTCATCAAGAAGTGTAAAGAAACATTAAATACAACATATCAAAATCTACTTTCTTAGTTGGAATAAATCAGCCTTAATTGGCAGATTTATGCTGATTTACACCAGTTTAACTCATAATGAGTTTTGGATTGCATTCTACACAGTACTCATAGTATATTTATTACATTTTTACCAACACTTTTTCCAGCAAACTGAAATGGACTTAAGCTGTCCTTTTAAAACAATATAAATACTTCTGCATGTCTCAACTTTGAGAATGTCCTCTTCTTCACTGCTGCTGCTGGGCAGCAAGTGATTTCTGCTGATAGTTATCTGCTTGCCAGAGGATATGAATGTGCTAATCTTGCTTCCAATATAAACAACAGTTGGGGCAACTTGTTGCAATGTAAATGGTTTGTTGGGCGAATTTTATGACACAGCTTGTGTCATCACAAGCACTGGTCATTGTTTGCTTTTCTTTAAAATTAAGTCAAAGTATTTCACAGCATTGTTTGGCACCAAAATAAATTAGGTCCATTTGTGTATGGTCGAGGTGCAATTGTGCACGTAGGCATTTGTGCTCAGTTTTTAAAAGGGATGCAGTTATCAAGAATTCAGAAGACCTGAACTGCATGTAATGACTTAGAGGGTTTTGTCAACAATGAAGAGAATTAAATACGCAGAAAAAAAATACATAGGGCTTATGCTTTTCCTCCCGGATAACTGAGATGTACACTAACATTGAATTTTCAGGCAACTGTTCATGTCAAGAAAAGATGGAAAAGATGGACATTTACCCTGGTTGGTTACTGTTTGCTTAAAAATTGCACCTCATTTTTTTCATATGAGTTTGAGACCTATGAAGCTGCCCAAAACCTACAAGTCAGAAAAACTGAGTTTGAGTCTCTCTGTTTATTTCTCCAGAGTCATTTTAAAAGACATTTAAAAAACTGCTATTAACTAAAGTGAACTTCACATTTCCAGTCACTGAGCTCACTGGGAGATGAAAGGATCCTCCTGGCCATTGCTCAGCACTTTCCTTTCACATTGCTCTGTCCCACCATGGAGGTTATTAACTTTTTACAAGCACTTCTCACATCCTCTCTTTGATGGATGGTGCTAAGCTTGTACTTAGATTACAGGATTTCCTAGCAAGGCCATTTTGCTATTTAGAGGGAGAAAATTTTAACACAAGGTGATTTTTCATATCAACCACTCCATTCTCCCCATGAAAATCTGCATGGGGAAGTTGTTTTAGGGAGTTTCCCACCACACCAGCCTGAGGCCTTAATGGATGGTCATGGGTATCCCAAGCACAGGGTGCAGTGATAGGTTTTGGGCTCATCCTCTCCTGCTTTTTGTGTCCAACTGCAAGTTACAAGGGGGCTTTGCCCTGGGACTTCAGTGATGCTCTCTTGCAGTTTCCACTGCAAGAAGGAAAACGTGGGGTGACCCGTGGGAAGACTGGATGAGAATAGAGAGGAAAGGTGGCAGAAAGAGGGGGAAAAAAGTACCCTTTTTCCTTTCTGAAATTGTTGTCCCATTTCGAAGTGGAAAAAAAAAAAAAGAGAGAAGGTGGAAAGGGAGGCCATAGGGGAAGAAATTTTCCTGCTACCTCATTACTCTCCACTCTCTGTAAACTCCCAGCTGGGCCAGCCTAGCTCCTGCCCTTCTCGCCCCTCTGGCCTCTGCACCTAAATTTCTCACAACCTTCTTCCCAGCTGGAAATGTAAATCAAGACACATTCAGAATTTTAAAACAAACAAAAAACAAAAAACCAAAAACCAAAAATGAAACAAACATGAGTAAGAAAGCCCCATTCTCCTTTATGGATTATGTAAAAACAAATATAGCTGGTTTTCACCGTCTCTAACTTTCTGTGATTTCTAACTGAAGTTTCATGACTCATGAACTTACTTTTCTATCTAAAAAAACTTACTAGCTTTGTTTTTTTTCCTTAGTGGAAAAAAAAGCTGACACCAGATGTTTCTTTAGACCCTTCCCTGTCTTTAGTGAGTAAACACCAGAGACAAACAGGCTGTTCTGTCATCTTGCTCCTCTCCAGAACACCAACAGTTTTAACACTTAGTTAAGAAAAAGAAATTTAAACTGCTACCAACTGCATTTCCAGCTAAGGATATGTAAGTCTTCGCTCTTAAAATTAAATAAAAGTTTTTGCTCATGAATAATCTGACTGTTTATAAGCAGTGTGGTATGATGCACAGATACAAAAAAGCCCTTGTGCTGTCCGAGCCCTTGGCTCAAATGAGTGTGTCTCCTGGCCCAGGAAAGCAACAGCCTTTTCTAACAGCTGCCTGTCAGTATTTTTAAACCTTCTCTCCTAAAATAACATGCCAATGTTTGCCTACCTGAACTTACAGGAAGACTGAATGAAAATTTGTGGGCACACCACTGTAAATGGATTTTGTCACGGTTTTTATGATGTCATCAGATTATTTATCCTGCTGTGCTGAGAAACTGACAATTGCATTTCCCATTTCAGCCCCCTCATCTCTGAAGGCATTTTTGAACTCTTTTTTTTTAACACCTCTGAAAGTAAGGGGTTGAAATTGTGGAGAGCAAACTACCTCTCCTAAGGTGAAGGTGAATGCGTTGGATCCATTCTGCCAGCTGGCATTCAAGCTTGTCATGTTGCTTACAAATATATCCCAAAGCAAACCTCAAAAAACCCCACCACACAGACAATTTTAATTCCTTCCCTGTTGGTAACACCACTACATTTGTTTAGCAGCTAGGCATGGGACTATGGCACTAGCTAGTATTTTATCTTCTACTTATTTTATACCAAGACATTTGAGAGAGATGAAAGAGTAAACAAGCTCTCAGGTCCCAAGATATTTTTGTACTGAGACCACTACATCTGCAAATTACAGGTATTTTAAACTTTTTTTCAATTACACACACATAAAATATTAGATCACTGCATGGTTAGCTAATATTATTTTAATATCACCTTTCATGTAGAAAAATGTTACTTCTACCTCACTCTTTGCTTAACAAGTAATTCAAAGAACAAGTCTTGGGTGTAGGTGTTTTCTCAGTTACCAAAATTAGTTAAAATTAAGTTTCACTCTATCCTTGTTCAGTAGTCAGAAGATAGAATTATGTATCTTCTGGGATCCTCTCATCCATTCAAAAATAGATGCCTACTTTCACATGGACACAGGTAGAGTTTTTTCCACTAGGATCCTGGTGTGCCCCCGGGCAAGACCTAATCTGTGTAAGCCATTGTTTTCACTACAGGCAGTAAAACACATTTATGCATATGTGCATTTTGCAGCACGAATTGTACCCGGTGATTTGCATCATAATTCCCGGAGCAGCTCTTCTGCACAACCCCAGGGGTTTGGGTTGCAGCACTGGGATGGGTGGAATGTGTTTGAGGATGGTGCTGAGGGATTTCAGACTGCAAAAGCTGTCTGATACAGGTCTGGGGGACATCTGGCAGTGAGGAAAGTACTGACTCCTACTGTCAGTGGGAAGCAGAGCCTGGAGCAAACCCTCTGTAGCTGGGAAGCCAGTTGCTTCATGCTGGGAAAGGTCCTGAGTGGGAACTAAAGCACAAAAACTGTGGGTGATGTGGGGAGGGGAAGCTGGGACAAGGAGGGGAGCAGGGGCACTAAAATAGTCAGGAAGTCTGTCTGGAATCTGCTGGTTCAGTAGTGCCAATGTCTTCAACTTAATCTAAAATCAGATTTCTCCTTTGGTTCCCAGCAGTCTGCAATGCAGCCCTTCCTGTGGAAACCGTGTGCCTGAGTTTGTACTTAAATAACTTGTAGAACTGAGGGGCAGCCATGGGGAGGACACCTTCTTAGAAAATGATATTTATGAAATATTAAGATAGAACATGGTAATTTTTGGGGCTGCATCAGAACTGGGGATTTGCGGCAGGGTGTCAAAAGCTTTTCCTTGTATTGTTTTGGTTTCTTCCAAACTTGCAGAGTAGTCCCACTTCCTTCACTATTACAGCCATCCAGATGGATCAGGTTGATAAATGGTGAGAAATTGCTCTGCAATTTAGCTACATATGGAAAACATGCTTTGAAAAATGTGTTGTTGTCTTTTTAGAGGTGAATGTGGAGATTTTCTATCTTAGACGTATTTTTGTGTCTTTAGTTCTGTTTCCGAGTATACATTTATGTCTTGAGTCAAATTAAGTTAAATTTAAGTTTATATTAGTTTTGCAATCAGGAAGAAAATTATTTATCCTTGCTTGTTTCATATTTCTGCAGCATTAATTCCTGGTAAGATGAATTTTTAAGACATAAGGTGCTTTTTTGTTTCCTGTCCCAGGTAGGACTTTATGACAATGGCAGATTGAGAAATGAAGACTAATTCCTGTCCACTTAGACAGAATTAGACTCATCTGTGCTTCAATTTACACATCCAGACCACATTACTGCAGCTGGCACTGAATCACCTGTTGCTCCTACTTTACTGCTGAAGGAACCAGGATCAGACAGACTGGAAAACTCCGCAGTCTGAAATGGTCTTTTAACTTTTGAAGGATGACAGCATTGATGTGGATGATCTGGATGTGGCCTGATAATATAACATCTCTGATAATATAACTACTCTCTAAATAGAGAGCCATTAAACACTAGTTTAACTTTGGATAGAGATGCAAGTTCTTTAAATATTAGTTCCTTGAGTATTTAGAAAGAGCATATTAGCACTTAAGAACATAATTTGACAACCAAGTTCATAGGCAACATGAATAAGGACAAAAGAATGGAGAGACTTTTGTGCTATGCAGCAAAACACTGAGTCAGATGCAAGCTATTCACTTTCTCCAGTATCCAACAAAATGCCCATGCAGTGAGCAATGTCATGCAATATGAGGAACCTGCTGTTGTTTTCTTGTATCACTGCATACTAGCAAAAGAAAAAAAAAAAAAAAAAAAGACAAAATGTTGATTTTTTATTAACCCAAATTCTGGGATGAGTTTCAGAGTGCCAGAGAAATGGCAATACTCTCTCCTCTCTCATGAAGTGTTAACAAGGTTGAAGTGTTGTCCAGGTATAGTTGCTTTAGAAACTCATGCTGTTGCTTCATTCTTTGCTCAAAAAGACCATGCAGCCTTCAACAGGAAGGAAACTCCCTCTCCCCACATAGTAAGAACCAGCATCCCCTGAAATGACAATCTTGGATGCCCACCCCAGCATTCAGCATAATGTCACATGCAGTTAATGCATCCATGCAAAACATGGCCACAGACCATAAAGAAGTGGTGGGAATACCCAACCATGGGCTGTAGGAACCCTATTTTGCATGTGCAAACCTTATAACCTGAGGATAGTCTAAGGCATTTTGTGGGGTGTTCTATATGGAAACAGGGTGTCTCAGGAAGTGAATACACTGAAGAGCATTCTGGATAAATTTACTTGTCTCTGGCATTATCAGTCTAATGTTGGCAGCTTCTAGAGAAGATTTAGTTTAAATATACAAAATAAGAGACTATAAATCAGCATTATGATGTTTATATGATTTCCTTGGGAGATTGAAAAATTGTTTGTTTCTTGCTTCATCTTATCTTCTCTTAGTTACTCTTAATTTTCGAGATGCAGTTGACACCTATTTAATCCAAACATTTCAGATTCCTGTTATAAAGACAATACTTTACAGAATTTTTAACTGCAGAACTGACTGTATTTAACTAATTTCAAGGTTTCATATTTAGGGGGTTATGAGAAGTATGGTCCACACATGCAGTGTCTTCCTTCAGGATGTCTGAGGTTACATTAATTATCAAGCTTCCAGGAGAGGAAACATTAATCATTTGTCTCTGTACATTGCTGGGATTATTCCAAAACCTCCTTCCTTTTCTCTGTCAATATAAATCCAATAAGGAGACAAGAAGAAGGTTTAACATATGGTCAGAGACAGAGAGCATGTCCTTGTCTCCAGAAGCATACATAAAAGATTTGCAGAGATCAGGCTGATTCATCAGCAATGCTCATAGGCCAATATAGGGCCAAGGATGTGAGTTAGTCACAAGCAAAGTGACTTTTGACTTCCATAAACAATTTTTACAGATGATACAATAAATTTATATTTTCCTTGCTCTGCTCCCCCATTCAATAGTCTGCTATACTCCCTTTATAGCATTTCCTTTTGTCCTTATCTCCAAGACAGTAGAAAGAGCCATGGATGTAAAATCTGATAATCTCCATTCTTGAGCAGAGTCCAGGAATCAAACTCAAAGTGCCATATCATGAACCAGGATGTGAGCCAATGTTTTGTCAAATCAGCTTTGTCCTTAGGGTTCAGTGTTCATAGTATTGATAACATGAGGGAACTACAATGTTCTTGAGGCACATTGTCATGAGGCATTTCATTCTTGAGGCACTGTTCATGTCAGACACAGATGAAGTTTTCCAGAAGAAACACACTAGCTAAAAATAAGATTGGTGGTTCATAGAAAGATCAAGCTGAATGCCATCTGCATGGAGAATTTTTCATCTAAAACTAACAATGATACTCTGTTCTCAGCTACATGAGAGAAGCCCAGGTTACTACAGCTGAACCAGGCGGAGCTGCTCAAAATTGCTAATGGTGTAGATGTACTTGATTTTCAGAAAAGTGCTGGGAGCCTTGTTATTCATTCCCTTTTATTCTCTTGATATGCTCAATTTCCAACTAATTCTTCTTAGTTCACCTTTTCAAACTATTGGCAGTAATCCAGGCTTTCCATGCTTTAGGGAATTTACAATACCATTAGAATCTAAGCCATCTGATCTCCTTTTCTGAAATCTGAGTAACACCATCCATGTGAGTTTGTTTTCTACTACACTGTTCCAAGAGCTAAGGTATCCTGAAATTATCTCCGTGTCTAGAATTGCAGGGTCTAAGTTAGACATAGGCCAAAAAGATCAAAGTCACACTGGAGACATTCAATGTATCACAGTTCTATAGCTTTCTTGCGTTAGGCTTCTTTCCCAGAAGTGCAAAGAAAGGAGGGTAACAGAAACTTGGGGACAAAAGATTTTCTCCTGCTCTCTGTGGAACTACAATGAATTAGAAGAATAAATATTATATTATTAAAAGGAACAACAGGCTTTGAAGGAATGGTGTCCTTGTGATCAAAAGGCTGCATCATACCTTTAGCTAAAGAGTTTTTCTATTTATACTGTTTAACCACTTGGATTTGCTTTTTAAAAAAAAAAAACAACTCTATGACCCTGAAGGATAAAACCATGTGGGAAAAGAGCAACTGCCTGAGATTTTTGTCCTGCTCTGGAACTGCTGCACCCTTGTGCAAGAGAATGAACCTTTCCTCAAGCATGTTCCATAATCACTGGGCCATTCTCTTGGTTTCAGCCGTTCCCTGAGGCATCCAGTCCACATCAGCAGTCAGTGTGCTTTTGCAAATGAAAAAAAGGTGATTCTATTAGTCAAGACCCCAAATCCACACTGAAGCAGCAGCATGCCAAAGTGCACATATGCTAGTAAATGCATGCATAGTTCAACTATTGCTTCAGAAAAATGTAGTGTAATTCATTACCTTTCCTTCCCACAAAAGAAACTGCTTTGAAAAATAGGAAACAAACACATGGCTTTAAATGGAACTGCTGATTTTGATGTTACTTATAAGGGAAAAGTCAGATCACACTGGAAACAACATGGATTTTTCCTCATTTGATCCACAGAAGAAAGGAAGGGTTTGTCACTTCCCCTAAAAAATTGGAGCTTTTAAAATAAAATTAAAATCTCCATTTAAATTTTTTGTGTTAGTGAGTTCTTTTCAGTATGACATACAGATAGAGAGGACTTTTTAGTTAGTATTGTTTTGGAACAAAAAAAATAGCCATTTTTTTAATAAGTAATTTTGGAATTAACCCCACTTTTGCATAAATCTCTGTCCTGCCTCATCCTGTTTTACAGAGTTCCCTTTCTGTGCAGACTCTGGCAGAAGTCAGCTTGCTAGTTCCCAAAGACTTGAATAAGCCACATGATGGTTTTCATAGAGCTGCTAAAACATTTGACTCCATTAATTGGCCAATAATATGTTTATATTTACAAATGGCTTGCTTAGAAAATTCCCACGGAATAACCGATGCATTGAAATAATTTTTTCAATAGATCCAGGCAGTTTTGCTTCAGTTTTGGGAAGCTTCATGTACGGGCAGTGCCTACATGCATGTGCCTGCATGCTTAGATGTAGGGGACCACACCAATAGATGCTTTCAGGGAGCAGGAGGCAGAATTGAAATGTTTAAGTCTAAAACTACAATCCACAAAAACTTGCCTAGCCTTGCAGGAGATAAAAAGAGCCACAACAAGTGATCATTTCCCCTGTGAAGTTCACTGGGTACTTCCAGTGCTTGACAGCCTTGTTTGCTGTTTGCTGCTCTTCCTCCAGAGCTGAACATTTTGGTACCTTTCTTATGACTGCAGTCCTTTGAGACTTGCAAACTGGCCAGTCCCACACTCATATCCCCAGAGGTCTGGTCCAGCCAGTGTTTCCTGGAAATGTTGGATGTGTACTGACAGTACTCACTTCTGCACAAAGCACAGCCAGCCTTGGATGAATCCTGCATCTGGAAGGGAAGCAGAACTGTAGCTTTTATCTGACAATTTAGAGGTTTAAAGCATTTACCCAGGAAGCTGAAGCTCAAGGCTTTACTCCTCCTCAGCCAAAGGCAGTTCCAGCTCAGACCTGCAAGGTTGGTCAGGAGCACTGGGAGGGAATGTCCTCCTCTAAGTATGTCAGAACTGAAATGTGTGGCTGAAAAACACTGAGTCAAAGGGGCAGGAATAGACTAAGCCACAAATGGGTGATGTTGTCCTTGTGTCTAGGGAGCACAGACTTCAGGCTGCACAGCACAGTGAAGATCTCAAAGAATGTTAATATTTTTAGGCTAGAATCCCTGGGAGGGAAGTTACCCCCAACACATAACTACTGTCCTTCTGTTGTCTCAGCTGCTGATCAACACCCTTCATTTTAGATGTGAGTCTTTCTCAGCTTGCAGAACACTTGCTAGAATTTCAGTTAAAAAATTAAAAACAAATTCTTGGAAATAAATTTTCTCATGAGCTCTAAGAATATAAGTGAAATAACAGAGCCATGTAACCCACCATTTTCTCATCTTTAAAGCAGATTAAATAACCATATAACCTACATTTTCTTGTTGTTAAGCTCAGATATGTATTAATTATTTCCTTTTTTATTCAAAATTTATTAAAAGAACAGGTACACTAGAACATCTTAAAGAGTGCAGTGACTTAGTTTCATTCTTCCATATGAGGGACAGAAATTAACTATTTTTATATACAAGAGAAAGTAAATATGTGTAACCACAAATTGTTTTTCATCATAAGGACTTTACTGATGGCTTCAAAATCACTAATTGTACTTGCAAATGAATTTCCTTCCACTACAATGGAAAGAGATTAGTTATGAAAATTTGGCATAATAATATAAATTACATCTGTGGTGCTTTCTAAAGTAAATTGAATATACTTTTGATGTTGTATGTAGAGGTGGAAGAGTGTTTCAACCTGCCCATTTCTCTAATAGACTGAGAAAGACATTAAAATACCTGTATAGTCATGAAGCTAAGGGAACAGTGATAGGCACTAGGGAAGATTCTATAAAAACTGATGTTTCTGATCTCTTTTTAATCAATGGAAGAATTATGTAAAAGCCAATTAGTCTTTTAAAATTAACTAAACTACATTTGTATGAAGACTTTTTGTCAGCTCAGCTCATTTTGAAAGTTAATTTTGTAAAATCATAGAATTGTTTAAGTCGGAAAATTCCCTTAATATCATCAAGTCCAACCCTTAACCCAGCACTGACTAATCCAAGCACTAACTAAACCATGTCCCTAAGTGCCACAAGTACACATCTTTTAAATACCTCCAAGGATGGTGACTCCACCACTTCCCTGGGCAGCCTGTTACAGAGTTTGATAACCCTTTCCATGAACAATCTTTTCCTAAGATCCAATCTAAACCTCCTGTGGTGCAACTTGAGGCTGTTCCTTCCTGTCTTATCACTGTGACCTGGCAGAAGAGCCAGACCCCCACTCAGCTACAACCTCCTTTCAGGGAGTGCTTGAGAGTGATAAGATGCTCCTGGAGCCTCCTTTTCTCCACGCCAAGCTCCCCCAGCTCCCTCAGCTGCTCTTCACAGGACTTGTGCTCCAGACCCAGCACCGGCTCTGTTGCTCTCCTTTGTGGGTACATTTACAATTTTTTGTTTTCTACCCATCTGTTTCAGTTCAATAGTTAACTTCCCTAGAAGAAGTAACTTTTCTATGAGGTCCCATTCTGTATCCAGAAGCAGTTAGAGCAGTGTTTTTCCACACAAAAAATATATATTTTTACTTCACAGGGAAATAAGTTTGTGCTAATGAGCTTTATGAGGTAAAAAATTACTCCAGAATACCTAAGAACCTTATTGCATGTTGGAATACTTTGAAGGAGGAAGTTCATAAATCATACTGCCATATTGCATGTCTATAATACATCTAATACATGTGGATTTAATTAGCAAGTATGTAAAACTTACATTGATACTGTAGTACTTAGCCCTACAACAATCAGCCTGAAAAGCTATTTTTAAATTCAATACTTAGAAAGTGTATAATCTGGATTTTCATCTCTAAAATATAATTTCCACATGGACATCACAGGTAATCTGTGGAAAGAATAGCAATATTCAGAAACTGAGTAATGTTGTAGCAGATCCAATTTCGAATAAAACTTTTCCTAGAAACTAGAAGATGTTAACAATGCATTTGATAAAACCTTAAATCATATTTTCCAGAGAGGGAAACAGAGGGAAAAGAAGCATATGGAGGTCACGGTGGGTGTGACGTCCATTACCACATAGATTGAAGTCCCATTAGTCATTTCAGTGTATATTTTTTTTTTACTTCTAACATGTTGACACTTTGAGTGCTTGTGTACATTGTGGGGAAAAAAAAGAGAACATAAAAAAGAAGAGGAAAAGGATGGGAATAGGAAAGAGGAAAGGGAAGAGCAAAGGGAAGGAAAGGGAAGAAGAGGTGAGGGAAGGAATACACACTGTCTCTGGGAAGATGGCAAGATAGATGGACAGGATACAGCATGCAAATAAACTTACAGTTCTTGGGCCCTCAGAGGCACAGTTCTTAACTGGGCAGGTGTTCTAACCCCTTGTTAGTTGCTCTCAGCTTATACAGCATTGTTGGCTACTTTTGAAATGTGATCTTTGTAGTGCTAATGTGATAACTAAGTGATGGCCATCTCTTATTCCCAGTTCTCCCCATTTTCCCAGTAGAGAGCTGGAGCCCATTCCCAATCTGGGCAGAGAAACGATGCCTTCACTGAAAGATTTTAGAAGTATCCATGAAGAGAAGGTATCTGCTTTGCAGGACAGCTCACAGAAGTCACTCAAGGAACAAGAAAAATAGCAGAAAGCACAGTGATGTGGCAGTGATGCTGTCACTGAAATGGGTGAGGGTATGGGAAAGAACAGACTCACCAGAATTGTCTGCAGGGGTGCACAAATTGTGATAAAAAGGACTGTGGGAGGATTTAAATAACCTTGTCAAAGTGCATGTGTGCACCCTGCCTTCACCTCTAGATCTGTCGAGAAAAAATAAAAATATCTTTAAATTATATTACACTAAACCATCACAAGTCTATAGGGTGCTGTAACAGACTGAACTCTGTCACCCCAGTGTGAGAGTCCTGGGCCTGGTCAGCACATCCAGAGATGAGCTGGAGGAGGCCTGGAAAGAAAGTCCTGCAGTTCCTCCTGCTTTGGTCCAATTCATGGGACTTAGTACTGGCACAAGCCACCCCAGGAACCTCCTTTTTCCTCCCTTTAGTTTCAAATGAGGGAGTGCATTTGACACATGGAGGCTGATCACAACTCTGATCTGAAATAATACTTTTGACTTTGACCTTCCCTCTCCTGAATTTGCTTTACCTGTCTGTTGTCCTTTATCATTGATCTACAGCAAGAACCTTTTGTAGCAGAACACCATCCTCTTCCTGCACCTTTGTGCACCACTAAGCAACTGTAATATTTATAATATCAGATTTTGGGTGGCCTGAGCACTCCTTTGATTTTCATAAAAGGGGTAATTAAGCAATTTTTATATAGTCAAAACTTGGACACAACTAAAGTCACTGCCCAAGGCAAGTGGGCCAGCCATCATGTACAGTGTATTAACTGTGCTTCCCTACAGGAAAGCAGCAGAGTGTGAGTATGGGTTTTCAGGGATCACAGAGCCATGAGAAGCAGCTGCAGGAGGTAGTCTGGCCAACAGGATAGGCAGAGATTTGCTTCTGCCTGCTCACTGGAATTAAACTAGATGACAGAAAAGATGATGCCTCATTCATGATACCAAAGTTTCCTCCTAAAGAGGAAAAATCCCCAAAATAACCCTGAAAGTTCTTGTAACACGTTCATGGCATAAGGGGTGGAAAGGCTCTGAGAGGGTCTGTAAGAGTTAATGGATTAATTTGTAAATGTTTTGAGATCTTGCCCTAATGTACAGAGGGAAGCTAAGAACACTTGCTCTGCATGTATTTGCAACTCCATAATAAAGACCACAGTGCCAGATCTTGAATTTCACACATAAATCCACAGGTACCTGTAACTCAGACAGATGGCTCTGAGGCAGCAAGGAAAATAGCTCTTCCTGGTTTTCAACTTTATTTGATTAGGTGTATTTCCACACTATGAGCAACCTTACAGCAAAAGAACAGGCACTTCTTAAGACAACAGCTACAAGCAAAACAGATACATTCTCTGAGGTAAAAGGTAGTGTCTGTCTGCAACCACTAGGAGGACTAAATCTGGGCTGATTTGGGTTCTGTTTCCCACAATGAAAGAGTGGGAAAATTATCTTCCCTTGCTCTTGGGATAGAAATGGTATTGGATGAATCAGCCTATTACAAGAACTTTTTGGACAGAATACAGGAAAATCTTCATATGATTTGAATTTGGTTAACTCACAAGCATTATTGTTTTACATTGTTGGCAAACAGAGTATCATTAATAATAGGATCTGCCAAAAGCTACTACTTTATGGGACCTATGACAGTTGAATCTATGCCTAAGTAGCTTAGAGAATCACACACCTGTTAACAGGGCTCATCCTGCTCAGCAGCAGGGACCTTGCCCATGGGTGCAGAGCATCTTCTACTTCGACAACAGCCAGGCCAGCCAGGGCTCAGCATTTTGCAGGACAGATTTTTATATTTCTGTCCTTTCCAGCAGACCCCCGGGGTATTGAAAAGAGCCAATAAAGAAAACAAAACAATACAAAAGGCAACAAGCAAAAAAGACCAGCATTTGCTGAAAATGCTGACCAACATTTGCACTGATTCTGTTAGTGTGCCCCTTAAATTTCCTGCGTGTCCTGCTGTGTAAATGCAAAAAAAAAAAAAAAAAAAAAAAAAAAAAAAAAAAAAGCTTTATTTCTCTGAATATTAGGGAATATTTGCTTTGGCTTTACTCTATACACATCATCATTCCTCACATCCTACATTTCAGAGCAAGGTTTGAAAAGGACTTTCCTGGGGAATATTTCACTTACTTACTCTGAGATTTGAGTTTTTATCAGACAGAATCATTTAGGTTGGAAAAATTCTCCAAGATTGTTGAGTCCAGCCGTCAACATAATAGTGCCTAGATCCTAAGGGTCAGGTGAATTTAGGAGGATGTTTCCATTCTCTCTGTGAGCATGGTGTGCAGCATTGCTTACTGATCATTACCTGCTGCCAGCATCCTTATTCTTATCTACTGAGTCTGACAAAGAATCATGTGAAATTGTTTTTACCAGTCTGTGGCAGGCTTTGAGGTTATGACAAATTAGCTTGAATTTCAAACTATGGATTGAAATCACTGCACCAGGCAGGGCTGGAAGCTTCTGGGCTCAGTAAGCTGTGATCCACCCCAGCTGCAGGCCCTCTTCACCATCAAGGCATTGGATGTTCAGATCCCATTTGTGGGCAGTAACTGAAGTTGTTCCAGTGCTTAAATTGGAAAATCAACTCATTACCATGCAGCCTGTGCCATGCACGCTGCTGCTCTCATAAGTCTTATTTTAAATTTGTCATTCTTGGCTATCAGCAAAAGAACAGAAGTGCAGCATGCAGAGCAGAGTAAACTCTGTACTCCACGTTCTGGGCAAAGCTGCTCCAGTATGTTAAAAAATGTAAGAAGTACCATAGCCAGTCTAATCAAAAGCTTGTCTAGCCAAGTATCCTGTCTCTGACAGTGATTATTAGCAGATATTGAGACAAAAGTATGAGAATTAGGGTATATAGAGTCCTTTTACTGCCTTCCAGCCACTAAAAATCAACTGTGTAGAGATTTCCTGAGTCTGAAATTACATCCAGGGCATAGTATCTAATAGTTAACAAAGCAGTCATCCTCCATCAATGTGTCAATCCCTTCTGGAGTTTATTTATTTAATGTATTTTGCCACAATGTAACTACAGGCCACACAAAAAGTTTTTCTTTTTTGCCTATTTTTAGTTGTCCCTGACAATTTTATTGGGTGCCCCCAAAGATTTTATATTCTGGGAGACTGTGAACGATCAGTCCAATCAGTCCCTGTTTGTTTTCCCTGCACTAGCCAGGGTTTATGGAACTGTGCTCTCTTCTGCCTCCATTATAATTTTTCCAGACTGAGAAACCCTATGATTTAGAAGAACAGGAACATGCCAAAAAGGAAAAGAGACGTGTTGTAGGAGCAGTTGTGGAGGAGTTTCTGGAGACAGGACTTGCTCCAGACATCTTCTCAGCCACACTGTAGACCTGTGAAGGTGAAGAACAGATACTGTGTCCTGACAGCAAGGAAGCATCAGGCTCTAGTAGCTGAGTAAGGAAAGCCAAGGACTATCCCTGCTCTGCAACTCTGACATTTCTCCTCAGGGACACTAAGATATGAAGGTGGATGGCAATTTTCACCTAAGAGTGGCATGGGAACCCATCTGCCACAAGGCAGTAAGAAAAGAAAGGAGATGTCACCATCTTCTCTGATGTATGTGACTGCCTGTGTTGGAGGTCTTGAGGAAGCTGGACAGCTGAGTGGCTGAGGATGGGAGGAAATTTTCTGTGTGATTTCACAGGGAAGTCTTAAAACCCACCTGAGCAGGAATATCAGGTTGATGATACTTTCTATGAGCAAAGAGGATGTTGATACTAAACACAGTATTTAGAGTCAGGGTGAAGTGAAGATTTCAGTTGCTGGGCAGGAAAGGGAGTAGATCTTGGGTTGTGTGCAAATTTGGAGAAGGCGCTGCAATGGGAGTAAAACCCGATGGTAGTACACAATAGGAGTAAAAATTCAGCTTGGTCTAATAGTAAGGCAAGAGAAAATAGAGGATGAGTCTCTGAAAAGAGAGAGTTCACAACTCTTAAAAAAATGAGGACAAAAATAGAAAATACCAAGTTTCAAAAAGAAAGTCCAGGAAACTCTGAGTCCATGGCTGAAATTTCATCGTGCTACAGCCAGAGCAAAAGACAACGGGAAAGGAGGGATGTAGAAAGCTCCTGCATGCAAGCTGGGAGTTGTTCCCAGGAACAATAGTAATAATATGAGCACAGCCTGTCCCAGAGCAGAGAAAGGTTAGGAAAGCAAGCATGAGATCAGCTTTCCTGACCCTTACCTTTACTGTCCTTAACAGACTGTATTACTGTTACAGATAAAATTAGGTCTTTATAGGAAAACCTCTTTTCCCTTCTCAGTTCAAGTCTGGTTCTGAGTTATAAACTCATAAACTTACAATTTCAGCTTCAGTCCCTTTCACAAAGATCCATGTGATAATATAAGCCTGTAAGGTCATTAAACCCAAGGGTACATGGAGGAGATAAACAGCACATTGCCAGAAATAAAAGCCTGTACAGATACCTATAATCTTATTCTGACTTTGCAGAAAAGTAAGGTGCAAAAGGAAAAGATGTCCAAATGTAATTATTTAACACTTTGTATACAAGATGAGAGATGGGTCTTTTTCACCTCATGGATAGGACAGGCCATGGGAGGGGTGATGCCAGAGTTACATGTGGACATGAAAAATCCAAGGAAACAAGTCAGCCAGAGTGTGAGGCAGCCACCCTGGTGCCCCTTCCCGCTGTTGTCAGAGCTGCCTCCAGAATGAGCAGAGCCAGGGCATAACGCCCCAGGTCTGCTGGCTGGGAACAGCCTGTTCTGCAGTGCCACACTAAAAACCCTGCCTGCACCACAATCCATCACTGAGGATTTTCTGACTGTTCGTGGAAACTTCTCCCTCACTCACAGATTTCAAACAAAAACCATCATCAATGCGGACTTGCGGCCAGAGCATGTTTTCATTAATCAAGATGTTAATCGTGGAATCACCAAGAGCTCTGCCAGACAAATAAACATACTCAAGACATCCAGGACTAGTAAACTTTGCCCTTTTTATGACTGCTTTTTCCATGATTCTTTGTCTAATTGGGTTCAACAGAAAGCTCCTATGATAACTTGCATCACTGGGTTTTTTCACATAGAAAATAGTGTCTAGAGAGGTGCTTGCCTTAATTTTATGATAATGCCTGCTAAGAATTGAGTGCTTAATTTGACAAAAAATAATAGATGATACCCTAATCTGGAAATAGCATTGCAAAAGGAGCTGCAGCATTGTGCCCTTTAGCCCTAAATCCTCTAAGTTTGGCTAGGATGTCTTGTTAACAGAAGGAGAGTGAAAGCTGCTTTCTCACTCACCAGTTTTCTCACTGCTCCTCTGCCCCGCTCCTAGCCTGTGAACTCACCCCTATGAAAAAAACTATCTTCTTCATTCAGTACCACTCCTTGATCTGTGATTGGAAATAGCTTAAATAAAAGTCCCAATCTGGGTATTCCTCTTCTCAATGTTATTGCAGGTTGCCCTGCCCACCTCTGCATGAACAATGAGGATCTGTACAGCAATGCTAACAGCTTTGAGATATACTCTGTAAATCAAGAACATCTATTCTCCTGCTATGAGTAACTTGTGATCTGTATTCTTGATTTTTTGGAATAAGCTTTTTAGCATTTACCTCAAGGTTATGGTGCCTGAGACTGCTGGATGCTGCAATGTAGTTAGCCATTGTATTTACAGAGGTTATGGTCTCTTTGCTTTAGCCATTTTCTCTGCTAACACCACCCTCTCTACAATTTTTATACCAGAATATTTGACTCCACTTTGCTATAGCAAGGAGAAGACAGAAGATCTGATCTCTTCTCTTATTGTTGCCCTCTGTTCATACAGCTTCTCAGCAAACAGCTCTTGGCCTAGAGACTTGCAGCTCTGATTTGCTCTTCTCTCCCAGAAAAGCAGGGAGAGGAGAGCAAGACTTAGTCAGAGGCTGTGTGAGCCAGCCATAGATCCTGTGCTAGCTCCTGATCCCTGCCTTTATTAGAGTGGTGTGTCCAGTGAAGATACAGAAAGTATTTGTAGATGGTGGAAGGACCAAATATAAACAATAATACTTATTTGATTAAAAAGTATAAAGACTTGGTTTAATTTCATATTGTAAAGGAATTGAGATGTGGAAAGCACAAGAGTTCAGACAGGTCCCCAGAATAACTCCTAGCTCTGTCAGAAAAGTCCTCATGTGGATATTGTGATCTAACTCCTACCTAGAGCAGCAGTGCCCTACAGGCATTTAAAAAAATGTTGAAAAAAATCTTCCTGTGTCCCATCTACTGTTTCCTACCTCAAAAGAGAGACCCTGAAGCTTAGGCCTGATTTAGAGTTATCCTCCCTTTGTCGCCGGGCTGCTTGTGAGCTGAGTACTTGTTCTCCCTTTCTCATCCATTTTTGTCCACTGTCTCACCCACAAATGTCAGCATTTCCTACAGTTTCCAGAGGTTCTTGTTTCTCAGATAAGAATTATTCCATAGACAAATCCTTGCCAGCATTACCCAGGATCAGCTTTTCATGTATGTGACCTGCTTTAGGGCTATATGAATGAACACTGAGCAAGTATTTGACTTACGGAAGAAATACACAAACCTGCTCAGATAGAGCAAGACTCACTCAGTGATGTCTGTGCTATTTTAAGTTCAAGATCTAAATTTATGGCCAGCTGAATATGACTGGTGTCAGCAGAACTGTCCCTGATGAGCCAACCTCATTTTCTGCCTGGGATGTAGCCAGTCCTCCCATCCAGGCATTTTCATCCTGGATGGGAGGATGAGCACATCCAATGAGCAGAGTGTTTTGCATCATTCCTCTAAGGTTCTTCACAGATCTTCAAAGCAAAATACAGTCTTAGGAAGTTACCTAAGTTGAATATCACTCCTATTGGATCCTAAACCTCTAGTAGTGGAGGGACACAAAAGTAGAATGTCCAAAGCTAATGTTACAGTTTTGAAGAGCAGGCATCCAACTCAGTTTTGTGGCCACCATGTGTTTGTGGGCTGCATAATTCAGATCTGGTTGGCTTTGGTGTCTTTAGACCACTGAGATGGGTTGGGCAGGGCAGGATGTCAATATTCCTCAAGCAGGGCACA
The DNA here is from genome assembly GCF_051311805.1 of Agelaius phoeniceus. Taxonomy (NCBI): domain Eukaryota; kingdom Metazoa; phylum Chordata; class Aves; order Passeriformes; family Icteridae; genus Agelaius; species Agelaius phoeniceus. The sequence continues at coordinate 142,276,281 of NC_135265.1, read as the reverse complement.
GGGCACCCATAACAGTGCATCACATCACTGACTTGTCCAAATACCTGCACACCCAAGAGACAAAAACTGGCCATGCCAATACAGGGCTCATCAGCCTCCAACTTCCAGCTTTGTTGGCTCCCATACTTGGAAACCAGTTGAGCATGAAGTTACGAGAAATTCCTGATTTAAGCTGTTGAAAATTAAGAAATGACAGAGTGGTTTTCTGGACTAACCACATTTGCCGGCTTTTGGTTTTTTCCCTTGCAGTAAAATAAGAAGAAATGGTAGGCAATTTTTCATTTGACATGTTCCTCCTATCTTTTCAGCTACAAAACAAGAAATTAACTAAGCAGGAGATGGTACTTTGCAGCTGGAAATGATCTGGTCACATCGATTAGGACAAGCAAGTCTAGTATCCAGCAAAGCAAGCACATGTTTTTCCTCTGCCTAATTTCTTGTGCCTGTTTACAAAGCAGTTTGCTTCTAACTGTAGGCAATGCTCCCCACAAAATGTAGAATCAAACAAAGCAAACATCACCTCAAGCTGTTACCAGAACAATTTATAATTTACTCATGTGCCTTTCTCAAATATTCTCCTTGTTTATTCCAGAGCTGTCAGGAAAGAAAAAAAAAAAAAGGAGAGAAACATTTTTCGAAGGTTAGTAGGGAAATTTCAAAGGAAATATAGGGTCTGCTTGTGCTCTCTGTTGCTGCATGTGAAACCATTCTGAAATGTTCAATTAACTGTTATTTAGCAAACTTCACTCTCCATGGCTGCCCATACTCTTCACCTCTGCTGTCCTGATTTAAGGCAGTGTAAAAATCCCCCTGCCGAGAGCCAAGACCTGTGGTCTCAACAATCCAGGGGAGTCTTTGCTTTAATTGTGGTTTTAGAGGTGGACCTTCAGCTGAGGCTCTCTCTATACAGCTTCCCTCTGGTACTCTGACAAGTCTATCCTCTGTTTGCTCACCTCATTTTTCTGCCAGTAATATGATAAGAATAATAAATAATAAGGCTATTATTATAGTTTGCTGAATTAGCTTTTTACCATTGAAATTAAAAGCTTAACTTATAGTCATAAATGGCTTAAATATTTAGCCAAAGTAATACTTCCAAATTGCTCCTTCCTTAAACCTATGAGGTAATTCTTAAGATATTGTCTTTTGGGAGCTAGAATAAATATTATGAAAGTCAAAAGATGTCAAATCTTCTAGGCAATGGAATAGCCTAAAATTAATCCTAGTAATGAATTTTGATACAATGATTTCTAACATGTCTCTTTAGAGTGATAAACAATCTGACTTTCAAAATCCAATATTCAATACATTTATGAGTAACCACATGGTAAAATGACAGCCAGTTTGCTTCAGTCCTGGAGTCTGCCTCAGCCTAGCTGCTTGTGGTAAACTTTTCAGTTCTTTCTTAGCAGGCTTGCTGGAAAATTGCCAGTTACAGAAATCTCTGGCAGTTGTGAAGTGCAGCTGTGGTGATCTGCTTAATTTTCCATAAAATTAATTTGCATCAGGCAATCTCCAGCATATACTGAATAAAACACACACAGGTCCATATTTCAAAAGCACTATGGTGATCTCACCTGCACCATATGAATCATTTTCATACATTTTTATTGCCATGACAGAGAACGTAAGGCCAGTGATTATGGTTTTTAACTACTTCAGAGTTCACATGAACTTTTTGACCATGTAGCCAAAAAGAGAAAAAAAGAAAATTATTCTTATGTAACTTTTGTGCAGAGTCAAAGCCTGTAAGTCAAAATGGGTAACTGGCATGTATCAGCTCTTTTTTAATGATATTAATCCACCTCACTCAGTACACATAAATAAACTATAAAAATATTTTTAAATTATTAATTCAGTGAAGTCTTTGAAGTTTGCAAATGTTCAGGAGAAAGGAAGAAATAGAAAAAAAATTCCTTTTTTTTGTAAACTTCCATATCTGCCAATCTTGAGCTCATAGTGCAAGCATTAAATTAGCTACAGAAGAAATTGGCCACTTCCACCTGTACATTAATTTTAATTGATTTAAACATTATTTCATAAGTTTCTCTCTTTATTTGAGCAAGCATATACTTTGACCAACATAGAGATTTAGTTAAATTTGCAATTTCTTCTGTGTCATACATATACCAGCAAAAACCCTAGCACAGGCTCAAACTGTATCAGCATTAAAGTGTCTTTGCCAGTACTGTCAGCTCTCTGTTATCCAGACTAATGGGAGGCTGGAAATAGCTCCCCATACAAGGGATCTCTGTCCCTGCACCCTCCTCTGGCTGGACATACATTGCATGGCCCCACAGTTGTGCTTCTGGCAATTTCTACCCTCTGGGAGTCAAACTGCACCTATCCTACAGCCAGGGCCAGCTGCTGCCCACTCTCTGCACAGCCCTGTCTTTATGGTGCAGAAGTTGCACCAAGTCCCCCTGAACTCAAGCTCAAGCTGGCCCTGAGCGTGGCTGCTCACATGCTTTTGCATCCATGATGTGGATGAGACCAGTTAATTAAAAATTTTGTTTACAAAAAGTTGGTTTATTTACCTGGGGAACTGTTACAACTTGCATCCACACAATGAGGGTGTGCTGATGCAGTAAAGCAGTGTGAAGACTGTAGTAAATAATTTGAAGTCCTGAATACTGTCTTTGTTTATTTTGTCTGGATATGTTTCATTGATCTGATTCACCTGTGTTTGATTTACCCTGTCTTCATCAGTTAAGGCTTTGATCTAGTCTATACTGCTTGTCCTGCCCAGTCCATTTATAAAAGAGTTTTAGAAAGTTTACCCTGGACAAAAGGTTACTCAACTACGGCTACTGAGAAGAGGGAATGCTGAATACTTGGTAATTCACTTTGGCTTCCTCTTTACTGTTACTCAGCTGATCTTTCTATCCATCTCACTATCTCTAGCTACAAATACAGAACAGTTGTTTTATAGTGTATGACTTTTTCAGACTTGGTAGATTATCTGGATTCACAACATCTGGTTTACATGTGATGGTGCTCATAGCGAGAGAAGCAGGATAGTTTGATGGAGCTGTGTTTCTGTCAATATGTTCTTTGCAAAAAGGATGAGTATTTTTTGTTCTAAAGAAATATTTTGATGACCTATGGTATCACAGAGGGAGTTCAAGGAAACTGTTAATACATATTTTTAATAGACAGCAGCTTTCCAGGACCTGCATCTGTTCAAACATACCATTTAGTCTGTGGAGCTGGGCTAACACAGACCACTGTGCACCAGCAGGGGCTGGGAGCCCTCAGTGAGATGTGCCTACTGTGTTTGTTATCCAGTGTTAAGGATAACAGGTGAGCTATGATATCAGAAGTTCAAGAGCTGGACTCAAAGATTTAAGGTAACTAACTCCCGCACTTTCTTACATATTTATATTCACTTTATATTAACAGGGGATTAATTCAGTTGCAAAAAGAAAAGTGCCACAGGGTATTTGTCATGGCCTTCTGCCTCTGGCTGCTCCAGAAAGACACATCTTGCACTGGGTCTGTCATCTTTATACTGGACACACCACAGCATCTCACATGGCACTAGATGTTTAGGCATAGGAAGTAGCACTTAGATATTAGCCCAGGTTCTACAGAAACTCAGAAATTCAGCATTGAAATAACAAGTTCCTGAAGGAAAAAAAAATTTAGGAATTGCAATACTGAGCATAGCAACACTTCAAATTTAGGCACCCCTTTGAGGATTTATTCTATCTAATTTTGGGAATGTAACGTAACCATGTAGATTTCAAGGCCATTTGCTGCAAATTCTCTCTGCAGTTGATAGAAAGAGGCCAGAAGACACCTTCAGAGATGACAAAGTCCTTACATGTAGATGACCCATGTAGCCCCTCTGAACTGTACAGTCATTAGTTTCTTATTGTAAATGCCACTGTCAAAGGAGTAAAATTAGGTGGGATGGGCCTAGAGGCAGGTGATGCACTGTGACTCTCAACCATGAGACAGGGACCTTGACTTCCTCTCATGGAAAAAGATGGTCTATAGAAGCCAACAAGCTGAGGGGAAATCTCTTTGAACAAGGCAGGTGAAATTCAAGAAATGCAGAGGCCGTTTGCATAGTGCCATGGGAGCAGCACTCAGCCTCATACTCTTCTCTGAAGTCAGACATTTGCCTAAATTTCTAAGGAGGTTTCACCTGTAGTTACCATCCCTTGCTGGGGTGGTGGAAACAGCTGGTTATTTGCCCAGGTTTACCATGGCCTAGAGAAACTAAATACATGAAATATCTGATGAAAGTTAGCACCCAGAGTCAACTGGGTTGAGTAACTATAAGAGACCTTGAGTGATCTCCCAGACCTTGTTTGGAGAGTTGTTATTGCTGTGGTTTGTTTTGTTATGGCAGGAAAAAATAAAACAAAGAGTACAAGGAGAGGTAATCAATTAATTCAGAGATATAAAAAGGGTCCATCCTTTTAAAAATAACATCTTCTACATTCATCTTCTACATTTCAAGTGCATGTCAATTATTTTCTATATAATGAAAAGCTCACCAGCACTGAAATTTTAACTGATAATGCAGAAAGTGAGAAAACAATCCATTATCAGTGATATTAGCCACTAAGGTGCCAGTATATCCATGGTGCCCCAAAAGTCCTTCTTTTACCCCTCTTCTGTAAGTACAGTACTGGTAGAGGTGAAATCTAGCACAGTTCTTGGTTTTAGGTCAGGGTTGTGAATACAGTAGCTCTGACCAAACTCAGACACCAGCTGTATCTCCTTTCTGAAAATCTGTATGAAAACCAGGGACTAAGCAGACCAAAATATTGTTTAACGTAACCACAGGATTAAATTATGTAGAGGCAAAAAGCATGTTAAAACCCCAGAATGCATTCTACATCCCTTTGTGGCTGTCCCAGCCCTCTCAGACACCCAGTTATATGACCAAAAGAAGCATTATTCCCACAAACAGCTTTACAGCTGCTCTTGTAGGAGTTCCCTTTTTAAGCTGCTGCACTTCTTTTGATCTCTGTTAGGCGTAGGCTTTTTCCTGTCTTGCCAATGTCTTTTAAAGTTCCCAGACACTTTGCAAAGAAGCAGCCTGGTGTCAGCTATTCAGTTTTCTCGCCCATATGTCTTTTGTCCCTTTAATAGTTTCTATGAGACTGTGACAAGAAATTTATTGAGAATCTACTACAGTGACCAGGTAGGCCCTCAGTACTCATATATCATCATAAAAGAACATCTTCCTGTCTTCTCAGGGCTCATACATGAGAATTTTTCCCACAAAATGCATCTGTTCCAGATATCATATTCTCAAGTGCATTTCTCATTCAAATCTGGACACATGAGGGCATAAGCTCATCCTTCATAGGTTCTGTCCAGCTGTCTCCTGAGTGAGAGGGTCACCAGCAGAAGCCAAGATGGGATCTCTGTCTGTGCCCAGCAGACACAGCAGCACTCCAGACAACTACATGTCAGCAGATGATGAAGTGTTATTATGCAAATTTCTTCATTAAACTAACATTTCCTTTCTGCTCTGGCTCAAGTCTGTGTGTGTTCTACTCAATTATGTCTCAGCTTCCCAACCTATTTCACACATAATTAAGATAAATATTGTTGCACTTAATTAATAAAGCATGGCATTTAATTTAAACAATCTCAAACTCAACTACCATATAAAACTGGCTAAAAGAACTGCTGTAAAGATGGTGACATTCAGACCTGAATATTTCTTAATTATGCATGAGTTAGACATTTAGATGCTTCTTTCTTATTATAAAATGGAGAACTTTGATGTGGCAGACCTTTCCAAAATACATTCTTATTTTTTAAATTTATTATGATTTTTCTTATCAACAAATGCTAGTGGGGAAATTTATACTGTCATCAACCACCTGTAGTATACAAATTGTTGTTTAACCCCATTCATTTAATCATCAGTGTTGCTCACTTTCTACTAAAGTATGTAAACTGTTTTTTAATAGCAACACTCTGGATGGTGTGTAAAAGGTTAATATAATATGATTAATACTATATACTTATACTGATTAGAAAGCAGTGGCAGGTTGGTGTTATGGCCAGCTTATTAAATTATGAAATGGAATATATGTGCATGCAGTGTCCTCTGCACACAAATCCTGGTTGAAGGAATACACATCCTTCAGTGTATTGCTGTCTCAGACAGCTATCCTTCATTTAACATTTTTATTATACTATAATTGATTTTAGGAATTTAAATTTAAAGATGGATTTTTTTTTCAGGGGTACCTTTACCTCAGTTTCCAGATTGTAATTGGCAAATCCTTATCATAGTTTCTACTGCCTTGATCAGTTTGGGAGTCACATTAGTGGTCTGTAGTTGGAGCTATTTGTTGCAGGATGTCATAAAGGAACACAATCTGGATAATTATGCAGTGTGTTTATGGCTTGGGGAGAGTGATGATTATCTGTGTGATCTTCCAAATATATGTTCCACTTGTAAACCAATTCAATCTTATCTTCAACAGGATAGAGGATTAAAGTTTTCTGAGCTCTTGTGGACTAAAAATCCCTGATATCTGCATAGGGGAGAGAGACTTAGCAATACTGCAGTGGGAGCCTCCTGTTTGATATCAGAGAATTTACATGATGAATTTTTATGAATACTCCAGACCTTTAGGCATTATAAAAGAGGTACAAACTATAGTCATAAGACACAAATTCAGTGTATGTGAAGCTCCATTAGTTTCACTGATCATGGAACAAGTTCTTGCATTGCCAATGAAACACTTGGTTCAAGTCTGTGAATTAATGCCAGGTACCTCTTTACAGGTTGGAATATTCTGATTAAAGGAATTTTTCCATTTCTCTGATTTCTCTGATTTTAAGCACTCCTGCCAATGCAATTGCTTGTGAATCAGTCAGTTACCTCTGGAAAAAGTGCCTCTGGTTGGTCAATCTAGCTGTACCTAATAATGTAATTTTGGATCATTGCACCATTCCAAAAAAAATAGAGAGAGGAAAACTACAAACTTAGTTTTGCATACTAAGGTAACATCAAAGCGAATTTGTCTGCAAATGTCAGACTTCAAAAGGCTACACCTACAATAGTGAAGGTTTTCCATTTACACAGAATACCTGTTAGAGATCAATTCCAGTCTACAAAAATCTGATTAAGGCTTCTTGTTTTACAGTTTACTCGGCCCCAATTCTCATCCAAAGAATACACTTGAATGAGAACTGCAACACTGAGCTGGACATTCAGATGTTTAGTTTGACTGTATTTGACTTCATTCCAAGTGTTTCCCCATTCCTGGCTCCTACACACAACTTTTATATTATGTCATAAATACTATCATCAAACTAAATATGCTGTGCTGTAGACAGGTCAGCTGGAAAAAGATTGTCACCAAATGGCAGAATGTTGCATGAAGAACTGGAGCAAGGAAAAATTGGTAGCAAATATGGTTGATCATCTACTTAGTAGAATATTTTTGAGGTTTTTGTGTAGAGTCTCATCAGAGGCCACTTCAACCCCAAAGGAAAATAAAGCAATTTCAGCAAGAATTAGGCAACAAATGTTTTAGCATAGCTGAAGGCACTCATTCTTTTACAATAACAGAGAAGGCATGATAAAGAGATGTGAGCATCCCTTGCATGGATTTATCTCTTTGTGTCTGTATATTTTCCCCAAGATAACCTCAATTAGCTACAGTCCAAATTCATTCTTTTTTTTTTATGAGTGCCCGAGATTGGATGAAGCTCTCAAAAGAAGCAGTTCTGCTCAGCAAAACAAAGGAGTCTGAATTGCTGTAATCTGCCTGCCAGTGAGGACAATGGCCAGGAAAATGCAAGACCTGAATGTTATCATCTGCTTGTAAGAGGTTTCACATGTTTTAGAAACACTGGCAATACACTTTACCTAAATGCTTCTTCTAAAGCTTGTATGGTGTCATTTTTACTGCCCTTGCCACTTTGGCTTGCCAGTGCAGGGATGCCAGACCTTGATAAAATCATAGAGTGATTCTGCTGTCAGACAAAGCCTTTTTAATGCATCCTCTGAGAAGAGCTGAGGGATGATGCTAACCTTCAAAAAAAAACCATGATTGTAATGTACCATTTCAGTCCCATCTAAGCCCTAAAGAGTAGTCTCTTGTCCCAGAAGAAATTTAATATCCTGTGCTGTTTAACCTTGTTCTTCTTCCCATGGAGGGTTGTAAATGGGCTCTTTATTCCACCTACAAGCCTTAGAAAACTTTTTCATGAGGCTATCTCTGCCTAAGACATAGTGATCTCATTGTTGTGGCTAACTGAACAGATCATTCTTGCAGTGACACTTCCACTTCAGAGCCCTACAGTAACCATAGAACCGGCTTTAGCAGAAGACACTTCAGTTTCTATATCCTTATTTAATTTGTTTATTTTACCAATAGACAGCAAAGACATTTTCTGTATGAAGTGCTGATGATTTGTCGGCAGCAGCTTGGTCCACATGGTTTTTTACAATGACAGTCATTGTGTTCATATATTTTAAAGAGAAACTGTGCAACCATCACTGAGATTTCTGTACTATGGGAAAAGAAGTTCCCTGAGCTTGCAAGTTTCTAACCCAGGGCAGGAAGCCTGAAAGCCACAATGTCCCCAAGCTGAAGGCTGAAATCCCATATCATAGTACTAGCCCAAGCCTGTATTTTGAGGAAGCCCAGTCTGTGCATAAAGTTGCACTCCAGTCATGCACCCTGACCATGAGACAAGTGAGTTGTCAAGAAACCAAATAATTTTCTGATGGCAGCTGACTTCCTGGTAGGAAGGGTTTCCTCAGAACCCTGCATGGGTCCTGTCTGTTTGCAAAGACCCACCCATGTCACAAAACATTTTGATTTCAACAAAGTGGTTTCCAAAAAGCTAGGAAAAAAAAGAAAACCATAAAGAATAAAGACAAAGTTCTCAACCAATTCAAATGATTTCACTTAGTTTTCCCAAAGCTATAAATCATTGCAGTTGCTGTGTTTCAAAACGGGACCCTCCAGTTGTGTTAGCTATTTTGGAAGAGTCTTACACACCGAGTCCTGAGGTGCCTGAGAGCACTGCACTGTACAAATGTCCTGATCACACCATAGCAGGGTACCTCCATACAGCCTCCTGCTCCCCTGTGAACATCCTCCCACAGTCCCCGGCATAAAATCCATGTGCCTGTTCCCCTGGAGGATGAATGGCTACAAAATTGTGCTCACCACAGGGCCCTTCATTCAGAACAGAAATTTCAGTCTCTGGTATGTGAAATTTATTCACTGCCTTCTTGTACCCTGCCACCTCGGGGTGTAATTTAAACAGGACAGGTAACAACCAGGTAAGGCTTCCTGGAGTGTCTGGTGGTCACTAACCAGCAGAACACAAACTGTCCAGCCAGGGTCACTGGGTACCTCATCTGGCTCCTTGCCTGAGCTAGATTACTGTCACAACAACTTAATTAGGTAAAAATAATCCCAGTTTAACACACTGGTAGAGTGACTCTAGAGGACTCTTTACCACCTTTTGGCCTATTGCCTTTCCCAGTGATTCCTCAGATTTATTCTCAAAATGAGCCTCTTGGGATTGATACCCCTGCTGAGTGATTGACCAAAAGGTTTTATGCAGAGTAAATGAGAGACCCTGGCAACTGACAAGATACATGCCACAAATGATCATGAAAACTTCAGTCTCCAAAAGCATTTGTGTGTCTTTGGGTCAGAAACAGCAGGGTTGCTGTGCAAGATTTGTACCTAAATGACCTTCTGCAATTGTGATTGCCTTATGCTGGCATGCTTTGCCTGTGTCCAGAAGCACAGTTGGCTGTTTCTTTAGAGCAAGCCCCTGCTTCCATGTGGTATGGATTTCCACCAGTTTCAGACACAAAGGGAGGTGATCCTCTCCTCTGCACCATGTATGTTGCCATCCTCCCTGTGCCGTGCCAAAAGATGTATAGCAGAAAACAGATGAAAGTCTCTGCATTTCACTTTGAATAGTTAAATCAGAATGTCCATGACGAAATACCAGGAACATCCTGTTCTTTTACTCAGTCAATACAAGTCCTACAGCCAGTCCTTTCTCATCTGCACAGCCCCACCCTGGAGCCCATGCCAGGATATCCCCCTGTATACATGTATGCTGGCACCTCAGGAGCAATGAGGAGGGTGAATTGGGGGAGCTTTGGAGCTCAAAGAAGGGCATCAGTATTTCAGGAGGGAGTAATGTTGTTAATTAAAGCAACTGGCTGGGGCAGGGTATAAAGTGAGAGAAAGGCAGGAAGGGGACCACCAAAATACATGGGAATGGAGATGTGACACCATAAGTATTACTGTACTATACTGTATTATAAGTCTCCAACAGTTCACCAGTTATATTTTAATAGCAAAACAACAGTTTGTAGAATTATAAACTGCCCATGAGGACAGGCCTTTAATGTTTCAATGGGAAAAGCAGGAACTAGAGTCACTCAAACCAAGCCACAGCTTTGTGTATCAATATTTTGCTGCTTCTGGAAGTCTCAGCAGCATTAAACTGCTCCATTTAAATAGGTTTCCTCCACATAATAGAGCTAGACCTGCAGTTTCTGCAAAATTCCTGAGTGCTCAGATTTGGGCTGGGAAAGGTTTCTCTTCATTCAGTATAATTCAACAGAATGCTCTAAGAATACCAGTGAAGCCTGGCAGCACTACCTTAGCACTAACAAGTACAGTTATTCTGAGTAACCACCCTGAAACAAGAAAAGACACTTTTAATGATGACTGTTTGTAATAATGTCCAAGTTCCTTTGTTCAGATCTTTTCCATCTTTCACAATCAGTGGGACACTTAGACTGTGCGAGGCACTGGAATTGCAAGTAGGCAGGCACTGCACAAACACCAGGTAGCAAAGCCCTGGAGCAGCAGAGGTAATCCATGAGCTGGTTTGAAGACAAACTCCCTGCTGTATCTCTAGCCGACTTTCAACCTCAAAAGAATGTGGGGATGTTTACAGACTCAGCATGCCGAAAGCCAGCACAGCTGGAATTTCAGTTCAGCTGGCAAAGTGCTCCCAGCGAGAGCCAGAGTGGCCAAGGTCCTGCTCCCAAGAGCCAGCCTGTTCCCTGCCGTGGTTTATTGGCTTCTCGTGTGCAGCAGTTACGTGGGCACAGCAGAGCAGGCACGACTCAGGGGGAAGCCAAAGATGGAAGGAGAAGCTGGGACAACCAAAGCCTGGAGAGAAAAGCAGCTGGAGAGAAAAGGCAGGCTGTGCCTGGATGGCTCCTTTGGGGGTTTCCTGAGCAGGATGAGGCGAGCCCAAGCCCTGAGCTTCTGTGCCCTCTGGTGGCAAACAAAGGAGTGGAGACAGAAGAGGTCCTGTCCCACCTGCATCAGCACAGGGCTGGCACAGCCGTGCCTGTCCTCTGCAGAAGAGGCCCCACAGGACTCACAGTGGGTGGCAAAGATGGCATGGCAGGGGAATTGCCTCCACTCCCTCCCCTGGCAGACAGTGTGTGTGACAGCGTTCTCTCCAAACAACAACATATGTCCCGAGTGGAACTGATGAGAGAGGAAAAAAATCCACTTGGGAGACTTGGAGGCCCCTTCTCCACAGTCCATTCTCCCGCCAAAAGCATAACACTGAGCTAATGGCCCTGTAACTTTGTTTTGATTTCCCGAGTAGTCTTAAGTTACCTAATATCTGGCTGGCTTCCCTTAATGGCTTTCCAGCAAAGTAATTCTTAAACAGTTTTCATCAGATACCAACTATCATGAAGTTATCATGAAACTCCTGTTCATATTATCAAATGTCTTGATGACAATCTTGCCTTTCTTTCCTTTTTTTCTTTTCCCTCCCTGCCTGCATTGATTACTCTCTTTAACTTATATAGACAGGAAATATACACACACATAAGTTTTTGTTTACAAATACACATGTACATGTGTACAGAATCACAGAGTGGTTTAGGTTGAAATAGACCTTTAAGACATCAAGTCCAACCATTGTGTAGATGTAGATGTAGATATGTAGATGTCTGTGAAGGAGCCAAGAGGTACCACAAACCTCTGGGCCAGCCCTGCTTTCCTAGATTGCTTCTCAGCCACCTGTAAAGCTCAAGGATCTCAGAGACCATCCACTTTACTCCTTTCAGAGAGAGGATAAGACTGTTTTAATGCTTATTCAGCAGTAGTCTTGTAGTAATGATGTTGTGGCTAAGACACAGCTGCTCCCAGAACTCTTTGGCAAGCGGAAAAAATGTGAGTAACCTGTCCTTAGCTGGTGTCATGCCCACTGCTGCATGCATCCAGCCAGCACAAACAGTGAGAGGACAGGGATAGGCAATTCATCTATTGTTTCACCATCCTCCTTGTCTTCTTAATTATTTGAATCTCTAGGGAAACTAAGAAGAATGATGTTTATGCTTAAGCTATGAAAGAGCAAGGGAATGCTTAAAATCTAATATTCCTGTATTTCCTTGTGCTGACTATATAAGTTGATGACAAGTCACAAGAAAGATTTCAGTGCATTTCCACAAGATGCCTTTTCAGGTGCCAGAATTAAATCAGTGCCCCACTCTCTGAATTTATTTCAGAAGGCATCAGTAATTTCAGTGATTGCTTTTTATCAGAGGATTTTAGAGCAACATTGCTACATCTGCTTGGCTCACCAAAGTTCCTTGTTCTCCACTCAAATCCAAAACACATATTTAGAGCTCAGATTGGAACGAGATGCTTCCAGCCTACCCAACTGCACCTGATCAGAGCCCATGTCAGTCAAAGCTTACCCTCTCCTGGAAGTCTCTTTTCTGTTTCATTAGGAAACACAGTGATAGGACAAGGAGTAAGGGGTACAAACTGAAAGTGAGAAAGCTTAGGTTAGATATTAGGAAGAACTTTTTTACTGTGAGGCTGGTGAGGCACTGGAACAGGTTGCCCAGAGATGCTGTGGATGCCCCAGCCCTGTCAGTGTTCAAAACCAGGCTGGATGGGGCTCTGAGCAAGGGGCCTGGTGGGAGCTGTCCCTGCCCATGGCAGGGGCTTGGGTCTGGATGACCTTTAAGTTCCATTCCAACCCTGAACATTCTGTCATTCTAAGACAGAACTGTTGCTTGACAAACATTCTGGCATCAACTCATAAAACCCTGCAATAGATTAGGTGGAGGAAGAAATCTGTTTCAAGGATGCTTTGCTACCTCATTTATAGGTATATATACCCTTTATTTCAGTGGGGCATAAAAAGTAGAAAGAATACTGTATTTTTTTAAGAGAGTACCAGTTTTCCTGTAACTGTGTGAAGAGAAACGAGCCATTAATAAAATTTTGCTTAGCACATCAGAAGAATTTTATCTCAGCAAGCTTTGAAAAAAACTGGTCACTTGCTATTGTTTTTTTTGTAACAAGGATGTCTCAAGCACAGATATGCCCCTTTCAAGGAACTGCTTATGTTGCAAATGTGATTAAATCAGGGGGCTGTATTTCAAGCAGTGATATCCAGCTTATGGTGCAAATTCTTTTGATGTTGTTGTTGTAGTATATTTATGCATTAAGGCCACATTAGATATGTTAGGAGCTCCTATCCATATAGGGAAAGCAGTCTCTCAGTAGACATGTAAATTATTGTCAGATTGTCATACAATGAGAAAAGCATCCTAGCTGTTTTGTTATGGTATAAACAAGGCATTAGATTTACCTGCAAGCATGACACCCCACAAGCATGCATAAGATGAGTTTATAAATCAGATGAATTTTCATAAGTTTTGACATGAGTAAGAACTTGCTCAAATGTTAATATTACTGAGTATTTTGGCATCTGTTAACTTTCTTTTGCTGTTTCAAAAACCCTGCAAGTAGTGGAAGCAGAGCCTGCTGTCTGGAGAAGCAATTAGCCTGGCCTGTGAGCAGTATAGCAGAATGAAACCATAAATGAGATGGCTCCAGGGCCTGAGGAAAAGAAGACATGGACAGCCAATGATCAGCTGCCTATGGAAAAAGAATTGGATTTAATACCACCTTAATCAAGGCATTTATCTGTCAGGCAGATAATACTGGATAAGCATCTTGTAGTAGGATTCATCCAATCTGTCATACATTGGGAGCTGGGGGAGTATAAAGTTCTAAATAATCAAATCACATAAAGAAATCTACTGTTTTACTGATGAAATTCTGTCAGCAGAAGGACCAGACCTGTTTTTAGCTGAAAGACTTCATCCCCTGCTCCTAAAGCAGTTGTGACTCAGGCTGTCCTCAGGCTGTGTTCAGAGCAGTGTGGTCTCCCCACTGTGCCAACTGCTTACTCAAGCACCCCCTTGAGCTGGGCCTGCCACCACCATTCAAGGACATTTCAATGACTGAAAATGCAGTTGATTGCTGTCTGGGGCACAACCAGCTAAAAGCTCTCAGAAATCTCTTGGCTTTAGGGCCTAGTTTGTTTTGCTATATAGAAATATGGCCAGCAGGAGCAGGGCAGAGATTGTCCCCCTGTACTCAGCACTGGTGAGGTTGCACATTGAACCTCGGGTTCAGTTCAGGGCCCCTACAAAATTGACACTGAGGTGATGGAGCAGGTCCAGAGAAGGGCAATGCAGCTGGTGAAGAGTCTGGAGCACAAGTCAGATGAGGAGCAGCTGAGGGAGATGGGGATGTTTAGCCTGGAGAAAAGGAGGCTCAAGGGGTCCTTATTGGTTTCCACAACTTCCTGAAAGGAGGCTGTAGCCAGGTGGGAGTCAGCCTCTTCTTCCAGAGAAAAAGAAGAAACAGCCTCATGTTGTGCCAGGAGAGGTTTAGGTTGGATACTAAGAAGCATTTCATCATGTAAAGGGTTGTCAATCTTTGTGACAGGTTGCATGGGGAAGTGGTGAAGTCCCTGTTCCAGGAGGTGATTGAAAGACATGTAGATGTGGCACCTGGGGACATGGTTTAGTGGTGGACTTGGCAGTGTTGGGTTAATGATGACATTTGCTGCTCTTAAGGTGTTTTCCAGAAACATAAATGATTTTGTGATCCTATCATTCCAAATGTCTTCTAGATGTGTACTTGAATCTTCTCTGGCTTATCTGCCTACTTTTTTCTGCTCCTGGATCAGCAGTAGAACTGGTCTGCTCTAGTGCAAAAGTGAGAAAAGGCAATAGTCACTGGCTGAAAGTATTCACCTGTACTTCCATTGTTGAAAGAAAGGGTGAAATGAACAATTAATGCAGATAGCCACTCCCTGTCCTTTGCAGACCTGTAATTACAGCCTTTTCTCACTGTCAACTTCAAAAGGATGGGAATGCTCCTGACTCCTCCCCATAACTCCTGATGGACCCTTGTGGGATCTCAGTGAGAGTGAGGCTCATAATCCACAGCTAAAAAAAAAAAAAGTTATTATATCACATATAAGTTATATATACTGTAGTATATGGTAGAGATAATTCATGCTATTTATGTATAAAATATTGTAAAATCTAAGCTATGTCTTTTGAACACCCCAGCCGGGAGCAGAGTCTTATTTTTATTCAATCAGTTCCCAGACGATGTTAAAACAATATCAAGTCTGTTAACGTATGAATGGAACTTCCATGAGGGATGATCACCAACTTCCCTGGAATGTAGGAGTGATCTCACTCCTCGAAGATTGCATCTACTACCCTGATCACCCTGATCACCGGGGCATCACCCTGTTACATGCGAATACCGACTTCTCAGAGTGCTCAGACAGCATCCAGACACCTGGAACCAGACTTTGTCTAACCCTGCACATGTATGGCCCCAGTTCTGCATGTGAAGGGACACGAAGGAACATTCGGTCATTTCTGCCTCAGGCAGAATAAACTGTATAAGCTCGCTGCTGCATGAAGCAGTCGGTGTGAACCCAGGGAGAGACTCTGACATTTTTGGTGGTCAGATCCAGGTTCACCCAGCATCGATCCCGGGGTTGGCGCTGCCTTGGCTGTGGTGGTTTTTATTTCAGATCGAAATTCTGTTTTGCTGACAATCTAATAAATCATTGCTAAATTTTCTTATAAATTTGGCTCCCAATTTGATAATTTATAACAGTGCAAAATGATTTGATACTGGGGTTCGGGACCCCCTTACAACCTGGGGGGCGCCCCGCTGATTTCAGCGGCC
Organism: Agelaius phoeniceus; assembly: GCF_051311805.1. Taxonomy (NCBI): domain Eukaryota; kingdom Metazoa; phylum Chordata; class Aves; order Passeriformes; family Icteridae; genus Agelaius; species Agelaius phoeniceus. The sequence goes on along the minus strand of NC_135265.1, from coordinate 142,260,253 downwards.
TGACCAGGATTGGATTCCGAAAAACCAATCAAATTCACAGAGAGCCGCAACCGGAGCCGCGAGCTGCAACCGGAGTTGCAAGCTGCAGCCAGAGCCACAGCCAAGGGAGATAAAAGGGCCCAATTCTCAGCAAGCTCGGGATGATCTAGAGAGATCTCTGAGACCTGAGGTTTTTTTCACTCGGAAAAATCGGCGTGCATGAAGAAATCCACACGGGAAAAGGAACCGTAAGTATTGTGTGGTTGAGTGGAGCATGACCGGACGTGTGTGTGAGACATGACTTTGTCATGAGGTGAGAGCGAACCCACGATCGCAGTTTCACCATCCCGTGAGGGATGTGATCGATCAAGGGAAGTGAAAGGCTTTTTCGAACATACAAGACCCTTGGCTCTGGGAGAGAGACTAGGGGGAAAAGCCAGTCATGGTTGGGATCAGGAGGGGGGAAGAGACGAGCCTGGAAAATTCCAGGAATCTGTCTGCCTTCTGAAACCGGAGGAAACAGGTAAAAATCAGCCCAAAAAGTCAGCAGAGTGGTTCGCTGTTTGACTAAGTCAGGCTGGCGGCTTCTCACGAGCCGGAAGACCCAACATCGGAGAGAAAGATGGGACCTGCAAAGGACATCCCGGCGAAATGAGAAAAGGTAAGAAAAATCATAACACTCCTTGAGAAAATGGAGTTGGGAAAGAGCAGACTCCAGGGAAAAGCCCAGGAAAATCCCTCCCAGGGTCCTGAAAGAATTCTGCCAGAAATCCCAAGAGATAGTTCCCTGGGGTGGATGCTGGAACACTGGGACGAAAGCCCGCGGAGGGTGGGAAAGTCCAAGGAGAAAATGATCAATTTTTGTATGGAAAAATGGGGAGGGAGGGAGATCAGAAAATACGTGGTCTGGCCAATATTTGGCACGTTTGAAACTTGGACCTGTGAGTCTTTGTATGACCACGTGGCCCACGGGATCCTGAGGAAATTGAGTACGCTGACATGCGGAGGCATGCTTGCTCGGGTCTGTACCCGGTAAGAGCTCTCCAGTGTGCAGCAAAAGCGGGGAGGGAATGGGAACCGTTGGAAAATCTTCCACCCCCTTACCTTGCGCCCCACAGCAGCCTGATCCCATGCAGGCACAAGCGGCACCAGGAGTGCCTCCTGAGGCGGGGACTCTGTGAGCCCAGGCGACCGCACCGCCACCGCCACCGGAGCAGTTGGTGGCATCCACTTTCCCACATGGCCATGCAGCGGCGGCACAGCCGCTGCCACAGGCATCTCCAGAAATCAAGGGGAAAAAGGTAGACATCTCTAGGGACGTCTCTCCCCCGGCACGTCAGACAAGGCGGTGAACAAGGAGGGCAACCACGGGGGAAAGTGGGGACGAGGAGGAAAAACCCGGCATCTATCCTTTACAGGAAGTGCCAACAGCTCCAGGGGTGATTGGATACGTACACACCCCGATTGACACAAGTGATGTGAGGGTGTTCAAAAAGGAAATGGGAAAATGAATGGATGATCCTTTGGGGGTGGAGAGGTTGGATGAGTTTTTGGGGACCAGCATATACACGTACAAGGATCTCCAAGCGATCTTAAGATCGCTGTTTAACAATGAGGAGAGGGACATGATTCGGCAAGCCGTGATCAAGGATTGGGAAAAACGAAACCTGAACGGGGGGCCGGGGAGGAATGGTGGCCAAACCAAAAGCCGTGTTGGGAAGCCCAGACAGATGAGGGGAGGCAGAAAATGACAAATTTAAGAAATATGGTCATTCAAGGTATCCAGGAGGCGGTACCAAAGGGGCAGAACATGAGCAAGGTACACAGAGAATGTCAGGGGAAAGATGAAACAGAGTGGTTGGAAAGGCTCCATAAGGGTCTGAGAATATATTCAGGAACAGACCCTGACTCCCCAGTGGGAATGGTGTTAAAAACACATTTTGTGGCGAAGTCTTGGAAAGATATTCAGAAAAAGCTAGAGAAAATAAACAGGTGGCAAGAGCAGGGGTTGCAGGAACTGCTGTGGGAAGCCCAGAAAGTATACATGAGATGGGAAGAGGAAAAACAAAAGATTCAAGACAAGGTTCTGGTGGCGGCAGTAAGGGAAGCACAGAAGCAGGAGCAAGGGAAAGATATGGCAAAAAAGGCTCCAGCGAAGAAGCCGGGTCTGTCCCAGGGGAGGGGCTCAGGCAAACAAAAGCGGGATTTTGAGTGCTTTTACTGCAAAGAGAAGGGGCATATCCGACGGGATTGTCCCAACAAAGCCAAGGACCAGAAAATGTTTCAGGAGGATTAGGGGTGTCAGAAGCTTTTCAGTTTGGGGTCCGGAACACTGAGGGAGCCCTTGATAAAATTTAGGGTGGGACCCCACAAGGAAGAAATGTGGTTTATGGTGGACTCGGGAGCAGAAAGAACAATGGTGCTACAGATACCAAAGGGGTGCTCTCTGAGCAATGACTCCATGATGGTAACTGGGGCAAAAGGGGAACCTTTCGAGGTCCCAATCATAAAAAATGTAGAAATAGACACAGGAAATAAAATGCGCAATGGAAATATATTGTTGGCCAGGGACACGGACTTCAATTTGCTGGGGCGGGATATGATGGTTGCTCTGGGAGTTGGGTTAGCGGTGGAAAAATCCCAGCTTAAGGTGAGACTTTACAGCCTCACTGTTCAAGACAAGGAAAAGAGATAGACCCGAGGGTGTGGTATGTTCGGGGGGGAAGCTGGGAGGCTGGACATAGGACCAATTTGGGTTGAAATTGAGAGGCCAGAAGACCCGATACAGGTCAAACAATACCCCCTCTCCATGGAAGGGAGGAGGGGTTTGAAACCAGTGATCGATGAATTAATAAAGAAAGGGACACTGGAGCCGTGCATGTCCAGACACAACAGCCCAATTCCGGTGGTGAGGGAAACTGATGGCAGCTTTAAGCTGGTACAGGATTTGTGAGCTGTGAACCAGAGAACTAGGACTTTGTTCCCCACAGTTTCAAACCCTTACACTTTGTTGAACAATATCTCTCCTGAGGACACTTGGTACAGTGTAATTGACTTAAAAGACACTTTCTGGACCTGCCCTCTTGCCGAGGACAGCTGCGATTATTTCGCGTTTCAGTGGGAAGACCTGGAGATGAACAGAAAGCAGCAACTCAGGTGGACTTCGTTGCCTCAGGGCTTCATGGACTCTCCAAATCTATTTGGACAGGCACTTGAACAGGTTTTAAGCCATTTTGTACCAACCGAAGGGACAAAGCTTCTACAGTATGTAGATGATTTGTTGGTTGCAGGTCAAAGGGAGGAGGCGGTAAGGAAAAGCACAATTGAACTTTTGAACTTTTTGGGGGAAAGGGGGTTGAAGGTTTCAAAGTCAAATTTGCAGTTCACAGAGCCCAAGGTCAGGTACTTGGGACATTGGTTGACCAAGGGCAAAAAGAAATGGGACCCGGAAAGGGTGGCAGGGATTATTGCCTTGCCACCCCCACAGACAAAAAGGGAGGTCCAGCAGCTTTTGGGGTTGTTGGGATATTGCCAGCAGTGGATTGAAGGTCACAGTGAAAAGGTGAAGTTTCTATATGAGAAACTCACCATGGACCGGATCAAATGGACACAGAAGGATGAAGAAGAATTTAAGGGAGTCAAGGAGGCACTCACAGTAGCACCACTGCTGAGTCTCCCTGACGTGAGAAAACCCTTTCAGTTGTTTGTGGATGCTAGCAATCACATGGCACACAGGGTGTTGATGCAGGACTGGGCGGGGGTCAGGAAACCAGTGGGTTACCTGTCCTGGCTTTTGGACCCGGTCAGCAGGGGCTGGCCCACCTGCTTGCAGGCGATTGTGGCTGTGGCTTTGCTGGTGGAGGAGGCAAAGAAGGTAACCTTCGGTGCACCTCTGGTGGTATTCGCACCGCACAACGTGTGAGGCATACTGCAGCAGAAAGCAGACAAATGGCTCATGGATGCAAGGTTGCTAAAATATGAAGCCATTTTGATTCACTCGCAGGACTTGGAATTGAGAACTACGACAGTGCAGAATCCTGTGCAGTTTCGGTTCAGGGAGGCCGCAGAGGAGTTGATTCACAACTGCGTGGAGATGGTCGAGTTGCAGACCAAGATTAGGAAGGATTTGGAAGAAGAGGAATTGGACGAGGGAGAGAAATCATTTGTGGATGGGTCAAGCAGAGTGATTGAGGGAAAAAGGAAATCGGGGTATGGAGCCGTGGGTGATTGAAGCAGGTCCCCTGAACGTGAGCTGGTCAGCCCAAGCATGTGAACTGTACACAGTTCTGAGAGCATTGAAGGGACTGAAAGGGAAAAAGGGAATGATTTTTACAGATTCAAGGTATGCCTTTGGGGTGGTTCACACGTTTGGGAAAATTTGGGAGGAAAGGGGACTGATCAACATGAGGGGAAAGGGGACTGATGCATGGGGAATTAATCTGGCAAATTTTAGAAGCTCTGAGAGGGCCGGAGGAAGTTGCAGTGGTCTATGTGAAGGGACATCAGACAGGGATTCAGTTCCAGACCAGGGGGAACAACTTGGCAGACCAGGAGGCCAAAACCGCAGTGTTGATGATAGTAAGTACCCCAGAGATTGAAAGGGAAGAAACCCCTGACGATCCTCCTCAGCTCTCCCAAAAGGAGATTGAATGTTATGAGAAATTCGGAGGAAAATTGAAGGAAGGTAAATGGAGATTACCTGACGGGAGAGAGTTGGTTTCCAGAGATTTTACCAGAAGGATTTTGTGGAAATTGCACCAGAGAATACATTGGGGGGCACAAGCCCTGGCAGAACAATTTTGAAATCTTTCGGGTGCAAGAGAATTTATGAATTGGCAAAACAAGAGGTACAAGGGTGCCTAATTTGTCAAAGGGTAAACAAATCAAGAGCCAAACAGGCTGCCCTGGGGAGTCGCCCCATTGCGTACCGACCATTTGAAAGAATCCAAGTTGATTTCACAGAATTGCCAAAAGCGGGAAGGTTCAAATTTGTACTGGTAATTGTGGACAAATTGACTCATTGGGTGGAGGTCTTTCCCAGCTCATGAGCAACGGCTCAGACAGTGGCCAGAAAATTATTGGAGGAGATTGTACCCCGTTATGGGGTAGTGAATTGCATTGATTCAGATCAAGGAACACATTTTACATCGAAGGTTATTAAGCAGATGGCTGATGCACTAGGCATCTGATGGGAGTACCACACTCCGTGGCACCCCCAGAGTTCAGGACAAGTGGAGAGAATGAATCAAACATTGAAGGCACAGTTATCTAAATTAATTTTAGAAACACGGATGTCCTGGTTGAAATGCCTGCCTTTGGCACTGCTTAATATCCAAACCATGCCGCACTCAGAGACAGGGCTCTCACTGTTCGAAATGTTATATGGAATGCCATATAGATATGGAATGCCATATAGACATGGAATGCCGGTGGGACACCCCAGGTTTGAGGATGGTCAGATTCAACCATACCTGGTTGCAATCAACAGGAATTTGCAGGAACTCAGAAAACAGGAATAGTGGCCCAGAGTGCTCCTCTGGGATTCACTATTCACAAAATCCAGCTGGGTGATAGAGTGCTTGTGAAAGTGTGGAAAGAGATGCCGCTCTCTCCTCACTGGGAAGGTTCTTTTCTTGTGCTCCTCACAACAGACACGGCCATTTGGACAGTGGAGAAAGGCTGGATGCATGGGCCTAGGGTGAAGAAAGTCGAACAGCAGGAGGAAGCACCCGAGTGGAGGGTTACTTCTTCCCCCAGTGACTTGAAGATCAGGCTCCAACATCCTTGTAAATGACTGACAGCGACCGGATAAGTTGTATGCTGTCAGATTGTGTATGCTATCCGTTTGTACACTTTAAGTGTGAATATTGTCAAGGGGTTTTTGTGATTCATTGTAGAAGGGGACAGAGGCCAAAGGGGCTGTGTACTCAGTGTTTAGAGGAGGAGCTTGAACTGACTGACCGTATCCTGACGTTAGCCACCAATTTGGGAATCATTGAATTGGACTTGCAGGAGTGGTTCTGCATTTTTCAAAACAGGGTGCGTGGGAAGCTTAGATCTCAAACAGAAATTTTGGATGTGGAGTGCCGGAAATCCATCAGGGTGCCATGCAGTTCTGATGCAAACAGAGTGTCGTCGTGGGGCGCCTTTAAGAGGAGTTATGCGGCTAGGTCCGAGGGCGTCTTCCCCGAAGAATTCTCCTGCTGCCGTGAAGATGGTCTTCCTCACCGCTGGTGGCACCCCAGGGGGCGGAGGCAAAGGCAGAGGAGGACGCCTGGTGGGAATCCTGATTGGCCTGAGCCTAGTGGTGTGCGGGACGCAGAGTCTGCACACTGAGGTCCCCAGGAAAGGTGAAAGCAAAAGCTCTGCAGATAAGTGCGGAAAATGCACTCAGGTGCAGGTCCCAGTCACAGGGGATGGGGAACACTCAGCATACCAAGCCCCAGGAGAATGTCTCAGTGAAACTGGCAGGTACTGTTGGAAGGATGACACTCGGGTGAAATTGTGTGAATTGGAAATCGGGACTTGGTCTAAGGAATTGAGGCAGGTCTAAGGAATGGGCAGTCAAGTGAACACAAGCATCAAATGAGAAAACAAAGCGTGGAACCAATGTCAATCCCCATTTGTAACCAATGTAACCGAACCATGTGGGCTGGGGGGAAGACAGAATCTATCTTTATTGCATATCACCAGGTGAATCCATTGTGCTATGACAATGCGAGACTGGGAATATGCATGATGAATGGAAAAATGTACTGAATGATGAGAAATACGAAATTTGACAACAAATTTACCTTGAACAAGGACCCACTCATATTGGACTTGGCACCGGCAAATGATGACAGGGTGTGGCTGCAATATGATCAGGTTTTTTGTTTCACAAAAAATAAAAATGACGAGGATCCTGAGGGGAGAATGAGGGAGATAACTCAGGAATTGAGAAGAAGGGAGTCAGAATTGAGGAAGCAGAGAGTTGAACAGGAACGATTGAAAACACTGGGCGAGCAGCATGAAATACTGGAAAAACAATATGCTGATGGGGAATTACCTTCCCCAGACAGGAACCTGTTCATTGATTTGATGCAAGAAATCGCAACTGAGTTGGGTCTGTCGAATTATTGGATTTGTGGGGGGTTGAAGTCTGCAGAAAAATGGCCTCGGAAAGGGGAAGGTTTGGCTCCAGAACAGCTCTTGAAGTGGGACAATCCGAGAGTCTCAATATTGGTGCAGAGGGGTGGATTTTGGACCAAAGGGTAATTGGTACAATCTGCATCAGTTGGGAAGGAAGGGAGTACACTGAGATGGTGGGATACACTCCTTGTGCATCTACCCTGACGGTGAACTCAGACACGAAAGGCAAGGTCTGGCACCCAGCCCCTCCTTTGGGGTACTGGAGCCGGAGGAATGAGACAAATTGTGAGTGGGACAAAAGAATGGGATTGTGCTGGATCAAAATCCAGGAGTCAACCCATTCCAAGCCTTGGAAGGCATGAGGGAATACTGGGGAGACCCAGGGAAAATAAATATTAAGTGGAAAGCCCCGGATGGAATTTACTGGATCTGTGGGAAGAAGGCATACAGTGAGTTACCCCCAAGGTGAAAGGGATTATGCACTTTAGGCATGATCCAGCCCGTTTTCTTTATTCTCCCAAGGACAAAAAGTAATCTGCTAGGGGCTCTGTTATACGAGACCCTGAGAAGGGAGAGAAGAAGCCTGAAGAAGATAATGCTGGTGATAAATGGTAAACAAACCTGGGGGGAGGAAGAGTGGCCAGCGTCACGAATAATTGATTATTATGGGCCGGCCACATGGGCCCAGGATGGAAGTTATGGGTATAGGACTCCAATTTATCTGCTGAACAGACTGATTAGGCTGCAGGCAGTGGTGGAAATTGTTTCAAATCACACCTCTGAAGCCCTGGATTTACTTAGTCGGCAGCACACCCAGGTACGGGCCTTTGTGTACCAGAATTGAATAGCTCCAGACTATTTGCTGGCCGAGGAAGGGGGAGTGTGTGGAAAGTTCAATGAATCAGAATGTTGTATTGAGATTGATGATTATGGAGAAACCATAAGAGGTTTGGCAGCTGAAATCAAAAAGGTGGCCCATGTCCCTGTTCAAAAATGGAATTCAATTTTACAGTCTTCATGGTGGGACAAACTATTTGATGGGGCATGGTGGAACAAAGTGATGTTTTTGTGCTCTGTTCAGCAGCCGGAATCCTATTCCTCTCTCATCTGATTCCATGTTTTGTCAGACTGATTCATTCTGTGGTCCAGGGAATGCAAATTGCTATAGTTCCCGTGGATCCGGAAGGAGCTTCTGGAGGCAACACATCTAAGATCATGAGATTGGGAGAAAAGAAGTACGCCAGCAATGCTGCAGAAGCATTGGCAAAATTCAAAAAACGGGCAAATGTGAAACTGAACAATATATGATATCAGGGTGTCCCACAAGGGGAGTACCAAATAGTGTAAAGGAGTACTCTGTTTGTGAGGGACCCTTAATGGTGGTGGGTAGATGTAAGAAATAAGAAATGTAGCAATTTATAAGCATGAATTAAATTGGTGAAATAAATGGGGAGGGATTGTAGTATATGGTAGAGATAATTCATGCTATTTATGTATAAAATATCGTAAAATCTAAGCTATGTCTTTTGAACACCCCAGCCGGGAGCAGAGTCTTATTTTTATTCAATCAGTTCCCAGACAATAACGTTAAGATAGTATCAAGTCTGTTAACATATGAATGGAACTTTCCTGAGGGATGATCACGACTTCCCTCGAATGTAGGAGTGATCTGCACCTCGAAGACTGCATCTACTACCCTGATCACCGGGGCATCACCCTGTTACATGTGAATACCGACTTCTCAGAGTGCTCAGACAGCATCCAGACACCTGGAACCAGACTTTGTCTAACCCTGCACATGTATGGCCCCAGTTCTGCATGTGAAGGGACACGAAGGAACATTTGGTCATTTCTGCCTCAGGCAGAATAAACTGTATAAGCTCGCTGCTGCGTGAAGCAGTCGGTGTGAACCGAGGGAGAGACTCTGACATTTTTGGTGGTCAGATCCAGGTTCACCCAGCATCGATCCCGGGGCTGGCGCTGCCTTGGCTGTGGTGGTTTTTATTTCAGATCGAAATTCTGTTTTGCTGACAATCTAATAAATCATTGCTAAGTTTTCTTATAAATTTGGCTCCCAATTTGATCATTTATAACATATACACAGAGCAATTTAACTATAGAAATGGAGAAGTAGCAGAGAAGCTGCCCTACACTTCAACATCATCCAGAAAATATCAGATTTTTGCATCTTGAGCTTAGTAGTGAATTTAAATATCAAGGCCTAATTCTTCTTTCATGCCTCTGTAATTCAGAAGTAACATGAGAGGAGAATTTTACCACTGAAGCTAAGATGAAAGTTGGATATTAATTGCTACAACTTTCAATTTTAAAAGAAAATATTTAAATTATGATGCAATGTAGTGAGTATTAAAGAAGCTAACATTACTGTTTATTTTACATGATGCCCAGTCCTTTTCTTTTTCAATTCCAAGGCAAAGCCCCCATTGACTTCATTATGAGCACAGTGTGATATGCCTCATATAACATGGGAAAGTGCAACAGATCTGTGAGTGGTGGATATCAAGATATAGCACTTACACAAAGGTAAAACCTAACTGTGATTACACAGAGGTAAAGGAGGGCAGCTTCCAGTTCAATCAGGGATACTTCACTGGGAAAATGTCACTGCAACTCTATGTATTCCTTTAAAAAGGGAGTTGATCACCATTATTTTACACTCACTAATCTGTAGCTTATCATAACTTTAGGCCACTAAGCAGATTAATTTGCTATAAAACACACACCCCCAGGCCTGATGGCACAGCACAAACTGAATGGGGTCCAAAAGCCATTTGCATCAACACCTACACCAACATTACACTACACCTACATCTACACTAAATCCTGACTCTTGGTGGCCTTGCTGCCAGAGACACCAAGTCCTGGAATAGCAAGGGCACATGGCTCCAGTGCTCCAAAACCATCCATTGTGGTTAGCCTGGAACTTTCCAGAATCTCATAGTATTCCGATAAGAACAAAGCCCATATTAATCTTCTTGACTATGCAAAGGACATACTGTATTTGTTCATTCTGCATTACAAAGTTTGTTGTGGTTTTTTTTTTTTTTATTCAGCAAGGAAAGTCTTAGAAATATGAGAAATATGTGGTTAATTTGAACATCTGTAAATTAAGACTTCATGAGTCAGATTCTCCAGCAAATGGGATATAATTTTCAGCAGAGGTGAAATTATTTAAAAATCAACGATCTGTTTTTAAAGAGACAGGTGCTTAAATATCATTGAAAGTCAAATGAAAATAAATTTGTGAGTCCAGTTCAAAAATAGCATTTCAGTCTGTGTGAAAGCATTACATACTCATCCTTGAGAACATATTTTATTGTCAATTTAATGAATCCAGCCTCTGGATTTTGGTCTGAACATGTTCATATATAAAAAAAAAACAGAGGAGAGCAAATTCTCCCTCCCATGGGAATTAGTGATGACATGGTATGTTTCAGACTATGCAGGCATGCAGAACAGATAACACAGTGTTTCATGCTGGGCTGAAGCTATTACTCAGGTCTTTCACTCACGTGGATAGGGAGAGTTCCTCTGCAATATGGAATGGATGAGGCCTGGCACTGTCACTGTACAAGATCCATACCTCTGCCATCAGGTCAGGGTTTGTGGGAGAAGGAGGAGGTCTGATGACACTCCCCCTGAAGATCAAAGCACCCACAGCACAAAAGCAATCAAACTACAAAAACTTTCTCAAGGAGAGCTTTGCTGAAGGGCTCTGCCTTCTGGTGTCTGTGGTTTCCCCTGAATCAGCACAGCCTTCAGATGGGGCTCTTTGGAAGAGACCATCACACAGAATCACTAGAGATCTCTGGAAGAGATCTTTAAATCATCGAGTCCAACCCATGCCCTAACACCTCAACTGCATATCCTGCATGAGAAGGGACGTGTAGTAACCTCCTGCCACCACCCCACTGGATGGAATTAAATCCCCAATGACTACAGGACTGTTCACTCCTCTGCCAGCTGCTACCCATACCCATGAAAGGCACCCACCTCTCAGCCAGGGCTGGCTGTGCTGCACTGGGAGGAGCTGGAGAGAGCTGATTACCAGAGCAGCATCAGGGCAGGTGTGCTGGGAAATGAGCCAGGAGGGATTAAACCCAAGCTTAGATCACTGTGACTGTGTTTGTTTTAATTTCCTGAAAAGACACTGTTCAGCCTTAGGGAGGCACTGGGAAGGACGGACAACTACTGTGCTTGTCAAAGGAACACAAAGAACAAAAAAAGCAGGAACTTTTTTGAGACATAGAACAAATAATGCCTCATTTGATAAAGATTTCTGTCTTGTTGGTGATGTCTCTCACTGTATAACAAAGGGTGACCCATTTTGGGTTATTCTTCTATTTACACCTAAGCCTCTGAAGGACCCAGAAGTCCTGAAGGTGCCGATTTCCCTAATTTGGGACTTTCCCTTCCTCTACTAGAAGAGATCAAAGGAGACAATGTGGCTGTTTATTGGTGTCCTGCTTTCACTATTTGACCTGAAGCTGGGTACAGCCTTTATCCCTCTCAAACTGGAGTTTGTTCTCATTAGATGTCCCTACATTTATTTCTTTAACTTGACAACATCAGTATGTGGGGAGCTTACTTCCAATGTGTTAACAGCCCTGTAATGCTTAGATTAAAGGCTATAAAATACACAAATTACTTTCCCTTTCTTTGCATCCTACATTCATGTGAGAAATTGAAACAATTGCATGAATTTTTGCATTTCCCCCTTCCCTCCCAGTGGCACTAGCCCTTGAATTCTCACCATCCCTTCACAGGTTCAAGACAGAGATTTCAGTGCTGAAGAACCCCCAAAACCGGCAGTCCTGCGTCCCCCAGCACCATCACTGAGCCTTTTTCAGGAGCACTGGTGCCAAAGGTCTGTCACAGCTGGCTCCCTGCACGCTGTGACCAGCACTGTGGGGACACTGTGGGGACACTGCGAGATCACTGTGGAGACACTGCGGGGACACTGCATGGACACTGCGGGGACACTGCGGGGACACTGTGGGGACACTGTGGGGACACTGTGGGGACGCTGCAGGGACACTGTGGGGATACTGTGGGGATACTGTGGGGATAATGCAGGGGCACTGTGGGGACGCTGTGGGGATACTGTGGGGACACTGCAGGGATAATGCAGGGGCACTGTGGGGACGCTGTGGGGATACTGTGGGGACACTGTGGGGATACTGTGGGGGTGCTACGGGGACACTGCAGGGACACTGTGGGGACACTGGGAACACTGCGTGGATGCTGTGGGAACACTGCCTGGACACTGTGGGGATACTGTGGGGATAATGCAGAGACACTGCGGGCATACTGTGGGGACACTGTGGGGACACTGTGGGGATGCTGCAGGCACACTGAGCGGACACTGTGGGGACACTGTGAGGACACTGTGGGGACACTGTGAGGACACTGTGGGGATACTGCGGGGATAATGTGGGGATGCTGTGGGGATAATGCGGGGCCACTGTGGGGCCACTGTGGGGACACTGCAGGGACATTGCGGGGACACTGAGGGGACACTGTGGGGACACTGCAGGGACATTGCGGGGACACTGAGGGGACACTGTGGGGACACTGTGAGGACACTGTGGGGACACTGAGGGGACACTGTGGGGATAATGCGGGGACACTGAGGGGACACTGTGGGGACACTGCAGGGACATTGCGGGGACACTGAGGGGACACTGTGGGGATAATGCGGGGACACTGTGGGGATAATGCGGGGACACTGTGGGGATACTGCGGGGATAATGTGGGGATGCTGTGGGGATAATGCGGGGCCACTGTGGGGCCACTGTGGGGACACTGCAGGGACATTGCGGGGACACTGAGGGGACACTGTGGGGACACTGCAGGGACATTGCGGGGACACTGAGGGGACACTGTGGGGACACTGTGAGGACACTGTGGGGACACTGAGGGGACACTGTGGGGATAATGCGGGGACACTGAGGGGACACTGTGGGGACACTGCAGGGACATTGCGGGGACACTGAGGGGACACTGTGGGGACACTGTGAGGACACTGTGGGGACACTGAGGGGACACTGTGGGGATAATGCGGGGACACTGAGGGGACACTGTGGGGACACTGCAGGGACATTGCGGGGACACTGAGGGGACACTGTGGGGATAATGCGGGGACACTGTGGGGATATTGCGGGGAAACTGCAGGGACACTGTGGGGATAATGCGGGGACACTGCAGGGACACAGTGCTCCACGCCGGGCTGGCGGTGCCCAGACAGGCACGGGAGGGGCACGGGCCCTCGGAGGGTGGCAGGTGGCCGCCTGCCAGGCGAGGCACAATATGGTGGCTACTGCCAAGCCAGCTGGGCTCTCGCTCTTCCAGCTGGTACAAAAGTTGCCAGGCAGCCTCCACTCCAAGAATTTAAAAGCATTTGGGGCTGTAATCTATGCCATGTGTTTCTCTGTTTTTACTACATAGTAGAAAATAATTTATTCAGATATGCTAAATTATACTTTTAATGTTCCACAAACACTTCATTGTGAAACTCAGTTTTGGCATTAACTGGAAAATGCGGTGCTTTGCTCATTGTGTATATTATTATAATGGTTCTCTTTTGTTTAATCTAAATATTGTAGCTCATTTATCTTCTGGGGTGTCACAATTGGCTCTAGACTGCATAGTTCTGCTGCTGTCTATCACCTAAATAATTAATACTTAAATATTTTATAAATAGTTAGTTGATAACTAATTTTTTGATGTATGACATCTACACTATTTTGTCCAAAAGAATCCCTCATATTCTCCCCTTTTTAGTGCATATTGACAATCTATAGAATGTTGATCATTGCCTTTCTAAACAAGAAATGCCAAAGAAAGATTCTTCTGAGTAATTCAGTATCACTCAGTTCTTGAAAGAATTTAAAATGGCTCCTTTTTCATAAATGAGACATTGTCAGCAAATTAAAAATGGGAATAGAGCCCAGGATATTCAGTTAGAGATTCAGATATTTCTACTACTTGAGCTCAAGGAGACTTTTCTACTGTTAGAACTGCTATGGAGCTTCTAAGCTTTTTTTAGTTCATAGTCAGACATGAGATGGTAGCTGGATATGTCAATACATGCCTTTATTTCTAAGCTTCTCCTTGAAGAAAAGAAACTGCTTCAGTTTGCACGATTCAGAAGGTATCACTTTCATTTCCCTCTGCATCTTTAAGTTGCACTTTGCTCTCTATGGGTTTTTTGGTGCAAGTTCAGAAAACAAAAGTGAGTGAGCAAATGCAGTTTTATTTTTTGTTGTGCACTGTTTTCTAGGAATGCCTTTCCTCCATTAGATCTAGCACACAACCACCTAAGTATATTTCTTCTTTCTGGGGAAAAAAAAAACCCAACCAACCAACCAAAAAAAAGAAAAAAAACACAGCCAAAAACAACAACAACAACAACAACAACAACAACAACAACAAACCCAATGCAAAAAGCCCCAAACACATAACCAAAAAAGCCAACAACAACAACAAAAAAACTAAAACATTTAATTTTCTTGTCCTTTTCTGTCTTATGTCACATTCTGCAACCATTCCACAACAGAAATAATTATCATGAAAGTCCACACAGTCACAAATAAATAATCTCAGAAAATCTATTTACATCCCAGTGGAATATGATTTCCAAATTCCTCTCAAGGCAAAAAAAAAAAAAAAAAAAAAAAAAAAATCTGGTTTTATCTTTCCTGTCATTTTATTTTAATTGAAGTTTATCATGTTCTTTATTTTGGCTTCCAAATACCTCACCCTTTTTCCATCGGGGGGCAGTTCCTAGAAATGTGTGAAATCTTTCATTTGAACTACAAAAGCCTGGAAGCAGACTTGCTGTGAATTCATCCTACATTTGCAAATTGTCAGCGAATCGTTAAACTCGTGTCTGCTGGGCTGTCTGCAAGGTTGTGTCTGCTGTCACTGCGCAGGTGTTGCTGGCTCTTGTCCTCGGGGACTTCCACGACTGTTGTTCTGGGGCCTTTCCAGGGAAAATGTGCTGCACCTCTTAAGAGGCCATTCACAGTCTTGAGGTTTTCAGACACCTGTGCATTGTGCTGGAAGAGAAACATCATGCAAACCTTCGTGATTCCCCGTGAAACTTTAATGTGTTTCCTTTCCTGGCAGCTGAAGCAGTACCCAGATGTGGGTTATGTCCCAGCCTCCTGGGGTCTGTGTACACAAGTGTCTGACATTGCAAAGCTACTTCAAAGCAAAAGCAATTTTGGAACCGTGTTAAAGCTGACTTGACATACCAAAGTGTGACCTGAAGGAGTGAGGTCCAAGCACAGATTCTCCTCTGCAGGTACAGGGATATCCACCCAGCAGACATCCCAGACTGGAGACAATAACGTCTGAAACCACCACAGCAGGGTTTGGCCACCAACGCTGCAGAAGACACCTTGCCCCTGCAAGGAAGCTGTGAAGTTGTGTGGAAGTGGAAGGCAACAGGGAAAACTAATTGTGTTTGTGGATAATGTGGGAAATACTGCATGTAGAAGAAAACTTGACATATCTTACAAAGGCTTGTGAGCCTTCAGACCTGATCACAGCAGTGGTCACCATCCCATAGCAATAAGCTGAGGCAGCAGCAGCTACTCCACTGCTTGCATTATTCATGTGACCTGTCTGGACAACCTCAGCAATCCTTGGAATTTCATACTTATTAAATACTTGAAATAATAAAAATTCTCTAATATTAAGAAAAAATAGAATAATATTATTCCTGTAATTCTTACCATAGTCTGTGTTTACAACTTCCAATCATCTGTTGAGACATCTGAGAGGTTTGACACATGAGCTCCAGCAGATGTTGCTGAGGCAGTTGGAAGCAATACTTCTGTCAGGGTAGGAGTCAGCCAGGGATCAGAACATCTGGATATCTAAATCAAAGCATCTACACTCCCACTGTCATCACAGACATGGAGGGCTTCATTCAGTTGTTTAGGCACAAGCACCAGATGCCATTTGAGAAGTCCCAAGTGTACCCACCTCACCTCTGGCTGCAGCCCTGAAGAGCGTGAGGGTTGCAGGCCCTGGGTTACATCTGCCGGTCTCTGTGTTGTGTCTGTGACCCTGTGGCTTTTTCTGGCATCTCAAATGCCTGATACTTGCATGTGGGTGGCTGAATGAACCCCAGCCAATACACCAGAGAGCCTGGAGAGCAGATGGGAAGAATTAAGTGGATTTATTGACCAAGCTATGACACGAGGAGGAGATGGGACACACCTCAGTGACAGCAGCTCATCTGACCAGAGCAAGCATCATCCCAGGAAGCCTCATCTCCTCTCTCCATCTCTACCCCTAGTAATCCTAGAGTGTTGTTTTTGAGTTTGATGCTTCTTGAGTTAGTTTGGCTGGAGCAAAAGAAGCCGTGGCTGTGAAGAGACACCACAAATTGTGAATGGATTAACAGCATCCCTGCTTGAGCTGTAGCCTACACGTCCCGACGGGCCAGTTAACTTGTGTGCAAGTATATTACCACATTGAATGGAAGGGCTTAGTTTGTAGATGGAATTCAAATCAAGGGCAATAAGTTGGTTATTTTTGCAGCAAAGACAAGTTCTTAATATATAAAGGATTATTTAATTTTAAACTAGATTTGAAAATGCTTCAATGAAAGGAGTTAATCCTCTCTTTAGGTAAAATTCACATAAGCTTTTAATTCCGTTCCCTAAACATCAATAGTTTTGTTATTATTCACTATTCACTTACTCTTCTCAATAGCAGCTTTATAGCTGGTAAATTCAAGCAGATGTTTCTGTTTCAGTCTCATGCCACCGAAAATGGCTACAGATGAGAGAGCTTCTTTAGAACATGCATTTGCTTTAAAATGATTGTGCTCTTACACTGACTTACATTTGGGTTCTTGTTCTGAAAATGTTTTATTTCAGCTTTTGTGCCGATCTACCACAGATAATCAAATAGCTTTTAAACATGCAGATCACAATTCAGTTGTCCCTCACAGCTCTGCAGACTTTCTGTTTTTGAAAGTAAGTAATGTCCACAGGTATAAGGCAAAACAGACTCTGCACACAGGAACTCAAGTGCTTTACAGTGAAATCACAGTCCTGATCTAACATACATGCAGGAAACTGCATCCTGACAGTCCAGTCATTCTGATTAAGACCTGATCTTGCAAAACTTATGGACAGGATTTTTTCCTAAATCCATTTCCCATAACTACTTCAAAGCTTTGTTTCAGAAGTACTTGTGAGTTCCTGCTACATCAAGGCTGCAGTGATAAAGTGGCCATGCTGTGGTTTTTATTAAATGCTAAGATGTGACATTTTATTTACAGCTCTCTGACCCAGTAAAAGATCCATGCAAACACTGGGCTGCTTGATATAGAGAGAACTTGCAGTACATTTCAGCTGTACCATTATTAAAAGCATTTCTCTAGACATTCCCTTTCCTTCTTGAATTGTTCTTGGCATTTCTGGAATATTTATGAATATTTATGAAGGCAGTTGCTTGTGTATTAAATAGAGTCTGTAAGTCACCAATTTCTCTGGAAATATTTGCCTTTTGTGAAAATTTGTTAGCTCTTCCACACAAGTGCCCCTGAGAGATTGGAAGTTTGAGCACAGCACTGTAAAGCACATCCTGTAGAACATATATAAGCCTTTAATCAGCAGGACTGCAGTGCAGCAGATTGAGTAGCTACCTGAAGAAACTCAGGGAGCACTTTTAGTGCTTTAATCCAGGAAAGCTAGTCGGGAACCTTTGCAGACGTGTTCTCTGCTACCAAACCTGTGCTAAATCAGCTGCTGAACAGACTTATACCAGTTAATAGATGACTCTTTTTTTGATTAAGTAAACAATCTTAATAAATTCAAGGCTACATGGAGAAAATACACTGATTTATTGGTCCAATGCAGCTT
This sequence comes from Agelaius phoeniceus, assembly GCF_051311805.1. Lineage (NCBI taxonomy): Eukaryota > Metazoa > Chordata > Aves > Passeriformes > Icteridae > Agelaius > Agelaius phoeniceus. The sequence goes on along the minus strand of NC_135265.1, from coordinate 142,242,236 downwards.
ACTCTGAAAGCAAAAGGAGCTTCACATTTGACTTCAAAGGAAGAAAATCTGTACTCTAAAACTTTAAACAGTGCAATAAACACTAGTAAAACATAATACTTACTAAAGGAGAGTGAATTGTGCTCCTAAAAGGTACACATTTACTTTCTTTTATACTGTTTGTTCAACTTAATACTAATGAAAATGAAATATGATAGGTCACCAAGGTCACAGCTGAGTACTGAGAGTTAAACAATCTACCAGAAATAATACTATGAAATATATTTGCAATAAATACTAATAGAATTAACCTGACTGCTCAGTTGCAAATTGGTGAAAACTAAATTCACCAACATGCTTCCCAATAAAATAAAAAACTCCATAGTGAGTTCTAAGTTTTAATATTCTTGTACACTACAGAGGCATACATGCATTTAGAGATTCTGTAAAATTGACATTAATATCAATTGAAGTGGAAATAGGTCAAGATTGCTTTGTTGGACTGAATGCTTCACAAATTGCCTATTTACAATAGCTCACTTAGCTCTGCTAAGTGGTTTCACAACAGAAGACCATTTTTTCTTTCTCTTGCCTTTGTGTCCTTAGTTATTCATGGTTGGTGCGGCATAGAACAATGGAAGTCTATCACAGCAAACACTAAATGAAGCCTAAATTGAAGGTGTCCTGATTTATCTCTGTAGGAGTCAAATCACATTCCTCTTTTTAAGACCAACTGGAGACAGATCTTACATGTTCACAATGCACTTTCCCAGTGAAGTCTGGCATATCAACACCATTCTTTTGCTGTTTACAAGGAAATTGAGCAAAGGAAAATGATTTTCATTTCAGCCTCCAGCCAGCTGTGCTGCCAGACAATGAAGCATGATGCTGAGTGCAGAACGGCAGCTTGTCTGATAGACGGTAAGTAATTAAGTGTTTTCAGTCCAGAAAAGGTTTTATGTTGTCCTTGGGCTTTAGACAATTATATTTCTTTTCCTAAGCTGCATTCCTGTGAGAAAAAAACCAAACCAGACCAAATCTCAATATTCACCCTATTCATATTTGCTGTGAAAAGATGATGCTCTCCCAGCTCTGCAGAGCAGTGACCCTCCAGGTGTAGACCAGATAATGGATGTTTCATTTCATTTCTTTCTCTTGTGCCTTTGTGAAAGAAAATCCAGACATTGCCTTTAGCAATGCTGCTGGATGTTGACCCTGAAAGCATATCCCAAATTACACAAGTGTATTATTCCTGTGTAATTCTTGAATACAAACAGGAAGAATGGACTTTGCCTTTCATTTCTTATTAATAGTTAGAAATATTACACCTTTACAGAGTCTCAGCAAAGACCTTAAAATATATAAAGATACAACTGCAACAAATTGTTGAAGAGGTACTATTTCCTTTTATTTCCACAGTCTTTGCTAACAATGAAAATAAAGCAAATAATACAATTAGAATACTGAGCACAGTACTTACAGTAAGCTATATATAAAAGATCCTTCATTTACACGAAGCAAGTATATATATATATATGTAATAAAAACTTCTTGGGAAAGAGAAATTCTTGACACTGAAATCTAAGTACACTGACTTGAAACTTCTTTATGACCTCCTAATATACTGTAATTTGAGATACTTGCACAGTCCTATCACCAAGGAATCCCTGTGTCTCACTGATTTTGGATTTACTACCCCTTCTAAATGGGACATCACTCATTTCCTCATTTTGCAGATTGAGAAATGAAGGTCTGATATGACCCTTGCAGGTCATTGAAAATCTGGGACAGTGGAGAAAACAGAACTCATATTATGACTGAAGTCAAAATAATTATCCTTTTTAAGTTCCTTTTTTTGAAAAAAAAAACAAAAACACAAAAACCACCAAACAAACAAAAAAACCAAAACAAAACAAAAACCCACAAAAAACCCCAAAAAACCAAACCAACACAATGAAGAAAATGTTTAGAAATTATTACTTATGAGATTGTACTAGCATGGAACCAAAAGAAACCTTAAGACTTCTCTTGAGGCTAGAGACCTTGTTGAGAGAATATGGGAAGTACTAGAGAAGGAAAAAATTGATGGAATGCTAAATTACTGTGGAGGCTTTCATGTGGTTTGATTGTGCCTCCGCACATGTGTGGATGAAAATAAATTCAAGTTATGGTTATAGAAAAAAAGATCAAATGTTTCTTCTATTGCAATTTGACCAAGAGGTGTAATTAAAACAGCTGTATCATTGGATTTATTGCAATAAAAATGTAGGAAAAACTCAGATTATAAATTGTCTTGGTTAGTGTTTTACGTTGCTCTTATATTATGAACATCCTGTTCTCTGCTTAATCCTACAATCCTGCTTACCAGAAATGCCATTATTTGAGTCAGGGTCATGTTCAACTCCAGGTGATGTTTGTATAACAGAACCATCTGGCTTCCCCAAGGCCACACAGCTCAGCAGGACTAAGGTGGGTGGGACATATTCACTGGGAGTGATTTGTTCTGTTTTGTCCAACTGAACTCTGTGGCCTTGCACAATCTCCAGGAATTTGGGTCCTGTGCAACTCAGTGGCCATATCACACTTTCAGTAATTCCTGTTTCAGAAGTAATGCACTATTATTCTTCATATTCATAGATGTGACAAATATTTGTTTCCATGCCACCTTCTCTTCAAAATTAAGTCTTCAGTGTATGTAGCACTGCATAGGTACAGTAGGTACAGACTACAACTTATTATCTGAGTGGTCCTAAGATGATTTGCTTTGGCCATAATGTTTTGAGCAACATCAAAGCTGAAAGAAATTGCGAGCAAATTGTACAAAGGCAGAAAGAAAGAAGACAAAGATGCCATGACAGGCTTTTTTTTTTTTTTTTTTTTTTAAAGGAGGAAACTGAAAGAGAAAACAGGAAACCCACAGAAACTTCAGAAACTTTTCTCAGGTGAGGTAGACTGGATGTAAAAGCCTAACTGAGGCCAAAGAAAAGAAGTGGTAAAACAGATATAAAGGCCTGACAGCAGGGCAACAGGAAAAGGTGTTTCTAAATAATGGTGATAAAGAAAGAAGAAAGAACTGAAGACTCAGTGAAGAAAGACAGAGGGAACATGAGCATTTTAATCCTCAAAATAATGATATATTCAGACAGTATTTATCCAAAGGTCACACATCCTTAGCCCTGGGAGAAAACTAAGACATCTTGGAGATAATCAAGGAGGAAACTGAAAGGAAGGAAGTGTTGAAGGTAAGTAATGTATTCATGAGTGGCAACAGTAGTAAAAAAAGACAGTCTAATTTGAAACAACTGATGGGATACCTGAACAGCAAGAAGTGAGAAAAGAGGGCTCCATGAGAAACATAAAAGACATAGCTGAGACAGATCAATATTGCTACCAGATCCCAGATGTAATGCTAAGAAAAAGAAGTTAAAGAATAAGGAAAAGTTGAAGTCAAGGACATGGAGATGAATTACATTTTCCTTTGGTCAGCTTTCCCTTATTCATTAGGGGAATAAACCAGCTGAAGGAGAGCGACACACAACCTAATGTCTGTGAGTTTTACTGTCCAAGCATTTAAATCCAGGGGACAAATACCAGTGAAAAATACAGATGAATCAAAAAATAAATGCAAATCTGTCAAGATCAGAGAAGTAGTCATAGCTGTGTAGGGGTTCCATAGATGAATCAGAGAGAGGAGGGATGATGGTATGGATGGGTGGGAAGCAGGCAGAAGAAAGTCCAGAGGATAGGGAGGGAAGGAGTGAGTACAGACAGGCAAGGGAAAGAAACACTGCTGAGATGGGGCCAGCTTCAGAGCCATAAAGGATCACTGTTCTGGAAAGACAAGGGCAAGAGCAAGAATTGGAGCATCACGGAACTGCAGATTGGAAAGGACATCAAAGGAGGTAAGTGAAGAGTGGAGAACTGGATTATTCAGTGAGTGTAGGGGATGAGATGAGGGGAGTAAAGGGAAATAGGCATCCAGAATTAACTAAGTTGACACACTGGTACAGTGGAAAGGAAGAAGTGAGGCCAGAAGAATTGTAGAAAGACAGATGAACACCACCCTATGGTAAATGAAGGAAAGAAGGTGATTCAGACAGCAGATAAGGGAAGTTAAATGTTTTACTGCAGAGTAAATCTTGGACATGTCCATGAGAACAGCAACAGTTACTAGCTGGACTTTGAAGATTGGAAGCTGTTACATACTTGAAGGAGGGGAAGCAAATGAGAAGTTCATAAGCACGGTAAACTAAATTCCTCAGAGAAGGATTTAAAAAGTTGTGGAGAGCTGTAGTTGATAAAAAAGGGAATATATGAGCCAAAGCAAACCACAGATCAGGAATAAAACTTATCCATCTGAAGAGTATAAGAGCAGCCAGAAGAAACGACCATACACTTTCAAGTTTGCAAAACCATTCTTCCATTCTTTTGATATCTGAATTGCCAGTGTCTGGAATGATCAATATCATTATTTATTGTTGCAGTGAATCTTGTAAAATGAAACTTGAATGTATAAATTATTGAAATACTGCTTGCTCAGAATGACTCATTAACATCACAAAACAAATAAGTAGATAACATTGCTAATTTGATTCAAAGCCTTTGAATATACATCATCCATAAACTCTGACTTCAGAGAGTATAAACAACTCTGTGAGTGTTCCCATAGGACTGATATTAATTCACAACAAAAAAGCTTTTATGATTCCTACACTTGGGGAATTATGCATTTTTACTTCTCCATCATGGCTGCTCATGAGCTGAAATTCAAATGTTAATTCATGAATTATTTATTGAAAAATATTCTAAAGTACTCATTAAAATCTTAGGTGGCATTAAAGCTAACTCCACACTTCTTTCTGTTTGCTTCATAATGCCAACCTAACGGATTTACTGAAGAGAAGCATCAGGAAATACAGTGAATGTTACATAAATAACAAAAGAAATCACAAAAAATTAATTCTGAAACTGGAATTTCAGACCTCAACCAGTATCCTTCCAGGTAACCTCTAAGTCCATCTCAAATGAGTTAGAGCTTTAAAAGACAGTCATAGTATCAGGCAATAGGTTTTAAAACTTTGTTGAATCAGGGTCTTAAATCATTCCTGATGATGAACTGCACTGGCATTTCTCCAAGAAAAAAACAAAGCATGCTTTTAGTCCTCATTTCTTTATTCTGTTCATCTCTTTTGAACTTGGGTAGAGGGTACAATCTGTGTATTGGGAGGAAAGGTGTGAAAGCAATAGCATGATAGCAGGGAATTTCTTGGAAGACATGGGAATGAATAAAACATAAGGACAGAGAAGGGGAATTTACATTTTTTTTCAAAACAAAGTCGACAGCTGTTATGTCATGAGTCTGTACTTGTCCACACTTCGTGTGCTGTCTTTTTGCTCCACCTCACATTTGTCTTTCTCTGTGTATGCTGTACATTTTCTGAGCAAATCACTGCCTTTCCCTTTGTCTGGAGTGAAACACATCCTTTCTTGGCACTGGAGCAAGCTCAATAATGAAGAACGTGATTATAACTGATGAAGGATATGGATTCATCTTTCAACGTCACAAATTATTTACTATGATTCAGAGTCACGAATTCCTTTTATGCAAGGCTTTCTCTCTGAAGCTGCTGCAATGGTTACCATATATTGTTGATATGCCTGAAATTTAGGGTTGGGAGGAAACTGGGGCCAAGCTTTTGAAGCACTAAGCAACTTCCCTAAAGCCAAATCCTTTAAAATATCACATGTTAGACATCTAAAACTGGGTATTTGTCAATTTTTAATATTATTTAAGTTTTTAATGATAATAATGATAAATGTTGCAATAGTATCTAATACTTATACATTATCTATAAACCTAAAGTTTTTCCCAAATATGTTTCCCAAATGGGTCATCAGAGTTGGAGTTAGTTAGATTCTGATACTCTGTAGTCAGTTCTGATGTTCTTGAATGAGGAGCTTTTCAAAAACAGTTACAGTTTTTGTAACACTTGAAATGTTTGAATGTTCAAGCAGCTACAGCTGTCTGATGTTTTTAGCCACAAATGCAGAAGGGAATGTTGATTCAACATTTAATTCAAAAAGCTGAGTTTGAGATGATGATAGGGTTGTGATGGTGTGTGTTCAAACCCACGGCAGCAGGAGCCCATGACAGCCAGCAAGGCTTCCTGAGGAGCGCCAGCTCCAAGCCCAAAGACAGCAGCCATGTCTCAGAAATGTGCAGTACAATTATGCCCATGAAGGAGGGGCACTTCTACCAGCTCTCTCTCAATACTGCAGTGCAAGTTTCCTGAAAATATTACTGATCCAAAGCACCTGATGCCTTTAACCTTTTTCATGTGCTTGACTGAAGACAGGGATAAATAATTCAGTATGCTCTATTCAATTTCCTGGGGAAATCTGTTCCACACCCAAAACTAGTCTTCAACCAGGAGTTCTTTCTATGGGCTCAAATCAGTATAGAAGTACTGGTCAGGTCAGGGCCACCATTTAGAGTAAAAGGAAATACCTGAATAACCTATAAAACACACCCTCCCTCAGGATGTGCAGAACTGAAAGCAACTTACTTCATTAAGCAGCAGAAGGAGATTATCAAGAGCTCCATAAAACAGAAAGCATTTATTTTCAGGGTCTTTCTTGTAGTGTTTGGAGAAATGTTGAAAGGTGAAAAATTTAAAATACATCTGATGACTGTCATCAGGAAATTTGTTTTCTTTCCATATTCTTAAATTGCTGAAAAGACTTGACCCTCAATAAAATTGGAAGATATTTTCCTTTATGCTGTCATATTTCCAAATGTCTTGAATCTAGACTGACTTCTTCTGCCTGAGCGTAGCAGCCAAGGTTTTACACAACACCAAGTAAACTGCTATTCTGATGCCAAGCTTGCAAGATCCACAATAATGGAAGCAATGGATTTTTTCAGGGATAGCTTTGCCAGCATACATAAAAATCTTTCTGAGTCTCACTCACTCTTTTGGTGTTTAGTTGTTGCAGCCTCCCAATCAGTGCCTTTTTGCAGTTTTCTGTCAGGAGCTCTAAGACCTATAGAGACTTATATCCAAAAGAGTATCAACATTACCAGATCTTCTGTCCTGACTAGAAACAGAAGTTATCACTATAAGCTGCATCTGTCAATGACATCTGTCTCAAAGATTTTCACACCAATAGGACATGCATGCTGAGGTTTAAATGCCAGATCCATGAAGAATCAAAAGAAAAATCTCAAAACCTAAATAATTTGTTGTTATGTATCAATCAAAGTGGCAGACAAGTTACATCGAGGGGACCGAGATTAATCACTCAACTAGCAAAAAAATAGTTATTCTACCCTCATACCAGCTACTCCACACTTATTGGGTAAAGAACCATATTGTTATATAGTGTTGCCTCCCTCATTTAAACATTTACTAAATATTTATAATATAAGCTGTTATTTTCAAACAAGCTGGAGAGGCAGAGGCCCTCTTTTCTCATGTTAAAAGTGTTTCATTCATGTTTTCCTTCAGAAGAAAACAACGAAAGCAAGAGTGGAAAGCAGTGAAAGCTGTCATGGAATTTGTTCATCAAGCATTGTTCATCAAGCATTGTTCATCAAGCACTTTCTACAGTATTGTCCTTACAGTAGGTTTAAATCAAGTGTTTGGTTTATCTGCTCTTCACCTTGCAAGCTAGGAGATTTCAACACCAGTGGAAAGTATCATACTATGGTGATATTTGTATATCATTTGTCTGTGCCATGACATTTATTTCTCCTGATGACTTAAACTGAATTTCAAACATTACAAATTAATTTTAGTAAAACCATGTATATCTCCCCTGTGTATTCCAGAACTTATTAGGTACAGGACTGAAACATTAACATTCCCTGCTAGTGAAATATTAGGAGCATTAAAGAACCAGCTGGAAAACAAATGGGGGAACTTTCAGTTTCATGGCAATGGCAGACACTGATTCAGGGGAACAAAATCTCTGTGCAGGGGAGAGATGAGGGGACAGAAACGAGACTCTTCTTCCTTCTCTCAGACCCCATCCCAATTTCTGACCGAGCTGTAATTCCAGAGACAGGCAGACCTGTCTATACCTGGACTACTGTGCTTCAGCTCTCCATCTGTCCTCTGTTCCAGGCATGGTGAGTCAGTGGAAAAGGTTCCAGAAGGGCTGTGTCAGCCTCACAGAGGGGAACACCAAACTGAGGACATGGGAAATCTCTCCTTCAGTGCTCCCACAGTCTGAAAGGGACAGAGATGCCTAATCCTGGAGCACTATTCAGAAAGGAGGGCTCATTTTTTCTTCTGCAGACGACTCCACCAACAAAAGAACATTTTTGAAGCTTTCCCAATAGTCAGGTAAATAATGCACCAAAAAAAAAAAAGGCAAAAGAAACGAACAATTTATTTGTTTTATGCAATGGCAGCAAGGCTGCTCTTTTTGAATCCATGAGCCAGAGTGATTCAAAGTTCATCTGAGACGGAGTGTCCCATGCAGTGTGATGTGGGGGCTTTTCCACAGAGCCTGTAAATCTGGGAGCTGGCAGGGGTGGCTTTGAGTGAGCCCTGGCAGCACATGCCAGCCCCACAGGAGCCCCCATGAGCTCCCACCCCCAGCCTTCCCAGAGCTTTTATTGCTCACCAAGGGCCAAACCTCACCTTCCTTACAGTCAGTGGGAGCTTTACTGTCGCCTTCCTTGAAATAAACCTTGGCATGGGCAGAGCAAACAATGGGAAAACAGAAGCCAAGCCCCGGGCTGCAGAGCCCATGGCAGGTTTCCATATCTTTAACTGGCACCCAGTGCTGCTCTCCTGAAAGAATGTCACTGTACCTGCTCTTTGTATGCAAAGCACAGCTTTTACACTTGTAAACATATATAGAAAGAAATATATTTATGCATATTATGGTTTCTCTTTGTAGTAAGGATAAAAATCTGTGCATGATAACAGTGTCTACACATTTTCTGAAATCTAATGCCTATCCTAAATGTCAAATATTTATTATCATTGCTTGTTTTAGGTGGGACATAAAATTTCTTGACTAGTCTGTCACCTTCAAGGAGACTATGTTGAAAATACAAAAAAAAAGAAACAAAATTAAAAAAACCCAAAATACAAAAAAACGCCAGCAAAATCCACTAACAAATGAACAAAAAACCAAAAAAAACCCCAAACAAACAAAAAACCAACCAAACAAACAAAAAAACACCCAGAAAGGAAGTAAGCTAAAAGAGAAAAAAGTACAGAAATATTGATTTTTGCTACATGTTACCCAAACCTCAGATATCAGGATTTCTTAAGGTGTTAGGATAGCTATGAATAGCAAGATTTATATAAAATTACCTAAACATATTACCTAAAATATTAAGAGCAAGAAGACTGTTCTACAAGTTCCATTCCAACCGCTAATTTTCTAAAATGTTTGATGTACTCAGTGCATACAGTATACAAATATAGTATACAAATATATGCCAATGCTTTATCAAAGAGGAATGCTTTATTAAAGAGCAAAGTTAAATTCTAGTGTATTTAGGACCTCATGATTCAATTCTAGATTAACATGAGAAATGGAGTCAGTCAGGTCAACATGGAAAATGAGCTCAGTACTATCACACTTAATCAAGTTGTAGATGATATAACTTTGTGGAGAGGACAAAATTGTGGAGAGTTATCATTTATAATGGCTTTCTTATATTTTAATAGAAACCAATTGAGAAATCTACAGGAAACTAATTTACACTTTGATTAGGAATTCAAGTTGAGGTAGGGAAAAGTGCACATACATCTAGCAGTTTGTCGTCATCTTTTGAGCAGCATTCAAGTCCAGGCTGCCTGCAGCATCAGGTCTTTGGCTGTGGCTGCACCACAAACCAGTGTCACCCTCTGGGGTGTGCACAGCTCCATGTGCTGGGCATATGTGGGGGCTCCACTGAGTGCCAGGTGCTGCTGGTGGGGGCTGCACCATCCAAGGGCAGCTCTGAGGACACGTGGTGGGTGCCACTCGTTTCCAGCTGGCTGCCACCAGCTGCTGAGGCTGGGCTAGCTCAGGCCCCTCACAGGGGACAGGAGGATTACTCACTGCCTTAGGCAAATCTGCCTTGTAAACTCTTTCCACCTCAGCTGTTTCTGCAAGCGTGACTTTGTGGTTATAAATGTTACGATGGCCTCCATCCACATGCTCTCTTTACATGATTCTTACAACATGTTGGCATCACTTCACAGCTTACCTTTTTTGCCTGCAGTTTTTTAAGAAAGCCAGAGCACCTCTTTGTTTACTAGAGCATTTATTATAATGTGGTCAGGTCAGAAAGCCTGCCATTCCTCTCTGCAGCAGAGCTGTATGCTTTAGACCTGAGGTCATGGAGCTCTTTGCACTTCCAACAATTGGTTGCATCAAGCTGTGTTGCAATACATGAAACATGCCACATCAGGGATTTTTCTTTTTTCATTCTGCCCTAAATTTCTCTCTTCAGTCCTTCCCTACCTCTCCCAGAGAGCAGCAAGCCATTTGGCAAAATGTGAAGTTAGTTTTCAATCTTTGGCTTTCATGGTTTATGAAGAAATTCTCTGCCTAGAGTCATTCACAGGAAGGGCATATTCACTGTGAATTTGAGATTTCTCTCATCAGTGAATAATCAGTCTTGATAACTCTTCTGACCTTGCACATACAACCTTACCTCAGGTAATAAAACACTTGAGCCATTTTTCTGGACAGCACAATAGCAGATGTAACCTGTATGCCTCTGGGTACTGGATTCCATCTCTAACTTAGGTCTAGTTATGGTCCCCTAGTCATTTAGTTATTCTATTGAAGCTCTAGAAACACAGCTAATTAAAGGAAGGGAAGGTGATAATGAAATTCCCCATGCTGACAATACCACTTTGAACTGTGAGTGCCTGTTGGCTTTGCTTCATGGTTTCCAGCAGCAGTGTTTAAGCAGACTACTTATAGGGCATGGCATTTCAAATTAACAAAAAGAGAAAGCAAATTCTCCAGGGCTGAATCATCATATCTGGAAATCCAGCAATGTCCAATTTACACGTACTGCATTCATAAATTTGAATTACACACTGTGTAAAGAGACACTCATCCAGTATGTACGGGCAGAAGCAGATGAATGGAGCAAGGCGGGGTTCCAAACGGAAAGCTGGAACCTAGAGAAAAAGAAGTGGTGCATTTGTTGTTTCTGTTTCATTTCTTTTCTTTTTGTAGCAGAAATGAACACAAGACCTTTATGTGCAATGATTATTTTAGAGAGTGAGTTGCCAGAGGGACGGATCACACAGACTTTGCCCACACAAGAATTGCCACTAAAGAGAAATGTTGAATCAGACAAAAATCATGCCTTGGTTGCACAAGGCACTGTACCTGTCAGGTGACTTAAAATACATAGTAACCACAGGGGTTTGTTTGTGGAGCACTGAATGCTAACCAGAAGTCAGCTGCTGGGAATGATAGCTGTCCTCTGCTGCTCCTTTCCTCTTACAGGAAAATGTAGTCACTAAGCCTGGCTTCTTCCAAGAAGATGTAATAATGAATCCAGCCTTTTTTTCTTTTTGTTTGCATAGAGACATAAATCTCGTGTATTCCATTTTTCTATACTTCAGAGTACCATGTTGGATAACACAATGGAGTATTTGTACAGATTGCCCAACACCCCCACAGAATCCATGCTTCTGGTAATGTCTCTGTGCCCAGGAGAGTGACAATTTAAACAATTTACTACAGAAGGAGCAAAGCCATGCTGAATGGACATCCATGTGTACCATCCAGGATAAGAGTGTTTCCCATAGTCCCTGATAGTCTCAGTTTACCAAGGCCCTCTCTTTCATAATACCTCTGAAAAGCTGATGCCCTGATCTGACAAGCTCACACCCCATCAGCACACACTGAAGGTTTAGTTCTGTTGAGGTTTGTATGGTAACCACATCTAACCAAGAATTCAGCTTTCCATTAAATCAGGTGTTAGAAGCCCAAACAGGAGCTGGAAACCTGAATGCTTGTCTGGATCTGAGCCAAGAACCTTCCAGTATTACATTAAGTAACATGATTAACATCTGTCCTCCACAGAAGGCAGCGGCACACAGCACTTTTCTGAATGTTGGCCTAAAATAGCAGCAACTGTCAGAGATTTCTCTTCATCAGGTTTCCACTGGTAGTAGCCAGTTTATTTTTAAGGTGAAAGGATATAAGCCCATTTCTTCTATGCAACCATATGGAAGAATCAGAATGATAGAGAGAGCAGCAAAAACTATTGGATTTTATGATCTTTAGGGTCTTTTCAGACCTAGATGATACTGTTCTAAAAAGAAGGATCAAAGACACCAAACATTTTTGATAGAATGAGTGGCTGTAGACTTAAGGAATCCTCAGTCTTGGAAAACTTACTAAAAAGTGTTTTGACAGAAGACTGAAAAATCGATTATAAGTAGAATGGAAAAGGTGAATAGGAAATAAGGAATTACATATCACTGTTCTTCCCAATAGAAGATTGAGAAGGAGGTCATTAGCTGCTTATAATAGGTCATACATTCAAAACAAACAAATGAGCAGGTACTAGGTTGTTTGTTTGGATTTTTTTTTCACAGACAGTTGTTAAACTGTGAAACCTCTTGCCACAGGAGAGAGACTGTGTGTATACAAGGTCAAAACACAGCTGGACATATGCCTGGAAGAATTGGAAAGATGCTGGTGGCCCAGGCAGTCTTGCTGTTGCCAGCCACTGGAAGTGGGACCCTGTGCCAGGGAGGTATCACTGCATTCCTGCTCTGTTTGGACACTCTTCCAAAAATGACCACTACTGGCAGTGTTGGAGGTAGAATATTTAGGTACATGGACAATTTTTCTGTTTGATGTGGTACAGCTAGTCTCCTTTCTCATAATATGCATGTATGAAAATCACCAGAAATGTTGATGGAAACTTCCTAATCTCATCAAAAGATTTTATCTGGCATATTTGTAGCCTCTTTTCTCTTTCCCTGAGTGTCTGCTCAAAGCCATCATTTATTTCTTCAACAGACTTTATAAGTATCTCAATGTTTTAATATCTCTTTGTGCAAAACTTTTGCCCTTTTCTTTATGAATAGGTCATTAATGTTTACAAAAAGCTGGAAAAGGCTTCTTTTCAAGGGCCAGATCTGCCCACTTTTCATTTCTGAGGTGCAAAGCTGTGACTGGTCTATTGTGGAAAACAGCTTGCAAAGGCTTTGAAAATGCAAATGAAATACAGTAGATCTGTGCCTTTTTTGTTGATAAGGGTAGAGGAACAATATAAATTTGCAATTTTAAAAATTAAAAGGATTATTTGATAATTTTTATGGCCAGGGCAGCTTCCAGGGGGAAATGGAGCCAAAGGAGAAATTTTAAAACATAATATAACTAAATCAAGGAAACAAAAAAGTTCCTTTTCAGTTACACAGAAGCCTTGTTGAAAGAGAAATACTTGTGGGACATGAGGAATGAAAAAAGTCAGCATGCAACTGCCCAGGCTTGCCCAATTTGTAGCTCCCACCTCATGGCAATTGCTAAGAGTGTTGTAAAAGAGCTTCTTTGTCTCTGGAGAAAGTATTGCTTTCAAAGACAAGAAAAATCCACAAGCAACCTCTCACTTTGACACACAGGTCATGACATTAAAAGAATAATGTGAAGAATCACAAACCACCGGTTTCAGTTAGGAAAGCAAATGGCTTGGTAGGAGGGAGGGAGGGATATTTATGTTATGATCTGCTAACTTTCTGTTCAGATGTTGTTCTGTGTATATCTAGTTCCTTCCTAAAATAAAAACATCCCCAAAACAGGCACCTAGAAAAGTCTTCAGAATGACCCAAAAGAGGTAAAATTCTTTACATTTGTGTCATCCCTTTGCAAAGGGAGAGGCTGGGACAATATATCTTCTAAAGAGATGTGGGGTTATTTTGCCATCTTGTTGCAACACTTTGGTGCAGAAGGGAGATGCCAGCAGGACGAGTCAGTGCTGCACAGCCCAGACGCTGGAATGAGCACATTTCCAGGCAGGCACTCACTCAGGGGAGCTGGAGATGTGCAGAGAGCCTGCCAGGGGAAGGGGCAGAGGCAGGAGGGCACCGTGCCAGCAGGGCTGCCACACGGTCCCACCTCTGTCACAGGGAGAGCTGACAGCTTCATGGATTTCATCATTTTGCCAGAATCAACTTTAGCAACCGGTTTTGCCTGAAACACTGAGAAAATTGTGGTTCTGGCAAGACAAAAGAGTGCAGGATTTCCTTGTAGCAGAGCAAAGAGGTGGCAAACTTACCATGATGGGCACAGCCTTTAAGAAAACCTTCTGAGCTACAGCCCTTCCCTCAGCTGACCCTGGAGATGGCAGCAATAACACCAGGGTTGTTTCCTCTATTCCCAGTTTACTACACTGCAATTACAGAACACTGCTGAAAGTGATGATCAGCAGCAACTTCACTCTGAAAGTAGCTGGAGGAAGCAGAAGTGAAGCCCTTCATCCAGTAAATCCCTCTATGCAAACCAGAAGTGATTTTCTTTTAAGGAAAAGGGGAACCTGGCTTTTTCAAAGTCCTTGAATATGTGAGTTTCTAAGTTTAGCTTGTGAACTGTGTCTGAGACTCACACTCACGAGTAAATGCACAGGTGTGGATCTACAGTTCTGGCTAAAATACACCCTCAGAGGCATTTCTCTCTGGAACTCCCCTATTACATGGGAACCCTGGCTCCAAGTGACTGTACCATAAAAAAGACATGAAGATATCTTAGGAGTGATGAGCAACTGGGTATTTCCAGAGCAGAAACCCCAAATGCAGCCAGCTTGCAAAAGTTTGGTAAACTCTCAAGTTCTGTCAGGAAAGGCAGAAGGGGTGATGCTGACTAAAGAGGAGTAGAGGAAACAGTTGAAAAGCAGCTGTTCTGAGATATTTTAGGAGCAGCAGTAGCATATGACATTGACATAATGCAAAGATTTTCTTGTTGTTGTTGTTGCTGTTACTATTATGATTTGTAGGAATTAAATTCACCTCCTGGCAGGTAGCCTGTAAGAAAAGGCAATGAAACCACTTTGTCCTAGTCCTGACCCCTTTGAAAGACACAATCAGAGAGCTCCATCCTGCAGACCAAACTCACCATAAGCAGTTAGAGCTCCAATAGCTGGCTTCAGCCAACAGATATTTCTCAGTCAGAGCTGATTTTCCCAGCTGTGAATCTGAAGCATGAGAAGAAAAAGAAGTGCCATTGTTCTTGGTACCCACTGTAAAATTAATTAAAAATGCCGACAAGGGTTGTCACATTCTCCAGGCAATCAGCAGAAGACCTCTGGACATTTCAAATTTATTGTCAGGGGAAATTATTTGATTGATCACCTGTTAAATGGCTACCTAATTTGTATGGCTGCCTGGAATGGAAATTAGGTTCTCTCTTTCTGAAAACAATTCAATAAAAAGTTTGATAAGTAGATATATTTGAAGATTATGGAATCTTCAGATCAATGTGAAACCCAGATTTGATGCCAAACCAGATGTCTGTGCATTCCTGGAAGTATTGTAGGAAAGGAAGTGAGGTAGAGTCAGGAAGCCATAGATTACTGAATCTGATCTTTGCAGCAGAAAAGATCTTTCTGAAGTTAATAGGAAATTATATCACAAAAGATCTGGAGATTTTTTTGGGTTGGTTTGGGGATTTTGTCTTTATTTTAAAGAAGAAAAAGGGTAAGTGGGAAAGAAAAAAAGTAACTTGGTTACCATGGCTTCAGAAAAGGGAATGGCTGAAAAATTTGGTGTGAATTTTTGAGCCACAAGAAATGACTCAAAAGGGAAATTTTAAAATGTTCCACTTGGCATTCTAAAAATAATTCAAACCTCCCAGTAGAGTTACCTGGGAGTCCCAGCAGAAAAAGAAAGCATGTAGTAAACACAGCATTATCTAAGTATACTATAAAACCCAGGACATTTTTGAGAGCAGAGAGAGATTTCCAGCCTTCAGTCAAGGAGAGACCTTGTTCTCTGAAGCTGGAATCTGTGAAGTATCTTAGCCAGTACATAAGGTCTCTCATGCTGTGACAAGCAGGCAAAAGTAAAATATAAAATATTGCTATAAATTTCCATTGAATAAAAAAAGAAGCAGTCCCAGATTTCTTGCTAACTCATAGCAAAGGCCATCTCCCTTTCATAGTGACATACTTCTAAGGAAAGCCAGATGGTATCATTCAGCTGTGTCCCACTTCTTTTCCATAGTATATTAATAAATAGAAATTCAATAATGATTGTAGGGAAATAAAGAGACTTCCAGTTGGAAACTCGAAACACATCCAGCTAGAAGCTGATTTGTGTGTTAGTTTTATGAGTACAGCAGTATGGCCTGGCCATAGCATCAAGACTTGGTTTCTCTCCATGCTCATCTTTGTGTTTGCTAATCACTGCCATTTTTCAGCATTTCTGGTTTCCCATACGTATTGCAGTGTTGGATGCTTGCTCCCCAATCAATCTGAAAACTACAGGTGACAAACAGCATTCAGGTGACAAGCAGCATTCAGCTTCCCCAGGGATGTGGTGAAGTGCTCACCCTTTGAATTTTTCCAGTTATAGGTGTGCAGGCTGCTACATAACCTCCTCTGGGCTCCCTTTCTCACAACAGCTTGGACCAGACTGTCCTTCAAAGTCCCTTCCAACCTGGGCTGTTGTGTGATTCTGTGATAACAACCACTGGAAACTGAAAGTAGTATCTTGCAGAAAAGGCCTAAAAGGAGAATTTAAAAAAATGTTTATTCCTTCTGTCATGTAAGGAAAAATATCCAGTTTTGTTATTTCTGGTAGCTCGTGTATTTCATCCATTTGTCTTCATCCAATGTTGCTGCATATTATTTATTGTTACCTGCTGAGAGTGTGTCTCCATCACAGTTGTAGTCAGGGTTATAGGTGCCCTCAAAGCAAATTACCCAATAGTTCCCATTTTCTGTGCTTTGGTAGACAGTGGAGCAGTCTGGATGACCTGGACCCCTTTTGGATGAAACTGAATCCTATTGATCCTGTAAATGGGGTGCAACTGAATCATATAAATCAGTGCAAAAGAAGGAAATCAAAGGGAGGTTGACACACCAGGCTGTGAGGCACAGCAGTTCAGCTGAAGCACAGAGTTTGCTGCTGCTTAGCCAAAGGGGCCGGCAACATCTGGCAAAGTGATGGGGCAGTAACCCTGACTCATAACATCCAAAATCACTCCAGCACAATTCCCACAGTTTTCTTGTCAGCACCCATAATCCCCTTGTTCTTTGTAAATCAAAATAAATGATCGATGTCAAACATAAACAGAATATTGGAGCCTTTCAGCTGGCTAAAGAAGTGATATTTGCTGGGGGGGGGAGAGTCAGCATGATTTATCCTGCTCTTCGTATGTTCTCTTTAAAGTTGCAGCACTGTATTAGATCCTGTTTTCTGAAAATGGAAAACAATGAGAAGAGACTTGCAAGAACACCACCAGCTTCCATCTGTGAACAATTTGATACTTGCTTTCGGCAAATTTCTAAGCATTCCAATTTTAAATAGACTTTGCACCAGTATTCCCTTTTGCCTGCTTGTCACTGCAATGCTGCAGTGTTGAAATATTCACAGAACTGAGTACAAAATATCACAAATACACTTGGACTGAGAAGGGGGGTTTTATGTGTGATTTTTATATGTGGTTATGCCCACTGTTCTCCTGCTTATAAGAAGGTTGTTGGAAATACAAAACTCTAACAAAAAAATCTGGCAAAATCAGGTGGTTTATTGCTTTGACAACTCAAAGTCAGTAGTCAGAAAAGCTTTTCTTCATCTAAGTTACTCAAGGAAACATCAGTTGCTCTCAGCTGCAGTGGGGGCTGACTCTAATAGGTCTGGATTCATTCTATCATGATAGAAATAACATTAAAAATACTGTCTTCACTTGCTTCTAACTTTCCCATATATAAAGTTTATTACAATTTTATATATGATGTAAAGTTCCTTCTAATAGGCCAGTGAGTCCAGTATGGATTTTGATGTCAAAGCTTTGGAAATCTTTCTTTGCAACGATAAAAGAAGACACAAATTTCTCTACAGTTTTAAACAAAAATCAAAGGTGAGCAGTAACTCAGAGCAGGAGTTAGAAGTTATTGAATATTCTTAGATAAAGCATGTCCTTCAACCCTCTGCAACATATTTTCCTAGCTTGGACACATCAAGCTCTTTCTGTCTTGTTTCATGAAAGATAAAAAGAAGTTAAATGTATTGCAACAGCCAAATAATCAACTATTTCCAGTGTAGATATGGATTTTATCCAAAGGGAATACATTTCAGAAGCAAGGCTACACCAGCTGATGATATTCAAACAACAATGAAGCAGCTAAGTCTGCCTCCAACTTGCTAACAAGGCTGTTCTGAGTTATGCTCTGTGCCTTAGCAACTGTCAGATAAATAATCCTGCTCCTTTGTAAGAAAATGAACAGGCTGGTTAACTTTAATCCCCTGCCATCCAAATATATTTAACAGTAAAGTGATTAGGATAAGAATACACTGCAGTATGAGTTGGAAAAGTGCTAAGTCTCCGGAAGCACGCACTATAAATCAAGCATTTAATTATTTAAATCAAAAACTTCAAGCAGCTGTCCCTGGGAAACATCGGGAGAACAGACTGTGCAATGAAGCCTGATGAAAATTTATTTAGTAGGCAAACATTTTTATACCACAGACTTTATGGAAATTATAAAAATAAGGTGCTGAATTGTATAATGTATTTTTATGTTCTTATGCTAAGAATGCTTTTTACAAGCCCTACTTTTATTTGATAAGTAGAGTGCAAACCCTGTTTTCTTAAGCAAAAGTTAATTTGGGATTTTTTTTCTAAATTGAGTGATTAAGTGATGCCTTTCTGTCATTGCCATAGGTCTGTGGAAAAGGTCCTGACACCTGCAGGAGCCATGAGCCTATGCAGCACTCAGGGCTGCAGAAAAATCAGCCTGTTTTGGGAAAGGAAGCAGCACTCCAGTCCAGCTGAGGAACTGTCCCCTTAAAATTCTTTTTGAGCATCACAGAAGCACATGCAGTGTAAACCCATGGAGGCAGACACTGTCATCCAGATTCTCTCTCCTGCCATCCTGCAGCTCCCTCCATGTCCCAGCACAAACACTGAGCTAGCTGCATGAGGAAGATCAGAGGAATAATCCCTGTTATAAACTCACCATTTGTTTGCCAGCTTAATGTTAACCTGGGCCAGCTCCCTGTAGGGTTGGGGCAGGAACAGGACAAGGCAATTGGGGCTGGTAGAGCAGCATGGCTGAGTTACAGTGAATTAAAGTGCTCATGACACTACAGCCTTAGTTCTGGAGAGTAGAATGACTCAACAAAACATTTTAAACTGATTTCTAGATCTCTGCATGTTGAGTGGTATTATGCACACATTACCCCAAAAAACCCAGAAAAAAGCAGCAAACAGTGAGTAAGCACATATTTCCCACCAGATCTTGGAAGGTTGCTGGTGGTAAAAGGAATCTCTTGCCAACCTGAGCTCATACAGGGCAGTGATCTGCCCTACATGAAATGGATCTCAGATCATAATGCAGCCTGGGCAGGGCAGGGGGGTGCACCACCAAAATCCATCCTGAGGCTAAAGTTAGCTTCTCTGGCCTCTCCTCTAGGATAAAATCCATCCTGAGGCTAAAGTTAGCTTCTCTAGGCCTCTCCTCCTCCTCAGCTAAAACTCCTTTAAAATCTCTTAAAACATACCATATTGAGGAAAACAAAACTCCAAAAACCCACACATTAGAAAGCAGGTACATTATGTGTTTCTGTGTTTACTGCACATCAGACATTGTCAAACCCACAACGGTTTCACCAGACAAGAATTATCTGATAATGCACTTTATTTTACATGGAGAATTAGGATTTAGAAGTGGGTTAATTTAATCACTAAAAGATATATGATGATAAAGTTCCCAATACTTTGTGGTTTAACAGCAAATAAGTTTACTTTCCTGTAAGTGTTCTTATAATGGCAGATATTCTGCAGCTTACATTTGTATTTGTACCCAGGATAAGTGTTGTTGTGCATCCATTAAAAAGAGAGGAAAGAAAATGAAAAAGGATTGATTGGTTGAAAAGGATGTGGTTATGCTCATCTGTAACAGCCTGAATGGAACCTAGAAGAAAGGAAGGAAAAGACTTTAAAGAAGAAGTAAATAACCCAGTCTGCACATGGGTAGGATATTAGTATAGCTATTTTCACTCAGCCTTAACCAAGAGCTTCCTACATAACAAAATATGGTTGTATTTGAAAAATCTAGAGGTGTTATTCTATTATACCTGCGTGCATACTCAGAATGGGAGAAATAGGACCTGTGTTCATCCACCTGCAACCTTCACTGACTCCTGGAGCTCAGAGGTGTAGGTAGATGCTGACTTCCACACTGAGAAAATAAGTCTGTAGGCAGTGATTGAGACTGTAGTTAGAAAACTCCTGTCTTAAGTGAAAATAGTCCTGCATCACTTTAAATAAATTTCCTAAACACTGTGTGTAAATTCATCCTTGGGTGATTGTACATATATATAAATCAAGTAATTTCCTTTTTATTAGTACATTTTAAGTGTTCCATTCAAAGGTATTTGCTGTGGATGCTAAAAGCTTTGTGGTTGTGCAAGCAAGAATCATCAAGAATGAGAGGAAAGTGATAAAAGATGCAAAGCCAAGAGAAAACAAAACCTACAGCTTAGGAACCTTTGTTCCAAGTGAGCCTTTTTGTTTTACCTCCAAAGCTATAGAGAAGCATAAAGATTATAGCTTTCATAGTTTATGTAATAAAACTGTTATATCCTAAATGTTATAGAACAATAGCAGAATCTAATTTATGTTAAAAAGAATTTAAAGGTCAAATTACATTCAGTAAAGCTCCCTAAGATGTTTGTAACACCAACAGAAAATATTTTACTGACTCATTATTCACAAAAGCACGTATTCTACATTTGTGTGACTCATAGTCATGCTATCAGAGATTCAAGGCCAAAGTACTAAAACAAAAGTGCATTTTGCTGGTTTTTTGTTTATCTGATATGAACATTTCAAGAATATTTAAAGAAAAAGCAGAAGGTGAAAGGAATTACTGAACTGCAGACACTAGTATCCCTTCATTTGCCTGGATACACATTGTCAAAGAGCAACATAAATCAAGCAGAAGTAATGGAAGCTTTGTTAACATTGTCTTACAAGATTCTACATTTTGATTATGACACTGTCAAGCTTAAACTCTTAGTTAATTTAAATTTTCTATGACACTAATCCAGTGAAGCCCAGGTTGAGCAGTTTTAGGAAAATTTCGGCCAAGAAAAGTGGGGTTTTTTTCTGAGCTGGAGGCTGAGGATACAGATACACAATCTGCTGTCTTTAGAGGAGTTTCTGTGCTGGGTGAAGCCAAAGCCTTTCACTTCTCTTTTTGGGGGCTTAAGCAATCCAGCCTGCTTAAACACCACTGCTCTGTAAACACATGACATTGCTGAATGCAGCAAATTGTGGCAACTCAGGCAGGACCTCTTCCATTAATGAGAAATTTGTGGTAGCTGTGATATTTTGCAATATAGATGTCTGTGAAAAGGGAGAAATTTTCCTTCGTGCCTGCTGGGGACAGATTCAAAGTTATGGACTAAAATAATGCAATGGAAGTTTAGGTTAGATGCTAGAAAAATATTTTCAATAGTAGGGATGGTGAGGCCTGGAGCAGGTTGTTTTGGAAGCCATGGAATCTCATTACTGGAGGATTGTAGGAAGGGATTACACAAACATTTCCCATGAGTGATTCAGGACTGGCTGCATCTGCCTGGAGGAGGGTTATGAACTACATGATCAACCAAAGTCTGTTCCAGTCCTGCTTTCTAATTCCATATCAATCTTGATAGAAATTTCTGTTGAATTTGGTAAAAGTACTTCTGTGTCTCTCCTGAGACTGAAATTGACTTTTTGATAGAACCTTGTGCTTCTTGACACCATTGAAGTAGCTATTGGGCACCTTCCTCCCCTCTTGATAATATTTCAATTACACAGGTTTCTTAAAGCTTGAACAGGGAAATCCTGAGAGAGCTTAAGGTGATAAAAAAGAGCACCCACAAAAATCTCATTAGGAAAGTCATACAAGCCAAGGACACATTTAGCCATCGGCCTCATAAGTGGTTCACCTGAAAGAATACTGGGTTCTTCAAAGATTCCATAGTTTTGATTTTTTTTGTGATGATATAATTTTAATTGCTCAGATTCTCAAAGTGTTAGTTGGGATAACTTGTGTTAGTTGGCATATGCCAGGTAGATGGACACCTTCTAAAGCCCTCTGCCTTACACAGGGGCATGACGCAGACTGACCCAAAGATACAATTTCAAAACAATTTAAACAATTGTTAAATTGGAAGTGCAAAGATACTGAAATACCTGGTCTGCCTTGGAACTTGTTTGGCAAGAATTTGTGCTTCAGAGCATGGAACAAGATGTTCTCCCTAGATATTCTGCTGCAAATACTGAGGTTATTGCTGCTAAAAGGAGCAAGTGAGGTCTCACAAGGGTGACAAGAGTGCCAGAGTTGCCAGTCTAAAAGAAGAATCCACTGTACTAGGAACCCACTCAGGAAAAAAATAATCTCTAAGGGAAAATAATGTTTCAGATCTTATGGACTAAGAATTGTTCACATTATAGCCAGCTCACATCAAACTCTTTAAAAACAGGGTAATTCTAAAAAATGCCCAGACATTTAGGGCAAATGCTCAGAATTTAGAACATTTATAGAATTGCACAAAGAATCAGAGCTATCCTCTGATTCTTTAGCCTCTACTTCTTGAGCAGGTCAGGAATTGGCTTCCTTTCCTCTCCCAGGATCTACAAGAGCACTCTTAGTTCCCCTCTAGGTATCAATAATCCTATTTTAATGATGGAAGGCTAGAGGACAGGAAGAGGAAGAGATCATAACCACATTTCATGTGGCAAATCTGTGGCACACCAAGGAACAGATGTAGAGTAGGCTTAAAGCGACAAGATTTTTCAAGAATAAAATCACTTAAATAACTTTCTAAATTATTTTCTCTGTTTGTTTTTTTTTTCCTTTAAATGCTCAGTTCTTTCCAAACTGCTATGCTTCATTTCCAGTTACAATTATTGACTAAAACTATCAGCAATTAGCAAAACCACTCATTGCCTGGATTTTATTTCACCTGAAGGGACAGTCATGTGAGATGCAGTACATGCACCTACAGGGAGAGCTAATTCCTGAGAATTCTCCTGTGAGAACTTGAATATCTAATTACACAGAAATGATGAAAGATTAATCATCTTGAGCAGGGTCCCACAGGTAGTCTGCAGCAGAGTGAGGGATCCATTAAAGATCCACTGGATCCCCACCCAGTGATCTCATCACCAGCCCATTTCTCCCTCCATGTTCACCTTCTGCTAAGCAAAGCTAAGGATCACATGGACTGACAATAAGTTTTTGGCTGCTTGAGATATTGCATCACAGTTCAAATATATACTATGCAATCTTACCTGGAAGTATTGAGAGTCAGTCTTCATTTTTCAGCAATATCCACAGGAGGCTTGAAGAAGGAGCAAAGTGTCTGTGTGATCTGGGCAGGTACAAAACAACTGGCACAATTTGGACTTCAAAGAACCTTAGCCTTTATGGAAAAAAAAGGGGGAAAGGAAAGGGAAAGGAAAGGGAAAGGAAAGGAAAGGGAAAGGGAAAGGGAAAGGGAAAGGAAAGGAAAAAGAAAAAGAGAGAGGACAATAAGTTTTACTGAACAGCTATTTATCTACTTTTAGAAGGTATGCTCAATCAGCTGTCTACAAAATCTGTCTGGCCACCCAAATTTGGTGGCTTGAAGGGCTCAAAGGCAGATCTAGAACCATCATCATGCAGAAGGAAGAGCACAGTGATTTACTGTCAATGAAACTGGAGGGAAGAATTGTGTTGCACCCACTTTTGAAGCTCCTCTAAGAGCAGTGCAAGGTGCTGTGAGGAATAAAGCTAAACTGTCACATGAATACAAGCAAAGGGAATTTAGGTGGAGTAGTGATGATTCACATTGCTACAAAAACTGTCATTGTGAGACAGATTTTTCTTATTCTGCAGATTGTCTGTAAGATTTTGGGACAGAGGCTGTTAAAAATGTAACAGCTTGCAGATCTCAATACCTGTGCTGTAAGGCTTATTTATTAAGAAATCTGAAATAGAGGGAAATTTGTGAAACTGCCTTTCTGCAATCAGTGACTGCTGAGGTAAGACTGGGACTGTTTCTGGTTTTAGTGTTTTCATGAAATCTCATTGAAGAGAAAAAGAAACAAATACCTCAAGAATGAGTTCCAAAACTCTGGCCAGTTCTGATTCAGTCCTTTCATTTTTTGGCCTGGATACATCCCCAAGCACAAGTGTTATGATATGAACAGAAATGCTACAGTTCTTGTACACAGCATTTTCAATAGATTAAAAAAAAAAAATCCAAAAAGCCAAACCAAAGAGTTTTTCATTTAACTGAAGAGTCAAGTTATCTGTCTCCATTATAATTTCTGGAAAAATTCCCTTGTCCAGGATTCTTTTATTCTTTTCCTGGGAAGCTGAGAAGACACAGAGAAAAAGGAGAACAATATTATCTCCTTTGCTTCTCCTGTGTTTTGCTGCTTTGGACTGTGTTTGGAGGTTATTTATCTAACAGGTGATTGTTTCACTGGTTTCTGGTGTGAATGTTTTCACTCATTGGCCAATCAGTGCCAAGCTGTGTCAGGGCTCTGGAAAGAATCACGAGTTTTCATTAGTATCTTTCTAGCCTTCTATCTGTATCCTTTCTGTATCCTTTAGTACAGTTTAGTTTAGTATTCTTTAATATAGTCTAGTATCATAAAATAATAAATTAGCCTTCTAAGAACATGGAGTCTGAGTCATCATTTCCTTCCTTCATCTGGGAACCCCGCGAATATAAGGGTTGTCCTTAATAGTCTACATAGAAAATAAAACAGAAATTTAGCTCTGTGAAACTAATAATACTGACTTTTGTTCCATCTCAGTCGGGAATGCCATGCTCAGAAATGAAGCTCTGCCTCTCCCAGCCCAGAGCTCAGGGAAGGGCACAGATGTGCTGCACTTGCCCTGTGGTGGCAGCAACAGGGGGCTGCTGCTGAGGGGAGCAGGAAGGGCTCAGCCAGGGCTTCTCACTGGGCTGCTCCTCCCAGTGCTTTCTGTGCACCCATCAAAATAACTCTGGGATACATGCAGCTCTATGCACTCTTTATTGACATTGTATCATCCCCACAGAAAAGATTCAGCTCCTGACTCACACCAGCTCTCCATCAATATTTTTGGCCTCATATGAATTTATTTCAGTGACAAAAATGCTTTAGTCAGCTCTGTTTCCTCCTGCTCCTTCATCCCATTGCCAAAGCCTGACTGCTCATCCTTCTTCCATGGCTCCCTTAGCAGAGCCCATTCAGTCATTTTTTTGGCCACTCAGGGAACAAGGTCAGAGAGCTGATCAGGGTTAAAAACCAACAAACACAAAACCTGCTGGCTTGTTTCTTACCCAGATCAGTTGCCCAGTGAGTTCACAGTGCAGCACACAATACCAGAACATCTGGATCACAGCACTGGTCCATTTGGTCTGGTGTCCTGCCCCAGCAGCAGAGCAGACACAGCAGATGTTATCAGGGCTAGCATCCAGGAATGCTCTCCCAGCCTCCTGTGACTTGTGACTCAGGGATGTCCTGAGTGAAAGTTAATGTTTTTGTATTTAATATTCATTGATGGATTTTTATTTCATGTATGTTTCTGACTGTTTCAGATTTTTTTTTAAACCACAAGAAATGTTTGCAACCCATATTGACTGTGGAACATAGCAGAACTGTATTCCATCCAGCCAGTGAAGTGGTTCTTGTTGTTTGCCCTGGGAGTAGTACCCAGTAATTTAATTTTGTGCTCTTTGATTTTTATACTGGAAAGAAGTGCTTTATACTGCAAAGAACAGCTGTATACCCTGTTCACCTTTCTTGTTCCACTACCTATTTTATAGATCATGTTGTAGCTATCTCACTCAGCTCTTTCCCAGCCTCCAGAGGTCTTAAAGTACCCTGAAGGGTGTTGCTTCATATCAATAGACAGCAGAGACAGCAATGTAATGCAAGTATAGATGTGCACAGCCAGGGATCCTGGTAGCTTAAGCCGGGGACAGAAATGGTCATGTAAAAAGCCTTTAATTAATAAGAAATGTGTGTCTGGATAGACAGTCTTGTCTGGTGAACATAATTTCTGCTTCCTCTACCACTGCTTGCCAATGTCAACCAATGCCTTCAGCAGCTTTCCAGTTTTGTATGTAAATAAAGAATTCAAATGAATGATTTAATACATTTCCTTTCATTCTCCCATTGCTCAGTCCTCAATTGCCTTCTCTTTAATCTTCCCTCATTTGCAAAATGCAAACATTTTTTGAAGACTCTATTGTGGCTGGTTTAAATGTTTACTAATATTCAATGTTTAGTGTTGCTTTTTGTTGCTCTGAATATAAAATCTCCTCCACCTTCCTTTGTCTTGTTTTCTGTAGATCTCCCAGTACTTCTTGCTTCCCATTTGTTTATATTTCTTAAAAGCCTCAAAGCTGCTCTTTATGATCTAACATGCCCTTTGTCACTCTTTGCTTACAATAGGATTTAGCCTGCAGGCTCTTGCTAAATGTGTTTCTTAGACATATTTTCCCATGTCAGGGAGTCAGAGTCAAAATTATGCTGCTCATTACCTGCTGTCTTAAATACATGTCCTCCAATACTGAGTACTTGTATTTTCTTGAGTCCTTCACCTGACAAACTCCAAAATCCATAAGAAAGCCAACATTTCTTGCTGCCCTGCCTGCCCCATGCTCACCTGTGTGTGGGCTGAGCTGAGCCCTGCCTGCCCTCAGCCCCAGCCCTGCCCAGAGGAGCAGGAGCAGCCCTTGGTGCTTGGCTGTTCAGCAGTGCCTCCACAGACCAACCTCATGGGCTGCTGTCCTTCTAGGCTGAGTCATTTCCAGAGATCCAGACAGAATTCAGGCATTCAAGGGTTGTCTCATTTCATGTCTCACCAAGCTGGTATTTACCTGAGCATCAGTCTGGGAGGCACCAAACGCAGGCTGTGTGTTAGGAACAAGCACAGTTATACAAGATTCTGCAGCTTCTCAGAGCACTTTTGAGGCAGGGAAAGCATTTCTGTCCCACAGGGAAAATGCTTCCAGTAGGGCTTTTCTGGTGCACAACATCACCAAAAGGTCAGGACTGACATGGATTGATTTGAAATGCATCTTCTCTTCCCTGAGTGGAGAAGAAACATAGAAGGTGTTTCTTAAAATGGCCTTTCCTGCTCTCTTTAGGGGATCCTTGCCTTATTCAAGCTGTTAGAGGGAGAAAGGATGAGAATTTCTAAACAATTCTCTCAACAAGCTGATTTCTATTTTGTTCCATTGTGTCAGATGCAAGCAGTATGCAAGCCTGGATCACTTATGGAGTATGGCAGAGAAATAGTTTCCAGCTTCATGCAGCTGTCTCTGTTCTTAACAGAGTACACCAGATGGTAGAGGAATACACAGAGAGAAATTTTCAATGTGGAAAAAAAAGGAAAAGTGTTTTTTGTTAGTATTTTTTGATTACAATTACTCTCTTTTTTAAGTTTTTTTTCAAGCTCTATTTTGGAATGGTTTGTGGAAACAATCACACGTGGGTGTGCAAATTTAGGTTTTATCCCAGTGCATTGGGACAGAGAGCATACAAGCAGAGCATGCAGCCTAGGCTCTCTCAGCTTTGGAAGGGTTGTGAATGCAGCTTGCCTTTGAGATGTTTTCTTTTGCAGGATGGCTTTTTTCATCTTCCTTGGATTATGCACTGTGATCACATCACATCTTCAGTTTAAATTATGATTGTGACACACATTGTGACACCAAAGGAGGGCCAGAAGAGCCCTGAACCAGGCCTCACAGAAAGGGAAGCTTCAGTGCCATCTCACTCCATCCCCTTCCCCCACCACCTTGAGCCCATCTTCTTTCTTTATTTATTGTGAAAAGGGGGAAGAGTGCTCTTTTTCTGCATGAAAATAGGGGATCTAAATGCATTTTCCCACACATGCATGGCTACTTCCAATAGGTGGGACAAATACATCCTGTCTTCATTTCTCCAAGAGTCTGTGTAAACATCTCACAGTCACCTGAGCCACCCACATTCCTTTTGTTGCCCTTAGCTTCTATTAAATGGCCTTTACTGTAGCAGGCAAAATATTTACACTATTTCTTTCTGCCGACTCAATTGCTGCCTTTCTCCTGCTCTGTCCCCAGGACCGGAGCCTTGCATGACAGCGCTGCCTTCTGCTTCCCTTACTTTGAGCACTACCAGCTGAGCTTCAAAAGTGGGCAATTCAAATTATCAGTCAGACAAAACAGGCTCCTTTTAGTTCTTTTAAAAGCTTTTTAGCTCTTGTCTCAGAGCTTTTCTTGCTTTTCCTTCACATTGCCTTTAAAAGCAAGACTGACAGAAAAGATTAAGTTGCTTCTGGCTGCACAGGATAGAAGCAGATTAACGCAGCTGGATCCAACCCTGGGAAGCCCAGCCTGGGTATGTATGTTAGCACAACCCCAGCAATGTATAAGCAAGAGTCGTTTGTGTTGATCTTTTTCAGGATGATGAGTTTGTGATTAACTCTTTTGTGTGGAGCTTGCCTGTGTAGGAAGCTGGTACACAGCAGGATGCTGATGGAAAATCTCCCGAGGTGTCAGCCCTCCCTCTCACCATGCACAGCTCTGCAGACACTCTGCTGGCTACAGCAGGGATTTTGTTTGCCCTCTATCACCTTTGAGATTTTTTTTTTTCTGGGAGCAGGATGGCTGGAGAAGAAAGGAAATCTTCCATCTGAGCAAAGCTTAGTGCAGCCTTCTCTGCTGATGCTGAGTAGGTCCAATCCTGCATGGTGGATGTGCTCATCCAAGCTGCAGAAAAGTAATTAAACTGCACAACAAGTGCAAAAGAAATGTTTTACTGGGCAAATGGTAGGCTGTTTTCTTGTTCATTTATTTGTCTTTAGAGCTGAAGATTTGGGTTTTCAGCATGGGTTTATTAATCTAAATAATAAACCCATAAATAAATAATGAATAAATAGCTAAATATCAAATAAAAATGCATCTGGTTTTTGGGACAGCTATGAATTACAATATTTAAGAGGAATCTGGGAGACTCCAAGTTCAGCAAAATATCTTAGTCAAGCTGGTAGCATCTTTCATGCTTTAATAAAGAAAAGCCCAGTGGATCCTGCAGTGTGCCCATTCTCCCTCGCAAGGGAATGGCTGCAGGAACTGCAGCAAAGGGCAGGAGAGGGCAGCAGATGCATCAGTTCCACGTGTGCTACGTGTGCTCCCTGCCTGTGCTCCCGTTCAAGATTCCCGAGGGTGGGAGGACTGACCCTCCAACCCTTCCATGCCCCCAGTCTGCCATTAGCTGACTTGAGATAACATTATTTGCCAAAGATACACCTCAAAGTGGGGTGAGGATAAAAGCCCTTGAAGGGGCTCGACCCAGCACTGCTGAGAGCAGTGAGAAGTTTCCTTCCTGCTTAGAATGGGGCATTCAGAGCAAATCTTTGCTAATGAGGTATATCTGCTGGATGAGCTCCAAGGCAGAGAGAAATAACATCAATAGAGCTATTCCAGGGTTCACATCTGAATCCCAACCAATATATTAAGATGTCCCTTTTTTTTCCTTTTACATGGCATTAATCCAGGACATATTTACACATAACAGTTTTGAAATCACACACACCCCTAGGCTGCATGAAATATTTCTATACAGCATAATTTTTCAGAGACAGTAAATCAGACCATCTCAGATATATACCTATAAATTTTAATGAATGCACAAGATCCCTGTCACTTCTGCCTCCCTTGTATAATGACACTCTTTCTCCATTTCCATCACATCTCCTTCCATATCAAGGTGAAGGAATGAAACTAAACACTGCTGACTTAACAGCAAATTGAGCAGGAAAGAGTCTACACTGGACTGGGGAAAACAATCATTCATTTTGCAGGCTTAGTGCCAACAGCACTACCTTGCAGCTCCAATTATCTGATATTTTACTGATTACACTCAGTTAAGCAGGGATAATTGATGCAATTTTCAGCATCTTCACCAGACAAGCCAGAGGCATGACCTTATCTTAGATAACAGAAAATGAGATTCAAATGAGCTTTTTTTCTTTTCCCCCAACAGCAACCAGGCTTAATTACAGGAGAAAATTAGCAGAGGCAGTGGTGTCTCTTCCAACCTTCAGATGGTGCCTGGTGACTGACTGGGGGACATATCTTAGCTAAGCACAAATTTAGGGACTTCATACAATTGGACATCTGTGGTCGCATAATGGATTTTGAATGAGGTAATTCTGGAACTTAAGGAAAACTGTAAATATCTGATTGTAATTGTTAGTTTTTTAACTTTTGCTGACTAGATAATGTTCTACTTGGTATCATCATCATGAACTAA
Source organism: Agelaius phoeniceus (assembly GCF_051311805.1). NCBI lineage: Eukaryota > Metazoa > Chordata > Aves > Passeriformes > Icteridae > Agelaius > Agelaius phoeniceus. The sequence goes on along the minus strand of NC_135265.1, from coordinate 142,211,777 downwards.
ATGTCCATACAAATGCTAAGGCTGATTTCATCAGACCACCTGCAGGGGAATGGGGGAGCCCATGGGGTTTATCTGCCTGAACCCGAGATGCCCCAGCGTGAGCTGCTGGCACCATCAGCTGTTCCAGGGCAACTGAGTGCTCTGTAGCTGCTGCTCTCCAGCTCTGAAAAACAGAGTGTTTCATATGACCCCAGAGATCTACAGTCTGTCAACCAAATCAGGGCTCTGAATGGTGCTCACAGAAACTTATGCCTTCCTGGCTCAGGAGACAGGCAGGAAAACTCCAGTGGTGTTCCTCATTTGCAATGGACACTGTCTTATTTCTGCTCAGCACAGGAGCTGTGAAGAGATCACTCCAGGACTGCTCAAGATTGTGGCTGTTGCCACAATAATCACACTTTGAAATTAGCTACACTGTGAGTTTACCCCTTACCTCTGGCAAACCAGCAACTTACACTGCTAGTTATATTTTGTATTGCTTTGACCATTTGGCTATAGCGCACACACAACTGTTATTTGGTCTGGGCTTTTCCCCTTAAGTCCATAATATCAAAAAGAAAGCCACTAGGATGCAAAAGATCTTTTTGTTTTGTTTTGTTTTGTTTTGGGGGGCTTTTAGCTGGTTTTGTTGGTGGTTTTTTTTGGTTTTTTTTTTTGGGGTTTTTTTGTTTTGTTGGTTTTTTTGTGGTTTTGTGGGTTTTTGTTGTTGTTGTTGTTCTGTGAGAACATGCCCTAGGAAAATGAACAATTCACAAAAACATTATTTCTACTTGTGTTGGTCATTCCTACACATGCAGGAAAAGAGGTGTGTTAGTTGATTCCTCTTTGACTAATGCATCAGTTTTTTATTTTCAATGTGAAGCAGAGCACAGCAGTTCATAAAACATAGCAAAGAATATACATGTATTAATTTAGAAGTAGTTCAAGTTTTGGCCTTGAGAAGTTTAGTTTTCTGGAACCGGATGAAAAAAATATTAGTTGCTTACATCTATTTTCTCACTTTAAATGAAACCTTTGGCATGTTACTGTCAGCATATGAAAACACTATTGTTTTGGAGGAAATGTCACATATCTACTCGTTCTATGGGGAGAAGCAATAGACTGCTTTAGTTAAAAATATGCATGAAATTAAATTACAAGGGCATAAATGAGGACTTCCAGCCCAAAGGAATGCAGTGTTGGGCATATAGTGTCAGACTGGTCTGTGTGGGTAGGATAGCTTGGCTGTTTATTTCCTGACAGTTCATAAATCTGTTCCCACACACGGAGGCTGCACAGGCAGCTCAGCACACGAGGGGAAGTGGGTGCACAGCCCAGCCCAGTGCCAGTGGGAAAAGGGGCAAGGGAAGAGGATTTCCTCAACAGACAAGGAAACAAACCCAGATGAGGCCATAGTTATCCCTGGCAGAAGTCAGGAGGTTGGTGCCATGTTCATAAATCCAAGAAGAAATGTTCCTAGAGCTACAATTCAAAAACTCCTGTGCCAGATCCTTGTGGCTTCATCTTCCCTTTATATAGACTCAAGGTGTTCAAACCAGAGTGTGGGACTTGGATGACAGAGGTCTTGAAGGCATCCCTCTCTCTAACCACCAGACATGAAACCTCCTTGGCCATGTGTCCCCACAGAAGCAAAGCAATTTTTCAAGGGTACAGCTGAAGGGACTAAATGTAAAATAGCTTAGGTCATGTAGAGAAATTAGGAGGGCCCAAGCACGTGCAGGGAGTACATGTGAGAACAGGGTGCCTCTAGTCCTTGCTGTAATGCCTGTGGGCTGGTTTCTGATATATTGCATCACTCCCCAGCAGGATGGCCTGTCTGGCTTTTCCCTTAGATCCAGATTCACACATGTCTCCTTCTGTAAACAAGGGGTGATCCTCATATTGTTTGGTATGGGCAACATGAGGATCTGGTCCTCAAGACTCCTCATCATGCAGAATTAAGGAAAAAACATGTGTCTCACAGATTCTAAATGCCAGCCATTTTAAATGTGACAATCTTTTCATTTCTGTTTATCAACACCTTTCCCACCTCTTCCCACTGTACTGAACTGGAGGAGACAAAACATCCTTTTGGACCCATCCCAACTACAGGCCTCATTTAAAGTTCGAGTCTAGCCACAGCTGAAGGTGTTTCAGGAAAATAGCACAGGTCACTAATCTTAGTGTGGAAGCCTCTCCAGATTTTCTTTCTCTGAAATCCCAAAAGGATTCCCAATTTACCTAAATGAACCTCCCCTATAAATTTCCCAAAATAGAACATCTCAAATACTCTTTGTCACTTGTTTCCACATAGAGATCAAACTGTAAACCAGCAAAGACTGAGACAAAGATATTTTTCATGATCAGCATACAGTAAGACTCTCAAAGAAAAAGATATTTGCTCATTTCCGAGACTGCCTTTTTAATGGCATTTATTTAGAAGGTCTCATTTACTGAGAAGCTTTGAGGCCTTATTTAATTTACAGATATTGCATAGGACAATAGCAGTGGCTCAGGCTGTGAAATGCCACTTTGTTGCTTTTTCCCACTGCTGCCCAGAGCACGAATGCTCCTGATGGTGCCTATTTGGCTTGAGTGTGTCAGACACAGAGCAGACAGGATGCTGAAGAAAGAAACTGGTGTCCTTCATTTTCAAGGCCTGGCTCATTACACAGGGTGATGAATTAGCCCTGTTTATAAATTCTGCAGCTACCACTTACAGCCATACCTGACATGAGCTTGAGGGGATGTGAGCAGAGTTAAAGTGATCTTCCAGGCAGTCGATGTTTCAGGAAAAATATTGTACAGAAAGCTTAGAAGGCCAGATTATGCATACACAGTAAATGGCACAAATACAAACAGCATGCTGCTTGTTAAGCTCTTTTACACATTGGAGCCACTTGGACCAGCTAAAATATCAGGCAAAGACTGTGCCAAGGGAGGAGCAGGTCAGATGTGAGTATTGATCTGTGTCTGAGGCAGCACATTCCCCAGCGTGGCACTGTGCAGTCTCTGTGATGGGTTCCAGTGCACTGCATGGACTGATTCCTGCCAGAGCAGCTTCTCTGAAAGCCCCATCTGCAGCTGGTGGGAGACAGAGATGTGGCACAAGAAGGAGCAGCCCAGATATTCACAGGTAAAACTGGAAACACTTCTGCCAATTAGGCACTGCATTATTTGCACATCTGTAGGCACCTCTGTTGGAAATGGGTCACTGCCTCACCTGCTCTCCTAATTGACCACTTAGGGGTCACTAAAACAAGATTACCTTCAGAAAGGCAGTTCTCTTTCCAGAGCTCAATGCCTGAAATGGCTGAAAGCTGGCTAGGACCAAGCCACACAGCAGAATGTTGACATTAGTGACCACTGTGATGGCTGGCCCTCTGCAGAGAGCAGTGAGGATTTTCAGAGCTAACAGAGATAAGGCACAACTCACTGGTACTCACAGTACCTGGATTATGAATCAAGCATGACTGACAATTCATATCAGAGAACTAGCCTGGTGAAAGCCTAGAAAAGCCAGGGTTTACTATCTCATGAGAAAGCATTTACATGCAGCTAGGGCAGCTTTGCCCTCCTAGGTTTTGCCAAATGCCAGACACAGCTGCCTGTGCTGGCCCCTCAGCACCCCACGGTGCCACATCTGGAGCCACTCAGGGCTTCCAGGCAAACACCACCCTGGGGTTCAGCTGCAGTGCAGCAGGAGATCCACCTTTCCTGCCCCAGGAAGGTGCATGGGCACAGGGGCCTCTCTGCTCCCTCCTCCCCTCACAGCCACAGGAAGCACGTGTGCTTTGCAGACCCTGAGGGAACATAACAAGAATTGCTTAGGAAATGTTGGCCACTGTGCTTTCTGTCCTCATACCTTCATTCAGCTGGCATGCCATGGTTAAATCTTTGAGTCTGGACAAGCTGAACCCCTCACCTTTGAACTCCTGTAATGCTCGGGTTGTGGGCCCAGATTCACTCCCACTGCGAATTACAATAATTTTATTTCCCTTACCTAATGGCATGCTCTATGCCATTGGGAAACAAGCTCCACCTCCACCTTCCCTGGCCCTGGTCTGTGTGTGCCACTGAGGAGTGGGACACAGACTCTGGATCATCAGTCTGGGTCTCCTCCATCCCAGTGATCCTCCTGCAGAGCAGCTCCTGGTTCTCTTGTGAGATCAGATTCTGCAGAATGTAAGGGCTGGATGTCTCATATGAACTATCCTGTTTTCCATTCCTGCTGCCTTTCTGCACTGACACCCTTTGCAGCTGTCCCGCAGAGTTTGACTAGACTAACCTGCAAAAGAATTACTACTGCTACTAAAGAAAGAGCATCTGAGGGAATACAGGTCAAGGTTTAAACCACAGACAGACACTGCCTGTGGGTTTCCCCAGTACTCAGGTGGAGGCCCAAAACTGGAATAGATTATACATTTATCCAGACAGCAGCAGCTCTTACTCAGTTGGTCTCTGGTTTCTGGCACTACAGAGCTCAGCTGAGTTCAGCTGTGCTTTTCTCCCTCTGAGATGTACTCCCTCTTTTAAACACAACCCTGTAGATATTTTATTTCCTTCCCTTGAACCTCACAAATGAAGGGTTTTATTTCAGTTGGTGAAGAGAAAATTCTGCTGTGTGAAGCCACATGGGACCCTTGCATCTACTCTGGACACGGCAGCCAAATGCCATTTACACTGTTTCACATAACTTTTTAAGGAGTTTTCCAGATATATTCTTTCAGTAAGGTAAATAAAACAGGATATTTTGTGTGGCTATCTATTGTCCTGTAATATTAGGGGTTTTTCTCAGTGTTCCTGATCTGCTGTCTACATTGGTCTACTCTCATACATTGAAGTTAGAGTTTGAGTCTACATCTTCCCTTTTCCATAGAAAAGTCTGTTCCTCACCTTAGGGTGTGTATCTCTAATGGTTTGCCTCTCTCCCAGCCTGGAATATCACACTGGTAATGCCATTTCTGCTGCCATTAGTGGTTTATCTTTCTGCTTCTCTTGGCCTTCAAAGTGACCCAGCCTTCTGAGGTTAGGAAGCAGATTCCAGTTTCAGGATATCGATTCCCTTGTGATAGAGACACCTACAAATGTAATCAACTCTATAGGGGGTCATAGCAAGCTCCTCTCAGAAGAGACAACTTCTCACTGATAGGAATGGGCTCCACTGCATCATCATCATCATCATCATCATCATCATCATCATCATCATCATCATCAGGGGCTGTGTCCCTGCCTGTGCCTGCCAGAGTCAGCACAAACATTGAGCACCACTTGACAATAAATCCCAGGGGTGGTTGAGCACATAGACTGCACATGCACCCACTTCATCTTCCCCTGGCTGAGGATGTTCACTCACCTGAGGAGGTGCTGGAGATTCCATGGAGTCTGGGACCATGTCCTCTGTGCTGATGCTCTGACATCCAGCAGCAAAGTTCATCAAATCAAATTTTCCTGCAACTTTTGCTGGTAGGTTTTCCAGATGAAGAAGCCTCACAGGTATCATAGTTTGGAGATAAGGAGAGTGGGAGGCTGAGCTGCCACCACAGGAAATGCTTCCAACTGGGCTCAAAGTCATCTAGCCCACTCTTCTGTGCAAATATAACTTCAAAGATGCACTTTCTTACATATATTCCTCCTCTCTGGTAGTGATCCCCTCCTTTTTTCCCTAAGCATTCTCTTCCAATTCTTCATTATCCTCACTGCTAGAAAACCACTGCTGCTATCAAGTTGAATGTTTGGTTTCATTGCTTCCTGTCAGTTTACATGTTTCTGGAAAAAAGATAATTTCTTTAGCTCATTCCTCTAGTAGGTACACTGCCATTATGTCTGTACCAGGAACATCACTCAAGATGGTTATTCATATTTCACACAAACAGTGCAAGTTGCTGCATATTATTATATAGCAAAAGAACTGATAAGCACATTATATTGACTATGACTTTTTTTATTGTTCTGATAACAGAACTTTCTCTGTGATTATTATTTGTTATTGAATAGAGTTTTTTATTCTAATTAAATCATTACCTCTACTAACTCTACTAGTTCTTCACCTGGAAACTAATAGTTTAATGGAAAAACACATTTCAGGGACTGTCTGGGAGAACCCCAACTATGGGGGAAACCTTCCTTTGATTCTACCTTCATTTCTCATAAGCTCTGAAAAGTCATAACAGGAAATAAATGTAAAGGCATCTCAGGAAGCCCTTTAATCCATCCTTCTGCTCCAGGGCTGAATTTAAACTGAGAATTTATAAGAAATAATGGAAGGCAGTCTAGGGAATTACTTTCTTCCTGAGTCACCCAAATTTCCATTTTCTAAAGGATTCCAGTGCTTTGGTCCAGTTTACCTTACAAAAGCCATTTTTCTGTCTAGAAACACTAAAATTGTTTTCTTCCTTTTATTAAAACATGCAGGTCTTACATAGCAACATCCTAAACTGTGAGTGACATTACCATGTCGTTAGGAGACCAGAGATCTTCAGAAAATTTCATGTATGGGGTATCCAGCTCATGTTGATGATTTTACACATCAGACACTCCTGTTCAATACAACTGATTGGAGTATTATACACTTTCTCTGCATCAATGTATTGACCTAAAAAAAAAAAAAAGAAGAGGGGAGCTAGGCAGACATAAGAATGTCTTTTGAAGTAAGATAATAATAAAACTCACTGAAACACAGCATCCAGGAGTAGTCTGGAAAAATTTAAAAGATAGAGTGAGGTTAAGAAACATGACTAAGGATGTGATTTGACCCTGTGTGAGGAAAGGTGAGGTACAGTAAAAAGCTTGACCTGTGAAAGAGATGATTTAGGGTGTCAGCCCTCATAGCCACAGTGAAGCATCTTTAGGATGTGTCAGGTAACTCTCTACATCTCCTGATTATACTGGCTGGATGTGCTGGGGCTGAGTGTGATCCTGTGAGGTACAGCTGTTCAAACTGCACTCACAGGAAACTCAGTCGTGTTCACATATAGAACTGTACCTATCAACAATAGGTTTCCTTAGGTTCCATTTCTATGAAATGGCCATGTGAAATAGTGAGAGTAACAAATCCCTCACAACAGATTTTGCAGCCTAGGAGGGATTGGCTGATTGCCAGGAGGCTCAAAGCACTCATCATAGACAGGGAAAAAGTTCTCCTGTTTCCAGCCCTTGCCCACAGATCATCCAAGGCTGATTTCCTTAGGCCCCTCTGTGGCTCACAGGGTCCCTGTCCCCAGACACTTTCCACCAAACCTGTCACATGCAGGACAGAGGAAAAACACCCAATTCTGGGATGCACACAGGATCCTACAAGGACTTCAGTCCTTTTCCTGATCATTTCACGTCCCTGTTTGAGATTTTAGAGGCAACAAAGAAAAGATTCTGTGCTTCCAGCAGAAGGGAAAGGGACAAGTTATGGTACAAAGGTGTGAGACAGAAAACTTCTATGTTGTTTGCAAGTGTACCAGTTAATCTGGTAAAAAAATGTTTCTCCTTACTAACCTTATCTTTCATCACAAACAATTGACCTGTCATTATTACTCTACTGTAATTTATAACACCCTTTAAATTTTTTTAATCCAACTGTTCCTGTAGGGATTAAAAGGCAAGCAAACTGATTATCACCTTGCCAACACTTATCATCAGGTGTCTGTGACTGTTTAGATTGCTGTCCAAAGACAACAAGTACATTAAGAGAGAACAAAAGGTACTGTTTTAAAAAACAACAGTTACCATTAAGCCCTCATGATATAGATCAGATAAACCCACTGATAATGTAGAGATCATGACCTTTGGGTTTCCCACCAGGCTCACTGCAATTTTATCTTATCATCACTGTATAACCTAATAAATCAGTGTGTGCACAAAAACACACCAGTTAGCGTTGCCTTTCCAAAGGCTGCTTGGCAGTGTTGATTGTTTTAACTGCACATTCCCTAATTGGTTTTGATTGGTTTAATTGGACATTCAGAGGTTGGGATTTTAAAGAACCCTGGGATGAAGTGGGTTCCTGCATATGAGTTTCACCAGCTGTGTTAACAAACAGGAGGCAAAACAGATGGGTGGCAAAAACATCGAGGGCTCAAAGCACTGCAGGCTATCAATTAACACCTCAAAACTTATGAATGCTTAAATAAGGTGAACTTTAACATGTCCCTAAGAGCAGAAAGAGATCATGACCATCATGACACACCAAGCTGTACAAGAGAAAATCTGTATTGCAGGGCATAGATTTGTGTGTCCAATCTCTCTGGGTTTTGCAGGATATTCTGCCTGCATGGCTATGGGCCCCAAACTCAGGCATTTGATGCTGATTTGCCAGACACTGATCTTTGCTGGTTTCAGTGAAGGGATTTCAGTCTTGACTTGGAGTTATTAACAGCATCCACTGAGGAGGCAAGTAAAGAGACACAGGGGAAGCTTTCTAACTGGAGCTAAACAAAGCTAAGATGAGACAGATTTGCAGGGCTTTCTGGGAAGGTGAATAAATGTTTTTATGTCCTCTTATAGCATTTCAAGTAATTTAGAGATGGTGCTTATCTTGTTTTCTGTGTTAGTGGAAAATTTTGGTGATGAAATATCAAGGACTATGTTTGGGGTTATCTGATCTTGCTGTAAGCATTAGCAAAGTAGAAACTACAACATTAAATTTAGGCACAAGGCTGTCACAGACCAAACTTGAAGAGACCATGGAAGAGGTAAGGAAAAGGTTAACAAATCTGTCTACTGTAATTTGAGTCCTCCACTCTACTCCATTCCTGGGACAGAAAGGTATATTCAGATAAATAAAACAATTTTCACTGAAATGGCTGAGGCCTGAGAAGACACTGTTTTTCCAGCTTTGCTTTGTTCATTAATGTTCATTTGCTTTTGTTCATTTGTCCTTAGAGGAGGAGCAGTAGTAACAGAGAACCATAACACCTTAAACCATTTCCCTTGAACACATCTTCAGTGCCCTTCAGTACAGAGACACTTCAGCAGAGTGAGGTTCTGTATATCTATATGTATCTCTATATGTATCGAGTCTGAAACACTATGTAAAAAGCAGAATTGACTTCTCAACCCTTTCTAGAAATCAAGGCTGTCCTCTGAACCAGCTCAAGGTGGTTCTCTCACCAAGTCTGAAGGGTTGTGACAAGGAAATTTCTAACCTTGGCATTACATCTACCTTTTTTATCCCAGTTGTGTCAATGGGCCACTGACACATTAAATAGTTTAGGTTGAAGGAACTCAAATTCATGTCTTTAAGAAAGTACCCAAACCATCTGGCTAGGTCAGGTCCCCTATGCTTTTCAGTGGGGTCTGTGCCTTGGTGCAAACACAAACACAGAACTTGGGGGCCTACAAAGAGAGGAAGTTCTTTCCCAGAGTGTTGGGATGAAATATTCCAAATTCAAACTGAACAGGGTGAGTCTTGAGCATTGCCATGCATTAAGCGACCACTGAAATATATATTCTTAAACTTGTCTTCTTAAGAACTTTCAGATCTAATTTCTGACCTTTTTGCTTTCCCAAAAATTATCAAGAAGCCTGGGGTTTCTTACTGTAATTAAATCATCAACAAATATTTCTTTTATTTATTTAAATCAAGTTCCTCAAATCTACAGTTTGGGAATATCAGCAAGAAAGCTTAGACTAAATAAATGTGAGGGCAATGAATATCAGGGTTATTAAGAGAAGCAGATGGCTAGGAATTGAATTTATTTGAATGACTTATCTAAAAATAATTTTAAAAAAAAGAAATAGAAAGCTCCATAAGACTGGGATTTTTAGGGAGTTTTGACATCCCATGTTCCCAGTCAGACAGCTGGCAGCCCAGCTGGTGCTTTTCTCACAATGTCCTGGATTGTCTTCTTCTGTCTGGCTAGGAAAACCAGTACTTGTGGATCCTACAGAAAGGATGTTGATGCCTTTGCAGAGCCTTTGGCTGCACTATTTCAAGGTTCAGACTAATTTGGTTCAATCAGATTATATGAGGGGATGGTTAGCTGACGTTTATCAGTGCATTTGGTCCCCCAGTAATGATGTAACACATCCACCCAGTGCTCACTCTCACCAGTAAGACCAGAAAACAGCTGTGTGCTGTGTCTGAAGATCCACAATCTGAATACTCCTATGTCAGACACTTTTGTTACCCCCTTCTTTCTAGGCTTGCTGAAAAGTCTCACCTACTTCTGCATGTTACTGTGCCCAATACTGTGTCATCTCTGCTGTTTTCCTGCATTCAACACAACAGAAGACCTGACTTCTGGATAAATGAGGGCAAATTAGTGCTGTGAACAGGGAAAAAGGGAGGGGAATAATGAGAGAATGTTGGAATTGGATCCAGAGAAAATCTGCAGTCCTAGACTTAGAACAGTCAGCTTATTTTTCTTCCTTCTTAGCACAATGATTTTCTTTGGATTTCTTTTGAATTCAAGGTCTAGATAAATTCATTTAGTGAACAGATGATGTACCTCAAGATATTATTCCACTGTCCCCCAGAGCTCATTCAACCCTGAGAGCTCAGTTTGAATTTCTGCAGGAGGTGGTTTGGAGCTAAGCCATCAGATGCTCTGCTGAAGCAGCTGAGGACTCTCCTCAAGGCAGCAGCATCTGACAGGAGAGCAGAGCTGAACAAAAAGGAGCTGCAATAGCCTGACCCACCACCACAGCTCATGGAAAATTTGTGTCCAAGTATTTTCTCTCACAATTCTTTTCTACTTGTTTGGAGGTATGGAGACCTTTATTATTAGTGAAAAATGCCTGCAGAAATACACCTGGCCCTAATTTAGTGCATTTGCCTATGTCAAGAGGCACTAAGAGCCCAGTGTGGATAAGCCCAGCTATAAATAGCCACTCACACATCCAGTTTAAATTTAGATATTTACTTGTAGAACATCCCAGAATCCAACCAAATTCAGCTCAATTGCACCCAAGCTGGAAGCCTTCTGAAGACAGGGCAGAACTCAGGAGTATTCCCAGACACTGGTGCATCAACAGGAATGTGAGGACTGTATTTTAAAAAAGTAACACAAAGAGAAGCATTTGCAGATATTATTCATGTACTTAACAGCTATAAGCAAAAAAGTAGATGAAACCTACTAATATTGCTAAGTTGGGGAATTTCCCTTCACAGATGGTGGATACAGCCTTAGCTGATGGATTAAGCTCAGAGTCCTGAGCCAGAACTGCTGAGGCTGGAGATATTCCTTCTGGGCATTGTGGAAGGGGCTGGCCCTGCTGTTTGCAAAGGTTAGACACACATCCCTCCTGTTCAGAGACATGAGCACAAGGCAGGTGGGATTCCCTCACCTGGGTGCAGGGACAGCAGCAGCTCTGCAGGTGCTGCAGGCAGAGGCACTGAAGGACTGTTCAGACACAGGTGATGCAATGAGAGATTTTGGCATCAGTTTCATTAAAGCTCCTCCTTGACACATCAAAACAACCTTGCCAGATGAAGTATTGCATATCTGAGTGACTAAAACTGCAGATGTATGATTTACAGTGCTTTCATTACAGTCTTGTAAGTAAATTCATGCTCATGATTAGCTTTCTACAGATGGCTAAAGACTGGCTACTAGTCAGGGGACAAAAGAGAGGTCAGCATCACTGAGAGCAGTTTCCCTTGTACAATCAGTGTGGTTTATCTCTGCACAGGAGGTACCAGTTCATCACCAGCCCCTCTGTGGGGGCTGCCCACAAAGAGGCTAATCAGTCCCAAATCCTGTGGCTTCCTGGAGCAGACACACCACACTGAGGCTCAGACCACCAGCTCTCTTCCCACAAGCCACAAAGTGTGCATCAGAGGGGTATGATGTTCTGTTCATAAGACAGAGGTGAAAGGCTCCATATCCTATTACACATCCCCTGGGCCAGCCAGTCTCCTTGTTTACATTTTTGTCAGAAAAAATCAAGGATGTTTTTACATTTGTGAATGGAAAGGCAGCAACAGGAGTGCATGTGAAGTGGTATTTTTTAGTCCCATCTGACTCACTGTTGGCTAGCAGCCAAGGAAAGAAGGCAATTGCCAACTCTCCAGCTGTGAGAACGGGGACATGCTAAACCAGGGATTTCTCTGGCACCCGACAGAAACAATGAGGAATCTCTGTGTTCCTGAGGCCACCTTCTAAGCTGATTGCTGCTCCTGGTGACTGTGCAGGTCTAGCCTACCACACACAGATCCAGGAGCATGTGCCTCCTGGTGGCTTCAATAAAGAGCTTGTCTGTGGGCTCTACAGCCTTGGGTCCTGCAAAGGGGCCCAGTTTTGGAGAACTGGACTGATCAAATTCCCTCCATGGGATTTGAAAATAAGCTTGTTTCTCACACTGTGGTGTGGGATCACTACATCCTGAGGTGCAAAAAGATGCCCAGACTCCTATTGCTACTGAAGTTACAAATACTTAACCTGTGAAGGATCCTTGCCAGAGTAATCAATATGAGTAACTCACAGAAAACCAGCATTATTCTATAATGCTGAGTTAAACACACCAAGGTGTTCACAGTCTCAGTGATCCCCCCATCTGTGCTGTTCAGCCAGTACACTAGTTTCTGGCAAGTTTTTGACCTAATTATCTTTTTCCAAGATGAGAAACAATAAGAGGAACACGTCTGTGAGCACTGCTGACCAAGTCTGGGTGCAGATTTGTCTTTGCTTTGGGAGTCAGGAGAATCTCTTTGTCTCTCTTTCACAAGCTCATCTGTAGGTTTGGAAGATAGAGAAGTACATGTGCAAGTGATTGCACACCAGCTGGCCTCAATGCCCAAGGACAGTCCCAGGTGTTTGTCACTCAGTGGGACAGTCACAACCCAAATGTCTGACCTCAAAGACCAGTGCAGTGCTGTGGTATTTGCTGTGCTGCTGCAGGAAGCTTCACAGCAGCATGCAGAGAACCTCATCTTCTCTCATATGGTCAGAGATCATCTATTTCACCCACTGCATGCAGGTGTTCTTTCTTACAGACTTTTGGGCCCTCAGCTCCACTCTTCTCTCACCTCTTTGTATGAGAAGCCAACATTTTGGTACAGGATGTGATGGACCATGTGTCATAGGCTGTGGTGTCCTAAGGAAAGAGGCCCTCAGACATTGTCCTATGCATTGTACTTTTCTGTTCAGTTGCCTAATGGTACAGCCCCAGTCCATCTGTGAGAGTTATGAAGGAAAAAGTTCCTTGGGAACAAGCCAGAGGTGGGATGAACTGTTCTGCCAGGGCTGATTTGGACCTAAATACAATGTAAGGTCTTTTTTGCCTGTTGTCTGTCTGAAGGCTTTTAACCCTCTCAGTTCACCCATCACACCACAGTGGTTTCCTTGAAGGAACCAATTTAAAATACACTCCCTTCTTTAATCTGAAAAGCAGCTCCACTTATTTCAGTTCCACTCTCAATTTTCCACACCCCTGCCTCTTCTCACAACTGTCCTGTTACCTCTGTTCCATGCTCTGCCTCCTCCTTTTCTTCAGCTCTTTTGCCTCCTCATCTTCATTGCTGTCACTTGTCCTCCACCACCCTACAGAAATCTTCTCCAGCTCCTTCCTCCCCATGTCTCAATAGCCAAAGCATTTTTCTGTTTTGTTGTTGTAACTGCCTGTGGGCAGCATCACAGCACAAAGATTTCAGTCTGCTGAAGCTTGCAGGAGTTTTGCCACTCACTGCTGATCCTCACAGTAGAGCCAGATTTCTCCTGAAGTTTTGATGATTTCTTTACTTTTCTGCAAGCACGAAAGGCATGCATGTAAACCAGCTCCTCCATAGGATTCATCAAAAGCCAGCAGGAGCTGATAAGTGAAATGTAATTAAAATGTGATTATAGAATGAAACTTACAATTTAGTCCATTTCCTTTAAATTTTTCTGAGTTCTCCAGTTAACTTGGTTCATGTGTAAATAGTTTGATGTGGATCCCAGACCACCTCAGCTGTTTCAGTTAGCTCATGTGCAGTTCTAGAAAAGGAGGGCTGCAATCTGCTGCTTTGGCCCAAACATAATCTGCACCAGATTGCCCGAGTTTCTGAACTTCACAGCATCATAAATCTGTGCAATTATAAATGTAGAGGCAAGAAGTATGTAGGTTCAATGAAAACATTTGAATTAACATCATGTAATGATAAATAGATTCCCATAAAAGCTACAAGTCTCTAGAGAATAGCTCTTAAACAATGACCAGGAAAAAAATATAGCCCATACAGCTAAAAGCTTTCTATGCTGTATCAGAATATTTCTCCCTTTTAAATGATATACATTGGATCATGACCGTGAAGTTTTAGGAAGATTGCGAGTGGAACTGTTTAATGCAAAGTGTCCAAAATCCACCTGAGAACAAATGTAGCCCTGAGACTCCTAAAAATGAGGACTGTAAGGTCTCTTTCTCTGTATTGGCACTGGAAGACATAGTCAAATCAACTAGAAAAAAGTTGAGCTATTAAAATATCCTTTTGCTTATAGAAAACATTCATCTCCCTGGCTCTTTAGCCACTGCTAGGTAAAGAACCTCATCTGCTCCAGTTTAAGTGGATGGCTAGGTCCTGATTGACTTAAATGGGGAAATGGCTGGGCCACAAATGCAGAACAGGAGGAAGCTGATTGAAAATGGCTTCATATTTCTGTCAGAGCAAAGGAAAATATCTGTAAACAATTTCCTTCTAAGGTCTTTCAGAACTAAAGTCATTAATGGAAAGCAACTGGCAGAAAAGCACCAACCAACCCACCGACTGGAGAAAAATAAACAGAACATTTACACAACCATCTTCCAGGGCAGCCAGTGTCTTTCTCACACCTATATTTACTTTTTATTATATCTTAAACTGAATACATTGACCAAATGTAATTTTTGGCTTATTTTTATACCATCATCTTTTCTACCTTCTTTTCCAGCATCATTAAGGCTGCACAACATATAATAAGGCACTTAGTATGCTTTGGCTGTTTTGACAATTTTTTAATCTTATATCGTTCTCTTGTGTCTATTAAAGAATTGAGGCACAGTGATTGTGTAAATATAAATATTAATTGCAAACACATTCTGTTTTTCCTGCAATGTGTAAATGAATGAAGAAAAGATAGTGCTTAAAAGGAAAGAAGTCCTTTCTTCTGTAAAAAAAAAAAAAAAATCCTACTGTTCTTATCTTTCCTGTTCTTATCTGGTAGAGAGCACTTTCAATCCATCAAGACAGTACTCTTCTTGTCTAATCGAACTGCTGAGAGATAAGAGGTTTTAGGGCTTCCTGACCATTGTTTGAACCTTTTTCTTCCTTGCTCAAAGAGGAAAGTCTTGAAAGTCTCTAAAGCTCCAACTGTAACTAATTAGGGAATCTGAGGAATATTCAGTTCAATGCAGAGGTTAACTGAAAAGGAAAACTTCAAACCATACAGAGATGACCTTAATGGGAGATTCAGATTTGAATTAAAGCTATAGTAAGCTAGTCACTAGAGATTCAAGCTTCCTTTCTTCTTACTTGGAAAAGTTCAAAAGCCCACTCTTAAGCATGTAAAGAAAAAAACCTCCAAACCTTAAAAGGGTTGCCCATTTGTTATCTATTTTTATCTAAGTATTGAGCCATTTTAATGGAGATGAGCAAATGGCTGGGTAATTAGCTGAGTTAGTTGTGTAGACTTATAACTTCCACTAAAATGGGGAAAGACTCGGAGTGCAAAGGAAAAATTAATTCTGTTTTTTAAATAACTGTAACTCACTCTTAGATTTTAAATTAAATGCCTCTTATGGCATGATATGACGTTCTAGAAAGAGAACATTACATTTGCTGACTTTATTCCTTTCTGTTATAATATTATTTGGTTATGTGAGAAGTAATTTTAAGCAAAAGCACGCTTGGCAAAGACCAAAAGACAGTGAACAACAGATTCCAGAGATTTGCATGGTTTTGTTTTATCCCTGACTGACTCTCAGTTCCTTGTAGTATTGACTCAATAGACTAGCATTTAATTAGGTAACCTTTTAAAATTATCACTTCTCCCTGGATTTAATGGAAAATTAAAGAGGGAACGCTTCTCAGAATTTAGTTTCCTGCTTTTAAAAAGAAATTTTTCTTGTCCTGTAGAATTTAAAAATGTCATCAGGCTTTTACTGTCTGCAGTTCACTATGAATCACATAAAACTCATTAAATAGGGCATTTTTCATCATGTCGTGTATATTAGTGAAATCATTACAAATGTGTTTCAATAAATCACCAGATCAACTGCCATAGAAAAGCCAACAGGAAAGTTAAAAATAACCCTTCTTTCATGGTTTCCCACAGTAATGCGACTGTCTCAAACTCTAGGCAATTTATTTATAGTCCTTTTTTAATAGTAGCTACTTAGTTGAATTTCCGCCTTCATATTTGGGTTGTTTCATCTAGACATGAGTATCAGTCCCAGCCTGATTGTTTGGACTCAACTCTAATTTCTCCCAGATTGCCCAAGGAGAGTGTACATTACAGAACTTTGTAGCTAAAAAGAAACACTCACCAAAAACTGCAGCCCAATAACCTGCACTGAGGCGGGATCAAACACACTAAATCCTCCTCAGTAGAGGGTCATCTGCCTGTTCTTGAAAACATTCAGTGAAAGGTTTTTCACACATAACTTTCAGTGTTTCAGAGCCCTTATATAAGTAAAGGTTTTTTCTTTTCCAATATAAAGCCTTTGATTGTGAACAGACCTATTCTCTCCCCTAGTGAACATGGGACACAATGGTTTCATGTCCTCCCTGTGGCAATATTAGCATAAAAGAAGCATGCCATGTTCTTCTCAATCTTCTTTTTTTAGGTACCCAGTTCCTTCAGACTTTCCATATATGTGCTTTTCATCCCTTATCACTGAGGCACCAGGCTTGACCTTCACCAGTTTAGCTACATTATCTGAACCTTGCTCTGATGCTCCCAACACTCCTGAAATACGTCCCTGATGAAGAAATGCTGAGAGATGTGGGATGCTCAGCCTGGAGAAGAGAGGGCTCTGGGGAGACCTCATTGCAAACTTTCAATATATAAAGGGGAAGATTTAAATGCAGACAGAAGCATTTACCAAGGCCTGCTGTGACCTGGCAAAGGGTAATGGTTTTAAACTGAAAGGGGGTAGGTTTAGGTTGGACATGAAGAAATTCTCTGCTGTGAGGCTGTTGAAGCACTGAAAGGGGTTGTTCAGGGAACTTGTGGATACTCTGTCACTGGAAGTGCTCTAGACCAGGCTGCATGGGGCTCTGAGCAACATGGTCCAGGGCAAGGTGTTGTCCCTGCCCAGGGCAGGCTGGGGATACACTAGATGACCTTTAAAGGTGTCTTCCAACTCAAAACATCCTGTGATTCTAATGAAAACTAAGCATCAAATGGAAAGAAATATCTAGAAAAGAATGGTGTTGCTTCATAAGCAAATGACATTTTATATTTTTATTTTATTTTAGCTCTGTCATAATCTCTTAATTCACTTTGCTGTACTGCTTTCACTGCCAGTTACTCCAGCCCTGCATTTGTGGGTTTGATCTTCACATCAAATTGCTCCTATTACACTTGTTCTTGGAGAATTTCCACCCGTCTCTTTTGAGTCACCTACCCAACCTGACAGACTTTGTATCCCCACAAAGGGGTCCACTCATGCTGACAAACCATGGTTCAAACTCACTGGTGCATCCCACTGGGACTGCAGAAGTTCAGCTTCTGGTCACTTATTTATGTGCTGTTCCCTTTTACCTATACCAGGAGGAGTATGCAGGATCTTCCTCCTTCTACAGCAGGGGAAACACTCCATAGCCTCAATTTTGCTGATCCAGTATAACACATACAAGCTGATGCTGAATATTTTAAGGATCAGGAAATGAAGACCTTATTGCATTCAGTGTACAAGGCTTCTAGACCTTTAGAAAATATTTAAAGAAACATTTTGACTGCAGAAGCTGATCATAGGCACTAAAGGACTTCTTTAGTTGGAAAAAGATTGAGACATAAAAGGAAAGAGACTTGGTTTTACTAAGTGCATTTAAACTGTCCTTTTAATAATAAAAAACAGTTGTCTTCAAGATGGGAAAACTTTTAAATATAAAAAAATAACACACCACAGGGAGCTGAAAGGAAAAACAAATTTAATTATGTATTCAAGACCATCCAAACCACCCACCCACACATAATAAGTGTTTGCTGGCTACGCAGACACTCTCGTTGCCATGGCTTAGCCAATGGTCTTTGTTTGAAAAGTAAACACCTTTGTTAAAAAATAAAAATATTACTTGAAGTGAATAATCAAACTACTTTGGCAACATCCTGCTCCCTCTGAAATCAGCGGGCTACTTTCAGCAGGATGGGTGTTAAATTTTTGCCTGTGTGATGAACAAAAGCTGGGGTAGCTGCAGGGAGGATGTGGGAGCTGGGCTGAGCTGGCAGCTGGGCACTGATGAGGAGCAGCCACGGCTGAGGAAGGGGCTGGGGGAGGAACAGCAGAGGTTAAGTCAGAGGGGGCAGGACCCTCTGACAGGGGTGGGCTGTCAGAGCCACTGGATTCCTCTTGGTGAATAAAATGTTGAATTTAGTTTTAGAGACTGTCAACCTCAGTGCCTGGGAGTCTTCACTGGCATTACTTGGCTTTTTAATATAGGTATAGTTCTCAAGGGCCAATTGTCATTGTCATAAGCCATTTTATCAATGGGCTTAAAAGCAAACTGCCTCCAGTGCAGTGTGGCAGATGCACATGGCAAAGCAGCCATAAATCACTGTGGCCTGAGCAAAATGCTGATTAATATTCAGTCTGTGTGTCATCATATGTGCCTGAGCCTGCTGGTACTTCAAAATTACAGACACTGAGAGGCTTAAGATTTCAATGAGCAGAAAAATTAATCTAAGAAGGCTGTGCATAAAAAGCCCTTCCAAATACCCCAAAGTGAGGGTTCTCACCCTTCTGCAGTTAGCAAAGTTTGAGAATGATAAGGGAGAGCTCTGCTAAACGGGAAAAGATGGGTCAATGCTGCAAGAGAGAGGAAATATTGACTTTTTGTCCATATATGATTTCTCTATTAAGGCATATATTTTTAGTAGCAAGTTTTTAATAACTGAAGACAAGAGCTGATGGCAACTGATACTAGTTTGGTTCTCAAAAAGTTGGCTGCTTTGTTATGGTACACGCAGACTAAAGCTTTGTGGAGCAGGCAGTCCCAGGGACCAAAGCCAAGGGCCAATATCTGCAACAATTCCTGAGAGAATGCTAATTTCAATTTGTCATAGCCATTCCTTGGTCGTTGATATATTCCTGTAGACAAGAAAATATCAAAAGTGACAAAAACCATCTTGGAAGCTGCCATTTACGGAGCTATGATTTGCAAAAGCAAGAAGCACAAGAGTGTTGGGATTTGGGGAGTGTGAGATTTTGGAGGTTTGTGAGGATGCTGCACCAGATGAAAGGCAAAAGTAGCAACAACAACAACAACAAAAATCTTGCAATGGCAGGCATTCAAAAGCCCTCATGCTGAGAGAAAGAGACATCAAGTCCATCTGAAAACTAGTGAAGGGTGATGGATGCCAGCAAAAATAATTGCTTTGTAGAGATAAAGACAAATTGCTGGAAACAAACTGACAGGCTACTGGAGAAATCATCCATTTTAACTTGCCATGGCAACAGAGTCCAAAATAAATGTCAATGCAAACAAAATGAATCAATTAAAAATAAAAAGCTCCTTACAAATCTAATTGCTTGGGAGGAGCCAGGGAAAGGGAAAGCATGTACTAGAAACAGCACCCTTGCAGCCCTGCATTCCTAAAGATGCAGGGGGCAAACTCCAGATCAACACAGCAGTTCCATTCTGAAAATGCATGGTAATTCATTAGGATGTAGGGATTTCAGTGAGAAAGAAACATTGAGAATTGTGGAATGGAGTAGAACTAGGGTGACCTGGTAGCTCTATATGCCTGTGTTGGGAAATCATTCAAATGGCTACTTCAGAGGAGCCTAGAAGAATTAAGGATGTTGAAAAATATCTTGAAATAAGTGAAAGCCATTAGGCACTGCAGCACAGCTTTGAAAGTAACACAATGCCCTGCTGATATAGCAATGACTGAGCTAAGGGAAGCACTGCACAATGAATGTGTCCACGATGGTCAAATGTGTTCCAGAAGCCTAAGACAAGTCAAATGGAAGGATATGCCTTCTTTTCTTTTTCTTTTCCATTCAGGCACATTTGCTCTGTTTTCAGCAGTTTTAAGTTTCCATGTTGCCACAGCTCCTGATAGAAGTAAGGAACTGAAGAGTGAGGAGCACTTTCAAGGAAAGACCTTTTTGCCTTTGCCTGAATGAATTTGCAGAGGTCTTGGGAGCACTGCTCAAGCCCTCTCCTACAGGAAGCCCCTGTTCTACTGACCTCCAGAGAGCTCAGTTTACATTACCAAGGGATTTTCTTCAATTCAGTTGCTTGTTTGAAAGATTTCAATTACTTGCCAAAATCCTTCTGAGGTTTATGCATGGTTTGTTTTACCAGGAAACCAGGGTTTAATCTACAGACGTATATTTTTATGCCCTAAAATCAGAGGTTTACTTGTTGAGAGAAGGAGGGACATTTCATATGAGAGATCTAAACAAATATCTTAAGAGCCTGCTGTCATGGTCCATACACAATTAGACAAAGATTCCCTGAGGGATCAGGGAACATCAGTCTGACCCTGTTAAACTCAACTTTTGCATTCATTCAGTATATGCACTGAAGATGTGAGTATCTTGGTCAAAAATGAATTAAAGTGCTTTGAAACAGCTGGGCTCATCTGGTATTTTACCAGGCATTCAACCTTGTATAGAAACAGGAGAGCAATGCTAATTTTTTTGTTGTTGTTTTTTTTTTTTTAAATCCTTGTAAATACTGTTTTACAATTTTCTTAGAAAACAAATCCAACACAAACAAAAGCTCATACAACAGACTACAATAAAGATTTCTGGCTCTATATATAGGTATTAAAATAAATTTATATTAATATTAATTGCAAACATACCTCCTGGATATTTCCTAAAATCTTTGTGAACCTGGAGAGAAATTTTTATTCCTTGATAGCATAATAGCCTTTTATTTTTTCTTGCAATTCATAAGTGAGTCTGAGTAGGAAAAAATGCCATCTCACAACACAGCACTGGAGAACTGATCAGGTTCTTTAATCCACAGACTATTTTTGCAGTAATTTTCCATATGATTTTTCCTTCTGGGGCCATCTGATAGTAACTGTATGCTTTTCATACCAGGAAACCCTAAATGAAGAAGGCACTGGGCCAGACGGTTATGTATTATGGTAAGTAATAGTCAGAATGTGCTTCACATTCATATGAACACGGTGTATTGGGGATGTTGACACAAAGCATCAGATTTGCTCTCTGTGTATCTGAAATGGGCCCTCACAAATGAATGCAGAACCATAAGGTTTTGAAGACAAAAAGACTTCTCAAACATTCTAATTTCTCTCCATGCCAATACAGGATTACTTTTCCATACACACTCATATGTGGGTCGTTGGTTTTTCCCTCCCTCCTTTTGTCTTACTTCACATGTATGTTAAATATTTAATTGGCATCAAGAAGCCTGTGTAACACAGCTCTGTGGTACTGGAATGCAGCAGAAGCAACTCTGAATTTCCTGACTGTGCTGAAAGGAGCCCAGCTGGTCAGTCCCTCCTGTCCTCTTCCTCCCCCTTCCTCCCCCTTCTCAAATCCAACCAGAAGATTCAGCCTTCACATGCCAAGATTTCTGTCTGTGAGCACACACGGGTTTCCAAGGAAAGCAGTGCCAAGCAGAGCCTGCTGCAATTAATACAATTAACAGAAATCCAGCGGAATGCTGACTCCCAGCCTGACTCAAAGCCAATCTGTCCTTTCAGGAAAGGTCACCCCAGCTCCAGATGCAGCCGAGCAGCCCGCGTGCTCCTGGGGTTTGCCCTGCCACAGACAGCGTGGCTCACATCTCTGGATGCTGAGTGTCATGAGCAGGCTCACGCTGGGAAATTGCGCAGAGCAACCAATATCCTCCAGGCGCCTGAGCAGAGCTCTTCTAGCAGCTCCAGTGGCAGCGCCAGCAATGATCCTGTGTGTGAATGGGGAGTTTGGTCTTGCCGGGAAGCAGGAACCACCATGGGAATTACAAGGAGGGGCAGCATATCTCAACAGGAAAGTCATCCAGGAAGTTTCATTTCCAAGAACCAGCTGGTAAACAGTTTAGAGCACCCTGTTCACATCTGTAACACTCAGCAATTAATGAGGCACTCACGTACCTATAAAATAACTAATTCAGTCCTGCTTATTTATATCACTGATTGAGCACTTTGTCACTGGTTTTGAAGAGGGAAAACTAGACTGAGCCCCAGATACAAAACTGGGAGTGCTGGCACTGTAAAGTGGCCTATCTCTCCTGTTTAACAAGCAGTGGTTGTAGTTTTACTTTAATGTCAAAGGCGTTGGGAGTGGCCATTAACAGGTAATTAATAGCCTGAAATACCCTAATCTATAAGACTGCTCAGGATTAAACCGTAAAGTTAGTTTAGAGCTGCCAAAATATTTGTTAGACAAGCAATTCAGAACCTCAGAAACATTCCCCAGCAGCTCTCCCGAGCACAGAGGTGAGCACAGCTCCCACCCAAAGCACAGCCCTGCACTTGGAAACCCTGATCAGACTTGACTTCATTTCAGACTGAAATGAGGTTTGCTTTTCCGCGCTGACCCGAAACTCTTGCAGTGTAGCGACAGGCAACCTTCGGCGGGGTCCACGTAAGAAGAATACAGCTGCTCTTTTCTAGCGGGAGGAAGAAGGAGGCTTTTATGGCTGTCCCTGAAGAGAGCCCTCTCACAATGCTTCGCAGTGTCTAAACAGACCTACGTGCTCTGATCCCACTTGGCAATAATGAAGGACTTGTATTCCTCCGGCTTCGGGGACCAGCTCGCCCGCCGGGCTGCCGATGCCGGCTCCGGTTACAGCGGCGGAGCGTTACAAACCTGTGACATTTAAGCGGGGATGAAAATTAAAATTGTCTTTAGCCATTGTCCGTATATTTACCCTTTGCTTTGCTCTGTTTCTATAGCAGAGCAAAAAAAAAAAAAAAAAAAAGGGATCACATGCGCTCCTCTCGGAGGGGGCGGGCGGGGGAGGGACGAGCCTCCGTTCTGCGGGCAACCGCGCCCCGCCGTGGCTCCGCACCGAGCGCGGCCCCGCGCCCCGCACACCGCACCCCCCGTTCCCCCATCCCGCATCCTGCACCCCCCGTTCTCCCATCCCCGCACACCGCACCCCCCGTTCCCCCTATCCCCGCACACCGCACCCCCCGTTCCCCCTATCCCCGCACACCGCACCCCCCGTTCCCCAATCCCCGCACTCCGCTCCCTCCTCTCCCTCCGCACCCCCGCACTCCTCAGCCGGGCCCCGGGAGCGGCTCCGCGCCTACCGGGTACTGAGGATACACCCTGAGCAAAGGGGTCAAAGGAATTTGCTCCGAGTACTGCCAGACAGCGGGGGGGTTTGTGTTGCACCATCAAATCGGAGAATCATGGAATGTTTTGGGTCGGAAGGCACCTTCAAAGGTCATCCAGTTCCAATCTCCCCCGCCACAGGCAAAGACGTCTTCCACTAGACCAGGCTGCTCATATCTCTGTCCCCCCTGACCATGAACGCTTCCAGGGATGGGAGATCCACAACTTCTCTGGCAACCTGTTGCACTGTATCATCACCCTCTGAGTCAAGAATTTCTTCATATTATCTAATCTAAACTTATCCTCTCTCTGTTTAAAGTCATTAACTTTTGTCCAATTTACCACATGCCCTTGGTACTTGGTACCAGTGCCTATGATCTCCCTGGAGCTGTGTTCCAACCCTCTGACCATATTTGTAGTCCTCCTCTGCACTCACTCCAACGGGTCCTTGCATTCCTTATGTTGGGAGCCCCAGAGCTGGATGTGGTACCCCAGCTGGGTCTCACAAGAGAGAGCAGAGAGGTAGAAATCCCCTCTCAGCCTGCTGGCCACAAGGCTTTTGATGCAGCCCAGAACACAGTTGACTTTCTGCGCTTCTTCCAAGAGCACATTGCCAGGTCATGTTGAGCTTCATCCACCAGCACCCCCAAGTCCTTCTCCTCAGGGCTGCTCTCAATCCGTTCTCTGCCCAGCCTGTATCTGCACTTGGGATTGCCCTGACCCAGGTGCAGCACTTTGCACTTGGCCTTTATAATTTCATGGGGTTCCCACAGGCCCACCTCTCAAGGGTTTCTCTTTTTCCCTGGGGGGTTTCTGTGAGATTTAGCAGTTTTGTACCTAGTGATTATTTACTCTTATTTTTCATCTGTGGCTGTTTCGCTTGTTAGTAAACAGGGGTTTTTGTCACTTACATGCACCCATATTTAACTTCTCCTTGTTGGTGGAAAAGGATTGGTTAAAACTATAAGAGGAGGTAACTCATTCCATAGTGTCTACCTCCTGAATTATTTTAAAAAAAGACAGTGGGCCAAATTAAAGAAAAACAGTTTCCTGACTGTTAGATCTGTCATCAGTCTTTGCCCTGAATATTTGATGTACTCCAGGGAATTTCCATCTGTCTGAGGACAAACACAGCAGCTACTCAAGACCAACAGAGCATAGTAGCTGCTCCTCCATTATCTGTCTACATCCCATCAAGTATTTTATTGTAGCATCATGAAGGATAATATGTGGTTCCTATGACTTAGAAATTAAACTTAATAGAGATGTTGGAGAAAGGTGTCTGAAACAAAGAAAAAACCTCCCCTCAAAATAAGAATTGCAATTTTCAGAACTTTTTAGCATTATTCATTTTTAGATTATTAATTAAGCTAATTTTACAACTTTGTTATTATAAATTCTTTGCAAAATTTAGTTGGAAGAGACCTCAGGAGATTATCTAGGCCGGTACCCTCTCCAAGGCAGAGCTAACTTCCAGGCTCTGTCACATTGTCCAGGACGTGATATCCAGGCCACGTCTCCAAACTCCAAGGGTGGGACTCCACGGCACCTGCTCCAGTGATGAACCAGGCCCTTGTTGGGTAGAGAATAATCTAGGTTTGGAGCATGTTTAAGAAATTTTTTTGTTTTAGAAGATACTCTTTGCTACAAACATAAAAGTACTCCTTAAGAGCATTGTTCTCGGGTTTCAGATGCATTTCAAATAAACATCTTGTCAGCATGTATTTTAGTGGAGGGATATAGTGTAAGGGTATGTTGAACAGGGTATTTTTCACTATTATTTTTCAAGTGGGGATCTAATAGAGGTATATTTGATAGCTGTGAATAGATCCAGAGCCCTTTATTAGCCAGAAGTCTTGCACAACTTAGAAGTGTCAGCAGTCTTTTATTATGCATATATTTAAACCATAAGGAGAAGAGATTCAAATTGCATAAAAAGCCTTTGACCTTCTTTTAAATAAATCAGTTTTTTTTCTCAAGCAGCAAGAAATTTTGCTGCAGGACATGATAAAGGAGGGAGTAAAGTTTATTGAAGCTAAAAATAAGTTTTGTTAGTTGATCCAGTGTCTTTTTCTAAGGATTGAGAAAAAAAAGCACATGGCATTTATAGCTCTGTGATTTATATGGTCACACATGAATGTAGACATCTTGAGGACCACACAAACTTTTGCCAAATCATGATCCCATTTTGCCTCTGCAGTCATATCTGATGCATGTGCTGGTATCTCACATCAAGCTTATTGACTTGCTGTGCATGTCCTTTCAGGGAAATTGTTCTGGTGACAGTATTAGAGATCTATATTTAGGTCTTCTATACAGGGATGAGGGAAAACTCTTGAATTTCATAAAACACCAACCCAACATCCAGAGCTCGAAGAGAGATTGATGGAAAAAGTAATACAACTTCAGAAAAAAAAAAAAAAAGCAGGTCCAGGGCAGGGATTGTCCCCCTGTACTGAGCACCGGTGAGGCCACACCTTGAATGCCATTATGCCATTGTCCAGTTCTGGGTCCCTCACTTGAAGAAGGACATTGAGGGGCTGTGGCAAGTCCAGAAAATGGAAACAAAACTGTTGAAGGCTCTGGAGGACAAGTCCTACAAGGAGTGGCTGAGGGAGCTGGGAGTGTTTGTCCTGGAGAAAGGGAGGCTCAAGGGAGACCTTATCACTCTCTACAACTCTCTGAAAGGAGGCTGTAGCCAGGTGGGAGTTGGTCTCTTCTGTGTGGTAACAAGTGATAGGACAAGAGAAAATGGTTTCAAGTTGTGCCAGGGGAGGTTTAGCTTAGATATTGGGAATAATGTCTTCACTGTTATGATGGCCAGGCTCTGGGACAGGCTGCCCATGGCAGTGACAGAATCAACGTCCCTGGAGCTGTTTGAAAGACACGTAGATGTGGCACTAGTGGACATGGTTTAGTGGTGGACTTGGCAGTGGTGGGTTAGGACTTGGAATTATCTTAAAGGTCTTTTGAACCCTAAGCAATGCTATGATTCTGTATTTTGAAGATGGTCAGTAAATCTTAGTTTTGGGACAGGTAAGCTCCACTATTGTCATGCATACACTATGAAAATTTATATTTAGAAGAAAAGACAAATATAGTCAGACACACCAGGATAGTCCAAAAAGTCTTTCGGCTCTCATGCTCAGAGGAAGGGAGAAGAACCTCAGCATTTTCTGCCACTTTTCCAGTCAGGAAATATCTAGCCAAGCTATTTCTGATCCATGCAGACTGCACTGGCCATGACTGTGTTTAGACACTGCTGCCAATCATAGGGCAGGGCACTGTGAGAACAGGCTGCCAGGAGTATTTAAGGGTAGAATTCCCTAGAGAAAAGGTGTTTCCTCAATGAACAAAGCAGAAAGAGACCAAGAGAAATAGGCCAGACAGCACATCCAGCATTGTGGCCCATATGAGCACCCTGCCAGACACGCAGCCGGATGCACTTTGATAATGCGGCCTGTCTGTCTGTGTGCCTCCAGACCAGAGCACCCGTTTCTGAAGAGGGCCTCAAGTTTTTTCTTTTTTTGACACTTTTGTTCCTGAGGCCTCTTGCCATTTGTCTGAGGCTGAAAGACTCCTCTGCCTTGTCTGTATATGTGATGGAAACAGATGAGTCCCAAGGGAGAGCAGAGTGACCTCTGCACTTCGGCAGCTTGGCTGAAGTGCAGCAGAGCCCTTCAGATCCTCATCCAGAGTCTGGAGGAACCCTTGGATGTTGACAAGGTTCACAGGGGTTTCCTTTCCAGTTTTGCTTTCTGCAAAAAGGAAGTGCTGGTGATCAAATTTAAAAAAAAAAAAATACACTCCCCATTCACTGGCAACATGCAATAGACAGATTAATAACTCACTGGCACGTTTTTCCTTCTTTATTTTCTTCCCTTCTGATTATTCCTCAAACTTTGACACAATAGTAGAATGGAAGGGATATGAAAAAATTGTCTGACTGTATTTCTTTACAAATGACTTGTTAAAAAGCAAGATGTTTCTTGAAAATCCCAAAGATGATGCAAAAGTCCACAGCTGGTTAGGATATTGGAGGGAAGTTGCAGTAAATTCACTATAGTTTTATTCCACATGGGGTTCTTTTCTCCTTGGGTATCAAATATATGTATACACACTTCTGAAAAACTCCTGTTTCTTTAACCTTGTGGTCATTCCTGCAAATTCAAGGCCATGTTTTTAAAACTGAAGACCAAAATGTCAGAAATATATCAGTACAGTTAACAAAAGTTACCCCAAAAGCTCACTGTTCACACCCTATCTATTTGGTCATGAAGCATAATAAGTGCACTAACTTATACATGGAATAATTTTGGAAGTTGTGAGGGACTTGATTCAATGGACATAGTCATGATTTTCATGGAGAGTTGATCACATCCCGTCCTCAAATGTTAAATGAAAAAAAACTAAAGCAGAGGGTTTAGGAGAGTTCTGGGCTATCAGGAGGTGGTCTATGTAACAAAAAGTGTTGAAGTGAAGATAGAACAGAGCTCAGATTATTCCTTAATTGGAAGAAGTCATGGCTGAACCCAAGATGCTCCTGTATAGCTCCTCAAATATTTGTGGGAACTGAAAGAAGTCAGTCATACAAATAGAAGAATGTGTTTAATCATCTTTGACTCTCTTGGAGTTAAGGTCTCCTAAAACAGATCCTCCAATCCTGATCCTCACATTAGAGACCCTGATGGAAAGAAGCCTTGAAGTAACATATAAAGCTGAGCTTTCTGGCCATTCATTGATGTATTACCAGCAGAGGGATGAATGGTGATGGAGAAAGTGCTCACATTAGTGGTAATGCAGGTCAGGATTATCTTCTGTATTTGCAGCTTCTCTCTAATTCCTGTGTGAACCAACGGGATATTTATTCAATACATTGAAGTCTGGCTACTGTATCATGCACTAGATAAGCATTTATCCACACGGTCCAGTTTTTCCTCCTCTTGGTCTTCTGCACTAGAGGAGGAGGGGAAGGAGACAGGTTCTGAGTGAATATGAGCAGTTTTTGGCAGGTAAGAATCCAAGAGCACAGGAGGAGACAACACAGGAGTAGCAGCTGCAATGAAGAATTACCATGTGAAGCCTCAAACTGTACTGATTCTAGCTGGCATCCAGGCCACACAGACACAGACAGCTCAGAGAAGCCCTTCAGCTCCCCCAGAAATTACAGTGGGCAGATCTTGTCAACAGCTTTGTAGGAAATCCTGTCTGGAGTGGAAATTCACTTTTCATTTGCTGGGAAGTCTGACAGAACAAAGATAAGATGTTTTTACCATGAGGCAGTAG
This sequence comes from Agelaius phoeniceus, assembly GCF_051311805.1. Classification (NCBI taxonomy): domain Eukaryota; kingdom Metazoa; phylum Chordata; class Aves; order Passeriformes; family Icteridae; genus Agelaius; species Agelaius phoeniceus. The sequence continues at coordinate 142,183,136 of NC_135265.1, read as the reverse complement.
CTGGGACAAGGCTGGACAAAATAAATGTTCCTGTTTCTGCAACAAAGAGATCTTTGGGATACTTTGGAGGACATTTCCTCTGATATCAATGAAAGTCAATACAGCTTTTCTTATTTAAAAACCAGACATCTCATCTTTGAGCTCTAGGAAGCCCAAAGTAGCTGTAACAACCAGGGTCAAAAAAAGAAGGTTCTTTTGCCTGTTGCTATGCAGTTATGGGCTTTGTCTCAGCATCACCCATCTCTTTGTCCTGCTCCACCTGAATTGATGCCAAAAAAAGAACCAAAAATAACTATCTGGTGAGAACTTACTGTACTGAATAGAGGTCAAAGGGACTTGGATTTCTGCATTTCTAATTCAATTTCTGCTAAGCCACACAATGGAGTTGTCCTTCAGTTGCAGCTGTGGGCCAAGTGATGACAGATGCTGTACAAAGGGATTGAGAAGGACAATCCCCACCACCACTACCCTTCCCAAAGTAAGACTAAATAAAGAGCAAGAGAGACACATGGGTACAGGCAAATTGCAATGACAGCAAGACCTTCACAGCCCTCTGCTGAATGTGACACAGCCACCTACTCCTATCTGTGCACCTACATTCAGGATTTAGGGAGTTTGCTGGTTTGGGTTTGCAGAAGGGTCGCCTGACTTGAAAGAGATGAGATTGAGACCAAGCTGTCTGCAATTTATAAATTCAAGCTATTCAAACATAGTATGGGGATTTTTTTGGAAACAGAAGAAATATTGAGTAATTTTAGAAACATAAGACTTCAACAGCTTTGCTGGCAATTCTTTTCACCTTATTTTGGAGAAAAAGTACAAAATTATGAGAGAAAGAAAATTAAAACCTTAGGGGTTGGCAGTGAAAGATGTTTATTTTCACTTATGTAATGAAAAAATAGAAGTAAAAATGTCCTGTGAGAGATGAAGTGATGTGCTAGAAAGCCCGGGTATCTTTTGTCTAGTCCTGGGTGGTAGAAAAGTGATTTGCAAAGGTACAAACCATTGGTTTATTCTAGACAATTGGTTTATTCTGTGTTTATTTTAGCTGTCTAGATAGGCAGCTGGTTTACTCTGGAGGAACAGCTGTTCCCTATAAAATGTTATGAATTATGTCCTCTGGAAAAGGTTGGCAACCTTTGGAAAATGCAGGCAAGTGGCATGGAGAGACCTCTGAGGTTGTGGCAGAGAACTACTGGGGTATCACAAGGAACCAAAGAGGGTAGATAGTGAAGGCAAATGAGAGAGTGTGGGGAACACAGAGACATGAACCCTAATTTTGATAAACCAAACACAGTAATAAATTATCCCACTGACAGGAGCTGGGACCTTTAGTCTGCACTTCTGAGAGTGTTTGGAAGTTTCTCATGGTGTTTCAGAACACAACAGATATCAGATCACAAAACTGTGTATAAAGACCCAGTTGAAGCTTGAGGGAAAAGAAACAGACTCTTCAGAAAAATAAGAAAAAAATCTAAACCATTACAGTAGTTTGAAAGTATTTGGAACAAATGAACCATTGGACCAGAGCTGAGGTATTAAAAAGTGCATGGTAAATACATTCAAAAGACACTATGCTGGTGCTGCCTTGTATCAAACATATCTAATATCTGGCATATTTTTAAGACACTACACAGCTATGACAGAGAATTGCTCTGATGAGCAGCTGAAAAACTGAGAACTCCAACATGGGGTTGCTGTTACAGCAACATAGCAGAGGTCTGGTGTAACATAACACTGGTCTTTTTTTACACCTTCTTACACTGAAGAATCCAACATAAAACACCACAAAATGTCAAAAGATTGTTTGGCAAGATGGCTTCAAGATGAAGAAAACAGCTTGGTTTGACTGAAGCTTGTCAAATATTTCAGCAGTCCTTTTCAGAGAAGGTGAAGACTGTGTTTTCTGTGCAGTTTATCACTCGTCAGTGCATAGCAACATACGGAGAGTTATGGCAAGATCAGTTTTGACGCACTAATTCCTGCTTTTAAGATGATGTTATTGGCCAACCTCTGGTGGTGGTTTGGAGAGAAACAACGAAGCAGAACTGAGGTAATACCATAAACCCCCTGATTTTCCTACTAAGAGAGAAATGACTAGAACACATGAAAAAAACCTACTCAGTTTCTATCTCTTTTAAACCCTCTCTTGTCTCACAAACAGAAATGAATTTTTCATGGCCATAATATGGTCCCTAATGGCCATGTGTCTGCATTACACAATCAGCAAGGAGTTCAACATGTGGACTTTGTTACCTGAGGACAGCTCTTCACCTCCAGAGGCTGTGAGAGACTCCCAGTGAAGCCAACGGGTCCAGATTTCATCTCAACAAATACCTGCCTATCTCCAGCCATTGGAGAGACACAGATGAGTCTGACTGGTCTGAAAATGTGCCACTGCCTGCTCTTAGCACTACTTCTTTTTCTCAGGATAAGTGACTCTCCTGGAAGTATTAATTTACTGACTATAGAATGAACAATGGTTACATTTGGTTAGAAGTCGAACTTTTAAACAGAATTGAAAAAGGTGATGTAATTTCTAAGACTCATTAAAGCTTCTGGGTGTGAAATGGCCTGGAGACCTCTTGTGACAAGCTTGAGTGAGAATTGCCTAGCTTTTGACCCCAGAGACTTGAAACTGGTAGAATGGACCTATTGCACAGACAAACAGCAACAAGACCAAACATTATTGGGAAATTCCATGTTGTATTGCATAAAGTGTTCCCTCCACTTGGCTTTGTTGCTAATGGCTGGGTGCAAATATCTTGAATGGTCCTGGCTCAGGATAGCTGATCCCATACAACAAGAAGGATGAATGTGTAGCATACTGAGCTGCCATTTTAGTCCAGTCTTCCAAGGGAACTCTGTGTGTCTATCCCCACAGCTAATTTTTGAATGACCAGCCAATTTTAAAAAAACATGCCAGCAGAGTACCAGTTCCAAAAAAATAGACAGGTTGGTAGGGTAATTCTAGGTGCAGAAAGGCTTCAGCAACACTTCAGCCCTCATTAGTGATCACCAGATCCAGAGAGAAAGCACACATTTTGTAGCACACATGAACAGCTCAACTGTGAGAAAAAATCTGCAAAATATTTCCGCTTTATTGGAGGAATGGAATAAACCAGGCATGAAACCTGTTACATGTATGTGGATGAACTGGATAGGAATATAGGGCTCAGTATAAAAATATTCATGCCTTGAAGCTTGAAGGCATAGATAGCTCTTTAATACATTGACAGTTATGGTGGGAGTACAAAAGACAAGGCTTCCATTGGACTTGGGAGGAAGAAGCTGTTAAGGTTGATGGCTGCCAAATGCTTGCTGGTCAGGCAGGGCCTGCAGCACACATCCTACATGATGCACACACATCCTACATGATGCTTCACTGCACATAGTGACTTCTCACAACTCTACTGCAGAACCAACAAGGGAATGGTATGAGTGGTTATTTGAGATAAAGCACTTCTATCACCAGGCCTGAAAATTGCACTGGGGTTTGGAAGTCAGAGTGTATAATTGTATTATCCCAGGTTCCAGCTGATGTACCGCTTCCAGCAATGAAAAATAAAAGATGGTTGGAGACAATTTCTAACTTCTGCAAGTCTTGCTTTGCTTACTTGTGTTCTGATCTGATCCCAAGAAAATTTCAGTCCTTGCAGGGGGCCAAATCAGAAAAGTATTTGGCCTTGCATCTACAACTCGCTTAACAACTCTTTGAACAACAAATGAGCCAAACCCACAATTTTCTTTTCTATAGTGTTATAAAGAGAGCTCTGAGGAGTTGACTCATGAGTACTGATTTCATAAGCAGAGCTGAGGAAATGCACATGCAGAGGAATACACATTTTACTTGGATTTCAAGCCACATTTTCCTTTAAACTCCATTGTGTCCACAAAGAACCTCAAGAATCTGCAGAAAGCAAGGCTGAACAGGAAAACTACAGTTTTCCCTACTTTACAGCAACAAAGGGAAAAGTCATTATTAACTTTGCCTTATTTCTTATTTTACACCTAAGATTGACTGTTCATCTTGGCCAACACTCAGAAAATTACGAATTATCCAGAAGTGAATTTTCTGTTGTAAACCCCTCAGTGTAGAAATCACCTATCATTCGTTTTTGTCTAACAGCTTTCAATAGAAGTAAGAACAACAATAAAATAAAAATATCAAAATAAAAAATTTCTCTTACATCATAACATTCCCTCAGAGACACCTTTAGCATTCTAGGTCAGTTGAACAGGGGAGCATGAAGAAATGAGGGAGGTAAATCAAGGTCTGTTGCTTCAGACAAATTCAGCATCCAGTTTGACTGAGGTCCTGGGGACAAATCCAGCCGAAGAATGTTGAAGTTAGATCCCACATTTAAGGTACTCCTTTTTTAATAATAATGATGGTGATGATGATGATAATGTGTAGAAGCAAAATTCCACTTTCCCAACAATACCTTCTCCCCTTTTCTTTTTTTTTTGTCTTTTGAAGAAGGATGGAACCTACTGTTGCTCAGTTGCTTGTTACTTGGTTGGTTTGTTTGGGGTATTTTTTTGTTGTTGCTGTTTTACATGTCAATGCCATAAACCCAACATCTGTTTCAGTTTCTCGAGGCCAGCAATCTACACCAGTCCACGTGTGCTGATGGTTCCAGACTTTAATCACAGCTGCCTGGGACTGACTCAGGCTTTCTGTGCAATGGGTTGGAGAGGACTGGGCTGAGGTGCAGCTCACCTGAACCTCCCCACAGCCTTGTTCTGACTTTTCTACTCCTTTGGTGAGCACGCGATGTCAAAATGGTCTAACAGGAAACAAATGGCCAGCACATCACAGGCTGGAGATTGCTGCTTTATATGAAAGTTGACCTAATTATCTAATTTTAACTTCTCCAATAAGGGATTTTGTTGTATCCAAAATCTCTATATATTCTTTCACTTTGTGGCTTATCAAGTTTACAGAAATCAAATAGATACAGAAGCTGTCTATGAAAATACACACAGGCTTCAACATTGAAAGTAACTCCTTTGGTGGCCTTTCACTTTGGAGTCTTAACCAGAATATGACATATTTTCATTCAAGCATTCCCTCAGTATTCCCTTATATTTTTCTATAACTTCATCATTGTTAAACATTTTTACAAGGGACCAAGACAGTATTTTGCAGACATACTATTGTAGGTTTTGGACAGGTTTTCTGAGTTGCTCTGAGATTTTTTTTATTATATCAGATTAATTGTCTCTAGATCCAACTCTTTGATATTTAAATATTTTAATTCTAATGAGTTTGTCAGCCATGAAGGTCATAAAATAAAAGCAAAATCAGGAAAACCACAGGCATTCCTACCAATATAGTCAGAAAAACTTTTTCTAATACTGTGGTTCTAGCTATCTACTTCAAGATAACTGTCCTCTCCACAGTCCTTTTTCTTCTGTGGAAAATTATTTTAAAATGAAATTCACTGTTTTTGCTGTCATTTACATACTGACATTTAACAGGTGACACAAAATACCAGAACCTTTTACCTTTGGTAGAATGTTATGTGGTATATACACAAATTTTCCTTTGGAGACAAATTTTGCAACATGTTCCCAGCATTTCTAAGTATTTAGTGAGACCAACAACAAAGGGTGTGATCCCTTCCTAAAACATCACCTTCCCAAAACAGGAGATTAAACTGGAATTCCAGCATTCATTTACAAAAGAAATAAAAATCTATTTACATATCTAGATACTACAGTCACAGAAGAAAGCTGAAAATCTTGGCTCAAGGCAAGAAGCCAGACAAGCACAACTGCTTGCTAATTAGTTCTTTTGTGTTGGCAATGCATTGGAGAACAAACTCATAATTCTTAAGTAGCTGGGGCTGACAATACCAGTTTTGGGATACAATATAAATACAACAAGTGTAAGGGCTGCCTGCACCATCATGTTCTGGTTATGCTCATAGCAGCATAGGCAAAGGAAGGGGAAAGTATTTCAGTGTTGAGAGTTTTTGCATCATAGACTGAAACACAGTTTGGGTGTGAATGATTGCAGTTGGAGGCACGAGCAGCCAGGGTAATAACCCAGAGCCCTGCTGGGTTAAACCAGGGACATGCACAAACCATCTGCTGTGCAGATGGGAGCAGGAATGGGCCCATGCCCTGATCTTCCACAAATTAAGGACTATCACTGGTCACTGAAAAACAGATGAAAGTATGTGACTGTAGGTCTGAAACCCACTCTGTTCATAACCCACAATAAATCTTATACATAAAGCACAGGCAAGTTATGCTTCCCAAAGACACCTGTCTCCAAAAAGTGTAGAAGGGAGAGAGAGCAATCCAGCACAAGCTCATATGCCCATTAGCCTGAAGATCTGCACTTCTAGCTCTACTTTACACCAGCAAAGAATCCAAGATGCCATTCCTAAGCCTTCTGTGTCCACTCTGGAACAAGCAGGAAATTTCTCCAACTCTGCAGACCTGAGTTTCCTGGTATAAAATAAAGACTGTGATAGTGATATAACTTTTTGAGCCTCGTCTTTGAAAGAAAGGTGCTAAACACATGCATAAGACAATCTAAATAACAGGGAAACCACTGATGAGAGAGCATGGCTGAAAGCAAGGCAGAAAATGAGGATAATGCAGTAGGGAAGTCTACAGCTGTGAGGGGGAGGGGGGTGTGTGAAGAGAAGATAGTTTTTATTTGAAACACATGTGTGCTGCTTAATCATGGCTGGAACCTGGGATGGGGTGTGACTCTGCAGTGGAGAGAGGGTGGCAGACACAGGGAAATTATTTTTTATTTCAAACAGATGTATTAACAATGGCCTTATGCTGATGAAACTCAATAAAGAAGAGATTTAAAATGGGGTATGCCATGATGGGAATTTGTAGCTGGGAGGCAGAAGGGAAAATGATCATTTGCAATCAACGTGTGTCATCACCGGGAGCAGGGTGGGGCTGCAGCTGCCAGAGCAAGTGAAAGGAAAAGCCCGACTGCTGTAACAGCAGAAAATGGCAAGAAGGGATAGGCTGCTCCAGCAGGAAGGGAGGGGCAAACATGTGCTAGAGGATGTACATATGTATTAACAAATGATTCCTCACAAAGCTAAAATCCTTACTTTAATTTGCCACATTAAAGAAATGTTCTGCTCACTCCTGTCACTGTTTTCTCTCTAATTATGGGATGTCTTATGCCTTAGCATTTATAGATGGATGCCTGAAGATGATGCTTCTGTTTTCATAGAATCAGGATCTTTGTCACTCAACGTTAAGTTAGAATTTTGCTTCCTCTTCACATTTTTTTATTTGTTTCCTTGTTTTATGTTGTTTTTTTTTTTAACACTATGTTAGAAACTTATGCTCCTAATTTGGTTAAAGGTGAATGCTGTTATCAATTTTGCCTTCCTGGAGAATTTCCAATCACAAATTTCAAGAGATTTTACTAAAAAACATAAACACATATTACCATGAGCAAATGAAAACCAAGTTCAGTACAGGCAAGGCCTGAATGATACACCTATGAATGCAGTAGAAAATTGGTTAAAACCAGTTATATAGCTAACACATTAGAAACTAAATAAATACCTACACCTAATTTAAATTTTAACTTTGAGAATGCCAGCAGACAAAACAAAGGTGAAAATATCTTCCCCAAGTTCAGAGAGTACCCAGAAGCAAATGTCCAGGTGAGTGCAAGGAGTCTCAGCCTTCATGACCACCAGTGCAGATCTCCTCAGCAATGTCACTGCAGACTAGGGTGGGATGCCAGGACATCAGCAGGTGTTTAGGTTAGGATGAAATGAATGCCACTACATCCCCTTCACCACATTAACTTTTGCTTTCTCACCAAGCTGTATTTTGTAGGGTAGGAAGTCACACAACGCTAGGTACCCAAGGTCTCAGGACACAGTCAAGTTTAAATAACAAAGATCACATGCTAAGCTACTGTGGCTTGAGGTATATGATGACTTTTTAGACCTAGAAAAGTCATTGCATCCCTAACTCTGTCTTAAAAATAGCAGAATTTCAAAAACCTCCAGCGAGACCTTGGCTGTAGAGCTGCACAAAAATAAACCTGTGATCCAATTAATGCTGCTTTATTCTCATCCAGGGGTGAAAAGTGCATTTTTCCTAAGACTTGCCACTGACTCAATAAACAGAAGGAACTGGAGGTGCATGATGCTGGGCTGCCCTGGAGCAGGAAATAGCTGCTCTGGCCCTCCAGGGTGCAGACCCCCACTTTGGGGGCCCTTTTGCTCCATGCTCTAAAGAAAGATCTCTGAAGGCTTTTTTAAAGACAATTTTTTGCCATGCTTTTGGATATCAGAGGGAAAATACAGCTTACAATAAGAAATTAGTATTTAAAGGAGATTTCTGAGTTTGATTGTTTTTCTGTCTTAAATAGTGCTCCCAGCTCACAGCAGAAGGCAAAGTAGACATCCATGGGAAAGCAAACCAAAATTACATTTGAGAAAAACTGTTTGCTATCAGCTTCTGCTGGTTTCAATCCACTGCATGACTAGAACAAGGCCATTTTATGCTCTAGGTTTTCCTTTCAAAATCCTGACACAAGGGAAGTGCTTGTCAAAAATTGTTAACATCTTAAACAAGGTTTACTATAGACAAAGACATTAAGATACAGTTGAAAATGCCCATATATGTTACAAAAGTTGGTGAAATGTGATTTTCCCAGTGTTCTTTTAGGACAGAAATGAGATGTGTGTATTGCAAGTTTCTCTTGGGACAGATTCACCAGTAGTGATTTGAACCAAAAGAAATCTCCTTCACTTCTGCAATCTATAATGAAGGAAAACTGAGCTGTTAGTTAAAGATGAAGGTAAAAGCCTGACCCCAATGAAATTAATGGGAATTCTGCCATTGATTTCAAAGTGGCCAGTGTTTCAACCAAGATATAAACTTTGTTTTGTTCTGCCTCGTTCTGGGAATTACTCAGGAGCAGTGCTATGTAGAAAATTAATGATTTTTTTTCTTGATGCTCTGCCCAAACTGAAAAAAATAAAAAGAAAATAATCTTCAGTCAACCAAAACCCATTGTTTATTTTGCTAAACCAACAGAAACTCAGAATACATTTTTTGTCAGCAGAGGTATTTCTTCAAACACAAAATGTATTGTTTGTGCAACTCAAATCTCTCAGTCTTCTGTCTTCATTTATTATCAAAAACAGTTTTTCAAGCAAAACCAAATAAATGTCTTTGTTTAAAGATGTCAAAACAAGTTGTTCAGTATTTTCTAAATCTTTTATCACCGAATGCTTTTGTCCAAAACCACTCACTAATATCAAAAGAGACTCCTTTGAGTTCTTCAGGAACATCACATTTTTTGAATAAACCCCTTTTCTGGGAACAAACCAAAATAAAACAAAACAAAAAAAAATCTCTTCAGGATTACGACATGGTCAGGTCTGCAAAGAGAATTTAAATCAACTTTGAAAGAATGATCATATTAAAACTACTTAACTAATAATTAATTGCAAATAATATTTTCAATGTCAAAATTTAGCATTTATTTTTCATATGAGTCCCAAATAAGAGAGGAGAGTGGATGAACACTTGATGCAAACAACAGAATCAAGTACATTTGAGATCCTGGTGCTTCTAGATCTGAAAATATACTTATTTCTAATTGCATCAAAAACTTCCATAAAAAATCTCCCATTTTACTCAGTTATGGACTTGAAGGAGCAATGTCCCAGTAGCAGATGGACATGCACAGGGTCACAGCATCACTACATAACCCAACTGCAGATATGTGAACTGGTATGGGTTCAGAGTTTGGGACTGACAGGGATTTTTGACCTTTTTTCTTTTTTTCTTTTTTTTTTCTTTTTTTTTTTTTTTGTTTGTATGTCAGTATAATGTAGGTTTGAGCAGTTCAGACTTTACACAGCTCTAGTAGAAATGGAAAGTCCTAACCACAGATTAAATCATCTGTATTGTATTATGAACAGTCAGCTCTGTTGAGAAAGGACATTTGACTTTGCAATGTGGTAGATATTAGCAAACACTTAAGAGAAACCACAAAACTTCATGTATTTGCCTGGAGTAAGCCTGCAACATCTGCTTGAACCCTTCTGGGTCTACACTGCTAAGAACATAAGTCAGCTTGTTGGTCATTCCTCTGAACTCGAAGCCAGATGAGCAAATCCGAGCCATTTCATGGTACAATCACTCTAATCATTTCAGCATGGTAACTCGGGCTTTCTGCAGAGGACATGAGCTTCAGAAAAATATTAGGCAGCATTTGCAACACTTCCCTCCCTTACAAAGATTAAGTTGTGTGATTTGCAGAGCTCTGGGAAAAAAGCCCTTCTTATCTGTCTGTCTGGTTTATGATTCGTTTATTAGGTCACATTCCCAGGCCTCACAGTTCAGTTTCATGTATTTAGCACCACTGACTTTCTCCTTCATGACCTGAAATTGCCCATTTTGCATTTTCACTCGAAGGACTTGCTATTATACATACATATGAATTACAATTTATAAGGATACTTTCTTATTGTATAATATTTCCCATAGCTGCTCTGGGTCTATGAAACAGACATCTCTGCTGGGCAGAACTGGATTTCTCCATCTGGCAAGGTCACTCCTGACAGGTGAATGAGAAATGTTTTCCTCAGCTGTTGGTGTTTGTTGGATGCTGTTTCTAAAGTCACAAGGTATTGACAGAAGCCAGAGACCACCACCCATCACAGCTATGAATGTAGAGGCAGCCATGACCATATTTCCATATTTGTACAGAATTACTGATGTCTGTGTCAGCCTGCAGAAATTGAAAGGCTCCAGTCCTACACACCCCACAATCCAAAAGGGGCACAGGGTGATAAGGGATGATCATAGCCAATGATGTATGGCATGAATGAGAGAGATTTACAGGAGATAAAAACTGGATTTGTTTCATATGGTTTCAGCTGTCTTTTTAGCTATTGTTCAAATCCCCCCTTTTATTCTGCTTTGCTTTGGAACATTTATGTTTCTTCCTTGCACAGGTATAAATTAATGGTAATTTGTTGTCCACTAAAGACAAAAAAGAAATTCTCTGAGTAAAGAATGATAAGTTTTTCTGTGTCATTTTGGAAATAATATTTTCCATGTGTCTGCACACAACTTTCTGGTTTGAAGTAAGGTAGGCAAAATGATGCTATGTTTCTTGAAACCTGAGTATTGATGAATTAAAGGTATATTCTTGGGGAAATTTTAAAATCTGATCCAGACACTTTATATGGGAATTTAGTCAAGATTTTCACAGATGCTGAAGTAAAATCAAAATTTGGTTTGTCAAGAAGAATCTTATCTTTCTGTATGAAGTAAAAATTCCTAACCCTCCCTAAGTTTTCTTCTAGTATAGAAAAATAGAGAAAATTGAAAAAAAAAAAAATCTTTATTTCTTCCAAAAGGAAAAACTGGGTGAGGAAAAGGAGGAAAAAAACCCCTGTAAACTACAATATGTTTTAAATATTCTCTTATAACTAAAATAATTAAGTTAATTTACGTTTCAAAAAATGCTTTTCCTCACAATGACCACTTTTGGAGCTCTGCAAGCAAGTGGGTGTCTCATACAAACAAGAGCAATGACTGGATATGAATGAAGTTGAATAAAAACTGTCTCTTCAATGTTCATCAAAATCAAAAGTTCTCAAAAAGAGTTGGACACCTTTCAGTAAAGTAAGAAATATTTTCCAATTATCCTTTGTCAAAAGGTGGCAGCTAGGACCATTTCTTTTATTTTCATTTATTTTTTTCCAGAAAAAATAGTTTGGGCCCAAGTCTAAAGAAAGGGATTTTGCTGAAAAGAAATTGAGAGAACCTGTGGTTAAATGAATATGAATTTGAGTTAAAACAAAAGATATCTGGCAAATAATTATATCATTATACCACTGCAATTAGAGGCAAAAGTTGAAAATCTCAACAATACTGAACTAATGATCAGTATGATGAAAAGGAAGGTACAGAAAGGCAGCAAAGCTCCAAATGCTGGCGGTGTTTGCTTGTGCTGTAAAGGAACAGCAGCAGAACCACGTGCTGAACCCGCGGTGTTGAGTGACATCCTGCCAAGCACAAACCTTCAAGAGAGTTTGCACATTGTGGAGATTCAAATGGAGTGCTGGGTGCCTTCTGTGCTGCAGCTGCCCTGGGGAGAAGCCCTGAGGAGGTGAGGGGTGCAGTCTGTCCTTCTGTCCTTCCGCGCTGTCGGTGGGGAGCTCCGGCCAGGCTGTGCCAGAGACACCCAGGATGGATCCCTCCTCCCTTGGGCATTCATGGAATGGCAGGAATGGGGAGAACTCGGACCTAACCTGTCAATCCTGTTGGTTTTACAAGAGTCTTGCATGATTTTTCCAGAGGAACATCTGAAGAACTGAACACAAACACATACAAACATTCTGGTCAGTTTTGAGTTTGGTTGGATGTTTCCTTTTTTCACATCTCGTGCCCCATTTCTGCCAACTGAGGGAGTAAATTCCAGTTATTACAATTGTTTCTTGACCCTTCACAACTGCAGGAGGAGAAGAGGACATTTGATCCCCACATCATTCCCTGCAGAAGGTAATTCACCTGGAACATACAGAAAAGTCTATTCCAGATCCTTTTGATAATTTCAGGAGACCTACACTGTTAACTTGTTTTTCTTCTGCACAGGAAAAAGATACAAAAATGTAAGTGCAGTGAATCAAATGAGCAGCTGTTTACTGTCCAGTTCTGAAGGCACCTCCCTGTTTATTGCTCATTGTTTCTGGACCACTTTTATCTGTTCTTATCACCCATTCAACACCACAAGGGAATCATTGCAGACAGCATCCACAGCCTGTACTCTCCATATTCCTCTCACAGCTTCAAATAAAGCAAATTTCTCATAGCTTATAAAGAAATCTTATAAAGAAACATCTTCCTCTGGTGAAATGGTCCTAAATGCAGGTATTAGAGCTGAAGGTTTAAACAGAAAGAAATGAAAACTTTCCCCAGGAGGCAATGCAGAACCAATGTTTGATGATAAAACAGGGTGCATGAGCAGTCTCAAGATTATGAGTGGATCTGCTCATTGATTTCAGATAGCTACACTATGATGTGATGTTGTACTTGAGTGAGCAGCCCACAGCACAGCAGGTTATGAAGGAACATTGTGCACGTGTGCTTCATGCTGCAGGACTGATTTACAGGCCATCTAAGCATCTCACAATTTCTCTAAAATTAATGGCCCTCCTGGTCTCCTATGGGCTCCCCCACTTTGGTTGCCAGCCACCACCTCACTCCAGAGCAGCTCCTTTAGCTGCAGGAGGGGTTTTAAGGGTACAGTCCCCTTGCAGCTCAACATGATTATCTCAGCAGGTCTCAGTTTAATTTGGCAGATCTGCTCTTTTTCAAAGAAAATAAGAAAGTTAACCACCAATGAACTGCTTTTCACAAAGCAGGCTATTCACTTAGAAAAAAATACTGGAAATAGAACTTACATGCATGAGGATCAGGCACCACCTTCAGCACAGGTCTCTCTCAAATATAGAACAAAATTTTGTAAGCATTCAGAGTCAATATAAGACTTTTAATGCATGTTCAGTTAATGCATGTTCAGTTCTTATTTTTGTTATTTTTCATTAAAAAAAAAAGAGCCAATAAAAATCAATCAGTCAAACAACCAAACAAAAACCTAAACAAAACCAAAACCACAATTTTGTTCTTCTTCCCCTCCTTCAGAATGAAGTTTTCAGTGCCTGGTTACCAGTCAAATGAGGATTCCTACCTATGAGGCCAGGAATACAAATCCCCAGTTAAGGTTTTTACCATTGACACATTAACCTGCAAATGCTTTTTTGTGGAGTTGGCATTGCCTGTTACAGGTAATGTGCCTTTAGACAGAACATGTTTTCTTCCATGAGTATTTCTATATACTTTTCCTTGTTTTCAGAACAAAACATAATTGGGAAGTCATAAAGACACTGCCTGAAAGATTTCAACATCTATTAGTGTCAATTAATGAGAAATCTGCTTCCTTCAGATATGTGAAAGATAAGTCTGAAGTCAGTGCCTGTGTGCCCTTCTTAGCCAGCAGAGGAGGAATGACCTGCCAGTCCCCAGAGGGAGGACATATGCCAAGCTTTGGACAGATGCCAAAGTTATAGATTAAGGTCAGATCCCACCCTAGATTTCCAGTTTGATTTTGGCCCAGTCCAGCAGGATACAATTGAAATCAGAACTTATCCTTCTTTTTTTTGTTTCGTGACCCATGTATTTTACCTTGCTGTAAAAGACCATTAACAAATGCATCAGCTTCCATTTAAACAGCATTAAAAGCCACCAGATTCTCAAAAAACATAACGAACTTAACCTTTAAAAGAAAAGGAAAAAACTTGTCTGAGTGACACCAGGAAATTGTAAGCACTGAAAATCTCTGTAACTTCATCCCTAAAGTTGCATGTCTTACAGAAAATAATCAGTCTTGTTAATAGTCCAGTGCCATGAATAATTCATGATAAGAAACTTGTCTGAACCCAAACTACTGTTTTCAGCACACCCTAACTTTGGCTGATTTTGCAGTCCAGCTGATCTCAATATCTTTTGTCCTAATTTCAGTGGAATAGATCCAAATTTTCTTTTCCAAAAGGTTCTAGGTTACATTCTGAGGTTTGGGCTGCCTTTTATTTTTAATGCCTATGGTAGACTGAAAAATTCCAGAGTACAAATCAGATTTCTTTATGGGCAGACACGATGTAACCAAACGTTTAAAGAAATTGTTACCTGAGCCCGCAGCGTGGGTTTCACTTAAACATTGCATTTTGCTTCCAAACTTAAAAGAAATTTAGGAGAAGGTCTGAAGTGAGATTAGGGTGTCTAAAGCAGAAGCCAGGTAAACTTTTTAGGTGCAAAAGGCCAAACTGTCTACAAATGCCCTTCCCAGTTGGTTCTGTGTTAGATATTGCCTTTGGCTGACCTGAGAGCATCAGCTCTGGGCTGCTCTGCTCCTCCTGATTCTCAGAGTCCCCTCTGAGGGCTGTCCCCAGGCATTTGGGGGAGGCAGAGGAGAAGCACCTAAAAACCAGGTTCCTCCAAACCAACCATCACACAGGTTTAGTCCCTCTCCAAGGGAGAGGCAGAAAAAGCAGTAAGTAGGAATTTCTGCAATCAAGGCAGTCTTCTGCATTTGCCCAGGAAAAGAGGGAACTCTCTCAGCTGCAGTGTAGTGCAGTGAGCAGGCAAAGCATTTCAATCCCTTACGTGTGTCCTGATCATAAGCACTGTCTGTGAGTGCTGGTGCTCGTCAGGGCTGAGTCTCAGCTTTTGAGATACTATTCATCTTCCAAATACAAAAGTCTCCAACCATTATTAGGAAGTCCTGTGCCAGCAATTGAATTGGAGACACCTCTGTGCACTGGGAGCTGCAGCCAAAGGGGCAGCCAAGCCAGGCCTTTGTACCTGAAAAGAGTTTTTAGGAAATGAATTACTCTTGGACACATTTACTTGCTTTGACTAAACAGTCATGTTGTGCAATTTCCCCTTTCCAAGTGCAGTTTCCATGCCCAGCCTGTTATCAGAGAAGTGCTGACACAATTTCTGTTATCACAGAGTCAGAGGAAGATTCAGTGTTGCAGATGCATAAAAGCAGTGAGCAAATTTCCAACTGGATTGGTTGGACTTTCATGTAACAGTTAATATTTAAAAAGTGGTTCTCTTTACCCAGTCACTTGTAAATATCATAAGGGTCCTCTTGATGAGTTTCATTATTTTAGACAACCTTTTTCAGAAAGTAATTGGGTTACATATATAAGCCCTGGGAGCATGGCAAGTACTTGGCATGTGTTCATTTTAAGGTTTTGTGCTTGCTTTAGAAGAACCAAGAGAATATCCACACATGAACCTCCTTGAGAAGGTTACATTTCGCCCCCTCCCCCAGGCTAATGAAAATCTACAAATGTTCTAACATGTTTTTTGTGTGAAAGATTATTTGTTGAGATCCAGGCAAAGATAAAACATTTCTGTATTGGGTCCAGTACCTGCAGTTTTGATAACCATAATGATCATTACAAGGCTTAACAAACCTTCTGCTTTAGGGCTTAAATTGAGTGGCTCAGTGAAACCCTCTTTTAATTCATAGAAAATATTTCCAGTAGCTTCAGGTGGAGTTGTTTAAGCTCCAAGACTGGCAAAGACTTTCCTCCCAAACTAAATGATTGCTGAGAGAGCAGCTTTACCACGAGATAATGTTTCTTCATTTACAATTAACACTATTGATTACTTGGTAAGTGTCACAGGATGAGACAATGGCCTTATTCAATAAAATATGTTTTCTAAATCAGAATAAAACAATTTTATCTAAGGTAAGCTATGAAAATGTGTCATGAAATAAAGCCATTTTCTATTTCATGGCTTAACTTTTTTTGGTAAAATATTTGTTTCCCGTATATTCAGAAGAAATAATGAGCAAACAAGAAAATTGCAACAAATTTTGAATAATTTCTAGGGAAATCCAAAATTATAACCTTGTAAAAAAAGTTGACTACATTTTTTCACAGTATTTGGACAATATCATTGGAATAAAAAATAATAGTATTTACTGGTCAAATGAAATCAAATAATTTCATTAGTGGTCTGTATTTTTTCCAACTACTCTCTGAGCTCTGTTAATGGCAATGGACCATACAAAGATGCCAAGAGTGTTGTTAATGGGAATCCAGGAGTTGCTGTAGATAAACTGTGAGGTTACAGAAGAAATAAAAGCTCTTCAACACAGAGTTGGGTTCTGGCAGTGTCAGTGTCTGGCTTATCTCTGTTTTAAGCTGATTAAAATTTCTGTGATTGTAGCACATGTTAATAATCCAAGCACTGCTGATGTGTTTCCTGCCAAAACAGGAAAATGCTGCCTCTGCCAGGTGTCAGAAAATCAGATCCTACCAGAACACAGGAGGCAGGACCCAGGCCACCAGCCCCAGGCAGCTCATGCTTCTTATCAATTTCTACATAGCTCTGCAACACTAAAACTAACTTTTGGAAGACATTAAAAAGAGGTTTTTTTCCTGGTTTTTCTTCTACATTCAATACAGCAAATTTTTTTGTCTTTGCCAGATTAGAATCTGAATTCTTGATCAGTTTAAATCGACATTTAATTTCCTTACAGGCCACAGTATGTTATTAAAAAAAAAAAAAAACAAAACCAAAAAAACCCAAAGGAAATAGAAAATGAAAGATGCAGATGAAACTTTTCACATTAATTAAGATTCATGTTCAATTGCCCTGTAAAAATAAGTTCATCATCATGGAATCATAGATTCCTTAAAGTTGGAAGAGACCTACAAGACCATCCAACCCAACCATTCACTCAGCACTACCTTTGTAACCCCTAAACCACTAAAACCATCACCCAGCACCAGATCCAGATGCCTTTTAAACACCTCCAGGGATGGCACCTCAACCACCTCCCTGGGCAACCTATTCTAATGCCTGGTCATGCTACATTATCCACAGAATGACAGAGTGCGCTGCAGGGGCTGTACTCTCCTCCTCATAGAGGAGCGTTTGTCCTTGATACTTGACCAACTTTTTTTTCTGGATTCTTTTAAGCAGAATATAAGATGAAAGGAGTAGCATAAACTATAGGAAGCAGTTTATATTTCAAAGTTTTTCTCCATAACTTAAGACAGAGTAGCAAAAGAAATTCAGGATTTCCCATGACAGTGTTTGCAGGAGCACAGGAACCAAAATAATCTGGGTGAATCTGTGCACATATACAATTGATAATCCAGGATGACTTCTGAAATTACAATTTTTATAATCCCACAGTTTCTACCACAATGGTATGTGAGCACCTCCTAAAGTAGTTGTACATCCAGAGAGGTGGAAAAAGGCAATCTTCATTCCCTGTGGGGGGAACTGCAGAACAAACAGCTACTTTCTGAAAGATTCACCAAGCTGAAGCCCCTTTTAAAAATGTATACAATTTTAGGGCAATCACCTGAATATTTCCAAGAATACAGTGTACGTGACATGGACCAGGAACCATATGTTTTAATTCTTGACCCTTTCCCTAGAAATTACCTTTATGAGGTGAGTCAAAACCATGCTCTATTAACATCTCCTAGCTTTGTTACACGAAGTTACTGATTCAACATGATGTTTTCAAATTGTAAAATTATTCATTACATGTATGATCCCAGATGATGATATTTCCAGCCCAAACAAGTAAGATTTCAGTCAGCATTTATACCTTAAGAAGCTCATGCCTGGACAAGATGAGCAGGAACCAGGCATGTTCTCAGGAATTGCTGTTCCAAACAACCTTCCCCAACACAGACCCTGCTGCCTCCAGAATGGCTTCTTCTCCCTCCAGTCAGAAGGACACTTACAACCAATTCTGAGATCCTAAATATAAAGAATATAACATTATTAAGAATTTAAGTACTATAGAAATTACTGACATCTTAAATATTAAGAATAATTCATAGGAAATCTTCAATATCAAAACTGAAGTGTAAGTCTATGATGCTGATGCACTTGGGACATTGGTCTCTGCATTTGAGTGCCCCAGACAGTTTGAGAAGAAAAATCTCCAAATAGACACATGAACATATTTCAGTGCCTGACACAGATTTGTGGTGCTGCTGCCCAGTCAAGGGTCAGACCCAGAGCAAAGCATTCATTTGCACAGAATCTGAATTTGCTTCCAAAACTCTCTCAAGCCCACATTAAAAAACTGTGCAGCAGTTTACTAAAACATAATCAACAACAACAAAAAAAAAAAAAAAAAAAAAACCAAACAGAAAACCACAACTCTCAACCCTGTAACTAATCAAATCAAATAGAAATTCAAGAAGATGAATTACTTTCAGATTTAAAGAAAATGCAGGCAGACAAAAATCCAGACTCTTTAGCCTGAAGGCAGGGGGTTATTCATCCTCTGCATTTTAATGATAATTTCAAGGAAATTATTGGTTTTTTCATTGGTACTTCTATAGTACTTTGCAAAATTAGTATAGGTTTTAGAAATCTTTTAATAAAAATCCTGCCTGCCACAGTAACAGCCACTTTAGCAGACTCACAGTAAGCCTGGTTACTGCCAATTTAACCAGTTGGAAAAACAGTCATCTAATATTAACTATGAATCACCCTCAAATCTTTGTGGTGAAAACAGAAACACACTTATAGTCCGTACTTGCTAATATCTGATTTTATGTTCAGAGAATTAAGAGTCAAGGGAGTTCCCCTTGTCCCTGCTCTCAAAAAGGCAATAAACTACACCAGAGCAGAACAATTATGTGATTTTTTGTTCACTTTAAATTGAACTGTGATATTTACCTGGATAGAGTCTTGGAAGATATTTTTGCAAAGGAAGTGTCTCACCTGGTTAGAGTTTTCAAGAGGAAAATCTTCTGTGTTGTTCTGCTTCTGTTGCACTTGTCAGTGTTAAAATTCTAATTTTGTTTCAATTTTATACCATGATATAAACCCTCATTAGTTTCCTGCATGAGTAGAAAACCCAGTGATTTGGGGTTTTACAGAAATAAGTATCCACAGAGAGGATTGCCCAGACATTCTAAGGGTCACACCCTGAAAATTTTTTGAGAAAAGCTTTTCCTTTTATACCTATGCTATTCCAGTTTCCAAGTAGTGGTGTTGCAACCTGTGGCTGGTAGCATGGGGAAAGAAAATTACATATTTTGTCAGACCAGATGGAAGTGATATTTATCTGATTTAATATAATGTGGATTCTCTCCATCACCTTAAAATAACTAGATAATAATTTCTTACCACAGACAATGTCTATCAGTTGACCTTTTCTCTTCTCCTTCCAGGCTGCCTATTAAAACTCCATTATTTGGAGTAATTAAGTGTGTTTTCATCCCCCTTATCCACTAGGATTTATTCCTACCCATTTTAGGTGCTAAGGAGATCTTGGAACACCACTGTAAAAAAGTGGAGATGATGGAGATGACAAAATGAAAGCAGTGGGGAGCTCCTCAGGTCACTGAAGAGGAAATCTTGACAAACCAAAGTGTGTAGAGAAAGTGCAGTGCAGGGGACCTTCAGAGATATCAAATACAAGTATTAAAACCTTGGTTTTAACTGCTTTAACTGCTTAAGAACCACACTTTCCTCTAGCAGGCATAGCCAAGGTAGATCAACTTGAGCTCAGGTGTTCCAGCATTACAGTTTGCATTGTGCCATGTAGATACAGCCAAAAAAAAAGGCTTGGAGATGGATTTTGAACCAGGGCCAAAGCAAAGGTGAGTCCTAATTTCATGATTCACAGTAAAACTTCTGCATGAATTTGTCCAAAATTGCTGCTGGACTTGAAGAAGTAGGCACTACCTAACTTGTATCTCTAGTAAGCTGCTCTGTAGGCACTGGCCATTGCTCCTTCTGGTTGTAGCTGTAACTTAGGGAGCCTTTACAAGGCACAAGACATTCCCATATTTGATAGCAGTCAGAAAAGAAGTTCCTTTACCCAGCTGCGCTGTGGGAACTGTCCTGCAGTTCAGGGAAACAATTTTTCACTGCTTTTTGAAGGTTTTGAGCAATCCAATAACAGTCACCACTATGTATTTTCTTTTCCAAGCAAGATGCAACTTCTCTGCTCCAATTTTTTTTCAGCTTTGATCATACGTCCCATTATTCAGTCCTTTTTCCACAGGTTCAGCTAGTGAACTACATTAGACATAAAACTTTTTACTCTTCTTTCAGCAGATCACTTCAGGGTTTTGTCCTTTCCTGGATCCTCAGTCACAGAGGAGTATGACTGTATAAGCAGTAAAAGTCTTATTTTTGAGCCACATTAACACAAAAAAAAAACCAAAACAAGAGGTGCCTTAAAACCATCATGGTTCTGAGAATTGCAGAAAAAGTAGCTGCTTTCCACAGAAAGTAGGCAATTGACATAATAATCATAATAAAGCAGAACATGCTAAGTCTTGCTTGTTTTACACAAGTATTGGTATTGAACAGCTAAGAGTATCTGTAAGAAACCTTTCCAAACATGCTGAGGCAGCTGAATATTGAGAGCATTGCACAATGCTCTTTACTTGTCAGTAAACCCAACAAATGTGTAACATTCAATATGGAAAGGCAGGTCTCATCTTAACCAGCTGGCAAGCCAAAGCAGCAAAAAAGTCTGTTATTGCCCCAGGACACAAGCTCAACTTTCCCCCAAAACCGTGCTGAATTCAGGGAAGCATTTGAGAAACCCCCTACACCCGCCCACAGTCAATGTACTGCGATCTCTTCAATCCATGACACATCTGAGATCTCTTTTAACTACCCTGTTATGTAGAAGCCATGGACTTTCATTCCAACAGAGAGAAAATACAGTCATCAGAACATTAAGCTCACATGAAATTTCCATTTCCTTACAGGAAAGACTGTATGGGATCTGAACACTGTCCAAACCATGCAGCCGTTCTGGAGTCACACTTGAACATTTGAGCTCAGACCTTTCTGTCCTTGTTGAATATTTTATGTTGACACAAACCACATATGTTATGTATCTGCCTCCTTTTTCCCTTTCAAATTGGTTTCTCTGATCAGTGGAACAAAGATACAAAAGGAAATTAATCTGCTGCACATGAATGTCCTTCATGGTATTTAAAGTCTTTCCCAGATCTTACTCTGAAAGGGCATGGAGATAAGCCCAACATAAATTGCAGTGTACAGATTTGGGAGGATAAATTTTGAAAAAAGGAAAACATTAATTTTTTTACCTTATTTGCTGAAAATGAAAGTCATCATCTCAGTTTGTGAATCTTAGGACATATTCTCCACAATATCATTTACAGTCACAAATCTGAAATTAGAGGTAACATTTATTTTGTTGGGAAGTAAAAAAAAACAGAACAGTCTTTTATTTACAATAAGTTAGTTTGGTTATTAATGTTTTATTCATTTCATATTTGTTAGGCTTTGAAACTTTTTTGCTTAAGGTCTATTTCCACAATAATTTTCAATTCCAAATCCAGAATGAAAAATAAATTCTGTTTTTCCCCAGGTATTTGTGAAACTGAGGGTCAAAATAATTATTTAAAAATTTGAATTATTAAACAGAAATTACTAAAAATACCAGAAATTTATTATAATCCATTTTTAAAGCATAAATTAGGAATGACAGAAGAAGAACTCAAGCTGACATTGAAGAGTTTCAAGAACTGTTTTGATGATTCTTTTCTTAGAGCAAACATGGAGTTTAACACAGGAATGTGTGTACATGATACACACATGAACACTGGTTTGAGCAATTATTGAAGGATTTGTTAAAGTGTTTGCAGGTAACACCTAAAATGCTTAGAGGTTGTTGAAATTTAAATGGAAGTTGTTGCAGAGATTTTATAAATATGTGGAGTCATTAAATAAGACAAAGCAAAGTTCAATAATTACAGATACACATCAGTGACTGGAAAGAAGGGCTTTTCCTGTAGTTTCTGAAGCTATAATTTATTTGGAGACATTTCTCTTGGGGCAGTCTGCAACTGCTTTGCTGCCAATTCATCTTTCCTATTTGTGAAAAGTGAAGGATAAAATCAGATAATAAAGGTAGAAAAGCATCACGTGTGTGATGAAATACCTGTTCTGTAATTTTCCACTATTGTGGGAAAAAGCAAAGTTCCAGTCTTTGGCAAGGGAGCTACAAATCACAGCACATAACTTTTATTCTAATGTATTAATTGTAGAATCATAGAATCATTATCTTTAAAAACAACCTCCAAGATCAGCATGTCCAGCCCTTGAACACCACCATGCCAACTAAACCCATTGCCATGCCCAGTCATTTCTAGAACACTTCCAGGGATGGTGGCTCTGCTGCTACTCTGGGGAGCTGTTTGAAGGCTTCACAACCATTTCAGGGAAGAAATTCTTCCTGATGTCCAACCTGAGCATCCCCTGTCACAGCTCTGAGGCCATTTCCTCTTGACCTGTCGCTAGTTGCCTGGGAGAGGAGGTTATTTGCCTAGGAGAAGATGTGGAGAACACAGGCAGTGCTTTGATTTATTTATTTATTGTGATGAAGCTCTGCATATGCCAATTTCCCCATGAAGACAATAATTCAGTACCTGCACATAAGTCTCTAGCTCCTGACTATTATAAGTGGATTTATGGAGATCCTGAAATTTTGGTCAGGTTACAGAAACAGGTTTTCAGGTAAACCACAAGCCTGGAAAATGTCTTCCAGCTTCTGATTTGTGACCACTAGATAATGAAGACTGTAGCCCTTGCTGAAACATCGTGGCTCTTTTTGACCAAGGTGGGGCAGTATCCTTGAGGCAAACCAGGCACCTTGTCCAGAAAATGGAAGTGATGGCATTTGCTAACACATTATCTGAAATGTCTTCAGAAAATGGTGTTGAATATTCTAAAGAAAGCATAAAGGCTGTTCCAAAGCTGACTTCATGGGCCATGCAATAATGAGTAAAGGGTATTAGAAGAACATAAAAAGGCAGATAAAGACCCATCTGAGGTGAGAATGACAAGTATAGAGGCATCAAAAATGTGGACTAATAACTAGACCTGTAAATGTAACCACTCTCTGTGGTTGGTTTTCTTGGCACATCTTATAGAATCTGGGTTTTTCACATTTTTTACTTAACATATTGCAGATAATTCATCAGCATCAGCTATTTCTCCCTTTCAGAGGCCCTACTAAATGAACATGTTTGAAGCCAATAAAAAGAAATCTCTCTAGAACACAGAAAAATCAGTTTCTTGCTTATAAGGAACAAAACTATTTTTTACCTTCCAAGTAGTCTGTTTGCCGTTTTCAAATTGGCATGCATGAAGTTGAAATCATATCTACATAGGTTATGTTCAACTGCAGGAGTTTGGAGGTATTTTGTCAGGGAAAAGACCAAAACCAATTAAAACTTTATCAAACAGACACTGTCCTTGTCTACAACAAGTTAAATTTGAGACAAGTGTGAAATAAATATCTGGTCTGTAAATAAGCTCATAGTAATACAGTGGGTTAAAAAAACACATGATAGCTCAGGCTATGAGCTTTGTTGTATTCAGCTTTTCTTATTCTTGCCTTACAAGTAGGTACAAGCTCTACTCACCTTTATACAGAAAAAAAAAGTATCTGTATTGAAACTAAAGCAAGGGGTAGACCTGCAAAAAATAACTTTGCATCACTTCTTAAAGGAAGGGTTTTTACAGTTTTACACTAAGAATGATGAACTCAGTCACTGTGTCTAGGACAGTGGGTGCATAGAATTATTTATATTGGAAAACACCTGTAAGATCATCCAGTCTGAGCCATCACTGCCAAATCCAGCACTAAACCTTGTCTCTAAGTGCCACATCTACATGTCTTGTGAACATGTGAAGGAATGGTGACTCTTCTACTTCCTAGGGTGGCCTGTTCCAGTGCCTGACCACCCTAGCAATGATTTTCCCTAATACTGAAACTAAACCATCCTGGCACAGCTGGAGGCCATTTCCTCTTGTCCCAGTAGATTTTACCTTAACCCCATCTTGGCCTCAGCCTCCTTTTGGGGAGTTGTATGGTGTGAGAGGGTCCCTCTGAGCCTCCTGTTCTCCAGGCTAAACACCCCAGTTCCCTCAGCCGCTCCTCATCTGACGTGTGCTCCAGCTTCTTCACCAGCCCCACTGCCTTTCTCTGGGTTCACTCCAGCACCTTTATTTCAGTGAGGGGCCCAGAACTGAACACAGGATTTGAGGTGTGGCCTCACCAGGGCTGAGTACAGGGGGTGATCCCTGTCCTGGCCACACTGTTGCTGGTACAGGCCAGGATGCCATTGGCCTTCTTGGCCACCTGGGCACACAAACAGCTTGTTCTCAGGTCCTTCCCTGCCACTGGGAAACCGTGCATTTGTAGATGCTGCATGGTTGAGTACATTTGCATGTTATATAGGCAAACAGTAAGAGGACAAGGGACAAAGGGGCAATAGTTTTAAACTGAAAGAGAGCAGGTTTAGATTAAGTGTTAGAAAGAAATTCTTTACTCCAAGGGTGATGAAGCCCTAGGACAAGTTCCCCAGGGAGGAATGTGAATGCCTCATCCCTGGAAGTGTTCAAGACCAGGTTGGATGGGGCTCTGAATAACCTGATATAGTGGAAGGTGCCCCTGCCCATGGCAGGGGTGTTGAAAATAGATGATCTTTAAGGTCCCTTTCAACCCAAACCATTCTATGACTCTACGGGGTTATTGTGACCCAATTGCAGACTGGAATTAGCCCCATAAAATTGACCTCAGCCCATTAATCCAGATGTCCAGATTCCTCCATGGAGCCTTTCTACCCTCCAGTTGCTTAGCTTGGTGCTGGCTGCAAATTCACTGAGGGTGCCCTTCATCTCCTCATGCAGATTGTTGATAAAGATATTATTTAAGACTGTCCCCAATACTGAGACCTGGGCAACACCACTTGTGACCAGTTGCCAACTGGATTTAATTCCACTCACCACCATTCTCTGGGTTGGGTCATCCAGACAGGTTTTTACTCAGAAAACAGTGCACCCATCCAAGCTGTGAGCAGCCAGTTTCTTCAGGAAAATGCTATGGGAAACAATGAAACACTACCAAGCAACATAAACAGCTAAAACAACCTCTGCAGATCTTGGGTTAGATGCATATCATGTCCTTTATCTGATTATTTGTATGCAGCAATTAATTTTCTTATTAGTCTTCCAACATATTCATGTTCTCTTTGACATTTACAATCTTTTGTGTGTTCAGGAAATGCCCATAAAGTGTGCATTTATAGATGCTGGATAGATGAGTATATTTCCATGCTATGCAGCTTTCCCTGCAATATGAACAATTGCCATCAAGTAAAAGAGCAATTGTTAAACATTAACAGTGGGATTTGTCTGACCAAAAGTTGATGGATTACATTTGCATTACTCTGCCAGATTGATTTTATTTGATACCAATAATATCCAACCCTAAGTAAGGGATAGTGGTTTTAAAGACAGTCAATTAAGGCTAGATACAAGGAAGAATATTTTACTGTGAGAATGGTGAAACACTGCAACAGGTTTCCCAGAGAGGTGGTAGATGTCCCACCCCTGGAAACATTCATGGGGCAAGGCTCTGAACTATCTAATCTTGTTGAAGATTTCCCTGCCCTTGCAAGATTTCCCTTGCAGAGTGTTGGACTAGATGAACTTTAAAGGTTCTTTTCAACTCAAACTCTTATTTGAGTCCATGATTCTAAAGCAGACACTACAGTAGGTCAGAAGAAGTGTTCCCTAGGAGAGTGTTGTCCCTATATGGACAGCACAGATCCTCCAGTGAGAAGCCAAATGTGGAAAGGTGCTTTGTGGGTAACCAAAATAAGGTGAGATTAATTTCGTACTGCTGAAAGTTGTGCATCTCAAGTCAAGATTTGCATTAATAGAACTGTAAAATTAAATTTTTGGACAAGTATAGCTTCTAGAAATTCCAGTCTGTGTCCTCCTGAGAAATCCAGCCGGTATTACTAGACACTCTTTAACTTATCAAGGGTTTAATACAGCCAGTTCCTCCTATAAACACTATAATGGGTTCTTAATCTCTTGTGCACAAAAAAAAAAATTAAAAAAAAAAAAAGGACAGTAACCTTTGTTAAACCTGGACATGTTCTTTGCTCAAGGTCTTTCAGGAAGTGATCCAGAGGATGACTCAAAATGTGGCAATATGACAATTACCTGTTCCCTACCAGTATCCATGTGCAGGAATTCACAGTGGCACCAGACTTATGCACTGGTAAAGATCAGCATGAAGAACTGAGATGGAGTTAAAAATTGTGTGAATATGGTTGAGACTGCAAAATAAGATAAATGCTTATATAATTATTTAGAAGTAGACCTTTTGCAGTTTACAGTTCTGATTGAAGAGCAAAATCAGCAATTGTGGCAGTGATACAAATTTCCTAGAGCAGAGAGGCCAAAGACCAGAGGCCATTGGTCTCAGCAGGGAAACGGACTTTCCACTACTATATTCTCCATTATCCATTATTTACTCATATCAGTGGACAGAAGTTGGCCCTTAGGTACTGAAAAACTGTCATGAGCACAGGCAAAATTAATTTGTGTTCTTTCAAGGAAGACCCCCCAGAGGTGGCTGCTCCTGCCCCAGGAAAGGGACCACAGCATAGGGGAGTCCTAAGGGGGACAGCTTGCCCCTCTGGGGAGGGTGAAGACAACAACTGTACTTCATGGACATGTCCCCTTCCAGTGCAAAATTCAGATATAAAACAAAATGAGCTAAAAAGCACAGCAGACTGACATAACTTTACTGATGCATTTTTCTGCTGCACGGTTTTGTCCTGCCCCACTGAACTTGCCAGCTCATGTTCCTTCAGTTTAAAACACTTCACAGTTATTTTATACAGTACTTTTCATCAAAGTATCATGAGTTACTTTGCAAACACTAATTATGCCTTTCAGTCTTAATGAAAAATAATCCTAGTCCAAAGTCATGAATTAGTCAATAAGAGAGAGAGAAATGTTGCCTTGGTTCCCAGCTTAATGCATTAGACACTACTGAAGATGATAATTTTGCATATTCATCATTTAGACCTGAGGGAGGTGATAAGAAAAAGTGTTCTTGAACACAGCAAAGACTAATCAATGCTGACACTAGATAATAGGAAAATATTTTTAAAAAATAACAAAAGCTGACTTATTAAAAGTCAAAATAATACCCTATTGCAACATGTCAAATAAAGACAAATGGAACAAAGAAATGCATCTTAGTGTTTTTTTTTATTGTAGCCATAGACTCATTACACATCAGAAGCTGAAAAGAACAAGTAGGACTTGGAAAAGTAGATTAAAGATTAGGGATTTTGCCAATGTGCCACAGGAATAATTGGTACTATCAATATAGAACTCAATGCATGTCAAGTATCTACCCTGTTTTGGCAATGAAAATTATGTCTAAATTAATGTATTTTAAACATATTTGTGTACTATTAAAGATTTTTATTCTAAAAATAATTGTGAGCATGCATACTTGGTGTGAATTATATAATTTCTACTTTTCTAGAAGAAAAAACCTGTTACATATTGCCTTGAGTGGATGTCATTTTTCCCTCAAAAGGATTAGAGGAAAGTAGGCCATCATTAGAAAATGTAAAGATTGCCATCTGAACCCCAGCAGACTTTTCATTCCTCGACTTCTGCTCCATAAATGAATCAAGTGTAATGTGTGCCATGTCTCTAACCCCTCAATTTTAGCTTCTTACATTCACAGGGCAGTCATTCCCCTTCAACTTACAACAAAACAACTTTTTATCACCATCAGGACTGCCTCTTGCAGAGGAATGTGGAATGGAGTTATTCATAGAACTAAAACTGAATTTTGCCCACCTTTCCATCAAAAATATCACTTCCTTATCACATGCCACACAATGAGCCCAATCTTTTGGGTGAGCAGCTCCCACACTGCCCAAACATTGTTAAAACTTGCAATCATGATGCCAGTAGGGCAGATTCCAGCTGTATGTGCCTCATGGCCAGATGTGGACTTTTGCATGTCCCCTCTTGCATGTCCATGATTATCTGAGAACACGTCCTCTGAATGCCCTTGGAACACAGCTGAGGTAAGACAACTGATGAAGCAGCATGTTTGTGTTTTCCCACTATGTTGCTAAGGAATGTCAGAACTAGGACTGTTATCTAAGCAGCCACTATATTTACAAGGAGAAGAACAAAATGATTGAGGTCTTTCTCCCAGGTACCCTAAAAAGACACGATAAGAAATAACAATGCCATTGTTTGCTTTCAGTGCATTAATCTCTCTAATGTTACATAGACATTAAAAAGTTTATCTTTGCTGAAATTTACCATTTCAGTTCCAACATTATGGACTTGGTGAAAATTCAATCATGAAACTGCCATTTTCTTCCAGTTACAGTTACTAATTTAAAGCAAATTAAAGTTTGCAACACATCTTATTCAAATGCAGATACTTCAAAAAGATATATTGATTTGCAACCTGAAACATGATGGTCTGACGTCAGTATTCAGGCACTTTGCATTCCAAAGCACTCCCTTTTGTGTTTAGAAACCTCATGATGTTATCCCAAGCCACAGACTAAAGACCCAATTTGAGATTTAAAAAATAATAACACATCAATTAATTTGGCAATTTTAACATATAAATCTACACATACAATCTGTAGTCCATAATGGAACAATGATCTTGTGATCTTTTGGCCTAATTCCTAAAGGCAAAGGTTTTAGTTACAGATGAGAACAATAGAGGACACAGTTCAGAGGGATTAATGAAGTTATTGTTTTGTACAGATGTGAAATCTATGAAAATCTTCGTTACGTGCCAAAATATCAATTAGTGACTTTCCTTTTCACTGGCTCCTCTTTTCCTTCCCTTCATTGTACATAATGCTTTCCCATGTTCTCATCAAATTTTTGTCCTGGCAGAGCTAGAGAGGGGGTGGAGCACCCTGTGCAAGGAAACATCCAAACTGTAATATTGTGTGTACAGCTCACTAACCAGCTGGTAGCACAGAAACTTTTGAGGTCACATCCAGTCCATGCATACACGACCTCAGAGCATTATCCAAAGCCTTCTCACTGACCCCAGGGCACTGGCTGGTGAACTAAAGCATAATATGAGTATATAAACTTCTGCCACCCACCCTTTGGCCAGATTTGACTCCTCAAGGCATATTCTCTCACCCAAGTCTCACCCAAAAGTCTGGAAGCCAAGTGAGGAAACAATGTAATTAAACTCACAGCACACAAAGCTGATTCAGGTAATTTTCACTTGGATTTTCAGGAGGGAAATATCAAGAGTTGTGTTTGCTAACTAGCTTGCTCTGTGTACCATACAAACAAAACCTCAACCAAACTGGTCATTTCATAGAACAATAGATAACACTGGCCAACAGGGCCCCTCTCTTGAGAAAAGAAGCACTGCCTAGATCAAT
Organism: Agelaius phoeniceus; assembly: GCF_051311805.1. Taxonomy (NCBI): domain Eukaryota; kingdom Metazoa; phylum Chordata; class Aves; order Passeriformes; family Icteridae; genus Agelaius; species Agelaius phoeniceus. Next base: position 142,153,284 of record NC_135265.1, on the reverse strand, counting down.
CTTCTCTTACTCTGTGGAGACACAGGGTAGACAGGGAACACGTGAGATCTTTAACCTTCCCTCCTGGACAATCATTGAAAAACGGCACAAGGGACCTCAATTTATAATAAACAACTCCAAATTATACTGCATCTAACAATACACCACACACACACTGCTGCTGCTCCTGCTCTGAAATGTCATTATTAGTTACAAGCCCAAATCCCTCTGTGGGACCTGGCCATCTGTTACAGAGAGCAGGACACAGTTTGATGCACAGTGTTACCTGCAGACAGGAAACCAAAACCAGTAACAGCAGGATGAGGTGCTGCATTAACCATGCAGTGCCTACAAAGCAGGGATCTGCTACTTTGTTCTTTCATTTCTTTACCTTTTAACTGCAAAAGGGAGATTCTTGCCCATATCCTCAAAAGGAGCCTGTGACATTGTTCAACATTTGCACCCAAGCAATGTCAGATATCCATATGTCCAAGTTTTTCACTTTCCCAGGCTGTTTTCCAAATCTTTTGAAGTGCAGCTGGTACTTTGAGAAGGCACACCCTTTTCCAGAGCTACCATAAACTCATGAAGCCAAGTGAGGGTAGAAAAACATCTACACAAGTTTCAGGAAAAATTCATAACTATTTCCTTTGGATGTTTTGGGGAGGATGAAAATGAGGCAATGGTACAGTTAAGCTTGTTGAGTCACTGAGTTGCTTTCTATAGCTTAAATTGTGAATTTTAGAAGTGACTTTTAAACAGGCATCTGTAACAAACTGGCAGCTTTTGAAGACAAACAGGTAACATTAGAATAAGGTTAGGATAATTTACAAGAAAATTGCTCTCTTGGAAGAAGAAATGTTGACTCAACTCAGTTTCTTCATGGAAGAAGCAAGAAATTAGTTTTCCTTGATCACATTTTCAAGGATATCTCTATACAATTTTTCCAATTCATCTAAAGCCAAAATTGCAAAACCAGAAAAGCGTTCCCCAGTGCAAAGCCAAGATAATAGGACATGGAATTGCACCCAAATTTTGTGATGATTATGACACAGTAAATGTCCAATATGATGAAGTTTTACTGTCACTAATTTGCGTCACACAACAAGAAAATAAAATATACAGCTGATTCATGTGAAATAAAGAAACAGCATTTACCCCTCATTTTTATTTCATCAGGTTTGAAATAATTCTGCTTTGTGCTTGGTCCATAAACGGGCTGAACTCCGTTTTCAGGCGATTTGGGTTTTTAAATTCATTCTTTTACTTGGACATTATAGAGCTCATTTCTCAGCTTTATGTGTATGTAAAAGCCATCACCGATCTCTGACAGTGTATTTCTGAATAGACCTTCCCTAGACAGGCTGCAAATGTTTATCAGCCTTCCAAAGGCTATCTACTAGAAAACAAAATCCATTGGCCTGCTTTAGACATGCTGTGCATGGGTTTTGAAATATCTTTACTTCCTCTGTTTCAAATTTGCCCTTTATAATCTTGCCCTTTCCTATAGTTAATAGCAAGAACTGTTGAGAGTCCCTGCTGGCCAGGGAACCTGCCCTGGCTTCCGCTGCCTCTGCAGGACTCCAGCCTGTCACCCACCCCAGGAAACGCTTGTGGGCTTTAAAAACACAATCCACATCCCTCGGGCCATGTCACAGGATTCATTCACAGTCTGGCAGGGAAACAGGGGTGGGGTTGAGCTGATAGAAACAGCAAAGTATTGGTCACACTCAGTATGCACTTTATTCATACAGGCTATCACAGAAGGGAAAGAGTCTTTGCTTGATGGCAGTTCTGCTCACCTTACATTTTTTTCTTTATTCTGTTTCTTTCTTCACATCCACTCAATCAAATTATTAAATATAAAATTGCAGAAAAATCAGGCAGCAGTGCTGGGTGAATGCTTTCCTTCCTACATGATGTATTCAATTCAAATAGCAGACACCAGAGGGGAATGACAAGTTTATTATCATTGCATTACCTTGCTGAACACTTCAAATTTATTTAGAGTCATCTGATGTCTGTCACCTGTGTGATATCCACCTCTCATTCAAGTAGATCAGCTCTTATCAATCTTAATTTTTAATTCATATAATCACAAAATCATAGAGTCATTTATATTGGAAAAGGCTTCTAAGATCACCAAGTCCAAACATAAACCTAGCACTGCTCCACTAAACCATGTCCCTAAGTGCCACATCTATATATGTTTTAAATGCTTTCAGGCCTGGTGACTCCACCCCTTTCCTGGGCAGCCTATTCTATCACCTGACCACCCATTCAGCAAAGAATTTTTTCCTAATAGCCATCTTAAACTTCCCCTGGTGCAACTTGAGGCAATTTCCTCTGGTCCTGTCCCTACTTGGAGGAAGGGTTTTTAAACCAGCTCAAGATCAAAATAAACTATTGATATATAAATGGCAGAAAGCAGCAATCTTTTGAGAGAAATATAGATTAAGACTCAAGAGAGAAATCACAGCCCTGCATGGCTCACCCCAGCTGTTAACAACCAGCACGCTGCTAACCACGATTAGCAACTGACGGCACAGATACACCTCCACCCCTGCACACACCCCCTCTGGCCATGGGGCAGCAGGAGGAGTGAGTGCTCCTGCTCTGTGTGCCCACAGTGACTCCACAACCTGGCAGGAGTTCCCCAAGAGGTCATGCAGGTGGGTGCCCACGTGCAGCCCCATGCCACCATCCCATCAGCTGGGTGCACATACTCCTGGCAGTGTCTCACAAGAGGATGCTGTGTCTGAGCAGGGCAGCACTGTGACATTGGTACCCCATGGCAGTATCAAACCAACTGCTGCTGCTGTTTCCCTTATGAGGACACTCTCATACAAAAAAAAAAATCATCCTTATTTCTTTTTGAACTGACTTCTCCTTTGTTTAAAAAAAACCCAAAATCTAAAAACCTTTTTGTACTTTCCTGGTTAATATTTTGTTCACCAGACAATCAGCTTCCTCTTGAGCATTATTGGGTTTGCAAGGGAAAGGTTTTGGTAACAGGAGGCTACAAGGGAGATCTGAGGAGCTGCTAGAAGCCTCACATGTGTCCCATGGAGCACATGCCAGGAGGCTCCAAGATGGATCTGCCACTGGCCAAGGCCAAGTCCATCAGCAGCAATGGTAGCACCTCTGGGATAAGATATTTAATAAGGGGGGGAACATCCCTGCACAATTGCAGCCAGAGTGGAGAACATGTGAGAGGAACAACTCTGCAGACACCAGGGTCAGTGAGGAGGGAGCAGGAGGTGCTCCAGGTGCCAGAGCAGAGATTCCCCTGCAGCCCATGGGGCAGCTCATGGTGAGGCATCTGTGCCCCTGCAGCCCATAGAGGTCTACAGGGGAGCAGAGATCCACCTGCACCCCATGGAGAACCTACAGTGCAGATGGATGCCCAAAGGAGGCTCTGATCCACTGGAAGCCCGTGCTGGATCAGGCTCCTGGAAGGAGCTGTGATGCTGTGGAAAGAGGAGTCATGTTGGAGCAAGTTTGCTGGCAGGACTTGTGACCCTGGGGATACCCATGCTGGAGCAGTTTGTGGAGAGCTGCTGCCCATGGGAAGGATTCACCTTGGAGAAGTTTATGGAGAGCTGTCTCCCATGGGGGAAACTCCAAACTGGAATAAGGAAAGCTCCTTGCACTGAGGAGGAAGGAGCTGCAGAGACAACATGTGATAAATTGACCATTGCCCATCCCTCTGCACCACTGGAGAGAAGATGGAGAAAATCATGAGTGGAGCAAAGTGGAGCCTGGGAAGAAGGGAGGTTGGGAGAAAGGGTTTTTAAGATTTGACTTTATTTTCCCAATACCCTACTCTGATTTGCTTGGCAAAAATTCAGTTAAATTCCCCAAGTCAAGTCTGTTTTGCCTGTGATGGTAATTTCTGAGTGATCTGTCCCTGCCCTTATGTAACTCATGAGTTCTTTGTTATATTTCCTGTCCCCTGTGCTGTGGAAGACAGGGGAGATAGAGGAGCTTCAGTGGGCACTGGGCATCCAGCCAGGGTAAATCCACCACGTCAGCTCGGACAGTTGTGCGTGTCCCATTCACCTGTCACATCTCCAAGCCCTTCTGTCTTGACAGCCACTGGTATCCAGGCTATTTTGCCAATGGCAGACCATAAGGCCATCCCTACCAGAATACCTAAATTCACGAGGAGTATATTGTATTACACATGCTCTTCCCAGGGCACTGCTCAGGCTAAGAACATTGCTGTCATCCTCTAAAACAGTCAGAAAGCATTTTCTGTCACTTGGACCCCAGCATAAGCTCAGCTAGTGGGAACAAAAGACAATTACCATGACATTTCATGCAACAGATGCAGTTTTTGAAGTAGAGGAATATTTTTAACAAGAATAACCAATGGAACAGCTTACAAACTGGTTGTGCATTATCCATCTGTTCATATTAAGACAAGCTGCTATTCTTAGAAGACGCAGTGTAGGTCAAACTGAAATTATAATGTAGGAAACTGAATTTTTTTGATCTTTGTTGCAGAAGCCAAATTAAAGGAGACTAAATACAATTGTCATATGTTTACATTTTCCAAATATGTGCTATTTTCCACCTGTAATTTAGGTTAAATCATATTTGTAATGAAAGGATCTGTGCCTTTTTTCTACCCTGCTGCACATGTAGAAGACTGATAACTTGAGCATGTAACATAAACCCAAAAGACTCCATTGAAGTCTGACTACAGAGCCCCAGGTCAGCAATACTTTTTTTATACAGCCCTTCCCAGATGTGTCATGTTCACCTATGCTGTAGAATGCATATTTCTGCCCAGGAAATCCCTGCTAAAGTTATGGGAATGCTGATCATAACAGCTATTTCCACCTTTGGGTAACTGAGATTTTTTAATTCAGCCCTAACCTTTTAAGAGAAACTTCCCTGAGACTTCAGAAAGTGCTGTCAGCCATAGGTGAGGGACTAAAAAGCAGTACTTTGTGAACTAAATAGAAATTTTGAGGACAGCATGATGTCATTTATATAAGCATAAACCTGAGAAGTAAGATAGCACTCAACAGTTTTAAAAAAACCTAAAAATCGAGCCACGTTCCTTTCCAGCCCCTCACTCAGCAGACTACATTCCTCTTAATCTGCTTATTGATGAATCTTTAACCTGGTTCCATTTCCTCCCAGCTGGTCCTGGTCAGGAGAGTGCAGAACTCAGAAGAATAGGTGAGGGTACTCAGACAGTTCTGCTTCTCCAGAATAAGTAGACATAGCTGCCTGAGTGGGACTTGTTTGCTTTTTGTGGGTTTTGTTTATACTTTCAAGTTCTTCATTCCAGATGTGCCTGAAAGTGGAGGGGACAGTTTAGTCCCATTTAAGCCAAGTTCATGTGTGGTATCCGCTCCTGCTTTCTCTTCTCAAAATGGGAAGACAGCCAAGGGACATCCAATCAGTAGGAAAATGATCTTCAGGGATGCTTGAGTGAGGACCCATCAAAGTAGAGAGCCAACACAGCTGGAAAAAATAGGAGACAGCAAGACCTCACTGAAAGCCAGATGTTCAGTGCACATTTTCCTTCCTAATTTTTTTAATCAGAAGTTTTTTAACAACAACAGAAACACATCCTACTTTTTCTTAAAATACAGTCAGGAAAAGGAGACTGCTTATGAGTTTAAGTTCATATGTTTTATTGCTCTAATTCCTTTGAAAAAGTTTAGACATAAAATTAATTGGAGAAGAAACATATGCTTCTTGCTTCGGCAATGCTCAGTGCAGTCAGTGTTGGATTTTTTTCTCTCTGTGTACTTTCACAAGATGTCTGTTGGTTTTGAATTAGTTGCATTGTAGAGTTAAATTTATATGATAGGATTTAGCAGACAAAACAAAGACCCTTTACAAAAAATGTTTTCAGGGAGATTTTGATGGAAGAAGAGATATAAAATAATGGGAAAGAGTGTAGCTGAAGAATAAGAAGTCTGTAGGGAATGTTTCCCTGCGCAGCTTAAAAGCTTGGTAAATCCAGCACTGAACTAATTTACAAGGGACTATGACTGAAGCAATGCCAAGAGAAAGAAGAAGGGAGGATCAAATGTCAGAAATCCCCAAGTCCTATTGAAGAAGTCAATCTAGGGGTAGAGTGGTAAAAGAGCTTGGAATCAGAGATGCCTCGTTTGGGCCAGATGTCTCAGTGTCTCTGTACAGGTGTGACTAATATTTCCCCTGATGCACAACAAACTTGAGAAGAAAGACCACTCAGCAGGGATTTGAGAGTTCAGCTCTTGGCTTTGTTATTAACCTTTTCAGTGTGTGCATCAAGTCCTGATCCTCCGTCTTTGTGTGAGCTCTCCTGGAAAGAGGCTGGGTCCTGTCGTGCTTTCAGCTACTCGACCATTGTGTTGATGAGAAATGTTTTCAGGAACATGGCTAAACAGTTGTATTCAGAAGAAATATGAGAAATTTCACAGTTTTTCAGTCAAAATGCAGACACATACTGGCACAACACTGGACATTTCTCATCTACATGGATGCCAGTGAGCTGCTTTTAATGAGAAATTACTAGTGGCCATAGTAACTGGGGAGTGTAGAGGAAAGAGCTGAGGGAAAGTAAGAGACAGTTTTAAAAGCTGGGAAATATAATCTGAAATAAGCACATTTTGAATGCAGCTACAAGTTTGCTTAATCACAGAATGAATAATTATTTTTTAAAAATGTCAATTAGGAATTTTTTATAAAATCTGCTAGTGCAACCGCAAAATTTCATATAAACACAGTCATAACAAACATCACACAAAAAAGCTGGTTGAGAGTAAGAATCACAGATAAGGACTGAAATCAAATTAAGCAGCACACAATGCATCATTTAGAAAGAGTTGAAGATGAGGAAATATGTACAATTATTTATCAGTGGATAACAGTGAGGTGGTGGGCCACTGCTGTGGAAAGGAGATGCAGCCCTAGAACAAATGGAGGAACTATTTTAGTCATACATGAGGGAATATGAATAAAACTAAACTGCTGAACACCTCACCATTAGGAGACTAGAGATATGGAATCATCGAGGTTGGAAGAGACCTTTGAGATCATCCAGTCCAACCATCAGCCCAGCACCACCACTGAAACCCCTAACTACTAAATCACATCACCCAGAACCAGATCCAGATTCCTCTTAAACACCTCCTGGGATGGTCACTCCACCATGTCCCTGGGCAGCCTATTCCAGTGCCTGACCGCCCTAACAATGAACATTTCTTTTATAATATCTAATCTGAATCTCCCCTCTCTTGCCTTAAGGCCATTTCCTCTGCTCCTCTCACTGCAGGCACTGCAGAAGTGACCAGCTCCCATCTCACTGCCATCTCCTTTCAGGTGGTTGTAGAGGCTCCCCCTGAGCCTCTTCTTCTCAAGACTGCTGAAGCCCAGCTCCCTCAGACCTAGACACATTTTCTAAACCTCTCACAAGCCTTGTTACCCTTTGCTGGACATGCTCCAGCACTTCAGTGTCCTAAACTATCATCCACCTATTTAGAGAGAGATTTAGAGAAAAACAAAAGGAAGCAGGAAATTTAGGGATTTAAAGAATGTGCAGCTTGGAAACCAAATGGCAGCTAAAGAGTTTAAGAAATTTGCCCTTGTAAATGAAAAGCCCAATTAACCAAATAACTCAATTAACACACACCACACACATGCACACAATGGCTGAAAAGACCTACTTCATTAAAAGCAGTGTCATTTTAAGAACATAAAGACTGGTGGAGAACTGGCAACCAGAAATTAGAAATCAGAAGAAATAAGATTTAGAAGGTTCCCAACTGTTAGAAAAAGGAATTTCTAGAGAGCAATTAAGTCATGGTAAAAATAAAAATTAAAAGTTCTGATACATATATCATCTGCTTTTAAGATAGAATTCATCGCATTTATCAAATGGAATTAAGATGACAGGGCCCAGAGAAGAGAACCCAGGGGATCCCACCCCAGACTATCTTTCAGCTTCCCTCCACAGCTTCTTTTGTCTTTGAGGAAATGTTCCACTATCTTTTTATCTTCAAATCATATCCAGCTCTTAAATTATCATTGGCTTCCTTTCAGCTCTTAAATTATGATTGGCTTCCTTTTTATAGCCCTTTCCTCAAGCTACACAAATACCATTCCAGTTTGTCCACCTTGAGATCCTCATAGTCCTCCTACTCTGGCTGAACATTTCCAACTTCAACCCCACTACCCTTTAATCCCTTCACCAACAAGAAGGAGCCTCTCAGCCCTTCCCCTGAGATCTGCATCCTGGCTGAGGCTTTTTCCCCTCCAGCAACACTCAGACTAAGCTCAGATTCCCTGAAGAGTCACTCGCCCATTCAACACTTCCAATCTGTCTTAGGTGATCTAGCTCCTACAAAAGGCTTTTTTTTTCTGTGAGGAATTTTTAAAGGCTTCAAGTCCTGAAGCCTTGAAGGTTTCTTCTATTTCTAAAACCTATCTTTTCTTTAGGAATAAATTCTTTTTTCCCAAGACTGCAATTTTTTTTTCTCCAAAGACACTCCCAAAATAAGCAGCTTTGGATTTTCATGCATCCTTCCATAACACAGGGAATGGGAATCATTGGTGTGGAACTCCTCCACTAACTTCAGAGAATCACTATCATCTTATGGTGCATTAACCAGTTCATTTTATGTGAATGCTTGATTTAATGTTTACTAAACAATATTTTTCTTGTTTCAGCCTCTGAAAATGAAAATTTGAGGTATATTTGATACAGAATCACAAAAAATATTTTATCCCTCATCTCCTGATAAACACTCCTGGCAGATTATAAGTGGTTATCCTGCCAGAAAGAGTGATGTGGCTATCCTGCTAGAAAGAGTGATATGGTTATACGTAGAGTTTGGATTGTAATTATTTTGATTAAGTTATTTGTAGTAAGTGGAGTTCTGTTTTCTAGGGTAACACAAGTTTAGAGAGCTTCTTTTATACATGCACTAAGCTATGTACAGTGTTACAGTCTCAAGAGTTCTGAGATCATTTTGGACCAATTGGTCCATTTTACTCCCCAAAAAGCACTGTACATGGTGGGTACTGTGAGATTCCAGGCCAAAAAAAAAAATAAAAGAAAAAGACATGGAAAAATAAAAATTATGGTGGAAAAAAATCTGAGGAATAGGAATGGTTCTGCTGTGTCCTGCCTTGAGAAATAACCAGACTGTCCAAGGACTGATTGCAGATCCAAAAGCAATGGAGACAGTTTGCACAGATCATGGTTTCACATGCTCTGTACTGCACATGTAATTTTGTAGATATTTGTCAGAAATCTTCAGCATCTCCTTGCATAGCTCAGCCCTCTAGACAGACATTTTATGATATGAAAAGAATTGCCATCTTTACAAAGATTGATTTTGGTCTCAGAATCAATGTTTCCAGCCAAACCTTGTTTCTTAAAAACCTCCCAATCTTTTTGTGCTATTGCTTTTTCATTACGCCTGGGTCACCAGAGCTGTGATTTTATGTAGTGCTGTTATTTCTTTGTGCTGTTTTTAAACTTTGTGTTTTAGTGAAAAGCATGTGCCTCACACAATGAAAAGCTAAGTATTCCCTGGAGTAAGAGAAAGGATGGAGAAGAAGGAACGAGATAAAAGCTTCAGGTCCACACCAGTAGGTAGGGCATGGCCCAGGGACCCTTTGTGCGACCCCAGGTAGGCTGGAACTTTGGGAAAGCCACCTCATCTCTCTGGAGTTCAGTGTTTCTAGGCCAGAAAACAAACATAATGTTACTCATAATGAAACTACATTTTCATGACCCATTAGAGGAAAAGAAGTGTTGTATAAGAGATTATGATGTACAGGTGTAAAAACTGAAAAAATGTTCATATTTTATTGGCATAACCAATGTAAAACCAACCATCCTTACATTACTCTGTAAAATATAGGACACAAAGAACTTTATCAAGGACTTTATCTCTTGCTTATGTAGCAGGTATAAGGCCTAGATTTGCTGTTTTAAGGAGAAAATAAATCTTCCTCTCAAGGGGATAGGATGAAAAGGGGGATGAGGAGGGAAGGGAATCAGTGGAGCCTTTAGCAAATATGACAACTTTTCTAGAGAAAAGTAGATTATGCAGGTGAAAGAGAGATAAACAAACCAGCTGTTCCACCTCACAGAAGTGTTTTCTAGAGTGCCTGCCATTTTTCCCCACTGGAAGATATGCAAAATGATAAATCTCTGCTGATAAATCCCTCTTGTGCAGAGTGGGTTCCAACCCTTGCAGGATTTGAAATTTCAGGATTGTGTAATTCAATCACTTTACCAGACATAGTCTCAACTATATAGCTCATGTAAATTATTGTCAAATATAAGGCCCCATGGAAGAAATCAATAATTCTGTGCAATAAATGCACACACTTGACTTTCCTGTGTAATATCATTTTTCATGACCAGGGCAGTCCTAGCACCTCCAACTATCCTGTGTAACTCTGAAAGCTCAGACTGGCTTTTCCTACACCTCGGTTAGCTTCTAAACCTCTTTTATTTTTTCCTTTTTTTTTTTAATTAAAAAACAAGCAAGCAAAAAAACTAAAAAAAGAAAAAAACAACTAAACTAAAAAAAAAAAAAAAACGCACCAAAACAAAAAACCACCAACCAACAAAAAAAAAAAAAAAAAGAAAAAAAGAAGAAAAAACAAACAAACAAGAAAAACCCCAAAACCAACACAAACAAACACATTTTTAATGTTTTCACAAAGCCCAATGCTCTGTGATAACTAATTCCCAATTTCTGAGATGATTAATTCCCACATTAACAGGTCTAGCACTGAACCATTTCTTCAATAATCCAATACACTAGCATTCTAATAATCAGGCCAGCTGGGCACTAAGGGATCACAAGATAGCTCCAAACAGATTCCAAATGGTTTAGAGATTTTTTACTGTGGAAAATATGTCAGTGGTGTCCTTTCAATGACAAAATATTTTAGAGTAGAAAGGATAAATGTTTTCATCCTTTTAAAGATACATGTAGTGCAATGCAGCATATGTGGGTAGTGCAATATTTCCAAAGTGCAAAATCCTGAGTCACTGCATGGAGCACATCCCCATGGATTGGCTCACTATTCCTGCTATAAAAGTCTCCCTTCCAGCACTGAAAGTTGTCACTTACCATACAGATTTGGCTCTCTTCAGTGTGATCACACAAATGTCATCTGAGTCATCACTTGATTGCCTGGAATCTCTGGCAAGAACTGCTGGTGATTCCCTTAGAAACCTCTCCTTGGATGGGTAAGGGACCAAAATGGTGAAAGAGAGGGCAAAGACAGCTTTTCCTTTCAGCAGCAGTGCTTCCTGACAGATGTTTGAGGACATAATAATATACTGTAAGCAGAGACTGCACTGCTCTGCTGCAGCTGGGGCTTTAAGGAATGGGAAAAATTGCTCAGGCAAACACCATGATTATACTTGAATATCAGTTTCTTCCACAACCTGAGTTCAGCAAACCCGTACAAGACCCAAGGTGCTTTGCTGCCCAGGATGGAGCTGAAGCACAACTGAACTGCAAGGACCATTTCACAGAATTCCTGCCCAACAGCTAGAACCTTAAACCTTCCCTGGAAAGCTTTATTGTGCTGAAATTATACTGTGGCACATTCCCAGAGATGCCATTATCTTGGTGAAGAGATAGAGATCACCAGACTCCCAAATCCCTGTATTTTTCAGACTTTGCATCCTGCCCACCAGGGGGTTCATCTTTGCACACAAGAGGTGTCAGGAAATCCTACACGATGTTTTACCACATTGCCACATGGACCTGTGTTCCTATTCTCACAAGACAGCAGCAGTTCTTTCACCATAAGAGTGTAAAAATCAACAATTATTGTCTGCAAATGCTCAAGCTGCCAAGTAATGACTAATTAGCTGTAACTGCCAGCAGCAGCCCAGCTGAGGCTGGGGGTGTCACCAAAATTTACATTAAGAGTTAATCATTGTAGCTGAGTTTTGCCCTCTGCTACCCTGGAGAAGCCAAGGTCTTCCAGTAATTATACTTGATCTGAGCTGTTTTTTAATTTAAACACGCAGATGTGGGGAAAATTGTATGAAGATACATGAGCCAAAAAAAGAGGGTAACACTTTCAAAATCTGGAAAGAAAACTTGTGCCTTTGGTGCAGGACTGTAAAGTCCATTGCCAAAGTAACAGTGATGTAGCAGTGCTGAGGTTGTCATGTGCAAATCCCTTTATGAATCTGGATTTTTGTGTCTAAGAATTGTCCATTAACTATAAAACAGGATATTCCTCTGTAAAAGATAGAGAAGTCTGAGATTTCACCCTATTCTATGCAAATTATGCTCTAGTCCTCACAAAAAGGGCAATTCTTTCAGGCAATCTGGTGTCAATGACCAAAATGTTTCATCATCCAAAGAGGAAAACCATATGTGGATCATAATTAGGTAAAAATAGTCATTTACTGCATTAGATCAATTCAGAGGTTACCACTTATAATTTTAAACTACAATTATCAATTTATAATGGAAAGTGAAGTATGTCTAAGTTACCACATGGGAGTATCTCTTTCACAGAGGACCATTTTTATAATTATTTTAATGTGCAATAAAATAATTATAAAAACTATGATTATAAAGTAAAAGATTCACATAATAGAATATATATGCACAGAACTTTACAAATGGCATTTTAACTCCATAACTTTCCTTGTTCTTCTTGATGTTCATTGTATCATATGCAGGGAACAATTTTGAATAAAATTGCTAATGAGGAAATAAAGATCTACCGAGAGTTATTTTTGGCTAATATTTGAACAGAGCCATAAGGATATGTTTGCCCTTATTTCCTAAGGAAAGTTTTAGTGGGTCATAATAATGAGGTTCATTACTACAGGATTCATTTGTGCACAGGGGGTCTCAGATGCCCCAAATCTAGCTGAGAGCCTAATTGGACTACGTGCATGTATCAAGTTTCAGAAATCTCCACAAAAAAGAGAATTTCCTTTACCCTTGAATTTTTTTTCCTCTACAGCCTGCTCAGACTTCCAATCCTCCAGCCTTCTTGACTTTTGGCCTGGACTCATTTAACTCCCTGCCTCCCTCTGTTTCCAAATGTAAAAGGTGTAGGTATGATTTTCAGCTACGGCCTGTGTTGAATATCACTGTCCTTTCCCCCACCCCTTGTCTCTAAAAGATTCTATACTTTCTGGGTTTGAGCTCTACATTTTCTCTCAGGAGAGTTTCTATCCCAGCAGGAGTGCTGGTGCAGAAATAACCTAACTTTGCTAACACTGGTGTTTAGCTCTGTATTTGACTAAACAGCTCAGTGGTGATTGTTTCTGTCAGCATGAAATCACTTTGGAAAAGCCCATTAATACTAGTAAAGACTTCCTATAGATTCAGCAGCCCATGATATAATTACTACAATTAAAGGGCATGCAATCTCTTATTCAGACTTAAAGCTAAACTAGAAAGCAGGAAATTTTCTAAATGATCACTTATTCTCCCTCAAATCTGATGGGGGCAGGGGAGATTTCTCAAGTATTCATTGATAGATATTTTTCCTGTGTTTGGAGTCTAACTGCAGGTTCTCTTGTATTTTTTCTCTGGAATACTGTGCAATTAACTAGTCTTGACATAGAAGCAGTGAATTGCACTGTGCTATGAAACTTGCCAGTGATAATTGCACTCCATGTTGTGTTTTCAATGAAATTCACCCTTTCAAATGCTTTTCTGGAAAAAAACAAACAAAACAAAACAAGAAAAAACACAATAAAGACTCATTTGAACAAGGGATGCAAACAACTGTGGTCACTTAAGTTTCTTTATTATCCCAAGCTAATTCCCCAGTGGCATTTTCATAAAAGAGTCAAGAGACAGAATTCATGAATGTGCAACCACAGAACCACAACTGCATCAGAACTTTGAGAGCATCAATCTCTCTGAGTCAGGACCAAGCAGGCCTGGAGGAGCACCACGAACACAACCTTCATTCATGACCAGTGATCACTTTTCTCCTCTTTCCTTGATTTTTCTTTTTTCAATGAAAAAAGCTGTAAAAACTCCACACTTAAGCAGAATTTTGGGAAAAGCTGTTCTTACCTTCTTTCTTATTGTTGTTCCTGGTGCTTATTCTTCCACTATTAAAGGCAAACCAAATAAATAAATCAGTTAAAAAATAAAGTAATTTTAAACCAGTCTTACAGACATGGAAATCTTTTGTCCTCAAAACATAGCTCTCTCCATCAAGCAGAAATACTGATTTGCTATTTATACATATCTAGGCTGAAGAAGAGATAACAGTAGCTACTTTTCCCATTATTTTGCAACATATACAGAAAATTATGTCATATTTGCCACTTCCCAAACAATTATGTTTTCTGCTTTTTGTAAATCATTCTATTATTATTTCTGGTTTTCTAAGGTTTTATGTTTAGCCAATGCTCTCAGAAACAGGGAGCTAATATAACTTGCCATATTGTTTCTGCCCCTCGAAGGGCATCAGTAATTCCTATTACAGAACTCATAATATTATGATGCATCTTTAGGAAGCATGTGGTAATTAAAGTAGAGTAACTTTTTTTTTAATGCTATATCTTTAAAAAAATCAACTTTTGTCACACATCATGATGGGGCAACTTTGTGTCACGGTTACAGGGCTAATAAATAACAAAAACACATGACATGGATATAAATACAATAAACACATGACATGGATATATGTGCTTAAAAGCCTGTAGGTTCCAGTTTAGGGACTCTCTTCCTGCTTGTTACTGCTTCTCTTTCTGAAGGTTAGTAGAGGTTATTAGTAGCAGTGAAAATGGCTGATGGTTCAACTGCTGCACTGAACTTCCCCACTTGACATCGTGTAGCTCCCCTGAACACCTTTGGTGGGTTTGGAGACATATTACCAAGATTAATTTGGCTCAGATGATTTGGACCCTCTCTTTGCTGTTGTGTTAAAGAGCTATCTCAAAAGCATGTAATGTGTCTGGTTACACTCATATATATAATATGCAAGGAAATGTTGAAATTTGTGCACTTGCTGAGAAATTTACTTTTGTCAACCAACCAACACCCACATAATGGAAGAATACAGTTTAATAGAAATGAATTTTGTATATACAGTAGCTTAAACATGTTGTTAGGTTTTTTCCTTCTGATATGATTAATCAAGGGTCAGTTAATTAAATGCAATTTAGTGCTAGTCATAATTTTGGTTAGCCATAACAGCTGGAATATTTTCCTCTCAATACTTTGAAACAAACACATCAAATTCCTTGCTCTTACCTTATTAAAACAATTTTTGTCTGGAAAACTGAGGAGGCAAGTAAATAGTGAACACACAGACCAAATGGTTGCAGCATGCTGAGTTATCATGGGGCACCTTGCGATATTATCACAGCCAAAGGAAAATCTAAATCTACCTCCTGAAGAACATGAAGTGTGTTGTAAAGAGGATCTGGGCACCAACACCTACAAGCATAATGCACAAAGGGCTCACTTATAGGTAATTCAAAAAGGAAAATGCATCTGAAATTTTGCCTCAAAAATTGCAATTAGTAATTCAGCGTGTTGTAAGAAAACTCTGTGCCTAACCATGGATACAGCAGCTTGAAATTTGTCTTGGAAGTTTAGCAGTGGTGGCCTGAGCAAGGAGTGTCTGCTGATCAGTGATAAGATAGAGCAAGGAGGGTCTGCTCTTCTCAGTGTTGAAGAGTGCTGAGACCAGCTTGACCAAACTGGCAGACCCTGCCATGAGGAATGCAAGACACTCTCCCTGACTGACGCTGTGCTGGCCCTGACACGGCACTGAGAGCCAGGAGTGTTGAGCAAAAAAAAGCACAAAAAAGAGCACCTTTTCCAGCACAAAGCATGCTTTTCTGATTAAGTCTGATATCATATAATCTAAAAAATGCATATGAATGACTGTCAATCACTTTATACTCCAAAAGGCCAGTCCCACTTTTGCATAGGGAGGACTTCTAAAATATCACCCCAAGTAGTGGTATGAGTCACCTGAGTGGGAACACCCCTCAAGGTTACTCCTCAAGGCTGAGCAAAAGGTGTTTGCCCATGGTGTTGGTATGGGGGTGAGTAACATCAAGCTCTCCTTAATAATTTTCTTGCTAGCTTTAATGTAATTGTTTCAATATTGCTTAAAAATAGTGCATTATAGTAGTAGTTAGAGCTATGCATACTGTGTAGCAAATAATTCTGATTAAGCTCTTTTTTCCCTAATCTTTATAATTATTGTAATCAATTAAAATAAATAATATATTTATATAAATAGATTAGTTTTGACATCCTTATATCTGTGGACAAAATTTTATAAAGGTTCAATTACATCTGAATAATCCTTTAGACATAAACCATTGACAAAGTCTGGGGCTAAGACTGGATCCAGCTGCACCCAGGCCCCTCTCTGAGAAGGAGTTTAGGAAGCAAAGGGGTCCTTTCTGCACCTTGTGACTCAAGAGAAGAGTTTCTCTAATAACTTTTGCATGAAGCTCCCACTCTAACCACAACACATGTTCAGCACAGCCACAGACAACCCTTTCTGCCATGAAGACAGATTTTGCTGGCCTTTCTAAGTAGCCATCTCACTCAGGCACTGACATCTCAGCAATATATTATTTTGGGTTTCAGAGTTCACTGCTTCTGTCTCCCAAAAAAAGGTGCAGTAAGCCCTGGGCTGAATGCAAGCCCATTCCCACCCTTGAAGCTGTGCCTGTACAAAAAAGAGGTTGGCTCCTTTGCACTTTTTTAAACAAGTGCAATTGTTTAAAAAATTGCACTTCACTGTCAGATGGAAAATTTAAGTTATATCTTCCTGATAAAGCCTGAAAAAGCCACAGACATTAAACATTATTCAACAGACTTTGAAGTAATGACAGTGGATGTTGGGTGAATTATGGAGATTACAGTTGGTTTCCTGTGTCTTCTCCGTGCTCACAATGCTCTGTCCAAATACTTTGGAAAACTCCCCATGACAACACTGGTGTTTGTGGATCTTGTCAGAAGGGATTTTAACTCAATAGCTCCATTTCTATAAATTAATCTTTGATATGTTTTCCTGTCTGCTTGAGGAACTTCAAATACATGTGACCCTGTAGGCAGCCTGCAAAGCCATGCCAGGCACAGAGGACACCGAGTGTCTCAGGGCTACAGGCACTTATTTGTGGAGCAGTGTAGACAAAAGAGAGGGGGAAGGAATTCTTTGAAGATCTTCAAAAGTAGTAGTTGAAGAAATAGGACAGAGAACAAACCTGTCCCAGACAGGGCTAAAGAGCAATTATGCCTAAATTGTCATTGACTCAAAATGGTCCTCTTTAGTGGAAGCTGGTCTGAAACAAGAGGCAATAAAATTCTGCATATTGTCATCACAATCATATCATTTCACAAAGCATGATTAGCAAATTCTGCTTTTATATGCAATCTACACTTTGCTCTGACTGAAAAAAATGCTACCTTGGGATTTTTAAATTGCCCCACCTAAGAGAGGTTGACCTCACAACTGATCAACAAGCAGTTTAGATTGCAGCCAAAGAAGCAAAGCTTAGCCAAAAGGACATTGCATTTCCAACATGAAGGTGGGAGAAACAGTGCTTCAGGCCATTGTTAATATGAATTGGTAATAAATAGAGGCTGAATAAGGAGGAGGAAATAAATTCTGATTCTGGAGAGATGTGCAAACATGATACTTAAAGGAAAGCATGATTCCAAGGTGACATCATCTCCTAAGAAAGCAAAGATGAAGGAGTTAACTGAGAGGTAACTCCATGTATAGAAAGGTAAATAATATCTTAATGCTTTTCAGCTGCAAAGACATTTCTAAGGTACTCGAGGTGTTAGGGCGGGTAGGATACATAGTTTTCTCTTCATTCGCTTTCACTCCTCCCAAGACGTTCACAACAATGTCATTTCTATTTCAATTTGTAAATACTTTCCCTATTTTATTTTACTCCAAGTTGCCTTGGGTTAAGGGCGCTTTTATAGTAATAAAGAAGTTGGGATAATGGAAATTCCTCACAGCTAGTCAGAAAAAAAATCCCCTTAGGCGGTATGTGAGGAACAAAAGCTGTTAAAAAGAAAGGGGCAAAACATGAAATAGAAATGGCAAGGTAGGTCTGATAAAATCTAAGGGAGAATTAGGATTTCTGGAATTAAATAGACAAATTCAATGAATCTCATTCTAGCAGTCAATTAGGCAAAAGGAAATAAGGACATTAGGAATGTTAAATGCAATTAGAGAATTAATTAAAAATTAATGACTATAATAATTATTAGTAACTATCAGGATACAGTCAGCTAGATATTCCCCATCTCTACTCTGGTTCTTTTACTCATGAGCAACTCTTTTTTCTTGCACATATTCTTTTCCCACTTGTGTATTTCTGTCATTTTGACTGAAAAGCCTTTGGGACATAAGCCATCTTCCTCCACATTTTGACTGAAAACCCTGGGCTATGTTAGAGTAATGTATTAAATAATCCCACTAAATTAAACACGAAAACCCTGTTCCCTCCTAGAAACAATATTTTAAAAGGCATTAAAATTATAAAAGAGAAGAAATTATTTTCTTCTGATTCCTTAGCTGTCAAGACAAAAAGTACCTTGTCTTTCAGTAAAACCAGAAGTTCACTTAATTTACCTGAGAAGTAACCAGCTCTGGATTCACACCTTTTCATAAAATAATACAACTGGGAAGCCTGGAAATAAGATCATAAATCTCCTGTGTTTGTTTTCTGCACACAGAAAGGCTGGATGAGGTTGCAGAGACCCCTCAGGGTATTCTTGCAGAAATTTGGAAGGTGCTGGGACAAGGGGCTGGGATTGGCACTATTGGAGTCTGGCATCTGCCATGTTTCCAGGCTCCCAAATCAGGGTGAACTTCCAGGAAGTTTCATGAGGGAGGGAATAGAAGTAGGATAATTTGGCCAACATAACTGTGATCTTTCTTTATTCATGTTCTAAATTACATTTTTAAGTGTGTGAAAAGACATAAAGGAATTACTGCTCCAGCAGTAAAAGCAACCTAGCAGGGTAACTTTTGCAACCCAGTCTTTTCCATTCAAGATTTTACAAGAGTTGCTCAAAAATTTTGGAAAAAAAGAGAAGTCAAAGTCCTAAAGAATTGGAGAACAGTAAAGACTAAAATATTAAAAGTAACAAACCCCTAGCATAACCTCCTCCACCAGCTCCCTTCTGATTTGCTGGCAGTCACCAATGCAGTAGAGACTGGTTGCAGAATGGTGTTTTTCCATCTACCTGAACAAGTTCCATTTGACACAACAGTCAATTGTGAGCCATGAACACATCCAAAAAATCAGGATAATTTTTCTCCATGACTAAATTGGTCATGATTTTTCCCTTGTTCTCAATGCTCAGACAGTTTCCAGATCTATAAAACAAAAGGACATCATCAGTGAATTTCCAAGTTTAGCTGTTTGTGGAAGAGATCCCAACAGACCATTTTGCTCATTCCTCACTGGAATAAATGCATCAGTTGTCTCTTTGACTTTCCTGACACATCTGTCTAAGAATACTGAAAATCCTTGCATGATGGAAACTCCACTATCTCTTTTGGCAAGTAATCTCAGTGTGTATCTCAGAAGTTGGAACTTTCCTTTCCTTGTTCCTCTTTAATCCTTTTTTCTTCATGCTTAATAGCATCTTCCCCCATTTCTCTCATAAATTATGTTCTTTAGAACATTAATATCTCTGAGCTTATGAAAGTGAGGAGCTTCAAACTGAGCACAACATTCCAGCTGAGGTCTTACCAGTGCTGAGTACAGCAGAAGATTACTTCATGAGTCAACAGGCTCTTCATGCTCTTTGTACAGCCCAAGGTAGTGTTTAATGTGCTTTGCAATGGCATGAAATTTTTTGATTGTAGAAGGTCTGCAACCTTCTATAGCTTCAGATCCTTTTCCTAAAAGCCACCAGCTAATGGGTTATTCCCATCAGCTTTTTATATGCAATAGACCATTTCAACAGAAATTTACCACGTGGAAACTGCCCCTCAGTTTTTCATTATTTGGAGTTTTTTTGATCATTGAAGCATCATGTCTTCTGCAGATTTATTAAGTTTAATCTTTGTTTTGTCACCTCTGTCATTAATGAAAGTATCAAATTGAAATACTTGAATAAACCCAGAACACACTCCTGCAGGTAGCATTTCATAGCAGCCTTGTATCCTAAAAGTGAACAATTTGCAATATTTTCTATGGTGCCATTTTATAACCAGTTTGCCATCCACTCTGTAGCTGTTTCACAAAAACCACTTTTTTACGTGGCTTTTGAAGTAGTCAAAACTTTACTGAATCCAACCAGGTCTGTCTGTTGAGGAAACAAAAATGAAATACCATGTTTAAAATCTCTAGTTCCCATTGAATTGGCGTAGTTGTCAATCATTCTTATTTAATATTTCTAAGTTTTTACAAATTATTGGATCATTTTCCCCAGAATTTTTCTAGGACATCAACTTTAGTTGAATGGTCCACAATTTCTTGGTCTATTTTCTTTTCTGTTTTAAAGACAAGTTCTATCTTTGGCTACATGGTTTGGGTTTGGGATTTTTTCTGTGTTTTCCTTACCACTGTGATACAATTTTCAACCAACTCCAGGCCTAGAATTTTCTCCCCTCCTCCTGCTTTTCTATAGGCTTTTCTATTTGCTATTATTTGCTGTTCTCTGTTTCAGCTCTCCTCTCAGTGGTGACCATGTTTATACCTCCCATTGTAGGGTACTGAAATTACTCTTGCTTTTCTTTCCTCTGCTCCCAAAAGGTATGTAGAATTATTCCTCATGCCTCTTGCTAGTTAAATCTCAGTTTTGTGCCTTTCTGGTTTTGTCCTTCCTTTTCCTTTTTTTTTTTTTTTTTTTTTGTATCTTTTGCCTGATAAAGTTTTTAGGTTTTATATGCTTCTGTTTTGTAACCAAGGTCAACAAAGCACTCAAGAGTCAGCAAAATTGGTCACATAAGATGATTTTGGTCCACCCTTCAATTTGGGATGGTTTCTGTTTATGTCCTTCACTGGGGGAGATTACTGCCAATAATAGAAAAAGTCTCTTGCTTCTTTTTAACTTTCAAGTTTGATCCAGTTTCTCTTACAAATGCAGCCTCTCCTCCTCAACGTTCATTATGGCAGATCCAGTTAGTTTTATTCTTCTAATGTATTCCTTTCCATACATGTATTTCTGCAAGGGTTGGTTAACTAGAGAACTGTCAGCCTGTTGATTTCCCCTTTCCTATTTCTCCTTTAATTTCTTGAGGAAATATTTCAATTGTCTCTTTTTTAATCAAGCAGTTAAATACCCAGTGTCCCTCCTCCATCTGAAAAGCTGGTTTCAAGATACAGAAATGCATCCTGCTGGTATCTGGTATTATCTTTGAACACACAGCAAGGCATGCACAAACCAAAGGAATATTTTTAGATGTTTACAGGGTGTGGCTCTGGTTCACTGTGACAGACTTGCTAATAATTTGGTTTCCTATCATCCAAGGGCAGGAGCAAGGTGCAGTCACCCACAGCCTGCCAGGCTGGACACAGCTCCAGAAGCTTTTGGTGGCACACACAGTGGAAGAACCACACTGTAGCTATTAGGTGGCTGGAACCACCCAAAATCAGTCTCACCCTCTTCCACATGGGTCCTGAACTTCTCAGGAATAGATCATTGTCCTGCTTTGTTAAGGGATAGACATGGAGCCTCCTTCCTATGACAAGATGAGTACTGAAATGGGCACAGATCTGGGTGCAAGATCAAGAACCTAGAAAATATGAGAAAAACCATCTAGAAGACATGAGGATATATAATTAGCAAATTCTTTGAGACACAAACACACTATTTATAAAAGAGAAAAATTACAGGGCTAATGACTTTGTAGGTGTATTTCTAGATGTAGATTAAAAACAGGTTTTACTAAAACTGTAAGCATAGAAATAAATACAACAGTCTTGGCATTTTGGTACTTAGGATAAAAACAGCAGAACTGACATTTGGACAGTACATTTCATTTGGATTTGAGAACAAGATTGGACCCTTATGTCCCTAGAAAGGGCACCAAGCACATAAAAAGTCCAGCCATCTTCTCCTTTCTTTGCTTCCACTGATTTTAAAGAGTGACCAATTCCCACAGTCTTGAACTGCCTGTGTCAGGACTCTCCCACAAAAATTCTTATTGGTATAGTCATAACAAATGAGCTCATTGATTGCAGTTATGCATTGGTCAGTCCAGCAAAGATTTTAGGGAGAGTTTTCAGTATTTCAACATCTTCTCACAATTTCTCTAAGATGAATTATTATAGGAATATGCTTTTAAAACAGTTGAGGGAGCTCTGCTAGTTCTATCTAAACATCTAGTTCTTAAAACCCCTAGCTTTGTGTTGCTGAAATTGTTACCAGCTTTATTACCAGCAATGTCATAGAACTGTCTTTCCTGGAAAAGATAGAATTTTCTGGTCAGGCATTTTTAGAGCACCTCTTACTTTATTTAAGTATTACTTACATGGCAAGCTGTGAAACCATAGAATTTGTGAGTTAGGTTTTCATTGCTATCTTCTGCATTTGTGTCTTAATCAATGCACAGCCTGCTCATATTTTCCTGTTAATGCTCTGTATATTGAACACATAAAAACCTCTTGCCATGTCCATATTGAGTACAATATGAAATTTGACATTCTTCCTTATATTTTCATGAGTTAAACTACTCCCATACTGCCTTTTAAAAGCAATAGCTAAAATGGTGAATTTTCACTTTCCTTTTCCCCAAGCAGTTAACCAAAAAACATTTCCCAGCAAGTGAGAGTGCAGTATTTGCAAAGTTAAACTGCAGCTGTTTCTCATATGGGTGAGCTCCAGAGATGTTATGAGGGATTCAAACCCTGGGAGGAGTCAGGCACAGAAGGAGAAAGCTCTATCTCAAGTAATTTCCTGCCTTCCTAATTATTATAAAATCATATGAAAATTATAAAAAAATTCTTCAAGATTTCTTTGAGTTTTTTATCTGTGCTCTCATATTTTTCAATTGAAGAATTTTAAATACACGCTATTTTTTGGATTTTAAAAAAAGAGGACAGAAAATGTCACAGAAATATGTTAGCATGTAATTTTGTTTACCATATAAATTATATGTACTTCATAAAATAAGAGACTTCCAAACAATATGCAGCAATTGCCATCTGTTTGCAACATAACAAGTACTAGGAAGAAAACAAATTAGATTACTTCTTTCTAGTTCCACTGATTATGTTTTTCTAAGTGCAGTTTCCTGAGAGAAAAAGGCTGATATTGTAATACTCCTTATCTCTCTCAAATTTGAACCTATTGCCAACTTCAAATAAATTTAATAGAAACAAGAGAAGTTTCAAATGTATCTGAGTTCCTCCAGGTTGAACTGAAGACTACAGTGAAAGAAACCATGAAATGTGTATAAAAATTGTGATGAGCTTTACCACTGCCTTAGATTCCATTTTTCCTTCAATTAAACATAGTGAGGAAAGTTGCAAATCTGGGCTCAGAGGAGTGAAAAGTAGCAAGAAGTTGGAGTGTCAAGGGCAGCCCTTATTCCTTGGGTTACAGGGAGGAAGGAAAAGGTATCCAGGCAGGGAGATGGGGTGGGAGTTGTCCCTCTTGGCTTATGCCTCATTTCCAGCATGGAAAGGAAACATCCCTGGGTGACACATCCAGCTCTCATCCTATAGCAATCAAACATTGGTTGAACTCTAACACAAAGCAATCAAGAACAGGACAGAGAGATCACCCCTCTGAGACTGCATCACTTAGAATGGCTGGCTTTGTGAATTTTTATTGTAAAATATTTGTCATCATACAAAGCAATGAAGGAAAAAAGGTCTTACCTACCTCCTCCCTCTCCCATGACAGAAAGTAGAATTCTTTAATGAACACTTTACACACTTTGTAACAGGACCAAAAAGCTGATCTCCCTGAAGTACACTAATGGCCAGTGACACCACTCACCCCTACTGAAGCAAATGTTGCACTGTTTTCACCCTTCTTTCCTTATTTATCCCCATGTATGTATGACAAATGTCTCCTTTCCCATAACTTCAATATACCCCAAGGAATTAATTTGAGGAAAATAATGGGAAATAAGTGTTAATGATCTCAGAATCAGGTTTTTTAAAAAAATGTATTTGTTTAATATAGAACACAATTTATGCATGGAAGACTCATAGGTGACTGTCAGAACCTGGAGGTTACTGACATGTGAGACAACCCAGCAGAGCCCTGTTGAGGTCTGTATTCTCTCAGTACTTGCTGACCTATGAGGTTATGCTTTGTTGTTGCTACAACCTACTTGGCGTTTATCTCATAGGTAAGCCCAAAGAACATCAGAGGAATAATAATTCTTTCAGCTTTAGAGTGAAGACAAATCAGATCCATGATCCATGTATTCAGCAGTTCATGCCCTTATCCAGAATATAGGAGTCAGGAAATCAAAAATATGTGCTCTGATGAAAAAAATAAATGGCTGTAGGAACTTCATGTAGGACTTTTCTCTGCCCAGGCTATTCCACTTGAATGTTCATTTGTTGAGGACTAAATAGGCATCTAGGAGTAAGTTCATGTAGTGCTGCATTTGGCCCATTTACCAGGTGCTGTGGAAATAGTTTAGTTCCTGCTCCTGTGACTGGGTATAATATTGCAAGATTTGTGCATGAACAGTCACTTTTCAGATGACTTCATGGATGATTCAGGAAAAAAATAAGCAGAATTTTTAGGAGAAATACAAAATCACAAAACATCACCTTCTGGTTTCCAAAATAGCTAATACAATCCATACAAGGCTGGAACAACTGTACCAGTATTATATGAGTGTCTGTAATCTCATATTTATGGAGTATTTCAGAAAGACAGGAGTAAATTGGTTGAACAAAAGAAGGGGGAGGGAGACATTTCTACATCTAATAATTGTTTAAGAAACCTGATTCTCTTCCTAGTTGTCTGCATGCTTACAGAAGCAGAGATTACCTTAATAAGTCAGGTGGTCTACTTCCAGACATAAGGGGATACCAGTGTTTTCCTTCCTGGAAGAAAGGATTGTTTGAGCTGATGACTTGGCTGCTCATTTTTTACTCCCTGTACGTAAGAGGCCCCAGCACTGGACTGTGGAGGCAGTGGAGAACAAGCAAGGTTGAATTGTGTCAATCAGCTCAATGTGGTACATGCTAGCCATTCTAACATTCTTCCAAAATCAATTAGGCTTCTGTACTCTCACTTTTGGTCTTGGAATTTTTCCCATGCATATGTAGAAATCCCTGAATTTGTTTTTACTGTGTGTTGCTCACTTTAAATATATTCGGGTACCTAAAATTAAATGCTGTTGAGTTGCAATGCTTAAATCCTCTCTAGAGTCCAGCCCTATCTCTTTGAAACTTCTTCTCCCAAATAATGAAGACACAAAACTGCACTTCTTAAGGCAGACTGGTACTCCATCGATTTTTCAGCCTTTTGCCGGCATGAAAAGCCCACAGGGAGAAGGTTTTTTGTCAACTATTTCAGAAGCTTAAACAAAAAGCAACACATAATAGCAAAAAGTTTTTAAAAAGGAAAAAAAACTCAGAAACCAAGCCAAAATATCTATGTAATTTAGCTATTATTTAAGACAAGGAGTGATTAAGTCGAAGAAAACACGTATTATGAGGAAAGAGAATAATACATGATAGGACCAAAGAGACAAAGGAGGGTGTCTTTGGGAGGGCAGAATTTTCCAGGATGCAAAGTTGAACAACATTGGATTGACTGGGCAACCACTGTCATTCCTGCCAACAGTATAAAGCATCCTTGGAAGAGAAAAATAAAATGGGAGCAGTTACAGAGTGCAGGATTGAGAAGGTTCCATTATCAATGAATTTGTAACCCATTTTCATAAAATTTGTTACTGGCACACTCTCCTGGAGAGAGTTTGTACCTCTGAGCTCATGGCAGCACATGGGGGGGCACATCAGAATCCCCCACAGCAGAATTGCCTCCCAGCCAACAGTGCAGCTGTTTGCTGGTTAACAGCTGTCTGTGCAACAATATGGTTGTTATTATTAATTAACTACAAACTCAGTAGATGGCTCCCAAACAGAGTACAATAGTCTATGAAAATGCTGAATAGTCCCAGATCCACAACAGACAAAAGTCTGGAGCCTCACTGATGCACATTGACAGCAAGCTGTTGCCAATAATTTTCTCAGCACAGATTTTTATCTAAAAATATACTATGGTTTTGCCCAGATTAAGTTTCTGCAGCTTGTTTGGCAGTATAAAATACAGGGGAGTTGTCTTTAAAAAACAAAATGCTTAATATTAATTTCTTGTTTTTCCCCTTCAAGCCTGATATAAAAGCAATCTTAATTCATGTGGAACAGTTTGACAAATCCATATGGAAAGAAAGTATCCCTTCCCTTCTTCTTTCAGATAAGCACTGTGTTTCATACAGCTTGAAACAGATGTGTACAGGGTACTCAGAATTATTTGTGCTATCAACCACCGCTGAAAATCCTCTGGTTTAGGTCCTGGTGGGGCTGTTTTGTGATGAGTGCCTTACACTCACCTTCACCTTGACAATGGCTCAGCTCTTTGAGCCAAGGAAGGTTTTTGAAAAAAGTCACCTTTGCACTTGAGATAAATTTTTAACCTACACAATGAATAAAACAAATGACAAATTTCCCAGTAAATTAGAGCCCAGAGAGCTTCAGTGCAGAAGTTCAGGAAGATTTGAGTTGCATTAAACTAACAAAATAATTATTCCTTCATCTTTGGAGTACTTGCTTTGTTACAGAAAAAAGAGGAAGTGGTCTCATAAGGTTGCCACATTTGAAAGGGCTCTGCCAGGGACACTTTATGCATCTTCACTCCAAGGCTACATAGAAGGAGCTACATGGAAGAAGGCCCTTAGACAGGATCAAATATAAATAAGTACCTGGAGACATCAGTCAGTTTATGCCCCCAACTGTCCTCTGCAGGCATATGTGTCTTTCAGGGAGTAGAAATTCCCAATGAAAAATTAAACCATTACCACTTGCATTGAACCAGATGGAGAAAGAAAGAGAAAAGAGCCCAGTTGGTTGATTTCTTAAATGCTTTGGGACCATTTGTTCAATATGCAGTTTCAAAAGTGTTTGAATTCAACTTGATATTTTTCTCAAGTATCCCTTTATGGCTATGCAAATACACCTGCAGGTCAAAAATAAATGCAAGTGGTTTAGAGGACAATTCAAAATTTAAAGATCCATCTAGCAAACCCATCTATTTCTTCCATTAAGTGATACTGCCCCTGTGATTCTGACCTTTGAAAGTTGCATTTCTTGGCTGGCTGGGATGAACCCCCCATGCCATTAGCCCTGCACATACAATAGAGAGCATTGTACGGCCTAGGTTATCTTAGAAATTTTGCTCCTGAGACCTGTGGGGAATATAGAAGATGTGATATTTATCTGTGCCTGGGAACAGAGAAAGAATCAGTAAGATTTTGCCATGTCACCATTTTGCACTTCCTTGCAGCTGCAATCTGGAGCAGCCCCCTCTTCCTTGGGTAGCATCAGTTTCTGCTGCATCCTCTGGAGGAAAAAGTGTTATTGGTAGAGAAATACAGTCCAAATCAGGGAGGCAGAGACACCATAACTTCTGTACTGATTTAATTCATGATGAGTTACTACTTCACGTTACAAAACAGATTTTTTGGCAGGAGCTTTGTAAGGGAGCAGGTGGGAGGATGTACAGGGTCAAATGTGATCATTATAATTCTCTGTCCTAAAAGGAAAAAAAAAAAAAGGGAGAGAAAAAGGGAAGAAGAAAATTAACAGGAAATAGAAAAATTCCTCTTTTTAAGGTAGTTTAATTTACTTCTTCTAAAAGAAGAGGGAGAACAAAAAGAAAAGAGCTCAGAGAAAATAGCCTACCATAGACTTGAAATGACAGCAAATAACCTCCATACAGATATAATATCACATAATGGCTGGGGCAACAATTAATAATTCTTTATGCAATACTTCAAAACCTATTTTTAATTAAAAACTTTTTTTTTTTTTGGTGCAAGTTATTTTCCCCTTCAAATGATTTGGCTTCTCTGTGGCTCTTAGTGAGAGACATGAATCCATTTTGTTTTCATCTGGCAACAAAGAGGACCTGGAAAAAAGAAATCCTTTCTTCTGTGAGGAGATAGGAAGGTTGCTCCTGGATAAGTGTTGACACAGAGAAGTGAACCAAACGCTTTAAATACCTTAAAATACAGCAAAGATTGCCACATATTCCCATGGGGTTTGGTTCAGGATCTTAATGCTGTTGAAGTCTGCTAACCTGGGGTTTGGAGCTCCTACCCAAACCCCAACAAGGGCTCCATTCGCATGTTCTGGGAATGCTGTGAATGTGAATTCCTGTCACTGCTCTCCCCTATCTGTGCCATGTTCCTGCATCCTGGGGGCACACCAGGCTGCCTCCAGGAGCTGCAGCAGGTTAGTTGGCAATCAGAGATATCCCCCAGAACCAGTTACAAAGCCTTCCAAGACCTAAACTCCTACAAGGAGATCTGCACACTGGGAAAAGTGTGTTAGAGAGGTCCAGAAGGATGTATCTTGTCCCATATCATCTGGATTGTGCTTTGACCTGCCTAAGAGCAGCATTATATTCACAGGAGAAATGGGCATGAAGTGAAACTGCTCTCAGCTGGTCAGAACAGTGTCTGTGTGGGAATATGGGGGTTTCAGCATCAGAAGGCACAGTGTCCTGGTCATGATCAGCACTGTGCAGTCCTCCCATTTGGGTAGGGATGAATCCACAGTTTGTGATTCCAAAAGTGCCAGTTACAGAAGGAAGAGAAAAAACAGTACATCCAGGTGACCCAAACACTGCAGCACTGGGACACATTACAGAGGAACCTGCAGATGGCTGCTTCCCAGGGTACCTGTGGTCTCAAATCTGAAGAACCAAAATCTTCCTGCTTTTGAAGGTCTCCTCCCCTTTCCAAGGTGTAGAGAAAGACAATGATTATACTCCTCATTGTGAAAAGACTTCAGTAAATAAAAAATTGTCTTAGCTCATCCTTACATTGTTTTTCCTTGATTGTCCTGTGTTTATTTCAGTGGTAAAGAGCATGGAAAGGTGAGCTGTTAGAGCCTTGCAAGCGCCAGCAAACCACCCATGGTTTTGTCAGGGAAAATATGAGAACATCTGGAATAGCCTGCCAGCTGCTCTGAACTGTATTTAGGCACAAATATCACTAGAAAAAAAGAAGGAGTAATCTCCTTTGCTGACCTTAGAGAGGTGTTAAAGATGAGAAAAAATATGGCTTTTAATTCTTAGCATAACTTAATAGTATGCAGAATATGAACAAACACAAAGTCAAGGTGATACTACCCTGGAATACAATGCTTAGACATGTCAGCTGTTTTCCTGGTGTAGGGTCAACAGGCCAAGACTGCTGTCATTTAAACTGTGCTGGAATGCAGCTTCATGGAAAAGGACCCTGGGTCCTGGTGGACAGTAAGATGTCCATGAGCTAGCATTGTGCTCAAGAAGGCCAAGAAGGCCAACAGTGTCCAGGGTGCATCAGGAAAAACATTGCCAGCAGATCAAGGCTGTCCCTCTACTCTGCCCTGGTGAGGCCACATCTGGAGTGCAGCATCCGTTTGTGGGCCTTTCAGCACAAGAGAGACATGGAACTCCTGGAGCAGGTCCAGCAGAGGCTATGGAGATTATTAAGGGGCAGGAGCATCTCTTTTACAGGGGCAGGCTGAGGGAGGTGGGCCTGTTCAGGCTTGAGAAGACACAACCAAAAGAGGACCTTATCAATGTCTGTCAGTATCTGAAGGGAGGGTATGAAGAGGACAGAGCCAGGCTCTGCTTGGTGGTGTTGAGCAATAGGATAAGAGGAACAGGCAGACACTGATGCACAGAAAGTTCCACCTGAACATGTGGAAGAATTCTCCATTGTGCAAGTCACCACACACTGGAACAGATTGCCCAGAGAGGTCACAGTCTCTCTCTCACTGGAGATATTCAACAGTTGGGACCATAAGTGAAGTGTGGCTACCAATGGCTGCAGGCTGTTCAGGAAAAAGAGAAGAGGAAGTGGGGGGAGGGAACCCCTACATCAAGAGGTGGATTGAGTGTGAAGAGTTGTCTCTGAAGAACAGCCAAAAGTCAAAAGCCTGTGGGTAAGAATCAGAAACCAAAGCAGCCAAGGGAATCTAGTGGTTGGTGTCTGCTGCAGGCCACCGGGTCAAGGGGAGCCAACTGACAAATGCTTCTTGCTCCATCTACAGGGCTGCAGTGCTCATGCATTTGTGGGGTTTGCATCCTGAGGGATGTGGGGCAGGTGAGGAGTAAGGTTAACCACTGAACCTTAGGAAAGGAAACTTCCAGCTCTTCAAGGACATAGTCAATGGGATCCCCTGGGAGACTGCCCTCAGGGACAAGGGAGTGGAACAGAGCTGGGAGATCTTTAAGAAAGCTTTCCATCACAAGAGCTGGCAATCCCCTGGAACAAGAAATCAGGCAAGAAAGGCAAGAGATGGAATGTCTGAATAGGAAACTGCTGGTCAGACTAAAGGGAAAGAAGCAAAGGCACAGGCAGTAACAACATGGACAGGTAACCTGGGAAGCATACAGGGATGAAATTCCATTGTGTAGGGATAGAGTCAGGAAGGTGAAGGCAAAGCTGGAACTGAATTTGGCAAGGGATGCTGAAGAAGGCCTTATACAGGCATGTTAACCAGAAAAGGAAGGTCAAAGAAGATGTATCCCCTCTGACAAAAAATGCTGGAACACTGGGAGCAACCCATGAGGAGAAGGCTGAGGTACTCAACAACCTTTTTGCCTTGGTCTTCAATGGCAACCCTCTCTTCCCACTCCTCTCAAGTGGATGGACAACAGGATGGACACTAGGGGAGAAAAGTGCTTCCCACTGTAAGAAAAGATCAGTTTTGTCACCACCTGAAAAACCTGAATGTACCTAAATCTATGGGACCCAACAAGATGCATGCCAGAGTCCTGAGGGAATTAGCTGATGTAGTTGCCAAGCCACTTTCCATAATATCCAAAAAGTCATGGCAGTCAGGTGAAGTCCCATATGGCTGGAAAAGGGGAAACATTGTAACCTCTTTAAAAATGGTGGAAAGGAGGAGCCTGGGAGCTACCAACCTGCCAGTCTTACCTCTGTACCTGGGAATATCAAGGAGCAGATCTTTCTAGAGGCTGTGCTAGAGCACATGGAGAACAGGGAGGTGATTCAGGACAGCCAGAACAGCTTCACCAAGGACAAGTCCTGCCTGACCAACCCAGTGGCCAGAAGGTAGAGGGAGGTGATTCTGCCCCTCTACTTCACTCTGATGGGACCACATCTGAAGTCCTGTGTCCAACTCTGGGGTCCCCAGCACAGAAGGACATGGCTCTTGTTGGAGTGAATCCAGAGGAGGACACTAAGTTGATCAGAGGGATGGAGCACCTCTCCTATGAGTAAAGGTTGAGAGAATTGGGATTGTTCCATCTGGAAAAAATAAGGCACTGGGATGACCTAATTGTGGCTTTCCAGCGCCTGAAGGCAGCTTGCAAGAAAGATGGAAAGGCTTTTGACAAGGGTTTGTAGTGACTGGACAAGGAGGGGTGGGTTTAAACTGAAAAAGAGTGAGTTTAATTAGATATTAGGAAGAAAATCTTTACTATGAGGGTGGTGAGGCACAGGAACAGGCTGCCCAGAGATGTTTTGGATGTTCCTTCCCTGGAAGTGCTCAAGGCCAGGTTGGATGGGGCTCTGAGCAACCTAATCTAGTGGAAGGTGTTCTTGCCTGTGGCCTAGGGGTTGAACTAGGTGGTCTTTAAGATCCCTTCCAACCCAAACCATTCCATGATTACCCACTGTGATCCCTTCCAACTTTACCCAATCTGTGATTGTGTATTTTAATCCCTTTGGATTCTGTATCATTGTGTCCCAAAGACATTTTTCTCCAATTTGGAAAAAGCACAGAATTTTCCAACAGAGGTAAGAGCATTTCTGGTACTCTTCCATGGACTCTAGAGTCTTTGAAAGTATAAAAAAGACAGACATCATATTGAAAAATGAGTGGAAAGATACAACATCGAATATCCACAAGGTTAGGGTAATTAAAGCAAGAATTTTAAATCATGCCAGGTGTTCAGTCACACCTGTGTATTCAGGGCTTTGAGGGAGAGCAATAGGGAGTTAAGCACAAGACATATAAATGGAATCCCTTATGTGGATATACTCCAGGTTTAGATATTTTAGAAGCATAAAGAAGAGAATTGAGATTAAAGAGTATATGCAGAAGAGTCACATTGAAACTCAGCAGCATCCTTATAAATTTTAGATCAGAAATACAAACTTGTGTTGAGAGAAATGTTTGTCTGAGGTGTTGTTTGGACAGGATCTGAAGAATCACAGGCTGTGATGTATGAACAAAGAAACAGATTACAGAGTCACAACACTAATTGCCAAGGCCTCCGGTTACCATTCCCCATGTTTTGATGTATTCTGTAGATTTATAATGGCCAAGGGCCTGATTCCCATTTGCATCACCCGACAGTATAAAGTGAAATAACAACGGAATAAAAGGATGTGAACGCAAGCGAGAATCTGGCCAAATACCTATATCTTTTGAAGTTTTGGCTGGCACCCAGAAATAATCTGGAGACTGAATCTTCCTGGTTATTATCCAGTTGTTGTAACCCAGATGTGCTCAAAGAAGGGCACGAGTCTCCAGCTGGGGGAAGGACAGTCCTCAGAGGGGTGACAAACCTGGCAGGAATGTGTTGATTACGCTGGTGCTCAGCTGGTGACATGGGGGTGATCACAAACAGCGTGGTGCTCTGCACCTTGGGTGGGTCTGCATCTCCCTTACAAAAATCAGAGGTGAGTTGAAAAACTGATCTCCACATTTTCCCCAAGGATGACTGGCCTTCTGAAAGCACTGGAATCAAGCTGTATCACATAACAAATTTATCAAAATCACAAAAGCCAGTCTACAGAGTACAGCAAAGCTTTCTCCACATTTGTGAAATGCTTCCAAGCCAAATTGCTGCATACTATCCTATGCAACAGTCTTTACAATAATTGCCTGTTCAAAAGTTGCCTTTTCCCCCCGTCTCTCCTGATGAATCCAAAAATTGAATCTCCCAATCTCAAAAGTAGCTGCATATACAGAGTCCTGACTACTTATCTCAGGAAAGCAGAATATTTTCTTCAAGGAAAAGTTTTATGAGCTAAAACTAAGTTTGAGCTTATAGCTCTAATTGATAAGGTTCACATTACTCTTCTGCATGACCAGACAAATGCAGAAGGCTTATATGCTCTACCTGGCTTGTATTTTATATCTGAAGAAGGGCCCACATATAGAAAAAAATACTTTTGAGTGATGTCCAATGTGGTGATAAAAGATCCTAGCTCTTTGTATGAATTTTAATTTGAATTCTTAGATCACCACAGCAAAGTGGGGATTGAGGGCACCCTCAGTAAACTCTGGCTGATAAAGCATTTTTTTTGCTCTTCCTGCATCCACTCCTGCAAGTGTTTACTTCTGTTGTCATTTGCCATGGTGACACATGCTATAATGTGAAGCACTTCTTGTTGAGAACTGTGTTTCCAATTTGTCTATTTACTCATTTCCCAACTTTGGGCCCAGATGACCCTACTTATGATGAATTAATCTCAGCAGTCCCTGTAGGGAAGCAAGTATATAAATGTCTATGGACTGTATCAATCCTAATTGAATAAAAAAAAGTGTCAGAACCTTCATGCAGTGCCAGTGATGATAAAATTCTTTAATCTCATGTGGAAGGAGAGCATATGGTGGCCACAATGCTTAGCTTTGTTTAAATTAAGGGAAAAAAATTAATATGTGTCTATGGGAGATAATAAGACATTGATAGGAATTCCCAGCACAAGTGGTAGCGACTCCTGATGCTCAGAAAAACTAAGTCATAGCTTTTGATCAGCAAAAGGCAGCTGCTATCCCTTGAAGGGGTGAGTTTCTGAGACACTTTCCATAGGCTGCACTGAAAAAACACTGTCTTGAAGGAAATGCTGCCAAATTTTTAGGAAACTAGCCTGACACTGAGCAGGCCTAACATAATGGAAGACCAGGAAAGAAATCCTCTTATAGTTCAGTAGGAGAAGGTATCTTGGGTAGTGTTTTGTGATTGCTGTTAGAGCATGACACATGATGCCAAATGCTTCCCCACACCCTACAGTAGCATGGCTATGATTTCAAGTGTCCTACCCTGCAGTGGGGGAACTGCTGGGATCCTACAGGCCATGCTACACCTGCTCCAGAGGAGAAGAAACACATTCTGTTATTGCTGCACTTGTCCTAGTTAAAATCTATAAAGAGAAAGCAGATGACAAGTGTATTGGCAATTCAACAGTTTCTTGTACAACTAAACATACACTAATAAGGTAAGTATGTATGCATAGATGGTATTTTTAAAAACTCTTTATTAATTTACATTTAAAATTATTCTTTGTATGGAAACAGATGAAATTATGGAACATGGAATATATGAAACAGGACTTCCTTTTTTGAAAATCCTGAGGATCTGAAAGAAGTTTTCTTTAGTCTGTGACAGTCTCCTGACTGACTTCTGTGTTTACTCTAACAGATTTTATTTTGGGGATTGTTTTTGCATGGATTTCTGGTTTGGCCAACTATACCTTATAAAAGATGATGAATTGATTGAATACCATTGGGGTGGTAGACAAGTTAGTGTATACTCATATTTTTATGAGTCAGGGACCTTTTGCAAAATTCAAACATTCATAAATAAAAGAGAAGTTCAGATCTTGGGTTTTGACCAAAGCCCAAGTGTTATTTACATGGAGCTGTCACATGCAGAGCTGGACTCTGATCTCATGATCAGAGGGGAAAAAGAGCAGGACTCATTTTTGCTGTAAGGTAAGATCCATATTCCCAACAAGAGTTGCAGCTTAGCCTTGACAGGAGGTGGGGCACCTGGCATTCTGTGTCCAGTTCTGGGCCCCTCCATTCAGGAAGGATGTTGAGATCTGGAGTGTGTCCAGAGAAGGGCAAAAAGGCTGGTGAAGGGTCTGGAACAAAAGCCATATGAGGAGTGGCAGAGGGAACTGGAGTTGTTTGGCCTGGAGAAAGGGACACTCAGGGGAGACCTTATCACTCTCTACAACTCCCTGAAAGGAGGCTGCAGTTGAGGATTGGTCTCTTTTCCCAGGAAACAGTCACAGGACAAGAAGACAGAGTCTTGAGCTGCACTAGGGGAGGTTTAGGTTGGACATTAGGAAGTTCTTCACAGAAAGGAGGATGATGGGGCGTTGGATTGGGCTGCCCACAGGAGTGGTGGAGTCATTGTCTCTGGAGGTGTTTAAGAAAGGCTGGATGTGGCACTCAGCACCATGGTCTGGTTGACAAGGTGGTGTTGGGTCATAGGTTGGGCTCGATGACCTCTCAGGTCTTTTCCAACCTGGCTGATTCTGTGATTCTGTGAACAGCAGTCAGTGTGCTGTCACTGAAGAAAGATCCCTCTTGTCACAGCTGAATGTCCCAACCACTGAAGTCAGCACACTATCACCACACATTTTTTTGTCCTTTATTAAAAGTGAAGTCTCCTCTATCCATAAGTAGTTTTGAACAAAAAAATGTGGGCTAGGATGTACAGATAGGGAGAGGCATGAGCTATTC
This sequence comes from Agelaius phoeniceus, assembly GCF_051311805.1. Classification (NCBI taxonomy): domain Eukaryota; kingdom Metazoa; phylum Chordata; class Aves; order Passeriformes; family Icteridae; genus Agelaius; species Agelaius phoeniceus. The sequence continues at coordinate 142,117,682 of NC_135265.1, read as the reverse complement.
AGGGGGCTTCAAATCCAGCAAGAAGGAGGAATTGGATCCTTGTCCTTTCCCTTTGTCTTCCTGTAACCAGCAGGTCTTTGTATGGGCTGCACCATGATTTGTGGTCACACTCAGAGGCCCCACACACACACTGTATCCAGACATAGTTCCATATTTTCCCATTACAACTAGATGCTTAAAATTTGGTGTAATCAGACTCACAGAAGAAGCATGTTCACAACACAACACCAAAAAAATGCTTTCAGCCTGGAGGTCAGCATTTCACATTTCCTTTTCATTTTGACTTTTCTGGTTCCCTCTGTTTCTGTCTTGAAATAAACTTTTACTTATGCTTAACCTGGGTCTCAGTTCTGCTGCACCATCCATCTCATTTTTTTCTCCATAACAGAAAGTAAAATCATGTTCAGTGTTCTCTCAGTGTTTATTAGCAGACCTCCCAGTGCTGTCTTTGACTCACATCCCTGATAGAAAATCTTTTCCTAGCAGCCTTGCCCTGCACACATAGCGCTATTTTATTATTCCTGATGGGTTTGCTCTTTTCTTTCTCCTTATAAATGTCATAACATCCCTGTGCTCATTTCTTTCATGTGTGGACTGGGGCCAAGGCTGGCTCAGGTGCAGCTCTCTCACAGGGCTTGCCCTTCCTCCTCCTCCAGCCTGATTCATTCAGATGTCACAATCCAATGTTTGTGAAACATTGCCATGGCAGTGAGTCAAACGTCACTGACACTGCATCATGGAGTGAATCAGGCAGAAGGATATAAAAAGGGAGAGCTACTATTTATATACAGGCATTATAGGAATCAGCAAAGATGAGAACACACATGGAAAGTGCTCACTAGATGTCTTATACATCACCTTTGGGTACTCTCCAGTGGGTATTGAGAGCAGCAGAAGAGCTCCCCTCCTGCTCACCAGACTCACCCCACAGCCCTTTTTTAGGGAGTTTTTGGAAAAGTGAAAAAACAACTGATTCAAATAAACACAAAAGCCACCAAGTGAGACTGAGCCCAGGGAGCAGCTCAGATGGAGGCAGGCTGTGGGAGCAAGAGGGAAGAGTCCTGCTGGACTCGTGGCTGCCTTCTCTCATGGTATCTGGCTCTGAGAGGTTTGTTTCAATTTGGAGTGCTCACTGATTGTGATAGAGGGACTTTCCTCTCTTTTGTCATCAACATTGATGGTTAAAACATGCAAGTCTGTGGAGGAAGAGGGAAACAGACATCCCTTTCAGAATTTGCTTTTCTCACTTTAACTGGTGTCATACTGGAGCAATGCCACCTGACCCCATGAAATCATTGCTGAATTATACCAGGACAAGCCAGAACCAGGACAGCTGCCAGTAAAAAGTGTTGTTTCAAATTTCAACCTTCATCTGTGATACAAAATATGTTTCTCTCACAGTGTTTGTATGGACAGGATTTGACAACTCAGAGGTCCACCCTAGTTCCAGGTTCCCATGCTTGTTACCAGGATTATTGATAAAGGAAAGGAAAAATTAAAGAGTAGAAACAACAGTCAGCATCACATGTAGCCAGTCTCGTGATGCTCCTTTTGGAACCATCTTGAAGCTCAGAACAGTCTCTCCTCCAAAACAACTTTGAAAGGGGTGATAAGTCATGCTTATCAAAGAAGAGTTGCCACTAGTAAAAATATCAGTTAAATAGATAAAAGTTAACATTTGTAAAAAATTTAAATAGAAGGAGATTTAGACAGCCTTTTTTTGGATGATTTTTCCTGATACAATCACTAAAGGAACCAGATTAAAATTAAGATTTGACTATAATATCCTTAATCAGAAAAGAATGCACAATGTAATTATTGTTTGATTTAAAATATAAACCACACATGACCACAAACAAACAAGAATAGTTTAGAGCTTGAAAGCAAATAATATTTTGACTCTTACATGTGCCAGTGAGCATAGGAGTGGTCTGTTCTAAATTCAAATCTTGTATTTGTTTAAATGAAATCTTTTTGGATAAGTAATGCAACATTCATGTGTTCAGGCAAACAACCTCTGTACAGAATTCCAGGCAGAGGACCTCATTGAGGTACAGCACAAGCTAGGATTTTCTTGAATGGAGTTTTCTTTCTTTAGAATAGGACTATAATGTCTGCCCCCTCAAATTATATTAAATTATTTTAGGAAAAATAAGTCAGTTGGAATAAAAAGTCCTTCCTCATCAAAGATGATAGAATTAGACCTGCTGTCTTTAATGTCATTGGTTTCCCCCTTGCCCAGTCCCAACTGTAATAAACTTATATTGTTCATCCCAAAGTGGTACAGCAGGATGGATGCCAAATGGAAAGAAATCTGCCAGCAGGCAATCAAGTGCAAATGACAGTGCCACAGATAGTTCCAAACACCCAGCTACACCTCCTGCTGTGAGCAGGGCAGGAACAAAGCCATGCTGGTTACCTTTGAAAGTCCAGCACTAAAAAGGCACAAGGCACAGGCCAAACCAGCTCTGGCCCCTCTGCAGAGGATGTGGGACGTTCCCACCTGCCCTCCCCATGCACCCCAGACTGCAGCAGCCAGCAACACTCTGCAGGGAGGGGTCCTGAGGAGCCAAACAGGTACCTGCCCATGAGCAGGGTCTGAACTTCCAGCTTCACAGCTACCCAGTGGAGCTGCAGAGGATCCTGCCAAGGTGTGCTCTGCCAGAGGGCAGTAACTGCATGAAAGCAGCATCATGTTGCTTTTCTTTCTATTACCTGACCCATGTAAGGCAGAGTGATGCTTCTATGAGCAAGCTGAGGATATATCCAATGGCAGTTTGCTCTGTAGGTGAGTGTGAGCTCTGACACAGGGCACAGCACTGAGCCTACATGCACATGAGCTGGGGACATCACTGCTCTGCTGCTGTTGGCAAAGCTGCCCCAGCATGCTGGGGCATGGGAACTCCCACTGGGCTGTTGGTGGCACTGCTTTTTGTCTCGGTTCTTTAGGCTTTTTTCCCCTAACACAGGACAGGGACTTGGAAGAGCAAGTGGACAGGCAGCCAGAGAGAGGGAACCTGAGTCCATCCAGATATGGTTGAACACCCCCCTGCAGTGAATCCTTTCACCATCAGTATGCATCAGCCAGGTCTCCAGCCCAAAAAGGGACATGAATTCATGTCCCCCCCTTCTGCCACTGCAGCCTGTGGGTGTGTCCATGTACACACAAGAGCTTTCCTGTTTGCTGGGCAGCACAAGGAATGCATCTGGGAGAGACATCCTTCCTGGGAACACTTCAGTGAAGGACATCCTACTTGACAACAGAGGGCTGCAAACACTGCAGAGATCTTGATCTTGAAGGAGGACTTGCAAGGTCAGCTCCAGCGAAGGAAATGAACTAACTTTCAAGCACTTTGGAGATAAAGGACTTGAGAGTACTCAAAAAAAAGTGAAAAGTCCTCTCCAAAATAAGTAGATAAGGATATTTAGATGTGTTCAGTTCTTGTTCAATGTTTGCCTAAATAAGGGAATTCCTACTGATATCAAAAAACCAGAGACAAGAAATTTTATCAGTAAAAATAAATCTATATTTAAAATATTTGCATAGGAGTTTCAACTTTTTACAATAAAACATCAAATATTTCAATAGGAAATTAATCCCTCTCAGAAGCTGACAACAAAATGTAAGTTTTTCACAACTTCTGAGACTTAGTCACAGCTGCACAGTATCTCTGCAGCACCTCTGTCTTTCCACAAATTAGCTTGCTCCACAAATAGAAACCCAGTCTGTCATTTATATCTCTGAAGGAAGACAACAATGAAGATTTTACTCAGAATTGTATTACTATTTCACCTGGGTGCTTTCTACAGTGTTGATCTCTATTTTTCAGGCTTTTTTTGCACCACATTCTGGGATTTTATACATTGCTCAGTGTCACCAGTTCAGAGATTGTTCAGATATATCAGTTGAATCATCAGCATTTCCTTTGGTACTGGCTTTCCACTTTTCAGCATCCAGACAGAGGGAGTCCCCTGGAAACTATTGCTTTTCAGTATGTGTTTGCATTTCAGGAGATCAGTTTCAAGACTCACTTGATCTTCTCTAGCTGTCCTACCTCTGATTCTAGAATGAATCCTCCAAGTTACCAGAAAGTCTTACTTCTTCTGCACCTGTTTCAAACCTAAGCTTTTTGGGTTTAGGTATTTTTTTTTAATAATGTGCTTTATATGTAATTTTAGTGTCAGATTTTTTTAACCTGGAATAGTTTTTGTCAGATATTGAAGAGAGATGCAACTCTAAACCATTTAAACTCATTGTATAGGTTTTTCCCTTTTTTTCTCATGTAATTAGTACTGTGATGGTTTCAATGAGAAACTATTAAAGCATTCATCACCAAGTTAGTGAATAAGTTATTATAATACAAAGACAGTGAATATTTTGCCTTTCTCAAATTCTCACTAAAATTCAGAATTTTTAAGGACTTTTATGAGAACCAGAGCCATTATCACTTTTCTAAGCTGAAGATTTCATCTGCTTCCTATTTCAATCCTCACACTGTGGAAAACAGTTTGCAGTCTGTTGCTACTTTTCTTAGTACCTTTTCAACATTCTGTCTTTCCTGGGGACAGAATAATTACAACCATTCTCTGAATCCCAAATCCTGATCTATTTTTAGGCTTGCAAATAATTTCAGGTATTTTTCCCATCAATGCTTTTGTCTTAAATGCTTTTGAAGCCTATTTGTCTTTAAAATTGCTTATGCTTTCAGAAAATGATCAACATTCCCTTTTTAAGTTCTTTGCCAAGCAATATTTGATGATCTCATGTTTGAATATCAGTGGTGTTTTACTAAATGTGGCTTACTTTGTTTTGACATTTCCTCTGCTTGCAGACACTTATAATTGTAAGATTATTCTGCATCTTTTGACACTTTGCTTTCACTGTCCAAACCCACTTCCTAAAGTGTTTGTGTAATCATAAAACTGAAAACTGGTGGAACGACCTGCCATACTACTTGAGATAAGAAGGTCTCAGAATTCACAGAGAATGAGCACAACTGAGACATAAAAGTCATCTAAAAGCCAAACCATCAGGTTAAATTGCTGCATAATAGCAATCATTTAAATCTATTTTGCTATACCTGATAGTTCTTAATTTTTTTATTTTCTATAGTTGCTCTTCCCTTCTCTTTCACGCAATTACTTTTGACTGCTTTTTGTTATATTAAATGCTTAACAGGTGTTATGTTATTATAAATAGAATTTTCTATTAAAGATTTAATTGTAACTGTTCTTCAGGAATAGAAGTGTATACAAGCAATGGAAAGGAAACAAAACAAAAGTATTATATTCTCCTCATATGTAGCATGTCATAACTGTACCCATACAGCCCAAAGTTTCAGTCAGATGTTTATGCACATGGAGCGTTGTATTCTCCTGAGAGTATTTTCACATAAACACAGTTCAGTGGATATCCACTGCCAAATTGCACACAGATAATTGCACACAGTATGTCAAATATTGTCACCATAATTTGGTGATCAGATAGACTCAGAATTTCTCCTACAGAGAAGCTCAGAAAAACAACAGCATTAACAGCACAAACCATCTCTTTCTGTCATAAAGCACCAGAGATTCTCTTGAAATTTGTCCATTTGCACATTTTTCTCATTCTAAGGAATAGATGTAACCAGCAAACTATGGGCATCTTCTATCCATGACTGATGAAGGTTGAAGGTGACCTTTGTCTCCCTGCATTGCAACTTCAGTTTAGTCCAGTGATAAAGAATTTCTGAGAACTGCAGGTTCAGAGTCAATTAGTGAAACTAGTATAATCTGTTGTGCTTAATTTCTGCAAGATTGGAGACATTTCCCAGACTACCAACCTTTTCTTTACCTGTTCACTGAGCACTCCCTTCAGTGCTGAAGGATCCAGAAGAGGATGAATCTTTTTCCTGTGCAGATCTGCACACAAATTGTATCCCTACAGGATCGGGGTGGGGATATCCAGCACACAGAGTATGCTTCACAATGATCATGGACTGGCATGCACTTTTCTTGAACCCCACTTGGAGAAAGGAAGAATTTCAAAGCTCAGTTAACAACTCAGAGGAGGTGATGTAATTTGTTTTGGTGATATTTCTCAGTTACCACCTATTTAAGGCTGGCAGTTTTAGATGATTTGTGGTGAACAAATGGGCTTTAATCAAACTTCCTTTTTAAAAAATAACAGAATCAGGTACAGCAACTTGACAGGGAAAATATATAAGTTTAATTCTCTGTGTATAATGCTGGCTGGAACACTAATTCACTTCTAAGCAAAAAACTATCATTTGTGCACAACAGTTCAGCACATAGAAAAGCTGCCAGAAAAAGCACATTTGAAAACATTCATTTTGGGGAAAAAAAAGACACAAATGTCCAAATCATTCAGCATTTACAAAACATAACTGATTTTTTTTTCAAGTTCAGAAACCACAAGGAACACCAGCTGGTGGACTCAGAGCCCCAGCTGTGCCATCTCCATATTTTATTCAACTGTGAGGAAGACAAAATTATGAAAAACTGGTCGATGAAGTCAACACCATTCCTGAACCAGTTGTTGAAAATCAGGATGGTGGTCTGGAGCTCTCTGCCGTCTCCCCAAGGAGCTGCACTGCTGGGTTCAGCCCAAAGGAAAGCTCCTTGCACACTTCCTCACCTGCTCCCACCTTGCTCCATGTTGGCCACTGCTCTCCATGCTTGCCTGGGGTCATAGTGGAATGCCACCACTGCCTTGTCCCTACGCTGTCCCTAGCCACCTTCCATCCTGGGCCCTCCTTGGAATTCCATTCCTTGGAATGCTTCTTGGTCCTTTGGCAGGACGCATCTGACCACAGAAGAGGAACATTTTCCAACTGAAGAACTCATGACCTCCTCACGACTTTTCAAGTCTCTGAAGAGGTGTATTCACCTCACAAAGGACCTCTGTGTTCTTTTATTTAAGACACAGTTGTGCAACATTTAGATCTTCAGCCTCCCACTTTCCTTCCTCAACAGCTCCTCAATTCTGGAATTGCCTAAAATTTCAGATGATTCTCCCAGTAAAATTCCCCAGATACTGAACTGTCTCTTGCCAGTCACACCCAGAATTGCTTAATTCTTGACAGTGCTGAGAAGCCAGGCACTGAATTCAAGCCTGAATTTTCTCAGAATTTATAATCTAAGCTTATCCCCCATGTGTAGCAGCAGAGCACTGCATTTTCTGGGTGCACACTGCCAGACAGGGCCTAACACAACACAGCAAGGTAGGAAGGTTCTCCATCCCTTCTTTGCTTGACCCCAGCAGTCAGGTCACTCAGCTAAGACATGGGAAGATTTCTCAGCAAACTAAAGGAGCTGTGATTTCTCCTACTCTGCACAAAAATCCCCAGTGCTGCAGCACCACCCAGCACAGCACAACAGCTTCTGCAAGAGGTGAGGCTGCCAGGGCTGGGCAGCCACCCCAGCCACGCAAGCCGTGTCTGACTCAGTACTGCAACGTGAATCCTTAACTCCAGAGAAGTCACAAACTTCCCAAGTAACTGCACAGGGAATTCTCCCACTGGCTGGCCTCAGCCTTTCTTGCCAAGACCCTCCTAGCACAGCTCTCTGCCCTCATGCCTGATGGCCACAAGGTTCTGGACCACTTGTCACCCTTGTGCTCTTCTTCTGTCCCGATACATATTTCATGGTTTTCCCTAAAATTAAAACTGTGCAGTTATAAGACACTACTCTGACTTTAGCAGGGCAAGAGGTGCCTGGGAGCTAGGTTCTCCAAAGTCTGTCCCCTTTCATGGATCTAGGCCTCCATTCCAGTGCATTTGTGTGTTTTGAAAAGGATATTCCTGTCTACACAGCTGCAGTTTAGAATTGGGAAATGGGGCTTAATCTCCTTCGTTCTTTTTGGACAGCTGATTAAGTAGTCATTTGGACTTTTTGCTTTCATTTTTACTCAGATTTGTTCAGGATCTGGCTAAGGGGCATTTTTGAACATGTTATCCATGCAATTTTTCATCCTGTGGACCAATTCTCAAGCATGGTGTGACAATAAAAAGGTGCTCTTTTCTACCCAAGTGACTTAAAGTGCATAAAAATTGCACTGGCTGGCTTTAGCAAGAAATCTCTGCTTTCTGACACCATTATCTTACCAAGAAAGATATCCCACAGGCATCTTGCTGTTTCCTGCCTGTTTCAGACAGATGTAAGGTTTAGACTTTAAGACTCAAGAGCAGTAAGTCTTCCATTCTGTTATGCAGATTTATGTGAAGACAAATGCATTAAATGCCAAATTAACACACAGAATTTTATACGAAGGTGTGAAAATGGAGGTGTTCAATTTTTACTTCCAGGGTTGCTGTGCAAATTAACATGTGGACCTTCACGAGAGAAATTTTTCCTGAAATGATACTGATGTTCTTAATTAACTTATTTATTGTAATGTAAATTCTTCCTTTGCCTTGTGTTTTATCTTCTTTAATCTGGGTTTCTCAAGATTTCTCATCAGTGGCCAGAGAGTATATTTGCAGTATGAATGAAATTCCAGTGTTAGATTTATCTGTCTCTGTACTGCTGTGTATTTGGTCTGATTGTTTCTGAGTTTTAATATGTTTTTAGTTTGGTTTTATTATCCAGTGTTTTATTATCCAGTGCTATGATATTTGTAGTCATCACATAATCAAAGGAGTGTTGTTTAGAAGAAATGTCTGAAGTTCATGGTCCGAGTTTCCACTTGCAGCAGGAGGATCACCAATCTGATGAGGTCAGCTGTAGCTTTGCCTAACACAGGATTGAAGCACTCCTAGCACAGACTTCACAACCTCCCTGGGTATCCTGCTCCACCTCTGCTCTACCCACACAGCAGAAGAGGGCAGTAGCTCCCCTTGATCTGCCAGCCAAGGTCCTCATGTTGTATCTCAGTATGAAGTTTGCTCTGTTTGCAATGACAGTGCAGCCATGGCTCGTGCTCAGCCTGGCATCTGCCTCCTCACTCTGTCATTGAGCCAGAAGTGCAGCTGAGCAGGGGTTATTCCTCTGTGCTGAGCCTCACAGGGGCTTTGCTGGTGCAGCCACCTCTAGTGAGGTGCCTGGGCTGAGGGGCTGTGTCCATCATCCCCTCAGCTGAGTGCCAGTGCAGGTTTGCTGTGGGTGTGCTGCTGTCCAGCCTGCTGGGGACACTGAACAGCCATGAGCCTCAGGAGCACCCCTGGCATGCTGTCCCCTTTCTGACACAAGATCTGCTGTGAGGCTTCACCATGGTAACCCAATGAATGATCCTTCCTAGAGAAGCAAGAGGGAATATTTTCAATGGTTCCACCAATTTTCCAGCATTTGGGTTCCCCAGATATAATTAAGCTTTGTCTTGTAGTTCCAAACTTCCTGAGCACAAGCAGAAGCAGTTTCAAACAATTATTCTCATGACTGAGCCACAGACAACAGTGTATAACATGCTGAGCCAGAAATTTTACTTCTCTGGGCTAAGGGCCAGGTATTTAGAGGCACCTTGTGCCAAAACACATCTCCACCTACTATGGAAGGTGATAGAATGAATGTTACACTAGAGCTTTGCTATTCCTGACTGAAGTGTGGAACACTGAAAGATTACATTTTGTTCATTACCAGATGAAGCTACAATCACCAGCATCCATAAGAGCTTTTTCTACTCAATTAAAAGAGAGAGCAAGATCACACCATAAATTAATAAAGCAACAGTTAATGCATCATATTCTAAACTGTCCTACTTTAATTTTTCTAACAAGTTCATTTTGATTCTTCATATGTATAGATAAATCTGAACTAGCATATTTTGCTTGAAGTGATAAAATTTTGCTATGAGGACATCATTTAGACATTCCTTTACCTTTTCCTGAAAAGAAAATGTTTTTGTGTTGTGAATAACTTCATGCAGTAGGAACAGCTCTGTGCTATGCTAGGGATTATGAGTTAGTTGTTCCACTTCAATATTCCCTACACTTAAGCTCATATGCTTTGACAAGATGTCTAAGTTCAAAAGAACAGAGATCTGCCATTCTATACATTAAATAAATATTTATCTGTTACTCATTTGCCATTAAATAGAACATGAGGTAGAGTGCGGCAACTCAGCACAAAATTGTACCTGCCTGCTTGCATTGTGAACCCCGTTTTCTGTGGCAATTGCTTGATCTCAGTAATAACAACTTTTCCTGTGTTCCCCTACAGGGGAAAAGAGGGGCACAGCTGATAGTGGATTCACAACATGAGTCTTATCAGGTCCACCTTGAAACCAGACCAGTTCTGAGGACAGTGATTTTTTGGGATGGGTCCATCTGGTGGCTGAAATTCAGCTGTTTGAAAGTTCTGGAAAAAGATCAGCAAAACAGGGTTAAATTCAACAAGGGAATCTGCCTGATAAAGGAGAGCAACCAGGCCACATACCAGAGGACCAACCTGGAGGAAGAAAAAAGAGAAGTAAACCTGCCAAGCCTAGGATGCTCTCCAAGGAAAGACTCACAGGAAGAATGAGGTCAGAATTGGAGGAGGGAGTGCAGAGTCTAGGAAAGGGGTCTGCAACTTTTCTAGCCCTTTAAAAAAATATTAATGAAAGTGAATGTGTTTCAGTAACTATCTGGTAGTATTGTCTGCCTCATGTATCTGGCACACAACCACTGCTGATCAAGAACCAGGAGATAAGGAACAAATTCATGGCCTTAGGGTTTTAGAGTCACATTCCAAAAACACCTTAGAAACCTGGACTAAGCAAAACCGACCTGGCTTTTCCCAGGCTCACTTGGCTTTCAAGTACATGGGATTCAGCAGTGATTCAGGGCTAATATTCATCCAGAGCCAAGCTGCAACTTCTGCACATCATGTTCCTTGGATGGATACACGATCTGCTCCAGTCAGTTAACAAACTGAAAGCATCATTCAGCTCATTGTAAGACCACAGCAAAGCTGGGTGAGGCTGCATGGACCCATGCCAGGTCACAGCCACTGCATTCTGGCCCCTCTCTGTTCACAAGGGTGGAAAATTTTATTCTATTGCTTCAAATCAGCTAAATTTTTATTATTTTCTTATTAGAAGTACTAATTACTGTGAACATGGGACTGAAGCTAAAAAATCCTAAAAATGTAACTAAACTAGAATATTTCAAACTGATACATCAGAATCACAGACAAGATTGTATGCAAAGGGGAAGAAAAATATTTTCTTCAAGTTAAATACTATTTTCTTTTCTTTTCAGGTACTTAATTTCTCTTTGTTTTTATCAGAAAAGAACTGTTAATGTCTTTGCAAGATCCTATACAGGCCATTTAGAGCTTACCAGAGATTTGCAGTGGTGGAACCAAGCAGAGCAGCACCAACTTTAACATGTAGTGGCTCAGGGTCTGACACCTCTCTGGCTCATTGTTGCAACCTGGCAGGAGGTCCAGGAATCCCTGAAAGCCCCAAGCCCCAGATGATGGAAACAGGGCCAGAAATTCAGGCACTGATGAGACCAGAAAAGTAGCTGGCAGAAATCAGACCCTTAGGGGAACCTCGATTTGTTCTTCACACACCATATTTTGGGTCTGACAAACCCAAAAACCTCTAGGGAGAAAAAATGGGTTTATTTCCTTGGACCTATTATAATTGAATAGCACTTTTAACTATGGCAAAGACACTTCTGCCACAAGCAGAGAGAAGCAAAGAGAAGTCTGCTGCCTCTCTTCTGCTGCATTTTTGTGCTATGATTTTCAGCTTTCAGGACCTTTATTACTAGGAGGTTTCCCCCACCCTGGTGAGAATGTATAGTATTTATCCCAAAAAACTGAATGCAAATAAAACAGAAGACAACGCTCATCGGCGATGTTCAAAACAAATTCAAGATTCATGTCCGACACCTATAGCTTGACAATATTTTCAGTGACTCCTCAGAATAATTCAAAAAGAGGAGACCCCTGACAAGGTTTTGCTGTTGAATGGATTCAGCAGCAATGCCAGCTTAAGGATTTTCATTTTGCCTCTTACAAAGTTTCTCCCAAATCTTCTGATTTCAAAAGAGTTTTGGAAGACATGGAAATGCCAGAAATAGATTTCATTGCTAATTGTACCCCAAATACCTGTTAAAAGCAATGAACTTAATGAGGAATAGCCTGCCACATGCAGTGCTGGATACTATTCCATTATATATTCACGCATGAATCCTGTTTCATTTTGGAAAACAATTTTTCTCACAGTACTCACTGGTCAGTCAGTCACAGGGCTCCATGGGTAAGGAGCTCTTTAATATCTTTAAACATGTAAACAAAATTAAATGTAGACTAACTCAATTTAAAACAGAAAAGAGAAGAAAGAATATTAATTTGCCACCACCAACGCCTGAAAGCTTTTGTTTTGTGCAACCTCGCTGAAGTTATTGTTACTCTATTTTCATCAAGTTGCCTGACAGGGCTCTCTGCAGTGTGGAGCTGGCTTTTAAACAGGCTGTGTGACACAGTTTGCCAAAATTCTAAATGCCATGACTATCTAAATGCCATGACTATTAGTGCAATTGTGAGTGGGTGAGGTGGTGGTTATGAAGTCACAGCCCTTCCACCCTCTAAATACAATTCAGATGGGTTTTTTTCCAAGGGGATTCATTTCACCTTCTTGCAACTTTTTACCTATCTGAGCAGACAGAAGCAAGCTCTTTCCTTTAGCTTTTTAGTGCTATTAAACAGGCCAAAACATTTTTTTGGTATTTTTTTGTTTTTAAAATAGAATGAAAAAATATATAAATAAAATAAAATAAACTTTGCATGACAGTACTCAGACTGCTTCCATCCCCTCATAATCCTGGACCACAGAACCACACTGACTTCTTCCAGTCCAAATGCTCACACCCAAAAATCTGCAGAGCCCAGTGAGGCTTGAGGCAGGTGTGGTTGTGACATCTCCAACTGCTCCAGGAGAGCCCAAGGTGACACCAGCCATCAAAGATCATGGCAAAGTTAACCTATGCCTTGGAATTAAAAGCAAATTTGTAGTTTCTTTTGGTTTTGGGGTTTGGTTTGGTTTGTTTTTTTTTTTGGCGCTTTTTTGTAGTTCTTTTAGGATTTAGGGTCTACGGAAAAAAAACCCTGCATTTAGGAATGTATGTGAGGTTATTCAATGGCTGTTTCCTACTGAGAACTTAATCTGATTGAAAAAGTGAAGCAATAAAAAAATAACATGCATCTATGGAAAAATGACAGAATCATGGAATTCATGACTTTTCTGCTCGTCTGGTTGTGGCCACTGAGAGGCAATGGTACAAAAATGTCTTACTAGAAAAACATGGCTATGACCTCAGTGTTCTTACAGAAGATGGAATCATTTAAGTTGGAAAAGACCCTGAATCTCATCAAGTATAACTGTGAACCCAGCACTGCCAAATCCACCATTAAACCATGTCCACAAGTGCCACATCTGATGCTTCTTAAACACCTCCAGGGATGTGATTCCACTACTTAACTGAGCAGCCTGTTTCAGTGCTTGACAGTGTTTCAGTGAAGAAATTTTCCCTAATATCCAGCCTAAACCTCCCCTGGTGCAATTTGAGGACATTTCCCCTTATCCTGTCACCGTCACTTGGGAGAAGAGACCAACCCCAGCTGGCTGCAGTCTCCTTTCAGGGAGTTGTAGGGAGTGACAAAGGTCTCCCCTGGTCCTCCTTTTCTCCAGGACAAACACCCCCAGCTCCCTCAGCTGCTCCTCATCAGACTTGTGCTCCAGCCCCTTCCCCAGCTCTGCTGCCCTTCTCTGGACACACTCCAGCCTCTCAAAACAGCTGAGGCAGCCAAGTCAGCTGGGCAGGTCCCCTCAGGCACAATAGTGCTGTTTCCTCCCATAGAGCCTTTGCACCTTTGCTTGTAGAGGTTCAAATATATTTCAAATTTTAATATGAGATGCTAAAATTTTATGTGTTCTGACTTATGAGCACCAGAAAAAAATGCAAAAAAGTTACATTTTAAGGGAATTTTAAAAAAACTTTATGTAACAGGAAGAAAGAACTACCAGAAGATCTGCACAAAGGAAGCTTGTGTTCTCTAGTCCTGAGAGCTCTGGGGGAATGCCAGAAATTCTGAGCACATTTATGAGTTCTTTTCTCGCATAATTTGGTTACATCTCACCTCTGCTTGCAAAGACTAGACTCACTCTGTCCCCCACACTGTGCTCTTACCCCTCCTGCAGCACCCACGTGCTGATGAGCCCTTTCTCCCCTGGGGTGATGCACTGAGGCAGAGCTGTGCTGTCTCACACTGCCATGCACAGTCACCCTCAGAGCAGTCTGCTCCCTGCTCCTGAGCCATGGACAGAAAATGGATGAGGCAAGGAGGCAGAATGGTTCTCACAGCTGCTCCAGGGCCAATATCTGTGCAGGTGATGGTTGACTGCCATAACATTGTGTTCCACAAGCACAGGAGAAAACATTGGTGAAACTCTTTAGCATGATACCTGCTTATACATATATGAGGTGACAGGGTCACAAGCATCTTCTGACTTTTCAATGGCATGTGAGAGCCTTTTGGGTTAAATTGGCAGTAATTTCATGTTCCTAGTGGACTTCCCATAGCTGTAAAAATGTTTAGATTATCTAAGGTTATATAAAACCTTCCATCTGCATGAACTTGATGCTCACTATCTTTCACTGGTGGGATACACTTTGGAATTTCAAGGTGTGATTTATGCTCTGCAAAAGTTGTAGGGGTATTCACTAGTCAACAACAATTTATTGTACTCCCATATGGAAAAATAAAATTTGGAAAGAGAAAAGAGAAGGATGATTTCAGAATGGAGGCTATTAGAAGATAAGGATCATGATTCGCCATCATCCTCCTGAGAGATTTCATTTAGACCTGCATTTTGTACATAACTCACAGAATAATCATGAAATTAGGGCCAGTCCCATTGAGGAGAGGAAGAGGGAATTGGAATTACATCCCTGGAGTAAAATTCAGTCGCTCTGGGTTTATATAGCTACATTGTACATAGCAGTCCCAGCCCTCATTGATCCCAGCAGGAAGGGGAGGATGAGTATTTCAGAGCAACAGGGGAAAGAAATCAAATCCAGATAGAACAAGATCACACATTTCAATTTGCATCTGTATCATCTTTGAAGTTGTGGTTGCAATTATTGAACGGAGATGACTGGAAATGTCTTTTATACAAAAATGTCTTGGTTGCTCTGGTTTTCTCTTTTAGCATGTCAAATCAATTAGCTGGTGTTTGGACAATGCTTTGAAAAGAGGAAGTGAGATACTACATACACACATATGCACATGTATAGCCCCACAACCTTCTGTGCAATTAGTATTTGTAAGAAATGGGAATTGATATTTTAACTAGAAGAAGAAAGATGCAAACCAGATATTTAAATCTTAAGTTACTTTGCCGATCTTATTAAACTTAACATAACAAAGAAATCTTGTCACTTGGGGAAAAAAAACCCACAACAAAAGGAATGAGAGCAATATTCTGAAAAGTAAAGGATTTTAGAAGTTTTCATTTTAAGCCAAGTTTAAGACTGTATAAATCTGCAGTTCACTACAGCATTCAGGCATTGGAAAGTAATGTTTCCATTAACGTAAGTAATCTTATTTCATCCCTCCATTGTGTTCTACCAATTTCTTAGTCTGGTAGTACTAAGGCAAATGTAGCATTTTCCTTCAATTACCATATCATAATAAAAAAGTTCATGGCAATGTGAATAGCTATTAATCCAGCTATTAATCCATATGCCAGTACAAGTCAAATAACAAAATAAGAAATATGTAACAGTTCTTGATGACACCTATAGAGTACCTCTTTTTTTCCCTTTCTGTTCTCCCCAGTTTCATTCCCATTCATGGCTGGCTATGTAAGTATCAGAAGTGAGCTAGGTGAAAACTATAGTGAAAATTTGAGAGAACTAGATGTTGTAGCTCCAGATTGCTACAAAATACCCTCTGATTCAAGAAGACTAGGCCAATCTTTGAAATCTGTTGCATTCAAGGTGTTCTTGGTTGGCAGACTTTAATGCCTTCCACTGTAGGTTTAAACTAAACCTCTGACCTGAGTGTTGTTCTATCAGTTTTCCATAATGCTCCATTCACTGGACTCTACAAAGCTACCCCCTGTCAGTGGGGTGTACAGAAGGAAATAATTTGTCTCTTCTGACAAGTATCTCTAGACTGATAAACATTAATTTATATTTCGCATCTCAATCAGAAAAAAATATTACCTTGGAGTAATATTTATACATTTTGATAATTTAATGTCATAATGAAAAAAATTGTGCTAAAGATACTCTGACAATGAGGGTGTGCCTACACACACACTTTGATGATGCACTTGTGTTTAGCTCAGGGGGACACATCTGATGTTAACATACCAATGTCCCCCCAGCACCACTCGTGTTTCACCTCTCAGAGCAGTCTCAGAGCACACACTGTGTTCCCCAAATGAAACCAGACCAGACTGTGAGCTCCAGCTGCTAATGAGCTTCCAGACAGTGGGGCCAGACTAGAGCTATCTGGAACTGGCCCCCCAGCTGGTACACACCTCATGCAGCAGATCCACAGCACCAATTCTCTGCTTATCAGCTCCTGCTAGGCACCACTAACAGTTAATGTGGAAAGCCCCAGGGTATAGCCTTAATTCCTCTCACTTCCTCATCCTTCTGCATAAGACTTTATTTCCTAATTGATATTTTATTAATTTATATTTTCGAAGAGCCTGGGATCCCAAATGGAATCCAGTACATAACTGCATTGACTGCCAGCAGAGGAACAAGAGCTTCTCCCTGGAGAGCTCCTAATAAACTAAATACAGGACATGGGATTAGATGGAGATGGATAGACCAGTGACTGTGAAGTGACATTGCAAGAGCATGAGTCAAACTGGGCTGATCAGAGAAAGAAGACACCTTCTCAGCACTGAAAATCAGATGAGTGATGGAGATTAGGCCAAGAAAAACTCTGAGAAGAAAGAAAAAATTGCATTTGATGTGACAGGCAAGTCGCAGCAGAGGGCAGAAAGAGGGGTCAAAGCTATGCTTTAGAAAAATGTGTTTTACAGCACTAGTCCACATGGATATAAATGGTCTAAAGCTAAAATATTCCAACACTGTACCCAAAATGCTATCCAAGTTCTGCGTGACCTGAACTAAGGCACCAACCTTCAGCACATGATAACAATTCTTTCTTCATCCAGAATCACTTCGGAGATGGAAACATCTCCTTTAACACTTCCATTACCACATGTATTCCATGTCAACAGCGGAAACATAATCTTAAAATAAAAATAGAAATTTCCCTTTTCACTTGAAATACTTGGACAGTGGTGCTTTCAGCTGGAGAAATCCTGTGACAAAAAGGACGTGTGAGTACTAAAACAAAAAGACTATGTAGCAGACAAGTGAAAGAGGATATTGATAGTGCTGTTATCACCACAGTGAAGTGATTTAGAAGGCATGAATTTAAAGTACCAGCTGTTCCATTTACTCTTCCTGCTTTCAACACAGCACACATTAGTGAGGACACTGGGGAGCTGTCTTCTCCTGCCCAGAACAGGAACATGTCCTGATCTATGGGCAAAGGAAAACAAGAACTCCGAAGACACTGAGCTAGCTTGGGGTTCTTCTGATGACTGAGCCTCCTTTAAACTCACAGCTATTCAGCCAAGGACATCTTCAGCAGAATGAGCACTTGCTTCAAGTGCTCAGTATACTTCGAGACTCACACAAAAGAGCTTTAGTACAAACAAGAATCAGGACTGTAAGTGTAAAGCACTTTGTGGAGTATTCCTTATTTTCAGTGCACATCAATGAAGAACCATATTATACTATGCACATTCAGCACAGGAAACATTTTTCAGCTGGCCAGACGGCTGCCAAAAGGAAGTCACATCATTCCCCATTTTGAATCCAGACAATACATATGGTCTATCTTTTACATCTGCAGAAAAAAGATCATCAGGTTTATCAAATTGGGTTTATTGCTTTGGTTTTTGATTAGCACTTTGTGGCAAGAACTACTGAATTTAATTTATGAGTTAAGGATGAAATTCAAGTTTGTCCTGTAGTAACAGTTGTGCTGCAGCTGTTGTTAGGATGCACACTTTGGCACTTGTTCCCTGGATGGTCCCAAAACTAGTTTCTGCAGAGGTGACAAAAGGGACTGAACTGAGACACAGTGATTGATCTCTCTGCCAGAAGAAGCAAAGCCTTTGCCTGTTTTCTGCAGGAGGTGTCCAGGTGGAAATTTTGGACACTCACAGAGATTTCAGCAGACAGTCCCTGCTGATTTTAGACCATTTGACATGTACTACTCATGAGCTGCAACGTGTTAGCATCCAGGATGGAGAATGTCACCAGGCTGAGGGACTTCTCCAGGTAAATCCTGCTGCAGAATTAAGAAAAGCATACACAGATATTTGTAAATGTTCAATAGAAACAACTTTTGTAGGTGCAGAAAGGCTCCACAGGGAAGTGGTCACAGCACCAAGCCTGACAGAGATCAAGAAAAGTTTGAGAAATGCTCTCAGACACATGGTGGGATTCTTGGGGCAGTCCTGTGAGGGGCTGGGATTTGGGCTGCAATTATCCTTGTCAGGATATCCAACTGAGGATATTCTATGCTCCTCTGTAGCACAGCATGGTCACATGAGCAGAGCAAAAGAGGGGCAGAGAATCTCACTCTGTCTAGCTGAGATACCTTTCCAAGGACCCTCCCAGCAGAGAGTTTCATCATCATCATCTTGGCAGGGACTGGCCTCCCTGTTCCACAGATTTGACTTTTTGGGTGAATGTTACCCTGTGCAAAGATCCCAGTAAACTAATTTAGCAAATGCTTTGCCCATGGGTGCCTGTGTAGCAACTTAGTCTCTCTGTGCCCCTTCTCATCCTGGCAGCCCCAGTGATTCACAGGAATAATTGCTTTCCCTGGCCTTCAACTTTACACAGACAGGCTCTACAAGACATCGCTGGAACATGGCAAAAAATATCAGATATCTTTCTTTTGATAACCAGATACCCAGAGGAATTTTTAATTCTTTTGTAAGTACACAAAGTGTGCTACCCGATCAACTTGCTGACCCTAAATTCACATTGATAACCGCAGAAAGACATACATAGCCTGCAACTGAACTTTTAGCTCTAGTTCTGTGTTTTGGACACACATAATTATTGCTCTTACTGATATTTGATGAAGGTGTTTATCTACTTTAGATTGTTATGCTGAATGAACAGGTACAGGACTCCTAAGCAAGTTTCACCCAGTTCCATCACACAAATTCAATGAAAATTCCAATCAAGAAATTCTTGGCCAAAGTCTAATTAACATTATGCTGGTTTACACCACTGTATTATTATAATTAAAAAAAGGATAATGGATCAAGTTTAAAAATTAATGAGTAATCCTGACTTTCTTTGGCAGCTTTAGCTGGAACATACCAAAGGTGTTTGTTGTAAACATTAGAATCACTAAGGATTGTTACTCAGGTTAGATACAGATTAATTCATTGACTCTATTTTACAGGATATGATTGTCCAAAGCAGCATTTTAGCTAAACTGATGCAGTAAGAGCCAGTCTGCCTGTGTGGTTTGCTGTAAAGCAATAGGGTAAAAGGAATTCTTTTGTGAAATTCTATGGGAGCATTCTATTCACTGCACCCATCTCTGCCACAAAGTATAAAGGCTCCCTGTATAAAAATCTATCCCTTTCCAAAGCTCCTACCAGCCCTCAGAGTCTGAAGAACATGAAGCTTTCCCAGAAATGTCTTTTTGCTGTCACCCTTGTTAATGACAGCAGGAGTATCACAGTAGCAGTTTCACAGTTAATAGCTGTGTGTCCATTGTCCTAGCAGCTCTCACCAGTAGAAGAGGTTCTGGTTTCATGTTACACTGTCCAGAATGAGAAATCACCAATTTTAAATGCCAGTGTCATTAAAAACAAAAGAAAACAAAAACCCAATTCACAAGTTTCTCTAATATTAAGTCTTAAAGCAAAAGTATTTGAAAACACAGTATGCAAACATGATACAAGAAGCACAGAAATTCCACACCAATGGCTGAAGTCCTCCTGAAATGAATTTAATAAAACCTTTATTTATCATCTGATATAAAAATGGCAGGCTTAATTTTTTTTTTTTTTTTGGAGACACCTAATTTGCTACTGTGTTATTTTACATTTTAGAGGGTATTCACACAAAAAAACCCTGTCAATTAATAAGATGTAGCATAAACTTTTCCTGATATCTCTATACAGCATATGTATCTCATCATTCTGAGCACTGTGCATTTATTATAGGAGGTGAAAATCCATATGCCTGCAGAAGATCCATTCCTATGTCAGTGTAAAGTTGCAATCTGTTCCAAAAGGAAAGTAAAAAGAGCAGGGATCTGGTAGAAAAACAGGGACCAAACCAGACCTTAAGCTCTGTCCTGTGAAAAAGACAGGATTGATATCAGCACAACTGCCACCACCACCCACGTACTAAGGGAGTGTACATACTTTTGTAACAATACCACTAATCTCTGGAACAGCCAGTTGACCAACAATACTGTAATTAATAACAGATGATCACACAAAACAGCTATCACAAACAAACAAAAACTCCAGGGTGCTTGATACATGTAGCTTGAAAAAAGAAGCTTTAGAATAATCACTAACATGTCACAGTTTGTCTACCATTGAATTTTTAACCCTTCAGAGACACCAAGCAAAATAAAATCTAGGAGCCATCTGATTTTTCTTATTACATTTCTGTAGGAAGTAATTTAAAAACTTTGGAAAACTAGTGAAATTTTTAATAAAAAATGTATGCATTCTGCAATGTGATAAAACTAGGATATTCCACAGTGATTAATGAGAACATAAATATCTGCCTAAATAGCAGGTTACAAAGGAATTCACATTGGATTTAAATTAGCAACGAGTTCAAAACATGAACTTTCTTCAATTTCTCATATTTTCCCCAAGGGTCCTATCTTCACTGGACAATGCTCTGTCCTATTGTCCTCATGTTACAGTCATCTCTGGTTTGGACCAGAAATTTCATCCTGAAAACAAGCACCTTTTCTCCCAAAATCACATCTACATATTGGTCTATTCCCACACACAGAGGGGGAAAAAAGGAAAAGAGTATTGACTTTATTGATTTCACATTGCAAAGCAATTTCCTCAGAAAAATCTGACTAGTTCCTAGAATTAGTTCACAGCAGGTGATAAAATAGCGTCATCATCATTAACTCAGGGTCTTCCTCTGGGCTTAGCAAGCAGTCTGGCAGAAGTACACCCTTTTATAACTAAGCTATAAATCATCAAGGCAGGCAGCTTAGTAATTGTTTACAGCTGGTCATAGAAACTAGCTGTTGCTCTGAAGAAATAGTATTTTGTATTACTAGAGAAACAAGGAAAATGAACTTTTTTCTACATGTAAGACACATGGCGTGATCCTCTGTGACTTTACAACAGTTTCATATTGGCCTAACTGTTTATGTCAGCTAGCTGACAGTGGTATAAAACTGGTGTGCTCAGACAAGGAATGGCTTGAAGGAAAGGTCAACACCAAATATGGGAGAAATTATATTTCTGATAATATAAATCAGCAAGATAAACAGGGGCATACGGTAGGTAAGGGAGCTGATGTGGGCTCTACCTTCACCCTGTTACTAGTTTCCAACCAGAAATCACATGATTATTTACTACAGTCAGATTTTATTACAGATACAGAGGGAGAAGGAGGGAAATGACGACCTCTTTCACTTTGTGCACCAGGGTACAATGTGTTCTTGTCACTGATGGTCACTTCCAGGCTAGAGTGTTGGTGCTGTCATTCTGCCCATTGTAACAGAGGACGGCAGCACAGTGATGAGCTTGAAGCACAGGCAGCCCTGCTTATGGTGCAATTCCAAGCCTCACTCAGGCCCTAATGACCAGGTGCCCCTGCATGGTCCTCATCTTCCGGTTTCTCCAGGCCAGAGGTCTGCATCTCCTCTTTAAAGGTGCTTTCCACACCATCATGCTCCACCCCTGTTTTTTGCAAGTGAAGGTTCTGAAGTGTCGGTCTGGGAAGTGCTCAGATGTGCCTGAGTGTGGATCCTTGGAGTGCATTTCTCACATTCCTTCACTGCATGGAAAGTACAAAACAAACAGCTCTCAGGAGCCAAACAATAAAATTTAAGGAGCTCATCAGCCACTCCACCAACTCTTATCTTCTTTCCAATACTAGTCAAGGTGCCAAAAGGTGTTTGTTTGCAGTGCAATCTCATTTAAGTAAGAGGAAACACAGGGATATCTGCACTATAAATGTATGTTGCTGAAGAAAAGCTGTTAGATTAACTCACTGAAGATTCAAACATTCCCAGTCTCCAATTAATAGTACAAAGAAAATCTAAATAGGTAAGGCTCAAGAGTTCTAGATAATTTGTTAAATAAAGAATGTGAAAGACAATCTTTCTTGCTCATCGTGTCCCTGCATGGTAGAACCTTTACTCATCTTTGCTCCGCACCCCATCATTTTTTGGTGTTATTTTAGCTTGGATAAGAGTCACACAATCCTCTCTGTGTCCCTAAGAAAATTTTCTCCTCACAATCCATTTGCCTCAGAAGGTCCTAGGCCCTTTTCCTGAAGGGTTTCCACTGCTCTAGGCAGTCTAAGCAAACAGGTAAAGGAAAACCCCACCAATGCATCTTTATTAGAGCATCCAGAACAGGATACCTGCACAGCAGGCTGCAAAACAACACAAAACAGCTACAGCAAACCTTCTGTCTAATGTCTCCTTCATGTCATTTAGACTACAGCCAAATACTTCAGTGGACCCACTTTCCTGGGTCCAGCCCAGAAACTGAGATAATCTTACATTTTACACAAAGATGAAGCTCAGGTATGTTGCCCATTTGCAGTGATTTAGAGGTCACCAGTGGAAACTACTTTGATGTGCATGTCCAGACTTGTCGTATACAAAATAATTTGATAAAAGCTTTTATCTAAATCACGTAACTTCATAGTAATTTGTGCTACATATGCAAGAATTTTGACTCCTCAGCTGACCTGTAGTAACTTGTTTAGACCTGGTAACTTGATCATGTGTCTAAGTTCCTACACAGCATAAGAAATATGCAGAGGCTTGATAAAAATGTGAGGAAAAACTACAGAAGTCGCTAATACAAACATTCAGGAGACATAGTGAAATTTTATTCACTCTCCCATTGTTCTCCAAGCAGAAGCATTGCAATGACAACGTCAGGATGAAATTAGGAATTTAGAATTCATACGGTAAGTTTTCAGGGTAAAAATGAGATGACGAGAGAGATGGATAAGATCCAGTGCTATTAGACAGTAAAATAAGATCTGCAAACATATAGCTCTGTAAAATAAACATTAGGAGTGTCTGCAAATATATGTAGCCAAATTAGACCCATTGGCTAAGTACTGGAGGAAGTTTAATACACATAAATTATTCTTTTAGAAGACAAGCTTTAGTAAACATATTTACAATGAGTTCAAAACTCATTCATTTCTCACACAAGAGAAAAACCAAATTAAGGCCTCCCCACACACTCTATTCACTGAGGCAGGATTTGCAGTGCTGAGAAAATGTCCATTTTGGAGACTATCTGAATGCTGTCAGTGTAAGCAGTGTAAGCAGTGTCTGAGATTCTCTTCAGTTCCTCCTGCTTTCCAGATGTTTTCCTGACTGCTCCTTCTTTGCTCCCTGGCAGACTCCAAGGCAACCCCCACTCTCTGCACTCTGCCTCATGTGCAGCACCCCAGGTACCCTGCACACCTTCCTGCCCACTCCCCCAGTGACCCAGCCAGGGGCAGTGGCTCTAAGGTCACCTTACCTGGAGGAAACTCTGGGCTGGAGGCTCAGGGGAAGCAGCAGTGTGTTAGCAGAATAATATTGCTCCTGGTAAAGAGGCTGGGAGGTAATTCAGAGTTCTCTGGGGTATTTATGTGTGATATTGCACTCAGGGGTCACAGCATGCCTCTGGGTGCAGGTTCATCCCCATCTCTAAAGAGCTCTTTTCCTGAGCAAGGCTAAATTAAACTGGTAATGTCCAAGCAGAAAAGTTGACATAGACGTAGAAAAGTGGCTACCTTTTCACTTTACTCTTTTCTTCAGCTTTGAATCAAAAATGAAAGCATGTACCTGTGGCAGGTTGGAAACCACTCACAGACAAGTTTTCAAATAGAATGGATATATTTTAACAGCAGGAAGAACTAACACCTGCTACAATATAACAAGGCTGCTGGTGTAATGTGTAATTACACCACATGTGTAATCATTTTAAATCTAGGTTTTGGTGAAGGCAGACAAAAATTCAAAGAAGGATTCATTCAGAACAGCCTGGACCCTACTGTCCTTCCTTGTCTTTGTGGGGTGTCCTGGCCATCAAATCCAAGATGCTGATTAACATGCTACAGGCAGAAGCTCCAAGGTTGTGGCTTGAGCGTGGTGCCAGAGGAGAGGGAGAGCAGTTTAGGAAAGGACAATGTGGAGTTTTCGAGGCACTCCCTGTAGAAAGGCAGGTGACTTCAGGCTGACAGGGGGAGTGGCATGAAGAAATACTTGTTTGACCCCCAAAACTCCACATAAAAGTTCAAGCCTTTAATCCTTCCAGCAACTCACATCACTCTGGCATTTGAGAAATAGCTTTTTCTTTTCTAGGGATGTTATGAAGTTAATCTTCTCCCCTCCTTTCCTAGCTTTCACTCTCTTTTTCTTTTTTTTTTTAATTAAAAGTTCAGTTTTGAGATTTTCTTTTCTCCAGGACAACAGTCCACACCATCTGGCTGTGCCTTTTGACTACACTTCAAAATGAAGCATAGTAGGCTGAAAATTACTTCCAGGCTCTCCAAGGTTCAGGTGGCCCGAGCACATTCAGGGGACTCTGGCTAGGACTGAGTCAGCAGAAGCACCCACATGTCTTCCTGGGGGGAATGCAGCTGCAAAGCAGAACACAAAAACAAAAACACCAACAAATGAGAGCTTCCATGTCAGCCAGCTGAGTAATAGGAACATTTCCATAGCACACAGGACACTCTGCTCTTATTCACGGTGTCCAAGAAACACAATATTCAGCAAGTCTCCGTAATTACCATGTAGTATTTTTGCTGCTTGATATCATTTTAAAGACAAAATAGAAAGTTTCTGCTGTTAGAATTAAAAAGAGTTCCTTAAAAGTATGGGGGAAATGGTATCTTTTTCTTTAGCATGTTAGACCCTGAGAGCCAGCCTCTGAAAGTTACACACAGCTCCTTTTTTGGTTAACTCAGATACCTTGATAAGTCTTTAAGGAACTTCTCAGCCTCTGAGGGGAATAATGTGATGAAGAACACTAGTGAGCAGCATTTGGGCCTGATGCCTTGAGCTTGGGAAGCCAATGCAAGACTTCTTTCTTCTTCCTGAGCCCTGCCACTCTTGCCAGCAGAAGCATTGCTTCCAGACTTGCCACAGGACAGCTCCTGCCTCCAGAGACATCAGATGACACCTAGAAGTTCCTCCAAACTAAATCTGTACTGATGTGTGAATAGACTGATTTTTTTTTTTGAGAAAGGCCAACCTTGCTTCTTTGTCTTTATTTTTTTTTTTGCCTTTCTTTTCTTGAGGAATTCTGGGGGAAATGTGTATGCTCAGCTGTGTGTTTCTTTCCAGAAGCAGAGTAACTCCCCTAAGGCATCCCCATTTCCTTCCTCCTTCTTCATCTTCACAAACCTGGCCAGACTGCCAATCTCCAAGTACACAGACTCACCTGGGACCACACGTTGGCCAGTATTTCACTCTCCAATGATTGTAGTCAGTAAATACTCATATAAATCCAATTATTTTTCTTCTAAAGCATCTGAAAGTCCCATTACTTATTCATCAGACTAAAATATATATTTCATATATATTTTATTATTTCTACCACAAGAAAAAAAATTACTGTCATAATTCCTTTAATTCCCAGTGAAGATCATCAGCAAGTCAGTGAAACTTTGGGAAAATTACCTAATTAATAAAATAATTTTTATGAGCAGGCTGTCAGCTCTTTCTGCTTAGATAAAAAGAGATTTCTGTGTCTGTCTTCTCACAAAAGAAGTTGGGTTCATCTGCTAATATAAAGTACAAGGTAAAGACACTACAGTGATGAGAATAAAAACCATTAGATCCAAAGGACTTAAAACAGCAAATATTTTGACTGCCCTGTGTATTGCTAAAAACAAAGGAATTTCTGAAATTGTCAGTTCTTTTATTGTGTAATTATCAAAACTAACATTTATTGACTGTCATAGGAGTATCTGCTACTCTGCATGTTCTGTGCAATAGAACTGAAAATAGTTAAGAATAAATGTATGTGGATTATATTCTTTGTAAAGTATTTCAATAAGAATATCAAAACATTTACTGTTTGTACTATATTCTTTATGTTGTTGGCAGAATAGTAGCACTCATTCAGGCTCTCCTGAGCTACATGCATCCCTAAACTCCACTGACATTCCTGTGTGTTCTTTGGTGACAGAATAAATTGCTTGGTTGTAGAAACGAAGCAAGATAGCCTTTTGTGTAAGTTTGAAGTGCCTGAGAAAAAACAAGACTGCAGCACAAATGTTTGTTCAGCTCCCATGGTTTTCAAAAACATTGACCTAAAAACGAGGCGTTTTTGCTGGGAACAGCAGCCAAGCCCCACGGCAGAGCACAGCATCCACAGCGGCCGGGCTGCGCGCTGCCTTTTGCATAACTGCAGGCTGGGGAAGCCAACATCTGTGATGCAAGACAGAGCCCTGGAAACACAAACGGCTTGGGCCTATTTTAGGAAGAGGGAGACATCTCCTGGACCAACCGTGAATTTGCTACTCAATCTATACTTAATAACACATGAAAAAAACCTTACAGCTATGTGCAGTATAGTTATATAGCAGAGTAGAGGAGTTCTCCTGGTTCCATATTTTTTGATTTCAAATGGATTTCAGAGTACTGTTTATTTCATACCAAGGGGAAAATAACAGCATGCCCACAAAAAAAAAGGTAAATGAGTTTTAGACTCCCATATGGATCCTGGGAAAGAAACACCAGGTCCGTGCCTGAATTAGCTTGTCTTGAGGCCAGCATTACTGCAGAACATGAGGCAAATATTAATATTGGGTCTGGAGTCAACTAAGGAGCAACCATGAGAAGATATTCTGCTGCATCTGGCAATTCCTGCAGAATTTCCAGAGATTTCCAATGAAAAAAAATGAACAGGCCAAGACACATGAACAATGAATTCAGAGTCATTACTGATCAATTGTGGATACCAAGGACTTGCAGCCACATCCCTCCCATCAGGGATTAACAGAATCAAGTTATGCACTTTAAAGACCCTCAAAATTCAAGCTGTGAAGGGAGACAGAGGCACATAAACCTACCTATGTAGCAGCTTGTTTCCCTGAGGTGCAGCAGCATCCTCCACTGACACCATCTCATCTTCACTATGACTGTGGCCTGGGAATCCTCCCCCTGCATTAAGATATTTAATTGTTAAGCGTTTTAATAATAGTGTGGAAAATCTCAGCTTTTGCTGAGATTCAGTCCAGAAACAAAAGCACACAAAATGGCTGCAGACAGCAAGTTATTGCACTTTCTTTGATGTTTAGGCTTATAATAATGTTTATTTTTATTCCCCTAATCCAGTGATTAGATAAAAACACAGCAGACTAATGCACTCATCTGACTCAAGTGAATCTGGAGTGTAGATGAAATTGTTTGCAGTAAGTTCAGAATATTAGAGTGGGATTAATTTATTAAGTAACAGCTTATTTTTCTGGGGGCTTTCAAATTCATGTGCACTCTCAAGATTTCTTTGTAATTCTCTGTCCCTCATCAAACTTCCAAATAGGTGTGACAGCCTTGCTTTATTACAATGTTTTTCAACGAGTTTCCAAGATACGTGATGGGGTCAGTGCATTGGATATCAGCTGTCTACTTGTGCTCAGATCTCTCCAGTTTAGTCACCCACCATGCTTTGATCTTGGCACACACTGACACTTGTCAAAAGACTATTAAAAAGTCACACAAGTATTAGCTGCAGAAGATGCCTTTCTGGTATCTCTTGCCACAAAATGACATGACAGCATCAAGGCAATTTGGGAGGGACTGATCTCAAGTTGGTGTGCTGCAGCCTCTGAAAATTATGTCTGTGTGTTGTCAAGCTATAACCTTACCTGTATCAGCATCCTTGAAAATTCTGCTCCTGGATAAGTTGCTGCACTCAAGCAAGGGAGTCTGGCCAGACCCTGCTGGCTGGTTGTGACCCAGACTCATGAAAATCCCATTTCTTACAGCCTTATATGCAAAACCATGCTATGCTGGGGAACACAAATGAAACAATCTTTTTCAGAATCAGTCACAGTATGGAACACTGGAACAGTTTCCCCAGGGAACAGGTCACAGCACCAAGTCTGACAAAGTTCAAGAAGTGTTTGGACAATATTCTTGGACACGTGGTGTGTCTCTTGGGGATGGTCCTGCACAAGGCCAGGAGTAGAACTTGATGATCCCTGTGGTATTTTCAAACTCAGAATGTTCTGCAGTTCTGTGATTCTGTGACAGACAGCGAGGGACAGCTCTTCATGGGCAGAGGAAAAAAAACAAAAACCAAAAAACTTCTTGCCTTCCACTTTAGCATACCTCCAACCCTTCCCAAAGCCAAGATTCACAGCTCTGCAGTGCTCATTTTCCTCCTGCAGTAAAGGTCCCCATTCCTAATACTGGTTGCACAAATCTTCCTGGACCTTTCTTGTTGCTGTTATTTATCAGTCAACAAAGAAAAAGAAAGGTCTCACTCCTTACCCCTCTCCCTAGGACTTCAGTCCTTTTAGAGCTGTTTAATAGTAAAAGTACTATCAGAAGTTATGCTAACTGTAGTAATTGTTAGTTTGGGGTTCTTTTGCTAGAAGAATAGAAGGATATTGTAGTGATGCCTGTGGTTTGCTTTCTTGCATAACCATTTATCATTTGCAATTTATTATCTTTTTGATTAGTGATTTATTCTATTTTGCTTGTAAAAAGCTGCAGCAGTTTCCAGATTTCATTCTCTATGTGCCATTAAATGTCATTCTGGCTTTCCATTTCTCTGCCTGATAATGATGGATTATTGTAGCAAAGCCTCACAGTGAATTGATGCATTGGCCATATTGGCTTGTAATTCTTAACAGGCCTGTAAATGGAACAATCTTGGATTTCAAGATTTTATGAGTGACAGGATATTTTTAAACATCATGTAGTCTATGAGATAGTATGTATATGATTTTAGTAAAGACATTATACTGGACTGCAACATTTTCCTGATGGGTCCTTTCCAACTCAGCAAATTCTGTAATTCTATGATCCTATGATCCTGATTCGGACTAGTCTATTCCATTTCTTCTCTCTGGGAACATACAATAAAAACTCATGTTCTGAAGATTTCAGAGTCAGTCCTCAATAGCAGAGGAACTGTTACTTTTGGTGACCAAGAAGAATATTTCCTCTTGCACAGAATGGAAAGAACCAAGCAGATCTCTTTCCTCAAAGTGCTGTCAGATCTCAGCCAGATGTGATAGAAGTTCAGTTATCTGGAAGCCATCTATGAACAGTAATGGCCTCATAACATTTTTCTGCAAGGAAATACATTAGTCTTGCTGTGTGGCTGTGACCCCAGTCTTTCACTCAGCTCTGCACACTGGCCTGACTGGTTTCCTGAGTGCAGCTCAGCTCACCAGGTACAGCACCAAGCACCAGAGTCAGGCATTCTCAATGCTTTTGTATTTTAATCCATTTCCCACATGAACCTTCTTATCCTAGTGTCCTCTTGGAGAGCAGGTAGGGTGCTAGCTACCTTTAAACTCAGAGTTTTGGGTTCCCATGAACTGGCTCTCCCATGAACGCTCACTGTATGTCACTTGGAGCCATCTGTCACTAGTCTGGCAGAGCAGGACAAGAGCAGGGCCACCAAGAGCCACGGGCTGGACAGGGTGGGGCTGGTTTGCACCTACAGGCAGGTGACACTCCAGAGGCACTGCTGTAATTCCTGTCATCCACCCAGCAGCAGCAGGAGCAGCAGTGCTGTTGGACCCTCCTGTCTCCCTGGCAGGAGAGGCTGGCCCCAGCCCCTCATCCTTGTTAAACTCAGGAGTCTGAAGCCAGCTTCATTCTCCCCATAGGTAAGCTGTGACTCATTGTGTATAATTGAAACCATTCTAACAACTATAGAGTTGGCATGAGAAGAAGCCTAAAATATTTTACCAGTCACAGTAAATGCACATTTTTGAAGTGGTCCACCCAGTAATTTTGAAGTGGTGTTTGCTCTGACCGAACTGATTCTTGGGGGACAGGTTGTTCTCAGGGCTTGGCTCATCAATTTTATTTCATGGAAATAAATGGTATATCACATTTCATATACAAAAAGAAAATGGCTTTCAAATCTACTTTTGAACCTATTGCTTAACTAAGGAAATATCTGTGGGAAAGTATTTCTTGAGACCTAGCACTTTCCCTCTAGGCCCAGCAAAATCCCATCAGAGCTGATGTCACTCTGAATTGATAAAGTGCCTGTTCAGTCATGCAGTTACAGACCCATCACTGAAGCGTTCCTATCGCTGGGTAGATCTCTGCACCATCTTCTTTAATCCTGCCTCATTGGAGTGAAATCTGCTTTCCAGGCAGCACTTCATTTCTAATGGCTCTCTCTTGCTTGGTGTTAGATGCAAAGGATAAAGAACAAGGGACACCATGAAGGAATACTGCCCAAATCCTGCTCTGGCCAAGCACGAACTGAGAATTTGACAGGTTTTCTGGTAGATGTTAACTACTATTCATTGCAAACTCAAAGAAACTGAAATAACAGTCTTCTACTCTTAAAATGCTCTCAGGGGACAGTGAAGAACAGTGTCCATATCTGTGTGTCAGTCAGTGGCTCTCTGCAATGCC
This sequence comes from Agelaius phoeniceus, assembly GCF_051311805.1. Classification (NCBI taxonomy): domain Eukaryota; kingdom Metazoa; phylum Chordata; class Aves; order Passeriformes; family Icteridae; genus Agelaius; species Agelaius phoeniceus. The sequence goes on along the minus strand of NC_135265.1, from coordinate 142,086,827 downwards.
TCTCCAATATCACAATCAATGGGCTATTTCAGAGCTGCAGAGCCATGCTCATGCAACAGCCCAGATGTGGGCTCACATTTCCCCAGCTACTGTGCCAAGGCAATCTTGAATTTCAGGCACAATGTATCAAGAGCTTATTCATGGAGTTGCAAAGTCTTAGGTATTTTTTATAACAACATCACCTTGGAGCAGGAGTTTCTGAATACACTTGACAAAATCTAAATAAAGCCATGTGATGAAATATAGAAGAACAAATGTGATAGAAAGAAAAACCTTGAATTTGATACACAGAAAAAATGCCAGACAATACTTAATACGTCACCAGGAGAAGAAAATAAGAAGATATTTATTTATGTATTTGACATGTTTCCATATGTATTTATCTCTATGTTATACATAAAAGGTTCCAAGATGCCCAAGTCATGGAATAAACAAGCATACAGCAGTTATAAAAACATACACAGAGAGTCATATTGCAGAGCTGTATTTGTTTCTATTCTGTGCTCCCCAGTGCTCCAGGCTTTTGACTGCGTTGAATGCTATATCCACACACAGCCAAAGCAAATAAATCAAGCTGGGCCCAAGCTGCCTGTACAGAACCATCTGGAAGTCTCCTGAAGGTGCTCCCTTGTGGACCTTTTCTGCTCTGGCTGTGTGCCAGGATGTAAAGGATTACTGGGCAGCTCACCTGCACTTCATGACATGGCACCTCCTGCAGACCACACCTGACCCTGCACAAAGCCAATTTGTGTTTTCTCACCTGCAGAAAACTGAGCTGAAGACTGGATAAACTGTGTGTTAGTAATAATATCTGAACTGTATGACAAAATACAATTACATCTTCTCTAATGATAGCCACCAGAGGCAGGGATGGAGCTGGCTAGGAGGGTTTACGTTTCAAAAAATGTTGGTACTTGCTAATAACAATTTTATTGCTTACTTTCCCATGCTTGCCTCTGTTGACACGAAAGTCAAAAAACAACCTTGAACTCCTGGCAGCCTGTCTTTTTCAAGGATATTGAATAGAAAGAAGCACATACTAAATCTCAGATGTAATGGAGCTCTAGCCCAGGTCCTAATCTTCTGAAGAATCAAATAGTTTTGAGATGAGAAATGCCACTTTCTAACTGAGCATGAAACTGCAGGTTTGAGTCCTTGATAAAATGTGACTATCCAGGTGTGTCAACATTTCCCCTCTGCCTGAGGCAGGACCTATCAGTTCACAGTGTCACAGCTGCCTCACTCACTTGCCTAGACAATAATATGTGTCATATCTGATTTAGTTGACATTCACAGTCACGTTTCTGCTTCACTGCTTTGGACAGGAAACAGGATACCCTTGAATAGAAATTATGACTTGTAGTAATACATCTTTGCAGTTATTTGGCAGTTTTAATACACAGTGTCAACAAAATTCTGTAGTGTACAGGACAGAAAAAATAATTTCTTGCTTTCTCAAAGCTTGGACTACATGAAATGAATCTTTCATGAGAGTTTCTAAGGTATCTCTCACCATAGTGTGTCAGCATAATTTAGGAATTATGACATAGGAATGAACTAAACTAAAATAATCTCACAAACTGACAACTAATGCCTTCACATTGGCAATACCAGCACCATCAGACATGTCAGACATTTAATATCACCAGAACAGTCTCAACCAAGTTTACCAGAAACATTGCAAACTCTCCATCCTCCTATCTGGAGTTTCTCAAAAAAAAAAAAAAACACCACCAAAAAACACAAAAAGACAAAAAACAACAAAAAAACCCAAAAAACCAAAAAAAAACCCAAAAACAAAACACAACCCCACAAACAAAAAAAAACAAAAAAACAAACCCACAAAAAAAAAACCACAAAAAAAATGAGCATGCAATAATTCAATAGGGTGAATTTACATCTCATTATGAGTCAAATCTGGGTGTATTTTAGCAGTTTTCTTTAAAGGAGGCACTAGAATTAATGCCCACACCATGAAAGACTTGCTCCCTCTATCTCTTATAGAAAGAACGATGTCCACAGGATATTAGGAGCTCTGACCACTACAGAAACCTGTTAAATAATCCTACTTACAAAATTATAAAGAAGATAGCAAAGACTTTCTATTTCTTTTTCAGGTGAACACAAATCTAGGAGCAGAGGAATACTCAGATAAGATTGATCTCAAGAGCCTCAGAGCACTTGGTTTAGAAATTTTATTTATCATAGAATTGTTTGGTTTGGAAAGGGCCTTAAGGAGCACCTTGCTCCAATTCCCCTGTCATGAGCAGGGGACAGGAAGGGACCTTCCACTAGACCAGGTTGCTCAAAGGCCCATCCAATCTGGTCTTGAACAGTGACAGGGATGGGACATCCACAACTTCACTGGGTAAGTCACTTGTTCCATGACTCATCACCCTCAATGTAAAGAATTTCTTCCTAATATCTAATGTAAACCTACTTTCTTTCAGTGTGAAGGCATTACTCGTAATACTATCTGTCCCTTAAGAAAGTCCCTCTCCATCTTCCTTGTTGGCCTCTTTAGGTACTGGACAGTGCTCAAAGGAGGCCCTGGAGCCTTCTCCAGGCTGAACAGTCCCAAATTTCTCAGCCTGTCCACCTGTCCTCACAGGAGAGGGGCTCCAGCCTTCTGATCATCCTCAGGACTCCCTCTGGACTCACTCCAACAGGTCCATGTCCTTCCTGTGCTGGGGATCCCACAGCTGGACACAGCCCTGGGGTCTCACAGGGGCAGAGCAGAGGGGCAGAATCCCCTCCCCTGACCTGCTGCTCGTGCTGCTTTGATGCAGGTTTGGCTGACAGGACTGCAGGAGTGTGGTGGTTTTCGCAGGGGTCCCAGGATGAGGGAAGAGATGAGAATCTTGACTCAATGTTTCAGAAGGCTGATTTATTATTTTATGATACATATTATATTAAAAGAAAATTATATATTAAAACTATACTAAAAGAATAGAAGAAATGATTTCATCAGAAGGCTAGCTAAGAATAGAAAGGAATGATAATAAAATCTTGTGACTGACCAGAGAGTCTGAGACAGCTGGACTGTGATTGGCCATTAATTAAAAACAACCACATGAGACCAATCAAAGATGCACCTGTTGCATTCCACAGCAGCAGATAATTATTGTTTACATATTGTTTCTGAGGTCTCAGGAGAAAAAGTCCTAGTAAAAGGATTTTTCATAAAATATGTCTGTGACACAGGAGCACGCTGCCAGCCCATATTGTGCTTCTAATCTGCCAACACTCCAAGTCCTTCTCCTCAGGGCTGCTTTCAATCCCACCCCGCCTGTATCTGTACTTGGGGCTGCCCCAGCCCAGTGCAGGACCCTGCTCTTGGCCTTTTTGAGTTCATGGAGTTTGCACAGCCTCTGAGGTGGTGGTGGCTTGGTGTCAAAGGCAAACTTCCTGCAGATGCACTGGGTCCCACTGTCCATGCCACCCACAAAGACACTGAACAATGCCAGTCCCAATCCAACTGCTGAGAACAGCAATTGCCAGCACCTCTACTTGGACATTGAGTAGCTTCTATCTTGTTTTTAATGTTAAGTGAACAAAACAGTCTGAGGAGAAAGGATTGGAATGAAGGTCTCCTTGACATGAACCTGATGCTGTTGGCAGTATTTCAGCATGACTTAAGCAAGACTGAATATCTAAGATGCTCATTTGAATTTAGATGATATCTGCATATTTAAACTTCTAAAGGTTGAACAAAGAACAGAAGACAAGTCTTCCTCCTCTGGGGTGTGCACCACTAGGTCAGTGCATCAGTGTCAGGCACAACCCAGCATTTTAAAAACAGTGAGTCATTCATCTAAATCCAAACCCCTGATTTTGACCTCAAAGTGCAGGAAATGCATTGGACTTACCAGTGACAGTCTCATTGAGACACCTAATCCATAATCCAGGGGACAGATAGACAACCTCTTTCCTGTCTCTTGGTCAGTTAAGATATCTGCCCACCAACTGAATCTGCTGAGACTGTTTTAGACATTTAATTTCCCAGCTAAGATATCAACATAGATGCTTGGCACTGGAAAATTCTGCTGTGAAAGTGGGACAGATACAATTCAGGGAGATTTTAGTTAAGCCAACAAACATTAGCAGAAAAAAAAAAAAGAAAGCTGCTTGGCTACTATGCAGATCTTAATGCTAAGGTTCCTTCAACCAGAAATTACACTTAGGCCCCTGGAACACACCTCTCAAACTTCTTGTCAAGATATATGTGGGCTTTTTTATTCTCCCTATACTTCTGCTCAGCATCCAAACTTGGATGCAGATGTGTTTTCATTATGCTGGATTCCTTTCCATTTGCTTTCCAACCTTTGTCTTCTTTTCTGCATTGAGTTCAGCCAAAATCCACCATAAGTTACAGTGTTATCAGCTGGGGAGAAGTCGTATGGTGTAAATGTGTTGATGGTTCTGGTGACTGTATCACATTACAAATCAATTTGCTTCACTCATGGAGTTGAAAAATTACAGCATCAAGTCTAAAACCACTACTGTCAAACACATCCTTGAGAGGCACATAAATTTCCTATGCACTTTTACAATGTTCTTAGCCACAAAATTATTTCAAACAATGGTAAGCACATTTTGCATCTTACATGGCACTTCAGTAAGATGCTAATTATTTGTCTCAAACTCAGCCTTCAGACTTTTGTGCCATTTTTTGTTCACAACTGCAAACCCGATCACAGTCCACCAGCAGTGGGGCTTTGGCAGAGAATGTCACTGCAGTAAATTCATTATTTTGCATTTTCCTTTAGTCTCTGTGAGGTACTTACCCACCATCTCCCACTGCAATCCATACCCTGTCTACAAAAGCAAGGAACTCTCTGCTTTGGAATCATCCTTTTGGTTTTATTACTTCGTATTCACAATGTCTAAATTTGCTCTTGGTTGTAGACTAGGTCCTGCTCATTTTCCCACATTCTACCCAAATTTCAGTGTCAGAAACAAATCCATACAGTGCTTTTTCTGTTTCTTTGAATTTAAGCATGTTCTGAACAAAAATATTCATGCTGTGCCTTAGAAAGTTTTGTGCCTGGCATTTACAGCTGGCCTCCTCTACAAATTTCAGTGGCACCAAGGGCTGCTGGGGCTGCAGAACCAGGAAAGGGCAACATGCATTTAGCCTGGTGTGGCTACAGTGCTAAGTAGGAGAGCTCAACAAGCTGTTTAAGATAGCTGCCACTACAATTGAATACATGGAACCTCCTGAAGGCAATTATCTTGGCTGAAACTGTGCCTCTGTTTCCCTACCACCATACTGTAAAGGAACATGGACCTTCTGAAATATCAAAGATGAAAGTTTCTAGATCTCTCCTTGCACCCCCATGGTAAATGAGGGATGTGGAATTATTATAACAGATTTCCAATTAATTGTTTTACCAAAATCTCTTACCTCCTTTAGAAATTCTCTTTCCACCATGGACAATATGACAAATTGACTGAAGTTTACTTCTCCCTGTTCCTATTTCTCTGCCAAATGTCAGCTGTGTGATATGCACTAAGGACACCTTAGAAATGCTTAGCAGTATTCTCATTTGTTTGCACAATCCCTTAGGAGAAAACTGAAATGTATGTTATAAGGTAGTCCTTTACCATTTCAGCATATTCTTTGGGGAAATACACATCAGTATGTTCACTCATTTCACTTTGTTTATTCCTATACCATTTAACACAGTTAAAAGCACCACCGTTTTTTGCAGCAACTCCATTAGGATATATGTACAAACTTATCCCCAGTGTTTCCCCACAAGTGGTGAAACAGCCCTAAAAAAACTTTGTTCCCTTTCCAGCTCTGTCTATAAAAGTTCTCTACAGGCAGGATTAACAGAACTGACTCAAGTTCTCCCACTTAAATCTGCCCTTTGTGCTTTGGCATACACTTACAGTTTGGGTCTGGGTTTGTCAGACAAAGGGGTTGTGCATATTCTGGGCCTTTATGTGAGCCTGGTATGCCCAGACAGAAAAGGAAAATAGGAAATTTTGGGAAATTAATGTCTATATTCTTATGAAGAAATTGTGAAATTCTAGGCAAAGTTTTTCTCCCTTCCTGTCTTGTCAGTTTATCTGGTATAACCAAAGAGAACAACTGCATAAAGAAGCTTGTATAACTTTCCAAATGAGGAGGAAAAATCTCAAACTCCAGGATGAATTTGGAACATCTGCAACAATCCAAACAGGCCAGGCATAAGCTGAAAGGAAGGCCATGGAATGATTTACCCTGTCACCCTGCTGCTGCAGAGGGCAAAGAAAGCATGTCCCAGCAGCTGGCATTGTGAAGAGACAAGGTCACAGATTTCTGCTGGCATTCTGGTGGACTCCAGGAAGGGACTCTGATAACAGTCCATGTCAGGAGGGGACTCTGGTAACAGTCCATGTCAAACAGGAGATCCCAGGCAGGACACAGAGCCTGAAATGGAAGCTTAGCAGCATTCCTGCACTATCAGGAATCACAATAAAAGCACAACCTTTTATAAAAGCTCTGCCCCAGCCTGGCAGTGAGCTGGCTGCACTCAGAATTTGTTATTCCTGCTGATAGCAGCTGTTCTCCAAGCAGCAGTGGGCAGCCTGTGGGAGCTCACTCAAGCTTCCTAGGTGGCCCTTTGAGCTGTTTGTGGTGCAGCAGTGAAGCACCAGAAAATCTTCAAGCTATGGCACTTCCCACTGGTGGAAGGTCAGGTGGGGACTGTTTTGGGGGATTCAGCAAGCCTTTTGCTAACTACATTTGTCAGGTATTTCAAGGGTGTAAATTTCCCCTGAGACACACTTTTTAGAAATGCCACAATTTTACAAAAAGTGATAAAGTTTTCATCAAACAGAATTCAGCTGCAACAACATGCCCAGAGGTGTAGCACAGCATGGGCTGCAGACACCAAACACAAGCAAAATACTTGGACCTGCATACTATTCTAACAGTATAGTCTATAGTATAAATTAATTTAAATTAGTTGCAGCCATTTGTCCTAAACAAATGGATATTCCACTGAATTATTAGCTGTTCAAGTGGAAAAGCTACAGCAGCTTTATGAGAATGATATAAAAAATAGGCTGGAAGAAGAAGACTATCAGGATGTGGATTTTACCCTTTCCTTTATAAACATAGGTGTGTTAGAGCAGGAAAAGTGAGAATGGCACCTTCATACACAGAATCCCACTTAGTCTATGTGAGATGGGAGTGATTTTTTTTATAGCAGTACTGCAAGGCAAAAATTTAATTTGGTGTGGAAATTACAGGAAATTACTAAAAAGTTTTCATTCTTTATAGGCAATTATGTTTTAGTTCTAACTTCGTGATTTGGAGTAGATTTTACTTTTTGCTGGAAACTCTGTGGTTAATGTTCCCATTCTGAGTAAAAAAAATTACATTGGAAAGTAAATAAATAAATGGAGTCATGTTTAACTATATACTGAAGTATCACATGGAGACTGTTCCCTGTGATTAATGAGTTTTGGCCTGCTGAATAATTCCATTAAACCACTTATCAGCACAATTCGCTGTCACTTTTCTCAGCACTGGCTTCAGATGCATATGCAAAGTAATTGCCATGTAGAACAACAGCTTGTGGTGCAGAAACTGAGACTGTCTAACCTAATTCAGAAATTTCCATCTAGTTTTTACATCTAATTTTTAAAAGAAAATCTCACTGTCATGAAAACTCTTCAGGTCCTATGGAAAATGTGTTTAGAAAACTATAAGGAACTTCTTAACCCATTTTTTGCACAAGAAATAAAAAGAGTTTAAAAAGTATTCTGTAACCACTATATGAAAAACAGGAAATTAAATATTGGCCACAAGATATTTTTTACAGTTTTATTGAAGTAAGAGTTTTAACAATGTGTTTAACTATGTAACACGTTCAGCAATTGTTAGCATGAAGCTCCTGCTTTTCTGCAGAGCATTTGCTACCCCCACTTTAGAGGTCTTCACATCACAGGGGGTGTAAATGTTCTTTTTAGATTTAAATTATGCTTATTAAAATCTTCAGAATTGCCAGGAGAGCCACTGTGATGAAAACCCTCTTATATATTTTTCCAAGAAGATTTACAACCTGCATTAGACACAGCACTCAGCCATAAAACCAAGAGAAATGTGCAGACCTGACACACTTCCTCTGTGCAACAGAAATTAAAATATATATCCCATGGATGTTGTCATAGTAACATGTGGGAAACATTAAAAGAAGTTAACATGATGAACAGGTATAATTTATATTTCTCTAAATCTTACCCCACACATCGCTCATAAATCATCCAGTGTGAGTCTGTGCTACAGAGCTGTTCAACTTTCCATCCTCTAGTCATATTGCTCCAACTCACAAAATAAGTGCTGGAAAAAACAGCTCAGCATCAACTACATATTACAATCTGCTCAGTAAGAGAGATATACAAACTTAAAAGCAAAACCAAAAAGGTTGATACCAGTTTTACGGTATTCACATGTATCTGCAAGGGAGCTCTGCAAGAGGGGAACTCAAAACCTGCAGCTCTTGAAGCCTAGGTGAGCTAATATTTCCCAAATTACTTAGCTAAATTATTGGTTCCTTTAGAAAGCCTTGGTCTAATTAGCTGTTGAAGACTTTCCTATTTCACAAAAGCCCTGTGGTTTATCCACCCGGTAAATGAAAATAAAAAATTAGTCAAATTATGTAGCCTCACCTTCTAGGGAGTTCCATATGGTCCCATAAGTTCAAGATCAGTACATTGACAGGATCAAGCTGGGGTCTGTAATGGTCCCCCTTGAAAATAAAAGTCTACTTCCTATTTTTGTGCCCAAAATAATTTAGTCCAATTTAATTTCAATGTATTTTATAGTCGACAGTAAAATAACTTTATACAGTTATTTTGCATCAAAACTACTTCCTAGACTATCAAGTGAATAAAATATTAAAAAATACCCAGCCATTATTTCCCAGGGTGTAACGGTTCTAAAAATCAGTCAAGCACTTGACACATATACAGAAGTATTTGAACTACAAAGTACTTTATATACTTTGCATATTATGTGATGTGTAATAATAGCTACGATTTTTTTTTCAGTTTTTAAATCACTATGGGGCTAAAAAAAATGAAGAAAATAACAACACCAGAGATACAGGGAAGTATTATAAAAGGTCTTCCTTAATCCAGCTGAAGTCTGGTGTTCAAAGCTGAGCATGAGAATTCAAATTCAACTCAACCAGTCTGAGTTAAGGTCATTTTTCAGAAACAGAAGGGATGGGGGCAGTGGGAAAGGCTCTGGGCCAATCTCCATTGGAAGGAGGGGCATTGCTGTGGAATATCTGCAACTGGGAAACCTTGTGGAGCTGCTGACCAGGCACCAGCCCAAGGCAAGGTGAGGACAGCCCAGGCAGGTACAGGGTCAGGAGAGGTTGGTAGTGGAGTCATACCAGTGTTGGCCCAGTGGTATTTGGGGGATTTACAGCAAGCTGTGCAGTGAGCTCAGGTATGATTTTGTAAGGAAAGGAGACACCCCTGAATTTTCTTTAAAATGGAAGAGGACAGGGCAGTCCTACAAATTCATCCAGAGCAACACAGGTCATGCTGCTGCTTGCTTGCGGTGCCTGTGGCATTCGGTGTGTCCTGAGTGCACAGACACCCCAAAAACCATCTCAGGGTTTTCTGAGGGTTCATCTGAATTGGGTGGGAATATAAACACTGACCTCTTGTACAGAAATCCACAGTGGTCAGATCAAGACCTGTTTCATGTAATGTCCTTTCTACAATAGTGGCCATCAGCAAATATTAAGAAATGTTTATGGATGTAAGAGTTTAGGAGTATAAGAAGGGTACTCATAAAGATACTGCCTATATGCAGTGATCAATTTTCTGAGTAAAACCTTAGTATTCTTGAAGACATTTTGTAATATTTTATGTGACTGGATATCTCCAGATTGCCTTAAAAGCCATTTTCTCATAAAACATAAGGATTGCAAGAAGTTAAAGAATATTTTTGAAAAAATCCTGAGAAAGGTATCTCAGGCTTTTAAGCATAAGTTTAACATAACTTTGGTCTTTCCAAACAAAGTGTACACTAAAATAATCTGTAAAGTAATTTTGTCATTAAATTGCTACACTTCTCAACAGAGACACCTGTATTTCTCTTCACCATCTTATTTTGAAGTTTACAATATTAATTACTTCTACTGGCTCAGTGTATTAAAAAAAAATATAGAGTAAATATGAGCCTTTTTCATACTTTTCAGTAGCATCTAATATGACTTTAATTTTGTGGAAAGTCTCTCACAAAGGATTACTTGTGCTGTGGGAGCACACAGTTCTTCTGGGGTTTTGTCTTTTGTTTTTCATGAGTTCTTTATGCAAATGCCTCTGACGAATATAGTACTTCACACAATGTTATGTGCAAAAGTGCAAGCTTTAAATGTGCTGCTTGTCCTATGTTCTCCAAAAGACCCATCTTTTCCTGGCAATCCATACTGAAATAAAATTATTTCCTGTGAACTTAATTATGTTGAAAGCAATTAGCCACAGCACTTTTCTACCTATAAAGATGAAAATCCTCAAAGACCACAACCCATATACATGATGCAAACCATTAAGCTATACTGATTTCTATCATTTAAACTGCTTTGCTCTATTTTGAATGCTTGCATCCATTTTTAACAGGTTTACCGTTCTCTTTTGTTTTTACATCATAAAGAAACAGAATTATGAAATTCTAATTTTCATTCAACTGAATATGTTAAGAAAAAGCAGTGAAATGTAAGCCATCTAATCACTGGGATCTTACTCCTTGTTGCAAAGAAACCACGGAGTTTGGAGAATGTCCAGCCTTAAAATTAATGACTGAGTGTGATCCACAGAGAAATAACTTTAACCACAATTTGGCTAGGCCTTAAAGTCTGCATTTTTATTGGTTTTGGCGTCTGGAACCTTACTTCTAATGGATTCACATCCCTTGAGATAAGCAGTTAAAGAAAGGTGGTTAGTCCTAAACTTGAATGTTTTGTGCTTTCTCTGCTTTCTTTTCTGAGATTTCAATAGCATTAATTAGAGTGTAAGCAGAAAAGTCAATTGTCTTACACTCTGACAGGACTTGGGTTTGTTCCCAAGATGTGAGTCCTTGTGCTAAGAAGAAATGATATTCAAATGGGACTTGTTCCAACACTGACAACAGCCGTGGGATCAACACTGTAATGGCTTTTGGCTCTCCCTTCCCTTGAACGTGGCTTGTGTAAGCTCAAAGGTCCTGTTGAACACAAGAAAATCAGGACCTTCAGCAGCCATGGAAATTAATCAGATGCAAATTAAGAAATCAGAGTAGTGTAGAACAAGTAATCTGGTGAAGCCTTGCCCTTCTCTTCCAGATGGACAGCAGTGCTGAGAAGGTGATAACTGCAGGTAACCACCATGCTTTGTTTTCTGCATCATTTTACACAGCAACATGACCATGAAAAGGTCGAGACCTTTGAGACCAGTACCTGACCCATGAGAAATGGACTGCAACCACTGAAACAACACACAGGGAGATCAGGGGACCTCTTTCAGCAAACCTGGAACTGGATGGATGAAGTTTTTTCTCTCTCTACAGCAAACAGAGACATGCAAAACAAAAGGCTTGGTGCTAATGGGACACTCCCCCAGACATATGTGTGTCATTCCCACTCTTAAGGTGGAATTCCTAAGATTCCTAGAAGCTTTCAAAGTTTTATTAGTAAATTAAATGCTTGGCATGGAAATTGGTATGTTAGCCCCTTATCTCCTAAAATAAGGAAATAATAAAATGAACTAGCAACCCATGGCTTGCCTTGTCCTTTCCGGTGAGAAACAGGCACTTTTAGGGCATCATTCATTGATTCAGATGCCAGTTTATGATGAGATGCAAAAAAATATTACTATTTACAAGTGCTGCTCACTACAAATTCCTATTTAATACTGCCTTTAATACATAAATACATAAAGAAAATCAGACCATGATCTGTACTTACATTCATCTCACATACATCTCTGTTGGGTTTGAAGAATCTTCCCCAGATTTCCCAGCAGTTGTTGTAGGTAATTTTTAGAAAATACATCTGGAAAATACATACAGGCTCTTTTAGATCTGTTTTTTACCAACAGAGAAGTCATGAAAGTTGTAGGCAGGGGGTTAGAGTGACTAGCAAGGGTTAGGGGGTCACATGTAGAAGATATATAGAAAAAAATCCTTCAAGAAAAATCCTTCAAGAAAAATCCACAGAATAAATTCAGGAATCTGGCAGTTAACATTCTAAAGGAATATCTGTAAAGGAAAGAAAAAATTAGAAGCATTGGAATAAAGTATCCTGAAGCAAAGACAAAAGCAGAAAAAGCAAAGGAACAAAAGAGACACTCAGCTGAATTAGTTCTCAATGATGTGAGGTATAAAGAGGAATCAAACAGCAAGGCATAGTTCAAACAGCTAAAGACAAGGACAAAGCACAAGCACACAAGGACATGAAAATAAACACAGATGCAGCTAGGGTAAGAAGAAATATGTATCTATTAGACAGTCCAAGGAAGGTCATGGAAATGATATTTCTGCCCTCAGTAAAAAGAAAAAGCCAGAAACAGAAGGCACCATGAAACAACATCTGTATATGGCCTGACCTGCACAGCTGGCTCTCAACAGACTGCAAACCCATGGTAAACCACTGCAACCCACCTGGTGACAGATAGAGAAGGAGCAAATCAGAGAGAACTCAGGTAACATCAAGATTACTGAGATGAATTAGGTTCACCTAATTTATGAGTGATTAGGGAGGAACACGCCTGTGCCTCATCTGTGCTCTGAGCTGACCCTTCACACAGACTCTGCAGCCTCAGAGCCTCCATGGGTTGATCAGCTTGAGCTGTGAGCCCAAAACTTCAGAGACCTAACCTGAGAAACACACCAACTCTCCTGCTTCTTCTTATCAAATACCCAAGTGAAAAAGTATGTTAGTTTTGGTTCTTCTGGTTAGTTTTACCTTGGTTCAAATATTCAAAGTCAAGTAGTTCTTAGAAATACAAAACATCTCTAAATATCTTTAATTTCTAGAAAGCTAATAATTTATACCATCATATACATTCTAGAAAAGCTGTCTTCAAGACATTTGTGTTAACTATCAATTTCAATATTGTTTATTGTTCAGAAATGCTTGGTCCTTGTTAGTGCTGTCTTTAAACAGGAAGCACTTTGCTGCCTGTAACCAGTTCCTACTAAAAAAATGCAAAACAAATACTTCCCCCATGTCAACTTGATACAGTGGGGTTTTTAAAATCATATTATTTTCTTTTTCTAGAATGTATTTTCTGAGTCTGCACTAGCCTTCTATCACATGCCCTTACTAGAACAGGTCAGAAAAGTTTTGTTGAAATTCCTTAAAAAAGCTCAGGTTTGACTGAAATCCTTCAACTGAAACACCTCAGGTTTCTTACACTCTTGGCAGGACTCAGGCACCTCTCCCACAGAAACTTACACGGCTTCAGAAAGGAATGGCGAGGACTCAAGGCTTCTACGGGAGGCTGGAGAGACTCAGGCAGGTGCATCTTCCCAGCCCTGCCCTCCAGAGCTGAGGCTTGGGACTGTTTGCTCTTGGAGACCTTGGGGCCCCCTTGGGTCTCCAGGGCAGGTGGGAGCCCCAGGATGAGACAGGGCAGGGCTGTGAATTTGGCTGCCTGAGGACCAGGGAGTCCTGGCTCCAGCCACAGGGCTCCATGTTCCACGTTCAGATTGCAGAACCAGGGTGCTGGAACTGGAAGCAGCTGCACTCTGTTGGTGCATTCCAGGAAAGAAAATCAATTTCTTGATTTTTAAAGCTTCACAGCCTACAATACCAGCCCTAAAATCATAAGCTGGTGATCCAGAAACCAAGGAGTTTTTTATCCAGCTCAGGGAATTTGGAGGACAGTCAATCTGGAGACCTCTGGAGCCTGTGCATTCAACCAACACTCCTCTCTTGGCAGCTGGAAAAGAAGCAGAAACATCACTTTCTTTCACACCACAGGACCTCTGTGAGCAATTTTTGGTTTCAAAGTTCCAGCTCATTTGATAATTTCAAGCAATGATTATTATTTTCTGCCAACTTGAAATTCTGTAATTTGTCCAACTCTGAATAAACCCAAGTACCTGATGACTGAGGATATGTAAGTGCCAAAATATATCTAGACTAGCAATGTTGGAGTCATTGTGAAGGCAATGGATGGTGTGTATGGTGAAAATCATGGCTACTAATTTTCTTAAAGCAATGGATGGCTGGTTACAATAAATTGGGGTCTTCAAAGGGTACTGAAATTATTTAAATGACTTTTTTCCACCCCTCTTTCACTTTTAACATCTATTCACAATATTAAGTGTCTAAATGGAAGCAGAAACCAAATTATGTGCCAGAGTTCATCTACAGCACAAGCAGCAGGCAATTTAGATTACCAGCTTGGTTATTACTAACAGTGCAAAATTGTTGTAAATGAGGCAAAGTAAAAATACTCTCACAGACTTTCCCATTTTATTCCATTTCCTGCATTTATTTTGGAGATGAATTCTGCTGTGTTTATAGCTGAATCTTATGGATAATTGTACACTGCCAGCATTTAGTTTCATTATTTAGGCACAAATCCTTCCAGCACTTATGCATAAGCATGACTTTATTCATTTTGAAGTTCTGTGGGATAATCCATTGTACATGAAAGCAAGCATATGAATAAATCTTCATAGGACCAGAGCCTTAAGTTGTACAAGAAGAATTAGATGTTAGAGTAATCTATTGCTGGTTCAGTGAATGCTAAGTTCTTCCCAAAATACCAGATGTGAGGAAGAATGCCCAAAGAACAAAGCAGACATGACATCACCTAATTGCCATTGTAGAAATAACAGCATGCATGGAAAATAATCCAAAACGTGGGAGATATGGACAATTTGTTTTAATATTTCTGCAAAACCAAAGTAAAACGAATGTAAACTGTAGCTAAACAGACAACTCATTAGCCAGTGCACCAAGTCCATTCTTAAACAATGGCAGATTGTTTAAAATCAAACTTTGTTCTCTCAAAAGTGAGTTTCAATTTTCCAAGTAAAACCAGTTTATTTCAAACCAGAATGCTGACCTTGTCCAGAGAAGGTCACACATGTTTTAGTGAACCAGCAGCCCAATTGCCCCCAGACAGCACCACTTCACCCTCCTGACTAGGAGCAAAGGAAAATGTTCTTATTTAGAAGTCATGGGGCCACCTTGATTCCCTCTACAACCAACCTCAAGTTCATCTTTATAATTTTTCCCCATCTAGTAACCATTGGAAGCATCAACATTTCCAGGAGACCAAGCTGAGCCCACCATAGGGGCTGAGCCCTGGATGCCTAAGAGAGTGAGCCATGCTGCAAGTCTATCTCTCTGAACAAACAGGACTGGAAAATGCTTCATCTATTTCTAAATCCTAATTGAAATGAAACTATTTTTATTTGACATTAGCCTTATCTGAGGATTTCAGAGGAGCCCGAGCAGGTTTCATCCTCTTTGCTCTGAACAAATGGCAAAGTTGCCACTGAATTCCTGAGTGCAAGACCTGGCCCGAGGAATTTCTGTGCTGTGAATTACAAAGCAACAATGTAGCTATTACCCCATATTTTTTTTTCAAATGCTTCTTTTTTTCTTATTTTAATTAAGGAGTTGACCAACCAGTCTGGTGCACTTTTCTTAAATCCATTATTTAGTCACTTGATTATATAGCAAAAATCTGAATAGTGAAACTGGTATTTCTCCATTGAGATTTCAGCTCAACTTTCTTATTTTTAAATTTTTCATAATTTGGCAATATTTCATAGCGTTTTGGAGTTGAGAAATAAAAAAAAATGTATTGTTGTGATAAGGAAAATATTTGTTGATGTCTTACAGGTATTCAAAGTTGTTTGTAGCTCTTTTAAGATTTAATTACAGGCCACAGTTAAAGCAGAGATTTAAATTATTAATATAATTAAGGCACCAAGGGTTTAGTAATAGTCAGAATAAATTTCCCCAATAAACTGAGCAATGCAAAAGAGGTTTAAAGCTTTTATTTTAAAGATGCATTAAAAAAGATTTATTTATACCTGAAAGTTTAACCTCTATCATATTGATGTTAATTTTTTTCACTTTGGAAGAACATTTATTCGCTGCAATAAATATGTATATATATGTGATTACACTGAGGGCAAAGCAAAGGTGGCTGGAGCTGGAATTACAGTTCCAGCCTATAACATGCGGGGCAGATCTGCACTGAGTCTGTGGTGGAAGCTTATTGTAATTCTGACTGGGGGATTGCACCTGTATTAAGAGAAATATTTCTTCCTAGAGGTAGAGATAACCCACAGACACCATCCCAAAACCTGGTCCCAGTTTGCACCCTTCTTGGACCCCTGGGTGTCTGAGCCCTCAGCTCTGATGGTCTTTCCTGCAAAACCACAACTGTGTCTCAGGGAAACTTCTTCTCAATGTGAAAGTCAAATTTTGTCCAGTATTTTCATTCTTGAGCTTTATGTCCTCCCAGATGAATATTTTGCTGTCCAGCAGTGCCTCCCTCCTCTGAGCACACACCTGGCCATGGGTGAGAGGGTGCAGGGCACACATCCGAGAGCTCACATCCCCACAAAAAAGTGTTGCAGCAAACAGCTTTCACAGAGCTCCTGTGCTGTCTATCCTAGTCAAGGGCTGTCTAAAACAGCAATCTCCCATTCTGAGAATCATCTTCATTTCTTTTTGACTTGTTTTTTAATTTCCAAAAGTTTGCAGAGTTGTTCTTGTTCTTTGGGGAGGAGGCCCGTGCACATGCAGCTGCTGTGAACCCATCACACCTGCAAAGGATTTGCTACCTCTATTTAAATGAGCAATTTGGTTCTTTTGAGGACTCTCTGAAGTTAATGGGTGATTTATTAGTTGCTTCAACAGCAGCAGGATCAGGCTCTTGTCTTCATCAGGTATGTCATCCATCTTCACATGAACAGGCTGACAAGAGAGGAATTGAAATTTCACACTCTGTGATATATTTAGAGATTGTTTAGATTGCATTAGGCTATGGAAAATACTGTGCTGACCAAGATAATCATCCTTCAGATATTGATCTAACCCCTGTCTGCTCAAATTTGTTCTTCCAAATCACACTGCCTGCAGCTACCTACCATTATCTTAAAGTAATACTGCAGTGACACTGCTGGGATCCTTGGACACTGAAACACAAACTAATTCAACAGTGAAGGATTGCATGTTCTAAGATGAAATGCTGAAAATCAGACAGAAATATCCCACCTTAGTCCGTAATACATAGTTTAGGTTTAGGGTGTAGGAAGAAGAATACATCCACAGAAATCATACCTACAAGGCTATATGGCACTACCTAGACTAGCTCTGAAAGAATCACTGGGAATGATCAGGGAATGTGCCAATTCCAAAAACATTGTGAGAAGGGTAACATACATGTCCCCAGCAGAGCTAAGATTGTAGATTTCCCCAGGAAACACTGTACTACCATGGCTATCCTGCTTCCAGCACAGCACTCACTTCTTCCAAGACAGCTCCAGAACCTCTGGGTGGTGCTGCCTAGCCATATTTTGATTTAGACACACTTTTAGACATTTGCTGTGCTGCCTCTAAATATATACAAATATATGGAACAGCTCCATAACTTGGATCTTGATTACAACCACGGATTTGGAATGCAACTCTAAACACTTGGGATGGCTGAAAAGGGCACACAAAGTGAATGACTACCAGCAGCCTGGAAAACTGGGGATTTTGCCAGCAAGGCATAAGGTGGAAGAAGACCAACAGGACTCTTAAAGCTTTGCCTTTTAGGTGTAAAACAGGCCTAGTAAAGAACTAACTGCAGAAAGAAATAACAAAATATTTTGTCAGCTTTGTAAGTGCACTTCCTTGAGCAACAGAGATCACAGGACCTGGAGCTAACACAGGACCTCAGTGAACAGTTCAAAAAATGCTTCAAAAATTACATTCTGTTTGATTTCCACAAATGTGCTTTGACTAAAATGTTATGTGAATTCAAAGCAGCCTTTGTCCTGAATTGAGAGAATGGAATTAAGGTGAACTGAGATTTTTCTTATACCTTACACATCGCACAAAATAAATGTAAGACTATGAAAACTATACAGATTTGGGATTTTGCAGTATTTTAAATTATTGCCCCCAGAGCAATAAGCTGCCTGATCCTTCTTCCTACAGTTTTCTGCTAATTCAACTAGCACTAGTCTCCTAAGCCATGTTACTTTTTCTAGAAACCGCGATTTTATGTTTAGCAGACCACAAGAAACTAAGGATTCTTTTTTAAATTTTAATTTAGTTTCTGGTAATCTCACAAACAAGACAGTTCAGAGAGGCAGCCAGGCAGCAACAGGTTTTGGTGTAATATTAGTAAATTTTACTGAGGTCCTGTGCTAGCTCCAGATCTTGTGATCCATATTTCTTTGTTGCTGGAGGTAACAAAGCCTTTGCTGCCTTTTGGCCTCTTATTCCAGTTTGTGAAGTTCAGGGTCCACATCAGCAGCACACACAATGCAGTTCAGTGCTCCAGGTTCATCAATAGATCATCAATAACTTTTGTTCCAAAAGCAGCAATATTCCCCCCCAAACTCTCAGCATACTCCTATCCTGCATAACTTTTAACTATAAAACCATGTGTTCACAATTTCTGTTCACAATTTCTGTTTTCATGGATTCCATGGATAATATATTCTGCCAAAACAAAGAGTTTTCTCCTAAAAGCCTTGTAAATCCATACAAAGCTACCAAATTTTCTTATAAAATATAACATTCTCTCTTGAACAATTCCTCTCCAAATTATCAATGGCTAGCCATTTCATCAATTCTTTTAAGAGTCATCTTTTTAGCTTCTACATCTTCACAAAACAGTGGCAAAGAGGAAATATTCAGGCAATCCTTTATCTAGAAAAAGTAGCAAATGGTCTGTGTTAGAGTGAAGTAGATTTTAGAACACATTAATAACATTTTTAATACACCAAAAAAGGATCTAACTACAACACTGGCCCACATTAATTTTTTTACTATTTATGCATGAAAAATTAATCCAAATAATTCATTTTGACATCAGAAAAAAAATTAAAATAGAGGCCCAGAAAGTAATCTTAAAAGGATAAAACCTCATATCAATGATTCTGAAATTGGGGTTTAATTATATGTTTCAAGTATACTCAGTTCTGATACTTTTGGTTCTTAGATTTTGCAGTAATGTAACTAATTCCAAGAATTTTCTTTGTTGGTTTATGTATTATTAAGTTACATACTTGAGATAACTGTAGCATAAAGTTTTAATTGCACGTGTTAAAGAAAGTGTGCTATTGGAATGTAATTTAGGAGTTTTCTACTGCTAAATAGACAGGATGTCTGAGGTCCTAAAGCTGTGACAGGAGAGGCAGATACAGACTGAGATGAGAAGAGAAGCTGAAAATATGCAAACACCTACCAATTTAGCAATAAAGATGAAATAACAATGACAATTATCTTTCTCCTAACTTGAGCTTTAGATGGGTTGGTTGTTTTGCTTTGTTCTTGTATCATTCAGCTGTCAGAGTGCTGAATAGCAAACAGGCATTATCCTTTCTCAAAGACTGTTTGATGTCAGAAATGGATCTCAGCCTATAGGAAAAGTCCAGAGCCTCTGGATGTGACTGAGAGAGTCAGAGTAAGATACTCAAATACTCTTGGGATGATCAGCATGAAAGTTTTGTGCTGGGGAGCTCTGCAAGGCTTGGGTCAAAGATTTTGGAATTGCTGTCACGCCTTGCCTGTCCCCACTCCATCAGCTGCCTTCATGTTGCTCTGTACAAAGGATCCAACATCCAGCTCCTGCCGCTGCCTGCCCAGAGTAAAACCAGACCCAGCCTCTCACTGACTCTTCAGGCATGCTAAGGATCTAAAACCTGTCATCTCCTGTCCCCAGATCTGACAGAAAGCAGGTACCTGCCTAATTCTGCCTCCCCGTGGGCCCCAGCTGCAGCATCCTTCACTGCTCACAGCCAGCTCTTCCAAACACACAGATAACACTCCGTGCCATGGTGAGGCCTCCTTTCCCTTGAAGCGAGCACAAAGATGCAAAAAGTGTTTAAAGCCTCCAGGAAGTCACCAGAGTCTTTCTGAGCCATGGCCTAAGTGGCAGAGAGGAGAGGGCATTGCAAGTAGGTGAGGCACAGAGCCACACTTGTCCTTGGTGGGAGCACAGCTGGGCTAGAAGTTGCGGAACTGTGAGCAGAAGCTGAAAGAGAGAAGGGGATGTGGCAGGTCCCCAGATCATGGCATGACCATCACATAGACTCAACCCATCCACATATGGGTAAAGTGCCACCCCACAAGGCCTAGCTGAATGAAGAAGAGAGGTTGGGTTTAGGAGTCGGCATCCTTGGTTAGTGTAAAGACAAAAGTACGCTGAAAAATCGGGGGCAGAGCTGAACAGGTCAGCAGCCGCGGGCTGAAGTTTATAAATACAACCTTACCTTGTTCCCAGCCTTGCAGGCAGGAGTCAGATTTGAGCGCAGGTGAAATTGCTGGTGCTATCCCACACGGCGTGTCCCAGCAGTGTCCCAGCATCGCTCTCCAAAAGGCGGACGGCGCCGCGGGCGCAGAGCAGACGCGTTCCGAGCGTCAGGACCGCTGCTCTCCTCCCACCAGAGGGCCCTACAGCCTTTCTCTCCAGACTGCGGCATGTCTGAGGCTGGTGCTCCACTAGTGCCACTCTGCCTGCAAGAGCCCACCACGGGCTATACATTGCCATAAATTCGGCACGAAAACAGTCCTGCCTGCTGTGAATGTGTAAGTCACCTCTGTGACTCCTTCTAAGACATAGGAGCAGTACTGAAGCCACAGCAGGAAAGTAAGCTGTGGGAATTCAGGACATTCCTCTGGCTGTCCTGGAGCGCCAGGATCCCTGCCAGGGGGCTCAGAGACCCTGGCACAGAGCCCAGGACACTTGGGGTTTTGATTATGACCCATGGAGCAAATTACCAACCTTATATGAATATCTGCAAGCCACGACAGTGTAAGTAGAATGATAGTGGATTATCATGGGGTGAAAAATTGATTTTTTGGAGTTTTTAGCATGGGGGTTCAGGGGGCAAGATGGAGGAATCTGGGCATTCTCCTTCTTCTTCTTGGCCTCCATCTTCTGCTGTGATGTTGGCACTTTTAGATTGGTTTAGAGTAGAAGCTCACTGTCTAACACAGTGGGCAGGTGATAGGTATTGGAAAGTAATTGTAAATATTGTACATGTAGTTTTTAGTATAAAAAGATAACACCACCCTGGGGGCAGGCAGAAAGCCTCTGACTGTCCTGCTGAGCAGACCTTGGCTAGTCAGGAGAAAGAATTTTATAGATAAGATACAATAAACAACCTTGAGACCGAGAAATGAAGAGCTCTGACTCCTTCTTCAACTGCCAGGCTGGGAAAAGAGACTTTCTAACATGTCTCAGGGTCACTCTGACCAGCTAAAGTCCCAAGAGTAAGCCTTGAGTAAAGATACAGGATTGTTTTCAGGGACCCCCATTAGGGTTGAAGAGTGCAATTAAACAGCACCCATTCCACAGGTGTGAAAGGGATCTGTCCCAGCTTGTTTTGTAGAGTTACAAGCACCCACAAACTGGAGATAAAACACACAGCATAGGCAGCATTAATTTCAGCAAGGTGTGTTGCAGAAATGCATCCACTGGTGGATGCAGATGAACAGATGAACTGCTGGGATGAGAAGCAGCAATGTCAGCCTTGTGGAACAGGTGGTGGCAGCCAGGCTCATGGGCAGCTTTCCTCAGCCAGCAATGAATGAAAAGCACTGGAAGAAACTCAGACTCGCTGGTCCCTCAGCCTTGTCACTACAGGACATGAAACAACACAACACAGACTTGCTGCTCTTTCTAAGGTAAAAGGGGGGATTTTTATTTTTCTGACTCCAACATTTATAGCTTTCTAAAAGTGAGAGTGGATTGGAGGGTGAAAGTGCCACCTCTACAATGACACTGGACAAATCAACAGTCTATTAAATTTCTCCTCTTCCATAAAATAATGCAAAACAATACATTATTTACATAAAGTGTGTGAGAAAGTTTGTTACAAGAATGTAAACATCAGAAGGCTTAGAAAATCTTAAAAAATCAGGGAGACATGGCCTCACATGGCTCCCTTCTCCTCACAGGGACACCTTGGTGGTGAGGGCTGCTGACAAGGTTAACAGAGAAGAGCAGCCAGGCAGGGTGAGACACCCAGAGGAGACACCAGCCCCCAAGGAAAACTCAGTCCCAGGTCCCTGCATATTACAGACACAAAACCTGGCTGCTGTGCAGATCCTAGGGAGACCACATAGGAGTGATGTCTTAAGCAGTGTAATGCTGGTAAAAGCTTTCCATTTCCCCAAGTGTTTCTTGAAACCAAGAGTTGGCTACAGGCCTTCCCACAGTGAGCTGTAAGTGAAAAACAGCATGATTATTTTCACCCTGATACTTCTCATTGGTGTGTTCTGGTCTTGGTTTATCTAAAAGGAAGCAGGATCAAACTTCAAAAATAAGCTCCAAACCATGTAAATACATTTATTTTTTTTCCTCCCCAAGTGCACTAGTCGTACTACTTTTAATACCAACCAAGTGATTCTCCTACAACTACTTTTTTCTCTGCTGGAAGGAAATAATTTTTACAGAAAATGTGTTGAAAACATAATTTGTACTTTTTATGGCAGATTCTTCAGCTACATTCTTTTTTTTTTTCTCCCTTAACTTCAGTAAATCATTAAAAATAATTTTAAGGGTGACTGCCACAATTAGAGTCATATGCAATCACCTGACATAAACCACCAAACACAGTCACACCACTAAGTCCCTGAGCCCTCTTGAACCTCAGTAACTCCTTTTCAGAAAACCAATGGGATGGCACAGCCTCAGTCATGCTATTAAATTTCTTTTGTTGCCTAACAGTTACAAAGAAGATATAAAGGGAACAACAACTGTGCAATGGAGAGCTTTGGGGAGTTGCTGCAACTCTTGGGAGCACAGATCAGAACAGATACTTAAGAGTGTTTGCACAACAGATGAACAAGAGACTCTTGAGGAGTAAAACAAGCAAGAGAGCAGAACAGTCAGCCACGTTCAATACACATCAGACCCTGGAAAAATAAATGTTTGTACAGAGCTGCACAACCAGCATGGTCAGTGAGAGTTTTTTTCATCTAGTGTTTCGATTATTGACTAATTCCAAACATATTTTTCTTGGGTTCACTTCCAGGTGCAAGGATGAACATTAACTTACCTCAAAAACAACTGAGGGCTCACCTAGGCATGGTTAAAAATGGTTCCAATTATTGGCTTGTTCAAAGATTGCAGAATTAATATTGTTGCCAGACTACTTGTGTGGTGCATTTGCCAACCATCTTCTGCTGTATTGCTGCATATCAAGTATTTATTTTGATTCTAAATATTTTTTTGTTTATCAATCACTGAAATGTTATTGTGGACATACACTCTGGAAAGAAGTAGGCTAATGACAGTTCATAATGAAGTTATTTTAATGCACTATTTGCTTCAGACTCAGGTTCCTGTTTCTGTATAGCTCCTTTTACATCAGCTACTCTCACTTTGCCAAAGGCAAATGAAAAAAAAAAAGTAGCACTTTCCTCTTTGCATTGTAGTCCAAATTTAGGAAGCCATGTCTGAACTACCTCTAGCCAGCAATGAATTTAAGACAGCATTTTATTCTAAATGCTTGTTATTGTCCCAGTGAAAGAAAAATGTAACAGATTGTTATGCACTGAAGAGGATCATCTATATGGCTATGGAGGGATTTGGCCATTTAAAATATAATATTGACTTTAAATTAGAAATTGCCTCAGCCATGAGGGGAGAGACATCAAACAGCTCCCTTGACCACTCATCTGATCCACCTGCATCAGGCAGGCTGGGGGCTCCCTGGGTGTCCCTGCATGTCCCTGGGAGACAAACCAAGGCTGTCCCCTCTCCAGTGTGGGGTTATGCAGTGGCACATGTCTCTGCCCAATGCCTGCACATGGATTTATTCTGCTCAAGACACTCATTCTCTTAAAAAGCAGAGCAGCCACAGTAGAAAAAGAACAGAAGTAGCAGCTTGTTCGGTGAAACTGTCAAAAGATTGCTATACCAAGTTGTGCAACTCTTAGTGTCCTCTGGAATTTGGGCATGGGGTCATTTCCACATAGGCAGTGCCTGCCAGAGCCCTTCCAGCTCTCCTTCATTAGCTTTTCATAGAAATAACATGGTACAAATGATACTACACTTGCTAGTACCAAACTGAACATATAACACGTCAGTTTTGAGGCCACAATTTTACTTCAGAATTTTCTTCCACTTCCAATTTTGTCTTCAGCTCCTACTACTTTGCCTAAAGATTCAGAATCCTACTGGATTAAATGTGTTGTAAAGAGAGATTTCCCTGGCCCATGCTGATAGATTCAGAAGGTTATTAGAAGAGGTAGAATTGATTGGTATTTAGAATAAGACTGCAAGCATTTCTGCCTACTTTGTTACCCCTAGACATTTTCTGTCTGCTTTAAGGTTCACTGTGGGTTATTTAGGTCTTTAGCTACTCTCATTTCATGCTTATCTTAACCTTCCTGTGAATTCTGTGCAGGATTCAATTTGTTAAAGATTTATGAGTCCTTCCCATTCCAGAGTCATATACATCATATGGAAATATTGTGCAATGGAGAGTTTAGAGGAAGTCTCTCCCTGGCTGCCTCCAGAAAGGTGTTCCAAACTAACAACTTTTGAAAATAACCACCATAACAGTACCATAGTCTTTTTTCTTGTGGATTTTTTAAAATTGAATTTAGGCCCATTTTGTCTTTGTATCTGAATGTTTTCTAACCCAGTCCTTGAAAATTAACAGGGAAAAAAGAGAGGGAAAAAAAGATAGAAACTGTTCCTTGGCTTCAGCACTGGCTCCCAGTCAGAGTAAATGGACTGAAATGCCCAGAAATTGAACATCCTGAGGTGATAGTCAGAATATCGGGATGTGTGTATTCTAGCACATTGTGTCTTTGAACAGGCACAGCACAAACATGACTTTTCAATTATCTACCTTCTTGTAACCAAGTTGTTACCTCGTCAGAAAAGAATATAGAGTGCAAAGAGAGCAGCAGATGATGACCTGTATTCAATTGGAGTTTGTCCAGCACACAGCAGTGCGACACCCCTGTACTCAGACAGAGCTGAACCCACCTGGTTCAGCAGCCAGCAGTGATCACAAGCAGAAAGCACATTAGAAACAGGACAATATAAAGTGGTTATTGCCTGCTCTGCATTACAGCTTAAAGCATTCAAAAGGGTCATACTCAAACAATTCTTTTTAGTAACTGCAGACTAGTGTTTTATAACAGTGTTTAAACCTCCTTTCATTTGTCTTTACCCATCTTCAGCTTACACAAACATCTGACCTAAAGAAATGCGTTTCCAAAACACAGTAAAATGTACATAAAATTCTGTAGTAAGTTACATTAAAAAGGCTTAAATGTTGATTTTTCACAAGATCTGAGTTATTTTGTGTATTAGAATACAAGTATGACTCGTGTAGGGTTTGGGGTTTTTTTGAAGCACAACAATATCTCCTCACAATATTTTACCAGAATATTTCAGAACCTATTTTAAAAACAGAATTAAACCTTGTGAAATCACTGCAATTTTTTATGTAGACAAAATTGTTTTTTCTCATTGCCATCTCATTCAAAGGTAAAGCAATGACTCATGCAAGAGCAGAAGAGTCAGTGTCAGAGCCAGGAATAAATATAGACATCCCATCACTCAGGACCTTGCACTAGACATTAGGCTGCATTTACTTTCCCAATTTATTACACTGCAAGATTGAAAAAAACTAGAAAGCCTTTAAATGCATCCCTGTTTTACAACACAATGTCTTATGAACCCTGCCTTCTATTCGTGGCTGTGATCATGCTAACTACACAAAAAAATCCCCAACTACTTTAATTTCTTCTTAAGACAGTCTTAATGAAATAAGCCCCCATCTAGGAATTGCTTTTTTTCCTAATACCTAACACTTTTTAGTTAGGCTGACCAAAGTTTGCCTCCAGTGATATCCTGACATATGGTTAACACTTTCAGTAAAGTTGCTTTTTGACTGAGACAAGGTATAAGCTTTTTTTGTCCCAGAGAAAAGAAGATATGTACCTAACCTGAAAAGTCTGGGACAAAATGGGAGACTCCCTGAGAATTAATAAATGGACTAGCAGCTCTGATTCTAATCTTGGTGCAAGAAGGATTCTGATTAATCTCTCTCTTAACCTGGTCAGAAATGTGTTCTTACATGTGTTCAGTGTACAAAGCTTATAAAAAGAATTCTGTATTTGCTGAACAAGGATATTTGGCATTCTCTTGGTAATGGTGCAGAACATGTGGAACAAGAAATTAATCAGACTGTGCATTTCTTATTGGATTCTTTTCAATTTGACATCTATGAACCATCTACAAAATTTCCTTTGGCTTTCTTCATTTGTAATTTACCCTGGAATTTCCAGATGCTCTCTGTTTTGTGACAGAAAGCTGCAGGTCTCTGCCGAGTGCTTGGCTCTTTTTACCAAGCAGCAGTAAGTATTTACAACCACAGTCAAAATGGATGTATCATGGTAACTTCATACCAGCATTTCCAATTTAACATGCTGGCCCTTTGCCAAATGGTGCAGCAGAAAAAACACATTTCATATCAGATTTATGGTTTGCCCACTCTTTACGTTGTTAACTGTCAAAATATTTTTGCCAGGAATAAGAGACTGAAGTAGCACTTGCGTAAGATTTCACATGCAATCACTTGATCCACACACTACTCTCTATTGGGTCTGGGTATTTTCTTAATGTTCAGAGTACCAGAGGAGCTGTTGCTTCCCCCATTATTGCTACAGAAAGCCTTTCTCACCAAGAGAAGTGAGGCAAAGGTGGGCAAGAGCACAACAAAGGGGAAATTATTATTAAAATAGCTCTGCCTGTGTACATGCTGTACCCTGCTCCTAAAGGCTCATATTTGAAGGTCAAGAGCTGGTATGTCAAAACCTTTTGGCTTTTTCAATACTTGTAAACACTGCTCTGGTATCCCTGTAATATATACAAGCAAAGGTTGCCAGTTTTGCAATTCTATATCCAGTCTCATCATATTTCTGTAATTTCCTGCCCAAAGGCCCCAGTGGTAAAAGATCTTCCCCAAAACTTCAATTTTCATTTCTAAGGTAAATTTCCATCCCCCATGACTAGAGCAAATATCTTTAATTGGAGAAAGATGAGCCACCAAAGAATGGGGAGAGATTGGCAACCAAACTAAAGAATTCTGAATATGCTATTATAAAATAATTGTGTGATTCTGCCAGGCTGGGTTTGCTTATGCCCATCTGCAGAGCCCACTTGGCATCTGGCAGTCAGAGAGTGTGCCTCAAAATGTGATCAAGTCCAGAGGTGTCCATATTGTCCTTTTCAACAAAAAACATCTATCTCTACACTTATGGGGAGATAAACAGATTATCTAAAATACCATATAAGTTCAGTCAAAATTTGAAGAGCATTAAAGTTACTGGAGATAAGGAGCTACCTTCAAATGACCCTTCTCAATTTAGGATTTTGGTTCATGCCTATCATGTAGTAGTAAAGCAAACTTTTCAGTCACTTCTATTTACTGCCAGTTGTTTTGGTGCACATGAAGTAGACTCCTTCCAGGACAGATTAAACCACACATGCACCAGATTCTCCAGCCCCTCATGGAGGAGGAAGGTGGGACCAGCTCTGCAGACAGACCAACTCTGCTCTCCAGTCAGGCCAGGCTCCAAGACTGAGCCCAGTTCCAAACAAAAGCCCAGAACTACAGGAAGTGCAGATAAAATCCACTGCTTTATACATTGAACCTCTCTCACTGCTCTCAATTATTCTCCACCACTAAGAACTACTGATTTAAAAATCCATCATATTTTTCCATTGACCATTTAACTCAAGGAAGGCAAATAAGCCTACAAGTAAGTCCACAGAACCATGCTGATCCCAGTCAAGCTTGTTCCCTTTCCCACCTGCCACCGCCCTGGGGTCAGCAGCCTGGCAAGGGCAGCACTGGGGCACTCTCAGAAAATTATCCAAGAAACACAAATTCATCACTTGGAACCTCCAACTACTTTAGACATCTGTCTTTAGATAGCTAAGCCCAGCCCTACCTGACTGCTGTGACATTACAGCCATCTGGAAAGAAATACAACTGAGTTCTTTCTTACTCACTTGGGACTATTAAAAGAGTGGATAATATTTTGCTACAAAGCTCTTACAGCATGAGGAGTCATCTGTCCCTCTGTGCTGTATGTCCCCAACAGTCCCACTCTGCCCTCCTGCTGCTTTATCTCTGCTCTGTGCAGATGCACCTGGTGCAAGGTGGGGGATATTAGAGAACCAGGCAGGAGAGCATCTGAGCCATTAACTCAGATTTTCCCTTCCAACGTCAGAAGATTCAGCCAAATAATTACACCACACAGCTGGTGCCTGCTAATACACTTTAAATTTGATAATCTGTCCAGAAGCAAAAAACATTTTTATTCAGCACGGGTTGAAAAGACAAGGCAAGAGAATTGAATGAGACAAGGTGTTTTCAACGGGATCTTTTTCATTACTGTGCTTCAGCTCTTTTCACTTTAAAACTAGAGCACCAACTAGGCAAACAAAAGACTTCTCTTTCTTCTTCAGAAGTTACATAATTTAGCAATACTGTCTCTTTTTTTTTTTTTTCCTCCAGACTGGTAGAGTCTTAGCAACTCTTCTTTGTCAAAACAGTGTCTGCTCTCAACACCAAATTTTCTTAATTGCCCCACCTGAAGCAGAAATGTGCCAATTACATTCTTGTTCTGATTATCACACAACTCACTGGAATATGTTGTACCAAGAGAAACTAACTTCTGAAGACAAGCCTGTGTGATGAACATTTTAAAGATATATAGATATAGATAGATATACAGATATAAGAAAAAGTGCAAAATCAACATTCATAGGAGAAGCTGGGAAAGAGAAGACAGAGCAGCTCTGTTCTGGCATGGAGCTTGGTGCTCAAGGAGGATGGGATGGGCCTCCCTGCCCTTCTGGAACCTCACCAGATCCATACCCTGCCCTCACAGCCACCAAAGGCTTCAGTCATTAGAGAGAAGACATGAACTAGAGATCCAAAAAGCCTTTGTACAAATGTTTATCCAGTGTCCTGGCACTGCTGAGAGATACAAATGGGTGCCCATTGTATTGATGGGCAAGCAGCAGTCAGAGAAACAGAACCAAGAAACAGAAAAGGCAGCATTTCCCATGAAAGAAAAGGCTCACACACACCCATCTGGGTGACACACCCCACAGGATGGAGGTGCCCAGTGCTGAAAACTCCTAGTGGTGCTGAGAGGGATCTCCTCATCCTGAGTTTTCACATTTTCACTGTTTTCAAATCAATTGGCAAGCTTTAAAATTCTTTGGTAAACTGTGTGAATAAACCTTCTGGGACCCCTTTCCTTATAAAATCAGCCATCATCTAGCTGTAGTTGCATGCATAGAGAGGGAACTATATGTAGAGAGAGCAGAAAATACTATCCCATTCATAAGGCACTGCTGCTAAACAACATAGTCCGTATGAGAACACTGGTCTAAAACTATGGAGAAGAACTAATCTTTATTTGGACATACAGATGCAAATTAAATGTATTAATATCTGTACTTTATATGGAATGCCACGGGGTCATGTGGGAAGAGCCCAGTGCAGAGTCAGTCTCATGGGAGGAACATGAACTGATAACAAACCAACACTTCCTGATGCTGTTCCTCCCCAGACTGACCTGCCACATCTTCAGCTGCTCCTGCTCAAAATGCTACAGGGTGAGATGAAGCTGGGGGTGAAGGCACCCCCAGAAGGCTGGGCAGGGAGTGCCAGCATGGCATCTGAGGCATCTGAGGGTCCAGCAACCACACACAGGTTCCAGGCAGCCTCTGACAGCGAGGCAGAGGATCTGGTGATTCTGAGCATTGCCTGTGAGCATTGCCCTGCTTGCCTGGCAAGGTGTTCATTCACTGGGAACAGTGTAGGAGCATTGTAAAGAATTAGCCTTTGTGTTCAGGCTTAGGAAATAGATCAAGAGGATATTAAATGAAAGCAGAAAAGTCTACTAAAATACATATAATAAAATTGAATCTTCACATGAGAAAAAGATTTGCCAAGTTGCAATTATTTAAAAATAGGCAATTTTATAGCTGCATGAAAATGCTTAAATCTACTAAGGAAAATAAGATAAAGATCTTTTACTTCATTATATGATATATTTAAAGGCTGATTATTAAACAGTTATTTTAACTAGCCATGCAAAAGCACAGCATATCAGATGTCACCAGGTACAGACAATCTGTTGGGGGTAAAAGACATCTTGAAGCTCCCTGGGTTTTGTTGTAATTGTTCAAGGCTCAGAACTGCTCCCAGCTCGAGAGAACTGCTAACCAACCCAGTGTTTCCCATTGTTGGAAGGTGGGTCCCTCCGATGGGACAATTTTTTTCCAAACACTTTTTATAATTCTTCTCTGTAGCACCTGTATTCTAAAGCCCATTTGCCAGAGACAGCCCATGTAAGGGGGCACAAACCAGCTGAGAATGTTTGTGGCACAAACCAGCTGAGATGTGAAGCAGTTCAAGCTTCTGTTGCTCTGATCAGGGATAGAAAGCTCAGTGTAGCACAAACATTCCCTGTCCTTCCTATGGCATTTCTGTACTCCAGCCCAGAACCTGCCCTGCATTTTGCCATTTATCTCCCCCACCATACAAGCCCCCAGACACACACACAGAGTCCTCATTCCTCTTGCACTACAGAACTTCCATTAACAGCAGGAGCCTAGAGAGAAATTAAAAAAAGAAAACTTACAATAGCAAACACATACACACAAAAAAGGGACAAGCAGATGATGGCTTGGAAAAATACTTTCCATAAAGGAGTGATGAGACCATTTGAAATCTGAGGTAATAAAGTAGTCAAAATCATGTGAAGCAAAATTGGGGAAGTCATCTTTGCAAGGAAGGAGAAGTCAGGCTAACTTCTCTGATCCTACATGGCATGCAGAGACTAGCAAACCCCAGAAGGAATAAACATATTATATTTTAAAACCAACTTATTTCAGATCATTTTTTCCTTTGCTTATCTGTCATGATCAGAGAATGGACCTAAGGCTATCTATCATAGAACATAATATCTTTGTTAGTGTCTGAAGTAGCTCCACAGGCTCTGGAGGAGAGAGCTGCACTGCTTTAAGTGTTAGTGATGGGCATGACACAGATCTTGGCAACTAACAGAAATTTTAGTTTGCTTTCAAGACGTGCTTAGAAGTGAAGTCAAATGCCATTTATCCAGCTAAACAGGCTTCACCTCTCTTGATGGTTTCTCTGCTCCACTTTCATTATTTATTAGAGTATATTACTGGGATATAGGAATGCTTAACAGTTTGAACCAAGAAGGAATTCTCATTATAAGAGTTGTTGTACAAGCACACAGCAACAGACAACTCCTGCTCAGAGAGTTCCTGATCTGACCAGAAAAAACTGGCATGTGCTGGGAAAGGCAAATTGACACAGGGGTGGAAAGAAGTTTGTTTTGCAGAAAAGCCAGGAAAGGTGACTGAACAGTAAACATTATTTTTACATTTAGGCACAGAGCTTTCAAGTATTTTCTGCCTTTCTGAGGCAATTTTCATGCAAAAGATCCCACTTTTGTTTTCCCACCTGAGACCAACCACGATTATGAACATCATTAGTGAGTTGGCTAAATGTTTCAACATTCCTCAATGCATTTTTGGGCCAATATCCAGCTGAATTATGTCATTAATTTGTGTTTGTTGAATAGTCAGCTCCTCCCAAATATTTTCTGAATCTCTTGGCTCACAGCACTCAAATTTAGTAGAGGGATAAAGGTCTCAACATTGCTAAACTTCTGATGAGTTCTGTAAAAGTACTAAGTAATCAGATAGAAGGGAGAGAGACCTCATTAATACCCCCACCAAGACAAAGACAATACTGTGACCTCAGCTACTTTCAGAAACTGTGTAATTCCCAAAGAAGTTCAGCCTCAGAAGACAAACCCTTAGAAAATGTTTTGCCATTAGTTCTGCTGGTCTTAGGGCAATCTGGCTGTGCAAATGCTGATATTTGGATGATGGGGCTGACAAAAGCATAACAAACAGAAAAACCACGTCAGGCTTGTTGCAAAGATGTCATTTTGCCTTCTCTTCTAAGGGTCCCCACCCTTTCTCAAAGAAGACAGCATAACAAATCCTTGTTCTGGCTGCACAGAGACAATCAGAGCTGTCTAAAGGCTTTCCAGCCATGTATCAATAGTTCATTTTTTTCCCAGCCATAAGAATACAGTCCATATCCTCAAGAAAGCACAGGCTGTGAAGGGAAAGGAAAACTATGGAGAAGGGTTTTGCAGAGCTGGAGTAGTTTAGGGTTTCCATCCTTCCCTGCTCCCCAGTAAGCTCTTCCTGATCCAGCCCCTCCACCTGGAGCCAGCCCCCACTGCCCCACAAGCCTCCCACCAAAGCTGGCCCTCTCTGCCTGCTCTGTAGAGGTGGTGGTGGGACAGCTGTGCCTTCCCACATTCCTTCTCTCATGTCTGCTACCCTTCCCCTCAGCAGGGCTGGCTTTGCTGAAGACTGAACTGGTCCTGGGCTGTAGGAACCATTCAGAGTATTTCAAAGCATAATTCAGCCCCATGTGGAATACCTGCTCATATGGAGTTATGGCCTGAATTTTGATTATTCAATGCCATGCCTTGCTGCCTTACAGAGCACCCCAAAACACATTCTCCAGAGTGGCAGTGGGTCCCTCCATCCAAAGAATGATGCAAACACCACGTGCTAACCACCTGCCTCCTCCTCCACAGCCAGAAGCGCTGGATACTGGAATCAAGGCTGATGAACATCTGCTCAGTGCTTCCACTATTTTCTCAGATGCTTCATGTGCAGTGGTGAAACAGAAGAGGAATGTTTTAAAGATGAGCCAGCTACAGATGGAAACTCCTGAGGGTCACAGAGTTTTCAGCATTTCTTCTCACGGATGACTGCAGAAAGCATTTGGTGTAGGAAAGCAACAGCTCATCTCAGCCAGAAAAAGTCATGCCTTGTGGGTGAGGTACAGAAAAACTTTTATATGGGAGACTTTGGGAGGGAAACTGAAGGGTTGGTGTGGCTCAGCAGAGCAACAGAGACCAACAACATGATTAAAATATGCTGAATTGTTTAAAGTTACAGCCTTAATGATAAATGAAACTTCAGAATAAAAGCACCTTCTTGTTGCTTCACTGTCCTCCAATGCTCATTCCTCTCCCATCTGTGCAACTGGGAACCTGAAGTCTCTGTGACACCAGGAAGATTTTGTGCCTGTGTTTCAGGAGAGTGGGACATATTTTGCACACTTCTGAGAGCAAAATTCAGTACACAGCATAAACTTTTCAGCTCAGTTGACCTTCCTCAGCAAGGAAACAACAAGTTTCATTTCTGAGGAATAATGGATTACACATAGGGAAAGGATTATGAAAAAATGAAAGGTAGATGGATTTACTTGTACAAAAGCTGCTCAGATGGGTATTATTTTTGCTCCTGTTTTGTCATGGGTTTTTTTTTGGGGGGGGGGTTTGACAGATTTTACTTTGGCTCCAGCATTTGGGCCAATCAGAGGGGCACTCTGGTAACTGAGGGATTTTAAGTGAGAAGTTCCAGCACTGACCTTTCTGCCAAAGGCAGCCAACAGCAAGTGAATCAGCCACTATACCAACAAAAATGACCAAGAATAGAAAGTAGATTTCCAGCCTTCCTGCTTTGCAGCAGTTTTGTTTTTCCTTGCAGTGCCAGTGGTGATTACCTTATCTGTACATACCAGCCAGCCACACAATACAGGAAAGCCACCATCCAAGAAATACCCACTTAATAAGCCTTGGCATCTTACATGCAGACTGGGGAAAGCAGGATGCAGCACAAGAGTATCTCCCTTCAGACAGGCTCCACAGTGACAAATACAAATCTGCAGATGTGAGGTAAACCACATTACCAGGAAGGACACTTAGTGTAGGAAATCTACCCTCCCTGGGAGAGCTCTTCAAAAGTCCTCATCTCTCCAGTGGTGGAAGTTTCTTTCCAGTCACTGTCATAGGATTTTTTTTTCTCCAAAGCCACATCCCAAGGTTGTGAGATATTTTTGAGTACCCATGGAGGCTCAGTAGATGGGTGTGTGAGGTGTATCCTCCTTTCCATGTCCCAGCTCATCAGGTATTCCCATGGTATGGCTATAAGAGCACTGAGTGATGTCTTCCCCTATAGGACCTTCAACTATTTTTGTGTTTGGTAACCAAAATTTAACAGTACCAAGGGACCTAGAAAAGCTTGGCCAAATAGAGACAGATATCACATGATTGTGCTGTATAAATACATCAGCAAGTTAATTGCCAGTGGAGGGAAAAACCTATTTAATGAAAAGAATATGTTGGTAGGAGAGGAAAAGGTTATGAGCATGAATAGTTTTAGGCTGGAAATTAGATGAAGGATTCCACTAATTAAGGAAATAGGGATCTGAAACAACCCCAAAAAGGGCAGACCAAGATGAAAATCCCAAGACAGTACTTGATCCATTAATGAGGGGATTACCTAAAATGAGATTCTGAAAAGGACTTGACCCAGAGGCACACAAGGTCCCTCCCTTTCCTATGCTATTATGCTCTTGATTCCCTTTTGCAGGGAAAAACATACACTCCTAACTTTCTAATCTCAGTGTCATGGATATGCCCTGAAATGCACAGACAGGACTTGCATCTCAGCAAGGAAATCAGAGAAACACAGAAGAGTGCTGTCACAGTCTAAGGATGTGCTGAACCTTCTCCTCTTGCTGGTTGCATCCCAAATGCACTTTGTAGTGGTCCAAGACCACTGTAAAAACACAATAGAATAAGCACTCTGATTCCTGACTACTCTGTTGTACAAGTGACTACCTATTTATTGAGCTACAATGCCTGTATGTCACAAGGGGCTATTATCATATCATTGAAGTAGTCATTTTCCTTCATTACTGTTAATTTTGGTAGGACATTGCACTTCTATTATTCACCATTTATGTTGCAGTGGTATCTAAATATCCCCATTATGTCAGAATCTCCTGTGCTGAGCTCTATATAAACACAAGTAACAATTTTCCCTCTCCCCACAAATGACTAAAGCCTCTAGGATTTCCCATTCCTAACATTGTACTGTTAAAGCTCAACCATTGCAAACAGCTCTGCATCTGTGAAAACAGAAATATATCTATTTCTATTTTACAGAACAGTAGAATGGCTTGGGTTGGAAGGGACCTTAATCTAATGTATTTCATTGTGGTATGGCCAAGCAGTCACTTCTGCTCAGACAGTGCAGTGCTGAACAGCTCTGGGGTTTCTCATCTTTGGAGCTGCTGGTCCCAGCAAAGCCTTCAGCAAAGCCACTTTATTCTGCAGTGGCTGAGTAGTATGGTGTTGTCTCTCAGCAGAGCACAGCTCTCAGGCAGGACCATCACATGTTTCCAAACTGTTCACCTGACCTCACCACTGGAGCTGGAGCCTTCCTGAACTAAGGCACCATGTACCTGAGAGCTCAGTGCATGCACAGGGCTCCCACCTGTGCATTTATATGTTTGCATTAATTAGAGCTGTACTAGCACAACTTTAATTTCTGGTTAGACCAGAACATACAGAATCAACAAATGCACAAATGCTGAGAGAACAGTGTAAAAGTACTGCTGGAAGTGAGATTCTCTGTCACCTTGTATCTTGCTGAGTGTCTCAGTGAAGACTGTCTGTTTCCCATCAGGCAGTGTTATGTACAGAGCTTTGCCCTGAAGAAAATGTCTGCATGAGTGGAGATCTGAAGCCACAATGCTATGGCCTGGCAGAGTGTGCCTGGAGCCTTTAATAAAGCCACTTAATCCCACCTGCTATCTCCCAGCAGCAGGTTTCCTCCCCACTTACTGCAGAGGTGAACTTTAAATCCAAGCTAAAGCTTTATTGTATTTTTACCAGTGGTGATTATACCAGGAGCCACTGTCATCAGAAATTGGCTGCCTAAAGAGAGCATCTTTGAGGAACAGTGTCTGGGACTGAAACAAAAAGCACAGATTTCTTAGTGAGAAAAAACCTTAATGCAGCTCGTCAGGGAGACAGATGGCAGCTTCCCTCCCAACAGGCACCGTGGGGGCTGAGTTTGCTCAACTCCCTCTTGCTGCACTTTGATGTATTCCAGCAGCTGTATGAAATTAATTCCAATAAATTAAACCTCTTTCAGGAACAAATGATCTGGATGAAAACTATAGTGCTAAGGGCAATCAGCCATTTGAAACTTGGTGATCTTGGAGACAGGGAAGCAGCACCCTTGTCTGTATCATAGGCATTTGCTGAGGCAGCCACAAAAGGCTCTTTCAGCATAAGAAACCAAATCAGGATCCAAAGCTCCTTCTCTAGAACCACAGTAGTGCCAAGCCAATCATTCATGGTGATAAAAAATTGGCCCAGCACATGCAGACCCTGAGAGCTGACCTTCCCTAAGCACCTTGGGAAGGCTCTGTACCATAAACCCAGTCCTTCAAGAGCCACTCCAAGACAAACCTCAGCAGAAGGAAGAGGAGCTCTACCTATTGGAAACACACATGTCTAAGGCTGATATTCAGCTTAATTATTGCTAATTTAACTTGAAGCCCACTATTGTCTTTCCTGGGCTTATCCAGCTGGCAATGTTAGCTGTTTGCTTTAGTTTAAGACCACTCCAATGAATATGACAAGGTACAAAGGCTCTGGGTGTTGAACAATGAAAGAAGAGCATCTGGAGCAGGTAACCATGTGCTGCAATTTCTGTCAGCAGCAATCTTTCCTAAGCTATGCAGCAGGTAACCCTTACACCCTACAGGGATATTGCTGGATAGCTTTTTTCCTAAATTTTAGGAGTAGGACAATTTTTCAAGAATCTTGTTCCCACTAATTTCAAACTTGTTTTTTTGTGAACATCACAGTAATGTGCCCAAGGATACCAAATCTTCAAAACAAGCAGAAATTTCTATAGATTTTTCCTGCTATTACTTAATATCAATCTTCATATTTAAACATCCCTTCATTTTTCATCTAGATGACCTTTACAACTATGGAATTTTTTATATTCTATTGCATGAAATGCCTCAAATGAAGAACATAATAATTTCTCAGAGCAAAACCACTAATATAGTGATAGAGCACAAGGATTGGAAAACTTGAGTGCTGGTTGTGTTTCACCCCAGCTCTGCTTCAGTTTGCCTGGCTATTAACTGGGAGCAAAAACCTTAAGCATCTGCTGATGGTATGTTCTGTTCCTGGTTATGTGATATCCTAAGGCTCCTGGACTGGTACTGAGAACTTATCACTCTTTCCTGTTCCTTTCCAGGAAGAGTGAGTCAAATATGCAAATTACTTCTCCTTATATCCTCTTCTATACTGAGGGGATTTTAACTCTTTCCTGTAAGAACTAAAACATAGAGTTGCTGGGAAAGCATGAGGGATGTGCACCTCAGAGCCAAATGGCCAAATAAAGTAACCTGCCAGAGACAAATTTAGCCTAACAGACCCTTACAGAAGCACCTAAATATAAACTCATGGGCTATTTTTGTTATAATTTATCACCAACAACCATGGCAGGAATCATAAACACAAACCTTTAAGAAATAGAAAAAGGGAGTTTGTGTATGTTAATGTGAGACAGCATTTGAACCCAAGACCCTGATGGGCTCTATCTCTGCTTATGGTACCATGCCCCACACTTTTCCAAAAGTCTAGACTGCAAATTATCAAAGTTTTAAATGGGTCATAATTTTAAGCACTGAAGTCTAGGTTTTCTATATGGGTAAGAATTTTGTGCTTTTAATCATCTGCTTCTGTAACTCACTCATCTACTGATGGAAGGTTTTATTTATTGGTATAAAGTGGACATAACAGTCTTGTTCTCATTCAAGTGGTCAGAGATGTCACCCTGAAATGATCATCTGAACAAGTATCAGAATAGTCTAACTGTATGAGAAATGAGGCCTCTGGATTTTGAAGCCTGATTTTAATCCATTTGAAGCTCTCCAGGCCATAATTCAGCCTGGCTGCTCACTAGAGTGGATTCCTGTGATACCAAAGGAAATGACCACTCTTGGTGCGCAGTCACACGGTGGATGCAGCCACAGCAGAGAAATATGAGTCAGAGGGACAGCAAAGATGACATGTGATGGGAAATAGTCCCACACAACGACCCCATCTACAAATGAGTGTGCAGAGATCAGTGGGTAGAGTATACTTGTGCAAACAGCCCCAAATTACACAACTAATTGCCAGACAGGAAAGCTCTTGGCAGCACCAAGTCCTGCTCTGCAAGGGATCACATGCCTGTGTCCCAAGAGCAATGGGCAAACCTCACCTATCCCCTCAAACCTCACCTATCCCCTCACCATTCCTCTCCAAAAAGGAGAGGAAAAGATTTAACTCTCCTTTTCTTCTTTCTGTTCTGTTTCTTTATTTTATCCTAGGAGCCACTAGAAAACCACCCCAACAGTTGCCTACTGTGGGACAGATGTTTAGGGAAATATTATTTCTGATAGGCAAATCTAAAATTTGAAGCTCTCCTCAGGTTCTTTCTCTGAGAGTGTGAGTGCCTCCCAGAAGTTATTTGACCACACATATATCCTAGCAATGCTGAGATACATTAAAAACCCAGCTATTTAATATCTTTGACAAGGAATGGGATCACCTGGTGTGCCAATCTGAGCTGCATTTGACCCTAAGTCTTAAAGGATTTGCTATTCCACCAAATCTTTACCCAGCCAGGGTCTTTTGATGTTGTCACTAACACCTACTTGTGTATGGACAGTAAATCAATCCAGAATGCTGATATTCATTTTTCCATCAGTTCAAACACCACTGATGTGATGCACTCTCCCATAAATGTTCACAAAATCTTCTTAACAAAGTAATTTGTCACTGCTTTTACTAATTATCCATCTTCCCAGGAACCTGCTAGGTCCAAGTTCAATAACTGAGTCTACAGGAGGGAGATGTGAGGAGAAATTCAGAGATGGGATCCAGAGCACTAGTCTCAAAGGCCCAGCTGATGCCTTCTCTTAATTCTGCATGTGGATGGGATTTCACTGTCCTGGCCAGCCTGCTCTCACCATCAACCAGGAATTTCTCCTAGAAGGCACCACTGGTGCTGTTCTGCCATTTCTCAGTCTGAATGCATACAAAGCTGGCAGTCACTGCACCCTTCTAACAGCTGGACCCTGGAGGAGATTGTGTCCCCTGTAACTCACAGCAGCCAGGTGGGCTCACCAGAAAAATAGGATGTCACATAACAGTCATGTTACCCATGAAACCTATCTGCATCTTGGTTTACAGATAAACCCCAACATGAGACCTCAATTATTTCATGAACTGTGAGTTTTGAATTAAGGTACTGTGAAGAGTCTGGCACCAACACTGGTGTAATTCATCCTCTGAAAAACTTCACTCTCTGCTATCAATAATTCCAGCTTGGTCTGAGGGGAGAGGTCTGAGAAAGAAATTGAAATGTTTGATAGGTTAATCACACATGAAAACAGGGAGATAGGTGGATATTGAGCAAGAAAAATTAAATCTGTAATTGCCTTTATTCCATTTAATTACTTTTGGTATGCAGGGCTATGAATATCCTTAATTTGGTCTCAATTTACTGAATTAAGTTAAAGAATGAATAGCCACTCAGAGAAGTACTGTGAATGATGAAGAAGGGAGAGAAGGATAGGGGAAGGGAGGAGAAAAAAGTCAGTTTTAAAAAGCTTACAAGGGTTCTGTAAATCTATTATCAATCTTCCTGCCTCTTTTTTGTGTTTTGGTACCCAAATTTACCAAACCCTTAGCACTGACACTGGGTGGGATTTAGGGCTAAGCAAGCCCCAGTGATGGGGAGGCAGAGAGCAAGACAGAATAAGTACAGAAAAGTGGAGTCTCATGATCTTTAAAAGGCAAGTGAAGTACAAACAGGAAACTTTAGTCAAATATTTGATAACAAGATATTTGATACAAGATTCCAGGATCTATCATTGAGATGCAGGAGGAAAATACAGAATTTATCAAATTCAGTACTAAAAAATTTAATGATAACCATTAGGATTTTGGAACAAAAAGTGCAGTCAAGGGTTTATAAATGAACCCAAATTCAAGATTCTTTTATTTCTAACAGTTCATCATTGACCCTGTGAAAATTGAAAAATATGATTCAATTTACCAGCCTCTCAAATAATTTTTTACTCATTTCTATACCTAT
Source organism: Agelaius phoeniceus (assembly GCF_051311805.1). Classification (NCBI taxonomy): domain Eukaryota; kingdom Metazoa; phylum Chordata; class Aves; order Passeriformes; family Icteridae; genus Agelaius; species Agelaius phoeniceus. Next base: position 142,046,498 of record NC_135265.1, on the reverse strand, counting down.
ATTATTTTGTCCCCCCTACTAGAAATATACAACATTCAACTTACTGACGCAATAGAAGAAAATATAGTGCAAATTCTACTGGAATAAAATCCTCAGGATTTAGACATTTTGACAGCCTGACTCTGGCATTATAAGTTTGACATAAAAGCTAAAATTATGTGGATGTAATCCATATAAATGATGTAATAACAGATGCTGTGAAAATAAAGGCAGAAGAAGAAACAGAAAAATTTCTGGGCTGTTCTCCAAGAGAATTCACTGTGGATGAAGCTATTACAGGAAAATAAAATTATATGTGACAAATACATACTTTAAAACACTAGGAAACAGGAAGAACAGAAATGTCAAGAAAAATAACCATGAAAAGAAAACAGAGAAGGACCTGATAAAACTGTCTTTGCTTTGCTGCAAGACCTCTTTGGTCTTCCTACACCTATTGCAACACGGAAGATAATGTTTGCTCCCTGGATGGGAGTTGCAGAAGACAGGCATGTGTGGAATTCCCAGGCCATCCTCAGGGCATCAGCCTGCCTCACTGCTGCTTTTTATTTTTTACAAAGTGTGGATTAGCAACTTTGCATGCTTGAAATTGCCAAATTTAATCCATAGGGCCCTAAATCCATACATATTACACAGCATTACAAAACCCTTTTTCTTTACAAGAGTATCATGGTGTTTTCATTCCAGATGACTTACAGCAAGTAATTAAAGGGATCATTAGCAAGAAGTGTACAAAAATCCTTAAGCCTCTCATGAGCAGTCTGCTTTCTCTATAAGTGGAATTGATGCTTCAACTGCCCCATTTAATGTAGGTTGTTTTGAGCATGTGCCATATTTTCTTCCTAGACTCAAAACCAAAATATCTGATTAGATCTGAGTGTCTCCACCTTGCTTGAATAATGAGTCTGTCCTTAAAAAAATTGACAGCTCCATCAAGGACTTTCTGAGTTACAACTTTGGGTATACTACGCTTTTTGTCATTGTTGCAGTGAAGTATGACCAGCTTTGTCTGTTTAGAAGCTCTTCCAGGCAGGGACAATCTCCCTAAAACTATGTCCTGTACATAGCAAATGGGAGTTTTGACAGAGTTTGGGCCTCAGGATGCTTCTGCAGTGCAAACAGTAATAACTGAATGATCTGCTGGTGTGATAATAACAGCATCTGCCATTTGCCTTAAAATAGAAAATTACGGCCTTGTCCTGTGTTGGTGAGGAAGGAATGAATACTCACACTATCCTTGTCCTGCAACACTGCTGCTATGAGTCCCCATGCAACATTTCTCAGCAGCTTCCCTGACTGACTCCTAAGAAGCTCAAAATAAATAACCTGAGTCTACTGCAGCTATAAACCCCCTGCTATTTTAGTGCTTTCTTCAGGGTAGTCTCTTCCAAGTAGCTGAACTGTGGAAGCAGCCCTGCCACATCACTCCACCACTCTTCCCCCCCTCAGCTGGTGACAATCACATTGTCACCAAAGCCACCAAGATGGGCCATGGTCAGGTATGATCAAGAACTAGGCTCTTGAAGGCTTTCTGGGCACAGCCCTGACCATAGCAAGGTGCCTGTTCTGGATTTATCCCTCTCTTTGAGCCAGAGCACCCCTAGCCTTGCTCTTGTTCCTGCCCTCTGCTCTAGGATCACCTCTAGTGAGTCTCTCTCATCCCCTCCACCCTTCAAACCTAATTTAAAGCCTCTCAACCAGCCATGTCAAGCCATGGGGCTAGAATCATTTTGCCCCAATTAGACAGGTGAACCTCATCCTGCAAGCCTGATGCCATATAAACCACCCCATGACTGAAAACCCCAAAATTCCACAGTGGCACCACTTGGGTTTTCCAGTTCCTTTTGGTATTCATCCCTGGTTACCAAAGGAATCAAGAAGAACACCACCTGTGCTCCCATCTGTCCAAGCAGGCAACCTAGTGCCTGCAAGTTGCTTTTGGCTATCCTAGTATTTCTCTCATCAGCCTCATCCCTGCCAACCTGGCCAACCCATAGTGGGTAATAAACAGAACAGGAGAGTTGAAAGTCACATCCCTTTTCCAAGCTGGACTCTCCTACGCAGAGGGGATCTTCACTGGAGAGGGTGCAGCAAGGTCTGTTGCTGACTGCACAGGAGAAGAGACATTTTGCCCATGGAAATTGCCCTGTATGGTTATAATCCAGGGCTCTTTGGGACAATGTCAATGGCCACGCTGCAAAATCTCCCTGCAGCAGCAGCAAGGTCTGACCGATGGGATTTTGTACAGAGTTGAGGGGAAGCGAAAACTCTGAACCATGACAAAATGCACTTACTTCTTAACTCAGGCAAAACACCCACCTGCTTCCACTTGACCCTATCTGGCAAAGTCCATGTTGTCCTCACTGAGGGTTTCAGCTGAGTAAAGACTCCCTGTAAGTTTTAGCTCACAAACAGAGAGGAATTAATGACAGGCACTTTTCAATGATTAACTCACACAGTTAATACAGTTGATAATCATCTCCCATTCCTGTAATTAAAGAGATAAAGGTGATATGGTTAATGAGTGCTTTAGCATGAGCTTAATTGCAAATCCTCTCATCAATGAAGTGATTTATTGAAACACTTGTGGAGCAGTGAATAACTTGTCTTCCCTTTGGAAGTGAGAACTCTGAGACATAAAAGAGTTTGGAAAATTCACAACCACTGTCAATATGCAGCCACTATCATAGATCTTGCACAGCTACCCGTTAACTACTAAATATATTTCTGCAATTATCAGACTTTGCATAATGAGGTGAAGGAAAAAAAAAGTAAAATAACTAATATTAAATTACTGGTGTTGTTTCATTCCTATTACTGTCTTTCTACTCTTCAGTCTGAAAAAACATGGCTCAAGCAAATTCAGAACAAACCTTTGAAAAATCAGTATCAGTCATGTATAAGCCTTTGGGAGAAGAACCGATATTTTTTCCCTGTTTTCACAGATCATATAAGCTTCCCTAGCTGTCATATTATATCTTCAGATTATCTTCCAGAAGTCTTAAAAGGTCATTTGGATGGTCTCCAGTCTGAGGTACTTTTGAAGTAACCAATTAAGTATACATTTCTCATAAAGAAAATCTGAAAATGAAGGAAAAGTGTCTCCTGGTGACACAATAAAAAACTAAGCAGGAAAGTTTGGGCACATTTCTTTTCTGCAAACAGGCAGCAGTGTTTATATTTGCTGTCTAGCAAAGACTATTTAAATACCTGGTCTAAGAAAATATGTTTGAGACATTGAAGCCTGTGAGCTGCTTGCAGACTGAACATTTATTTCTGGTATTCAAGCTCTGTCCTTGGTCACCTAAGATACATTATATTGATTCCTTTCCTGACTGGAAAACATAAAATCCATGAACTCTTACTATTTCTATTCAAAGTAGATTTGATTTTTGTCAGCAGAGTAAATAAGTACCATGATTAAACAAGTCCTGTCTGTGAGCTCAGGCTGCAGGCTTTCTCATGCACCCATCCACACAAAAGCCTCTTCACAGAAATGGCCATGAAAAGTACATGGTCTGAGTGATAAGAGCCACCTGGAGCCTCCCATTAATCCTGGCCAAAGACAGGCTTCCAAAGGCCTACTGAGAAATCACAAAAATGCCAGTGATTAAACTTGTGTCCCTTGTATGAGAAATCAGGATGGCACTTACACGGAGGAATTCAACTCAGTGCAGACTGGAATTTCTGAGAAAAAACTGAGAATATATTCAGCAGAGACACTGGAACAGTTTAAGGCTGTTGCAGCATAAACTGCAATACAAAACTCTGTACAAAACTCCAACTGAGGCAATATCCTTAACCCCTGAAATCATTACAGAAGGTATATATGCGCAATTCCTTTTTTTTCTAAAGAGAAAGAGAAGGGAATATGACTGAACTGAGCAGTGGATGCTGATCTGAAATTGGAGAAAAAAAAAAAAAAGGAAAGAATTTTAAAACAAAGCAAGGGGAAGTTTCACCAAAAAGTTTCCTCTATTGCAAACAGCAGAAGCAGAGCCTACTGCCTTCAGCATCAGGAGGTGGGGTTGGCCTTGACCAGACTTAACACTGAACACAGTGCAGTAACTGCAAACCAGGCTCAGAGCTGGGGCTGCAGGTGGAGTTTGGGGGACACAGCACCAACACCAGCCCAGCACCTCCATATTCCCTCAGGACACTTGCTTGTGGAGGGCCACCAGCAACCTTCCCTGTCCCATCTTTGTCTGTCTCTTCAACTCCTTGTGAAAGTTAGAGCCTCTCCTGGTTTAATGGAAGAAACAACCTCTCCAAAGCATTTAATTAAATGTTTTCAATCACTTGGAGCTTGCAGGATTTTCTGGCCTGTAAAAGTAAGAAAAAGGGGAAAAGAAGCATGTGACTGTCCTTTGACTAACATACACAGTAGTCTGGGAAAGATGTCTCAGCATAATGTCAAGGAGTGATATTCCTTTCACTTCACTAAAAGGCATTTCACTAACCAAGGCATCCACCACTGCAAAATGTCACCAACCACTGCCCAGGGCTGAGCTGCTAGGTACAGCCCAGTCTGTAAGAATAACCAGAAAACAATAAACCAGGGGGAAAAAAGCCCTCTACTTTTTTTTTCTTTGGAGCCCATGGTTCTAGCCAGAAGCTGCTTGCTATAGAAACAACAGCTGGCAGCTCCTGCTTCTTGATCCTGCCTCCACAGATGCTTCACTGCACAGACCTTAGCAAGCTGCTCAGCCTTTCTGCACCTGCCATTTTTCTTCATCTCTCAAATTATAATTTTATTTTGTGTCCATGCTTCCCACTGCAAAAGCCCTGCACTACCCTGCTCATCCTCATCAGAATGCCCCTCCGTGGCAGATGAATATCCTGTGTTCCTGTTTCAATAAGATGGAGAAATTGAAGCATGGAAATTAAATTACTACTCCACGGTCTCAGACCTCTCTGAATCAAAGCAATATCTTTTTGGTTTGTAGAGGTGTCCTCTCCCTACAAGATCATTTCTTTCCATCTAGTTCAGAGATAATAATATCTCTGTAACTAATCCTTATGGTTGTTGTGAGAATCCTCTGTTCATTGTGTTGAAAATGCAAAGCAGTATAAAATATATTACTGATTAGAGATATATTACTGATTAAAGTCACAGTGAAGGTGGAAAATCAGAATTATTCCTCTTAATTTTTAGGTTTTAATCTACAGAAACATGACATGCCTCCTGGAGTCTTGCTCTCCATTCTGTTATTGCTATAATGCTTTCCCAGAGGAACTGCACAGGAACTGGACAGTGCTCAAGGAGAGGACATTAAAACACAAAGTGTTATTCAGAACAGGAGTGGACCATCACAATGAGGTAAATTTTAAAGATACATACAGAAGAAATGCATGTCAGCAACTGGAAGGGATAGTTGTAAGTTTCCATTAATTTGAAGTAATTCAAGAACAGTGTTGAGTCCATAGTCAATAAAATCCATGCTAAACTTTCCTTCCCTTCCCTGCTGAGTCCTTCAAAGGTTAAACCACCAGAACAGCTCCGCCAACAGGACCAAATTCCAAGGAGCTTATGTAAAACTCTGGGGACCCAAAATATTAGAAGAAATGATTTAAAACCAAGGAGGGCTGGTTTGTACCAAAATGAAAGGGTGAGAGGAGGGACTGGAGCTCTGGCTGTTAATTTTTGGATCCCAGACTAGAAATGACCCAGAGTTTCTCCAGATGTCAGCCAGCACCTGGACCTGCTTACAGCAGCATGCTGTCCCCATGGCCAGGGAGGGGCCAATTTTTAGCACAAAATGTGCAGAAAATCAGGCAGCTTGGTGTACAGACAGCAAGCAAGCAAATACACAGGATCCACAGAAGTAATGTGAATTTACTTTTCTAGCCAAATTGTGTAAAAATTGGCCTTTAAGACAGATAGGTGGTGTTAAACTTGGCTCACAGTTCAAGATGGAGGTTTGTCATGTTTATGGCTAAAGTTTTTGCTGGCAAGAACTATGATTTCTAAAAGCATGAAGAATTCATACCCCTAAACAGCACATATTTGCATAAAAGTCCTTTAATAACACAATAAGTTATTTCACAGGAAATTGGACTTTTTTCTTTTCCTCCTCACTCCCCTCCCTTATTTCCCAAGCAGTTCATTATGACCAATTACTTTCTTAGAATAAGAAAGTGTACAGGGACCTTGTGTGCACCAGGGGAAGTTTGCCAATCAATTGAACCATGTAGACATGCAAATCCTCTTAGTGGAGACACAGTTTATAAAGGCAAAGGAGATGTATATCTAAATGGCCTGCTCAAAACGGCAAACTCCTTCTAAAGTAGACAAAACTGCTGTTTATTTTGTTATTCTGATAAGCACTAGTGATAAAACACTGAAGTATTAAACTCAAGGTAATAAAGTTTGGCCTCTAGTTGCTCTGCCACTTGAGAGAGCAAATCTAAGAGATGCCAATTAGGAGGAAAAAAATCAGACACTAAAATGAGTTAGATTCCAAACAGTTCCATCATGGATGAGATATAGCCTTTCATCATTTTTGGAAACTTCTCTTCCCAATTAGAAAATACAGCTGCTCGAATAGTGTCATGTCTGTTCAGCAAGTAGCAGGCACGATGTGTAAGCACTTGTAGCATCAATAGGGACCATTGTTCGAAAATATTGCCATTGAAATCTTGTAAATGTGAATAGAATTAACGTTCCATTCATCTCTCGCTGTCACACTCTGTTTATTTTACTGCATTGTCTGAATGAACGTGCAGCCTCTCATATGCTCATAGGTCCCATTTCACCTAACAAACGTCTGATTGTATTCACAGCTCTTCCCTTCCTCCCCGCTGGGTTTCCTGCAGAGATCAGGGCATTAATGAAACCCCTCCCCAAATTGTCCTTTTCCTGCCGAGAATGTTATATAAGGCCTAATTCTTCCTTATGTTATTCTGTGCAAAGCCCTTTATATTATTCTTCTACTCAAGGAACAAAAGACAATTGTTCATCCACAGCAGAGGAGAATCAAAAGATCATATACTTTCAGGTAATGGCACATTTCTGCTGATTGGTTACTTGGTTCTTGCTACAAAAGAAAGTAACATGTCAGATCCCAGAAGCAGTTAATCACACCTGACTAACTCTGTTCTGAATTAGAACTATCATGAAAAAACACAGGTTGATGAAACAAATATTCTTTGCTCACTTCATATCTTTTATAGCCTCAACCTTCCAGCTTTCCTACAGTGTTCTTGAAGATTTAACACATTTTTATGTGTAATGAAGAGTCTCATTCTCTTTTTGAGAGTAGATATGCATCTCTCTTTTAATTTTAGTGCTGTAGGATTTACAGTACAGAACTGCAGATACCACAGAGGAGGTTGCATGTGTGTGGGAATGAGTGTGTGTTTATCTCATGGGGCACTGGGAAAGGCCAGGGGAAAGTTCTGTATGACTTCTGCCTCTAATGCTGCAGCTCTTTTAAATCCTACTGTTTTTATGGGGCCTTTATCAAATCCCATTATATGGGTGGGAATCTTACAATGCACTTCAGTGGGAGGTCAATTAGATTCACGTCACTAAACAGTGTTGATGGACAATCAGTGGTTGCATCTATCCCTTACTCATTTTCCAGCATTTTCTAAAAATAGGAGAGACACAGCTGATGTGCAGTGGAGTGTGCTCTGCTGTCCTGCAGTCTGCAGAGAACAAGCAGACATGGCTAGGAAAGCACAGGTCTTTCCTGGCTCTGTCTTCCCTTCAGCTCACTCAGTCACAAAATGACAGAACTGCTGGAGGTGTCTAGTCCAGCCTTCTGTTCAGAGCAGGGTTAGGGCCAGTGCAGCTCACCCAGAGCTCTGTCCAGTTGACATCTGCAATATCTACTAGGACAGAGATTCAAGATTTTTCTGGGTCACTGTTTAAATGTTTGACCATCCTTGCTGGGTTTCCACCCTTTCCCTTAGGAGTCCTTATATAAATTTCCCACATTTCAAGTTGTGCCCATCACTTCCCTGGGCACCCCAAGAAGAGTCTGTATGTATCTGCTCCCCACCCTCCTATCAGGGGGCTGTCAATGGCAGGAAGAACCCCCTGAGCCTCCTCCAGGCTGAACAAGCCCAACTCTCTCATTCTCTCCTTTGTAGCATATGCTTCAGCCCCTGAATCTTAGTGAATCTCTGTGGGACTTACTCTGGTTTGTTAATGTTTTGCTTGCTCCAGGGAGCCCAAAACTGGTCACACTGCTCCAGATGCAGTCTTAAAGATGCTAATTAAAGGGGCTAGAAATCACTTCCCTCCTGCTAGCTACTGTTTTGGTAACACAGCCCATGATGACATTGTTACAAGGACACACATTCCACATTCCAACTAGGCTCCTTGGTCTTTTCTGCAAAGCAGCTTCCATGTCAGTCAGCCCCCAGCCTGTGCTGGTGCAGTGGGCTATTCTGGTCCAGGTGCAGGAAGGTGCATTGACATTTGCTGAACTTCACAAGTACCTGTCAGCTCACCTCTCCAGCCTGTCCAGGGCCCTCTGAAAAGCAGCCCTGCCCTCCAGGTTATTGATTGCTTGTCCACAAACTCACTGAGAGTGCACTTTATCACCACGTGCCATTGATAAAGACATTAAACAGCACTGGCTCCAACATCTATCCCTGAGATACACCACTAGTAACTGGCTGACAGTTATTCCAGGTCATGGATCACTAACAATCTAATTTTCCACCCCCCTTTCATCTGCTCATCCAGTCTGTATCTCAGCACTTGGGTAATTTTAGTAATAAGCTGATCATGGGCAACACAGGGAAACCTGCTATATGCAAAGATGTATAGGGGAAAAAATTATGAGTGTTGTAGGCCAGGAAAGCACAGGAAGGGATTTTGCTTTATTTATGATTTTATACTCCCTTCTGCAACACTCATCTGTTGAACAGCAGTGTTCCCTTCAAAGCCCCTCAGAAGTCAAAGTAGTGTTTCAAGAAAATTAATATGAACCTTGAATTTTCTTTGTCTGCTAGGGAAAACCTTCTGAGAATAATTCCAAGGATCAGAAGAGAAGCATAAATCCTCCATGTTTCTCAATAAGTGAGTTTCAACAAAAACTGACACATTTCTCATCCAAATGTTTCAATGCACTGGGCCCAGATGCAATGGCAGTTCACACAACCAAAGCTGGATTTCAAACACAATTGAAAAGTGCTACAATGACCACAACAGATACAGATTTATAGTCTCCCTGCTTTTCCTAACTCATTCTTAAACACACTAAATTGGCTGTCTTAAAAACAACTCCCAAGACACTCTTGCAGCAACATGATGGAAACAGAAACTTTTGTCTTGAGTTTGCCACTAAAACTGACCTAAAAGAGAGTAAAAGAGACAGAGTCTTACTTCCAGAATCTTTGGTTCTTGTCCCAGGGTTTCATTTGGGACTTAAAAGCAGTTTAAAATGCCAAGATCTCCAGACCTCCTGCTGTGGAGCCAGAAGCCTTGTGTGCTTGTCAGCAATGGAATTTAAGTTACAGACATTCAGGTGTGTCCTGTAGCTGCATCCATGATGTTGCTGGTGTCAGGGCTGCACCTGGGTGCACACCCTGCACATTTAGACATTGGTTCCCTGGGTGGTCCCAGAGCTTTCAGCTGGTCCCTGCAGGGGTGACACAAGGGACTGATCTCAGACAAGGTGATTGCCTGAGCTCCCAGTAAAGTGAGCACCCTCACAGTAAAGTCTTTGTCTAATTCCCTCAGGAGGAATTAGGCAGGAATACATACGGGAATTTTGAACAGACCCAGAGATTCTCCCAGGCAGTTCCTGCTGTACCTAGATCATTTTATAGACAGTACTGTATGTGTCAGTGTGCTTGTATAGGGGATGGCAAATCTGGCTGTGCTGAGGACATCCCCAAGCTATACCTTCTGCAGAACTGACAAACTAACACACTGATGAGCTACTTCTAACTACTCAAAAGAAATTGTTCCTGCAGTAGCAAAAATGGTCATGTAGAACAGCCTTCTGCACACAACAAAGTTAAATAGGGGATGTGTTCCTCATGGTTTAAGAAAAGCTACAGTAGATCATGTAGGACTGCAACACAGCTGGACTACAGGAACTGAGCAGGATGGTGGTTCAGGAAGTGTCACCTGATCCAGCAATAGACACTGTTTCAGGGACCCTGACAAGAGCCACTTCATTTGCCATGTGGATATTGAGCCAAACATCCCATCCAAGAGACGTGATTTCCCACGCGAGCATTACCCTAAGCCAAGACCCCACTAAGTTAGGGATTTTCTTAAGGAAACAAACACTCTCCATAAGACAACAGATGTTTCACATTTGTTGTGCAGATGTGCAAGGCTTGAAGCCTTAGAGCTCTACAGTGATCCCCATCTAGACTTTCTGGTCCATCACTGCCCCAGGGGTCGTGGGAGCCCTGCAAATGTCAGTGAGGCATGAACACTCAGAGCTGCTGCACTGTCTGCAGAAGGGCACACAAAATTCTGTGAGTCTAGGGTCTTTTGGAGCTGGAGGTGTCTGGTTTGTCAGAGAACAGTGACAGCTGTTTACATCTATAAATGTTCACACTGATTTCACAACTGCTGCCACAACAGTGGGCCCAGAGAGTTTCCTGGTAGTGAATGGAACTGGAATGCAGTATTGTGTGAACAAAATGTTAAAAAGGAAAAAAAAGATTCCGCCACCAAATAATGTTGGTTTCCAGTAAGCTGCAGCTGCTACCCTCAGATAGGGCAGGGGAGAGCTGTGGAAGACCAGCAGGAGTCAGACATTTGACTGCTGAGCAACAAGTGGATCTTCATTCTGCAGCATGGGGTGCATGTCCCCATTCTAGTCCTTCTCCAGGCCTTTATTCTGTGCTTCAGGGCTCACCCTCCCCTGCCTTGGATTGGTGGTACTGATCACCACATGGGCTCTTCATGAGGCTGGAGTTGTTTTTCTACACTGCTCCCAGCTCTGCTGGTTGCACTTCCCTACATTAATTCAAACCCAGCCTTAAAACAACATTAAAGAGTCTGGATTAAAAAAAATTATTTAATTCCCATAGGCTCAAAACAGCACTATCTTTAGGAATTTTGTGTTCTCTGGCCAAGTATACACTACAATTATACAAGCTTATCACTGTTATCATGAATGCATTTTTACTTTTATAGTAAATGTACAATAATCTTGCTTTTATTGTTAGGTTTTAATAATGGATTGCCACCCAGAAAAAATCAGAGTTGCTGTAGGCAACTGGGAAGCAGTCCAGAGTTACCCTCCTGTGTGTTCTGGGTGCCGGATTTCAGAGGCTCATGCTTATTTGTCTCAGTTCAAATCTAGTGAGAAAGTTATTCTGTATTTGCATTAGCATAAAAAAGCATATTTTGCTAAAATCACCTCCTTCTCCCCACTGTTTTTTGTCTAATTATATGTGGTAGAACCAGATTCTCAGAAGAATACTTGGGAAGAGCACACTTGGCTAAATAACTGTGCTGACAATCTAACCAATTGTTAAATGCATTGTGCAATTTCTATTATTACCTTCAACAACCTATTTTTAATTTATACTATATAAATACTAAATAAAACTCCAGTATTTCAGAAACCATCCAATCTTTGAAATGATGTTTTCCATTATGTGTGTTTCAGCACAGTCTAACTCAAATTACCTACAGAAAAGACCAAACTTCTTATAAAAAGATGCAAAAAATTCATTTTCACTATAATACCAATTTTGAAAAAGGATTCCATCTATTCCACCCCACCAGAAGATTAGTCAATATGTTTCAAACTAAACATGGTTTTCAATTCTGGAGTAGATATTAGTTCTGGGTTAAATATACAAAAAATAAATTGGTTAATGTCACATCTATTAGTCATGTACCGAAAAGCTCCAACCACCAAGAGCTTTCCATGTAGGCAGACTCTGGGCAGAAGCAGTGGCAGTGGCCACAGTGACAGGAACATGGACTGGACAGGGTAGGGCAGGGTGGGGCAGCCTGTTCACTTATCACACAACCAAGAGCACAGTGTGGGAGAGCTAAAGGGGATGTGGTTTGGCAGTACTGGGTGGTGAAGAAGAGATTACATCTAGAGGTTCCTGCATCCTCTGTGACTTTTTCACCTTTTAATTTCATCTTGATTATTGAGAAATGTCATTGTGTAGCTCACATGATAATTTCCATTAAAGAAAGTAAAGGTACTTTAAAAAGAAATGAAGTGTTATTGTATCCCTTAATAGATAGAGAACTAGGACACAAAAGGGTTTGTCCATTAACAGTGGCTGTCAGAGCTTACAGGCCAGGACTTATACATAGAAAAACACTGACATAAAGGCAATCCACAGCCAAACAAGCAAAAACTCTGCTTGATGAATCTGTCAGACAGATGGGAAAAAGGCTTAAATACTGTCCTAGAATGCATTGTGCAACAGGTGACTAACAAAGAATGCCTAAATGTCACATACCAGTGCCACCTAGATTTCAGTGTCAAATACCTTCACAGTTTCTTAAAATGAAGAAATTCTTCATTAATTAATGAATTAACGAATTTCTTCATGAATTAATGAATTCCTTAAAATTCTAAAAGGAATTTGAAGCAACTTTGTCTGTGATTTACCTCCAACAGAAGTATCTGGTTTAACAAAGAACTGTAGCCCATTTGGCAATTGTAGCAGGGAATGGATTTATTGTGTGTAAAGGATTTGCTCCTGCCTTGTCTTACTTGAGTCTGCCCCTACATTTCTTTCAGGTGATTACTGACAATGGAAAACTAACTCAGAGAGATTACACTAAAACAAGAACACACTTTCAACATTTCCCTCCCAGACCTGCCTCATAATTTGGTCTGTCATTATACCCCCAAATATGATGGTTTCCATCTGAATTAATTGTAGACCCTTTGTGTCTTATTTCTAGACCACAAGAGAACCACCCAAGAATAAAAAATACAGCGAGGCTGATTCTCATTTCTCTGACATCAGTGTTCCTTTGCCCTCCCTAGATTTACACCTGATTTACAAAGCTGTCAAAAGACAACCAGCACAGATATCACCTGAAGCAAGAGATGCAACTCAGCCAGGGTTGCAGAGCTCAAAAGTGAAACAAAGGCAATGGCACACACACGTACAAAAGAATATAATAATGTTATGGAAGACCTGGAGGTGAGAATTCCAGTGACAGCTCCACACTCTCTCCTCCCTTGGTAGAGCAGGCTTTTTGTGCAGCACAAGGAGTTTCTCAGGAAATCCACTACTTCCCCTCTGAACAGGTCCTGCCCTGCCGTGGGAGGGAGCAAATCTCAGTCTCTGGTTTGCAGCTCTCATTCACCGCAGAGCTCAAAGGGGCTGCCTGAGCTCCTTGCCCTCTCTGGTGACGGCAGTGAGAAAGTAAAGCACTTCTGAAGCACTGAGAACCTCTCCTGCTTGGAGAGCTGCTACTCCAAGCAGGGACAGGCAGAGAGGGGAGCCTTGCTCAGGTTCTGGAGGGCTCCTGGAGAGCTCTTCTTTGGTAACCAAGAGGGACATGGCACTTTCCTCTCTTGGGCTTGGGGATGCTCTTGGGAGACAAACTTGTGCTGAAGTCACAGTATGAGTGAGCTCAGGATCATCTCTGCAGGACCAGTCTTGGAGAACAGCCTGTCTCCAGATTGCAGACTCCTCTCTTCCTTTCCCTTCTGTTCAAACAAACAATCTCTGTTCCTCACCACTGTAATAGGTTGATTTACAGCCTTGGAAGTTGCATGGAAAGAGGGACAATGACCTTATTTCACCTGTGAGAGGGTACAGCTGGAGAAAACTAGCTTTTCTAGCTGAACTGCTTTGCACAAAGGAAACAAACACTTCTGGCACCTGCACAGCAGCCAGCTTCTCTCCTTCTGTGGGCAGCAGGCTGCAGGCACAGATGTCTGGTGAATACCCCAGGAGAAGTGAATACCACAGGGGATTCGGGGGCAGGAAAAGTCCAAAGACCTTGTGAACAGTGTGTTTCACAGGCACCATGGCAGGAGAGGAGTGGAAGGTGGGGCACCTCCAAGTGAGACTTGCCAGAATGTAAAGGATTTGACAGGTTGATGACATGGGCATGAAGCCACTGGGTTGTTGGGTCAGAGTCACATGGTTGTAACACATGACACATTTCACCTCTACAATATTAAAAAAAAAAGTTTAGACCAAGGTTAAGACCAAGAGGAAAGAAAAAGATGGTAAAAAATGCTTTTGTTGTTTTGACACCCAACCAGATTAACGTGTTTCTGATGAAAACGAAAACCAGAGCTGAAAGATGTTGGATGATATCTGGAGTTCCACTACCTTTTTCATTATTATATGTTCAAGAATTACTGCAATGCAAACCTCTGATCTTGGCATTTAAAACATGCTGGGCTTAGCTTACAGAGTGGAGGGAGATCGGTATGCAAGAGATAAAAAACTAATTCGAGAAACTGCAGGATCAAAGTAACTTGGAATGAAAAAGTTAACAAGCTAACAGACTGAGAGAGATCTGCAAAGCAAGTGAAGGACACAAAACCAGGAAAAACTCTACTATAGTGTAAACAGTGTAGCTATGAAACTTTATTTTCAGTCTTTTGAATTTAGTCCTTTCATAGAATTTCTTGAAGTCAAGGCAAACATTTCTAGAGTCCTGAGCTTGATCCTGTGTATTTTAAAGTAATTTTAATGGTAGAAAGAACTAGACTCAGATCTGTGTGCACAAGAAACCTGAACACTTCTGGCATCCGCTTCTGCATTAACTTGTGCCAGGGTTGTATTTGCAGCAGGGAGATGTTCATTTGCATCTTGGCCCATAACTCCATGGCTGTGGGAATATTTGCTCAGTTTGCCTAGTTAGCATGTGACTCAGGTAGGTGCACATAGGGATTTCACACACATACTTCTTTCATGTACACACAAGTAGGTTCCTGCTTTGAAAAACTGAATGCATAAAGCATCTGCTGGCAAGAAGTAATGCATTCATTTTATTTTCAAATGCCATAATGTGTGGAAAAACCTGGATCATTTCAAACTAAGAAAAGAAAAACAAATGCTTTTGTAATTTGGAAAACAAACCATAATGCAGCCTCCAGGTTATGAAGACCTTTAGCTGCTCTTGACATCTTCATAAACCCCACCAGCACCAATGAGCAATGATTACTGAATGCTGACTTTAAAGCCAACAGGCTCCTTCAGCACTGAGGAGGGGAGGATTACTCCTGGGGATCAGGTGGGCTGCCCGCCCTGCACCAGCAATGCCTGTTGGAAGGCCTGACACAGGACATGTGTGACATCCCTCCATGGTGCAACAGGGACATCTGCATCAGCACTGGAGCTTGCCCTGCTGCATCCCATCAGGCATAGACACAGGAGGGGCTGCCATGGGGGAACGAGTAGTTCAGGCATGTTCCTCAGAAAGGAACTTAAACTTGGCTGCTGCAGTGTTTGGGATCACTGAAGGAGCTGAACTCCCTTCCAGCTTTCTCATTACTTGTCGTGTTTCCAGCACTGGCCTTCCGACACTGGACTTCCTTCCTATCCAGATCCGTCTGCTGAGCTGGTCGGTGTCAGGGTAACAAGATGGGAACGTCATTATCCAGACCTGGTTTTGTCCAACCTCCGTCATCTGAAACATGTTCAAGGATCACATCCCGTTTTTTTCCAATTTAAAGCACTTTTGGCTGAGCTGGCTTTGAGCTGTTGTAACACTGATAATGAAAAAGGAAGAAAAATAAGATATGAGAAGGGTTTGAGCATGTCCCAGAAGTCCTTCAAAAATTACACCTCTGCTATAGAAAAGCACAGACAGTCATAAAGAAGCCATAGCTATAGAAAGGCTCTCTTGTGTCCTTACCTTCTCTGCCTGTGAGGGGAATGGGAGCTATGTTCCCTGCACCACTGAGTGGTGAGCTTGCATATGTGGCCTTGCAGTGATTTTGCTATCAGGAAGACAGTTTATGTACACAAGATGTGAACACTGACCTCTTTGCCTGAAAAGAGAGGGAGAAGTCCCCATTAACAGGCAGTGTCCTCATTCTGTCTCCAGTAGCCTCTCTAGTACAGCTGAGTGCCATACCCATAACCCTTTCTGCACAGTTTTTCTTGTGTTTTTGTTCTTGCACGCACACACAGACCCCAAATTCCTTGATCTTGCTTGGACACCCAGGCAGTTCCTCAGACACCACTGCTGCACTTCATGACCTGGACATGCTTCGGTGCTCCTTGTCCTGGGAAGCAGCTTCTGTGTTTTTCAATGCCCTGACTTCTTCCAGTTCACTGAACTGCTTCTTCCATTTGGGCCCTTGACTTTAGCTGAGCCCATAGGCCCCTGCAGGTCAACAGCAGCTATTAGCATTATCTCGCCTAACAACTTGTTTATACAGCAGGAGTTAAAGGGACACTAATCTAGTTCAAGCATTTAAGCACTTCTAAAATACAAAAATCAAAAAGTTATTATTTGGCTTGTTTAGAAGACTCCATACTTCACAGCAAACCCTTTCAGAAGGAAAAGTGATGCAGAGTTTTGCTAAGCCTTGTTTGTGCTGAGCAGCATTCTAGTGATTAGAGATGGAAGTTTGGAAGTATCAAGTGCTTTGCCCATCCCACCACACATCCTGGCTTCCTTGCAGAGAGTCACACTGAACACTGCAATTGTAGTGTGAGTAATTACAGATGCTGCCAGAAACAACACTGTCAGGAAAAGTTTGTAGTTGAAATTAGGAATGTGCTTTCTGCTATTCTCTGGAAAACTTTGGAGCAGCTGACTTTGGAATTTTATAACAATTTTATCTGTGGCAAACTGGGCATCCAATAGCTGAACGTCCAATTAAACATCTGGTTTTATCTTCTTTTTCTGCTCCTACTCCATAAACCTAAATTTCAGAAATCACACTGCAGGTGTGACTAGCAGACCTGAGGCAGGACTGAGGTCAGTAATGCTGGCAGGGGCAGAGAAGTCTCAAGACACCTTTTCTTTCTTACCCTCAGTTCAGCAGCCCAAAGTTGCTCTTGGCGTACACAAAGACTCAGGGTACACAAACACAATTTGCAATGAGCCTGCACTCCCAGGACAGGGAACACACACATCAGGTATCAATTGCAGTGTCTCCAGGAGGAAACACAGTCTGGGACACTGTTTGCCTTGAGCCTGTGCCTTAGCATCTCTTACACTATCTTTATTTTCAAGACTAAAACATCATCTCTGTTTTCTTTACAGATCCAAGCTGCACAGCAAGGGGGAGGAGGAAGCAGTGAAGGCTGCTATAAAGTCTTTTCTGTACTGGGGATCCATATCTCAGATGATGCCCTTGGGAAACTTTATTATTTACCTCTGTTGGAATGGGGAAGGGAAGTAGCTGGAATAAGCACAGCTCTTAGATACACACAGTGCAATTGTATACAGGAGCATTCCATGGGAATCCCACTGGAGCACCAGACACACTCAGCAGACACAGCCCAAACACAAAGTGTGTGTGAGGCATTAAACATTTACTTTCCTTTCTCTATTACCTTTCCACAACAGGACAGAAACCACCTAAATATCTCTTCTTTGTAAATTTTCTGAAACTACTTTAAAAATGCACTTTTCCATTAACAGCAGCACTGATCCTTTATTAAGTAATGAAGAAAAAACATAAAATAATTGGTAAGACCTGATCACTTGGAAACAGATGTCTGATTTTATAACTTGGCCTGGACACTTGGCCTTGAAGCTACACAGGAATGTGAGTGCTATGACAACTGGCACTGTAACACCTGATTTTTGCAAGCCTGTCCTTTTCCTCTCTTTTTTTATGTACCTAAAGCTGCTGTAACCAAAGGAGCACATTCATTAACTATGCTTTGCACCTCGGAATGGGATCTACAACAAACCACCAACCCAAACATTCAGGGTATTGTACATGAGCTACCTAAATGAGCAAGGGAGGAATCAGCTGGAGAAAAGGGTGTGTTGCAGCCTCCTCCTGCACAGGGATTAGGTGCCTTGTTCAGGTTTAGCGGGACATGCTTCTTTTCACTCTGGATTCACAGCCCTGAAAGCTTAATTATAGCTTTTCACCTTGCATTGATTAACATGAGAAATGAAGAGACCTCTCTTCCATCTGCTTTTTCTCCACCCACTCATTATCCTTGAATAACACATTGCCAGTGGATTCTCACTCTCCATAGGTGCAGGGTTGCATTCCTACTGGGGAGAAGGGACCCGAGTGTAACCCAGATGAGGCTGCAGATGAACCAGGGTAGAGGCCTCCTTTTGGAGGGAAGGGAAAGTGTCTTGTGCAGCTTAGTGCGAGCAGCATGGTCTGAGAGACCCTACTAAACCAAGACAAACTTGTCTGAGGATGATCCCATGTGTAAGTCCCACCACACACTGAGGAGGTGAGTCCCAAGTTGCCCAGCCCACATTACCCTGGGGCACATGTGTGTACCTGGAAGCAAACCCCCAGTGTCAGAAATGAATGGCATCACTTCAGAAAAGGGCAAGATGGAGCGAGCCACATGACTCACATGGCTGAAATGATTGGGACGGATAACTTCTCTGGCTATCCCAACCTCCACAAAGTGTTGTCCATACATACACCAAACAGTCCAGAACCACTGGAGTTTTCATTCCACCTTAGGAAGAAGGCAGAGCTGTTCTGCAAGGAGCAGAAACAAAGGCAGTCCTGGAGGTGCTTCCTGTCGGTAGCTGCTGTGGGGGAGCACCTCCAGGCCTGCTGGGGACATTTCCGAAAGGCAACATGAAAGCCATGCCTTCTCTGAAGACTGAGCTGGAGCTTCAAGCCCCTTGTCAGGGGCCTATTGTTTCCTAGGAGGGAAGGGAGTATGGGAAAAACTACAAAACAGGACATGCAGCCCTCACGAGTCTTTAACATTCGTAATCAAAGGCATATAAACAACAACTAAATGTGCAAAAGTATCGGTCACAAGCACTTAATACCTCCATCCTACAAAGCTGTGAAATAACTCATATTCTACTTCCACAGACCTGAAATTTAAGTACCTTGGGGCCACCCGTTAGTTTTAATTCACTTTATACAAAAATCCCTGGGAATAAAACAGAGTTGGGTTTTCCTTATCCCTTCCCTGCCGTTGGTTTCCTTCAGCTCCGCGCTACACCCCGCTGCAGACGGCAGCTGCCGGGGCTGGCCCCGCCAGATGCCAGCGCAGCCCGGGCTCGGAGGCACCGCGGCTCACCGAGGGCGTCCCAGCCGTGTCCCCGGGAGGGGCGGGTTGTCCCTGTCCCACTCCGCCCGCGGGCGGTGCCGCCAGGTGCGCCCGCCCCGGCGCGGCCCCGGCGGGGCGGCCGCGGCTCCTCGCCCCTCCCCGCCGCGCCGGGAGCTGCCGCCCCCCGGCTGAAGTCCGGTGCCGCCGCGCTGTGCCGAGCCGTGCCGAGCCGGGGGTGCCGTCACTCGGCGCTTCCAGCATGCTCCTAAGATGGCGGTAGCGGCGGCGGGCGGCGGCGGGGGCGGCCGGGCGCAGCGCAGCGGCTGGCTGGAAGTTTTGGTGCGGGAGCGCTGGCACAAAGTGCTGGCCAACTTGGGCGGCGAGGCGCTGGTGCTGAGCGGCGAGGAGCGCCCCGACGGCGCGGCCCACAACGGGCTGGGCGGCGATGGGACGGCGTGCCGCGGGGCCGAGGGCGGCGGGGGGCCGGCGGCGGTGCGCACCGCCTTCACCGACCCCCCCGAGCAGGTGCCCGAAGCCATCTCCAACAAGAAGCGGTGCGTGAAGGTGCTGAAGCAGGAGATGGGCGGACTGGGCATCAGCATCAAGGGGGGTAAGGAGAACAAGATGCCCATCCTCATCAGCAAGATCTTCAAGGGGCTGGCGGCTGACCAGACCCAGGCTCTCTACGTGGGCGATGCCATCCTTGCCGTGAACGGCACGGACCTGCGGGATGCCACTCACGACGAGGCGGTGCAGGCGCTCAAACGGGCCGGCAAGGAGGTGCTGCTGGAAGGTAGGGGAGCGGGCCGGTCCGGCCGTGCGCGCCCGGCGGCGGGGGGCTGTGGGACGGGCGGGCTCGGCTGCCCGAGGGACGGCGGAGCCGAGCCGGGGGCGAGGGGGTGACTCCGCGCATCCCGTGCTGCTCCTCCGGGCGTCTTTCCAGCGCGGAGAGTTCACACCCTGTACCCCGCGCCGGCACCCTCGACGGCGTGTGTTATGGACACAGCTCCTCGGCAAGGAACCAGCGGGATGCCGGAGAGCCGGGCTTCAACTTCCCGCCCTCGTATCTGCCGGCACAGTCCCCGCAGCCCCGTCCGTGCGCGGTCGGTGCAGGCTCCGCAGCCCCGTCTGGTCGCGGCGATGGGTCTGAGCCCTGAGCCCTCCTGGGCTGAGGCTGCCTCCGGGTGAGGGATCTTCTGGATCCCTCCTGCAGGGTGAGGGATCTTCTGGATCTGCCGTCAGGACGTTTTCACATCTTTTCAACCCAGGAAAGGTGGGGTAGAGTTGGGTACTATGAGAGGAGGGGTTAAAGAAGCAAAGGAAGCCCCCCCCTCCTCCCCTGCCATTAAGGGAATGGCTTGGTGACTTTGCCCTAAGTCATCTCGAAACGCCCGACACCACCCTCTCTTCAGTTCCTCCTTCCACCTTCCTACTCCCGATCAGGGATGGGGGGTGGGGGCAAGGCGGTGTAAATGAAGCTGGGGGTGCCTCACGGACTCATCTGCCATCCCTGCAAAGCAGCCTTTCCCTTTCTCAAGGGTGACTGAAAGAGTTTCGTAAAAAGCAGCCTTAGAAATTGACCTCGGAGAAAGGAGCAGACGCTGGTGTGCGTGGAGGACACGTGGAGGGAGGGTGGCCCCCCAGAACGGGACGGAATTTGGGGGGAGCAAGTAGAAAAACAGATCCAGGTTCCCTCAGACCACGAGTTCATGAGGAGAGAGGCGTGCACAAGCGTCTAATCCCTGTCTTTTCACAAGGACTAATTTGCTTGCTCCACCTGAGAGAATGAGCAGCTTCAGAACTGCCCTTGGCGTGTGTGTGATAAGTGATTACATATTTGCCCACAAGTTCATTTAACCGGAGGTCAATGGCATCTGAGGCATGCTGCAGTCTGCCTTCCGCTGTGCCATCGCTTTCCTGCGGGCACTCCCACCTCGCTGTACCTGTAGCCCTTTCGGTACCGCAGATTTCTTCACGTGTGGCTTTTTTGGGGGCTATTTTGAGGAGCAAAGGAGGTGCTGCTGCTGGCTGGGAGGTGCAGCTGAGCATCAGCTATGAGCAGCCAACTATGGCATAAAGTTGTACAGAAAAAGTGAAGAAGGTGAAAAATGTATTCCGTAGTAGTGTGTGCTGAGAAACTCTTTTGTTGTCCCTGTGACAGCAAAACTGGAGGAGTTCGTGCTCCATGAGGATTTAAGAAGCTGAGGACAATTGTGTCTCCTCTCTCTTTGTGCCCTGCAATACCTGCAGGACCAAAGTGCAGCTTGTCTTCCCTTGCTGCAGCTGAGTTGATTACAGATACACCTCTGAAGTAGTAATATGAACTTCTCTGGGCACTCTGAAGTGGGGCTGTTGCATCTAAATTTTATCACTGATTCGTTTATGCTGTGTAAGGGCTTTCTGGGGTGCAGCCAGGTAGTGGCTGAGCTTTGCTGTGGCCTAATGAGTAGTGTACACAGTGTTTGCAAGTCTCCCTCCCTCTGTGTGGTGCCTGCAGCATCAGCACCTGAGCACTGTGCTGCTGGGTGAGCCTTAAAAACCCCTCAGTTTTCTGGGCTAGGAGTGGAGATGAAGCTGTTTCACCCTCCTTCACTCCTTTTGACATCACAGCTATCTTGCATTCCTTTGCTCCATGCTGAGGTGCCTCAGTAGTTGTTTCTGCAATTGAATTTGTAATTTGCAGTTTGAATATTTCAGTAGTGATCTCTATGTAAAGTTAAAATATTCTGACACTGGACTCTGTATTTTGTCCTGCCTGTCTCTTGGTATTTCAGCAGAGTAACCAAACCAAACGTTGGCTCCAGCATTGCCTGGGAGGGCTTCTCCCTTCAGTGGGGACCCACTCCACATGAATGGCTTCTGAAAACAGGCAGCTTAGAACAATTCTCTGCGATTCTATTGCCCACTTTGAAGCTCATTCTTCAGCAGTAGTGTCTAAAATGGTATTTTTATTACCAAAGGAAGGAAAATGCAAAAGTTCTTTTTAATCTTTAAAGTATAGAAGGGCAACACTTGATTTTCCTTTCCTTACAGAATATAGGATTTTGCCATTTCCTGACTTCTTAGAGAGTTATATATGGCAAAAGGCAGCCTGTGATGGGGCAGGGCAAGACCCTTGTGCAGCTCCTCTCTAGACTCTTTCTCCAATTCACAGAGCAAAGCCAGCATGTGTTTTCAGGGTCAAAATGTAAGATTTACATTTTATGGAGATTTTGAGATTTGTTTGTGACTTCCAGCCCAGGAAAGCCAAATTTGCAAAGGCATGGCGAGGTGTAAAGCACAAGAAGCACATTTCATGGTGCAGCAGGACTCTGAGTATTGCCCAATGCATTGTGCATTCCTGGAAAGGGTCTTACCATTGAGTATTTCCTAGAGGTTATGGCAGGGAGGATGTGTCACAATACACCCAATATCAGAGTGCTGGAGCCTGCCTGTTATATAGTGTCCTGCCTAAAACTGCTTGCTCAGTGGAATGAGGCATTTACCAGCTCAGCACTAAACTGTAGTCTCTCCTGCATTCCTGGGCAGGGAGGATGGGAGTGGAAAATCCCTCCACAGGCCTCTGCACCCTGTGTGGGAGGCAGGGCTGGCACCCGGGTGGGTGGCAGGAGAGGAAGGTCTGTGAAGAGAAGGAATCAGGCAATGCTTCATTTTACCACTTGCCCCTTTTCCTGCATTGATCACTGTCTCTGAGCTGGTGGAAAGAGAGATTTGCTGCAGGGTCAGGGGTGGTGTAGCTGCAGCAGCTCTGCTGGTGTGGGGAGGCACAGCTGTAAAGCCTGGTAGGAGAGGCCCTACTCTAACAAATTCAATATCCATGCTGGGTAGTTCTGCCTTCTCATTTTCCATCCCTGACACTTGTAGAATTCACCTACTAAGCTAAAGTTCCTTCTTATAGGTGTGGTCTGTGTAGTTGGCTAGGGTGCCTTAAATCCAGTAGAATTTGGTAAATGGAAGGGAAATAAGGCAACAGGTGATACTGCCTTAGGAGGAGAGCTGTAAGGCAGAAGGTTCAAGAGGAGAGGGAGGTGATGAGGAGGAGGGACTTGAGCTCTTAGAAATCATTCTGTCTCCTCATCTTCAAGGATGGACTGCTTCTGCCTGCAGGGTTTAATTTCCTGTGAGCTTTTCATCACAGCCGGGTGTGGGGAGCAAAGCAGGCAGAGGGAGCAGGGGTGGGGGTAGCCCTGATGTTGGGCTTGTCAGCCCTGAGTGGCTTTCCAGGGGTTCAGAACAGCAGGATGGAGCTTCTCACCAGAATTCAGAGAAAATTTCCTGGTGGAGCAGAGAAAATTTCCCTATATGAGAGACAAGGCGCCCTCATTGTACAATACATATTTGCAAGTGTGGAAGGAAGTTAAAATTATCCCGACAGCTTTGTACATATAATTTGTACAAATAATTATATGTACAGTTTGTACATATAATTTCCTTGTGGTTCTGTTAAATTTGGGCTTCTTTGGAAAATCAAGCACTTTGAAAAATCAAGCAGCCCCTCTCGTGCTGTGTGAAGCACATTACATTCAAGTGACTCTCAAGACACCCAAGGTGTTTGTTTTTATCAAAGCATCCTGGGTAAGAGCAGTCCCTTGGCATGCTCTGTAACCAAGCTGGTTGTGCTTTACTTGTATTCTCTATGTGTTCAGTAAAAAAAATGAAAACTTGAAGTAGCCTATGGTAATGTCAAAAAAGACTGCCCCCTGCATAATGCTGCAGAAAGAAAAAGAAAGAAGGAAAAAAAACCTGCATTAGTGATTTTTGCTATCTTTCTGCAGGGTATTTTTCCCTAACTTGTTTAATGTGTGTGGGTGAGCTAGTAGTGGTGGTAGTGGAAGGTACCTAGTGGGAAAAGGAGCATCTTCTTAGTGCTGTTAGATTTTTTGTGGTTTTGAATGATTCTCAGTCAACTCAATTGCAAGGTCTGTGGATAAGTGTTTTTGGCAGCCTCCCTGGGCTTGCATAAATTTCCCACAGAGAGCCATCCCCCTGCACAGTGACTTTTAGCATATGGGTAGTAGCCTGTAGTCATCTTCTGTGGCATTCTTGGGAATAAGGCACAGCTTTGAGGCAAAGAATAAGCATGATGCAGTTTGTACTGTAGTAACAAGTATGATTTTCCAAACAATATTTCTGTAAGAATTGTAAGGATTCTCCTTTTCCTACCCTTTTTAAATTTTCTCTGGGTGAAGCAAAGCAATCGTATCTGTGTGAATTACATGCTGAAATAGTGTAAAATAGGTATGGGCTTCTTGTTGGCTGTAGTTTTCAATCTTACCTGGTTTTGTGTTTCTCTCAGTAAGGTAGTGACAACAGGAGATTTCCGAGGGATAACAAAATACAGTATTTATCCAGAAAGTGAGTCTTCTGTGAGTATAGAGGAAAAATGAGGCACAGGGCACTTAATAAGTGCATATGTGACACAACTAGTTACTACAGTCAGGTCAGGGCTGTAAATCTCAGTGATTGCTAATTAATATGCATAGTTATTTTTTATACTTCTAGTATAACTATGGACAAAACACTTTTTTGGGGGGGGGGGGAGGGGGTGTTTATACCAGCAAATACGCAGTTAGGGAAATGCCTTATGTTTAGAAGCTGTACATTTCATGACTCATGTAGCTACCCTTGGCACACATCAGTTTGAAAGTGAAAT
This sequence comes from Agelaius phoeniceus, assembly GCF_051311805.1. Lineage (NCBI taxonomy): Eukaryota > Metazoa > Chordata > Aves > Passeriformes > Icteridae > Agelaius > Agelaius phoeniceus. The sequence goes on along the minus strand of NC_135265.1, from coordinate 142,021,744 downwards.
TGAAAGGGAAGGGAGCGGGGAATCTTATTCTAAAAGTCCCAGGTCTAAGCAGTTCCTGAGAATCTCAGTTTTGATTGATTCAGCTGCCTGCAACTGATGGGGAAGGCTGAGTGGCAACACTTGATGTGTTTTTCATTGATTAGATTAGATTACAGGCTAATTTAGCAGTCCAGACAGCCTGTATCACCTTCCACAGATAAAAATCAGTACATCCTCTTTGCAGTAATTTTTGTATGAGTCCTCTGTCTCAGTTACTCTAAAGAAAATAAGGCACTTGTGGGCAACACATTTCTGGATTTACTTGGACTAAGTGCAGGGTGCCCTGTCAACCCACCCTGGGAATCCTATACTAAGCCCTATAGAAGCAACTTACTACCATCTCCTTAAGGGTGCTTAGAAGATTAAATATGTCTAGAGACCTGAGATTCAATTGCACATGCAGATTAAGCATGTTAAGTATCATTAGAAAAGAAAAAAACATGTTTTAAAATCCCGGTAGTAATTTCTTCGTGAAAATTAAATTGAAATCTTGGTATTACTCTTAAAGAATCTTTAAACCATGAGAGTAAAATTGAAAGCTGAAGGCTTCTGCTATAGTTAATAAAACAATGTTTGTATCTTAATTTTGCTCAGGCAGGTGCCTTTTCTCTGAAGGCCATTTCCACCCTCTCAGGACAGCATTTTCATACAGGTGATGCCAGGGGCACTGGCCTCTTCCCACCCCTGCTGCCCACTGGGTTTGAGTCAGAGATGCTCACTGCATGTCTGTCCTGAGGGAGCTGATGTAGAGTGTCCAGAATTCAAACCAGTTTGGATTTGGGACAGCCCAGCTCAGGGGCTCATCACAATAGATTGATGGTTTCAGATGTTAGCTGGGAATGAGTTTTAACTTTCTTTTATTCTCTTAACCTCACTGTTTCTATAATACATGGTGTGGAACTTGCCCTGCTGGTAATGTAATGTAAAATTTGGCTGTAAGTATAGCATCTGTTTGTGTTTATTCAGAGTTCATAAGTATTGGAGAGTTTCCTCTATTTGTAACCTGTATCAGTAGTCAGTCTGCTTCCAGGCTTTAAAAACACATTATTTCCATTCCATTTTTCTAATTTAGATTTCTGATTATAGGATTATTTTGTACTTTATTCTGCAAGATTATGTTGCCATGGCTACTTGTTAGAATTGGTACAGCCACTTCAGTAGAAGGGAAATTGCAGGAAACAGTAGTTCAAGAGAGCAATAGCATAAGTGAACAAAATGTGATGAGAACAAAGCTGTCCCAATACAGCATGGAAGCATGGAAGACTCTGGCTTTCCAAGTCTGAAACAGATCCTCAAGCATCTCAGAAAAATAGCTGGTGAAGAAGGGATGGTAGCAGTATTTCTAGAAGGTGCAGAAAATCCTTTAGCTACTTACCATATAGAGTTTGTGAGTAGCCCATAGAACGCAGCTTTGCTGGCCTTGACATGGTGGGTGGAGGTGAGCCAGGTTCTTATTCCATCCCCTCCCAGCCCCACACTGGTGTCACTACAGCAGCTGTAGCTGGTGGGAAGTGGGCTTCACTTGGCTCAACCATGTCATCTCTCCAAACCTTAAACTCTCCAGCAGACAAAAACAATTCTGCCAGCATAAGGTGTGCCTCTGCTAAGGGTTTTTAACAGGACATCTGCTCTTAGAACAACCAGGGAGAGCATTGTACTGTTATGGTAGATTGGGAAAGAGTTAGGACTTGGAATAGTAGGAATAAATTGAGTTGTTTTGGCAGAGGCACATCGTTGTAAAGATAAAAAGGAGCATCAGGGGAGTGGCAGCATTTGGTACATGCCCTGAGGAGTGTCACTGCAAGCAGGGAGGCAGTTTGAAGATGTTCAAGGTGAGGCTGATGTGGGCTAGAGAAGTCTGTGAGAATCTACAAAGGATGTAGAAAGCATAGAGTGCTACTTGTCATTGATGCTACATGTAGGAAGGTGTGTTGTGAGCCTCCTTCATGCTCTTAAATGAGTGTGTCAGCTGCTATTTTGCAGGATTAGGAAAGCTGCTCTATAAGACCATATCTCTGTGCTTTAAAAGATGGGTAATGGCTCAGTCTTCTTTACCTTGCACTTCTGGGAGACAGGATTAATTGAAATTATGACATCCAGCATCTTGCAACATCTGAGAGTCCAGCAACACTGAGTAATGAACAGGAACACAAAAGTTTTCTTGTGGGGGAGGTTGGGAAAAGATGGAATTAGTTTGTTCATCATCTCATTAGCAATCAAAACATATTTTTTTCCAGAACATAAGTTAATAAACTTGCTTAAAAAAGGTTTAATCAGCTGTGACTAGTTCATCAGATTGCTTCAACACTAGATATTGCCTCGCAGTTAGGTTAAGTTTGTTCCTTAACATAAATTCAATAAAGGGACATAATTTCCACATAACTCTTTGACAGATTTCTGACTGCTGCTTCTGCACACTTCTCTTACAGTCTGGCTTTAATTTTGTCTGTCTAGAACTTGAACTACTGAACTGGTTACAGTTTTGTGCACATATGCTAAGGGCACAACAAAGTAGGTCACTGCCAAAGAGGCACATCTGTACTGTACTGTTGGGTAAAATGGAGTTTTTAATTGTAAGGAAATGAGCCAGAAAAGTAGATGTGGAAAAACTGCCTCTGATTAGAAATGATTAACATACAGCGCATTCCTTCTAAAAATGATACACAGGTTTTTGCTTGGGAGTTGTGCTTGTTGGCACAGCTCTAGAAGGCCGCAGCACTAAAGCTGTGGCTGTTTATTCCTCTCTGCTCTGGGATATTTCCTTCTGAAGATGACATGTATTTGAACAGTGAGGCAGCTTCAAGGCAGCACACAGGTGAGTAACGTGTGTGTGCATCTATATGATCAGCTTCTGTTCACTTTAAATTGGTAAATTCCTGGTATGGTGTAAGTACCTGAGGAACATATTTTTTTCTCAAGTATCAGAAAACTAGAAATATATCATAAGATAAAATGTAAAAAGTCACTATCAGAATATAAATTCTTTTCTGGCAAAGGATACACAACTTACCTGATGTGCTTCAACAGGTAATACGACCTCTTGGGAATATTTGTCAGCCTCATGTGCCCTTTCAGGGAAATGGGACCATTAGTTAAACTTTATGTTCCATTTGCCATAGGCATGTGCAGCTGGTGCAGTACCTATTTTAGCTTTTAACATAATCAAGAGAGAGCATAGAAAAGCTACACCATGGAAATAATGTATCTCCACCTTAGTCTGAATTATTTCAATAATAGCTATTTCCAGGATGATTTACTATACTGACATGTGTTTAAAATGCCATTGGCTCTGATTCTGCAAGGGGAGCAAGAGGCAGCTGTGTGAAGGTGCTGGGGAGGTTTAGAGTTATCCAGCATGTGTCTTATGAGGCTGTTCTAAGCTAATAGTTTTAACTCAGACAGTGAAAGTTTAATCTGTTTATCCCAGGATTTGGGCTGAACTCCCCATTATACAGCCTGGAAAGACAAAGCTAGCAGAGGGACTAGCAGATGTGGGGCAGATGTGATTTCCCTTATAGCAGGCAGCTTCCCTTTGGTCTTACTCTTCCCAGGTAGAACCCAGAAGGATCCTTCTCTGCTGATGTGAAGCCAAAGGAGGTATTTAAGTATTGAATGTTCAGAAGTATTTTCCAGGAATAAGGTGAGCAGGATTTGCCTTGAGTACTTGTGGCTTGATTTCTTTGTGAGGTTTTTTTGTTTGATTTATTTTTTTCTGGTTTGGGAGATACTTATTCTGGTTTGGATTTTTTGTTTGTTTGTGTGGGGTTTTTGGGTTTTTATTTGGTTGGGGCTTTTTTGTGGAGGATGCTGTGAACAGAAAAAAAGGTCTCCAAATTACAATTATTTTCCAAAGAACACATTATTCTTGGTAACTACCTGTCCCTTTTAACCTACTTTTCCTGTCTCATTCAGTGATAGAGTTTCCTGGTGCCCAGTCTCCTCCTCCATCAGTGAGAGGTGGCGGGGATGAAGTGTCTGCAGAGACCCAGCAGGATTCCTACCACATAAATATATACTTGGGCAGAGAGACACAGACCATAAGATGTGTTTACATCATACATACTTGTGTAATGAACAGTCTCCTCAACAGGTATTCCTTGTTTGGTGCTTGACCTTCACACGTGCTTAGGGCCAGCGTGGCAGCTTTAGGCTGCTGGGGCTTTGCCCGGTCTGGAGAGGCTGAGCTGATGCCTGTTACCCATTGGGTCTCTCTGCTTTTAGGATGTCATGGTGGGCTGTTCTAGCTCAACACTGCAGAGGTTGTGGGGTCTCCCTCACTGGAGATATTCAGGAACAGTCTGGATGTAACCCTGTGCAATGTGCTCTAGGGAGATCCTGCTTAAGGAGGAAGGTTGGACCAGATACCCCACCTGTGGTCCCTTCCAGTCTTAACTGTTCTGTGATTGATTCTTTCTCTGTATCTCAACTCTGGGAAGACTTTTCCAGAGCTGGGGATGTGGCTGTTTGTGAGCTCTGTCATATTAGAGTCAGGAAGATGTGGTTATGCAAGAGAAGGGAAGCAAGCTTCAAGCTGGAATGACTTAGATGATGACAACAGGCTTTTCATTAAGAACTCCAAGTCTTATTACTGTGTTTTGCCCAAATTAAACTCTTTGAGATTTTAGAAGTTTAGGGAAATGGCCAGTTAAGCAGTTAACATAGCCCAGATTTTTGAAATCCTGAGCACAATGATGAGGAGTGACACAAGCAACACTTAAACCAGATGAAAGACCTAAAGGTGCTGCAGATGTCTCAGCTAATAAGCTTGAAGCCACTGTTGCTCTCATGGCTTTTGTTACCTTTTCTTAGCAGGAATAGTGGTTGGGTTGCAGGCTGATGCTCTTGGGATATTTGTAAGACAGAGCTCTCATCTAGCTCTGGGGGCAAAATCTCTATTCCAGCCTTGAAAGAGGTAAAAAAACTTCATGGTAACTTCAGTCTTGCTTGTTTGTGAAATGCTGGAGAAGTGTCAGGCCAAAAGCAGCCATAAAAGCAAATTACATTTCAATATGGGAAGAATGCAAATGAAAGCAACTAGTTTTAAGAAGCTCCCTGTTGTTCAGTGAACGGCTGTCTGTATAAATAAGCCAGACCTAGGTGATGTGTGAGAACAGGTCATAAAGAAAGCATTGAAGTAACAAACCAGTGGAATTTCCACTTAACACGTTAAAATCAACCCTGAAAGAGTCATAAATTGAAGTTTCAAGAGATGGCATATAAAATATCCCTGAAACTAAAAATGATAATCTGACAGTTTTATGTTTCCCTTTCACTCTGTTATATCTATTTTAATAAACATGTGGGATAGATTATCAAAAGAGCAGCACTTTTTTATGAAGTCTTGAGGAAATAAATAGTGAGTATGGGCATATTATAAATTACACCCAATAAAAATAAACTGAAATTGATTCTGGGCTGTGCCTGTGTTCGGACTGCATTGCTAGAATTATTCCGTGTTGATCTTGTTTTATGTATGTATTGAACTTTTCTGCTAGGCATACCATGAAATGTTAGTATTTAATGCTTGAGTTTTTGTTTGAGTACTGCCAGAGCTTTTTGTCTATGTGCATAAATAGCATTAAGACCTTAGAGAGGTTTCAGAGTTCACTCTCTTAAAAAAAGACTGGGAACAAATACCTTTTGGTTTTTGAGGGAGGAAAGGAAGGGCTAGCTTGAAAACATGCAGGTTTGTGTGGGAAATTTTATGATGTTTGAATTTGAGATAGTATTTTATATCTAAAAGTTAATAATTTTTCTTTGAAAGGCTGATTAGAACTTGCATTTGAAACTTTTTATAAGTAGAATTTTCTGTGTAGAAGAGCAGAGAATTACCCAATGTACCATCTCCTCATAGAAAATCTTGGCAGTCACATCACATTTATCACAGAAAATTCTCATAACCAAAAAGATTTACCAACTCAGTGACCAACTTTGTTCCCATTTTGTTAAAATACAGTTAGTTTCAATAATTGCAGGTATTTATTCAGTTCTTGGAAAATTTAGATATGCTGTTCTCCTTAATCACTTTGTTCTGTTACTTTTCTATCAATATGCACACTGTATGAAGTGGATAAGGATGTATATTTGGTATGAGCCAAGACAAATACACTTCGAATAGAGAAGTCACAAGTGATACATTATATGAATTCTTGTAAGACATTTACATTTGATCTTTTCAGTTAGTCATACTTTTGGGGCAATGCGTCCTTGTTTCTCTGAAACTCACAGTGGAAACCTTGAATACAGGAGGAAATGAGGAAAAGACTTCTCAGGTCTCTAAAACTTGCATAAAATAGCTCTTTTAGGTATAATTTTAATATCTTCTCAATGCAGCTGTAAGTTAAGTTGGTCTCACTACCCTTTTAGCTTTTGCTATATTAAAGACTTCATGTAGAACTCTGTATATGAAGGAATCAAGTTCATGAAACCATAAAGGCTGGGAAATTATTTCTGTAGGAGAATATGCAATATATTATTTAGATTATTTTTTTTTCTTTTTGCTTTCTTCACTATTGCATTGGCTGATGTTGGTTTAGGAATACCTTGAAGTGTAGCTGTTAAACTCCAGAGCTGGCCTAGCCTTGGTGTGGGCACGGCTCTAAATGTCTGTCAGCAGTATTGCATAGGCAGGGGGTGCACACAGTTTGTGTTGTACATGCATTTGCTCATATCCAAGACAGAATTTATTTGTTGTCAGGGCAATGTAGATTGAGTTAATTGTTCTTTAAAAACAGAAATAAGTAGAGTCTTGAGTATACCTGCACTGAAAGAGTCTTGGAGTGATTCATTTGCTGAAATGCTTTACAGGAGGCTGTATCTGCAATTGTGGTTTTTCTCAGGGTCTGTGTTCCCCACCCAGACCCTACTGTCCCTGTCCAGTTGTCTGTGGCTGAGCCTCTGGTGGTGAGACATTGGTGGCCAGGCTGGTGGGGACAACCTGCCCTCTGCTAGAGAGTGCCAGGAAGGGGAGTGGGTGTGGAGCAGGAGGTGGGAGAGTGAAAGGCACCTTGTCTTCAAGCTGGCATAAACTTTCCCAATAATTTCCATGGGATTAGGATATTTTTTAGCAAGCAATAATGACATAAATCACTGATGGGGAAAAAAAGATGCTGATGCAGCTTTATCTTTTCCCCAATACCTACTGTATCAATTCCCCTTCAAAATGGTATGGACAGCTCTTTGGTCCTGACTGGGTGGCCCACCTGGCTGGCTTTCTGCTCTGAGCTGTCCATGGAGTCTCTGTTACCTGGTGCTTTACTGTGCCCAGCAAACCTGGCTCCACACTCTGCCTCCCTGACCTTGTCAGGCTGTCCCTCCTCCCTTCCCACTCCTTCAAACACTGATGAGCAAAAGCTTTGTAAAATACACGTGGCAGCAGTTCAGTCTCCAAGTTCAGCCATTTTGTGCAATAATAATTGATTACATAATTGTTGTTTCTTTATTTACAGTTCTGTGCTAATCACAAAAGTTGAATAGCTCTGCACAGTCACATATGTGCCTCAGTTGTGGGTACTTGTATCAAATTAGAAAGTACCAAAATGTTTCTTCTAGAAACCTCCCTGCTTTCCCTTAAATTTCAGGGTGACAGATCAACAGCTTTTCAAAGGATGTTTCAGGTCTTCTTTCTTGTTCAGAGCTAAGCCCTGACCTCTTCAAGAGCAGAAGCACACTAAAAATAATATTTCACTGGAGCAGAAAGCGGTCACTGTTTGTGGAGACAACAAAACTGTAGTTTCAGGTGGAGGCTGGTTTATGAAGTAATATTTTTTTTTCCAAAAAGCTGCACCCAGCAGAGATTTGACCCCTTTCCATTTGAACAGGAGGTTTGTAAGTGTCCTCATGCCATCTCTATAGAACCATGAATAGATGGTTTTCCAGGAGAAATTTGAGTTTGTAATTGCCTTGGTGCCATTTCAGTGTATAGTGCCAGACTGTGACAGTCATCAGAGGTGTTCTGGGTTTGCAGAGTACACCAAGGCCAAAGTCTCTGCATGGCTTGCCCCTTACCCAACCACACAATGCCCCTCTCCCTACTGGGTTTTCTGGGTATCATTTGCCTTCTTTCTGACTTCTGACTGCATCATTTAGGATGGGGGAGGCAACACCAGAAAAAATTTGATATTTATCAGCCTGATTATGCAGGAAAACCTGCAGTTGTAGCTGAACAAGTAATTGCATAATCAAAACCTTGGCTTGCTGACTTTTTCCAGGCTGCTGCTTTGTGTCTGAGCGCTGGCAGAGCCCTGCTGGGGATGAGCAGCGCTTCCGGGCAGGCTCCATCGGCTGCTGATGGCACCTGGCTAACAGCCAGACCCCATGGCTTTCCTTGTCTCCAAAGAGGTGCAAATTTGTGACCACACTTCAAGAGTGATTGAAGAGTGACAGAATTGGTATCATCACAAGAAAGTTGAAGCTGCAAGTCTGTATTTTGTGCTTGAGATCCCTGGGGAATTGAGTTAGCTCAGAAGTCCTGAGGTCTCCAGGCCTGGAATGAAACTCGATTACTTTGTGGGTTTTTTTTTCTTTTAAATACAGGCATCATTAGAAAACATGGATATTTGAAGCTAAGCCATAATGTTAAACCTGTAATCATAGCTTTGGAGGGTGCTGCAAAGAAATCTCTTACAGTATTACACGAAGAATACCCCGTTAAAATATAGTAACTGATTCTGAAAAGTCAAATGAGACACAGCTCTGGCATAATAATGCCATGTATTTTGAATCTTACTTCCTTTATAAATGATAGAATAACAAAAACTAAATCTGATTCAACAGCACTTCAGCTGCAATGCCCCTGGCATTGACTCCTCTGGGGACCAGTTCTGGTGGAAGGACCCCTGTGGCACAGCTTGAGCCCTCTGGATAGCCCTGCTGAAGGACATCTGTGTGTGAGCTACACTGGCCAAGGAGGCTGGAGAAAAGAGGGGCTGTTAGTCTGCCTGCTCTGGGAATGGGAGTGGTTTACAGTCACAGAACTGTTCAGGTTAGAAAACACTCTAATTGAGTCCAACTGTTAACCCAGTGATGCCAAATTCACCACTAAAACATCCCTACATTTCACATCCACATATCTTTAAATACATTCAGGGATGGTGACTCCATCACTTGCCTGGGCAGCCTGTTCCAGTGCCTGATAACCCCTTTAATGTGAAGAAATTTTCCATACTATCCAATCTAAACTTCTCCTGGCACAACCTCAGGCCATCTCTTCTTGTCCTGTTACTTGGGATAAGAGATTTGCCCCCATCTTGCTACAAACTCCTTTTAGGGAGTTGTAGAGAGAAATAAGATCTCACTTGAACCTCCTTTTTTTCCAGGCTACATACCCCCAGCTCCCTCAGTTGCTCATCATAAAGCTCCTGTTCCAGACCCTTTCCCAGCTCCTTTGCCTTTCTTTGGACATGCTTCTGTCCCAGAACCACCTTCCATCCTGTCCCTGTTCAGCACAGTCGGTGGTGAAGGGGATGGAGCCTGGCAGGCACTGTCAAACCCTCTCAGACCAGCTTTCCTTCCATCTGCCTCGTGCTGTGGCTGGATCCATGGTTTCTATGCACAGGTACTTCCTGAAAATAAGGGAGGCCCTACAAATAAAAATACTCCCCTCTGTGGGCTGAAGCAGGGTGGGCAGGCAGCAGGACCAGGAAGAATGCCCCAGCCTGCTCTGCAGTGTGTGTAGGCTGGGGTTTAGTGTGTATAGGTTCCTCTGTCCAAGTCCTGATCCTGTAACTACATAGATGAGGATGACCTTTGCATATATAATGTCTTTCATGTTGATTTCATTAAGGCTAAGTTTGGGTAAGGCTATGCAAGAAGAAGAGCCATGACTTTGTTTTCTTTCTCCTGTGGGCACGCGAGTGCTGATTGTACTATATAAAGCTGCTTGCTGTTGAGCCTGTCCCCGTTCAAGGTGAGGAGAAAAAGTGTTCATGTTCTTATTATCATTCTTCCCTGCCTCCCTCCCTATGCTGCATCAAAACAAACAAGTAAATGGTAGCAATAGCCAAGGAGAGAAGCAGCTTTTTGCAGATCATGGCTTTTTCTGCTAGGAAACACGTACCCATTTTTACCTTCTGTAAAAAGAGTGGAAATGTTGAATATACAAATTAAAATCCAGTTTACACAGTTGAGATTTCCATGAGCACTTCACACAAGTATTCTCAAAGTGCAAGTTTGAAATAATGACGTTTGCTAGGAGCAGTCTTTGGGGAAGTGGGACAAGCCCTGTGTTTGTACCCTGCCCCCTTTGACGCCAGCCTGTGTCAGCCAGTGCTGCGGCCAGCTCTGAACAGATCAGCCTTTGTGTCCCCAGCACAAACATCCCTCTTCTTTCTGAGGGAACGGGCAAAATGGTTTCTGACCAGCACAACCAGCTGCTTGCAGCTTGTTGGGCAGCAGAAGAGAGACAAGTGGCTCCTCTGTGTCCCTGTTAAAATGCTGCTACAGAGCGAACTGCCGAGCAGGCAGTGAAACCGCTGAAGTCTTTACAAGCCAAAGTTTAATATCGGCTCTGAGGTACTTCAGCTGTGTCACAAGACTCCCCAGCTTGCTCTGCACAAGTTTTCTGCTCTGGTTGGAGGCTTGGAGCTGCTTCACTGCCCTAGTGCTCTGAGTGGTGCAGAGGTGCCCAGCAAAGCCGCTGCTGGTCATTTCTTTCCTTGGCAACTTAAATCTTCAAGCATTTAGTGGGAATGCCTCTTGTGGGAACAATTTGAAACTTACAAAAGCCAGTAACAATATCTACCATTGTTACTTCAGAAGGTGTGCCCTGGTGAAATTGTGAAGGAGATCTGGAATAATGTAAAAAGTCTAATTCTGCTCTTTTAATTTATATGATGCCTTACACTGATACTATTCAAGTGCTCAATATTTTTACTATTCTTAAGTAAACTCAGACTTGAGTTACTTCCCCTGGCCCAAGACTTATTCACCATTCTTCCTGAGTGTGGTGTAGCTTGCAGCACATTTTGCCATCAGCAGCAGAGAAGTGGGATGTCTGGGATTGTAGTTCCAGCTTTGCCAGCGTTGTTTGCATGGCTCCTTTGACTTTATCTCAATAATGCATCAGAGGAAGAGTAGGAAGGGGAAGGTGCTTAAAAGCCATGGCTAGCCATAGCACTGCTCAAATGCTGCACAGGTTGGGATCCCTGCTGCCTGTCCTTGCCACTGAGCCTGGCACTTTGTAAGCTGCTGAGGTTGATGGAGCTGAGCCTCTGTAGCAAAATGTGGAGTGCTCCTATCACCAGGGCAAATGCTTTTCACACCCTGCCTGTCATGCAGGAAGCATGGTCTGATTTCTGTGCACACCAGTTGTGCTCCATTTCCTTCTAACACAGTTAATGATGTGGAGCCAGGCCTGGGATGTGGGCAGCCATGAAGCTGGATCCTACAGAAAATGTGTACATCACCTCCAAATGCCTGTCTCTATTTGCAGCAGTGGTGATGGACTGTGAGAGGTGGGCCCAAGCATTTGGCTTCCAGGGTAGGCAGTATTATTAATGTCCAGTAACACTAATTAAAGACTGAGTGCTGAAAAAGCTTTGTTCTGGAGCCAAAGTCCATTCTTTGTTCCTCTAGCTCCCTTATTCTGATCCTTCCCTGCTTCTCTGTAGTTTTGGGCTGGGCTGGGCTGGGCTTCAGCAAATAAAGCCAAGTGAAACCTGTCTTTTTAGGCCTGGTGTGGCACGTTTGCTTTTGGGTCATGGTTTATATTGTTCATGCTGTAGAGGCAACAATGTGTGGGGTCCTGCCATGGTCTTCCCTCTGGGGCAGAGGATCACTGATCCAGCACAGTATGAGGCTGGATTGTGGCTGGGGTGCTGTCCTCATTCCCTGATGTGTTTATATCCTGTGGGCCAGGAGGGAAAATGCCCCACTGCTACTGTCCCTCTACCACAACTGGCCAAGAAGTCTGTCTGCTGGGTAGCTTCTGTCCTTGTTGGGCAGCCAGACTGCAGCCCAGGCTTCTGGGTAGACTTTAATTTGAGGGGTAATGTCTGGAATGCAGCTTTTGCTCTTAAAGAAATGTTAATTAGTTGCTTTAGGCTTTTGGTTGAAAGGATAAATCATTCTCCTTTTTCCTATTTTTTATCCCTTTCATTTATAGAGTATTTTATAAATAAGTTGTTTGTATCTTTGAGTGTTGCCTTTATACTGTAATTTTTTACTCATTGCGTTGTGACCTTTGTGACCCCCAAAGTCTTAATTTCTAATTTTGAGCATTAGAAGTTATAGGCAGAGAAAGGTGCTTGTGATTTTGGTTTTGTTTTCCCCTTTCTCAGGTGTGTTCAGACCTTTAGAGAGGATTCCTCTTACTGTAGGCATTTAGGCTATGCTGGGCATCTCTTCTCTCAGGATCAGCAGCAGAGAGAAACAAACTGAGTGATTTTTGGGAGGTGCCACTCTCCTTCTTTACTATGGGATACTAGCTTGGTGTCCAGTTACACATCTTAGGTGATTAAAGCTATGTGACATATATTCCCTCCCTTATAGTGTTTTTCAAGTTTTTCCTTTGCAACCCAAGGACAATTCTGTATCTCTCTGTTCTCATTCAGTTACATGGTTCTCCAGAACTGGAATTTTGTGTCAGGCAGGATATAGTCCAAAGAGCAGAAAGTGCTATATATCTTTGTTACCATAATAATATGAAAAAGACATATATACTGTTTGAGAATATTAGCATGTAATTAGTGTTGTGTGCTGGCCTTGGCAAGAGACTTTGATGAGCAAAGCCCATCCCTGTGCTGCACTGCATCTCTTTGGGGTTGCAGTGAATTGTGTGATGCCATGCCAGAAGCAGATTTTTTAAACTTACATGGGTTAAATGTGTGCTCCAGAAAAGATGTCATCTCACATGCTCCCTTTCTCCATGATGGAGCTTACAGAGCAGACTGGACAGCAGTTGTGTCTGCAGAAGGGAGTTGTGGAGTCCAGCACAAGGCAGAAGTGCTGAGGCTGGAGGAAGAACCCAGCAAGATGGTTTTGGCGCTGAATCCAGTGTGTTATGAAACTGCAGCTGAGCTGATCAGAACTTTCCTGCCATCCTCCTGGCCTTGGCAGCTCATTCCAGCTCCTCCACCTGAGCTCTCCCAACAGCTTCCCTGTGGCCATGCTGTGTGTTGTGTTCCAGGTCCCCAGATCAGCTCTCTGGGTGGCAGCAAGGCCATGAGAAACTTGAGTCATTGGAGGTCCCTTTTGTGGGACAGCTCATATTTAAGATCCATGTAAAGCCATTGTGAAACTGCACCCATCATGCTGAGGCTTGTCTTGTTACTGTCAACATGCAGTGGATGAAATCTGGCCCTGGTGAAACCAACTTCAAGGACTCATTGATGGAGCAGGGCCAGGATCTCTCTTAGTGTTGCAAGTTGTGCCACAGTTGTGAAAAAAGCCACCTTTTCTCTTTTTTTTCCTGTTTTTGAAGTGCTAGACTTCTGAGTGATAATCTTGAATTTTCAGTGTTAATTGTGTCACCTACAAGTTAAAGTGTGCTTCTCACCTGCTTTGTATTCTGTATATCCCAGCTTTTATATAACCTTGTGTTGCTGTACAAAGGATTGATATAAATCTTTTATACAGAATGTCTCCTGGATTGTGTGGGGGAGTGGGAAATTCTGCAGAATTTAAAAGTACCTGTCCTGAACAAAGGCTGGGTTGATTTGGCAGCAAGAGCAATGACCTTAAAGTTGAAATGAGGAGCAAGATCTAGAGAATTAGACACTCCCCAGGACCTTCAGTGGGCAAGAAGAGAGAGAACTGAGCCTTTTGCCAGGGAGTAAAGCACAGACTCAACTGAGCCTCTGGAGCTGGGCATGTTTAAGGGTTGATTTGCATCAACACAGGGGGGGAGACTGAAGTGCAGCAGCTTTGCTTGTATACACCTTTCTTAGAGAAAAAATGCCTCTTATTCATGAATGGGTTTCTGTGCCAGCAGTGCCCTAGTTTCATGTTCTTGCTGGCCATACACAGACATGTCTTAAAAAACTTCACATTCACTGTGTTCCTGGGCATGCTAAATTTTGTTCACGCTTTGCAGTGGCCACACTTCGGGTGTGGGAATCCTGTGATTTTTTTTTTTTTTAGTGTTTTCATGGATCTCAGTTCTGGATGACTTGTCCTGTGCTATATCCAGTCAAGCTGTATTTACTGTGCCCGGAGGCCATTTAAATACATTGACTTCTCTACCCATTTCATAGCTGTTTGGGGTTTTTTTGAGGTCTGTAGCCTTTCCAAATGCTCTAGTTTATTTATGTAAGGTTTTTTTCACAAGACTATTTCCTTCTGTATTCAATCCCTCTTGTATTAGTAACAAATTTGATTTTTAAAACTTGTTGCTTGACACTTCTGTTGTGTCTGCCTTCTTATTTCTGAGTTTTGGTGACTCCAGCCTGAATGTTCTGGTTCTTTGCACCTTCATCAGTAGTTTGTTCCACTGCATGCTCTTCATACTAAATTAATCTGGCAACACTATCCAGAATACCATGTGCTTGAATATTTAAAGGCTTCCTTTCTAGAAAAAAAATTTTTTTTAAAAACCATAAAAATCAGGAAACACCTCCAGATTTGTAAGAAGCTTTTCTTTAGTAGCTAAATTAGAAAATTGTGAATATTCCAAAGATCTGAAAAAAAACCCCACAAAACACAAAAAACCCCAAAACAAAACAACAATAACAAGAAAAACAATAAACCAATTAAAAAAACCACAAAAAACCAACCAAAATCAGAAAAAATAAATGGGATTAGTAGGTTTGGAAAGCTCTGAAATGATCCCGAGAACTTGACTCACTTCCTGGACTGTGCAAAAGGTGGTGACCCTTAGGTTTGGTTGCAAGACTGCCTCATGCCTGCAGGATGGCTTTGCATTTCCTTATTCAGACAACAACTTATTTCTTATTTCTTATTTCTTATTTCTTATTTCTTATTTCTTATTTCTTATTTCTTTTTTTTTATTTCTTTTACAAGTTATTCCTTAGCATGAGGCTTCTTTCCTGGTCCTTGGTATGGCTCTTCCAGAAGATTGAGTGCTGCTATGTGGAAATACAATTTTGCATGATCCAACAACTTTAGTGTATTGATCTGGTGTGAGTTAATGCAAATGTGAGAACTTGGGGTGTTGGTTGCCTTGCACTTAAAACTTCTCAAGTGGTTGTCACTGTGGCACTGATCTCCTTCCACCCCCAGCTGTTTGTTCCTGACTCTTCTTCACATGGTTCTGGCCTTTATCTGAGTTTCTAGGGGCCTGGTTCAGAGAGTTAAACCAGCAATACTTTGGGGCTGGTGCACTGGCCATGCAGGCCTGAGCTGTCCCTCATGTGGTGTTTCTGCAATCAGGCAGGGAGCTGGTTCACACAGCTGAACACGAGGAGTGTTTGTGTTGTTTCATCAACAGGCTGAAATGATTCCCTGCTGGGATATCTTTTCTGATTCCTTCACTGTCTTTGGCTCTGCTCCAGTTTTCACCCAGGGTTCTGTCTTCAGCCCAGTAGAGGGGTTGGCAAAAAGCAGTTTGTGGATAGGACCGAGAATTTGGCATGGCACTTCTTGAACCTGCTGGAGAAATCACTATTACGTACTGACTGGTTTCAGTTTTCAGGAGAGCATGTTTTTTGAGCATTGCAAAATGCAGTGGTTTTGGAAGCAGCAGCCTTCTTTACATCCTCATGCATTGTTCTTACTTGTTGGGGGTTTTATTTCCCCTTAACTGATAGGTTTTAGCATAATATCAGTTTATCTGAAAGTTTTATATTCTGCAAAAGTATGAGAATAAGAACCATTGTGACTGAAACAGTGATTATCTCCTTTTTGGAGGGTTACTTGAATTAATCTACCTGACTAAAAAGCAGTAGAATGGGGAGGCCGTGGAAACCCCTTGCTGTGAATAGCCCAGATGCCATCTCTCTAAACTCTCAGCTTGGGCATACAGACTGCAATACCTCACATGTCCCTCTTCATGTTGTTTTATATTGGGTTTTGGGAAATATGCACAAAGTTTACCTTTTGTAGTGTACTGCATCAGCCTTTTACTGAGGTTTGTGTGAAGACATGGTCAACAGTGAAGGCTGGAGATCAACACAGCTACATGGGTTCCTGGGTTCAGATTACCTTTCAAATATCCCTAAACAGTGTTAGGTCCAGTGCCCACAAAGAAGTACACAGTGGAGGCAGTCAGAAAACCTTCAGGGACTTTTGCCTGTAGAGCAGATGAATAGTGGCATTGTGTCAGTTTATCTCAACAATTGACATGGTAGAATCTCATGGTTCTCCCCTCCTTTCCTTGTCCTTTCCTCCCCTCCTGGGTTGCTGTTGAGAGCTGCCCGTGTCCCTTTGTTCAGAGATGCTGTGGGGTGGTGGCAGTGACACATGGCACAGGGTGAAGGTAGAGGACCAGACTATTACAGCTCTGCTTGATGCACCCACAATGGTTTTCTTTCCTTTTCTTCTGTATATGAACATCAAGTCTTATACACCACATCTCTGCATGTATTCCTGTAGTTCTTGCTCTTTCACATGGCTCTGCAGGTTAATGTTTCTAGACCTCACAAGGTCTCTCTCTCATCTCTCCTTCTCCTTCTCCCTTTACCTTTTTCTTTCATTTTCCCCTTTATGCTACCACCAAGGTGTCTAAGCAACAATTTTCAATAAAATATTTGTATCTTTGCTTTCTTGAAGTTGCAGCCTTCCTGGCTTGGGTTGATGGAGGTCTCTGCCCTTTCCTGGAGAGAGTAAACACAGGTCTCAGCTTTAGGGAGGTAAACCCAGGCCTAGCTGCACATTTCTCACCTCCACGGAGAGAATTAAGCTATTGAAAGGTTAGTGGTTCAGGGCCTGTCAGTTTTGCAAGGACAGAGGAGGTAGGAGGATTTGGTATCTTGCTTGCAACAGCAAAGGCAGCAAGAGGTGCAAGATGTGAGGTTGACCCAAATTTTTTTACTTTATATTGAAATTAAGCATGCTGAATCTGGAAATGAGCTAAAATATTAGTCTGCCTTAAGTTATTTTGGCAAAAGTGTGAGCCCTCTTTACACCAGCCCTCCTTGAGGAGCAGGATGGACATTAGAAAGTATGGTTTCATGTGCTGTAACAATTTGAACATTTTAAATTTGGTGTGAGCAAACTTAGCTAAGAAATGCTAAGAAATTATAATAAACGCTCTCCATATAGAAATCTTTGTAAGTACTGATGTTTACTTCTGATAAGGCTACAAATCTCCTGAAATGGAGGTGCAAAGCAGAGAGCTGGTAAATGCATCCTTCATATAAAGAAGCATTTCTGTGAAAGTAAAAAGCATATCTCCAAATCCAATAAAAATTAGAGATGAAAAGTAATCTGTCATCTAATCCCAAGGACCTGCCACAGCAGTGAAGCTAACAGCCCTCACTTCACTTCAGGATTCCTGATGATGTACCTTGAAAGTGCCATCCTTAATTTCCATGACAGAAAACTACTGAGTTTCACATATGTTTCCAACTCACACATAAAAATAGATAAATGGAACTTTTTAACATCTATTAAAGTTTGAAAGGAAGCAGTTATGTTTAGTTAATTAGCTTTGCTGTTTGAATATCTACAATCCATCCTTTACTGGCATATAGATTTAGTAAAGAATCCATTACAGAAATGATAGCCCAGGGGGAGTGTGTCTGTCCTGTAAACCCTTTTAGCTGATGGGAATTATGAATGTGTGTGAAATGTCAGCTTTGTTCGAATGCAGGAATAAAGAATGCTTTTGTAATGTGCCTTTTTTATTTTAATCTGGTGCTTGATCAGAGGTTTTGGCTTCACAAACCAAAGCAGTAGAGAGAGTGAAGAGGAAATAGTGTAGAAAACAAAGAGGAACCAAATCATTTTTAAAATCTTTGCAAAATGTTTGAGGTTGATGCCTGGAGAATTTGGTGGTGAGGGCATGTGGTCAGCTTAGCACACTGTTGTCTTCTTGTGGTCTGTCTGCGCCTGAAGTACAGAACACATAGACATATTCTGTGAAGTGAACCTTCATCCATGTCAACAAGGAGCCCAACAATTCTCTGTTTGCCTTTTCTCTCTACTTTTGTGTCTTCTGGGTCACCATTCCCTGTATATTTTTTTCTGGCTCCCGCTCCCGTGTGTCACCTGGTAGAGCGTCCTCACTGCCGCGAGCCCTCATCACCTCCTCCACGCTCAGGGGGATTTCACAGCCACTGGAGTGTGGGGAAGCTGCTTGCACAAAGGCACTCGAGCTCTTGGCCTTGCATTTTTTACTCAATTTAAGTAATGAATCTTCTTGCTATTCAATTTAAAGGCCCTTCAATTTAAGTTATGAATTTTCTTGCTATTTCTGTTCTCTGTTTGCTTCCCAGTAAATACATACTTATCTCTGCCTTTCACAAACCTACAGAAAGTGCAATTTCAGTCTGTGTTTAAGGATTGGGTCTTTTACAGGCTGGCTAAGAAAACTGTCCTCTTATGCAAGGCAATAATGGTATTTTTCTTCCCCCAAGTTTCTCAGCTGCTGAAAAAAATGGGGAGAATGCCTCCATCAAAGCAGCGTATGGTAAAGTCAGTATTAATTGAAGGCTGAAATTGTGCATACATGTGTTTGTGCATTTCTGTGCACAGTTTAATGTCTTTGAAGCTGAGCAACAGAAATTTTCCCAATATTAAAATCAGCAGTCACTTTCCAAAATGTCCAATTTTATATGGAACTAAAGCGCATTGGGGAGAACAAATAATGAAAATGAAAGCAAGAAAAAAAAGTGGAAGTTGTTACAGCAAAGCCTTGCATCCGCTGTGTTTTTAATAATAAAACTATTCTTTCTTAAATGGCTAGGGAACAAATATTATGGTTCATTTCAGCGGGATCTTTAAATATGGTTAGTGTTAATGTACTTTATTTGCTGTAAGAATGATTTTTTTATTGCATCATTAGCAGATCAATTAGATTCCTTTGAATGTGCTATGTCTGTAGGAGATTATAAATGAAAGAGACCATATGTGTTTTCTTGAGTCTCAGTCACATATTGGAACCTAATGCAAGGCCTTTTTAAGTTGCTAAGTAGAAAGAAATCTTTTCATTGGCTTCAGGTTTCTTTGGACAAGTCTTCAGAAGAAAAATTCATTTGGACAATTTCATTCTTGTTACAAATATGCAAACATAAGTACTATATGAAATTGGATTTGTGCCTACATGTTTTTAAAAAAATTGGTTGTTGTTTGGATGATTAGGAGATGAATAAGATTTTACATGTGTAAAACATGTATTTTCATCAGGTAGGTACCTTTGCTGGTGAATAGGATTTGGTACATTTATTTTTGTGGCCGCCTAATAGACTGTTGGAATGGGACACCCCATTTCCTTGGCAGGTTCAGAGCTCTGAACTTCAACTGAAAGACCTAGTGAGACTGTTCCCTTATTTGTGCAGCTCTTAAACTGAAGCAAGTTTTGAACAGTTGCAAACCTCCTCTTTACTCAAGAGAATGATGTTTGAAAGTAGCCCATCTTTATGTGGGACTACTAAGGGTATTGGTATTTCAATCACTATTATGGTGGCCTGGAGAATGCTACTAGCAGGGCAAATTTGATTGATTTTGATAGTACTTTTTTACTACTTGAAGTAACAGAGGCTTATTTACAGCTGTAGGGGAACTAAGAGAAAAATGTTCTGCCTTGCAGTAGTTTCCAATGCTTCTGGGAGATGCAAAGTGTTTTGTTGACCCCCCCAGCAGACAGACCAGAGATGTATTTTGTCCTGATCTTGTTATTGTGAAGGTATGAGATTACCTTCGGGAGGAGGAGAGCTAGAGAGAAAATTAGTCTTGGGGCTTACTCAGAGTCATTTATATTTGTCAGCACAGTGTTGCCTTGGGGATTTTTTTTTTGCACTTGTTAAAAATAAAGACAAACCTCAGGGGGTGGGGAGCCTGGACAGCCTCTGATCAGGGTGTGGGAACAGCGTGGGCATTTGACTCCTTGCGACATCCTGTTCCCCCAAGTTATCACAGCAAATCTTTACTCCTTCTCCAGCCAGGCTTCATGAGTCCCTCCTCTCACCCTGCCCTCCCATCTTTAACTATTTTTCTTCCTGCCTTGACTTGGAAGGAAGAGGACTTGACTGCTGTGTGCAAGGATGTTTGTGCCATTGTTCTTTGTGGAGCTGGATGATAGAGGTTGAGGAGCTTTCCTGGTGTGAATCTAGAAAATGGTGGCTGGGTGAGGCCACTACCAAAGTGTGGGTCGCTGGCAGAAGAGAGATCTGCCACTTTGCTGGTGGTTGGAATCACATTTTTCTATAGGGACGGAGCTGGTGAGCATCCCTGGAGTGCCTCTGAGTGAAGGCTTCACCCCTGGCCTGGGATGTGGTGGTGAGCACACCTGCAGCTGCTGGAATGCTCTCTCAAGGGTTTCTGTTGGCAATGTGTGGGAAGCACACAGGGCTGCTGCTCACAAGCAAGGTACTGTCCAAAGCTGTGGTGAAGATGTCCTCATCCCACAGCTTTCTCTGGGCTGGGACCACCCTTAGATATGAAGCTTTGATCCTGTGTGTGCACATAAACACCCATACAGATATGGCTGGATGCCTGCCACCCCATGATTCTCTCTTATACTGGCCAGTAACCTGGTATTTGGGGGTGTCATGGTTTAATGCCAGCCAGCAACTCATCCCCACACAGTGCTCACTCACTTATCCCTGTGGGATGGGGGAGAGAACCAGAAAAATAAAACTGAGTAAACTCATGGGTTGGGATAACGACAGTTTAATAGGTAAAGCAAAAGCCACGCATGCAAACAAGGCAAAACAAAACAAGGAATTAATTCACCACTTCTCATGGACAGGTGTTCCTCCATCTCAAGGAAAGCAAGTCTCCATCATGCAGTGTGGTGACTTGGGAGGACAAATGCCATCACTCAGAATGTCTCCCTGTTCCCCCTTCTCCCCCCAGCTGTATGTCCTGGGTGTGATGCTGCATGGTACAGAATGTCCCTTGGGTTGGTTGGGGTCAGCTGTCCTGGCTGTGTCCCCTCCCAACTCCTTGTGCACCCCCAGCCTCCTCACTGGTGGAGAGGCAGAAAAGGCCTTGGCTCTGTGTAAGCCCTGCTCAGCAACACTGTTTTCAGCAAAAACCTAAAACATAGCCCTCACAGATCTTTTGGAGGAAATTGACTCTATCCCAGCCAAAACCACCGTGGTGGGGAATGTATAAAAATCTACCTGAGCTTGAGGTGAGCTGCTCCTTCCCTTCATATCCTCTTCTGCTGTGGACTGCTGGATCCAGGCATTGTGCTCCAGCCCCTGCAGGTCACAGCCACCACTGGCCTAACCCCCATGAATCTGTTTGAAGTTTTTTTTTTCAGCTCTGGAATACCCAAAGCTGTGCCTGCAGTATCTTGCAGCAAGCAAATGTAGAAGAATAAATACTTTTCTTTTAAGCTGTCTTGCTGATAATTTCACAGCATGATCATTAGTTCTCTGTCAGGAAAAAATGATGAATAGTTGTTGTTTTCTCTGTCATTTCTATCATCAAACACATTTTTTGAACATGTTCTGATATCCTCAGTCTACTTATATGTCTGGAAGCTGGCACTTACAGCCATCCTTTTAATCCTCACTGCCTTTTCTTGTTTTTCTAAATCCTTTTGAGATGGGGTGACCAGCAGAGAAGGCTGTGTTGGAGATGTGAGTGTATTGCCAATGTATTTCTCTTTCTTGCAGTCCCTCGTTCTGATCTTCCCTGAGACTTTTCCACTGTCACCTTTAGATTTCTTCACTGATTTGTAATAGCTAATGTTAATCTCATCAGTAATGCCTTATGGGAGTATCCTGATGACTGTCCAGATTGGCTTAAAGTAACCTTGGAACACTTCTTGTCTGGCATAGGACTGGGAGACAGATAGCATCTCCACAAAGAACTGAAACCCCAGAGTCCCAGCCGAGTGAAAGCAGAGGGATTAAGGTTGATGAGTGAACTTAACTGTCTAGTGAAGAATTGCTGCCAGCTCTGTTTGATAGACAGGCCACAAAAAATTCTTTTTGTCACTTCAACCCTGGAAAAACTTCAGTGGACATGGCATAAGGCACATGGGGAGGTTTTATGAGTTCTCTGTGACTCCCTGATGTACTTCAAGTGTCAGTGATTGCCCAGCTCAGCCCTTCTGGCACTGACCAGATCCTTAAACCATGACATGGACCCTTTCCCTGGTGACATGGCAACACATTTGTCCTTCAGCTGTATTTGAGCACCTAAATTGCACCAAGAAGGAACTGCTCTTGGATTTGTTGAGTTGCATGGCACAATTTCACCTTCTGGGTCAGAATTTCTTTGGGAACAAGGATGGATTTAGATCTGAGATGAGTTTCCATTTGCCTGCTGAAGTCCTTCAGCAGGCAAATGGAAACCCTCTGAGCTGGAGGCCAGGTTGTCAGGGCTACTGTCTGCTTTAACCTTGCAGCTGATTTCCAGCTACAACCCCAAGTGCAGTGGCTTTAAGAGTGTTTGCTTCAAAACTCCAATAACTTAAGTTTTTTAATTAATCAATTAATCTAACTGGAGGGAGTTGTAGGGGAAAAGCAGAACAGCCTCTATGGAGGCCCAGGTAAAACTGCTGTTTAATTGGAATAGGAAGTTTTTTTCTTGTCTCATCCAAGCCAAGAGTAATATTACAAATAATTAATTTTAGTAATTAGAGTATTTATGCTGTATCTATTTATCTGCTGACAAAGAGGAATGTACCAAACGTCACAGTATATAGCTGCATGTCAATATATTTTGATAATTCAATGCTCAGATAATTTTCTTTTAAGAAAGTAAGTTCTAAATTTAAAGTTTAACTTTATAAAAAAATGTAAACTAGGATAAAAAATGTTAAGTTTATTTAAATCAAGGCTTCCCACTGCCTTCATTGCATCAGCCAACCTCTATCTTTTCAGCCAGTTGAGTGTAATAATCCTTAAGCTTGTGAGCAAACTGTACTTCTTATTTATTTGCAAGCTCTCACTGGCTTGTACTGGTTTGTTTGTAATATCTCTTAATTAATGAGTAAACCCTTTGGAGAGTCTCACTGGCTTATCCATTGACAAATCCTGACCCTGTTTAACAGCACAGCTTGCCCTGATTCTGGTGCATGGTGAAATTTGGGGTGTCAGCATCCAAATATAGAGACGTGTCCCTTCTTCAGGGTGCCCATGGTCTAAATAAACAATACCAATGAGGCAGAGGGGGAAGGGGGACTGAATCAGTATGTGCTAACATGCTGTGTTTTAGCTCCACAAGTTTTATTTTTTATTTTTTATTCTTAAGTCCTCATTTTATGGCATTGCCCTTGAAGTAGCAGACATGGGGAACCCACGTAGCAGCCAGTGCTCCAGCTGCAGCTTTTCCTGGAGCAGGTAAGGCCACAGATGGTGCAGTGCCTGCAAGCTGTGAGGCAGTCACCCTTCTCTTTAGGCTGGTGCATGCAGCACATCTCTGCTTGCAGTGCCTCTGCTTGCAGGAGAACCAGATACTTCCTTTTCTGTTCAAGGCATGTGAGTTTATTACTGGGCAGACTGAATGCCAGTGATGGAATTATCACTCATTTATTTTTTTCTCCCCCCTTTTCCCTTTCTAGTGATTTCAAAGTAATGGTTTGAAAATTGCATCCCCTTAGAACAGCCCTTTTCCTTGCAGCAATGCTATTGAGAAAAACTTGAAAATAAGCACTCAAATCCTTGCTCCCAGACTTTCTGCAGTTGCAGCAGGTAAATACACTCTTTAGATGCATCTTAGGCACTGTGTAAGGTAAAATTCACAGTTCCATTCCACTTACATCTCTGTCTACACTAATCCATCTAATCTTGCTTTTACTCACAACTGGCAATCAGTTTTTTCTTCATGGGAGTTCTCCTGTGCTGATCATGGCTGTTTTGGGAGGGTCTGTCAAAATAAAAGTATTTGGGTGTTCTGAGGATGGTGCATTTCCTCAGCCTCATTCCCAGAAGACTTTTGAGGATGCATGCAAAGCCTGGTTGAGCAGAGGACTTGGACTAAAAGGTTCTTGAGTGTCTGTGCTAGCAGTGCTGATTTGGCTGTCCAAGAAGATGAAGACTTTCACCCCAAAACATTCACCCTGATGTGGTATAGTCTTTAGGTTTTTTCCTTTAGTGTACTGCAGGCTTCTTGTTCCCTAACCTGAGATGTATCCCTGTTCAGTTCCTGGTGCACCAGCAGCCTTGATAGCTTTTGGTGGTTTGCTCACGAAATTGAGAACACAAAACTAAGGCCTTCCACTGCTGTTTGAAATTCAGTTCATGTCAGTAGTGATTGAATCCTGTTATCTGATGGTTGTTCAGTGACCTTTGCAAATTAATAGCTTGTTTGCTCTCCTTGTAGTTTTCAGTAGATAAATACTTATGTTACAGGACATGCTCATTGATGATACTTTTCTGATTTGTCTTGGGGTTTGGGGTTTTCTTTCTTCTCCCTGAAGGATTTCTTCTCTTTTGCACTTCTAGAGAGAAATGATGATTGAATCCAGTTTTAGGAATGGCTTATCTGTGTGTGCTGAGCCATAGTGACGGCTTGCTGAAGTGCTGGTTACATTACTAGAGAGAGGTGGGGATTTATTAAGGATGTGAAAGCTAAAGCAAAAATATCCTGCTGAGCACAGAAGGGATGTGGGACAGTACCAAAACTCAAGTCTTAGACTAAGGAGTGCTTAAAGTTATGGTGAAATATGCTGTGCTGGCTTAGAGGCAGCTGGGGGCTGTGTCGCACATTGGGATTTTTTTGTTTCTTGGGCTTTTTTGGAGATGACTGCCCTGTGGGTTTGAATCTCATGCCTTTTTTCCTGCCAGTTGCAGATGTGCAGCTTTTTTTCCTGTCTTTTAAATTCAGGAGGCAGCCAGATACTGAGTTCTTCTTCCAATCCTGTTTGCAGCCTGTCTGCTGCTTGTACCAGCTCCTAGACTGCTTGCTAGACTATTTAGAGCAGAAGAAAGCCCTGTTGTCAAAGTGTAATAGGTTACATAAGCATTGGAAAGCATACCCTCTGGCACTTAAAGTCTTTCAAGTGTCTCAGAAAAAAAAAATAAAATAAGTTACAGGCTTGCTGCCTTTTCTGCCCCAGCCTTTTGTACGTGTGAAGGTAGGATCCTTGGTTACATTTTGTTCTGCCCTCCCAAAAGGTAAGTGGCCTTTCTGCTGCATTCATCAGTGACTTTATATAGAAAAAACAGAGATCAGGTGAACCACTTAGAATTGGAGTGGGTTGACAGACCGTAGGCTTTTTAGCATTTCCTTTTTGAAGACAGAACTGGAAATATGAAAATTAATAAGAACTAAGTATTCTTTCCTTTTGCCTGTGAAGTTTTGTAGGAAGTTTTTACCTGAATAGAATTTAGAGTATAGAATTTAAAATGTAGTTTAATTCAGCCTTGCGGCACAAGAACTGCACGTTGTATTTCCAACTGAGAGACACAAGTTTTGGAGCAGACAGACTACTTTGGTACCACCTGCCAAAAATAATAATAATAATACTAATAAAAAAGCCCTTCAAAACTGCTTTAGTCATTTGATTACCTGCTGTGTATTAATGTTTTATTCATTTTTTTGCACTCTCTTCCTGTCTCAAATACCAGACGATTCTGCTCTTGCCTTGGGTGCAGGTAAAACTGTATTGGATTTTGGGGTCTTTATCAGGGTTTTTCATTAACTGAGCTGTTAATATTAAGAGAGTACCAAGCTATCTGGTCTAATTCCTGCAAACTGCATTACAGGCATTGTTTTCCTAGCAGTGTGAGGCCAGAAGGGCATGATGAACAGTAATCACAAAGTCAAAGTGTCTGTGGTGGTCATAGGTTTTCAAAAACCCAACTGTGCCCTGCAAATTTGTAGATCTCAGTGGATGACAAAATGCAGTTGTCAATGTGACTGAAAAACAAATGTCACATGGAGGTCATGTTTTGCCTGTATCACTTGGGCATGCTTACTTCTCTCACTTTGCTGCTTTTCCATTCATGCTAATGAAATGTAGGTTCACAGAAGAACCTCATCTGAATAGATTCACCACATGTTCTGGCAATTTAATCTTTATTCAGTTTAGTACTTTTGTCATACTACCACCTAATGGTTGTTCTATACCTACTGTAACTTTTTTGTACCTTGAATACCTCAATAATCTCATATCCAAGGTTTATTTCTCATAGGATTAGAACAACAAGTCCCAAATCCATGGTTCCTGTCCCATAACAGTCTTGACCCCAAAATATTCAGTTGTCTTCCTTGTAATCTACTTTGTGAATTTGTCTTCAGGTAAATTCATCAAGATGACTGTAATTAAGTTGATATCAGGAAGAACAATTCAGGACATGTCAAGAATTAGACCACCAAAAGCCAACATTTTGCATGCTTTTTATCCTAAAGAATGTGTTTTGCTGTTCATATTTGCCTTATATCAAAAACCTAAGAAGTTTTCTGGAAGACTTTCATGTCACTTTCATGCCTTGGTTGTAAATGTTTCAAGAAAGTTCTTTAGTGTGTCAATTTATTTTGCACATTCTTCTGTGCTTCAGTTTCACCTGAGGGATGAACTTGTTGACTTGTTGACATTTAAAATTACATATTTTTTTACAGACACATCTTAACCAGAAGAAGAATCTAGACTAAGAGAGTGATACCTTTGCAGGCCAAAACCAGCTTGGTAGTGTTGTGCTAGAATTGTTGGAGTCTCCTTATGAAACAAATGGCAGGATGTGCATAAACCAGCAGGTGACTTTCCTGTGGAAGAGGAAGCATCCCTATGCTGTAATGGAAAGGAGACTGTGGCTACCACTGAACTGAGTAAGAACTGGATAGGCAGCTTTTGGCCTTTAATTTTCTGTTTTCTAGGTGAATGTAGTTGTCATTTTTTTTTCAGTTGGCACATGGGATGACAGAGCTGACTGATCAGTTTAAAGGTTATTCTTAAAATGACTCTCTGGTCTGAGTGATCTCTAAAAGAGACAACTAAAAGAGAAAAATAAGATCCTATCACGTGCAACCTAAATGTGTGATACACAGCTTGCTGCTAGAACTTCCTGATGAAAATAAGGAAAAGGACCAACTGTCTACATCTGATTTATACAAATTGGTATATGTAGTTTGTATAGCTGACATTTTCCTGCTTTGGGATATAGCTTCTAATATTGCCTCTTAATATTGTTTTCTTGCTTATTTTTGTACTTATTGCAATAAAGACAAAATTGTCTTTTTTTTTTTTTTTTGTTGGAAATACTACTGTCAACTGGCACTGTCTTGAGATGAAAATATACTGACATATTTTACTTGGGTCAATATTAAATCAGAAATTACCATCAAGCTGTACTTTCTGATATACATGTTTGCAGCCTGCATAATTCAACAAAACTTTTGAACATGTTCAGACCAACTCAAACATTTGTTCCCTCTGCTGTACTCTTGACCAGAGTTTATTTGCTTTCTTTTTAAGTCTGACTTTTAAAAAAAAGAAATAGTTCTGCAGATGGAAAGAGAAACATCAGGACAAATTTAATGGTGCCAGCAATTCAGAAGCATTTCCTGAGCTATTTCACTGCATCTGGTAATTCTTTGCATAATCTTCTCTTCAGAAATCTTATCTAACCAATTGTATCCAGGTGACATGTTTTGAGCATTTAATCTTCAAAATCCACAGTGTGTGAAACTTAAAATTTTCTTAAAGAGTTGATTAGTGGTAGAATTGGATACAAATACAAACAAAACAGATGCTTCTCATGGCACTGACCCAGGGTCCAGGTTGGAGCCACGATCAAAAGCACCGTGGGCCCTTGGCCAAAATACCTGGATGAGCTCTGGGAAGAGAGAGAATTGACCATATATGTGTGTCTCTACAAACTTGACCATATGTGTGTGTCTCTACTAAACTTAGTTGATGTAGACTTTTTTCCTTCCACTTTCCCGTCTCAGTGCTGAAGAGTTGGGATTTGCTAACACTTGCAGTTCTTAAATCTTCAAATAGCCATAGCTGATATTTTTTAGTCTTGCAGGTTGAAACAAGGGATATTCCAGTTCAGTATAAAGCAGAAATTCTTCAGAATGTGAGGTCAAACCCTGGGACAAGTTGCCCTGAAAGTCTGTGCAATCACCGTCCCCAGAGGAATTCAGAGCTTGCCCAGGCAGGGCCCTGAGCAGCTGGCTCTGGGCTAGAGGTTGGTCCTGCTCTGAGCAGGGGCTGCACCAGGCAACCTACAGACATCACTTCCAACCTCTACAGCTCTGTAGCTTTTGTTCAGTGGTTAATTAAATTCTTCTGAAGGCATTCAAAATGAGTCCAAGGTAAGGAAGGTAAACACAGATTCTTTGGATTCATTTATCATTGCTTTCATCAAAAATTGAGCATCTGACTTGCCAGTCAGAGAAGATGTTTGCAAAGAAATGTGCATGAAACAGGAAAAGGGCGGAAATTGGTAGAAGGCAAAGCTTTTCTTTCGGTAATCTGCTGGTAACCACAGAACATTAGTGCAAATATTTAAAAGGGAAAAAGAGTACTTTGTCCTCTTAGAGGAAATTGTATTTGCTGGCTTTATTCAGCCTTTTCTTGCAATTAGAAGCATTGCTGTAAACAGATTGTGTATGTCCAGACTGTTCTTTATGTCTCTGATTTTGGTAAGCAAACTCATGCCTGGCAGCAGCCTACCCACAGTATATGTTAGCAAAGCCTGTATCAAGAGGATATTCGAAGTCTTTAATCTTGTAAAGAAGTAGCTTACAAATGTATGCCCAAGAATTCCTGCATGCAGCAGCAGCATTTCCCTGCAGGCTTGTTTGTTGGTGGCAGCTAAGCTGAGTTCTCCTTTCAGCTCTGGCTGTGGCAAAGTTCTTCATATTAGAAAAGTATATGGGTATTTTGTGACCTTCTCTGGGATTAGTATTTTTTTTTCCCTCTGCATACACCAGTTTCATGTTACTGCCTTTCAGAATTACAGAATCATCAGGGCTGGCAGAGACTTTCAAGGTTTGTCTACTCTAACCATCAACCCAGCACCACCATAATCACCCCTAAACCTGGCTCCCCAAGTGCCACATCCAAATGCCTCTTGAACAATTCCAGACATGGTTACTCCACCACCTCTCTCGGCAACATTCCAATGCCTGACTCTTCTTTCAGTGGAAAAAAAGAAATAAATTCTAATATCTAATCTGAACCTCTCCCCATGCAGCTTAAGGCCATTTCTGGCTGACCTCCATCTCACTACAACCTCCTTATTAAATGACAGAGATTTTGATTCTTGCTGAAGTAAGGAAGGGGGTCAGCAAGATCTCTGCCTTGGACTTCCAGAGGGTGGACTTTGGCCTGTCCAGGACAGTGGTTCAGGGAGTCCCTTGGGAAACAATGCTAAATAACAAAGTAATCCAGGAAGGCTGGACATCCTTAAAGAAGGAAATCTTAAAGGTATGGAAGCTGGCTGTCCCTGTGTGCCAAAAGATGAGCTGGAAGGGAAGAAGACCAGCCTGGCTGAATAGGGAGCATTCTCTAAAACTCAGGGAAAAGAAAGTGAGTTTATAATCTGTTAGAGAAGGGTCAGTCAGTTCAGGAGGAGTACAAGGATGTTGTTAGGTCATGTAGAGAGAAAAATGAGAAAGGCAAAACTCATGTAGAACTCAGTCTTGCCACTGCTGTAGAAGATAACAAAGAGTGTTTTTATAAATACATTAATGACAACAAGAGAGCCAAAGAAAACCTCCATTCTTTACTGAGCATGGGGTGGTAAACATGGTCACCAAGGATGAGAAAAAGACAGAGGTACTTAATGCTTTCTTTGCCTCAGTTATGCTCAGGGAAACCATCAAACCAACCCCCTGAGCAGGTAGACATAGATGGGGAGCAGAACAGACTCCCTGCAATCCAGGAGGAAGTAGTTAGTGACCTTCTGTGCCACTTAGATACTCACAAGTCTAGGGCTGGATTGGAGTCACTTGAGGGTGCTGAGGGAGCTGGTGGAAAAGCTTGCTGAGCAACTCTCCATCATTTCTCCTTAGTCCTGGTTAACCTGCAAGGCTTTGGATGATTGAAGGTTGGCCTGTGATGCTCATCTTGCAAGAAGGGTTGGAAGGAGGATCCAGGGAACTACAGGCCTGTCAGCCAGGGAAGGACAGATTATCTTGAGTGTGATCACAGCAGACATACATGACAGCCAGGGGATCAGGCCCATCCAGCATGGACTGGGAAAGGAAAATCCTGATCTTCTATGGCCAGGTGACTCACCTACTGGATGAGGGAAAGGATGTGGATGTTGTCTACCTGGACTTTAGTAAAACCTTTAACACTGTCTCACTCAGCATTTTCCTTAGAGGCTGGCGGCCCATGGCTTGGACAGGTGCACACTTTGCTGGGTTAAAAACTGGCCAAATAGCCAGGCCCAGAGTGGGGTGGTGAAGGCTCTAGACAGTCAGTCATATGAGGAGCAGCTGAGGGAACTAGGAGTGTGTAGCCTGAAGAAAAGGAGGCTCAAGGGAGACTTTATCACTCTCTACAACCACCAGAGGAGTGTGTGGCCAGGTGGGAATTGGTCCCAGGTAACAATCAATAGGACAACGAGGCTGTGCCAGGGAGGTTCAGGCTGGAAATCAGGAAGAATTTATTCACTGAAAGGTTGGCTAAGCACAAGAACGGGTTCAAGAAATGACTGGACATGGCTCTTAGTGCCATGGTTCAGGTAACAGGATTGTGTTTAGTCAAAGCTTGGACTTGATGGTCTTGAAAGGTCTTTTCCAACCTTAATTATTCCGTCTGGTTTGCATCCATGAGCAGAAAGGTGGAAAAGCCCAGAGAGGATGAATTAGTTTTGATTGAAACTCAGCAGCCATACTGGGTCCTCCTGACTAATGTTTGGTCAGCTCTGATGCTGTCAGCTGGGCTTTTGGAGGGAGCACCAGGAAGGGCCACACGTTGTGCTCCAGCCAAGGCACGCAGCTCTCTGCTGGAGATTAACTGTGATCTTGTTTCTATTGTAACCATAGACTGTCTCAGTGGAAGGGCTGTCTGGGCACAGAGAGGATTTACTTCATTGTTGAAATAACTTTTTGGCTCTGAATGTCTCCGAATACAGCTACCAAATAAATTCCTTGGAGCTCTGTTTCTGACCGTTATTTTTACCACCCATCCTTAACTGAGATTGTGGCAGAGAGAGATCAGTGTCCTGTTTTAACTGCCAGGAAATAGAAAATATTTTCTATGCAAACTAAAATATGTTTCTCCATGCTGTAGGCAGCTTAGACCTCTATAAGTTTCTGGGTATGGACTTGGAAAACTTTGGATTTTCTTTTGGTTTTATTTCTACCTTGCCTGATTTGAGGTTGATTTCTTATGTATTTTTTTTCCCATAGCTTTGAATTTCTTACTTGTTATACACCCATGTAACTCTGACATTTCAAAAAGTCAAGTCCTGTAATCTCTCCTTTCTATGTATGTCGCAGACATCTTTCATGAAAAATCCTTTCTTAGGATTTTTCCTTGTGAGAAGCTGCAGTTTTCAGCAACCAAAGTAAACAATGGTTATCTGCTGCTGTGGAATGCAACAGGTGATTGGTCTCCTGTGGGTGTTTGGATTTCTTGACCACTCATGGCAGAGCTGGCTCTTGCTCTGTCTGAGACACAGATCTTTGTTATTCATTCCTTTTCTATTCTTAGCTTAGCTAGCTGCTGAAGAAACCTTTCCTTTCTATTGCTTTTTAGTATAGTCTTAATGTAACCTATATCATAAAATAATAAATCAAGCCTTCTGATCATGGAGTCAACATTCTCGTCTCTTCTTCACCCTGAAAACCCTTGTGACCACAGTCACAATTGGTGACCCCCGACTGAGGAGGACAATCATCACTTGGTGAGACCACCAGAGGAGCATTGCTGCACTGGGTAATCCCTGTATGTGTGGCATTGATGGTTGCTTCACAAGTGACCACAGAAGTGGATTCTAGCCAGGAGCTGAAGAACTGAAGATCCGAATTTGGACAGAGTTCACAGCAAGGCTGACCACGAAGAGAACCTTCTGAAAAGCCTCCAGGAAGATGTTCAGAAAGCTCAGCAGCACCGTGCAGATAGCCAGAGAGTCCTGGACACTGTCACAAGGTACTGTTGGTTTTTGCCCTCCTGAAGATGAGGCCATTTGCAGTTTGTGGCTGCTCATCTGGAGGACTTCTCCCCTAGAGGATGAGGTTCCATTCTCCCCTTCAGAGGAGAAACTTATTGCCCTCTGGCAAAAATGGGGTGCAGAGGACAGAATTCTCCTGTTGGAGACAGATTTGTATGAGTTTTTTCGATGGGCGAAGCTCTTTGGTTTTTTTACGAATGTGCTATATGCCCTTGATGTGTTTGTCTGGGAGTGTATGGGCTCCATTTTCCATTTCTTTTTATACCGGGGGTTCGGATGCCCCTCGATTTATCCAACCTTTTTGAAGCTCTTTCTAGTCTTGAAACGGAGAGCAGCTGTTTTTCCCTGGATTGCTAACTGCAAGGGCAAAGCCCCGTTCCCCCCGATTCCGGGGGAAGACCCTTTGGAGGGGGACGCTCTGCTGCTTTCCAGCCCCCCTGAACCGCAGTGGGGGGGCGAAGTTTCGCCCGCAACCGAAGTTTTTTTTACTGTGTCTTCGGAGCATGCTCAGACGGAGCCGGTTTCTCCCCCATCCCGTTGCTCTCAGGGGGGATGGGAGTGGGCGGCACCGCCCCGGCCAGCGCCACGGGCACCGCCCCGGCCAGTGCCGCGAGCGCCGCCCCAACACGCCCCGCGGGTGCGGGCACTTCCCCGCGCGACCCCTCCCGCGGCCGCCCCTCCGGAGGAGCCTGTGTGCGCTCCGGCCGCGGTTCCGCCGGCTTCCCTGCCTGCATCTGAGATCTCAGAGACACCGCTTCCCGCGGCAGCGCCGATGTTGCTGGGCAACAGCGATCCACCGCTCCCCCCGGCCGTCCCGCCGCCTTCTGCGACTGTGGTTCCGCGGCCGATGTCAGAGCCCGGCGCAGAAGATGCTGCCGACCCCGTGCCGCCCCCGCCGCCCCCGCCGCCTCCCCAGGCGGCCCCGCTGCCCTCCCCGGCAGTTCTGCCGCCTGTGGGGACTTCGTCCCCGGTGTCTGCGTCAGAGGCTGCCCTGGAGCCGGCGGCGGCAGCTGCAGCGGAGCCTCCTGCATCCAGCGTGACTTCCTCCCCGAGTTTTTCGGGTTGTCCCGGGGCTGCCCCTACAGCGGGAGCTGGGACAGAGGAAGAGGGCGTCAGCCTGTCCTTCCGTGGAGGAGGCATGGCCCGACAGCTGGCTGTGGGCAGAGCCCGGCTGCGTGTTTTCAAGATCAGCATTTTTGGCGGGTTGGGGGGTGTTTGGTCCGGGGTTTCCCCCTGGGGGATGCGAATCTCTCTGCCGCCCCTCGCGCGCCCCAGCGGCGAGGGGGAGGTGGGTCCCGAAAGTTCTGCCCCTGGTCCCCAGCCCAGAGGGGGTGGAGGTGGTGCCGTGAGGCAGATGGGAGGAACACCTGGTGCATTTGCATCGCAGAGGCAGAGGGCACAGCAGGAAGCGAGCACCGCTTGTCTGCTGTGGAGAAAAGACATCCCCAGACCCGAGACGAAGTTTCTCGGGACAGCTTCTGTCTTCCCATTGCCGGCATGCCTCGGTGATTTTGGGGAAAGGAAGCGTTTGGTCACCCCTTCTGCCATTGTACTGGCAGCAGGGTGCGGGTCTGTGCCAATGCAGAGCCTGCCTCGGGGGCTGGGCCTGGGCTGTCTGCCTTGGTTGCTTGGGCCAGGGCCACCTCCCGGCCTCCTGTTGGGTTTGGGGGCTTTGCTTCCCCCTTCTGGTCCTGGGCCACCTTTCTGTGGGCCAGGTGTGGGGTTCCTGAGCCTTCCACATGGGCCAGGGCCCCCAAGGGCCTCTCTCTGGCTCCTCTGCTGCTGCTCTTTCCGACAAGAAAAAAAAAAAAAAAAAAAAAAAAAAAAAAAAAAAAAAAAAAAAAAAAAAATTGATTAATTGAATAAAAAAGGGTGAAAGAGCTGGCAGCAGCTCAGAGGCATTGAGATTGAGCAGAGGCATTGAGGGGCCAGGGATTGGCTTCAGCCCAAGTTGTTCAATAAAGGGCTGTGGCAAGACATTTCAGAAATTTTCTCAAAATTCTTTGAAGACTGTCAATGGACTTTTGATAACTATTGATGGACGTTTCTGTAGCAAGCCTGTTTCAGGACCAAAAGAAACTTTCAGATATGGCAAAGAGGAACATCTTCAAGCCATGGACTTTTCCTGAAACTCAGCTGCTTGGACATGAATTTTCTTTGCATTGTTTTTGCATTTTCTTATATTATAGAATTGTTTTAGTAATATGATAGAATTTTATGTTCTACAGGTGAAGAAATTCCCAGTGCATTCCACAGGAGCACTTGAGTGGAGGTTGATTGGCAACAGATAACCTGTCAAGTGTTTGTCTTTTTCTTCGGCATGAGTACAGCAGAGAAAATTACAAACGCTTTTTCCTTTTAATTTAATTAAATAAAAAAAGGTGACATGTCGCAGACATCTTTCATGAAAAATCCTTTCTTAGGATTTTTCCTTGTGAGAAGCTGCAGTTTTCAGCAACCAAAGTAAACAATGGTTATCTGCTGCTGTGGAATGCAACAGGTGATTGGTCTCCTGTGGGTGTTTGGATTTCTTGACCACTCATGGCAGAGCTGGCTCTTGCTCTGTCTGAGACACAGATCTTTGTTATTCATTCCTTTTCTATTCTTAGCTTAGCTAGCTGCTGAAGAAACCTTTCCTTTCTATTGCTTTTTAGTATAGTCTTAATGTAACCTATATCATAAAATAATAAATCAAGCCTTCTGATCATGGAGTCAACATTCTCGTCTCTTCTTCACCCTGAAAACCCTTGTGACCACAGTCACATATGTACACTTTTTAGCATTTGGAAATGAGGATCCCCAAAATAACTGTTGGTCAACAATACATATTAATGTGCCTTCCATGCAGAAAACAAGTTCTGAAAGACCTCCATATATAGCTTGACTTTTAACTTGTACCTTGAAATTGTGCATATGAGATTGGGAAGCATGCAGTAATGTGAGCCTGGAGAATTTATCTGATGAAAACCATGGGCATTGGGGCCAGTTGTTTAAAGTGGTTGTTCAGAACAAGGTTCCCATGTGGACACTAGTTTTTCAAAGGGTGAGTGAATTGACCATGATTTGAGGCTACTAGTCATTATGCTTGAATATAAATGCAGTCTAAGTTCCTAAATAATTATGTTCCAGATTAGTGCTTGCATTAGAGAAAGGTAATTTATGAATGCTGAAATACTTTTGAATATGGAATAAAGTGGTTTGTTTTCTCCTGTCCAGTTAAGACTAATTATTGTAATTTTACCATAAAAAATGGAATAAGGTAGTAGTTGATTCAGTGATGGAAGAGGGTTTAGAGTGCAGTTCAGATTTTAGTTGTATAAATAAAATAATCTTTATTCTTTTAAAAGAAGAAAACATCAATTAAAACATAGGCAATATATTGTCTAATTCCTGCAACCTTTTTTCCCTTTGGCATTACTATATTCTGAATTTAATTGTTCCCTACAGACAGTCCTCACTGTTCAATGTAAATGCATGAGTTCATTGGTTTCAAAGTAAAAATCTTCACAATAAATACTGGTGGTAATAGTAAGAGAAATTAACAGTCAAATTTGCAGGACTGTGTGTAACTGCATCATGTTTTGACAGCTTGGCCTTTAGTTTTAATTCTTGTTAATGTCATTGGGAACCATCACTGAGCAGAGCAGTGGAGTGAAGGCAGTCAGGGGCTGAAAGTCTGGCATCGCCCCAGGGACTGGGGAGAATGCTCAGCAGCTGAGTCTTGCCTGTTCAGCTCAGATACTATTAGGTGTAAATAGTACATTTCTGGTGCCTCACTTATGATCTTGGATTTATGAAGACAAAAAGCAGGACATTTGAGAACCCTCAGGCTTCCATGAGAGATTTCCAGGGAGAAGTGAGCAGCGCTGCAGGGGCTGTGTGTGACAGGTGGTTCCAGAACTGTCAAGATGAATATTGAGTTGTGTAATGTATTTCTTGGTGACAGGCATGTGTAGTTGTGTAACTATATGAAAAAGGACAATTTATTTATTTGTTCTTTGATTGTCATGATCTCTTAAATTTATATTTCTACTTAGTTTTGCCTCACACAGATAGTTACTTTAAAAGATTATTCAATTTCACACCTGCTGAGAAAAGTCTTTTTTTATCATCCATTCCTCACTGTCTATGCAAGATGCCATCCAAATAAACCTGCACAGAGGAATTCCTGAATGTCTGTTCTATCTCTGCCTATCTAAGCTTTGTATTGGCAACAGGATAATCCATACTTTTGATTTGGAATAGGTTTCGGAAGGAATGGGAAGAGGAGGGATGGATGGGTTTGAGTTTGCTTTTTTTTCAAGATCCATTAGTTAGGACTTGCAAAACTTAATGAACTGCCTTGCCACTTCTGATTATGGTGTGCAGTTAAAAGAATAATGTATATGCATGTGATTTGGGTATGGTAATGTAATCAAAAAAACCTTATGGAAACTCCAGAGCATTTAACTTTTATTTTCCTGTCTCCCAAGTCTTTGCAGTAGCGCTTCAGCATTCACAAATTATAATTGGATGATTTGACCTTGGATTTAAAATACTGAATTTGATGCAAGATCAAATACAGGTTGATCAAGTGGAGTCTCTTGGCCTTCTGGGGGAAGTTCATTCCTCTGAACTTTAGCTAAGTGCTTGACAGCTAACTAAAATGAGATACTGACTCTTCATGCTTGTTAACAAAGAAAAGGAGAAAACCTGGCAGCTCCAAAAGCTGATTTCTTCCTACTTTACAATAACTGCTGCGTGAATTGCCCTCTTGAGAGGACTATTTATCTCTGTGAATTATAGAGATTGCCACTT
Source organism: Agelaius phoeniceus (assembly GCF_051311805.1). Lineage (NCBI taxonomy): Eukaryota > Metazoa > Chordata > Aves > Passeriformes > Icteridae > Agelaius > Agelaius phoeniceus. Next base: position 141,984,815 of record NC_135265.1, on the reverse strand, counting down.
TCTAACATAGTAATTGTAACTCAGTGAATTCTTCCTATTATGCCACATTGTTGGCTGTCTTCATTTTAGATTTTAAGTTGCGTTAGAGCACATTAAAGGCCTCCTTCTCTTCACAGTCTTCTCATTTTTAGTTATTTGATTTTGCTAACTTGATCACCAAGGGAATAGCAGCAGCATGTGTCTACCAAAAGCTAACTGTGCCAAAGCAGCAGAGACAATTAAATCATCTCCTGAAGTCTTGGGAGCTCAGCCAGGCCTGTTTTATATTCTACAAGATTTCCTGGTCTTTTTCATCTTAAAAGACCAATGTCACCATGCTTGGTTAAGCAGGGGGACTGGTGGCTTTGGTGACTCGAATCCTCAGCAGGGCCAGGCTGCTGCACTGGATGCTGGTGGTGCCCAGGCAGTGCCATGCCTCTGAGCTGAAGAGCATGTGTAAGAACAAGAGGGTTTATGGCTCTTCAGGCCTCAGTTCTCCACTCAGCTTCCATCAAGGATTCCATCTGGCCCAGTATGGAGCGTTGCTAAGTGGGGATGACTCTTTGCTCATGGGTACTTTTGGCAAGGCCTTGACAAAAGCTGAAGGCAGCTGCACGTCTTGTGCTATTCAGGCTCTTTCCATTGCAAGGCAACAGGTTCCTGCTCAGAGTGTTATTTTGGGCTTGGGCTCTCTCTGTAAATTCTTTGAGGAATCTAATGTTCTGGGTGTTTTGCTGTGCATGTAATTGGACTTCCTGGTTATTTGCAAAAAAACATGAAGTCTGACGGCCCCAGAATTAATAGAGCCTGGTTTTCGGTGAATCCTGTTTCATGGTTGATTTATTTCTTAATCTAATTAATCAACTAGAAATATTATAAGACTGTGGTGGGAACTGATGTCTTGTAAACATCAGAGTCCAGTGTCAAGAGTGAGAGTTGTAATGTCCTAATGCAGGAAACATTTTGCTGAGCCTTTATATCTCTTTACCAAAGAATCTGCAAGAGAAGAAAATATTTCATACCACTTTCCTTCTGTAGATCTTCTGGTGTCTAAGAAAGGTTTGCCTCTGGTTATTTCCTTTAGCAGGCTGCTGGTAATACTCTGCTGTTTGATCAGTGTTTCCAAGGAGGTACAGTACATTGTCTAAGGTTTGAGGTGTGTTTTCCTTCCTCCTGCCTCTCCAGCTTTTGGCGGGACTGCTGGATGTCTGTAGTGGTAGCAACCCAAAAGCAAGGCAGACTTTTTTTCATTCTAGTGAATGTCAGGATCATATCCCTGCAGTGCTGGGCAATGCAGAAGGAAGGCAGAGGAGACAGTGCACTGATTGAAGAGATCAGCATTTAAGGATAAGGTGTGACAAGTGTGTGTAACTGCTGATAAGAATAAAATAGGGATGAAAGGTGAGAATAATAGTGAAAGATGATGAGCTATTACATATTCTTAGTTTTGTGGAATTACTCAGGCCTGACCTGCCTGAATGATTGATTGTATGAAACAATCAGGTGATAAAATAGAACTGATCTTTTTTTTTCCCCGTAGTGGTTACCAGTTGGGAAAGCCCTGTAGGTTTTTGGTCAGAAACAGAGCACAAGCACAAAGGGGTGGGTATCCATAAAAAGGAATGTAGTGAGGATATCAAAAGCAGAGGATGGTAGGAAAAGGTAATTTAAATTGAATGTCTGTTTGAGGCTGCAGAAAGACTGTAGAGTAGTAAACAGAGAATATGTACGAAACAGAGAATGTGTAAGAGAATATGTAAGGAAAAAATCAGTGTGTGTGCCTTTGCTTCTGCTGGTATTTCTGTGTCTGATGGATGCCAGGAACAGGCCGGGTTGTGTGAGCAGCTGGGGCTTTGCTCCATGCAGGATGGCCTGGCTGGCAGGCCTGTGTACACTTCCTTTCCTCCCACTGGAGGAGCAACTGTTGAGTTTAAAGAAAAACAATGGTTCTTCTAAAAGTGATAGCCCTTGCAAAGGAGCCTGCATTTCGTCACAGCACGAGTCAGAGGCTTGGTTTCAGTCAGCTGTAGTTACAGCAGAGCTCTGCTCCAGCACAGGGGTGAGGGGCAGTGGACACAGCAGAAGGAACCATCTGATTGCTGTGTGCTTGGACCTGCTTTCCTCACTTCTTCCCTGGGGAACAAAGAGGCCCTGCTGCTACATGTACACTGTAGGAGACTGGGGAAATGGTTTTAAGTAAGAAGTGTTGGACCATGGCAATAGCATAGCCCATCATCTTTTCCACAGCTGTGTTCAAGAGATTCCCATCTACTACAAAAGCCCAGATCACAAATTTTGAGGTAAATATATGAGGCTCCTTCTTGAGCCTCATGGGTACATGTCACCCACTCACTCCTGACTGTGTATTTAAAAATATAATTATTTCTGTTCACAAGTAAGAAATAGGAAGAACTGGGGTGCAATAGGACTGGTTGCACGTCTGGGAGAGAAGCTGTTGGTAGCCCATTGCGTTAGTCTTGCTGGAAGGTGGAACATGACTTGATTGGCTGAGGTTTTCTCTTGGTGTTTTACTTCTCATGAAGAATTTTTTCAATCTTTCCATCTCCTGAGCACAGCAGGCATCTGCACAATTACTGCGGCATGATGCAAAGAGAAGGGGGGAGAAAGTGTTGACTGTGGGATCCTGACAAACATTATTTAAACCATTGGAGAAGTGCAGCAGATTGACTCCCTGGCCGTCACTGCTGATAATGCTGCTCATAGAGCTTGTCAGCATTCCAGCTCCACGTTTTTATAACCATTTAATTACTGCCTGTATTGAATGTAGCTGGAATTCGCCATTGCAGCTAATGCTCTGGAAATGCACTGTAGACTATAAGAAAGTGAAGAATTTCAAGGAGATAGACAGGCAGTAATGAGTTTGCTCATCCTGTTAGGTAACATCTCTTTAACAGCACCAATAAACAGTCTGTTTGTTTTGTGTTTGCGTGGTTTGTGGTGTTTGGTTTTGTTGGGGTTTTTTTTGTTTTGTTTTTAGGATACAGTGTCCTTGATTTGATAAAGTTTTCTTTTCCTTAAAATCACAATCCCTTTCTTAAAACTTAATTTGACTTTATATTATTAAATATATATTTTGTCTTTTAATTTCTTCCAATTCCCCATGCCTGCCAAAAGGTTGTGGTAGCCATGCCGTGGTCCAGCATGGATACCTCATTCCTGCTTTATCCAAGGCATCCATTTGCAGAGAGCACTAAAACTCTACTGCCACAAATTGATCTGACTGATGGGTGCTGAGCTGCTGTGAAGTGACCTGAAAATACTGGTTAGAGAGTGCTACGAATGTTATAAAGATATTTTATCAGAGAGACAATATTTCTGTGTAATAGTAGATAGAATTCCTGACATGAACATGTTCTCATCATTCACCAGAGTACAACACGTAGCTCATGGGATGCCTCTGCCCTTGCTGCTGTGCTTTCCCATGGGGACAGCCCTGCAGGCACAGCCTGGGAGCTTCTTGCAGCACCTGTCCCAGCACAGGGCACTGCCAGGGTGGGAGAGGTGCTGGGGTCCAGCAGCAGCTGCTGCTCCCTGTGTGCAGCCTCTGCACGGAGCAAACGGGGAGAGGCAAGGGCAGCCTGGCTCAGCAGCACTGGCTGTCTCTGTGCCCCCTCTCTTTCCTCCTTCCCTTCCTTAGCAGAAGAGTTTAGAGGCTGCTGCTGTGGGAAGGAAAGAGTAAAAGGGAAGGTGAGGTGTTCTGGGCAGTGAGGGAAGAGATTGGCAGTCAGTGGGGTGGGTGAGAAGGGTGAGCAGTGTGTGCCCGTGGGAGGGAGGCAGCAAAGGGGCTGGGGCACATGCTGGCTGAAGGGGAGACTGCTGCTGCTGCTGCTCCATTCCTGACAGAGGAAAAAATGTAGGATTGGTGCCAGGGGTTGAGGGGTAGGACCCCTGTGATCTGGTAATAGCTGCTGGAGGAATGGGGAGCCAGAAATCTCTAACAGTACCCTAGGACATGGCATGTGTTGAAGAGATGCACGTACATCTGTGTACATTTATAAATGTCCAGGTATTACTGAATTGGCTTGTGTCTGTATAGTTGCTCTGTTGTATATCTGCTGCTACTGAATTATCTCATTAACACTTTTGTTGAAGAGGGCTTTCTGGTCATTGATCATTAGTGTCACTGCATGCTAAGTACAAATCCTATAAACCTCAGAGTGTGAGCCAGGTGTTTGTAAGCTAAACTGAGATCCAGGGATTGTGCTGTCAATCTGCCAGAATCCTACGAGTCTCCTAGTCCTGCCTCTGAAGGTGATGATGATTTGTCCCTTCAGTGGTCTAAGACAAGGAGGCAGTGCAATATAAATAGTGTGAAAAAAAGTCTGGAGGAAGCTGAAGTGACCTAGAAGTACTCTGTTTACTGGCACAAACTTCAGAACTGGTCTGCCCTCTTTGCAATTGATAGGCTTGTACATTCTCTAATCTATCATGTATTTAATGAAACAACTACAGAATAACCCTTGGTTAAACAAAGAGTGTATACAGCACTCCAGTATTTTCAGCTCTTAACTTAGGATAACTAGTGGGCCATTATTTATCCACCAGAATAAGTTTCTAACACTCTCCTGTGCTGGAAGAGATGTAAATGTCACAGACATACCTCTGCCACTAGCCAGCTTAAAATCCTCTCCCAGATCCTCATCTTTTTTCCTTAAATTCAATAACCAATCAGGCAGATTCCTCAAAGGTTTTGCTTTAGGCTCTCCATCTGCCACCAACTTTATTTCAGCCTCTTACAGTCTCTAAAAGGGAGGCAGTTGCAGAATTGGTCTTTAAAGAGTTGTAGATGTGTATTGAATTATAGATAAATATTGAATTGTAGATAAATACTGAATTATCAGTTTCTGATATTTGCTGAAATCTAGAGTTTCAAACTTGTCCTTTAAAAACTGGAGCACAAACCTACAATAGCAATAAGTCCAAAGGTCTGCTTATTTATGTGAGTGATCTCTTTAGAAATATATGTTGGTATGATTCTCATGGTCTTTGGTGTGCAAGATGAGAGAAGAGTCACCCTGACTGAAGGGATACAGGCAGGCTGATGTTTGCAGTCTGCACTGAGGTATAGTGTCAGCACTAAAGCTGACCTGAAAGCTCTTTTTCAGTGGTTCTATTTGGGATATCTCTTGTTGAACTGGAGTTCAACAGCTACTCATGCTGCTACATAACCTGCCAGTGTTAGTTTTCCTCCCACTTCCCATTCTTTGCTTCTTTATAGACTATTCATATCTTCAGCTTTGACCATTTGACCTGAGCTAATTCCCACTGATAATGAACCCAGTGACTTTGGCAGAAATTGTAAGTGACCTTGAGATCAGAAGCTCTTTGAGGCAGAAATTATTCTTGATACATTCTTTCCCCCTCTGCCCATCAGTGCTGCTGCTGTAAAAAAAAAAAAAAAAAGGCAAAAAAAAAAAAAAAGCAGCAGCACTGATATTATCTGATTGTGCTCTCTGCAAGTAGCAGAGAGACCTGCCCTTGAGCTAAATAAAGCAAACAAGCCTCAAACAGATAGTTATCCCTGTTGTGTATCCCCAAGCCTCTGTAAAAGCACAGATGATGTGGCTGAGAAAGCTGTGCTTTCAGCTCCTCATTTCAAAGGTGCTCCCACACCAGAGCATAAAGAAAACCAGTTGCACTAATGAAACATGCACATGTATTATCCTTTGCTTTCACTCTGCAAGCCTTGCAAGCTTATTTACTTTTGCAACAGGATTATCCCCAGGTCTCACAGGACAGACATATAAGCAGGGTATTTTTTCCCCCTTTTTTGTGCATTGGCCTGAACGTGTGAGGCCAAGACAGAGATTGTGAGGTTCAGCAGAGCTGCTGTCAGTCTGCCCATGTATTGAGGATTTTTCATTCTGTGTGCCTCGAGGCCACTCTGCCTGCCCATACAGCCTCTGCTGGGCATCCTCATCTGCCCAATTGCTCCCAGTCACTTCAGCTGTCCTTGCTTCAGATAAATGCTTTTATATCTATATTTATATTTAACAGCAGAATTCAGGCTACAGGTCCAGTGTGAAAACCTTTTATGCCTGAGGTGGTGCTGAAAGTTTATGTCTTGATGGAATCCCTTCTTCGGAAGTAGCAGTGAGAACAAGGGAAAATTCTTGCCACTATTCATTGTAAAAGCATCCTAGCAAGTGTGTCACCCCAGCCAGCTTTCTTCAGTGTTTTTACAGACCTGCTTTTTACAGACCTGTTTTTACAGCACCTGCTACTGCTGTCTCCATTACAGGGAATGCAGTGCAGCTGTAACAGCACAGGGAGATGCATGATTTTTACTGTGGGCTCTTCTGCCTGCTTATTTTCTTGTCGTGTCCCTATTGTCCTTTAACTTGTTCTTGATTTCTAAGATCTTTGGGAGGGGACCAGCTTTTTGTTTTGTGTTTGAACAGCATCTGAGGCTGTTCTGCCCTGGTTCCTCACTAATCCTGGTAAGTGGTTCCAGTAATACAAATGGCAAATAAATTTGAGATACAGACAAATTAGCATTCTTCTCACTGATTAAACAAATGGTTTTCTCTGTGATGATTTGAACCAGTTGCATTTTATTACAGCCCTTTGAAGCTCAGTTTCTTTTCCAGCCTCTGTTATCAGCCTCTTGTACTAGTTGACCGAAAAGTACTTGGCAGACAGTTTGCAGACTTTGAAAAACAATAGATTGTACTATTTTAACCTGGCTTTGACCTAACCTGAAACAGTCAAGACCGGTATTTAGCAAATTGTTTTGATGTGCCGAGTCGACTTCACTTGCTGAAAGCAGCTGCTGAGAGCAGCCTGTCTTGCCCTACAGGAGATGGGGGGACTTTGCTGGCCCCAGCATCAGTGCAGGGCCAGGACAGCCTCAGTAGCTCTCTATAGTCGGGCTTGAATGAAGCAGGGAATTACTTTACCCTTAAATTGAAGATTAATGTGATTTTTTTTTCTGGGGCAGAAAACACCGCTTGTTTTTTGTAAGGATAAAGTGCCCACTGAAACGGGATTATATTTACATTATTATTGCAGGGCGGTCTGTGAAATAGGCTTTCTGTGCCTCAGTAAAGAGCCATGACCCCTCACAGAGTTATCTTTTAAGCTGCATGCTAAACCCAGGGGGGCTTATGGCTCAAAGCTAATGGGGATTTAACTTCTCACTGAAAGGAATTTGCAGCCTAACCCTGTTTAGATGCTCTTTGCTCTCATTGATTAAATGCCCAGTCCACTGCAAGAAACCTAATAGAATCATAACTGTATAAATTTTCTAGTTGACAGAATGGATGCTGGGAAACTCTATGCAATATTTATTAGAAAAGGAGTTTGATCTTAAAAAGTAATTTTAAATCAAAATGTCAATTCACAGTTCTGTTTTGTTTGTAGAGAAAGAATAGAATTCGAATGAAGATGTATTTTTAAAGCACTTCACAAAACCATTTCATGGAAAAGAAACAGTTTCTGAAATCAGTATTTTTGTGAGGATTCACTGTGTTTTGTGAGTTCACTGTGTTCACTAATTAGTTTTTGAGATCCTGTCTGTAGAATAGTTTTTTTAGATGAGGCTATTTAAAAGTAATAAACCTGCCCCTCCTCTCAAGTATTTCTCACCCCAAATTGCATTATGCACTGAAGTTCCAGGAGGACCATATTCCATCACAGATCCTTGGCATTTTTTAAGACACAGTAACTATAGCCCCTCAGGGATGAGAACAGAAGAGCTGTCATCTTGGTAAGAGACTTTGAGATGCAAAGAGCAGCACATGATGCCATCCACAGTCCTATGGCAGCACAGTTGGGTTTCAGTCTCAGTCTCTTTCTGTGCGTCAGTTCTGAGAATTTCCCATGCCTGCTCCAAGTGCAGGTGGTTTCTGAAAACCTCTAGCTGATGCTAATGACTGGTGTGCTTATTCTTTAATTGTTGATTGTTGTAGTTTGTTTGATAGGATTTCAGTGGCTTATTCCTAGAGAAAACCATAATCCCTGGTAGAAAAGAACTCCATTAATTGGGAGCCAAAGAACTGAGGCTCAAGGATGTGGTTTAATGTTTCATTGTCTAACTCTTTTCATCACCCTTCCTGCATATACAGTCCTGTTTCCTTTACCCCTTGAAATACAAGGGGTGGTGTCATGTGAGTTCTTCTCTCCCTTCCAGTGCCTCAGTGAGCAATCTGTCTGCTTCAGGTAGTTTTCTTCTGCCTGTAGATGAGCCAGGAAATAGGTGTACAGCCAAGCCTCATCCCAGGCCTGCCACTCTCCTGCTGGGTAGTCTTGCAAATGACTTTAGATAGAGCAGAGGCAGTGTGGGGCTGAGCTTGGGCTTCAGAACCAGGCATTCTGGATATGGCCATTGGCCTGTCCTGTTGGTAAGGTTGCAAACTAAAGGGTTCCCCAAAACAAAGACTTTTATAATTACCTGATGCCTTTTGGTGCACAGCCCAGCCACAGGAGTTATAGCAAGTTCTAAGCTGAATGCGGTGCCCTGAGTTTGTTCATTTTGAAAGCTCTTGGTATTGTCCAGTGATGAATGAAAAGGGTGAACTGAAACTTTGCAAGTGATTGCAGCTCTGCTCTTCAAGATAAATCCTAGAGATCTTAGAAGATCCTCAAGGGTCTTCTCATAGGGAGAAGACAGTAGGCATTGCAAATCCAGTTTTCACTGGCACTAGGATCTCTGACTTGTTTAAAGAGAAAAAGCAATATAGGTAGAAATTGAGTGTAATGCTGAGAACTGTCTGTGACTTACTGCATGACTTTGAGGAAGGCAGTTTAACTTGCCTGTGTCAGTTTAGCCATCTGTAAAAGAGGTACAATCATACACAGCATAATAATTTCCCTCTCAGTGAGTGCCATTTTCAGTCTACCCTGTACTACTTAATGATTTGTGTGCCTGCTGAAATAACAGCATCCTCTAAAACCGTAATACCCTTATGTATTTTTCACATAATCACTAGCGGCTGAAATATTTGTTCTGACACTTGAGATTACTCATGTAAATAGAAAAATTATAGCAGGCTGGCAATACCAGACACCTTGAATTCCATCTGAGTGTGTGGGTGATGGGAGAGGGATCTATAAATACTGACAGAGGCAGGGAAACAAGCATGAGCAACACACAAGAAATTCTGAATCAACTTATTCCTGACATATAGGTAAAAGATTTTAAAATGTAGTGTCAGTTTTGGGTAGGAGAGGGCCCTTATAAATCTGAGTGCTACAGTTCCATTGATGAAATGTTACATTTTTCTGTTGTACTTTGAGTAGGATTACCTACTCCTTTTGACTAAACTACATTTTTTTCCTTTTAAATTTTTTTTCTTTCCTTTTCTTTTGTTGGTTTTTTTTTTTTTTGGTTTTTTTTTTGCTTTTGTTTTTGGGGTTTTTTTTGTTTTTTTTCTTTGTTTTTTTTGTTAAACTTAGAACACATTCAGCTTTGGGGACAAGCCGAAGCTCCAGTTTGGTTATCAGTGAGTGACTCACAGGTCCCACAATGCTTTTTCTCAAAATGTGACTGCTAATTTCCATGTTCAGCTCCCAAATTGCCAGTTTCAGATGTTTCCCACTTCCATTATGAAAGATCTGCATAGTTCTAATTGCAGAGTTCAGTGTCACATAACAATGTAGCAAATGAGCTGTGTCACATTTTACTTAAAAGAGTAGTAGGTTAGATAGCTACAGTATTCAGGTTTTGGCAGTAGTTTTTTCAATTTGTAGTTTATTTGATGAGAGATGCTTGTGCAATGTAGCTTCTCCCTGTTCTCCAGTGAGTCCTGTTTCTTTTGAGTACAAGTTCTTCAAGATAGCATCAGTGTCTCCTAGATCAAGCTATAAGCATCTTTTTTTTAACCAAACATTGTACTTCTGGGATTTACAAGCTAAAATTTGTTTTTCAGATTATGAAGAGATGTATATGCATTTGTTTTGCTGCAGTACGTAAAGTTTTTGAAGGATAGATGAATAGCTGATGGGACCTTGACTCTAGAATTCATGCAATTATTGTTAGTGACATATCAAAACTGTGAACTGAATACATCCAATTGATTGAAACAGAAACTTTGAAATTTAAAATAAACTAAATTACTTGAAGGAAACTGTAGCACATTTAGCGTAGTAGGTATGAGTAAAGGACATTCTAATGGAAAGTATTGAGAAACACCCAATGGAAACAGTCTGCCTTTAGTTTATTATTATTATTATTATTATTATTATTACTTTACCAGTTTGAAAATTTTGTGTACCAGGTTACTGACAACCTGGGACTGCTTTTAATCAATTTATCAGCTTAAGTGCTGGTGTCACATATTCAGCCTCCAGTTCCATTGTTGATTCCATTGTGTGTGTGACACAAGTTTGTGTCTGATTAATTTCTGTTAATCTGTTTTGAAGAGAAATACAGAAAATCTCACCCCAGCACTGAAATTCATCCTGCTTCCTTGAGCCTATGTCCTGTTGTTAACTTTAAACATGAACTTTATTATTAGACCATGGAAGTTCAGCTCAGAAAGGAGCTGAAGGGGGATGGTTAGCAGTGACCAGCTCCAGGTGACCTCAGAGAGAAGTGGATGGGGAGTGCTGACTGGAGGTGAAGCTTTCAGGCTGTCTCCTGCAGGCTGGTGGGACCTGAGTTGTGTGGTCTGCTCATGCTGCTCTATGTGCAGTACAAAAACAGGGCTTTGTGGAAGAATGAAAATAAATTAATATTTAGAGGCTTTACAGTTGACAAAATTGATACATTGCATAAGATAGGAAGACATATAAAGCCTTCCCTCCCTAGAAAACACTTAGGCTGAGGAAACTCAGAAACTGTTAAAGAAGTGTTTGGTGACGGAGACGTCAGGCCTAGGGAATCAGTGGCTGAATCAGCCCACACCACAGGCAAAGTCTCAGGAAAAGAAACTGAGGATAAGTAAGGGAGGAATTTTTGGTGTTACACAGAAGCATGGGATGGCCTGGGAATGTAATCTCCATTATGTGTGTAAGCTTCACAAGTGCTGAAACCAGAGTGGAGGCCCCTGGGGCAGATGGGAGGGAGGAAGAGTCCACAGGGGGTTCCAGCCAAGACCTGTGCTGGGTTTTCCCCTGCCATTTCTTAACTTCTAAGACATTTTTAGTGGTGAGTTATGTGTTTTGAAGTCTGATGTAGATAACACAGGGTGGCTAATCACTGTGACCTATTCAAATCGTCAAACCCATGAGGTTTCACAAACCGCATGCTTGCATGGCTTCCTGAGAGGAGCTTATTTAGTCCCATTTTCTCCTGTTTGATGGGGCCAGGACTGCAAATCTCTTGCCTTGTTGACAAAAAAATTCTCTTAACTACATAAAATTTATTGCAAGGTACTTTCAAGGTACTGCCTTCATTTGTTGAGTGCAAGTGTGTGATGGCGCTTATATCCCTCCTTAACATAGCTTCAGCTTTCCTATAAAAGCAGCTATGAATTTAAAAGCACACTGTGAAGTATTCTTTATATTTTTAAAATGCAGTTGTTGATCTTTTTAATCCAGCCTATTTGTATGCTACTGAAAACTCAAACTTGAAGCCTGGTTGCTTACTAGCTACATTTTAGGGCCAATTGCTAAGGTGCTCCTTTCAAGTAAACTTTATCTTAAAGATGTGTTTGTCTTCTGGATCTTTCTGAAGTTAATCTTTTGAAATACTCCTTCTTGTGTTCCACATAAAAAGTATAATAAGTGCAATGTATTTTAAAAAGGATTTAAAAACAGCCCCTTATGATTTAAATCCAAGCCTGTCTCTTTAAGAGATGAATAGACAATTCACTGAATTCAATGGAATTATTTTAAAAACAGCAGAAAATGGGAAGCTTAGCACAGTCTTACTACAGTGTGAGAAATGGCAAAAGCATTAAGGAGATTTTTATTCTCACAAGGTGTTTATTTTAACTAATTTCTATCTTCTCCCAGAGGTGGAGATCTGATGCTTTTGGCAGATCAAGAGGTTTACTATTTCACATCCATTTCAGCATGGGGGAAAGCAGATGATGTTAATGGATAATACTTGTCCGAGCATAGTAACAGATGTTTCTGTAGGAAATGTAGTGGAAACACTGACAAGCAGGATTGTTGACTGTTTTTTGGTTTATGCCCAGATTAAAGCTGCTGAAAGGATCATGTGATGTGTCTTCATAGATGGTCTGATTCATAAATTCTTTTCTTTGGGTCATAGTTTTGATGATGGCACCAGCAGCTCATCTCATTTTAATACAGTGCTTCACTGTAAGGCATGCACTTGGCTTGAGTTTAGAGGAAATTTGATCTCTCACATAAAGCCTAGCAGGCAATGCTGGTATTATGGTAGAGGACACTCTGTGCTTTTCTCCTGCAAAGGGGAATTCCTTGATCAAGTGTCTTCAATCAGATTTGGGTATGTTGTTCCTTTTGCTTTCGTACTGTAAACCTACACATCCTGTCCTCATTCCTGTAGTAACAAAAGAGCTTTCCTCAGGCTTGCTGGCTTCCCCTCAGTGGTCTTTGTCCTCCCTCCTAGGAAACAGTTTGAGTGTGTCAGAAGAGTCCCAGTTCCTCAGAAAGGCATCTGGCCAAGAACCTGACCAAGTTGGGCTGGAGTATTTCTCTCATTAAAAGCCTGCTTCTTCCCCCCAAAAAGTCATCTGTGAACAGTAACAAAGCATTCATTGTGGAGTCTTGGGACTTGGCAGAAGCACAAATAAATGAAGTGCTTTTTTGGAAGCTACGTTGCCTGTCTTGCAGATCAAAAAATAAATCCAGACTGTTTCAGTGTGTATCAGTGGATTAATTCATTTGATTGCCACTTCCCTTCCTCTTCTCTTTGTGGGGAGGGGCACTCCGGAGATTGGAATTTTAATTGCTTGACCACAGTTTCGTATTAGTGGTGCAGCAAAAGGGTATGGATCATTAATTAGTACTGAATATAAGGATCTCTGAAGTTGAGCTATAGCATCAAACAAATGAGTTTAGACAACTCCTGACTAAACTTACAGTTTATAAATAAATTGAGTTAAAATAATGAGACTATTAGATTTTTTTTTTGAGTCCCTACATGTTGTTTTCTGTGTTTGCAGTATTCTGGTGGTCTTAAAGATTGTGGCATTTTTATATAAATACAGCATTTTTATATAAATACATATTTAATATTTGTATATATGTTAGACATATGTATATACTCCAAAGATATACATGTGTATACGTGCCTATAAAATAGTTATTCATAATTTAAAATTGTTATACAATGGCATGCTTTATATATTTTTATTAAATGTTTTGAGGTTTTAATTCATTAGGTAGTTTCATTGGCAATATATAAACACAGTTTTTGATAGTTGCTTTCTTTTTCAGTCAGTGCTTGAATTTGTGCCACTGTATCAAAAAGAAAATCCAGCTCTTGAGTGCAATGCTCTGAAAACAGTATTATCCACTTTATTACTTTAATGTCCAATAGACTGTATCATCTTTATTCTGGTTTTAAAACGTGATTATGGAAGTGAATTGTGTCATTGCAGTTTAACTTTGCTTTATCCATGATTCTCAGATAGTGCAGTGTGGAATAGGAATATGCCTATAATAGATACTGGTATCAACTTGTTTTCTGCTATATGGATTAAGAAGTGGGTGTGAAAAGGCTGCAGAATGTAAAAGTGTGGGGTCATCCTAAATTGCTATGTATGTAGTAGGGTTGCTGGTGCATTGTTATAAAACAGCATGTTCTGCAGTATTTGCACCCAGAATTTAGAGGTAAATAGGAAATAATTGCTGATAAAACTTATGAGTCATCTGAACAATGTGTGCCTGATCTCAGCTAAATTCATAAACTGGGCTTTGGTTATGGACATGTAATTACAGATGTTGGTGAAGTAAACGGAAACAGTGGCTCTGAAGTTTAAGTAATAGCAAAAAATTGCATAAATGGATCAAGTTCTGCCACCTCCTCCACTCCCATATTATATTTGTGCTTTTATATGTATCCATTTGGGGGCTTTTAAAATATGAATCACACCTGAATTGCAACAGCCATAAAGTCTGGGCTGTAAAACCCAGCAGAATTCAGCCATGAATTGAGACCTGTGCTTGTGTTTAGTAGGAAGTGGAATGTTATTAGTAGAAGCTAGAAAATTTTTTTTTTTAAATTTAATTTTTTTATTTATTTACAGAAAGCATATATTTACTTCATTTTTTCATTCTACTGTGGAATTTCATATGAAGATGTTGTTAGCAGTTTATCAGTTCATTAATGGCTCTTTGTTCATATTCCTGGGGCTGAGCAACCATCTTCTGTTGAGATGTAGTAGAAACTAGATGTCTGTGAGTTCAGAAGTTGGAAGGAATTTTCATAGGATGTATTTCCTCAAGGTAGTTTCTTGGCTTTTGCTGTGTTTGAGGCTCAGTTTCTGGAAAGAGGATGGTGTTTCTGCTCTCCCCCTATTCCTGCTTCCTTTTTGATGGGACTTTGTGAAAGACTGCAGCTGTCTGCCATGAATTCACCGGTACATCGCATGGAAACTTGGCTTTTGGGACATGGAAAGGCTGCCTCTTTTCTTCTGTCCTGTCTCTGGGGAATTAAAACCACATTTTGTGTTCTGCTTAAGTTTCCAGCCAAAGTTTTTACTTCAGCTTCCTTCCTCCCCCTGCCCCTCTCTCCTCCTCTTAATTAAAATATGCTAGGGTTGAATGGATATAACTGCAACTGGAAAAGGACAAAAATAGCACAGATGAAATAGCTACACTATTGAGACCTGGACCTTTATTTGGAATCACATTTCCTGGCATGTCATTGTACAAGTGTTCAAAAACTGACTGGATTACTTTTTTCAACAGAGCAATCATTAATCTCTAATTTTAAAGGGAACAAAATTTTGTTTGAAGTTGAACGTGATTTTCACAGCTTCAGCTGTTCCGCCCATGGAAATTAATGACAAGGTCATGTTCGTTCAGTGTTAACAGGAATAGATTCACACATCTGGATCTGTTCTGTTCTTGGCTTTCCTAAGGCTATGAGTACATCCAAACTGAGATGGCAGCTGCTGAAACCAGTATCCCTTATGACACTGGCAACAACTGCTTATTTACTTATTTTCAGCACCTCTGAAAATCATGTAATTTTTGGAGTACGCAAAGATGAGCACTGGTTTGGGGAGATAGGTGACACAGGTTTTTAGATAATGGACTTTAGGTAGATATCTAAAAAGTTTTTAAAAATCAATCTCAACTCTTTTTGCCTGAAACAGTTTCTGGAAACCTGGTGGAATTCTGTGCCAACTCTTTCCTGAGAAGGGAACAAATTAATTTAAGAAAATACTCAGAATATGATTGGACAAGGAAATAAAAACATCAGTGTTCAGTGGACAGCCTTTCCCATAACATACCTAAACAGAGAAATCCTTGTGATTGAAGTTAACATATTTTTTTTAAAAGGATAAAATGAACAGTGGCAACATGGGCACTAAGGTGTTTTAGAGAAAAAGAGCAATAGGAGCTCACAAAGCCTGGACTCTAGATTTGTACTGGTTTCTCTCTTGGTAAAATTTTTATGAAGTGCCTTGAAATAGTGCTGCTGAAGCTAATCAGCTGATCTGTAGTTTAGATAGTAGGAAAACTGTTGTTCTTCTCCACTCTTCTGGATACTTCTCTTGCTTTCATTTTGAACTCAAAAACTTCAGTTGGCTTTCCCTAATTTAACATCCTTCACCACAATGCCCTTTTGTAATTTACCCACCTTTTTGTTATTCAGTCATTCCCAGCTTCTTCAGCTGAGCTGACACGATGATCTGCACCATTTCCTTGAAATGTTCTCCCACAGCGTTTTAATAACTCCCCCAGGCAAGTTCACAATGCCCGGGCCCTTTCAGGTTGTGTCACTGCTGTTTGAGTTGTGGGGACAATCATGTGGCAGCAGCCAGTGATGCAGCCACAGCTGTGTGCTGAGGGAATATTGGCTTAGCCAGGGCATGTAAATGGGATGTCTTGTCTGAGTTCCATCAGGTTTGTGAAGGGGAAGGAGGCTTTGACTGGCAGATTTGCCAAGCCTATCAATAGCAAAAGCAACCATGAGCTTAAACTACCAAAACAATTAAAAAACAAGAGAACAATATTGCAGTATTTGCCTGCATAAAGAGGGGAATATGAAGCATACATGTAAAAAAGGTATAATGCAGTAAGATAATTTAATATAGTAAGATAATTTCAGAATCCTACATTCACTTTTCTTATCCATTCTGGAAAAAAGCCCAGAAGAGGCTGAGGTCTAATCTGACACCTTCACTCTCACAAAAGGCTCAAAGTCCATTTTATTTCCCCAAGAGAAGGCTAAGAAGGGGTTGGTTTTTGTTTGCTCCATATATATCTATACATACATGTATAAGTAGATTAGACAAAACTGCTTCCCAGCAAGCAGAAATAGTTGTTGAGATTAGTGGTGGGACACTGATGAGTGCGAACCAGAAGCAAGATGTGAGTTGGAATCACTGGAAGTATTGCTGGGACATTTTAGATAAGGGAATAATAGGGTCACTGTCACTTGGTTGAATGTCTTTCTTTAAACATCCCTGTACCTCAGACAGCTCATGGCTTCTGTGTGAAGCAATTGTTGCATGACTGCTTACTCACTGTCACAGAAAAGTGGGATGGCCAGGAGGCCCTACACTCTATGGCTGCGTGTTCTTACTTTGCCTATTCTGTTCTTCTCCCTCATTTTACTCATAGCACCATACTGACACTGGCAGCAGGCACATCTTAATCTTCTGTATGTGCACAGCTTCCTCTGCTGGGATGTTTGGTGAGCAGAATTAATGGACAGCACTGAGGGTTAACACCAGTCCAGAGAACTCACATGAGCATGCAACTCCAGAATATTAATTTATTTATTGTTTTCCATCTCTTTTTCTCTCTTCCATAGTGAAATACATGAGAGAAGCAACCCCCTATGTGAAGAAAGGCTCCCCCGTGTCAGAGATCGGCTGGGAGACGCCGCCCCCCGAATCTCCGCGCCTGGGCTGCGCCTCTGCTGAGCCGATGGCGCAGCTTTCGCTCTCCATCCACAGGGACAGGAAGACAATTCCCCTCAAGATGTGCTACGTGACACGCAACCTGACGGTGTCAGACCCCGAAAACAGGTGAGTGGGGATTGCCTGGGGCTGGGATTTCGCTTTCACCTTGAATGGTTGCTGTCATTTTCTGCGCTGGGGTTGGTGAGCAGGGCTCTGGCCACACGATCGAGCAAGGGGAGCCAGCAGCTTTGGGAAGGGTGGGTGGTGGTGACTGAGCCACATGAGGCGTGGCTCAGCTTTTGGGTTATGCTAGAGGAACCTCAGTGCAGTAATCCAGCACTTCTGTGGGAAATAAAATCTTGGGGGATTGTTTTCATCATGATTAAGTGTCTGCTTTTGAAGGAAAAGATACTGTACACACTAATTGGTTACATCCTCCAGGCTGCCTAAATCTGATTCCACTAAATTGCATTTTCTTTCCTTTTTTAAATGAATATTGTTTTAAGAATGGTCTGGTTTGAGTGTTCAGTTCTGGACATTAAAGTCAAGAAGAGGAGAAAAGTTCCACTTACAAGGCATTAATGGGGAGTTTTTGTGACTTGTTTTTTTTCTTAATGTTAAAAATAGGATGAGGTTTTACCAGCCCTTATTTATAACATATGTGGAACAGCTGCACTGCACCAGCACACTCCCTGATCCCTTCTCTAACAGCTGCTAATAAAAAAGGGAGCAGTCAAGTCAGTGATACAAACTCATTCTTCATCCAAATAATGGCGTTTTCATTTTTCTGCAGTGCTCAGAAGCTGGTGTAATGCCTTAGATTCTCAGCATTTACATATAGGCATAAGCAAAAGTTACATTTTCATTTGCAGAAAAGGATAAAGAGAAGTGGGGAGAGAAGAAAGTGGCTTGGGAAGGATGTAATCTCTGTAATTGCTTGCACTGCAATTTAGAAAATTTATTAGTATCTGTGTTGTTTTCCATCTTCCCTTTTTATATTTGTCTGACCTTTTAATTTTCCCCCTCTATACTTTATTGTTTAGTATGGATTTACTTTGACTATGGTGGAAACCACTACGTGAGATGAAGAGCCAAAGCAGAGTAACTGACTGCTACAGAAGTGCAATTGTAAACCAGAAATAACCCTAGCAGTCCTGCTCAGCTTAGATCTAGATGTTTATTGATATTGGCCATTCTTTTTTCCACATATGTCTGCATAGTTTAAGATTTGACAGCTGTATCACTTGTCTGAGAGTTTGTCTTTCTCTCTGCCATGGTGTGTATTTTAAAAGTACTCATACAGGTTGCATTTTTTGAATCAGAACAATGTAATGATACTTTGCCTGCATCGACTTTATTTTCTCACATTTTTTCCCCTTTCTTTTTTGATTTTATTATAGTTTTCACCTTCTGTCACTCTCCTGGCCCTCAGTTGGTTTGAGAGCCAGGACTGACTCAGAGGGACACACACTCATTGCTCATGATACCTCTGCAATGGAGCTGACTTTTTTGAAGCATGCTACATGTGTGTTTTCTTCAGTGTTACTAGGAAGTAATGTGTGGGAGAGTCATATTGCTTGTTATCATGGTTTTCATTTTGTGTTGCTGTCATTTCCTGTGGAAAGAGTGACTTCTGATTTTTACTGTAGTCCAGCACAGTGCAGTCTGAGATGGATTTTTCCATCCAAGCATGCAGTACCTCACCATCGTGCTAGCTGAGTGTCGTAGTAGCACCCCATGGATTGCCATCTTTACTGATTTCAGTGTTTTTTAACAATTCTGAACGCTGGAACTCATATTTCCCAGTATTAATGCTATTACAATGCAGTGACCCTTTCTTATTGGAGTGCCTTCCAAGATAGTAATCTGATTCCAGAACAATAATTTTATCTTCGCTCACAGCAGGGCCTAAGCCACGTCCTTACATGCTTACAACACTTCTGTTTCATAACCTAGTGACCTGACACACATAGATTTTGTAACTGATGGTGTCACTCTGCTGGATGGCCTTAAGAGAGCTCTGCTGGCAGGATGCCAAAGCATATGTTGGCCATTAAAGGGCTCCTTTGGACTATAACTGAGCTAATTTTCACTTAAGAGCAAGTGTGGACATGGAAAGCCTGAGTTTTTCAGTGCAGTGATTTCTTTAGTGCAGGCTGGGGATAATGTCAGCAGCCTTCTGGGACCAGGATGAACTGATTTGATGTCCAGCATGAGAAGATACCTACGTTAAGGGACCCAAAAGGAAATACTTGCTTGTTGGCACTGAATTATCTCCAATTCTTAGAAAGCTGCAGTGAAATGTGGATTTAATGGGCTCAGAGGAGTATTGTTTTTCCCATTAGAGGTGGTAGCCCTGCAGAGGACATTTTTCTTCTCATGGGAGACTGACCCCAGTTCAGAGATTCTCAAGTTTGTGTCTACTCTCAGAGGTTTTGGTGAACTTGTTATTTTGGAGCAGAAGTGATGTCTGATGCTTTTAGACCCAGCAGTTCTCAGATGTCTCCTTCACCTGATCTGCCTGTGGGTTCATTCTGGAGGAGATCTTTTCTGTTACCTGATAAAAAATGCTGTAAGATACCAAGGAGAAGATCCTTAATACAAACCAATACCAAAATTAGTGTGTAAGATTTTTTTTAAATAATAAAAGCATGGCAACAGGAGAAAAGATCATCTATGCCATTCTTCTCTAGGTGCGGGGCTTGTTATATTTTAGGCTGGAAGAAACTGGTTAACATAATTGCTACTTAAATCAATTGTTTGCTGTGTTTTCACTGATAAGTGACCTTTTTGGTGGCAGCAGTAAAGGTTAATGTCAGGCCTCACTGAGGAGCATCCCCTCCCAATGAAGGAACATGTGGAAATGATCATGGCTAGTAATGCCAATAAACAGAAAATCTTCTGCAGTGTAGAAAGCTTTTCATTAATTTCTGGTGATGATATTAAGGAACAGGAGAAAAAAAAGGTCTCTCAGGTGAAATTTTTTCTGTTGGTGCTTTTAAAATCTTGGGATATAATACAAAGGTACTTCTGTACACAACACAGGAGACACGACATTCCCTGGAGAATGAGACAATGCTATGTGGATGGAAAAGGTTTTCTCATCTGCTCTTGAAGTCACCCTAAAATTCTGCTTGCATGTCTTTCAGCCAAACCCAGGAGGTGTGGGCCTGATCCTGTCAGCACACATCATATTCTTCCAGTGTCAGGAGTCCAGAGCAGTGAGAATCTCACAGGGAACTTCAGCAGGGTCCATCCTTAATGACTTGGTTATTCATTGGCAGGATTTGGCACTCTGATGGGAAAGGTTTGCTTTGGTCTGGAAGCTAGGAAAAATGAACCGAGATGGATTCCCAACAGTGAACTTTTCCTATCACTGTCCATTTCAGGATTGGACTAATTACAATCAGAAGATAAAATTAAGCAGGTATATTCTGTAGGTGTGTGTTGGGTTTCCATGGCCAGGTTCTGGTAGCAGAGAAGCTACAGAGGTGGCTTCTGTGAGAAGCTGTCAGAAACTTCCTCCATGTCCTACAGTGCCAATGGCAGCCAGCTCCAAGGTGGGCCCACTGCTGGTCAAAGCTGATCCAATTGGGAATTGTAGTAACACCTCTGTGAGAACATATTTAAAAAGGAAAATAAGAAAGTTTCTTTGCAGATGTAATTGTGGCCAGATAAGATTGGAGTGAGAATATGTGAAAGAAACAGTCCTGCAGTTCCCAAGGTCAGTGAGGAAGGAAGGGCAGGAGGTGCTCCAGGGGCTGTAGCAGAGATTCCCCTGCAGCCCATGGAGCAGCCCATGGGGAGGCAGCTGTGCCCCTGCAGCCCATGGAGGATCTCAGGGATGCAGAGATCCACCTGCAGCCCATGGAGGAGCCCATGCCAGAGCAGGTGGATACCCAGAATAGTCTGTGATTGTGTGGGAAATCTGTGCTGTAGCAGGTTCCTGGCAGGGACCTGTGGAGAGAGGGAGTCCATGCTGGGGTAGGCTTGGTGCCAGGACTTGTGACCCCGTGGGGGATCCATGCAGGAACAGCCTGCTCCTGAAGGACTGCATCCTGGGGAAAGGGAGTTTCATTGAGCAGTTCATGAAGATCTGCAGCCTATGGGATGGACTCACATTGGAGAAGTTCATGAAGAACTGCATGAGAGGAACCCCACACTGGAGCAAGGGAAGGACTCCTGTCCCTGAGCAGCAGCAGAAACAACCTGTGATGAACTGTGCAGCCCCCATTCCTTGTCTCTCTCTGCTACTGGAGGGGAGTAGGTAGACCCTGGGAGGGAAGGGGGGGCAGGGGGGAGAAGGTGTTTGTAAGATTTATTTTGCTTCTCAGTAATTTCAGTTATTTTGTAAGTAATACATTCAGTTAATTTCCTGAACTTGGACCCTGTTTTGTCTGTGATGGTGTTTGGTGAGTGATTGCTCCTGGTCCTTAGCTTAGGAACCTGTTACATTTTCTGTCCCCTCTCCACTAGTGGAGGGGAGTGATAGAGAAACTTTGCTGGGTGCCTGGAATTCAGGGTCAACCTAGTACAAGATGGCAGAGGAGCTGGCTGGTATCCATTCATTCTGGACTCTGCACAGTGAGCTGCATCTGGGAATTGCCTGAGCTTCCAAAGACATCAAGGAGGTGCAGAACAGGACAGACTGAGACCTATTTACTCCAAAGGCAGCAATAGATTCAAGGAGCTTCATTACTTTGAGGTGTTTTTGTTTGTTTGATTTTCTTTTTTTTGCAATGGGAAATACTGATTCATTGAATGAAGTATTCACAAGATCTGTTGTGAAGCCATTGCTCCCCAAACTTCCTTTTGTACACATTTTTAAATAATAATTTTTTCTTACATTATTTAATAACAGCAGTGTCAGTAATGCACAGTAGTAGTGTCCATGAGATTTAACATTTTGAACTGTAGTATAAGTGTATAAGTAACTTATGCAGCATGAAATAGCAGTGTGATTCTAACATGGCATCTCAAAATCTTAAATATAAAACAAATTCTAGTGAATTTGCATGTATTTACTTTTGTTACAATAAGACATGAAAATAAAAGCTGAAGCTTTTTTAAGGAAAAAACTGAATTTCAAATGATTTAATATGACATAGTAGAAACAAATCCTTGCATCAAAAAACTTGAGTCATGAATGCTCACAACAAATATAAGGTGTAAGCAGAAGATTGTAAAAAATGCAGTAAAAAGACAAACATCTTGAAGTAGGTGAGGGAATGAAAGACCAAGCAGGTCCTGTACCTCTTCATGTTCCTGCTTATATAACTTAAGGGGAACTGAGGGGATAGGGAGGCAAGTATAAGGCAGTAGAGAAGGTTCTGGATATCTCCTTGATGAAAACATGGTCTGGCTCATGCCCCCAGCCTGCCTCTCTCCTGTTTGGTGAACAGGACCATGGTTCTGCCAGCTGTCAGCAGGCCCTGGTGTGCTGATTCTCCTCCAAGAGCAATGTGACTTAGGGGTGCACCTTTGCTGCCTGGGGTTTTTCTCTGCTGTTGGGGGAATGGTTTCCCTGAGTCACTTATGTTTGGGGCTCACAGAGGGCAGGGCTCTGCCACAGAATGACCAGAGATGAGTTAGAGCCACCCTTGGTGAGCACAGGTCACACTTACCTTGTTTTCTGCCTCTTAGGACGCATTTGACAGCACTGAGCAGTCAATGGCACTGGCAGTACAAGCCCAGATGGGGTTAGTGCTGGGCCAAGGCTGAGCCCTGCACCAAGGAGGAAGGAGGTGATGGCCCATTTCCACCAGCGTGCTGGCACTGCTGGAGCTGTGTCACTCCTGGGTGGACATCCACAGCTCTGTGGGGCTTCCTGGGGAGCTGGGATTTTTTTTTCCCTAGTGCACAGTACAGATTTAGCTGGACTGGGCTCTGGTTTAGGAAACTGGGGCCTTTTTTCTGTTTCTGTATGTTGTAGGTAGGCAAGAAAGGACAAAGAATTTATGTCTGCATGGGGGATAGAGCATGGATAAAGATACAGAATGGGTGCATTACCAGTATTAAAAATCGCCCTCCACATCTCCTCAAGGAATTTGTGCTTTGCTCCTTGTGTTGTTATTGAGCTGCTCTCTGGCTGTAGAACCTCTGTGAAATGCAGAGACCATACTTAATTCATAGTGTTGTTGTGAGCTACAGCTTGAGATCCTTGGATGAAAGGCACATAGCAGTTAATTATCATTATTGGTACAGACATGTTTTACTGTATGAATATCAATAAGTCCTTTGAAGAAGTCATTGAGCATGCTTGAGTCAGTCTGATTTATATCAAGAATTTTTGTTAGCATTTGGATTTTTTTTTCCTGGTGGGCTGTGTTTATTATCTCCTTAGATTACTATATCAACAATCCAACATTAAAGTAAAGTAACTTGAAAGAGTATAATTCAAATCCAGAAAAGAACAAAAGTGCTGATAATCAGGGTGAAACTCTGGTTTACACTCCCCTCATCCTTAAATCACCCTGCTGTGCTATTACAGTGTGCTTGGTCTGTTACAGCCTTGCCCACAAAAGGCTGTGAATTTAAAGTCATGATGAACATGTGTTTTTAACCTTAGCTTCCAACTATTTTACTGTAATGAATCCAAATCCAGCTTTTGTGTGAATCTGGATGTCTCTTGTATTCCTGTTCTGCAACTGCTAATCTGCTTACAAAACGTGCTCTTTATGGGAAGGGATGAACAAGTAGGCAGCACCTGAGGTTTATCTACTGTTGCCTCTTTCAAGCTGAGAGAACTTAAGTACTTCAGCTAAAAAGGCATTCTCTTTAGTACTCTGAGAGTAGGAGAGGGAAGAATTTGGGGTATGGACAGCAGGAGTGGAGTTGTGGGGTCGGTCATGGGGAAGGCCTCCTCCTCCTCCTCAATACCTGCATGGCTGTGGGACCCTTCTCAGTAGCCAGGGTCAGTGCATTCAGGGCTAGGGTTGTCTCATGAGGGACCTGTAACTTTGCATTTTTTCTCTCACGACAGTGTTTTGGGGGCAAGGCATTAACTGCTACAATTAATTCATTAACTGATAGATTTAATAATTAATGGTTCTATAACTGGTTGTCTGACAGCTCTCTGTCATCTACATCATCTGCTTTTTGGGCAGTCCTGCAATTGCTGATGCATTTTGTAAGCTGCAGTCATCTATCTTGATTAGGGGCAGTTTTCTAAACCTGTAGGAGCTGGAGCTCTGAAGCCTCTAGACAGAAATGGTGATTTTAAAATTTGATTTTCATTATGTGAAATAGTTGTTTTCTATCATTTTTGAAACTCCCAACAAGCCAAACAGTTTTAGTCTGGGTCATACCAATTTTTCTGTTAGCCTAAATTTTTTCTCATCTTTCTTAAAAGGCCACCGAGATCAGACACTTCTGTAGGACTATCCCTCCCATAAAGATGGGAGCATTTTTGCCTTTTTTGAGACAAATCACCAAACTAGGGTGAACTTCATTACTTTGTTTTTTTCTCATTATTTATTCTTGTTCTGTTAAATCATGTTAAAATGGGTTTCTAATGTCCTAAAGACTGATGTAGTCTCTGGGCAATGGTTTGAGAACTGAATTACTGGGAGATGCACCAGGATCTGGGAACACAGTGGAAACCCCTGAGTTTTCCTTCAGGGTGCTTGAGATCCCAGTGTAGAACTGGATTGTTACAGCATGTTGTGACTGACCTTCAATCTCTGCAGATCCTGGTGAATTTGGGACTAGGCATGTCTTATTTTCTTGAAAAAAAAAAAGATGAATCTTTTCTCCTGGTGTAATGGCATGGGGCTTTCTCCCTTCCCCATCCTTCTGGGCCATACAGGTGTGCTCCTGATGTCCTTCCCATCTCCAGCATAAATGAAATAGGAATGGGTAAACCTCTTGCAAGTGTAACTCAAAACCAGTGTCTGTGCGTGCATGCATATATGTGACTATAAATAAAACTGTATGGATGTCTGTGTGTATGTGTGAGCTGGGCTGAACATGACCTGACATGAATAAAATGTGTCCTGGTGAGTTGGGTGGTGAGGAAGGATGTGAGTGATGAGGAGGTGGCAGTAACTAAGGATGGAAGAAAGCTTTCAGCTGGATATTTGATTAACAAGCTTTTAATAAAAGTCTCTATTTCCTGTGAAAATACTTAAATAATGAAAAAAACTCCACTATATGCTGGTGGGTTTTTGTGTTGCCATTTTGGTTTTTTTCAGCCATTGCTTCAGTTAGGGGAATTTTGAAAAAGTCAAAGAATTTGGATTTTTCCAATCAGCTTCAGATGTAGAGGGTTGAGCTGAGAAATGGAAAAAAGAGCAAAGGAACTGGAAAATAATCAGGTGAAGGGAAACAGAAAATAAGGAGCTACCTTGAGAAATGGATGGAGGGAAGAGAGGAGCACAAATTAAGAAAAAGTGATTAAATAAGAAGCCAAACCAGCAAGGCAGAGCAACAAACCAGAGAGTGAAGACTGCAGCAGACTTTACTTAACAAACACTTTTGTAAAAAAGAAAAAAAAACAAAGCTCTGAGAATGTGTAGATAGAGGGATGCTCTAAGAAATGTGTCACAGAGTAAAGGGAAAGGAAGAGCAGTGGGAGTGCTGCAGGGAAGAGGAAAACAAATAGTTAATCGTGTTTTTATGTGCATCTGTATGTAAAGGTGTATGAGTGCTGATACCCAAGCTGCTGCTAAATAATGTTGAAGAGCAGTTTAAAGACCCCTGAGATGTCCCAAAGAAATAAGATTGATGTGCAAGGGTTTCAGTTGCCTGCTATGCTCCCAGTTCCCGCAGTCCTTGTGTTATGGCTTGGAGACACTGACAACCTCAGGGCTCTTTTTCCTGCCTGGTGTTTGCCCTGTGCTCAGTCTTGGCCTTTCCCTTGCCTACCAGCCCATCTGCAAATTGGATTTCAGTCTCACAGCTCTGATCTAGCCTGATCTGCCATTGATTAAGGAGCAGGATTTTCAGCTGGTGTATTTAAAGCTGCTCTCTCTTGCACCTCATGTAGTCACGGGAATGGCAGCAAATGGCAATCACGGTGTGAGCCCTGGTGCTGGGCTGCCATCAGAGCTGCTCCAGCTCAGTGTTGGTAGATTCTGAGGCTGGTCCTTAGTGCTTAGGGGTTGTGTGTGAATACTTTGCTATTTTAATACCCTCTGCTCACTTCTAGCTTGCTTTCTCCTGTGTTTCTGCTGATGGAAATTCCTGTTTTACTATAGTAAGAGTTTTGCTGAAGTTGCTACTTCTTCTCATCATTTACATACAGCTTTTCCATCAGACTCTGTGTCTATTCCATAGGAAGAAGGGTCTACTGTCAGTTGTGAAGGTGCCAGGAGGTGACCCATGCACACTGTCCCCAAAGAAGCTGGCAGTATCTCTGGGACACTGGCTCCCAGGTGGGGGCTCTTCTACAGCTTGCAGAGGCCAGTGATTGATCCAGAAGGAATTTGTGGCTTTGTAGTCATGGTTGTTTGGCTTTGGTTTTGCTTCACTTGGCAAGTAAGCAGTGATCCCTGGGATTCTTGATCATGGAAGCCAAAAAAGTAGATTTATAACATAGTGAGACATTGAGACATACCCTGCTAGATAAGGTACACCTGCCATTTCTCTCTTCCAGCAAGACTTCCTTCTGTGACAGCTCATCCACAAGACAGAGCTGATCTGTCAGCAGCCCTACTAATTTTCCCTGTTTCCATATCAGTTTTCACCCACACTTGTGGATCACATCCTCTTCTTTCCCCTGGGTCCTACTACAGCATTTCCTAACAGCAAGAGTGGCATTCCTTGCACAAGACATCTAATTCATCTCCAAACCCATGAACTTACGCAGCAGCATGAAACCCTCCACCCTCTTCTCAGCTGGAAGGGGGCATTTTCCCCTGTTACCAACTGCAGTTATGTGCTCTTTGCCAAGCCCAGATGCAGCTCCAGCTGCAGAAGGTTTGCTTTGCTGCTGCTGCTGCTGCTGCTGCTTTGAGTTTGGCTGTGGGTTTGCTTCAGGGAAAACAGCTGCTTCAGGGAGCTCTGCTCAGTGTATTGAATATACCAATCACATCTTCTGTTCTTAAAATTTCAGCATCTTCTAATGTTAAATCAAATTCCTGACATCTCTATGAAATAATGCTGTTAGTGGGTTTTTTTCCCAAATAATTTACCCCAACTCCTCCTTGGAACAGCATCTTTGCCATTGTTTTGTGCTGATTCTGCTGTGAAGAAGGCTGAACTCCATATTCCTGGATTACCAATATTCATTATAATTACAACCAGAATATAAAAGAAAAAATCAAGACAGTAAAATATAAGATAATTTTTGGGCACTGTGGTGTAAGAGTCCTGCTCCTTAATATCCATAAACATTTGAAAACTATTCCATTACTTTTGTGGTTGCTCAGGGTGAGGAAGGCAGTGTTTGATGTCTCTGCAGATTGGTCAGCATCTGCATGCAGTGGTGTGAGCAAGTCCATTGCAGAACCAAATCCTTTCTTTACTTGCATGTGGCACAACTCCTCTGATATCCCTTGTATTAAAGCCCAGCTGGTGGCAAATAGAAATGAAATCAACTGTGACAGCTCATTAGCGATATATACACCCTCTGGTTGGATATCAGTCTAGTCCAGCCCCAGGAAAGTATCTACATTGGTTTTAGCACTGTAAGCTGAAAGCCACCAAGTAACTATTAATACAGCAAGTACTCTTCTGACAGCAAGGGGACTGAGAGCCTTTCACATAGAAAAATTCCACTTGATTACCAAGCAGTGCTTGCTTGGTAAAATTGCTTTCACTTCCATTTAGGTTCATCAAATGAAGGTGCTTCTTCAGAGAGTATGCTGGGGAATTCATTGCAAGCCTAACAGTCTCTCTCTGGAATATTTTCCTTGCAGACTAAGCCCGAAGTTTCCATTGCTTAGTTTTAATGTATTCTGTTCCTGGTTCATCTCCTGATGCAGCATATAGAATTCAAAAGAACCTTAACAGTTTTTTAAAATTTATTTTATAACAAAACCTACAACTTTTCAAATATAAATCAGGTTGTGTTCTTCTAAATTCCCCCTTTTCCTGGAAAGGTTCCTATGTTTGTACACTCAGAAAAACCAAAATTATTTACTGTGGTTTCATGTGCAGACAGTGATTGAGGAGAAGTGCAGAGTGAACAGTTTGGCCTTTGATTCATCTTTAAGTTTGCAAAGTCAGTGACAGACTGTTATGTTCCTCTCTGTGCCAGTGCAAAATCAAAGTAGTGTGATGGACTTGAATAACTCTGGCTCCAGCTTATCATTAACTTCAAGGGATTTACTCCACACTTTAATCAGTTACTGAATACATAATCTGACCCAGGAAGAGTCATGAAGTGTAACTCAGTGCCTGATTTGGTCCTGAGCCAGTGCTGGTGGCAGAAGTACTTTCAAGAGTTTTGATAAAAGGTATTTCTTAGATAATGAACACTCCTACAGAAAGAAGCTTTATCAAAAGTGGAATGAGTATGGTCTACCAAACATTTTTCAACTCCTTCTGATCCTCTGTGAAGTAGAAGATCTGATGAAGAGAGGAAGGGAGTTTTCCTCTTACATGCCAGGTTACAGCATTTGGAAGCACTGGGTTTTGTGTCACCCCCGTGTTCTGTGGGTGGAGAAGAGGATGCTGGAAACACTCCTCAGCTCACTGAGGGTCTTTGAGAAGGAGAGAGAAAATTACTCTTTTATGATAAGGTTTGCCAAATGATCTCTGAGAAAATGCGATATCATTCATATGCATTGCCAAGCTGGAGAGATGCCGCGCATCTTGGCAGTCATCTAGAGCTAGCATATAATTCCTTTGGGTTGGTATGGGCTTTATCAGAAACAGCTCCATATGCAGTATTTACATAACTGTGGTGGAGTGTGAGAATAAACACAGCTGTGGCATTGCCCTAAATATTTCAATTCAGTGGGGAATTAAGGGAACTTTATCACTGAACTGCAGATAAACAGAAGTCACTAAGAGGTGGTCAGTTTAGCCAAGGAACAAATCAAAACTATAATGGCTAGACTGCTGGAAGCATTTAAGTGCCTTAGTCTTGGAGTTTACTAAGGTCACTGGTATTTTCTTCTTTTCAGAAAGTATGGAAATGCCATCAGTCAGCTGCTATACAGAAAGCATCATCCATTTGGATTGGTGAATCAAAGCAGCGTGGGCTGAAAGGCAGAAAAGGAAAGAGTTTATAGGGATGCAGCACTTTCAGCATCTGATTGCAGTCAGAGCCCATGGGTTTCCAGGAAGATTTGAAGTTTATTTTAGTATCTCCATCCCAGTTGACTGTGGAGACAGGAGTCCTGGGTTTTTGGTGGAAATCTGCAAGCTTGGTTTCCTAAGGTTTTCTAGTCCAGATCTTACAGCAATCGCCAGTAGCAGAATTCAAGCAGTTGAGGATTTAGACTTTGGGGTGTGTAAATTAAAGTTGGCCTATGTAGCAGCTTGCTGAGGAATGATGCCTGCAGATGTATTGCTCAGAGTGGAAAAGTGCTGTGGATAAATAATAATTTAAGAATAATTTTCAGCATGGTCAAAGCAGCATCCTGTTTTGAACTAAGTTTTGAGAAGTGTCAGTAGTATTGTCCAGTCATCTTGTTACTCAGCTCATGGAGCAAGGAAGACTTTCTGCATTGGCAGTGCATCAGCATCACACTTTGGTGACCGACAGGCATTCCCAAACTGGCTCTATTACAAGTCACTGAGGGATGAGTATTTTTGCAAGCATGGCTCAGTATATGTGTATGCATATGTATACTAGAATTTAGACTTTGGTGTCACATTTGAATATGTAGATATTAGAAAGAATATGTGTGGTTAGAACCCCTTATACAGAACTGTTGACAACTGTCTAAATGTTCATTATTTTAGGGGATAGAACTCTTGTAGAAATACTTAAATAGTCACCATCAAGGAAAATACACTTTGATGAAGGCCAGAGTACTAACATACCTGTTTGTATGTTAATCCACTTATTTGAAGGAAGAATTTACAAACTGGAGGTAAACAAGTTGCCATTTGGAAGCTCTTTCAGCTCTCAATAATTTAAGTCAAAACCTGCTACAACTCTAACTTATAAAGAAATCACACAAGTTTTCTGCTGTTCCTTTGCAACTGAAAAAGCAGCACTTTCTTCTGAGCCTTCAGAGTCTGTGTTCAGCACTTTGTTTACTGCATGATGTGCAGCAAGGTTGTAGGTGGAAGTCCCCTGTAGAAACCACAGGCTTTGCAAAGAGCATTGTTTCACACAATTTATATGGTGTGTTAACATTTTTCAAATGCAGCACAGTACTGCTGTGTTGTCCAAATAATTTTTGTTTTTAAAAGAAGTATTAAAATGGGAGACAGAGGACTGAAAATCCTGATTGCTGCTCCTGGCCTGTTCCCTGCCTTGTCCGGGTTCTTCCCCTTTTCCTTTTTTTTGTTGGTGAAATGAGGATGCTGTCACTGACCTCATTTGTGAAATACTGTAAGATCTCCTGCCAAAAACTGTTCTGTAAGTAATAAGCAACATTTCACTGATTACCACAATGTATTTTGAAAATCCAAGCCTGTCTAGCTTGTTTTTGGTGGTGGCTGCCTACAAGAACACACTCCAACTGCAGTTCAGAGTCACAGTGGGACTCAGCAGTGGGAGAGCTGTGTTTGTGATGGAAACACAGACTGGAGTATGATAGCTGTGCATGATTGTAATGATCTGTGGACACAAATGGCTAAATCCTAACCATGAAGGAGATGACTGTTTCTAGCAGTTCAGAAAAAATGGCAGTGTGATTTGGAACATGCCTGTCTATAAATACAGTTTTCTAGTTCAGAAGACTGCCATCATGTATCAAGGAATTTTACTTTGGTACTTGAAACTGAAAATTTGGTGCATCTTGGAGTGGCTAAATAAGAACATTAATTTTCAGATAGTGCTGAACTGCAGCAGCTTTACTGAGGAAACATGCATTACTGTGTTGGCTCAGTGCTTCCTGAAAAATCAAACCACTTCTTAAGCTATCCAGTGATTTAAGACCCTGAACAGTTCAGCTGCTGAGTTTGGAAAATCATGACCTTTTCTATATTTAGAACAGTGGCTACATGGAAACCTCCCCTTCTCAAAATGGACAAGCATGAAACCAGGGATCCTTCCTCTCTGAGCCCCAGAGAGCTGTGCAGATCCAGTCACTCTCTGTTCTGGATTCTGCTCTGGTTTAACCAAATAATTAAAACCTCTTAATTGTTAGTTAAGCTCCAAATTGCTGGATTTTGTAATTGCACAACAAATATTTGCATTACAGTTCTGTTTTGAACTTCAACCTGAATAAATTCCACTGAACTAATTAATTTTCTGCTGCAGAAAGGAGTCATTGTGTGTCCCAGGGCCTGGGCAGGCATACACACGACAGAAGTACATGCTTAGGCTCAGATCCCAGGTTGAATTTGGGAGGGTAACATTTGGGGGCTGTCACTGTACTTTTATAATAAAAAAGCACAAATGTGATACAGAGTTGAGTGATGGGCAATGACCAGGGCTTTGTTTTATAATTGCTACATAAAGATAAAACAGGCTGTTACTTTTTGGGTTATTTACCAGATGTTCAAGTAAAATGGCCCACAAAGCCATAAAGAGCACACAAAGCCCCACTAATAACTAATAACTTCACTAAGAACAGAGCTGAAATAGCTGCAGCTGCCTGTCAAAGCACTTTTGTTGTTGTTGTTAGCAAAGGTGTTGGCACAGGTCCCATTACCACAATGAACAGGATTCATTTTCCTGAAAACTGTGTTCAGTTGTACTTTTCAAACCACAGTGGAAACCACAGGATAGTCCAGTAGGAATGTTTTCTTTGAAAGAGAACTCATTTCCTTCTACAGGAGTTTGAAAATCTGTGAAAGGTGCCTGCCAGCAGCAATCATATGATTGTGTTAGCACTTTCTTGTAGCCACTGTTAGCAGGCTCTAAATGGAGCATTGAGGATGCTGGTAACTCCTGGAGAAGGCCAGTTGTGCCAGGCCTGTGTTAATGTGTAGTGGTATCACTGAAACCACAGAACAATCCTAGGAAAATCCCTCTGTTTGGGATGGGGATGATTTTCATTTACCTCTGCATGGATAAAATAAACACACTGAAAAACTCTGGTTGTGCCATGATAACCAGCTAAGGAAAGCAGCAGCTTATCCCTGGCTTCTCCACAGTCATCATCCACACAGTCTGTGGTTCTGGGCAGTGTCCATGTCAGTGCATGTTCCTCTTGCCTCTATATTCTAAACTCCTATTGACATGCTGTATGAGGGGTTGTATCAGCACTGGCAAATCCCCTTCTCAAGGATGTTATCATAATGCCAGTAGAGACCTGGCTTCAGTTAAGATGATCCTACTCTGTTCAGGTGTTTTAAAGGTAAGTTTTTAGTGCTAGGTCTCAATATTAGTATCCTTTTTAACTCATTGCAGTCACTAAATGAGGTAATAAATTTAGCTGCCTGTTAGTATATGAATGAACATAATGTTTTTCCCCCCATTTTTCTAGAATTATTGAAGTTCATTCACCTGATGCCAAGCACACCGTGGTGCTCAGGAGTAAGGATTCAGCTACAGCCCAGGCCTGGTTCAATGCCATCCACTCCAGTGTCAATGAGCTCATCCCCAGGGTGATTGCAGAGGTCAGAGACCAGCTGGGTAAAACAGGGATTGCTGGAAGTCGAGAGATTAGGCATCTAGGCTGGCTTGCAGAAAAGGTAATGGAAACACTCTTATTTTCATTTCTAAGCTCTCTATCTCCTATTCTCTGTTCCTGAATTCAGCCTTGTGGGGAAGTAGTGAGACTAAATGAGATTCTGGGGTTTGGTTTACCTTTCCTTGAAGACCTTTCTTTTCTTAACGTGCCAATTTTTGTGCTTTAAAAAATCAAGCAGAAAACTGTAATGTCCCCATAGTCTTTGCTTCTACATGCCAATTAACAAAGACTTTCCTGGGAGATCAAAAAGTCTCATATCAAGTTCAAGGATGGGACATGAGTCACAAAAACTGACACCAGCCCTTGAGTCCACAGATCATCTTAAGTGGACACATGGCTCCTGGTTTATGAATTTCCTCTTCTTACAATTAATACACAATATCCCATTCAAATGATTCTCTCTTTTTCCTTTTTTTTTTTTTTTTTTTTTTCTTCTTTTCTCTTTCCCCTTATGGGCTGAAATCTTATTTTGTATTACTCAATATGGACCATTTTGAGGTCTTTCTAAATTTAGTGGTGGAACTTGTTTTGCCTTTGTTAGGGTCATGCTTGGCTCTGTGCATGTTCCAGTGTATTTATGGTGGCTGTTACCAAGAGTTAGCCTTGAGAGATTTGCAGTGACATTGTTACTGAAAAGGCAACTTGTTTTTTTCACTAAAAACCATCCAGAACTGTGCAGTAGTAACAGAGTGATGTCAAAAGTTCCCACCTTTCTCTCATGTTGGAGATCTGTTGAAAAGTAGAGAAAATCCTTGCATGTGCAAAATGTGATGTGAAATTCTCTTTATTTTTACTGGACTGTGGGCTGTACAGCCTGGATGAAAGAGATAACCTGGATATACTGTGTAAATGCCAGCTGTTTGTGTATTGTTTCAGAGGAGGTGTTCAAGGCAGCTGAGGGACACACAGACCAGAGGTGCTCCTTGTGAAAAAACCTGTGTTTGTTAGTGGGAAGAGATTAAGTCTTGTAGTGATTTGTGGAGGTGCCTGTGAATACCAGTTGGTTCTTTGACTCTGCCTGAATGCCAGGTGCCCACCAAAGCTGCTGTATCACTCCCCCTCTTCAGCTGGACAGGAGAGAGAAAACAAAAGGCTTGTGACTTGAGATAAGAGTGGGGAAGTATAATTCACCAAATACCATCATGGACCAAACAGATTCAACTTGGGGAAAAATTAATTGAATTTATTACCAGAAAACCAGAGTAGAATAATGAGAAAATAAAATCAAATCTTAAAAACCCTTTCCCCTGCCCCTCCCTTCTTCCCTTGTGGTTTTCTCTACTTATCTCCCCTCCCTGTGGCACGAGTGGACCAGAATGGGGTTGTGGTCAGTTCATCACATCTTGTCTCTGCTGCTCCTTCCTCTGCAGGGGAGGACTCCTCACTCTGCTCCCCTGTTCCAGGGTGGGGTCCCTCCCACAGGAGCCAGTCCTCCAGGAACTCCTCCTACATGAGTCCTTCCCATGGGAGCAGTTTCTCACAAGCTGCTCCAGTGGGGTCCCCAGCAGCATCAGGGGTCCTGCCTGCTCCAGGGTGGGCTCCTCTCTCCACAGGGCCACCAGTCCTGCCAGGAGCCAGCTCCAGCATGGGCTTCCCACGGGGTCACAGAAGCATCTTAGACTGTAACTTTGGAGACAGCTTTTATGGCATCATATTATGTTACTTACATAGAAAATCCTTAAAGTGAATTCTCAGCAAAATGGGAAGATTGTGAGCTGAATTCCTCTGCTTGTTTGGGGAATGCAAAATGTAATCCCATGGAAATTTCACTGTAATTTGCTGTGATTACTGTGAGCTTCAATTAAGCTATTTCCTGGTTTGATATTTTTTATATGACTCTGCTCTAAACTTAGCTCTAAACTTCAACTTACATGACATTACAAAAATAGATTCATTAGGGGAGCCTCCCTCAGGTGGGTAACATTAAAATAAATAGTAGGTTATCTAAGATACTAAGCCATTGCATGCTAACAGGATTCTACCACCTCAACTGAACTTCCCTGTGAGGAAAGCACTAAACTTGTGGTTTTCAACCTGAGACTTCCATTTTGCAATTCCACCTTCATCTTCCTGGTGAGCAGTGAGGGCCTGTCTGCTGGTAAATAGAGAGCTCTGCATCACTTTAAGAAAGCAAATGTTCTCTGTGGCCTTCTTACAGGCAAGGAGAAAAACAGCCAGAAGCCATCATTAGAGATGCCATCTTCCCTGTGTTATTAAGGAAGTAGCCTTGTCCTGACCTTGGCCTTATGAGGAAGGTTTCTAAAGCTGACCAAGGATTAGGGAGTTGTATTAGTCACCAGCCTCCTAAAACTTCTCTGTAACTAGGAGAAGTACCAAGTGCTGGTTTGTAATGAGGTGTGTGCACTCCTCATCACTTTGTGTTTCCTGTATTTGTCTTTTCACTTCAGCAAGACCTGTGCATTTAACAGCCATGCAAAGCATGAGGGAATAGTTACATGTGGGTATTAATCTTTCCAGGTCTTGTCTTTTTATAATGTTCCCTGTAAAGATACTTTTAGCAACCAAATTAAAAAAAGAAGTTAGTAATGTCATCTATACTGAGGAGCTTTTCCAAGTTTGTATTGTTTCTGCTCTTCCAGAAACACTTTCAATCCTTGTAAAAATGTCTTCCCCACCTTTCCTCCCGACCCCTCTTTTTAATACTTCTGCACATCCTGTGACTTATAGAGGAGCTGAAACAGGCATGGTTGCTCTTCTCCTTACACTTACCCATCTACCACTGAGTTCCTTCATGAGGAGCAAATTCTGCTCTGAAGAGCTGAAACACTGAGGAAATGGTGGTTTATTTTATCACTCCGTAACATTTGCTGCAATAGAGAAAAATATTGTTGGCAAAAGCTTTATCTAAATTTTTTCCTCTTTAAATGCAAACACAAAAAGGTGTTCTGGCAAAAGGGGTTTTGTGAAGGTAGCTTTTGCCAATTCAGCAGTCAGCCTCACAAGCAAAAGCATGACTGGCTTCAGGGGCCGCGGGAACTGCAGCCAGGCGCCAGCATCAAGCTGGGTCAGTCAAGAAAAAAAAAAAAACAAAACTAAATAAAACCCTGAGCTGTGCATCTCTCTCTGTCCTCACTGTGCCAGTGATACTTTTCATGTAGGCTTGGAAGAGAGAAAAAGCACTTCTGCAGCCAGAGACTGTTCTCCTTTCCGGATGTCAAATGTCTTACAGGCAGTGGACTTCTTAAAATTATCTGAAAGCTCCTTTGAGAAACTTAAAAATAGGAATTCCTGCAAGTTGCCTTTTAGAATGTTAATTTTTGAAGCTGCAGAAAAAGTGACCTTATGGGCTTTTCTCACTGGATCTTAACCCCAGCACTTGGTGCCTGTTCATGTTGCTCTGCCTGTGCAGGGGGAAGGTGTTGCTACTTCCCCAAATCTGGTGTGGGTTTCAGAGGGCAGAAAAGACCTGAAGGGAAATAACCAAAGCATGGTGAACCAGAGTTGTTTTTCAGCTCCTGACACTATCTCTGAAATGAAAAGTGTGTTAATATATTACAGGCTGTTCAGTCTCCTCAAACCTTAGATAACCATATCATTGTGTTAGTGCTGAAGTGCAAGGCATGTCACAGCAGAGTGATCTTCAGTATCAAGCTGTATATTGCAGTATTACATTTATCTCCCTGCTCTCACTCTAATTCACAGGAGCTAGTGATAACAGGAAAATTGTGAGACGTGCAAGCTGTCCAAACAAGGTTTAGGCAGATGACATGAGTGTGTATTTGAGGTTATTTTTCTTCCCCAGTATGAAATGAAAATGTTACCATTTCCTTAGGAAGCAAGTTCACAGGTTAGCAAAATAGGTAGACAGCAACGGAACCATGTTGTTATTCTCATCACAGACAAATGAGTTTTCAAAGAAATGGAGATCTTTAGTTAAAAAATTTTATATAATTTCCAAATTGTGAAAGTGAGCTTAGGATGTCTTTGCATGAGAAATCCACCAGCCCACCACAAAGTTAAAACGTTTTGCCATTATTTCACATTATGTGTTCAATGTTATCTGATTTTATTCATTTGTATCTGACTTTTAACCACCTTCCTGTGAAGCACAGCATCCTCTAGGCAGCATTTTAAAAAATGTGCCATGGCTGTGTCTGTGGTTGCAGCTGCCACTGTTCCCCTTAGCACTCCCAGCTCTTCCATCATGGTGGTGGCAGTTCTGGTAGAGAAGTCATTACTTTTGGAGGGACACCATTAATTTTCTGCAGGTTTTGTGACAGAGGCAAATCCCAGTGCAAGACAAGTAATGAGAACCTGTGGAGGAGGGGAGGGGAGGAGGAGGGGATTGGGAGGAGGGGATTGGGAATCTGCTGCTTCATTAGGCTGTGTGTCCCTGTTTCTCTGGGGTGGCTGCACAGTCTGAACCAGCAGCATTTTCAGGAATAAAATCCAGGTTATACTAATCCCCAGGTCTCTCTTCTGTGCCTGGAAAGTACCTGTGCATGTTTAGGCTGAGCCTACAGCAAGCTTTGGGTTGTACTGTGTGTTAAGTCAGTACAAATAAATAGATGATTAAATCAGATAAATAAACTTTAAAATGGTTGTTTGCTAAAAATACTATTACTATTACTGAAATGCCTAACTTGGAAGGGATTTACAGACAAGTTTGGAAATACTACCCACCTATAATATACAGGAAGAAGAGCAAGGCAACTTGGTTCTGCTCTCCTGTGTTTTTTGGTTATGGAAGGATGCAATTTCTCATATTGATAATATATATCTGGTCATAATCTTAAAATTGACCTGACCTTTTAGAGATTACACATACCTCAAATGGAAATCGTTCTCTGTGTCCTAAATTAGAAATTGCACTTTTAAGTACCAGCTAATGACTTGCTGTGGAGCACTTATATCCAAATGAAGAATTCTGGTTTTGCCCTGTGTCACTTAACCTTGCAGCTTATTAATTCCAGAACTTATTTGTTTGCTTTGTAAAACAGCAGAACAGAGTTCTTAATTACATTAACAGTCTTCATTATCTGGGGTAACGATCAGCCTGTTCTTAGGAAAGACGTAAACCTGAAATAGCATGAAGAGTAATTTCCTCTGCAAGCTTCAGTGAGGTTCCTCCACAGGCCATTTTTACCAGCAGTGACTTCGTTCTCTCCTTGCTTTCAGTGCATTCAGTAAATGGCTGTAGTAAGGA
Organism: Agelaius phoeniceus; assembly: GCF_051311805.1. Lineage (NCBI taxonomy): Eukaryota > Metazoa > Chordata > Aves > Passeriformes > Icteridae > Agelaius > Agelaius phoeniceus. Next base: position 141,946,989 of record NC_135265.1, on the reverse strand, counting down.
AAACTCAGGCTGAAAACAGCCTTTTTATTCACTGTACTGTTTTAAAGGCTTTGCCTTTATCTGTAACACCCATGGTATTTCTTCCCAGATGAGCAAATAATAAAATTCAGTGAAGTGCTCATTGCAAGGGGACTGGAAAAAAGAATAGGTATAAGTAAATAATGAAAAATTATAGGAATATGTTGGTAAATGCATGAAGGACCTGAAATCAAAAGTCTGTATTTCTGCAGTACAGTTGGTTGTTGTAGTGAAGGAAAACCCCTCTATCAGATAATTAGAGGGCACAGTTAAATAGCAAGTGAGCACTGTTGTGCCTGTGGTAGCCTTCAGGTATTAAATTATTCTTGCAGAAGTTGAGCTGCAGTGTGAACTGGGCCCTGCATATCCCCTTGCCCTTCCCATGAGGGCTGGATTAGTTCTGGTCAGATCCCAGCAGAGGTAATCACATCCTTCCTGCTCTCCCTCTGCCTCAGCTTTGATCTGACTGTCCTTGCAGATGACTTAGCTTTCTCCATAAAATACAGCATATGTCTATCAGTGTTCCTATGAACCCAAGGAATGATGAGAAAGTTCCTTTTTATAATCATTCCTCTCCACAGAGTTTAATTAACTTCTCCCTCCCTGCATCAGGAAGAATTCTGAGCCCGAGGTGTGGCTGCTGCTCTGTCAGCTCTGCCTGCAGAGGCAGGGGCCACCAGCCCCAGGCAGGATCCACATGGCTCTGCTGGGACAGGGAGCTCTGCAGATCTCTGCTCAGCAAACCAGGGCAATGCTGGGCTCTAGCTTGAAAGGAGGGAGAGGATGCTGAAAGGAAATGGGGAGTTCAGTGCCTGCCTGAGGTGTGGGAGCTGTTTCTCTCGGTTTCTCCAACAGAACAGGGTGGTAGCTGTGGGACCACATCCTAGTGTGGTCTGGAGCACATCCTGATGTGGTTCTGAGCACTGGCTTCTTTGCACAGTGTGTCTGCCACAGCATGAATACTTAACTCTTTGTTCTAGGTAACCCAAATTGCAACTGCTGTTTGGCTAGGTTGGTTTTGCTGGACAAGGAGCTCTCCAGATTTTGGTGGTTGAGGTATTTTCTTCCTAGATTTTGCTAAATTTTCAGGTTATTGGGCCTTTCCATCTTCTGCCTTGGCAGTTGCTGTTGATCTGTCCAAAAGGGTCCTGCTCCCCTTGTGCATGTGCTGGGTCATCTCACCTTTTGGGGCTGTACAGGTTTGAAAGTCTCTGTTTGAACATATTTGCAGTACAGTTCACTTGAAAAAACAAAAAAAAGAACCAGCAAAGATACAGGTGTGATGTGAAGGAAGACTTTGATCCCCTTTATCCCCTTTATTGAGAAGCTGGGGAAAAGGTTCCTTTTTTCTCTCAGCCTCTGACAGAAAATATTGCAAGAAAGATAGTGAAGGAATTGGAGGCAGTGATGCTCTTTGGTATTCAAATGTGATTTAAATGCAACATGAACCTCCTTTATAAAACACATTGCATAGGGAGCAGAGACCTCTTCTGAACCCATATCCAGCCCTGCTGTCAGTGGGGAGTGGAGGGTGGCCCTCCTAATTGTTTTAAGTGCTTCAGTGCCAAAACAAGTGATCTGCTTCTGCCCCAGTGTGTTTCTGCCTCCTCTCACTGGTGCACACAGGGTGCCAGCAGTGATGGGTTAGGAAAGGGGAGAGCCTGTTCTTGCCCAGCTGTGGGACGCAGAGTGGGAGAAACCAGAGCAGCACAATGGTTGAGGAAGGTGTGGAGCTCATCCTGGGCATTTGGAGATGCTGTGGAGTGGTTATTCAGGGTGAGGAAGCTGCCATTAAGGCAATAGTTTGGGGCAATTCAGCTGAAACAAGAGCAAGAGAAATGCAGTCTGAGCAATAGGAAAGCCCTGAGCGCTGACCCCATTGACCACAGCCCCGAGCAGCACTGGGGACACCCTTCAGCCCCTGGATGCCACTTCACTTCCAGGGGACAAGCAGACATGCTTACATCCCCAGGGCTGGGCCACCCTAAGCACACAGCCCTGCAGTGTGAGGCTGCTGGCAAACACTGTTTTGCAAGAGCTGTGCCCTTGCACTCTGTCTGTTTGCTCATTTCTCTGCATTTTTCTGCTTACAGGCTGCGTGTTAGAAGCATAAAAAGAAAGGGATTGTCTGTCTTAGAGAACCCTGGATTTTTCAGGCATTAAGTTCCCATCAAGCTGCATTTTCTCTGTTCAGATTTACCTGATTCTCATTTGCTTGGTTTTGTCTCCTGAAGTTAAAAATCACCTTCAGGGGAATGGGGGGGCCTGTTAGGGGCGTGTTGACCTTCAGGCTTTGCCCAGTGTGAATTCCTCTCACCCCAGTCATCGTTTCTTTGGGGTTTTTTTCTAGCATAACAATACTCCTATTTCAGCTTTTTGATTAATGACATGAATAAATAGATCAGAAAGCAGCAGAACTGGCCATAAAAAAGCCTCTTTGCTCTGCAGCCCTTCTTCTCCCCCCAGGCCCCTCAGCTGATCCCCAGAGAAAACTTCTGGCAAAAGTAGAGCTATTCTTAGTAAATACCCTAATTTCGAGGGAAACATTTGGATTTTTTCCTCTCTTTTTGCATATTATTGGCCCACCACACTCATTAACTCAGCTTGCAGTCAGAGCAGTGCTATCTCCCCCCACAAGTGCTTTTAGGGCAGAGGAGCTGGTTAATGTTGCAGGCTGCTGTGGAAGAGCAGAGTGGCACTGCTGGTACAAGCAGGAGCCATATATGCCTTGAAAGCTGCTTTGCTAAACAACTCTTAACAGAGAGAAATAAACAGATTTTCCAAGTATATCTTGAGGGGAAGTTGTGTTCTCTGTTGGAAAGAGGGATTGACCTTTAGAAGAATAAGAGAGTTTTAAAAGAACAGTGAAGAGGGAAAGGGTACATGCCTTACAATTTTTACAATGTGGCAAGACATTCATTCAGTGCCTACTCTACAAATCCAGTTCAATTTTAATGCTCAACCTCTGGTTATGTAAGAAATTCCTAAGACTGTTAAAACCAGCCTTTTACCTTATTATCATAATCCTGTAAAAATAAAATTATACTCCGTAATACCGTGAGAACCCTTACAAAAATGCACCATTATACAATTATATTGCAACACAGCAACTCTGTAGACTGCAGGGAAATATTTCTCATGCAGTCTAGTTGTTGTATCAATAATATTTTCAACACCCTTTGTTACTGAGGAAGAAAGAACATGCTGATACCATATGTAAAATAGCATATTTTGAAGTTGTGATTTCAGGGCTTGACTGTGGCAAAGGTGCTTGAGTATTGGTGAAATCCTTGTAAGAACTGTACTTGAAACAAAGCCACAATTGAAAAGGTTTCATGTATCATTCCTCTTCTCTCTCCCACTCTTAAATTAATGATTGTTTTATTTTAGTTATTTTAAGATGGGAAATGTTATGACAATGGAGTTTTAACATTAAAAAAATATTGGTGATGAAAAAAAATCCTTTTATTTCCTCCAGATTCTTCAGTTCCAAAGATTTATTTCTGCCTGCAGAATTACCCTCTCTTCTTAAGTGGACAGTAATTGATAGTGCACATCATGATAATTAGTCTAACGAGTCTCCTAAACCCCAAGCCCCACAGCTATCTTTAAGCTTCACATTGTCTTTACTGTAACGTAAATAAAAGCTTTAGAAAAAGACTGAAAAGAAATTTGATATTGAGGGAGCCTTGTCCTCTCCAAGGGGTTTCCTCGACTCATTTTTAATGAGGCCCATATTAGTTGTCATTTGTACCTTCCCTGATGAATAGTTTGGAAGAAAAGCTTTCTCCGTGCGCAGCGAAATTTGTGCCAAGTTGCTGACCTTTGCTTTTGGTGAGACCTCATTTGAGTCTGAGTCTCAAGCCCAAACATATTGTTGGATCAATCACGTTGATTTTTGGCTCAGATAGTGATGCAGGGCTAATGAGTTGTGCTGTGTACACATTAACCTCAGACCCGGAGCGCCGACGGCAGCCTCGGAGCAGAACGCGCCGGGGCTGCGGGAAAGACATTCCATGCTGGCATCTTAATAGAGGGAGACAGTAACAACAGTAGGGCACTATCACAGGTTCACTGCTTGTGGGATGTAGGATTTAATCAAAGCTGGAAAAACAAACTGCCTTCTGTTCTGTTTGGGAAAAAAAAAAAAATCACCTCAGTACCATAAAGGTGCTTTATGAAGTGTGAAATAGAGAGGAAAGCCTGAATGTTTAAACAGTAAGACAATGATTCTACTACCAAAAGGGAATCTGCTTCAGGGAACAGCCTTTGAATAACATTAGATTTAACCTTGTCAGAGCTTACCATCCAATGATTACAATGGCATTGCAAGGAATTTGGGAGCATTGAGGTATTTTTTTTTATTATTAATACTTTTTTAGCAATACTTTAGCAAAGTTTTCCTTTATTCATAAGTAAAATTCTTAAGACCAATTGTTGAATTACTGCAAACAGCCAGCATCCCTTGTTTAGAAGGAAGATGTTTCTGATCATTTCCAAAAGCAACACTTCCCTCAAAGAACAAGATTTTGACCTCATTTTACAATTGTAAATCTAGGGAGAGACAGTATTTCATGAATCATCCTTATGGAGAGATAGACAAAAATCCCAACATGCACAATATCCTTGTACTGACTGCTTTCCTCACTTGAAGGATTAGGAAAGGAAGGAAGAGTTACTCCATGACTAGTACAAAAACAACATTTTCAATTTTAATTTTCATGCAAGCTCCAAACAATCACATTTAAGGGACAGAGAAATACAGACAGAATACATTTGATTTCTGCAGATCACACACAGTTTTCTGTCCTCCCCTTTGTGCAATGAAAACTGATCAATAAGGCTGAAAGACCATTACTGCTTCAAATAGAAAATCCAGTAAAATCAAATGGAAAAACCCAAAGTCCACAGAGATCCAGTCTTTGGTGTTAGACTTTGGAAGCAAGATGGGAAACAGCTGAAAAGGACAGGGTGAGAAGGGGGTAGAAGTATCCAAAACAGGACCTGCTAGAAGAGCAAAGCTCTCTACAGGTGTGAGAAGCTGCCCCATCGTGGATTGCTGTGGCACTGCTGGAAGGGCATTCTGGCTTGTACAGTGAGCCTGTTCAGTAGTCAGGCTGCAAAAAGGGGATCTGGAGCCAAAGTGTATTATGTCTGAAGGACATATGTCTGGGGGCTTGGACCTTCTGCTCTCAGTGTAGTCACATTGAAGACAAATGGACTTGCCAAAGGTTTTCTCATATGTTTCTGGATTCCCTGAGTTTCAGGTGTTCCTGCAGTACCAGTAGCCCTGGTGGAAGGAAGCACCTGGGTTTTAATTACTAATGACTATTAGCTGCTGTGAAGATTCCTGAAACTGTGTGAACGCATCGTGTTATTCTTGGAGCTTTTTTTGTTTATACATTTCTGCTGAGCAAATGCTGCTGTACAAACATTCATTTGTTGATCTTGTGCTGAAAATAGTTGCAGACATTGGCCAGAGTAGCTGCCAAAGTGTAGTGTGGCTATAGCTGCCTTTTTGTACTTCATACTGGAAATGCCAGTGATGTTTATGGAAATGGCTCTAAAAAGGTTCACTTTGAGGAGAAGCCTGCTTTGGGAATAGAAGCTCACCTATTCGTTTGTGGAATGAAAAGCTTGTACATTATTATGAAATAAATAGTTTATGGTGTTGTCTCTGGCTTCTGTCACCCTGGGAAATTCAATGCAGGGCTCTTCAGTTTGGAGGATACATTAAAACTTCATGTTTAAACACATACATGTATTCATTCCACATAAGAAATCCTTATTATTGCTATGTTCTTTGGATCCCCGAATCACAGAGCTACAGCATACACAGTAATACTCTCCCACATAAATTTTCAAAACAGAGGTTTAAATCTCCTTGCCCAAAACTGTAGGCATATGTTAACAAGGCAAAGGCAAGTGGAAGAAATGGAAGAAGCTGGAAGTGTTGCAAAGAGGAGCAGATTGGAAAGGGGTTGCACAGCTTAAATGGGGCAGTGTGAGAACCTTTTATGTGATGTTTTTGACTGGTTTTGTGGGTTTTGGGAAGGCTGGCTATTGAGGATGAGCTGACTTGCTGTTGGATTCTCCCTTTGCTGTTGGAAGAGTTTGAAATGAGAAAGAGAGCAGCTCAGGTTCTGGGGGTGGTTGTTGTGGCTAATAACATAATAATTATTTTAGTATGAAAGTGCCCAGGGTATAGCCAAAGCTGGAATACCATGGTGTGAGATTGCAGCAGAAGTAGTACCAATAGGAGCAGACCCTGCTCCAAACTCTAACCATGTGAGTGTGCAAGAAGAAGAAGAAGGAGACATGGGACAAAACATCTGATATGTCTCTGCTGTGATTTTTGTTCCTCTGGGACATAAGCCAAATGGGTACATGCAGAAAGACAATTAGAGCTGGGGGAAAGGGAAGAGTGGGACAGCACTGGAAGAGCTTGGAAGATTGTGAGCTAGAGGAGCCTGGAGGAAGGTGACAGTGGAAGGAGCAGATGATGAATAGATGAACTGCAGAGAGCTCTAGGTACAGACAGGTGTACAAAATGTTGAGTGGCTTGGAAGGTATGGAAATCTTCTCTACTAGCAAGAATAAGACCAGCCTTTTGTGAACCTTTCATAGTCACATAAGATTAATTCTTCACAGCTCCAAGAAGACTTCAAAGAGAGGAATTTTAGCTCCTCTCTCTTACTTTCCTTCATATTGGACTCAGTTTGCGCTCAGCAAAGGTCATGTACATCATCAGTTTCTGTTAGCCCGGATACATCAAGTAAAACTTCAGTCTCTGCCCTCTTCAAATAACTTGAAACAGCTGCTTGGATATTTGCAAGTGCAAGCAGAAGGAATGGGTTGTGGTTACAGGATCACATTCGAGTGAGTGAACAGTTCTGAAAAACAGTAACAAGGAGGCAGCCACTAACTGATAATGGTTACACACACCTGTAGGCCTGTGTGGACCTGCGGAGTGGTTCACATTTTTGGAAACAATAGCATTACAGGCTGTGGTGCTAAAACATGAATTATAAGAATACCAGTCTCACAGGTAACAGAGATCTCAGACTGCCTTTCTTCCAGGGAAGCAAATATCCACCATGTTGCCTTGTGTCAGCCCCAGACATTAACAGCTTAATGCCCAGGATTCAGCAGCAGCAGCAAAGGTTATGTGCATGTGCAGGTAACAGCAAATGAAGTTTGCTCCTGATCTCCTCTTTCTCTTCCCCTTCTATCACTCTGCAGCTCAGCCTCACCATCCCCATCACTGACTGCCCCTGCCTCTGATGGTGGCTGAGCTATGTGAGCATGCCTGCTGTCTCAGGATGTACTTTTGAATAAGTAGTGCATTTAAAGGGGTACTAGTTATATGCATGAAAATGTTGTAATAGCTAGCCTGATTTCCATCTGGCATAATTTGGGAGTAAATCCATTGACGTCAGTAGAACTGTAAGGATATAAATATAATTGAAGTCAGACCCTATATTTTTAAGGTTAAGCCTAATAAACACTGTAACTTACTCTCCCTCCTCCCCCCTCAAATCTTTTCTCTTTCAAGCTCTGTCACAAATTTAAATGTCTTAATTAGGATTTCATCTGTTTCTGCCCAGTTCAATCAAGGATCTGTCAGTAAAGAATTTTAGGAGATGCAGAGGTGAAGCTCTCCTGACCCCCTGCCTATCTTTAGAAAATCTCAATGGCTGCTGGTTCTGAAAAACCATGGCAGCAGTTGTCCTTTTCTGCCGTGGTCAGTTGTGTCAAGCTGTGTATCTGTAGCTATGTTTAGTTCAGAACACAAACATTAGGCAGAAATGGAAGCTTTTTGGCAAGCAAAGAACATGATTTTCAGCCCATTCACACAGAATCATGTTAATTAATAGATTGTTTTCTGACAAATAGTTAATTGTGCCTTGCTGTTTTCCATATGGCTAAGGAAATAAAAAAGCCAAAGAGGACAGGGTATTTAAAAATCCAGAAATTTTGGTATGAAACTGCTGATATGATAGCCAGTGCAATCCCATTTGCTCTACTTCTAAAATTGGTTATGTGAATATTAGCATGAAACTATGTAAAGAAATACAGAGTTCCCAATTTTCTTTTTGTAGTGCTACTCAACTAAATTACTTAAGATTTTTTTCTCCCAATATATGAGATGGAGGCCAGGGCACACTACAAAAGAAATTTCAACAAATAGACAAATATTTATCTCTGTTGTAGAAATAAAAATAAGAGAAATAATTTGTAAAATTTCCTAGTGAAATTTTCCTTTAGGGCAAGTATATTTCTAAATCCAAGGGTGGAATTAGGTGTAGTCACTTGGTAATGTCCACATTTGTTTGTCTTCTTGGAGTTTCCACTTTGTTGTAGTTGCAGAAGTTGCAGCAGCTCTGGGATGTTTAAGTTATCCTCAGCCAGCTCATACTGTAAATGGCTGGCACTTGCTGCCTGGGGTGATTTATTAGCCCACAGCAGGAAAGAAACTTCCATTGATCAAATCACTTGGTTCGTGAGATCGTATGTCTCTTGTGCCAAAAATAATTTCTCTTTGGATAGGAGATATGTTTGTTAAGAGATCTGAAAGTCTAATGCTGCTACCAGGAAGTTCTTTATTTTATTAAATTATGTATCCCAGGGTTATTTCTTAAATCTGAAATCTCAATTTCTCATCCTGGATCCACAGGTAGATAACCTGTAGCATGCAATCTGGTTATACTAACTTTGGAGATTAACTTTATTCATCCTAAGTTTTTCTTTTAGAAGGATGTTCAGTTCTCAGTACAATTTTCTGAAAGTAGTTTAATGCTGTAATTATTTTAAAACTATGAAACACTGACAATTAGAACAGATAGAGAGCATTAGCTTTAAAAATTACATAGTTTACAGTATGTAATTTGCTGATATTTGTGGGATTTATTTCTGTAGATTGATGGCCCTAATTGTGTATTTTAAAGTAATCTAGATGAAATAACATGACACAGCACTAAAGCCATTTATCCTGTGTGGCTAATTTAAAGCTCAGCATAGGTAACTGCCAGGTAGAATATTCTTTATTTGTCTTCCTTTTGTTGAATATTCATAATTTCTATTAACCCATGGCCTTCAATATTTGCCTTTTTTTTTTTTTTTTCTGGTAGATAATAGATTAATTAAAAGAGTTGTTGCTGTAAATGCCTGGGCTGTGATCTTGCCTGGTCTTGTACAATACAAGATACAATACAAACAATATCAGATCTGGGAAAGTCATGCCTCTTGGGAGGTGGCAGCCCACATCCTGGCTATAGGTGGCAACCTCATAGTTTGAATACTTTTACTTTAGGGATATTTCTTTGACTGCATCTTCTGAAATAAATAGGGTTTATGAAAGCTGAGCTCTCGTTTTTATTGTATGTTCCTAGCCACAGAGAAAAGCTTGAAACTATGGAATGTCAGCAAAGCAGAAAGGCTTGATGTATCAGCAAGAATTAAAAATGTATTTTAAATACCAGGCAAACCTCAGACTGATTTTCGAGCCCCATTTGACATCCCCAAGGGAAATTTGGCTGACTACAGTTGATAACAGTGGTTTCCTATTAAAACTGCCATGCCAGTTATTTTTGCATGATTAGGGATGTGTGTGTTTCTTCATGTGCCTCACAGCTAGTGGTGACAGCTGCCCAGCAAATCAGAGACCAGTGACAAGCTGCAGTTATCCTCTAGCTCTGAACTTCCTCTCCTGCACTCTTCCCACTTACCCATTTCCTCTGTGACCATTGCTCTCCTGGAGTTACTTTGGCAGGGTTACAGTAAAGATCATCTTAAAACTACTTTTAGCTAAAAAAGCAAATTCAAGTTTTCTGTTAGTCTCCCAAGCATGCAAAGATACCTGAACTCACAGTAACCCCAGGACCACAGTGGATGTGCTCCAGTATGGGCAAAGCTTTTCTAGTGGTGAAACTGGCCTAGGACTACCATAGAGTAGCTGAGGATTTGTGTCAGGGACGTTTTTGAAGAGCAGGCTAGACAAATCTTGGGAACCAAGGTTGTCCTCCCCTGAGCAGTGTTCATCTTTCAAGTCATCCAGGAGGTTCTGGAGTAACACAGCTGGTGAGGGAGCCAGCTCAGGAAGGCACCTGACTGGACCTGTTGTTTGGGAATGGAGAAGGACTGGTGTGATGTGATGATGTGATGGTGTGATGTGATGGCTGGAGGCTATCTTGAGCACAGCAATCACAAAATGAGTTTTCAGTTTTTGGAGACATAAGGAGGGGGCTCAGCAAAACCAATAGTATGGGCTTTTGGAGGGCAGACTTCATCCACTTGGGAGATTGGTTCAGAGAATCCCTTGGGAAGCAGTCCTGAAGGGCAGAGGAGTCTAGGAAGGCTGGACAGTGTTCAGGAAGGGAATCCTAAAGGCATAGGAGTAGACCCTCTCTGTGTGCTGAAAGATGAGCTGGTGGGGATGAAGACAAGCCTGGCTGAATGGGGAGTTTTGACTGGAACTCAGGACAAAATATAGAGTTTATGACCTTTGGAAGATGGGATGGGGAACACAGGAAGACTAAAGGATGTTGTAAGGTTATGCAGGGAGAAAACTACAAGGGTGAAAGCCCATGCAGAACCTAACCTACCCGGCTGCTGTGGTAAAAGACAATACAATGTTCCTATAAATACATCAGCAAAAAAAAGGAAGACTAAGGAGAATCTCCAGCCCTTATTGGAGGTGGGGGGACACAGAGTAACAAAGAATGAGGAAATAGCTGAGGTATTTAAAGCCTTCTTTGTCTCAGTCTTTAATGGTAAGACCTGTTGTTCTTTGGTACCAAGCCTCCTGAACTGGGTTAATGGTTGGAATTCATGCTCTTAGAGGTCTTTTCCAACTAAAACAATGCTATATTTCTATGGTTCTATCTTCAGCTCTCTTTCCATGAATCTAAGCATTCATATTTCTGAACCAGTTGCTGGCTTGGATTGATTTATGCCTTCCTTCTGGAAGACAGAAAGATTCCATGCTCAGTTTTTCAGCGGGGAAAGTGGCACTTTTAGTTAGATACCATTTGTCTTCTGTACAGATTCCTTAGAAAACGAACAAATTGCAAATCAAACAGAACTCTCCGAAAGGGCAAAGATTTTAAATTCAGTTTTGTCTTCATTAAGCAGTGAAAGAAAGTGAATTGGATATTAAATGGAATAGCTGTTAATTTCTTACTGGCACCCTGGAATCCATTCGTGCCAAGATCCACCAGGAAGACCTGCTGGATGTTCTCCCAGCTCTCCATACTGCTGCCAAGGTGCAGCAAACTGAATACCTCTTTGGTGAGCAGAGGTCTCTCAGAGCCAGCTCAGCTGGCTTTCTGGGAAAAAAAAAAAAAACTAATCCTGCCTATCAGAAAATGTTGGATATGATAAATCAGAATGAAAAGTGCATGTTTAAGTTTCTCCTCCTCCCTTCCCCCCACAAAAAAGGCCCCAAAACCAGGTATGTTGCTTGAGTTTCTTAGATAGCTTGTGGAGGTCTGTCCTGATGATGGAGGTACAGACTTTGTAACCATTTTTGAAAAAGGTTTCAAATAATCAAATGGCTTTGAAGCTGACAACTTGGTAAATAAATAGATCAGAAAAAAAGACAAGTAGAATTTTTTTTGGTGATAAATCTTAATAAGTAGATTTGGATTCCAAATTGTGACTAATTTTCACCAAATTTTTCAGACATCTGTGGCTGCTCCACATTCTTTCAAAATTAGGTGAAATTTTTAAGAATTCTAATTGAATTTTTTTTTTAATAAGGCTTCCAAATATTTCTCAGCATGCTCAAAATTACAGTTGATGAAGTACAGCATACAGATTTTAATTGTTTTTTGAATTCACTCATTTGCTTGAGATCATTAGTTGCATTGCAGCCTCTCAGTATTACTGACTATTGATCAATGACACACAGACTGAAATGACACAGTATTCTGGATTGTCCTCCAGACAACATAATAACAATGAGAACAAAACATGTTGTTCTCTCTCTATTGCTCCCCTACTATTTTTTCTTCCAGCACTTGTGATTTATTATGACCCTTGAGTAAAGTAGTCAAATCTGTCAGTCTTCAAAAGGTACCAACCATGATGGGCCATTATTTCTGAGACTGAATATTAGGGAAGACAATGTGGTAGACAAAAGCACAGAACATCTCTTGGGACAGATTTCAGTCACTATAGTTTTAATGTAGACATTGATGATTACCTGTCCTTCACCAAATAGACACTGTAATCATTTCAAATTGCATTTTTCATGTTTCAGCCATTGTTAAAAATTGCAAGCTGCTTTCAAAGCAAAAGTCCACCTCCAGCATTCCCACTTGATTGGAGGCTGTTGAAAAGTGTTCTTGAGCTGATATTTAGAAATCCACACACTTTTACTGGATTGAAAGATGACATGCTTGTATAATTTGAGGCAATGGGTATTATTACTCATTTATCTTAATGTGGAACCCATTTGATCAGCAGAGGTCAGATTCAATTGCAAATTATAGAGCCTTCAGGGACAGTTAGTTGAAACATCCATGTCTGCACATGGATTCTGCTCTTGTACAATTGCCATTATGTCCCACTGATGATGATGTAATGTACTCCCTCAAAAAGTGCTTCACCTTGGCTTGAACAGAGCACTTTGCTCACAGCACAGCTCCAGCACACTGCAGGGCATGGCAGGGATCAGTGGCTGTTCCTGGTATCCTGGAGCATACCTGTTTCCCCCACCACTAAGTAACAATATCTGCTCTTGGGCACTTGCACAGGAGAGGTGGCAGAGCTTCCACAGCCTCCAGCACAAAGTAGAATCCCCTTCCTTCTGTGGCTGACCCTGATGTGCAAAATAGTTCCATGGACTGAAGCAGAAGACACATGACTGTGCTGTGCTCCTTCCTGGTTTTTCACAGGGCAAACCTGGCTTACTGGAGGAAGGAGACTGCTCCATTTTGAAGAGAAGTACAGGCTTTTCTCCCAGCACTAGGCTTTTAGTGCTTTGGGGTCCAGTGATTATTTTGAAGACAATACAGCTGCTCACCTCTCCCAAAACTAAGCTGCATCTTAGAAGTACAGTTTCTACCACATTTTAATTCTTTGGTTTTTATTTAAATATTTATTAAACTTCAAATAGCTGCTTCAGCAGCTTTTTGTTGATATGTTCATAAGACATGTTTCAGAAAGCAAGTTTACAGCCACTCTCATGTGCAGTCTGAAGAGCCCACTGATAAAACACCTCACAAATAAGTTATGTATGCACACACAACAGATTCAAAGGTGTCTATTCTAATAGCATCTCCACTTCTATCCTGAATGTGTGCTTTTGAGCATGTTGCTGGAAGACAGGTTGCTGTGTGAAACACTGGTGCTGGCAGATCAAACAGTTGCTGACAGGTCATGGAGGTAAGTACTTGTGAGTGCCTCCACTTTTACAGAGTTTCTTGCTTATAAATAGCAGGTTTGTGCTCACCTCCACTCTTCAGGCTTTCCATTCATTTGTTCAATCAGTATAACTGATTAGAAAAGCCTGGTGTTAATGGTCTTTCCCTCCCTTTAGTCCTCACTCCCCTGTGCTTCTTTAACGAGCAGTACTAAAAATGTGACCTCTTCCAGTCCAGGTTTGTTCCCAGTCAAGTTGTCTTTGAAGGGCAGTTGAACTTTAGCTGTCCACTATCTCCTGATGAGCCTCAGTGGCCAGTGGAGCTGTGCTGACCTTCCTGTGTGTCTGACTTGCATCTGTCTCTGTCCTCGTGACTTACAGGTTGGCTACTGCCCTTGAGCAATGAAATGTCCTCTTACCTTCCCTGCTCTCCCCTGGCAATTTCTGAGAAGCAATAGAAATGAAAACAAGAAAAGATAGCAAAGTGTAGGTTTTCCTACAGAAGTAATTTGGTTCAACACTATCATTTCAGGAGTGGACCTTTGCTATTTGCAAAGCTTTGCTATCATAAATTACTGCTATTCTAATTTCACACAGTGCTGTCATGGTCTGAAGTCACTGCTATAGAAGAAAATGTGTTTTACCCAGGAGGCACCAGCATATTTCTTAAATCACAATGGTCAGCTTAACTAAGATGAAAAGCAATCAGTGTCCTAACAAATGGTGTGGGACATTTGCCATCTCCTGTGCATACTGCATGTTTGGTTTTCCCTGGAAAGAATCCTGACATTATCATGAGGTTAGAATCTCCTGTCTCACTGAAGAATAGCTCTTATTTATGGACCTTCAAATCCCAACTTCAGGCATAGCAGAAGGATTGTGGGTCATGGTTGAGATTTCAAAAATAGATGAATTACCATTTTTTCCCTTTTTGAGTCCCCTGGACTTGGATTTCTGTGTATTTAGTTAATCAGTTTCTGTGGATGTCAAGACAACACATGAGGATTTTAAAATTTCTCATATTGTTGTGTATTATATTTTTACTTCAGGTAAAGTGAATAAAGTTTATATGATGCTGGGATTTTAACTCCCTTATGTTTCTTATCTTTAATCTGCTGCAATGGAAATGCAGAGTGTTAGACTCCATCAAGATAGAAGGATCAAGGATGCACTTCTTATACAGCTCTAGAGGATTTAAGGCTCAAGGCAAATCATCCTGCAAACCCTTTAGGAGTGATAACTATTTTGTATTACTACTGCATTCATATTGGTGCAACATTCATGGAATACATGCATGAAAAGCTACATGTGAACAGAATAATTATACAACCAACTTTACCTTAGGGGAAATCTGTGTGATGACTCTCTGATCCAAATCTGGACTTCTTCAGTTTTTTTCTGGTATTTCATCGACTCACTCATAGAAGAAAAAAACTTCTTCAGTTTCTTCTGGTATTTCATATAGGTTGGAAGGATTTCAACCTCCCTGCTCTAAGTTAGACCCAGCTAGACCAGCTTGCTCAGGCCCTTGCATAGTCATGCTGTAACTTGAGGGGTGGCCATTCATGGTGTCTACCAGTATTGACCACCCCGACACACGGAAGAGGTTTTCCTGAGTATCAAATCAAAATTCCCCTTGCTCCAATATGTGTATATTGAATTCCATCCTCTTCCAGTGCACCATCTTCTCTGTAGCATGGAAGACATGGAACCCTCCAGGCATATTTCCCAAGGGCATGGTCTAAAGAGTTATTAGGAAAATTCCAGCTGACTTTACCAAACTCTGAAACAAACTTCTATTGCAAAATGGGGATCAGGCATTCCTGTTTGGCTGTAGGAAAGGTTTCAGATCACCTGCCATTCTTGCATGGGTGAGTTCACAGCACTTAGGTACTTTTCTTGCATTTAGACGTCTTTGGATATGAGCCAGAGCTGTTTGAAAATCCCATTAGTCTAGAGAGCAAGGACATTGTTTGAAATATTGCTGTGTTGATGTGTTTGTGTTCATTTTGGCAAATGTTGGCTTGTGTCCTTTCATTTTAAATGATAATGAGAAGGAGTTCAGACTTGAACAGACCTGTCTTGAGAATGAGTGTCTTGTCCATGCTCAGCAGTGCCTGTAACTGAGGGTGTCAGTGTATTCCTGGGCTCTGGGGTTGGATCAGTGCAAGGCTTGGATCAGTGAGGTCCCTGCTGTGGCTCCACCTGACCCGTGTGGCTCTGGCTGCTTGCACCACACTGGTGCCAACGTGTGCATCACTCACTCGCTGCTCCCTGCTCACAGGAGCCAATATTGTGCCCTGCCCTTTGGGGGATTTTCATCTCTGCATTGACTTCAATCCAGATCTGATAACAGCACAAGCCACCTTTGAGCCACCGCTGAGGTCAAAAAGAGAGAAAAACAAAACCAGGCACGTTTTCATTAGCTTTTTTTAAAATGCTAAAGAAGGTGCACATATTTCCTGTCTAAAACTACAAAGTTTAGCAGCAAAGCACATCTCATCCGCATGTGGTATGGGAGGTGTTGCTCTCCCCTGCCTGGGCTGTCACTCACACCCACTCCCGCGTCGCAATTTGCCTCCCATCAAATGAGCTCGCGCAAAGATCAGCGTTGTTGCATATGCTGGGGTGTGCAGGATGTATTTCTGCATCCCTGCTGTTCATCTTGCAAAAACCCTTTCAGTCCCAGCTGTTATTTTCAGGAACTGACAAGTGGGTTTCTGTAAATTAATCAAATTTATTCTGAACATGGATGTAACCCTTCATCAAAAGACAATGAAAAGGCAAGAAATACGTAGCAGAACATATCCCAGCCTGTGTCAAATCTGGCTTGTCAGCACAGAGAGGTTTTAAGGAAGAGGTAAAATAGCAAGAAAATTCTTTCCTGATTGCTCCTCCTGTGCTCAGTGTAAGAGGATAGTGTAGGTCTGGGATTTGGGAGAAGGTGTTGGAAAAGGGGGTTAAAAAAAATCACTTAGTGTAAACATACACTTGCTGACTTCACAGTGGTCTCTGAAAAGACACATTTTGGATACTTGCTGCAGTGGAGTCTGCTGGCAGTTTATAATTTGTTTACTAAACAGGGAATATAATTGAAATGTTCCTTTTGAGGCAACAAAAATATAAAACAGCCTCTCAGAGTAGTCCAAGGCTTCTAATTTAATTATCTGTAAGCCTCACAGATTAAAAGTATTTTTTCATCCATTCCTGACAGCCTGAAGTGGATAAATAACCAAAATTTAAAGAAAAACCTTTTGAAAAGGAAACCTGGCAGATGAAAGAGCAAAGGTCCAAACAGTTGTAGAACGTTTTATCTCCACTGAGATCCCCCCCTGTCTTTATGGTAACTAATTATATGTGAAAACTGTTAAGGGTTTGGAAGCTGTGACACCCATTGGAGGGGAGAGGGGTCCCCAGCACTTCAGGCACAACAAGCTGGCTCCTTTGAAACACTGCTGTGTGCCAGGGGAGTTAAGGGTACATTGTGAGCAGTGTCCAGAGAAGCAGCAGGAGCAGCCATACAGGTAGTGTTGAGCTTGTGTCACCACTTGCAGTCAGTCCTTGACACCACAGATCTGGTCCCAGAGCAAAGCCTGGCACTGCAAAGGCACCCAAAGGCAGCCAGAGCTCAGGCATGTCCTGGGTGTGTCCCAGCCCTGTGTGTGCCCCCTGTGCCCTGCACTGGAGCGTGGTTGTGTCAGCCAAGGACTGATGGGCAAGGCTAGCTACTGGTGTAGCTACTGGAATTCAGCAGCTGTTCTTGAACACCTTTTATCTGCCCCCACATTCCTGTCTGTTCCCACTGTGTGTGCCACAGGAGTGTTTACCACCCCAGCAGAGACTGCAGTGTCTGTGTGGGAACAGAACTCTTAACCTGACTCTGCGGGGGAAGTCTGTCTCTGAGCATGTTGTGAACACACGTCTCCTCTGGTGTCATCCCAAGCCCAGCCATCATGTTATCATACACAAAAAAAATTGGATTTCATCTTTTTAATGCAGCATGTTAAATATTTTCTGAATTTGGAAAGGTCAGCCAAAGAAGTGCATTGGGGAAAAGTGGTGTTTCCATGTAATGGGGTGAGTAAATGAGGAGCAAAGAGGTTTGGAGTAGCAAAAACTATTCTTCACAGCACTTATTTTCTTAGAAAATGTTCTCCCTTTTCAAGTTTGAACTTTAAGACTTTGATCTAGGGGCATAGTATGTCTAGGACACACACACAAAAAAATCAAGTTTCCTTCTGGTTATAAACATTTACAGCTTCATTGACTTGAGGTGGAATTTCACCTGGGAATATAAGTGGTGACCCCAGTGACACACAGATGGAACACTGGTACCTGCTGCTTGGAGGTACTTGAGCAGTGGCCAGAACACCAGGGAAATATTTGCTGATTCATTTTGCTGTGGAGTATTTACTTTTCTGTAGTTCATCTAGAGTTGATCTAACAGTTTTGACTTTGAAAAAAGGTTGAGTTTGAAAAGTTTTTTAGACTGGATGGTGATTTTATTTGTCTGCAACACAGATCGATGCACTTTGAATTGTACTCGTGCAAGTGGGAACTGGAGCGAAGAAACTGTAGTGCAAGTGCCAGAACTCTGCAAAATTCTGGCTAAGGAGCTAGCCTTAATCATTATCTAAAACCATGCCTCTAAAATGTATCTCAAATTATATTTAAATTTACTCATACACAGGCATTTCATGTTATCTTTATGGTATGTCAGATACTAAAACCTTTAAAACTTGAATAAATCCTTTGCTTAGCTGCCCATAAGCAGCACGTTTATTGCTTTTGTTTTGTAATTTGCTATTTTATCAATGCTTGGTATGACTCATGTAGATCTGGATTAATTTCCCATGCTGATTTGTGATGAATGTGCCCTGTAGGCTAATGGTATCTTCCTCCTTTGTAAAATTTGCTATTACCATTTACAGGACAGCATGTTCTCTTTGACACCCTCCAGAAGTGCCAACTGCCTGTTGAACAGCATGGCATCAGCTGTTACAGCCTGATCCAAACCCTAGAAAATAAGGGAACAGTGATGCAATTCAAGGTTTTTAAGGAAAGGCAGTATCTTTTATTAGCTCAGCTGTTACAGTTGGGAAAAAACAGACAGGCTTTCAGGCACACAAATCCTTCTTCAGGTCTGAAATAGCAGCAGTGTTGCTTACACCAGCATTCCTCATCAGTGAGGCAGCTATGGTCCCTGTAAGGTTTAAAAGCTGTGTTTAGAAGTGTGTGCATTGCATGGCCCTGCTCACTGGGGAGGGCTTCAGAGCAGAACACAGGCAAACATCATTCGCCTCCTCAGCTCTTCCAGTGCACACCCTGCAAACCAGGGGTACATCCCACAAGGAGAGGTAGTGCAAGGTCACTTGTTCTTGAGAAAAATCTTCAATACCTTATGACCAAGCCACATATTCTCCACAGTCACCCTGCTGTTGGGAAGGACTGAGGCAAAGCTGTGGGCTTCACAGTGCAGGTCATTAACTTCAGGATTCATGCTGGAGATTCTGTCTCCTAATAATTACAGCTGTCCAGCAAAGAGTTGTGGGACCAGCTGGCAAAATCAGTTTTATTCTCTTTCTTGTAATTGCTTTATAGGGAACACTGTTTCCCAAAGTTTCTGAAGTCACTGTTGACTGACCAGCGCCCTGATAGCAAAACATGTGATTGGAAATGCTCCACAGGCAGGATGGTTCTGCAGAAAAGCTGTGAACAGCTTCCCATAGTCTTTAGATTGCTTGTGGTCGTGGAAATTTCATATTTATCTTCCTTTTTCTTTTCTAGAAATCTTTAAAAGTATGTACTAAAGTCTTTCTAGTTAAAGAACAGAGGTGAGGTGGTCCAAAATTAAACATTAACACTAACATTTACTGAATGTTAACTTTACCTGTGACACTCATTTCTGTATTGCCACGCTAGGACCTGGGGTGTGAACTGTAGTTAATAGCTGTGGTATTAAGAAGCTGAGGATGCTTTTTGCTCATGTGAATATTTTCATGGTATGTGGACTGTGAGAACTCTGGATTTTGCATTCTTACCTGAGTGTAGTAACAGGTGTGTTAATTATGTGTCTTCTCCATTCGGCCCTATTGGAAAATGAATGATTTCATTTCAAGAAACTGTCACCACAAGAAAATTATGAATAAGTATTAATGCTTCTGTAGAACTTGAAAGGATGAACTGTTTATGACTTCAAGAGACATGAAAAACCAGTGAGCAAGTAATACTGTAAACAGGAATATGATTATTGGAAAAGTTAGTTCAGAGGGAGAAATACATATTAAAAATCTTAGTTTAAGATCTGGTTTTGGGCATTGTGTTGTGAGGTAAAGGTGTGTCACATTGCTCTTGAAAGCCTTTAAAAGTTCAGAAATTTGTGGGCGCCTGTCTTTGTATAAAATACAAGTGTTTCAAATGTGGTTCTGAATTATCATACCTGGGTGTGTCTTTCCCAGCCTGGGCAAACTTTGATCCCTTTTATGTTTCTCCACCCAACAATGTGCCCAGTGACACATGCCCATGGCAAGTAGACTGGCATCAACCACAGAACAACACAGACAGCTGCTTCTTTATCCCAGAAGAGATTTTAGTGGAGGAGTCATAAAGACAAGCAGATTCTCTGGTGAATCTCAGAATTTGTTTCATTCCTTTTAGTACCCAGGCAAGATGTTTGTGTTTGAAAGCGTGGATGTGAGTATTACTGTGGACCAGTGTTTCTTTTTCTTTATGTGCACCAAAAGGAAAATGATTAGTTTGTCCATGAAAGAGCTTCATTCTTACTTGAAATAAAAATCCTTACATATCCCCAACTATTTTAAGACACTTCTATGCTGCCAGAGTAGAAGAAGTAAAAACCAGGATCCATACTTGGTCCCCATAACAATAATTGTCTTGCCATGTGAACATCACACATCTAACTTGCAAAATATAATTCCAGATCTGGATTCTGCAGCCAGTAAAAGGCTCTGATGCTCTGGTCTTTGGACATCTTTGACAGAAAGGTTTGAAATGTGAAGACAGATCCATTACCAAGTCAGTGCTTGAGATGAACCCCACATTTACATTGGATCTCCTTACAAAGGCATTTCTAAAACTGGAAGAATAGTATGAAGGAAAGAGAAGCAAAAAAAAAAAAAAAAAAGTGAACTGCTGAGGAAAAAAAGTATCTACCCCCAAAACACTTGGTTTTGCTATCTATCACTCTTCTTTAATAGCGATGATGTTGCAGCTTTTTTAAACAGAAACAGGAGCAGCAGTGTTCAGGACTCAGGTTAATGTGCCAGCTACACATGAATGGTGCTCATTATAAATATACCTTTAAGGTCTTTTCATGCATACCACAGCTAACTAACAGCCAGCTCCACCTCAGTGTTCTTCCAATACTGCATTTATGGAGTAGCCTGTAGTGAAGGAAGGCTGGAAATGGCACTGCTAATGGTAGCAGCAGATGACTTTGCACGTTATTCCATTTCTGCTGCATCTGATTATAAATTCAGGTGGGAGATGTCAAAAAGCCAGGGAAGTAAAAGTCTCGTGTGTTCATTTTCTCACCCAGAACTCAACATGTTTGTCTCATCTGGCTTTGCATGCTGGCAGCTTTGTAAGCTCTTCTTTTTTCACTGAGACTTTGCTCTTTTCCAGGTGCCAGGAGACAACGAGAAGCACTGGAAGCCAGTGTTGGTGGTTTTGACAGAGAAAGACCTTTTAATATATGAGAGCATGCCACGGATAAAGGAAGCCTGGTTCAGCCCTGTGCATACCTACCCCCTGCTCGCCACCAGGTACCTTTGCTTTTCAATCATGACAGCTTTCAGGAGCAGTGGGAGCAGCTGAGTCAGCCAGGAGCAGGTAGAGCTGATACACAGCTGCAGTCACACTTGAAATGTTGTGGTTGGAGAAGCAGGTTCGTCCTCAGTGGGCTGATGTGCCGAGCTTAACTCCTCCCTTCTCCTCCATTTCAAATTCTGGCTGAAGCTGACAACCAGAAAGTCACTGGGATTTTGGATGTGGCAACTTAGCTTGGATACAGAGGCAGGAGTGATGAAAAAGGAGTGATGAAAGCTCAATCTCCTGAGTTACCTATCTCAGTGTGCAGACCTGTGAGCTAGGCAGAAACACCCCAACTTCCAGCTGCTCCTCCAGGCTGAAAAAAGTGAACTTGTTGCCCTGAGTTGAATGTTGTGGTGTGGCAGTTCTGCACCACCAATTTGGGCCTTTTGGAGGGTTCCACATGTGATGGAGACACTTTCAGCACAGCTTCTGTTCCTGCTCTAGTAAATTAATTCCTGGCATTTTTTAGCTTAAAATGGTAAGCTTGGAAGACACATTCTTGAATCTAGGTTAGCAATAAGCATTTGCATTATTTTGAAGGTATCCATTAACACTAATTCAGAGACAGCTTTCCCATGGTTGCCTTTATGCAGTGGAAACTGTCTGTGCTTCTTGATGTGAATCTTAATCATGTTTCTCTGCCAGTATGGTCAAAAGGCTTGAGAAAGAGCTGTTGTTCCTTGTTTCAGCCTTGCTACAGGCCTCTATTATACCATTTTCAATGAGTTCTCATTCAGAAGGGCTGGTTGCCCTGGCCAGAAGCAGTGGGGCTCTTACTGCACTCTCATTAGTTAATTTTTGTTCTCTGTGTCTCCCCAAATGAACTGACGCTTTGCTGCTAAGTCATTATGTTAAAAAAATAAAAATTGTACTCACTGATTTACACTGATGGTGTGTTCCATCAGTGACAAGTCCCAGTGAAAGCTGGGTGAAGTATTGCAGCCTGTGTCCAGCTGTGTTACCACACCTTTGAGAAGCAATAGCACCCCAGCAGAAGGTGATGCATTTCCTCCCCTTTTTTTTAAGGTTTCATTTTTACATGAGCTCAATTCCTCCCTAAAGTGACTGGGTATCCTGAAGTGCACCCTGCCCTTTCCTGGCCACACACTGTCATGTGTAAAGACAACTCCTTGCTGAGTGTCACCAGCTCCCATCATCAGTGAGACCAATTTACTGCATCAAATAATCTAAGTCTACATCTTGGCCCTGTTACTTAAATTATTTTTTCTCAAGAGGCCACATTGGATAGCAGACAGCCTTGCCTTGGGTGGGGATGGTCATCTCCTTGTCGGATGGGCTGCTTTCCTGAGTGGAAAAACATTGGCCTTCATGCTGGAGAGGAATGAGAAGTTGCACAGCACATGTGTCAGGCTGCTGAAGGGTCTTTACAGACGGGGAAGAAAGCAAGCCAGGATGGTCTGTGAGAAAGCCAGGGTGCAGTTCAGAAAAGACAGGTACCAAGTTCAGTGCTGGGGAATAATCACCTCTGCTGTTTTGGGATGGAATATGAGCAACAAAGTAGTTGCTCTGCCAGGAAGCACCCGAGCACTGTGATAAAATTGCTTCAATCTAAGGTGTTGTGTTTTTGAGAGGGGAAAATGAAGACAATCATCTTGGGTTATAGCAGAAGTGTTTCATTTTGGGCAGATATAGTAATCATAACTACAGAGAAGGAGTAAAGCCTAGGGTGATACTCCATGTTCATGAGAGGCATTGCACTTCCAAAAAGATGCCAGTTAACTGTGGAAGGTCCAGAAGAAAGCAATGCAAATATGTAACATAGAAACACTATCAGGAGGGGAATACTTAAGAAACCTTAGTAGCTTAATCTAGAGAAGTCCATGGAAAACATGTCAATAATTTTCAGATGTGAAGAGAAGAAACAAGGAGAACAGGGGAGTATCTTTTCCAGATCCCTCCTGAACACAACAGGACATAGTTGACTGCACTTGTGGCATGGAATTGGTGAGGTACTGGTTTAGATTCTCTGGGAAAGGTGTACGATCCTCATTACTGGGGCATTGAAGGATGGGTGACACACAGCACAGTTAGCCCTGCTCTGTGAAGGGGGATCTGCTGGGTGGTCACCCAGCAGATCCCCCTTCACAGAGCAGGGCTAACTGACAACCATTCCAGCAGCAGGGCTAACTGACAACCATTCCAGCCCTATTTCTGTGATTTCTTACTACTATCACTGAATGTAACACCCAGAGAAAAAGACAGCAGCTACACAGAATTTGGAGTTCAGAACGTAGTCACAATGTGATAAGTACACATATACAGCAGATTCCATAAATGGACAGATTCCCTAAATCATTGCTCTTCCTGTTTTGGATGATTTTGATTAAAAATCTGCAGGGTCCTGCTTTTATGATCTGCCACACTGAGTACAGTTATAGCAAAAAAGTAGAGCAGGTTTTCTGTTGGTATTGACTGCTGTGTTCATTCTCGGTCAGTGATTCCCCTCCTCGTGACGAGTTTTTTAATCCCCTCTGTGCATTGATCAGTGCAATTTAGAACTTTTCACCTGGAAAGTTTGCAGAGCACATGTTGTAATCTTAGCTGCTCCCATCTTTCAGATTTTTATGAGTCCTTGGGAATACATTTTTGCTTAGCTAATGCATATTTGAAAAGCTGCTGAAACTGGAAAACTTCAGTGCCAGATACTGTACAGAGTCATGCTTAATCTACCCAAAACATAATGAGCAGAGAAAATTGGAAATTGGTAGAAGGATTACAATCTTCTCACAGTACTTTAACAACAAAATTTCTACATGCCCTTCTTGTTTGTTGATAAGTTTGCCTACAACCTATGGAAGCCATTAAGACCTAAAATTATTTTTCAGTCAGTCTTTTCTAGCTTTGCATGGAATACAAATAATACCTCAAATAAAACTGAGATCAGATTTTAGTTGTTCCTTTAAATCTCTGTGCGGGGAGGCACGGCAGCTGGCACACAGCCCTGACTCCAAGGACCTTTTTGTCATAATCTCTGTTTCAGTGTTTCCTTATGCCTGAATAACAGTGCCTCCCTCTAGCATGGGAATGGGGCTTAAGTAATTACATCTTATATGTTTGCAATCAAATTCCATTATCTATCATAGCCAGATATGAAAGGAAAGGGGAAAAAAAAAAGCAGCCCATGTTGGGCTCTGATTAAAGATCAGGTAAGAAGCTTTTGTGTACAGCTGAGGTCTGTAACCAGAAAGTATTAAAGCAGTTTGATAGCTAATGACATAGAAAAAATGGGGAAAGAGTTTGGGCACTGATTACTCATCTGGGCCAGTGGATGGAGGGACAGGCAGAGAGCACTGGGTCCCCTGAGAGCCCCAAGAAGTGTATGGGGTGCAGTGCAAGTTCCCTGCTGGTCTTCCCAAGGCAGTGAGGCGGGCTCTGGGGGCCTCCATGCAGATGAATTGAGAGAATGTGCGCAGGTTTCCGAGGAGCACAGCCATTCCAGGGCAGGTTTCACATGCTAGGTCAGGGTGCCGTAGGAAAGGTCAGATGGCAGTGGTGTTCTCACAGTGTTGATGCACTTGTACGTGGTCTCTTCTGAGCTAAATCTCAAGTGAGCAGCTGAAGGCTTCCTTTGAATGCCAGGGCTGGTTTCACTGGCCTTTCTGCAGAGACCATTAGATCTGGCTGTTGCAGTAAATTGTTGACACTCTTCCCATCGCATTAGGATGAGACGCAGGTTCCAGTGTTTCTCACCCTGCACCAGCACCCCATGTCAGAACACATCCATCTTGCTGTCACACGTTCGCAAAGCATAAGGTTAAAAAGGCCCCCGAAATACAGAGAGAGAAGGGAGAAATGAGAGAAGATCAGAAGTGTCTCCCTGGCCCCAGGGTTGGTTTTCAGCCGCTGCGCTCCGAGCGCTCCGTGAGGGGTGAGGGGACTCCCGGCCGTGCCCGGCCTTCTCCCGCCCTCTGGCGGCGCTGCCTGAGCCGGGAGGAGCGCTCGGCTCTCGGGCTCCGGTGCTCACAGATTCCCCCAGAAACCTCCACAGAGCACAGGAACCTCCCAGGGCTTGGGTGAATATTACCGGAGCCGGGCCTGGGGAGCTTCTTCAGCTCTGGGGTGCAGCACCCACCACACACCCCTCCCTCCCCTGCGGTTACAGTGATGGGAGGCAGGAGCGAGGGGAAGCCTTCTGTGAGGTTTCTAAGGCTATTTTTTGTGGTTTAAGGTATCTCTGTGGTCTTTAGGATAAAATACATACTGTGTAAATGAAATGGCCCACATTAATGCAACTTTATTAAAGCATCCTTTGAACTATACCCAAATACATGAGTACTGACAGCTGGTACATTAATACTATCAAATGTCCTCCTGCATGTTTGCTTAGTTCATGTTTAAGGGCATGACTATTCAAAGCATCATCTGGAGTTGCTTGATGGAAAAGCATTTTTAAATAGTGAGACTGGATTTTTAATAATGAGGAGATAATAAAAAAAGGCAGGCAAGAATCAATGTTCATGTTGGATGTGTTCACATACTTTAATTTGTAAAGTACATCTTCATTCTATCCATATGCTGAAAAACCACAATACAGTACTATGGATACAGCATGAAAGTGTGGGGGAGTAGGTGGTGGTGCTGTGTGTTTTGGAAGGAAATCAAACACTGGAACCATCTGTTTGTTATGTATTCACTAACATAAGTAATAGAAAATGATTTTTAGTATAGCTGATGAGCCCTGCATAAAGGAGATGGCCCAGGAAAAAGGTGGAATAGTTTTATTTCTAATGACAAACTTGATGTGATTTTCCAGGCTGCTTTTTCACAGCCCAGTAGCCAAAGGCAGCATGAGAGCAGTGGCCGTGCCTGTGCCTGGGCGACCCCCCAGGGACAGACAGCAGCAGATGTCGCTGGAGATTTCAGCTCCCTGATTCCTGCCTTAATTATCAACATTTAGCTTCCCCTCAGAGTTTGCACCCTCTCACACCAAATGAAAGAGAATTAAGGTTTTTGGGCTGTTTGCTCAGTCCCCGATTGCAAAATCTGCCAATAGTAGAGATAGGAGGCCCTGAGTATCAAAGCTGAGTGGGGCATTAACTCAGCTTTTCCAGAGGGGAAAAAGCCCTTCTTGTTGTGCCCAGACACAGGGCAGGGCATCTCTGACCAGGATATTCTGTGTCTCGCCTCCCAGGAGCTCTTGGGAACATAAAATAAAGTTTCCATGAACTTGAGAATGAACAAATCTTGCAAACCTTCTAGTGGGGTATGAAAGAGGGGTGCATCTGTTTGCCACAGTGTGCATCCCAAATGTCAGCATGGGCTGTCAGGGAATTGGGGGAAATTTCAGATGCCCTGTGGCTGGTGTTTCAATAATTGAAAAGCTAAAGTTGTGCTTTTGTTTTCCTTTCTGCTTTTTTCTTTTCTACTAAAACATCTCTGTTTGGTGGCATACTCATACAGTGTCAGCTACAGGTAACTGTTCTTGCAGATGCCAAACAATAATTTGAGGGTAAATTAGTATTCAGTAGATTAGTTTAATCTAATGTTTTCTCCTTTAGCATGAGTGTTCTACTACCATGCCACATGCTTTATAGACTACTATGAAGCATATTGTTTGGCTATAGAAAGAAAAACAGAAGGGACAAGACAGAAAGAAGTTTTTCAGACAAATTTCATTTTGTGATTGCCTCTGAGGGTTGGTCTCTGAGTCTCAGAGTGATGAGCTCCCCTAGACTATTTTTTTCAGATGTATCAGTGTTGTGTCCCTAAGTGAATCCTGTGTTGAGTGTCCATACTTTTAGAGGGGAAAAAAAAACCAATATAAAAGGGCAGATTTAAAGAAGAATTAATTTTTATGAGATATTGATTTTCTCACTCAAAAATATTCCCTGCTATTTTTGTTTGCCCAGATGAACAAACCTTTCCTGGCCACAGGAGATCAGCTGTTGATGCTGGGCAAAAAAATGTTGATTGCAGACAAATGTGAGAGAATTTCAGATTACAAGTAGCTGCCACATTTTGCATTTTACAGGTTTCTTATGGGAAAAGTAAGTACAAGACAGTACTTTGGCATCTATATATTTTACAGAGCTTCATACTTTATTCAGCAGTATTTATCATTGAATTTGACAGCAGATGTTTAAACTTTAGAGCAAATGCTGCTTCACCATGGAAGTTGGATTCAGCTGCCTCATCTGAGCCAGCACTTGTATCTGTGGACCAGATTCCATCACCACACACCAGTCAGGGATTTCTCTCAGCTCCTCATCCAAAGGGACATTTTGTACAATTCATTAAGTAATTTTGGGACATCCATGTCATTACCTGTGTGTCCAGCTGTTCCTGTGCTCACTGCCTTGGACCTTCACTCTTCTGAGAGAGAACATAGAGGAGATGTGAGTTCTCATGCTTCCAACCATGGGTATTAGGAACATGCAGAGCAGAGCTGTACTCAGGTGGGGATTCTGGGGCAGTGCACTGTTGTTGGAATTTTCTGATGTGTTCTCAAATCCAATTGCAGGTTGGTTCATTCTGGCCCAGGGAAAGGCTCACCCAAGTCAGGGGTGGATTTGTCCTTTGCAACGCGTACCGGTACAAGACAAGGGATTGAAACTCACCTGTTCAGGACTGAGACCAGTCGAGACCTCTCACTGTGGACGAGGAGTGTAGTGCAGGGCTGCCACAATTCTGCAGAGCTCATCACAGAAATCACCACATGTGAGTAACACCTGCAGCATTTCCACACCTCCACACCCTTCCTGTGACACAAGTTCAAGTTCCTTCTGCTAGAGGTGATTTACTTAAAAAATGTGCATGTTTAGGATTCTACCTGTTTAAAATGCTGTCAGGTTCTGGGCCAGTCCCAGCTGCTGTGGTACTTGTGTCCAGTGACACACTCATTGTCATGCTGAACTTTTGGGTTTGTTTTCAGCACGTTGTATCAGAAACAACTCTGTAGTCAGCCATGTAGGCCTGCATGTCACAGAGGAGTGATTGTCAGAGGTTTGTCCAGAAACCCACAGAAAAGAGCATTTTTCTGAGATTCAGGAAACTCCTGTGAGCCTAGCAGGAGTTTCTCCTGCAGAAGGAGGAGACAGAAGAGGACTGGCACATTCACAAGAATGAATTGGTCATTTATTGACCCAGCTCTACACAATAGAGGAGAGTAAAAAACCACAAACCAGTCTAATAACTACATTTTGATGGGTAGTAATTTCCTTCCCTGAACATCAGGGTGTCACTTCTCAGCACTTCTGTACGTGCAAAATGAATTGGAATACAAATAGTTGGCTCAGATGCTCTGGAGTGATGCCCTGTTTGGCCAGGTAGCTGCAAGGCTGGCGTGGCTCTGGGGTTTGAGGCTGGGCCTTTCTCTTGGGTGCCCCCAGGCTTTGCAGTCCTTCCCCTGCTAGTCCTACAGTTGGCAGGGCTGTTAATGTTGAATTTTATCTCCACTCATTTCCTGAAATGTGAGAGCAGGAGCCAAAGCACAAATCCAGCCATGCCAAAGGGCAGTTCTTGTTTCTCAAAGCTCAGGTAGAGCCCACGTGGCTGCTTGTCAGCTGCTGGGCCCCAGCCCCACAGGGAGCTCAGGATGCTCTGTGAGGCCTCTGATGTGCAAACCAGCCAGAGAGCTCAGGGGGAACCAGCTCAGAACAGGTCCATCTCCTCAGTACCCTGACACAGATGCCATTCTTTCCAAAAGAAGAAGGGCATCAGCCCCTTCTTTTATCACAGTGCTTTTGTCCCACTGCCAAGGATCCTTCTTGGTAGAATTGCTCCAAGAAGGTGATGGAATAGTAAATTTGGGATGTGAACTCTAAAACTCTTCATTCCTTAATTTGGATCATGGCCTCTGTTCCAGAGCTGAGGGGAAGATGCAGACTTACTGCTGCAGTAGCTATTATATACAATTATCTGGGCCCTTTTTCAATTACCATGACACTAATGAGGACTCAGGAGTGTCTTCATCTTTGTCAAAATACTTTAGGGAAACACTTTACAGCTCCTAATTTTCTCGTGCATTGTGTGCTGTGTTTATTGATTCAGGCTGTGTCTGTCAGATGCAAGAAGAAGAATTGTTGTGACTTTGTCAAGGTTTGGAAGGAGGAAACACCAGTCTGAGCCTTCTTAAACTTCAGTACACTGGTTTTTGTCAGCATGTAGATGTATGATGGAACATGAAGAACTGCTTTTAAGAATGTGAGAGACTAAATCTTGACTAAATCTTTCTTCTCCAGCTTGCACATACAAAAACCAGGAGTGCCGCTTGACCATCCATTATGAACATGGATTCTCTCTTACAACTGAACCACAAGATGGTGCCTTCTCCAAGATAATTGCACAATATCCCTATGAAAAACTGAAAATGTCCTCAGATGATGGGATAAGGATGCTTTATTTAGACTTTGGAGAAAAAGATGGAGAAATTGTAAGTACTGCATTGAGCAAAGGGATGCATGTTACCATTTCTTTGGTTGTCCTGCAGGCTATGGGGGTGGAGAAGCACTAATGGAAGTTGGACTAGATGAGCACTGTAGGCCCCTCCCAAGTGAAAACTTTATTCCATTCTGTTCCATTCCAACAGTTGGCCAGTGCCAGGTTCCAGTACCAGTATATAGCACAGCACGATGATCAGGCTTTAGAAGGAGATAAACTAAAAAGACAGTTAAAATTGTAAAACCATACAGAAATTAAAGTTTGTCATATTTTAGAACAAACTCTACCTCTAAATAGCCAGATGTTAAAATTTTTGTATGTATCCATTTCACTTTTTTAAATTACTGAGGGTGAAAGAACTTAAGAATGAGACCTTATTAATTCAAATGTACACATAGGGACTTGACAACAAGCTATGTTTTAGGTGATTTTGAACGTTGCTGAAAAAAAAAAAAGCTACTGATGTTGTGCAAACTGTCTGCATAGGCCTGTAAGCTGTCACAATGCCTGAAAATAAGGTGCATATTCCAATGAGCAGTTTAAATCCATTAATTACGAATATAAACATAGTTTTTCCTCCCAGATTTTTTCAGCAGTTCCTAAACATGGTGGGTACTTAATTCTAAACATCATCTTTGTTAACATATACTCTGCAAACTCCTTATTGTCAGCTTTGAAGGGAATTTCTTACTAGCTGTCAATAAAGTTGATTCATGACTGCTGGAAAGGTGTTACAAATGAGTGTTTGAGATTGCTTAAAAAATCACCAGCAAGGGTATCAGCAAAAAACAGATTTAATATTTAGCAACAGCATGACAGAGTTTGTTGGCAAGATTCACTTTACTGCCTACAGGACAATTAAGGCACACCAAGGAAACAAAGCAGCAACAAAACCAAGCAATCAAAATCCAGGCAATCAAAACAGAAATGAACTGAGAACCATCTAGGGGGCTTGTGTGTGTGTTAAGGTGTGCATATCAAAAGGACAGTGAAGGCAAGGATAAAAAGGAACATGGCCTAAAAACTTAAGAGCACTCACTTACAGTACTTTACCTTAACTTATACCTTAAACCTAACAATTTAAAAAAGGAACAACACTTAACTTATACCTAACTTAACAATTTAACCAAGGAATAGCAGCATTTAACCTAACTTACGACTTCAAAGTTGAACTTGGCAGCTCAAGAGAAGAATAACATTCAGCAGCCTTTAACTTAGTTTACAGCTTATGACTTAATCTTCCTTACAGGCCTAACTTACTGAGATATCTAAGGTTCTTAAACATCTTAAGAAAACAGCATGTCTCCCAGATTTGCTAAAGCATATACACAGGTGCATGCACACAGACAGAAGGAGTCAGTGCAAGAAATGTACCTGTGAAAAATTCCCCTCAGAGATCAGGGAAGCACTCACTTTGGATGCTTTTGCATCTCCCAACAGGAAAGGGTCAGGCCTCAAGGAGTGAGGGTACCAATCCAGGACTTGTTGTTTGGTGATCCTCCAAGTACAGCAAACCTGAGAGTTCACTGACTCTGAGAGGCCCCACTCAGAGGGAGATGCTGGTCACAGCCTGCTGCAGTTCAGGAGAGCTCAAAGGGTCTCATTTTGGACAGCTGTTTATAGGGGCACTAAAGAGTCAGCTTTAGTCATAACAATGTTTTGTCCTGGCCACACTTTGGGTCAGGACTTTCTTTGAAGGTGTGGGAACAGGAATGTGCCATCCAGGCAAGGAAAACAGTTTCCAAGGTTGTTCATAAAGAAAACAGGAACTCCTTAGACAGCAGTAGTTCCTGGGAGCAGACAGTGTTTCTGATAAGCTCTAGAAGGGATGAGCCCAGGTGCTGCTTTTCAAGGCCAAGGCCTAACGAGCATTTCTCAGATTGCAGTGCAGCCTGGAAAAAGGAGCGAGCAGGGCAGAATGCGCGACTACAAAAGGCGAACGTGGTTTGTTTTGATGTGACTCTGCACACTGACAAGCCTGTCATGCTTAGCAAATGCGTGGTGAGATCAGCTGAACCATGACTATGGAAAACAAAGTCTGAGTTCAGTGTTACTGCTGGGTGGGAGAACAGAGAAGCAGCTGTGCAGCACTGGCTGAAGGTACTTCAGCTGCACCAACAGCAGATGCACTGGGCATCAGACAGAGCAGTCCTACCACCATCCTGGGTAGAAATGGCCAAAAAAAGATGGGGTTAAGCCTCTGAAAAAGTGCTTGCAGAATCTGACTCAGTTTTCTGCTGCTCACCCAGGTGATAAAAAGCCAGAGGCATCAAGATCTCACCTGCTTCCAAGATGCTTATTAGTTTTAGTAACCTAAATAGTTGCAGCTGAATGCAAAGGAGCAACAATATGGTGTAGAGAAGAGCTGTTATTAATAGAAGCCTGTTCAAAATACAAGACAGCAGTTTGAGTACTCAATAAATGATTTCTTGTTTGAGCTATATTTCTCAGCTTGATTTTTTTTTTTTCTGTACTTTCAGCAACTGGATCTTCATTCCTGTCCAAAACCAGTTGTTTTCATCATTCATTCCTTCCTGTCAGCAAAGATCACGAGACTGGGCTTGGTGGCATAAGTGGGATCCATCTGTTTCTTCAGAGAGAGACGGGGTAACCACACTAATCTGAAGTACAGTCAACAGCAGCAACCTGTCCTAGCTGGCAGCAGACACCAGCCTGGGACTCAGCACTGGCCATTGGTCATTTCTGCAGTCCTCTGAGGCCCAGGTTTCATTTTGACCAGCTAAAGAGATGGCATGACAAGGAAGATGGGGGGGATTTCATTGTAAATGGGATTTTGAAATCCCATATGAGACCGTAAAAGTGTGTAGTACCATACATGTAAATGTTTCAGAAGCATAAATTGTGCCTATTTCAATGTACTTGTCTATATAAAGTAAAGGGCTATGCAGTCAAGCACTTGTTGGTTGTGATGCAAGCCAAGGTTGGTTGGGGAGAAATCCTCTAAAAATTGTCCCATCGCCTGGAAGTAAAAGGTTCTTTCAGTTATAATCTGTGCACCTCTTGCAGATTTTTCTTTTGGAGCACTGCCAGAACCTGTTGTATGAATACCCAGCAGAGCCTGCAAATACAAACCTTTGAGGTGGACACTCTGAAGCAATCCAGCTGTGGGCAGCTAACAGCTGGAGGGCCCCTCCCAGGAGCAGTTTCACATGAAGCAGTAACCACGTCACCCACATCCCTAGTGATGGAGCTAAAGCAGGACCAGCCACAGGGATGCTACTGAGAGCCAGCTGTCAGGGGGGCACAGGCAGGAGGGCCCTTTGTTAATGAACACAGGATGCATTTTTATAGTGACTTCCCAACAGCTTAATTAGTTTCAGGTATCTGGAAGCCCCAGCTCAGGTAAAAGCTGCCTGAATCCATTCTGAGGTAGGATGATGCTCCTGCCAGGTTATCTCCATGGCAGTTTTCCAGTAGAAAGCCATACTAAGATTCTGTCCTCCTACCCCTACTGAGTCCCCCCTTTGCTCAGACAAGGCTGATTGTGTGGTCTTTGTAGAATAACAAACATAGGAAGACTTGATTTTATGAGTTTGTGAAAAATTTATTGAAGCAGCTCCACAACAGTGAGGAACATACACCAGGGCAGGAACATGAGCTGCACTCTTTGACATGGAACTGCTCCTATGGGCATGACTTGGCAAGACCAGGGTTCTTGCTGGGGAAATACAAATACAAGCCTATACCTTACTGGTGACTGTTTTGCACCACAGCTTACTGTTGTGACTCAAAACACGATTCAGTGAGTTTCAGCCTTGTTCACAGCTACTTGAGCAGCAAATAGCAGGCAGGAACACTGACTTTCAGCACC
This sequence comes from Agelaius phoeniceus, assembly GCF_051311805.1. Lineage (NCBI taxonomy): Eukaryota > Metazoa > Chordata > Aves > Passeriformes > Icteridae > Agelaius > Agelaius phoeniceus. The sequence goes on along the minus strand of NC_135265.1, from coordinate 141,913,540 downwards.
AGAGATGACACACACAGCCCATACCGGGAAATAATAAACTGGCATGACATGATCTGGTGGGAATAGGAAGAAGCAAAACAGGGATGCCACTTATGTTGTTCTTCCTTTTTAAAAAGAACAGCTTCAGACAGGGGTGGGGTTTTGTCTGTTTTTAGAGTTTTGCCCTAAATTCACACTTTGAAGGACAGGAAGTAATATATTCAGTGTTTGTGGATGTTCAGTTTTCATATTACAACTTTTCTTTTAATCCTGAGAAAGCACATGGATTTCAATTCAGCATCACTTGGCTGGCAAAGGAGAAAATTAAAAAGACATTTTGGTTCCATGTTGTTTCTGAGCTAAGTTTGAGAGTTAAGCATAAGTCATGTTGTCTATTCAAAGCATAAAAACATGGTGATTCCATAGGTATCTTAATCATCAAAACAAATTAAAATATTAGGATGATGGGCTGAATTAATAAATACAGAAAATAATCACTGAAGAACAGCTCAGTGCCCCATTGGAAGAGCTGCCCCACTCCCAGGACCTCTCACCAGTCACAGGCATGCCAGGGAGAGATCCACCCAGCTCTGCACTTTCATTTTATTGTCATGGTACTTGCACTTAAAAATTAATTCCTCATGTAAATGAACAAGGAGGTAACATGTTACCTAACTTAGCAGTAGTTTCCAGATGGACATTTCTCATTTAGTGACCACTGCCAGTCACACACTTTCTGTGGCAGTTCCTTGGGACTCCTTGTGCCTGGGAGCTTCTAGGAGAGATCTGAGAAGCTGAGAGCATCGGTACGCAGGGGGACAGGACTCTGAGAGGAGCTCGTGTCACCTTACCAAGGAAGCTCTTGTGTCAAGTCTTTAAAAACCAGTTCAGGACATTTTTATTGCTGTTCCAAAGTACAACTTAAAAATTTGGAGATAGGCTCCTATAAAAGTGCTGGAGGAGTAGGTTAAATCCATATGTAAACTATACTGCACTATTTCCTTATTCCTTTTAACACTTACAAATCACTGGAATGTTATGCCTAACATGTATGTGCATTGTAAATATTACAAATTCCTATATTAGTGCCAACAATTAAATTACACAAAATGTAATCTAAGGTGCTCAGTACTATATGAAGTCTAAGTGAATAACTAAGCAGTTTGCAAAGAAAATTCATATTATATATATTTATAGAAAAAAATTAATGATGATTACAGATGCTATTTCTTCATTTTCAGATTTTGGACTGATTCATATTTGGATGGGATAGACAAATGAAATATGAACCTACTCCACATTTATAAGAGTATAGTGAATATTTATATTTTAGAGGAAAAGAATATATTTAATAAAGTCATTTATTGGATTTTTGTGACGTGAGCTTACTTTGTATCCAGACAAACTATCTGGAAGGCTGACCTTTGGTTTTGGGCTAGGAGAAATACATTTAAACTTCAGTGCTTCTGTTAAGAATTCTGTTACTGGAGGGAACTGTTAATTGCATTGGTGGAATGACTTAAAAATTTAAAATAAAAAAAAAAAAAAGACTGAAATCCCACAGGGATGTTTCAGGGCAGGTCATTCAGACACGTCTGCTGAAGTTGCAGTGCTTTCTCTTGTTGCTTAATACTGGACTAGGTGGTAACAGAAGACTTACAAAAAATTAAGAAAAAGCAGAAATTTCTGCTCAATCTTCTGCATTCAAGGACTGAGGCCAACATGTGCCTTTTTTCTCTTATGAATGGTTATGGGAAAACAATATTTTTATTTCTCCTTTGATTTAATTCTTAACTTAGTGGCCCAAATAGAAAAGCTAACTGTGGGAATTTAAGCCTTTTCTTTCAGTCTGACCCAAGTTACGACAGAACAGCCTTGTGGAAAGCCTAAAAAGGGATATTCCAGAGTTTCACTCTTTTCACAAAATAATTACTATAAATGGAATGGTCTTATCAGAAAGTTTGTATAGCAGCTTCACCATGAGAAAGATTGGGATACATATTGGAGCAAAAATGTTATTGGAAAAATGTGATGTAAAGTGTTTGTTAAAAAAAAATAAAGCTGATCTGATTGTGTTCAGGGAATCATACTGGTGTTTCTAATAGTCCTGTCCTTCAAATGGAACCAGAATCTCTCTTAAGGTACTTTAGAAATCAAAACAAGACTCTTGACGTGCTACCAAGCAAATCACCACCACAAAATTAGAATTGATCCTTTGCAAGTAACAAAACAAGTGTTTTCCTTCTGCAGAATGTTAGAATTTCTTCCTCCCACAGGACATGGCAGCACCCTCCTCCACCCAGCTCTTTGCATCGGGAAGCTCAGCTGGTCTGAAGGGGAGACTGATCTGATTGCCACCTGAGAGCATTCTCAGTGTCCTCTTACTCATGCTTAAAACTTAATTGGAGCTTCTTTGGTTTCAGTGGAAGCAGAATCAGAGCCTAAAGAAATTATGTGCTCCAGATCATTACACTACCATTGATTTCTAAATTTATGTTATTTTCCATAAAAGTCAAACTGGCAGATTGATAACTAGCTATTTACTGAATCTATTTACTATATAGAGAGACCATTAATACAGTATGTATTACACATTTATATATATATATATATACACACACATACTGTATATTATGGACACTTTTGAATTCAGTGGTGACATCAATTTTAAAGAGCAGATATTAGTAATATGCTTGCAAAATTTTCATTTAAAAGAATGATGGGAAAAACTTTTTTAATATTTAACAGAGATGATAACCTCCTGTTGAACATAATCACCTGCTTTTCCCACATGGGATTAGCTATTCATTTTTTTCCCTTCATCAGAATTTCTGTGCTTGTGTAAATAATTAGAGGCATTAGGAAACAAATTCAGAAAACAAATTCCAAGGGAGAACTGTGAGCTGGGACAAAGAAGTGGATTTGGACAAGCGTTAGTACCCAAGCTAAATTCTGTGGTAGCCCAGTGATACTCACCATGTAATTAAAATTAATTGCTGTAATATTATAAGTAATCATATCACCAAGTAATTGCAACCACATCAGTGCTGTCTTACCCCAGTCCTGTGGGGAATATAAGCACATAACATGGATGGATAATGTGCCTCTATATATAATGCATAATGTTATTATGCTATGCTATGTTATGTTATGTGCTTGTTATATGGATGGATGGACTATGGGTAAACCAGAAATGTGTACTGGTGAATTTGATTTATATCCTGATTTGCAAAAACATGAAAGCAAGCGCCCAAAATATGCATAGAGCAGACTTGATTTGGGGGGTTCAGCAGCCACAAACAAGAAAATAGTTTGAAGTTCAGAGGCAAAGGGTGATGTTACATTCTGCATCACTTCAGTTACAGCATATCAGCCAAGATGCAGGAACTCTCAGTGTGGGGTTTTGGAACTATGACAGATGTAAAATAATTTGGTTAAGTGCTGTTGCAGTGGACCAGATCAAATTATTGTGCCTACATTTTTGTAGGTAAACAGCATGGACAGGGACAGTTATCACAGCTGAAATGGGGCACAGTGTAATTAAGCCACAATAATAAACCAGCTACCACTTGTCCTAAAAAGCCACTAACACAAAGAGCAAATGAGACATGGGTAGCAGTGTATTAGTTCTGCACTGGGAATTGTAAAGAAAACCAATACATCAAAATGCTTATGCTTCCCTAACTGCTTTCCTGCTGATTATTTCAGGCCAGTCTTTGAGTCTACAGAATTAATTAAACCAATAACCATTGGGTTCTACTTGAAGTACAAGAAAACCAGTTCAAAGTATTAATTACTTTCCTGAAGGTATTTTCTTTGCTCATTGCAGCTAGCCTCAAGAATTTATGAAATGTAGAGCTTCTGTACTTTTACTTATCAACTTATGTATTATTATTAACTACAAAGTTTTTCTAATTACAAATATATAAACTTCCCAAAATTAAGTAGAAAATACAACTTTCAGTGGCTTGCTTTAGTATTCAGACAAAAGTATCAGCATTCAGGCTGAAGAGATAAGGCTACAGCTTACAGCTTTTCTCTCTCTGGAAGTAGAGACTTTCCTGATTCACTATAAGATGTTAAGAAAGGTTAATGTCTTGATTACTTTCTTGTTTTTATAATGAATGCAAAGAAATGTGAGCCATACACAGTAATCATTACATTGGAGCAATTCTGTGCATGCACTTATTAAATGATTATTTAAATAACTCTCTTCATTTCATTTCTATTTCACCAAACACTAAAACTGGGATGCTGTGGATGTGTGGCATTTTGCAGACAAATGAAATCCATCTTACAAGTGAGTTATGTTTGTCCTGGGCTTAGATGCACACAGTACTCACTAGAGCCCACTGTCACAGCAGAACAACTTCAGAGCTCTCCTGTTGTAGCTCAGTTAAACCAAGTACACACCCACCCAGGAAAGGTCTTGTAGAGTTCAGGACTGGTAAACTTGGGAACAAAGGAACAGAACAGTTGAACTCAAGATCCTGTTGGACATGAAAAACCTCCTTAAGGGCTTAGCTTTACACCAAATAGAATTAAGCAAAGAATAATGTCCCAAAATCAGGAAGGCTCTTTAGAGAAAGCATCGATTTTACAGTATTAAGTCTAACCTCCACATGGTTTAGTTCGATTATTTTTTCACAACATTACATTTCATTTATATTTGTATTGCTTAATCTATTTTCCTTTCAGGATAATATAGCAAACAATAGCCCTGCATCTCTATCAGTTTTAATCCTGTTAGTTTATATGATAAATAGGAAATCCTTAATACAGAAAGCTTAATACGAACTCCTCATCTCAACAAAATACTAACTTGAATAATTACATTAGTCCCAGCCAGGTACATGCCAGAGACTTAAACTAACTGAGGCCAAATTTAGTATTTTACTGTGTTTGCAACACAGCTAGAAACTCTTTTTTCCTTACATTTCAGCATAGCACACCAGCTCTTTTCCAGCTCTCACCATCCTCATTACCACTATTGCTTTGATTTTCTCCTCTTCCAGGAAAAGAAATCTCAGACCTCTCCTTAGATATTTTTCTAAGGAGTGTTACAAAGAGCATGCAGGAAATTATACTGAAAATTCAGCTTGTAAAACAAAGAAATTTTCTTTAATGGGACATTGCACCAAGTTTCAAGCCATGCTTTTTTTTCTTCCCTATATTACAACACAGAGATAATTATGAGTCAAATTCTGATTGTGTTTGTTTTTACCTGCAGAAGAATAGGAACTTTTCTTAATTAGTATATACACTGTCAATGGCTGATGCTGTAAACAGCTGTTTATACAAGAGCTAGCTGAAGTAGAATAGAGATCTTCACACAAAAAGGAAAAACAAAGTAGTAGTTATTAAAATTAAATATGTGGGGGGTTTTATTCATATAAAAACCAAATACACTTGTTGAAAAATATACAAAGCTTTATAAACCAAGTCAAGCCATATTCCTTTTAACAAACATAATAAATACATATAAAATACAACCTCTTTTCATTTGACTTTTAAAAAAAATTAAAAACTTGCAATATAAAAAGTTTTCAACCTTGCTCCTGTGCTTGAAGAATGAGTCTATATAACTCCACTGACCAAAGTCCTCCCAGTGTGCAGATCTGTGTGTGCATTGGGCAGTATAATGCCTCTCAAGTCAGAAGTGCTCTGTCTCCACAGCTCCTGGGAAGGTGTGAACAGAATCCACCCAGTGCCTCTACTTGCTGGTCTTCTCCAAAACCCATTCAATCACCTGGGCAAATAAATGAGAAAGCAAGCAATTTACACACCTCCTGGTTTTGAAAGCAAATCAAGAACAGCTCATAGTTACCAATTCTTTCTTCAGTCCTTTGTCACCATCTGTGTAGTATCTACTCAACAGGATTTAAAAGCAAACTACTCAGGAGAAGAAAGTATTGTTAATAATCTGAGAGGAAACAGCATTACCCTAGAATTGTATTTGATCTTACAGAATGCTCTGTACTTTAGGAAAAGGCATTTTTGGAATCCCTGAATTGAAATACTTCACCCCATTCTCTCCATGTACCAGCAAGAAGGTGCGCATAATGCCAAACAGCTCATGCTTCCAGCAGTAAAAGTTCCTAATCCCAGAGAAGAAAGAATGAAGGATAATTTGTGCACTGCTGTATCTACCTCCATTATCACTGCTGCTTTCCAAACAGGGCACTTGCTCAGACCACTGACTAGTCCTTGGCAATTATATTTTTGTAAAATAAGTTCAAAATACTCTCTAATACAGGGACATGAGCAGTTTAGGAGAACACCAATTTTTATGCCTTTTGCCAACAGCAAATATACAAAAATTGACCAATTTTCTACCCAAAGATGGAGGTGAGAAGCAATGTATCAGCACAATAGCCCAGTTCAACACTAAACATCACAACCCATATAGTTTTTGAACTTTATCATCCATACAAAGCAATCTACAAAGGAATACAGCACAGAACACAGAATAAGTTCTCTGGGGATCTAGCAGCTTTCTTGAGAGTGTATTCTGTTACTTACCTACCTCAGTTCAAATTCTTCCATTTAATTTGTGCTGCTGTGCATGGAAGTCCCACATTATGCACAAATAACCCCACCTGATGTCCCTTGTCCTTACAGTTACTCACAAGTCTAAAATTATTCATTTTCATTGCTTCTTTTAAAAAAATTTATTTCCTTTCAAAGACCTGCTTATTACTTCCTAACCTTTGAAATGTTATTTCCTTCAACACAAGAAAAGAAGAACTCCCTAATGATCCTAATTAAAGAAGAATTTCATCTCTCTTATTTTTTTTCCTGTTTGTTTGTTTCAGTGATGTAGAAACATTTATTGTCTTCATTTCCATTTCTCACTGTGGCACATCATCTTGGCAGCTGTAACTAAAATACCATCCAATACCTGGGAATTTTGCCTTGGAAATAACTGCCTGAGAGAGTTTGTGTGAGATCAGAGTGAAACAACAACACCCACCTGCACCTTTCATCTCTTAAAGCTGTGGACTAAACCATCCTGTGGCTTAGGAACAAATAAACACGTGGTCTTACCTGTTTAGCATTGCTATTTGCTGTTTTCTTCATTTCATCAAGAAGTCCTCTAGATGTTTTTAGGTCCTAAATATGAAACAACAAGCCACAGAAGTCAGTATATGGGCAATCTAATTTGGGTTATATGAGCCCTGATAACCAGGGCAGTGTTACACTTTTATCATCTTGTTCAGAACAAAAGAATAATTATTTGCCTTTGCTTTTTTAATAAAAAAAAGGAAAATAATTAAAATCTATTCCAATGGGTTGCAGGTTTCCTTACAGCAGTCCAAACCTATTACTCAATTATGATTGAGTCTTCCTAAATTTCTGCATTTTTCTGCACAATTTCCAGAATTTTTTTCTTCAATGATATTCAAAATTTTTACAGTCTTGACTGAAATCCTGTTTCTATAAAAACATGGAAATCAGCTGTAAGCTTACCCTGTAAAACAGAGTTCTGGCAAAGAACAGAGAGGCAGACATCAGAAAAGAAAACCAGTGCAGAAAAGGGAAAAAAATCTAGAATGGCTTTTCTGTTTTGCAGTCCATTTTAAGAGTCCAACCTCATCTACTCTTTTAAACAAAGCAAGAACAAAACCTTGCCTGGAGAGAAAGAAAATGCATTTACTACTTGTCTCCAGAGGAAAGTGATACCTATGTTACCATGCTTTTGAATTATGCAGCACACAAAAGGGTTCAAAGGACTCCCACAGACTTGGAGCTGCAAGTTCAGGAGAACACAATCCTGTGACACGTCTCTCTAGAAAGGACAGGATCACTCCCATATTCTTCCTTTTCCTTTTCTACTTGAAATGGAACCACAAACCCTGATTTGCTCTACTTACACATCCCTACCTGCAGCCCTTTCTGATTTTGGATTAGGAGATCTTCTTTCAGGGTATATTTCAGGGAGACTTTGGGAGCACTTACAGAATGACTGCACAACTGTGTTCCAATTATTTAAGAAATTGGTGCTTATCAGCAAGATGTTCTGATTGTGTAAGCATCCAGCCCTGCTCAACTTTCTTTTAGCTCAAAGCACCATAACTGAAGTTGACTAAGCTGAGCTGGTTCACCCACAGTGATAGGTTAAACACATGCAAATGAACAAAACAGCAGCTCAGCTGGTGAGCAATAGCTTTTAATTACTCCATACTGTAATTAACTTGATTTTGTGCTCTGACCAAGTAATATAGGCTTCAGCATTGACTCACAGTCTCCTAGATATTGTGGAAAGAATTCTCATCTCCCCCTAAACATGCGGTTGATGCAATTCTACAGGGTGCTGCTGAGCCAGTATGTGTTAAATAATAGAGAACATCATGTCAGGGAACTGCAATTTCTGAGTCAGTTCTGTAAGATTCTTATTGAGCCAACAACCTTAGAACAAGGGAGAAAGCTGAGCTGTCACAGCTACAGCTGGGAGATATTCTATTGCCTCCTTAGCTGTTGCAGCTCTTAAGAGTGACCTAACCTAACAGGCCCATGCTTTAGCATTATTTCACTATGTATAAAAGGCTACTGCTTTAGAAGGTTTTAAAACAAGCAAAACCCCACCAAACTATATTGCAAAACTACCCTCTCCATTTGACAACAATTCCAAAGGTCTCTCCACACAATCTACACATGACTAACACACCACTGGGAAATATTAGCCTAATCAACTCTGAATATCCCACATGCTATCTCAAGTTTTATTTAGGAGTGGTTTCACTTAACTAAGAATAAAGAACTGTAAGCGTGTGTCTTCTAGTTACCTTTAAGTAGAATTTTGATATCTCAAATAGACGCTGGCTGCATGATGCAAAGCACTTATGATCTTCTGCAATTCCATGTTTTTGAAGAGTCTTAGCAACTACCTCCTTCAGCATCTTGGAAACAGAAGAAAACTCACTCAGAAGTTCATCCCAACTATTGACACAAAAAATTGTCCATGGGAAGCAAAAAAGCCCAACACAGAAAACCTGATCTTTTGTGATCTTGCCTGCCTTTAATCTATTGCCAAATGTGATCAGCTCACTGCCTGAATCTGAGCAGTTATTTAACAATCTATTTCCATTTCCTTCATTTTAAAATATTAAAAAAATGCTTACATATCAAGGATCAGTGAACAGTCACATGGAGCTTGGGAGATAAAAAAGAAGTCAATATTATCTTGGGTTTTTCTTCTCCAAAATAAGATATATAAAATTATCACTTTTTGCTGTACTGATATTCCCTTGTTTGATACATACATATTAAAAAAAAAATTAAAATCTGACATTAAAGTCTCATTAGATAATTTCCTCTGACATTCTTTGCATCAGAGATGTTTAAAGTCTGCCGTAGGTCTGAATGAGTCACACCAATTTATGCTTCCTTGGACCATTCCAGCTTGCCTTTGACAGTACCTTAACATTCTTTCAGTGTTCTCCTTGTACCCTGGGATTAATTTAAAATTTGTATCACCAAGTCAGGAACAGTTTTGTGTATTGTAGTTTAGAAGAGGCATTCCTAATATACACAGCTAATAATTAAACATTATTCCACCGAATTATTTAACTGCTATTTCAATTAATGGATTTATAAAACTATAGAAATCTCTTTATTCTCAGACTAGTCTGTTCCTCCATGATGCCTTTGACCTTTCCAGAACATGTATCTCTTTGGTGCCTTTAGGTTTTACATTAATCATCTATATTTCATAACTCTTATTAATTGCTATTCATTTCCACCTTTTTTATTCCTCATCGTTATCTCTCTCGGCCTTAATTTTCTGGGCATGATAAAATTTTCTTTGCACACTTTTTCATTCTTTGTTTCTGCAGCACTCTCCTCAGTGCCTTCAGGATTCACTTACACTGGTGAACAGAATGAAATTCAGTAACAAACACAGATGAAGACAATTCACCTTGAGTAAAAAATTTTTTACAAATCAAGTCCCATGGAAAGAAGTTAAACAGCTCTCCTTCACTCAGAGAACAAGGCAGATTTTTACCCTTGTGTGTTTCTGGGATCGCGACTCCTTCTCTGGCTTGGCAGGCTCGGGCTGTGCAGCCGGGCCAGCCCTGCTGGCGGCTCGGTGGCCGTGGCCGGGCGGTTTCGATGGCGCTGCAGCCACACAAGGGGACCTGTCCGAGCGCTTCCTCGGCACAGCCACGGCACAGAGACTCCTGCTGCTCCCCCCTGCCTGCCACAGCAGCGACTCTGTGCTCTCACTTTTGGTCAGCCTACAAGGAACAGGAAAAAACCCTATAAAAGTAACTTTCAGGTTTTGTACCGACTCTTTTAGTGCCATTGTTTCTGCTAGAGAGGCTGCTGCTTCAGAGCAGTAAGTACTGAGCATTCCTGCAAACAACATCTGAAAACAGCAGACAGGAAGACAGGATTCTATTCTGTAAAATATTTTGTATTAGAAGAGCACTCTGCTGACTAGATTGGGCAGTGATATGTAGACCCATTGCACCTCTGATTAAAAAGGTCTAGAAACAAATTGAAGAAATCAGGTAACTAAGAAAATAAAACTCTTGGGAAGAGAATTGCCCTCCAGTCTTCGGATGAGACAAAACTTCTTCAAATTATCTAATTTCTTTTGGCCCTATAGGAATGTCACAACTCATATTTAACTACAAGAAGTTGGGCATCATAATTCTATGGGAACATTGTAATCCTTGATCCTTCAACTGTAAGAGCATCAGTAATTCCAAAGTCCAATTTACAAAATATAGTATAATAACATCTTCATTTCTAACTATTCAGTAAGCTGCAAAAGATATACCTATTTCTAAAACCAGACCTCTGTTAAAGGCTTATGGTGATTAGAATACAAAGGGTATCAACCTGGAAATAAGGAAGAAGAAGTATTACAGTAAAAAAGTGAATTTGGAAATAGTGTTACCTAGCAGCTATTATTCAGTGACAGAGTTTGCATCTTCAGAGTGAGGACAAGATACAAAGGGAAATCTCAAAAACCAAACTTCCAGAAAAGCCTTTAATAAACAAGCCTGACAATAAGATTGAACTTTGGTAGGTCATCTTATGCCAGCAGTCCTTTGGATTAGAAATTCAATTATTCTGTTTGTACAATCCTTGCCTTTCTAAACCTTTAGTTGTTTATTCGTAGTACAGGAGCCCTGACTGTTTCAGTCCTAGATGAGGCTATCTGTCATCTTTTCAAAGGCACTTGAGACTGCAGGATATAACCCCAAATCTGTTAAACAAAGTGTGCTGTGCTGCATGGTTTGATTCATCTAATGCCATCAATGAGAGATCACACTTGAGGAAAAAAAATGAACCTACAGAAGAGGATTAAACAACTAGAACATTTGTCTAGATAGCTTCACTAAAACATTTTGAAATGAAAGAAAAGATGCAGTTCACAAGAGACTACTGAAACATTTCATGCTAAAGATTCATTTTATTCAGTGCATTACCTTTTCTTGGGATAAAAGTAATCCAGGTCTTTTGATCTGCGTTTTAGCCTTGATGTCTCTGTTTTGAATTCACTTTGCAAAGTCTCTCCATCAGGGACACTTCCAGGCTCTGACAAGACTGCAGGAGATGGGAGAGGACTCAGGACAAGTGGCACAGGGCAGCACTCTTTGGTGCAAGTAGTCTGAGTTTCATAGCGAATAAGGCGAGTCTGAAGTTCAGCATATCCCACATCTCTCTCCAAGGCTCTTCTGTCATCAAGACAGTATCTAAAATTGAAATTGGGTGAGAAACCTGTGAGAGAAAGTCTCTCTTTTATTACAATCAGAAAAACTTACTTTTGACAGTCATGTGAACTCCAAAACCTTTTTTTTGTTTGAACTGGTATACTGTTCTGAAATACAACTTTTAACAGCCCAGTAAATTAATATTTGCCTGATGGATTTTGCTCTACTCAAGTCCAACTCCAACAAAGAAGCTGAATTATACTATTTGTAACTCTTTACCCTGTTCTTGTAAGACTCAAACTCTTTGAAATGCAACTTTTAGCTTTGTCTGAGATAAACACTGATGTATGAGAGATTCACATTTTTTAAGTACTAAAAATACAAAAAAGTATCACTGAACAAGCACAAGCTTCCTATTGACTACAATGAATAAGTGGATTGATCAACCAAATCAACAGAACAAACTGTAATAACTACAGTGGGGCTGAAAGATAACAAACGAACAAGTGCTAACTCAGTGAAACATACACATGATATAACACAAAAATATCTTAACTAACTCTTCTCTGGTACAAATAATTTCCAGGATTCCTTGCAAGAGAATAATGTTTCATCACCCAGTAACTTACTGTAGTGCAGAGAAAGGTAACTGTAAACCCTGTCTTATTCCAGCCTCTTTGTTACAAATTGTTTTAAGCAGTGTGAGCTCTTGCTCAGCCCACCCTTCAAACTGCTCAGCAATGTTTCCTACTCTCAGGAATGCAAGACACATTCTTTACTTTTATCTCTTAACATGGAGTCATGTTAAATTGCTAGTCCTGATGTTTTCATTTTCTTCAGAGTATTTTCATATTCAGGGAGAAATTAATTTTTCTAATAACTGGCTGATGAATCAAATTTCTACAGGTGAGGAAGACTTTCCACTAGAAATAAATTCATTGTCTGATAAGAGAGTAAGCTGTCTGAACTTAAAAATTTCAAGGTATTTAATTTTTCTTATTTACATTCTCAGTCCCCTGAGTAGTCACATACCCTACAGAGATAAAAAAAAATTTAACTTCAGAAGTTAAATTGTCATTTTACTCACTGCTTTCATGGCAACTGCTTTCTCTTTGCAAAACAGCATTCAAGTGTCTGGCACATATTCATTGCACCGAAAATTTTATTTAATCATAAATAGGAACAGCCTCATGTTCACAAAACCTAGTCTTCATGGGAGACTTCAGCCATCCCAATAATCAGTTGGAGGGCCAATATGTAGGACAGAGGCAATCCAGGAGGCTCCTGGACTGCACTGGTAACTTCCTTCTCTGAGTGAGGTGAGGTGCTGTGCTGTGCCCACCAAGGAGGAGGGGGTGCTGGGGAATGTGAAGCTCAAGGGCAGCCTTGGCTGCAGGGACCATTAAATAGTGGAGTTTGGGATCCTCAGGGCAAAAAGGAGAGCACACAGGAAGCTCACCCCTGGACTTCAGAAAAGCAGTTTGCCATTGACACCGAGCTCTGTGGCATGGTCAACACTAGAGGGAAGGGATCCCATCCAGAGGCTTGAGAGGTGGCCCTGTGCAAACCTCATGAGGTTCAACAAGGCCAAGTGCAAGGTCCTGCACCTGGATAAGGGCAATGCCAGCACAAATACAGGCTGAGTGAAAAGTTAATTAAGAATAGCTCTGGGGAAAAATATGTGAGATATTGGTGTCCCTGCCCATGGCATGGAGGCTGCAACTAGATGATCTTTAAGGTCCCTTCCAACTCAAACCATTCTATGATAATTGCTACTCCTTGTTTTTTTGACAAGACTTTACCTCCAAATATAAATGCAGCAGCTGGACAGATGAAAACTTCATAGTACCAAACACATCTGCCCCACAACCACAATACTCTTGTTACAATATGTTCTGGTCCTACACTACCTCCCACTCTACTGCTTCCTTCCCTGCTAAGCACATTGCTCTTGCAATATTAATATGCCAGGATCTTCCTCCTCTCCACAATACCCAGGCCTCCCTATGGCCTGTATCTGTCACATTTTGCTAGGAGAAGAGGCAGCACAAGCTGTGCTGTGCCTAATTTGAAATCTGAGGCACACTCCTTGCTGAGGTCAGGCAGGGCAGCAAGATACCACATAGCAACAGACAACAGACCAAGTGGTTTCTTCCCACACCTACTATATGCATTTCTCTTTTCTACCCAGTTGCCTCTCTGTGCCACTTATTACAATTCTAAAAAGGCTAACAGGCTCATGAGCTACTGTTTAGAAAAAGAGATAACTAAAGAGATAGGAGTGCTCCATTGCCCTATAGAACTTGGCTAAAATTACCAGATATTAAACACAGACTTAATCAAACTAATTGTAAAATCGATAGGGAAAAAATACCAGCAGCCTTGTCAGTCAATTCTGATAATCTGAAAATGTGATTTTAGGAGGCAGCAGAAGCTTGCACAAAAACTGAATTATGCTTGGTATCCACTGCATTTCTTAATATATACTGCAATAAGACTGCCTGTATGGAAGAGTTATGCTTAATTATCTACTCCAGCATTTCTATAGCCTTTTTCCTTTTCTCCTCAATGTCAATATTTGTATTTTTTTAACCTATTTTTATACAGCTAGATCATGTGACAGTTTGCCCATTTGTTTGCTTTGACAGATAACTATTGCTGGCTGGCTGAGATTAACTAACAGTCCTAGCCATATGGATACTTTTGAACATCCTTACCACTAACACTTGCCTGCTGCTGTTTTCAGGCTCCCTGAACATACAGGTAGCAGCATCACAGCAGGTATCATTAAACCTTTTGGCTATCAGTCTTAAAGTGTCAACAATTAAATATAAAATCAGAAACTATGTATGTACTTAAAACATGTGCTTCACTAGGAACTTGATATGTACTAATTCCCTTGCCATTTTTAGCTCTGAATTAAAATTTTCAGAGACACTGAGAAGAGACATAGCAGTACAACTGAGAAAAAAAGACCTTCAATGTTTCTACATTACCATCAAGGCAGCAATGTTGCAATTGAAACCAGCGACATTTAATCCATAATTAACATACCCTTAACATGTTGCTTGAAACATTTCTAATTACACTTAGATTGGAAACTAAAAAGTAAATCTGAGAAAAGAAGTCAGGAAACTTACTCAAGTCCATGGTAATGGCATCCAGCTGCTTTTTCAAAAGGCAAACCTCTGAGTTTTCGAGGAGTAAGCTCTGGTGTCAAAAGAAATGCGTTTTCACTGAAAGGAGAAAAATAAAGATCTATTTTAACCAGTTACCTTCAGGATAAATTATACTTCCAAAAATCAGAAACAAATGCCTTCACATATGAAGGACAAAACAGCATGTCTTGCAGCTAGGCCCCTAGGATAAAGCATCAATGGAAAATTAAATCTGTACTGAAGCGAGAATTTAAGTTCAACTCATTCCTACCGAGCTATTATTGTTACAGAAGCTCTTAGACATTTCTCAGATGGTTAAGGTCACTGCTCCAAACAAGTAACCAATAAAACTAGGCAAATATCACATGGGACACCTGAGTAGTAGAATGAACTGGGAAGTGACCTCCCACTTCTCAATCATACACTGTGAGGAGTGAATTCCTTCCCTTCAGCTTCAAATTGTTGCCTATCTAACACTCATCTTTCCCAGACTTCAGAACTAATGGCTTGTTTCCTGGGATATTTCAATTCCAGCTGGTAACTCTCTACAGCTAAATCATAAGAGTGTATTTGTTTGAGGGTATTTCAAGGGAATAAGCCCTAGCAAGGCAGATAGAAAGATCTTGCTGCCAGATCTCCATATACCCTGACATTTATCTCTAAAGAAGGGAAGACACAAAGGCAAGATGTAACAGAATCTGAAACTCACACATTGCTTCAAATTTTATTAATATACTCTGCCTCTGCACCTTTTCCACTGGAATAATCTGAGAAAAACATCCAGGAAAGATGCAATACTAAATCTAGCAAAATGATGATTTGGAAAGACTGTCAGCCAAAATTGTAATCTATCAAACTTCTATCTAAGCTCAACCACAGAGAAAAGGTGAACATGCCTTCAATTCACCAGCCTCTCTCAAAATCTCTCAATCCTTCTCTTGGTCAGGAAGATCCTTAGGCCCATATTCACTGTTTTTGATCACTTACTGTGCAAAGCTCCTCTTAATTCCAGGGAATTTGCTCAAAGCAACTGCTAGGGGAGCAAGCAGCTCAGAGTACAGTGTTCTGCTGGACTCAGTTCAAATTCAAATCTCATTCATCTGTAGCTCAAAGCAAATCATTCAAGACACTCAAGGTATTCTATGCTATAGTGCTTCTCTGGAGGCTTTGAAAAAAATCAAAGACTAAAAAAATAGATTTTTTTTAGTGAAAAATCATTCACTTCTTTCCCACACAACAAGTTGGAAGGAAAATATTTTAGCCAAAATTCTAAATCTTCTCCGCTCATTAAGAACCCAGCAGGAGATTCTAAATCTTTACTGCATATTTTCTAATTTGCTTGAACTGTCTGCTCAGAACATACTCAGTTTAGTTTCAAAACTTCAGTAACAATTTTACAGAAGTCTCAAAAATCCTACAGAAAATCCAAAATACTACAGAACCTTTCCCTCACACAAGCACTCTTATTACATGAAAAAGGATCAAGGGCTGTATCAAGTAATTGCATCATAGTTTTTATTATTCAGTATTAAAAAGGTCAACAAATATAATTGTAGTGACTGCAAAGACTGTCTTGCCTACCTAGCACTCTGTGACACACTGCACAAATAGTACAGGTTCTGCTTCTACAAACACTCTCTGACTCTTATAGAGTCTGGCCTTAACTCTAATAGATGTACAGATCCTGAAAATTATTCCAGTTACTCCATGAATCTATAAAAAGCATGACAGGAGACAAAGACAGTTAAATAGGCTCAGATATTTTCTTGTTTTGTTTTCCCACCTAGACTCCCCTCCACTAAAAGAAATCACACCAAAAAAATTAAAGCTCTGCCACAGTAGCTTCTGCTTTATTAGAAATACTCTTTTGGAAATGGACCCATAGGGCAGCAGCAGCTTGGCAGAGCTCTACCAGTAACAAGTTTGTGCTTCAGGTGATGATTTTGTTATTTAAATGCCTAGGACCAAGATCATCATCTCCAGCCATTTCAGATTCTGAAAGAACTAAATAGCAACACTGAGTAGAGACCAAAACAGTTGATTTCACTGGCAGGCATGTGACATAAAGATGTTGTAAGTTATAAACTCAAATCCAGTTAAGCCATTCTGTGACTCCCATTCCACCCTTGCTTACACCCCCCTACTGATATCAGCTCTGAATTTGGTGTTAGTGGCTTTAAGATGCTCCTACCGCTTGGGAACTTGGAGTGGCTGGAGCTCCCCCACGGGCAGCCCTTCTGGGGTGAAGTACTTGAGCAGCTCTTTGGCATCCAGCAACGTCAGGGACTCCCTCTGGCTGTCCTTGTGTCCCAGCAGCTGCTCAGGTGAATGTGCAAACAGAGGAACTCTGGAAAAAAGGCAGCAAGCCAAGAGCAATCTAAGATTTTTTTTTATAAACTCATAAACTTATTTAATATTTCAAAAAATATTAAATCATTGCTACCCTAGAGCAATTAAACTAGTACCAAAGTAAAATGAACAAAGTTGCTCCTTGAGAACATTAACACAGATGTTCATGATAAAGAACATGATAATTGTTAAACATAATCTAAAAATTCAACTGAAGAAAGTAATTTCTTCAAGAAATTAGAGCGTGGTTATGAAATACAACATGGGAAGATGATTATTCACCCCTTTTTTCTGTTTTTTGACCAAAACTTGGTTCCCATTTAAAAAAATTAAAAATATACAATATACAGGAAAGGAACAATAAAGTCACTACTGCACGCAACTCTCCACTCTTTTTTAGTGTCTTCAATCAAGTAAATCAAAGTTCTCCCTTTTCTCACTTTTTAAGCAACACATTGTATCCTGATGCAGGATAAAAAAGATACTCAGTTCAGATGGTGAACTATAAAATAAACACTGACTATGTAACAGAAAGGTCCTTCAGGAACCTTTTTGACAGCTAATTAAAGGAAGAACTTTGTCTGCTTGAGAAACAAAAGCCAGTAATAATAATAACAATGATGATGATGATAATAATACTACCATGAGAAAGCTAATGTGAGAATTTATCACGTGCAGAACTCCAGTCTAAGCCATGGCCACCTATGGTACTTGAAAGAGAGAAATTGAAGTGACTCAGAAAAGGACAGCTGGACACTTGCCTCGACAGGTCTGTCAGCAAGAACATGAACATTACCAAAGACCATTAAGCCACAGAATCACAGCACAGGCTGAGTTGGAAAGGACCACAAGGATCACTGAGTCCAACTCCTGCCCTGCACAGCACCATCCCCAAGAGTCACCACGGGCCTGAGAGCACTGTCCAAACTCCTCCTGAGCTCTGGCAGGCTGGTGCTGTGACCACTGCCCTGGGGAGCCTGTTCAGTGCCCAACCACAGCCTGGGTAAAGAACCTTTTCCTAATACCCAACCTAAACATTCCTTGCCAAGTCTTATATAAAGTGAGAGCTCAACTGAAATCAACAGGCTGTCTTAAGGGACACAAAGACCTATGGGTTTCATGTGAACAGTACTGAAGGCAAAACATAACTAAATATAAATTTAAACATAAAACCAATAGGCTCTTTGACTTCAAAATTACTTGATATATGGTATCAACTATTGACTATCAACTATTGATATATGTTATCAACTGACTATTTAGGAAATATGACAAGATTAGAACATGTTGCACATGTTGACAAAAACAGCTAAATTATTTATATTTATTAGGGTATCTTGTGAGAAAGAAAAGCTTTTGTATGTTTTCCTACCATGGCTACTATTTTCTAGAAGTGCCATTTTGGTAATTTAGTTTTAGAACTATTATACTTTTAGCTAGCTTCCAGTTGCATTTAGTCAATAAAAATCCAAACAATACTTCTTTAAATACCATAAACTACACCTTTGGAAATTGACAAAAAATAGTTTTAGCCTTAAACAATATTTTCTTCGAAAGATTATCAAAATGTGAAAACAGTTTACACTATGGTTATCAACATATAAAGTTCCTCCATAGTAAAGTTCAATGGCTACTCCAAAGAAAATCAACAGTATTTCATTATTACCTCATTTTTTGTTTGTTTTTTTCAAAGTTTTCCAAATTCTGAAGAACATGTCTTTCTGGCCACTCCAATGGATTTGGCTCTATTAAATCAGGCTCTGCAAGAAATACATATTGGACAACCCTAAATAAAGAATCTTATTCCTTAAAGAGATAGATATACAGTCCTTTATCTATAGATACTCCTCAATGCCACTCTCTAAAAGTATGTAAACAAAATACAACATTGGTGATGCAATCAGAAATGCTTTCTGGACTTTTTTTTTTGTCAAGGAAGAAAAAGGAAATGCAAGGGTAATTTCAGTTTGCAAAATAAGCCTAGAAAGCTGCTTTACTTTTTCTTTCATGTTTTCCCCTTTTGTTAAAAAGACTTTCCTCCTTTTAGTAAAAGATTGACAACCAGTATGAGAAAACATCCAAGGAAAATAAGCAGCAAATTTTGTAAATAAAAATACTTACCATGAGTCTCAGTGCATGACCTGGTTTTATTGCAGACCTTCTGTAGAACAGGTTTAGGAAGATTAGTGCTGCACAGGTCCAAAAAACATTCTCTTGTGAGTTTTAATAAGCTTTTAAACTCATTGGTAGAAATAACTACAGGCTGCTTGGTCAATTCCTTTCTCTCTAGAAAAGAAAAAATAAAAGGTACTGCATCTGCTAAGTAACAAAGAACAACAGGAACCTGCGAAAAACAATTACACAAGAAAATCCCCACCCAAAACCCATAACACAAGTAAGTTAACTTGGCATTTACTATTGTACCAGTAAGATGTGGGTGGTTTATTCCAAAGACAAGTGAAAAAACAGCAGTGAGAAGAGCTGAAGCTGCATGTGATTCATGTTTTTACAGTCCTTT
Source organism: Agelaius phoeniceus (assembly GCF_051311805.1). Classification (NCBI taxonomy): domain Eukaryota; kingdom Metazoa; phylum Chordata; class Aves; order Passeriformes; family Icteridae; genus Agelaius; species Agelaius phoeniceus. The sequence goes on along the minus strand of NC_135265.1, from coordinate 141,893,870 downwards.
AACTTCTGGAAATATGCATTTCTGAGTGTATCCAGGTTTGAATCCTCCAGAGACAAACGCCTGGGCTTGCTGAGTCACTGACAGCCTGTTCTGGTCTCTGGTCATTATATCAAGGGTCAGGTAACTGTGGTGTGATTTAGGACAATCAGTGAATCCCAACTGCTCCTACTCAGCCTCTTAATGGAAATGGGTGACCACTCAAAAGAAACTAAAACACAAACTCTAAAGCAAGCCCAGCTTCAGGGTTGAAGCAGACAGGAATCTGAGAATGACTAAGTTAGCAGGGGTGTGGGGTGGGAGACAAGACTACTTACAGAAATCTTATTTTCTTTAAGCTGCTATTCTGTTAATGATAATACACTTAAATTACCTCTACAGCATGCCATTTTCAATAAGCCAGACAACCTCTCTGAAGCATTTTTTCTTTTACTTGAGTCTCTTTAAGCAATATACTTAAGATGGGAAAAAAAATCAGGACACTCAAATGGAGTTCTCTGCAATGTCAAAAATCTAAGGAGGATGATCCTTCAAGTTTTTATTATGAATGATGCATCATGATAAATCTAACAAATCTCCAATGCATGATTTTCCTCTGCTGCTTAAGACTTTTCAAAGAAAGAGTAAAATTTTAAAAAGCTGAAAAACCTAAACCAGAATTCTTATTTTTGTAGAAGGCATATCCAGCAGTAAAGGGTTTTGGGGAAATCATCATAGAATTGCATAGAATTATTTCAACACTATGCTCAAAAATTCAGAGTATTCATGTAACAAGCACCAGCACTAATACAGTGTTCTCTTTTCCATTATCTGACAGAGAAACATGGAGGTACTTCCAAGTTTCTTTTTAAACTTCTGCTATTTCTTCACAAAGTCATCAACACACTTTGGTTGTCAAACAACTCTGGTTTTGTAAGGTGAGCCATCCCATCCAATGTGAACTAAAGACCTTTTAAATACCAGTTTGAGAATTACCAGAGCTTCCCCATTACTTACTGAGATACTCCTTCAAGGCAAAGACTTGGAGACGTGACAGTTTTGTTTCTCTCTGTACAATATCCTCTCCATAATAGCATGGCAGAGACTTGATAAAGTCAGAAATATGAAAGCCTGTACAGATTAGAAGAAATTTTTATTACAAATCTCTCTTTGGAGTCGTTACTTAATAGAAGATAGAAACATAGGAAACATAAAAATCTCATATTCAAAAGAAACAACCAGACTTTCAAATATGGCTAATCATCAAAAAAACAAACTAATTTATTCCAATTGAACATCAGGAGGATCATTTCAAAGAGATGCCTGACTATTTTTGAATTTCTGTACAAAACCTGTATAATGACAACACAACATGACTAACATTTAAAGAAGGTAACAAGATCCTAAGTTTGATACCACGGAAGAAAAGTTTTCTCCCAACATATGGTCAAGGACTTTCAGTCTTCTGACACTGTACTAATGGGATTTTAATTAGGATAAATGGCTGAGTAGTCAGTCCTACCACACACAGATTTATTTCAATATTATGGAATTAAGTAGATGAGATGCAGGTCACTGTGCTCCTTTTCTCTGCCAGTGTTATTGAAACAGATACAGGAGTTAGTAGAGTTATCTGGTAGGTGTAGTTGTAAAATGACAATACTCCATGATAAATGGCTGCACACCTGCTCTTCCCTAGTGGAGCAGTTAGGATAGGAGTGCCAGCTCATACCCTAAACATTCTGCAGTAACATCAGCAAAGGGACTGAAGGTTATAACAAAACTCAACTTGTCTACTGGCCTTGTAGCTTTTATTTTAAATCATCAGTGAAACAGGACTTTCAAGAGATATTTACACAGATTTTTGGCACGGGCTGGCCAGTCTTTACACCAACAACACACACTTTCTGAACTTTAAGCTTTCACAAATTTCTTTTGCATTAATACTACCTGTACGTCCCTTTACAATAAACAAATTTCAACTTACCTCGATTATGAGAAATAACTGACAATAACTTTGCATAGTCAATTGTAAAAATATGGTAGCAGTAAATTCTTAGTATATTTTCTTATGGATCTGGAAAAATATTCTTTAAAGACACTTTCATAAAAGATGTAATATTTCTCCTTGTTTTCCTTAATACTGACTGGAGTGAATAAAAGGAACTTACGAAATTTAGAACTTACCATTTGCCTGCATTCAGATACTCATTAAAAAATAAGTGATCACTATTACCTGACTCTGTTTCTTCTGCTTTTGCCTTTAGCTTTCCATTTACTGCAGCAAGAGTGGCCATCCCATTGATCTGGCCAGCTGAATGAATCAAGGTTGCTTTACATCCTCCAGAGCCATTGCCTTGTAGCAAGAAATAATATCGGCAAGATTCTCCTTTCAGTTCAATTTCTGGAACTTAACAAACATCAAGACATAACTGTGAAACACCTTCAGGAAAACATCTTTAAAACAAACTATAATCCATCATCAAAATTCTTTCATTTGCTTTCTTCTGTTCTGTGAGAAATCTTACTAATCACCAACCAAGAGCTCTTTAACTGGGCTAAGTAAGAGGCAAGTCTTTAACTGGCAAAGTTACATTTTTACCATGAAACAATAAAGAGAAGTTTCTGTTCTGCTGGGTAAAACCAGGCCTTTTTGCATATGTGCATCAAAATAATGTAAGTGTTCAATGAACAAACATACAAACCTAGAAGAAAAGGAAGTATTGTACACACTCTTCCCAAGGACACTGCATTATTTATTAATAAAAGGTTCACTCCCTGCTTTACCCTTGTGTCTGGATGAAAGATAAAGACATTCTATTTTTGAACACTGGCATATAGTATGCAGTTTTGAAAGTAAATTAATGTGGGACCTGACAGTAACAGTGAAAGGATGGGTTTGCTATCTTTTCACACAGAAAACATTTTACAGTACCTTGGAAGACACAGCAATCAAGATAATGAACACTTCTTGATGTATTAAATTTCAAAAGTCAAATATTTTAATTTTATAAGATATTTGCAGGACTGTCTCAATAATTAACTCTATGGGAACTTAACATTTATTAGTGTCATAAATTTTTGTTAGCAAGAAATAACATATTCCTATGTTTGTTGAAAACTTATAGTTGGACATGGGAAAAGAGGGGAAACCCCACTATCTCAATATATAAATTCAGAGTAAGAAAAATAACAATAAAGAAAAACTATGCTAGAAACTTTGCCGTAATGTCCTGTTTCCCATGTCATTTGAAATATTCTCCTTTTCCTGTTTATCTTGGCATCTCAAAGCTGATTCCTGATGGGTAACCTTTTATTTCACAATTTAATCTTAGCATTTAAGAACTACCAATACCAAGAATCATACCTTCCCCACATATGGGAGAGATTAAGGATTCACAAATCCTTAGTAGAGTGAGATTAGTGTTAGCCACTAAAAAATAAACAGTTTTCAATTAAACAAAAAATACATTTAAAAAGCAGTGTTTCTTCTCCTATTATGAATTTTACTCAAGAGGCTTAATAAGAACCTATTGTGCATTACTGATCACACAATAATTAATAATTGTACAAAACCTTTCCACTGGAGCACAGGACAAATATCCTGCAGACACTGGGGATCCTGTGCTCATTTGACTGCATCAGCAGTATCTCCCCATCAAATACAAATGCTGCTGCTGTGACCAGCTCCACACCCTCCATACTCTACCCCTTCCCAACATGCAGAGATAACTTTAAATCTATATAATGCTGATGCCATTTGGGTTTTGCCTTTTTGCTTTTTTATGTTCTCTATATTCTTCACACATATATTTGTAACTCTGTCACCTATTGTATTAGTAGTTAATTTTTCCCAATACTTTTCCACAGCCTTTCCCTAACCAGAAAGACAAAAATTCCAGAGCTCCAAGCCCCAGGAGGTACAAGGCCCCATGCTATCTTGGCTCTTCCTGGGAACCAAGGCTGAGAACAACTCTTTGAGATACATACTCATAGACAAAGTACAACTAGTGCTGAATGGGGGCTCCAGAGAAAGGGCTTGACTTGGGGGGAATTACATCACCATTTGTCCCCATAACTGGTGCTTTTTATCAATTATGCTAATTTCCTAAAAACCTATAAATGTACTCATCCTTAGCAGGGGTGGGCTTTTGTGGACAACTTTCCATAACTGCCTCTGAAGGCCTTCATTAAAGATCCTCTTTTATATTACCTACTTGCTAAAATTATCTCAAGTTTCATTTCCAGGTTGGGAAAAAGGCAACACTGCCAGCAGCCATTCCATAATTAAGTTTCTGTCCTGTTATACAACTCTACATAATTCCTCTCAATTTTTTCCTGTCCCTAAACCTGAAAAAATATCAGTCACAAATATGAGACATCCCGATCTGCATGCTCGTTTAAAAAAATTGTCCTAAAGTGGCAACAGCAATAGTCACTGTTCCTTGGAATCTACATTAATTATATATTAGACCATGTATAAACAACGAGATTATGAAAGAAGGCAGAATCCAGCACTTCATTGTGTCCCAGTTAAGTACTTTAAGCACTGGGCTACCACCAAGTTCTTTTTAGCCTGATGTTTTCAAGTGCTTACAAAGCTCAGTCACTGCTTGTACAGTGCCTCCACTTGCAGAGCACATTTACTGGCTGACTGAGAAACTTCCCCCAGCCTTGGTCTGCACTGATTCTCTTCTCCCACCTTCTGAATCAGGTTTCTAAGCACTGGCACAGGGTGTGAGAGTCAGCTGCCATCACTGCAGACCTACAGGGAGCATGTTCTCAACCACAGGTTTAGCACACTGGCTCCCAGGTGAATGGAGGCATTCAGCATTTCTTAATAGTCTGCATTTTCCCAGGAAGAGATTGAAATTAAATGCAAGTGCACTGAAGAACCTCTGGAAATAGTTAAAAAAGAAGGGAAGCACCTCAGTGAAGCAGACTGGAATTCCATCTGCAGAAGTAAACCTCCCACCATGGATTTTACAATCACCTTACAAAGATGTGTGGAAATTGGATCTTAACTGACAGACAGGGCACAAAAATGGTTTAAAGGAGATGTCTTGTTTCCCCAAAGCTTGCCATGATGTTACCATTTTTCTTCCTACAAGTTTGCATAGCTGAACTTGCATTCACCAAATCTTATCATATCAATGAAGATTACAATCACTGATTTGATTTCATTGGAAAGAGAATCCCAAATGCACAGAAAAAACTCACCATGTAAACACACACACACACACACATATAACCAAACAAAAAGCACGTACCAGAAATGACTTTGGGTTTCTTAGCCATATATTCCTTCCATTTCTTGCTGCTCAGCTGGGCAGGAGATGGGATCACTTCACTGCTTACATTACATGGCAATGTAAATAAAGCTCCCACCTAAATAAGGAGAGCAAATTAACACATGCAATATTAGTGAAACCTGTTTTACACTTCATTCTTGAGCTACTGATTTGGCACTATTTCAAATCTATCTAGTTGAACTGAAGAAAAACATCTCCACTAAACATACCTGTCATTCACATCAATCAAAATGGAACTGCATTTGACACAAAAGCTGTAAAAATTGTGTTTAATTTTTGGTCCAACTGAGGGATCATTAACTGCTGAATTTCCATTTCATACATAAAAAGATTTATTATGTATTGCAAGTGTCTCTATACCCTGGTTACAAATGTTTTTGTAGAGCAGTATCCAGAATGAAAAGAGAATTTGGGGATAATAGTAGGCATCAGTGACTCTGCATTCCTATGAAAAAAATTTCTTCTTTTATTTTCCTTCCTACATATTACCTTGTCTCTTAACCAGATACTGGACTATGTCTATGTTTCTACATAGACTTCAGGCCAATAAGCACTAATACAAAAATTGCAGACATATTTGAATACCCAAGCAATAAAGCAATGCTATTACAGGTATAAGAAAAGCCTACAAACATGCAGTATTTCCAGCAGGAGACTGAAAAAAATCCCTATGAGAAACTGTTATTTTCAAAATATATTCAATTCAACATGTGCAGACTCTAAAAAGTAACCTGAGAATGTGTTTTCACTGTTTGGGCACCTTCTTTAGAAACACTAGAAGAAATGTGAGCCCTCTGATTGTAAAAGGTGTATGACCAAGTGTTCAGTGCTCTGAAGTAAAATGAAGATTACCTGGGATATTTACCAATCTAAAACTATTTTAAAAGATACTTTTGGTACAGCATTAGAAAAAGGACCTTTTCCTTTTCTGGCTAAGCTAACAGAGAATGGAGTAGCAGGGGAGAAAAAGAGTTACTAAAAACCCAAATAACAAACTGAAAATAAAACATATAGCCTGATAATGGGATACCATCTTCACAGTAAACAAAAAACATATGTTATTCATAATAAGTGTACCATTTTCAAAGTGCAGGTTTTGTTTTGAATGGCATAGATTTATTTTATAAACACTAAAACACTTTCCTAAACAAGATGTATTACCTTGTATGTAAAGGTGATAGGATGTTCAGGAAAAACATCTTCAAACTAATACTTTCAATATCATTCCAAGGCAGAGGAAGGAGGGAAAGAGTAGGACTGTAAATGTTTCATGAACTCTTTTTAGCCAAAATCAGAATATGCACATATAAAATAAAAAAGCCTACCATTTCACAGTAGCTAGATACATTTTGTGGGCTGCACACATGCCTGCCTTTTGCTAAAAAAATCAATAGCCCAATTACAGAAGCACAGAAATTATCTGTCAGGATAGGATTAGAAAATGTTTTAGGAGATTGAAATTTAGCTGAGATAAAGAGAAAACTTTTCAGTGGGTATGTATAGCATGGACCTTTGAAATACATGCTTGCTTTAGAACTAAGTATTGAAGAAGCTTAGACAGAGACCAGGTTTAAAAATATTATTCACATATCTCTTATAGGCAATATAGATACCTTCATTTTTCTACTATACATATATAAAAAGGTTTTACCTTCCCAGAGAGAAAAGAAATCTGGTCCAAAAGCAGTGTAGATGTCTTCTTGTTACTCTTTCTTGACAGGCTCCTGAACGGAACAGTTTAAGGAACCTCATCTTCACAAAGAACTATGCACTTCTATTTTACAAATCAGGTTATCATCATATTTAAAAGAAGCACTGCAAGCATCTAATTTTTGATACTACAGTAGCACAAAACATAAGAAAACTCACCTTTACAGGTAAAGTGATACACTTGAAAATGTTGTATGACAAAATACTCCACTGACATCTTTATTATAGGCTGACAGAAACACATATTTATATATTCAAAATCATAGCAGGCTTATACATCCTAAGGTACACCAAGACTAGAACCAAAAGTACATACTTTTAAAAACCAATGGTAATATATCTTGAGATCTCTGCAGCACACACACTCAAGAGAGAACTCCTCTGCTAAACCTTGCCACAGATTTTGCTGCTGCACAATAAAAACACAGTTTGTAAACAAATGTTCCTGTATTGTGAAGCATGCTACATTGATTCATTACAAAGGCTTGAGGCTTTTTTTTAAACTTACACAGAATAAACATCTCTATTCTTTTCCCACAAAGAACATGCACATCAACAGACAAATTATTAGTGTGATAGTATCAACAATACATGGTTACTGCTAATGTAATTTAAATTTCAAAATTAAAAAATCCAGTTGGAAGAATCATTGACTACTTTGGCAGGCTAGAATGGAATGAGCCCTTGACTATCCTCATCTGCCTGTTGCTTGCATGGGTAGATGCTGATCTTTTTCTTTCTGCTATAGACAATTATCAGTAGTAGTTTAGATCCTTAGAAAAAGGATACAGCTCAAACTCCAGATCTGATATAAAAATGGAAGGTAGATCAGAGAGCACCACCATCTGCAAAAATTCCAGTGCAGGACCATAGTAATGAAAAACCTGAAAAGACATCAAATAAAAACCTATATATAGAACACTATATATGATGTTGTATCATCAGAAGTTCCTCAAGTGTTTTGCTGAAGATATTAGCCTTGCAGATAACATCTGGAAGAGGTATAAAGGAATACAAAAACATTTCACAACATCATACTAAATTATATAAAAAAGGAAGGTATTTAATTTTTTTTTTTGATAAATCTGACTTTATAGAACATCAACAGTGCGCATCAAATGAGTTCTCTTACCCAAAATAAAATATGATGTACCAGGAACAGACAAATGCAATAGAAAATACACATGTTTTAACAATGAAAATAACAAACTCCAAGCCAATTTTCCAAATGCTCATTTTTGTTTTCATCAACACATATGATTCTGGAGTTCCTATAAATTATCCACTTTCAGTACAAAACATGGAACACAAAGTGTAAAAAAAACCAGACTCAAACTTTTAAAATTAAGTGGGAAGTTAGATAAATACAGAATTCATAATTTAACTATTTTGGGTACTAAATGGAACAAAGTCTCAACCTCTACTTGAAAAAAATCTGGTGTTGTATTTGTAAGAACAAACAGATGAAGTTTTAAGGACCTGTTTTGACAACACAAGTGTACAAAAGAAGTATTCCTCAATTTTATCCAATAATTACTTCTCTACATAACTGAGTTCTGACCAAGGTTTCCCCAATTACTAATTTTCTCCGGAAAGTAAAACAGATGAATTCTAAAACTCAAAGAAAGATCAAGAATAATACTTGCTTCTGGCAAAGTATCAGTATTCCTCAACTGGCATTCTTTTTTAGCAGCAAAGCAAGAACTTAAATTTGCAGTCCTGAATGTCTTGGCTGAAGTGCTCTTTATACAAAATTCTGGAAAATCTACTCCCGATGCAAACTGGAAACAAAAAAAAAAAGGAAGATGATAAATGTGTCAAAAAGAGATAAAAATTACTTCTCTTCAGCTAGTTAGATGTGTTATTTTAAAAAATTAATGTTATTTTTTATCAGATCTATAAAACTAAGAAAAAGACTAGACTTAGATAACCAATATTAAATCCAAAACCATAATACTGAAAATGCAAACAATGTCACAAAGGTCTCAGGTTTTGCAGAAACATTAGACATATGCTTGCAACAATGTCATATAACTTACAGTTATATGACAATGATTTGTGATAGATACAAAACAATCTAATTTTGAACAGTAAGCTTAAAAAAAATTTCAGAGGGAAGCATCTGAATTTCTGAAGTTCAGATCTTGATGCATTGATCTCATTTATCATTTCATCCTGCCACCCACCCAGACAAATTACACATCACCTTTGAATTACATAGTTGAAACCAAATTTGAGTTAAAGTATAAAATGCACTGCATAAAAATGCTTTAAATGAGGTATACATATGCTTTAAAAAATAACCACCACAATAATAAAATAAAAGTTATTTTACCTTTCTTTCCCATATCTGAATCTTTCCTCTCCAGAGTTCATTTAAATCAATAATATTCATTATATCATCTGAAGATACGAAGTCTGCTGACAGATAGTCTGCAATCTTTTGCCAGCTACTGTAAAAATATCAAAGAATTAATCTTACTGAATTTAACATTACAATAAACATGCAGTGCAGTTTGGCTGAATTCACCTATGACCTCTTAGCACAAAACAATGTTGTGTATGTCAGGACAGACAACAAAGCTTTATAAAAGCTCTACATTCCACAAAGTAAAAAATATTGTAGAATTGCTCATTCAGGGCTTGTAAAGAAAGTTGTTCATATATTCCATGAAAGTGACAGGAAAGAACTTTGACATCACATAAGGCTGGCAATGGCAAGCTGCAAGCACAGCACAGTAATGTTGGGTGCTAGAAGCTGCAGCAAAGCCTGGCAGCCATCAGTGGGGCTATCACTGGTCTGCCCATATGGTTTGTAGTTAACCCTCTAAATGCAGATATGACTGCAGCACAAGCATTATCTAAATTCAACAAGAGAGAACAGCCAGTAGCTGTGGGTTCTGCTGGCAGTCTGTCTCCCAAGGGAAATCAGCACCATCAACAGAACAGGAAGAATAAGTGAAATAACTAATCAGAGATCTTCTACACTCAAATAATCTCACTTTACATAAAAAGCAGCAGAAAAATTTATTCAGTCAAAAGCTGGTTCCACAGGATGATATCAATGAGCACTGAGATCAAGCGTTCATGAAAGTCACTGAGTAACTTTCTTGTCCTCCACACACCTCAGGAGATACTGTATAGTAGGTATATTGCTTATTCTATCCAAGGACTGAACATGCACCTTTTTAAACAGTTTTATTCATTTAGGATTAAGTTTAACCATGTACTCTATGAAGCAAATTTCAATCTTTTGGACATGGAGGGGAAGGAAAGTGGAGACCTTGCCAAGTTGTTCAGTATCCGCACAATCATTCACTTAATAGGATAAAAACCCCAAATCTCTGTGGTTTATATGGTGAGATATATCATGGACTTTATATGTCAATTAGAGGACAGTAAGTAAATTACTGGAATTGATTTCAACTTGAATTAATAGTCTCAGTAACTCTTCATACTAACAGAATCTTGAAAAACATACAGGAAGTAATAGAGCATTTATACTCCTTTTTCAAAAGGGACAAATGAGGCACTCTACTTTTCCTCCCTGAAAAGTAATACCAAAGGAAATATAAAATTTAAAATAAAATCAGCAGTAGTATGGATTTACTTTAAAAAATCTGGAAAACTACAGTCAATATACAAGTTATCCCATAGCATAATACAACATGAAAACATTGTATGCACACTGAACCCATGGAAAGGGAAGAGAAAATATTTTACTCTTTGCTCCCACAGAAAACAAAAAGTGCAGAGGACTGACTTTTTTGCCTGCTTCTGTGGTTAGGACATGCATTTACAATTAATCAGAATGAGTAATTCCTCCCCTCATACAACAACAGACAACTAATTCATGCATTTTCAAAGTAAACATGTAAAGTACCCAACAAGCTGTTTTTATTTCAACCCACTGATCCATGCTAACACAAAGCAGAAGTGACCTTGTTTTAGCCCTGAAATAAATGCCATACCCTTTAGCATCACTTGCAGCAATAGTGATCTGTGCAGAGTGCCACTCTCTCAGGTGTTTCAGGGCACCAATAGCAGGTAAGCAGTCCTTTAACTTGGGTCCATCACATTCAACAGCCTGCAGGATTACATCAACCATTGCTCTGCCTATAAAATAGTTGTGTATGATTCAAATATCATGATTCAGTACATTTTTCAGTCATTTAAGGATAGAATAGTATTGGTTATCATTGATTGCACTAAAACCAGCAAAAAGATCAAGTAACTACAGGATTTAAAACACTTTTCACACATTTTAACTCATCACTTGCTGCTCCTCTTTGATGAACCCAAAATATTTCACCATTCCCTCAGTGACAATGAAAAGTTCTGTCCCTTTCTTCTCTCTCACTCAGCACTGATAGATGAGATTTCTCTCCCGTACAACTAAGCTATGTCCTTTTCCTGCTTTTAACACTCTAAGCTGCTATTTTTCATTCTTCTTGAGTTCCTTTGTTATCCCAAATGAACTTCTACATCATTGTATAACCCTAACATGCAAGGTGATATGTATCTCCAGTTTAGAAAATCCCAATCCAACAGTTGTGATGTATTTTCCTCCTCATCTTCTTGGCTCACAAGCTGTTAAATCAGATGTAAGCCTGATATCAACACAAGAAATTTCTTATAAAAAAAGGAAGATGTTGAGTTTTGTATTGCTTACTGTCTATGATTACTTTGGTGTCATTTCAGATAGACCAATTTATTATATAGCTATTTTAAACTCTACTGAACTATAGCCTGTCAAAGAAACAAGCAGCAAACTAGTCCTCAAACTGATCTGCAATGCCAACCATGCTCAAATTCCTAAACTACCTTCAAGCTACCAAACTAAGGTTCTCTGAACTTTTCCATTCACTATCCCTTTACCAAACAAGATAAAGTCTAATGAAATTGGTTTTTAAAGACAGATTACCTGGGGCAGGCAATTTATCAGCTAATTGATGTAGACTTTCAGCAGCTTCATCATAGATACTAAAAATGAAGAACAACATGTTTGGAACCAAAATATAAACAAAGTCATTCAGAAACAAAACATTAAAACTAATGAATGGTACTTGATGTATCTTACATCTTTAAAACTCTGCACAAACATACCTAGGCTATGAGAAATCATCTCCTCTTTTACTAAGACAGAAGTAGGACTAATGACATGAAAATAATCTGAAGTAAAACTGGAATTAGGATTCAAAAGGAATTAGCAAGAAATTTTTGTATATAGAACATTGGCTGTTAGGAAACTATTCAGTTATCCTGTAAAATCTTCTGTAAAAAATTAAAGCTATGCTAAACAAAATAAAAGTATTTCCAGTGCTAGTAGGGGATTGTTCATAGTTAACTTCTGCTTTGGTAATAACTCTCACTTGTTAAACCTTCTTGATCCCCTTGGGTCATTGCTGATAGATGTCAGATCACTGTTCTTTAAATAAAAATAATAATACACATACTCAGTCAGAGACAGTGATTCCTGACTGTTACTGTCATCTTCCTCAAAACTTTGTGTGGTTCCCAGGTTCTCATCAATGCTTGCTTGGTAAGAGTCTTCATTTTTCTGTGTGTCAACATTTATTTCCTCCCAGTCAGAACTGCAGAACTAATCAAATAAAAAGACTTAAATAAGCAAAAAGAGTTTTGAACATCACAGTTTTAGCTTGTTCTACAGGCAGATGGTGAGGAACTTATACTCTAGAAGAATTTGTCTTACCTGATAATAACCACAAATGACATGACTTGCAAAATACCATTTCTTTGCACCTGGAATACCAGCCACTGAGCAAGCTGCAAAGAGATAAACAATTATTTAAATTAATCAATTCACTGTAATCTATTCTTCTTATTGTAATGAACATCTCTGTTAAAAGACTCTGTAAGTCATTTATTGTGCAACAATTACTTGAGTTCTACTTTCCTTTGGCACTTTCTCAGTAAGTAAGAAAACACTTGACCTCTTTTCTGTTCTGGGTAACATTGCTTTCTCTTTGGACCATCTGTATCAGACCTGAACTAAGTAACACCTTTCAGAAATATGATTTAGAGTTCACAAAATGAGATGCTCTATCATTATTTCTATGCAATAAAAAGCACAGAACTTGAAAACAGCTTAACATTTCCATCTCCATGAATTTTAAGAGTTTACAGTGGTTTTCCCACATAGATCCCAATTATATGACATCTGTGACAAGATGAGCTTATAACAGTAGATATCCAAACCAAGTAAAGAACTAAGAAAGCATTTTTTGATTAAAAAACCCCAAAACAACAAAACACAAACACACAGCCCCTAAAAGTACTAAAGCAGACCTTAAGACATCTATTCTAAAGTTAAAAAATGATTTAATATTCATGGATTAAGGTTCTGAATTGTTACCCAACAGACAAGCATTATTTCTACTGAAAAAATTAGAAGACATTATAGGAGTAACTAAAATATCCCATTTCCCACTGACCTTAGAATCAAGCCCTTTCCTACTCTTCCTTGCTCAACTGGACTGGAAATTGTCAACTCTTCAAAACCCTTCCCCTTAATTTCTCAGAACCAATCAATCTAATCATCTCCTAACACCTTAGCTGCAGAAATGATGTCAGGTTCTCTACAGCAACAGGAGCAGCAGGAACAGGCCCACCCCACAGCAATTGGGTTTTTACCTGAATTTCTGACTTGTCTCCCCCAACAGAACACGCATAGGCCAATTCCTCAATAGCGTTTGCCCCACCTCACTGTGCATTGCCGTATTTACCTGGGAATGTGCCCACATCTGCATTTATAGATGCATTACAACTTTCTTTCAGGAACTGATACATGTCTGCAGCAGTCCCAGCTGGAAAAAGAAAATAAAACTTAAAACTACTGAATTATGAAAGTTAAATCTTCCTTTCTTGCAAATGCATATAAAATTCAGTGTGATATTAGAAAGTGAATTTAGGGAAGAAGGGGAAAGGGACTGATTGGGGTTTTTAACAGAACTATCACCTAAGCAGTTTAAGCAGTTTAAAAAAAGCAGTTTAAAAAAAAACAAATTTTCCTAAATTCTCCTTTAAGTCACGCTCCGGAACGCATTACGGAGTTACATGGCACCATCACAATAAAGCAGGAACCCCCCTGAAGTTTCTGCAGGTTAAAGGCACCAAAGACTTTCAGCCCGAAAGCAAAGGGGTGTTTAGGGGGGCAGGAGCCAGGAGAGCCCCCCAGACACCAGAGCACCGCCCGCCCAGCCCCAGCCGTCCCCGGCGGTACCTGCGGCGGTGGCTGCCGCGGGCCCGCCCTGGGCCCTGCGCTCGGCCCAGCTCAGCAGCAGCACGTAGCGCTCCATGGCCGGCCGGGCCGCGGCGGGCGCCGCTCCGAAGGTCCCGCGCTGCCGCCCGGCACCGCCCTCCGCACGGCAGCGCTTCCGCTTCCCGCGGCCGCCTCTCCCTGCGCGCCCCGCGCGGCATGGCGAGTTACAGCCGGGCGGCCCAGGTGAGCGCGGCCTCCCCCGGGCCTGCGGCGCCTTCGCTGCCGCCGGGACGGGGCCCCGGGGCCGTGAGGGAGCGGGCGGGCACCGAGGATCCGCAGGCCCCCCCCTCCCTGGAGCGCCCCGGGGCTGCCCCCGGTGTCACCTGAGGGTGCCGCTGGCAGGAACCGCTGTGTGCAGCATGGCTGGGGACGGGGACTCGCAGACCTGTGCCCTTCACCGCGAAGGAAGGAGACCTTGGGCGTTCAGTGTCCTGTAGCGATGTTACGGCTCGTGTAGCCATAATGGAAGCTTGCAGCAGGAGATCTGCGTTTTTGAAACAAAGCCCTCGGTGCCGGTAACCTGTCAGTGGTGTTACCCGTGTACATCGCCCTGCAGTGCGTGTATCGCAGTGCTCCGTCCATTTAAAGGTTATTTGAAGGGGATGGTGCTGCATATCAGTATTCCTTCTAGTGTTATTTGAATGTAAAAGAAGTGTTGTTTTAATTGAGGAAGATAGATTACGCCAATGTGAGTTTTCCCTATGATAAGTACTGACCCTCTTTCTTTTCAGCAATGGGCTACTTTTGGTCGAGCGTGGTACCTCCTCGATGCGAAGATGCAGCCCCCAGGAAAACTAGCAGCTGCCACTGTAATCAGACTCGAAGGCAGACATAAACCTATTTATCATGCACTAAGTGAGTATAGCAACGAATGAAAGCAAATTTGCTTTTCTTCAACATGCATGTTTCTTCTAATTTCAGTTTTAAAATCAAACTTTGTATAAAAGATTACATTCCTCAATTGTTTATAAATTTAAAATTAATTGGTTTTCCTTTTTATCTTTTTCCATCGTATCCCTTCACAGCCTAATGTTGTTTCTTTACCAATACTTATGAAGGATGTTATGAATTTGTAATTCACTTTGAGTAGCTGAATTACAGTGGGCTCTTCTTTCATTTTTTAAAAAAACTCACAATATGTTTTGTTGATCTTAAATGTAAAGATTTAGTTCAAAGTGCACATAAATAAGTATCTGAGTACTTCCTTTCAATAGCTGCCCAGGACCACAGTCTTGGAGTGCTTCATTCTGAATAAGATGCCAAGGAGTCCTGTTTTCATGAGGCAGTGGGCACAAACTGAAACACAGGATACTCTGAACATCAGATATTTTTTACTCTGAGAGTAATGGGATGTCGTTGCCCAGGAGGTGGTGAAGTCTCCATCTGTGGAGATTTTCAGAAGCTGGTCCTGCTTTGAGCACTGGGTTTAGATGACATGACCTTCAAAGCCTTCCTGCCTCACACATTCTGTGATGAGGAGGCTGGGACCTGTCCTTTAATGGGCAACAATCATTGTTGAAAGGTGTCTTGTTTAAACAAAGCCATCATTTTATTTTTCTGCAAATTAGAAATTCACCTATAAAGATGCATCTGTAATCCTGTTCATTACTTGTAATGCTGTAGTGCTGTCTCATGAGGATAAGCATTTTATAAATAATAAAAAGTTGATCTTTCACACCACTGGTACAATGTTTCCTGTAATACCCACGCAGATTTTTCCAGAGACATTACTGTAACATAAAGGAAGCCTTGAAGTTGGCTCATACGTCTTGAAGTGTACATAGTAAAATTATACTCGATCTATTTCACAGTAGGAGGTGGGATTTGTAGTGTTGTCAAGACCCTTAAATGTCGCAGTTCTGCTGTTGCAAATTTTGTTGTATCCACAAGATGTCACTGGAGACTTAAGGCTGTCTTGAGAAATAAAGCAGATGCTGAGAGGAAAATGTTTTGGTTACCCTGTGCAAAAGAACTTTGATACTTTTATGTCTGTGAAGTTGTAAAGTCTCAGAAAGTATTTCAAGGATAACTTCATTTTGTTTAAAATGTTGTGTAAATCAGTACTAATTGCTTTACACATGTTGATACCAATTGCTTGGTAACTGCTACTGAGACATTTAGGCAAGCAAAGTATGCAGGAACTTGGGCTTTATGCACTTGATGCTTCTTTTTTTGAACTAACAAATATTTTAGTGCCTGCAAGATAACAGCTCCCTGGACAGAGTAACATCAGGAAGATTTTTTTTATTGTTTTGTTTTTAATTTGGTAATTGTTAATTCAGTGTTCATGCAAGTGGAAAACTGTTGTCAGAAATGTCCTTAAGATGAGCTTATTGTGTCATCTCCCCAACCAAAAGACCAAAAAGTCACAAAGTCCAGTGTCAGTTCCCTGACATTTATGAAGACATGCAGTGTTTTTAGAACTGAACTGTCAGCAGTGAAAGGCTGGAGCAGTAAGGGTGTGTATATTGCATTTGCACTTCAGCTGTAATTGAAAGTGGAGCATTAAAAGAATACAAGATTAAAAATTAATAAAAACCTTAAGGTGTGAAACTTGCTTTGATTAATTACATGCTCCTATAAAAATGCACGGTCAATTTAAGCCTTGCTTTGTTACCTACTCAAAAATGTTTTAATCAAGTGAGCCTCTTCAAATACTTGTGTTCTAATATGGTGATGCAAATGAGGCTGAACTTTGGAGAAATCATTCTCACTTCAGTTGAATAGCTGATTTCAGGATCATTGCTTCTAAAATTAAAAACTACATCTTTTCTCCTATTTATGTGATATTTTTGAGATAATAGAGGTTCTGTTAGCACTTTATTACTACAGAAGTCTTATTAAATCAACTGTTTCTGGCAGGATGTTGGTAATAGAATATAAACCTCGCACCTAAAGAATTTTGATGTTAAAGTTGCTGGTATAACTCTAAATGTGTATATGCTGTAACATTTGCTTCCATTGAATAGATGAAATTGTGGGGTTTTTCCCAACAGAGCTGTAAGGGGTGGTGTTTTTAGGGCTTTTACCCCACTTCCCTCGATGCGATATTTTTGTTTGTTTTATATATTTAGCCTGAGAATGTAACTATTTAATAGAAGTATTTTAATTACCCAAAATGTTCTGTCCTTCATTGAACACTGATACAGTTTTTCTGAGAAAGTAAAATAAAAAAAAAATTAGGATCATCTGGAACTAACCTTTTTTTTTCCTGTTTTGTTGCTTTTTTTTTTTTTTTTAAATGCAGGTGCATATGCAGCGTAATGTGTTGAATAGAATAGAAATTTGCCTGTAAGCCAGATTTCCAAATCTTAGCTGAATATTTGCAATAGTTTAGGCATCTGGTCTGATGGTATTTTACCTGCTTAGCTGCCTTCTAACCTGGTAGCACTAAAAATAGTAATTAACGTTGGTATTTAAATGCTCATTTGGATGGTGTGACTCAAAAAGCTGAGATCTTTAAATTTCAGGTTTATGGAAGGTGTATTCATATGTTGCTATGTCTGTATTGCTCACATAATAGTTGTTACTTTGATTGATCCCCTCTGTGGTTTTCTTTAATATCTTCCACTTCTACCTTGCAGATGACTGTGGAGATCATGTTGTCATAATAAATACAAGACATATTGCCTTCTCTGGCAACAAATGGGAACAGAAAGTATATTCTTCACATACTGGGTAAGCTTTATAGTAAATAAAGCTTGTGGCAATGAGCTTGTGGTAAATTTTATGTCATATTTTCTTAATAATTGAAGTCTTTTTTAGCATATTGCTTTAAAAGGGAATTCCTACTTTAACTCTTGGGGGGGGTGTTGTTTATTTGCATGTGTCATGGTGTTTTAAATGGTGTAAACCTTTTTCCTTCTTTCTTTTTCTTTTCTTTCTTATTGTGTTTGTCTTTTTGTTTTTTTTGTTTTTTTTATACCCAGTGTATGTTGCTAGGGAAATAATTGACTCAAAAGTAGTCAGAACAATTGAATAAGTTAACAGATTTGGTGAATGAGGTGTCTTGTGTTAACCTCTGGACCCAATGATCTGAACCATTCTGTTTACTGTGTAATAGAAGAAATTGCTATTGGCACATTTAAGATATATATATATATATATATATATATATATATATGTAGAGTCACCAACTTCAATTATTTTATCCTACCAGGACCTGTTTACCTAAGAATAAATAGTGAATCAGGATGAAAAAAAAGTTGGAAAAACAATTTAAAAATGAAAATGAAATAAAATAAAAATGAAAAAATGAAAATAAAAATGAAATGCTCTCAAGCTGTAGTGATGTAGAGTACATTGTTATACACAGTAGTGTAAAATATATTATTCTGCTAGACATAACTTGTTTACAGTGGAGTTGATGATCATTTCAGTGCTCCTATTTTAAGCAGTGATATTAATTCATAATAATCTCTGAGTGTCACAATGTATCCAATGGAGAGATGAATAAATTACACTGAGAATGCTAATTTTTTAGTGCTAATGGTGCAATCCTGAAATTGCTGAATTGCTGAGAAATTCTTGTTCGAAGGTGATGGAAATTATTGTGTGCTTTTTTTGTCTCCATTTCCCCTATGACCTAAAATTTTCTCTAAAAACTTAACATGTATGTAAAGCACTTGCTTAAGTACCTAAGTTAGTTTTGAATAAGTAAAAAGAACTGTACACTTAAAGCTAATATTTAAGTCCCTGCAGCTCAGTGGACATGTCTTCATGATGCTGGGACTATTTTCATTTCACTTAGGCTGATTCCTAATAATGTAATTCAATCAAAATGAAATGTAGCATTACCTGACTTCCATGTGATTTCTTACTCCATGCTATCATTCATTTAAAGCTTATGCAGAGATCTGAATTAGTGCAGCTTCAGCTTGTCATATAGGCTTTAGAAAGATGGATCCATTGCAGTAAAATTAAAATTTTATTACTGTAGATATGCCAAGTCTTGCTAAGATTTATTTAGAGTAGCAAGAAAATAATAAACACAGTTCAAAATGGATGTCTCTTATGTCAGCCACAAACTGGTTGTGAGTCTTGGTCATTAGGAAATATTTCAGAGTTCTGCATCTGATTTCTGTTGTATTCTATAGCTGTTATGGTGTATTTAATAAGCAGTTTTAAAAACATATCCATCTGTTTGTGAAGCACAAGGTTTATCATACTCAAGTGAATAAACAAAAAAGCACAAATGGTGTTGAAATTAGATAGTTGACAAGATAAATAAAATACAGGTTTTGGGCTCATGAGAACAATTTCCTTTTGTGAGGGCCTGTAATACCATTACACCATTGCTCAAGATGCAGTGATACTTTTGTTAACATCGTGCTTGAGCATGCAGAATTAATCTTGTACCTTTGTTTCATTTTCCTAGTTATCCTGGTGGTTTCAAGCAAGTGACAGCAACTCAGCTCCATTTGAAGGATCCAACTGCTGTAAGTGTTTTTCCCTTCTTCACTTTCATTTGTGAAACTAGTTAGTTTCCAGTTAATTAGTTCCTCTAAACAAATGGGATCAATTACCTGCATATCTAAAGTTAAATTACAAACATTCTGCTGGTGGTTCATAGAAGCTTGGCTTGTGACACCATTTTTGTAAACAATGTTTTCAGGGTTAGAGTGTAAGTTGTGTATTTTTGTCATTCTTCCATGCTGTCCAAAGGAGCAAATCAAACTTGTTTACTTCACTAATTTTTCACTTATTTACTTCCTTTTAGCTTCAAGGGTCTGACCTTTCTCATAAGTGAACTGCTTCCAGTTTGACTGAGCTAAGCTGTATTTGAGCTTAATGACCCTACTGCTTTTTTAAGAGTCAGCAAGAATAATGCTAATCTTAAAAACGTTAGAAAGTGCATCTGCCTCTTTTTCCCAGTGAAATTCAATGGTAGGTTATAAGTGATGATATTTTTTTAAATATTTTCTGAAATACTGTGTGTTCATGGTCTGTGAAAGAAATGGTGAAGTTGATTATGTTGAACATAAGCCTATTTACTGTCTGTGTTAGACTATTGTATATTCTGAAATGCAGTGTTCATGTGTTTGTACTGAGTAAAAAAATAGGGAGCCAGATACGAACATTTTGACTTACACAGTTGTGAAATAACTTCTAGAGGTTTGAATGGACAGCATTGGAGGACTGAATTCTCTAAGTACTAATGTTTCAGAGCATGATACAAGACCCACAGAGATCAATAGGCATTTATGTTTGGTTTTGACTTTGAAATACTTTCATTTGGGTCACTTTATATAAAAATATTCAAGTTTTTTTCCTTTACCTAGAGAAATTTTGTCTGCTGTAAAATTCATGGGTTTTATCAATTATTTGGAAATCCTGGTTTGTCCCAAGTCTGCCTTATACAAGTGCAAGTACTCAATGAAAAGTAGTCCACCATATGAATTTGCCTGGTTTCTGTTTTTACTGTCACAACTTTAAATAAAATGAAACTAAATCCTACATTTCCATATAATGTTCTGTCTAGAATTTTTCAAAACAAATGCTTTTGCAAACAGCCTCTAAGATAGTTGTAATTCCTTTGAGAATTACTGATAGTTCCATGTCTAAAATGGATTCTTCAATAAGGGTCATTTGAGCTTCAGGCAGATGCTGAGCACTGGGAGGCAGTGTAACACAACTTGTTAGGGCATGAGACTTGGATGTTCTCTAAATTACCTTCTGGCATTTGTTCTGAAAGACCTCTTCTATTGCCAGACTCATAGATGAATTTCTCTGCAGACAGAAGAGGATTAAATGCATTGCCAAAAACCAAAGCATGTTGCACAAAGGCTCAGCAAATGATGTGGCTCAAGTCTTGGTCTAATTTAGCAGCAGACACTATTTTTTTAACACAATGGTGGAGAATCTTCAGCAATTAACTCTGTCGTTCTATTGGAGATAAAGCATTCAGTTGCTCTCTCATAAAAATATCTGACGTGTTTTTATCATAATTAGTAGTGGGTGTTAATTTGGCAAGAAACATTCTGTATGTGTAGCTGTAATGGGTTTTTGTGGCTGGAAACACTTGTTTACTAGTTGAATTGTATTGGTGTGAAATGCACTGGGATATGACAAAAATGGAAATTATGATGATGCTTTATTAGCAGGTTTTATTTTTAGAACTAGCTTTTGAAATCTGAAAAAAGTAGTACTGTAAAGAGAACATCAGCCTAAGTAACATGCATATGCATCTTCAAATCATAATCTAAATGACACATAGTTATTATCAAGACTTTTTAAATCACTTTATTTCACTTCCTTTCTGTTTTAATCACGTTAAATTCAGTTCCTGTGAAGCCAGTGGAATTAGGAAGATTGTAGAAAGCAGGCTGTATCTTCCTCTGGCATCTGAATCTTCATTTCTAAAGTGTTACTTTCATCCTGGAGGCTACTGCTCTTAGTCTGCCCTTGGACTTACTGCCTCCTGCTAATTCATCCTGGTAGTGTTCATTAGGATGAGTCATCATTGCTTTTGGAAATAGTGTTGTTATAGAAATGAAGGCAGTAAATTAATGGAAGAGACTACTTCCAAGGAAAAGATGTTGTAAACTTCCATGGTGCTACATAGAGATTTTGCAATGTATTTGACTATTTTCAGTTTATATAAGACTTCCTGAGTGTGTGTGTATATAGTAGGACTGCAGGAATGCTTAGCACTGTCTTTATTTACATATATCTCAATTCAAACATGCAAATCCTCAAGATAAATATTTTTCTGTTAGTTTTGTTTCTAGTATACAAAGTGTTTTAGGAAAACCTGCTTCACAGCTAATGGCTGGTTAAAAAGATTGTAATGAGTAATTTGATGCAAAATGCTGTAGTTTATGCTTACATGGGAGGCTGAAAGCCATAAGTATAGTTGTCAGAATTTAGAGAAGGTTACTGTGGTATCATCCATAGGATGATTCAGATTGAAGAGAATCTGAGGAAATCTCTAGTCCAACTTCCTACTCAAAGCAGTGTCAACTATTAGTCAGATAAAGCTGCTGGGAGTTTATCCAGACAGGTCTTGGAAGCTTCCTATGGCAACTGTTTGTATCCAGGACTTCTCTTCTTTGTTGAAAGGAATAAAAAACCTCACCTGTCCAATTATATATGTCTGATCTCTGAGGTATGATTTTGTACCTGAGATTAGAAAAAGACTGCATTTTTTTTTCCATTGTTAATATGAGGCAGTGAATGCAGAAAGAAGTCTGTGTAGTTGATTTTAACTTAAGAGTTTAACTTAATGTTCCTCGTTCGTTTTGCCAAGGTTTTCAGCACTTCAGAAAAATTCGTGTTTATGCAGGGGTGAAAATTAGTATGTTAACAAAAAGATAGCAAAAGTACATAGTCCAGCACATTTTTACCTTAAAAAGTACAAAAGTACATCGTCTAGCACATTTTTACCTTAAATACTTGTGAGTTCATTTGAGAGACATGAGGAGGGAGTGTCTCTGAATCTGTCTAAAATTTCTACTGTTTTCAGTTGTCTGCTCTTCTTCAAAATAGCAGAGAATAGAACTCGTCTAATGAACTTGGCTGGGCTACTTTAAGAACTGCTGATTGAAGAAAAAAAAAAGGAGCTTGTTCACATTTGTCTGACTTAGATTGAATGTAATTTCTTGGACCACCCATAAGCAAAACTATTAAATATGTTCTTTAGGTGCACCATGAGACTTTGTCGCTGTAGTTCAAAACAGTCACTCTGTTCTTCAGGTTAATATAATGTTAATGTTCTGTATGGCAGCAATAATCTCTTAGGATATAAGTGGGCAGGCAGCATTAGTTTCCATTGGAGGTTGCAAAAAAAACCCAATCTGATTGTATAGGGTTTGGTGTGTTTTCTTTGCCAGGACAATCTTTTGAAAATAAAGGAAACAGGTAAGCCTTTGGATTTGAGGTGTAGTTGTTTGGAATGCATAGAGGTTTGGGATTTTCTTTACTTTTTAAATAAAACTTGAAGAAGTTTTATTTAGGTGCAAAACTGCTGATTGGCATGAGATCAGCACTTTCAAAATTAGACTTCTAGGTACTTGATACAGAAGGATTAAAAGATGTAGTTTTAAATCTCGGATTTGAGAGGGAGCAAAGATTACTTGAAAAAAAATCCTGGAAAAATCTTAAGACTTTTCATTTAAATGCCTCCAAAATAATGTTGTCAGATCTAATCTACAGAAGTAGATAGTAATCCTGTGAGGACAAAGTTTTCAATTAATTTTTCTTTGATTTGTGATATGAAAGGTAGGCAAACTCAGCTGCATGAGTAACTTGACCCCAGAAAAGAAAAAGAAGAAATTACATTTGGTTAAGACCAAATGCTCAGTGAGAGGATTGACCTTTGCAGTATTCAGAGGCTGTATTGCTTGTGACAGAGAAATAATGGGCAATAATTGTTCAGAGTGAATGTTACCTGCTAGGGAAGATCATTAAGTGAAGCAGGGTAGCTCAGTGGAAATGTGCTGGGAGGGTGCCTCCAGGGGTGTCCAGGTTTTGGTTTGTTCAGCTGCTGGCACTGATGTGAAGGGGTTTAAAATGTTCTAATTTTCCTTTTGAACAGTTCCCTTTTCCAGTTCCCTTTAGCAACTACTTGCACGTAAAGACTTGCCATTATATCTGCCTAATAATGGCCTTTTGAAGAAAAGCTCAGACAGAAAGCACAGTTAAATCTTGCTGTTGCTATTTGAGAACTTATTTTCTTTGCATTAGTAAGGGATAGTTGATAGAATAATATGTACATGCTAGAAGTCAGTTCTGAAACACTAGAAGTAGTAGCATTTTCTATTAGAGGGGAGTAATGTTTTTTAATTAAGTAGAACAAAACTTAAAAGACTGGATTAGTAGGCACACAAATTAGTTTTGCATGGGGAGGAGAACATGCTGTCTTGAAACCTCTAGGTGATCTGAGTAAGTCTTGGAGCTGACTTGGTCATTCTCTTCATAGTACACAAAAATAAATGCTTGTATTAAAAAGTCTTCATCCATTCCTTATTTTTGAGGAAGTTAATAATTTAAAGAAAACATTAAACTTCCACATTTTTGTTAAGTGAAAGCAGCAGTGGAAAGCCAAATGACATCCATGTGCATGGAAGTTTAATTTGTCTGTGACCAAATGATTTTTATGGCAGTATTGAGTAAATTCACTCTTGCTTGTACAAGTTGTACTACTTGTACAACTGTCAGAGGTAGAAAGTTCTTTGTGTTGTGTTTTATAAGGTGTGGGTGAAAACAATATTGTATACAGAACTGAAAACCATGGACTGGCAAAAGGAAGATGTGGTATCAAACTGTACCTCCAAGTAACTGCTGTATCTCTTGAAATTCTTCTAGGGTTATTTTGGTATGCCTTGTAATTAATCACTTTGTTTTCTCTGGAGCACTGTGTCCTTCCCATGTTCTAGAGTTGCTTCCTGTTGATTATTGGACTTAATTCAGCTGTTAGGGTAGACTTTCTTCTGGAAATTCAGCCAATTATTTTGTGCTTCTCAGTACTAGGAGTGGTATTGCTCTGTTGATTTCCATCTTTAAAGTATGTTTTATCTGGCAAAGAATCTTTCTCAGAACTTGTCTCCACCAGACATCATCTACTAGTTGCACATAAGCCAAAGTTTGTCACAAAAATTATAATGTTTAGGACTCACAGTGTTTCAAATAAATGCATTTTAATTTATTTGTACTCATAAAATGTATTAATATGTTGTTAGGGACTGAAAGTGCAAGAGTTTTAATAGAGCTGCCTTCTGATTTATTTCCTTCCAATTAGCCCTTTAAATTGGAAACTAAAAGAATAATGTCATATAACTGTGTTATTAAGAGCATGTCTATGCTATGAGTGTATAAATAAGCCAAGCTGAAAAAAAGGTATTGCAATAGTCAAGATGACAATTGCAAGTAGAGCCAATGGGAACTCTGTAATTCAAAAAAAACTGGGGCAGACAGCATCCCAGTAGTGTAAAAATCCCCAAATACTAACACTGGGGTGGCTGTGTACTTCTGATGGATTTCTGGTGGATGTCTTTACCTGATGGAGGAAGTGTCATGGTCTTCAGAAGTAAGTATTTATGAGGATGTGGAATTTTATACATTGCCAGTACTAAAGATAAAGTAGTGGGGGAGGAGGCAGTGAGAGCCCATGAATAACTGAATAAACTGTTAAACTGTGCTAATTCATTTCAAAATGAGATCAAGGTTGCAGTGAGACTTGTGTGTGAGTAGAGCCCTCTGCCAGTCTGAGATTCCACAGAAATCACTAGGTTTTTTAACTTTCATGTTATATTAAACTCTTGCTTTTTTAATAGCTTGAAGTAAGCATAATGACATAGAAAGCAGTAAGGTTTGTTTTTTATTAGAAGCGTATTACAGGCATGTAAAAAAAGACGTTTTATTGTTAATTCCTGAAAGAAACAACGTGTGCTGATATGTGTTTTCAGGTTTGGGTTTCGTGTGAGTTCAGTAGCAGATTTGCAATTCCATACTTTTTTATTTAGGGTTGGTCTGTTTTTAGTAAAACTTGAGCATGTTCAGGTAACAGAAGAGCCCTTACTTACTTAACATTTTGCAAGTATTGTTGGTTGGATCTGCCTTTTCTGTGGCACAGCCTTATTCAAGGTGCAAAAGCAATCTGTACAACTTCACTTAAGCTTCTGCTTTACTGATTTTTTTGACTTGACACCACAGCAGTGAAAGTGGAGTTGTGGCTGTAGGCAGAATTTTGGGCAAGAAGTTGGATCTAAGCTTGGTCTTTCCAGTAGCTGGGCTTGGATTTATTTTGGCTTGGAGGAGAGTCTTTGAGGCAGAAGTTAAGATGAAGGAATTTTTCCAGCCCTACCTTCTGTGTCCTGGCTCCCTGTTCAGCCTTGTGCTCTGTAGTTGGACTAATGACCTTGCAGTAAATCAGAATCCTGGGCTGCTTTCAAAGTAGCGTGGGCAGCAGGGTGGGGGAGGCGATTCTGCCCCTGGGCTCCACTCTGCTGAGGCCCCACCTGGAGCACCATGTCCAGCTCTGGGGCTCCCAGCACAGGAAAGGCATGGATGTCTTGGAGCAGGTCCAGAGGAGGACCACAGAAATGATGGGAGGGA
This sequence comes from Agelaius phoeniceus, assembly GCF_051311805.1. Lineage (NCBI taxonomy): Eukaryota > Metazoa > Chordata > Aves > Passeriformes > Icteridae > Agelaius > Agelaius phoeniceus. Next base: position 141,867,536 of record NC_135265.1, on the reverse strand, counting down.
TGGAACACCCCTCCTATGAGGAGAGATTGAAAAAGTTGGAGTTGTTAAACCTAGGGAGGAAAGGACTCTGGGGAGAGCTTATTGTGAGCCTTCCAAGTATATAAAGGGGGTTTACAGAATAGATGGGAACAGACCTTTTATCAAGACCTGTAGTCACAGAACACATAGTATACTGACCTAAATGAATTATAGTTTGTTCTACAAGCATGAATAATTTTTATCCTAAAAAGTGTTAGTTTTCATCTTTGATTTTTAATACATGCTTATTAATTTTTATTAGAGAAGGTATCAAAACTGTATATTAATCTGCAAGACCTGCTGTATTTCTCCTGCCGTCTTGATTTATTGCATTTGTCCACAGATTTATGGTGGTACTGGCTGGTGTTATGCAGGTACTGGCTGCATAACACCTGAAAATCTTATCTTAATGTGGTTCCACCTGGGAACTTGGTGACTGTCTCTAAAATTTCAGTTGAATCCCTTTAGTTAATTTTATAAAAATAAGTAGTTTTGCTCAATACACTTTGGAAAATATCCAGGTGCCTGCGAATTTTGTGCTTAGTGCCCTGCATTTCAGTGTGGTTTATTGGCTTGAGCTTGGTGCTGCACTAAACATGCCTGGATACTTTTTGATTTGGAGCTAGTTTATGTCCACGTGTCTTGGAGCAAACATTTTACTTACAAAATTGCACATAGGTCTAGCTCTAAGTGCTTTGCTGTCCTTCATGAAGCCTTTTTTCTCTCCTATAGTTGTGTGCGTTGTTTTACATTTACAAATGTTCCCCTTCTGGATGAAGTACATAACAATGTGATTTGTATTTAAATAAAAGGCATCTTTACTAGAGTCCAAGAGAAAATCCTGTTGAAATTTGTTTACTTTACAATGAGCATCATCTAGAGTAGATGTACAAATTCTATTTGTTCCTGATGTTTAGAAGTGAGATTGTTCATCTGGAACTAATAGCAAGGGTTATAAATATAAATAGTAAGTTTGTAATGCAGTGTTTTGGTATGTCAGCTTTGCTTAAGGTACAAAGCATTAATTATAAAAGTGTTTTAAACACATCAAATTACACTGTTAAACTGGTTGCTTGGAAATTTGGGAAATTTGTTTAAGCACTTTTTTTTTCCTAAACAATGTGTGTATGTAAATGTGCAATAAAATACAGAGTTACCACAAGCTTCTCAATTCTTTGAAGATCATACACAGTCATCCACAAAAAAAGCAAAATATAGCTCTTAACTTTCTAAGCTGAAATTTTCTACATGAGTCTTAAAATAAGTGTTTATATGACAAGGAGTAAGTGTTTCTTTTTTTTTAAATTTAAGTCTAGAGCTCCTTCTGAATGTGGTGCCAGAATTCCTCAGGCTGAAAGATGACTATGAAGAGCTTCAATGATGAACGGTGTGGACAGATGGAAACACAATTAACCTATTTCATGTTATGGGTAACCTCCCTGATTAATTGTTACTATGTTACCTTTCCCCAGATTGTTAAACTGGCTGTTTATAGAATGCTTCCAAAAAACCTTCAGAGAAGAACTCTGATGCAGAGGCTACACCTGTTCCCCGAAGATGTGAGTAGCCATGCAGTTACATTTTCATCCTTGTGTTATATAGAGGTGAAGAGTGAGTGTTAGCAATAGCACCCATGTCATAAGCAAGTAAATTAAAACCAAAATCACACTGCTTTTATATATATATATATATATATATTTATATGTAGTTGGGGTGTTTTCCATATTATTTCACAGGGATTCAAGACATATGAGATTGGTGTATTTAGGTCAAACACTTAGCATGAAGAATGCAGTACTATTGACAAATTTTGGTCTGGCTTTGTGGGCAGGGGTGGTGTTTGTTAAACAGGCAAGTAGTTAGGACTATTCTCACCTGTCTCAGGTTATTCCAGAAGATATAGAGAAGAACCTTCTACAAGAGATTCCTCAGCCACGTGCAGTCCCCAAGAGGTTAGATGAATATACACCAGAAGAAATCGCTGCCTTTCCAAAGGTTTGGACTCCGTAAGTATCTTAGATCTTTTAAGAGGACACATTGACTAAATATGTATAATGTAGGCTCCCACATTATTAGTAAGAAAAAAAGTAGTCATTCTTCTCTTTAGGTAATTATTTTTTTTGAGAGATGAGGTCATTAAAGCAAAGAACAATCGTTGCTAAAATTTTCTATTTCTGGTTTGGTTTTTTTTAATAAGAAAAGTTTTACTTAAAATGTTATGTTTTCAACTCCTTGCTTCATCAAAATGAAGAAAGTAAAAACCTTCATTACCTGGTTTGAGTTGGATGTGCTCTATAATGCATAACTGTTAGCCATAAGCAAAGGAAATGCCACTCAGGTCTGTAAACTTTCAAAAGCTTATTAAAATCACTTGTTGTTAGTCTCCTCACCTTAGATAGTACTAAAATATGTCTGTACATCCATTCTGTGTAATGGAAGCACGTCTGTGTCACAGTGTCTGTTAAAGGAAACAGAATCTAGCTAATACATTACACCCTCTTCTGAGCTGAAACAGGGAGACTGGTTTTGACTTCTTCTAACCTATGTCAGTGATAAAACTTGGTATATTTGCTTTTATCCTCAATACTGAGTGGAACTGAAATTCCTGGGACCTCCTGGTTTCTATGAGGTTTCTATGGTTTAGCCCTGAAGAAGTTTAGATTCTGCACCATTGACCAGAATTCTGCAGTACATTACAGTAAAGCTGATAAGCTTGTCCCTGTCATATGGTGTGCTATAGTCCTCTGTAACTGTGTTTAGTATGAAAACTGATACAGGTTCTCCACAATAATTTAGTTTGAATGATGAGCTGGCACTCACTAATTGGGAGCATCTGTATTGTCAAAGGAAATAGTGTTGTGCTGACAGAGCTTTTAAAATGCATTTCTTGGTCCCCACATACTACCATAGTTCATCTCCTTAGGACTGGGCCACCTTAGTTGTGTTGACTTGCAGGTGTGTGTGTGGCAGAGGACAAATAAACTTGATGCCATCTAATTTAGTCATTGCTGTCAAACTAAGTTTTGTAATATCTTCATGTCAGCATATTAACTTTGGGGAAAATCTGCTGGTAAGAACACTGCTGCAGTTAGAATTCCCCTCCCATAATTTCTTGGAACATTCCCTCTGGAAGAATCCAAAGCACAGAGAAAATAAGCATCCTCTTTTTTGTATCTTTCTCTCCTCTGCAGTCTCATCTGGATTGATTGCTGATAACTGCACTCTGTGTATACAATATTACTCCTTGCCAATTATGGGAGCTGGGGAGTGCAACTGCCTTGGAAATCATCTAGCAGATTTGGAGGCTTGCAGCTCAGTGCTTCTCCTGTGGGAGGGCTAGGGAGCTAAGTGGGTATTATGGTGAGAAAAACCAGGGAATAGGTGGGCCTGAGAGGAACAGAATACTGGGTGTAAAATGAGTGAGAGAATGCTAGGGAGAAGTGGAGGTAGTGGGCTCTGGGAGGAGTAGGGAAAACAAATGGGAGTTTGATCAATTTTAATGCTCTGAGTGTAGAGACTGGGGCAGAAGTTTCCCTTCAACCAACTACTCCATCTAGAGCCACATTTAAAGGTTTGGAGACACACCTAACCCTTGCTGTGTCAGACTTTTGTCCCACCTGATTTTATGCTCTCAGGAGCTGGTGAGATCTCGCAGAGGGAGAAGAATGTAGATGGTTATCCTCCATCTCTCCACTAACTGCAGGGCTCATCACTGGTGTAATTTTGGCTTCTTGTCCTGGCCTGCAACCAGGCCATTGTTGGTGTCAGATAAATTTTAATTTAACCTTCAGCTCAATTTTTTACCAGTTTTGATCTTGGGAAGAGTTTCCAATATGAAGTAATGGGAAAAATAGTAATGTTTTTCCTGTCTGAATGAGAAAGTGTATTTTGATTCTCTGGCATTCAGATTTCAGTGCTGGGGTGGGGGGGGAGGGCTTAGTTGGCAAATAAAAGATGAAAAATTGAGCAAATTTGGTTAAATGACTTTCTCATGTGAAATATATTTTTGATATATAAGTATATTTAAAATAATTTAAATATCTTTATATTTCGTATATATAAAGTAAAATATCTTTATATTTTATATGAACAGGTCTGTAAAAGGGGACTTAAAATGAGCCATAGCCATGTACTCACACTGTTCTGATTAAAATGCCAGCTGGAGTGTCTGAGAATAGACAGCTTTGCACCAAACACATTAAAAGAAAGGGTGTATGAATATGCAGAAGTAATAGAATCTCTGTTCTGAGCTTTTTCAGTGTGTGAAGCCATGGAAGAAGCAGTGTTGGCATTATTACAGTATTCCTGTGAAAGACTGGAGAAGGAACAAAAATAAAAGTATTTACATAGTCTTCTTTTTAGAGGCATATAGCACAAATATTCTTTTAAAAAGAAGTCAGAAAATGGACAGCTTTGTTCAAAAAACCAAAGAGAAGTTAGGTTAAAATATTGTTACATAAATCTGATAATTTGAGATGTACTGAGAAAACAACTATATGACACAAAAATTACTTCAGAAGAGAAAACATAAAGGGAACATGAGTGCTTTGTAGAAATACAAATATTGCAGAGATATATTTGTATCTCAGAATACCAAACTGACTTTCTGTTTGGGTTCCTTGTCATTTCATTCTTGTCAGCTGCCAGGCTGCCCAGGGAGGTTGTGGAATCTCCAGCCCTGGAGGTGCTCAGAACTCACTGCACAGTTCCTGAGCAAGCTGATGTAATGGTGAAGTTAGTTCCTCTTTGAGTGGAGTCCTTTCAGATGTAAATTATTCTGTGGTTCTTTATATATGGGGAAAGTAAACAAACATAGTAAAATAGATTAATATTTTAGTAAACTGTGTTTAAAAGACCCAGTGCTCAGGTTGCTAATCTTATTAGTCCTGTTGGGCTTTTCCTTGGGCTGTTGTTTGTTACTCTGTACTAGGCTGTTAGAAATCTGGGTGAGAACACACAGTGCTAAAATGAGTAGCTTGTTCTTGTCCCCTACATTCTGCATTACTGATGTAAAAAGCCTTATTGTGGACTTGGATCTGTGAGCTTCTGCAGAACCCATAGATAGCTTCCATGCAGTATGTGCAGTCCTTACAGTGAAGCAGAAAATGAAGGACACAAAAAAGCTTTAAACTCTTTTTTTTTCTTCTTCTTCATATGGTTTTAGTAATTCTTCCTGTCTTACGTGACTTTTGGTTTTAATTATTATTTATCTTCCATGGGGTTTTGAGCCTGGTGACCAACCTATTTACCAAAGAGTAGATGTTCAAAATTAAATGAAATGCCTCTGAGAGTGATTAGAAAAGGGAGGAGTGAGAGGGAGCCAGTGTTAGTGGTTCAGCTTCTTTCTACAGAAAAAAAATTGTTGATATTAGCCCTTTAAGATACCTGTATGCTTTAAGGGAAAAGATCTAATGAAAAGCAGAGCTTAATTAAAGGTGTGTAAGTCTATAAATACAGATTGTAAGTCTATAAATACAGATAAACACAATTATGAGTAGAAAATTAATCTTCGAGGTTTTACATTAAAACTTATACTCAAGAAATGTACCTTACTGTATATAAGCCAGACATAAAATAGATAATAGGGAATGAATGTAAATAGCTGAATTTATATGAGAATTTACTAATATCAGGAGGAAGATACCCTTTTTCTCTCTAATTGGAAATAATAATGTAAATTTTCATTTGGAATGTGAAAAACTTGCTCAGTGCTGCTAATGTTATTGTACATTTTTGCTGTATTTTGTGTTGAAAAATCTTGCTATAGAGGGTTCTTTAAAGGCTGTTTTGCTGGTAGTTGGAGACTGACCCACCACAGAGAAGGACACAGTATGCAAGTGGGACACTAAAATAGAGAAGCAGTTTTAAGAAAAGCACAGGTGTGGAAACAGCAAATCATTTGGTTTTCAGTGGCAAGTATTCCCATCACCTCTCCTTCCGCCATGAAAGGACATCAAGAGGGATCCTGCTCCATGAAAGGGAGAATTAAAAGTCAGGATATTCCCAGTCAGAGAAGCTTTCCTCGAGCATTCTTTCCTTTTGTTCCTAATTGGAGCCAACTGACTTTCTAACTTGTGCAGAGGTTCTGACTTAGATCCTGCAAGGAGAGGTCTGAAGAAAGTGGGATGGAAAACCATGTAGATACAGGAAAGTAAATTATGTCTGTTCCAGACATATTTCAAGGTAAAAAAGATCAAAAACTAGTTCCTTTGACAGAGTTTGATCTTGCACTGTGAATGAAACTTTGATTTCAAGTGTGTTTGAGATTTCAGACTGTATGTCTTCTAAATGAGTTTTAAACAGAAATCATCACAGAATTCACCAGTTACATATGACTAAGCAAACAATTCTGTTCCATGAAAGCAAGGATACATTAGATTCATGGGCAAATTTTCCTGTTATGTACCATTTGAAAGTTGTTTAACTGTCTGGGTATATATGTGTTTTGAGACAATTTTAAAGGCAGGAAATTGTATTTCAAGAAGTATTTAAATAAGAATGTTAGCAGATACATGGAACAGCAGCCCTGTGTTGTTCCAGTGAGATGGATGCATTCCTGGGAGTTTCCCTTAAGAAAGCAGAGCTGTCTGATTGCATGGAGTGTGCTTGGGCTGGTGCTGGTGTGCAGACTGAGTGCCTGGTCCCCTGCCAGCCCTCCTAGGAGCTGCCCTCGGGCCAGACAGCTGCTTGCTTGTCCCTGGGGAAACTTCCACACTTTTGAAGTTTTCAAAACTTGATCTATTGTAAACTCTGCAATTTGCTTTTTGAAAACCACACACCTTCTTAATGTTTATATTTGTGAGTAACTTTCCTGATTTCTGCCCCCATCTGTACATCGTGCTTTGAGGCAGGGGCTTGCAGAGCATGGTCTGAAGCCATGATTTTGTTCCAGCCCAGCAGCATGGCTTAGGCAGGGTCCCAGATGACACTGCTTGTCATCTCCATGCCATGGCACACAGATTCCTGGAAGTTCGTCAGCAGCACTCTGTGGCTTTGAAAGCAGAAAATCACAATGTTCTCAGACAGAAGTTTGTAGGTGGTGAAACACAAGCATATTGGATGCCTGTGAACTGCAGATGGCTCTGATAATCCTCTTATATATTCTGTCACTCCAGTTCCTCCCCAGTTTTGCCTTGCCAGACTCAGGCAACCAGAAGCCACCTGTGATGTTTCCAGCAGACAAATTTGTGGGCACTGGTAAACAGAAAAGCTTTTGGGTTAAAAAATCCTTTCAGCCACTGCTTCCTTTTCTGTTTTCTTAGAAGAACTGCAGCAGTACTTATCTTGCACATTCTACAATTTCTAGTGCAAGTTTCTGTTTTTAGTTACACAGATTATTTCTGGAATGTAGTAATTGAGCAGCAGAAGAAGCCAGAGATATCCTGGTTATGTGCCTGAAAGGATGTTCTAAACAGTACTTTTATTTGTGCAAGATGCTAACAGGTTTTATTAGGATTTTTGTCTGTTAATTTCTTCAGATAACTTCATGAGGAGCAAACACCAAAAGACACTCCACATTATATTGCATAGAGAAATTACCTTTGGAGTATTTTCAGTGATTTGCTGTGTTACAAATTATAGCTTGCATTTTTTACTAAATTTATAAGATTTTTTTTCTCCCTATAATGAAGTAAAATAAAGGAAAAGAGTGATCACTCTAGTTACCTTGAGAAAAACAGCGGGAAAGTCATAAAGCCATCTCTAAAGATGGTGAGGTCTTGAGCCATTTTTGTAAGAACCATCTCAAGTTTCTTTATTAGCCTTTAAAAATTTGGTACCAAATTAAATTTCTCCAGTCTTTTTCTTAGTTCCTGTTCAGTTGTAGAATGTGTCTGCTGCTTCTTAGGAATTGTACTGTGTTTTATATTATGCCTCACTAGGTAATACTTGGGTTTTATCTTGAGCTAAGTATTGCCCCTCCAACCTGAGTGCTCATCTTCTCTCACAAAGCAGGCCTAGCATGCAGTAGTGTTGAGAGAAGACTTGGCCAACACAAACTTCTGTAAAAGACTGCAGCCAGTCTTACTTTTTCCAAAAATACTGTATAAACTGTATAAACCAGGAAAAAGCTATCCTGCCAATCCAGCCCAGTTCTGTTCCAATGTACTCTTTGAGGAATCCCTTTGGCAGTTCATTTTCTGTGGCCTTTTTGCCTCTTGGTGGAAATTATATGAACTAACTGGAGATCATTAATCCCCAATCAAATCTAGTAACTATCACTGGTAACTTTGGGGTTTTTTTTACTAGTAAGGGTATAAAATGTCTCAGAATTTTGTGTAGCAGATTTTTGTTCATTTAAGAAGAGATTTGGAGGTAACCAAGTCCCACATTTCAGACTACCAGAACTGGATCTAAATTCCTGTGCAAAAAGCCACACAGATACTTAAGAAGAAAATTGCTCTCCTCTTCATTAGGTTTTAGCTGCAGGCAGCACCTGGACACTAATTAAGAAGGGTCAGTAATTCAGTCATCTTAAAAATCCAACACATCCACGGTCAGATTTTTTAGCCTATTGAATTCAATTACTGGCTTTTCTCTGGCATGCCTAAAACAGATCAGTGCTGCTGATTCTCATAGCCTTTACCTGGGGGCAGCTTAGGTTGTTTCTAAAACAAGAGTTGAAGGGAAGAGATAATAAATGGGTAACTGGGCCCTTTTACTTGAACTTTCTGAAGAGGCTCCCAAAAAGAAAGTTCCAAAGCTACTTTCCCCTTCCCTTAAAACCTGTTTATCTCATATGTGAGAGTAGAAACTAAATGAATGGAAATTTGACAAGGAATAGAATAGTTGTATATGATACTGTTGAACTACTTGCCCAGATGAAATTAGAGTTAGATTAATTTTTAATCACTCTTTTATAAATGTCTAGATTTCCTTTTTTCACTTCTGTGGCTGACAGTAAGTCTGGAAAATATTTCACTATTCCTTCAGCCATTTCTCTGTTTATTTGAAGAATAACGTAATTCTTTGTCCAAAGCCAAGTGTACAGTGCTGCTCTGTATACAGTCCTATAGTTTTTTAGCAGAATATATCACTAAGAAAGTAACCTTCTGTTTTCAAAAAGCATCATCTTAACAAGATGAAGCTTACGAGTATATTCCATTGATTTATCTTAAATATATTTCCAGACAGAATTCATATAAGCAAAGTCAAAATCAGGGAATTACAGTAGGTTTAAAGAAGCTTAGATCAATTTTTCTTAACTGAGGTTGTAACTACTTTATTTTAAATTTTAATAAGCCATTCTTCATTTCACTCAGAGTACCTAAATGCATATCAGATAACTTGATTTAGGGACCATTTTTAAAAATTACAACAAGTGCTAGGTTTATGCAGAAAAAAGCAAACAATTTGCAGCTGAAAACCACAAAATATACATCTTAAGTTTTGTTTCTGCTTAAAAGGATTAGTCACTATAGCTGCACTGTCATAGCAGTATCACATTTTCTTACTCTTGTTACAAAATGCAGCTTCTGTTACTGTAGTTTGTTCTCCAAGCAAAATAAGTTATACTTGTAGAAGTGCTTTTTAGGCAAGACAGCATTCTGCTTGAGAACAACACCAACATGGAAACAGTTCTTGTGCTCCAAGAAGAGGAATTGAGGGTTTAGAATAGGCCACAGTGTGAATTGTGATAGTTGAAATATCATTAGCTATTTCACTGATTATTTTACCAGGAGCATAGAGCTAGCATGGGATAATAGGTACACCTTGAGTAGAAGAATTATTCTTCTCCCCCCCACCCCAGCACTGAACTGTTGATGTTTGAGTATAACCACATAATTTGGTTTTCCAGGGAATGATAGCAATGTCTGATTCTTGAATTTTGATTTACTAGTGTGGTTAGTGAAAAAGATGAAATGTGTTCAAAAATTCCCTTTAGCTATAGTCCCCTTACCTAATAGCATTGACTTTGGCACAACTTGCAAAATGTTCCTGAAAAATACATACATTCCTCTTGTGTCAGAATTTACAGTAAATTTTGTCTATGTGTTGAAGTTTTTCTATTAAAAAAACAAACTAAATACTGAAAATTTCACTGTTTATTAATAAAATAACTTTAAAATGTGTGCCAGATAGACAACAAATTTCATATTGTGTGTATTGTGTGCTAATTTTAGACAAAACCATTATTTGGAACCTTTTGTTGGATGAAAAGGCTGAAAGCCATCTATTGCCCTTAATAAGCAGATATGACAAATGAACCATAGAACCATTCTGTGTAAGCAGACAACTGTCATCAGTTAGCAATAATTCCACATTCATGTGATGGCAATTTCCAGAATTATGGAGAAGAGCATCACAGTAATGCAGATTGAGTGTGCCTGCCAGCACAGAGTGGCTGAGGGCTAGTAACCAAGTGGCATGATCAGAGCACAAAATCTTTTCACTAATTGGTCTTTCCCAGTCTGTCATCCATTCAAAATAGTGTTGTTTATAAACTCCCCTAAATAAGACCTTTACCAGCTAGTGGATATCACTTGTTAAGTACTTTAAAAATTAGGAGTAGGTTAGAAGTACTTTATTACCAATTATTTCTTTGTTCTAGTTTTTCAGCCAAGTTTGGAGAGATTTTATCTATGTTGTTTCTTAAAATTCTTGAAACTTGTATAAGAAAGTCAGGGAGAACTTCTGTAAAACTACACAGTCATGCTGAAGTCTCCTTCAGCCTTTTGGGGAATACTATGCTGTTCAGGAAACAGGATAGGGGGAAAGGGGGAAAAAAGGCTGCTGGATAAAAAGCTAACATAGTAGCCACAGACCTAAAACCTTCTAGGGTGAGTTACTCTTAAAACATATTGATAACTGTTGGTTAAGACTAATACTTTTTGTTTTGTTTTTGATGAATAACCTATGCAAACGGAAATCCTACCAGACATTCAGTTTTGCAGGTAATACAAAGTGTTGTACAGACTGTGAATGGAAGAGATGGATGTGCCTTTCATACATGATGGTTATTTTAAGGTGGTTTTCATGCATCTGCTGTGCTTTCTCTTATTCATGGAAGCAGTAAAATCTTAACAGAATTCTAAGCTTATACTCTTCAAATTTTACTCTTGCACCATGTCTCTCATCTCAGTCACTGTATTAGCCTGTGACATTAGTTAGCCTTAGGGCACCAACCTTTTGCAGTGCTGATGCAAAAATAAATGCTTTCTAAACACTCCTTGTTACTGCTGCTGAGAGTGCAGAAATTCCAGGGAACTCTGGGTCATGTGCTCCAATGGTGAAATGATTGCCTGCAGGTGAAGAGAAAATTGCAATTTGAGGCAGAGCTCCCACAGCAGGTGTGCATTGCTGAGTCAAGAGCAGGTATTGACAGGTCACTTGGTGTGCAGCACTGACTGTGTGACTCCTCAGCATGGCAGGTTTGAAACCATTAGCAGTCATTAACACAGGCTTGCAAGCACACAAATTACTGTAACAGCACCGTGAGATTTGACTCCATAAAACTTGTTTTGAAAAGTCTCAGACAATGCAGTGTAACAGCAAAGGCATGTGAGTAGGGATTGTTTGTGAAGAGATGGCTATCCAGGGTTTTTGAGCTTGAAAGAAGATAAGGTCATGTAATCAAATGCTGTTAATCAGCAGCACCTAATAGAAGAATCTAGGGAGGTGTGTCCCTTCCTTTGGAAGAAGGGAGGGCAATGTTGACAACAAATTATATTGTTACAGCTAATTCCAGTGCATTTAGAAGTTCTAAGAAACAAAGTCATTTGGATTAAAATACATAGTTTTGAAGAGGTATTCTGAGTCATTAAAAATGAAGAGAATTTTTTTTTTAAATATTGTCTGGATTGTAAAATAACTGCTGTACATCTAGAATAGACAGTATATATAACTCTGCAGCCTTACCTTTATTGTTTCTTTGAGGTTACTAATGCTAACCTGTCTGCTGTAAGATGCTACAAGGTTTTAGCTTGTTTGCCTAGAAATAAGATGGTGAAGTTGTCCTGTATATTTTTGAAATCAAGTTAGTTGCACTATAACACAGACTAGTGATTACTTAGATTTGGCCTTCATAGAGTAACACACACACCCCCTTTATTTTATTTTTCTGAGGCTGTTTTACCTCCACAAAGCATTGCTAGGCAAAGGGAAACATCATTGCTGGAATGTGCTGACAAGAATGTAATAAAGATGGAGCTGTGCAGCAAGTCTATTCAGAATTGATTGAAATAAATATTCACTCCAGGAGTTGAGAGTTGAACACATTTAACTATTGCAGAGGGTCTCTGTCCTGTCCTTCCTCACAGAAAAAATAGCCTTGAAAGAGGATATTTCACATCACACTGAAAAAAAAAGATTGAATATTCTGTAAAGTGGGGGGTCCTATCATAGTTGCAGATATGCAAGTAGGTCTTTTTGTGCTGTTAGTTTCTGTTTGCCATCTGAGATGCTCAGAGGCTGAGGTCATAGCTTAGTGAGCATTTTTTCTGGCAATAGGGCTCGGTTTTAAGAATCATCCATCAGTTTTCCTGCCTCTGCATTCTGCTTGTGTGGCAACAGAATGGAGAATCAGAGAACTGACCTAGGTTAAAGACAACCTTGTTTTATGCAAGGTTGCATAAAAGGGGGTGCGTGTATGCTGGAGTTGGTTGGAGTTGCTAGGGAAGCACATGTATGTTCACCAAATTTCAATATTAATTAATGACACAGATGCCAGCACTACACTCTGCAGTGCTTTTCAAAACATAACTGTAACTCCAAAATCCGCAGAGACGCTGAAGAGAGAATTTACAATGGCAAGTTTTAGCCCAAGGACACAAGCCTCTTCAAGTTATCTTTAAAGTCCATAAAGAAAGGCAGAACTTCTTCATGTTCTAGGGTTTAGTTTGACCTCAGTCTTATTTCATGAAGTGGAGTACAGAGCAAAGAAGTTACTGTTTTCCTGTGAATGAGAAAACTCTCACAGTCCATTGTTTTTTTTTCAACACTGCAGAGTATAGGGCTGGCATCATTATCAAAAGACAACATTTATATGAAATACATTAATTCTGCAGAGTTTGGGGAATTGTCTACCAGTTACAGTGGGGACCACTAAGACCCTTTTGTTTTCCATCACAAAGGCTGATCCTAGGAGCTGGACAAAGGTGCAGGTTTGTCTGTTCTCTAAGTTTCAGTGGCTGTGAATTGTCAGCATTTTACATCAGCTGTATTTCTCTTCTGATAGCTGTGAGTATGGATAAAAATTGGGAAAATTTATGGAATCAGAGAATTGTGAAGTTTGGCAGGGACCTATGGCGATGATCCAGTCCAACCCTCCTGCCAAGGCAGGTCCCCTAGAGCAGGTTACAAAGGAATGCATCCAGGTGGGTTTTGAGTGTCTTCAGAGGGCATCCATGACCTCCCTGGGCAGCTTTAACAGATTTAAAAGCTGTAATCAGAGTTTAGGACCAGCTCTTCAGTGCCTCTTACTCAGTGGTAAATTATTTGTTAAGAGAGAAGCACCAAGAGGGCTCCTGTAACAAATGGGTTACTGATGTAATTTGCTGAGTATTTTGCCTAGAACTCACAGAACCGTCTTAACACTTTTTATGTGGAGTATAAAAGTGTTAGTGAGACAAATATTTTTTACATATTTTGGTGGCAGACATCTGCTGCACAGACTAATATTGCATATTTTCCGTGAACCCATAATAGTTTGTGTTTCAGCATAGATTGCAGAGACATTGGTTCCCACATTCCCCCATTTCCCTTTGTCTTGGAGTCTCCTGTCACTATACAGCAAAGCTTTTTTTCCCCAAGAATGTTACTTTAAAAATAACGATCAGAGGAGAAGCAGCTATGTGAAGTCTTGCCTTTGGGTGAATTTCTGAACTGTCTGTTCTAGGAGATAGCATTTCCTTTGTTTCAAGAGCATAAACTCTGGCCTTTGCTGAGGAAAGGCAAAAGCACTGCCATCAAAGAAGAAGACTCTCACATGGATTTGTGTCACTTATCAATGAGCAGTTACCCATTGATGCTCACAAGTGGTTCATAATTCTCTCTGAGTAGACAGCATTTTTGTGGGTTCATGTTCTTCGTCTGACCAAATGCCTATAACACTTTTGCCAAAGGCAGTGTTTTCCAAGGCTTAGCTTTCCTGGTGCCAAGAATTCTTCAAAAGCAGTCCAAAAGCCAAGCACTAGTGGGCATAAAAAGCCTACTGTGGCAATAGAAAAGGCTTTAAAAACTTTTGTATTTGTTCACACAAGTGTTTCAGTGTGGAAAATCCTGTCTTTAAGCTTCATTAACTTCATAAGACTGCAAACTAAGAGTCCAGTGTTTGATGCATTTTTATGCATTTAAATTTTAAGACAGTGAGCATTAAAGTTGAAATGCAGATTACAAGCAAGCAAGAAAAGAAAACAGATTTTCACCCCAGAACAGAGTGCTGTGAGACCTGCAGCTCTCCAGCATAACCCTAGATGGAAATTTTAAGGGAGCCATTCATAGAAAACTGCTAAATCCTTTGAGCAGTGTACAAGAGAATGGATTGGTCTCTAAAAAGAAAGAGTAATAACTATAAGCTGCAAGACAAGCATGTCTTTGCCATGCTGTGTTGCCTAAAATCTTCAGCACTGTCCACCTGTCTAGGTTGGATGTAGTGATAAAACTTCTAAGTCACTGCTGAGAATTTTTCAAAATCCCATACTCTTACTACTCTACAAACAGTTTGACATAATGAAATACCTATTCTGGCATGCAGGGTGGGATCTGAGTAACAAAATGTGGACTGGCAGAGAGGCTGGAGCCAGAGGATGTTTAAGGTCCCTTCTGACCCAAACCATTCTCTGATTCTATGCATATCTCCAAGTACTGAAGTCTGGGATTCTAGGAAATGTGCCTTGACTTCCCAGCACACACCAACCATCAAACATTGAGTACATTCAAGTTCAACATTAAGCAAATATGTAAACAGCATATATGGTGCTTGCAGCAGTTCTGTCATGCACAAAAGATACAAGTCCAAATCCTAATACACAATATGCTATTTAAATGGGGAACAGAGCAGCTTTGTGATTCATCCCAACATGAACACCAGCTCTTCTTTATAGTTGTCCTGTAAAATTCACACAATTTTATATGCTACTCTTGAAATAACACAAACTGAATTCCAGACTTGCTTCATGTGAGAACCTATGGGCTCATACAAGAGTTGAGTGGATGATTTCACTTTGCAGTACTATTGCTTGGCAAAATCTGAAACTGCAACATAGGACTAAACAAGTATTGGATTTCTTTGTGGCATTTCTGCAGCCATCTGAACTCTGTCTTTAAGCTGTCTGCTTCCATTGCTGTCTGCTTCCATTGCTGTCTGCTTTTCATTTCCATTATTGAGCTGAATTACAGATAAAAATGTACCACCTTTGGAAATTTAACTTGGTTACTGTAGTGGTTTGCAAGTTTTCCTGTATGCCAGAATTCTTCATTCAACTTTATGGCAAATCTGGCCCTGTATTCCTTTAGATGTCTCTAAAACCTGTGTTAATACTTGTCTTGTTGAGTCCTGTGAGTTCCCCAAGCTGCTTTGATTCTCAGATGAGAGGAGCAGTGAGGAGCATTGTGTTCCTGCAGGCTGCATTTGTGTGTGAGATGGGGCCGGGTGTGTCCTGGGCACCTGGGAGACCCTGACCTGCACTGAGTGACACCAGGCATGATCTGGGCACCTCAGGGACCCTGACCTGCACTGGGTGACACCAGGCATGTCCTGGGCAGCTCCCCTGACCTGCATTGGGTGGCACCAGGCATGATCTGGGCACCTCAGGGACCCTGACCTGCATTGGGTGGCACCAGGCATGATCTGGGCACTTCAGGGACATTGACCTGCACTGGGGGTTTGGGAGTGACTGGGCAGAGTCCAGGATGTGCAGCCTCTCTGCAGGACATGGTGGGGATGTAGATGTGCATCCAGTCTGCAAACTCAGCATTCTGAAAGCCATAAGCTGCTCTGAGCTGAGCAGTTTCAGGCAGAATGTGGTTCCTGCAGCCTGTGGATGTGTGGCAGGCAGGCAGGGAAAGAGATGGGCCTGAATAGGAGATCACAGAGGGTTGCAAACAACAGTCTGCTTCTATCTGAATGTTTTCCACATCTGTCATCCAAGCAAAGGGGATTGCAGAGCTCCTGAGATTCAAGTTAGGGGGTTTTTTTAAATCATTGGTTTTAACTGTTTTAGTAGTGTTGTGTTGGACTGTGCTGTTCAATAAAACTTGCCATCTTATGCATGGATTATTCAGTTGTTAAAAGTGGAGCCAAATCAGTGTCTGTGTTTAAAGCCCTGTGAGACTGCATTCAGTTCAAGATGGTTTTTTGTTTTGCTTAGGAAAGTAGGAGTGACCAACTAGTCCTGATGTCTGTAAATTCTTAGAGATCTTATTAAATTTCTTTAATTTGTTCTGTCTTGTTTGTGTAATCCAGAAAATATTCTTCTTTGTCAAAAAAAACTTCACCAGAGTAAGGAAATAAAACTACATGAGGCTGCTGCTACAGCCTTAAAGCAAAACCACTGCAGTGAACATGCATTTCTTAAAATACTTTTTTTTTTCCCCACAGACCTAAAGATTTTCGAAAGAAGTAATAAGAATGAAAGAACTGCCATCAGGAGTGTCTCTCCTCCTTCAAAGAAAATTCTTCTAATATGGAAGTATCTGTGTGGCTCAGTCAGCCCTTCTATACTGAGTGTTTCTGACAGCTGTTAGCAAATTTGACTAGGTAAGATTATAGAAATCACTGTATCTGAAACAGCTAAGATTAGGTATTATCTTGTCAATGTTATCTGTACTTTGCATTGTATGATCTGGTATTTTTTCATGACATTTGATTTGATACTGTTATTAAAGAATTAATACCTTTGTAATGAGTACTTGCATCTCATAGAAACAATGCATTGAGGACTGCAATGAAGTAGCTCACTGCCTACAACCCAGTGTAGAACAGATTTCCTTAAAGAGCTTGTTGAAATAACAGGTATTAAAGGCAGATCAACAGAGAGATACTTTATCTTTTTTCTCCCCTTCAGCCTCAATTTTCATTCAAGTCACAGGAACATTCCTTACCTACTTTAAGGAACATATTGCAGAACAGAGAAGCATTTTTATTATAGAAACTAAATGAGGAAACCAAACTTAAGTGTTGAACGATGCAAAAAAAGTCTTAAAATTCACTTCACTTTTGCAAGCTACTTCCCTGAAATTCCTTTCTGCTTTCCTGCTCTGAAAGCCCTCAAGCCAAAGCTGTTCTGTAGATAAGTAAAGCACCTGTTGTTTTCTGTGTAGTAGGAAATGCTGGTACATTATGTGCCAAATTTTACAATGTCTAGTGAGGAGAATTTGAGTGTTCTACATCTGTTTCATACTAGCATCATACAGGAAGAAAACCAGTTGTTTATTTATAACCATATTTCATTACATGAAATAATGGTTTGGTATATGGGCCTTTCTTTGACATTCAAATGGGCTTATCCCAGAAAAAATTCCCACCTAGTGGATGTGCAGCCTTCACTTCTAAGTTAGTTAGTTCACTGCATTAACCAGTGAAAGTATTTTTGAAAGGCCTGGGTTGCAGTAAATGCTCTTTTCTGTGAAAGGACACAGTACACAGTTTATTGGTAAGATCTGTGTGGCATCAACTGTTCAGCATGTGCTGAATCCTTCAGTCAGCAGTTTCACTTTCTTAGGTGGTCTGGAAAAAATAGGAGACACTCCTGATTATTCAGAGACTGGATTTTGGAGAAAATCCTGACAGAATGGGTCTTACTTCTTTTGGAAAGCATGCAATTCCTGAATAGTATTTTTATAATTGGGTTGAGCAGAGAGTAACTAGTTAGTTACTCTTTATTACCAAGATAGGTCCAGCAAATGACTGTGTACGATTAATGATACCAGAAACATTCTGGTCAGCATGGTGCCAGTAAATGGCACAGTAAATAAAAGGTTAAAATAAATTAACTGCTGCAATTGAAGCTTGTGCTTTAGTATATAAATTGTTACAAAATTTGAATGAGTGTGGCCCTTTTTATTTTCCCCAAGTCATTTGTTTAGGTCACTCCATGTACATCGTGTGGTGTGAGGAGGAGGTGGCAGTGACAGTGCAGGTGTCCAACACAGGGGATCCCTCAGGCCCAGAGCACCCAAATTCCTGTGAGCTGGGGGTGCTGTGCTGCTTCCAGCTGCTCCCCAGCCGAGGACACTGGGGTGGGAGCTGTTGGACTGGCACCCCACAGCTGACATCAACTGCTTACCACAAGCACCCTCAGGGATTTGGTCAGGCTGTTCCATGGAATAGGTAACACCAATTGCCTTATTTTGGTCAGTTTGATTATGCTGTGTCCCTACGTCCCTGGTGTTGCCCTGTCATTCTCTGTGGTCCCAAAAGAACCTGAGATTTGGATATAGTGTTGCAGGCCAGCCAGTCATGACTTATGTATTGTGCACTGTTAGCAGGAGACTCAAAGTCTTCCAAGGACAAAATGGGCAGAATTGCTTGAAAGAAAAGCTGATTTTTTCCATCAGTGACCTTCTCAGTCACTTCCATGGGACCTGCAGGTCAGCATATCTCAAGCAGAACTCTGAGCTGTGTCAGTAGAACATGGATCTGAGTGAGCTGACCAGGGAGGGGCAGAGGGAGTTTGCACTTGGGGTAAATTAACATGGGTGTTGACAGCCAGTAGGGCAGCAGGGAAATTAAAATTACCCTGTGACCCCAGGCATTATTTATTTAGTTTTAATAATACTTCTGAGTATCAGTTGCATGTGCCAGGCTGTGGTACCTGCTTGTGGCCAAGAGAGCCATTCTCATGTGGAGCCTCAATGTTCTGTCAAGTGGGGTTAAGCTGCTGAAAAATAAAGTCCATAAACTACATTATACTTTTCTACCTTCTATTTTAAATGCAAGTGCAGGTAACGAAATGACAATCAACTCACATTCTATCAACTTTTATCACCTTCCCCCAAGAAAATGGGTGGAGTCAGGTGAAAGAAGTAATGGGAAAAGAGAAAGAACCTAGGAGGGTATCCAGCCCCCAGCCAGAGCCTGCTAGTCACATGTGCAAATCATGTATGCTACTAATGAGGCTGAATTCTAGGTGAGATAATTGGAGATTACACAGTAAAGGGACCCACTCATCTTCTTCCTGATGAGCTAAGGGAGCTGCTGGCAGTGGTCAGAGGCCAAACCTGACAGGCTTTTCTTTACTGTAAAATATGACTAGATCTGCTTCCAGTCAGGGATGAGCAGGAGGATGGTCCTGAGATGTACAGAACTGCCTCTTCATGTCTGTACAGGGCTGAAGAACAAGTCTTCCAAACCTATGCTGTCATAAATGGCCATTCTTGAGCTAAATCTTGCTCAGTCTCCAGTGTTGTTCAAAGGTGTTTATTGAGTCTCTTTCTAACTTACTTTGTTTGTAGATGATTAATTGCTCTGTGCTCAAGTGGTTGGGTTGGTGTTTTGCCTTCCTCTCCTCAGTAGCTGATCCAAGTTGCCATCCCAACTACACCTCCCAGTCTTTTGACTTGGGAATGTTGACATGAGGAATCTCACATCTGCAGTTGGTACAACTACCTCAGCTCAGTTACTGTCTGCAACTATTTAAAAAATAAGGCTAAATAATGTTTTTACTACATCCTTTAAAATAAAACTATTGCCCCAAAGTATTGAAAACAGGAAATGTATTTCCTTCTCACTACATTCTGTCCCCTGAAGATCTAATGCAATTGTTTTGAGTTAAAAGTCAAATGAATACAGAATTACCATACAAAAGCTTGCCACTTTTATTTGCGTACAAAACAGAAATGAAAGAGGTTCACAATAAATTATCAGTGTACTCTCATGGAACATTCTTGTGTATTTATTTTAGGTGAGTTAAGAAAACAGTGGTCTGTTAATGTAAGAAATCTTTACAAAAGGATGATAACTGGGGTGCAAGGACACCTGATGCATTGTTCTCCAGTGGATTTAGTCAGGTTACTCTGCTAGTAAAGCAATTAATCCAAAACAAAGAGAAAGTAATCAACTGGTAAAAAATGGATAACAAAACATGAACTTTTGTGAACGGTTCTACATACACCACCTAGCCAGATGAATTTTTCAGCTACAGTTTGAAGAGTGAACGGAACAGTACTCCAGAGAAAGATCTACAAGTGACCTTTCATCATCAGCTAGCACCAACCCACTAACATACTAAACTTCTGGCATGCAAGATAATTACCATTATTTGTTGTGTCAACTGGCCATGTACACTTTTTTCTCCTTTAACATAAGAGCCTGTAAACATCTTCAGTGAGAGGTGAGGCACCAGGGCAAAAGGCCAAACACAGGTGTGCATAAAATGTTTCCCTTTTTTAACCAGTTCATTGAGAGGGGCTTTTTCCGTTCTCCTTTGTGCGTTCTGGGGTCCTGGCACTCCTTTTGGCTATCCTCCTTGCGAAGCGACTGATTCCCGGGGACCTCAGCTCAACGGCTTCCATCTCTTCTTGGACAGGAGTAAACTCTGGTTGAGCAAGATGAGGTGATGGATAGGACTGGGCGTATGGGGATGGTAAGGGGTAGGACCCGTGAACTACGTACGGCTGTTGCTCACCATCATAAAGGTCCTCAGGGTCATAGATTTGGTAGGAGTTATGTGGCAACTGCACTACTGGGATGTCTTGATCAGTTGGCTCACCGTATCCACCTTAACCCACCACCACCAAGAGTATTCATACGGTTAACACAGGAGAAGGGGAGTAGAAAATTAAAGCATTCATTAGGAAATTGACATTTTATATATAGATATATTTCTATATCATGTGTGTGAGTGTATATATATATCTTTAAATACACATCTTTTATTCACATAAAGGAACAATGAAAACATTTAACAAAATTAATAAGCTGGAGCAATTGGAAACCCACCAACAGACAGCCAAGTTAGTTGGAAACCACCACCGCAATTTGTCAAATGTCCGATTGTAATACTGTGCTCATTATACACTGCACACTCTGCCTGCCATAGCTTATTCCAATTACGAGCTAGAATACATGAGCAGCAGGCAAAAATGGGTCAGGCAATAATTTTTTAGCAGTGCCAGGAAGCCAAGTGCATGTACAGCAGCTGTAAGTTCATTAGTGGTAGTCATTATCGTTGCTGGAAAGCACAGAGCAGTTCAGCATCCATCTCTGACCTTCAGCCCAATGAGACCTGAACCAGAATGAGCCTTTCACCTTCTGGATTCGTAGCCATTGTAAGGGATTGGGCCTTAAAACAGGAAATGAACAACAGGGAGGGGAAGTGAGGAGAAAAGGATAGGAAGAGACGACAACAAAAACATTCAGGTAAGTAAAACATACAAATCAGCTCAGGGGCAGATTAAACTGTAAACATCAAACAAATATGCCTTATGCATAACATTTGTAGTTTAGCACTCTACTAATTAATTTTGATTTTAGGTTGGGTGATTTAAGTTTTGGTAATTGTGTTAACTTCTTCCCATGGCCTCTCCGTGCTATAACAAGATGGGAAAGTAGGATACAGAGAAGATATAGAAGGAATCATTTTCTCCAGATGGCTTCACTGGTTAATGATGGACACGTGCATCCCTGTGCCAGGTTACACTACTACAGGTTTAGTAAGGGTCATGCTCTCATGCCACTCAGAGGCACATGGAAGGGGAGGTTGAGCAACACGTTTGAAAAACTACAAGTGTAAAAACTCTGCTGTCACAAACATGAGTTGGTAGGGCTTCAACACAGAATATGGAGATGGAGCAGGCTCATACAGCTACACAAACACGTACAGGACAAAACCCACTAGGCAGGATCAGTTTTACAGGCTGGGAGCAGTCGGAGGTCACTTCCTTTGGTCACTATGCTGGGTCACCTTCTCTTCATGCTGCAGTCCCACAAAGTAGAGCCACACTGGACACGCAAGTTTTTAGGGAGCCACCACATTTTAGTGCAAGTTTCATTGGTAGCCTCCATCTCACTTGGGCTGTTAGAAAGTGCCACCCACACCTCTGCAAAGGGCAGCTGTCCCGACTCCTCACTACTCACCTCCCATGCCGTAGCCAGCGCAGGAGGATGGGTCACAGTACCCTGGAGGCCCAGCAGGACCCGCTGAGCCCGGGGACCCCGTGTGACCAGCAGGACCTCGTGGGCCTGGAGATCCTGGTGGTCCCGGGCTGCCAGTCCGACTTTCTCCTGGAGGTCCTGCATAGAACAGGGAGATGAAACATCTGCATAGTGTCGTTCATGAAAGCAGGGATATGAGGCCATCTTTCCTGGCCTGGAAAACATGGCACTGAGTGTGTTATAAACACTTCCAGGAGACAGCTTGAGAGGAGGAGCGAGGCATCCTGGCTCTGGCTCCCCTGGGCAAGCTGAGGGAAGACTTCAGCCTTTGGCAAGGAAGACAGAGCAGCAGCCTGAGAGGAGACCCACTTCCAATGAGCTTCCTCTCTGGCTGCTGCTTCATTTTCCTCGCCAGAGACAGCTTCTAGGCAGAACTGGAGCAAATGTTTCACCGAACATCAGACTTCTGGAAAGGGATTTACATGGGGAAAGGACAGCCCTGGATGCCTGCACAGCTCTTGATTCTACCCACTCCCTTTCAATACAGATTCTGGGTAATGCTGTGACTCGATACCAGTGCCTAACAGCCAGGATATCCTCCTGAGGGCAGTGCAATTTTATTCCTGTTTCAACAGGACCCGGTTATCACTCTCTCTGCTTTTTCAGGACCTAAATATAAATTCATGTGATTATAATGTGCTTAATTACTATACATTTCTCTGTCAACTCACATTTAGGTATGACATTTAGTCAATGAGAAACAAATGTAATTAGTCCAGATTAATTTTTTCCCTTTCTAGAACCCGTGTCTGGAAAAAAAAATACATGAAACATTTTAAAACGGTGGGCTTGGGGAAGCAGTTTATCATAGGGAAAATGAAAATACTTGTGTGATGGGTGACACCATCATGTGGCACATCCCAACATGATATTACATAGTAAGAACATTATGGCAGTTAGGGTGCCTGAACTGCTACTCTTCTGCTACTCTCCTTAAGGAGACAGAGCTGTTGTAAGCTTCCTCATGCATGGTCAGAATGGTCTAATCCAGATGCCTCAAATGTAAATTTACCTGTGGATCCTGGTGGGCCTCGGGGTCCTTGTGTTCCAACACCTGGATTGCCTTTCTCTCCTTTCTCACCTGGTAAACCTAAGGAAATAGTATTCAGTTACATTTTGATCAAAAGCGTGAGCAGTGTTTATTATTTAACCAGGATTATAGTTCCATATGCTATTTTTCATCTAAAAACAGATGGCAAAGAAAGAAGGTGAAAAATAAATATTATTTGGTTCTTTTTCCATCCCTCCCCTGACAGCCTCTGAAGGGATATGTCATTCTTGGGGTCTTAAACATTCCTGCTGCCATGGTGGTTTCATCAGGATGGTATGCAGAGGCATCAGCCAGTTTCCAGGCTGCACTTCCTGTGGAAAGCTCCCTCTGGACTACCCCAACGTGCAACTATTGTAAGTCAGAAGAGTCTTCCAAGCCTCGTAGCTATAAATTACTGTGTGGCCCAAAAAAGTCAAATTTCAGTGCTACAGCAAATTTTCATTCAAACATTCACCCACCAAAGAGTGGTACAGCACAATTGTTCATGGAGAAAGTTGTTAGCAGTTATGGCAGTTTCTTGCTAAAACATGAGAAAGGAGTTTCATTGCAGTCAAAAGCTGACCCCCAAGTAAAGCCCAATCCAAGTGTTTCCCAGTCTTGAAACTCTGACATTCCAAGAGGCAGACCCAGTGAGTTGTGCTCCTGCACTCGCTCGTGGCACTAAATTTCTCTCCTTGTACCTGATCTGTGGAGATCACAAATCTAGTAATTCAGAGAAAGCACTGCTTAATTCCAGCTTTCCATCTCCTTCTGCACTACCACTATGGCATCCTATAAAAACACTTTCTATATGCAGCCATCACAATAAGCAGTGTTGAACTATAGTAGGTGTCAAAAATATCAATTCCAGACCCTGAGTTTCCACTAGTGACTTGGAAATTCTCATAAAGTCTGTGTTTGATTTGGATGGGTCAAAGACACCAAATCCTGGCTGGTTTGTGGGACTTCCCCCCCCATTTTCCAGACCTCCCTCCCAGCACTGGTAATTGCTCTCCTGGCTTCACAGTTTCCCTGCTTTCAGAATCAAAGTCTATACACGGCACCTTCATCAACACAGAGCAGAAAGAAAACAGCTGCTGCCCTGGATGGGGTAATACCCACAGTTCCAACTGACTGGGCTCCTTCCCTCAGGTAACTGCTGCCTCTTAGGGCAAAACAGCTGGAGAACACCTCATTTTTGCAAGGAATCATAGAATCACAGAATATGCTCAGTTGGAAGACACCACAAAGATCATCAAGTCTGGTTCCCAGCCCTCATAGGACCATCACAAGAGTCACACCCTGTGCCTGAGAGCATTGTCCAAACACTTCTTGAGCTCTGTCAAGCTTGGTGCTGCGACCACTGCCCTGGGGAGCTGTTCCTGTGCCCAAACACCCTAAACATAGATTAGATAGCAGGAGAAAAACCTTTTCCTGATATCTAATCTATGGCTCCCCTGACACAACTTCAGGCCATTTCCTCAGGTTCTGTCACTGTCACCACAGAGAAGAGATCAGTGCCTGCACCTACTCTTCTCCTCATGAGGAAGTTGTAACTGCAGTGAGGTCTCTCCTCAGTCTCCTGGCTGAACAAACCAAGTGGCCTCAGCCCCTCCTCATCAGGTTTCCCTCAGGGAGTCACAGATCTTTCTTACCTTCTTAAACTAATTTGTAATGGAAGCAAATAAGTAAATAAAAAGTCTAAGTGTGAGAAAAATTGTAATTAAAACCTATCAGTGGCAAAGAATTGCTCACATCAAGTTTATCAAATATTAGTCTGCTGAACTGAAGTGGATTCAGTATCTGTGGAGGAGTTCTGGGTCTTCTGCAGGAACAAGAGGCTTCTAGGACAACATACTGTCTGACCCAACCACATGGAAAACACAGGCCACACCACTGCAACCAGTAAAACCACAGTGAGCACATCATTTTTAACCAAAGCATGGATGACCTCTTTACCTTACCTCTACAAGGTTCTTTGCCACTGTCCTGGCATAGTTAAGGCATTGCCTGTTTCTCTTTTTTGCCTTTTATTTCCTTCAGTTGCATAATTTTGAAGTAAGGGTGGTGTTTTTTTCCACATGCTTGAAATTTTGCTTAGCCCTGACTTGCTTCAAACATATGCAGAAACTCATCTATTGCAATTCTCTGTACTGTACTTGTAACAAGGTACGTGTGTCCAAATTATCTCTTGCCCCACAGGATCTGCAGGGAAAGGTTTTCCCTTTGCAAAAGGCAAAGTCTGTTTGTGTGAATTGCTTTTTTCTTGAGAAGAAAAGACCCACTACAACCATCTGAAATCTACCCAGCTGTTTAGCACAAGGACCATTGCTTATCCTCCTGCATGGTAACATTACTTGGTGACTTCAAAGGCAACAGCCACAATGTTTTGAAATCACAGCTTGCCATGCACTCATTTATAATTATTAACACACACCAAACTACACACTTGTATGTGATGTTCACAGGCTAAAATGTCAGTAAGAAATGCTAAACATGGAACAAATCTACTCACGCTAAGAAGAAAACATTCATTCTAGAATAAATGATGAATCTCTTGTGCAGGGCAAACCTTCTTTGAAAGCAAACACTGAAGGCCAAGATAAAAGCCTCCATCAGGTTTGTTTTAGTCTGATTTCCAGTAAAGTTTTTCCAAGTTAAAGAGAACATAAACACCGATGCAAAAATATCCTACTCCTAAGGCAAAATGCTCATGAGTTAAAGCCATGGGGTTCCCTTAAGAGACTCACAGACCCCTTAGCTCACTTCTAATAAATGGCAGAATATTGAAAATTCATCCAAGTCATCTTTGGTTCCAGCAGAGCATGGCTTACAGAAAGCCAACCAGACAAGCCATCCCTCTTGTGGGTTACTGCATTGTAGGTTACTGCAATGGTTAACTGCCCTCAGAATGAAAGTGTGTGTATCAAAATTTGCCATTTGAGTTAAAAATGCCTTCAGGTCCCAGGAACTGCTTTCATGGTTGTGCTCTGGACATGCTTCAGCAATACCATCAGACTGTTTCTCCCCTTCATGCTAATCATGGGTTTATGTCTTGTCCCCATCCAAAATAAGCAATGTCTTCATTTCAGCCCCATGGAGATCACAAGCAACTGAAATCAATGATTTCCAACCTTTCACTAAAGATAACTCTGATAGCATCAGTTATTGAAAACAATACCAAGGTCATGAACACATTCTCTAGCAAAGAAAAATAGATTTCCATGGTATCTGCACAAATGGAAATCTCGGGTGTTCTTTATCTAATTTTGTCTTTAAGAGAATACTGTCCACTAAGGAGAACTATGTATTGCACTTAAGAAAAATTAAACTAATACCAAAAATGTCCTTTTTTTCAAGATGTTCAGCTGTGAGCATAGTGTAAAATAACACATTGTTGTGCTTTTTTTCTTTTTTAATCCAGATGAAGCTAAAACTGGAAATAAAAATATTTAATTGACAAACCTGGCAAAAGTTCCATTTAATTCCACTGAAATTTTGCCATCACAGCTGTAAATGTGTCTTTTGATAACACATGTTTAACTGGCTCTTTCATATGAAGCCAGGAAGCAAATAAGGATGAAGCTGTGCTTGAGAACAGAAACTTTCCCAGTGACAGTTTAGGTATTTATTGTACTTTAATCATAGTGAGATGGGCTGAGTAGCTGTAAGTTTTATTCAGCACTTCAGAACACATAAGAGCTGAAGTCCATTCAGTAGTAGAACTGCACTTTCAAAGCATCTGAAAGTTAGCAGTGCCTGAGAATAATTTTACTATGGCTTTTCCATTTTTCCACAAAGTTGAGAAAACAAGCCATGTATTATAAAAATAACTGAAAACCAAAAAGAAGAAAAGAACGTGTTGATTCTTTTGGTTTCTATACCATTTTGCAGAGGTGCAACTATTTCCTGGGCACTCAGAAGCCAGACACTAGTTTAGTCCCAGATCATAAACAAAACCAAAACAAAATATGTTCAAACTAGCTGAAAGGAGAATAGAAACCACTGCTGTGAGCTAGTTAAAATTAAAATAGAGATGAGGGCTGTGAATAATCAGTGTTTGGGTTTTTTCCAAACTCCTATACTTATGCAAATAAGCAAAGAGCAAAATTCTAGTAACTTATCTGGGATTATGTGCTGCAGGGGCCTGGTAATACAACGTGGCCTCTCAGCTGGCAACAGACACTGAGAACTGGATCTGTCAAGAGAATGACTCGTCCTTTCTCACTGAGGTGGTCTTTCCTGGAAGGACCAGCTCAGTGTGTTACTAGTGAGAGAATCCCACCCAGGAATGGGACATCATGGACATAGAAGTTCAAGTGGAGGTTTCTAGCAGAACTCCATACACTCAATCCATGTCTCTTTCCAAAGCCTCTGATTAATGCTTGGCAGAGTGACAAGGAAAACAAGGGAAAAGAAGCTGTTGGCCAGGCAAGTTTGCAGGGAAGTTCACTGATGTCTCTCCCTGCTGACATTTCCAGTACAGCTCTCTTTGGTGCACCATTTCTAACCAGTTCCACACCTCCTTTCTGAAGAGCACCCTTTTTACAGGCTGGGATTGAAGAGGTGGTAGGCAAGAGAGATGAGCTGAAAGAAACACCTGGCCTCCCCCCACCTTTTTATCTTCCTGCTCTACCAGAACCTTGCCACCTTGCCACTCAGCTCAGAGCCAGTAACAGGCTCCTGCAGCAATTCCAACAGTTTTAGTGTTGAAAAAGCAACACTACTAGGTAAGCAAACAGGTGTTTTTTCCTTCTAATGACTGTTCTTAGCACACTCTGTTGCAGGACATTTTCTGAACTTAAACGTGGAGCCTGACTTTCAGAGTTGCTAATCTGGCACTGGGCTTCAACATTAAATTGGCTTCATATACAACCAAAATGCTGATGATATTAGTGAAAAGAAACACATTTTACATAAAGACTTCCAGGTGGCTGGCTGGAGATCTTCAGGACAGGATGATACATTGTGTTTGCTGAACAAGTTCAATGCAAACAGTGTTTCAGAACACAGCAAGGGATGGAGTCTGACTCCATTTACCCTCCTCTCTGTTGTCACTGCAAACTTTAAAACCCTTCCTTCCATCCAGAAGCTGAGCAATTTTAGTCTGCTGCTTCTGTGTAGGATATGTCATTAGGAATCAAGTAGGAATTGGGAATCCATGAAAAACTTCCAATCATTCTCCACAAGCATGAAGCTGGTTAAATAATTTCTAATTTTCATTTTTGCATTTTAGGGTTAGCTTAGAGAAATGGATTCAGAAATACCCTAAGAGTCTGCAGCAAAAGGTATCTTCCTGCCCAGTAAAGTGCTACAGCATCAAACACACATCAGTCTGAAAGTTCAGTTGCTTCTGAAGAAATCGAATCCTCAAGGAGCAATAAATTAATATACAATTTTCCCTAGTTTCTGAAGGAGCTCCTTCATCTTTCTTCCAGATTCTGTTCAAGGCTGCAGTTATATGAATTTCCTAAAATCCATTTCAACTCCAAATAAACCAGCCAATTATTTTGTCTTAAAGTTTACACATGGATTCTTGAAACAACCTCATTTTAAGCTGAAAATATTGTAGAACACTCCCAACATTTGGTATCACATTTTATGAAAATCTGACTGCAGTTCTGAAGGATGCTTGATTAGAGCTTTCTCTACCAAGTACAAAACTCCCCACAAGCACTACCTGCCAAAATCAGTCCCTTCCAGCATCAGTTATCCATATAGAGGGGAAAGGGTAATAGGGAGAGAAGGGGCAATATTCTTTCTAATGTCTTTTTATCCTTTCTATGCTCTGCTGCAAATGCTGCTTCCCAAACATTAATATTGTCTGCAGTGGGCCAACCCACATCATATTTCATTTAAATGACTGTATCTAATCACTCTGGGATCCCACAATGTGTGTCTGGACATCAGCACAGCAAATACAATGGAAAGTACAGAACATGTTGGACACGTTCCTTTTTTTGTAGCCTGGTGTTTTGGTTGTCCCTTTTCTGAAATCCTAGCTTGAAAAACCTCGTCCCCAAAAAAAGGGAAAGATCTAAAATATGCTGGTGTGGAATAAAATATCCTGAAATCTGCATTCAGTGTCTCTAGACCACCCTTTTTAGAGTCAGTTCCTTGATTGCTGTCTCTTCCAATCTTCTTTTCTACTTGTCTCACACTCCCTCATTCCTCTGCCTTTCCGGACAGTGCCTGGTTTTCACTCAGCTGGAGCAGGCAACAGCAGGACTGAAGGGTCAGTACCTGAAACCTCACCTCTTTTTTCAAAATGGTGATGGAATTTACAGTCTGGAGGGCAAGACTCACAGGTTCACTCAAAGATTTTCTATTAAAAACAATGTTATAGCTATGGTCATAATGGCTACTGTGAACTGGAACTACTATTAAGCTCCTGAACAGTCTACACAGGAATTAATTTTTAAAATCCCAGTTAGCAGATTTTGTAACAGCAACATCAATTCACTGCTTGTGAATGTCACATTTGTCTCTTGGGTTTTTGGTCACCTCCTTACGTGCTGTTCTTCAAAGCACTTTCACAATTATAGATCTACTCAGTATTATGTCCTGAGGTTAGTGCTACTCTGGGACACAAAAGATAGCCAGGGCTGCACAGAAAGAGAGTAAATCAAACATGGAACTTGTTTTGTTATTCAACAATGCTCGTGGAGGAAAGGAGAATGAGATCTAGCCTTCATATGAGAATACAAAGAGAATTCTTGTAAATGTAAAGTGTATTACTTGTCTCTGACCTCACTATTTCTTCTTCTTGATTCTCTCAACCCCTCAAACTAGGAATTTTTCCCTCTTCTTATCAATCTTGCTCCTTTCAGGTGGCCATGACTCAGAAATTCCTAGACTGACACATTTGAAGTTATCAGAAAAGCTCAGCATTTCCCCATGTCAGTTTTACATCTGACTTTCTTCAATTGCTCTTTTGCTTGTACATTTAGGGATTCTGCTCACTTTGAGGTCTTACCAAGAAGAAACATGATGTGATGGGATGTGCACAATTAAATTCCACCAGTCTTCAGCAGTTAAACATTAAACCTCTGTCTGGTCCTACCAAAACACACTTGGCAAAGCCTGCATAGCTTTCATGACAGAGTCTCCAGAGCCTTCATTATGGTCTGTATTAAGCTCACTAATTAATTAGTGAGAAAATGTTGCTTTCACATTTAGACAGGACACAAAAGCTGTTAGAATGTATCATGAAAGGAAGGTATTTGTGAAGTAGGAAGCCTACCTCTTTCTCCTGGTCTTCCTGGCTGACCAGGGCTCCCTGGAAACCCTTGCATGCCTGGTGATCCTTGCTCACCCTGTGGCCCTGGAGCCCCTGGCCGACCTGGCTCACCAGGAGGCCCCGCGATGGTTCGAGTTGAGACAGACTGGCTTGGGATCTGGTTCAGAATCGAGTTATATCTTGCCATATGACCTGTCAGGAAAAAAAAGTAGCAGTGGAAAATCTGGTTCAGCAAAGTTTCAGCAGAGTACTGGCAGGTTCTCAAGGCTGTGGTCTGTCATGGTTTGGTGTTATGAAGCTGTGCACTTGTTGGGGGAGAAATAGTAGGCTACAGAGTGCACAGAAAATGGAAGAGCTATTGTGCAGGATTTTATTTTCTTACTTTGGCAAGGGTTGGGGGGCTTTTGTATTTTATGTCTATAAAAATTTAAAACTGGTGCAGCAGAAGCTTCTGTAAACTGTAATAGCTTGGAGACAATTCCAGCTTTTTTTTCAGAAGGCTGATGCTAATCAGCTCTAGTTGGACACAAATCCAGTTGAACGTAAATCTAGTTGAAACATAAATCTCAACTGTCTAGTTTAAAACAAACAGATCCCCTTGGATATTTTGCAAAGTGTCATATTTGTAAGTAGCTGTGGCAGGGAAAGATCCATTCCAGAGAGAGAAGCATGTGGACTGTCCGTGTACTTGCCTTGGATGAGCTGCTCACACACTTGACGAGCAACAGCCCGGACCATGGCCTGGGACTGGAGATCCCCCTGGAAAACAACAGCAGCAGAGTCATGAAACAGTCCCGAGCTGACAGCACTTTGAGCAAAGCAGGATATTTATTATTGCTGAGACATCATATCCTCACAGATGAGAAAGGAAAGCCAAAGAAATTTTGTGATTTCACTGGTTCCCATTTCTCTTTTTGGCCAGCAATCAGAGGTCTGAGAAGATAACCCTAATGAGAGATTTGGAGGCATGCTCACTGCCACATACTTCCCACCTTGAAAACATTAATATAGCTATGTAAAAGACCATGTCTGGAAAAGAAGGAAAGTTTGCTTAATTGCAAAGAGAAAACTACTGTGCCTGTAAACACAGAGACACATAATTTTTTTGGAAAAGTTCTTTATGAGACAGAAGGCCAGGCAGGGAAAAAAATGCAGCTAACATGAATGTAGACTTACCCTTTCACCCCTTTCCCCCTTAGCTCCAGGAGGACCCTATGAAAAGATTTAATACAAAATTAATTCCCATTTTGTTCTGTTCAAAATTTTAACACCTGAACTCTGTCTGCCTTGCAGATTTGTAGTAAAGGGAGAAGAAACAGGCAATAAGCAAGGTTTCAGGAGGTTATGTGACAGTGACAAATACACTTCTATCATTTCAGTACTCAACAAAATGTTCACCTTTGGCAATTACATGGGAACAATGACTTTCACAAGTGTTTTCTGCACACTGAATTCACTTATTCAGAATGATAGCAAGGCCAGGCCACCACATGATGCATTTCACATGGCTGAAACAGGTCTAATTTTTGCAAAATACCAGCCTGAAATTTGATGTCCTGGGACTCTGCATCCACTATGAACAGAGCAAGCAATGGGATTAAACTGCACAGAAAATTACACTTGACATTAAGGATAATGTAATAGTGTAATGATGATGAGGAGGATTATGGATTGAAACAGGCTGTCTAGGTCACTTGCAACTTCACCAATTTCAGTTTTTGGGGTAGGCTACATATTTCTCAGGAACTCCTGAAGCAAGGAAAGGTCTGTTGGCCAGAGCCTGGTGCTAATAACACCAAGGCCACAGGTTTGATGCCTGTATGGGCCAAACACTTGAGAGCTGGACTTGATGATCCTTGTGGTTCTCTCCCCACTCAGACTGTTCTGTGCTTCTGTGTAGGTAACCAGCTGACAGATACCTGGTTAAGCACAGCTTACTCTATCCTTGGAGAGAGGAAACTCCTACAAAGACTAAAAGACTATTTCTAAGGACTATTCCATAACTCTATGTTTTGGAATAGAAAGCTCAGTAATTTTTCAGCCACCTGTTTATTTCTGCACAGCTAGAGTCTAACCATGCACAGCAGAGTTCTTGCATGACTCACAGGAATATCTACATTCTAGAAGATTTTGTTCAGTATCTGGAACATGTGTTTGGACAGGAACTGCATAGTCAACATGTTATATATTTATAGTAAAGGTTCCAAAGCTCATCAAATTTCCTTTATAGATTCCATGATTACACTTAGAAACTATGCAGAACTGGGCATTTAGATTATCTTTGCTTATAAATTATCAATCAATTTAATTTCACTTCCACTTAACCAAATAAAAATGCTTGCATTGGCCTAAATCTCCAAACCAAACTGGATTTTGGAAAAAAAATTCTATTCTACAAATAGAATTTACAAATAGAATTTACAAAAATACACACTGTTCCACTTCGAAGTCTTTAAAAATTAAATAGGATGTTTACTGTAATAGATGGGAAAAAGCTGAGCAGGCTTTATAATTAAACAAGTAGTCAAATGTTAAAATATTAATACATAATATTGTCTGAACACTTACAGAGACAAAAAAGTCCACTATAAATATTCTCTTTTACATAAAATACACATTGATTTCATAGTTGCATTCCTTTCTTCCAGTTATTTTTCTTTCTGAGGTTTTTAAAATAATTCATAAAACATAACATCTGAGAAATAAACTTAATATTGGAGGTTCCTAATAATAATTTTAGATATAGAGGATATAATTTTCCAAAAATAACATAAATTATATAAAAAACACTAGTCATTAGTCATTTGTTCTGATTTAAACACAGAGTAACCTCAAAAGCCATGTTTTTATTCATATATTATTTTCACAGTTTGGAAATCAGAATAATATTTTGGAAATATTCAGGTTAACAAAGACTTGAATTTCCAGAGAGTCACTGGAAGGGCAAAGGGAAAAAAAGAAGAATGTAATTACACAAAGACTTCAAATTCACATAGTTGTGTTTTTAACTTCTGTGTTTTAATCTTGTGTTTTGACTTTAATCCCTATATTCCAAACATTGTATGTAAGATCAACAAATATATTTAATTACAAAGAATGAACAAAGAAAGGTCAATATGATGTTTAACTTAGCCACTAACTGCAAACAGACCATAGGCAATAAATATTGAGGAGTTCTGTCAAACAGTGAAGCCAGGCTCAGAAACCAACCAAAGCACAACAGCAGACAGTGAAATATTAATTAGTTTTACTTACAGGAGCTCCAACATCACCTTGTGGCCCCTGACTTCCAGTAACACCTGGAACACCTGGAGCACCAGGTATGCCCTGTGTGGAAAAAGAAGAGGAAAATAGTGGTGATGACAATTGATATCCATCAGTCCTGATGAGAAGTAGTACACAGGCAGTTCTGTCAGTCAAGGACTGGAGATTCCCAGAGAGAAAACTAAAAAATGCCATTTGCAGGAAAAAGAGCACCATAAGCACAGCTCTGAGAAAAGCACTTTAGAAAAATAACTTGGTTTGCTTTCTGGAACAGGCAGAAATTGCTGAACCACTGGACTGAATCCTGTGATGTTAATACTGTGTTCAGGGGGGATGACTCAGAATGTTCTTTGTAAAAAACAACAAGATGGCTTGGAGAATACTCAGTACAACCAGCAGCTTCATTTAATCTTTTAAATCTATTAAGAAGGCATTAACTTTGCCTAGCTGCCCCAACTGAGAAGGCTGAGACTGATTCTGAAGGCAGCATATATCCTGCATTAGATGCTGGATGTAGCCTCTGTTATCTTCCTTGATTACTCTGTGGGAGCACCTGTGCTCACCTCCAACCTCTAAGCCAAGTAAAATTTGAGGGTTCACTTCAGCTAACAGTCCTATGGAATTTTTGACCAAAAGGAAGTCTTGTTTCAAATGTTAAAAGCAGTAATACCCTCTTTATAGTGCAGTTGCTTGACTAAGAACAAGCTATCAATCTTGACAAAACAACTCTCTCCCCTTCCTATGGGAGACTTTTTCTTCTTGAGCTAAGTAGGAGTGGAAAGAAATTACACTGGACAAGCAGCTCTCTGCCAACTCAGTGCATCATGAGAATTCTGAATTCCCTTGGCCTTGCTCTATCCACTGCAGCATAGATAACAGTGTGATCTGTAATCCCCCCAAATCCTGCTGACTTTTGCAGTAAGAAATTCTATGGGTAGTACTCACCATTGGGCCAGGAGGTCCTTGTGGGCCTGTGGGTCCATCCTTGCCAGGAAAGCCCTACAAAAGATAAATAAATGCAATTTCATCAGCTTTTTATATGTACGTCATGAATCTATTCTGTTTAATCCAGAAGAAATGTTTTACTTTTCTTCTTTGGTTTTGTTTTGCTTTGTTGTTGTGTTGTTTGTTTTTTTTCTAAATTAATACCTGTTGGTAGTGGTCTCTTACAAAAAAATTTCCTTCTTTGCCCTGGGGAGGTTTATTTCTGAAAAAGAAGCTTACCAAGATTAAAAAAAACCAAAAAACAAACAACAGCTAGTCACGCAACTTTTTTGAAGAAAAATCAATACAAAATTCTTCATACTGGCAATTTTCACCTCTGAGTGAATTTCACTTAGAACACTTCTGCAGGGAAACAAGAGGATTTTTGCTGTCAAACCTCTCTACCACAAGGTCACATTTCTACATCTGTTCTCACTGGCTGCAATCATTCCCAGTGTCACTGATGAGGTGCTGAAAGATGGCAACAGAGAGTGGATCTCTGTGCCCAGCAGTGCTGCTCATGGGCTCCAGCCATCCCCGAGTCCTGCTTTGGGAAGCAGTGAGAATGCTCATGTGGTTTCCATCAGGAACGTGCCTCAGAGCTTCCAGAAACAACAGCCAAAAACTCAAGATAACTTGGAAACTGGAAAGCAAGTACATCACAGAAAAAAAGACTGACCAGATGTAGAGGAAAATACACTATTAATAAAGTATTCTTTACTTCACATAAGATAATTTAGTTAATACAAATTAACCAATGTGTGCATTTTGTATCCACAGGCTAAAAAGCTTGGGTTTCTGACCAGCCTGATGATTAAACAATTCTTTAATTACTATACAGCCTGAACAGGAGATATATGGTTTTACCTCTGGCTCAAGACCAATTTGAAAGGTGGTTTATGCTAGAAAGCGTTTGGTTTATTGCTGAAATGTTTGAAAATGTTTATAGCGACACACAGAGTAAAGAACATTCCAGGCCTCAGTATCTCATGGAGCTTCAGAAGAAAAATGTACAACTTTTTTGGTTTGTATTTTTTTTCCAAATCATTGTTTCTGACATGGTTTTAGTAATGAATATAACCTATACTACTAGTTTTATGCTTTGCACAGTTTGGAAACTATTATTCAAATCTGCAATCATATGGCATAAAAAATGGCTGGGGAATAATATTATCTGCCATATACCTGGAAAGGTTTTTTAAAAGCCCTAGTGCATGGGTGTTTTGATGATAAAATAAGCCACACAGTCAACTCCCATTATGTTATCTAGGTATCCTTAGACTTGAAAAGGAAACATCTTCATATTCCACAGGGTAGCGAGATGAAGCTGACACCTTCATATTTATGTTTCACTTTTTAAAGCAAAGATGTAAAACTTCTATTTATTTTTGCTCAGTTCCAAAGCAGGATGAAAACTCATTTGACCCTTTTAAGGGCTTAATTTAACTAGGAGGAAGGAAATATAGTGCTTTCCACTGACTTCTAGGATCTAGTGTGGAGTCACACAAGCTTCTAAAGAAAAAGAAAACCGTATGTCTTTCTCTTCTCCCACCCCAGTCAAAGAGCAGAATTAACAGTATGATCAGCAGTACATTTTCTTGGAATATATTTCACAATTTCTTTCTTCTGAGCATTGCTCTTACTCCTGGCTGCTCAGTAATCACCTCCTGTTTATTCTCCTAGGGTTTATTTCTCTTGGCATTGTGTCTGTATTGCCCAGAAAAGATGACCTCCTACTTCATTTGCTAGATGTGAAAATTGCTGTATATAACTCAAATAAATCAAATAGAAGCCTGGTTCAAGAAAGAGTATGGCAATACCTATTCTCTCACACTGGTAAAAGACTAAAGGTATTTGTTTGTGCTGCCAGCAGCATTTGAAGATGATGTTACTCAGACCACCTGATGGCCAGAATGGATCTGACACTCATTCTGAACTTTTGAGTTGAGAGCAGAGATTAGTAAGTACCAAGAAATTGGCAGGAAGAGTGGGAATTTATTTCTTCTGGCTCTTTCTCCCATAATTTTTGGTGTATGTAATGTAGAAGAAAATAGAGCACAGTGAGAATTCACAAAGTTGTATTCTGAGTACTGAAGCCTTGTAGATGCTATTTAATCTCCCATTTATTGAATTCTCTTCTTTGCCTAACCACCTCTAATCCAAGGAGAATGACTGGAGGAATTGCATAGCACACTGGAGGAATTACACAGCTCTGTCACATCCAGAACAGAAATGACTCTGCACAAAGCCACTGATTCTCTCCCACGGAACTGCATGTCCAAGAACAGGATAGGACAGATTTTGATGTGTGACCTAGGATGTAGGTCTTAAAATCAAGGTTTATATCACTTTGGAAAGTTAAATTAAGACATATTTTGCTAATGGCATGAAAAAAAAAGTTCTAGAGAAAGAGACAGAAATTTTAGAAGGGATTTTATTTGCCAAAATACAAATGGCATCACTGGTAAAATCTCAAGGGTGCTGAAATCAAACTTGCTGCTGATCTCATTATAAACTCTTGAGCTTTCTGTAGCCTGGAATTTGAGGCAACTTGTGGAGAGGTGACTTTTCAAGTAGGGCTAGATACCAGCAAAAACTTAACTGAAGCTACTGAGCCAAGCTTGAAAGATTTTCATGTAGAGCCTTTTAAAAAACCCCTGCAGCCTGGGACACGTGACTGCCAACTCAAGATCTGTCTGTCAACATGAAATGCTTGGGACTGTTGGTGGAGAAAAATGATCTGTTCTTTTTACTAAAACTCCCCTATATTGCTAGCTGCAAATATGGGGCAGCAAGAAAGGACATCAAACAACCACAGCTACAGCCACACAACAAAAATAAGTCATTTTACATTTATAAAATCTTTCCAACACTCTGGAAGCTGATGAGAGAGGAGGGGACTGTTCCTCATGTGGAGTCTGAGATGAAGACTTAAATAGGTTACCAGACAGGTATAAAATATTGTCATGCATATTCTTAATATTTGCTTTATTATCAGAAAAAAACTTTTTTATTCTCATTCAACCTTCCCAAAGTATTTTTATTACATCCCATTCTTCTTCATAGGGAGGGTAGGTCATTATGAAAATGACCTTTTTATGAATTCATATAACTGACAGGGAAGACATTCTATTTCTTTCTAAAACCCAAGAAAAAGCAAATGAGTCAGGGACTAAAAACCAAGTTCAGAAAAACAAAAAAGAAATTTTAGGTTAAGTGTTGAATTACAACATAAGAAAGGAAAATCAAACCCTTTCCTTAATTGATTTCCAAAAGAAAATCAGAAAGTATGAACACTAGAAATCAAAACAAACAGAAGGGAAAACAAACTGTAGAAGTGAAGTGATTCCAATTATCAGGAACTGAAGGAAAAAGAATCTCCATTCCAGCACTTCATTAATCACATTATACCCAATTCAAAGTTCTCAGAGATCTCCCAAAAAATATCAGCCCTATGCTTACCACCCATTAAAATCAGTGTGATTTAACAACCTGTCTAAGTACTCTACAGCACTACTACCACTATAATTAAAATACTTAAAGATCAATAAATACTAAAGAGGAAGGGATAACTAAGCTAAGAAAAACACAGAAAATCTCAGTTCTAGTAGTATAATACTTGCAAAACAGTTTGGCATCTTGGCTAACAGGAGGAAACCCAACAAAAGGAACATTATACAAAAAGGCAATTTACTTCTCAGGAATTTTCCAGTTCTCCTTTGCTGCTGCAGTTATGCCCTTCAGAATTATCTCTTTTTTAAAGTGCTGGGTCTTCAAAGAGACTGCGGTGAAATAATTGGTTTGGATCTTTGCCCATTAAAAGTAATTTCATGTTGTCATAACTTCACAGGAATCAAATGAGTTACAACACCATAAAATCAGTATAGCATAATTATTTGTTGCCAGAGAAATAATTACAGCTGGACAACATTGCATAAGGGTCTCACAGAGACAATACCAGGCTAACAGAACTAATTTTATGAGCTCTGGGCTGTTCATCCAGCTCCCATGATTAATAGCAGAGAAGAAAGAGAACACACAAACAAAGCATTATAACTGTATCTATAAAAACAGGCAATTTATGTAATTGCCCTACCTTTTTATAGACAACAGTGGGGTATTCTACAGAATAAACACCATATGACTTTTCCAGGCTGTATCAAAAGCCTTTACTGCACTAATCTTCCTCGGCTTTTCTCTGGAATACCATCTTGGCAACAACCTGGTGACTCCCACATGTGGGAGAACTAGACCACTTCTGAACTGGTGGCTGGCATCAAGGCATGGCTGAGGGCATCCTCTGCTAAGTATGAGGTCAGCTACAGAATAACATCAAAACACAGAGCTCTTTTCTCCTTGAACTGCAGGCACCTCGACATCCCTCACAATGTGGAATGCAGGGGGAGGAGGCACATAGAGCTCACTTGGACAAGGTTTAGCACCATCTCAACTTGTCCAGGACCAAGACCAGACAGAACATGTCAAAACCCCAAATGTTCATCAGGGTCCAGGTCTCTATTAACCTGGAGATGAACAGGTGGCATGAAAAGGCTATTCCTCCAATTAGATTATTCATCTGATGATAATATCGCATAAATCTTTATTTTAATAAAATGCCTTTCTTTTCTTGATTTTTAGAGAAAAAAAAAAACCACTTATCTATTTCCCAAATTCTACAGTAACATCAGTGGAATTACTTCTAGACATATGTTTATGCCAATGTTTAAATTCATAATAGTGAGTTCAGATACATGTTTTGCTACAGGGTTTGGGTTTTTTATAACAAGGTCAGAAAATCAAAGAATTCCCAGATTTCTCTGAAGTTCAAGTTACATTGACATTTCCAAAAAAAGGATCATGAATATGTAAATCTTGCTCAAATGAAACTGAAAAGTTATATTTCATAATGAACTTCTGCTGTAGACAGAAATCTAGTACTATGCTAACAATAACTTTCCAGAATCTGACAAATAATGAAACAGAAGTCTCCCCAAGGAGACAAAGAAGAGGAGTTATAGGCTTAACTGCACAAATGAAAATTAATTTTCTTTTACTGGCTCCTAGACAGACTGTAAGTAGCTGCAGTTGTTTCACCAGGAGCAGAATAAGGTTGACTAAATTTTGCTATTATATATTTTTCACCTTTTTTTCATGTCAACTGTTTCTGCAAGTATCATTCTACATTCAATGTTAAATTTCCTTGTGGTTGTCTCTGTTTCATTACTTAGCTAGAAAGCAAATTTAGATCATTGCCTTGGATTGCATACTAATTATACACCATT
The DNA here is from genome assembly GCF_051311805.1 of Agelaius phoeniceus. Taxonomy (NCBI): domain Eukaryota; kingdom Metazoa; phylum Chordata; class Aves; order Passeriformes; family Icteridae; genus Agelaius; species Agelaius phoeniceus. The sequence continues at coordinate 141,827,625 of NC_135265.1, read as the reverse complement.
TAACAACCATTTAATTTTAAATATATAAGCCAAGAGATTAATTGGCAATGCTGAACTCAAGTGACATCTTCTAATACCAAATGCACAAAGCACAGGCATCGTGCAGGGTTCCCATTACACATCTCAACCCTCATCACCAGACAGAAGGATGTCCATCCTCTTGTGCCTATTGGCACAGAGAGATGAACTCCAGAAAGGACAGAGGTGGCATTCATTATAATAAATCAGCCATGTTGGGAAACATTTCCATTATGGAATGGGAACAAAACACATGTAAAACATACTCATTTTAGCTTACCCTTTGACCTTGAGCTCCATCTCTTCCTGGTGAACCTGAGGCTCCTGGGACTCCCTAAGCATTATAAAAGGAGATAAAATTATGAGATCAAATTAACAGAATCCAAAAAAATTTTGAGTAAAACTGTATGACATGTTTTGGATAAATGGAACTAGGAAGCTCAATAATGGGTGACACCATAGAAGAGATTCAGTAAAGAAGGTATTTCTGTGGAATGAGAGATGGGTAAACACACATCATTGAAATGCAGAGATGTTGAGTCTACAGAGGCACAATCTCAGCATTAAACAAGAAAGTAACCAGCTTTTCAGGCCCAAGTGAATCAGCTGCTGCACACCAACATACCCTGGATTCCTCCTCTTTCTAAATCCCTGTTCAAATTCACCCCAACAATACATTTCTCATCAGTTTGTAAAATGTGCCCTAAACTCACAATGATGCCAATTCAACATTCAAACTTAGTCAGTGACAGGGTGTACAATAGGGAATACCTGCAGGCCAGGAAAACCAAGATCTCCCTTCTCTCCCTTTTCACCGGGTGGCCCCTGCAAATAAACAATCACACATAGCAAACAAAATACATGGTTACATTTCTGTTTTTAATGGCTCCCTTCAGCTTCTTAAAAAAATCCCAAAAAACAACAAAGGAAACCAGTAAGAAAACAAATTGTTTCTTTCTGAAAGCAAACAAAAAGACTCTTATTTGCAAGACTCTTATTTGCAAAAATGCAAACGTAGAAGTTATAAACATTTTTAAAAAACCCTAATTTTAAAAGGTTTCATAAATAACCTGGGTACATTTTGTTACAAAAAAAGGGTAGCAATTTTCTTTTTCCCTTTAAAGGAATTGGTTTCACTTCAGGCCTCAGCAGTATCTCCAATAATGGTGAAAAAATGGGTTTACTGTGGAAACTAGGCATGTTTCTATGGTACATATGCATGAGAAGAATATACTTTTCTAAATAATAAATAAATGTTACTTTTTATAAAAAATAAATTTCTCTATTAAATAACTGCTCTTATAATTAAAGTATTCTTATTATTCTCTATGACAACACAATCAAGAATATATAGCTTTGGTAAACCATTATATTTTTCATTAGTATCATATAGGCTGGAAAAGGATGACATTTTATTATAATGTAGTAAATTTGGAAAAATAAACTAGCAGAAAGTAATATATGTATTACTACTTTTCTAGGCTTGTCTGTACCCGTCTACTGGAGAGGTGTATGAAACAAGATAAGTGCTACTGATTCATTATTCTAACTATGTTTATTTATAATGAAATTCTGTGACTTATTTCACAATAGCCTTGCAAATCCAGTCCTAATCACTTCCTCTGATGATAGATTTTATTATGTAATGAATAGTATTGCTTAATTTTGGCAGAGAATATGGTGTTCTTGCTTGGGTACACCTTTCAAGTCAGAACTGATCTGCAATGAGCAGTACAGCCAGAAAAAGAGGAAATATTAACATTTTGGTCAACTGCCATGTCACAACCCCCACCGCAATTTATTTTCCCTTGAATCCAGGCTTGGATGCTAATACCCAGGTCATATTCAACCTGCAATCAAATACTTTCAGATGACTAAAAATTCTGTTCAAAATAAAAACCCAGAAATTCTGGCATTGAACCCACGTTCACTGGAGGTCAAACCCACATCTGTGATTTCACCTCAAATACTAAAATTCAGATTCTGATCACAACACCAAAAGCTATTTCAGTCTAGTCTAAGCTATTTGCTGTTTAAAAGATCATAGAAAAATGCCTATTGATTTTTTAAGTCTCACTGGAAGCCCTTGAATAGAAAGTCCACTGGGTCCTTGTGGTCCAGGAGGTCCCTGCGGTCCAGGAACACCAATTTCACCTCGAGGTCCATCTGGTCCCTAAAGTAGCACAGGACATAAGTTAAACTCTTATCATATGGACAAAGGCAGCTTCTGTTTGAAGAATTAAATGCCAATAGATTCAAAGACATCTGAAATATGAGTTAAGATATTTGAGCAGTTAGGGTTTAATTTAAAACTGTCTGGTTCCTTTATAAACACACAAAAAAAGAGGATTATTTATTCTGTGAAAGCAGAATTCTGAATTTTATATCTTTTGTCAAGAAACAAATAGGACAAGTAATTGTTTTGGAAAGAGACACAGTAAATGCCAGTGACATTTCACTATGCTTTTTCCTCAAAAAAGCCAGAGACAACCTGGAATTCATTTCAGGGTTTCCATGCAGCAGAGATAAACCAAGAACCCATGCATCTGTCAAATGTAGAGCGCTTTAAAAAGTACCTTTGGACCTGGATCACCACGATGACCTTTGGCACCTCTGACTCCTGGGCCACCCTGAAAAGCACAAGCACGAGACTCACTGAAAACCAAAACTCTCAAACAGAAATGAAATCCAGCGAAGCCCAAACAGATTCTTCCTGTTCCTGAATCAGCATTCAAGAATCAGTAAATATCCTGTCGATATCCTTCCACTGGAGTAATTAAACTGGGAACATACTGAAGTGTAGCCATGCACAGGAACAGATTTAAACACAGATGTGACTTCTTAGAGCCAAGAATGTACACTACGTAAGAATCAAAATAACACTGAAAGCTATGATATGGATGGAAATGTGGTCATGGGTTCCCTTCCAGTTGCTGAAACCTCCTGCACATCTGTCTGTTCTCACCAAAATCACATTGTTAAAGGCTGAGTTCCCAGAAAGGCCAAGAGCATTCTGGCCTTGATCAGACACAGCATGGCCAGCAGGACCATGGCCCCTGTACTCAGCGCTGGTGAGGCCACACCTCAAATCCTGTGTCCAGTTCTGGGCCCCTCACCACAAGAATAACATTGAGGGGCTGGAGCACATCCAGAGAAGGACAACAGAGCTGGGGAAGGGTCTGGAGCACAAGTCTGATGAGGAGCAGCTGAGGGAGCTGGGGTTGTTTAGCCTGGAGAAAAAGAGGCTCAGAGGGGACCTTGTCACTCTACAACTCCCTGAAGGAGGCTGTAGCCAGGTGGGAGTCAGGCTCTACTGCCAGGTAACAGCCACAGGATGAGAGGAGGTGGCCTCAAGTTGAACTGTGGGAGGTTTCCATTGGATATTATGAAAAATTTCTTCACAGAAAGGGTTGTCAAGCTTTAGAACAGGCTGCCTAGGGACATAGTGGAGTCACCATCCCCAGAGCTGTTAAAAAAACATGTAGATGTGGCAGACACTTGGGGACATGGTTTAGTGACAGACTTGGCAGTACTGGGTTAACGGCTGGACTCAATCATCTTGAAGGTCTTTTCCAACATAAACAGTTCTATAATTCTGTCATCCTAATGACTTAGGGACAGTTTTCAGCAAGGACAACTCCAGACCCTACTAGATCTACACCATGGTTTAATTTGGAGCTATTCTTAGGTAAAATGCTCTTATGGACATATTTCTCTTTTTTGCTTTCTTCAGCAATACCTACATCTGCTCATCGTTTATTAACCAACTTTAGCCTTCTTTATTCCTATCATCTGAGACACTGGAGTACCATATATCTGTGGATGGCTGCCATGAATGTGTTTTGCAACAGCATCTACATGTGCTTTCTGTTCTAGGACAGCATAAATAACTTCTTTTTCACATCAGTTTCCCTCTTCCCCCATCTGAGTATATTGCCTAATCTCTGGAATATGAGCTTTACAGGTATTCTGCCTATCATTGTACTCATAAAGGACCTTGTACAACTAGACACCATAGTTGAATAGAACTCTTTAGGGGCTACAGTAAGTACTTACAACAACAGCAGTAAAAGCAATAAGAATAGAAAACATGCTTATATGCAGTATCTATGAGACTTTAAATAGAAGAAATAACAGAAATATCTGGAAATCCCAGTGTACTATTGCCCTTCAATGAAGGTGTCATGACATGGTCTTCACATATAATCACAGAACAATTTTCCATTACCTCTCCCAGCTCCCTCAGGCTTCTTTCTTCCATCCCACCTCTCCATGGCCACAACTCATTCCACCACGGCTAGCTCTGACCCTAAAATCTCATCCCATGCTCTCCATGCAACCAAGTTCCAATTGCCAGTTGCAAAATTACAGATACTCATATTTCTGCATTCCAATCTGCTGTCCTTTCTCCTTCCTCTGCCTTACTCTGAGATTAAAAATTCCCCAGCACAATGACTGCAACTTTTTAACATAAACACAAACACAGTTTTCTCCCATTTTGTTCTCATAAATAGATTGTATTTTTACTAAGAATATATGCTTAAAAATAGCCTGATGCTGAGCCATTAAATGATGTGCTTTTGGAGTCGTGCTGAAGTTGGCACACTTGTCCATGTTGGACAACTGTTGGTGTACTTGTTCATGTCCAACTCAGTAACCTTGTTTGGTAAAAGCACAATTTCCAGAAGAGCATTTATTTAATATGAAAACATCAGAAGAGGCCCCCTCATTTTTTTCATAAACTTATTTTGGTGGTTATTCCCCGGCACTACTAAGCCTGTGTGATCAATTTCAGTTTTTTGGGGGTTTTTTGTGTTTTTTTTTCTGGCCAAAAATTCTTGTTATGCCTTCTCTTATTTTGAATAACTTCTTAGTAGCCGGTACTTTCTTCCAGAAATGGGTCTTAATCTACTGTTATCAAGACACCTCCTTGTCACTGTCACATTTTCTGGAAAAATCCCCTTGCCAGGATTCTTCTCCTGGGAAGCTGAGAAGCCTCAGAGAAAAAGGAAAACAATATTATCTCATTTACTTCTCCTGTGTTTTGCTGCTTTGGAATGTAGCTGGAGATGGTTTACCAACAGGTGATTGTTTTATTGGTTTTGTGTGAATTGTTTACACTTAATGGCCAATCATGGCCAAGCTGTGTCGAGGCTCTGGAAGAGTCACGAGTTTATTAGTAGTATCTTTTAGCACACTTGCTTCTGTAAGTATCCTTTCTCTATTCTTTAGTATAGTTTAGTATAGAATTCTTTATTATAACATAGTATCTTAAAATATTAAATTAGCCTTCAAAGAGCATGGAGCCAGATGCATCATTCCTGCCTTCATCTGGAAACCCCGCAAGTACAAGACCTCCTCATTTCTTTTTAACAGTCAAAACCTATGAAGCACTGAAAGCTTTTTTTTGGCAATTAAACTTGTCCAATTCTTCAACAATTTTGTCTCCTTCACCTTCTTCAACTCTGCATCATTCCTTTCAAATGCAGGCATTAGTTTTACATGATATCTCATTTTTTACTTTGTGTGAGGAACTTCAGACAGCAAATTCTGCCAAAAATGAAGCCATGAAAACAGTATCCCATGATGAAAATTGCCAGATAACCTTAACTCTAAACAAAATCTTACCTGAAGTGATGCATTTTCTAAAAATTTAAAAATTCTTTCTAGAGTTACTGTCCCAAACAAATGGAAGCATTTTATTTGGAGTGTTTCTAGCCTAATGTCTAAAACTGGCTACATGGTAGGATCCTGATCTCTTAAACAGAAGAATCCTTGGCTTGGAGAAAAGTCACATGACATTTTAATGACTTGGAGCTCTCCTGACCAGACATAGCACATATGACTTTCTGACTTTTGGTTGGCGCAGAGATGAACAGTGACTTTATTCTTTTTGCTCTGCTTTTTTCATAGGCCCTGAATTTTTTTTTAAATTTTTCTTTTCTTTTTGCAGAGCTCTACCATCTAACTGTCTGGTAAAAAAGCATCACTTACAACAGGCTGAGCTCCAGAATCACATATTTCCCTGCCTTGGCAGTGATTTTTCTGCTTCATTTTAAGCTTCCTCTTGCCTGGCACTATGCTATTCAAAACATGGTTAATTCTAAATGTAATATATAGAAGTACATTATTTTACTACTGGGTTAAGCCTTAGCAATTCCTGATCCATATATCTTTTGAACTATAGTAATAGACATCCTTCCAGTCAAATAATTTTCAAACATTTTTCATTTTACTGTGAAATGTGGTCAAAATACTCAATTTAAGTGACATTTTTATGTGATTTATCCCATTTTTTACAGAACAAAAACTGGATGCTAAAATGTGGGAATTAAAACTTTCATCCATACCTATTTAATAACCTGTATTCAAATAGGAGAACAGGATAATTTCTCCTTGTTCAAGATGCAGCTCTTAAGTGAATTTCCTCTTGAATTTCTTTCCAGCTTTTTGTACCAGAGCTTGAAAAACAGTTCTTGCAGAAAGACTACCCTCTGAGTTGTCAGGAGGAATAATGTCAGCTAGGACCTACAATCTGAAGGCCTTATGTACAAGTCAGTTTTGTTGTTAAACATGCATCTCAAGCAATTTGTGCACTTTAACACCAAAAACATTTTCCCTCACTTTCTTCCCTGGCTCTCTAATTTAAAAACATGCCCTTGGTGCATCTGGGACACAGTATGAGCCAAGAAATATGCAGTTCAAGCTTTTCACAAGACAGCCTCATCTAAACTCACTCAGCAAGCAGCCCTAAGATACCAATCACACTTATCTAGTTGTAACAGAAAAAAATCCATGGCCATTCAACAAATCTCTAAGTCAGGATTCTTGTTAAACCAAATCAATAATGGACCATCACAGAGCCTTTCTAAATTGATAAAAATCAGCCTTGGGATGCAAGATTGAGTTCTCAAAACTTAGTGGGCCTGAATCTCCAATGTCTGGTCTAATTGTCTGAGTTTCCACAAGTCAATAAAGAGAAAGGAGATTTATTCCATCTAAGATACTACACTGACACAGAGGGAACATTAAATAACTGTTTTCTTCAAGAGACTATCTAGTTCCACACAAGGAACTTAGACACACACTTACTTAACACCTACACAGCAAACTATTAATGATTGCCATCAAAATGACACCACTAGGCATATGTAAAAGTTGTAACGGTGTGCATTTCATCATTCACTGGAGAGATTAAAAAAAATTAAATTCAACTTTCCACAAAGGCAGATTATTTCATTATTTCTTCCCTTCACAGCTCTTGGGTACCTCTCTGCCTTTAAGAACTCTCAGAAGAACCTGTACTTCCAGTTCTACTTTCCAATAAATATTTTACTTAGGTAGGGCTTTTAAGACAGAAAAGTCTTCTTTCATCACAAACTACACAAGTGGCACTGTCATGTTCCATATTTTTAATTGGTAAGAATTCTGTAAACTGAGCATTTCAGAAATCTAAACTCCAAGCTATATTTAATACACATCTGCTAGAGTAGACAGAAAGAGGTGATTAAAAATTTGAAAATAAATGGCACTACCTATGAGGTATCTAATGCTACAGACAAATAAAAGGGTTCCAGGTCTAAAGAATACCCCCACTGCTTCAGCATAATCTTTCTTTATATAATTCATAGCATCTTCATTATAAACTGAATAGAATTTTATCTCTTTACCAGTATTTGTAAGTGTAATTTAACCTTATTAGTCATACAATTTCAGTATATTCACAGTATAAAATAATAAAGGTGGACAATTTGGTACAGTTCACTACAAATAAAACCTTACCGGTGGTCCAGGAGGTCCAAGGGGACCCTTGTTGGCTTCTGAACAGGAACAAGCATGAGGAAGGGCAGGACAATTTTCCTCATCTCTCTATGAAAAGGTTAAGATAGGAGAAGAATGATGCACAGAACTTCAAATGCTGGGTATTTTATCAGTCTAAGACATAGGATTTAGTACAGTATAAGACAGTACTCAAAAGCACCCATGATTTAGAAAAATACATCTAATTGACTTTCAATAGGACAAGTAAACCAAGTAGAGATGGGCTTTTTAGAAAACTTTTAAGCATCCATTCCAAATAAAACATTTTCTCAACAAAGTAGAAAATAAAAGGTAAATTCTACACTTATTGAAAGAGGTTTCTTACCAAGCCAGGAAGTTCACAGCATTTGTCTCGATTGGCCCATGAGGTAGCACAAATAATGTCAAACATCTGTAACTGCAGCTGTTTCAAAACAAAGGTGGTGTACAATATGACTGTTAGATGTAAGATCAGTGCAAAATGGAGCCATCAGCAAACAAAGCCAACTTGATTCAAGCACTCAGATTAGACAAAGGCTTTTGACTTCAAGCAGCAAGCCACAAATACCACATTTAAATGGTAAATCCACTGCTTCGACCAAATTTGTGTCCAACCAACTCATCTGAACTATCAGACATTATATGAATTGAGCAAAGCTGTTCAAGGTTAAATGCTGCATGCATTTGTTGAATTTCCCCCCAATCCTTGATTAAATTCCTTATTTTGCCCAATGGTGTCTTCCAGTATCTTTTTATAGCAAAAAAGACATCAAGAGTTAGACGAAAGAGAGTTTGGCTTCTCTGAATAACTCCTCTTAACCCTCTGGTCTGCTCTTCAGATTTTATCTGGGACAAGGTCTTCTGTAGACTATTACTTACACTGGACCTGAGCCACAAATAATATTTCTCATTTTTCCAGTTTAATTTTATTTTAGAATATGCCCTCTCTTATCTGTATTATCCCCAGGCAATGATAGCTTAAGAATGGGGAAAAGCTTGCTCACCACGTGACAATATTGGGCAAAAAAGAAAATTCCCATAACAGGTCTGGGAACATGGTTTGGACAAGAATTTAATCTGCAAGAACACACACACATGCTAAAAATAGTGGCTGCTTGATATTCAGAAACAATATACTAAATAGGACTCAATGGTAAAACCAATTATCTCCTTTACAGCCCTCGCTAAACAAAGGGGTATAGAGAGATGAAGCTTTCTTCTGTTACTATTTCTATTCTTTTTCCATGCCTTGTTTATGTGCATACTGAATAGGGAATGGTATGGAACAGAACATCCCATTAAATTAACCCCACATGTTAAAAAATTTGAGGAACTGCTAAAGACAGAATGCTGGGTTTGTTCCCATTATTTTCAGTGGCATTATTTTAAGATCAGAACAGAGGAATGAATTTTAAAATTTTCTTATGACTGCATTGCTTCTAAAGCTGTTAAAATTAAGTACATATGTGCACCTTTGGTCTTGCCTCATTTTTTTCCTTATAAAAGTCAAATATTATATTTTAAATAAAGGCATACTTTCATATAAATAGACATTCTCCTCACCTGCCAGCAGATTAGCTGGTTTGTGGATTTGCTGTACTACAGATGCAGACACAATGAGCTGGCACCATGCAAAACACCTCAGACAGCTGAAGTGCAGCATGAAGGCAGCATCTGAACTCACAGTTTGGCTCCATGGAGAACCAGCCTGGATCCAGCAAGTCTGTGTCCATGTCTGTGTCAAATGGAAGCTGGCTGCATGGGGAGCCACTTACTCTCCCTCTTTGCTGCACATCCCTAAGCTCCTAACTCCAGGAGGCCTCATAGTGCAGCAGCAGACAAAAGTGCAGGCACACACTGCTCTGGGACACAGAATACCTGAGCATTTGCATGATATTGCTCTTAAGCAAATCACTCATCCCAGAAATGGGGTGCAGCAACACCAGAGTTGGTTCTATAGAGAGCACCTTAGGTTCAGAAGTTGTATTGCCATTTTTTTCCATAGTTCAGTCCATCCTGAGCTGTTCTATTATCCTGATCAATGGTAGGACAAAATTTATAGATAGGTATGTACATGTATTCATTTTGTCTGGACTAGGCAATCTGGACAATAGGAATAAAGTCTGTTGGTGTAAATTAAAGAGCAAACAGACATTTTCTGAAATGCTGTATTCACCAACCAAATGTTGGATGACTCAGTGTTCTTTTTAAAAACCATTTTGTGGGTTGCTCTGACTCAAGTTAAAACCCAAAACAAAGCTTTCTTTGCTACTCTTAAACATTTATTCATAAGTCTATGCATTTATAGTGATTTTGCTTTCTAAATACAAGCAGAATCAGTAAGGTGGGAAAATCCTCATCTAACCAGGCTACAGCTCTGCAAATTTCCCAACAGACCACGTTAGAAAATACTATTAACAGTACATATATATGCAAGCAAACAAGGTTCAAAGAGGAGGAAACATCAATAAAGAGGAGGTCTGTGAATTGTAGATAATGTTTTAAAGTTGGACTTTTTATTAAACCCCACTGAAGGAATAGAAAACATTACTTGCTGCAGGTCCCAGTCAGGTTCCATTGCTCTGGCTACGATACAATCCTGAGATGACTCATTCAGGAGTGTTAAAAGGGTTTGGCACCTTGAGCCTAATCCTCTGTTTGATCAATCTGTCTGTCTGTCTGTCTATCTATCTATCTGTTCATTTTACCATTGCACACTGTATATATTGATGGAAAAAAAACTCTGGTACAATTATATTTCCTCAAGATTGAAATGTCTGGCAAAATTCAAACGACTGCTCTGTATTGATTTATATTTAAAATACACTAAAAACATTCCAAGAATGTTAAACATCTTCCATGTGAATACAATTAGAACAAAACATCCACAATTTTGTTCCAAACTGCCTGCTTACTTTTATTTTATGTAATAAGCATGTCTAAAACTAAGAGCTCTACTAATCTAGTAGCTGTTCTGAGAACCTCTATCCTGCCTCTTACTAGATCTCTTTGATGTCTTTTAGAGCAGGAAATCAACTCATTTGTGTCTTAAATGTGACTATTTAAAGAAGTACTGCTCAATATTAATAAATTGTGCAGAATGGAGACTTCAGAGGATGGCATTTGGGTGCTTTCTTGATTTGTTTCTAATTTGGTATATATGGTAATACCAGAAGACACCTTAACCCTGCTAAAGAATTTTAATCTTCATCGACACATTTCTAATCTTACATCAGCTTAACAGTTCATTTGAACAAAATCAAATTTTTCAGTGAGTGGGCAGTCTGACTTTTTTTTTTAATAGATTCCTAGGTTCTAACAAAAGACACATTTCTTTCCACTTCTTTACAAAGGCTTCTCTAATTCCAAGATTTCCTAAGTCTGCCTTTTTGTGTTTCTATTGGAACGTGCCTACAAAGGTTTCTCTGTGTAATTGTCTTTCCAGGCTTCATATAATTATTATCCATCAATTTGGGCCCTAAAAGCTCTTTCTTTTCACACAGAGACATATTCTGAGGGCTTATTTTTTACTAAACAAGAGTATTTTCATATATTAACAAGTAAATACATATTTGAAACCTCATTCCTATTCAAGTCAATCCTTGGTTCAAGGTTCACATTTTCTGCTAAACTCATTCTAGGGTCAAGAAAGTTCAAGGAAAATTAGCAAACACTACCATGCACAAAAAAAGTCAAAACCCCCCAAACAAAACAAAAAACTGAGACATGCATTGGTTGTCAAGCAGAAAGAATAATCAGTTACTGCTTCTAGGACAATAATTGCAGAGGAATGAATGAGCACTTAAACTGGGGGAGAGGGGAGACTTTTCTCTCTTAAAATGTCCTATACTATAAAAGAGCTAGGTAAGCCAGGTATACTTAGATGGGAGCTTTTGGGGACAGTCTGTGCCAAAACAGTTCAAATTTTTAGTGAACAGACAGTGAATTAAGGGGCAGACAAAGAATCAGAGGGAATAACAGACATGGGGAATAATTACAAAAAATTAAAAAAACCAAAGTTTAAATAATTCCAGGCAAAGGAGTTATACATGACATTACTGTATGTAATTATTTTTGGAACACAAGTAATATCTGAATGTATCAACTGTGTTTACATATGTTTTTGAGAATAAAATTTCAACAATAATGATCTTATTATTTTATTTATTAAAATAATAAAAAACAGATTTTGCCCAAATTGACAACTACTACAGGCTTTTGCAGAATTTCTGAAATGCTGGGTCTTTACTATTTAAAATGAATTCACTTGGCTTCAAGTTAAAACTAACTGCAAAGTTCCCAAACAATTGATTTTTTTAGGATATTTTAAGTGTTAGAAAGAGTTGTTGCTGTTCCACTCACCGGTGCAGAATTTTCCCTTGGTCCCCTGGATCTCACCATCCTCCCCAGCACTTCTATGCCATCAGAACTAATATTCCCTGCTGCATTAATGGTCTTCTCACCCACTTCCTTGCAGTCAATAATTATCTTGGCCGTGGTCTTGCTGATAACAACATGCAGCTGAGAAAAAGAGAAGATGCTTTAAATACACAAAGGAGTGTATGAGATAAATGTGCTCTTTCCTTGGGAAAAGGGGGGCATTTTTGAAATGATCTCCTAACTCCATGTTTGCTAATGAAACTCCAAAGCAAATAACCTAGATAACCTCTAGGGGTCCCTTCAACCTGAATTATTCTATGATTGTAAACTGTTGAATGAATTTAGTTTATTTTTCTACTTCTGGAACATCTGCAAAGAAATTGGCAACGTACATAATTTATTCAATAAATAAATAATTTGTCCCGACAGAAGATCTGCACAATGTCCATTTACCACTCAGATCCCACAGAACCTTTGATTTATGTGGTCATTCCTCATATAGAGCATTGAATTTCACCATTACAGCCATTATAGCCAGCCACTTGCAAAAGCCAAAACAAAGCAGTAAAATTTAGTTTGTAAATTATATATTGACAGACAAAGCTGCCATAATGAAGTTTTTACACTGAAAAAATCAAATCACAACAAATGCAGCACAGAAAGCAGAGCATAATAGACAAATTCTTTCCTTCTGCCTTGATCACACTCTGTTGTCCCTCACTGATGCAGCAGAGACACTCCCAGTAGGGAGGACTAGCTACAAATATCCTGTCATGAGCAAACTCTCAGGGCTTTTGTTTGTTTGTCTTGTTTAGGAAAGATCAGGAAAAAAGTCAATGACAAAATTACCCTCTACCACAAATAGGTGCTACAATCCCAGTGCTGCTTCACCTGCTTTCAGAAAGAATGTTAAAAGTTCTCAAATAACAAAAGAAAGTTCAATGTGGCATAGCTCTTAAAATACATTTTAAAATTACAGCTGATGAAAAAATGATTTTTTTTCTGGATGTTTTATTTTGAGTGGCACTGCCAATCCAAATCTTAAAAGGAAAAGCTGATTTATTTCTAAATTACTTTTCAAGATATGTATTTTTAAATGAACTCTAAAACACAGGCAAAAAGTATGACATGAAAATTTAACACATCAGCTTCATGGTAAAACCTATGATTTGTTTAATGTTAATCTAATACTGCAAAGAGACATATGACAGTAAGGTAGTTGATGCAAAATACACTTTTTTTGGCAGTAACTGATCTCATGAAACATGATTTTGAAACACAAAACCTCACAAGTTTTTATTCAGAGTGCTTTTTTTCCCCTATTATCATTACTAACCTTATGAAAACTCCCATAAAATATCTTCCTTATTTCAGGACCTTCAAAAGTTACAGTTTGAAAATCTCCTTTGTAGTCATAGTTAAAGAAAGTCAGAGTTTTTCCACCATCTGTGTGAGATCAAAATTAAGGGCTCTGTGTTAGAGAAAAGTCCTGATACAATATTTGAAAGAGTCAATTTGCATTTAACAAAGAAGACCAAATATGACAGCTCAAATGTTAGTAAAACACATTCATAAACATTCATAAACACTGACCTGCAAGTAACAAGTTATATCAGAGAAATGCTCTTTCCTGGTTTGACAGGAAGGATGGACCAGCAGTTCTGAGACTACCTCACCCATGTCTACCTGGTTTTACTCTCTCATTCATTCTCTGTGAGAGTTGGATGAGAAAAACCCTTCCTCAAGTTGGCTAAATGCCTAATTCCCACCTATTTCAAGGTGACAGACTGGCAGATATCAAGAACTGGTATCACAGTAGCTTCATCTTCTCAACAGTAAAACCTTGTAAATTATAATCCCTGTTTCACAATTGTGAAAGTAAAACCAAGCAGAAATGAAGAGCCATCAAGAGTTCATGTCTGTGGTTCTAGCTCTTCTTTTCACCAGACTGCATTTCCTCTACATATGCTCCCAGTACCACTGGCTTAAATCAAGACAGATTTGATCAGAATCAGACTCAAAGCACTGGAAATCTTAAAAGCAGATGAGTACCTCACATCAAATTGCATCTAGTATAGATCCTTGGAATCCAGTTTAAAGCAGTTAACTCAAAATTTGACTCCAACTCCAAATTAAACTCAGTTAAATTGAACCTAAAATCCATGCATTAGGGATTCTCCCCACCAGATTCACGTGGTTGTTCTCGTAGCGGATTGAAACACTGGCAATAATAAAACTAGACACAGAATTAATAATTTGTGCAGTTAAGATCACTGATAAAACACAAAACACATACTATCTAAAATAACTCCAACCAGTGGTTCATATGCTTCGTTCAAAATCTCCCACAGAGCAAACGGCTCCTGCGGCGTGTCCGGCAGTACCCGAAAGAGAAATGTGATGGTGTAATCAGAAGGGAGACCTTCAGGATGCAAATACCTGTGAGAGAAATAATCAATCTTTGAAACTGAAACAACAATTAATCTGGTGATTTACTCATCAGAATTTAGGTGAGCATGCTTTCTATTACTCTGTATATTCCCTTATAAATCAAGACTGAGAAGTGATATAAGTGTCTATAAAACCTACTCAACTTGATAACTCTGAAAGAATGCTTATGAAGAAAGTAGAAGTTATTGTCTCCCTTGAAATTTACAAAATTGACCTTAAAATTTAACTTTTCTTTTATAATTTGAAGATCAAATCAGAGGTCAGGAAATAAAATTGAAATGAATTATATTTAAAGCTTTTAAAAAACAATAGCCACTCTCGAGACCTTTGAAATTGTCTGATTAAGGAGACAATGGAAATTGCTTGGAAGATCAGTCTCAATAGACATGTCCTTTGTCATTAAACCATTATAAATGGATTAAAATTAGGAGTGACAAGACTGTTATAGGAAGCTTTATAAAATGTAGAGAATGGAGTTTGTACATTTCAAAGCCAATACAAAAGAAAGTGAAGTCAGAAAAGACCACATACTGAAATACAATCTGGTTTCCTAGAATTTATGCAGAAGAGGAAGTTTATGATATAAAAGTACTTTATTTTATGTAATTTCCAAAAATTCATTATTATCTTACTTCAAGTTGAATTTAATGTTTTGTTGTCACATCCCAAAGTGAAACATTTGGACAAGCATCTG